>NC_083324.2:45297990-47872083 GCF_963455315.2 Globicephala melas
GTACAGCCTGAGCAGGGCTGTGCCTCCCCGCTCGGACTGGAGGCTCCTCAAGGTGGGAGCCTGGAGGAGGAGAGAAAGAGTGGGTGCCTGTGGGCTCAGGCCCCAAGGCTGGAGGCACCTGGTGGCCACGCTGACCCACGTGTCCTCTGCCTTCACCCCACAGGCTGCAGCAAGATGTGGGACAACCTCACCTGCTGGCCAGCCACCCCTCGGGGCCAGGTGGTCGTCTTGGCCTGCCCTCTCATCTTTAAACTCTTCTCCCCCATTCAAGGTAAGAACCCTGGGTTGAAGGGCAGGGGGCTTGGTGGCAGGAGTAGAGCCGGCTGGAGTAGGGACTCACCTCTCAAGGAAGTGAGAAGGCAAAGGAGGTGCTCAAAGAGGCTGGAGCAATCAGGGGTGGCTTCCTGGAACAGGTTGCACTGACATTAGTTCTCTGAAGGACTCATAGGATTTGATTAGCTCTTCACAGAAAGATAAGCATGTGGGAAGGTCTCACTAAATATTTGCTCAGCAATTGATAACTGATTGACTGATAGTTATGGCTGCCATGTTCCCATTGTTTTGGGCTGGCCACGAATGAGTCTTTCACTTCTCCGAGGCAATGACCTTTCTGACTTTACGAAACTGACCTTTCTTACACACGTTGTCAAGTTCTGCTTAAGTGAATGTTCACATATAAGGCAGAAAGGAAAAGCAGGAACCTCTTTAGGAAGTGGGCTGTCTTGCTACCAGTAATTAAAGATGACACAGTAAGTCATCCTTTCATTCAGTGAATGTTCATTAAACACCTACTGTGTTGACTGGCACTGAGCTAGACAAGCACAGTGAGGGGCAGAGGGGTAAAATGCTCTGTCCTCGGGGAGCTCACGTTCTAGTTGGAGAGGCGTGTAGCAAGAAAACAAATGCATGTATTATAAATGATAAGCGGTGCTGGGAGAGAGAAGAGAGGGAAACCACCTAAGGCGGGCGTCATGGCGGCCTCTCCAAGGAGGTGATACTGCAGCTGCGGTCTGAAGACCTGGGCTGGGAAAGAGCCGCAAAGGTCCTGGCGGGGGGAATCACTCAGAGGATCAACAGCCCATGGGATGAGCCCTGAGGAAACTCAGTGGAGGCCAGTGTGGCTAGAGCAGTGAGCCCAGGGGAGGGAGGAGAGGAAAGAGATAGGCGGGCAGAGGGCAGACCACGCAGGCCTTGAGGACTGACAGGACTTGGGCTTTTCCTAAGTTCACTGAGAAGCCACTGCAGGGCTTAAGCAGGCGACGGAAACAGTGCAGTTCGGGTTTTTAACTGATAACTGGTTTCTGTGCAAAGACAGGATTCTAGGAGTACGAATGGGAAGACCCAACCCCAAGGCAGACGAGAGATGATGATGGTGTGGACTTGGGTGGAGAGCAGGGCAGAGGAGGGAAGCAGGAAGGTGCGGTGGAGGGGGGATAGGACTCGAGTGTGCCCCGCTCAGGTATGGGTTTGATGAGCTGGGGGAGGACAGAGGGAGGAGCAGGGCTGGGGTGGGAAGGGTTGGTGATGAATGGGACCTAGATAAGGGCTCAGAGGATGAACAGAAAGTCTCTCACTCCAGGTGGCCTTTGCCCCTCTGGACCTGTTTCCCTATTTGTAAAGTGGGAATGGGAGATGGACCAAATGGTCTCTTTGGAGCAGGCCAGTTTCGCTTGCCAGTGCCCGGTGTTGTGACCTCAGCAGTGAGGGAGAGATCCGGATGCCCTCCCTGAGGGTCAGCCACAGGTGTGCCGTATTCCAGGCCAGCGCCCACCTAGCCCAGCCCTCTTCCAGCGGGACCCAGCACCTGGGCAGACAGGAGATGAGCTCCTCTGGCAGCTCTCATGATGTTTCCTTCAGCAGAGCCTGGCAACCAGCCTTTCCTGGGATCCCTGGAAGCGCCTGCTAATTGCATGCCTCCTGAGGCTCTTCCTTCTGTCCCTGCTGGAATTGTAAAGGCAGATCCTTCACTTGAGAACCTGGAGTCCAGCCCACCATCTGGCTAACCCCCAGGCTGCCAGCCTCAGGGGGGCCCACACCAAGCCTTTCGGTAGATGAGAGAAAGGCAGCCTTCCTCAGGTGGATTCAACATCTCACCAGAACCTACCTAGTGACAAGCTGAATATGAAGTACGCTTTAGCCCCCAGTGTTCATCAGCCAGATGCCCTTGTTGTGCAGTGAACAACCTGTCGAGCTATACTTGGCAGCCTTAGCCTCTGAAAATGATGGCAAGAAATAGGAAACTGGGCTAGGGGCTGAATATGTAAAGGAAAGAGACTGTGTTTTCCTGGGCAACTAGATGAAGAAGGTGTGAGCCTCAATTCCAAAGAGGAAAGTTTGCATGTAAGGGAAGTGTGGGATAGCAGGGATGGCAACCCAAACTCCTGCCCCTCTGGGTAACAGGACTGGGGAAGGAGTGTCTTCTCTGGAAGGGTTGGAAGGGACCTGGTTCTACAGGGAAAGCTGAAGAGAGTTAAAAGACGTCATTTGGCCAGGCTGGGTAAAGAACGTGGGAAGGAGGGGTGGCCAGGCAAAGATTGCTCACCAAGGCACCAAAATGTTTGTGGAGGTCTAGTCCTTTTTTTTTCAATTTATTTATTTTTTGTTGGAGTATTGTTGCTTTACAATGTTGTTAGTTTCTGCTGTACAGCACAGTGAATCAGCTATACGTGTACACATATCCCCTCTTTCTTGGATTTCCTTCCCATTAAGGTCACCACAGAGCACTGAGTAGAGTTCCCCATGCTATACAGTCGGTTCTCATTAGTTATCTATTTTATACATAGTAGTGTATATATGTCAATCCCAGTCTCCCAACTGTGGAGGTCTAGTCCTTTTATTTGTGGTCTGCACGTCTTTCACCTGTGGTGTTTTTGCCATTAAATATTTGAAGAGACTTTTTTTAAGAGTAAAAAGTAGGAGGGCTATTTTGATAAGAAGACACCACAGTCTATATTACCTGTGTCTATGGGGTCTGTGGGACACCTCCTCCCCGCAGCATCACATGAAACCGTAGATAAGGAGGTCTTGTCAACCTAAGACGTCTGCCCTGGTTGGCTGGGGTGGGCCGCCACTGACAGGATTTCAGCAAGAGAGTGCCACGATCAGGTCTAGATTTTAGAACAACCCTCCAGGATTCAGGGTGCGGAGTGGGTTGGAGGGGCAGGAAAACAGGGAGAACCATCAGGAGGCTCCTACCTAATCCAGGGGAGATGAGATGGTCAGTGCTGGTGTCGAGGAAAGGGAAGCTGGGGCAGGACTGGTGACTGATGGGGGAGGAGAGAGGTGAGTGGGGAGAAAATGACCCCCGATTTCTAGCCCCAGACACCGAGTAGGGCTTTTCACGTGGAGAACTGAGGGAGGAAAGGGGGCAGGGCAGCCGTGACTTCTTTTTTGAGACATGACAAACGGGAGGAGACTGGGAGGATGTGGAGTGGCCCTCCCAGCACAGGGTTAAAGTCCCTCGCCCTTTCTCGTACCCTCCGTAGCCCCCTCTACACACACAGGGTCTGTCGGCTCCCCAGCCCAGACTGGGGAAGACACTGTTGACTGATCCTCAGGGTCCCATGGTGACTTCTACTGAGATCATCTCAAGAGCAGTTCCCTTGGAGTCCTGGACTTCAGTCCCAGGCTCTTCAAAGTGGCCACCCAGCCCTGAAGATGCCCCGCTATCCCCTGCCCTCCCTTGCTCTCTGGGCAATCGGGGCTCCAAGGGACAAAGTCCCCCTTCAGCTGCTGCTGGGAGCCCAAAAAGATGTGGAGTCAGGCTGACCTCGGTCTGCATCCCAGGCCTGCTGCTTCTTTGCTGTGTGACCATGGGCAAGTCACCCAACCTCTCTCACTCTTGGCGTCCCCCTTTTTAATGGGACTATTGGTAACTCCTGATCACGAGCCTTAACACATTAATGTTTGCTCCCCACTGCTCCCACAGAAGGCATGTGATGCTGCTGTGTAGACATTGTTGGGTCACCCAGGCTCGCTAGCTTCATTCGTGATAATCCCAGGTGTCCACTATGTCATGGGCCTGGCCTCGTCGAGCCCTGGACCCTCCGGCCAGTGGGGAGCCCAAAGCCCGAGCTTTGGTGTCCCTGCTTTAAGGCTGGCTGGTTTGGCCTTGTCCCCTTTTTCCTACTTGCCCCAGTCTGGCAGGGTCAGTCCCCCAAGAATCAGCTCCTGGGGAGGGGCATGGCCTCCGGGCCCCCAGTGAGCTCCTGAGATCTGGGGCTGATGGGGGCCTGCAGTTTGATGAGTGGCTGCTTGAAGCCTCCAGGCCGGCCCACCCTCTGCTGCAACGGGAGAAAGCTGAGGGGGTGAGGAGGGGCGGTGTGCAGAGGGGCAGTGTGAAGAGTTTTCTCATGCCCTGGGAGCCTCCTGTGGCAGTGCGGTTGGGAGGTCTGTGCAGAAATGGGCCACCAGGGCAAGAAACGGGCCCAACCTAGGGTCCCTTCCTCAGCAAAGTCCTTCCTGCCACCCCTGGGACCTCACAGTGGAAAGAGACCCAACGGGCTGCTCCTTCCTGGTTATCCCCCTACCCCTAGTTGTCCCTCAGTTCCTCGTCCATAAAGTAGGGTGACAAGAACCTCTTTCAAATGGTGGCCAGGAGGATTTACAGAAATAGGGAATAGGGAATCACCTGGGATGTTCTGAGCACACGGCAAGGTTTGGAAATTTTAAACATATGCACAGTGACCCTCCCTGAGCTCGGGATGGCTTGACGCCTCCTACAGCTCTGCACCTGGACACCCGAAACAAGTCCTCAGTCACCTCAGTGCAGATGAGGGCCAAGGTTACCTGGGAAGACTATGGGACCACACCTGCTCTACCCTGTCCTATGTACGTGGCCTTGAGCAAGTGACCAGCCTCTTGGAGCCCTACTTCTCAACTGTGAAATGGGATTACTTTCCCACTGGGTGGTTGAGGGGCTTCAAAAAGACAATATGCCTGAAGTGCTCTGTACCGTGTACCTGGGAAAAGTTCTCAAAACGTGCATCGTGGTGATGGTGACGGTCATGGTCATGGTGATGCTGGTGCTGATGGAGGTGCTGATGGTGGTGGTGCAGGTGAGAAAGGAGCTAGACGGCAAGGATGTCAGGACCCATCTTCTCTCTCAGCTCTTCTTCATCGCCTCACCTTATCTCTTTCCCTGCTTTTCTCTCCCCTCCCCCTTCTTCCTCATCCTCTTACCCCCTTCTCCTCCTACCTGTTCTCTCTCCCCTCATCCTCCCTCCCTCCCTCTCCTTTCCTTCTTCCTCCTTCCCCTCCCCCTTCCTCCTTCTCCTTTCCTCTCCCACAACAAGTCTGGCAGGAAGGCTGTGTCCCGGCCTCTGTAATGAGTCCTGGGATGGGGGCAGAGAGCTCTCTGGCTCACCCATTTTCTATTCAGCCTCTCCCCTCCCTGGCGAGTGGGGAGCCTTGGGGTCACCCCTCACCTCACATGGCCGCTCAGTGGTCCTGCCCCTTTGCTGCAGCCCTGGTCCTCCGGGGACAGCGGACAGTGCCACTGTCCTGGAACCCCAGCCTTAGTGGTTCAGCCCCGAGATTCTGCAATGGTGTGCAGCTCAATTATTCTCATACTTACCTTTGCCTGGGCGTGTGCCCCTTCTCCGTGTGTGAGGACTTCACACCTGTGCCCTTATCAGAGGTCCTCCGACGCCCACCCACCTCCTGCCTCACCTTTGGTCCCTCTCCAGCAGCACATCTGAACCCCCAGCCCCCAGGCGTGGGAGGAAACCCAGGCCCGTAGGCCCAGGCAGGCTGACCCAGGAGGGCTGGGCAGGCCTGGGCCCCTTGCCGCAGCCAGAAGGTTGCTGTCTGTACCTACAGGACAGACAAGGGAAGCATCTGCCACACCAGCATCCATGGCCCTGTGACGGGGGTCAGCATTCAGCTCATGACAAGGGTCAGGGATCGTTCCACGCCAAGGATCCAGGCTGCTCGTGACAAGGATCAGAGTTTAAATTGCGCCTGGGGTCAGGTTCAGACACGACAAGGGGCAGGAATGTCTGCTTTGGCTGTCATCTGTGTTGGTGCGTCCCCTGGCCACCCTGGAGGTGCTTCTCCCTGCCCCAGGCTGCCCCGTGATGCCCTGGGTGTCCAGGTCAGAACAGCTGGAGCCTGATGCCGCAGGGGGTGGTGAGAGTAGGGCTGAGCAGAGAGACAGCCAGGCCCCATGCCTACTCCTCCGACCTACCCACTCCCTGCCTCAACCTCTCTCCTCTCTGCCCCTGCCCTCCACCCAGGCCGCAACGTGAGCCGCAGCTGCACTGACGAGGGCTGGACGCCCCTGGAGCCTGGTCCCTACCCCATTGCCTGTGGCTTGGATGACAACGCATCGAGTTTGGACGAGGTGGGCCTCAGTGCACCACACACACACGCTAGAGTACCTGGGCCTGCTAGCCCCTTCCACTCTCTCCCACCAAGGGGCACAGTTGCCTTCCATGTCGGAGCCAGGACTCCCAGGGTCTGCCCTCCTCAAGCCTCCTCCCTCTCCAGGCCCGCATTCCCAGGGGCGCATCCCCTGGCTCCCCTGACAGGGTCCAGGAGGGGGCTTCCAGGAGGATGACTCACAGCATCAAAGCAGAAGCAGCACTCCCAGGCTAGGCCACTCCACTCCCTTGTGGGAGCCTTGATCCAGCCCTGGCAGGGCAGACAGAGCCCATCCCACCTGTCACACGCAGAAGAGAAACTGAGGTGCGGATCCTGGAATGAACCAGCCTCAGATACCCAGGAGCCAATCAGGGGCAGGGACAGGGACAGGACCATTGTCCTCAGTCCCAGGATGGGGATCTGCCCTGGAGCAGGTGGAGCATAGGTGGTCTCTGTAAGGATGTGGGGCCAGGAGCCAGGGAAGGATATTGATGGGGAGGCTGGTGTATAACTGAAGTCCCGAGCTAGGAGCCCCTCGCTGCTTTGGTGGGTGAATGTAGTCTGTCTGTGATGACCTCTGTCCCACCCCCAAAGCCCTTCACAGACAAGGCTTTCACTCCTCCCAAAAGGGCAGCAATTTCCTCAGAGGCCTTAAAAGCCCACCAGATCCTCGGGCAGGATCCTTCTTGACCACTGGCCTCTGTTCCAGCAGGGTGTGGAAGGTGGGGAGGAAGGAGGGGCGGCCCAGTGACCATGGCTCTGCATGTGTGTCCATGGGGAGGGGCCAGCAGGAAGCCCTTGGTGTCCAGCTTTGTCCCTCCTCCCCATAAAGGCCAGATTGCCCTCCTCCTGCTAAATCCAGCCTCTGAGAGTCCCAAATGGGAAATTACCCTCCCCCTAGCGTCTTCTTTACCATTGTCCATTCCTCGCCACTTGGTGAGAGGGCCTCATGTGGGGGGTCTGAAGGGCAAGCAGTCTTGTGCTTGAGGATGCCAAGCCCAGAGCTGGCCCAGAAGGGCTGTTGGACACGTGACTGAAGAATGAATGGATGGACCAGTGGATCGTGTGAGGTCTTCGCCCCTTCCCCCACTGACATTTCCCCTGTGAAGGAGCAGAGAAAGGGCATTCAACCCCCACCCGACCCTGGGAAGCAGTGCTGTCTCATTCGTGGAAACCAGGGAGAAAGGGGCTCTGGGAACTGGAAGGGGCCACTCAGCTGCTCCTGGGAGCCCTGGGCCTCAGCCTCCTCATCTGTCAAGGCAGGGATGGGAGGCAGGATGTATAGGGCACCCCGCCTCTGCCAACACCCCCTAGGTGAGTCCCCCCACCCCCGCCCAAGATCCTCACCCACCTCCCTCTAGCAGCAGCAGACAATGTTCTACAGTTCTGTGAAGACTGGCTACACCGTCGGCTACAGCCTGTCCCTCGCCACCCTCCTTGTCGCCACTGCCATCCTGAGCCTGTTCAGGTGAGGACCAGCTCCTGCAACAGGTCTCAAAGCAGACCAGCCAGGTCACTCCTCACCCAGGCATGCTCTGCCCCCTCCACTGTCAGCTCCCAGGCATCACACAGTCCTTCCCCAGCGCCCCCGCCAGGCCAGCCTCCCCTAGAGACAGCAGGGTGCTCGAAGTGTTCACCTGTGTCGGCCTCATCCCTCACAGGATGCCCTGTACCTGGGGATAGGGCAATAGAGGGCGGGGCCTGTGCCCTGGAAGGAGGCACCTGCAAGCCAGGCTGCACACATGGGTAGGATACCTGGGGACAGGGCCCCCCTTCGGGGTGGGGTCTGCATCCAGAGGCTACAAGCCCTACCCTTCCTCAGAGCACTGGACTTGTTGGTTGGGGTGGGGGTCTGAGGCCCCTTCGGCCTCCTGGATCTGGCCACCTCCCACAGGAAGCTCCACTGCACGCGGAACTACATCCACATCCATCTCTTCGTATCCTTCATCCTGAGGGCCACCGCTGTCTTCATCAAAGACTTGGCCCTCTTCGACAGCGGGGAGTCGGACCACTGCTCCAAGAGCTCGGTGAGGACCTGCCCAGGCCCACCTCCCTGGCCCACCTCTGCCATCTGTCACCTGAATCTCCTCTTCTCCCTCTCCTCCCTCCTGTCTCCCCTTTTTTTTCTCTCTCTCTCCCTTTCTCTCTCTCCCTCTCTCTTTCTCTCTCTCTCTCCAAAGATGGCCCCCCTCCGACCCTGCCTGCCAGCTCCTTGGATCCCACTTCCCTCCCAGCAGCAGGAGATGCTGCTTGGCCATCTGGGAGTTCACACACCTACTCCTGCCAATGAAAAACACCTCTCCTGGGTGCAAAGTGGTACACTTCGTGCCAGAGCCCACAGCCCCCTTCCCGCCTCTGCTGCTAACTTCCTATGTGACCTTAGGGAAATCCCTTCCTCAGTTTCCCCGTCGTGCAAGGACATTCAAGCTTCCTTCCATCCCTCCTCTCTGCCATCTGCATACCCATGGCTCTGCTCACCGTGCCCCCCTTCCTACTCCCCCCGTTGCCTTCTGGAGCCAGTCCAAACCCACACAGCCCTCCTCTTCTTCTATTCTTCCCCTGCCCTTAGTCACTCTGGACCATCCTAGGCAAGGGAGGTTAAGAGAGCGTTTAAGGAATTCATGGCCCGTCACTAAGGGGTCCATCTGCAGGTGATTCTGTGCTCAGGGCCTCCTCCCTGAGTGGCCCCTGAGCTGAGACAGGGAGCTCAAGACCAGCCCTGGCTCCCATTCGTCCCTTGTGGTCAGTGACTTTTTGCCTCATGAGTGACCTCAGAGACAGTGCATTATTTCAGGGGTCAGAAGTACCTTCTCCCCAGAGAGTGAAATTGAAAGTGAATCTCCCCAGGGAGTTCCCTGGCTGTCCAGTGGTTAGGAATCCACGTTCTCACTGCCAAGGCCCCAGGTTTGATCCCTGACCTGGGAACTGAGATCCCACAAGCCGCGAGGTGTGGCCAAAAACAAAAAAATTCTCCAGAGAGTGATGGTGGTATCTCAGGCATCTCGACAAGGGGGAGGGGAGCCACCCTGGCCATTCCCAGGGCGCCTCAGATGATCCAGCCTGGGAGTAGGGCTCAGACCTGTGCGGTGTGAGCCCCGGAGCCTGGGGAGCAGCCTGAAGCCGCCGGCGCACTTGTTGAGGATAATTGTGGAAATGAGCTTCCCGATTCATTAGCAGCTCTGTGAAGCTTTTCCAAGGCAAGGAGAAGCACAGCTAATAGTCCTGTTAAAGAGCTGAGTTATTCTTGCTGTAAAGCAGATGAGGGAAGGTGGGGGAAACAGACTGCCTGTAACAGGAGGGACTGAAGTAAGACCTGAGGAAGGACTTTCCAACCATTGGGAGAGGAGGGTAGGCTGCTCTCTGAGGGTGCCTCAAAGCCGACGGCACAGGAGGAAAGGGTGGGAACCTGTGTTCTGGGTACAAGGAGGAATGAAAGCAGAGGGGCTTCCTGGAAGAGGGTGGCTTTAAGCTCTGGCTTACAGGTATCTGGGCTCAATCTGAAACGGCAGATAGTTTCTGGGAGAGGACAGATGGCCCAGAAGACCTTCTAATCATGCGAGCTGGGCCGCCCAGAGCCCCTGATTTCCCTGCCCAGGGGTCTCCCTAACTCCTCCATTGTCCTCACCTGCCTGGGGAACCCCTTCTTCCTCTAGCTCCTCTGGCCCCCAGGAGGAAGGATCATCCCTCCACTCTCCTCTTTTTCCTAACTTCTACTTCACTCTCCTCTTCCCTCTTCTCCATCCCCATCTTTCCCCCAACAATTCCATCTAAACCCCACTCCACAGTCCACAGCCCATATCCCTACACTTTCAAGGGATTCTTGCTAATGCAAGCAAGAATTCTCCCTCATACGTCTTCCAGCTACCTTCAATCGTAATAGGAATAAGATAAATGAGTAGCGGAGATGGTAAGTGGATGGGTTGGTAGCTGGATGATGGGGTAAATAGTGTGTGGATGACTAAGTGGAAGGATAGATGGATAAAGTAAGAAAAATTGGATAGATCATGGGTGGGGGTATATTGGTGGTTGGATGGATGAGCAGATTGATGGACAAGTGGATAAATGAATGGATGGATAGATGTCTAGGTGTGTGGGTTGGTAGTGGATGTCTAGTATGTGGATAGTAGATGAATGGAGAGAGAGACAGGTGAGTCTGTGGATGGACTGATAGATGGAAGATGATGGATGCAGATAGATAGTTAATGGTTGGATGCATGGATGGTAGATGGATAGATGGGTGAGTTGGCAGTGGATGTCTGGTGGGTGGATGGGTAAATAAATGGATAAATAGATAGGTGGGTAGGTGGATGGTTGGATGGGTAGGTGGGTGGATAGATATATAGATAGGAAGATGAATAGATGATAAATTGATGGGTGGATAATTAAAATTGCAAGCTTATTCCAAAGCATCAGATGATGTAAAATTAGGGATAATGGGAAAACCACTGAGTATATTTCTAAGGGAATAATACAGAAATAAGTAAGAGAGTAAGTTGGCTGTACTGCAATCCTGTTTGTCACCCCAGACAGAGATGTGGGCAGGCAGGGACCCCTGCTAACTCCACTGGGCCCCCCTCTTCTCCTCCCCCTGCAGGTGGGCTGTAAGGCGGCCGTGGTGTTATTCCAGTACTGTGTCATGGCCAACTTCTTCTGGCTGCTGGTGGAGGGCCTCTACCTGCACACCCTGCTCGCCGTCTCCTTCTTCTCCGAGAGGAAGTACTTCTGGGGGTACATATTCATCGGCTGGGGTATGGTACCAGGGAGGGCTGCCAGGCTGGGAACAAGGGGGCAAAGCCTGGGGAGCTCATTAGGGGGTGGGTACCAACCCAGCCTGCTGCCTTAGGTCTTGCTGGGCTGCAGATCCTGCCTGCAAGGCAATTGGCCGTGGGTTGATAAAAGTCCTCCCGTCGTCTGACCCCTGGGCAAGGGCCTTCTGGCTGCGGCTGCACCTCGAGCTGACCCGTGGAACACACAGGTTCTCTGAGCATCCTTCCATTTCCCCTCCAGGCCTTGAAACACACAGGGCCGCTGCTAATCTATACAGTGCCTCTGCCCAAATGAGAAAACAAGTCCCCTTTAGGCAGACACAGTCCCTCAGACATAGAGCTTCACCCCCTCAATGAGGCATCTTTGCGCACTGAGCTACCTATATATGCCACCATCCGTGGCCACGTTGGAAACCCACCCTTTTCTCTCCCTGCCTCTTCCTGGCTCTTCCTCCTCGATCTCCCCCTCTTCCTGCCACACTCTCTCCTCTTTCTCTCTCCTTTGGCCCTGACAGGGGTGCCCAGCACATTCACCATGGTGTGGACCATCATCAGAATCCATTTTGAGGATTACGGGTGAGCTGTCACCCCACTCCCTCCTCCTGGCTGCTGTCACTCGGGGCAGATCCCCCAGGTGGGATGAGGGGGACCGGGGAGTAACAGACTCTGGACCAGTGGTCTCTAAAGGGTTTGGGGCAGAGCCGGGGACAACAGGAGGACTCTCTGGCCGAGGACAATCTCTCATTCTCCCCCACCGTACCCTGCCCAGATGCTGGGACACCATCATCTCCTCACTGTGGTGGATCATAAAGGCTCCCATCCTCGCCTCCATCTTGGTAAGGCCTCCTCCCACCACTTAGGGACGGGGAGACTGAGGCCCGGAGTGGGTAGACAACTGACCAAGGTCCCACAGGAAATTCGTGTCTAGGTCAGAACTGAACCCTAGGCTTCCCAATGCCTAATGCAGGACTGTCCCCAGCCCTTTCCCCACCAGTTTTTCCTCTAGAGTAGAGAAAGCAGATTGGGAGGCCCAGCCCTTAGGGATGTGAGGGAGAGTTCCGATGACTTTCCCAAAGTGGGAAGAGGTAGGGGAGAGGTAAGATGGATGGATAGCTGGGCCCTGGGGAAGAAGACAGGCCATCAGCCCAGGGGGCTGGACACCCTGCCTCCCCTCTCTGACCACCCGACCTTGGCCCCCACCCACCAGGTGAACTTCATCCTCTTTATTCGCATCATCAGAATCCTGGTTCACAAACTGCGGGCCCCAGATGTCGGGAAGAGTGACAGCAGCCCATACTCGTGAGTATGGGCCCAGGGCCCCGGCTCTCCCGGTATCCCCAGCCCCAGTCCACAAATCATCCCACGTCCCCTGGAAGCCCCCCTCCAGAATCATCAAAAACCCACCTTGCTCTTGCCCACCTCTGCCCCCATGGCCTGGCTCAGTGCACGAGTGTCCCCTGCCCAGTCCCACCCTCACCAGGCCCGTGAGTCCCAGGCCTGCTTCTCCTGCATGACTTACCTAACAGGTGATCGGCCCCGCTGTGTATTTACTGTCAAGCCAGGGAGCTCGAGAACACAGTAGATAACCTGTGTCCTGTTCACACCGTGTGCCCAGTCCCTGGCATGGGCCTGGCACAGAAAAGGGGCACAGTAGATGCATGCCCCAGGGGAGCCCCCAGTCTACCAAGGAAATGGCCATATTCGGGACTCAGTCCTCCCTGAGAGTAGTAACGGCATCCACAGGTTACATGCCAGGTGTGTGCAACGGGGTTTCCAAGCATCATCTCATTTCGTCTGTACAGTCTCCTCCAGACTGTCCCCATTTCACAGATGAGGAAACTGACACATACTCCCTCCTCCTCTAGAGTTTGGGAGCACATCGTCTTGGCAGGGGGAGGGCACGGTGTCTGTGGGACAGGGGTCATATCCTTGCTTGAAAAGGTGTGAGGGCTCTTCCTGTGCCTGGGGGGCCTGGAGAACAGGCAGGCTTTCATGAGGACAACAAGGCTGGAAGACAGAGCTACAGAAACATGAATGGGGTGGCTGTGGGAGGGTGAGTCGGTCTGTGTGCCCACAGATGGGAACAGGAGATTATCAGCACTGCACAGACAAGACAAACCTGGGGTGTCCTACAGCGGCCTTCCAGTCCTGTGATCCAGAATGTTCTCTTGGGCCTGGCTTCTCTCTGGGGAATCTGTGCTGTGGTTCTAAGATTCCTGGCTAGAATGTCACGAGCTGCTGGATTTAGGATTCTATTCTGGAATCCTGTGATTCTCTCTGATGAGACTAAGACTCCCGTTCCTGGTGTGACAGCACTTCCTCCCTCGGGGTGTGGAGGTGGAGCTTCCCTTCCAGTCTGAGAAAGGAAGGCCCTGTAGGGGTCTGCAGTCTGCCAGGGGGTAGCACATCAGGCCTGTGCCCCCTCCTCCTCTACTTTCCCTGTGGGGCCTTGTTTTCCCCAACATACAACTGCTCGAAAGGGCTTGAATCTGAGGCAAAGAGAACCGGTCATCACCAGGTCCACGTGGGTGAGGTGGAAACTGAACAGCTGTTGGCAGGCAGAAGGGGTGGGGGGAGTAGGAGATGGAGCTCCCCGCGGAGGGACTGTCAGCTCCCACTCTCCACCTCCCCACAAGCCTCCAATTTAAAGAAAGCCTCCATCTGTCAGCCTCAGGCGCGTGGGATAGGTTTGCAGTCAAGGAGCGGTGGGCAGTGCTCGGGACACTGGCGTGTCTGGGGACCAGGTCCAGGAAGGAGTGGAGGGGCAAGGCCAGCTCCTCTGCCCCCAGTTTGCTGTGGGTCCTCGGGCCCAGGGCTAGGCCTACCTGGACTGACTGCCAAGGCAGGAGACACAGAGGCAGAGACACACTCACCCCTCAGACCTCTCCCAGCCAGGGAACTGTGGGTTTACACTGCCTGGACCAGCTATGAGGTCAAGTGGCTGGGAGGCCTGAAACAGGATGAGCTCTGCTCCATGGGAAAGGGGCAAGTCATTTAGAGTGACTGTGGACCCTGCTGAACACACATGGCCAGTGAAGGAGGAGCTGGTCCTCCAGAGAATTCTGGGGGTGCGTGTATTGGTGTGGGGAGCGGGGCTGGGGCAGAAAGGGGTGTAATCCCAGAAAAGTTGGCAACTCCTGGGGAAGTAGATACAGCAGAGAAGCCAAAGACAGGGCTTTACTAGTTGACCCTGAGTCATCCTTGGTGACAGGCACAAACTTGAGCACCCATCATCCTCCCAAGTGGCCTTGGGCATCTGTGGTCAGCAACCCAATTACAAAAACTTCCTTCCCAAATGCCCTCATTTCCAGTAGAGTATTGGTCTCTCATAAATGCACTGTATTTCATAGTACCCAAAGCGCTTCCGCGTTTACAGTGGGCCCCACTTCTATTCCTTGACCATGTTGAGCATACACTCGCCCCATTGTACAGATTGGAGAAACTGAGACCAGGGGAAGGGAAACCAGGATCTCCTGTTGCTCAAGAAACTATCCCCATTAGCGACCATAGAGCCTGAAATACCACTATTACATGTAATCCTTGGGATTGAGCCCTGGCCCTCCTTTATACTCTCTCCTCCAGAAAGTGGAAATAGAGGGGTTTCTCTCTCCTCGCAAGCTACATTTGCTAGGATTCTTTATCCACTTACTTGTAGTTAAATTTGACCAGTGGGAGGCTCTGGAAGGGTATTAGATAGGACAAAGGGGAGGGAAGCTACAGACTTTCTTTCACGGCTCCAGCATTGACTCTGGCATGGTCTCTGGCATTGACTATACCTCTCTGTGGCTCAAGCTCATTCAAGAAGCCCTTCTCAACATGTTTCCATCTCATTCAAGGGACTCCTCCCATGTTGATTTTAGCACTTACTTAGTAAGGCCTCTACCATAGGATCCCAACCCTTTCCAGGTAGCCCTGTCCTTGGGTTCTGGTAAAGCCACCTCTTCCCTTTGTCCCTCCTTCACTGGAGCTGGAAGTCCGAGGGAGGAGGCCCAGGGGGCATGAGGTCATAGGCACTGCAGATATGGAACAGAAACAGTTGTGGACGTAGGACTGATGGGAACCAACAGTCTATCCTCACACATCCTGGTCGTTGTCCCTGTCTTCTGTGCCCCATGTGCGTACACGTGTGGACACCCATACCCACTGCCTGCCCCTCCCCTGCCCCCAGGAGGCTGGCCAAGTCCACCCTTCTGCTGATCCCCCTGTTTGGAGTGCACTACATCATGTTTGCCTTCTTCCCCGACAACTTTAAGGCTGAAGTGAAAATGGTCTTTGAGCTCGTCGTGGGGTCTTTCCAGGTATGAACTGTGGACTTAAGGCTGCGTTCTTCTCTGGGCTTTAAGGGAGGAAATTCACCTGGGGCCTTGGCCTCTTGCCGCTAGATTCCAATCGTTTCATTGCAATAAGTATTTATTAAGCACCAACTGTATGTTTGGCCCTTTGTTTCACCAGGGGAACACAGGGGTGGGGCAGGGTTTGGGGCTCCCAGGGTCTGTCTACCTCACCTCTCCCGCTCCCTTCTTCCCCAGGGTTTTGTGGTGGCCGTCCTCTACTGCTTCCTCAATGGCGAGGTAAGCCCCTCTCAGACCTTGGGGGTCAAGGAACAGAACTCTGGTAGCCCCAAGGTCCAAAACCCCTGACGGGATATGTGCAGAGCAAAGAAGAGTCAAACCTTGCTACTCCAAGTGTGGTCCTCAGACTAGAAAATCAGTGACGGCACCTAGGACCTTGTTTAAAATGCTGATTCCTGGGCCCACCCCAGGCCTGCTGACTCTGAATCTGCTTTTAAGAAAACCTCAGGGGATTCATGTGCACATCAGAGTTTTAGAAGTGCTGTGTTAGGTGGCTGTGTGCAGAGTGGGTGGGGATGGGTGAAGTGCAGCCTGAGTCACTGTGGAGCCCTGGTTCCAAAGCACAGAAGTCTATTGGGATGAGCTCAAGGTGAGCTGGAGGGCAGGGATCAGGAGATTGGGCCGCATACCTCTCCCTCCCTGGACTGAATTCTCTGATCCTCTCTGGCTCCCACCTCCCCCCACTCCAATCCCTTGATTTGACCTGGCCCCTAGGAGGTCCCATCTCTGCACTGCCCAAGGTAGCATCTGACCTTTCAAGTTAGATTCCGCAAGAGGCTCTGACTGTCTGGCTCACGCACCCTAGACAGAGTGCAGCCCAATCAGCAGTGCAGGAGGCTTCATAGGGGCGCACCTGACCACGCTCCTTTCTCCCAGGTGCAGGCAGAGCTGCGGCGGAAGTGGCGGCGCTGGCATCTGCAGGGCGTCTTGGGTTGGAAACCCAAATACCAGCACCCGTCAGCAGGCAGCAGCGGGGCCACGTGCAGCACTCAGGTCTCCATGCTGACCCGCGTCAGCCCCGGCGCGCGCCGCTCCTCCAGCTTCCAGGCCGAAGTCTCCCTGGTCTGACCTCCAGGTGCCCAGGCGGGTGGGCGGCCCCTCCCGTCGGCACCGCCCCCCACCCCGCGCGGCAGCGGGGGCAAAGGCCTGCCAGGCGAGGTCAGCCCCAGCCCTGAGCTCGGAGGCTGCCCGGGCACCCCCAGCTCACTGTCCGGAAGCCCCTGGAGAACGCTGCCCTTGCGCCTGCCTGGGGAGACGATGGGGGAGAGCTGGGACCTCCTACCTAGAAGATGAGGGGTGGAGCTCAGTCTTCAGACTCCGCCCCCAAAGGCCCCCTCCGCCCATTAAGGGCAAGAAATCTGCATACTCTCACCTGATTCCACGGCCTGGTAGATCTCGCTACCCATCCGAGGAGGGCCACCGCCTATCCCCTGACAATGCATGTGGGAACGTGGTGTGATCTGAGGGGACAAAGGTCTTGCCCCAAAAGGTCACCTGCCACCGCCACCTCGACAGTGCCTGAAGTTCCACCATTGCTGTCAGTTTCCTTTGGGTTAAGCATCACCATTGAGGCATCTCTCCAAAGACGCGGTCCCCTCCCTCAGTGCCTCCTCATAGCTGCCAGCTCTTCAAGGTGAATGAGTTTTTCTGCCTCCGGCAGATGCGGTTGTAAACGAGGGGTTTTGGTTTGGGGAGGGCAGCTATCTTCATAGTCCCCGCTAAAGTGGAGTCATCCCGGGATGGCTGGAACAATTCCAGGAGCTTGCCACCAGCCCTACCAATCCTTATGGGCTGTGGGAGCTGCCCCTGGCTGCCTACCTATGTGCCAACTATTAGGACCGGGCTCAGAGATGTACACTCTTGGGCCCCTTAATCCTCAGAGCAACCCAGCAAGGCGGGCACTACTGTCCCTATTTCACACTGAGCCTCACAGAGAGCAGGTACCTCATCTTGTCACACAGACAGCATTTGAACTCAGATCTTGCTGATGGGAAAGTGAAAGCACAGACTCTTAACTGCTGCCTTTTATATATTGTAGCAAGCTGGATCCTCTTGCTTATTTGTATCACCACTGATATTGTTATTACCACCATCCCGCAAACCCCATTCCCACCCCACCCTCCCTGGAGTGTGGCTGAGGAGTCCCCCAGCCCATGTATCATCTGGACAAGAGCCTGGTGGCTGTCATGTCCTGTGTCCGCCCTGCACCCCTGTGGCCACACGGCTTCCTACTCACGCCCCAGCCAGAAGATCCCCTTGGGACTGCAAACAGGCTTGTGCAACAATAAACACTGGGTTGGATTCGCTTGGTTTTCCTGGTGGTTGGTGTTCCCATGTGGGCTAAAATGGAGACCAGCTTCCAACTTGCGGCCATGCCCCCCACCCCCCTTTGAAGGAGGGCTGGTCCAAGACATCACTGAAGCCAGATGCCACCACCCCTCTGGCTTCCATGTGAGGAACACACAGTTCTAAGGGCTTTCAACTCACATCTTGTTGCATGGTACCCTCTCTCCTCTGAGTGTGGTGAAGTTATACCCCGTCCTCGTAGTGTCCTTCCACCCCCTGAATCCAACCAAGAAGAGATAGTTCTATTCTTGGATCTATACAGAACAGCTGACAGAGCTGCCCTCGGTCCCAAAAGTGGTTACATGGGGGTACCTGCACCCAAGGAGCACATGGGGTGTGAGATGACCATGTTGCCAAGAAGTGGCAGATAGAGGACAGAGCAGATGTCACCAAAACAGAGACAATACAGCGAATAGAAAGGTTTAGACACAGAGGCTGCAGGGCGAAGAAGATGACGCTGGTCAGCAAGGAATGGATTCAAAGCCACTGCTCCAGCTGACCTCCCTGGCTTCCACTTCCTGCAAACGTCCTGCCCGGACCTGGCCCATCCACCACCGTGCCTGAAATCCCACCATTAGTGAGTCATGTCTGGGGAGAAGCAGAGTTATCAGCCAGGAGGGTAAAAAGTGAATAAAACAGAGAGAGACCCAAGACAGGGACAAAAAAGGGAGGACAGAAGTGGGGCCCCACCTCGGAGGTAGCAGGAGGTGAAAAGCTCCCTACCCCCCACCCCCTGGTAGTGGAGCATTCAGGAATGGGGAGAAGGTGAGACACTGTCCCTGGCCAGCAGAGGTCATGAGCAGACATCCCAGGCTGCCTATGGAGTGGGAGTGGAATAGGGGTGACCACGAGCAGAATTTCTCCTGCAGCCCCTCTTTCCTCCGGCTCCCCGGTCCCTCTCCTGCCTTTCCCGGCACAGACCAACAAGCTCATCTCTATTGCCACCTGGTGGTGCCTCAAGGACATCACCAAAGTTGGCCTCAAGGACCCAAATACCTGAGTGCAGGCCCCTCCCCAGGAAGCCAGTTGACACAGAGGGCAGGCCTCTCTCCTCAGCTCCATTTCAGAACGAGATACAAGAGAGAGGAAGTGGTGAGGACACAGGATTGATGACCCCAGGGACAGTTTGGGATTAAGGAGACCCAGGACCTGGCCCTCAGATCAAGGCCCCTGACCTTGTGGCAGTGATTCCCATCCCAGACCCAGCTGTGACCCTAGGTGGAACCAGACCTCTGGTTCCCCACAGGCTAGGCCCTGATCCTTGACCAAGGCTGACCCCAGACCCTGAGGGCAAAGCCCAGTTAGCTCAGGTGGGCTCCCTCTGGGAAGACAAAGACAAGTAGCCCCTCACCATCCTGGCACAGACGGCCACCATGTGGATGACTCCTGCCACTCCAGGGGACAGGCTGCCCAAGGAGGGTGACCAGTCTGCCAGTAGAATGGATAGGGACCATCTTCCCAGGTGAGGGGTAGTCCCTGTGGACTAGGCAGTAGTCTCCAGATCCCAAGGGAGCATAAGAGATGCCAGGGACACCTGAATCGAGGTGAGCAGGTGCGGGGAGCCCTTTGCAGTAGGAATTCAGGGGGGGACTTCTTAAATGAGGCCAAGGGGATGAGGGTGGGTTTGGGGCAGGCCACTCGGGCTGCTGAGAAGGGCCCCAGGGACAGGCCGAGGAAAAGCTGCCAGTCCTTCATCCAGGTGAGGGAGGGAGGACCTGGTTTGGGACAGGCTGAAGCTAATGTCTGTGGGGCATCTGGGGAGAAGTCCCAAGGCTGTTGGAAACTGACCTAAGGCAACAGGGCCCAGGCAGGACTTAGGGAGACCAGGGAAGCCCCCGGGGGGCTGGGGTGCAGGGAGTCTGTATCCCCAGGCACCCCCGTCTGGTGGGCAAGGCCAGGTGGGGTGAAGAGTTGGTCTCAGCGCCTCAGTTCCCATCACTTGCCCAGGGCCTGTTTTAATGAGCAAGGCCCACCCCCCACTCCCATGTGGGAACAGCAACTGCTCTTGTTTCTCCCGGGGGAGCGGCCGGAGCCACAGCTGGCAGTCATTAAACACCCTGATCAGGCCAGGGATGGCCGAGATATTAATAGCCAGGACACAGCCTCCCAGAAAGAGGGACAGGAACCTCTGCAGGTCATGGGGATGAGGAGGATGTGTCCGGAGGCCATCCTGGCAACGCCCCAGCCCCCATGCAGGGCAGATTATGTCCAGAGAGGAGGGAAGGGACTTGCTTGGGATCACCAGCAAGTCACTGGTCCAGCCCGGCCTTGAACCCAGTTCTCACAGTCCCAGAACCCTGCCTCATTGTATGAATTGTCATAGGTGACATTCACTGGGATTGCCCTGTGTAGAAACATACAAGCAGACCTGGTTGGTGACCCTGAATCTTCATCGTCTTTATTTAAAAATCTTGACCTTTTTTGTTCGCTTTGTATTTTTACATTAGTTTTGATTTTTTTTTAATATTTCATTAGGGCTTCCCTGGTGGCGCAGTGGTTGAGTCCGCCTGCCGATGCAGGGGACACGGGTTCGTGCCCTGGTCCGGGAAGATCCCACATGCCGCGGAGCGGCTGGACCCGTGAGCCACGGCCGCTGAGCCTGCGCGTCTGGAGCCTGTGCTCCGCAACGGGAGAGGCCACAACAGTGAGAGGCCCGCGTACCGCAAAAAATAAAAAAAAATTACATTAAAGGGAATTCCCTGGTGGTCCAGTGGTTAGGAGTCACTCTGTGCTTCCACTGCAGGGGGCACAGGTTCTATCCCTGGTCAGGGAATTAAGGTCCTGTAAAATATCATTTATCCTGATCACCTACTGAGTTTTTTTGTGACCCTCCTTAAATTTTGCATCCAAGGACAGTGCCTCACTTGCCTCACCCTAGTCCCAGCCCAGCTCCCAGAGATCCCAGCATCTCTGAGCCCAGCATACTGGCATGGAAAAAACTTTGAAGAGCTCTGAACAAGCCTCTATGTGGCCCAGAGGGAAGGGGTCCTGCCAGGGTGATGCCCACGAGAAGTAGAGGGCTCCAGGGTTAATTCAGAGGTTCAATAATGTCAGCGTAGACCTAGATGTTTTCTACCTGTCCACTCTGCCATCCTCAATGTGTTGACTTTCATCCGCAGACTTATCCCCTCTTGATTCCAAGACAACGGTTTCTGCCCCAAGCATCATGTTCTCACAGAACTCCATCCACTGGCAGGGAGAGTGCTTCCTGTGTGTCTCCTTTTGTCAGGAAGATAAGCTATCCCAGAACCCACCTTCTACATACTCTCTTCAGGCTCCTTGGCCAGGACTAGGTCACACGCCCAAGCCCTGGCTGCAAGAGAGACCAGGCTTCCAGAGGGAAGTTGATCTGATAAGGAAGAAGGATTGATCTGATAAGGGAAGATGGTTGTTGAGTAGGCAACCAAAAGAGTCTGACTCTCAATCTCCTTTTGGACGTCTCTTTGGGTAAGTGTGTGGCCTTTCAGAGTCCCTCCATCTGAGCCTGGTGGTGTGGCAGATGGTGGAGGAGAGGAAGCCAAACCAGTCATGGGTCAGTGCAGGAAAGAGAAAACACTCTAGGTCTTTTGTGCAGAAAGAGATTTAAAGTAGGAAGTTAACCACAATGTTCATTGCAGCTCTGTTTACAATAGCCAGGACATGGAAGCAACCTAAGTGTCCATCGACAGACGAATGGACAAAGAAGATGTGGCACATATATACAATGGAATATTACTCAGCTATAAAAAGAAACGAAATTGAGTAGTTTGTAGTGAGGTGGATGGACCTAGAGTCTGTCATACAGAGTGAAGTAAGTCAGAAAGGGAAAAACAAATACCGTATGCTAATGCATATGTATGGAATCTAAAAAAAAAAAAAAGTGGTTCTGAAGAACCTAGGGGCAGGACAGGAATAAAGACACAGACGAAGAGAATGGACTTGAGGACATGGGGAGGGGGAAGGGTAAGCTGGGACGAAGTGAGAGAGTGACATGGACATATATACACTACCAAATGTAAAATAGCACAGGGAGATCAGCTCAGTGCTTTGTGACCACCTAGAGGGGCGGGATAGAGAGGGTGGGAAGGAGACGCAAGAGGGAGGAGATATGGGGATATATGTATACATATAGCTGATTCACTTTGTTACACAGCAGAAACTAACACAACACTGTAAAGCAATTACACTCCAATACAGATGTCAAAAAAAAAAAAGCAGGAAATTAAATCTCTAAAGATTTGGAGAAATGGAAAATAGGGCACACCTAGCTTCATGGTCACACCACCCCAGCTGCCACCTTGTAGGAAATTATTGTCAGTGTCCTACTTGCACATCCATTAAACTGGTGACAAGGAAGTAGAAGGAACAAAGTGTCCTGCTGCTGCAAAAATTCACCTCTGCCAGATCCCACCCGGCAGCCACCGCACTGCAGGTAGAAAGGCCTCCATCTCCCTTCTGCCTTCCAACTCTCTCCCACAGCGCTTGCCTCCAAGTTGCATCTAGATCTCCAGCAGCGTGGCGGCCTGGGAAATGTAGTCTTTAGTCTTCTAGCCCCTGCAACACAGGGAAATATGGAAGGGGCCAGAGAGGGAAGCCGAGTGCTAATAGGCAATTTCTAGCACAGAGGCTCAGGTGGCCTTGTAGCCTGAGTCCCGAGAAAGCAGAACCTGTGACCAGGAAACAGGAACAAGGAACAGAGAAGTGTGAGGCAGGGAAACAGAGAAAGCCAAAGTCAAGGTGGTTTATTGAACTGGTCACTGCTTTGCCAACAGGAACTCGTGTCCCACTGGGACCCTCGGAGGAGTGGGCAGAACACACCTCAAGGTCTGCCCACGGCAATGCCCTCACACTGCCAGGCTGGGCAGGCCTGAGTGTAAGCGGGTCCCTGCAGGCATCCTACGCTGTGACTCCAGAGGGACTGGGGCAGAAAGCGAGAGCTGTGTGGGACAGCTGAGATGGGGGATGGTCCCATTATTCCTGCAGGAGCTGGCAAAGGTAGGTGAAGAGGATACAAGGCAGGGTCCAATACAGGTGGCCTCCTGGCAGGGGAGAACGGAGCCTGGCACAAAGCTAGGGCTAGGGTCTCGATGGACACTCACGGGGGCCGGGTGCTCATAGCTCGTGAGCTCACAGTCTGTTCTCTTGGCTGGGGTCCACCTCAGCTCACTCTGCCTCCTCAGACCCCTCCAGGCTCAGCCGTGCCTCCAGCCCTGGGGATGAGTTGCTCTCACCTCAGCACTGGCCCTGGCAGTGCTGAGACAGGCCCACCAGTCCCAGCTCAGCCACCTTCCCCATGCCCTGTGGAGCACACAGGAACTTCTGCACTCTTCCAGGCCTCTGGGAGTGGAGGGAGGCTTGAGAGAAGACACCCGCTTTGACCTTCTTGCCATCAGATCTGCAGCTCCACCATTTTTACCCAGCAGGGCCACCTGAGGGCCACAGGCTGCCTGGGGGGCCGTCTTCCAATGCAGAGGGGGACACACGCCCCCTCTATCTTCAGCTTTCAGTTTCTTTCCCTTCAAGATTTCATCCCAGAGGATGATACCAGGACACGCGTCTGAGAGATGCACCCCCTCCTGTTTCCACCACTCACCAGCTGAGGCTGGGCTTTCCTCCCTCCCCCTCCATCCTCCCTTCTCCTTGAGATGGCTTCACCCACCCCACCCTGCCCCGGTCATCCTGGTGGAGGGGCTTCAGAGGAATACGATTTCAGGGCTTAGCGGATGAGAATGCTATCGGTTTAATATTTTTCAAAGTATTAACGTCATCATATTCACTCAGCAAACAGTTACTGAGCACGTCCTGTGTGCACAGTTCCAAGCAGCGACCAAGGCAGAGGCCCTGTGCTCACTGAGCTAAGCCTCCAGTGGAGGAGTCGATAATAAATGAGGAAAATTACAGAAGAAACAAGGCAAGAAGTGGGGCTTGGCTAAGGGGTGCTCTGTTGGTTGGAGTAGTTGGAAGAGGTCTCCCCAAAGGGAGATAGTGGAGCAGCAACAGGTCATTCCCCTTTCCTGGTAATCAGAGGGTTTTTAAACTATATATATATATATATATATATATATATATATATATATATATATATATGTCAGAACTGGGGCCCAGAGACCTTGAGGTCTAGGTCAAAAGGTCCACTCCCCTGCCTCTGCAGCAGCAGCCCGGACAGTATGTGAGAGCCATGTACTGGGACTTGGGGCCTCAGTGCCATCCAAGCCTCCCCTGTGTAGGGGCTCCAGTGCCCACTGCTCACACACTCACCAGGAGGCGATACCTGCCTGGACATGGGGAGGGTTGTTCCTTGGAGCTACATTGTGGCAGTGACCCGGGTCCAGAGACTCCATCTGGGCAGGGGGGCCAAGTGGCACCCTCCCACCCCCGGTTCAGTGTCCTCCGTGCCAAGTGACAGAGAACAGGCAGCTCTTGAAAAGACTAATATTTGCTCTTCAAATGGGAGCTGGCACAGGCTGTTTCCTGCAACTGGCGTCTGGCTCACCCCGTGGGATGGACACAACAGGAGGCACTCCGGGAGATAGGCAGATGTCCCCGCGGACACCAGCATCCCGGACAAGACGATGTCTTTGAGATGGGGACAGCATGTTCCAAGGTCCCATCTGATTCATCTCACATCTGCTTGCACACCTTCATGGCGGAGTGCTCACGACCTCTCCAAGCGCTGTTGGACAGCTCTGTGAGAAAGTGCATCCTCACTCTGGCCCTGTGTTCCTTGTTTATGGCCCTTGCTCTCATCCCTGCGGCCTCAGACAATGTGTCTGGAACCACCCCTCAGGGCAGTCACGGTCCTGGTCACCTTCACGCCTCCCAGCCCCGGGCCCTTCCTGCTTCACTTCCGCGGGCTCACACTGCTGGCTCCGTGGCCAGAACAGGCTATTCCTGGGGTGGAAGGAAAATCTTGCCTCGGGTGCACCTCTGTCGCCCAGCAGCTGTGTGCTTTTTGTCCACATGAGAGCCTTTCAGCTGAGTGCCTCATGTGGGAGAAAGTTTCCGTCAGGAAACTACTGGTCAGACGGCCTGAATCTGAGAAGGAGAGTCCCGGTGGCCAGAGTCAGCTCCCACCCGCCTGCATTCCCTCTCTGGAGCCCCCTCCTCCCTGCTTTCTCCCCTCCGCCCCTGCCCCCATGGGTCCCAGAAACCCTCTCTGCCCATTACAGCCCCTGCACTCGGCTCGAGCTCCCCCCACCCTGGTCGCCCACTGAAGAAGCTCTGGAGGCCGAAACACTCTGGCAGCTCGTGGGGCTTTGGGGGCCCCCAGGGGCAGGCCCTGTCGGCCTCGTCAAGTCCAGTCAGGGCTGGACACCCTGGGAAAGCTCTCCAGGGGCAACGCGGGCCCCCTGGTTCTCCCAGGGCTCTCAGACCTGACTGATGACTTTAGCCAGCCCTCCTTTTTTAAAAAAAAATTCCTTATTATCTCTATATGTAACTCGCAAACTCCTGGCCCCTCGTAGGCAGCCATGCAAATGAATTTGACATGTATCCTTTGGAGTACATTCTTAGGAAATATTAGATCATTTTGTACACATGTTTCTAATCGTATAAATATTATTTTTCACTCAGTTCTATTATTATTATTTTTTTAGTTCTATGTTTTGAAGATGCATCCACGTGACTACATCTAAATCTGGTACTTCTGCCTCCTGCCTGCTGCTCCATGGTGAGCCTACACGCTTCATCTGTCCACGGTAGACACACAGATTGCTTTCTGCCAACACACATGATGCTTCAGTAAACATTTCTCTTCATACGTGACCCCTTAAAGATCTGTGTAAGAAGTTCCCAGGGACATAGAACCAGAAGTGAAGTTTCCACATCATAAGGTGTGTGTACACTAAATTTCAGTAGGCAGCTGTATTAGTTTGCTAGGGCCACCAGAACAAAGTACCACAGGCTGGGTGGATGAAAGAACAGAAATTTATTTTCTCACATTTCTGAAGGCTAGCAGTTGGAGATCAAGGTGTCAGTGGGGCTGGTTTCTTCTTGGCTTGCAGACGGCCACCTTCTCCCTGTACTTTCCTATGGTCTCCCCTCTGTATGGGTCTGTGTCCTAATCTCTTCTTATAAGACAGCAGTCATACTGGATTTGGGCCCACCCACATGACCTCTTGTTTTTTTAACCTTAATTACCTCTTTAAAGACCCTATCTCCAAATACAGTCACGTTTTGAGGTACCGGGGGTTAGGACTTGGACATATGAATTTGGGGAGAACACAGTTCAGCTCATAACAGTAGCACTGCTCTTCAGATTTGCTGCACACGAAGTCCTAGATCCCCATACTTGCTCCAATACTTGGTCCCATCCAGGTTTCTAAATTTGCCAAACTCACAGGCGTAAGGTGATGTCTTATGGTTATTTTAATGTGTATTTCTCTGTATTTCTAATGATTTTAAACATCTTCATATGCTTACGAGCTTTCTGGGTTTTCTCTTCTGCAAATTGCTCGTTTTTCTATTGAAGTGGCTCGTCTTTCTTGCTGATTTAAGGAATTGCTTGTATATTAATCCCTTACTGGTTTCAGACATTGTAAATATCTTCTCTCATTCTTTTAACTTTGCCCATGAAATCCTTATTTGTATGTCATCAGATTCATCAATCATTTTGCTTAAGGGTCGTGCCTATGACGTTTTGTTTAAGAAGTACTTTTTCACCCCAGGTCACAGATACTCTCCGTCGTGCTCTTCAGTGAACTTAATAGTTTTTGCCCTGCACATTCGATCCGGGGATGTCTTAGAGCTGACTCAGCAGAGCCAGGCGCACTCAGGTGGGCCCCTTCTCTCTGAGCCCCTTCACTCCTCCGCTGGCACTGCCCAAGGATGCCGGGCAGCTGTCAGGCATCACTTCTGCTACCTGACCCCACAGGGGGTTAGAGTCCAAGAAAAAGGAAGGCAATTCATCAGCCTTCCCGGCACCCAGCCTTCCTGGCACAGAAAGGGCATCCTTCATGGGCCAAGATCCCTTTGTATTCTTTGTGGGTGCTGCCAAGTGCGCTGATGGCACCTTGGTCTCAGCTCAGAGGACAGAGCTCTGGGCTACACTGTCATTGGCTACCTAGGACAGACCTCAACTTCCTCACCTGAGCAACAAGGGGGGTGAACCCAGTGGTATCTAAAGGGTCTGCCAACGCCCGAATCCCAGAACTCAGTGCCGTCAGGAGAGGCTGGTGCATTTGTTTCCCTTCTGGGAATTTCATCAGCTGCTAAAGGAACGATCCTGCAAAACAGCGCAGTCCCCTGAGCTGGGAACCTGATGATGTGCCCCCTGGTGGCCATTTCCTGACAGAGCTCGTCCTGGGAAATGAAAACGACTTCACCCTCAGAGTACATACAGACTGGAGCTCAGAGCCCAGAGCAGGGAAAGGGCTGGGCAGAAGCAGAGCCTGCATGGAAGGCAGCCCCCTCCAGCCCCCAGGGCAGTGCGGCAATTGCTATTTTGGTTTTTCCAAGGTCTTTCCTGGACCCATGATTGCATTCCAGAGTCTGGGGATTAGTGCTGAAGACTATTTGAGCCCTTGCACCTGTCTAGACCTCACTGGACACGAGGACCTGAATTTCACTTCTCTCAACACATCCCCCTCCATTATGCCAGGCCCACGTCACCTCATCTAGGAAAATGGACCCATAACTCAGGATTTTTCACACAAATACAAACACACAAGTTGATAAGCACCTTAGATTTACTCTCCTCCCACTTCTGAAGCCACCTCGTTTAATTTATATATACATAGTATATAAACGGCTATACGACATTTGTTACCAACATTAACACAAGTTTAGGCTTTACTACTCTGTGAAAGTTTCTCAAAACGCACTCATCGTTTACTCAAAATAGATCTTTGTTATTACATGAAAACAGTAAGAAGCTTGTATAACACGGGCAGCAAGCATTCAAAATGAACACATGAAGGAAATGGTTTTCTCTGGCTATATCAGCCTCAATCTTTAATGCTCTTAGTAAAAAAGTCCACTAAACAAAATGGAATCCTGGGGGCCACATTACATGAATCATTCATTAAATAACACTTCTGGAACAACCCAGAATCATGTAAGTATAAGGGTTAAAGAAGGTCATATGTACCAAGCACAGGGCAGAGGAATAGACTGGATTTGATAATTTTACCCTAAATGAAAGGCGCTTGTGGGCAACAGCTCTGCCATCGGTACACATGGGCAGATGTTTCCATATCCGGCCATTCCCAGATTTTACTGACAAGTCTTTTTCCACAGGTTCTCTGCCAATGACGTTTCCCCAGCAACAGAAGTTTGACATCACTGCTCCCAGAAGGGAGAATCAGCTCTCCTCGTTTGGGTCAGACAGGCCATGAGGTTTGGTCCAACCAACAGAACCAACCTCCCTGGATCCTGGAGGACCCAATGCCACTGGAACCAAAGGCTCCGTGCCTGGAAGGCAGGAGGCAGGTCCAGGAGGAGGAAGAGAGGCTGCTACCTGTCTGGAATGAAAGCATGAGGTCTTTTTTTGTAAAGGCCAGAAGACACAGCTGAGCTGCGCTGCCTGAAGCCTGCAGAACCTCCGCATGCTGGGTGAACCAACTCAAAGCCTTTCTCCTCCTGCACCTGAACAATGGATTCACCCAGCATCCCCTCCACTACTGCTTCTACCCTCCTGACAGCTCGCCAGGGGAGCCGGCCGACGTTACCACCGTTTTCCAGAGAATACCCGGCCGGCGGGCTGTGACTCGACCACTGCAGGGCCAGACCAAGTGGGAGAGCCACGCCGACCTCCAGGCCTCGGGCCAGCTGACAGGGCGCCCCTTCCCACCTCAGCTCTCCAGGGCACATCTACTCTCTCTTCTTCCACCATTATTAACGCTCACAGTGCACGGATAGGGTTTCCCTGTGCCTGGGCAGGATTCGGTGTAGAATCACTTGGAATGTGAGCGACGTCGGGGCAGGGGTCTGTGCGCTCATCTGGTCACCGTAAACCCTCCCTCCCCGCCGGTCCTCACCTGCACTGCACTGTTTTCTGAGGGCCACCTGTCCTTCATGTTATGAGCAGCCAACTCCTTCAAGGAACAACAGACGGCAGCCCTGGATGAAGGTGTGGCGTGCAGCCCCCATGTGCCAAGGGCAGCTGCTGTCTTCCAGCAGCCAGCCAGCCCCCAGCTCCGCTTCTCGTCTAGCCCTGCTTCCTGAGCCCCAAACAGCCAGCCTTGCTGTGTGCCTGCGGGTGCACAGGGAAGAGGGCTGGGCTTTGGGGCCATCCGTGCCCTCTCTGAAGCTCCTGAACCCGCCCTATCCGTTACGATGAAAGGTGGCGTCCCCGTCCCTCCAGAGATTCCAGTTTCAGCCTCGGTCCCCAGGACTGGAATGTGGGGGGCAGAAGTGGAAAGAAGCAGGGGAGACCTGAACAGGGGCACCTAGGAGAAGAACAGGGAGCTCAAGGGGGGGTTGGTAGCAATGATGCTAAACGTTCTAATTTCAGCTCTCCTTCCAATACCCTTTTTTCCTACCCCTTGAAGAGCTTTAAAACATTGGGCCTTGATTCACAGATAAAAGGGGTGTCAGCTGGAGAAGCAAAACCAGGAGCCTATGGTCACCTTCCTCCCGCTGAGGGCAGTGAGGCCTCTAGTACCGAGAGGAAATCCCACCCAAATATACCCCTGACTGTCCCCCCGCAGGACAGGAAACCCAGGCATGGTCCTCATCACAGTCAGGCTAGCCTGGGGAAAGAAAAGCAGTGTCTACGTGGTTCCCACACTAGCACACTTGCGGAATGGGAACCCTTGGACTTGGCCCCTGCCAGAGAGCATTGAGCCACATCCCCGCCCAGATACAGCACATGGGACACCTCACACACTGATGCTCGAGATCTTGCCACGTCTGACACCCGAAGGCACTTTTAAGGTTTTTCTAACATTATTTCATCTATCCCAGGATCCAGCCCTGTGAGATCGGTTAACGTCTGAGAAAATCAAGGTGCTAGAACAGCTAAAACAAAGGTGTGTGGCGGAGTGAGGGTAACGTGGGGGTCAACTTTCTAGCATCAAGGATGACACAGGGCTACAAAACTCCAGGCCTGAACCAAGTCAACCCCTGAGCCTGGGATCTCCCCTGGCTAAAACCTCCAGAACGCCTTTCCTATCATTAGCTTCAACCACCAGTGAACTGAGACTGCTCTTAGCTGGATTTCAGTTAAAGAATGTTTATGTGGTCATTATTTTGCAGCGTTTGTCGACTGCATCTTTTCCCTTTTGTTTGCAAAAGTAAATCTCAAACCCCATATAGATGTTAACGGATTCAGACCACATTCAACCAGGTGTGAATAACCTCTCCACTAGGGCAGGAGGCATTCACCAGGAGGGTCTCCTCTGCAAGGAATGTTCTTCACTACTTGCTGAATGTGGATCACAGGCTCAGACCCCAGACCATCTGGGGTACAGGGCTACATGGCAACACCAATAGCACACGGGCTCAAAAAGAAAACAATACATTGGGCAAGTTGTTCTAATCAACGTTTAAAGCTTTGTGTGTGTGCTTCTAATATAAAAAGATTTGTCTCCCCTCCTTAGCTTCCCATCCTATTTCACCATCTGTTCAAAATTATGTCCCGGAAAGCCTGAAAATTCACCTGCTGGCTATCCAGAAAATTATGCAGATGCAAAATCAGTGGAGACAACTCTGAAGTTTGCATCTGAGGATGTTGCCAGCATAACTTTCATATCCAGATACTTTGTTTGATTAAGAATAGGAAATTCTATTATAAGAAAATAAAATTACCATGGCAACATTTTCCCAACACAGTTCGTAGTCACATGGACTTTTAAGTGACACTAAGGTAGCTCAATAACAATTCACTACCAGTAATGACCAAGTACGACTGAATTCCCTAAAATGACATCCTTGCTTTCCCCATCTGCTCAATAACTCTTGCAACAGTTTTTGACTATTAAAAACCACCAAAATAGGATTTTTTAATTTATCAAGATCACATAATTCAACCCAAAGTATTCTATGCAATTGTGGTGGAGCTATTCAGATTCTGGACTTCTATGAAGAACAATCTAAAGGGCAAACTTCCAAAACGGCCTCCTGAATGGTACTGGGCAACCCAGTCTGAAATTTCTAGAGACCTCAGGGATCATATTCAGATCTAAATTTTGGAAAACTATAATCAGTCAATATTTTGACAATGAGAGAAAGAAAAGTAACTTTTCAGAGCACTGGGTTAATTATAAAGCTTTATAAGCTATAAAGCTCTAAAAAAGTTAACACACACTTAACTCTTGTTCATAAAAAAATGAGGCCCTTAATCTAATTAAGATGATTGGGAAAGGTGCGGAGGAGTAATTGATTTGGGAGATCTTCTGAGAACAAGTACACAGGGTCAAGTATCAAATGACATGATTCAAGTGACAGGTATTCGGCTGCCACCTAAAAGGCTGATGACAGCAGCCTCTCCCACCTGGGACTGCAAAGTGCCACCGTATGAATATGTGCCTAGCCTACTCTAGTTTGTGGCCAACTGCAAGGAATCCTGATATTCTCATTTCTGCTCATGCTTATAAGTTAATGATCCGGTAGCACTGGTTACTCATTTTTAAAAATATTCAGATATACCTTGCAAATAAATACAAAACATTTCTGTATCCCTACAATCCCACTACCATAAAAGGTTATACATAAATTTAATGAATTCAGCTTTCTTAACCACTTTCTCAGCTTAAGTTTGTCCTTACTCTAAGGGAAGCCATGTTCAACTTACATCTTATATTTAAATATTCTAGAGGTATCATATCAGACCTAAGTTATCAAAAAATGTAAACAAAATTTATCCATCTTATAGTTATAAACCACTTTTTAAAGTTTTTAATTCACCCTCTACTGGCCCTCAAAAAAAAAACCTAACCAAGTCACATTTAGACTGAAAAGCTGATACAGATTTTTAAGTGGTTCCTCAGAGACAACTGCCAATTACTTTAAACTACTGTTATTGAATCTAGTGGCTTATTGCATCACTCAATTTAAAAGACCAAAACGAGTCCATTTTGGTCTTCCAATAATGCTCTTTCTGAATAAGCCCCCAGATTCTGCCATCCGAAGTAATCGTGCTGAACTGGAGATGCTGCAGTAACCCTTGGCACAAACCTGGGACTGGATGTCAAGCAATCTTATGCTTTCAACTGCACCTATGAAAAATCTCAGCTCCCGGGATCAATCCGCTTTGGTTGAAAGGAACTTCAAGGGTGGAAACTTAAGGTGAAGTCGAGAAGCAAACAGGGGAACACCGATGACCCTCACAAGAAAATCAAAGGATCCGTTCATCCCGTGATGTCATCCTCACACTCCACAGTCAGACTGCTTCTCCTGAAGCTGCCTCGTCAGTATCTGATATGAAGACAGGAAAGCCACTCCTATGTGGAAGAGGATTTGCCAGAGGTTCCTCAGCCCATGCAGGTACATGTTGCCCAGGCAAATAAAGAGCAGCATCAGCACCACCTTCATGGTCCTGGCTGGACTGTAGAACAGGTACAAGTAACACTGAAATGACACCAGAAGAGGAAGTCCCATCAGAGATAATGAAATGGCCAAGGTCAGACGCAAGATTCACTTATCGTACCTGCCACGCAGTGTCACTTCATACACATTAGCTTATTAAACTGCATTCATTACAATGGAGCTTGGACTCACTGGATCAGCTGCTGTTAATCACTGGATGAAAGTGGGGATTTGGAAGAGGTAAGAAAAGTGAAAAAGACATCACAGGAGGAACTAGAACATAGCACTTTTGAAAGAATTCAAGAAAGACAGACAGAAATGCCCAGGCTGTGCTGCAGAGAAAGAAGAGATGCAAGTCAGGGGTAGACAGCCAGGCTAGAACACCCTAACAAGATCGACAGGCCTCCAAATGAATTTTCCTTCAGGGGGGTCATAACAGGTGAGAAAGCTGCTGAGAGAAGCTGTGCTCTTACTATTTTAGCGTTTCCTGAGTTACAACTGCATAGGGGACCACTGTTCCCTAGACAGCCTCCTTGTTATGTCTTCAAAAGCATCTCTGAGGACTTCCCTGGCGGTCCAGTGGTTAAGACTCCATGCTTCCACTGCAGGGTGCACGGGTTTGATCCCTGGTCGGGGAACTAAGATCCCACAGGCCAAGTGGCACAGCCTAAAAAAAAAAAAAGAGAGGAAAAAAAAAAAAAAAAAGCATATCCGACTCAGGGAAAGGTCTTATAGCAGGGAGAGTGACTGATACTTCCTGTAGGGCTATCACACAGAAAGAGGCCATTCTTGTTCTGCAAAAGGTGGAAATCATGTTTTGGTTCAATGTTGGGTTTTTTGTTTTTTTAAAAAGACACATTCTCAAAACACAGAACAATCTGACAAAAGCTCAGGCGGGGAGGGAGAGAGCTCCCCATCGAAAGAGCTATCCAAGTAAGACTGCAGTTGAGGGGATGAAGGTGGAACTGTAAGATACCTGCAGCCCTGAAATGCAGGCTCCAGGAAACTTCTCCTGGCAACACCCAAGGTCTTAGAGACTTGTTTTCTAAAACAATGAGTGCATTTTCAATCTTGGGATGAAAATTTCTTTTTGCACAATCAGGTAATTCTTAAAAACAGGCCATCTAGGATGTATGCAGGAGAGAGAGGAAGTGCTCTGAGAGCAGAACTTTTCATTTTTTTAAAAAAAAAGGAGAAGAAGAAGAAGAAGCTTAAACATGCAGAAAAGGTACTAAAACCCTAGTCCGTGTGGAGGATGAGGAAAGAGAGTCAGGTTTTTACTAGAATTAACTCTGCCTATAGGGGATTCAAAAGCTCCTTTTCACCCGACTCCTTAAGTACACAGCTTATTTGAAAATAACCAGTAATCAAAGGGCTCTAGTTAGTGTTATAATTTTTGTTTCATTTCCTAAGGACAGATTTGACTCAGATGGTATTACTATTAAAAACAACAAATTTTTTAACCTAGTCCTGTGTTTGAAGAGAAACACATATACGGGGGCTTCCCTGGTGGCGCAGTGGTTGAGAATCTGCCTGCCGATGCAAGGGACACGGGTTCGAGCCCTGGTCTGGGAAGATCCCACATGCCGCGGAGCAACTAGGCCTGTGAGCCACAACTACTGAGCCTGCACGTCTGGAGCCTGTGCTCCGCAACAAGAGAGGCCACGATAGTGAGAGGCCCACGCACCGTGATAAAGAGTGGCCCCTGCTTGCCGCAACTGGAGAAAGCCCTCGCACAGAAACGAAGACCCAACACAGCCAAAAATAAATAAATAAATGAATAATAACTAAAAATGAATATCTGCTTACAAAAAAGAAAAAAAAGAAACACAGATACATAGGTGTCACTTCTGCAGAAGGACATTTCTGTACTTGGACGCCCCGACAATAAGCACGAGGCAGGACCCTGCCTCATACTGGTCAGGCCCAACCCAATCCCCACTGCAGTCTCACCCCTCGCTTCTTGGGATCCCAGTTCAAATTCCTGGTTTCTGTCCTGCACTGTCAAAGGCCCTGAGGCCTAGGGCAAGTGGCTTTCCCTTTCCGAGCCCAAAGGTCTTTTCTCTGTAAAATGAGAGGATTGGGCAGGATGGGTGGAGGGTCCTTCCACTAAGGGCTGGTACTATATCCATCATTTGAACCAAGGCCTTGGTGGAACAAAAGCAGGATCTAGAAACTTGCTGATGGTTCCAACAGAACAAAATAAGGCCATGGGTTTAACCCACTCACTAAAACATCAACGTTTCACCCACCTGGAAAATGCAGGCTACAAAAGGAATAAGAAAAGCCAGAATATTTCCAATTTCTTCATGTGCAACCTAAGATAAATATGAGGAACACAAGGAAAGGAATATTTAGAGGACACGAAACATTATGACGTGAAGTGCTTTACTCCGCATTGGGTCTGGTATGGTTGACAGTACAAAATCCCCGGCTGGGTGAGAAATAAGCCCCCATTCACGCATCGCACCGGGGGGTGACATGAAATCCTTCTGAATGGCCTGGACACACCAAGCGCCCTCCAGTCCCCATGCATGTGTGCTGAGCCCTCAACCTGGAATGCCCCCACCCCCAGCCCTGCCACCTCTCAAAATCCAACTCATCTGTAAGTGCTAAGCTTTCCCCAACTCCTCCCACCCCCCGGTACTGCCACCTCCTTAGCGATGTTGTTGCACTCTGCTATGTGCCCCAACTCAGGGACTATGTCTTGACCAACGAACACCTGTTCTAGTGCATACAGACACTCGGTAAGCATCTGCTTATGAGTCGTCATAAACAATAGGAGTGGGAACCACACCACACATTGGCCAAAGACGGGGTGTGGAAACAGCCAGCCACCACTCACAGCCCAGGCCTGCTGCTGTTCCCCAAACACTTCGGTCCCCATAAGCCACCTGAGATTCAGTCTAAGCTGCGCTTCAGACTTTAGCCACCACGTGCCTCGGTGCGAGCGTTACGGCTCTGTTTTTAATAGTAACATCTATCTGTTCATGTTCATAGTGGTTCCATACTTTTTCTTAAAGTGTTGGAAATACTTCCAAATTTAAAAATAATATTTAAAAAGCACTGAAGTAGAAACGTGCTTTGAGATGAGCAGGCTGGCGAATCAACTTCGCGGTGACACAGTTCTTTTGACAAAGACACCAGGAAGCTGGTATCTGAATGATATCAATCAGACTAAGAGGCCACTCTTCCCAGGGGAAAAGAGGGCCTGAACGTTAAAGTCTGAGCATCAAACTTCTGCCCTGGATGAACAATCCAGCCCCCGCAGTGACTCCTGGAGTCCCCAGGGCCATGGGGTGGCCTGATGTCCTTGAAGCAAGTTTTCCAATTCTCACCAGTATCCCAGCAGGGCCCTTTGGCGTCTTAGGAAAACAGATACAAAAGAGCAAGTTTCATATTTGTTCAACTTATGACAAAGAATGAAACGAGAAGTAAAAATTTTACTTCAAATTTTAAAATGTAGTACATAATAGCCTTATAAATAATATGTATCCCCATCCGTTTCTTCCATCATGTGTCTTTTGATTTAAAATGTATATAAAAGGTTACCTGTAAAGAATGTTCTGCGAGGTGAATTCCACGAATGAGGTTCAGAGCAGCGCACATGATGTTGAGAATAAGAGAGAGGATGCCCAGGGCTGTCACAGGTTCCATTCGGAAATTAGGAGCTTCACAATGAAAAACGAGAAGTGTCTAATGAAAATAATTTCCGTATGAAGGAAAAATAAAGACATTAACTAGACTTCTGCTAATGAAAAGGTTTATTATGTTAAACACACAACTGCAAACATATTAATTTAAAAAGCAGCTGTAGTTAGAGGGGGAAAAGGCAAGAAATGAAGGACAGAATGGATCTGGGAATCCAAGGTGAATTTCTTCCAGAAAGAGGCCACTTCTCTGAGCAAGCACAGATTTTTCAAGTGCTTCATTTCCTTTCTATTTAAAACAGTGGTTCCCAACCAGAGACGATATGGCCCCTCAATCAGTGTCTAGAGACATTTTGGGTTGTCCCCACTGGGGACAGGTTGCTACTGGCATCTGTCATGTGTGGAGGCCATGAATGTTTCTAGACATCCTACAATGCACAAGACAGCCCTCACAACAAAGAACTTCCAGTACAAAATGTCAATAGGGCTAAGGTTGAGAAATCCTGATTTAAAGCAGTTTATGGCTTTAGCTGTAAATTGGTTGTCAAATCCTGAAGCATTTCTATTACACAGCTCAACCCTCAGCTTGTAAAATGTTCCATTCTTTTTCTCACAAGGACAACATTCAGTGTCATGGGTGCTTCTGGAGCAATTCACAGCAAATGCAATTTTTTTAATTCCAAAATTATTGGGAAGAGGAGGGAAACATTGATTATTTTAGCTACAAGCTGTTTCTGGAACTCTAATTAGGACAAATGATCATTCTCTCTTTAAAGGTAACTGCTGAAACGGATTCTGGTTCACCCAATTAAATAGTGTCCCACCCATTCCCTTGCTATGTTCCTTTTAAATCATCCTTTCTTGTCCTTACATTTCCCACATACGCATACACACACACAGATATCTAGCCACAACCCAACTGACGCCTACTGTTAGTGTGTTAGAGTTTCCACTGAGCAATTCAAAGTTTCTGTTAGAACAGAGCATGCTACCTGTAAAGGTTCTAGCCTTGGAACAATAGGGGGAGTCAAACCAGAGTAAAACATCCTAGAAAGACAGGCAAGTTGACACTTTCTGGATTTTCTCCTCTTGTCTAAGTGTTTATAAGACAAAACATACATCACAAAGTTACCCTGTCTACAGACACGGCAAAGGAGAAGCTTGGGGTCTGATTACCCAGTCTTCCTTCCACAAAAGTTAAGTTCAATCCCAATATAAATTACAACAACTTATCGAATGGCATAAGAGCCAATCCAGGAATTTACTGGTTGAAACAGATCAAATCGAAACACAAAGTTAAGCCAAAACTGTGAACATTTTTAATACACCACTTTCAAAATTCAAGCAATGAATTTAGTATAAAACTGTTAAAACAAAGTAATTAGACTGTTATAATGTAGATGGTTCTGTCTTCCAGGGAAGGATTCAGCTTTTATACCGTTACAGAATTCTTAGAATGTAAATATCCACTTTAATTAAAGATTGGTTTAATTGTGTGTAACTGTAAACAAGGAATGCAAAAAAGCATGCTTTGCTATGTGCTAGGCATTGAGTGGCTACTGGTGTTAATGCCAGACTAAGTCTCGGACGCCAGGGCACTGTGAGCACGTTCATTAACACCTCATTCCTCAGATAAGGACTCGGAAATCCAAAGGGATAGAGGGATGTTCCCGGGTCCCCCAGAGAAGCAGAGAGTGAGAGGTCTAGAAGCCCTGGCTCTGGCCCCTGCCCACTCTCAACCCCACAGCCCTCCACTCCCTCCATCAAGGAGCGGGGGTTTCTCAGTGGAGATTCCCAATGTTTCACTAAATGATGAGATAAGGACTCACTGTCAAAGGAAAAAAGGAGAGGGGGAGAGAGAGAGAGAGAGAGAGAGAGAGAGAGAGAGAGAGAGAGAGAGAATGTACAAATCTGTACAGTTCAATACGTGACTTCCAGCAAAAGAGAGTGAAAATCTCCTTTACACCATTTAAATGTGCAGATTTCACCCTGGTTAAGAAAACAACCTGCCAAGTCACTCTTCTCCTGAATTTCGTCAAAAGAGTTGCCTCTCTTCAGATCGACTCACTGGTCACAACAGTTGAGTTTTTTATAACAGCCACCTGGAACAAGATCAGCCCATGTTTCTCCCCAGGTATTTTATACACTGCCCCCCACCCAAACACCTTCCTACTTCCTACTAAAACAGTCATTGTGCATTTGAAATACACAATCTCACCTCACCTTTATCAACGTCAGAGAGCAGCAGGCCACTTACCAGGCTCCAAGTGCATCTGTGGGTGACCGTTCATCACCCCGTTAGCCACATCTGTGTCCTCCAGAGTGAGAACCACTGGAGGCTGGAACTTGAGTTCCTCCTGAATTTTTTCTAAGCTGCTCTCCATCTGGGTGGAACTTACATAGTTAAAATGCCACTTCACTTTCTGAATGACGCTGTCTGCGAAAAGAGAGCGACCCAAGCTGAGTGTCTTCATTACAATGGATGTTATAAGACAATACGTACACAATGAAGTTTACACTTCTAAGCAAGCTAGTAAGTCAGCCAGACTCTGAAGAGTGTCAACTACACTCTTCTACATGAAGGTCAAATGATTAGTACGTATCAGGACTGGTCTCATCAATCTCTTCAAAGCAGGATAATTAAAACGTGACAGTCTGTCCATCGGAACCTCAGTGGCAAGGGAGTCAGGGGACAGAGGCTTGAGTCTTAGCTCAGCCGCGACTCCTCGTACAATCCTGGGCCATTCATAGAATATTTCTAAGATAGAAAAACGGGGACAGTCATTTTTGACCTGATTATCCCAAGAAAAGGCGTGTGAAAAAAAATTACAAATCATTGTGAGTATGTTGTGCAAACTAGGATTATATATCTGAAAGGTACTGGTTTTAATTCCTTTATTTACATTAGTGTTAACCATTACTAAGTTTTAATAAGTATTTGAAGTGAAGTTTCATACATATTGGCAAAGCAAAATCATGTATAATTCTAAAAAATCATGTATAATTCTAATATCCACATACTTTTACTTATATTCTACTCGCACTCAGTAATGAATAAACGTGATGCAGGGAAGGGTCTCCTGTGAGACCAAGCCCACCGCTTTGGAAGGAAGGCGCATGCAGAGATGAGGGGAGAGAAGAACACAGGTCTACCAGCTGCCCATCAAATAAGAGCCAAGGGATGCTGCAGCTGTGGTCCGACTGGGGACAGCACGCCCTTCAGAAGAAGAAGTGGGGCTGAGAGCGGCAGCTGGACCAATCCTCACAGGGAGACTCAGGCAGAACTCATGGTCTATGTCACAGGGCTACCAGACTGGGGCCCGAGTATCAGGGAGCTCCCCAGCACCAAAAGGGGGTCCTGGCCCCATCACTGATGGGCCAGCCAGAGACCACATGAGGGGATGTGAGCAGTAGCTGCCAGAAGCATAAGTGGCAACCCTTCCAGGTGCCAGCCCTGCACCTGACCCTGAGTACCAAATGCTGCCAGCCCCTCGTTCAAGAGCATCACAGGGACCATGGCGATTTACACTGAGACCAGAGAATGTCCCCCAACTCCCACCTCTACTCCTCCTCTCCAGGATCTCAAAATGACTTGAATCACGGCTGACAGACACTGATAGCATACGCTATAATTACCCTGCTGTGTTCCAAAGCCCTGAGCCTCCACATGGCCTCTCTGGCAGGGCCTAGAAAAGGAGTATCCTCTTGCAGAGCTGTGCTCCTCAAACCTCCGCATGAAGGGCCAGTTTTTTCTTATTTCCAAATGGTTGCAGACAGATACTTTGATAAAATACAACTGAAAATATCGCAGGAGTGCCAAATTACTGTAAGAATTTCTAAACTCTTATTCTCACTCTCTGTACGTCCCTCATGCTGGAAGAACGGGTACCACCCTTGAGCAGCGCTGCTCTAGAGCAGGGGTTGGCAGTGTTCTCAGAGTGCCAGAGAGTCAATGTTTTAGGCTTATGGGCCCTAGATGGTCCATCACAACAGCTCACCTCTGCTAGGGAAGGGCAAAAGCAGCCACAGACAACCGGTTAGTAATAGAATAAGCATGGCTATGTTCCACTTTATTTACAAAAAACAGACCCTTGGCCCACAGTTTGCTGACGCCTGCTCCAGAATAAGATACAGGTTTCGCCATTCTTCCACCCTGCCCCAGGCTCTGGAGAGATGAAAAGCCAGAGGGTTCAACCTCCAAGCTTGCAGGCCCCTTCCACTGCTGTGAAATCTCATGGTATAAGGCTGCTCTCCAGTGACACGTTACAGCACCTCCAGTGGTTTTCCCTGACGGTCAAAGCCAAATCCAAACTGGAAATTCTACATATACAATGCCGCGAGAGAGAACAATCAATACGAACGAGGGTTACGAACCAAATTCGAGAAAGGCGTATGGCCTGGAGGCTAGGCCAATGCAGGTGGTGTCATAGGAAGCTGTGAATTCCCACCACAGGGTCTCCAGGAAGCAGAAGGCCATGGCTGCTGGACAATGGCAGGAGCAGATAGCCATGCAGGCTACATCCCTCGAAGAAGAAAAGCTGGAACAAAAGAGCGTCATCTGCGTTACCAGGGAACAGACCCATGTACTCGCATCCCGCACCCAGACGCCACGTTGCCTCAACTCTGGATCTGCTGGGCCTTGAATAGTCCTGGAGCTGTCTGTTGCATCTCTTCAGCTAGACCTGCCGGGGACCGTGACTTTCTTATACTTCATCTAAAATGTATAGTGGCATTTGCCACTGACAATGTGTGATCACTCTAACTTATTTATTATTAACTAAGCTATGGGACCGCTCACCTGTAAGGAACAAAAGCCTTAGTTTCCTCTGCGAAAATAATGGTGAATATTTAAGTCAAAATACAAATGAGTAGAACATTTTACATTCTACTTTTCAAAAAATGACTGAAGTACCCAGAACTTCATTTGAAGTGATAGGTTTTTCGTTCGTTTGTTTGTTTGAACAGAGAAAAGGTTTCCTATTTGAGGTACAGCACAAAGTTCGCATAGATTGTTAGATAATCACAGCATAATGAGGAAGGGACCACCGAGGAAGGTGGTTTCAGGAACCCAGAGAGAGGAGCTGTAGATGTGGGCAGATGCAGCTCAGCTTTTGCCCCTCTGCACCCAGAGCCCATACCACAGGGTGACAGCTTCATATGCCTACTATCTGGATCCCTCCTCGGGCCACGACCCTTCTCGCCTGACAGTACCACCAAGCCTGGAATTAGGCCTGGACTTTTCCTTTTGTTTTCCTAATTCTGAGACTGAGTTCCCCTGAAACGATGCCACCTTCTCAGGTCAATCAAAAATTTACTATTCAAGGGGAACAAAAAGAACTTGGTAAGTGAAGGTCTAAATTCTGGAAAACAATGGTGTAAAATCTATAACAAGCCATTTTGAGATTTCGAAACCTGCCTTGCCCCATCCCTCCGTAGAACGGCTTTTTACTCTAACCCCTAGAATAAGAAATGACATAACACATGAGGAGCAGACCTTGGTGCCTGGTTGCCTCCATTCAAATCCTGGCTCTACCATTTACTACCAGTCTAACCTTAGAGAAGCTGTTTAACCTTAGTTTCCTCCTCTGTAAAACAGGTATAATACCATTATCTACCTCATAAGCCCATACAGCACTTAGAGTAGTACCTGGCCCATGGAAAACAATCATATTAGCTCTTATTACCATGATTATTGTAACCACTTGATTCCTACTCCCACTGGAGCATTTGCCCCACTGTGTAATATTCAGTTATATATTTCTCTTGTCCCCTTATTAGACCTGGAGTTCCTTGAGAAGAGGGACCTACTTACGCTCATTTTTACTCCCCTGCTCCTGTCATATAAACATTTTTTACTTTAAAATGTTTAAAAAGTGAAAAAATTAAAAAAGCAAAAACTGAAGGCAGGAACTCTAAGTCTTTTCTCTGATTTTCTTGGCTTCCTCACTCTCGTCCTTTTCCTTTCCTGACATTTTAATCTAGTATCTCCTTTCGACTCACCTTTTTTCCACCCCTGCACCTAATGCAGAAAAAACTACCAAACTAAAGGCATGAAGACTGGGTAACCAGGGCCTGCCGATGCTCACGGCCGCTCTGCCCGCTGATTCACTTTGCCATACGGCAGAAACTAACAGAACATTGTAAAGCAACTATACTCCAATAAAAACTAATTACAAAAGAAAAAAAAGAAAGAAAGAAAGGTGGGAGTTGGGGCAACAGTGCTTGAGTCCCTTTGATTCTATTGTAAATACACACAACCTTGGACTGCTGTCTGATGTGAGACCTGCTTTTAACACACAGCGTCATCAGCATAATGTCACCTCTGCACGTGGTTAAGATGTTCTTGAGCAGTGAACATGCTTGCTTACTGGATACTGAAGTCAAGTCCTTCTGCAGAACCTCGACCTGGATACTGGGCCAGTCGCAAGGCTAAAGTCTTGAGCCGTCTCCTGCATTCCAGAAAATCTTGGCTGTGGTAAAAGTCAGTGGAGGCCGAGAGGGGCAGTCCATCCCTCACCCTAACCACACAGGCAAAAAGGATCATGGACATGGTCCACAAGAGAAGTCATGAGGACACCTGAGGAAGGAAGGTCACCTTGTTACTGAGGGCCGGGTGATGAGCCAGGGACACCACCGCCCTTGAAATGTTCACTCTGGGTTGTTTCACCCTCACCCCCACCACAAATATGAATGTGGCTTTTATTTTTATTTCCCTGCCCTCTACTGCTATGTCACTCCCAATTGTCCTCCCTCCATTAGCCTCCCTGTCTCTTCTTCACTTGTAATCCTCCTTTTCCTTCTCTCTAATGAATCTCTCCATTTGCAGAATTAAACCAACTGGGATGAGGGAACAGAGACCAGAACGGCTCAGGAGCAACAGCAGCGACAGTGGGGAGCAGGACAAAGGCAGCAAGATGGTCCCAAAGGGCCAGGAAGAGCCTGACACTGATGCAGCAGGGGTGGGGTCCAGGGACCTGGGCATTTCAGGTCATCCAGCGAGGTAGGTGCTGAGCAGTTTACTTGCCATATCCTCACCTGAAGTGGAGGGCTTTCTGAGCATTTAACCTAAAGCTGGCAGCAAGGAAAGCAGAAGGCAAAAATAAAACAGAGAGGATAGTATGACCTACTGAATTTCTGCACATCTGACACAGAGCCAGTGTTCAAAATGATGAGAGTTCCTACAGATGGCTAAAGGAAGTCACTTAGCAAATAAGATACTAAATTTTGAGCCATGATATGTGACCACCATTAAGCAACAAAAGGAGACAGATTCTGAGGCCTCATGGCACCTGTGGCAAATTAGAACAAGGTGCTTCTCGAGGTAGAAACAACCCTGGACCAGCTCTGCTGGCAGGTGGGTGTCAGCCCCCATCTATTAATTCTGCAGGTGCTCATACAGGGCATAAATTGCACCTCTGCATGTGGCAGCCCTGCAACCAGGGATTAGTGAGGAGGCTAGTACAGCTTTGATGCATCTTCCTATGGACCTACACATCCTGTTTCACAGATCCTGTTGTCAGATCCTCTACCTGGACAGGATATTAACAGGTATGGGCACTGGTGGACTTTTCTCCCAAAGAACACTAGGGATGTAATTTGGCATCTCAATTACCACGAGCTATAGGAAACAGGAGCCCCAGGATGTACACTACTCTCTTCACCTTTGTGCCTCTGTGCACTCTTCGCCTATATCTACACTCCTCTGATCTCCCCAGATTCAAATCCACACCAAGGACTGTCTCCAATACAAAATTAAAAGTAAAATACCATTTAAAATCCAAAAAATGATCTCAATAAAGCTATATTTTATAGCTTTTCCATCTGTAATGGATGAATGGATAATTAATTATTCCCATTTTATACATGAAGAAACGGCAGTGGTATAAAAATAAGAGATGGCAAAAAGAAAAATCAGTCTACCAAGCAACAGACCATACTCAGCCCATTTGTCCCATCTCCCCACACTTTCCATTGAAGGGTAAAAATGTGAAAAGTCTCAGGAGATAGAAAAGGAAGAAATAAAACTACTCCTATCTGCAGATGGCACAATTGTCTACATGGAAAATGCCAAAGAGCCTACTAAAAAAGAACTCCTAAAATGAATGAGCTCAGCAAGGTTGCAGAATATAAGACCGATATACAAAATCAATTCTTTTTCTACGTACCAGCAATAAACACATAGAAACCAAAATTAAAAATAAAATACCACTGACAATCATCCAAAAAAATGATCTCAATAAAGCTATACTTTCTTTTTTTTTTTTTTGCGGAGGCCACTACTGTGGCCTTTCCCGTTGCGGAGCACAGGCTTCCGGACGCGCAGGCCCAGCGGCCATGGCTCACCGGCCCAGCCGCTCCGCGGCATGTGGGATCCTCCCGGACCGGGGCACGAACCCGCGTCCCCTGCATCGGCAGGCGGACTCCCAACCACTGCGCCACCAGGGAAGCCCAAAGCTATACTTTCTTTAATGCAATACTTAGGTGTTAATCTAACAAAACATGTATAGGACTTGTATGCTGAAAACTACAAAACATTGCTGAAAGAAATCAAAGAAGTCCTAAATAAATAAGGAAATATATCATGTTATTAATTGGAAGACTCAACATAGTAAAGATATCAATTCTCCCCCCAAAGTGATATACAGGTTCAATATAATTCCTGTAAAAATATCAGCAAGATAGCTTGTAGATACAGATAAGATTATTCTAAAATTTATATGGAAGGGCAAACAAGCTAAAATAGCTAAAACAATTCTGAAAAAGAATAAAGTGGACTGTACCTCACTATCCTATTTCACGATTTACTGTATAGCTACAGTAATCAAGATTGTGCAGTACTGGCAGGGGGACAGACACACAGATCAATGAAACAGAATACAGAACCCAGAAACAGACCTACACAAGAACAGCCAAATGATTTCTGACAATGGTGCAAAAGCAATTAAATGGAGGAAGGATAGTCTTTTCAACAAATGGTGCTGGAGCAATGAATATATCTATAGGAAGGGAGGGAGGGAAGGAGGGAGGGAGGAAGGAAGGAAAGAAAAAAAGAGAATCTTGACCTAACCTCACACCTCTCATTATTTTGATGATAATCAAAATATATCATAAATTTAAATGTAAAAAGTAAAACTATAAAAGTGGAAGAAAACATAGGAGAAAATCTTCAGGACTTAGGGGAAGAGTTCTTATGTACGACACCAAAAGCATAACCCATAAAAGAAAAACAGTAAATTGGATTTAATCAAAAATAAAAACTTTTGCACTGCAAAAGTCCATGTGAAGAGGATGAAAAGAAAAGCCAGAGACTGGGAAAAAAATATTTTTAAACCACATACCTAATAAAGGACTCTAGATATCTAGAATTTTTAAAGAACTCTCAAAACTCAACAGTTATAAAACAAATAATTCAGTTAGAAAATGGACAAAGTACATGAACAGACATTTCACCAGAGGATACAGAAATGGCAAATAAGAACATGAAAAGATGTTTAGCATCACTAGCTATTAAGGGAAATGCAACTTAAGATCACAATGAGATAATACTACATACTTATTGGCACAGGTAAAAATTTTTTAAGTGATAATATCAAATGCTGGCAAGCATGCACAGCATTTGATGTGCACATAATGTGTGAGAACTGGATCTCTCACACGTTACTGGTAGGACTGTAAAATGGTACAGTCACTCTGGAAAATACTTTATTTTAAAACTAAGCTTGCAATTATCATACAGTCTATCAATCATACTCTGTACTATCTCTGCAATTTCCTGTCAGTATAATTACTTTAAAGTAAAAACAGAAAAAAAAAGTATTACCTTAAGGTTTTTATATCACTTAAAGTATGCTCACACTTGCTTTTTACATTTAAATGTCATTTTAAAAAATCTCTACTAGTAGAACAATAATCTTTTATGCTAATTAACTGTAATTCTGATGATTTATGCATGCATGTTGAAGGGCATGTTTTATAGGGAGCAGCTCCATTCCTACATGACATTTCTAAACTGGTAGGTACTATAATCTCTGAATTCATTAAAATAAAAGCCACTTGCAGATAACCAGTATTCAGTTTAAAACAGGAAAGCAGTGGCATGAATCTGGAAAATCATGTCACAGTTACAGAAAAAATATTATCAATTACACAAGGACAAAGGCAGCCTAAGAGTGCTCACCCCGACATACAAATCTGTCTTTACTAGCTCCTTCTACAGGCCAGCAGACCCTGTAACCTGGCACTACGTCTGGCACATATTAGGAAGCCCTCAATAAAAACTTTTTTGTTGCTGTTGTTGTTATTGCGGTACGCGGGCCTCTCACCGCCGTGGCCTCTCCCGTTGCGGAGCACAGGCTACGGACGCGCAGGCTCAGAGGCCATGGCTCACGGGCCCAGCCGCTCCGCGGCACGTGGGATCCTCCCGGACCGGGGCACGAACCCGCGCCCTCCGCATCGGCAGGCGGACTTTCAACCTCTGCGCCGCCAGAGAAGCCCAATATAAAAACTTTTAAACTAATAAAACTTATAAAAAAAAAAAGTTAAGTTTTAAAACTAATAAAAATTTTTCCATGATAAATCTCTACTTGCAGAGGAAAAAAGAGGTTTACATAAATGAAGTTTTAAAAAATAGAAACTGAAATAGTAATCAAATATAGCACTCTAGTTACTATTAGGTTTTATCAAAATTATATTTTAGTCTGTCTCTGCCATTTCCTAAATCCTTTTCTCAGCATCTATTTATAAACTGCTCATGTCAGAGATTATCCATATTCTACCAGCAAAAGACTGTGCTTAGCTGGAGGGCCCCCTTGTTCCAACTGGTTTCTTTTCATCCCTGTATCCTTAACCCTCTCTCAAACCCCTGCCACATACACTTCTCCTCCCTCCAAAAGAGAGACAGAAAGAAAGGGGGAGAGACAAACAGCATTAAATGACCAGGCCTTGCAATATAGTAATTTAAAGAAGCAAAACAAGTTTCACTTGGCACACAAATATTCAAACACAAGCGTTCACCATAAGGCATTACCCACTACTCAAATCCAAAATACAGAAGACAGGGGCTTCCCTAGTGGTGCAGTAGTTAAGAATCCACCTGCCAATGCAGGGGACACGGGTTCGAGCCCTGGTCCGGGAAGATCCCACACGTCGCGGAGCAACTAAGCCCGTGCGCCGCAACTACTGAGCCTGCGCTCTAGAGCCTGTGAGCCACAACTACCGAGCCTGTGTGCCTAGAGCCCGTGCTCCGCAACAAGAGAAGCCCCCGCAATGAGAAGCCTGCGCACCGCAACAAAGAGTAGCCCCCTCTCGCCGCAACTAGAGAAAGCCCGCGCACGCAGCAATGAAAACCCAATGCAGCCAAAAATAAAATAAATTTTAAAAAAATACAGAAGACAAAATAGAGTTATGTCACCCTTACTGAATTCACCTTCAGCCACAGGACTTGAGAACTGGTTACCTCATTTGTAGTTCAAGAAAGTGCCTTGGTTCCGCATTGCTTGGGGATGGGGTAGGGAGAGGGTAGAGGTCAAGTCTGTCACTTGTTAGGAGCTAAGAAGAGTGGGGGGCTGAATTTGATAGCAACTAATATTATATGCCAGGCACTGTGCTAGGAACTTTTACACTGATAATGTTATTTAATGCTCATAACCATCTATGGGGTAGGCATAATCTGCACTGGACAGAAGGGAAAACTGTAGCTCCAAGGCTTAAGTGGTAGAGCCAGTATTCCATCCAAAACCTCCTTACACAAAATACTGGAAAGCCTCTGATCTTTCCACTACACTCTGCTTCTCTAAATCCAATCTTTGGGATTACAGCTACTCTATTTCCCGAAAACAATTCCTTCCCCTGGAGCACTGATACTTAGAACTAATCAGAGACCTGTTAATAAAAGCAGCCAAGGCCTAGGATTACACTAGTTACAACTTCTCCTTACTCATTGTATTACTTTGGATAAGTTGGTTTTCCTCTCTGAGCATTGGTCATCTTTGGATGCGGTGGATCTCTGAGGCTCCTTTTAAGAATAAAAAGCTTTGGGACCCCAAGATGTCCTCTGTGTTGTAAACACAAACTCTTAGAGCTATAACAACATTGTCTAAAATGTATTTTCCAGAGCAAACTGTGATGTCAATTTAATTCTGTTTAGCAATATTAATGCACTTTCAATTATTTACATTTTTATTTTACTAAAATTATCTCTATCAGAATTAATTCCCTTCTTTGTAAAATTTAATGAAGATTTACCCTATCCACCGTCTGAGCTTTATTACTTTTCTGACCGTGCCAGTTACTTTTAACCACTGGGAATATTCTTTTGTGGCTTTGATGTCTACAAACCTAATTAAGCACCGGGGTGCTTAATCCTTCTGGCTCTGGAAGTCTAGATGTAATACTGTAACAGACACAAATATACAGTACCTCTGAACATCTGATATTCAGAAAAGCTGGTCTAGTGCACCCAGTATTTGGTAAACCAAGTCTTATAATATTGGCACGCGAAGGGAAGTTTGCTATTAAAACACGCTACCTGAGTTTCGTGGATAATTAAGGAAACAATCATCCCCTCTATCATTTGGACACACCCCGTCTCCTCCCACTGGGGGCAACGCTCTACCCGCGTCGGCCGCTGAGGGTTCCTGGCAGGCGCGCACCTCGGATCGTCCTGTTGTCAGGAGAGCAGCCGGCGGCAGAAAAGGGGGGGCAGAAGACTTCGGGACGCCAGACGAAGCCCTGGAGAGCTAAGCCGGGCCTGATGGCTGGGCGGGCCCGGGGGGGAGGGACGGCCCTCCACCTCCAGGCCCGCCCTGCGCCACACCCGACGCCGCCAGCTCTTGACTAACAGACCGCAGCGCCCGCCTCCGCCCGCCAGCCCTCACCTCGCCCCGCCAGCGGCCTCCGGGAGTCGGCGCCCTCCCGCCGCGCCGCCGCGCCACCCTCAGCCTTCTCCGCAACCTTAGCCCACCCGGCGAACCTGGCCCAGGTCACCGGCGGCGCGCATGCGCGAGTCTTGAAACACCACTCCACGCCCTCATTCGCTGCTGCTGAGCAACACCCACACCCGAACCTACCAATCCTGGTGCGCCCACACTGCCTGGTCCCGGCGGAGTCTTGAATGAAGCGGTTCTTAAAGGACTGCGACCCGAATTTAGATGGGGCGTGTGTGGGGCGCGCCTCCCAACTTTCCTCACATCTGTTGGCTCTCACCCGCGGGGATTTGAGTTCCAAGCCTGTACTTCCCACGTCCGGAGGTGAGAGAAGTTTTGCAGTTTAAGCTCAGTTCCTGCCGGGTTAGCGAACGGACTGACGTGGAGGCAGGGAAGTTCCGCGTGACGCCGCGACACGCCCGGGGCGTGGGTTCAGTTGTCTGCTTGGCGGGAGGCCCGAGATAGGCAAACCAAAGAGCACAGCCACCTGCCAGCCTGGCTGAGATGCCAAAGTCCGACCCCCAGGAACACACCCCAGTCTGGGGGTGGACGTACTCACAGACAGATGACCGGCTGAAGGGAGATTGGGAAGGAGTGTTCATCCATTTATTCATTCAACAATTTTTGAGCACCTGCTGCGAACCAGACACTATGCCGGGCACTGTGGACACAGCGAGTAACTCCTGACAGTAAAAACTATGCTAGCAGAGCAGAGTGAGAGCACCCATCCCACAATACACAGCACGTGTTTAAATACAAACCGAGCTATGTGCTCTTCCGAGAGGAGCACGGGTTTTGAAAGAATTTACAGGAGCTTCTGGTCTGGACTTGGGGGTTCAAGGAGGCTTCCCTGAGAACGTGACATTAGACGAGTAGTAGCTAACTAGGCAAAGGGAAGAAGAGTGTTTCAGACAGAGAGATGTATAAAGAGCTCTGTGCGGACTGCAGCAGGGCTCCTTGAAGGATGAAAACCAACACTGGATGGGGGTGTGGGGAGGGGAGGTGGATGGGGAGTTATTTAATAGGCACATAATTTCAGTTGGGAAAGATGAAAAAGTTCTGGAAATAGATGGTGGTTGCACAACAATGTAATGTACTAAATGTCACAAAACTGTACATTTACAAATGGTTAAAACGGTAAGTTTTGTGTTATGTATATTTTCCCACCAAAAAAAAAAAGGAAAGAAAGAGAAGTAACTCAGAGTTTATTTTTTTATCATTTAAATTTTATTTATTTTTTATACAGCAGGTTCTTATTAGTCATCAGTTTTATACACATCAGTGTATACATGTCAATCCCAATCGCCCAATTCATCACACCACCACCCCTCCCCTCCCCCACTGCTTTCCCCCCTTGGTGTCCATACGTTTGTTCTCTACATCTGTGTCTCTATTTCTGCCCTGCAAACCGGTTCATCTGTACCATTTTTCTAGGTTCCACATATATGCGTTAATATACGATATTTGTTTTTCTCTTTCTGACTTACTTCACTCTGTATGACAGTCTCTAGATCCATCCACATTTGTGTCTCTACAAATGAGCCAATTTCGTTCCTTTTTATGGCTGAGTAATATTCCATTGTATATATGTACCACATCTTCTTTATCCATTCATCTGTCGATGGACATTTAGGTTGCTTCCATGACCTGGCTATTGTAAATAGTGCTGCAGTGAACATTGGGGTGCATGGGTCTTTTTGAATTATGGTTTTCTCTGGGTAGATGCCCAGTAGTGGAATTGCTGGGTCATATGGTAATTCTATTTTTAGTTTTTTAAGGAACCTCCATACTGTTCTCCATAGTGGCTGTATCAATTGACATTCCCACCAACAGCACAAGAGGGTTCCCTTTTCTCCACACCCTCTCCAGCATTTGTTGTTTGTAGATTTTCTGATGATGCCCATTCTAACTGGTGTGAGGTGATACCTCATTGTAGTTTTGATTTGCATTTCTTTAATAATTAGTGATGTTGAGCAGCTTTTCATGTGCTTCTTGGCCATCTGTATGTCTTCTTTGGAGAAATGTCTATTTAGGTCTTCTGCCCACTTTTGGATTGGGTTGTTTGTTTTTTTAATATTGAGCTGCATGAGCTGTTTATATATTTTGGAGATTAATCCTTTGTCCGTTGATTCGTTTGCAAATATTTTCTCCCATTCTGAGGGTTGTCTTTTCGTTTTGTTTGTAGTTTCCTTTGCTTTGCAAAAGCTTTGCAGTTTCATTAGGTCCCATTTGTTTATTTTTGTTTTTATTTCTATTACTCTAGCAGGTGGATCAAAAAGGTCTTTCTGTGATTTATGTCAAAGAGTGTTCTTCCTATGTTTTCCTCTATGTTTTCCTCTAAGAGTTTTATAGTGTCCGGTCTTACATTTAGGTCTCTAATCCATTTTGAGTTTACTTTTGTGTATGGTGTCAGGGAGTGTTCTAATTTCATTCTTCTACATGTAGCTGTCCAGTTTTCCCAGCACCACTTATTGAAGAGGCTGTCTTTTCTCCATTGTATATCCTTGCCTCCTTTGTCATAGATTAGTTGACCATAGGTGTGTGGGTTTATCTCTGGGCTTTCTATCCTGTTCCATTGATCTATATTTCTGTTTTTGTGCCAGTACCATATTGTCTTGATTACTGTAGCTTTGTAGTATAGTCTGAAGTCAGGGAGTCTGATTCCTCCAGCTCTGCTTTTTTCCTCAAGACTGCTTTGGCTGAAACTCAGAGTTTAGAGAGTAAAGGAGTAGAGTGAGAGCCACTAGAGAGAGAAGAAGAGGTAAGACCATATAGGCTCTTGGAGGCCATGGTAGAGTTTGGGACAGGGGAAAACTGATTGGATTTGCATTTTGTAAAAATCACTTTGGCTGCTGATGTTAAGATCAAAGTGGAGAAGGCTCATGGAAACTGTGGTAGGACCAGCTGGGATGCCAGTGCAGTTGACTGGGCAAGAGAGGATGAAGCTGGAGCTTAGGCAGGAACAGTGGTAAAAAGGAAGAGAACTGGGCAGGCTGCAGAGAAATATAGGAGCAAGATCAACAGGACTTGGTAATGAATTGGATGTGAAAGGGTGACAAAGTAGCTTCAAGGATGATGCCAGTTTCCACAAGTGATCCTTCTCAAAGTTTACATCACCAGCCCAGTCCTTGGCCCTGAGTTCCAGCCAAACAGCCAGCCACAAACTTCAACATCTCCATTAGACATCACCTCAAACTGTACACATCCACAGCTAATTTATCACTCACACTTAGCCCTCTGTTACATGGGATGAAACCTCCTCCGAGGGATGAATAAGGGAATTGTGGAGGGAGAGCGCAGCAAAGCAGATGAGCCTGCTCTGGATCAGGGCCACCACTCAGGAAAATGAAGCTCTAGAAGTCAGAAATGCCCTGATACCCTTTTTGAGGAGTAAAGTCTTCCAAGATCTGCCTCCTAAATTAAGTGGCTGCTTCTCACTCTCTGCTACAGAGAAAACCAACCTTGCTCCCATGTTTACCATGGATGGACTAGACAAAAGAGAAGACAACCAATTCAGAGTTTTAGTGGTTGCCAGCAGTAACAGGGTGGCCCAAGAGGTTGGCCCAGCTTCCTCCCTTTATCTTGCAGCAAACCACCTCCGCAGTATGGTGCATAGGCTGTGCAGGGCAGTGGTTGAGATCAAAAATTCTAAAGCCAGACTGCTTCTGTTCAGATACTGACTTTGCCCTTAGTAGCTATGAGATCTTGGGCAAGTAACTTAACCTCTGTTTTCTCATCTGTAAATTGGGGAAAATAATAGTGCTTTTTAGGGTTGTAAATCTGATTTAAAAAAAAAAAAAAGAAGGGCCCAAAGGAAAAAGAGGCCTATAGGCGAGTTTCTCCTTCAGCAAAGGGTAAATCTGACACTGGTGTTTTCTTTGGCCCTGCAGGGTTTGGCTTGGCAGAAGGCAATGCCCAGGGTTCAGGCTCCAGACGCAGGCCTGGAGGCACCAGAGTGGTGTTGAAAGAGGTGTGGATTTGGAGCCAGATATCCATATTCCAGCCTTGATAAGGCGCTGCCGCAGACAAGCAGGGCCCAAAGCCTAAAAGGCAAGGAGCTGACGCCGGGCCCCGCCCCTGGTGGCTAGCTTGCGCAAACTCAAAAGATCCACAAACAGCACCGAAGCCCCAGGGGCAGAGTCGGAGGAGGACGCTGAGAATCGCTCTTGCGCGCCCAATCACAAATGACGTTCCGCCTGTTCCCCGCCCGCTAGGTGGGAGGACCCAATCAACGTCGAGAGCGTATGCTCACTTATCTTGGGTCCTTGCTGCGGCTGTAGGGCGTCTAGGGCTGCTGGTCAGCTCTGGTCTAGACGCGCAGGGGTCTGCAAGCGTGAGGCAGCCTTCCAACCTGGCTTCCCGGGATGTCGGTGGCCTTCGTGCCGGACTGGCTGAGAGGCAAGGCGGAAGTCAATCAGGAGACGATCCAGCGGGTGAGCGCTAATGCGGGCAGAGCGATCTTAGCAGAGATCCCGAAGTGCTACGGGTGCTAGAAGCTTCCTGGAGTGAGCAGCTGAGACTGGTGTGCGTAGGGTGACTTGCCGTCAGATGGGAATGAAGTCAACAGAGGCGCAGGGGCTGGAAATCCCGGCATTGGGGCGGGGGCGGGGAAGGAGGCAGTTGTCCCCGCCGGCCTGATGTCGTGCTGCACTGACCCTTTGATCTTTCAGCTCCTCGAGGAGAATGATCAGTTGATCCGCTGTATTGTGGAATATCAGAACAAAGGCCGGGCGAATGAATGCGTCCAGTAAGTCCCCTCCCTATTCCCCTGACTAATGAGTTTGGCGGGGAAGCCAAACTATAGGAATACAGCAGGTGACCTGAACTAGGAGTCTTGAGTGATTGATCGCAGATGAGGCTCAGAGAGGTTACCTGCCCAAGACCATACGGACAGTGCACTGTGAAGCTTGGAGTCAGACGTGGCTCCCTCTTCAAAACTTGAATTATGCTCATTACAAAGACTGCTTCACGTGAAGCCATGTCAGCTGATGACAGCAGGGATGGGGAGGAAAGCGCTCGGAAAACTAGTGTCCGGAGATGATGAGAGCAGTGGCTGCTTTCTGGTCGTGGAACTCTGGCTCATACTTTTCTTGTAACACATGCAAAGACCAATAAAAGATTTCCAGGTTAAGACAGAGGTAAATTTGGCACAGTAATTTAACGTGCCCTCTAGCTGTATGCCAAAATGAGAGAAAACAACCTCTTCTAAATGTCGTTCCAGGAATTATGCCCCATTTATTACAGAAACAAAAAAATTTATTTCATTGTTACCGAAGCCATGCTTTTCCCACCCCCTAAAAAAGTAACCTACAATCCCTCACTGAACAGCTCAGTGGAATAGTAGAGATATCCATCTTTGGGTAAGTCTTTACATTGGACACTGGCATTTGGTACTTTGCTTTTGTACAGTTTATAGTAAACACTCTCATTTTTCTATATGGAAAATAGTTGCAAAACACTCCATTTGGTGCAGTGATTCTCGAACTATGGGGTAAGAAAGTTATCAAAATCTCCTAATGGACCGTTTCACACTGCACCGTCCACGCTTCCTGCCCCCTAGCCTGATTTGTTTTCCTAGGTGGAGAGCTCTACCCCCTGATTGAGAATCGCTATTACAGTAAGTGTGCATTGATCATGGAAGTGTCTTGTCCCTTCTTTAAGTTTGTTCAAAAAAAATTTTTTTTTGGGGGGGGGTGCTGTGTGGCATGCGGGATCTCAGTTCCCCGACCAGGGATCAAAACCGTGCCCCCTGCATCGGAAGCATCAAGTCCTAACCACCGGACTGCCAGGGAATTCCCTGTTCAAGATATTTTATAAGTAATACTGAGTACCAGGCACTGTTTCAGCCATTGGGGAATCAGTACCAAAACAGATACCAGCTCTGCTTTCATGGAACTTACCTTCTAGACTGTAGAGTCATATAATTAGGCACATACTAATAAGCACTTCGAATAAGAATAAAGCAGGGTAAGTGGGGGGAAGAGCACTACTTTATACCAGGTATCTTTGATGTGACATTTGAGTAGATGCCTTAGGTGGGGGAGCAGCTATGCAGATACGTGAATCAGAGAGAGTATCAGGTGGAAAAGCCCCCAGGCTAGAGCGTGCTGGATATCTCCAAGTCATAGCAAGGAGGCCACTCTGGCTAGAACTCGGTGAGTAAAGGGAAAGTGGTAGGAGATGAGATCAGAGAGGGTAACTAGAGGCCCTGATCATATAGGGCCTTATAGGCCATGAGGGCTCAGCTTTACTCGTAATGAGATGGGAGCCTTTGGAGGGTTTTGAACAGAGGTATGACATGGTCTTGACCTAAATTGTACAGTGATCACTCAGGCTGCTATGCGGATAATTAGAGTCGGGGTGCAAAGGTAGAACAGGGAGACAGGTTAGGAGACTGCTCCAGCAGTCCAAGCAAGAAGTGATAGTGGCTTGGCCTAGAGAGGTAGCTATGGAAGTGAGAAGTGAGAACAGGTAAGATTCTGGATGTATTTTCCTTCAATATGTTAAATAAGAAGGTTGACAACACTGAGTGATCCAGTCAGTGGATGAGCCATTCACTAGGGTGGATAAATTCTTTTCCAGTTTTTTGTTCATGTTCAGTAAAAGCAAACGTCTAATTTTTACCTGTTTTTTACCCATAGGTACCAGCATGTGTTACACAGAAATCTCATTTATTTGGCCACCATCGCAGACGCCAACCCAACCAGTGCTTCAAAAGCAATGGAATAATCTTCCAGTTGGCTGTTGTGAGGAGTAATCAAATGTAATCTATTTCCTAGGAAATAGAGGTAGGATTCTTACCCACTCACCTGCTTTGAAGGTGAATGGAACCTCTGTAGCTCTTTTAAAAATGTGAAAATGCAAAGAAAGCTACTAAATTAACCGTATTCTCAGAGAGAATATTTATTTTAATAATTAAGCGGATTCGCTCAATTAAGTTGACTCCAGGTGTCCTCCTTCCTGAAATAAGTGTGTTCGGACATCAGGGGCATCTTCGAGTCTACCTTTTCAGTTTCAACGTGAAGAGGAAACTGAGCAGGTATTGGGCGAGACTCCCGACTGAGACCCTGCCAATGGACATGTAACTGTGTGTGCCCTCCTACCAGTTTGTGGTTGTGGACCCCCTGACTGCTCTTTTCAGGTTGCTTTGAAATAAAGCTTGCCTTTCCACAAAAGACTGATATTGAGGTATAGCAATTTTCATGTAATAAGTCTTCCATTTGGTTTTTGAGAAAAAGTGTAAAGACTTAAAAATATATGTAACAACACCATTATCATTGCTAACACAATTAATAGTTATTCTTAATTATTATCTAACATCATCTAATAGAAGATGTGATAGGGGAGGAAGAGTATCTTTTTCTTTCTATCCTTTCAAGGTTCTTGGCTAGGTCTCTGTAACAAAAGACAGATTAATAAAAGCATACAAATTTATTTAATATAAGTTTTATATGACATGGGAGCCTTCATAAGGAAATGAAGACCCAAAGAAGCAGTTAAACCCGAGCATTTTTATAGTAAGTTTGATGAAAAGTAGAAAGTCATGGAAAAATGTGATAGGACATAAGGTTATGAGCTAGGTGTAGTAAACTGGAGGGAACTTAGTAAGGCCTTTTCAAAATCTGTGTCCCTCTGGATGTAGGGAGGACACTTCTAATATGAGGGTCTCATGACCTCTTTCATGGGAGAAGGTCTGAGAGTCCTTCCAGCATCTGCCATTTCTCAGATTCCTTCAGCTTGAAATATTCAATATGCCAAGGTACCATATTTTGGAGTAGCATGCCCTGAATTCCACGATGTTCAATTTTCTTTTGTTCCCACAAAATGTGTTTTTGTTGATGTGTCTGAATCAGGATCCAAACAAGATTTACACCCTGCATTTTGTTGATGTCCCTTAAGTCTCTAAAAATACTTAACAGTTCCCTTTTCTTTTCTTTGCCATTTGTTGGAAAAACTAGCTCATTTGCTCTAAAATTTTTCACATTTCTGTTGTATCCCTGTGGTGTCATTATATCTGTCCCACTAATCGCCCACTTTTCCTATAAACTGGTAGAGGCTCATTCAGACTCAGGTTCTAATATTTTTGGCAAGAATACATCATAGGAAGTGCTTGCTTTCACATCACATCAGGAAATAACCTAATCTGATTTATTATCAAGTTCCTGATAGCCCTTCACTTAAATTATGATCTACCCAGCTTTGATCTGTTACTTCCTCAGGGATTACATAATGGTGATTTTCTATTTTATTGTTCTTTTTGCCTCTATTAGCTTTGTTCTATAAAGAACTTTCCCTCTTTGAGACTTATCTGTTAAATGAGGCAAAGAGATTCTTGTGAACCCCAAATTAAAACCTTTTGTTGGAGTCAAGGGTTGCAACCCAGGGAGGCTGTAACATGTAAACAGTGAAGAGAGACCTCATTTTGAGTCTCAGATCTAACACAACCTCTGAAAGCTCTGTTTCCTCAGCTCTAAAATGGGGATAATGTAAGTAGTATCCGCCTCCTGATGTTGTGAGATGGAGATAATGCAGTTGAGAGCTGGGCACATGGTAAACAACCAAGTGTGTTAGCTTTGTGTGTTAGCTGAAGGCTCTGGCCCTTTCTAGGCCTTCTCAAGTCTGGAAGGGAGCCTGCTCCCCCACCCGTTCTGCCATCTGTAGGGTTCTAACTCATCATCGGTCTCCTCCCTCCTCTACTGTTCATGTGGTTTGTGCTCATACTCCATGCCAAGTAGGCTGTTCATGGGCCTAATCTGATCAGCAGATATGGTGGGTGCTGTGCAATGTATTTAGTTTTGAATTAGTTGCTAATATTTAAAAAACAAGAGGATTTCCTATAAAAGCCTGGCTTTCTAGCAATGCTGGGTTACAGATCCATGTGGCAACCATCAGCTGGAGTGGGATGGCAGCTGCCCCCTTTATTAGACAGCTTGAACACTTAAAAATCTGTTAAAGAGGGTGGATCTTGGGACTTACCTGGCCGTCTAGTGGTTAAGACTCTGCACGTCCACTGCACAGGGTGTGGGTTCGATCCCTGGTTGGGGAACTAAGATCCCACATGCTGCATGACATGGCCAAAAAATTTTTAAAAAAGAGGGTGGATCTCATGTTGTGTTCTTACCACAATAAAGTAAAACAAAAACAAAGTAGAGAGTGGCTACAAGATCCTGGGTAGAGGGGAAAATGAGGAGTTATTGTTTAATTGGTACCAAGTTTTAGTTTCGTTTTTTTTTAAATTTTTATTTATTTATTTATTTTTGGCTGCTTTGGGTCTTCGTTGCTGCACGTGGGCTTTCTCTAGTTGCCGCAAGCGGGGGCTACTCTTCGTTGCGGTGTGCCAGCTTCTCATTGCGGTGGCTGCTCTTGTGGAGCACGGACTCTAGGTGCTCAAGCTCCAGTAATTGTGGCACACGGGCTTCAGGAGTTGCGGCATGCAGGCTCAGTAGTTGTGGCTCGCAGGCTCTAGAGCGTAGGCTCAGTAGGTGTGGTGCACGGGCTTAGTTGCTCCGCGGCACGTGGGATCTTCCCGGACCAGGGATCGAGCCTGTGTCCCCTGCATTGGCAGGCGGATTCTTAACCACCACGCCACCAGGGAAGTCCCCAAAGTTTTAGTTTTACAAGATGAAAATTGTCTTATGGATAGATGGTGGTGATGGTTGCACAACAATGTGAATGTAGTTAACAGCCTCTGAACTGTAAGCTTAAAAACAGTTAAAAGATAATTTTATGTATATTTTACAATTTTAAGAAAATAATGGAAAACAACAACTACAACCCAACAGTGTGTCCCCAGCCTAAAGATACATCAGTGTAACAAATAGAGTCCAGAAATAGAATCGCACATACGTGGTCACAAAGCCAAGGTAATTCAATGGATAAAAGTCTTTTCAACAAATAGTGGTGGAACTACTGTATAGACCTACGGGGAAAAGAAATGAACCACAACTTCTACCTGACCCCACATCCACAAATTCTAATAGATCATAGACTTACACCTATGGTGTAAGGTTGGGCTACAAAACTTCTAAAAGAAAACATAGGAGAAAACCTTCTCGAGCTTGGGGTAGGCAGAGATTTCCTACACAAAGAAGCACAAGCCATAAAAGAAAAAATTGATCAAGTGATTTAATCAAAAACTAAAAACTGCTTTGCACAAGCCACTTTCAAAACAAAAGACAAGATGCAGATTGGGAGAAAATATTCGCACTTACATAAACCTAACAAGAGAGTTGTATTCAGAACATACATATATCATCTAACAACATGTTAGTATCCAGAACCCTTGCATTCTATAAGACGAAGAACGCGATTAAAATAAGGGCAAAGGTCTTGAACTAACACTTCACAAAAGAGGGAGAGTGGCCTTGAACACAACTGTACCAGTGACGCTGGCCCCAAAGCGCGGACGAACGCACAATAGGCCTTTGAAGTGAGACAAATGGTCTAACGGGATAGTGCCATAACTACTCCTTGAGAAAAAGAAAACCAAAGCTCTGTCGCTCTACTAAACCTCAACAACCTCAATCTCCCAACTGTTTCACAGATTCGGAAACAGGGAAGCCTCGCGCTATCTGCAAATACATAGACACAGCCCTTGAGAAAGGACCACAGAACGTAGAGAGCACAGCCGCGTCCGGGTCTCCCAGATTGGGCGACCGATTCCAACGTACACGGGGGGAAAGGGGCGGGGCAAAACAGGGCCAGCTCAGGAATAGGAGCGCCGAGGCTGGAGGCTCTTCGAGCTCCAAGGCACGCCCACGTAAGCTCACCCCCTTCGGTTACCCACCGCCTTCGAGACCGTACTCTCGCGGTATTTGTCCCGACTCTCGCGGGGTTTAGCGTGGCACTGGGAGGCCGGGCCAGGGGGCGGGGGTGGTGGTCTGTTAGTGGCGTTGGGCTTCGGCCGTGGTGGCAGTGGTTTCTTCTCTGCTCACGGGGAGCAGCTCAGGCTGGAGGCCAGCCAGGTGAAGAGCTAGTCTGCATGTGTGTGTGCGCTCCATGGGGGCCGGGAGGCCTGGGGTGAGAGGGAGCTGGTCTCGGCCTCGGGCGCTGTCGCACCAGGCCAGCGGGAGGTAACTGAGGCGCGGGCTCCGCCCTAGCCCCGCGCCCTGACCGCTTTCCTCCCCGTCTCTCCCAGCTCTTGCCGCCGCCTCGGTCGCGATGGGGGCGCAGGACCGGCCGCAGTGTCACTTCGACATCGAGATCAACCGGGAGCCGGGTGAGCCGGGACACTGGGTAGCCCTGCGGGCCCTGGGCTTGCCTTGGGGAAGGGGAGGGGTCTACCTTCATCACCCCTCCCCCAAGCCTTTTTGGGAGCCGGTAGGCGCAGTCGGCACTCTCTTTTCTCCTGAGCGAAAGTCTGTGCAGAGGAGAGTGGCCCGGATACACCACTCCAATCCTAAACAGGCCTCACAGTCCCAAACTCCATGCCCCCCTGCACCCCCGGAATGAGTGTTCATGCCATGCCTAGCGCCAAGAAAAGGGGTGCAGTCCTTTGTGGACTTTGTCTCTCTCAGTGTCTCTAGGGGGCAAACACTCCCAATTTCGATTTCTGGTCTCTCACTCTGTACTGTGAGCTTTGGACTCGTATATCCTGTATTTCCTAATCCTTGTACAGCATTAATAGGTTAACTCCGCTTTTATTTTTCCTTAAGTATCTTTAGCCAGAATTTCTTGGTTCGTAGGAAAATGACTTAGCACAAGTCTTGGGTGATAAACCAAAGCATTCAGTACCAACAGACTTGCAGCATGTGTGCGCTTAGCATTAATGTTTTGTTTTTAGGGAATCCAGCCATTCGTTAGTATATTTTGTTGAAAATAAAATATTTTCTTCTAGAGGGTAGTTGTTTCGTTCTAAGTTACAGAGCGCGCGGGGTTCCAAACTGTTTTCTTACCTCTTTTTTAGTATCTGTGAGGGAAGTTTTAATTGGAGGCATATATACAGTCTTTGTGCCAATCTTGTTCAGCAGATTCTAGGTGCTGCTGTTCTAGACTCTGAGGATATAGCAATGCATTAAACAAAGGCCTCTCTTCCTTGTAGTTTATATTCTATCGGAGAAAGGCAGACAATAAACCAAAAAAAATTTTTTTTGTCTTGTAGTAGGGATACTGTTTTATTTATTTTATTTACTTATTTATTTGGTTGTATCAGATCTTAGTTGCAGCAGGTGGGCTTCTTAGTTGTGGCATGCATGGGGGATCTAGTTCCCGGACCAGGGATTGAACCCCGGCCCCCTGCATTGGGAGCGCCACCAGAGAAGTCCCTAGGGATACTGTTTTAATAGGTCGGTCAGAAAAGGCGATTTTGAGAAGATGACATTTAAGCAGACCCGAAGGAGATGAGGAGGTGAGTTGTGTGGATATCTTTGAGAAGAGCATTCCTGGTAGAGGGAGTAGTTAGTACAAAGGCCCTGAGGAGAAGAGTGTACCTGCAAGTTTTAGGAACAGCAAGAAAAGCCGACAGGGGCTGGAGTAAAGGAGGCAGGTGAGTAGCAGGAAATGGGTAAAGGCCATAGTGAGATTCAGTGAGATAAGATATTGAAGGGTTTTGAGCAGAGGAATGATGTGATCTTAGTAATTTTGTTGCATTCTCTCTTTTTCATACTTGAGCCTTGTGGATCTTAATCCTTACTCTATAGTGAATCCACGTGTTTTTTTTGCGGTACGCGGGCCTCTCACTGTTGTGGCCTCTCCCGTTGCGGAGCACAGGCTCCGGACGCGCAGGCTCAGCGGCCATGGCGCACGGGCCCAGCCGCTCGGCGGCATGTGGGATCCCCCCGGACCGGGGCACGAACCCGCGTCTCCCCGCATCGGCGGGCGGACTCTCAACCACTGCGCCACCGGGGAAGCCCTGATTCCACGTTTTGAATAACAGAGCTTATTTTTTTTTTTTTAAGAGTTAATAATAGCAGACTCCTGGAAAGTGGAGGTCAAACAAAGGTTCTCTAGCTACGTAAAGTACAGTACTCCTTTCCTCGTATATATGTTCATATCCTAGTTTTGCAAATGACTTTCGTCATGAAACATCTCCAGGATACGTTTGGTAAATGTAAAATGAACTTCGGTCCCCAACGCTATAATAACCTTTCTGGTAGAAGTGACTAGAACTCTTGAGAACACTGAATCATATAGAAAACAAGGAATGCTTACTTACATTGTTCTAGGTTGAACCAGTTGATAATTGGCAATTTCATTTGGTTCAGTCTCATATATAATACTTCTCTAGCACTTTTCAGTACTTTTCAGTATATTATGTAAGTAATAGATACTTGATTTTTACACAACTTTTAAGGATCACCTCAGTTGTTTGAAATGAGTTGTCCTGCTTTGCAGGATTTAAACATTAGTATGTATGTCATTGAGTACTTATTCAAGTAATACTCTTCTGCTATAGTTAATAATTCACTTGATATAAATATCAATATAAAGTAATATGTTTGATTTACTTTGATGAGCAGAGATCCTTGAAGAGTGGACATACTATCCACATTAATGAGATATCAAGAAGTACTGATAAAAATTGAGTTGAATACAACACAGTGTATGTTCTTTTGCGTTACTATCAGTGGAAATTTGTATATTTTTTAGCAAACATGTGAATTAGACTTTTGAATTGTAAAGCCACCAAATGAATGCAAATATATATTAAAAGAGGAAGTGTCTTTAAATTATTTGCGTATAGTTATAGAACTCTTCATGTTGTTATTTCTCCTTGAGTGAGTTTTGGTAGTTGGTAGCTTTTAAGCAATTGGTCCATTTAATCTAAGTTGTCAAACAACATCCTTCCTTAATTTTGTGTCTATGGGATCTATAGTGGTATTGCCTTTATTCCTCATATTGATAATTTGTGCCTGTTGTCTGTTTTTCTTTGGCCAGTTTGGCTAGATGTTTATTAATTTTACTGTCATTTCAAAGAACCAGATTTTCGTTTCATTGATTTTTTTGTTTTGTTTTCTGTTTTCAATTTCATTGATTTCTGCTCTTTTTTTCTGATGCTTGCTTTGGCTTTATTTTGCTCTTTTTCTAGTTTCTTAAAGCAGAAACTTGGATTGTTGACTTGTGACCTTTCTTGTCAAGTATTAGTATTTAATGCTATAAATTTACCTCTGTGAAGGACCCCACTAATTTTGTGTACCGCACAAATTTTGATATATTGCTCATTCTCTTTCAGTTCAAAATACTTTCTAATTTCCCTTGCAGCTTAGTCTTTGACTCATGAATTATTTAGAAGTTTTACTTTCTAAATACTTGGATATTTTGCAGTTGTCTTTCTAATAATGATTTCTAGTTTAATTGCATTATGGTCAGGGAACATACTTCGTATGATCTCAGCTTTTTAAAATTTATTAAGGTTTGATATGTTCTATTTTGGTGAATTTCCCAGGTACACTTGAAAAGAATATATATTGTGCTGGTTTTGTGTAGAGTGTTCTGTAAATGTCATTTAGATAACGTTGGCTAATAGTGTTGTTCAGTTCGTCTATATCCTGGCTGATTTCCTGTCTTCTTTTATTGACTACCGAGAGAGGAGTGTTGAAATTTCTAGTTGTAATCGTGAGTTTATTTCTCCTTTCAGTTCTGTTAGGTTTTGCTCCATTTACTTTGAGGCTCTTTTATTAGGTGGATGCTTACACATTTGGGATTATGTCTTTTTTTTTTTTAATTTAATATTTATTTATTCATTTATTTTGGCTGTGCCGGGTCTTACTTGCGGCACATGAGATCCTCGTTGCAGCAGGCAAACTCTTAGTTGCAGCATGCCTGCGGGATCTAGTTCCCTGATCAGGGATCGAACCCGGGTCCCCTGCATTGGGAGCACAGAGTCTTACCCACTGGGCCACCAGGGAAGTCCCAGGATTGTTATGTCTTCTTAATGAATTAACTCACTTATCATTATGTAATGACCCTTTTTATTCCTGGTAATTTTCCTTGCTCCACAGTCTACTTTGTCCAATGTGAATACAACTACTGCAGCTTTTTATTAGTGTTTACATGGTATGTCATTTTCTACTTTTTATTTATTTATTTATTTATGGCTGAGTTGGGTCTTTGTTGCTGGGCGTGGGCTTTCTCTGGTTGCAGCGAGTTGGGGCTACTCTTCGTTGCAGTGCGCAGGCTTCTCATTGTGGTGGCTTCTCTTGTTGTGGAGCATGGGCTCTAGGCGCATAGGCTTCAGTGGTTGTGGCACACGGGCTTAGTAGTTGTGGCGCACAGGCTTAGTTGCTCCGTGGCATGTGGGGTCTTCCCGGACCAGAGCTTGAACCCGTGTCCGCTGCATTGGTAGGCAGATTCTTAACCGCTGCACTACCAGGGAAGCCATCATTTTCTACTTTTTTTTTTTTGTGGTACGCGGGCCTCTCACTGTTGTGGCCTCTGCCGTTGCGGAGCACAGGCTCCGGACACGCAGGCTCAGCGGCCATGGCTCACGGGCCCAGCTGCTCCGCGGCATGTGGGATCCTCCCGGACCGGGGAACGAACCCGTGTCCCCTGCATCGGCAGGCGGACTCCCAACCACTGCACCACCAGGGAAGCCCCCATTTTCTACTTTTAACCTACTTATATCGTTATATTTAAAGTGGGTTTCTTGGAGATAGCAAATCGATGGGTCTTGGGTTTTAATCCATTTTCACATTCTCTGTCTTTTAATCAGTATATTTAGACTATTTACACTTAATATAATTGTTATGTTTGGATTTGTCACTTTAATAATTGTTTTTACTTCCTCTGTTTTTATTCTATTCTCTTTTTTGCCTTTTAGATTATTTGAATTCGTATTTTTTAAATTTTCTATTGAATTTTTAGAGATATCTCTGTATAGTTTTTTTAATGGTTACTCTAGAGATTACAGTATATATGCTTGGCTCTTTACAGTGTACTCAGAAATAATATTTTACCACTTCAAGAGAACTGTTAAAACCATCCCACATATAGCATCCTTTACCTCTCACCTTATGTTGTACTTGTCCTATGTATTACATCTACAAACACTGAAAACTTCCTTTCAAATGTCACACATATTTTAAAGAACTTAAGAGGAGAAAAAAAATACTCTTATCATTACCCTTTCTGTTACTGTTTGTTCCTTTTTGAAGTCTGAAGTTCCTCTGGTAACATTTCCCTTCCACATGAAGAATTTGCTTTAAGTATTTCTTTAGAGCAGAACTTCTGGCAGCAAATTCTCTGTTTTCCTTCAACTGCAAATTTTATTTTGCTTTTATTCTTAAAAAATATTTTCACTATATATAGAATTTTGGATTAATAGTTATTTTCTTTGAACACTTGAAAAATGTTCCACTCCCCTCTGGTCTATATGGTTTCTGATGAGAAATCTATAGTGATTCGGACTGTTGCTCCCCCAAATGTAAATGTATTGTTCTTGTCTGGCTACTTTCAACATTTGTCTTGTCTTTAGATTTCAGCAGTTTTATTGTAGTGTGAATTTCTTTGTGTTTATTTTCTTTGGGGTTTGCCGATCTTCTTGAATCTGTGTCTGTCTTTTGCCAAATTTAGGGAATTTTCAGCTGTTGTTTCTTCAAATATGTTTTCTGTCCAACACTATTTCCTCTCTTTCTGCGACTTTGATGACACAAATATCAGAGGTTTGATACTACCCCACAGGTCCCTGAGACTCTGTTTATTTATTTTTTCCATCTTTTTTCTGTTTTTCAGATTGGATAATTTCTGTTAATTGGTCTTCGAGTTCACTTTTTTTTTTCCGAGTTCACTTTTTCCTCTATCATCTCTGTCCTCCTGTTGAGCCCACCCAGTGAATCTTTAATTTTGGTTATTATACTTTTTCATTTTAAAATTTCCTTTTGGTTTTGCTTGTGGCTTTCTATTTTTCCAGTCATTTTAAGAGTGTTTGTCCTTACTTAGTGGAGTATGGTTGTAATGGCTGCTTTAAAGTCTTTGTCTAATAATTTAAACATCTGTATCATCACGGAGTGGCTGTCTTTGATTGTCTTCTTTTCCCATATGAGATATGAGATTTTCTTGGTTCTTTAAATGTCGATAAATGCTGGATTGTATCCTGGACGTTTTGTATGTTATGTTATATGACCCTGGATCTAGTTTAAATCCTGGGGAGAATATGGACTTGTGTTGTTGATGATGATGATGTTATAGCAAACAGTCAACCCAGTTAGGTTCAGCCTGGAAGTTCCCACCCACCTTCTGCTGTTTAGTGTCGGATCCAGGCATAGTTCATGGATAAGCCCACAAATTCATGTACAACTTAATGGGATTGTTTTTTGAGCTCCCTCTTTTTTAAAGAGATCTCCCCAACACATTCTGGCCCTTAGGGACTCCCTTTTTTGGTCATCTGGCTAGAAAGCAAGAGTTTTAGTTTCCGTGTTCTGCCGTGTGCTTCCCATGACTGTGTCTGTCTCTGAGGGTAATTGGCAACAGGATAGAGAGTAAAATGCAACAGGAATTCTTCCTAAGCTCTTGGGACCTCAGTTCCTCTAGTCAGAGAGAAGGGTTCCCCTCCCTTGGAGTTTTATATGCTTGCCCAGTCACCACTGCTGTCACTGCTGCTGCCACTGCAGAATTCCTTAGGAGCTGGGACAAGAGAGTGTGGAAAAAATACACCAAAAAATGAGATATCCCCTATTCACTCTGATCTGTTGGGGCCCCCTTTCTAGAAATAGAGGGCTTTTCTTAGAGCTCTTTCTCTCTGTACCCAGGAGGCAGTTCCAGGTTTCAGATTGCTTTTGATTCCAGGCCAAGAGATATGGGAGGAAAAACAAAAACAAAATTCATTACCAATTTGGTGGGTTTTGTGTTCTGATGTCCTTCCCCAATGCCTACTACCATTATTTTTCAGTCCTTAGGTAATTGTTCCATGCTTTCTGTCCAAGGTTGTTTAGGTGCATTCAATAAGAAAGATAGGGTGGGGTATATTTACTCCATCTTGACTGAACCTAGAATTCCTTATAAATTTTTTAAAGGTCCTAACTGGTAGAAATTAGCCAATCCTTTTTCATCATCTTTACAAATAAATTCATATTTTCTGAAAGTAGTAGCTTTTTGTGTGAAATATGGTACCCAGTTTGGAAGTATAGATATGAAATTTTCATTGACAACTTTATTTTTCTGACAGGTAGACCCACCCTTCTTTGGTTAAATGTTACTTCTCTCAGTGGTTGTTAGTGGTTGGTTAAACTGAGTACCTTCCAGGGCAGACATGAAATAGGAATCTTGTTTTTCCTTCTTTGGTGCCTCAGAAACTTGCCTTTTACTTGCCTTATTCAGATCTTGTATCAAGAAATGGAGTACTGGAGCCCAGGGGACCAGGTTTTAGATATCTATTGCAAACTGATTTAAGCCAGTTCAGTTAAGAATGGCTATTAAGTTCTTTTTAGAGTATATCGGGGAGTCACCGATAAGTTAGATGATGGCTATAGATTGCCTTTGTCACAACCTTGCTACCAGGGAACAGTGAAAGCAAGTCTCATTTGCTGCATGTAGACGTTGGCAAGCAAGTATGCACACAAGTAAGTCATATAACCAGTTCTGTAAGTTTGATGAAGTCCCAGTTCTGTCCTTTTCAGTGCTCCAGGCACTCTTTATGTGAAAGATTTCTGGTCTTGAAAATTGTCATGCGAATCTTTTAGTGTTCTGCACCGGAATCCTCCAAAATCTTGACTAGACCCAGGACCTTTTTGGTGGACCCAGCCTTAGGTTCCACTCCAAAGGGTGACTCCAGATTTATATGTCCTGTTAATGGAAGGGTATGGATTATCTCCAAATGTTTTTATTCAGTCTGTATGTTCCAAACATCACTAATTTACCAATAAGAACCCATTTCTAACATTCATCTTGCTAATTACAAGGCCTCTGTTTGATTAGAAATAAAGATAGCAAAAGCAGTATTAGAAGCCAACTCTGGAGTACGGCCTTTGATTTATCATCCCTGAAGGGTGTTTCTTTCTTAGAGGCCTAAGGTATAGTTTTAAAACTCATCTGATTACTTTACATGAGGATGTCTATGTAAGGTATTTTAAAATAAATTATAGCTGTAATATACTACATTATAGTAGTATAATGGTGTAGACCTTTTGTTTTCAAACTGCGAGGTGGTGTCATGAGGCCAGGAGGAGTCAAACCCCCATTTTTTTCACTCCCATTCCGTTTGTATCCAGTAGGGTTTTCCAAAGGCTGCATGGCGTATGATGACACAACAGATTGAATGCAGAAGCAGATAGGAAAATCTAACTATCTTCTATTACACTAGACATTAATGAGATTTGCAAAAATGTAAAACAATGACACTCATTAAATTTTTTGTTCATATTTGAAAATGTAAATTATTTAAAATAATCCATATTAAAAAGTCTTTAAGTTTCTCAGGAATTGTTTAGAGTATAGAGAGATTCTGAGACCAAAAAGTTTGAGAACTGCTCTTATAGACACATGCATTCATAGAACTCAAGCATTGGGCTTTATCTGCAGATGTTTTAAACTTTTTGTTTAGATATAATTTCACATTTATAAGAAGTTGAAAAATAAAAATAAGAAAAAGAATACCCATCTATTCTTTACCCAGATTCACCTATTTACATTTTATACCATTTGCTTTATTAATCTCTCTTTCCCTCTCTCTACACACACAATTTTTTCTGAACCATTTGCAGTTCACCCACATCATGGCTCTTTACTCCTAAATGCTTGTGTATATTTGTTAAGAATAGGGATATTCATTAAAAGAGTCTTAAGAAACATTAAAAAATTTTTTAAGAATAGGGATATTCTCCTACATAACTACAATGCAGTTACCAACTTCATAAATTTACATTGATACAATACTTTAATCTGCTGTCTCTGTATTCCATTTTTAGCCTAAAAAGTCAATTATAACATTTTTCCCCTCCAGTACAAAATCCAGTCTGGCATCAGATATTACATTCAGCTGTCATGTCTCTTTATCCTTCTTTTTCATAGCCCCCCCTTTTTTTTTTTTTTTTTGGTCTCTATGACATTGACATTTTAGAGGAATACAGCCCCTTCCCCTTTTATTTTTTAAAATTTATTTATTTATTTACTTTTGACTGCATTGGATCTTTGTTGCTGCAGGCGGGCTTTCTCTAGTTGCATCGAACGGGGGCTACTCTTCGTTGCAGTGTACGGGCTTCTTATTGTGGTGGCTTCTTTTGTTGCGGAGCACCGGCTTGAGGCGCACGGGCTTCAGTAGTTGTGGCTCACGGGCTCTAGAGCACAGGCTCAGTAGTTGTGGCGCACGGGCTTAGTTGCTCCGCGACAGGTGGGATCTTCCCGGACCAGGGATTGAACCCGTGTTCCCTGCATTGGCAGGTGGATTCTTAACCACTGTGCCAACAGGGAAGTCCCCCGCCTTCCCTTTTTAAATACAACATTACTTATTTCGTATTTGTCAGAGGCTTAAAGTTGGTTTTCCAAAGTGATAACCAAAATGTTTCTTTAAAGGAATGCTTGACTATAGAATTTTGCTTTATGTGGGCCTCAGAGCAATATTATAAAACCCTGGCAAGTTATCAAAATAGATAAAATGGGGATATCATTGAAATGGGTGTTTTAACTTTACTGCTCAAGGTTCACGTGAATTGAAGAAACTGAATAAAAAATGTATTCTTAGTAGGGCTTCCCTGGTGGCGCAGTGGTTAAGAATCCACCTGCCAATGCAGGGGACATGGGTTCAAGCCCTGGTCCGGGAAGATCCCACATGCTGCAGAGCAACTAAGCCCGTGTGCCACAACTGCAGCCTGCGTGCCTCAACTACTGAAGCCTGTGAGACACAACTGCTGAGCCTGCGAGCCACAACTACTGAAGTCCACGCACCTAGAGCCCGTGCTCTCGTGCTCTGCAACAAGAGAAGCCACTGCAATGAGAAGCCTGCGCACTGCAACAAAGAGTAACCACTGCTGGCTGCAACTAGAGAAAGCCCGCACGCAGCAACAAAGACCCAACGCAGCCAAAACTAAATAAATAAATTTATTTTTTTTAAAAAGTATTCTTAGTAAACATTGTAAAGTATTTGGAACTGAAACCGAGAAATAAGTTTTAAGTAAAGAGGAGGACAAATGTTTGAGTACTGCTTATGACCTTGGGCAAGCCACTTGACCTCTTTGTAAATGGAAATACTATAGAGTTTTGTTATTGTGGTTCTAAAGATAGCAGTACAGTGAAATTTGCTTGTATTCAAAATTACCCTTTAAACTTTAGACTCACACTCAAGATAGCTTATACTTTCAGATAGAACGAGCATATGAGATCTGATTTGTACTGAGGGAACAGGAGAAATGAATCTCCCATCTCAAGCACACCCTGGGTCATAAGCTCATGAATACAGTGACTGGATGCGGTGGTCTGCACTATTTAAATGATTTCTCCCCTTTTTATACACTCATAAATTAATAGGACTTCAGTGCAATAGTGCCTGCATAATAAGGTTCTTGGAAAGTAATTAAATAATACAACCACTTGTCTTACAGATCGTATTTTTGTAAAATGAATTTCTTCTAATGGTTAGATTAATTAAGGAGCAATACAGTTTGTGTTGTGACACAATTAGATAACAAGGTGGGGAACTAGTGACGTGGAAGAGAAGAACTGTAAACAGCACTGCTATTCTGAGTTATTCTTGTTGTCCTAATAGTAATTTGAAAGACCACAAGAAGGATTATGCTAATGAAAGTGCTGAGAAAGGCCAGAGTGAGGTGTGATCAATTGTAGGATTTCCTCAATGATGTTTAAGTTTTATAACATATTCTTATAACTAAAAACATGCCTTTATTATTGATACTCTTAAGGAAAAAAATCATTTTTACTATGACCTGAAATTCCCTTGTCCCCAACCCCTGTTGTCCCATGGAAACAGTTGTGTTTATATGTGATTTTTTGGATAATGCAATGTTTATTTCAGTTCTGTCGTTATTGCAGAGCTGCCTGTATTTGTAAAGAACCTAGCACAGTATGTGACACACTTTTTTTTAAGTTGCTTTAATTAGTGCACATGCATGAGCATGAGCTCGAGCACTGAGCTCATGTTCAATTTTAGGGAAAAGACTTGTTTCCATTTCTGTAAGCAAGAGTGTTCTCCCCCACCCCTTTTTCTCCTTATTTTATTAGAAGTAGGGCCCAGAGAATCCCAGTAATAACACCAGGCCTTGTTGAAAGGTCATGAAAGAAAATTCATGTGGATTTTTATGGGGACTTTGAGAGAAGAAAGTTCACTTCTTAGCACCGTCTTTTTCCTTTTCTTTCTTTGCCTCAAAACGCCAAGTGAAATATACAAAGATTTTTTTCCTTTTCTACCTTTAACATAAGATGGCTGTTCCTTTTCTAATTCTTACCTCCTACCCCTGTTTGAGTCCCAGTGCTTTTCTGCTATTTTTCTGCCTTTGTTGGTATTCATCTGTCAGTGTTGTTGCAAAGGAAATTCTGATGTTGGTGGATGAACTAGCTGTCCAGTATGATATTTTACAGTTCTGATATGTACATCATTCACTTTAGAGCCTTTAGCAGTGTTTTTAACCTTGCACCGTGGTATTGAGCCCAAAACAATTTGGTTTTGTTCAGTTTTTTTCTTTTGCTCTTAAAAACACAATGCGATGGAAAAGACAAAACCTCTGCTCTAACCCCTGCCCCATGAGAATGAGAGGTCAATAGAAATTTCTTTTCTTCATCAGGTTAGAGGGTAAGATATTAGAGGTGAGCATTTTTTTTAAAAATCATTGTAGTTAGATATCCCTCTCTGAATATTAGACCTGGAAATATAATCACATTTAACTGTTTTCATATGTATGGTACCACTAGAGTGTTCTCAACTACTAATCATCTGTAAAGGAGAAACTAAAAATATTTGAAACTTTCATCAGTTTTCACTTGGAGGCATTAAAGATTTTTTTTAAAAACCCTTGAGGGACTTCCCTGGTGGCGCAGTGGATAGGACTCTGTGCTCCCAATGCGGGGGGCCCGGGATCAATCCCTGGTCAGGGAACTAGATCCCACATGCAACTAAGAGTTCACATGCCACAACTAAGCAGCCCACGTGCTGCAACTAAGGAGCCCGCCTGCTGCAACTAAGACCCGGTGCAACCAAATAATAAATTAATTAATTAAAAAAAAAACCTTGATATTGAAGTTACTATTACTATAGTCCTAAAAGAAAAGGCGAAGTTTTAGTTGTTTTGATTACATCTTTTATTCTGAAAATTAACTATCTTAACGGAATTCCAAAGATCTAAGTATGTTCTAGTTTTCAAAGCTAGATGATTTTGAACTTGACACCCACCTAGCCAGCCATTTCTTAGGGATTTATGAAGAGTGATGGAAATACTTTTATCACACTGGTAAAATATTTCCATGTAAATAGAAAGAGTAGTATTTAATATTACTGATATTACATGCAGTTTTTAAAATTCTGAAATGATTTTAGATACATTGCTATCCTCCTTTTTGCTTTCTTTTCTTACCTTTTTCTTCATTCCTTTAGATATCAAGATCAGCTAGAAGGTTTTGAAATTGCTTTAAAATTTGGTTCCAGCACTCCATTTGGCACTGTTGACTTGGGAAAGTCTCCTTATATGATTCCATCTCCCACTTTTTATCCTTTAAGATTGTCTCTTACGCAGTAGCTTTGTTTTGTCCTCAGAGGAACTGACTGTCATGGCCAGGAATAAATTAAAATCATAGTGATACACAGTATATCATTCTGTGTTTGTACTGAAAATGACTTATGCTTGGTCCACAGTTAATTTTGATTTATTCCACAAGTCTCCTTGAGTATATACAGATGTTCATAATGGAAAATATTTTGTAGAATAAAGGGAACGGGAACTCAAGAAAGTGATTATAAATCAAAATTCCATTTCTTATTTTATTGAGACACTTTCAGGAGGTATGCAAAGTCAAAACCGTTTTTAGAATAATGTAATTTGCCTCTTGCACTGTCATTCACAAGTCGAGTTTTCCAGAGATTACACAATATGTGATGATGTCTGCTGATGGAATGTGTGCTTGTGTATTCTTGTTTTTTGAAAGTTTCTGAGTTTTAATTTATAATACAGTAAATAGCAATAAATATAACCACATTTTAAAAGCTTAATCATTTTTAAGAGTTTAAAGGAGGGACTTCCCTGGTGGTGCAGTGGTTAAGAATCTGCCTGTCAATGCAGGGAACAGAGGTTCGATCCCTGGTCCAGGAAATTCCCACATGCCGTGGAGCAACTAAGCCCATGTGCCACAACTACTGAGCCTGCGTGCTACAATAACTGAAACCCACATGCCTAAAGCCCGTGCTCCACAACAAGCGAAGCCACCACAGTGAGAAGTCCATGCGCTGCAACAAAGCGTAGCCCCCTCCCTCCGCAACTAGCGAAAGCCCATGCGCAGCAACGAAGACCCAATGCAGCCAAAAAAATAAAAATAAGAAAAATAAAACTAAATAAACTAAAAAAATTAAAAGTTTTAAAACAGAAAGAAAAAATAGTATAAAGGAGTCTTGAGACCAAAAGGTTTGTGAAACACTTCTCTATTGGCATAGTTAAATTGAATTTTCAGACTTGCTCCTTCTCATTTCCTGTTTATTGTAGGGTTGTTTGTTTGTTGGTTAGTTTTTAGGAGCCATACCTATTCTCTTTATACTCTCTCAGGAATAGAACGTGAGTTTTAGTTGTGAGTGGCAGTTCAGGAAGTTGTCTGTAAACAGTTTTTTCATAAAGGTAAAAAGCTGATGTAGAGGACAGAACTTTCTTCTAACAGTACTGCCCAGAATGACTATCTTATGATATGATGTTCTCATCACTGGAGGGGTTCAAGCATAAATCAGACAATTATTATCGAGAGTATTTTCTTTTCCTTGGCTGCGTCGGGTCTTAGTTGTGGCCCTCGGGATCTTCGTTGAGGCACGTGGGATCTTTCATTGCGGCGCACAGTGTCTTCATTGCAGCTCTCGAGCTTCTCTCTAGTTATGGTGTGCGGGTTTTTTCTCTCTAGTGACGTGCGGGCTCCAGAGTTCATGGGCTCTGTAGTTTGCGGCACGCGGGCTCTCTGGTTGAGGTGCGCGAGCTCAGTAGTTGTAGCATGCGGGCTTAGTTGCCCCACGGCATGTGGGATCTTAGTTCCCAGGGATCGAACCCGCGTCCCCTGCATTGGAAGGCGGATTCTTTACCGCTGGACCACCAGGGAAGTCCTTCGAGAGTATTTTTAAAGAAGATTAATAGTTCAGGTAGGAGATGTACTATAAGGAATCTAATAATATAAGGTCCCTTTAAAAGACACTTAAAATCCTACAGTTTTAGGGCTGAAATCAGTTTGGTTGCATATGAATCCTAATGCTAATAGAATGGGGTTCTTGTTAGTTGGTATTGCCTAGGTAAATTCTTTCCTGTTGAATCTCTTAAAAAATTAAAATGAATTACAAAAATGGACCCTTTGATTCGTTAATTCTGTTTATTTCTCCCATATAAAATATGATATATTTAATCAACTTGCTTACCCTTTTTTCATGTGTTTTTATTTCAGTTGGTCGCATTATGTTTCAGCTCTTTTCAGATATATGTCCAAAAACTTGCAAAAACTTCCTTTGCCTATGCTCAGGTAAATGAATTATTAAATTATTTCCAATGAAAAGTCCTGGCTTACAGTTTTACCTTGCTTAACAGAGTAGATATTTTCCTTAAAAAGTAATGATCTGTGAAATGAGTTTAGCAAATAAAAAATATTATTTTCACTGATATGATGTTAGGGAAGCATTTCTTAAAGGGAAGAGAGGAGAAAGAAAGGGTCTCAAATGAAAAAGGAAGTACCACCATATGTAATGAAATTTTTATCCATTGTAGTTTATAAAATAATAGTATATTCAAAACTGACTTATTTTGGTAGAATTTTACAGATTTTAGTACTTTGAACAAATTTAGCATTCCAGATTTCACAAGAAATTTAGGATTAGAAGATAGAGAAGCAGAACATAATGAGATTGTTCTTTGTTACATGCAATTGGATTTATATTTTTAAAAAGTAGAAAAAATAGGGAGGAAAAACATTTATGATGTTACTTATCTCTTACAGTGCCCAACACAAGGGAGGGATTTGACAAAGGATTAATTGGATGGTGCTTTCCATGGAAGGATATGTTTGTAGCTAAACTTCATTTCTTTTTTTTTTCCAGGGGAGAAAGGCCTTGGGAAAACAACTGGGAAGAAGTTATGTTATAAAGGTTCTACATTCCATCGTGTGGTTAAAAACTTTATGATTCAGGGTGGGGACTTCAGTGAAGGTAGAGCTAAAAGTTATGCTCTTAATAACTCTGTCAGTTTCTAAAGCATCTCATTATTACTTTTAATTGTAAATATAGTGTCACAGTATGATGTAAATATTAGGTGGTCAGTGAATAGTTGTTGGATGAATGACTGTTATAGGCCAAGAATGTATAAAAAGCAAAATACTAAGACTTCTTTTTGTTTGTTTTTACGCAGTTTTAATACAGTTACTTGGTGCCAAAGTACTGTTCAATTGTTTTTATTCTTTTAGAATTTTGTTGGTGTGATTGCTGTTTGAAATAAGTGGGTCATGGAGAGAATTTTTAAAATAGTTTTTATTATAATGGGATTGGATTTATAGTTTAAAACTGAGGTTAATTGAGGAGTCTTAGAATTTTTATCATCTGCAGTAATTACTCCTTCAGCAAAGTGAAACCATAAAAAGTAATTTATGTGTATTAGTATATTTTTAGTTTTCATTATTGTTTAATGTAGCTCATTATTTTCAGGTAATGGAAAAGGTGGAGAATCAATTTATGGTGGATATTTTAAAGGTAAGGCTTAATATTTTATGGTCTTTTGTTTCAGTTCTGATATTAAAGCAAGTTTGATCATGTACTTTTAATGAGAAGAGGTTTACTTATAGTTCACTTTTTGCATGAAACTAATGCTGCATGAAAATACTTTATTTGCATGAACTTGGGGATAAATTACATTGTAATATATAACTTAATTGACAAGATTAATTAAGGCTAACTTTATGGTTAAACATGACTTTCAGCATGGAGGTTAGGCAACTATATACATGAAAACTCCTATCTTCCTGCCTAAAACTGTCAACATATTCTTTTGTTTATAGAGAATGTGGTCTTTTGCAAAATGAAAAGGTAAGAGAACGAAGCTCAGTAACACAAACTCCAACTCTGTTCCCTTGCACCCTTCCTAATAAATTTATGGACAGTCTGGGTCAGGTTGTGGCTGGATTTCTTATATTGCTTGAAGACTTGGAAAATTCTGTATACTGTTTCATACATGCATCTGTATCTTCTTTTCTTTACCCAATGGGTTATTATTTCCACGTCAGGGAAAAGAATCTAGTTAATGTTTATTTTCTCTAAACCAAGCAATTTCTTTGAATAAAATTTGGTATTTCTTCCTTTCTCAAAGGTTTGTATGTTTTCTTTTGTATACTAGAGCTGTATGATTGTGTTTTTTTCCTACAGTAGTATTTGCATAAATCTAACTATTGCACTTGCCCCAAAAAGCCTTAGAAAAGTCAGTTGTGGAAATTTATAATGGGATCCAATATTACCAGGTTTTAATGCCATGATAGCTTCAGTGTTATAATAGTCTTTTATATTTCTTTTGGGGGAAAATGGATTACTACTTTTTCAGAAGCCTGTTCCCAAGGTAATCTTTTTTTTTAAAGTTTTCTATGTTTCTGTTTGTTTTAAAGAAAGATTTGTTTGTATGAATGTTAACAGGAAATTTAAATTAGTTTTCAGGGTATTTCTGCTGGAATTAAATCCATCTCTAAGTGATCTTTATGACAGAGTCTTCCCTTGGAGCTAGTAGGAAACAGCTCTTTAGCTGGTTCTATTAGCATGTAACAATTTGAAACTAATGCTGTAGGCCACTGTAATGTGGTTGTTCCCTGTGGCAGATATTTGTATATCAAAAAATTGTATTTTGCCATTTAAATTTTTGTACTTACAGGACTTGCTTCCTTAGTTTTTGATCCTATTGATTAGAAAGAATCTACATAATTTAATTTAGGCATGTCCCTACAACTTAACTTACTGTAATATTTTGGTTTTTGGTTTCATAGTCTAGCATCAATTGAATTGAGTAATAAATTTACCATATAGAAATTAAGCACATAAGAGGATTTTTAAACTCTCATGTATAGTGCATTATGCAGGTTAATTGGAAATTTGGAGGAAATGAGCTTTACTGTAAAGATTTTTCTAAAATTTTCTTGCTGGTTTTCCCTGAAAGTTAATAGTTTAAACATCATTTAACCAAAGTATGTTACTACTAAAAGTGACTGTTCTAAGGCTGTTTGTATAAAAGTGTTAAATATATGTTCTTTTTTCTCAAGGCTAAGTAGTAAATAAGTAGCAGTTTTTGTTTTTGTTTTATGCTTTTGTTATTTGATTAGTTAAAAGAATTTTTTTCAAAGTATTCAATCAAGTATCTGTACTGACCAGAAGAGGAATTTCATCCTTTGCTTTCTATTTATTACTTTGAACATTGCACTTTAAAAGTGACTTATAATTGTAGACTGACAAATTTGTGTTTTCTTCAAACAGATGAAAACTTTATTCTCAAACATGACAGAGCGTTCCTTTTGTCAATGGCAAATCGAGGGAAACATACCAATGGTTCCCAGTTTTTCATGTGAGTAGGCATAATTCAGAGATGAGCTTTTTCTAAACAGAGAAGCGCTGTTCATGAGAAAGATGGTATCGTTAAACCAAGTTTAATGCTAGATTCTGTCAACTTGGGTTTTATTATGTTATAGTAATTGGTAAGCTCTAACAGCCACCTCAGCGGTAAGCATATATCCTGGATTTGAAGAATGGTACTTAAAAGGCGTAACTTAAAGATGTAAATTATTTTCAAAATATGTTGTCATCTTAAGAAAAGAAATTGGCTTTGACTTTTAACGAATTTGGGGGCTCAGATTACCAAATCTGGATTGGAACATAAACCCTTGATGAACATTTAGAACTTGTCCATGACTAGGACTGGATGTGCCCTTGGCATGGAAAGCATTTGGTTTGAGTAAACCATAGTGTGGTTGCTTTTTCTCTAACTGTTGTTCTTTGAACCAGTTTGAGAGAGGTGCCATTGTTTTCTGACATTGTATAGAGATAAATGATTTGGTGTTCAGCCAGCATTGTTAACAATCTTAAACTTTGTGAGATCTCTATGCGTAATTGAATTAACCCAATGTTGCTATCATTTCCACCAAAGTTTATGATATTATCACTTAGAAAACTTCAGAATGCTGAATTTGATATTTAAAAAACAAACACCTTTACGTGTACGTGTATACACAACCAAAACCTTACTTATTTCTCATCTGAAAGACTTTTGGCATACTTTTAGTTATATTCTTATCTAAAGCTACTCCAAAACCTATTTTTATTATAATCCCATGATATAAGATATGAAAGATAATTGGCTAGCATGGAGTTTAATGCTTTTGATTGGAAGTAAATCTCTGCAGTTATGCTATGTATATTGGAGAAATATTTTTCCATGGTTTGCCAGAAAAAAATTTTTGTCATCTTTCTGAATGGATGAGTATGAATGGCGCTTCCCTGTCTTTAAAGGAGTAAATTATTCATATAAAATAAATCTCACACTTTAAGTTTGTGTGAAAAATAGATTCCAACATGATCTGATAAAGTTCAGATAAGGGGCATTCTGTTCCTAAGAATGTCCTAAAAATGGAAAGCTGATAGAAGATGGTAATGCTTGGAGTTGTGCAGGAAAAAAGGAAGGCCTAAAACAGTTATTCCTGTATCTTGTTTTGATCCCATAGAGTATTAGTTATTACCCTACTTTACTAGAGTATTTTTCAATTCTTAACCTCCTTGAGGGCCAAAAAAAAAGTAGGGGGAAATATTTTGAAAAACTTGATGTAGAAGCTGTTTACTCTTTGATTGAGGTTTCCCATTTCCATTTTTAAGCTTATCTGAACTGTGAACATGATAAACTAATGATTCATTGGTCAAAAAGCTACCATCTGAGGGCTCTAAAGTTTCTTTTAGATTTCCTTTTTTATATCAGTACATTTAAATTTTTATTTATCAGGTAGCAGCAGCTTCTTCCCATTGTTATATACTAATTAGCTTATTTAGAAAATGTTAGAGTTAAAACCCGTGCACCTACATACATTAGTTAAAATCCAGTATATGAGATTCTCTCTTCAAAAAATTTAGAGTATCTTGTTTTTATGTTATTTAGTACTTGCTTAAGCCTTTTCTAGAAATGTTTAGTATCAAATAAAATTAAAGCCGTGTCTGTTTTCTACATAGCTTAATTTTACATTAGACTATTTTTTGACAAGGAATACCAAATTAAAATTTTCACATCTGTAAATTAGTATTAAATTTTTTAACCTTGTTTTCATAATTAACTGATTGTAGATGGCACTAAAATCACTGTGAACTTGTGATTGAAAGAAAATTTTCTACTTTTAGTTTGACATTTACTTCTGGAAATGAGTTTTCAGTTAAAAGCAATCTTGGAAGTAAACATTTTTGCATTCACAAAAAATCCTTCTCTCTCTCTTTTTTTTTTTAAGAAGTTTTTATGCGTGTGCTTTTTTTTATGTGAGCTAAAAGTACCAATTCCTCAGGGGTTGCAGGATAAAATAAAACTAATGTTCGCTTTGCTAAACAAAATGTTTCTTTGCTTTTATAGAAGGGATAGGTAAAATGGAGATGGTAGCCCATGAAAGAAATATCTTTGAAAGTCTATGTCTTACAAGCCCAAATTCTTTTGGAATTGGAAGTAGTAAAAAAGTATAATGTACTATCTTCAAATTGTATAGATGACCACAGATAATCGCTCTAAAAGTTGAGGTTCTGAGGGTTGATGGTCACTGAGCTGTCTCAAGGCTTCCCAGGGGTGGCTTCTGCGTTTCATCCTCCTCCCACAGCTCTTCCTGTGGCACCTTGAGCAGCAGTTCTGCAGTCTGAAAAAGAAAGGGTAGTGTGAGAATGGATCATAAAATGCCAAGAACTGCCTTTATAGTTCCAGTTTTATAGGCTTAATAAGGACTTTTAACATATCCTTGCACAATTGTATTTGTAGTTTATGCTATACATCTGTTACCTTGTAATTCTAAGGAGTAAATTTGATGCAGTTAGTGTGGGTACTTGAGCAAAATGTTCCTCAAGAATTCTTGAGCAATAACTGTTGTGCTCAAGAATAACTATTGTGCTTTGTGCAATAACTATTGTCTTCATTATTTAAAACATTTAAAACCTCCCCTTCCTAAGGCATATACATCATCTTATTAAACATATTTTTGTATCTATTGCTTTCTTTGGGTGGAAAAATTATGTGTGTGATAAAAAACAGATTATCTTCTATAAAGCTATTTGTAATTTTTGCAGTAACTACTTTTATCTACTACTATATTAGTCATAGTGATTTTGCTTTTAGGGGCCTAAATAGAAGAAAACTAATTGTTTTTGGAATAGTACTTCTCAAGAAACGTGAAGAAGTGAAATATGGCACTATCCCCATGAATCACTGAGGAAGTAATGGTTTGTTCATGCTGAGCTATTTTTGAAGGAATTCAAAGAACTGGGACTAGAGTAGTAACCAGGTTAACTGGATCCTTGTTACTTATTTTTTAGGCCAAAGACTAGGAAGAAGTCACAGCAGAAGCTATAGGATTACAAAGTTTTAGACTAGAAAAGAATTTAGAGATCCTTTGTTCTATAGATAATGGTGAGTAAGGAAGAAAAGACATATGCAGCCCAGGTTATAGGAGTTTTACTCATAATCCTAAAGAAATCGATAGCTAGAAAGAGAATGCTGCACACTGTAAGCTATGTAGGTTTATTGACCGGTCTGCCCTGAATTTATTTATTTATTTTATTTTATTTTACTTCATTCTACTCTACTTTATTTTATTTTTATTTTATTTTATTTTATTTTATTTTATTTTATTTACCTCGCTGCGCGGCTTGTAGGATCTTAGTTAGCTCCCTGACCAGGGATTGAACCCTCGTGCTCGGCAGTGAGAGCGCAGAGTCCTAACCACTGGACCATTGGGGAATTCCCCTGAATTTATTTTAATTTTAGTAAGTTTTAGACACCACAAGCATTGCTGGAGAATAATATGACACATAGGAAAGGATTTTTCTTTTCCTTTGGCTGTCAGTCATGACAGTCTGTTAATTCTGACTCTGATTTTCATTGTCTTTATTTTCATTCATCAAAAGGATAAAGAAGATACTGCATAAAGTAATCATGAAAAAGATTAGTTAGGTGATTTATAGCTTTGTATTAAATATTCTCCTGGGTTAGAGCACTAACCTAGCTATCAGGAAGCCTTGTATCTAGTCTTACTTAGCTATATACCTTGAGTTAGTTTGTTTTTCCTTTTCTGTTTGTAAAGTATCTACCCCACTTTCAAATATAAAGTAAACATTTTGGTGTGAAAATGCAGACATAAAAGGAAGAAAGTGTTTTGTAGGTTGATCCTAAGTTTCTGAATATGTGGAATGATTTATATGCAAATATTGTCTCTCCTAAAGGAAATAGTTGTACTTGCTTAATTTTCATCAGTCTGAAAGGTGCTGCAAAGAAACTCTGGCTCATCTTGCCTAAATTGGCTGCAGTCTCTTCATCGGCTGCTGTTAGAACATGTTTGAGTGGCGGTTGCTGTCGTCTCCCTTGGCTTAGTCTGTGCAGGCCTCATATCACAACCAGGGAATGAGAAGACCCATAGAGCCTTGGAGAACAGGCTCTGTCGTTGGCCACTGTCAGTGGTCATGATAATTATAAAAATACAAGAAAATAAGATAATGTCGAAAAGTCAAACTTTGAACTTTAAACAAAAAGTGTGTGTTGAATTTTAACAGTCATAAATAGGACTGTGGGAGGAAAACATAAGTTCTAGGATATATTCTATGTCATTTAAGAATGGCTACTTACCTGAATGGGAGAGAAGTGCTGATTGTTTCAGAGTAGCAGAGCAAGGGAAGTTGAGGGGTGGTTTGGTTTTAAGGGCTTTATAAAGCTATATTGATATTTTTGGGGTAGCAAAAGTAGATTTGGGGTAGGAATCTTTTTCCCTTCACATATTCATGAATTTGTGTGAGAAGAAATGCTAGTAAGTGTTAATAACCTGAGAAGTTCTGGCTTTTTTCCCTACTTTTTTGGGGGTAATACCTTCATATGTTAATTTCAAGATTTTTTCATGAACAGATTTCACGACACTTAACTATAATCCATCGTCTCTGGATATTAAGTGTCATCCCTAACATCCAGTCTTAATATTACTTAGTGTTTGTGTGACATTTGTGTTAGCAACCTGGAAGGAATTTTGTATCTCATGGTGTTTGGTGTGTGTTATGTTAATGTTAGTGCTGAATTTTTTAAAGCTGTTTTATTTTGGTGACTTATGGAACAATAGGTAGAGCACTGTAATGTGGCTTGGTTAGTTTCCATTGCCCTTACATGAGCTTTGTCACTCTGTACAATTTGGTGCCTCTTACAGGTGTGATAGTTTCAGGAGTTGAAGGGAAAAATTGCATGTTAAAGCCTGCTTAAGACAGAAATAGGTTGTCTTTGTTTCCTTCTCTCATACTACTTTACAACTAGAGTCACTTTTTTTTTCAACATTCATTGGAAACACCACATTATTTAAAACATTTTTTTGACAGTAATTCATGTATCAATGCCTTTATAAGAAATTAAAGCTATTTTTAAATATTTCAAGATTTAATATATCCAAAACCTCTATAAAGAATTTTGTCCACTGTATGTAATACAGGTTTTGGTCTGAATAGTAACAGATATGGTTAAAGTTTAATCGAATTAAAATTGGTCAGACAGTGTATATTCATTGAACAAAAAATTTTCATAATGGAGAAAATCAGATTAGACAGGAAAAGAAAGTACTGTGGCCAAGATTTGACAGCATACTTTTTCTTATATCTCTCTTGCCTTTTTATCCTTTGAGAAGATCCTTAAAACTCTAGGTATGCTGCCTTATTATTTTATTATTATTATTATTTTCAGTTCCTTAACAACTATAAGAGTGTATGCAATGGCAGTGCAGTGAACAGAAGCTACAGTCTAAACATTTGGTCATTAACTCCTGATGGTAATCTGTTTCGATGTGTGACCAAAAAAGCTTTCAAATGTAGAAACATGAAAGGTACTTTAATTGTTTGAAGTGAATTAGTAAAAAAAGTTCCCTGAAATTTTGTTTTAAGTCTCTTAACTCAGTTCTTTCCATTGAAATTTTTGATTTCTACTGCTAGTAACTGCTCCTGGGCATTCAGATTTTTTACTAATGTATGTATTCAGGATACATTATTCTCTTTCTGAGAAGGATGTTAGTTGATGACTTAGCCAGTTTCTGTGATTTGTAAAGCAATATATAATGTTTTGTTTCTAGCTATTATTCACACTCTGGTGTTACAATATTAGGGACCTGAGCAGATTCCCACTTCAACTACAATGCTTTTCTTAAACATAATTCATCTCTACATACATATCCTATGTGAAAGAAAATTTAGAGCCCTCCTTTTTAAAAAGCTTTCTTGCTTTGCATAAAACTTGAAAGTATTTAATTTCAAAGTTATATTGATATTAAAACATAGATTCAGTCTTGTCTTAAAAGTGTATTACAATTTATTTCTTGCCATTTTTGTGTAAAATTTACAGAAAGAGTGTTACACCGTGCGCTCCAAAGGTAATGTCTCATTACTCTAAGGCTCTCTCTTTTTCTTTCTTTGCCTTTATCTCTTTAATCCTGTTGTTATGTGCATTGAACCATTTTAAGAAAAAAAACTTTCTGCTTGATCTGTGGCAGCAGTACATGTAAAACAAGTGTGTTTTATTGTTCATGGTTAATCCTGGGAAGTATAATTTTAATTTCAGTGGCTTGTTACCACCTAGTTCCCACACATCTTGGGGGGTGGGTTATATTGTATATAATGGTTTAGATCTCATTTCAGTACAGAACTGTTAATTTCTGTATAAGGCCAAAAGCTGCTTTGATAATGGTAAAAATATATATATAGATTGTTTTTTGGAGTAACAGTGATACTTTTCAGTTTCTAAGATTTACAAGGTTTAAATGTGCATATATTTTTAAAGCAGATTCATAGGTGAGGGAAACTAGAAAATCAGTGTTTGAGTGACAGGAGAAAATGGAAATGTGAAAATATTGAAAGCTTTTCTAATTTGAAATGTTCTTGTGGTTGTTTCTCCTTTAGGTATGTTTTCATAAGCATGTATAAATTACATATTTATGATAGTCTCTGGCCTTAAGGTCTTAACTTACTGAGCATATGTTACCACTGCCTGGGTCTTTACAGCTGTATAGTTTTGAAACATCAATACAATTAAGAGTTGGTGGGGTGAGATCTCTTTGCCCATTTTAGTAGAATTGAATGGCTTGGACCGAGCATATCATTCCCCCCGGCCCATCAGCCCAGTGCCAGCAAGCTTGCTTTACATTGGAATTTCTACTCTTAGAGTGTGGGCTGAGAACCCCAGGGGGCTTTTGTTAAGATACTTTCAGTATTCTTATTATGTAGTCTAACCCAACTAAAGCATAAATTTGTACTTCTGCATCCTGAATTGCAGATGCAAGTAATGGACTTAATTATTCCCACCAGTTTAGGCACAGTCGGCCAGTTGAAATTTGTCCTTGAAATAATTGCTCTTGTCTTCATTTGTTTTCTTCACTACTGCGCTAAAGGACCAAGTTTGTCTTCAGTTTTCATTTGAATTAAAAACAAAACTTGAGTCTGTCCATAAAGGTTCTATCCTCAAATTGAGTTTCAAGTATTATGTTGCTGCATCACTGCAGTTAGCTCAGATGTTTTAATCTCACTATTTGCTCCAAAGGTTTGCTCTAAGGTGGTTTTCATAGCACTCCTGTTAGCCAGGATGCAAATTGAATTGGGTTGTTTGTGTTTTAAGACTATCTGTAGGCTTTTCCCCATTACCAGAATATCTGAGAATTGTGAGAGAAAGGTCCAAGGGAGAGGAATATATCTAATCAATAAATCATTGTTTTCACTACTGCATGTTTGAGACTGATCCCTTATATTGTAGAACATGTTTACCTTTAAAATTTTTACCTCTTTCCATCTTTCATACAGTGGAATCACTGTCTAGCGTATGTACTAACTTCTTACTATGTTTACTGTGCTTGGTAAAGTTTTTTAATTATGGGAAGCACAATTCTATCTTAAAGTTCTTGTCCAGGGTAATTTCGGGTTGCTAGTTTCATGATTTAAGCATCAGTGACTCACCAGTTCGCGAGATTTTCTTCTTCTTTCTTTCTTCTGCCTGTTTTTATTCATTTTTATTGTTACATTGGCTTAAACTACCACTTCTCAATCTTCTAAGGAAAATTTGAGACAGTGGTTTTAAAACTCAAGATTCCCTTTAAAATTCTGGCACCTCTTGAGTTGATACTTTAATTTTTTAAAACTAAATTCTGTAGTGCTTTTACAGAACTGAATATTCTTAATGTAAGTATAAGTGTTACATTTCCTGGTAGAATGATTTTTAACATTGTTGTGAAGGTTAAAATTGTGTTTTACTGACTTAACGTTTCATAGAATTGCCTTAAAATGAGTATAAAAATTGGTAAGGGAGCTTCTAGTACAATTGACTGCCTTAACATGGCCTGATAATCCAGTGACCTTTCTCTCAAATATTATTTCTCTTTCTTATAAACTAAGATGTTTGTGATAGATACTTCTGAGTCTAGTTATCTGCTTTTGAATTTTTTCCCACTGAAATTCACATAGTCTGAAGATCTGTGAAAGTGTTATGGGAAAACTAGCTTGGGTTCAAAACATCTTAACCAAATATACCCCATAAGACTTCCCAAGAGTGACTGCCAGTTTGTGACTATAGAAGCAGCGGTTGGGTGTTTTCTGGGCCATGGAAATTTAAAGTGTCTATAATGTCATGATTACTTAGTTTCCTGTCAGAGTGTTAGCAGATTGAAGGTTTGCTCCCTACTGCATTTTCAGAGTTGCTGTGAGTGGCAGAGGGTCACCTTAGGTGAAGGAAGAGGGGCAGGAAGTTCTGAAAACAGGACTCCTGAGGCCTACCTCCATCTGCCTGCTTAAAAGATGCAGACTGACTCAGTATGAAAAATAATGGATAGAAAAATTCATTTAAGTATGTGGGGCAAGTGTTAAGTGTTGATCACACTTCTTTCCATAAGCAAATGGCTAGGTGTTTTTTATTCTTGTTTAATTATCTTGATAAATTTTGAGTTCGTTGTTGTCATTGTTTTGGATTTGAGAATAACTTTAATTTTAATGTATATTTATGCTGTGTATTTCAAACCTATATCACATATATGTATACATATATAGTCTTCATGTTGGAGAGAGATATAAGTTTGTAATTCATTATAATCTTGAGGGTTTTTTTAAATCAGTAAAATGACTACTGTTGCTGTTTTTAAGCTTATTAAGTTCAGGTGTGTATCATGTTTAACTTTTTCCCCTATCTTTTTATCTTTACCTCTTTGTCCTCCACATGCTGTGATTTAAACCCTTCTGCTCTGTTCACCTGAACACCTGGTTTTTGCCATCTTCTTTATGTTGATGTTTGTTACACAGTACCACAAAACCTGCTCCACACCTGGATGGGTAAGAGTTATGTTCTTTTTATCTTGGAGAGGTGTTTGGGTGGCCAGTTCAAGACACATTAGACCATGGGTGAACCCTCAAGGGGGCGCTCTTGATCTCTGGGTTAATCTCATAGCTGAGCTCTTCCTAAGGATCACAGGGTGCAGTAGTCTTGAGACCTCTCATGTCACTGAAGGGGTCTTTGCGTGGGCTCATGGGTGAACTTCTCAGGCATGCGCTCTTGAGTGACCCTGTAAGGATGGTGTCTGAGTATCAAGTCCAATCTGATTGTTATCAGACTCTTTACTATAAAATAGTTAAGAACCATTGTTTTTAAGGCAGAAAACTAAGGCCCAGTTTGAGATTTTTTTTTTTTCCTTTTATGAAGCAGTAGTTCTAATTTCCTTCTAGTTGCTTCATACATCAAACACTTCGCTCTTATTTTCAGGTCTGTGGATATGTCATTGATAACAGTTGTCTTGATTACTGCTCATGGCTTAATTACCCTCAAAACAATTTTTTCTTGAATTTGTATTGCAACAGGGTGCATGTTGTCTTTGGACTAGTTATTTCCGGTTTTGAAGTAATCGAACAAATTGAAAATCTGAAAACTGATGCTGCAAGTAGACCTTATGCCGATGTGCGAGTTATTGACTGTGGGGTGCTTGCCACGAAGTCAACAAAAGACGGTAAGAGTGTTTTGGGGGTAGAGGGAGCTAGGATGCAGGTAACACATGTTGAAGACTGTAACTTAAAGATACCTCCTAGATTTCAGTAGTGGAAGAAACTCCTACGAGTAGTATAGCAATAGCCCTGATGCCTCTATATCATACCCTGTATCCAACCCATCAGGGAATCTTTTCAAATCTGACCTCTTCTTTTTACTTCCCCTGCTATCAGCGTGGTCCAAACCCAGGTATCTTTTACAAGATAGCAATAGCCTCATTACTGTTCACTTTGCCTCTGTCCTTGCTCCTCTGTAATCTTTTCTCAGCAACGATAGCTTCCTGACTGGTCTCCTTGCTTACACTCTTGACCCTCTACAGTCCTCAGCAGCACCCAGAGCCATCTTCTCCAAGGGCTCCCTCTCCATCGGCCAAAGCTAAAGTCTTTACAACGGTCTGTAAGGAATTCTGGCCTTCTGCTGTTTCTCTAATCTCTCTTTCCCCTCATTCATTGTCTTGCCAGCACGTTGACCTTTATTCGGACATGTCAAGCACTCAGGGACTTTGTGCTGGCTGTTCCTTCTCTCTGGAATACTCTTCGTTCAGATACCTGCATGACCCCCTCCCTCACTTCCTTCAGGCCTGTGCTCAAATGTTATCTTAAATTACCTCAACTTTCCCTGTTCCCTTTACCCTGCCTTTACTTCCCCCTTCTTTTAGCATTTATCATTTGTCATATTATGTAGTTGCTTATTTTCTTCTCTGACCCAACTAGAATATAGACTTCATGAGGGCTTTGTTACCTTACAATCTCACCAGCAAATTGTATTATCAACTTGAAAAAAAAAGTTTATTTAAATTTTGTTTTTACGTAAAATAGATAGCTAGTGGGAAGAAGCCGCATAGCACAGGGACATCAGCTTGGTGCTTTGTGACCACGTAGAGGGGTGGGATAGGGAGGGTGGGAGGGAGGGAGATGCAAGAGGGAAGAGATATGGGGACGTATGTATATGTATAACTGATTCACTTTGTTATAAAGCAGAAACTGACACACCATTCATTGTAAAGCAATTATACTCTAATAAAGATGTTAAAAAATATTAAAATTAAAAAAAGAATAAATAAATTTTGTTTTTAGTTTTCTTTATACAAAACATGTTTTACAATACCTGGTAATCATGTTTTTTACTCTGAAACATAGGCACTGAAATCCAGTACTAATATTTTTGTTAATATTTCTTAAAAGTTTTTGAGAAAAAAAGGAAGAAACCAACTCATTCAGAAGTCTCGGATTCCTCTTCCAATTCCTCTTCCTCTTCAGAATCATCCTCAGAAAGTGAAATTGAACATGAGAGAAGCAGAAGAAGGAAACATAAGAGGAGGCCAAAAGTTAAACATTCTAAAAAGAGACGAAAGGAAGCAAGCAGTTCAGAAGAGCCAAGGAATAAACATATAATAAGCCCAAAAGGGTAAGTGCGAAACACCAAGGTAGTCTTACCTAAGAAACAAGCACCCTGGAATGGGGAAAGTATGTGTGATTCTGTAAACTTAGCTTTGTTACCTATTGTTGAAAAGGATAGCATTCTGTGGACTTCAAATTGAAATCTAACAAATCAAGGGTAGCACAGATGTTTCATATCAAAGATTTACGCGTTTGCAGGTGAGAAAAGAAAAAAGGATCATTTGGCAATTCTTATCAGAATTTTAGTGCTGTGGCTTTTTCACTGCATTGTGTTTTATATTTTCTCTTTATGACAGTTGTGTAAACCTTTTTAGTGAGCTTTGTAAGGTATCAGTAGTTTTGCTGCTAATTATATTATTATATTATTTAATATTATTATAAAATGCAGACATTACACATCTTAATTGGTGATTCGGTTTGTTCTCTCTAAGTCACTCTGAGAGGAGTGATACCAATGAAAAAAGGTGTATCGATTCAAATGCTAAAAGGGAAAAGCCTGTGGTGCGCCCAGAAGAGATTCCTCCGGTGCCCGAGAACCGATTTTTACTAAGAAGAGATATGCCTCTTGTCACAGTGGAGCCTGAACCGTAAGGATGATTAACCTACATGTTTTCGTTTCTCTGACTGGTGATTCTGTTAGCTCATTGCAGGTCCACACTCATTTATTGAGCATGACCCATAGTCAGAGCACTTTGAATTATACTGGGGGAGATATTGAATTCGTAAATGACATGTACCCTACCTTTCAAAATTCATATTCTGCTAGTAGAGAGAGGGGGTTTGGCAAGTTGATCGGGGAGAAGTTCTTAGTGGAGATCTGGAAAGATTTCATTACCAATCTCATTTACTTGGCCTTTCATTAGGGGTGAGATTTTGGTTGTCAAAACAGGGTTAGTTGAACTCTTTGGATCCAATCGAGTGATAAAACATACTCCAGTTTATAGTGCAAAATTATTGCGTGATGACTGGGGATAAAATTTAGTCCCATATGTTACTGTTGTTAACTTGCTCAGTGATAAATCCTCTATCCTGGAAAAGCTAACATGTAGCTTTAGATTTGGTCTCAAAAAATAGTAATTAGTGTATTTTGTGTGTTAGACTCAAGTTTAGAATTGTTAAGGGAAATATATGAATAGAAATACCATAAAGTGCTTGGTGTAATTGACACGTTTCCTATGAAGAGTTAATATTGAAGCCTGAGAAGTTATGCACATGTCCCTGTTCACAATCAAGTCTCTTGATTGTGGTTATTTAGTTCATTAGAAATTTTAAAATTCTGTATTTTCTCATTTTAAAAAGCTATTATGAAATGGGATGTATCTTTGAACTAATAGCTTAACATACTGATGTTTTCATTTTTAAAAATTGAATATTCTCTTTATGACAGTTCTGTAAACCTTTTTAGTGAGCTTTGTAAGGTATCAGTAGTTTTGCTGTTAATTATATTATTATATATAATATAACATAATATATTGTGAACAAATTTTAGTGGGATCCTTCTTTCTGAAAATATAAGACACCATTCATTGATCCAATCCATTTGGTTTTCAGAAAGTAGGAAACTTGAAAGGTCAGTTTTAGTGTCATCTAGTGGGGGTTGGCAAACTATAGTCGTCCATGGGCTAAATTCGGCCTATTGCCTGGTTTTGTACAGCCCATGAGCTAAATGTGGTTTTTATGTTTTTAAATGTTTGTGGAAAAAATCAAAAGAAGAATAATATTTTGTGACATGTGAAAATTACATGAAATTCAAATTTCAGTGTCCATAAATAAAGTTTTACTGGAACACAGCCACATCCGTTTGTTCACTGTTTTTCTTGGGCTGTTTTTGTGATACAGCAGCAGAATCAAAGAGTTGCAGAGAGTTTGTATGTGGTGCTCTCATCGCTTTATATGCTATTCAGTGCACTACACCTCACGGTGATGCAGTTATAACTCTCCAGTATTTCAGGTGCTACACATAAAATCCATCTGTGTGGAAAGATATTTTCAGAGATGGAGTATGTAAAACTCTCATTACAGATCCGCATTACTAGAAGAACAGTATTAACACTATCTGCTTTGATAGGGGATACTGAACCCTAGTTAAATGAAGTGAAATGTTATTCTCCCTGAAAAAGAATTCCACTCTCCTTAGTAGATCTGTGTCACAAAAAATGATACTTTCTAATTTCATTGATAAAACATTTGTGAAGACTTGTTTTCTTTTTGTTACATAGTTATCTTAATTTTCTTCTTGGCCTAAAAATCCTAAAATATTTACTCTTGGACTCTTTTCTTAAGAAAAAGTTTGCCAACCCCTGTTATCTGGTATTTTTAAAGTAGTTTATACCACTGTCTTGTATTTATGGTTGAATATTGCTAGTAAGTTTATTTGGTCATCACTCTTCTTTGGTTACGTAACATCTTTGGAAGTTATATTCTGCAGAATTATTTTAAATCATAATTGGCAGGTAGTTGTGTCATACAAAGATAGCAAGTAGATCTATTTCATTAGAATGTTTGAGATTTGATCAGTTGTTTGGGAGCTAGAATTGTGTGCTAAGAATGCAAGGTATGCAAGGATAAGAAACAGGGGCTGTCAGCCTTAGTGAGCTTGCCACCTTACTGAATTTACCAGCAGTTAAGCTCATTATCACTTATAATTCACTTAGCGAAAGCTGGGTTCCACACTTGCTCTAATTCATTTGTTCTCATCTTCAGCTGCACTTCAGAGTAATTTGGCAAGCTTTTAAAAATACCAGTTTCTGGGCCATACAGCAGATTAAATCAGAATGTTGTGGGGAGGAGGTAGAGGGTGGCAGCATTGGATCAGCATCTAAAAGGTTCCCAGGTGAACATTAATTTGTGCCGAACACTTAATAGGCAAGTCATTTGGTTCAGTGCTTTGTTCTTCATGAGGAAAACGAGGTTAACAATTGCCTGCCAAGAGTCCCTGTTACATCTCTCATTGTGAGAATCAAATGATGTCATGAATATGAAATGACTGAAAAGACTATAATATACTTTTTAGTCAAGGTTTTCTTATAGTAATATTGTGTGTTTATCTGGAGCCAGATTCCTGGTTGGGAAAACCCTATAAAATGGTTATAAGAGTCAAGTTTAATTTCTTTCCGTGACCTTGGGCAACATTTTTAACCTCTTAATCTTAAAATTCTTTGTCTTTAAAATGGAGATGATAATAGTACCTACCTCATAGTGTTGTTATGAGAATTAAATGAACTAATGCCTCTAAAACACTTATTAACAACCAGCAATGAACAATCTGAAAAGGAAATTGAGAAAGTAATTCCATGAAATAACATCTAAAAGAATAAAATACCTAGGAATAAATTAAATCAAGGAGGTGAAAGACTTGTACGATGAAAACTATAGGTATATATCTAAAATACTGCTGAAAGAAATTAAAACCTAAATAAGTGGAAAGACATTCTATGTTCATGGATTGGAAGGCTTAATATTAAGATGTCAGTACTACTCAGAATGAGCTATGGGTTCAGTCAAATTCCAGTAGACTTTGCAGAAATGGAAAAGTCAATGTCCAAGTTTGTATAGAATTGCAAGGTGTCCCAAATAGCCGAAACAATCTTGAGGGAGAAAGACAAAGTTGGAGGACTCATATGTCCTGATTTCAAAATTTACTACAAAGCTGCAGTCATCAAAATAGTGTGGTATCTAATAAGAACCTGCTGTGTAAAAAAATAAAATAAAATTCAAAAAAAAATAGTGTGGTACTGGCATAAGGATAGACATAGAGACCAATGGAATAGAATTGAGAGTCCAGAAATAAACCCATACATCTATGGCCATTAGATTTTTTTTTCCCCAGTGTCATTTATTATATTGACCTCTGGTTAGTACCTCAGTGGCGTGTGGATTAGGTGAGCAGTGTGAGTCTCCGAGAGGATGGGCATAGTGGACACTGAGAACATCCAATATCTGGTCCCCCATGATTGAGGTTCAGACCCTGAAATATGGGACCTACTCATGGTCTGAGAGCCTCTGTAGCAGAAGAGAAAACTGGTGGATCATGAAAACATTGGAGGATAGACCTATGTTATTTGTCCTTCATATTATTGTTTTATTTTAAAAAATTGGCTCCCAGGTGTCCAGAATTGGATTCATTATATTCCTTAGGTTCATGACACCTCTCATGACAGTGTCACCATTGGCTCATACACTGGCTCAAACATTGTTGACTCATACAAAAATTCAGATTTTTTCTTCTCTTGAGAAATTGAAGAATCCTCCAAAACATTGGTTCTGTTACACTGCAAGGCAAAAATTAGTGGCTACTCAGAGTGCTGTCCCTATTCATACCAATCTCTGCTGTCTCCTGACCAAGAGAAGTTGAAGTATATCACTGGGCTTGAACTGTTATTCTTCAAGTGGAAGAATAATCAAGTGGAAAGTGAACTATTCTATTGTGTCCACTTCACAGATTTACATTACCTGCCTGTCAGCATTTGAGTTTGAGAACCCTGCTCTGGGGGGAAGCCCTTACTATATGCAAAGCACTGAACTAACAGTTTTTCATACATTATCTCTTTAATTCGTATAAATAAGTTGAAGTGTTATCTCTGTTTTACAAGTGTGAAAGCTGAAGCTCAAAGAGCTAAATAACTGGCCCAAGATGATAAAAATTCTGATTTTTGATGCTGAGATTCAAACTTTGCATGGCCATTGTATTTTAGATAAGGGTGCAAAGTCCATTCCATGGAGAAAGAATAGTCTCTTCAATAAATGGTGCTGAGACACCTGGATTTCCACATGCAAAAGAATGAGGTTGGACCCTACCTCACATCATATGCAAACATTAACTCAAAATGGGTCAATGACCTAAATATAAGAACTAAAACCATAAAACTCTTAGAAGGAAACATAGGGGTAAACCTTCATGACCTTAGGTTCAGCAGTGGATTCTTATATTTGACACCAAAAGCATGAGCAATAGCAACAAAAAGACAACTCATTTTAAAAATGGGCAAAGCACTTGAATAGACACTTCTCCAAAGAAGATGTACAAATGGGGAACAAACATGTGAAAAGATATTTAATATCATTAGTCGTTAGGAAAATGCAAATCAGACCCACAGTGAGATACCGTGTCTCACCTACTAGGACGGCTGTAATTTAAAACAAAACCCCAAAAAACTAGTGTCGGTGAGGATGTGGAGAAAATTGGAATCCTCATACATTGCTAGGAGGAGTCTAAAATGATGCAGCTGCTGTGGAAAACAGTTTGGTGGTTCCTCAAAAAGTTAAATATGGATTTACCATGTAACTCAGCATGTCTACTCCTAGGTACATATCCAAAAGTATTGAAAATAGATTCAAACAGATACATGTACTCCAGGGTTCATTGCAGCATTATTCACAGTAGCAAAAACATGGAGACAACTCACGCGTCCACCAACAGATGAATGGATAAACAAAATGTGGTGTATATATATATACAATGGAATGTTACTCAGCTAAATTAGAGGTTACCAGAGGCTAAGGGAATGAGGGAAATGGAGAGGTATTGCTTAATAGGTAGAGTTTCAGGATGAAGTGATGAAGAAGTTTTGGAAAGATAGTAGTGATGGTTGCACAACGTTTTGAGTATAATTAATGCCACTGAATTGTACATTTAAAAATGGTTAAAATGGCCAATTTTATGTTATGTATTTTTACCCAATAAATAAGTATGTTTAAAATGTTTATTAATATAACGCCTGACACATAGTAAGTCCTCAATAAAAGCTAGCCATTATGTTAATCATAACAGGTACAAAACAAACTCAAGTATGAAAAGACTTCTCAGGCATGGAGGACTGTAGCTGCCATAATCACCCATAAGATAAAGTAGCAGATTCAGAGCATTGAAGGAGGGGCAGCTTATAGTAAAGTGGGGTAGACAAACAGACTATTAAAAATATAAAATAAATGTGGTCCAGTGGGTAGGACTCTGTGCTCCCAGTGCAGGGGGCCCGGGTTCAATTCCTGGTCAGGGAGCTAGATCCCACATGCATGCCGCAACTGGGAGCCCGCATGCGGCAAGTAAAGAGCCCGCATGCCACAACTAAAAGATCCCCCATGCCGCAAGTAAAGATCCGCGTGCCACAACTGAGACCCAGCACAGCCGAGATAAATAAAATAAATAAATAAATATTTAAAAATATATATATAAAATAAAATTTAAAACTGTTAAAAACACTTGAGCATTAGAGTCAACAATACCTCAGGATTCCCTAAGAACATTACTGTTTTGACAAGAGACATCTAAAAAAGGATTTTTTTGAAAGTAGTTCTGTACTTTAAAAGATTGATACTAGTATCGTGTATTTCTACTCAGTTGGGTTACTTTTTTTTTTTTTTTTTTTTTTGCGGTACGCGGGCCTCTCACTGCTATGGCCTCTCCCGTTGTGGAGTACAGGCTCCGGACGCGCAGGCCCAGCGGCCATGGCTCATGGGCCCAGCCACTCCGCGGCATGTGGGATCCTCCCGGACCGGGGCACAAACCCACGTTGCCCGCATTGGCAGGCGGACTCTCAACCACTGCGCCACCAGGGAACCCCTGGTTACTTTTTTTTTTTTAGTTTTTGTATTTAAAGGATTTGCTTAGAAAATTGGGTTATGTGGAGTGCCTCATTCTACAAAAGTGTTGAATCTAAATGAAGTGTTTTTGTATGATAGGAACATAAATTCTGCATTTAAACACTGAGAAAACTGCCTAGCATTTGCTTTTTATAAATTTTCAATCTTCTTTTCCAGGAAGATTCCTGATATTACACCCACCGTAAATGATCAGAAACCATCTGTATCAAAGTCTGGACGGAAGATTAAAGGAAGGGGCACAATTGTATGTGTGTTAAAACTGGACTTTTTTCAAATTACTTATCTTAAGCGGTAAAATGTTTTTACCTCTAGGCAAAATCCTAGCTTTAATCTTAGGTATAGTCCAAAATCTGTCCAAGGAGCTAGTTGTATTCTGTATAGTTATGGGAAGGCACTGCTGTTAGATTAGTGTTTACTGCTGTGTTTGAATATGAAATGAATGTGAAATAATCAGTATGCTGAGAAATGTTAGTATATTGAATAATCTAGGCTAATGAATATAACCATTAGGACTTCAAAGAGGAAATTGTTGTGTGTGATTACAGGTGAATCTCCAGCTTTCCCATTTTTTTTAGTTTGACACAACTTCATACCATCTTCTTGGTACTTAGTCGTTATTGCCTTTGAATGGCGTCAGAGATTGGGTCTTATACCTACCTCTGTCCTATAGCAGATTACAATTAAGAGATATTTTGAAGGTAGTTATTCCTAACTTTGTTTTTAAAGCGCTATCACACACCTCCAAGATCAAGATCCTGTTCCGAATCAGATGATGATGATAGCAGTGAAACTCCTCCTCACTGGAAAGAAGAAATGCAGAGATTAAGAGCATATAGACCACCTAGTGGAGAAAAGTGGAGTAAAGGAGATAAGTAAGTATAAGTACAATCCTGTATCCTCTATATTTTAAGTCTTAAGGGGATAGAGACATATTTCTGGACTTTTCACTAAATATTTACCTTTAAAATTAGACTATGACCAAAGAGAATATATTTGGGAATGCTTGGTGAAATGGGAGGAGGGCTGCTTGACTTTGGGTGCTTTTAAATCAAAATTCTGTTTTCCCTCACAAGACTATAACCCTTCTGAATTTCTTAAAGATTTCTTGTTCAATATTAGAAATAATCAGGACTTAAAAAAAATTATATAGCAGATTCTTTCCTAGCCTGTTCTCATAGTCACTAATGAATAAATGGGTAGATAGGGAAATCTGTACCCAGTGTGTGTGTTAACTTCTGACCCCAGGGACTTTTGTTTCTTCCGAAGTGTATCCATGTCCTGTCTTCATTGACACTCCACAGTGCAGTATCTATTTAAGAAATGGGGCTGGCCCCAGAATAGCTAGTGCAAAATATACCAATGGGACCCTGTGTAATTGTTCATGGTAGAATTCTGTTTTTCTCTATGGGCATCCAGCAGAATGGTTCGAAGTTAGAAGAGGGAGGAAAAGGTATGCGTCTGCTGTGTGGAAGTGGTGTAGACACAGTGGCACTGAGAACTCTGAGTTTTGAGCCCTGATATTGCCACTGAGATATTGTAAAGTCTGCATCTATTTAATGTACTTTTCCCCTAATTTCTGTACTAAGTAGTTTAACTAAAACCGTAGGGGAAAGTTGTTGATTACCTGTATGAGGCTGAGATAAAAACAGTAGTCATGTTTTTAAGGAATTCCCTGGTGGTCCAGTGGTTAGGACTCGGGAGTTTTCCCTGCTGGTGCTCGGGTTCGATCCCTGGTCAGGGAACTAAGATCCCACAAGCCATGCAGCCAAAAAAGAAAAAGAGGCTTCGCCTAAAGTTCAGGCAGTTATCCTGTATCTGCAGAGAATTAACAGAATTGTTTGGGAACTTGATTTGATTCTCCCTCAGAAATTATTCCTGGAGGCAGAGTGTTATTGAGTGGATGATAGCCAGGAACTCAGTAGGGCAGCAGTGCTTTTGTGATTGCTGTAGTTGCTTTGCTTTTCAAAACTATTTTCCTATCGAAGTTGAAAATTCTTGGCTTGGCTCTGAAAAAAATCCTTTTGTAAGTCTGATAGTAGTGATCTGATAGTAATGATCTCTTTGAAATTACAAGGTCGGGACCAGGCCTATCAGCTGTTGGTTTATCCTTCCTATGTGTGCTTAAAGTGTTGACAGAGTCAGTACTTGGTTGTTAACTAAGCTTTTGCTGATGCATTTGTATTGACAACAAATGTGTTTTAATTTTAAAGCATAGAAAACATGCTTGTAAATAATTGCATGCATATTATGTCCTTTTCTATAGGTTAAGTGACCCCTGTTCAAGCCGATGGGATGAAAGAAGCTTGTCCCAGAGATCCCGATCGTGGTCCTATAATGGATATTATTCAGATCTAAGCACAGCAAGACACTCTGATGGTCACCATAAAAAACGCAGAAAAGAGAAAAAGGTTAAGCATAAAAAGAAAGCTAAAAAGCAGAAACATTGCAGAAGGCACAAACAGACTAAGAAGAGAAGGATTATTGTACCATCTGACATAGAATCCTTAAAATCTTCCACCCGAAGAGTGAAATCCTCATGTGATAGAGAAAGGAGATCTCGTTCTTCCTCGTTGTCATCTCATCACTCATCCAAGAGGGACTGGTCTAAATCTGATAAGGATGACCACAGCTCTTCAACCCATTCCAGCAGAGACTCATACAGATCAAAATCTCACTCACAGTCTTATTCTAGAGGAAGCTCAAGATCAAGGACTCCGTCAAAATCCTCATCACATTCTCGAAGTAGATCAAAGTCCAGATCTAGTTCTAAGTCAGGGCACCAAAGAACAGCATCCAAATCACCAAGAGGAACAGCCTCTCAGTTAAGTGAAAATAAACCTGTTAAAACAGAACCTTTAAGAGCAACAGTGACACAAAATGAAAATGTTTTAGTACAACCAGTGGTGGCGGAAAATATTCCTGTAATACCACTGAGTGACAGCCCCCCTCCTTCAAGGTGGAAGCCTGGACAGAAGCCCTGGAAGCCCTCTTATGAACGAATCCAGGAAATGAAAGTTAAAACAACCCATTTGCTGCCCATCCAAAGCACTTATGGTTTAGCAAATGTTAAAGAGACTGGTAGTTCATCATCCTACCATAAAAGAGAAAAAAATTCAGAAAGTGATCGGAGCGCTTATTCAAAATACAGTGATAGAAGTTCAGAAAGTTCACCGAGGTCAAGGAGTAGATCTTCTAGGAGTAGATCTTATTCCAGGTCATACACAAGATCTCGAAGTTTAGCTAGTTCACATTCAAGGTCTAGGTCTCCCTCATCTAGATCTCATTCACGAAATAAATACAGTGACCACTCACGGTGTAGTAGATCATTTTCATACTCTTCTGTTAGCAGTGATGATGGAAGACGAGCCAAGAGAAAATTTAGATCCAATGGGAAAAAAAATAACACCTCCAATAAAAGGCACAGCAGCAGCTCTGAAAAGACACTTCGTAATAAATATGTCAGAGGCAGAGACAAGTCTTCATGTCATAGAAAGTACAGTGAAAGCAGGTCATCTTTAGATTATTCTTCAGACAGTGAACAGTCAAGTGTTCGGGTTACACAGTCAGCCCAGGAAAAAGAGAAGCAAGTCCAAATGGACATGAATAATAAACAGGAGAAAAACAGAGGTGAAGAGAAATCTAAGCCTGAACGGGAATGCCCTCATTCAAAAAAAAGAACTTTGAAAGAAAGTCCTTCTGATCACTTTAGAAGTGGCAGTAAGCCCAAAAGGAAGAATTATGCTGGGAGTAAATGGGACTCTGAGTCAAATTCTGAACAAGATGTAACTAAAAACAGTAAAAATAATTCCCGGCCATCTTCTGATAAGGAGGAAGGTGAAGCCACTTCAGATTCTGAGTCAGAGTTGGGTGAAATTCACATCAAAACCAAACCAGCAACTAAGTCTTCAGCAGGTACTTTACTGCCTGATGGTAATAGTGCCTGGAAATCAAGCAAACAGCGGTCATCAACCTCTGATTCTGAGGGGTTCTATTCCAATTCAGAAAACAGTAGAGGAAAACCCCACAAGCATAAACACAGCTCTAAGGAGCATCTTAAAAGGGAACATACCAAAAAAGCAAAAGAGAAATTGAAAGGGAAAAAAGAGAAAAAACACAAGGCTCCAAAACGAAAACAAGCGTTTCACTGGCAGCCTCCACTAGAATTTGGTGAAGAGGAGGAGGAGGAGATTAACGAAAAGCAAGTTACTCAGGAAGCAAAAGAGAAAAAACAACTTTCTGAAAACAGGGAAGCCGTAAAAGAAAATATTCCCCAAACTGAGAAGCCCTGTGAAGATGGCAGTCTTTCAGGTAAACATAATCCAATAACGGTTTCATCAGATACTGATCAGCCTACTAAAGATGATAGTAAACTCAGTGTGTCTCCCGCAGCTTTAAACGCTGAGGAAAACGTGGTCAGTTCTCCCCCGAACATTCAGCATATTGAAGAGAGCATCCCAAGCGGAGTGGAGGATCTGCTTCAAACAGATGACAACATGGAGATTTGCACTCCTGATAGGAGTTCCCCAGCAAAGGCCGAGGGGGCTTCCCCTCTAGGAAATTCAAGGCTTGACACCCCGGATATAAGCATTGTTCTAAAGCAGGATATGCCAACAGAGCATCCTGAGGCAGAGTTGGGAAAACAGGAAAGCAGCATGTCAGAAAGCAAAATGGTGGGTGAGGTGGGAAAGCAGGACAGCAGCTCCGCCAGCTTGGCCACTGCTGTAGAAAGCACTGTGAAGAGAGAGGTGGCTGAGAAAAGCCAGACCAGCCTCATGGATAATAAATGGAAGCCCCTGCAAGGTGTGGGGAACCTGGCAGCACCGTCTGCTACTACATCAAGTGCTGTGGAAGTTAAGGCACTGACTACTGTGCCTGAAATGAAACCACAAGGCTTGAGAATAGAAATTAAAAGCAAAAATAAAGTTCGGCCTGGGTCTCTCTTTGATGAAGTAAGAAAGACAGCACGCTTAAACCGGAGGCCAAGAAATCAGGAGAGTTCGAGTGATGAGCAGACGCCTAGTCGGGATGGCGATAGCCAGTCCAGGAGTCCAAGCAGATCTCGAAGTAAATCTGAGACCAAGTCAAGGCACAGAACAAGGTCTGTCTCCTACAGTCACTCAAGGAGTCGATCGAGAAGTTCCACATCATCTTATCGGTGAGCATTACTCTCTTTTCCTTTTTTTCTCCCAAGGAGAGTCTGTTACTGTTTTGCTTGGAAGAACATCAGAGTTAGGGACAAGATCACTGTTTCCCAATATCTGGGAGGGAATAAGGAGAAAGCTTGTGCTGTGTGACTCACAGAGCAGACTGAAGACACAGGGAGCAGAGATTTCAGGGGAAGAGATTTGGGCTCGGTAAAAAAACTATTGCTGTCAATTAAAGCTCCATGGCAACTGCAGTGAGTTGCCGTGATAGGTGGCAAGTTCTCCATTTTTAAAGGAGTGAGGCCGCTCTCTCTACTGTTAGTGATGCCTTAGAAGGGAATCTTGCATTTACAGAATATGTAGGATTTCGAGATCAGTAATCTAACCCTCCATTTTATACAAGTGGAGGGTGAGGGCCAGAGAGGCAAAGTTACCTGCCAAGGACTTGCATCTAGTTGATCTTTATTCAAGGGGCAGGAAATGGTAAAAATGATCATCTTAAGATTGATTGGTTGATTTTTGGTTCAAGTTACGTCTAACTATTGTCATCAGCATTGACTGGCTAATGCAGAGAATGAGCATTTTTAAAACTAAAAAAATTGGTGATGGTGGTATGAAGTTAACAAGTAATTTGTATTCTTTTCTTTTCCTTGTAAATGTTTCATGGTTTTGCCTCACTGCCTCTGACTCATATCCTTTATTACGCTGTGCTTGATTTTCATCACTTGAACTTAAAATGCAGTAAGAATCTTTAACTTTTTTTCTTCCTAGTTTTCTATCAGTCATTTTCTTCCCTTACCCAGATTTCTTTAAAAATAGGAGCCGACATTTACCATCTACAATAAGCATCTCCCATTTACTCTTCAGTTGCTTGCAGTTTGTATTCTGTGCCTTCCCTCCCCCATCTCACTCAGCTGACTAAGATTTTCAGGTACTTCCGCATGGCCAGTGCCAGGGCATGTTTTCAGTCCCTTCAGTCCTTCTAGAAGCCCTCTGCTAGCTCTCCTCATTCCCTCTCAGACCATTCCATGCTTGAGTTGTTGGCGTCTCTACCTCCTCCTGCTCTGACTCCCAACAAGGCCCAGAGAGCTGGTGAATCCTGGCCTTTTGTCTCCGGGTTCATATTCTAGATGAAGGTGCCTGTTGAGCTACTCCAGCCTCCTGTCCGCTCGGTGTGTACTTACCGTTTACACTCAGACAGCTCTGAGCTGTTGGTGACGCTGGCCATTCTCATCTACCTTCCTGCCCCTGCCTTTGGAGTGGGTGGTGTCTCATTTCATACATGAAGACAGTGAGGCATGGAAACGCTAAGAAATTTGCTCTTAAGTTGGGCAGCTCACAGGTAGTAGACTGAGATAGCTAAACTTTGCCCTCCCTGTTTCGGTTACTTACGTGGGCCTGACTTCCCTTCTGGCCTGCAAACTCAGTAAAGTCAGGGGCTGTTTGCTACTCATCTTTCATTCACCTAACAGAGTCGCTCTATAATTGTTCGTTGAGTAAATGACTAGGATCTTATGAGAACAGAATGTGTCTTTGCCAATAAACTGCATCTGTCTTCCAAAACATAAGTACATACTGAATAAAACCTATGAAGATATTACCTGAGTAGCACATACACAGGGGTATTGTTCAGTTCCTGAATGGCAAGCATAAACTAGGGGAAGCAGGGTGGGGCAAAATTGCATTAAGTTTCTTGTTTGTTTTATTAAATATTAAATAGGTATAAATTTTTTTAATGATTAAGGTATAAAAAATAATTTTAAATGGTATCTAGCTTTAAAAATAGAGCTTTGATATACCTAATGTAGTCCTACCCGATGCTACCCTACTTTCTCTCTTCTCTCCTAGAGTTAAATGTTATTCTAAACTTCTATTATAATTTTGTTGTTTCTCTTTGTAGTTTTACTATAAATGTTTCTATCTATATATAATGTTGCTTTTGCTTGTTTTCAAACAAAATCCTTTTTTATATGTATAGATATTCTACGTTTGCCTTTTTCACTCAACATTATGTTCCCAAGAGTTACCTCTGTTGATACATGGCAGCTGTAGTTCATTTTCCTACTTTAGAATATTTCAGTATATATCTGTGTTAATTTTTTTTTAACCCATTCTACTGTTAATGGAGATTTGGATTGTTTCCTCTTCTGGTATTACAGGTAGGGCTCCTATGAACATACCTGTATCAGCCTTTTCTGTTTTCTCTTTATTTTATTCTGTTCAGTTTAAACCCTCATTAGCCGTCTCTGTGATACCCGCTGTGAGGAGTTCGTGAGAGACCTTTCCAGAGACCTTTCCTCTTGTTGGGTTTTCCCCCTCCTGCCCTACTTGTAATTAGTTTTAACAGCATAATGAGTTAATATGATTTATATATTTTCCACTCTTACTTGTAGATCAAGAAGCTACTCCAGAAGTCGGAGCAGAGGGTGGTACAGCAGAGGCCGCACAAGAAGCCGGAGCAGTTCCTACCGCAGTTACAAAAGCCATAGGTGAGCTTGTGAATCCTGTCCTACTGTGGGGTCTCCATCTGTCTTCTTTTGAAGGCCTGCCCTGCACAGGCAGAGTGGGGTAGCTGTTGAAAAGGGTCTTGTCATTGCTGACTATCAGACAGGCCTACTTACTCACCTAGTTCTTTCTTTCAAAGAGCTATTGGATTCTTACTGGCTGATCTCAAGATGGGATCTTATCAGAGTGAGGAAAGAGAAGCAGTAGAAATATTTAAAAGAGGCCCTGACTACCACCTGAACCCCCAGTACATCCTCGTTAACCTAAGTTTCCATCTGCAGTCATCTCTTGACTCGGGTTAGATATTGGGAGAGGAGGACTATTACACGAGGACAAAGGAAGAAGTGTGTGTGTGGTGGGTGACCCCAAGTTTCTGGTTTTCCCAGCTTCTTCCAGCCCCTTTTTGCCTCTCAGGTATTTACCACTGCTGCAGCTTCATTTTACTTTCAAGTGTTCCACCTGTGTCTTCCCCCTTCCCCACCCAGTTCCTCCCCAGCGACTTTCTTGATGTGCACCTCATAGAAGAATTGTGTAAAACTTCTAACGTTTCTTGCAAAATCCAACATGCTTTTTAAAAAAATTCCAATATACTTTTGATATGAAAATGAAATAAATATAGCTGCTGGATTTCATTGTGTGTTTTCTCCTTGATGGGCAAATAAATGTCTAGATTTTTGATGTAGCCTGTCCTGATCCACAAGTTGATAGCCCCTCATGTGATTCCTATTAGGACGTCCAGCAGGAGCAGATCCAGGAGCAGCTCGTACGATCCCCACAGTCGGTCCAGGTATGGACAGGGGTTGGGAAACCACCTGTGGGGGCAGAATGAAAAGGGCCTTGTTTTATAAAGCCCTTAATTCCCTTTTAAAAGGTGTTGTATGTTATTGAAAAACATATGTTTGTCTTTTTGAACAGTTTTTAATCTGTTGGCCCATTGTGCTCTAATGTCAAAAGTGATAATTGATGTCGAATTATAATGGCAGGGATTTATTGACTATAATTGTCTAATAAGATCCATGAGATTCAATTGAACTAACTCAGTGTTAATTTTGTGATATTTTTCAATGCAGAAAAGAAACTATAACATTTTTCTGTTTAATACGGTAAGTCTGATTTGGGGCAGTTGTTAAATGTTTCCAGTACTTGTTCTGCAGATGTGTCTTCATACTGTCATATAGTGCCCATGTTCTAAGAGGACACTTAAGAAGCTAAAAAGAAATGGGAATATATGAGTATTTGAACGGGAAGATTTAGTGTTTGTTATTGCTGTTTAAAGCAGGTCCTACACCTACGATAGCTACTATAGCAGGAGTCGGAGTCGAAGTAGAAGCCAGAGGAGCGACAGTTATCACCGAGGCAGAAGCTACAATAGGCGGTCCAGGTGGGTCTGTTCTTTCAAGCACTGTAAGTTACTGTGGGCACTTAGGGTGTGGGGTGAGAGACTGCTGTAGGAGAGAAAGCACCATCTTCTGAGGACAGAAATACTTCTTTCTCTGCCTGAACTTCATCAACCCAAAGGCAGTTACTGAAAGTGGCCTTTGTATTAAGAGTTGCTGGGTAGTATTTACTGGTGGTTGTTAATGTTTGAATCTAAAATGGATTTTTAAATATTCACATATCCTTGGACAAACATTTCTTTTGGAAGGAATAAGGAGAGAAGGCAACTCAAACCATGGCCCATTCTTTAAATAGGGTTGCTTGCTAGAACTAACAGCCGATTTGTCAGTGTTTTGAATTTTAAAAAGGTAATATTTTAAAAACTGTAACATAATAAAATATAATACTTAGGATTGCAGTTTGTACGGTTAAAAATGTTTATATATTATATGTATTTATAGGTATGTTTTATGTAACATATGGCTCATACTGTGGGTTGCTTTTTGTAATGTCCCTTTCCTGGTGGCTTCTGGTCTTACCCTTCCCCCATACCTTACAACTACAGTCAGTCGTGCTTGTAGGGTATCAGTGTGATCTGGACACTCCCTTGTTTGAAACTCTTCAAGGATGCCCTACTGCCTTCAGGGGCAGGTCCATGCTCCTCAGCATTGCATGGAGGCCTCTCCGCCTACCAACTCCAGCTTGGGCTTTTCTGTCTTCCCTGCACTAACATCCTGGAACCTTTTTCTTTTTCTGCCTAGAGAGTCACATGCCCACTTCACCATGTCCCCTTGACATGAAATAGCCAATTGAAATAGCCAATTCTCAACTACTCTGCAGGTCTCCACTGCAGCCCACTCACTGCCCCAGGGAAGCCCTTCCTGCTGCTCACTCTGAGATCTGTTGCCCTCTCGCCGCATGTGCTTTATTTATCTTGCCCCCTATTCTATACTATCCTTGAGCCCCAGGAAACTCTACATAGTCTACTCTGTGTGTGCCCTTTGCATCTAGTAAAGTGACTGGCTCTCTGTGAATATTTTTCGAAATAACTGAATGGTGACCATAACCAAGTCTTCTTGACTCACTCTCCCAGTGGTCCTGTCCCTGTCCCACCTCACCCTCACCCCTCATTGGCCTCCCATTTTGATTTGATTTTGATTTCCTTGCCTTTTAATGAAACTCTCTTTGTGGGCCTTTTTTCCCTTACTTCCTCAGTCTAATTAAATATTGATGTTCATTTTGGGTAACATGGAAAATTATTCTCACACATATGAGTGGATTTCAAGTAATTCCCCAAGAAGTTTCTTTATTTTATCTTAACCTGATATTACCACCATCTGTCATTGACATCTTTGAAAAGTCTGCAGTATTGCCACAGTCAGTACCCCACTCGCCAACCCACTATGCTGTGCCTCTTCAAGCCACTTGCTTTCAGGCCACTCATATCAAAAAAGAAGCTACAAGAGGAATTCAAAGGGCTGACAATTAAAAGGTATTGCTGTTTTTGTTTTGTTATACAGGAGTTGTAGATCTTATGGCTCTGACAGTGAAAGTGACCGAAGTTACTCTCATCATCGGAGTCCCAGTGAAAGCAGCAGATATAGTTGAAAGTGTCCCCTTTTTTTGATACAAATTGGATCTTATTTGTAAATATCTGGTCACTTAGAAGTTGAAGAAACTTAATGGCAGTCTGTTGTTCTGTTTCAATATTAGAGATGAAGTTGAAAAATAGACACTTATAATTGTTATTTGTTCATTTACATGTGCGTAGAATTTAAAATACAGATATGTCTCCTAAAAATATTTGTATGCCACATTTTACAGTAGCCAACTATGGAAATGAATTTCATTTTCTTGAATCAAGAAATCATGAAATTTAAATATAATTTGCAATATTATTTTAGCTAGATTATTTCTCTCCATCTCATGTATTTCTTAGAATACAGATTCTTTTTGCCCGTTTTTAAGGTTTTAGCATGTACGCTGCCAAGCATAGAACTGTGAAGGAGAACTGTGAAAGGTGACCAAATACTTGTATACCAATTACACAGAACCTTATACATGTGTGCTCTTAAAAACAAACTGCCCAGAACTGATACTGATGGTAGCCAGGAGTATAAGGCAGTGGCTCTGGGGTTCTTAATTCATTCCTTACTTCTTTGTTGTCTCAGAGGATCAGAAAAGTAGTCACCATACAGCCCAGTGTATTATTTCAGGCTGGCGGGTGAGGTTAAGAAGAGTAAATCAGCCTTAACTATAAATACCTGCACTGTCTCTAAAGCCCTAATGTTTTATGTGCTTTCTAATAAATACTATGGAGTTCGGTTTGTAAAAAGACAATTCTATTCCAGTTCATGCTTTGGTGCTTGGTACCTTTTGGTGCATTATTCTTACATACTATACATTAGAATTCCGTCAGAGAGAGAAATGAATTTTTAAAAATTCCTTGGCACCAAACATGGGTCCTTCTAAGCTCTATTCACTTTAAATATTTGGAGGGCCTCTCTCAAGCACAGGTGTGGGCTGGAGGCCGTGGAGCAGGCAGGATTGGCATGGGGTTGTGTGGCCACTGGGGTCTGCTGCACAGAACTGATGCGTGTGTCCCTGGAGGAGTTGATTGGAGAGTGGACTTCAAAAGTAACACCAAGATCTCCCTGCCACCATCCTGGGCACATTTTGCAGGGCTTTACTTTTAAGTCTTTCAAGTAAGAGGCAGATGCAAGAGCAGTTGAACTGTTCTCAGCACCCGCCAGCATGTTTCCCTGTTTCAGTGGCCTGCACTGACTCAGTGAAGCCTTGTGTGAGATGGTAAACCTACGACAACAGACAGGGAATCGGGGTGTGCAGTACTGCATAGATTACACACTTTCACAGTCTTGGGTGGTTCCTGCAAAAATGATTTGACCTGTAAAAACTGGTGAGATTTTTTTTTTTTGCGGTACGCGGGCCTCTCACTGTTGTGGCCTCTCCCATTGTGGAGCACAGGCTCTGGACACGCAGGCAGGCTCAGCGGCCATGGCTCACGGGCCCAGCCGCTCTGCGGCATGTGGGATCTTCCCAGACCGGGGCACAAACCCGCGTCCCCTGCATCGGCAGGCGGACTCTCAACCACTGTGCCACCAGGGAAGCCCTGGTGAGATTTTTTTTAACCTTTAGTTTGAGTTTTTTCCCCAAGTGTACTTAATCACCTTAGTGCCAGTTTAATCCAGTTATGCAGAAGAAATTCATATTGGATGTTTGATGCAGAACTCTGTGCCATCCTACCCCAGGGCTTGCCTGGTGTACTTGGGAAGTGGGAAAGAGCCCTCAGTTGGAGGGATCTGACCACCCCTGATGGATGGAGGGGTGACCTTGGATATATTAAAACCATCACCCATAAAAGGTTCATAAACAGGGTTGTGGCCAGTTGTTTGCCAAGTTGATAGATGAGAATACATTAGAAAATAGGACCTAAGTCAAACAAACATACTTGATAGTGAATACAAAACAATGTGCGATCATATGAAGGGTTTTCAGAAGTTGCCTACAGAGGAGAATATTGCTTTAATAATATGCAGTGGAAAGAAACTGCATTTAGAACCCAAACAAAAACTGCCAAATCTAATTACGTTAAGAAGAGTTACCTTTGGGCAGTGTATTAGTTTTCTATTGCTGTGTAACAAATGACCCCAAACTTTGCAGCTTAAAGCGGCACTCATTTCTTAGCTTACAGTTCTGTAGCTCATGAGTCCCGCACAGTATGGCTGGATTCTCTGCTCAGGGTCTCACAAGGCTGAAATCAAGGGTCAGCAGGGCAGCATTCCTTTATGGAGGCTCTGGGGAAGAATCTGCTTCCAAGTTCATTCAGATTGTTAGCAGTATTCAGTTCCTTGCTGGCTGTCAGCCGGGGTCCTCTTTCTCGGCTCCTTAAGGCTGCTCACATTCCTTCTTGTGTGCTTCCCTCCATCTTCAAACCAGCAATGGCCCATCGAGGGCTTCTTCTCATGCTTCAGGTCTCTCTGCCTTCCTCCTCTGTTTTAAGGTTTGTGTGATTAGATCAAGCCCACTGAGATAGTCTCCCTGTGTTAAGGTCAGCTGTGCCACAGAACATAATCACAGAAGCGGTATCACATTTACAGGTTCCTGGGATTGGGGCATGAAATAGGAGGAGGGGCATTTTAGAATTCTGCCTCCCACAGGCAATAACTTCGCCTGTTGTGCTGTGGGTAGAATTTTACCCTGAAAAGGTGGGCCCTAGAAGCCTCGTTTGTTTTCTCCATGGAAAAGGACAGCCCTCAGCTGCAGCATTCAACTTGTGTGTTTACTGAATGGACTACAGAAATAGCTTTTCTTCATAAAGGGGATTGTTCTGTATTTTAAGTTACTTTTTAAATAAAATTGAATTATGTGTATTGTGCTTCTTAATAGACAAGGCATTATTGGACTGGTTTTGTAATGTCCTGTTTACTGCAAATGAAACATGATATAGCTGGTATTGTTCAAAAACTGTAGAAAATACTTTTGTACATATTGGTAATGTCTGATTTGTATACACTTCATTTAAATTTCCCTAAAACTGGAAAGGGGGGCCTTGTAGACATTAAAATATATACTTAGTCTAAGTTTGAGTCTGTGCATGTTTCATCCTTCTTTATTCATCCAGACTTCAAATAGTCTTTCTGAAATGGAAAAGGAGACACTGAGTCTCCTTGCTGACCCAGCCAGTGAAGAGACCTCATCTCATCCGTCTGTGGCTTGTTTTCGTCTTCTGGCCGAGTATTAGTGGTAGGTAGGGCACGAGGTGGAGCTAGAGAGAACGTCAGGCAGAAATGTTCACCTACGCAGAGAACCAGTGATGGTGCTTGGTCTTGCTTCCCCTGCCAACTCCACGTTTCTTCCAGGCTCTGTTGTCATCCAGCTGAGGTGACCTGCATATAACAGATGCCTTTGCTGAGGAGGGACTACGTCCCCCCATCTGTGAGATGCTGCCTAGGGACAGCATGTTTCCCTGCTACGCCACCTGCAGCCTCCACCTTCCCTCCCTAACAGTGGTTCACCAGGCAGGCACATAGCACTTTCTCCTGGAGAAAACATTCATGGTGATATTTTTAGCATCCACATGAGAATTTGCAGGATAAGTACAATTAACTTTATTCTCCTCAGAACTCAAAGGGATTTGTACTTTCTTAGTGAATACAACATAACCTCACACAGTAAGATTGGCAGAGGTTCAGTTTTCAAAGTTAACAGTAAACCCCCAAGTCAGGCAGTTCCTGAAAACAGGCAAATCTGGATATGTTGCCTTAAAATTTAAATAAAAGTGTAGAGTCTGTTTGCTGTAGGGAAATCCCCAAGTGAGGTTCCATTAAGGTCTTATTTTTTAGAGAACACAAGGATCTTTAATCAAATTCTGATAGTGATCTTCTTGATCAGCTGGGCAGTATTGGGAGGAAATGTGTCAAAGACTTTGGTTTTTTCTATTCTGAATTAGCTGGCAAGAGAATTCAAGGGAAATGCCCCTCTCACGAGTGACCATGAACACTGACTGGCTAGGCATCAGTGTTGGGAAGCGAAAGGAGGCTCTGCCGGTGCAGAGTGAGTGACACAAACTGGCCAGGTGAGGGGCTGGAAGCCACGGCTCACGTGGGAAGAGCCTGGGCTCAGACGGCTGGTCTTCGGGAGAGGGAATGCACTCTGTCACTGCCCAGAGCGAGAGGTGAATCCCATGAGGCACTGGTGATAGAATGAACTGGGCAGAGTGCCAAGAGGACTCCTGCTCAGCAGGAAGAAGTTCTTTGATGCTGTAAAGGTCAGGAAGAAGAGCTGGCACCCTGGAAGAAGACTGCACCTCTTGCAGACAGACCCTCGGCAGCTCTAGTCAGCGCCTGACGAGCGTGAGGCAAGGAAATCCCACCTGGGCAACACACACACAGGACCAAGAGGCTCTCATGGACGGTTTTCTTTAAAGATTTCAGTAGAAGGTAGGGGCAGTGCTCCATCGCCCCTGCCTGCTCTGCTCCCCGTGAATCAGAAGGCCTCCAGTGGGGCTACACGGAGCTTGGGCCAAGCACTTCTGCCTCTTGGAGACCCCAGACCCACCGTTCACCACCTACAGCTATCGAACTCCAGCTCCAGAGACTGGGTTTCATGAGCCGAGTTTCGTGGTCGGCAGGACCCAGACTAGCCTGGGGACGGTTGCGTCTCTTCCGCCAGCCTAGAGTCTTGAGGACATCGGGGTAGAAAATGTGACCCAAGCTCTCAGGACAGACGCCTGCGTTCTGCATCTGGAGGCCTGACTCCTCTGTAACATGAGGCTAATGGTCCTTAGACTGCCAGTCTCTCGGCTCATAAACCCCGAAAGAGGGTGCAACCAGACATGGGAACCGGGGTGCTCGTCCTTTCCTGGGCCGGTCTGGAGATGAATCAGCCTCCCAGAGAGCCCATGGGATAGGGCTCTGGGCTGGAACTTCCCAGTCTCAGGTCACCCAGGGTCTCCTGCAACTAAAACCTCTACCACCAGGCCAGATTCCCAGAGAAAGACCGAGAAGGATCCCAGTGGCCCAATTTGATTTTATTTTGAAGAAATAAAAGATCTCGATGAGCAACTGTTCTGTGGCACAGCCCTTAAGGGTTTGGGGCCTGAGTCAGACTGCCTGGGTTCAAGTTCCACTCTGACACTTCTAGGTGGATAGCTAGGTAAATTGCTTGACTTTATAATACAACTCCTCAGTACTAAGGACTCCTCTATCTTAGGAGTGCTGAGTATTAAATGCTTGGAACTAAACACACATTGTTCAGGGACACTAGCCCCTGGGCTTGCCTCCAAGAGCGGGAGTGCTTGTCCCACAAGTTTTACAGGGACAGGGAGGGCCAGGCTCAATCACTAGTGAGAGGCCCAGGGCCCCTTGAACCAGCAGGGTGGGAGAGGATCCTGGTAGATGCTAGGGAGGCCCTGAATGCCTAGGCCATGACGTTTACGCTCTGGGAGGGAACTGGGCAACCTGCTGGTTTGAATTAGGCCCCCACCCCCCTACAGCTGTAGCCTGTTAGTGCTGAGCTCAGGACAGGAGCAATCCGCACCCCCTCCAACCCCACGCCCAGAGACCGGCAGAGCCCTGGGTCAGCACCTAGTAGGAAGGTGGAACTTCCCTGCCACCCCGCCAACCCCATGCTGCGGTGTCCCTTTCTGTTTTCTGGCCCTGCCCACTCTGCGCTCCCTCCCCCATCACAGTTACCCAGCTCCATGCCCCGCCTAGGGAGGCTGAGCCCTGCTCTGCGCACACACACACATGTGCTGCCCCCCAGCATGGTTTGAATCTCTTCCTCCTCTCCGACATGGGAGAGGAGTTTGGTCTAGAAGCTTAGGGAAGTTGTGAGAAAACCCATGAGCTGGCCTCTGGAGGCAGGGGTGTGGCTCTGCTGACCTTGCCAGCACCCAGTCCCAAGTGTCTGAGGGTCACCCAGCCCTGCCCTTGTCTCCACAGACTCCTGGCTTGCCGCTGTGGCACGCGATTCTGGCCTGGGATCCCCCTCCCCGATAGCTGGTCCCACCCTACGCCCTCCAGAAAGCCTGCCTTGACCAACCCTGAGGGGGAAGATCCTGTGGCATGACTCTTTCAAAGGCCAAGAGAACAATTCTGCCTATCGCCCTCCGGCCACTCCCACCAGACGAGAATCTGGATTCTGCTACATCAAATCCTCTAGTTCCCTGCAGATGTTTAACTATATCCTCCCTTCCGGCCTGTGCAGGTGCTATTCTCTCTGCCTGGAGTACCCTTCCTCTCCTTTTGCCCTAGTGTTACTCAGCTTTCAGTCCTTGGTCACACTAGCCACACCCCCTGCCAAACCTTGGCTGGGAAGTGGGCCCAGGAGTGTCCTGTGCAGCCCTCTCGGCCAGGCTCCTCCCACCCTGCGGGGGAGACTGCTCCAGCCTCCCTTTTCTTGGCTTCTGACGCTGGTGTCTTGCTGTGTGATCTGTCCTGCTGTACCTTCACTGTCCTTATCCCACCAGTGGGTACACAGTTCCTCTCTTACCACCTCCCAGGCCTGTGCAAGGATCCACTGAGTCAGAAGAGGAAGTGGGTTGGGATGGAGGAAGAAGTGGAAGGCAGCCCTGAGGCGATGGGCTGGTCAGGCATGCAGGCTGCTCTGGCCCGGCCTCAGCTTGAGGTCTTCGGCAGCTGAGCCAGCTGTCTCTGCACCCACCGCGGCCACAGAAGTGCGGGATGTCTGCAGTGGCCTTCTCTGGGGGCATGTCCCCACCTGTGCCCCTTCCTCTCTTCCCATCTCTTTTCCCACCAGGGTCTCTCCTCACCCTCCACGTGGCTATGTGTTTTCCTCCTCTTTCTCTTGGCGCTCTCTGGTCACCCCCATCTGGGCCCGTGAGATGTGTTCTCCCTGACGCTGGGATGGCCCTGTCGTAAGGGCCTACCCATCCTGGCCTCAGGGGAGGCCCTTGCAGTTTCACAGGACAGACATCAAACTACAGGATGGCGCCTGCCGGGGATCTTGGCCTCTGCTCCATTTCCTTCCCCTGGCACCCAGAACCAAGTCACTCTGAACAGGCCCCAGAGTTCCTGCCTCCTCATGAGTAAGGTGGCATACTCAGGGGACACTGCTACAGCCAGGCATGGGTGGGTGTGTAAGCACAAGTGCACATGTGAGCGGAGGGGTAGGGGGATACTCTGTGGTACTGCAGGATGGGGGCAATGTGAGAGTGACCAAAGATGGGGCAGCCATCAGCTTGGAGTTGGGGGCACAGAAAGGCATCTGAATGATGACATGGGCCGTACGAGAGGCCCCCTCGCCACAATGGCGGCCCAGACACCACCTAGACCCTGACCGGCCCAGCACCCTGTGGTCCCCACCCTGCTGCCTGCTCAGCCTGCCAGTGTTCCTTTGCAGCCTCCTGCCAGCACAGCCAGCCCCCAGCCCCCACTGGTGTCCATGCCAGAGCAGCATTCCGCAGGCCTGGCTGCATCTCCCCAGCAAAGACGGAGCAGGGCGGCCTCTCAGCAGCCATCAGGCCACATGGCTGGGGGACACAGTGGGACCTAGGCCTCTGGGCCTGTCACATTAAAGGATTTCATCAATGCAGCTGCGGTACGGGTTCTTGCATCTCCTGCCCTGGGCGGCCCTGGGCAGCCAGAGGCAGCCACCAGGTAGGGGTCATAGGGGTCGACCAGAACCAAGTCCTGGAGGCACAGACCAAAACAAACCCTGAGCTGTCCTGGGGGGGGGGGCGGGGGGCGGCCAGGCTAATTGTCGATCTTAGGCTCACCCTAAAGACTGAGCAGCCCAGGCCGGAGGGTGGGGATGGTGACGCGGCTAGAATACGGGGACTCGGTCCCTCAGTGTGAGGTCGCTCAGGGGAGCAGGGGTAAGCCTTTCCCGCAGCTGATTGTGGGGGCCGGGGGGGAGCCCAGCCTACCGATTTCAGGGCCGCCTCCTACTCCGACCCCGCCTCTGTGGCGCAGCTGGAGGACACCGAGGTTAGACTCCGGGACGAACTTCCCGGAGGAAAGGGGGCTCGGCGCGGGAGAGGTGAGGCCAGGGTCCGTCCGCTAGGATAGGAGCGGCGGGTCCTGGCCAGGGGCCCCGGCGGCCCGAGGAGGGGCGGGCTGCACCGGGACGGCGCGCACCACGCGTGTCCGCGGCCCCCGCCGGCGCGCAGGGCGGCCTGGCCCTTTAAGCGTCCAGACGGCGGCCCCAGCTGACGCGCGGGCTCCAATCGGCGCCCCGCGCCCCCCGCCCGCCGCGCCCGAGGCTCTGGGGCCGCAGCTGCTCGGCGGCTGGACTCGCCGCGGCCCTGCGCCTCAGCCCGCCCGGCCGCGCCCCCGGGGGCCATGGTCGCGGGGCCCTGCGCGGGGGCGGCCCCCAGCGCGGCTCTTCATGGAGCGGCCCCGGCCTGGCCGCCGGGGGCAGCGCGATCCCGCGGGGCCCTGTGAGCCCCCAGCGCCACGGCACCATGGTACGCAAGGCCCTGCCTGTCCCCCCGCTTATCCGCCCACCTGCGCGCTCTGCCCTCTGGAGCGCACGGCCGGCCGGCTCGGGGTGGAGGGATGTGAGGGATCTTACCCCTCTCCGGGTCTCCCCGACCCCTTCTCTGGGTCCTTGCGGACTGGGAATGCGGCGCTCTGACGCGGCCGTCGGCGGGGAAGGGGTTAAATTCCTGGGGTTGGGGCCCGGGCACGAGAGGCTGAGGTCCTGCTAGGCACTGGCGGAGGGGGGCGCTTCTCTGAGCCCGGACGGCACCGCCCTCGGACTGGGTGATGGGGGGAGGGAGGAGGTCGGATTCCCGCCTGGGCCTTGGGCCACGTGGGCGCTGGAGACGCCCTGCCTGGGGATTCGGGGCTCCTGGGCCGAGCGGAATGTGGGGGACGCCTGCAGCTCCGGTCCAAACTCCTGTGTGACCTTGGGCCGGTCTCCCGCCCTCTCTGGGCCTGTTTCTCCGGAAGGACGAATGGCCTGAGTTGAGAGAAGGCTGGCATAGACACCTCCTCCCTAAAAGGAGGAGGCTGGAAGTCATGAGCCTGTGCCCCCTTGCTCAGTCTGGGCCCACCCACTGCTGCCCAGCGATGGAAGGATTGACATAGGAGTAGGGTGTGCAGATGGACGCCCAGGTTTCATCCTAGGGCCTCCAGGGAGATGGCAGGGCAGGGTAGGAATCTGGTGGTTTCGTGACAGTGAGGCAGAGTGCCCCTTAGGAGTGGAAGGGTCTGACCATGGTAAGGCAGCCTCGGCAGGTGTCCCTGGCACCTGGTCTTCCCCCAGCCTGGCCTGGGGGGAGGATTGAGGGCATGAAACGCCCTGGCAACGCAAGTGCCTGACCACTCCCCTGGTCTTGTATCTTAGCTGGGCTGGCCTGGACTTGGGGGTGGGGTGTGTGGCTGCAGCTGGCACAACCAGATGGGGAGGGGCATCTGCAGCTTCAGGGAGCCAGCACATCTGGCTGGAGAGGCAGACACAGCTGGTGGCCCTGTGTGGGAGGTACTAGGCTGGGGGTAGCTGCGCCCTGCTGAGGGGCTGCCAGTTATGGACTTAGGCAGCATCTATGTGCCCGGTCAAGGAAGTCCAGTCAGGCTGCCTGGTTGTAAGGTTCTTGGGCCCCTCAAGGGCCAAGGATGGTGCTGGCTGGGCTGGGAGTATTGCCTTGGAAATGGAGTCTTTGGGGCAGCACTACCCCCTAGGTTAACCCTTCTTCCCCTGCTGAGGCCAGAGGGGTCCTCACTGGATCCTGGGACCAGATCTGCACAAGGGAAGTGTCAGCCATTGCCCTTGCCCCATGGCAGGCAGGCACTGGAGGGCATTCTGTGAAGGGGGAACAGTGGACCAGAACCCTGTGCCCTAGGGTGGGTACCCCACAACAGGTCCGACATTGCCAGGTCCTTATCCAAGCCACTTCCCCACCACTGCCTGGCCCCTGGAGGCCCTGAGGAACCCGTTACAGCCAATTGCACCCTGACCCCTCACCGACTCGCAGGTGGCAGCAGCTCTGGGAAGGAGGGTGCAGGTCGCCAGAGGTGGTGATGGGGTCTGGGGAAGCACAGCTGGTCCCCTGGGTGGGAGGGTCCCCACATGCCTCATCCTGCTTTTTAAGTCATTAAAGGCCAAGAAATAGTTCCACGTGGAATAGTGTCTAGTCCAGCACAGATTGGGTGGCTTTAGCAGAGCTAAGAGTCTAGGGGCTCTGCTCTTGCTTGCTGTGGGACCCTCCCATTCTGAGCCTCAGTTTCCCCATCTATGTAATAGGGGTTGGTCCCAGAAGATGAATCACAATGAGTCAGTGGATGGAGATGGGAGGGGGTTGGCATCTTATCCCCATTAGATTGATCAGGCCTGGACGGGCCAGCAGCCCCGAGACAGACGAGCAGATGGGTGGCTGCTTGGCTGGGGGGAAGGAGGTGTTGGGGAGAACTCAAGAGAGGCGGTGGTGAGAGAGGGGGTGGGGGGAGCATGGGTGCTGTCCTGGGCTGCTGGATGTGAAGGGTGAAACCCAGGGCATATCTGTCAGCAGGTTGCCCCTGGAGGCTCCCTGAGGCTCATCCCAAGGCCCAGGGTAGATCCTCTCATTCAGGTGACCGGAAGGACTGGCATGAAGGGGAGGGGTGGGCTGTGGATGCACAGGACTGGGGTTTCATCCGAAGGCTTCCAGAGAGGTGCACGGCGTCGGGGAGCTGATGTCTTTGCAGTGCAGCAAGGTACCCTCAAATGTAGGAGGCTCTGACTTAGCTGGACAGGGCCTGAGGAGGGCCAGAACCTGGAACCTGCGGGGCTGGTCCAGCCAGGCAGGTAGTCGACAGATGTTAATTGAACATCTGCTGTGCGCTGGACCCGTGCAAGGGACTGGGCAGCCTGCCTGTCTGTGCTGCCCACCTTTTGGGGAAGCCACTGTGGTGCAAACAGGAATAATTACTTTGGGCAATTCACAGGTACTGGATGCGGCCCAAGGGTCTAGGAATCTGACCCACCAGATCCAAGGGCCTCCCTCAGGCTCCAGAAGCCCCCAGTGGTGTGACCTCCATGAGGAGGCCATCTCGGAACCTCTGGGCCTGGGTCACACCTGACCCTGGGGTCTGGGGACCTAGAGAGAAAAGGGTTTGGGACAAGCCTTAGGGGCCTCCTGCCTCAAGCACGGTGGACAGGTAACACAGCTGTGTCCTTTGTGGTGTGGTGGGGAGCTGCTGCCGCCAGGCCTGAGGCCACAGGCAGCAGCCTGGCCCGAGCTCCGGCCGAGGAAGGAGGGGACGGCTGGACCTCACCAGCCTCCTCCGACAGGGCAGTGGGGCCGTGGGCCTGGATTTCTTCACAAAAGTCTCTGCCTCTGCAAGGCCTCAGGCCTAGACCTTGAGGGCTGCTGCGGGTGAGCTGAGGGGTTCCCTCGGGTGCTGCCCCAGGGGTGCAGTGGCCAGAGGCAGAGCAGTGAGCCCGACGTGTTCTTGAGCCGTCTGGGCTTAGGCAGGCTTGGCTTTATTCGTATGTGAGTGAGTGTGGAAGAGAGGATCCATGGGGCCCAGAAATGGTGAAGGGATGCCTCTGGGGAGACAACCCAGTCCTGGTTTGCTGGGGTCAGCCCTGGCTTTAGCATCAAAAGTCCCGCATCCCAGGAAACCCCTAGGTTCCTGGCCCACCTGGACCATTGGTCACCCTTGAACCTTTTCCTTCCCCTTTCTTCCTCTTCCCCTCCCCTTTCTGGGATGACTTCTCCCATTTCACAGCGGAAGAGCTGGAGGCCAGGAAAAGTTAACCACTGACCCAGGGGCTGACATGCAGCCTCAGAAGGTCATGACCCGAGTTTGAGCTCTGAGGAACAGCAGACTCGGGCTTGAATCCTGGTTCCCCCTCGTCCTTGCTCGGGCTTCGGCACCTTCCCTGTAACATGGAACCAGGAGTGATGGGTGGGTGGCCACCTCCCAGATGGCCTTGACCTGACCTGTGCCCTCTGCCCCCCAGTTGCTGGTTGAGAAGACGACGGACTCACCGGCGGCCGAGTTCTCGCTGGTGGAGGACGTGGCGCTGCACTTCGCCTGCTTGATGGGCCGCCTGAACGAGCAGCGCCTCTTCCAGCCTGACCTGTGCGACGTGGACCTGGTGCTGGTGCCCCAGCGCAGCGTCTTCCCGGCCCACAAGGGCGTGCTGGCCGCCTACAGCCAGTTCTTCCACTCACTCTTCACCCAGAACAAGCAGCTGCAGCGCGTGGAGCTGTCCCTGGAGGCGCTGGCACCCGGCGGCCTGCAGCAGATCCTCAACTTCATCTACACGTCCAAGCTGCTGGTCAACGCAGCCAACGTCCACGAGGTGCTCAGCGCCGCCTCGCTGCTGCAGATGGCCGACATCGCCGCATCCTGCCAGGAGCTGCTGGACGCCCGCTCCCTCGGTACCCCGGGCCCCGGCGCCGTGGCCCTCGCCCAGCCGGCCGCCAGCTGCACCCCGGCCGCACCGCCCTACTACTGTGACATCAAGCAGGAGGCCGACGCCCCGGGCCTGCCCAAGATCTACGCCCGTGAGGGCCCTGACCCCTACTCGGTGCGCGTTGAGGACGGGGCTGGGGCCACAGGTGGCACGGTGCCTGCCACCATCGGGCCGGCTCAGCCCTTCTTCAAGGAGGAGAAGGAGGGTGGCGTCGAGGAGGCCGGCCGGCCCCCCGCGAGCTTGTGCAAGCTGGAGGGCGGGGAGGAGCTGGAGGAGGAGCTTGGGGGTTCTGGCACCTACAGTCACCGGGAGCAGTCCCAGATCATCGTGGAGGTGAACCTCAACAACCAGACGCTGCACGTGTCCACAGGGCCCGAGGGGAAGCCGGGCGCCGCCACAGGCCCGGCCACCATGGTGCTGCGCGGGGAGGACGGGCTGCAGAGACACTCGGAGGATGAGGAGGCCGACGAGGAGGAGGAGGAGGAAGAGGAGGAGGAGGAAGAGGAGGGCGGTGGCAGTGGAGGGGGGGAGGAGGAGGAGGAGGAGGAGGAGGAGGAGGAGGAGGGCGGCAGTCAGGGGGAGGAGGACGAGGAGGAGGAGGGGGAGGAGCACAGCGAGCAGGAGGAGGAGGAGGAGGGGGAGGGGCACAGCGAGCAGGGTCAGGAGAGTTCGGAGGAGGAGGAGGAGGGGGAGGAGGATGGGGAGGCGGGGGGCAGGCAGGGGCCGGGGTGCCGCGGTAGCGGGGCAGACGCCCCTCCCCACAGTCGCATGGCAACGCGGTCTGCCCGGCGCCGGGGCCTCCCTGAGCCTGAGGAGGCTGGACGGCAAGGTGGGAAGCGGCCAAAGCCACCTGCAGGAGGGTCTCCTGCCCCAGCTCGAGGGCCACAGGCCGCTGACGGTCTGGGGGCCAAGGTGAAGCTGGAGGAGAAGCAGCACCATCCGTGCCAGAAGTGCCCGCGTGTTTTCAACAACCGCTGGTACCTGGAGAAGCACATGAACGTGACCCACAGCCGCATGCAGATCTGCGACCAGTGCGGCAAGCGCTTCCTGCTAGAGAGTGAACTGCTGCTACACCGGCAGACAGACTGCGAGCGCAACATCCAGGTGGGCCTCGGGGTGGGTTCACGGGGCCCACAGGGGCAGCCATCCAGGCTGGGCCAGGCTGGAACTGGGCCCCGGGCACCCAGTGTCCTGCTACCTGCGTTGCCCACACAGTCTGCAGAGACCAGGCTTGGCCCCCTGGACAGTGGGACCAGCCCAGGCCCAAGGGTGAGCCCAGGGTGGCGAGAGCTCAAGGGATAACGTCAGGGAGAGCTTCCTGGAGGAGGTGGATAGAGCTGAGCTTCAGCACGTGCAGAGACGTGCAGATAGGGGTAGAACAAACAGTACCCTTGGCCAGAGGGGCAGAGGGGAGCCCGGACTCGGGAGGATGAGAGTTGTCTGAGCACGTGAGGCTGGGGGACAGCCAGCTCTGAGGAGGGATGAGTCAGTGTTTTGGTAAATCTCTGGGCTGCCGCAAGGCCAACAGGGCCACCATGTATAGTTTCTCAGACTGTGCACTGCACGAAAGCACAGGTGAGGGGAGGAAGGGTTTGCCCAGAAGGGGGCGCCATTTCCCACTTCCTTCAAAGGCCGAAAGGAGCAAGGGGCAGCAGAGCAGGAAGAAACCCCTGCATTCAGCTCTTTGGAGGTACCAGCTGGCCTGGGCCTGGGAAAAGGGACCAGATGAGCAGTTTGGGAAGCACAGGGGCTGCCGGGGCCAAACAGGGGAGTTGGGCTGGCTGCCAAGCCTTGAGCCAGCCTGAGTCTGGGCCAGCCCGGCCTTTCAGGGTGCAGGCAGCACAGGGCCAGCCAGGCTGGTTTTTGCCTTTTCTGACTGGCAGTGAGGTTGGGGGGCAGTAGGTAGGCGGGTGCTAATTGCCTGAACTAATTGCTAATTGCAGTGCCCTGTGGAGAAAGTGTTATCTGGGGTTACCTGGATGCCTGCCCCACCCTCGTGCCCACGCTCCCACTTGCCGGCCTGCTGGGCTGCCCTTTGACTCTCCGTGTGCACACACCTGAGCTTCCCTCCTGAAGGGGAAAGACGCTTGTACCTCTTCTGTCCTGGGCACCCTGACCCAGTTTCTGCCCGAGCCCTGGCCTGCTGCAGGGATGGGTAGGACAAGGGCCCAGGAGAAGAGGAGGAGGGGAGTGTGGCCCTCAAGTTTCCCGCCACCGTCTATTGCCTGATAGGCCCTTGTACCTCCTACAGTCCCCAGTCCTTTGGAATCTGTCTCCTTGGGGATCTCCATGGTGTCAAGGCATGGGTCCCAGCAGGGGGAGGCAGCAGAGAAAATGGCCCAGCTCTGCCAGGACCTGTTATCTGAGGGACTTCTCCATGAACTGAGTAGCCTCCTCACCCACTGTGGTCCTTCAGCCAGTTATGTGTCTCTTCTTTGTAGAAAGATGCCTTGTTGAAATGAGCACAGAGGAGGGACTTCCTGGAAGAGGTGGCCCCTGACCCTAGTGAGTTCAGGATGAGGGACCCACCCTGGGTGGGTGGGTAGGTGGGTAAGTATTTAGGGAGTTACCACCCCCAACTCTCAGCACATCACATCTGGCTGGTCCTTGGACATCAAGGCCTCTCTCTCCAGCACAGTTCAGGTGGGGAAACTGAGGCCCAGAGAGGGGCAGTGACTAGTCCTAGGTCACATGGTCCTGACCCAGAGCCTAAAGTCTTCTCACCCCACAGTGTGTGACGTGTGGCAAAGCTTTTAAGAAGCTCTGGTCCCTCCACGAGCACAATAAGATTGTGCACGGCTACGCAGAAAAGAAGTTCTCCTGTGAGATTTGCGAGAAGAAGTTCTACACCATGGCTCACGTGCGCAAGCACATGGTCGGTAAGTCCAGGCTGGTGAGGGATGGAGCCTGAGGTCCATGCGGGCCAGCTGCTGGGTGTTCTGGGAAACACTTCACAATCCAAGGGCAATATGAAGGGGTGAGAAGGCCCCTCGTAGCTGGGAGGTAGGGGGTGGGGGGCTGCTTGCAGTGGCAGGTGTGTCCTGGACAGCCTCTGGGGCCAGGGCTGCCATGCAGAGTTGGGCAGGTTGCACATGGCACAAGGACTCCTGGACAAGATGGCAGGTGGGGACCAGAATCCAGCTAGCACACTGCCAACCAGGCTGTGCATCCTGACATGGGGCTGTGTCCACCAGAGCACCTTTTTCTAAATTACATGAAGTGCCATAGGGGCTGACACAGGCCCAGTCTCAGTTTGAGGACAGCTGTGCCTCTGATAGGGCTTCAGGCTTCTCTGAATGCAACCCTCCCCCAGGGGTCATACCTGGACACGGTAAGGAGGCCCCCAAGTGTGTTTTGGGCCACTTCATTGCCTTGGGCATGGCTCTCCCTCCGCTCTAGGTGGGCTTGCCTGGGAGTCTGGTGTCCAGGTGGCCCTCCCTTCTTTGCCCGCTTGGGGCCTGGTGCTCTAGAGAGGGGTAGCCAAGGAGGAGCAGTGTGCCCTGGCCAGGCCTTACCCCCGTTGTCTACCAGACAGTGCTAGAGGCCTCCAGCATGAACTGACTGGGAGCTGGGACCCCGGGGTCTAGGTATCGGCCAGAAGCATGCTGGCTAACCCAGGATTGGTGGTCCTTCCTGGGCTTGGATTCCCCAGCTCTGAACTCTGAGGGGGGCCCTCCGTGTCTCCAGTTGCTTCCTCCCAGATCTTCCTTGGAGTTTGTTCTGGGAGGAGCGCAGGTAACTAACTCCCTCTGGATGGCATGGGACCCAAGGCTGAGGCCTTTACAGGTGCCACCGTCTGTAAAACCCAGCCACCCTGGAGGCCCAAGACCACTCTACCCTCTTTCTATAGAAGAGGGTGCTGAGGCTCGCTGAGGCACACATTGGCCATGCAGGGAGCCGGTGGCTGAGCCAGGATTTGAGCCGAGGCCAGTCCCACTTGAAATCCTTCTATCTTTCCCCGAAGCTTTGGGAGTGAGGCCAGACGCGAAAGAACCAAGAGGGCCTCCATGCCTGTCTGACCAAACAGAGAGACCTAGCCGGGAGGGAAGGGGCCTTGCCTGGGGGACAGAGGCTGTGGGGCAGGCCCCAGGGTAGGTGGTGTCCTGGCAGGCGGGATCTGGGCCGGATCTCGGGGGTGGTCAGGCAGGGGTCCCCTGGGAGGAGCCAGATGGGTCCCCCCGAGATGTCATGGCCATGGTGCCTGCCCTGTAGCCCACACCAAGGACATGCCCTTCACCTGCGAGACCTGTGGGAAGTCCTTCAAACGCAGCATGTCTCTCAAGGTGCACTCACTGCAGCACTCCGGGGAGAAGCCGTTCAGATGCGAGGTGAGCTCCCTTCTCCTCCTGCCCCAGGAGCCATCCTGGACGGGGGCGGGGATCAGAGCAGCTGCTTGAAAACCAGGGGTTGGGGTACTGGAGAATAGGATGCAGAAAGAAAGGGGCCCCTCCTTGATGTCTGCCTCCCACTCCATCCTTACCTGGTTGCCCACCTGCACCTCCCCCCACACCCCTGCCACCCCACCCTAACCCAACCCCCGAAGGTCCAGGGTGGGAAGTCTGCATGGGCTGGAACCATGGGGCAGGCTTTCTGGAGAGGTGGAGAACGGAGCATCTTAGGCAGAGAGATCAGAGATGGAGCTGCAGGTGGGGATGAGGTGGGGCGCCTTTGGACCAGGAGGAAGGATGGAGGGCCTTAAGCATGAGGGCTCCCTCCACTCTGTGGCCTCTTCCCACTTCCTGACCCCCATTCCTGCCTGGGCCCTGCATGCCCACGGCCTCTCCACCTGTGCCCGTGCACTGCCCCACCCCAGGAGCACCTCGGCTGGCCTTTGCATCCACACCTCCTTGCCCAGGAGCCCCTCCCCATGTGAGTCCTTCCCACAGCCCTGTGGTCTCGGGCCAGCACTTCCCTCCCTGAAGGCTGTTCCCCTGCTCTGCGCCGGGTCTCACCCCCTCACCCTCCACCCCGCCCTCAGAACTGCAACGAGCGTTTCCAGTACAAGTACCAGCTGCGGTCGCACATGAGCATCCACATCGGCCACAAGCAATTCATGTGCCAGTGGTGCGGCAAGGACTTCAACATGAAGCAGTACTTCGATGAGCACATGAAGACCCACACAGGTACGGCCGCCCCACGGGGAGGGGCTCCGCACCGGGCCGGGCCCCCTTCTCCGCTAGGAGGCCCAGCGCCGGCCTCCTTGCCTCCCCAGGTCGGGCGAGGCTGGTACAGGCTGGCAAGGATCCGAGAGTGCCAGGGCCGGGCCGGGATGGTTCCGTGGACGCCCGGAGGCTGGCCCAGGGCGGGGGTGGGGGTGGGGGCGTAGCGGCCCGCCAGCGACTCCCCACGGCCCATCACCACCCACCCCGCAGGGGAGAAGCCGTACATCTGCGAGATCTGCGGCAAGAGCTTCACCAGCCGGCCCAACATGAAGCGGCACCGGCGCACGCACACCGGCGAGAAGCCCTACCCCTGTGACGTGTGCGGCCAGCGCTTCCGCTTCTCCAACATGCTCAAGGCGCACAAGGAGAAGTGCTTCCGCATCAGCCACCCCCTGGCCGGCGACAGCGCTCCCGCAGCCCCGGGCCTGCCCCCCGCCCCGCCCCAGGCCCTCCCCCTGCTGCCCGGGCTGCCCCAGACCCTGCCTCCCCCGCCGCCGCTCTTCCCCACCGCTGCCAGCCCCGGCGGGAGGCTGAACACCAACAACTAACCGCCTGCCTGCTGCACGGGCCCAGGACCCTCCACTCGTCCTCGTGGGGCGGGGCGGGGGGGAGCAACACCTCCAGAGTTGGCTGGACACGCTCTGCCCGGGGCCTCTGACCCTGGGGGCTGTGCAGGCTGGCAGCCCCCAGAGCTGGCGGAGGACACCTCACTCCCAAGTGCCCCCTTTCAGCGGCTCCTTGAAGCCTTTACTTTTTGTCTGTTTGTTTTTTGGAAGTGAAGGAAAACGAAAAGAGAGGAAACTCTTGACGGCACCCCCCTCCAGGTGAGGGGGGCGCTGGAGGCAGCAGGTACGGGTGTAGAGGGACCTGGGGAGCAGGTGTGACTGGTTGCTCCGCTGAGGCCTCAGCCAGAGGGGGGCGACCAGGCCCAGCCCAGGTCACCTTCAGCTGCTCATCCCCGCCCGTCCTGGGCCCCCTCGCTCGCCCCTCATCCCGGAGGGTTTGGGGAAAAGTTGGGGTGCCGTCCCCCTTTGGAGGACTTGTGGGCCCACCGTGAGGGCTGCGGATGCTGAGGCGGGGACTTGGGCCCGGACGCCGGGGGTTGTGTGGGGTGGGCGTGCGTGGCGAGGTGCGACGACCACAGCTGTGCACCGTGGGGAGGGGGGGCGGGCGGGGGCTGGACCCCAGGCATTTGCTTTCCCCACGGCATCCCCGACCTGCCCCCGGCTGCACCGAGGGCCCTGGGGAAGGTGTCCCCAAGAGCTGCCGGGCCTCAGGGTGTGGTGGGCCAGGCCCTGGGTGGGCAGACGGGCTGGCTCCCACAGGCACTGCAGCCCAGGAGCCCCTGCACATGGGTGGACCCCAGGGACCAGGGCCCTAAGGAGCAGGCCCGGGCAGATGTTCTGAGGTTTCAAGGTGCTATCAGTGGGGCAGGGGGCAGGGCAGCTGTTCACGGAGCAGCCCATCCCTCAGCAGCTGCCCCAGCCGAATCTCCCACGCTACAGACGTCTGTGTCTGTGTCTGTCTCTGCTCCTGGAAGGCAGCACAGGCCTCAGCCACTCCCTGGGCCTGGCCACAGCCTGCCCCTGGCTGGTGTCCAGCGGCCTCGTCCCTCCTGCGCCTCTGTGCTCACGGGTGGAGCGAGGAGCCTGCACGATCAGGCCCTGGGGGTCGGGGTCGGGGGTACCGGGAGAGCCCCACCCAGCCTGTGCCCAACGCTTGCCCTCACGAGGCCAGCACTAATAGGACATCCTTTTTTGTTGTCATTTAACGTCTCCATTCCTGCCTTTGAAATGGGGAGGAAGGTTCCATAAGCTACCTGTTTCCTAGTTAAGCTCTTTCCTATTGTGTTTATACAGTTTTGTCTGTTATACTCTTTGCACCTTAAACCCCTCGACTGCCCCCGCATCACCACCTTCCCAGCATGGCTGGAGTGGGACGAGGCCTGAGCCCAGGGGGCGGGTTGTGGGGGGACTGGCCCCATCAGCCCAAGGGCTGAGGGGGTCAGGACCCCTCTGACTTCCTTGTAAGGCCCATGGCACTGGGGCAGGGGGCTGGGGACATTTTAATCATCAATAAACGAAGCACTTTATTATGTACAGATGTGGGCAAGCCCAAGGAGCCCGAGTGATTTGAGGATTTAGAATCCAAGCCACACAGCCCAGATGGTTCTCCGGGCTTAGAGGGGGCAGTGCCCTGGCCCGGTTGAGTTTCGGGCTGTAGCAGGAACAGTGCCAGCCAGAGTCTATGTACGCACCCTCTGACGCCCCTGCTGTCCTCTGGGGAGAAAAAGTGGTCCCCTCCGCGAGAGGGGAAAGCTCCCTGTCTGGCTCCCAGTACTGAGGCTCCTCCCACGCCAAGGCTGGGAATTCCAGCCTCTTATGGGGTCAGCGCCGTGTCTCTCAGGCTCCTGCTTTACTGTAGCTCTTTTCCTCTCCTGCACCCTGTGATCTCTGGGCTTCCATGACGTCCTCAGGGTCCTCCCCTCCCTGCTTCCCCCTTCCCTTTGCTATTTCTAACCTCTGGTCCCAGTGCCTGACAGCTTCAGAGCTGGCCCACATTTTCCTAAGAAAAGTCTGATCTCCCCGAATGGGCTGTAGGCTGGGACTCCAATGAGTTTTCCACCCCCTGTTGCTGACGCTGGGCTCTCCCATAGGGGCTGGTGGCCCTGTCACCTGCTACCCTCCCTGCAGCCTTAGTGAGCCTAGGGGGCCCTGGTCAGGCTGGGCCTCTGGTCCATGAGGCCAGACTTTGACAAGCAGAGGCTGGAGATGGGTGTGGGGAGCTGGTAGCAAGACCCTGTCCCAGGACTTGGGTCTCCTGTTCTTATACACTTCCCCTCTCAGGACACAAGAGGGGTCCAGACAGCAGGCTGGGCACTGGTCAGATGGTCATTGTAGCTGTAGGTGGGCACGGCCAACCCCTCTCCTGGGAGACCCCTACCCCAGCGGGGACAGGAACCCTGTGTCCCTGGTGCTAATGCTCTCTTCCCCTTGGGCCAGTGTTGGTGGGAGCTCCTTTCTGGCCAGACCACAAGGGTCTGAAGCAATAATGGTACCTCAGCAGTGCCAGTATGGATAGGGGTTCTCGTTTTACCAGCTTTTACATTTCCTTTTTAATTGTTAAAACAAATTAACAAGCACCTGGGTATTGGAGTGAGGGGACTGGGCATCATACCCGCTTCCCAGGGCTGGTGGGGGGGAGGGGGCTTGGGATCATCACCTCCCACTGGAGATCTGCCAGGGCGTCCCTCTGTCCAGTTGGACTTCTCAGCCCATTTGGCCAAGACCTCAAGCCCAGAACCTGGGCCTGCCCTCTCCCCGGCTCCCCTTGTACTCCCCGGTCTTGGGCCAGCTGGAGGTGAGTGGCCAGAGAGATGAGGTGGGCCTCAAGCCCTAGGAACCCAGGCCGGGAGCAGAACCTGAGCCTCCGATCCTGATGCGTTCCACCACGGCCAACACAGCACCCCTCGGGGGGCTCGGTGGCAGAACAGCTGTGCCCAGGCATGTGGACCCTTGATGTCTGGCCCTATGTGGCCACCCCACAGCCCCAGAGTGTGCGGGCGACAGCAGGAGGGTGAGGAGAAGAGTGAAGGGGAATAAAGGCAGTACAACTGTCCCTTGGCCCAGCCTCTTCTTTACACATTTCCGCCCTGACTACTGGCTGAAGAGACTTGGACCAGAGCAAGGGTAGCGCGGAACCTGACAGCTTGGCCGAAGACCACGTGGACACCCGTGCCCCGAGCATCTGCACACCCCGTCTCCCTCCCTTGAGGGTGGGCTGGGCTCCTGGGGAACATCCAGAGTCAGGAGCTGAGGTCTGAAGGAGCCAGATGTCAGCACCTGGGAGGACATCGCAGGTGGAAGACAGGTAGCGGACTCCGAGGAGGGAGCAGGCGGCTCTCCCTGCGGACCTCCAAGAATTATTGCACTGGAGCGCTGGCTCTGTGCGGGATAGGACTCTAGGCTGTGGTGACACGCGGTGACTGAGGCCACCATGTATGTGGCACTTGGTCCCAGATACCTGGAGAGGGGGATAACCGGGAAGGGCTAGGAGAGGAGGCTGGTGGGTGGGTTCACTAACCAGCCAGAGAGGGGGTACCCATCCCCAGGATGGGGACATTGCCTTCCACACAGTCCCACTTCTCTGAAGGGAACAGGGGCTCCCTCAAGTCACCCTAAAACTGAAGCTTGCTGTCAGGCCTGCGGGCCTGGCTGCTCCTGCAGTGTCTTGTGGGGATTCAGCTCCTCTCTGTTTCCCCTCTTCTACCCGTCCATCGGTGGTCTGTCTGCTGCCTCTCCCCATGGCCTCCTCCCTTCGACCCCACCGTGCTGTGAGCAACGGCCTGATGCCACAAGCATTATTTTCTATAGAATCCCTGGGAAAATATCTATTTTTTTAAAATTAACGTTTTACCTGGGCATAGTTGAAGAAGCCAAATATTGATACTTCTAGAACGTTCGTTTTTTAACAAAAACCTGCAGTCCCCTGCACCTGCTCCTCTCCAACTCCCGGTAGGCGAGCGGCTCCAATTCAGTTGGTATTTTTGGTGTTCTCGTGCCCACAGAAAGCACACCTCCAATGCTACTTTCCTGATTTTTTTCAGTTTTAGGCATCAGCTATTGATGTATTTCTTCATCACTCCCATGACACGCACAAACGCTACGCACACACTTTCCCTTCCTCCTTCCTCCCAGCATGGTTATATTATTATTTGGGGTTAGAGTAATATTTAGTGTGTGCATTATTATGAGTGTGTAAACACTGATCTCAACCAAGCCATATAATAGAATATGATTCCATTTCCTTTCTTGCACAACGTTTTACTTTTGTCTCTCTTAAGCGTGATTTGCTTCGGTTTCTATGTGCTTATCACTGCTGCGTTCCCAAACCCTTTGCTATAAATTCAGTTTTCCTTCCAATATGTGCAAACACGGCGGGTGTTCCATCGATTTCATCACTCTTGTAACCAGGGAGCCGCGCAGCAAGATAACCCTGGGGTGCACACACTGCCACCAGCTCCCGTGAGAAGACTTGAGAATGCCTAACAACATCCCCCAGCCAGTGGTTCCCTGTCCCACTTTGCCGAGACTGTATCCCTTTCAGCTCATTGCAGAGATCTTTAACTTCTAGAAGGTTTATGTCTTGGTGGGCTCCTTTTTCCTAACCCTGAAATTTACCTTCTCCTCAGGACCACTTCAGGGGATTAAATTCCAAAGAGCTTGACTCTTTCTTTCACCCTGACACAGGAATGAGTTTGCCTGGGTCTAGAATTCAGGCTGGAAATCATCGCCCTCAGAATTTTAGATGCTGGCGTGTTTCTGTTGAGAAGCCCAGCGCCGTAACGTTTAAAAGGATGAAGTGAGATGACAGTTTCCTTTGATTCAACTACAAGCCCTGGAGTCCTGCTTCCTCCCTCCCACATCCGATCCCTGGGCCTGTCCTTGGGTGAGAACAGAGTGGGTGGGGCAGAGATGACACAGGATTGGCCATGACTTAATGACTTGATAGTTGTTGAAATGGGATGCTGGGTACATGGGAGATCAGTATATCATTCTCTCTCTGGAAATACATGCATTTCCCATAATTATAATTTAAAAATAAACAGTGATTCCCCATTTCACTGAGGGGAAAAACTGAAGTCTGTACACTGGCCAGACATGATACCCCACCACAACCTCTCTGCCCTTATCTCCTACTCACCTCCTCGTTCATTGTTCACTGGCCTCCTTGCTGTTCCTGGAACATGAGGGGTGCACTCCTGCCTCAGGGCCTTTGCTCAAGCTGTTCCCCTGCTTGGAAAGCTCCTCTGCATTGGCTTGAACCTGCTCAGGTGTAGGCCTCTCAGTGAGTCCATCCTGACTGTTCCACTTAAAATTGTGACCACCTCCACCTGTCATTTCCCATGCCCCCTTCCCAGCTACCTGTCACCGTAGCAGTTCTCATCTGACACCCTGCATGTATTTATGTATTTATTTGTTGCCCCCTCCCTCAACTGACGGTAGGCTCCATAAAGACAGGAATTCTTGCCTGATGTGTTCACTGCTGAATCCTCAACATTTAGAAGAGTGCACAGTAGGTTCTCAATGAATGGATGTGCCACTTGTAAACATTCTAGTAGAATGCCTGGTAGGAAATGAGCACCATGGAATTCATCATAATCTAAAAATATGTCATTGAGTCATCTGATAAATATAAGTTAATTGTTCAGTCAGTACCTTCTGTCCTGGTCTTTGGTAAATGAGACTCTGACTAACAGACATTTTTTTTTTTTTTTTTTTTTTTTTTGGCGGTACGCAGGCCTCTCACTGCTGTGGCCTCTCCCGTTGTGGAGCACAGGCTCCGGACGCGCAGGCTCTGGACGCGCAGGCTCAGCGGCCATGGCTCACGGGCCCAGCCGCTCTGCGGCATGCGGGATCCTCCCGGACCGGGGCACGAACCCGCGTCCCCTGCATCGGCAGGCGGACTCCCAACCACCGCGCCACCAGGGAAGCCCTAACAGACATTTTTTGTTATTTGCAGGAAGCAGCAAGGTAGAAAGGGATTCCCACGGTCTTTGGAGGTAGGCAGATCTGCTTCGAATCCTGGCTCAGCCACCTGCCAGCTGTGTGACTTGGCCAAGCTGCTGAGCCTCTCGGAGCCTGGTCTCCTCACTGATGCTTCTTACTGGAAGTGCCCTGCAGTCCAGGGCCGGGCTGGAGGCCCCTGGGTGAGCCTTTGCCCTTTCTGAAAGACAGACAGGACCACCTCCAGGAACTGCCTGGGTGCTGTGCCCCTCTGGGAGCTGCTGGTGGGGTGAGCAAGCAGGTTGAAAGCACTGATCAGAGGGACAGGCAGTGACATCACTGAGATCACAGAACGGGGAGGTGACTCAGTCCTGGCCCAGGCTGAGGCCCCCTCCCAATCCCCCCTGCCCCCCGCAAGCCTGAGGTTATAAACAAGTGACTCAGAAGAATGGTGGGAGAATGCCCCATAGCGGTTCACACCAGTGTCTCAGGGGCTAAATTTAACCCACAGCTGCACCCTCTGGCACTTTGGGAACAAGTTAGTCTTGGCGGCTGAGGCGGCAGCTGAAGCTGATGTGTGTGTGCATGTGTGGGGGAGGGGGAGGGTGGTCAGAGGTCCACAGCAGGGTGGGCATCGGGACCGGCTGTCCCAGACCACTACCCCGAGTCCATACATGCTAGCCAGGGTGCAGGGGCCCCAAGGCTGCGCAGGCTCAGGCCAAGCTTAGTATGGACCAAGAACCGAGCATAGACAGATTTCCTGGAATATTAAACTGAGTGTTATGTTTGTTTTTTGAGCCCTGGGGGTTTAAACACCTAGAATAGTTGAATCCTATGAAATTAAATCTTCTGGCATGTCTGACGACTTACAGGGTTAAACCCTGTGCCAGTGTACTCGCAGGGACACAGAACCTCAGTGCTTGGGAATCTCAGAAGAACTGAGGCCCTTAAAATTGAACTCGCCCATCTCTTCGCCATGTAGGAAGGGAAACTGAGGCTCAACAGAGGATCTGGCTTTCCCAGGACCCACAGGAAAGTGGTGACCTTGTTTATTTAAGTACCTTCTTGCTTTCTTGCACAGTCCAAGGAGGCTCTCAGAGCTGGGGCAGAAAGGGGAAAAGTCTTCCCACTTTAAAGTTGAGGCAACAGGGTCCCCATGCCCAAGTTCATTGAGCAGGAAACCCAAGCACACTGCGTCCAGGGGTGGCTGGAGCAAGATACACTCCAAGGAGGAGGCTAGAGGCACCTGGGTAGAAAGGCGGAGAAGGCATGGAGGAAGGGAGACCCTGGAAGAGGGACTCAAAGGCTTCCCTCTCCTTGGAGTGAGGGGCGGAGCTTGGGTCATCCCCTCCCCTGAGGGGTATCACCCAACCAAGGAAAGCCGTCAAAGCCTCTCTGTGCTCCGTTTAGAAATGAGACAGCGAGGCCCTCATCTTTCAGGGAGGACAGAGACACCCCACCCCTATCCCATGAGCCCCTGGGCTGAGTCAAGACTGCTCTGGGAGGGGGCCTCAGCCCAGCTGTCCCCTCTGCGTCATGTGCAGGAGGCCAGGCAGCTCGCCTTACAGGGCCCAGTCCACCTCTATATATAGTCCGGCTCCGACAGCTGCGTAGACTGTGCGCGACCCAGCAAGAAGGCAGGGAGTGCGGAGAGAAGGCCACCCACCATGGCGTCGGGCTTGGAGCAGGCGGAGGAGCAGCGGCTGTACCAGCAGACGCTCCTGCAGGACGGGCTCAAGGACATGCTGGACCACGGCAAGTTCCTCGACTGCGTGGTGCGGGTGGGTGAGCGCGAGTTCCCATGCCACCGCCTGGTGCTGGCTGCCTGCAGCCCCTACTTCCGGGCGCGCTTCCTGGCCGAGCCCGAGCGCGCGGGCGAGCTGCGCCTGGAGGAGGTGTCCCCTGACGTGGTGGCCCAGGTGCTACACTACCTGTACACGTCAGAGATCGCGCTGGACGAGGCAAGCGTGCAGGACCTGTTCGCCACGGCGCACCGCTTCCAGATCCCATCCATCTTCACCATCTGCGTGTCCTTCCTCCAGAAGCGCCTGTGCCTCGCCAACTGCCTGGCGGTCTTCCGCCTAGGCCTCCTGCTCGACTGCGCGCGCCTTGCCGTGGCCGCCCGCGACTTCATCTGCGCGCGCTTCTCGCTGGTGGCCCGCGACGCCGACTTCCTCGGGCTCTCGGCTGACGAGCTCATCGCCATCATCTCCAGCGATGGCCTCAACGTGGAGAAGGAGGAGGCCGTGTTTGAGGCGGTGATGAGATGGGCGAGCAGCGGCGACGCCAAGGGGCAGGCCGAGCGCCAGCGCTCGCTGCCCACCGTCTTCGAGAGCGTGCGCTGCCGCCTGCTGCCGCGCGCCTTCCTAGAGAGCCGCGTGGAGCGCCACCCTCTCGTGCGTGCCCAGCCTGAGCTGCTGCGCAAGGTGCAGATGGTGAAGGATGCACACGAGGGCCGCATCACCGTGCTGCGCAAGAAGAAGCAGAAGGGGAAAGAGGCAGCGGGGGCCAAGGCCACTGACAAGGGCACAGCCGAAGCCAAGGCGGAGGAGGATGAAGAGGAGGCCGAGCGCGTCCTACCCGGGATCCTCAATGACACCCTGCGCTTTGGCATGTTCCTACAGGACCTCATCTTCATGATCAGTGAGGAGGGCGCCGTGGCCTATGACCCGGCAGCCAACGAGTGCTACTGTGCCTCCCTCTCCACCCAGATCCCCAAGAACCACGTCTGTCTAGTGACCAAGGAGAACCAGGTCTTCGTGGCTGGGGGCCTTTTCTACAATGAGGATAACAAAGAGGACCCCATGAGTGCTTACTTCTTGCAGGTGCCTGGCCAGCCTTGGGAGGGTCGTGGCCAGTTCTGATTTCTGGGCAGCCCTGGGGCCCAGGAGAGGCCCGTGTCTACTTGTTGGGGAATGTCATTGGGTCTAGGCTGAGATGTAGACCGGGGAGGATGACTGACAGCCGCTTGCCTGAAGGCTGAAGATAGTTACAGGCAGTTGACAATAAGATGCACAACTTTGGTGTCTCAGTTTCAGGGAGATGTCAGCCTCAGGATGGTCTGATATGTTGGAGGCCCTAGCTCTGCACAGCAGGTGGGGTCAGGGACAGTGAGAAGGAAGAACAAGGTCAGTGTAGGGGTCCTGGCCAACAACTATGCATGAGGCTGGGACTGGAATGTGGAACGGAGTGTCTCAAACAAAGGGACCATCCTCCCTTGCTTTCCCATTGCACAGATGGGGAAACTGAGGCCTAGGAAGGACCAGGAGAGTGGGGTGCCCAGTCCAAGTTATAATGTGACAGTGGGATCTCAGAGGGCAGGAATGGTTTTCTGGTGACTGGCCATGCAGGTGTGAGCCTTGCTAGTTGGGTGAATTTGGAGACATGGAGGGGAGGGTGCAGTGCTTCAGGCTGGGAACCAGTGAGCAGGGGACGGAGATGGGAAGGAGCCTGCAGTGAGTGGTGTGCTGAGTGAGGCCTGACCAGGTTTGAGAAGGGTGAGGGGCCCTGTGGTGCCAGGGTTAAGCTGGGGCGGGTGGGAGGGGGGGCGTCTCTACCAGCCGAGGCACATCATGGGCACATTGTTTATTCTCTCTGGGCCTCTGTTCGTAAATGGGGATATTACTCTTCCTTGCTTGATAAGGTTGTTTGAAGGTTATAAAGTGTTCAACAGCACAGTGCTCAGCCCTCAGAAAACTCTCCCAAAAGATGAGCCCCTAGTATGGTTATTAAAAGACTGTTGGGGGAAATTTCCTGGCGGTCCAGTCGTTAGGACTCCACTCACTGCCGGGGGCCCAGGTTCAACCCCTGGTGGGGAAACTGAGATCCCACAAGCCGCAGGGGTGCGCCAGTAAAGGAAAAAAAAAAAAACCTGTTGGGGTACACAGGGTCGCAGACTTACACTGTAGATTTTAAGGGGTGAGTGGCTGTATTTGGATGTTTCCTGTACAGTGGGATGGAGTGGAAAACAGGGAGCAGGCAGACCTCAGTTCAAGAGTTGTACTGGGGAAGGCCAGGACGGCAGCTGGGCCTCCCTCTCAGAGGCCCCTTCTCAGCTCTGTATGGGATGCCCCATCACGGTGCTATAACGGTGGTCTCCCGGCACCTACGCGGGGTGGGACGGTCGGCTGTTCTCAGCCAGATAGGAGGAGAGGCACTGTCTCCAGGCACCGCCTCCAGTCTGCGCTGGCCCTACCTGGAGACCCGGACTCCTCTGTGACCTGGGGGTGGCCAGACGGGGCCGCGGTGGGGCCGGGCTGGGACTGGGGCTGTGGGTTGGTGGGGGACGTGGGGGGCGGTCGCTGACTGGCCACCTGGCCCGCAGTTTGACCACCTGGACTCAGAGTGGCTGGGGATGCCGCCGCTGCCCTCGCCGCGCTGCCTCTTCGGCCTGGGAGAGGCTCTTAACTCCATCTACGTGGTCGGCGGCCGAGAGCTCAAGGACGACGAGCGCAGCCTGGACTCGGTCATGTGCTACGATAGGCTGTGAGCGCGGCCTGGGGGCGGGGCCGAGGAGCCTGGGGGCTGGTCCGGGACGGCGGCGGGGCGTGGCGGGGGAGCGAGAGCCCAGGGCTAGGGGCGGAGGCGGGCTTGGGTAGGGGCTGGGCGCGGTTGGCAGGTGGGGTGGGAGCGAGGAGCTAAGAGGTCTGGGAGTTCCGGTAACGAATCGGGGGCGTCCCAATATGTGTTGGGTGGTGGGTGGATGCAGAGACGGGGGCTGAGAGCGCCCTACTCCCCTCCCCTCTAGGTCGTTCAAATGGGGCGAATCGGACCCGCTGCCTTACGCCGTGTACGGCCACTCTGTGCTCTCGTATATGGACCTTGTCTACGTCATTGGCGGCAAAGGTAGCGACAGGTGAGGCGCGGGCCAGGAAGGAGTGCAGCAGCCGGGTCGGCGGGTAGAACGGAAGCAGAGTCTCCCCGAGGCTGTCAGGGGTCTGTCCTGACTGCCTTGCGAGGCAACTGGAGGGACTGGGCCAAGGGAAGAGGCGGCTCTGCTCCCGCCTCCTGCTTCTCACTCACTGCGCGCCCACCCCGCCCCGCCCCGCCCCGCCACAGGAAGTGCCTGAACAAGATGTGCGTCTATGACCCTAAGAAGTTCGAGTGGAGGGAGCTGGCCCCCATGAAGACTGCCCGCTCACTCTTCGGGGCCACCATCCATGACGGCCGCATTTTTGTGGCTGCTGGGGTCACAGACACAGGGCTGACCAGTTCAGCTGAGGTGTACAACATCGTGGACGGCAAGTACGGCTGCTTCCCCCCTCCCTGCCCCCATTCCACTGGACAGCCAGGGACGAAGGGCCCCACTGTACCAGCCCGGCTGTGTGGCTTTGGGCCTATGTCAGACCTCTCTGTGTCTGCCCTGGCAGGAAACATAGCCTCTGTCTAGAGTCTCCACCGTGCAGCTTGGACATCAGCACAGAACTAGCCCCTCTACTCTGATCAGCAGTGAGGTGGGCTTCCCCCACAAGGGTTGTGGCCAGCCTGGTCTGCAGGAGAGAGCTCCCCGGAGATGCCAGTTTCCTCATTCAGAGACTCGTACCAGGCACTGGCCTGGTGCTAGGGATACAGCAGTGACTGAGACAGAAGCTGCCCTGCCCTGGGAGATTGGGAAGAAAACTGAGCTGGCAGACCAGTTGGACTCAGCTAGCTAAAGAGGTGGTGGGAGAAGGATGCCCAAAGGCAAAGGAAGGCTGGTGCCAAGGCATTTAGGAGAAAAAAGGCAGGCTCACTGGAGGAGAGGGCATTGGTCAGGTTGGATGGAGTGTGGTGGGTGAAGGGAGGTGGGGATTGTGGGTACTGGGGCTGGAGAGGGGGCAGTCGGGCTGAGGGACTTTATCCTGAGAGTAATGAAATGCCTCTGATGGGTTTTAAGCTCCCTTCTGTGTTTTCCTAAGATGCCTCATGGCAGCTCATGTAGAGATTAGGGATTTCCTAGGAGGCAGGGGTACAGCTGTATAGCAAGAAGTGATGGTGGTCTGGAGCTGGGGGTACAGCAGGGATGGGGCAGAGAGGATGCACTGGAGAAAGACTTAGGCCAGCGCTTTTCATGTGCCCATGAATCCCTGGGGATCACGCTCTGAATGCAGATTCTGATTCTCAGGTATGGGGAGGGACCTCAGAGTATATTTCTAATAAACTCCCTGGTGATGCTGACGCTGCCAGTCCATGGACCATACTCAGTAGCAAGAGCTTAGTAGACAGAAGAAACAGGATGTAGCAATTGATTGGATGGTGGGGGTGAGAGGGAGAGGTGGATGCTTTTGAGTGAGGGTGAGAGGTCATTTTTTTAAAATTAATTAATTTATTCATTTATTTTTGGCTGTGTTAGGTCTTCGTTGCTGCGCGCAGGCTTTCTCTAGCTGCGGCGAACGGGGGCTACTATTCGTTGTGGTGCGCAGGCTTCTCATTGTGGTGGCTTCTCTTGTTGAGGAGCACGGGCTCTAGGCGTGCAGGCTTCAGTAGTTGTGGCACGCGGGCTCAGTAGTTGTGGCGCACGGGCTTAGCTGCTCCGCAGCATGTGGTATCTTCCCAGAACAGGGCTCAAACCCGTGTCCCCTGCATTGGCAGACGGATTCTTAACCACTGTGCCACCAGGGAAGTCCCAAGGAGGTCATTTATCGAAGAACTGTTGAAGTTAGGTAGGAAAAGTGAGGGTCGAGTTAAAACATGTGGATTTGAGGTGCCTGGGTGTCCAGGAGGAGCCCACTAGGGCAAAGAGAGAGCTCGAGGGTGAGATCTGGGGAGGGGGGACAGTACTCGGAGGGGACAAGCTCCCTCAGGGAGAGGATGTTAGTGGGAGAAGCCGAGGCCCAAGCCCTGGGGGCAGCAGGGGCAGATGCATTATTCAGCAAGGAATCCCAAGACGTGAGGCTGGGAGGTGGGAAATGAAGAAAGTCACATCAGCAGAAGTGCATATGTGGACCCTGGATTCCAGAGCCCTGTGGTGGCTGGGGACCCGAGAGCAGTTTTGGAGGGATGAAGACCCAACTTCGGGAGCCAGGGGAGGGGAGTGAAGGCACCTTGAGAGTCACTGGGCCGTGAAGGGGAGAAAAGGGACGGGGCAGGAGTGCAAGGGACGGTCTCAATGGTCACTGAGGTAGCAAGCTGGAGTTGGTTCAGGAGCAAAGGCGGGACACTGGGGAGAGCCCTGGTGGGTTTCATGGGGCAGGTTAGATGGAATGACAAGGGGACAGTGGAGGGAAACGGGAGGGGCAAGAGAATGGGGAAGAAGTGAAGACCAGAGGGCATTCCCGAGAGGTCAGGAAGCAGGTTGGGCTGGGAGCACGGGTGCCTGGGAGTCGGATTTTGCAGGGTGCAGCTGAAGCTGTGAGTGCTGGCGGGCGACAGTCACTGGGCTCGCTGCGGCCCCCCGGGGGCGGGTGAGGCACCTCCTCACGCCCCCTCCTTCCTGCCAGGTGGGCGCCCTTTGAGGCCTTCCCACAAGAGCGCAGCTCGCTCAGCCTGGTCAGCCTGGCGGGCACGCTCTATGCCATCGGCGGCTTTGCCACACTGGAGACTGAGTCCGGGGAGCTGGTTCCCACAGAGCTCAACGACATCTGGAGGTGAGCCTGGCCCTAGGGAGGTGAGGGGAATCGTGAGCAAGGCCAGCTGGGCACCGAGGCAGCGCCCAGCAGGCTCATCTGTGGGCAGAGCTGATCCCTCTTCCAGGAAATCCTGTGGGCACAGGGCAGCAGACATGCCTCGCTCAGCCCAGGGTCTCTCCAGTTTGTTGGGAAAGTCTGGGTTTGCACACATGGTACCACACCCCCCTGTGGGGCATCGACAGTGTCAGTCAGGACCTGGTGCCAAGGTTAGGGCCCAGACCCACAGAACCGGGCCCCAGGGAGCAGAGCAGGCCCTGAGAGGCAGCCAGTTCTTCCCTCTCCCCTCCCTCCTGACGGGGAGAGCTGGGTCGGGATTGAGAAGTAGCTGGATCCCAGCTTCTCAGAGCCATTGCTTCTATGGCTGGTCCTAGCTGGGGGTGGAGGGGAGAGGTTTCGGCAGCCTGGGGCAGCTTCTGAACCTTCAGTGATGCTCAGTGCTGCAGGCAGCCTCTAGAGGGCAGTGCTGCTGGGAGGGCAGGACCCCGGGGGCACTTCTCGGAGAGTTGAGTACAGAAATTCTCAAGAGGAGGGGTTTGGGGAGGTGCAGACCTTCCTGGAGGGAGGTGGACTTCAAGGAGTGTGGGCTTCCTGAGAGGGGGCTCTTCCTGGAAGGTAGGGCAGGTGTTCTTTGGGGGTGGGACCCTTTTCCCAGAGCGTGGGCGCTCTCCAAGAGCTGGCCTTCCTGGAGATGGGCCTGAGGCTGGGGGGCGGCACTCCCCAGGGGTGGCCTACTGCACCCAGCCACCCCTCCCTGCTGGGTCCCACCCAGGACTTGGCTGACTGAGCTCCTCGTCCGTGTCTGCACTCCTCCCACCCCAGGTACAATGAGGATGAGAAGAAGTGGGAGGGGGTCCTGCGGGAGATCGCCTATGCCGCTGGCGCGACCTTCCTACCTGTACGGCTCAACGTGCTGCGCCTGACCAAGCTGTGACCCGCCCAGAGGACCTGACTGCGCGCCCCCCATGCTGCAGCCCACACAGGCCCGGCCTTCTGGGATGCGGGCTCCAGGGAGGAGTCTGGGAGAGGCAAAGCCCACCTGTATCCCATCCCGTCACAGTGCCCGAGGGGCCGCTTCAGCCAGGAAAGGGAATTCGCTGCCTGGAGCTAGCCTTTCGGGCAGGGACGAGAAACTCCGGTGTCTCCATATCCCGCGTGTTCCTGGTCCATGAGGCAGAACCTCGGGGGGTGGTCAGGCTGCATCCTGGCCCAGCCCCAGCCTGGCTGTGTGTGCCCGTAAACTCCCCACAGAACTCAGTCTCCTCGCCCGTCAGATGGGGGGGTGGTTTCCCATCGAGTGCACCTTGCAGCCTGGGTAAGTCTCCTGTAAGAAGAATAAAGTGCCTTCCGAGCCAGCAGCTCGGGGTCTGGGGTCAGGTGCTCCAAGCGTCAGCGACCAGGTGGTTTGAAGACCTGGGGCTTCCGTGTTCAGCGGCTGGGCTGCCAAGGTCGGTGGTCTCTGCCCTCCACGTGTGTCTCCTACACGTTCTGTTTGCGCCAAGAGCTTGAGCCCCCTCCCTGAACCTCCAGCTCCTCATCCAGCCTGGACGGGGAGCCAGGAGACTGCTGGAGGAAGGGGCAGGGGAGAGCCAAAGCGCGGTAAAAAGTCTTTTATTGTATCAGTCGGGCCCCTCCCAGGAACAGCTGAGCAGAGCCCATCCGTCTCCCCCTCTCCCCTACTCCGACTTCTCTTTGTCCTGCTTCTGCTCCTCCTCCAGCATCAGGGTTCGCTCTCGCTCCTTCACCAGCTGGACACCACAGTAGGTGACAAACAGGACGGCCAGCGTGGTCTGGGGGAACCCTGTGTGGGGAAGAGGTCATGCGCGCCTGGAAGCAGCTCCCCTTTCCCCCAGTGACTCTTCTCTCTCCCCGCTTGACTGTGCCTCCCTGCTGAGTCCCTGGGGAATTGCGGTGGGGTGGGGACATTTCAGGAGGTCACAGTCCTTGAGGTCGATACCTGGCATATTCCGTATCCCCCGTCCCTCACCTGTGAGTAGCAGGCGCTTGGCGACCAGCTCTGTGAACTCAAAGCTGTTCAGGCTTACGAGGTTGTACATGATGATGGCCCAGAAGTTCATGGCCCCAAAGATGGCTCGGACCCTGCGGGACATCTGCTCTGACAGAGAGGCCTGCTGGGTCCAGGACAACATAGGCAGTGAGGTAAGAGGCCCAGGGGAAAGAGGACGTGGCGGGTCAGAGGCCTTGCCTAGGTGGCCACCTGGGTCCTGGGGATATGCCTGTGTCCCTGAGAGTCCCCGGTCAGCTCTCCCTCATTGTTAAAAGATGGGAAACTGAACTCTGGAGAGAGGGCAGGGCCTGAACAACGCAGCCAGGCCTGGGTGCCCCCCGACCCTGCAGGAGGGAAGGGAGGGCCAGGTACCCACAGAGGGGGCCATTGCCCCGACGACCCGGAGGGGGGTGGTAGTGAGAAAGTCCTGGCCTGGCAGCCAAGTGTGGCTGGAAGACTCCAGAGAGCAGTAGTGCCACCCCCTCCAGTGCCCCAGACAACCCAGCCCCAGACCTTCCTTGCTCACCTCAATTCGTGCCAGGGGCCCCCACTCTGCCAGCTTCTGTACCCAGAGCTCAAAGTTGAGGCCAAAGCAGTTTAGGCATGACCACAAGTAGACAGTATCACAAGGTCCGAGCCACAGAGTGGTGACGGCAAACGTGGCCACAGTGGCCACCAGCTCTGGGATCACCTCAGAGTGCTCCCCACCGACGTGGTCATACACGTACCTGCAGGCAAGGCGGGAAAAGGGGCCGCTGGGAGTGTGGGGAAAGGCAGGTGGGAGACGGGCAAAGGATACACCACGGGGGCAGCTTCCTCAACGCTATCATCCTGGGCACATTCAACACCCTGGGCCTCAGGTGGCTGCCTCTCCTCTACCCAACTTCAAAATGTGGAGGGCTCAGCCTTGAACTTCCTGTCTTCTCTAGCTGCCTTCATTTCTCCAAGCGATCTCATTCAGACTCTGAATACTGTCTCTATGCTGACAGGCCCCAAATCTGTCTCTCTAGTCTCTCTCCTGACTCATATATCCAACTGTTACCAGACATCACACATGAAGGACCAACTCCCCCATCCCTGCCCAAACCTACTTCATTCCCATCTCAGCTAATGATACCACCATCCATTCAGTTGCTGGCCAGAAGCCTTGGTACCATCTTGGATTCTCAATTCCCCTCTCCACTCACATCCAGACCAGCAAATGCTATACGGGCTCCACTCGGTCCTGAGCACTGCTTATCACCTCCACTAACACCACCCTAGTCCAGGGGATCATCTCCTGTCACACAGATCACTGCAAGAGCCTCTTAAGTCATCTCCCTGCTTCTGCCTCTGCCCCCTACTGTCCGTTGTCCACACAGCAGCTAGAGGCATCTTTTAACAGTGTAACCCAGCTCGCCTCACTTCCACAATCGCACCCTCCCGCGACAGCTCCTCATTACAGTTAGAATAAACTCAACCACCTTCCTGTGGCTAGAAGATCCCATGTCATCTGGTTTCTGCCTCCCACCCTGACCTATCACCCACCACTCTCCCCTTCATTCACTATGCTGTCCCCTTACTGGTCTTTCTGATACTCAGACACACACAGCTGGCTCCTGTCTCAAGACCTTTGCACCTGTTGTTCCCTCTGCCTGGAATTCTCTTCTCCAAATTTCGTTATCACTCAAGTCTCAGCTCATCTCACAGAGGCCTACCCAAACCCCAACTAAAGAAGCTTCTACCCCATTACACTCTTTTATTTTCTTCATAACGCTTACCACTCTCTAAAATTATCTTTTTTTTTTAACCTGTTTATGGTCTGTTTCTCTCCACTAGGCTGTAAGTTCCATGAGTTCACAGCCTTTGTCATGTTCACTGCTGTATCCCCAGTGCCTAGAACAGTGCCTGGCACGTAGTAGATACTCAATAAATATCTGTTAAATAAATTCAATAGAAGACCTATTGCATAACCAGCCTCTCTGTTCCTTGACCTCCTCGTTTCACCAATGGTTTCTTTTCCACTCCACCTCAGTCACCCACTCCCATGGCCACACCCCAACTTTTGCACCACTTGTTTGATTCCTTCCTAATTCCCATCCTTCACCCTGCCCCCCCCACCTGACCTGAGTCCCTAGCTCCACTTCTTCAATCTCATTGACCTCCCCCCCACCTTCCTCATCTTGTGACCCCCTCCTATTTTTACCACCCTTCTTAACTGTATTCAATGAGTCATCATTACAAATAACCTAAAAACCCTTCTCCCTCACTTCTTCCTTCTCACCCATCTGGGAAAGCCCAATCACCCACTTTCTCCTCACCTGCACCCAGGAAGCGAAGCCCTGATGGGAAAAACCCCACACCTTCACATATTAGAATCTGTAAACCCACTACCGCCAACCCCACTTGAGCTGTCAGTGCCACGGTTTCTCTGGCCAGCATCTTCTCTCAGGCTCTGCCGTGGCTACTCCACCTCATCTCTCCTGCACGCGTGAATGGGTGTGGTGATCTAGGCAGGAGGAGAGAGGCAGCATCTGTGTGCCTCCCTCCATCCCCAACCCTGCATCTCTCAGCTGATGACCCTGCCTCCTACTTCATGGAGAAAACCGAAGCTTTCAGGAGGAATCCCTCACCTTTCCACACTCACCTGCCATTCTTCTGCATCCACACTGGCCCTTCTTCCTCCTCGGTGGCCGAAGCCAGAGCTCTGCCTGGTTCCGTCGCCTCCTCCCCTTCTCAGGGAGCTCACTCCATCAATCACCCCTCTATCCTGCGCTGCCAACTTCCTCCTTTCTATTGAATAATTCCCCTCGGCACCCAAGCATGTCCCATTATTTCCCGTCTTTAAAACACCCACTTCTCCCTTCGGCCACTTCTGTGTGTCCCCCTTCAGTACTAGGCTTCTTCCAGGAGCTGTCCACACGGGAACTACCCTGCGGTTCCTCTGTCCTCCACGTCCCCAGCCCCGACTCCTCCCCGCCCCTGCCTCTCCGGGGAAAGGCTGAGAACCTCCATGCCACCCACGCTCACGCTCAGTCTCTGGCTTCCTTGACACCAGCAGCATCTGACCCAGTTGCCCCTACCATGCCAGGATGGTCTTCCCTTAGCTTCCAGGGTGTCCCACGGTCCTGCCTTTTCTCCTGCTCCTCTGACCGCTCCTTTCAGGCCCTTCTGCCGGCTCCTTCAACCAGAGTCCTTCCGGGCACACGACTTCCTGGGAGTCATCGCCCTCTCCTTCCTGATGCCCTCAATCCACGGCCAGGTGCTGTCCAGGCTGCCTGCTGTGTGTCTCCACTCCATTTCTCTCACCTCCAGGGGCCCCACCCAAGTCCAAACCTCTGTCTTTCACTTCGACCTCTGCCATGACCTCCTCCCTCCGTCCCTGCTTCCTCTGGCCCAGAGGTGATCTTTGAAGACGTGGACCCACCTGGCCACGGCCCTGCTCAGCCACCTGGGGGATGGCTGTGACATCCCACCCCACCCCAACTCACCTGCAAAGCCAGTCGTTGATGCCACGGTCAAAGTGCCTGTGGGAGGAGAGCATACGGGTGGGAATCAGCCAGGAGATGAGCTCCGGGGCTTGGGGCAAAAGGCGAAGGGGAGGTGGGGATCCCGGAGGCGAGTCCCTGGACCTCGCACTCACGTCTCGGAGAAGACGTAGAGCGCTGTGATGCACTTGGGAGGCCGCGGCGGGTCCAAGTGGTCGAGGCGCGCCACGGTGTTGACGACGCCGAAGAGGACGGCCGCCTTCACCCAGTCGTACACCAGGTTTGAATAGGCTAGGCCAGCTGGGGACAAGGGGTCGTCACGGCCCGGGGGGCATCACACCGACCTTCCCACCCCGTCCCCCATCCCACCCCGGGTCTTCCCAAATCCAGGGGAGGCGCGGAGCCCTGCCCTCCCCTACGGATACTCTCTCCCCAGCTCGGGGTGGGGGTGGGGGTGTCCTTGCGGCCCGGCCGCCCCCACGGAGGCCCCGCCCCCACGTCCTGCGGGGAGGAGCTGGCCCCAGGGAGACCCTATCCGGTTGGGGAAATCAGCCCCAGGCCCCGGCGAGGTGGGCGGCCTCTGTCTGGTACCGCTGCCCGGCGTCACGGGGCAAACCTACCTCCAAGTCCCACGCGTTTCAAAGGCTAAATCCCCGCTCCCCCACCCTGCGATAGGTGCTGTCCCCCGGGGCGCCAGCTTCCCCAGCTGTGACTCCGCCGCCATTGGGGCGCAGAGGGTCCGTCCTTCTGAAGTGGCGGCCCCGACCCCATCCCTGTTCTGGGCCCGGCGCGCACCCACCGAGGGCGCTGTCTGGGAGGCGGCTGGCGAACTTGAGGTCATTGGGGATGGTGAGGATGTAGAAGAAGTGGAAGAAGATGTCCACGGCCACGATGGCTACCACGCTGAGGCCCGCCTGGGCCCGGATGCGCCACAGCTCGCCCTCTCGCCGCACCGGCTCCACCTGGCTCACCTGAGGGACGGCTAGGGTCTGAGTGGGGGAGGTAAGCCCTGCGCGAGGAGCCCTGTCTGAGCGGTGAGTCACGAGCTAGCTGTCTGGGGATGCAAGGGTGAGGGGAGACGTGGCTTCATCCTGGCAACGCTGAGAGTGGAGACACGAGCCCCTCTGGGGTCTGAGGGGCGTTCACTTCCGCCCGGGGGGGGGCGCAGTCCTGTCTTGGGAGCCCACAGGGTGTCCCCTCACCTGAGCGTGGAAGCGATCAAAGGTCATAATGGGCCCGAAGAAGAAGAAGGGCAGGTAGAAATTGTACTTGAGCAGGTCAGCTAGGGAGTAGCGGCGGTCAGGGTGGGCACAGCTCTCCAGCGCAAAGCTGGTACAACGCAGCACCGTGAAACCACTGCCCCCGTGAAACAGCACCTCTTGAAGATCAAAAGTCCCTGTTACAAACCCGCTCTGGATGGGAGAGAACAGGCCGCCAGCTCACCAGGGGGCCCCTTGCCTCCAGGAAGCCCACCCAGCCTCCTGCAGGGGCCCAGCCTGGTCCTGCCGTCACTCTCTCTGCCAGCGCCCGTCAACACTGGCCACCGAGGGCCAATTTCATAAGTGCTGGGGCAGAGCAGGGAAGGAGCTGGACGTGTCTCTGCTGCGGTGGAGGCGACCGCCTTGTGGGCAGGGCTTGCTCCATGGTCAGAGGCTTGAAGACGGGTGGGAAAGTGAAGGAAATGCTTGGGGAGACTTGGGAGGCAAACGTTTTGGATGGGGTGAGAGGTTTGGGGTCCTATCCCTGCACCCTCCACCCCTGCCCCGCCCCAGCACACACCTGCCAGGAGATGAGGGGGTCCAGCTTGAAAGAGGCGAGGCTGGCCAGGCCGAGGCCGAGACAGAGCCAGGGCTGGTGCAAGAGTGAGACAACATAGAGGCCCACGCAGTGGCCAAGCAGCAGCAGCAGGTACCAAGGGCCCATCGTGCCCACCACCGCCAGGGCCCCGTACACAGCATACATCCAGGAGCGGAGCTGTGGACAGGGAGGAGGCTTCGTCTATCTCTCCATGTGGACGGAGGTGGGAGCCCAGGACGGCTTCCCCGCAACCCTTGTGGCTGAGGGGGAGGGGGAGGCGGGGGGGGCTCAGGTCCAGCTCACCTGGGGGGCAACCATAGTGCAGAGTTTCGCAAACAGCACGTGTCCGGAGAGAGCGAGGAAGATGGCGTTGCGGAAGGAGGTGAACCACATCACCCACTCGAAGTCAGCCACGTCCTGGGGCGGGCCCAGGCAGGTTAAGGTGGGGCGGGGGCAGAGTGGGCTGGCGCTTGGGCTGCTCAGAGTCTCAACCCCTTCCCTGCCCCCAGAGTCTTCTTGTGCATTAGAGGAGAGCAACGGCTGAGGTCCCTGCCTTCCCCTCTGAGGGAAGTACCAGGAAGGTAGGTAGAGAGGAATGAGGGGCACCACGTGGGCTGCCCTGCTGCTCCGGGCTCCCCCTCTGTCCAGCACATTGCCTGACATTCCACCATTACTGCGTTGTTCCTGGGGAGGATGGTGCTGGAGGCCCTGCGGAAGCCCGTCTCGGTTTGTTTCCTAAATGAGCAGGGTCTGAGGCAGGCTTGATCTGGCCCCAGGAGGACAGAGGAGGGGCCAGTGGAGAAACTGAAGATGCTGAAAATTCAAGCCAGAGACCTTCCCCATTGCCAGCCCTCTGTTATGTGGGACCATTGGGAACAGGGGAGCGCGGGGAAGGGTTTGGGACAGGAGAGATGGGCCAGAGATCAGAGACCCCGGTCAGGGACCCTGCGCTGTGGGGGACCTACCATCTTCCGGCCAATGTACTCCCAGCCAGGTCGCACAGACTCCCGGAAGGCTTTCCTGTGGGCCCCACCTGAGAACAGAGTCTGGTCTCAGGGCGCTTCACGCCCACACCTGCCTCTACAGCAAGGCTGATGCCACCCTCGGGGGACGGGAGAGGGTCTGGGTCTCTCTCCGCCTCTGCTTCTCTCTGGGTCTCACTGTGTGTGTGGGGCCAGGTCTCTGTATCCCTGAGTGTCTGAGACACACTCTCTCTCTTCCTCTGGCTCTGCCCAGGTCTCTGTCAGTGCTTCTGCATTTGAGTCTCCCTGTGGCTGCATCTGACTCGACCCCCTGGCCCCAAGGCCTAGGGACTGCCCTTGAGTCTGGAGCTCTAAGTTTCTGGCCTTGCTGGGTGGAGCCCTGAGACCCCCAGCGGAAGAACGGTCCCACCCCTCTGTCCCGGGGCCCACCTGTTACCTTGTGAAGCCTCAAAGAGGCCCCGGCCAGCATAGCCTAGGGCCCCGCTCAGCACCAGGGAGTACAGGCCCAGCTCTGCCGCGGGCAAGGCTGTCTTGACGCCCATAGCCTGGATGGGGCTGAGGGAGACAGATTGGGTGAGGGCACCGCTGCCCCCCGGCCCTGCCTAGCCCAGTTCATGGTCCCCACTGAGGTGAAGCGGTCCCCATTCTGAAGAGAGACAGCCCCTTGGGCATCTCATGCCACCATTCTCCCCGCGCATCTCCCACTCCTCCCAGGCCCCCTGCCATTTGGTGCCCCCTCCTAGCCGCTACTCTCGGCCCCTCCCCCTTCCCACTGAAGGCTCTCGAAAGCATTGTCTTCGCTCAGCCGGCCTTCTACACCTTCATCCACTCCTCCATACCTTTCAGGTGGACCGGTCCCCACCCTCTGCTCAAACTGCTCCTCCAAGGTCTCAGATGACTTTCTTGTGGAGAAACTCCCTCTGCATCACCTCAGTCATATTTCTGGCCCCTAGGGTTCCCACTCCCCTCAGGAAGTCTCTCTCAACTCCTGACAAATCCACCCCTCCTCCGGGCCCCTTTCTCTGATTCCATACCCTCCTGAGCTGCCTTTACTTCCTGTGACCTCCCCACGGGAGGAGGGAGGTCTAGCCTATAGCTTCTCATTGACCCCCATTACGCCAACCAGCCCCTGAGCCCCAGCCTGCCACATCCCTGGTTCCTGCCTGTGTCTGTGGCCACACCTGCCCACTCTCTCAGTGCTCTGTGTATCCAGGCCCGGGATGCCGGCTGGAGGCTGTGCTATTTGAGGAAGAGCCCTGGGGTAGTGGGTGTGGGGCTAGGCTGGGCCAGGCAGACACCGGGGAGTGTGCTGGCCGCTGCCCAAGGTGCTGACCAGCATTGGGCTTGGGGTGAGCCTGGCCACTCCCTCCTGCCAGGGCCTAGCTCATCCCCAGGAGTCCTCCTGGGTCATCCCTGGGACCTAAGCTAGCACCTGTGCCCTCTCTATGCTGCTCCGGCCTGACCCGTGGCCATCCTTTCAGGCTGGGCCGAGCGAGGTGGCTGGCATGGCCCTCTCTCCCGCCCCAGATCCTCTATATCTCCCTCACCAATTCCGAAACCGGCTCTCCTGGGCCGCCACAGTCGGCATTCTCCCCATTACACAGATGGAGGGCTCATGGACCAGAGAGGGGCAGGGACCTGTCAAGGTCACACAGCGGACCAGGGACAGGATTGAGTGTTCTCAGTGAGCCCCCCTGCAGTCTCTGATCGGAGAAGACTGTCCGCTGCTCCTGCCCCTACCGGCGGCCTGCCGGACCTGACTTCTACACCGCCGGCCTGAGGGCTGACGCACCTCCCCATGGGCCGGGTGGGGGTAGGGAGGCCCTGAGGATCGGGTTAAGGGAGCAGAAGCTTGAAACCGGAGCACGGTGAAGAGCCTGCGAAATAGCTTTGTCAGCTGCCTCCCACTCTCCACTTTCCAATTTTAGCTCCCCGTGGCCGGTGCCGGGTGTCCCCTGTGAGGCCTCTGTGAGCAAGGCCAGGGCTGGCCCCCAGCCTGGGACCTCTCCTGATAGACCCCAGACCTGGGCCAGCCTGTGGACAGAGGAGTGCCCCCTGCCCACTGACCTGCCCGCCTGAGGTATACCTGGAGTAATGCCCACTTTGGGGCCTGAGGTTTGCGATAAGGGGCCTGGGGTGGGCTCTACAGGTCTCAAGGACCCCGTAGTGGCTACATCCCTGGCTGGCACTGACCTTGAGGAAGCTGTGAGGGACCCTGGCACACTGCCCACCTCGGGGCTCTGGGGTCCTGCGTCCGACCGTGCGACCGTCCGACCAGCTGGGCTCTGGGGCCCCGGTGCGGTTGTCCAGCTCTGGGGTCCCCACGCCCTCGAGGCTGTGAACGGTGAGTGGTGACAGCAGGAGGGGTGGGGGAGGAGGAGGGCAGGGAGGAGGTGGCCTTTCTGGAGCGGAGCTGCGCGAAGTGGAGCAGAGCTGAGTGCTGCAGAGCTGCTGGCCACAGGGAGCTGCAGGGAGGATTGGGGAGGGGCAGAAGGGGTGGCCATTGGCACAGGCTCAGACAGGGACACCTGGACCTCACTTCGACCTCCCTCCCCTGGTCCGTACAGCCTGTGTCTCCTTCTCACTGCTGGCCAGGACTCTCCTCTTCCAGGAAGCCTTCCAGGTGGCCCCCGCTGGCCTCTCTAGGCTTGTGAGCTACACCCCCACCATGCAGACACATGCTCATACCATGCACACACTTTCACGTGCAGCTCCATGAATTCCAGCGCACACCTTTACATGTGAATTCCCAACGGCTGTCCCATGGCACACCCACCTAGCCCCCTGCCCTGGTCCATTTCATCATGCAGAGAATCCTGGCTGGCCAGGCATCAGTGCCTGGGGGTGGACTGACTTGCCTAGTGGAATTGTAACTGGCAAGAGACATGTGGGCCCCATACCCCAGCCCTGTCCCATAGGGAGCTGACCAGGTGGAGGGGAGCTAGCAGGGTCACTTGAGTGGGTCCTTGGAGTGGCTGACATCCTCTCCACGGCAGGGTGGAGGCGGACAGCACTGTTCCTAAGCAAGCAGGACTCCTCTGGGGGAGGGGAGTGGGGGGAAGGGGCAGCTGAGGCGTCAGCGCAGCCTACCTGACGCAGAGGGGGTATCCTGAAGGCCACCCCACCGTGGCCTCAGAGCCCAGCTGGTTGGACGGATGCATGGTTGGACGCAGGACCTTGGAGCTCCATGGTGGGCAGTGTGCCAGGGTCCCTCACGACCTCCCCAAGGCCAGTGCCACCCAGGGATCCAGCTACTCTGGGGTCCTTTGGGATGAGGATCTCAGAGCCTGTGAGGGCCTGTTTATGCATGTGCGTGGGGGACAGGGTCTGGAGGGTGGAAGGAGCTGTGGGACTATCATGAGTCACAAGACAGGTCCTGGAGCCCGTGCTGACCCTCTGAGCCCAGTCACAGGCTCAGCGGAGACTGGAGGAGGAAGGAGTGTTCTCCTACCCCGACCCTCAGCAGGGGCACTTCCAGGGCCTGAGCAAGGCCTGGGAGGGAGAGTGCCCTCCCTTCCCACAATACCCGGAGGCGCCGAGCTTCCTCTCAGCACACACTCCCCACAGAGTGACACGGAGGCCTGCACGGCGGGTCCCTGACCCTGAGAAGCATGAACGGTGATTACTGCACTGGAGGGGCTGCGTGTGGGCTGCAGTCATGGATCGTGGGTGCTAGAGGAGGCCAGCGTCGGGGAGGGGGTGTGCCTGAGCCAGACTGTGGGCGTTAAGGAGGGCTTCCTGGAGGAGGTGGGGCACCCGAGTAGAGTCCTGAGGTAGAGTCAGTGGTTGTTAGAGGAGAAACAAGTTAATCACAGTTCTGAGGCTGTACCTGGATTAACTCCTTTTAATGTCACCACAACCTCTAGGGAAGTGGTTGTTACCATTTTCCCCAGTTGATAGAAGGGGAAACTGACGAACAGGAGGTTAGATTAAGTCACTGGCTCAGCCGCAGGAGCTTCTGGAGTTGATTGCCCTGCGGGGGCAAGAACCCAGCTCACCCACACCTGGTGCTGGCTGAGAGCAGCCTGAGCCGGCCGTGCAGCTGGTGCCCTCGTGAGGCTCCAGGAGAATGGCTCTGGGAGGCAGACGGGGTGGTCTGGCTTCACCGTTAGGAGCGCAGGTACAGCCAGCTGACTCGAGCCTGAGCTCCGCCTTGCTGGCAACCCACTTCTCTGCGCCTCAGATACTCATCTGGAAATGGGCACACTGCCGGCCCTGACCTCACTGGGCTCCTGGGGGGATTCGATGGCTCACTCCGTGGCCAGGGCCTGGCTCACTGAACTGCTCATAAAGAGAGGCTGTTAGAGAGGCTGAGACCCCTCGCTCCAGAGGCCAAGACGGGCAGCGCTCACACACAGCAGGAGGAGGGGTCCACCGGGCCACCGCGTGCGGTGGGGTCTGTAGGGAGCTTGGCTTGTGGGGATGGCAGGTGGGTAGAGGGCTAGGGAGGCCCTTTGGACCTGGGGCTGGACAGCCTGAGGCCAGCTTCCCCCGAGTGAGGGGTGGTGAGGGGAGGGCACCTGGTGCCCACAAAACGAGGGGCAGGAAGTGACTGGGCTAAGACCAGCAAGGGCTACTGGGAAAGATGGGCAGGGGGCCAGTTCTCTCAAGTCTCAAAGTCCTTTTCATTTGTTTCTTGTTGTCGCTCAAAGTAAAAAGTCGGGGAAAGTGTGTGTGTGTGGTATGTTGTTTATGGCGTGTGTGTGTGTGTGTGTGTGTGTGTGTGTGTAAGGCTCAGGGACTATAGGAGATACGGTGTGTGTGCAGGAGAGGGGGTGCGTGGGCAGAGACTTCCTTGTGGGGTGGCCGTGAGCTCGCTGGAGGAGGGGATGGGGAGGCTAGTTCTGGCCACCGGATGCGAGGGCCCAGAGGAGTCCTCTTGCTGCAGGCCCCCCTGACCTGGCCTCCTGAGAGCAGGGGAGGGCCCAGGGACATGGGGACGTGTTTGGGGCTTGAATCAGCCTGAGCCAGACTGCAGCCTTGTCCAATTGGGCTGTGGTGCCCCAAAGGCCCCCAAGGGGACAGTGGCCAAGCCACACCCATGGCTCAGCCGGGTCTCAGCTGTCAGTGTCGGAACCTGAGCGCCCAGGCCCACAGCCTGGCGTGTGGCCAGGGAGAGTCCTCACGTGAGGCGTCTCCACCCCCGGCCTCACTGCTTGCTGTTCGTCCACCCTCCAGGCACCCGTCTCCCGTTCCCACCACCTTGTGGCTCCGGGTAGGGACCTCAGCGTTCCCATCTGTGAAAGGCAGGTCCAGCCCACCTGCTGCCCACCTGCCTGAGGGCTGGGAGGTCCTCCTCGGGGCCGCAGGGACAGGCGGTGCTGCTCAGGAGGGACCACAGGCACTAACCTGGACAGACCAGGTTGCCGCGCTCCGTGCCTGGCCCACCTTCAGGGCCCCAGCCCTTGGTCCTTCTGACAACCCTTTCTTCTCCTGGGCCTTCCCCTCCCCACCCCCTTACCCACCCACACCCCAGGGAGATTGGAAGGACAGCCTCACCCCACCCAGACTTGGGCATTGAGCCCGGAAGCCAACAGGAAAGGTGGGAGGCTCTGAGATGCGGCTTTGTCTCTGCCTACCCCCAACCCATCCCGCCCCGTCGTGGCGCTCTATTTCCCACGCCTCTCTGACTGGACAGGCAGCTCCCTGAAGGCCGCAGCAGCAAGTCAGATTCGCCTCCGGGCCCCTCACAGGCCTGGAGAGGCTGGTATGCAGTTGGCACTCGATGACTGCTTGATGGCCAGCTGGCTCGGTAGATGGTGGCCTGGGAATCTGTCTCCCCAGCTGATCTGGGGCTTCCAGGAGCTCGGGGACTGAGTCTGCCTCACCTGGCACCCCCTTGCCTAGGGCAGAGTAATTGCTCAACAAGTATTTGTGGAACTAATAGACGTAATACTGTGGGCTGGCGTTTATTGAGCGCCTACTATGTGCCAGCCGCTGCACTAGCACTTGGCACCTTTTAACTCAGTGAGTCCTGAAGAGGGATTCTGCTGGGGGAATGGAGCAGACCTGCTCTAAGCACACACGTGTGTGTGTGTGTGTGTGTGTGTGTGTGTGTGTGTGTGTGTTAGACGCACATTCCCGCTCGTGAAGACCGGTCACTTGTGTCACTTGTGCAGTGACTCACATATGCGGCATACGTACCGCGAACCCCCTCCATGGGGGAAGCTACCTGGGGCTTCTGGGACCCTGTCTGCTCGAGCCCTTCCTCGGGGATGGGGCTGAGGAGTGACTCCATGCTGGCCCCGCTACTCGGAGCCCCAACCCTGCATGGGGTGACAGGTCTAGAGACCCCCAGCAAGTGTAGTGAAGGCCATGAGGATGAAAGGGTGCTCAGTTTCCCTGTGAAGGAAGTTTTCTCTGATCCCACGTGAAGGGAAATGGCTAGGCAGGGCCCGTGAGTGTGGAGTCAGCACTGTCTGCTGGAACATGTGTGTCCACATATGACTCATGCTTCTGAGTCTAGGTATTTGTGTGCACCTGTGTCTTTGTGTGGGCCCCTGTGTGCCCAGGTGTGACCAGGGTGTCTGGGGTCGGGGTGTGTGGCTACCCTCCGTGGAGCCACCCCTCCCCATGGCAGTAACTGCAGTTGAGAGGGGTGACACTGCGGCAGTCACAGAGGGGCCTGGGGGCTCTCCTGCAGCAGCCCTCCCAGTTCACCCCTGTGCTGTGGTGAGGCAGGTACACTATGCCTTCGCCTGGACCCACTGCCTCAAAATGCCCCTGCCCAGAGCTCCAAGCCGGCCCCACCTCTGCCCTCTGCCACCAGCACCCACCAGCTGCAGCCTTTTGGAAGCAAAAAGAGGTGCCTCTTGGAGCAGCTGGCAGGGGGACAGAGCTGCCCAGCACTGGCTAGGCACGCCCACCCTGGGTATTCGGATCTGCCAGAGGACCCTGGCTTTTGCAGGCATGCAGGCCAGGGTTAAATATTAGCTCCGTGTCTTTCTGTGAGCCTCAGTTTCTCCATCTGTAAAACAGGGTGACAACCCCCTGGGTTACTAGAGGTCTAGATGGGATCGGGTTTCCACAGTAGGTGCCCACTCACTGGGAGCTGTGGTGATCATGAAAATCATCATTATTATTACAAGCCTGAGGGTCTGCACCTAAGGAAGGACCCTAAGGGGTGGGCCGACAAGGTGGCTAGGAGCACGGTGCCCCCAAGTCTGTAGAGGGTGGGGATGCCCACAGATAGAGCAATGGAGGTAGGAGTGGGGTGTGAGGATGCTCTGGTGACGGAGGTGGGGCGGGGCTGGGCGGCCTAGGGGATGCTCCCAGCCTGGAGCCCTCTGGGCTCTCCTGCACATGTGGAGCCCTGTGGGCATGCAGGGTCCCCCGCTAGGCTCTAGGACAAGGGCAGTGAGCACCTGCCCAAGGGACTGCATCTGTCCGTTCACAGCCGGCTTCTCATCCCAGAGCTCTTGCTGATGCCGACAGGCTACTGGCCTCCTCGCTTGCCATCGCTAAGCGTGCCCAGGGCTTCTCCTTTGCCCTCCTGCCATGGGATGTTGGCTCTTGTTGCCCTTGGAGAGCCTCTTCTAGGAGAAGGGGCCCAGCTGGCTGCCCCAGGTTGGCTTCCAGGAGCAGATGGAGTCCTCAGATAGAGCCTCGTCCTCTCAAGGCCTAAGGCTGCCCCGTCCAGCCAGGCTGACACTGGGCCGCCATCCTAGCGCTTGTCTGCCTTCTGCTGCCGCAGGGCCTGCAGGAAGACCCCTTTCACCTGGCCCAGGGTCTCATGGTACATTCGGAAGTCCTCCTCCTTTCCCCGGAGGGCACTGCTTAGGGCAGCCTTCAGCATTTCGTTCTCCTCCACCTGGATGGCCAGCCTAGACCACACAGAGAAGAGGGCTCAGCGCGGCTGAGCTGGCACACGTGAGTGTGTGTGCATGCGTGTAGAGGGCCCTGGGAAACGCTGCCAGCTCTTCAGACTCAGGGTACTCTCTGAACTCCTCTCAGGGACCCTTGGGAGAATACCATGTGGGATTCCTGTCTGGGCCCAGCCACAGCTACTGGGCCTGGTACCCAGTCGTTCCCCCAAATGTTGGCTGCCTCAGGCATGAGTACTAATTTATAGAGGTTCCCCCTTTCCCACCACTCCATTTGACCTTAAAAGGTTTAATTGAATGAGAAAAGTGGGTTCAGTGACCCACACTTGATAAAACTTCTCTTGGGAAGCATGGGCTCTTTAGGGTTATGGCTGGGTTTCTCTGCCCTCTGATGGCCAGTTACTGAATTACAGGCCTAGAACCCAGGACCCAGCAGGACCAGCCTTCTGGGCAAATAGAAGTCAAAGGGGGAGGGACGTGATCCCTCTGCCTATCAAAACACCTCCACCCAGACACCACCACCCTTTCAGGAAGACAGGGCACGGAGCACCTGGTGATCAGCTCCTCCATCTGGGATTCCACGGGCACATTGGAGATCTGTGCAGAAGATGGGTCCTTCCTCTCACTCTCCTTTGGGTTGTGCCTGGTGTTAGAGGTGGGCACACCTGTGGGGCAGCAGCAGCCACTTTCTGTGGTGAGGCCATGGCCCTGTGTTAACACTTCCTTCTCCCACCCGCAACTGTCCACTTCCTGCTTCTCCACTTGTTGAAACATTAGACCTCCTTCAAGGTGCAGGACAAGGGCTGCCTTCCTCTAGGCCCTGACTGCCCGCTTTGTACCAAGGAGGTTCCTCTCACTACTCTCTCCATATTTGCACTCTATAAGTTTCTGGAAGGCAGCTGGGCCTGAGGCCTGGCCTGCAGGTCGAGTCTGAGTCTAGGCTGTCACCACATCTGATGCCCTCTTACCACTGGGTCCCCCACCTCCAGTCTCCATCCATACGTACAGGGAATCCACGGTGGCTGGGGCCAGGGGACAAAGAGTGCTCAGAAAAAGAAACCAAAGCCCACCTGGTGGGGAACTCAAGCACTGTCACAGCATCAGAAAACGTCTGTGCTGAACAGGCCCTCAGTGGTGGCATGGCGCAGGGGAAATCACTTGGCACCAGCAGACCTGGCTTTTACTTCCTGTTGTGTGGCCCCGGGTAAATCATCAACCTCTCTGAGCTGGTTTCCTCACCTGTAACGTGAGGATGATAGTTCTTGCCTCTAGAGCTCTGTGAGGCCACAGTGAATACACATTTGGCCCTCAAGGCCTGTGTGATGGGACCACCTCCTCAGCACCTCGTGACTTCCCTGCCTCACCACACATTCCCCTCCCCATGACCCAGTCTCACTACCTCCAAGCCTCCAGCCGTGCGCCCCCCTCAGGGCCCTTGCACTTCTTCTTCCCTCTGTTATCTATGCCACATCCTCACCCCCTTCCACCACCTCTGCTCAGACATCAGCTCATCAGTTAGGGTGGCCGCCCCGTAGAAGACAGCTGCTCTCTGTACCTCCTGTCCCCTTATACTCAGCTGTAAGCCACAGCGCTCACCTCCATCTGACCTACCATCTTTTACTGGTTTATTGTTCTCTTCCCCACTGGCATGGAACTGCCACGGGGGACCACATTGCACAGTCAGGCTCCCTATTGTACAGGCGGAGGGGTGTGCTATGCCCCCAAGAGGGGCGGTGCTCTTCCCATGTCACAGGCCAGCATGGACAGAAGCCACATGGTCACTTTCTCCCCAGGCAGTTGCCCGTCCCTGTCCAGGCAGGACCAAAGTGGTTTTCCCTGCTGTGGCTTAGCCGTCCCTAGTTGGGAGCCCCGCCACGTGGCAGGAGGTGAGTCCATGGCCTGGAGACACTACATTCCTAAGGGACCTGTTTCTGCAAGCCCAGCAGGGCTAAGTCCCCAGGACCTTCCCCAGCCTGGACTCTCAGCAGCTCCTGGAAGGCCCCTGGAGCCCTGGCCCTGCTGGTGGGAGAATGACACCACTCCCACTCTGTGTCCTACTTCTGGAATGTCCTCCTGAAACGTTCTGATCTCTGCGCTGGGAAAAAATCTGAGTGTCCTTGGCTGGGGGCGGGGGAGTACTGGGGTGTTGAGAGGCAGGGAAGTTGGGGGGCAACACCTCTACTCCTGAGCCTGGAGGGGTTGGGATGGGGATGTTGGAGAGAGGCAGGCTCATCCTCTTCACACCGAAGGTTCTTCCTCCCCAGGAATGGCTTCTGATTCTGGCATCCCACACCCTCACTTCCCCAGCCCCACAAGACGCTGCCACTTCTGGTCTGGAGACTGTACCTTAAGAACCACTGTGTTAGAGCAGTAGAACTAACCTATTTTTTTTTTTTTTTGAGGTACATGGGCCTCTCACTGTTGTGGCCTCTCCTGTTGTGGAGCACAGGCTCCGGACGTGCAGGCTCAGTGGCCATGGCTCACGGGCCCAGCCGCTCCGCTGCATAGGGGATCTTCCCGGACCAGGGCACGAACCCGCGTCCCCTGCATCGGCAGGCGGACTCTCAACCACTGCGCCACCAGGGAAGCCCTAGAACTAACCTTTTGATTTAGGACAACTAAACCGTCCTCTGGAGCTGGTGTGGTCATGTGATTAGGATCTGGCCAATGGGATGAAAGCATAAGTGACACAAGCAACCTTAGGGTCCTGCCCTTGAAAGGTAAGGAGCTCAGGAAAGAGGGAGGAGCCAGTCAGCAGCACCGGTCAGCCCCTCCGTCAGGGTGGAGCTTTGCCTGCCCCTGCTGCTGTGTGTCCTCTCCCCCCTGGCCCCCGAGTCAGAACCAGGAGCCCCAGAGCACCGTGGGCCCAATGTGACCCCGGGCCGGCCCCACCTCAGCCCCACCTGTTTTGCTCCTGGGGGCTGCTCTCTGAGAAGCTGACGTCCTCCCAGGCTCCAGGCGCATCTTCTCCAGGTGCTGCTCCAGCACCGCGGTGCGGTGCCGCTCCTCCTGCAGCTTCCTCTCTGACTCCAGAAGCTTGCTGTTGCTCTCCTCCACCCTGGTGATGAGAGAGCAGGGTCTGCCATAAGCCCTGGCACCCCACCTGCTCAGGCTGTCAGAGAGGTGGGCACAGCTTACACCAGTGGGCATGGGACTTGTTCTTCCTGATTTTTATTGCAGTAATATAGGAATGTGCATTTAAAACCATATCGTTCTCTCCAAGGCTTAAAATGAAAAAAAACAAAAACAAAACAACACACAGCCTCTCCCCCCCTCCCCACTCCCAATTTCTGCTCTCCAGAAGCAACCACTTCTACCGCTTTGAGCTGTTTCTTCCACTACTGCCATATTTCTACAGATGCTTATGCTGCTAATTTTTTAAGTCTTAAATATAATCTTTTGACTTCCTGTCAGGCAACATGAGAACTTAGTTTTATTTTAGTACTCTCTCCTTGCCAAACAGAATCGCCTCTTCACCTCCCGATGTAGTTATATTACCATTTTTTGGCTCAATTAGTGTTAGGTGGTGTATTCGTTTTCTATTGCTGCTGTAACAAATTACCACAAACTTAGCTTAAAACAACACAGATTTATCGCTCCGTGGTTCTGTAAGTCAGAAGTTCAGCAGGTTCTGTTGGTTTCTCTGCTCCAGGTTTCACAAGCCAAAATCAAGGTGTTGGCTGACCTGGGCTCTTACCTGGAGTTTCCAGGGGAGCATCTGCTTCTAGGCTCGTCCAAGTTGTTGGAAGGATTCAGTTCCAACTGAAGGACTGAAATCCCTGTTTCCCGCTGGTTCTTAGCTGGGTGACTTTCATCTTTTAGAGGCTACTTGGCCCCCTCCATCTTCAAAGCCAGCCAGATACCCTTTTCATGCTTTGACTCTAACTTCTTCTGAAGCATCTCTCTGGCCCGAGCTGGAGAAATTTCTCTGCTTTTAAGGGCTCAAGTGATTAGATTGGGCCCACCTGGTAATCCAGGATAATCTTCCTATTTCAGGGTCCATAACGATCATCACATCTGCAGAGTCTCTTTTACCATATAACATAAAGTATTCACAGGCACAAGAGTGGGGTGAAGGGCACTGAGGACAAAATCCTGTCTACCACAAGGGGTTACGTTAGGAAGATTATTCAGACAGGCAGTATACTCATGATTACAGTTTCTTATTTGCTTGCTTTTCCTGGATTTAGTGATTGCTTTCTGTTTGTTATTATTATTATTATTCTCTATATGCCTGTCATGAATTCATGGGCCTTGAAGAACTTGTTATTTGGTTATTTTACTAAAGGGTCTGATTACTTTCACTGAGGCTGGGGCTAAGGTCCTTCTTGTGGTTAGGTATGGCATTTCAGACTTCTGTGATACTGAAGGCTCAGCTAGAAGGCCAGGACTGTCCCAAGAGATCTCACCCAAGCAAAGGATTACATACGTACATACACACATGCAAATCAGAGCGGAAGCCTGGATACGTACGTGCAGTGTTGGAGGAAGTGTTCTTCCCACCTTGGTGAAGAGTCAAGAAGGAACAGAATGGTAACAATTTTGAAAAGAATACAACTACCAACACAAAACTGTATGCCAGCATAGTATACAGCCACTAACACAACCTGTTCAAGCGTGTTCCTTGAAACTTATTTGCAAAAGCAAAAGACTAAAATAACCTAACGGTCCATCAAAAACTAATGAAAAAAACTAAAAACTAATGAAAATTAAATAAAATTCAGTTCCCCCAAAGCTCTAGGTATCAGCTGAGAGAGAATCACACACGCATGACTCTGAGAGTGAGTGTCTCTTTAATTTTGTGTTCTAGGCGCCTTGCTTGCCCCACCCTCATCCCAGAGGCCCTGGAAGATGAGGCACCACACGGAGAGAGACGCCACGTACAGGAGAATGGAGGTGCCCCCGCTGAGCTGGCTGAACGGGGCATGTGAGTGATCCAGGTGGCATGACGTGAAACAGAATTACCTAGGCCACCCACAGAATGGTAAGAAAGAATAAACCATCGTGTTTGAGGCCACTGGGTTTGGGATGGTGCAGCAGTAGATAACCAAGTCACCTGGATGCACAAATCCACCGCCCCAAAACTCAGGTGTAACTCAAAGGAGGGACTTCCCTGGTGATCCAGTGGTTAAGACTCTGCGCTCCCAAGGCAGGGGGCCGGGGTTCGATACCTGGTCAGGGAACTAAGATCCTACATACCGCAACTAAGCCTGCACCGCAACTGGAGAAGCCCCGCACCGCAACGAAGACCCAGCACAGCCAAAATAAATAATTAAATAAATTAAATTAAAAAAAAAAAGAAACTCAAAGGAATTGAGAGAGAAAGTCATAATTGGGTATATTTCTTCCATTGGATAGGTTAGAGGCTTGTATTATCCACTATATATATTTTTTAAAATTTTATTTATTTAATTTATTTTTTTTAAATAAATTTATTTATTTATTTTTAGCTGCATTGGGTCTTCATTGCTGCGCACAGGCTTTCTCTAGCTGCAGCGAGCGGGGCCCACTCTTCGTTGCGGTGCACGGGCTTCTCATTGCGGTGGCTTCTCTTGTTGCGGAGCATGGGCTCTAGGCACACGGGGTTCAGTAGTTGTGGCATGCGGGCTCAGTAGTTGTGCACAGGCTTAGTTGCTCTGCGGCATGTGGGATCTTCCCAGACCAGGGCTCGAACCCGTGTCCCCTGCATTAGCAGGCAGATTCTTAACCACTGCACCATATAATATAATGGAGGGAAGCCCTCCATTATATTTCAATGACAGAAAAAGAATTAATGTTATTTTTTCTCATTTGCTTTAGCGTGTCTGCAATTCATATCCTCTCTTTTCTACTGAAAAGAAAACAAAGCTGACCACTCCTCACTGCTTAGGGAGTGGCCATCCCAGCACCCCAGCTCCTTTGGTGGCTGTACTCCATCTTTCCCTTTGGCAAGCTGCCCCTCCTCCATTTCATTTTTTTTTTTTGGCCGCGCTGCACGGCATGCAGGATCTTAGTTCCCTGACCAGGGATCGAACCCACACCCACTGCAGTGGAAGTGCGGAGCCTTAACCACTGGACAGCCAGGGAATTCCCACCCCTCTTCCATTATGTCAGCACCTGGAGGTCCTTCCAGTCAGGGTGCCTGGCCTGTGTCCAGGGTTGGACGTGTGAGCCACCCCAGGCCAGCTAGACCTTCTCTCCTAGAAACCACTGGCACAAGAACTGAAAGCCACTGGGCCTACATCGTTCCAGTGGTCCAGGAGAGACCACTCAAGGGTTCCTGCTACCAAGGTCCCTGGATCTTCTTGGGCTCCTCTTCCGCCCTGCAAAGGAGGGCAGTACTTTGGAGTCGGCCAGCACCTTCCCACACTCTCCTTTCCCTTAATTTAGCCAGAATTGGTTTCTATCGTCTGTCACCAAAGAGCCCTGACTGACATGTGACACGGCCTGTTCAGGCAGACATTCAGTGTGGTCCTTTATATTTTTCAGTGCGGAGGTCACATGGTTGGGCCATGTGTTGGCCTGGGCACCTACAGTTCTTGCCAAAAGGGTCACTTGAGCAAGGAACACTGATTTATCTGAATAGAAATCTGTCAACAACCCCTTGGAGGAAACCAAACCCCCTGGTCCACTGCCTTGGGCCACATACTTTCCTCCCCCAACCAGGGAAGTCTCAGCTCCCCATCTATCAGTGGCTCTCTTCCTCTTTGTAATTCCAGACCTCAGTCTAGCCTGGGACTTCTTCCCACCAAAGCCGCCAGTGACACCGAGTGCCGTGCCATGCTCGTGCAAGATCTTCATTACTGGTGAGTTGAGCCGACTGCAGAGAGATTTACCTACTGCAGAGAGTCCCTCCCTTGAGATGCCCACCTCACAGCCACCTGCATGCAACTGTCCTACGGGGGGCACGTAGGACAGGGCAAACCACAAGTGTGACAACGGGTCCCCGAGACAGAGGGGCACTTGAGGGTCACGTGAGATGTGGCTGGGAATGCCCGGGGCCAACACTGTGGGAGCCAGACTCACCAGTGAGGTGGACCCAGTCATGGACACGGCCTGGCCTCTGTCCAAGAGGGATGCCCTTGGGCCAGGCTGCCCACGCTTAGCCCACCTAGGCCCGTGAGAGTGCATCCCTGGCGCCAGGTGTTACCGTTTCTGCAGAACGGTGACGAACTCGGTGAGCCGGTCACGCTCCACCTCAGCGGCCTGCCACAGGGCTTTGAACTCTGTCACCTGTGTCTGCCAGGCTTTTTGTTCTGGGGAGTCCGAGAACCTGGGGACCAAGGTGCGGGCAGAGGTCATTTAAGGGTTACCTGAAGAGATGCTTATCCCTATGGTGGTGGGAGGGGCTGGAAGGACATTCAGGGGTCCTCAGAGGGTACCAGAGAGAAGAAGCCAATCCAGCCCCTCCCGGCCTCTTCCATTGGCTTCTTCTCAGTTTACTGTTCCTGGGCCTGCTGAAGTCTCTAGACCTCACTTAGCTGGCTCCAGAGCCAGACCCCAGCAGGGCTGTAGTTTCATCAGCACCTTTGTCCATCCAATCCCTGTAGGGGCCTGGAGTTAGTCTGGTGGCTATGGAAGTTGGCTCTTGGGGACCTGGGGGTGCCCTGGGAACCTGTGTGGCCTGGGACCTGACCACCCTTCTCAGTGTCAGGTAGGCCCAGCCTCTGTCTCCCTGTCAGCCTGTCCTGGCTCTCCTGTATCTCCTGGCATGGCTCCAAGCCCAGTCCACTTTCCTGGACCCTGGACACTTGCTTTGTAATTTGGTCAGTTTTCTCCAGCCCTGATCCAGCCCATCACCGGTTCCCTCCTCACCACTGGGCCTTACCTGCTGGCTGGGGTTGGGACCCAAGGTGAGCTCTGCCCCCCACCCCAAGCCCCCAGAGCCCATGTGCGAGTGCCAAGCTGCTTTCTGCTCTGCCCTCGCCCTTCCCAGGGAGACCCTGGTGATGCTGACTCGCTCTTCCAGAATCACAGGACATGGGGAGGGCGGGGCCGCAGTCCTCCCTCTAAACAGGGATTGGTTGAGATGGGCTCTGAGGACTACAGGCTCCTCCATTTTCCGGCTCCTAAATACACTCTAAGGCCCTGCCGCTCAGTGTGGTCTTTGAGCCAGCGACTGTGGCATCACCTGGGAGCTTGTTGGAACTGCAGGATCCCACTTCCTGCAGGATCTGACCTGCGGAATCAGAACCTGCATCTAACCCGGCAGATCCTCAGCTGATTCGCGTGCACAGCGCAGTGGGGAACCCTACGCCAGTCACCCCTGTGACCTCACGTGTTGGGGGAGGAGCTGATCCCCTTGCCCCGCCTGCCTCCCAGGCACCCCATCAGAGCCGCCACGCCAGCCCTGACAGACACACTCTCTGGGGTCACTCCCACCCCGTGAACGTCTGTCCTGTCGCTGACGGGAGAGCACTGTAGGCTCCGTGAGGGCAGGGGCCCGCACACGGTTGGGTTCAGTAAATATTTGTGTGTGGTGGAAGAAACAAGCTTAAGAACCAGCAGTCTGGGCAGCCCAGGGCACATCGGCTCCTGTATCCCTGTGGAGTGCAAAGGTCATGGCCACATAAGCCTGGAAGGGACCTTGGGGGCATCTTGTCCATCTTCTTGCCTCTACTACTGTGACAACCACCTCAGAGTGACAGAGCCTGTCTGTTTTCCTTGTGGTGTTGGAAGAGTGTGGCATGGGCCTTGAGGCTCAGAGTTGGGCCCCTCTCTCCCAGTGCCCTTGTGACCCCAGGCTGCTGGCTGGGGCATCTGCAGGGGTGGCCTTGGCCCACGGGTACCTGTGCTACCAAGTGTCAGGCCAGAAGTATCCCAAGCACTTCCTGGGGAATAGCAGCCCAAGGAGGACCCATCTGCCGGAGCCACACAGCAAGTCAAACATGAGATGAGGGCCCCTCAGAGGCTCGACCGGAACCTGAACTGACCTGCCCGAGGGGTGGGAGAAGCAGCTGACAGCCGGAGCGCAGCTCCAGTGGACAGTGGGTGGGGCTCGGGACAGGGCTCCGAGGCAGGACAAAGCCACCCTTTGTCTGTGAGCTGGCAGGAAGAACAAGGGCCCATTTAAGCCCTAAGGCTTGATTCTGTCAACAAAGAGGGGGCCAGAGAGCTGAGGGGATATCAGTGGCTTAAAGTGGGAACCCATATGACGTGAAATTCTTCCCCTAGAGATGGACTCTCAACGCGCAAGGGGAGGCAAGGGAAGGTGCTGGGCTCCAGGCCCTGGAAGATTCCTCGTGTTAACTCTGTGGTAGCAGGAAGGAACACTAGACCGAGACTCTAGTTCTGAAGCCGCTTGCCCTATCACGTTGGATAAGGCACTGGACCTCCCTGACCCTCTATGTCCTTATGGAACCTTGGAAGAGTCCCTGGACTTGGCCTGGCCTCGGTTTCCCATCCTTGTCATGGGATGGCAATACTGACTGAGAAGTCAAGGATGGGAAGGCCTGTGAGGGCCCGGGGTGGGGGGCCTGGGTTCCTACCTGGGTGAGGGCCCGTGAGGACTGTGCAGGGAAGGCCATGTGAGAGCAGATTCCACCAGTGTGTGGCCCAGGCTGGTCACGGAGCTGTGCGAAGGCGGAACGGGCACATCACCACGGGCAGGCAGGCTGGGCCCAGCTGGGAGGGGAGCAGGGGCCAGCAGGGCACTGGGGAGCCAGAGGAGGGGGCCAGCACTGGCCCTTGCAGCAGCCCTGTGGATCTGCTGCCCTCCTTTCCAGGACCCTTGCTTGCTTAAAACAAGACAGGAGCAGGGGACATCAGAGCCGCGAACAACCCAACACAGGTGTGTTTGAGAATCCTAGAAGCAGGTGAGATTCGAGGCCAGCTGGGAGAGGAATTTACAGGGAGCTACAACCAAACGCTCTTGAAGTAATACTATCTGGACCTAACTGGCTCCTTCATGCAGAGGCAGGGCTGACGGAAGCCCCCCGCAACCCCGCCCCACTTTGGGAGGACAACACCACAGGCATCGTAAAATTGCACCCGTGGCTTCCCATCCTTTCTTCTGAATAATTACTATTCACTTTCCAACCCCTCCCACTTTTTCTTACCGAGAAGATCCAAGCCTGCCAGCGTGATCACCTGCTGAGGCCGGGGAATTGGTCAGGCCCGGGTCCTCGGGGAACTTGGCGGAAGCCGGGTTGACCTCGGGCCCACTGGACCCCTCGCCTACTCCTTTATTCCGAAGATACTGCAGGGAACAGATGTGGGTTCCCTTCTCAGGGCTTTGGCTCAGAGGCCTGGAGAAGGCAGGAGGGGGCCTTGGCTGGATTTTGGGGCTTTCGGGAGATATGAAAGAGGCTTCTTTGCAGGAGTGCAAAGCGAGGCCTGTTTGGTGAAGACGCTCCTTGCATTATAATGACAGCTAATAATGCCTCTCTTCAGAAAGGGAGCTTCATGGCCAAAGGAGGGTGACCGGGCCAGGAAGTTGTTCCACATTCAGGTCCCAGGGGGAAGTATGGGGACAGCCCCACCTCTCTAGGTAGCCCCACCCACATGGATGAATGCCAGGTGTGACTTGAGGCCCCTGGCCTTTGTCAGCTGGAGACACTCAGACCTTCCCCCATCCCTCCCTCTTCCGGATGGCTGGTGGGGCCGGCTGAAGGAGGAGCACTGCAGGACCCCCAGCAGGAGGTCAGGCTGCCATCAACGGTGGACCAGTTGGCGTGAGCCCCAAACAACCTGGCCTGTCCCCCAAGCCCTGCCCATCCTGAGAAAACTCTCAGTGTGTGCCAGCTTGTCTGGTGGGTAGCGCTTGGCCCCAGCTGTCCGGGGGCCTCTGAGGTGAGAATCAGTCTTCTTTTGTGTGCCTGGAGCCAGGACAGCGGTGAGGTGAAGATGCTGTCCCTTCCAGGCCTCGGCCGAGGGAAAACATCTTCGGGAGCTCACTCCTTAGACGAGCATTGACTGAGCAACTACTGTGGGCTCAGTCTTGGGCCAGGCACCATGGTCTTTTCCCCCTCAAGGAGAGGTTGGGGGAGAAAACAGGAAATTGATCACACAGCACGACCAAATTTTGGCTTGGGAATGTACAGGGAGTTAGGAGAGTGCCCAGGAGGGGCACGTAACCCAGAATGGGAGCCCTGGAACTTCCTGGAGGAGCTCTTGACTAATAAGATCTAAAGGCTGAGGGGGAGGAAAGGGAAGGTGTGTGCTTCAGGTGTGTGCTTCAGGTATGTTCACAGGCCCAGGGTAGGGAGAAAGTAAGGCCATGGAGGAGCTAAATGGCATTCACATGGCCAGAGTTGTGGAAAGTGGGGAGTGAAGAGAAGATTCAGGGTTGGGGGGGCAGCAGGAGCTAGTCACATGGCGCCCTGCAAACTGGACGAAGGAGCGTGGCTTCCCTTCTGCCATCCCACTGCCTGGAATGTGGACGTAAAGGCTGGCACTGTGGCCACCATCTTGGACCATGAGGACGAAGGCCACAGCTGGGGAGGGAGAGGGTGAGCTGGCAGGAGCCCGAACCCTTGAGGACTGGGTGAGGCGGAGAGTGATGGGGAGCCACAGACAGGTTTTATGTGGAGCAGGGAGACAATCTGGTGTGTCCCTTCGAGAGGAAAGGTGTGTGCACAGTGGGCCGGGGAGCCAGATGGAAGCAGGGGGCCAAAGTGGGACCAGGTAGGACGTGGCACAGCCCAAGTGAAGGCAGGTGGGGAGAAGCGGAGGTGGTTGAGGTTTCTCTGGATACTGGATGGACTTGCCAGGACTTGGGAATGGATGCTGGGCTGAGCCAGCGCCCTACTCACCTGCATACTGAGTTGCCCGATCTCCACCTCCAGCTGCCGCACCTTGGCCTCCCGCTCAGCCACCGTGGCCCGCAGCTGGGCCACGAGGCTGCTGCTCTGCTGAGCCTCATTGTTGAGCTGCTGGTGCAAGTGGTGCTTGGACGCTCGCGTCTTCTCCTCCTGCAGACTCAGGCTGCCCAGAATCTCCTGTAGCTGCTTCAACTGGTCCTGCGGGGCCAAGTGGGAGGGTGGGTGAGGGTCAGCCACGGCCCTGAGTAAAGAAGGACACGAGAGAAGACCGCCTCCTCCCACCCGCAGCTCCCACCCTTTCCCTGCTCCCTCGGGAACCTAACAGTGGGACGCTAGTGTTTCCCTGAGAAGCAGGAGGAACACCTTGCCTGTCCTCAGGGCGGGGTTCAACCAGGTTTTCCTGTCCTCAACTTCTTTCTCCCTGAGATCGAGGCTAAGAAGGACATCTAAGCGGCTCTCGGGACAACAGAAAACAGCTCAGATGGTGGCCCCTCAGCCAGTGGGTAAAAAGAAGCCCTATCCCACTGTGCTGGAAGACCACCTTTGAAGGCAGTACCTGGACCCCTCACCACGGATCCTTCAGCACCTGATGGAGGTCCCCTCCCTGGAGATGCTCCCAAGGAGACCTCTGGGGTGGAGGCTTCCTGCCTGGGGGCTGGGAAGGACCATATTGGCGACCTGGAACAGGTGAGGGCGTTGTCTTCACCTCTTTGTGGAGGAAATGGAGGCCCAGAGAGCCCAGGACACACTGCTGGTGAATGGCAGGGCTAGGGCTTGTTTGCAGCTCTCACCATGCACCTTCAGTGACAAAGAATACTGGCCCTAGGGACCTCAATGGACATCCAGGCCACACCTTATTTAAAAACTGGGAGCTGAGGCTTCCCTGGTGGCGCAGTGGTTGAGAATCCGCCTGCCAATGCAGGGGACATGGATTTGAGCCTTGGTCCGGGAAGATCCCACATGCTGCGGAGCAACTAAGCCCGTGCGCCACAACTACTGAGCCTGCGAGCCACAACTACTGAACCTGAGTGCCACAACTACTGAAGCCCGTGAGCCTAGAGCCCGTGCTCCGCAACAAGAGAAGCCACCACAATGAGAAGCCCGCGCACAGCAACTAAGAGCCAACACAGCCAAAAATAAACAAATGAAATAAATAAATTTATAAAAATAAAATAAAAACTGAGACCTGAGGCTCAGAGAGGGGATGCAATTAGCCTAGAATCACACAGTGAGGTATGAACAGAGGGGGCCCAGATTTCAGGTCTTTTGTGCCCTGCCCACCACACTGCCTGGTGAATTATTATGGACCAAGGCATGCCTAAGCCAGCATCAGTTCCCCCTTGCACCACCGTCAAGCCAGTCATGACCACCCCAGGGGCCTGTGGGCACAGCTAGGAATTCAGAGACCAAAACCCTGGGGTGGCTCAGGCCCCAGAGGGAAAAGGCCAGGCTAGGGTCAGGAAAGCAGTGCGGCTTTGTTAATCAAAGGAGGTTTGAATTCAGTTGTGTGGCCTTGGATGACTTATCTAGCCAATTAGAGCCTTGGTTTCCCCATCCGTGCAATGGGATTATGTGTCCCTAAGGGTTATCTTGGTGACTAACCATTATAAACCACACCCCACGTGCCCAGAAGCGGGGGTGCTGTATGCTGTCACACAGACAAGGATATGCACCAGCGCCCCGCTCCGTCGTCCCTTCCGTTCCTCCATGAGAAATATCCCAGGGTGTAATCCCATCTGCTGCCCCCTCATCCTCTTCTTTCTCCTTTGGGGTCCACAGGTGCAGTGCCTTGTGCCCGGCATCAACCTCACATAACGCGACCTGTACTGGCCCTCGGGCAGCCTCTGAGTTGCTCCCGTACTTGCAGCCAAGCTTCGGGGCTGGGCCCAGTGGAGGCAATGAGCTCCCGGGTTATGCAGGTGGCATTTTGGGGTGAGGGAGGGCTCCGGGGGAGCTGGGGCTGGGTCACAGGCCTCTGGGTGGGGCAGGGGTCCCAGAGGTGGCTGTACCATGAGGGCGTCGATGAGCTCGTCGTCATGCCGGCCCTTCTCCACGAGGGTCCCCATCTGACTCCTGAGGGTCTTCAGTTCGCTCGACAGCACCTTGTTCCGGGACCTCACGCCCTCAAACTTCTTTTTCAGCTCCTCGAGCTCTCTCTGGAGGGCATCCCGCTCCGCTGCAAGTTTCTGTAACCAGAGGGCACGGTCACGGGCTGCAGGGCTGAGTGGGACTCGGGCCATGGCTGAGCCCTCGCTCTCACTCGCTGGTGAGGCCAGAGCTGGGAGGGGACTTGTTGAGGTCACAGGGCAAGTCAGTGGGGCCTGAGCCCTGACTCCCAGCCTCGGCCTCCCGGGGTGTCAGGCAGCCCAAGCACATGATGGACGTGACCCAGATGGATGACAGCCCGAGAACACAGGGGCCAGACTCGGACACGAGAGGAAACCCACTGGCCAACGCTGGGTGTGTCCTCCCGAGGACCCTCAATCCCTGCCTGAGAGGCAAAAAGAGAAAAGCCATGCTTCGGTGGACAGCGCCAAGCCTAGGGTTCAAACCGAAGTGCCTCATTCCACCAAGAGCTGGTTTCAGGTCCAGCATCTCCAAAACAGCCAGAATGCGGCCACCCGACGTCCATGAAATGGGCTCTGGGTGAGGAACCCGTCAGGCAGCTCAAGGTGGAGGGACAGGACGTGAGGAACATGCACAGAGGTGACCCCGAACCTCAGAGCCTCCAAGTCCTCGCAGGGGTGGTCGTGGTCTCCTGGCCCCAGGCGCCCCTGACCCCCTGCCAGGCACACGTTACCTCCCAGCTTTCCTGTTTTTCCCTCTCCAGGTTGTGGATCCTCCGCAGATTTTTCTCCTGTGCCGACAGCTTCCTTGGATCGGGATAGACAGACAGCTCATCACTGGCCGTTTCTACCGACCGGCTCCGAGTCTGTCCCAGCTGTTTCTCAAGCTCTCGAACCTGAGGGTGGTTCCACAACAGGTCTGCAGTCAGACTCGACCCTCAGAGGGGCCGCCCTGTGATGTGACAGGAGACCCCACCAGACAGAGGACAACACGGTTCCAGATGGACGTGGAGGTCCCTAGGAGAGGGACTGGGGTGGGGGACGGATGGGAGGGACCTGCGGTGGCATCCTGAGCAAAACAAGGGGAGACACTGGGGAGGTTTCGCTTGGAAAAGAGAGACTTCAAAGTAAATGAGAAAAATCACCCTATCTCTGAGGCCAAGAAGCAGATGTGTAGCCCCAGGAACTTGGGAGGGAAAGGATAGCAGGTCTTAGTACCAGGAAGAACTGACAGGCCACCCAAGCCAGGGCGGGCTCCTCGGGAGGCTACGGGCTCCTGGCCACTTGGAGGAGGTGCTGCAGAGGGTGGGCAGGGTTTGGAAGCGGGGAGACCAGCTCAAAGCCTCGCCGCCTGTGTGACTGTGCACAGATTACTTAACGTCTCTGAATCTCAGGTCCCTCATCTGTGGAGAGGCCTGTGAGTAACACGCTGCATCATGTTGTTATGAGAATTCCGTACCCTGAAGTTGTCTGAGCCTGGGAGTCCCCAAGATGCTTCTTGGGATGACAGATCTTGGGGCCCACTCCATACCAACAAGTCAGAGCTCCACGGGAAGAACGCGGGGATCTGCATTTTAAACAAGGGCTACGGGTGATTTCTAGGATTAGGCAACTTCGAGAAACCCCAAAATGGCCTGGGTGAAGCCCTCGGCACAGGGGAGGTGGATGTCATCCGACAGAACCACGGCTTGATCACACTGGGTTTAAAGTGGATAACTCCTAGGGTCCTTCTAACCCTGATTTCCACGTCAACGCAACATAAATGATGGAACAAAGTTGGGTAAACCTGAGCCAGGGGCAAAATTCACTAGGATCCCTGGGGCCTCAGGATGGCTTTGAAAGCACATTTCAGTGCCCCCGTGTGGCACTGTGTGGTAATTCCATTTAAACGTTAAAGAACACAGTACTATTACTTTGAACCGTTTGTTCACAGCTTAACAACACTCACAATGATAACTAATGTGTTGAGTGTTTACTATGGCCAGGCACTGTGCTGGGCACTTCCCAAACGATATTTCATTTAACCCACAACAACCCTACAAGGAAGGCATTATTATTTCCATTTTACAGGCGAGGAGACTGCGACACAGAGAGATGAAGAGATTTGCCCAAAGACACCAAACTTAGAGACAAGTGACTGAGGCCAGACTCAGACTCAGGTCTCTTGAACCACAAGGCCACACACTGGTCGTTAACCACAGTTTTTCAGAGACCTCTCCCCCTTCATGTTGGCTTCAGGGATCCCACAGGAGACCCTGAGGGGAAAAGCCACCTGGGAACCTGGGAATGAAGGCAACGCACTTGGCAAATAGTGGAAACGACACACTTATTTGTGTGACTCTTGGTTTCTTGGGACAGCGAACCTTCGGACGGTGTTTCCTCCATGCCAGGCCCTGTGGTAAGCAATTTACACATCTGTACTCATTCAGTCCTCCCAACAACGATGCGGGGTAGGCACTGTCATTATCCACAGTACACACAGGAGGAAACTGAGGCACAGAGAGGCGAAGCAACTTGCCCAAGGCCACACAGTTGGTGGGTGGTGGGCTGAGATTTGAAGCCAAGCAGTCCAGCTGCGGAGCCCCTGTTCCTAGCCTCTAGGAGCGTAAAGAGGGAGACAGGCTAAGTTTTTTGGGGGGGGGATGGTAATTAAAACCTTCAAAAGCCTACAGGCATCTGGACAAAACTGGAAAAAGCCTACAACAGTCACGCAAATTTACATGAACCGGGGAAAAAAATCTGCCTGGAGTAAAATAAATCAGAGGCTCTGGTATTTGTTGAGCGCCAGTGCCTGGTATGTAGTGTTATATAAATGCTTGTTCACTTAATGACAAATGAAAATCAGGCTGGCTGGGGAGAACGTAGAACAACAGCCCTGCAAGTGCGCTCTGCAGAACCTAAAGGCCATTTTCGGGTTCTGTGTCTTTAATGTGGGTCAGCGTGGGTCTTTCTGGGGCATTTCAAGCCTTACGGTCAGGGCCAGGAGAAGTCTGATGACTCACTCACCTTGCTCTGCAAGACGAGAATTTGTTGAGCTCGACCCCTCCATGTCCCAGGTGAGGACAGGAGCTGCTGGATGTTCACATCTTCCCCAATCTCATTGGTTAAAACCTGAGAAAGGTGAGGCCTTCGGTATGGCCGGGAGAGAGGGCTCTGCCACAGCCCTAAAGCTGCTGTACGTGCAGAAACAGTGCTGGGTGCGTGGGGCTCCCCGAAGGCCCGGCCTCCACCTGCACAACCTTCCCCCTTCCCCCGCTCCCCGCCTCAAAGGCCAATTGACCACGCTCCACGAGCAGCTCTCCCTGGGAAAGCATTGAACCCATCATTCCCAGCACTTCTTGGTGATGCTTAGGGCAGACAAGGAACTGCTGTCCATGCCCAGGTGGGGCCCCTTGCCCTTGACACATTCTGGGATGAGTGGACCACAAAATTGACCAAGACCTGCTCCAAATTTGTTCACCTGTCACCCAGAACGGACATCATTCTGGATGGCTCCAGGGAGGACACGGCCACAGGGCCTCGCCCTCCGTGCAAAGCCATTGACAAGGGGCCATGTCTGAGTGCAGCAAGGAGTGGGGGGCTACCGAATGTCACTTGGGGATGTTTGGTTCCAGAAGGGCCCAGCTTTGTGGCTGTTGCAGAGAGGTGTTCAGACCCAACTTCGAGGCTTTGAGGTGGAAACAGTATACCCCAGCTTGTGCCCTGGGCCCCTCTGCAGCCTGTCACGGAAACCCATCTAGCGTACCAAGTCTCTGGTGCTTGTTTCCACAATAGAACTCTGTTTTGGAAATCTTGGCTGGTCTGAGTGGTTCCAGCAGGAACCGCTGCTGGTGGTACAAATGCCAGAGAATTCACTATGTAAATAAAAATAAATAATGAACCAGCTGGGCCTGCCTCCCAAGTCCGAGCGTTTTCCTTTGAAAGGGGCCTTTAACACACAAACAACCTTAACATTTTCTCATATTATAGACAGCAGAGGGCAGGAGACGGGTCTCGGTAGGCTTCCAAGTCCAAGGTGGCTTATTAAGGAGATGCCCAGGATCTATTGGGGTGCACGTAGCACAGGGAAGGTGGAAGGGCCTCTCCAGGGTGGACAGCACTGTCCTCCTCCATCCAGGGCTGGGCGGGCCCCACAAGGGCCTCTATGCAGGGTCATGCAGGCAGCCGGCAACCACCCTCACCTGATGGGTCTGTTTCAAGGGCTGGAAGGAAGTTACTGGATCTGAGCCTGACCCAGAACAAGCAGCGTGATGTTCACGGGGCCCAGCTCCTGAATGGAAGCCATTGTCCCAGCCATGACCTTCCCAGTCCCAGGCCCACCCACGAGGACCCGAACCCTGGCCGGGAAATACCTTCTGGGCCACCCGGAGCTCCTGCTTCACAGCCCGGATCTGGTTGCGGAGGTCACTCATCTTCAGGTTTGTGGCCGCCAGCCTGTCCTGCAAGACCTTCACCTCTGGGCTGTCCTGCTAGTTGGGAAAGACAGGAGGGAGAGCAGTCATTTGAGGCCTAGATAGTAATAATAATCACAGCCCCCGTTTATCCAGGTATGTGCAGGTACCACACGAAGTGCTTGACAAGGAGGAACTCATTTCATCCTCATGACCCCTTTGAGGCAGGTTCCGTTACCGATGCAGAGCAGAGGCTGGAGGGGGGTGACCCCTCGGCTTGGGGGACCTGGTAGGTAAGGGGGAGCGTGGATGTGGATCCCGGCAGCCCAGCTTTGGGGGCTGAGCCCTGTGCCCCGAGGGTGGCGCACACGGGTGGACGTGGGTGGTGACCGCAGACAGGGAGCATCTGGATGAAGCTGCTTCCCAACTCCCAGACACTCCCAGGCTGTGGGCCCTGCTGTGCTCAGAGACTGGCATCATAGCAAATCCATCCTCACTCAGGATGAAGAGGGGCGCTGGCTCCTTTAGCGAAGGCGGCCCCAGCTTGGCAGGAGGGCCATGACCATCCCAACTTGGGGCCTTCCTCTCCTAGAATTGTCAGACTGGGCCTTGGGCTCCCTTTCCTGGCAATGAGCTCACTGAATAGAAATACGGACCCAGTTTAATCCCCAAATGCTCCATTTCTGTGGCTTGAAGAACTGCAGGAACCATGAAAACTCTGCCTGCTGGAACTCTTAGCAAAGTCTTTTTTTAAAACCATATTTCATTTAAACTATTTGGATGAAACTTTTCTCAAATGTGTTCCCCATTTGTGACTTAAATAGAAGTTCCTGAAACCCTCAGAACTTTGGCATTAAAGGGACTCCAAGGTCAGCCCATTCAAACCCTTTCCATAGGTGATGCAGATAAGGTCCAGAGAAGGGAAATAACATGGCCTCACAGGCACACAGCTGGTTGGGGTGACAGAAGTGGGATTAGAGGCCTGGTCCTTCCTTTGCACTGGCTGATTCTCCCAATATAAGCTTTTGCTGATGCCAGGGCATCGTGGTGACAGAAACATTGGTTGGTGGGTTGTGTGTCCCATCAGGCAATGACACTAAGACCATCTGCTCCTGTCCCAGCAGATCAGGTGGACTAGACTTCTGGGAAACAGGATGGGTACTGCATGGCTTTCTGAACTTTCCTTAGTAGCCACAGACAAAACCTCCTGTGAATGCTACTGTGAAAGATAGATCCCAGAAGACTGGGTCTGGGGAGTTCCATGGACCTCAGAGGCTCTGGGCAGCCCCGCTGAAAACCACTGGTCAAGGAAACTAGACCTGCACACAGGCCCCAGAAGACCTGGACTCATCTGGTCTTCTCATCTAGGAAACGGCTGCTTCTTCACAGCACCCCTAGGAGGCTAAACAGAGTAACCAGTGTGAGCAGAATTTGCAAATTGGGAATTTACATAAAACATACATGCACCTTTCTTTCTATTTTTTTCTTTTTGCCGTACACAGGTCTCTCACTGTTGTTGCTTTTCGCGTTGTGGAGCACAGGCTCCGGACGCGCAGGCTCAGCGGCCATGGCTCACGGGCCCAGCCGCTCCGCGGCATGATGGGATCTTCCCCGCCCGGGGCACGAACCCGTATCCCCTGCATCGGCAGGCGGACTCTCAATCACTGCACCATCAGGGAAGCCGCATCTCTCATCTATATTTTTGCATATCCTTCCGCCGCCTGGCCGTATGCCGTTCCTCTCCACTGCTGTTGGGAGCCTGTCTGCTCCCCTGCTAAGGTGCTGCTTTGAATCTGCCCTGGGTTGGGAAGCAACATTCCCTGCCTGTCAGATCTTCCGTGCCATGAGCCCCTGCTGGCTCTGGTGGTTGGCGGTGCAGGAGCCCTGAGAGCATTTGGGAGCCTGAGGGCACGGAAGCGCACACCGGCTGGATCCGGATCTGAGACCCGGGCGGCAACGACTGTCTCCGAGCGTCGTTTTCTCTTGTGTGAAATGGGGGCGCGTCATGCCAGCCTCCGGGGTACATGTGAGTGTTGATGGGATAACGCACGTAAAGGGTGCCCTCTGGGGCAGATTCTGACGGGGGTCGATGCTGGGGGGCATAGCCTGGCTTGGGTGGGCAGCCGGCAAAGGCGGCTGAGGGCCGTATGGTGTTCTGGTGAAGGCATCACCCCCTCTGCTCTGCCAGGCCCCAGACCTCCCCTCCCAGGAAACTGAGCCAACCCTACCTTCCTGACATTTCAGAGCTGCTTCTGCCCAGAGTGAGATTTCACAGGCTTTGTGGGTGTCTTGGGCCTGGGCACGCCCCTCCCCCACCCCGGGCTGTTTCCTCTCAGGCGATACCGGAAATGGTGTCCATGGGAGCAGATAGCGCCAAGGCCACTCACACCACAGCTTCATGAGGCCCCACGCAGAGTGAGGGCGTTCAGCTCCACTCTGGAATGTGCTCGGAGCTCTGGACTGGGATGTTGGGGTGAGCCTGCAGGCTCCGGAGTATGGCCCAGGCTTGGGTCGCCCTGAACAGTCTAACGAGGGGGACATGGCTATTGTCCCCTCTCTGATCAGAAGATGCCCGGGAAAACACGTGTCCTGAGGAATGGAGACTGCAACCCACCACGCACTCTTCCGTCAGAAACCTCCCAGGCTCCCTGCAGCCACAGAATGAAGTTGGAATTCCTACTCCAGCTACCGTCAAGGCCTCCATCCACAGGTGACTTTGTTTTGTTTTGATATGTTCCCCTTTTCCTCGTCAGGGCCCCTGGGCTGCAGCCAGACGTTATCCAGCTGATGCCCAGCTAACAAACAGAATAGGAATATTGATGCTTTCCTGCTCTGAGCTTGTACTGCTTCTGCTGGAAGGGCCACCCCCATCTTCCTGCTCCAGCAAGGCCACCTGAGGAAGCCCTCATCCATCCCACCTCCTGGCTGCCTCAGGTGGAGCGTGTGCTCCCTCTGTGAACTCAGGGCCTAGGGGCTTTCTCTGAAGGCCCTGTCCCCCTCCTTCCTTTAATATGCCTACTCATCTCCCCTCTTGAACCCCCTGTAGACAGTGGGCCTGTCTTTGATTCTCTGTGTTCCAGGGCTCAGAACATTCTGTCAGGCTCAACAAGTGACTGAACAAGTAGTTTCCCATTTAGGACAGCCCCAGTCAGAGGTATGGATAAACAAGGGGCAGCTTAGAAGCGTCCCTCAGAGCTGGGAAAGGCACTGAATGACACTCAGTCTAGCGTCTGCTGAGGGCGGAGCCCCTCCATTGCCTCCCCAGCAATGAGACAGATCTACACAAGACTAGCCTTCAGGAGACATGTTCACCCCTGACCTGGAAGCTGAGGGGCCCATCCCTCGAGGGCAGTATTCTCCTCAAGACAGGCATGAGGCGGCTTGATCTTGAGTCATAGACAACAGCGAAGATTGGGTGGAAAAGGGGCACTGAACTAGGAGTCCTGAGGCTTGGATTCCGTTCCACCCACTCATTTGGCTTCTTAAGAAAACCATGGGGGGAATTCCTTGGTGGTCCAGTGGTTAGGACTTGGTGCTCTCACTGCCGAGGCCCCAGGTTCAATCCCTGGTCGGGGAACTAAAATCCCATAAGCTGTGAGGTGTGGCCAAAAAAAAAAAGAAAAGAAAAGAAGACCAAGGGGAGGCCTCCTGGGATGTTCTTGAGACTCTGAGCTATTTATTGTCTGGCTTGGGCTCCGTGCTCCTCCCCGGTGGCCCACTGGTGCCACCTTTCACGGAGCTGCAATTCCCACGCCCTGAGTTTCATGGAGGCTCATTGGCTCAGAAAAACTGGAATCTTGGGAACAGCCCCATTCCCAAGAGTCACTTTTACGCTGTAGATTTGGAGTTCCACAAAGGGGAGACTTCTTACAATATGGATTGCCCCAGCAAAAGCCAGGGTTCTGTTGAGGAGTGAGCTCCCCGTCCCCGGGTTAAGGTAGAGAGGCTGGATGTCTCTCCAGTAAGGATGCTGTAACGGACATCCTTTACAGCTGGGCTGAGAGCAGGAGGCTAATTGGATCAGGTCTTCCTTCCCTCCTGGTCGTGAAATTCTAGGATTCTGTGTCCTCAGGCCCCTCCTGACCTCCCTCTCTGGGGACTAAATCAGAGTTAACCCCTCGCCAGCCTTCACTGGGGCATTCTTGGCCTCAGACAGTAGACTTGGTCACTGTCCCCTGATGGCTATTCTGAGGATGCTGCAATGGTGGCACTGGCTCAGCAATGGGGTGGATGCCGGACAGACGCACCTACGCCCCCATGGAAGAGGGGAGGCCCAAGCCCATGACTGCCTCACACACCCCCCAGCACAGAAGAGAATTCATACCAAGGCTCTGTCTCCCATCTGGGCCTTCAGCAGCTTGGCTCCTGCGTCGGTGGCCCCCTTGGCTGGCAGCCTGGCCAGGGCCATCTGCAGCTGAAAAAGCAAACCTGGCACTTAATATTTAATTCTGCTCAGCAGTTGCAGCGCCTGAGTGAAGGGCTCCGGTGCTGCCGTCGGATGTGTGCTCACGGATCTCAGCAGTCCGTCCCTTCAGCTCATTTTAAGGCCCATGAATGGAAGAACTCTCCTTCACAAGGCACTCTGCGATGGGAGAGGGTTTAACTGATCGTCTGCCCCACTCCCCAGTCGCAGCCTAGGATTCACGAACAGCTTAGTAAATAATGATTCTGCAACCATGGTCTGCATCTAACAACAGCCTTGGGAGGCGGAGAGAAAAGGAACTACGGACTTCACATCACAGTTGAGGAGACAAGATCAGAGACACTGAGAAACCCTCCACTCAGGCTCATGGCCTGGTGGCCAAGACCACTGCCGTATACAGACAGCCAACCAACCCTTTAAGGGTTTCCCAATTGTCCTTCACACAAAGACCATCCCTGTCCGACAAGGCTGGGCACCACCCACCCTCCCACCTCTCTGACCTCATCCTGTTCCAAGCTTGGCCACATTGGTCCCCTTTCAGGCCTTTATTCCTATTCAGGGCCTTTGTACCTGCTGGGTCCTCTGCATGAAGGCCTCTCCCCCACCCCTCCGAGTCTGGCCCCTTCTCATCCTCCAGGGACCCACTGTGCATACTCCCCCCTCTAAGGGGCCCTCGATGCTGGTCTGTCTCCAGGAGGGCAAGGACCAGGCCTATTTTACTCCCCACAGTCTCCCCAGGGCCTGGCCCAGAGCCTGCGATGGTTCTCAAAAAATACGTTATAGAATAAAGAAGGTCTAATTCAATGCCAAGTGTAGTGACTGTGGAGGACTTTGGAGAGCAACAGAACTGGATTTGAAATCCGGCACCACCACGTGCTGTGTGACTTGAGAAAACCTCTTAACATCTGCCAGCCTCTGCTCCTCCAGCCACATAAGGAGAAGCTGCGTAGGTTCACTCTAGCTCCTGAGGGACCCTGAACCGCTGGGTCTTGTGCCCTCTCTTGACTGGAGGGGTTTGTCATCAGCTGTGGGAAGGTAGGGGCAGCAGAAAGAGGAAGGTGGACAAAAGTGAGACGAACTGGTGGAACGCTCCTGGCTCTAGCTTCAGATTAGCAAGGATCCCTGTTAATTTATTCAACAATGCCTTTCTGGTGCTAACTACCTGCTAGGCACTGTTCTAAGCATTTTACAGTGTTAAGTCATTTAAGCCTCAGAAAACCTTGGGGTGAGTGCCGTTATAACTGCCACGTGACAGGTGGAAGAAACTGAGGCACGGAGAGCTTATACCTGGCTCCAAGTCACAACACAAGTCAGTAGTGGAGCTGAGATTCACACCCAGGTGGTCAGGCTCCAAGCTTGCGTCCTCCTTGCTATGTCGGGCTATCTCTCCACCGCCTGCGTCCTCCTTGCTTCCCGACACTCTCCCCTCTCAGGATATGACAGAGACTGAGGGACTCATTGCAAACACTGACCCACCAGTCCTTGGGAAGGACCTACAGCATCTAAGTGTGCTCCCTCTCTGGAGGAGTGGCGCGGGGTACAGGGAACCCGGGGCAGGGGCGCCTGAGGCCCCTCACCTCTTGCTCCAGCTCCCGGATGCGGTTGCTCAGCTGCCTCGCTCTGGTCTTCGCACCCTCGGACTCTGCCATCAGCACCCGGTTCTTTTTGGACAGCTCAACGATCTTGGTGGCAGTCACATCCCCAACCACACCAGCCGTCCCTAAAATGAAGGGAAACGGTAAGGTCAATTAAAAACACAGGCCCACACATCGAACAGCCTTGCTGCTGCTGGCCTGGGCCAGCAGCGACTTGGGCAACAATGAGTAGCTGCCCTCGGCCACCTCGTGTCTGTTGAAGAGGATTAGGACACATCAGGAGAAAAGGAGGAAGAACCTGGGGAAGGAAACCAAACCTAGAAATACAAATGGTCCAGTGGTGAGTTTTCTGGTTATGTTTTCCTCCCAGGACCCCAAAGCATTACAAATCCTGGAACTAGACATCAGAAAGAAGTCTACGAGAAGCCCTCTCTAGTCCGAAGGGCAGGAAGTGGGGCTGAGAGCAAGCCAGGGCTCTCTCCCAACTCTGTCTCCGGACAGGCCTCACTCTTGAAGCTGCAACCCCATGATAATGGGGGCATCAGCGAATGGGCAAGCACAGAAATGCTCAAATATCTGGGTAAATATAATAGACTATCTTGCAACCTTCAGTTTTTTAAAACGTATAATGGTTGAAAGCAAATATGATAGCATAGTCTGACGGGATGTTCAACATATACAGACATAATACATATAAAAGCTGTAATATAAGGGGGGAGGGTACAGGGACTTATATGGTGGTCAAGTTTCTTCATTCCACTTGAAGTGGTGAAATGTTAATTCTAAGTAGACCGTGAAAAGTTATGTGTGTTGTAAGCACTAGCGCAATCACTAAAAAAATTGTACAAAGAAATAGAAAAACTAAACTAAAGCAAACACTAAAAGTCCACCCAAAGGAAAACCAGTTCTTCAGCTGTCAGCAGCCTGTCACTGTGGCCTGGTTTAAAAACATGAACTGAGACTGTCAGACTTTTCTCTTCAAAACGTGAAGTTGGAAATCAGAAATGCGGACTTCTGAGTGAGGACTGGATTTAAGAGGTCTTGAGGGAGGCTGGGGCCGGCAATCGGATGAGGCCATGAGCACACCAGCAGAAGCGGCAGAAGACAGGATGTGGGGCAGGCTGGAGAAGAGGGAGCAGGCCCTGTCTCCCAGGTCTCCTGGGGTGAGGAGGCATCTCCTGCTCTCCCCGGAGCCCATCAACTTCTCAACACCCTTGCAAAAGCTGCCCCTTCGCATCTGAACCCCGAGCCAGGTTAGGTGTTATCATCTGTTCAGTGTGGTTTTGTTTTAGACAGAAGAGGCCAAAGAATGGAGGGAAGCACAACAGGCTATCAAGGGCCTTTAAGATGCCAGATTCCCCTTGCTTTTCAATTCAGCACTGGTCCTCTGGGTGCACCTACTCTTAAAGTCATTTCCTAGCAAAGGCAGAGAGAGACGCTCTGGCAGAGGCCAGGTGAGGCATCGTGCCCTCTGTGATTGCTGACACTGACTTTGTGCTTTCTCAGTCAGCCACCTGGGAATTGCTCAACGGGCATACATCGAGCAGAGGACAGTCAGGGCCAAGGTCCCCACCAGATCTGTAAGAACAAGGTCTAGCTCATAACCACAGGGTCAGTGGTCAATGTCCAGCCCACACCCACAGGGCTAAGGTCATCTCCAGGCCCACAAAGCCAAGGTCCCTAACAGACCCACAGGGTCAAGGTCTCCAGCAACAGAACCAAGGTCCGACTCCGACCTGAAGGGCCAAGGTCCACTGTACATGCTGCTGGATCCCAGGAAATCCTCCCCGAACAGCTAACTCCCCTGTCTTGTCCACCCTTCTCGAGCAGCAACAGCGAGTGGTGTAGAGTAAATGCCTACTTCCACTGGGGCTTTTTCGCGTCCATGATACAGTGTTTGAGCCAGAGCATCCAGGTACAATGGGTGCCGTTGGCTCACCGAACGTGTAGCGAGCATCACGGAGAACTCTTGTCATAAGTCCCAGCGGGGTCACCCACGTGGCCTCCATGGCAGCTGGGCCAGCCCACCTGGACTTCAGAGCAGAAACTGTCGCAACAGCGGTGGAGCTACCTGTGAAGGCAAATCTGTCCTCTTCTATTTTCTTTTTGAGGTGTTTGATTTCAAAGTCCCTCTCCTTCAGCAACTTATACAATCGCCCGTTCTCATCCACTGTTTCCCTGAGTTGATCCCGAAGCCGTTCGATCTCGTCTTCAAGCATCCTGCAAGGCAAAGGCAGAATCACAGGAACCGATGGGCGGGGGTCAGGCCTCCACAGCCCAGGTTTATCGTACCTGGTTGGGCACTGGGTGGAGATAAGAACTGGTCTGTACAAAATAGGAATGAGAAATTAAGGGAATCTCAGTGAGCAGATTTTTAACACACTGTTCTCAAAACTGAACGATTAAGGACACACACAAGTGAAAGGAGAAAAGTTTTTTTTTTTTAATGTGCCAATTTTTATTTTATTTTATTTTTTATTTATTTATTTATTTTTTGCGGTACGCGGGCCTCTCACTGTTGTGGCCTCTCCTGTGCGGAGCACAGGCTCCGGATGCGCAGGCTCAGCGGCCATGGCTTACGGGCCCAGCCGCTCCGCGGCATGTGGGATCTTCCCGGACCGGGGCACGAACCCGTGTCCCCTGCATCGGCAGGCGGACTCCCAACCACTGCGCCACCAGGGAAGCCCAAGAAAGAAGTTTTCAATAACATGGTTTACTACGGATTCAACAGAGCTATATAAAACCCCACCCAGAGAATTCATACTCCTTTCCAGCATCCATGGAACATGCATAAAGATGTATTATAATTTAGGCTTCAAAGGCAACCTTAGCAAATTCCAAATAATGGACATTATACAGACCATTTTCTTAATGGCAATTGACTAAAATTAGAAATCGATACTAAACAGAGAACAAAAATAAAATAAAACACAGAACTCCAAACCCATCATATGCTTGGAACTGAAAAAAAAAAAAACCACACACATACACACACTCCTAAATTATTTATGGGTTAAGAAGAAATCATAATGTGTATTATGAAGCATTTAGAACGGATTGACTGTAGAAGTAATATGTATGAAAACTTGGGAACAGCAGCTAAAGTGATACTTAGAAGGAAATTTATAGCCTTAATTGCATATGTATATTAGAAGACGAAAGAGGAATTGTCTAAGCCTTAAGTTGAGACCAGGTCTCTGGGTCTCTCAGGTAAACCCAATAGGAGATCAGAATAGGTGGCTAGTTTTGTATATTACAATTGTCTTGCAAGTCATTTTTTTAGAACTTTAAAACATGAGGAACATGTGACTGGTGGGTCTGTGATCACTTCTACCATTAGGCATGGAGCCAGCTCCATAGAGGCAGTTGCTCAGGTAGTAAATAAGTTACGGAAATTATAGATAACAGTAATTATTATTAGCTATTATTATTGTTGGTGTTATTCTACCAACAGCTCAAGTCTCCACAAATTCCAGTTTCTCTGACTTGGGGAAAGATCATTTGGGAATAGGTCTGGGGTTAACTTAGAGCTAATATTTAGGAGCCGTATGAATTTTTTCAATTTTTATTGAGAAATCTTTATCTTTTCCTAATTAGCATTTTTCAGTAGAACATTGTGAAAATCGAGAAACTATGAAAAGTAGAATTTGCAGATGGAGAAGATAGATTCTGGGTGAAACCAGAAGCAAAGAGATAGCTCAACAACTGCTGTGATTTTTTTTTTTTTTTTTTGCAAAATGACTAGAAAACAATTTTGTTCCAATCCAGACTCCTGCTTCTAACAACCAATATAAATCAATGCATCTGTGTGACATTGGCAAATTTAAAGCAAAATGAGAAGATTCTGGACTCCTTTCAACTGTTTCACCAACCATATAAAAGCAAGGAATCCATAAACTGCTTCTTTAGGACGGGTATGTTTATGTGTCTTTATGTGTCAGGGAAGGGAAATTGACACAGAACAGTCACCGATGAGGTTTGGAGTAGCGATCAGCTGTGAATCATCAGAACCAGCCAACCAGCTCCTCAAAAACCAAAACACATTTTTCATGAAAGAGAGACTACGTAAGAAAATTCAAGTGAATAAACTACACCTTGATGAGTTTCAAAATTTCCATTTGACTTTAAGTGGTTTTTGAATACACTTCATGTCAAATTATGTCCCTTTATCCGATGCAAGAGTCTTCAATAACAATCTCTGTGTCAAAACTTCTGGGTCTCAGCTGATAAACACACATCTGGTCAACCTGCCTGTCGAACTGTCTGCAATCATTCTCCCCCACCTTCCCTACCTCCCTGTAGTGCTCCTGGGAGAGTCCAAACTTGCATTTACCTCTGCTCAAAGCTGGTTTTTGAGTTCTGCTCCCCGGCTTGGAGGACGCTGAGGCCATCAGAGATCTCCACGGGCTCTTTTTGGTCATCAGCTCTGCTTTGGAAGCTAAGTTCTTTTTCCTTCCGTTTCTCCATCTGCTTCTGTAACCTTCTGTGCTGCATCTCCTGCATGGCCCTGAACTGGAGCCTCAAGGTGTCCTGTGAGCCTTCATCCTCTGCCATCTTGCCCTTGGAGTAGGAAAAGAAGCCCGAGCCTAAGCAAACTCCACAAACTGCTCCTTTCCCAAGAGTGCTCAGCACATATCAGCCCTGTCTACAACCCCCAAGCCTGGAGTTGGCTCCTTATCTTTGCATGTGTCCATGAGGAAGCTTGGAAGACCCACCCTCACTTCAGGTCCCCTGAAAGCCAAAGCTGAGCCGAGCTAAGCGTCAGCTCTCTACACACCCTCCCATGCCTGAATGTGCCACCAGACCTCGAATGGCATCAGAATACTCCCCCCACCCCCATCACTCAGATTCAACAGTTGACTCCTTCCTGTCCCTAAAAACAGTGGCTCTCAACTCTGGCTGACCATTAGAATCTTCTAGGAGTTCCTAAAATATAGCAATGCTGGGGCACATCCCTGGACCATTTAAAATCTTAATTCCTAGGAATGGGGCTCAGACATCATTACTGTTTTTAACTAAGGTATAATTTTAGGTTGAATTATAATTTACACATAGTAAAGTGCATAAGTCCTGAGTGTACAGCTCAATAAATCTTTACACAGGTATGCAGCCCTGGCTCCGGCCAGGGTCCCGGTGGCTGCCGGCTCCCCCAGCTCCAGCCCGGGCCCTTCTGTACTTCCCCCCCCCCCACCCCCGCACTTACAGTGGTCACTCCGCTGCTGCTTTCTTGGGCTGCAGCAGCTCGGGCACCTCTATCAGACGCCTTCTTGCGCTGCCCCGGCAACCGTCACCAGGGAAACCAGCCACGCCGCTGCGTGACGTCCTCACGAGTCTACGGCAACCAAGAGGTCGCCGGGAGTTCGGAAAGGGACAGAGGCGCAGATGGTCCGGGTTGAGGCGGTAAGTAAATAGGCGAGGTGGGCTGACGGATGAGGGCGTCTTGTGTATGAAACTTGAAAGTTGGCCCAGTGGTCCGCTTCTGGAACATATTTTAAAAGTTTTGTGGGCCAAACGTTCTGCGCAGAGATACGCATCCCGCAGTCCTGCTGGGAGAAATTAAGGTGAATGATCCTACCAAGAAATTTAACGTAGCCATTCAGAATGTCTTTGGAAAATGTGGAAGTGTGGGGGGAAAGGTTATTTTGTGACGGTGAGTGAAAAAGGCAGGACACGAAATAGTAATTGCTAAGTAAATGAAGTTGTGTTTTTAAAAACTAAGAACGGAGGGAATTCCCTGGCGGTCCAATGGTTAAGGCTCCGCGCTTCCACTGCAGGGCACGAGTTCGATCCCCAGTCGGGGAACTAAGATCCCGCATGCCCTGCATGGTGCGACCAAAACAAACAAAAAACAAAATTAAAAACCTCTAGAAACAGAAACAAGACTGCGGAGGAATGCATAGAAATGTTAAAGTTAAAAATGGTTGTATTCGTATGCTGGAATTGCAGTGCTGTGTTTTTATTTTTGCATTTTAGAGGATTTAAAATATAGTGAACATGGTTTATTTTCAAAGTGGAAAACACTTGTATGTTTGGGTTTTTTAAAAAGACACTTACCAATTTAAGTCACTGCTATATCCAGGTCTTTATAATTAGAAAGTCTTCAGATATATCACGGTTGTTTTTCTTTCTTTTTTTCCTCATAAGGCATCCACCCACAGACGTGCATGAAGGTGGGGCACCAGTTCACATTTTGCAGAACTCTAATGCAATATCACAACCAGAATATTGACGTTGGTAATTTTACTTGTATTCATTTGTGTGTGTGTTTAGTTCTATACAGTTTTATCATGCTTAGGCTTGCATATTCACCACCATCCTCAGATATTGAACACTTAAATCGCCACAAGGATTCTTCTTCTTGGGCTTTTGTAGCCACACCCACTTCCCTCCCTCCCCACCCCCAAAGGCCCTAATCCCTGTGACCACCAATCTGTTCTCCATTTCTAAAATTTTGTCATGTCAGAAATGTTATATAAATGGAATCATATAATATATAACCTTTGGGGACTGACTTTTTTACTCAGAATAATTTTCCAGAGCTTCATCCAAGTTGTTGTATGTGTCAGTTTGTTCCTTTTTATTGCTGAGTAGTTTTCTATGGTATGGATGTACCACAAATTGTTTAACCATTCGCCGGTCAAAGGACATCAGGGCTGTTTCTAGTTTGGGGTTATTACAGATAAAGCTGATATAAACATTCATGTACAGGTTTTTGTGGGAACTTAACTTTTCATTTTTCTGGGATAGATGCCCAAGAGTCCAGTTGTATGATAATAACATGCTTAGCTTTGTAAGAAACCGTCAACCTATTTTGTAGAGTGGCTGTACGATTTTACATTTCTACCAGCAGTGTATGAGTTATCTACTTTCTCCATATCTTTGCCAGTGTTTGATGTCACTATTTTTTATTTTAGCCATTCTAATAGGTGTGTAGTGACTTCTAATTGTGGTTATAATGTGCGTGATGGATAATGATATTGAACATTTTTTTCAGGTGCTTATTTGCAATCTGTGTATCCTCTTTGGTGCAGTGTCTGTTTATGTCTTTTGCCCAATTTCTACCTGTTGACTTTTGAGAATTCTTTATACATTCTAGATATTAATCGTTTGTTGGACTGTAGTTTGCAAATATTTTCTCCCATTCTGTAGCTTGCCTTTTCTCTTCACATGGGTTTTCACCGAACAAAAATTTTAAATTTTGACTAGGTCCAATTTACCAATTCCTTTCTTTCGGTGTCAAGTATAAGAACTCCTTGCCTAGCCCTCGATCCCAAAGATTTCCCCCTGTGATATTCTAAAAGCATTAGAGTTTTATGTTCATGATTTATTTTGGCATAATTTTTATGTAAGATGTGAGGTTTAGATTGAGATTCTTTTTTTTTTTTGACCTATGGCTGTCCAATTGCTTCAGCAGTAGTTATTGAAAGGTATCCTTCCTCAACTGAATTGCTTTTGAACGTTTGTCAAAAATCAGTTGTGTAAATTCAGAAACAGCAACAAAAAACAACCCAATTCAAAAATGGGCAAAGGACTTGAAGAGATTCCTCCAAAGAAGATATACATATAGCTAATAAGCACATGTAAAGAGGCTCAACATTACTAGCCATTAAGGAAATGCAAATCAAAGCCACAGTGGGATAACACTCCATACCCATTAGGATGGCTGTTATTAAAAAAATGGAAAATAAAAAGTGTTGTCCAAGATGTAGAAAAATTGGAACCCTTATGCATTGCTGGTGAGAGTGTAAAATGGTGCAGCTGCTGTAGAAAAGTTTGGCAGTTCCTCAAAAATTTAAACATAGAGTACGATCCAGAAATTCACTTCTGAGTATATTCCCAAAATATGGAAGCAAACAGATACTTGTACACCAATGTCCATAGTAGCACTATTTACAATAGCCAAAAGGTGGAAACAATCCAAATGTCCATCTGTAGATGAATGGATAAACAAAATGTGGTATTATCCATTAAATGGAATATTATTCAGCCATAAAAAGGAATGAAGTACCGATACATGCTACAACATGGATGAACCTTGAAAACATTATGCCAAGTGAAATAAGCCAGACACAAAAGGACAACTATTGTATGATTCCACTTATATTAGGTTCCTAGAATAGAGATTGCCAGGGAGCAGGAGAAGAGGGAAATGGGTAGTTATTATTAAAGACTATGAAGTTTCTGTTTGGAATGATGAAAAGGTTCTAGAGGCAGATGATGGTAATGGTTGCATAGCATTTTGGGGTTTTTTTGTTGTTTTTGGGGTTTTTTTTTTGCGGTACGTGGGCCTCTCACTGTTGTGGCCTCTCCCGTTGTGGAGCACAGGCTCCAGATGCGCAGGCTCAGCAGCCATGGCTCACGGGCCCAGCCGCTCCATGGCATGTGGGATCTTCCTGGACCGGGGCACGAGCCCGTGTCCCCTGCGTCGTCAGGCTGACTCTCAACCACTGCGCCAACACGGAAGCCCTATTTTTAGATTTTTAAGGAACCTCCATACTGTTCTCCATAGTGACTGTATCAATTTACATTCCTGCCAACAGTGTATGAGGGTTCCCTTTTCTCCACACCCTCTCCAGCATTTATTGTTTGAAGATTTTTTGATGATGGCCATTCTGACCGGTGTGAGATGATATCGCACTGTAGTTTGATTTGCATTTCTCTAATGATTAATGATGTTGACCAACCTTTCATGTGTTTGTGGCAATCTGTATATCTTCTTCGGAGAAATGGCTAAGTTTTCTGCCCATTTTTGGATTGGGTTGTTTGTTTTTTTGATATTGAGCTGCATGAGCTGCTGGTAAATTTTGGAGATTAATCCTTTGTCAGTTGCTTCATTTGCAAATATTTTCTCCCATTCTGACGGTTGTCTTTTCATCTTGTTTATGGTTTCCATTGCTGTGCAAAAGCTTTTAAGTTTCATTAGGTCCCATTTGTTTATTTTTGTTTTTATTTCCATTTCTCTAGGAGGTGGGTCAAAAAGGATCTTGCTGTGATTTATGTCATAGAGAGTTCTGCCTATGTTTTCCTCTGAGAGTTTTATAGTGTCTGGCCTTACATTTAGGTCTTTAATCCATTTTGAGTTTATTTTTGTGTATGGTGTTATGGAGTGTTCTAATTTCATTCTTTTACATGTAGCTGTCCAGTTTTCCCAGCACTACTTATTGAAGAGTCTCTCTTTTCTCCATTGTATATTCTTGCCTCCTTTATCAAAGATAAGGTGACGATATGGGCGTGCATTTATCTCTGGGCTTTCTATCCTGTTCCATTGATCTATGTTTCCGTTTTTGTGCCAGTACCATATTGTCTTGATTACTGTAGCTTTGTAGTATAGTCTGAAGTCCAGGAGCCTGATTCCCCCAGCTCCGTTTTTCTTTCTCAAGATTGCTTTGGCTATTCAGGGTTTTTGTGTTTGCACACAAATTGTGAAATTTTTTGTTCTAGTTCTGTGAAAAATCCCAGTGGTAGTTTGATAGGGATTGCATTGAATCTGTAGATTGCTTTGGTTAGTATAGTCATTTTCACAATGTTTATTCTTCCAATCCAAGAACATGGTATATCTCTCCATCTATTTGTCTCATCTTTAATTTCTTTCATTAGTGTCTTATAATTCTCTGCATACAGGTCTTTTGTCTCCTTAGGTAGGTTTATTCCTAGGTATTTTATTCTTTTTGTTGCAATGGTAAATGGGAGTGTTTTCTTAATTTCACTTTCAGATTTTTCATCATTAGTGTATAGGAATGCAAGAGACTTCTGTGCATTAATTTTGTATCCTGCTACTTTACCAAATTCATTGATTAGCTCTAGTCGTTTTCTGGTAGCATCTTTAGGATTCTTTATGTATAGTATCATGTCATCTGCAAACAGTGACAGCTTTACTTCTTCTTTTCCGGTTTGGATTCCTTTTATTTCTTTTTCTTCTCTGATTTCTGTGGCTAAAACTTCCAAAACGATGTTGAATAAGAGTGGTGAGAGTGCACAACCTTGTCTTGTTCCTGATCTTAGTGGAAATGGTTTCAGTTTTTCACCATTGAGGACGATGTTGGCTGTGGGTTTGTCATATATGGCCTTTATTATGTTGAGGTAAGTTCCCTCTATGCCTACTTACTGGAGGGTTTTTATCATAAATGGGTGCTGAATTTTGTCAAAAGCTTTCTCCGCATCTGTTGAGATGATCATATGGTTTTTCTCCTTCAGTTTGTTAATATGGTGTATCACATTGATTGACTTGCGTATATTGAAGAATCCTTGCATTCCTGGAATAAACCCCACTTGATCATGGTGTATGATCCTTTTAATGTGCTGTTGGATTCCGTTTGCTAGTATTTTGTTGAGGATTTTTGCATCTATGTTCATCAGTGATATTGGTCTATAGTTTTCTTTTTTTGTGACATCTTTGTCTGGTTTTGGTATTAGGGTGATGGTGGCCTCGTAGAATGAATTTGGAAGTGTTCCTCCCTCTGCTGTATTTTGGAAGAGTTTGAGAAGGATAGGTGTTATCTCTTCTCTAAATGTTGATAGAATTCGCCTGTGAAGCCATCTGGTCCTGGGCTTTGGTTTGTTGGAAGATTTTTAATCACAGTTCCAATTTCAGTGCTTGTGATTGGTCTGTTCATATTTTCTATTTCTTCCTGATTCAGTCTTGGCAGGTTGTACATTTCTAAGAATTTGTCCATTTCTTCCAGGTTGTCCATTTTATTGGCATAGAGCTGCTTGTAGTAATGTCGATGAACTTTTGTATTTCTGCAGTGTCAGTTGTTACTTCCCCTTTTTCATTTCTAATTCTATTGATTTGAGTCTTCTCCCTTTTTTTCTTGATGAGTCTGTCTAATGGTTTATCTTTTCAAAGAACCAGCTTTTAGTTTTACTGATCTTTGCTATCGTTTCCTTCATTTCTTTTTCATTTATTTCTGATCTGATCTTTATGATTTCTTTCCTTCTGCTAACTTTGGGGTTTTTTTGTTCTTCTTTCTCTAATTGCTTTAGGTGTAAGGTTAGGTTGTTTATTTGAGATGTTTATTGTTTCTTAAGGTAGGATTGTATTGCTATAAACTTCCTTCTTAGAACTGCTTTTGCTGCATCACATAGGTTTTAGGTTGTCGTGTTTTCATTGTCATTTGTTCCTAGGTATTTTTTGATTTCCTCTTTGATTTCTTCAGTGATCACTTTGTTATTAAGTAGTGTATTGTTTAGCCTCCATGTGTTTGTATTTTTTTACTGATCTTTTCCTGTAATTGATATCTAGTCTCATAGCCTTGTGGTCAGAAAAGATACTTGATACAATTTCAATTTTCTTAAATTTACAAAGGCTTGATTTGTGACCCAAGATAGGATCTATCCTGGAGAACGTTCCATGAGCACTTGGGAAAAATTTGTATTCTGTTGTTTTGGGATGGCATATCCTATAAATATCAATTAAGTCCATCTTGTTTAATGTATCATTTAAAGCTTGTGTTTCCTTATTTAATTTCATTTTGGATGATGTGTCCATTGGTGAAAGTGGGGTGTTAAAGTCCCCTACTATGAATGTGTTACTGCCAATTTCTCCTTTTATGGCTGTTAGTATTTGCCTTATGTATTGAGGTGCTCCTATGTTGGGTGCATAAATATTTACAGTTGTTATATCTTCTTGGATTGATCCCTTGATCATTATATAGTGTCCTTCTTTGTCTCTTGTAATAATCTTTATTTTAAAGTCTATTTTGTCTGATATGAGAATTGTTACTCCAGCTTTCTTTTGATTTCCACTTGCATGGAATATCTTTTTCCATCCCCTCACTTTCAGTCTGTATGTGTCCCTAGGTCTGAAGTGTGTCTCTTGTAGACAGCACATATATGGGTCTTGTTTTTGTATCCATTCAGCCAGTCTGTATCTTTTAGTGGGAGCATTTAATCCATTTACATTTAAGGTAATTATCGATATGTATCTTCCCATTCCCATTTTCTTAATTGTTTTGGGCTTGTTATTGTAGGTCTTTTCCTTCTCTTGTGTTTCTTGCCTAGAGAAGTTCCTTTAGCATTTGTTGTAAAGGTGGTTTGGTGGTGCTGAACTCTCGCAGCTTTTGCTTGTCTGTAAAGATTTTTAATTCTCCAACAAATCTGAATGAGATCCTTGCTGGGTAATCTTGGTTGTAGGTTTTTCTCCTTCATCACTTTAAATATGTCCTGCCAGTCCCTTCTGGCTTGCAGTTTTTCTGCTGAAAGATCAGCTGTTAACCTTATGGGGATTCCCTTGTATGTTATTTGTTGTTTTTCCCTTGCTGCTTTTAATATGTTTTCTTTGTATTTAATTTTTGATAGTTTGATTAATATGTGTCTTGGCGTGTTTCTTCTTGGATTTATCCTGTATGGGAGTCTCTGTGCTTCCTGGACTTGATTAACTATTTCCTTTCCCATATAAGGGAAGTTTTCAACTATAATCTCTTCAAATATTTTCTCAGTCCCTTTCTTTTACTCTTCTTCTTCTGGGAACAATTTAATTCAAATGTTGGTGAGTTTAATATTGTCCCAGAGGTCTCTGAGACTCTCCTCAGTTCTTTTCATTCTTTTTTCTTTATTCTGCTCTGCAGTAGTTATTTCCACTATTTTATCTTCCAGGTCACTTATCCGTTCTTCTGCCTCAGTTATTCTGCTATTAATCCCTTCTAGAGTATTTTAAATTTCATTTATTGTGTTTTTCATCATTGCTTGTTTCCTCTTTAGTTCTTGTAGGTCCTTGTTAAATGTTTCTTGCATTTTCTCTATTCTATTTCCAAGATTTTGGATCATCTTTACTATCATTATTCTGAATTCTTTTTCAGGTAGACTGCCTATTTCCTCTTCATTTGTTAGGTCTGGTGGGTTTTTACCTTGCTCCTTCATCTGCTGTGTGTTTTTCTGTCTTCTCATTTTGCTTATCTTACTGTGTTTGGCGTCTCCTTTTTGCAGGCTGCAGGTTCATAGTTCCCGTTGTTTTTGGTGTCTGTCCCCTGTGGCTACAGTTGGTTCAGTGGGTTGTGTAGGCTTCCTGGTGAAGGGGAGTAGTGTCTGTGTTTTGGTGGATGAGGCTGGATCTTGTGTTTCTGGTGGGCAGGTCCACATCTGGTGGTGTGTTTTGGGGTTTCTGTGGCCTTTTTACGATTTTAGGCAGCCTCTGTGCTAATGGGTGGGGCTGTGTTCCTGTCTTGCTAGTTGTTTGGCATAGGGTGTCCAGCACTGTAGCTTACTGGTCGTTGAGTGAAGCTGGGTCTTGGTGTTGAGATGGAGACCTCTGGGAGATTTTTGCCGTTTGATATTACGTAGAGCTGGGAGGTCTCTTGTGGACCAGTGTCCTGAAGTTGTCTCTCCCACCTCAGAGGCACAGCACTGACTCCTGGCTGGAGCACCAAGAGCCTTTCATCAACATGGCTCAGAATAAAAGGGAGAAAAAGTAGAAAGAAAGAAAGATAAAAGATAAAATAAAATAAAGTAAGATAAAATAAAATAAAGTTATTAAAATAAAAAATAGTTATTAAGAAAAAGATTTAAAAAACAAAAATAATTTAAAAACGGACAGACAGAACCCTAGGACACATGGTGGAAGAAAAGCTATACAGACAAAATCTCTCACAGAAGCATACACATACACACTCACAAAAAGAGGAAAAGGGGAAAAAATAATATATCTTGCTCTCAAAGTCCACCTCCTCAATTTGGGATGATTCATTGTCTATTCAGTTATTCCACAGATGCAGGGTATATCAAGTTGATTGTGGAGATTTAATCCGCTTCATCTGAGGCTGTTGGGAGAAATTTCCGTTTCTCTTCTTTGTTCGCACAGCTCCTGGGGTTCAGCTTTGGGTTTGGTTCCGCCTCTGCGTGTAGGTCGCCTGAGGGCGTCTGTTCTTCGCTCAGACAGGATGGGGTTAACGGAGCAGCTGCTTCGGGGACTCTGGCTCACTCAGGCCGGGTGAGGGATGGGCACGGAGTGCGGGGCGAGCCTTCGGCGGCAGAGGCCTGCGTGACGTTGCACCAGCCTGAGGCACGCCGTGCGTTCTCCCGGGGAAGTTGTCCCTGGATCACGGGACCCTGGCAGTGGCGGGCTGCACAGGCTCCCAGGAGGGGCGATGTGGACAGTGACCTAGGCTCGCACACAGGCTTCTTGTTGGCGGCAGCAGCAGCAGCCTTAGCATCTCATGCCCGTCTCTGGGGTCCGCGCTCTTAGTCGCAGCTCGCGCCCGTCTCTGGAGCTTCTTTAAGCAGCGCTCTTAATCCCCTCTCCTCGCGCACCAGGAAACAAAGAGGTAAGAAAACGTCTCTTGTCTCTTTGCCAGCTCCAGACGTTTCCCTGGACGCCCTCCAGGGTAGCCATGGTGCACTAACCCCTTCAGGCTGTGTTCACGCCGCCAGTCCTCTCCCTGGGATCTGACCGAAGCCCGAGCCTCAGCTCCCAGCCCCCGCCGCCCCGGTGGGTGAGCAGACAAGCCTCTCGGGCCAGTGAGTGCCGGTCGGCACCGATTCTCTGTGCGGGAATCTCCCCGCTTTGCCCTCCGCATCCCTGTTGCTGTGCTCTCCTCTGCCACCCGCAGTCTCCGCCCACGAAGGGGCTTCCTAGTGTGTGGAAAGCTTTCCTCCTTCACAGCTCCCTCCCACTGGTGCAGGTCCTGGCCCTATTCTTTTGTCTCTGTTTATCCTTTTTACTTTTGCCCTACCCAGGTACGTGGGGAATTTCTTGCCTATTGGGAGGTCTGAGGTCTTCTGCCAGCGTTCAGTGGGTGTTCTGTAGGAGCAGTTCCACAAGTAGATGTATTTCGGATGTATCTGTGGGGAGGAAGGTGATCTCCACGCCTTACGCTTCTGCCATTTTCCTCAACTCCTCTATGTGGGGCCTTATGTGTGAGCTGGTTCCTGCTTGGTTAATCATCCCATTTGTGATGTGGGCCCTTTGGTGTGAGGTTGTTCTTGTTTGGTTCCTCATCCTCTTTCTGTTGGCCCTTTGGTTTGAAGTGGTTCCTGCTGGGTTCCGCATCCCCTTTGTGATGTGGGCCCTTTGGTGTGAGGTGGTTCCTGCTGGGTTCTTCACCCCCTTTGTTATGTTGGCCCTTCGTTGTGAGGTTGTTCCTGCTGGGTTCCTCATCCCCTTTGTGATGTGGGACCTTTGGTGTGAGATGGTTCCTGCTTGGTTCCTCATCCATTTTTTTTTTTTTTGTGGTACGCAGGCCTCCCACTGTTGTGGCCTCTCCGTTTGCGGAGCTCAGGCTCCGGACCCGCAGACTCAGTGGCCACGGCTCACGGGCCAGCCGCTCCGCAGCATGTGGGATCTTCCTGGAACTGGGCACGAACCCACGTCCCCTGCATCGGCAGGCGGACTCTCAACCACTGCGCCGCCGGGGAAGCCCCTTATCCCTTTTTTGATGTGGGCTTCTGGTTTGAGGTGGTTCCTGCTGGGTTCGTCATCCCCTTGTGATGTGGGCCCTTTTGTGTGAGGTGGTTTGTCCTGGTTTCCTCATGACCTTTGTGATATGGGATTTTGGTTTGAGGTGGTTCTTGCTTGGTTCCTCATCCCCTTTGTGTTGTGGGACCCTTGGTGTGAGGTGGTTCCTGCTGGGTTCCTCATTTCCTTTGTGATATGGGCCCTTTGGTGTGAGTTTGTTCCTGCTGGGTTGTTCATCCCCTTTGTGATGTGAGCTTTTGGTGTGATGTGGTTCCTGCTGGGTTCCGCATCCCGTTGTGATGTGGGCCTTTGGTGTGATGTGGTTCCTGCTGGGTTCTTCATCCCCTTTGTGATGTGGACCCTTTGGTGTGAGGTGGTCACTGCTGGGTTCCTCATCCCCTTTGTAATATGGGATTTTGGTGTGAGGTGATTCCTGCGGGGTTCCTCATCCCCTTTGTAATGTGGGTTTTTGCTGTAAGGTTGTTCCTGCTTGGTTCCTCGTCCCATTTGTGATGTGGGCCCGTTGATGCGAGGTGGTTCCTGCTGGGTTCCTCATCCCCTTTCTGATGTGGGCTTTTGGTGTGAGGTGGTTCCTGATGGGTTCCTCATCCCCTTTGTGATGTGGGCCCTTGGTGTGAGTTTGTTCCTGCTGGGTTGTTCATCCCTTTGTAATGTGTTTTTTTGCTGTAAGGTGGTTCCTGCTTTGTTTATCTTTTCAAAGAACCAGCTTTTAGTTTTACTGATCTTTGCTATCGTTTCCTTCATTTCTTTTTCATTTATTTCTGATCTGATCTTTATGATTTCTTTCCTTCTGCTAACTTTGGGGTTTTTTTGTTCTTCTTTCTCTAATTGCTTTAGGTGCAAGGTTAGGTTGTTTATTCGAGATGTTTCCAGTTTCTTAAGGTAGGATTGTATTGCTATAAACTTCCCTCTTAGAACTGCTTTTGCTACATCCCATAGGTTTTGGGTCATCCTGTCTCCATTGTCATTTGTTTCTAGGTATTTTTTGATTTCCTCTTTGATTTCTTCAGTGATCTCTTGGTTATTAAGTAGTGTATTGTTTAGCCTCCATGTGTTTGTATTTTTTACAGATTTTTTTCTGTAACTGATATCTAGTCTCATAGCATTGTGGTCAGAAAAGATACTTGATACGATTTCAATTTTCTTAAATTTACCAAGGTTTGACTTGTGACCCGAGATATGATCTATCCTGGAGAATGTTCTATGAGCACTTGATAAGAAAGTGTATTCTGTTGTTTTGGATGGAATGTCCTATAAATATCAATTAAGTCCCTCTTGTTTAATGTGTCATTTAAAGCTTGTGTTTCCTTATTTATTTTCTTTTTGGATGATCTGTCCATTGGTGAAAGTGGGGTGTTAAAGTCCCCTACTATGATTGTTACTGTCGATTTCCCCTTTTATGGCTGTTAGTATTTGCCTTATATATTGATGTGCTCCTATGTTGGGTGCATAAATATTTACAATTGTTATATCTTCTTCTTGGATTGATCCCTTGATCATTATGTAGTGTCCTTCTTTGTCTCTTGTATTAGTCTTTATTTTAAAGTCTAATTTTGTCTGATATGACAATTGCTACTCCAGCTTCCTTTTGATTTCCATTTGCATGGAATATCTTTTCCATCCCCTCACTTTCAGTCTGTATGTGTCCCTAGGTCTGAACTGGGTCTCTTGTAGACAGCATATATACGGGTTTTGTTTTTGTATCCATTCAGCCAGTCTATGTCTTTTGGTTGGAGAATTTAATCCATTTACATTCAAGGTAATTATCGATATGTATGTTCCTATTACCATTTTCTTAATTGTTTTGGGCTTGTTATTGTCTTTCCCTTCTTTGTGTTTCCTGCCTAGAGAAGTACCTTTAGCATTTGTTGTAAAGCTGGTTTGGTTGTGCTGAATTCTCTTAGCTTTTGCTTGTCTGTAAAGGTTTTAATTTCTCCATCAAATCTGAATGAGATCCTTGCTGGGTAGAGTAATCTTGGTTGTAGGTTTTTCTCCTTCATCACTTTAAATATGTACTGCCTCTCCCTTATGGCTTGCAGAGTTTCTGCTGAAAGATCAGCTGTTAACCTTATGGGGATTCCCTTGTATGTTATTTGTTGTTTTTCCCTTGCTGCTTTTTTTTGTGTGTGTGGTACGCGGGCCTCTCACTGTTGTGGCCTTTCCCCTTGTGGAGCACAGGCTCCGGACGCCCAGGCTCAGTGGCCATGGCTCACGGGCCCCGCCGCTCTGCGGCATGTGGGATCTTCCCGGACTGGGGCACAAACCCGTGTCCCCTGCATTGGCAGGCGGACTCTCAGCCACTGCGCCACCAGGGAAGCCCTCCCTTGCTGCTTTTAATATGTTTTCTTTGTATTTAATTTTTGATAGTTTGATTAAATGTGTCTTGGTGTGTTTCTCCTTGGATTTATCCTGTACGGGAGTCTCTGTGCTTCCTGGACTTGATTAACTATTTCCTTACCCATATTAGGGAAGTTTTCAACTATAATGTCTTCAAATATTTTCTCAGTCCCTTTCTTTTTCTCTTCTTCTGGGACCCCTATAATTCGAATGTTGGTGCGTTTAATATTGTCCCAGAGGTCTCTGAGACTGTCCTCAATTCTTTTCATTCTTTTTCCTTTATTCTGCTCTGCAGTAGTTATTTGCACTATTTTATCTTCTAGGTCACTTATCTGTTCTTCTGCCTCAGTTATTCTGCTATTCATCCCTTCTAGAGAATTTTTAATTTCATTTATTGTGTTGTTCATGATTGTTTGTTTGCTGTCTGGTTCTTCTAGGTCCTTGTTAAACGTTTCGTTTATTTTCTCCATTCTATTTCCAAGATTTTGGATCATCTTTATTATCATTATTCTGAATTCTTTTTCAGGTAGACTGCCTATTTCCTCTTCATTTGTTAGGTCTGGTGGGTTTTTACCTTGCTCCTTCATCTGCTATGTGTTTTTCTGTCCTCTCATTTTGCTTATCTTACTGTGTTTGGGGTCTCCTTTTCGCAGGCAGCAGGTTCGTAGTTCCCATTGTTTTTGGTGTCTCCCCCAGTGGCTACAGTTGGTTCATTGGGTTGTGTAGGCTTCCTGGTGGAGGGGACTAGTGCCTGTGTTCTGGTGGATGAGGCTGGATCTTGTCTTTCTGGTGGGCAGGACCGCGTCTGCTGGTGTGTTTTGGGGTGTCTGTGACCTTATTAAGATTTTAGGCAGCCTCTCTGTTAATGGGTGGGGTTGTGTTCCTGTCTTGCTAGTTGTTTGGCATGGGGTGTCCAGCACTGTAGCTTGCTGGTCGTTGAGTGGAGCTGGGTCTTGGCATTCAGATGGAGATCTGTGGGAGATTTTTGCCGTTTGATATTACGTGGAGCTGGGAGGTCTCTGGTGGACCAATGTCCTGAAATTCGCTCTCCCACCTCAGAGGCACAACCTTGACTCCTGGCTGGAGCACCAAGAGCCTGTCATCCACACGGCTCAGACAAGCGCGGGGCCCCGAGGGTGGACTCTACATAGCATTTTAAATATACTTAGTGCCACTGAACTGTACACTTAAAAATGCTTAAAATAGTAAATTGCTATGTATGTTTTATAGTAAAAATTTTTTTTAAATCAGTTGAGCATATTTGTTTGGGTCTAAGTGCTCTTTTTCCTAATCGCTAAATTACGTCCTTCCCACAGTTCAATGTAGCTCCAACTTTAAACTGGGATCTTTATCTTTTTTTAGATGATAAGATCACCAAATAGATTTCCCTTCACTGAAATAATATTTTCTCTCCCACAGATAAGTAAATATAACATAAGCAGTTAGTGATTCTCCTCTTACTATGAGAAGCAAAATTGAATTGACTAAAGTCTGTCAGAAGTAAGAATACCTAGGCTTTAGCTCTCTGACATTAGTCAAGTCCCAAGTCCCAACTTTCTTCTTAAAATAGCAATAGTAAATTTATTCCTGTGATAACAAATAGGTCACGAAAGTGCTTTGTAAACTGAAATGCTCTTCAGCTGTCATGCGTTATACAGACTTAGCTGTTTTGCCTCAGAATGGAAGTAAGCTTTGCTGCAGCTTAAAACCAAGGCTCCATTTGGCTCTCCCCATTTCAGGGCTCTCCTCTTAATGGACCTCAGCTTTGCAGGTCCAACATCTAATTTGGTCATTAAACCAGGAGTGTCTCTTGGGACCAGACTTATGCCAGCCATGGTATTAAGTGATTAACGTGTAAACAAGAACACTGAGGCACTAGTTTACACTAGAGGATTTGTCACCCATATCCAGAGCTGCTCCTTTCCCAGAATCAGACACCCATGAAGCCAAGAGTCATCAGAAAGATACTGTGAGCGATTCAGAGCAAACAGAAGCCAACTGTGTTGAAATATTTCTGACCCAGGGTTAAGCCTTATTAAACATTCTACTTCACCGTCAGAAGCACCCATAGATAAAAATTGTCCATGGTCTCCAGGTTCAAGTTCCTTCTCGCTAAAAGGTGCTGGATACACACTGCCAGTTCTGCCTCTTCATCTCCCCATGAATTTGGGGTTTCTTTTTTGGCTGCCAGCCTCTCAGAGTCCCCTGCTCCCCGCACACTCTGCCTTTTAACTTAATACCATTTTGGCTATAGTCAAGTCCTATTTTATCCATGGAGCAATTTTGTCTAAGATGTGTTTGTATATATGGTGATGTCATTCATCATATGTTGACTTTATTAGAAGACTCAATGTTCTGCCAAGATTCATTAGTCCTTAGTTCCAAGGGACCTCTCTGATGGCTGAGATCTACCGTGGCTCTCCTCCAAGCATAATGGATTTGTAATATATTTTCTATTTCCCCCCCAGATTTCTCAGTTTCACTCTTGGTTCACATCATCGTCTTTCAAAACACTTGGATGAAAGTCATCTTGTCTCAGTGATACCTGGTTTCTCCCCTGGTGATTAGGTCTCCAATGCCTTGTGTACTTACTAGTTTTTAATTTACTGCCTCCACAGTAAGTGGAATCTTATCTTATTCCACAGTAAGTGGAATCTTACGTGGGAATCTCCACAGCTTCCTTTTTTTTTTTTTAGTTGAAGTATAGTTGATTTACAATGTTCTGTTAATTACTGCTGTACAGAAAAGTGATTCATTTATATATACATTTTTTAAATATTCTTTTCCATTATGGTTTATCATAGGATATTGCATATAGTTCTCTGTGCTATACAATATGACCTTGTTGTTTATCCATTCTATATACAAAGGTTTACATCTGCTGACCCCAACCTCCCACTCTATCCCTCCCTCAAACCCCTTCTCCTTGGCAACCACCAGTCTGTTCTCTCTGTGAGTCTGTTTCTGTTTCATAGGTTCATTTGTGTCATATCTTAGATTCCACATATAAGTGATATCATATGGTATTTGTCTTTCTCTTTCTGACTTTACTTAGTATGATAATCTCTAGTTGCTTCCACTCAGCTTCCTTCTTATATAAAGACCAAAACAAATACTGACTGAGGATTTTTATATATGAAAACACCTGAGGATAAAGCAGCTACGGTATATTGGAAAAAAGTATTGGGTTTGGGACCTCAGTGGGGAGTAAGTGTGCATGTGTGTGCAGTGGAAGGTGGAAATGAAGGGAAGGGAAGAACAAGTATTTCTTGGACAGGCATTATTTTATGTACCTGCCTTCTGTTCCATCATGCAGTCTTTCCATGAGACCAGGGGTCTCAAGTTCTGGATTTGGGTCCCAGCTCTCTCACTTTTCAGTTGTGTGGACTTGAGTAAATTACAGCTTTCCACATGGAAAAAGTCAGGATAATACATACTTCATTTTTTGTGAGGGACTTTAACGAGTAGTAAAGCACTTTATGTACAGCAAAGCACTGTACAAAGTGTTACCATAGTGGAACACGCATTGTGTTTTAAACTCAAATATAGCAAGAATTGTAAAAAGGTAAAGTTCACCATGGCCTGGGAGGGTTCAGAGTTTACCAAAAGTAGAATTGGGTTGGGTCTTTAAGGAGTGCACTGAATTGTCAGGAAGGGGGAACATTCAGGAAAGGACTAGAGTCCAAGCAGAGGTGTCAGGGGCAGTGGTGAGCACAGGGCTTTTGCATCAGTGGCTCTGCTGGAGCTAGGTGGCAGGACAGGAGATGAAGGGCCTAGGCAACAAGGAAAAGAAAAGAACAAATCCGAGTGATGAAGGACTCTGCTTATGAAAAATGGCAGAACTTGGTGACTGGCTTTATAGTGATAAATGAACAGGAGGAAGGAAAGACACTTCTGAGTTTGAGCCCAGGGTGTGACAGTGTGAGATGGAGATCCCTGACAGGAACGGGTGATCTCAGGAGCACCAGTAGGGAAGGCAGTAAGTATAGCTGCAGATAAGCTGAGTTTAGGTCATAGGGCTCTAGCTGAAAGGTACGATGATGGCATTTCTACCTCACGTTGTAAACTTTTAGTTACTCTGTGTGACACTTCAGAGTTACACTGGGGACAGGAAAAAGACCTAACACCAATGTTATAAGCAGCTCAGGATACTACAGAGGGGACCTGTTCCTGGGTTCCTGTGCGGGGACCAACTGGATGCTGGCCTCCACTCTGGAACTATTTATCACTGCTGAATTTAGGAGAAAATTTCCTAACTTTTGTCTTGCTAAAAACAAATTATTTTGCCCCATTTCAGTGACTAAGGGGAAAGTAAGCTCTCTTTATCTAAGAATAAAGCCAGGACACATGAGTAGTAGTGGCTCTTACATGAACTTACAGCAGGTAAATCACTCACTAAGAAAGTGGCAATCAAGTCATGGTTGGTGCATGTTTGGTTTCCTTTCTCCAACTTCCCGTTCAATTTGAAGAGCTTTCAAACAGGATTAGGTATATAAATAATTGGCAGTTCCACTATTTGACACATGAGAACTTTAAAATACTTTGTTCATTCAGCTTTGTTCTGGCCTTTGTTTTGATGGGCTGTAAATTTAATGGGGGTAGAGCCTAAATTTCAAGTTCCTGAAACTCTGAGCAGTGTTTCCTCATCGGTGAGGCAAGAGGCGTGGTCTGCATGACCAGTCCTCTACTCCAAAGTTCTGACTCCGTGGTACAGAAGCAGAGGCTACATTGGGGATTTCTGTGTGGAGTCAAATTCCAGCTGTCACCACCAGATGTCACTATTGCTCGTTAACTAGAAATAGGCTGATAACTTTTTGCCCGGAATAGCAGGATCCTGAATATAAAAATACAAAAACCTACTTACTTTTTTTATTTTGAAGTTTTGAATTTTATTTATTTTTTATACATCAGGTTCTTATTAGTTATCCATTTTATACATGTTAGTGTATACATGTCAATCCCAATCTCCCAATTCATCCCATCACCCCCAGCCGCTTTCCCCCCTTGGTGTCCATACGTTTGTTCTCTACATCTGTGTTTTAGTTTCTGCTCTGCAAACCGGTTCATCTGTACCATTTTTCTAGGTTCCACATATATGCCTTAATATACGATATTTGTTTTTCTCTTTCTGACTTAATTCACTCTGTATGACAGCCTCTAGATCCATCCATGTCTCTACAAATGACCTAATTTCATTCCTTTTTATGGCTAATATTCCATTGTGTATATGTACCACATCTTCTTTATCCATTCGTCTGTCGATGGGCATTTAGGTTGCTTCCATGTCCTGGCTATTGTAAATAGTGCTGCAATGAACATTGGGATGCATGTGTTTTTTTGAATTATGGTTTTCTCTGGGTATATGCCCAGTAGTGGGACTGCTGGATCATATGGTAATTCTTAGTTTTTTAAGGAACCTCCATACTGTTCTCCATAGTGGCTGTATCAATTTACATTCCCACCAACAGTGCAAGAGGGTTCCCTTTTCTCCACACCCTCTCCAGCATTTGTTGTTTGTAGATTTTCTGATGCCCATTCTAACTGGTGTGAGGTGATACCTCATTGTAGTTTTGATTTGCATTTCTCTAATAATTAGTGATGTTGAGCAGCTTTTCATGTGCTTCTTCACCATCTGTTTGTCTTCTTTGGAGAAATGTCTATTTAGGTCTTCTGCCCAGTTTTAGATTGGGTTGTTTCTTTTTTTAATATTGAGCTGCATGAGCTGTTTATATATTTTGGAGATTAATCCTTTGTCCATTGATTCATTTGCAAACATTTTCTCCCATTCTGAGGGTTCTCTTTTCGTTTTGGTTGTAGTTTCCTTTGCTGTGCAAAAGCTTTGAAGTTTCATTAGGTCCCATTTGTTTATTTTTGTTATTTCCATTACTCTAGGAGGTGGATCATAAAAGATCTTGCTGTGATTTATGGCAAAGAGTGTTCTTCCTATGTTTTCCTCTAAGAGTTTTATAGTGTCCGGTCTTACATTTAGGTTTCTAATCCATTTTGAGTTTATTTTTGTGTATGGTGTTAGGGAGTGTTCTAATTTCATTCTTTTACATGTAGCTGTCCAGCCTTCCCAGCACCACTTATTAAAGAGACTGTCTTCTCCATTGTATATCCTTGCCTCCTTTTTCATAGATTAGTTGACCATAGGTGCCTGGGTTTGTCTCTGGGCTTTCTATCCTGTTCCACTGATCTGTATTTCTGTTTTTGTGCCAGTACCATATTGTCTTGATTACTGTAGCTTTGTAGTATAGTCTGAAGTCAGGGAGTCTGATTCTTCCAGCTCCATTTTTTTCCCTCGAGACTGCTTTGGCTATTCGGGGTCTTTTGTGTCTCCATACAAATTTTAAGATTTTTTGTTCTAGTTCTGTAAAAACTGCCATTGGTAATTTGATAGGGATTGCATTGAATCTGTAGATTGCTATGGGTGGTATAGTCATTTTCACAATGTTGATTATTCCAATCCAAGAACATGGTATATCTCTCCATGTTTGTATCATCTTTAATTTCTTTCATCAGTGTCTTAAGGTGATGTTCTAACTTAAGACGAAAAATCATCTTAAGTTAGAACACCACTTCCTTGGGGATACCTTCTCTGACTCCAGCCCTGGGTTAGGTCCCCCAGTCTGCTGCATCCTGTACCTAGTATTTATCATGGTTTTTGAAATCACTGATCTAATGCCAGCCTTCTGTGCTAGACTGTAAGTTGTGAGTGGAGGGCCCACACACCTTCTGTGCTGCCACATTCCCAAGCCTAACAGTAACAATGGTAACAGCAGCCATTCAGAGATTACTAATGCATCAGGTGCTATGCTAAGCCCTGTTATGTTCACCATTGCATTTTATCTTCCCAGCAACCCTAGGCCACTGACATTGTCCCCACTTTACAGATGAGGAAACCATGGCTGCTCGGCTCCTAAGTGGCAAAACCATGAACCCAGGTTTGACTCAGTAAAAAGTAGTGTTACATCCACTTGAGCCACTTTTAAGAACTTCCATAATCTGATGCCAGCCTATTCATCCACCCTAATTTACCACTGTCTTCTTCAGGCAAGCACCCTTACTTATTGTCTCCTGATCACTTAATATGCTCACTACAGTCTCAACATTTTGCTCCTGTTCTTCTATCCTCTGGCATTTGTCTAGATCAGCTTCTCTCAATTAGTATTTATTTAACAAAATCAATAATGTACTCATCCATTAGAAAGTTTCTGAAACTTGTTCACAAATTTGTTCTTCTATAGGCTTATCCTTCATGAAATAATTGTTAGGACTGGCTACAAGCAACTCCTATAATGTCTACTGGAGGCTGAGAAGAGTTCCTTGTAATAGCTTATATTTTTAAAGCACATTTCCCATAGACCCATGTAATGATCTATAAACTAGATAGGACTATAGAAATTACATAGTCCAGTCTCTCATTTCTAACTAGCAGAAAACTGAGAAAACCTTGGTTGGTCCAGGTTATATAGTCAGTGGAGCAGTGAGCCAAGACCATGCCGTACCCTCTTGTCTAACAGTACTAATTTATGGTAACCACTGCCACGCAGCATTAACTTCACAAAGGCCAACATTTCAAGTCTCTGTTGGCATCTACTGCTTGACTGCCCAGGTTCCAGTCCCAAACCTACAACCTTCTCTAGCTTATGTGACCTTGGGTTAATTACTTAAAACTATTCATACCTCAGTCTCCTCCTCCATGAAATGAGGATTATAGCTCCTACTTCTTAGGGTTGTTAGGAAACTTAAATGACATTTTACATGAAAAGTGCTTAGAGCAGTGTGTGGCACGCAGTAAATGCTCAATAAACGTTAGCTATTATTCCTGTTCGTTAAATAGTCTTTAACTATGGCTCCTACAAAAGGCATAAAATGTTCTCCCTCTTTTCTTGGAACTACTTGTGCTACTTTGAAGAATGATAGTTTTTTCCAAATTGAAATAAATACAAGACATTTGATGTGTTCACTTACTTTAATAACATTACATTTACCATGTTATCACCATGGAAGGTAAATTCAGGTTAGACAAGAGAATTTCACAAGTACAACAAAGCATTCTGTAGTATACCAAAGTTTGTATAATGTCTGACCAAACCAGCTTGCTCACAAATCTCTTCCATTACAGGCGATTTATTTAGTTTAACATTTATGATTCTTTCAGAGGAAATAAACAGACTGCACACATTTAAAAAGTATTTTTCATTTACCTTTGCATTAGCACTTAAAATACACACTTCTATTTCAAAATGCCATTTAAAAATTATTCTAATATAACAGCAGCAAACTATAGTTCTGCAATTACAAAACAGCTAAACGGGGATCTACAGTTAAGTTATTCTCATGTTTACAACTATGATTCTGAAACAGATACTACTTCAAAGCAGCTGTTACCAGCTCTTTAGGTTTGGTTTAAAAACACACACATAGTTGCTGGGAGGTTTATAATGTTGTATTCCGTGCACTGTTCTGAAAGGGTTCTTCAAGAGCCAGCCAGACCTTAAAAACAGTACTCAGTCCACAAGGCAGTCAGAAAGAGTTAAATTAACTGGGGTAAATAGGATTCCTACATTACATCAAAAGCGTATGATATTCTGCAGCAACTGGGAGCATTTTCAGGTTTGGCATGTTGTCCTCTTTACAACTAATTTTATCAGAAGGGTTTAAGAAGGTGGACACTGTACCAATATCGAGTGCATTTAAAAGTGACATGTTTTTGTGCTCATCTGACTCCCCTGAATGACTTAGCTGGTGAACTAGTCACCAGGCAAATCAAGCCTGCAAGAAAGGAACCCAATATTCAAATTACAAAGTTATTGTCTGACCCACAGAATTTATTTTCAACATAAACATATAACCTCAATATGAGATGTCTAACTAAAGCAAGCACCACCGAGACCAAGACAGCATCTCCTCTTCTAAGGTTTAGGTTTTGCCCAGAATTCTTGATACATGGAATAGCCCATACCTAAAGAAAAAGAATGCTAGTTAAGCATTTAAATATTTTCTTCAGTGTTAAAAAGTTAAAAACAGTTCATAAAATAGCTAAAAGTAGCACCCTTGCTAGCATACAATATTTACAAGGGGAACCAGGCACCAGGCTGCTTACATTCTTGCTTTCTTAAACAATTCAAATTTCTAAAATTCTTTTTACACAAGTTCCCAAGTATCTCAAGGCCAGTGTGACTAGCTCAGACTGTTAAAATATCAATATTTATCTGGCAACCTTAAAAGGAGTTACTCTTGCTATATAATACCAGATAAAGTCAATTAATTATAAAGCCTATAAAAGCATGTAATATCTTTTCCACCTTCAAAAACTCAATAAAACAGCAATCATGTCTCTCCCAGATGATGGATCTTATTACCAACCCTATTTGCATATCTAGACTCTTCAAAGAAATTATAAACTCAGTGATGGGCAGTACTATCTTTTCTTTCTTTCTTTAAAACCTTAGTAAGATTATATCATAGACAGTAAAACTATGTCACTACTTGAACTATTTCTATTAATTCAGTTTTTATGTGAAAATGAATATAAGTGATATTTGCAAACTGCTTCAAAGTCAGCTAAAAGTATCTACCTTGTTTTATTTACAAAGAAATCCATTAATGGGGAGCCACAAATTTGAAATGTCCTGTAGGAACCTACCAAGAGTCATTGCTCCCACAACAAAGCCTTGGGCTGCCACGCGCATGTGGATCAGGTGAACAGACATTTTAGTATTGCCCCTGCTCTTCAATTTATATAATCCATATGCAACGATTGCTGCAAAACCTGCCATTCCTGTAAAACAGACAGTCACAAGTATGTCAGATGCATGCGGGCAGGGAATCAAGATGATTTTATCATCAATCAACGTTCTATTTTTTTTATAAGGATGCTTTAGGAGACCATTAACCAGCTAACATACAAATTGAATTTTTAATTTTCCCCCCTCAGAACTAAAAATCCACAATTGGAAGCAAACAGTAGCAGATCCAGAAAGTTAAGATCATCTTTAAAATGTGGGCTTGTGAAGCCAGTAAATAAATTCCTTTAAGAGTGCCAGGGGAACTCTTCTCTGTCTTACTTCCATCCCCAAAGGCAATCAGTTAATATAGTAGAGACTGTAATGAACCACAACTGTGAGTATAACAACTCTTAGTCTTGTGAGTCCTTCCAGCAAATCATTGAGACTGATGGTAGTCTTGAGGTCCCAACACATTCACTGAAATAAGTCACTAAAACAAGAAGTCTGACTACACAGAGAAGAATTTTTATAATAAGAGCTACATCATACCAATCTAAGCATATTTCAAGATATGAAAAAATATTCAAAAATAAATGCTTTCAGGAAATTCTTGATGAACCAAACAAGTTTACCACACTTCTACTGTGTTAAAGCTTACAATAGCTTATTAGACCATCAAACTCAAACTTACCAATGGGGACAAATGGTGCCTCTCTAGCTTTTCGGATAAGTTTAGATCCCTGACCTTCATCATATGAAGAAAGAGAAACATCTGTGTCACTTGACATGGTGATTGAAGAATCTTCCTGAAATAGAATTTCCATGAGGTTCTGCAGTTAAAAGCATACTTCTTTTATAAGACTATTCCTTTAAGTGGTACCAAAAAAGGCAAGATACTGGCCTGATTATATGAACTAGAGGGCAGAAAAAAAGATTCATTTCTATCACAAAGGGACCAAGGCTCCATTCTCCTTTTTTGGTCAGTTTTTTTACACAGGACGCTAGTAGGCATTTCATCACAATAAAGTAATAACAAATTCAATTTCACCTTAGTCACAGTAACTATGTACATACTTCCTTCTGACTGAGCTGAACAGACTATAAACTTTACCCATAGATAAAAAAGGGAGTCAAACATAGTATATAACTGCACAAGACTCTGATTGACGTCAATTACAATAAACTCAAAAGTGAACTGCCATTACCCATATAGTCTTACCTTAGCTTCTGGGTTTTTCATGTGCATAACACTCCCTTCAGTAATAACAGCTCTCATTCAACACTCTGCTATTCAAGGGGTTTAGTAGTAGTCAAGGTCCTCAAAGAAAATCCAACTCTAGAGGGGAGGCTTAGTGCTTAGTTTGAAAAGTGAGATTGTCCCTCCAAGCCCCCATCCTCATTGGGAAGAGTCCAATTCTGTCATCTGACAGAGAAGAAAACCTTAATCCCAATGAGTTGTACAGTATCACACAGCTAGATAGAAGAAATTAGGACTAGACTTTCTCTTCTTTTTTGTGCTTCATTACCTGCTAGTTGAATAAACCCTTACTTTCTCTGAGCTTTTATTATATACAAGGTTCAACAAGCTCAAGGTTCAGGATGCTCACTATATTTGAAGAGATAGAATGTAAACACTGAAATAATGTTTCACAAATTAGTTTCTTTAAAATAGACATGCCAGAGTGTGATCACTTTGCCAACAGAGACAATGAGAATTTAGAGTGTGATGTCTTTTGGATAAAAAAGTTTGGGAAGTTTCAGAGAAATATTTGAGATTGGCTTTCAAGATACTACATAAATGGTGACCTCCCTGGCGGTCCAGTGGTTAAGTCTCTACACTTCCACTGCAGGGGGCATGAGTTCAATCCCCCGCCAGGGAACTAAGATCCTCTACGCTGTGCGGTAAACAAAACAAAACAAAACAAACCATCAACGAGATACTATATAAATGTACTAGATGGTAAGATTAAATACTGTATTTATTTTAGGCCAGTATGTTTATTAGTTTCCTTCATAACCAATCTAAACTTCCCAAAGGCAATAGTTTCAAAAACTTTTCTGTTCTTATCACAAATCCTCCTTCAACCTCCCTCACCAACCCCACATTCTAATCACATTAAACTTCTTATAGATGCTCTCTAAACCTCTGAGCCTTTGCACAAGCTACTTCCTCTGCCTAAAACGTTTCTTCCCTTTTCATTTCCTTCAGGTACTCTTTCTGGGCTAAGACCTCCCATTTTTCGGTTTCTTGCCTTAACTGACCTGCTCTGGAAAGTCTTCTCTGACTCTCCCAGTTTATGATAAGTGCTTTGGTTACGCAGTCCCATAGGACCCGATGCTTTCTCTATAATAACTCTTTCTTATAAATGGAAGTTTAACTGTTTTTCTCACTAGAATCCTTGAAGTCAGGAGGTTACACCTGTCCTGCTTGTGTCTATACCATAGCCTGGCATGATGCTTATTACATAAAGTAGACCACAAAATGTTTGTTGAATAAATTGTAAAGTAATATTTTCAACAATTAAAATTATTCTCAGGTAATTAGGAAAATTTAGTGAAAACTAACAATTATACACATTTGTAGAGTCAGTAATAAAAATGTCAAGCTGTATGTACATAAGTGCTTATTTTTCTTTTAATTCTTATATTGTATCTATGAAAGAACACATGATAACCTGAGTAGGTCTTGGAGCCTTGCAACCACAAGAGACAAAACCATTATATACCACAATCCACTTTTAAAAACTAGCACCTTCTTTTACATATATAAAAGCATGTTTTCTTCCTCTGCCTTAATTATTCCTAAACTAAGAAGTCATTTGGGAATTGTCTTTAAAAGCAAGAAAGTTGGTAGTTTTTCCTTTAATCTCTCACATCTGGATAACTTTAACTGTCCAACAGGTCAATGGTGCAAAAGTTCCCTTCTCCTTCCTTTCAGGAGGGAGGCGGATCACCTTTCAGCAGTTTGTACGAACAGGACATTAGATCTGGCTTTCAGAAAGTAGTCCCTGGGGAAAGAATCAGGGTGTGAGGGAACCATGTGGTCATTATGTCTCAAGTGACTAATGATAATCTGTCTCTGATCCAGAACACCTTGTGTGCACATTTCAGGATAAAATAAAGGGGAATATTAGAAGTCCAATATATCACAAAGTTATTTGTTACTCTGTGGTTCAAATTATATATCTAGCATAATATATATCTGTAACACTCCCTGAGTAAAAGATTTTGATAATTCTCTTCCTAATGACCACCTAGAAGTTTCCCAAGTATTCATGATTTATAGCCACCTAAATACAAAATGGTTCACTTTTAAAATATCAGGGTAAGTACAGATCATATAACTTGAGAGTAAAAACCCAGATTATTGGGCTTCCCTGGTGGTGCAGTGGTTGAGAGTCCGCCTGCCGATGCAGGGGACACGGGTTCGTGCCCCGGTCTGGGAAGATCCCACGTGCCGCGGAGCGGCTGGGCCCGTGAGCCATGGCCGCTGAGCCTGCGCGTCTGGAGCCTGTGCTCCGCAACGGGAGAGGCCACAGCAGTGAGAGGCCCGCGTACCGCCAAAAAAAAAAAAAAAAAAAAACCCAGATTATTAATCCATGCCAATAGGCTTATTTTACAGAAGCAAAAAAAAAAAAAAAAGGTTATGAAGGGTAAAATGAACTGCTCAACAACAGGAATACATCTCTGGCAGTAGGATTAGAACCCAGCTCTCCTGATACACAGTTGTGGGTTCTTTTGATTGACAATATATTGCCAAATCATCTGTCTTATAATGCTGGTATGTATTTAATCTGAAAAACATTTAAAATCCACTCCTTAACAGGAGCCCACATCTCTTTCTTTGAATTGTAAAAAATGTCAGTCATGCCTAAAATTAAATGGAACCTTCTTTCCCAGTGACTTAATTCATCTAACGATTTCAAGTGTGATTTGAAGATTTTTTTTTTTCCCTAGCGCCACTTCTGAATTTTCCTTTATTATAATTTTCTCATCCACCTGCAGCAGCTGACCCAGATCTCTGTCAGAAAGTTGAACAGGTACAAAAAGAGGAACCTATAACCAGATACTCAAAGCCAGTTTGGAAAACACGAAGTAGTCTGTAAACTTGGTAAGATACTACTGAAGACCTTTCCAAATGCATGGGAACCTAGAAGAGGCATAAGGGAACTGGAGCTGCCCAGCATCACGTGATGTAAAGACTTAAGGATCTTCACAGCCTGTCATTTTGGTCACTGGAACTACTATCTAACAACCATGGTTTCAAATTTTGATTTTGCATCCGTTACCTGTCAGCCTGTTTAAAATGGCTGCAAGGCGCCACCCCGGAAGATTCTGATTCAGATGGTCTGGGGCAGGGCCCAAGGAATCTGTATCTTAAGAAGACCCCTTCAAGAGATTCTGGTGCACAGGGAAGCAAGAGAACCCCTGGTATACAGAACTCAAATACGATTATCATGCTGGGGCGTGGTACCGCTTCAATCCATCATAACTTTTCATCCAAACTGGTCTGGGTACTTCCGAAAGCAGAGATTCCTTCCATAGGGATTACCCCGAAGAAGGAAATAACTGCTTCCCGCACAGGTAAAACAAAAGAGGCGAATAAACCTGCCGAATCATTTCGGCTGCTTCCAATACTAATCCCCTGCTATGTTTTGTAATTTCTAATCTGGCAGGTTTACTTTTCCAGGAGAAATGTAAATTACGGCAGAGATGCTTGATACATGCCCGGGTCCTTGTTAACCTTCCTAGGGCCGAAGAGGGTCGCCAAACGTGGAACGGAATAGCGGCCCGGGGAGAAGATGAAGCCGATGGCAGGAAGGTCGTTTGGTTTTACGCCCTCCTCTCAATCCTTCAACTTTCCTCCCCTCTCTCTTCTTGTGACCTTGTCAGGACTCCGTGACCTTGTCAGGACTCCATGGCCTGAGCGCCCGCCCTCTCAATCCCTCCTCACCCACCCCGCTCTACGAGTTCCCCGAAGTCGGCCCCAGCCCCGTCCCTCCCCAGCTCCATCCGCGAGGCTTCGCTCCTCAAGCCTTTGCTGCATCCCCTCATAGGCTCCGTACGCCCTCACCAGCCTCCCCTGCACCGCGAGGTGGGACCTGAGCCCCGCCAACCAGACTTCGCCCCCTTCAGCCCAGGCATCGCCCCCACTCCCAGTCCTGCGATCCTCAACCCTCCCAAGGTGCTCTCAGCCTGGCCCAGCGCGGCCTCACTTCTTCCCATCCCACTGCCCGGCGTCCCCCGCTCCCAAAACCCCGGCATGCATCACTTACAACTGCACGACGTCGCAGGTTCCTACCGGCTCCTACCAGCTGCTGACCCACCTCGCGCACCAGCAGTCTGCCCGGCTTTTCCCAGTTCCGCCCACAGCTGGCCTCAGCCAATCAGAAGCCAGTGGCTGGTACGCCAGTGTCGGTGCCGGCGGGTGAGTGCGGGCCTGTACGCAGTGGGTGGGGCGGCCCGGAGCGAGCTCCGGATTGGCTGGGGCGACGTGCGCGGGCGGTGACTCCGCATCCCCGGCTGTCACGTAGCGATCGCGTCAGAGGTGAGAGGTCGGCGACCGGGATTCCGCTGAGGACGCAGGAGGACTCTTGGCCCTTGGCCCGGCGGTACTTGAGATTACTCTCGCCCTCTTTCTCTCGGGTCGCGGCGGCGGCAGCGAGCACCGCGAAGGCGGTGTCCCGAGCGCCGGCTGGGCGGGGCCGCGGATCAGGGAGTTCAACCGCGGCAGGTCCTTGGGGTGCTGCGGGTGAGGAGGGAGCATGTTCCTGCCTTCGGGGGCGCCGGCGGCGGTGGGGCGCTGGAGCCGCTCCCAAGCCCTGGCGGTTATCCGCCACGAACGTGCGCTGTCGGCCTCCGGCTTGGCGCTTACACGGTAGTGGGAGGAAGCCACTCATTGCAAGCACGGGTGACTCCACCTAGATCGGGGTGGTTTACCTGAGGAAAGAAGTGTCAGAGGCCCCTTGTGGCAGTGAACTTCCCGGGACAGAGCCCCAAATTTGTTCGTAGAGCAATCGATAGCTACCTGGCGAATTAGTGCAGGGCATCAAGCGCTACCGTGGGGACTCTAACTAAACTAGAATCTCTGGATGTAACCGCGAAACGAGGCAGACTGCCAAGTGCTTTATCCCACAGGTAGAAGCTCAGTGTTTTAGGCTCAGGATTTTGAAAATCTTTTGTCTCATAATTGAGTTAAAACACTGGTAGGAAACATTCATGCTGAGTACGATAAATTAAAAACCCTTTACTTTGGTCATGTGGAGTACTTTCAGCTGCTTGAGGGCACGTATTTTGTCTGGTTCATGCAGGCATCTCCTTGAACACTGTCTGTGAGCTCAGTAGGGCCTCAATAGTGTTAAAAGAAGAAGTGACAGGGGCTTCCCTGGTGGCACAGCGGTTAAGAATCCGCTTGCCAGTGCAGGGGACACGGGTTTGAGCCCTGGTCCGGGAAGATCCCACATGCCGCAGAGCAACTAAGCCCGTGCGCCATAACTGCTGAGCCTGTGCTCTAGAGCCCGCGAGCCACAACTACTGAGCCCGTGCTCCTAGAGTCTGTGCTCCACAAGAGAAGCCACCGCAATGAGAAGCCCGCGCACCGCAACGAAGACCCAACGCAGCCAAAAATAAAATAAATAAACAAAATAAATGAATTTATTAAAAAAAAAAGAAGTGACAACTAATGCAGTAGCTGGATGGCTTAAAAGATAAGTAGGGGGCAATTCCTTGGCGGTTCAGTGGTTAGGACTCCACGCTTCCATTTCAGGGGGCACGGGTCGATCCCTGGTCGGGGAGCTAAGATCCTGCATGCCTGCATGCCGGGCAGTGCAGCCAAAAAAATTTTTGGAAAAAAAAAAGGAAGTAGGAAGATAAGGAACTCATTTAGGGTAATTAAAGCGATAAAAGAGCTTGACAGATTTGAATATGAAAGTCATGCATAAGTAAAGCAAGGGCTTCCCTGGTGGCGCAGTGGTTAAGAATCCTCCTGCCAATGCAGGGGATATGGGTTTGAGCCCTGGTCTGGGAAGATCCCACATGCCACAGAGCAACTAAGCCCGTGCGCCACACCTACTGAGCCCGCGTGCCACAGCTGTTGAAGCCCGCGCACCTAGAGCCTGTGCTCCAAAACAAAGAGAAGCCATCTCAATGAGAAGCCCAGGCACCACAAGGAAGAGTAGCCCCCGCTCCCCACAGCTAGAGAAAGCCCGAGCACAGCAACGAAGATCCAACGCAGCCAAAAATAAATTAATTAATTAATTAAATTTTTAAAAAAGTAAAGTAGAAGTCAAGTCCTTTGATTCTGGAAAAACAAAGGCTAACTGCAGCAGTGACCACAGCATGTTCATTCCTGAAGAGGATTTATATGAATCAAAATAATGTTCGCTAATTTGCTAATTTCCAGAGAATGAGATTTGGGGTCAGGCAGACCAGTGCTGGTCCCAATTTAGCCACATACTAGCCATGACCTTGGGCTTCACTTTCTTCCTTTGTAAAGTGGGGAATAAAAGTAGTGGTGGTTAATGGGGAAATAAATGTAGAGTGTTAGCTATTAGTTTAAAAATTCCTATGCCATGCATTGTCCAGAAAGATGCAGACCCTGCCCTATTTGTTTAAGAAATGATCTCATCATATGTAGAAACAAAAATCTTGGTAAATGGTGATGATGCCTATCTGTATCAGATGATGCAGAAGTTTTTTTTAAAGATTGTTCGCTACTTTATTCAGTGTCATGTTAAAAGAAAACAACAGTGACAGCTGATTAAACTATTAAAATTTTCATAATAATTTTTCATAAGACATTGGTGACAAATGTACAACATATATTATTCCATTCTTCTTACTTTGTGTTATTTCAAAGTATAATATTGATGCAAAAAACTTTAAAAAATTATTTGGGTTCTCATGTATTAAATTAATCCACCTGTAATTTATAGGAAGGCAGCACAAGAAGTCTCTGACAGCTTTGCTAATTTCCCCTCTTTAGGGAGCCTCTGTAACTTCTCATGCTCCAAGTAGCTGTCCGCACATGATCATATGCACTATAAGAGAAATGGGCTTCTAAACTCAGATTTGGGCTAAGGCTCAGCTTAAAGCTACACTATCTGTTTTTTGACATCCTTAAAAAAATACTGTGTGATCTTTGTGGAATTTTGTCTAAAACAAATATTAAAACTTTTGAGAAAATTGGTAATATCTATGACTATTTTCAAACTACAGTTGAGAGTCACAGTCAGCAAATACTGGACATGTATATTGTGCCCTGTACAGGACTCAGAAATTAGACTCAGTTCCTTCCCTGAAATAATTTATCATCTGATTAGGTCAAAGGAACAGGTATAGAAAAGTATCAAAAACAGTCTGTGATAAGTGCTTTGAATGGAAATCCAGGCAGATATCATAGTGAGCGAGCAGTTTCAAAGAAGGCTTCTTGGGACAGGGGCTTGAATGAGTGGGCTTTGAAGGATGACTAGCATGTAAATAAGTTGAAAGAATATTCCAGAAAAAGGAAACAGTGGGCAGAGGAATAGAGGTAGACTATGGGATTGTAGCTCTGGCACGGAGGACAGTGAGTGGGGAAAAGGCAAAAATCTGTGACTAAAGCAGAGTCAGAGAATAATGGAAAGTAGGCCTAAGCTTACTGGGGAGGACCTTAAACGCTAATCAAAGAACTTGGACAATATTATATTAGGTGGCCCTTGAAGGTTTTGGAGCAGGATGTTTCAAGAGCTGAGTGAATTTGAGGTACTTGGTAGTGAAGTTGAATGCATTAGAAAAGGACTATTAGCATTTCTCTGCCAGAAAACAAGACTATTCAGTATGTAGCTTATATTCTTTATATTGAAGCCATATCCTGGGTCTTAAGGATAGGGAAGGCTGCTACATGCTGTAGTGTCACCCCTCTACCACCTTGACAAGGCCTGCTGCTTTAAAGTAGCAATAGTCCATACAGTCGAGTCTCCAGGGAGAATTGACTAGGGTCCGGGCTATCATAAAATTTCAGACTCCATAGCACGTCCGTAACTGAACATAATTATCTCTCTCTTCTCCTTCCCCCTGCTCTGGACACCCCTTCCTCATAATCCTGTACTTTCTCTTTAAATTCCCTGACTTGGTTGGTAGAACTGCTTTCCATCCCACTAACTGAACATGAAACCTGGGTAAATCCTTGATGCTACTCCTACTTTTGTGCACATGTAGCCAGTGACATGTGGGCAGATAACTGAATGACAAGGGGCAAGCCTTCTGAAGATCGGTGGCAGAGGTGAGACTGTGCCTTCCCTCTCATAGTACTGTGCTCTGACCAAACTGGCCCAGTGATGTTGAGAGGATCATTTATACAGGAAAGCACTTAAACAGATTAAATAAGGAAATACATTTGCATCATTTTACCCTTGATGCAAGACTGTTTTCACTGATAATATTTTCCAACAAAAAACTGTGCGGTTGTCACTAAAAAATGGATCTTGGATTCACTGAAGCTCCTCAGAATTCCTTTTTCTTCTTCCTGTTAGTTATTTGGTTGCGGGGGGTGGGCGCGGAACTTCTCTAACTGAGCTGAAGCCCTCCTGCCTCATTCCCTTGCTTTGGAGATAATTGGATTTGGAATTAACAACACAACCATCTCGTCTTAAAAATTTATATAATTTTATGTATACCTGAAACTAACACAACATTGTAAATCAACTATACTCCAGTAAAAATTAAAAAAAGAAAAAGGTAATGCAAATCATACAATGACCAAAAAATTTATATAATTTTATATCCTATATAATTTATTAAATGTGCCTTTTAGTAGAGAATGAGTAAGCAGAATTGGGTAAATCCTTGATGGTCTTGGTCTTTTAGTTTTATGTACTTTATATACTGATTTTAAAAATTAGAAAATTTGTAATCTTATATAAGCTATATAACTGAAAAGATTGACTTATTTTTATAATCTGTATTTGTACAGGTAATTTGACTAGATTACGCAAAGAAAGAATTGATCACTGGAAGCAAAAGCTTTCTGTTCACCACAGGTGAACAGCTCTTTCCACCAGACAGGATAAACACGATTTTCCACCTGGGCTCCGCAGCTGGCTCCTGGTACTTGGTATGATGGAGAGTACCGTGGTTATGCATGAACGTTGGGTTACAAGCACCCTGGCATCAGAACCTCTGTTAAACATTTTCGCCCACAGCACCTGATGGTGTGCTGCACATGGAAAATACTTGTTGACTCAAGACTATCTCTCTGCAGAGGTGAGTACCTGAGTTCAGGGACTTTAGCTGCATTTCAGCTACTGGGGCTGCAGTAGCTGGGCAGGGACTGTGGGCTCCTGTGGCTTCTTAATTCTCGTGATCACCCACCATTGACAGTCTCCCTTTCAGAATCCTCCTCTCCTCTCCCCCACTGCCTTGGATACTGATGGCCTCTCTGCTTCCCCCCACTCTGTCTCTCCCAACAATGATTTAGGGCTATTTTTACAGCCTGCTAATTCTCTGAGAATGAGGTGCCTCTTATGGAAGGCACTGCCATACTCAATGGCACTGCAAATAGGTTTCTGTTGACATCTCCAAGCCCTCCACGTCATTTTGCCGTGACACTGATTGTGAGGCACCATCTGTTTGTCTTGATGGCTTAATGAATTGAGGGCTCATAAACGTAGCTGACATCTAAATGAGTTCCATATCTCAGTAAGGACAGGATAATGGTCTCCTTTGCCAGAGATGGATGGACAATTACTTCTATAACTCTGAGAGAAAAATGGATTATGCAGACAGACACTTCACCCAAATTGGTGGCCCTGAATTACCGTCCCTGTGCTGATGCTTTTGCTCGGGGACAGGAACCCGCCTATCCTGTTTCTGGAAAACCCGGAAAAGGAAGATTATGTGCCTGACCCAAGTTCACTCAGTGAATCAGCAGACAAGTGCTAGCCATCAAAGTCCTTCTGCTACTTTGTTTTATGAGAGTCAGAAGAGTTTCTAGAATGATGAGTATTAAAATAACTGTAGAAAAAGTGACCTCATAACCTTGGCCTGTCGCCTAGTACAGTATGTCTGATTAGAAGGAAATGACAGGCCATGAGATGGCTAAGCATTAAGTGCCCCGCACAGATCATGATTTCTCCTGAAATTGGAAGAGTTGTTGCTTAAGGGCAGTTCGCTCTTTCCTTTAGCTGGGGTCTGGAATCCTTGTGATCCCTGAGCTATAGTGAGAGTGTCCCTGGCCTCCCTCTTACCTGCAAGTATCTTACATCAGAAACAAGCAGCACCACATGCAGCTACCCAAACAGCCTGCTGTACAACACCAGCACACGCTCAGCGCCTCCCATTCTCTGGGCACACTGCTACGTACTTAATGTACTCAAGTGATCATTAAAACAGCTCCATCGAGTAAATATTATTATCCCCATTTTACACATGAGGAAACTGAGGTTCAGCATGGTTAAGTAACTTGCTTATGTTTCCATGGAAGCAGAGGCAGGATTTGAATCCAGTCCCGTTTAGCTCATACTCTTTCTGGAAGGTTCCATTGCCTCTGTGCTTTCTTTTCCTTGCCTGTGCCTGGTCTTTCTCTTACCTTCCATTTCTCCTGTTAGAATCCTTATCAATCACAACTTTTGTTTTGAAATGTGTGTGTGTGTGTGTGTGTGTGTGTGTGTGTGTGTGTGTGTAGGTATATCTATGTATGTATATATTCACAAACACATGCACTTTCATATCTGTATATCTATATTTATAGATATTACAGATATTTATAAATAGAGGTATAAATAAATAAAATGAGGAAAGATGTACCCCTCAAATGTGTTTTTTTAAAGGGGAATGTAATTTATTTATTTTTAAAATAAATTTATTTATTTTATTTATTTATTTTTGGCTGTGTTGGGTCTTCGTTGCTGCGCTCGGGCTTCCTCTAGTTGCGGTGAGCAGGGGCTACTCTTTGTTGCGGTGCGCGGCCTTCTCATTGCGGTGGCTTCTTGTTGCGGAGCATGGGCTCTAGGCGCGCGGGCTTCAGTAGTTGTGGCACATGGGCTCAGTATTTGTGGCTCACGGGCTCTGGAGCGCAGGCTCAGTGGTTGTGGCGCAAGGGCTTAGTTGCTCTGTGGCATGTGGGATTTTCCCAGACCAGGGATCGAACTTGTGTCCCCTGCATTGGCAGGTGGATTCTTAACTACTGCACCACCAGTGAAGTCCCCCCTCAAATGTTAATGCTGGTTTTATCTGAGTATAGAATAATAATTTGGGATTTTCATTTTTTTCTCTGTGTTTTTCTTTTCTGTATTTATCAAACCAAATTTATTGTGATCAGAAAACACTTTTTAAAATCTTTTATATCCTTTCAACTTCATATGCTACTACCTTTGTAAATAAAATCTTTCCTGATCTTCAAGCTGATGCTGCCCCTTTTTCTATTTCTTTCTTTTTTTTTTTTTTGCCCGGGCCGTGCAGCTTGCAAGATCTTAGTTCCCCAACCAAGGATTGAGCCTGGGCCACAGCAGTGAAAGTGCCAAGTCCTAATCACTGGACCACCAGGGAATTCCCTGATGCTACCCATTTTTCTTTTGAAACACACTCCCTTTCCCTAGCACTTTATATTTTGTTGAGTCATTTTTAGCATTTTGCTTTGTATTCTGTGTAACCTAAGTTTCTCGGGGCCCCACTCAGATATGAAGAGTCAGGGAAGCACACCTAATAATAGAAATGATAACAGAAGAGTTATTACCCCAATCTGCTCCCATCAAGAAAGCTAGGATCTTCCTGCTATATCCACTATATGCCAGTCTTACATCTCTTTTCATCCCTATGATCTTAGCTGTGTCTCCACATTGCTGTTCCCATGACATGAGTCAACTGTCATGCTCACTCTGGTGTTTATGCACGATGCTGCGATGCTGTCCCGTCTCCTATCACTTGGTGCTAAGCTACGCCCCATTATTCTATCAGGCCCCATACAGTTCAGGCTGTGCCTCTGTTCTTTTTCACTTTGTTGAAGTTGAGGAAGGACATCTCTTCCCACCCAGGTTGTACTTTTTCAAGTACAACCCATACAAGTTACCCATTCCCCTTGTTTTCTTAATCTCTGATAAAACCTGTTGTGTGACAACTCTTATGTTTGAGTTTTTCTGTCTTACAGCACCCCTCCCCTCCCCTCTTGTCTAGAGGAACTTGTACTAAGCTAAGTCAGGGGTCAGAGTAATCTGACCCAATCCTTCCCTGTTCTCAGTCAAGGGCCCCGGACAGAAGGGCCCACAGCTGTGCTTTTGTGCTCCCTCCTCCCGTTCTCTCTCTCTCTCTCTCTCTCTCTCTCTCTCTCTCTCTCTCTCTGTCTCTGTCTCTGTCTCTCTCTCTCTCTGTCTCTGTCTCTCTCTCTGTCTCTGTCTCTGTCTCTCTCTCTCTCTCTCATCTGAGAGATCAAGGTGTGATTTCATTCTGTAACTTAATCAAGTGTCTCTGGGGCAGCCTGTTAGCCTTCATCTCACCAGTCATTGTCTTTCCAGGGAGGCCTATTCTGGGGCTCCCAGAAATGGAAGCCTGGTGGACTGCTCTGACATACGCAATGCGTGAGTAGACAAGCAGAACCAGCCCTCTTTGGGCTATCAGTCCATTGTATCCTCTTCTAGCCTTTCCATTAACTTCTAAGACACATGGAGAGGAGCTGAGCACCATTCACGTTTGTACACTCTGAAGCAACTAGCATAGTTACATAGGATGGCAAGAACTCCATTAAACTTTTGCAGAATGAATTACTACAATCCATTGAATCTTGTGCTCTGCTTTTCTTCCTTAACATTATTGCAACAAATGATCAAATAAAAGTCAAAGTTTAGTTCCACTTTGTTCTATGCTAAGTATATCACACTGATTCCGATTCCATCACTTATCTGAGTTTTAAAACATTGAGATGTAATTCACATACCATAAAATTCACCCCTTTAGGGTGTACAATTCAGTGGTTTTTAATATATTCACAAAGTTGTATAACTGTCAGCTTTAATTCCAGACCAGCATTTTTATCATGCCAAATCTGGGTGATGCCCATTAACTATCACGCCCAGTCGCCCTCTGTCTCCCCGCAACCTCCCCCCGACCCCGCCCAGGCAAGCAATTACTAATCTATTTTCTTTGTCTATGGATTTCCCTATTCTGGATATGTCATAAAAATGGAATCATATGTGGACTTTTGTATCTGGTTTCTTTCACTTAGCACAGTGCTTTCAAGGTTCATCCATGTTTTAGCATGTATAGGTGTTTCGTTCCTTTTTGATGGCTAAATAATATTCCAAGGCACGGATATGTGTGTGTGTGTGTGTGTGTGTGTGTGTGTGTGTGTGTGTGTACACACATATATATGTACACACACACACACCACATTTTGTTTATCCATTCATCAATTGATGGACATTTGGATTGTTTCTACTTTTTGGCTATTATGAATAAAATTATTGGGAACAGTCATGTACATGTTTTTTCTGTGGACATATATATAATTTCAATTTTCATGGGTGTATACCTATACCTAGGTGGATCATATGGTAACTTTTATGTTTAACTTTTTTTTTTTTGGCCATGGCACTTGGCTGTGGGATCTTAGTTCCCTGACAAGGGATTGAACCCACGCCCTAGGCACTGAAAGCACAGAGTTCTAACCATTGGACAGCCAGGGAATTCCCCCATGTTTAACTTTCTAAGGAACTGGCAAATTGTTTTCCAGAGGAGCAGTACCGTTTTACATTCCCAGCAGCAATTAATGAGGTTTTCAATTTCTCCACATCCTCATCCACACATATTATTGTTCATCTTTTTTGATTATAGCTATCCCAGTGGGTGTAAAGAGGTATTTCATTGTGGTTTTGATTTTCATTTCCCTGATGCTAATAATGTTTAGTATGTTTTTATGTGCTCATTGGCCATTTGATGTTTCTTTGGAAAAGTGTCTATCCAGTTTATTGCATGCTTTTATCATATCATAGGGTGTTGAAGATTGTCAAATGCTTTTTTCTGCATCTACTGAGATGATCATGTGGTTTTTGTCTTTTATTCTAGTAATATGGTATATTACATTGGTTGATTTTAATATGTTGGGCCAACCTTGCATTTGTGGAAAAAATTCCAACTTATCATGGTGTGTAGTGTATGTTGTTAGATTTGGTTTGCTGGTATTTTGTTGAATTGTTTGTGTGCGTGTGTGTGTGTGTGTGTGTGTGTGTGTGTGACTATATCCACAAGGGATATTGGTCTGCAGTTTTCTTTTCTTGTAATGTCTGTTGGATTTTGGTATCAGAGTAATAATGGTTCATAGAATGAGTTGGGAAGTGTTCCTTCTTCTGTTTTTTGATAGATTTTGAAAGGATTGGTGGTAGTTCTTTAAATGTTTGTTAGAAGTCTCCAGTGAAACCATCGGATCATGGGCTTTTCTTTGTGGGAAGTTTTTTGATTACTAATTCAATCCTTTATTATAGGTCTATTCAGATTTTTTGTTTCCTTCTAAGACAGTTTTGGTAGTTTTGTATTTTTCTAGAAATTTGTCCATTTCTTCTAAATTATCTAATTTGTTGGCATACAGTTGTTCATAGTATTCCCTTACAATCCTTTTTATTCCTTTCTTAATCCCTCTTTTATTCCTTATTTTAGTGATTTGAGTCTTCTCCCTTTTATTCCTTCTTCCTATTTTTTTTCAGTTTTTTCAATTTTATTGATCTTTTGAAAGAACAACTTAAAATTTTTTTTTTCTCTGTTGTATTTTTGTTCTCTTTCATTTATTTCTGCTCTAGTATTTGTTTTGTCTTTCATTACGCTTGCTTTGAGTTTAGTTTGCTCTACTTTTTCTAGGGTCTTAAGGTGGCAGGTTAATTCCTTTATTTGAGGTCTTTTTTCTTTTTTAACATAGGCATTTACAGCTATACATTTCCTTCTAAGCATTGCTTTCACTGTATCCTATAAGTTTTTTGTATTTTGTTTTTGGTTTCTTTCATCTCAAAGTATTTTATAGTTTCCCTTGTGATTTCTTCTTTGACTCATTGGTTACTTAGGAGTATGTTGTTTAATTTCCACATAGTTGTGAATCCCCTAAATTTCCTTCTGTTGTTGATTTAATTTAATTCCATTGTGGTCAGAGAACATACTTTGTATGATTTCAGTTCTTTTAAATTTATTGAGACTTGTTTTACGGCCTAACATATGGTCTATCCTGAAGAATGCTCCATGTGCACTTGAGAAGAATGTGTATCCTGCTATCATTGAGTGGAGTGTTCTATCCAAGTTTTTAGGTATTCACTTTCACCTGGTAAAACACTGTTCATCCTTTGAGTCCCAGGTCCAAAGGATTTCATCTGTCAAGTCTTTCTTCATCCATCTCACCAGCAAAAATGTACAATTTCCTCATTTGAACTTCTGTCACCCATAACTATGATATATAGATATGCCAACACCCATAACTGTGATATAGCCTTTATTACAAGTCAGTCTTTCTACACGCTGATGTTATGGGTTTCTTTTGTGCAGGGACCAAGTCTTAACTGTATCTCCATATCCCTGAATATGGAGTATTCATTAGTGACTTTAAAGCATGCCATTAAAAGGATGAGAGAATTTGGGGGTTATTGAATACCTTTTAAATATTGAACCCTAGGCTGTGTACTGTAGAGAGTAGAACAGGAAAAGAAAGGCAGAGCACTCTGCCTCTGGGGAACCTACAGCTTAGTTAAGAAGACAGTATATCTGCATGAGAAACCTTTAACACAGGATCTGACCAAGTGCCAATACAAGGGCTCTAGGAGTTGGGCTTGTCCACTTTGTCTCTGTCTCTCTCTCTGCATGGGAAAGAGACTTACAGAGCTGTGAGGTTGGAACAACCCTCAGGACTCCTGATTCCCAGTTGTCGATCAGTGTGGAATCCTCTGGCAGCTGATCACCCAGCTTCCGCTTGGACAGCCTCACCCACGGGGAGAAGGCCCACTAAGGACTTGATGATGGTTGTTTGCCAATTTTGGGTGGCAAGGGGGAATTGAATTGCTTTTTAGCTACCAAACAGCCTTCAATCGTCCCCATAAAAGAAACCATAAGCCTGAAAAAATATGTGTAAAGTCAATAAGGAAGGGAAAGAGCTCTAGTCAGAAGCTTTAATCTCAGTGGGGTAGGTCACAGGATACTTAAATTACATTTTGACGTCAGGGAAAGAAAATCAGATCAAGTTCATCCTGAGAAGGGTCACTTCTGATGGAACCAAAATAAATTATTTTCTGAGGCCTATTATTTTCCCAGAGCCCACCTATATATGAATGTTCTGGGAAGGTCTGAGGCTACGAGATTTGGAGAGGTGAATTCATCCCACAGACCAGTTAGATATTTTATTCTGTCTAATTTAGGATTAAAGACCAATGATTTCAGGGGCTAATTAGGGTATTTCTGGAGTCTTCTTGTCAGGAATACAGTGTAGTAAGGAAGGTTTTCAAGCCAGAATATAAACTGTTTTCTCTAGAAACCTCTGAAAATAGAATTATATTAGAAAATAAAATTATATTATGAAGTACCTACAATTTTGGTGGTGCACACTAAATAAAACAGGAGGATGATATAAGGGCTGGCCCATAGTTGTGTGTAATAGTTGACCAAATGAGTAATATCTTTGTTACAGTCTTCATGGTCCCATTTATGACAGCTAGTCAGAACACTGCTGGGCAGAACACTCCTGGGGGAGGGGAACATCAAGCCACCTGATATTGGAGAATTACAGAAGGGACAGAGCCGGTCTGGGGAATAACAGACTTGAGCAGGGTGGAAGAATGGGCAAGCTTTGGGTGGACAGAACGAGAGAAGAGATGAGGGTTGGTGAGAGGGCCACAGAGGTTGGATGTATAAGACATGTTATTTGACCAGTGCAGAGTACCTAGGAGGTTGTAAACCTGGGCTTTGGTAGAGGCAAGGCACAGCAAAATTGCTGTCTTCGTGTCCACATAGGTGTGTCAAGAGTCTTACAGCTTTTGAACTAGATTAGCTTACTACGTGCACATAAGTCATCCATGTGACTGTGCTCTAGGCAATAGCACCTATTGAGTTGATGACTAAGGCGTTCTGTCTATGACTTACCAGAAATTCTCTTCCCAAGGAGGTCAGGGGAGAAAACGGGAGTGGTGAGCCAGGAGTAATGGGCAATTCTGGGTGGGCCAGAGTGAGTCACCTTCCCCAATGCTAACACCAGAAGATCAGGCCAAGGGCTTTTGTCTCTGCTGTTTATTCTCTTCACCTTTTCCCCAAATCCTAGCTCTGTCAGCTCTTTCATCCTTTGACTTTTCTGATAGGGCCCTGGAGTTGAAACAGCTCTAACTTTACAGATAAAGGCCCTGAAGCCCAGAGAGGGCTTATTCCTACAAAACGCCAATTTCAGAGTTGGAACTAGAAAGACCTCTTGACTACCAGCCCCTCTGCACTTTGTCCTTTCACCACGTGGCTTTCCTCTTTGAGTCATCTCCCCATTGTGTCAACTGAGAGGCAAAAGGGATACAGAACAGGACATGGCAGAAACTTGAAGTGGTGTCCCTCAACCATAAGGTGCCCCAGGGAACATAAGGAGAGGCAGGAGGAGTCTGGGGCAGAGGCCCATCTACCATGACCCTATTCTCCCTTCGTTTCTTCTGCAATGTAGTCCCTACAAGTGACAACATCTTGCTTTGAAATTTTGTCTGTGACTCGGCCACCCCTGACGATTTGGCATAGTCAACAGGATATAGAGCAACACAGCAGAAGAGCAGAGGTATGATGTAGGATGAAGCAGCAGGTGCCCAGCTCATGAGATCCCTGAATGTCTTACTTTTATGTTCTCCTCCCTTGCCTTCCACTCCTGGTGATGCTGTACCTAAGGTCTGTCCCTGGGCTGGTTTACTTTTCAGAAAGGTTTTGTAGCTTCCGGCAAGCATCATAAGTGAAACCTGTTGGTCTATCTGTTTGACCTGTGTTGTAACCCTCTCCTCTCAGACCCCTCAAAATCAGGTGTACTCTCTTTCCCCTTAGGTTAGATAAGTGTTCTATGGATGCTGCTGTCTGGGTCAGGAAGGAAACTCCAGCATCCCTCCAGTCAGTTACTTTGAAACATTTTGGTCCCTTTTTTGTATAATTTGGAATTGGTTATACCAGACATGGCCCAGAAGTTCCAAGACTGATCCTGGGACCATAATTTCCCCAAATGTTTAAGGCAAAACAAACAAACGCTCATCATTGCCAGACCGAGTCAGAGATCTGTGAGAAAACAAGGAAATTTCCATGCAGTAGAAGTGGCAAAACCTCATTAAGGCTATTGGTGAAATTCTTTTCTGGGAAGTCTTTTATGTACCTGTAAAAAGCCCTTGATAGCAAAAGATCAAGCCCTCCTACCTTTAGAGGTGTCCCAGTTGTCACTTAATGCCTCCTTATTCCAAATCCACCCTTCATTGCTTTGCCTGTGACATTAGAACATTTCTTCCTGTCAGCAGGCTCAGGGTAAAGTCTGTCAGTAGGGGGTGCTGGAGGGCAAATTTCATCTGCATGAGTGGGTGGTTTCTTTATCTTCTGCCACACTCCAGTTGTGGGGCAGTCCTGCTTGCCAGTCAAGGCCCAAATATTGAAAATATTGTCAAGATGTAATCAATATTAAATTATTAATGAGATATTTACATTCTTTCATTGTGCTAAGTCTTTGAAATCTAGCGTGTGCTTTATACTTGCACCACTTCTCAATTTGGACATTCATGTGCTCAATAGCCACATGTGGCCAGTGGCTACTGTATTGGACAGCACACCTCTAGAACATGGTGTACCCGCACATACTTAATGGGAGTGACACTTTCGGAGACCGTTTAAAAAAGAAACTGCATAAAAAATCTTAGACTTTATTCCGTAGCTTTATTGATCATATTAATATGGTATTTTAAAACCATTTTCTTGTATTAGAATGAACATACTAGTGACTGTGTGTATTATTTTAGGAATCAAGATTTTCAGTATAAAAGAAAAGGAAGTACAATCACAGAATCAAGAATTTAAGTAGAAACACTGTTGAGCATTACTGTTGAGTTTGCTACTCAATCATGTTATTAACTCATTTATTGGTGTCATGAAGAATACAGAAACTGTTAAAAATAGCAGGAGACATTTTCTGAATATGGGAATATTAGTAGCATGAACCTATACGTTCTGCCCTTGAGTCAGAAGAAAACCATGTGAAATACCCAAAATCCAGGACTCCCCTGGCAGTCCAGTGGTTAGGACTCCACGCTCTAACTACAGGGGCCACAGGTTTGATCCCTGGTTGAGGAACTAAGATCCTGCATGCCGCGTGGCGCGGCCAAAAAAACCCACATATATATATGTATATATATAAAATATCCAAAATCCAATTGGATCTAATTTTAAAGATCCTCAAGAGTTACATAGTCCTATGAATATGAAAGAATGCACAGTTTCATCAGGTCTTCAAGTTCAAGGGTCTCTAGAGATATTTATGTAAAGGTATTTACATATCTTAACATATATACATTTATGTATCTTAAGGTTTTGAAACTGAGTCAAAAAATCAACATGGCTAAGAGCTGTGGACTTTTAGGGAGAAAAATGTGTAACATAAAACTTGAACCCAGGGAAGTGGACTAGATGATCAATCCCCTATTTATGTATTTAGGTATATATTTATGTATTAACTTTTTCTTTTATTTATTTATTAATTAATTTTAGGCTGCATTGGGTCTTTGTTGCTGTGCACGGGCTTTCTCTAGTTGCGGCACACAGGAGCTACTCTTCATTGTGGTGCGTGGGCTCAGTAGTTGTGGCTTGTAGGCTCTAGAGCGCAGGCTCAGTAGTTGTGGCGCAGGGGCTTAGTTGCTCCACGGCATGTGGGATCTTCCCGGACCAGGGCTCAAACCTGTGTCCCCTGCGTTGGCAGGCAGATTCTTAACAACTGCGCCACCAGGGAAGTCCCAACGTTTTCTTTTTTTTCCTAGGGTATTTTAAAGAAAATCCAAGATATTGTATATTATATTTATATTATATTATATTATATTATTTCACCCAATTATTACCACTTTGACATTTTGGAGTCATTAACATAATCATATATAGAGTTTAGTGTTGCCCATGGGTTCTCAATAAGATTCTCAGCCTCCCAGCCCAACAGTCTGCTAGCAGACACTGGTATAGTAACTTCCTTCGTTAGGTGGGTAAACATCTTTTAACCTGGGAAGCTTCAGAATAAAACATCGAAATATTTAAGGGAAGAGACCCATTAGCATTAATATTTTTTGTGTGTGAAGTAAGTAAGTGGCTTTACATATTTGATGCTTTATATATTGTCACAGTAAGGGTGGGTTTGGTCTGGTAGAATGACAGCTTTGTAACTGGTTTGAAATGTTTGAGCAATACACATTTTTCTAAGGTGAAATCTTACTAAATTATTCTTAATATTGAGACATTTAAGAGACCTTTAGATTCCTAACATTTAAAGTTTAGTGTATTGGATTTATAAGTATGAATTTCTCCCCAGGAAAGCTTTGTTTATTATTTAAAGCAGTTGAAGTACATAAAGGGAAATGCTTGAGATGAAGCAGGCCATTGTGTGAATACATTTATAAGCTCCCTGTTCTGATCTCTAGCCCCTTGTAACTTTCCAATGTAAGAACCACCGAAGAGCCTCTACATGGGGCCCTGATACAGAAAAGGCTGACCATACACTAGCAGGTTCCTATCCTGTGCTACCTATTTATAGCCTCCACCAAGATGGGCAATCTGTGGCCGCAAGTCCGTCCTTCTCCTCCCTGCCTATCAAATGAAGAGCATGATAGAATAAAAAATGCTAGGTTTGACTTGGGTTTTCCAATTTACTGGTTTTTTTCTTATGTACACTGCCTTTCATCTGTCACTGGTATTGGGGGAAAGCACCCAAAAAAGATGATCCAATCGTTAGGAGTTGTCCACTGGATCTGAGTTGTTAGGCTTATTATCTGGGTAGTGTGAGGCGACCCCTAGTGGAAGGCAGACGTTACCACAGTCAGAAGAACTCGAAAAATGCATTCCTGTCTGGGAAAAGATAGACTTGTATTTAAACTCAGACTAATGTTCTCATTTTATGGGACAACTTTTCAAACGTGTATACATTACAAACCACACATCCCTTCCAACTTCCAAAGCTCTGGTGAGCTAGAAGCAAAATTATGGCACTAAGCAAAACTAAATAAAACAGCAACAAGGGGGCTTTACATGGCCTGAAACCCTTCCAAGATCAAGATGAACTCTGACGCTGCAGTTCTTCAATCTACCAGATCTCGGGACTCAAGCCATATCAACATTGTTATCTAGCTGGTTTTCCAGTAGTGTCACTCCAACCCTGAGAGCTTTCTTACTTGTCTTTTGCATTCTTTTTGTCAAGTACTCAGTTATGTCGTGGGTTCCTTTGCAGCCCAGGCCACCCTAGAATCCATATAGCACGCATGTTCCAGCAGGATACAGGGTCTGTGAAAAGGAATTTCAATAAAGAACCTAGATGGAAAGAGCCCTATGATGTTCTCTTGGCCATCCCTATGGCTCTGTGAGGCTGTAGACCATCAAGGGTGCAAGGGTGACCAGCCACAACTACATCAAAACTGATAGCAAACAAGGTAAATCTGAATACAATTCATAGAGACCACCAAGGCCCTGGGAAGCTTTAGCCTAGAAAGAAAAGGCGGTTACTTTGTGGCATTCAAGATGCACTGAGTGAAGACCACAAAGTGTGGGACTTTGTGGAGATGCCAGATAAATACCCTCAGGTCCAGTGTGTGAAAGAGAAGACTGCCGGGCTAGTACTGTAGGATTCTTAAGTCCTCACCTTGCTTGCCACCATAGTTTACTGCTGCATATCAGGAGGGTCCCTCTTCCCTGCCCCTTTCCATCATAGCTTGTCCTTCAAATGTCTTTTTCAGTGGTGACCCATGACCACCCGGTAGTTGGTGCACAACAGACTTTAGCACTGTCTCTAAAGTTCTCTGATTGCTGCTTATTCCACCTTTGGGACACAGTGTGCTAAATGCTATAAAAATCTTCCTCACCTAAAGGCATGGATCCTCTCTGACATAGCATGTTTGCTGGTTAGCTACTTTGTAATATAGAGAACTACTCACCTATAGGAACATTTGGTTTTATGTCCTTTTTCTAGTGCTAATCCTTGGAACTGGTTTTTTTTTTTTTTTTTAACTTGCAAGGCCCATTGTAAAACCTAGAATTCTAGAACAAGGCCTAATGCAACTAATGCCATTGGGGCTTCACAAACCAAGTTGTCTTTTGCCTCTGTAAAGGAAGAATAAAATAGCTCATGAACTTTAACTGTGGCTCAAGGTAGATAGAAAAAAATAACCTCTAAAATTAAAGAAGTATCCCAGGTTCTTCACTCCATAAGAGGAATAATACTTCTATTGGTTCAGGTAGATCGTGGACATTGGTGGACAATTGTTAAAAGTTATTCATTACAAATTATCCTGGGACTTCCCTGGTGGCGCAGTGGTTAAGAATCCGCCTGCCAATGCAGGGGACATGGGTTGGATTCCTGGTCTGGGAAGATCCCACATGCCCCAGAGCAACTAAGCCCGTGCGCCACAACTACTGAGCCTGCATGAGGCAACTATGGAGCCTGTGTGCTGCAACTACTGAAGCCCGCGTGCCTAGAGCCTGTGCTCTGCAATGAGAAGCCACCACAATGAGAAGCCCGTGCACCGCAGCGAAGAGTAGCCCCCGCTTGCCGCAACTAGAGAAAGTCCACACGCAGCAACGAAGACCCAATGCAGCCAAAAACTGAAAAAAAAAAAGGAATTATCCTGATTGCAAGATGAACTTTCTATGTATTTGTTATGCTACTTAGGGTTTGCTTGTCATGTTACATTAAACAAGTCTCCCTCCCAACTCTTAACTTTTTGAAAGGCCAAACAGATGGTTCTCTGAGGAGCAAAGAAACAAAGCCAAGACTGTGAAATTATTTATAGCCTGAAAGGGCATATTTGTAGGCTACCAAATATGTACTATATGTAGATGCTACATCTGTCAAAGGGAGGATACAGGGAGGAAAGCAGCCCCCATCATCCCTAGAACTTCATGCCATTTCTTCTGAAAGCTAAACTCTAGATTAGCAGAAATCCTTAACTTTTGACTCTCTGCACAGAAACTATGGCCCTCCTTATATATCTTCAATGTTTTGCTGGATATAAACTCTGACCTCTTTCAATATGTCCATTATCAGAACCCCCTTTCAAATAATACCTTCTGAAGTTTTGGTAATATAGGTTCATTAATCACAGGCCTAAATGTAAAACCTGAAATTATAAAATTTCTAGAAGAAAGCATAGGAGGAAATCTTTGTGACCTGAGGGTAAGCAAAGATTTCTTAGATAAGACACGAAAAGCACAACCCGTGAAAGAAAAAAATTGTTTGTACTCCACTGAAATTAAGAACTGCTCTTCAAAAGACACTGTTACAATAATGAAAACACAAGTCACAAACTAGGAGAAAATATTTGCAAACCATATACCTGATAAAGAACTTATATCCAAGATAAACAGAGAGCCCTCTATACTCAGTAGTAAGAAAACAGCCTTTTTTTTTTTAATGGACAAAAGATTTGAAAAGACACTTCACCAAAGAAGATATATGGATAGTAAGTTGGCATCCGTATATATTCAATGTCATTAGTTCTTAAGGAAATGCAAATAAATACCACAATGAAATACTACTTCACACTTCGTAGAATGACTAAAAGTAAAGACTGACCAATCCAAGTACTTAGGGGATTGTGGAGCAATTAGAACTCACATATTTTGCTGGTGGAGATGCAAAATGGTGCAGCCACCTTGGAAAACGATTTGCCTGGTTCCTTACACCGCTAAACATATACTTACCATACAACCTGGCTGTTTCTTTCCTAGTTTTTACCCAAGAGAATTGAAAACTTATATTCACCCCCAAAACCTGCATATGAATGTTTAAAGCAGCTTTATTTGTAATCACAGAAAACTGGGAACAAACCAAATGTCCCTCAGCTGCAGAGTGGATAGACAAACTGGCATGTTGAATGGAATGGAATTTGGTACAATCACTTTGAAAAACTATTTGGCCAAGACAAACACATTCCCCAGCAATTGCACTCCTAGAGACACACATAAGAAATGAGTAATATTTGCCAAAAGGCTTATACAAGGATGTTCATAGCAGTACTACTTGTAGTAATGGTGTAATAAAGAATCTGATTCTATTTTTTTTTTTAGTACCTTATTTTACTTTATTATTTATTTATTTTTTTATGGCTGTGTTGGGTCTTCGTTGCTGTGCGCGGGCTTTCTCTAGTTGCGGCGAGCGGGGGCTACTCTTTGTTGCGGTGCATGGGCTTCTCATTGTGGTGGCTTCTCTTGTTGCAGAGCACGGGCTCTAGGCGAGCGGGCTTCAGTAGTTGTGGCTCACGGACTTCAGTAGTTGTGAATCACGGGCTCTAGAGCGCAGGCTCAGTTAGTTGTGGCACACGGGCTTAGTTGCTCCACGGCATGTGGGATCTTCCTAGACCAGGGCTCGAACCCGTATCCTCTGTATTGGCAGGCGGATTCTTAACCACTGCACCACCAGGGAAGCCCTCTGATTCTATTTTTGATGTTTGATCATGATAGCCTGCAAGCCCCATCACTCCCCTTTTCCTTTTTTTGCCCCACTCCTGGACATGCCAATAAGAAAACCCGGGTACTTGCTTCCTTGACATGAGTAGGATATTAAGACCACTCAAACTTCAGCCAGTGGGAGAGGGAGTCTTCTCCCCAACCACTGTAAAAACTAGAGCCACTGCCCCTTCTGCTTAAGCCAAGCAGGCTGGTTTGAATGTGGGCTTTGCTCTCCCCAGAAAGCTTTGCTATGTGACCAATCTTTCAAATCCTCTTGTGAGTGTATTGTATCATTAGTCTCCAGGTCCAAACCAGTTTTGGCTGGGTGGAGGCATGGATACCATCCTCCAGGGAGCAACCACAAAGCGAACCCTAAACTGGACTCTCTTCAGATGCTGACTCAACAATAAACAGACAAATTTATTACTGAATATTCACCCAATGGAACCTATAGGGCAATGAGAATAAATGAGCTACAGTGGCATGTACTCTCACAAACATAATGTTGAGCAAAAGAAATCAAACACAAAAGAATATGTGCGATATGAGTATGTTTAAATAAAGTTTAAAAACAGGCAAAACTAATCTATGATATTAAAAGTCAGGATAGTCACCACCATTCCAAGAGTGGTGGGTTACTGGAAAGGAGCACAGAGGGGGCACTTTTCTGCACGTCAGGCTCAATTAGGGTGGTTGGGGGTGGGTGAGGGGGGAGCGTCAGGAAGCAGGGGCTGGGTTGGGGGATGGTCCCAACTCTGAAATGTTCTGGCTCTGCTCCTGGTCCTGCTGACAGATTAAGAGTGTGAACCAGCTCCACCCAGTGGAAAAGTGTGGAAATGCATGTCAGTGCTTAAAGGAGGCTGACTGGCCCCTCCTGTGAGACTCATAAAGTCAGCCAGTTTGGGGAGTGGGGTGCAGATTCTGGGCTCAGAAATGGGATAGAGTATCTAAGAAGGGGCTGAAGTTAGCCTTTCTGTCCTGCCACAGGGAGCTGGTCTCAGCCACACTGAGGGGGACAAATGACTTCTCTGACAGGAGAGGTGGGAAGCTGAGGGCTCCACTATCCTCGGGCTTTGTCTGCCTCACGAGGCAGTCTAGGCTGGGTTTGGATATCACCTTTATTCAGATGCTAGATGCTAGCTCAGTAAGGTAGGTAGCGATCGCCATTATACAGATGAGGGAACTGAGACCCAGGTAACTTGGTTTGTAAATGGCAGAATTAAGGTTTGAACTCAGATCTGTCTTGCTCCAAACCCAGCTCTTAACCTTTTTCTTGTACCGTGGCTTCCGCTGGCAGTGTGGTGAAGCCTATGGGCCCATCTCAAAATAATGTTTTTAAAAGTCTAAAATAAAACACGTAAGATTACTGATCCTATTGAAATTGCCAAGAAATGCCAATCCTATTAAAATACAGATCTAAGCTATTTTTTCCTACTGTGGCATGGTATATATGTGTTTCTTTACTGATATCTTAAATACAAGATATAGCAGTGAGTCTGAAAACGATCAGAATTTCCAGGAAATGATGAGTATAAATATTTTGAGATTGTCTGCTATAATAGTGACGTGAAATGAAACTATCAGTGACTTTACTGGTGACAAAGTCACAGGTCGAATTCCATTTGAAGGAAATGCTGTATTTCCATCAGAGGCCAGTGAAAATAAGGATGTAATCTTGTTCCCATTTAAGTTCAGAGACCTCCTGCATACTAGGCGTGGGTCCATTGGGAATCTGTGGACCGGGTTAAGACCCCTTGATTCTATTGTCTCTGACTCATCTTCTCTACCCTTTGACTGTTCCCAGGGTTTACTGGAAACCAGCCTGTGAGCTGGAGACTTGCAAAGAGTGCTGGGCATTTGTTAAATAACAAGGAGAGATCACAGGGCCCAAGAGACACTGAAGGCCTCCAATGCCTCAGACAGGCTGTTGGACGCAGAGATACACAGAAGAATAACATGTAGCCATCCTTTCAAGGCTCTCAGCCTGGTAGAGGCAGTGTTTCCAAGTAGTTTATGATTAACCTTCAAATGAATTAAACAGGCAAGAAGTGAGTGCTTTGGGAATAGAGGAAGAACAATATTATGGGACGGGTAGTCCAGGAAGCTCTCCTGTAAGAGGCAACACTAGGGCTGACATTAGGGATGGGCATCTTCAGAGGGGGGCAGTACAGTGTAGTAGTTAGGCACATAGGCTCTGCTGTCAGACGACCTGTGTTCAAAACCTGGCTCCATCACTTCCTAGCTATGGGCAAGTCTGCCTGATCTCTCCATACCTGCTTCCTCATCTGTAAAGTGGAGTGACCCGAGAAATTCATAGGGCTGGTGTGAAGATTAAATGAGTTTAAATGTCATTAGCCATGATAATAGCGCTGATTATCATTGGAGAGGTGGACAGACAGAAGGACAAAGCCTTTCTAGGGGTTAAGGACAGCTTGAACTATACAGAGGCTGGATTATTTTCTTGTGAAAAGAGCAGGGGAGGGAGGGCCTCTAGCTCTATGATGTAACGTGGAACACAGAAGGCATGTTTTATTTTCATCACTGTGTTTTTGTTTTACTTTGCATCAGGGAATAACTTCAAACCTTTGATTTCACCAGTAGTACTCCATAAGACAAGGCTAGTGTGAGTATTTAAGTTTTAAAAAGTGATGAGCTGATTTAGAATATTCACACAATAATACATAGTGCAGGTGGTATGGGATGTGGCAAAGAATGTGAAAGTAGTGGCAATGCCTGGTTTGAATCACTGGATTAGGAAATAGGAACCACCTTCCCTTTACGGGATTTTATTGTTTGTAATTTATTGAAGTATAGTTGATTTACAATGTGTTAATTTCTGCCGTACAGCAAAGTGATTAGCTGTATATACATACATATATATACACATATATGTATGTATATATACATATATATACAATTCTTTTTCCTATTCTTTTCCTTTTATGGTTTATCACAGGATATTGAATATAGTTCCCTGTGCTATACAGTAGGTTCTCGTTGTTTATCTATAATAGTTTGCATCTGCTAATCCCAAACTCCCAATCCAACCCCCCCTTCCCTCTTGGCAACCACAAGTCTGTTCTCTGTGTCCACTTTATAGAATTTTAGAGGCTCTCGTGGCCCAGCCCAGCATTCCCTGCAGCCTTGAATGGGACATGGAGGCTGATGGTAAATACACAGTATTTAGGAGAAGTCTAGCATTACTGTCCACATCCTTTCATTTCTGGATACATTCAAGGGCAGTATTTCAAACTGTGGGTCACCACCCAGAAGTGAGTTGTGAAATCAGTTAATGTGTCATGTCCAGCATTTAAGAAATGTGAAACAATAAAATTGAAACTATCCAAGCACATTATGGGTAGTCGGGGTAATTATTGTTTTGTGTAAGTTGTGCAGTGGACTGCTAGGTAAAATGCTTTTCCTCCTGTGGGTTAAGGCAAAAGCATCTGCTCAGGTGGAAACAGGCCTGGCTTCTGGTCCAAGTTCTGCTCCTGTCCTGCTGCCTAGTGGTGTGGTCCCCACACCCTCTGAGCCATGGAGGCAGATTAATTTTGCTGGGTGGTTAACGTGCTGTTTTGTTCGGGGCTCTTATTTATTTGTTTGTTTGTTTGTTTATTAATTTTTGGCTGCGTTGGGTCTTCATTGCTACACACGGGCTTTCTCTAGTTGGGGCTACTCTTCGTTGTGGTGCGCGGGCTTCTCATTGCGGTGGCTTCTCCTGTTGTGGAACATGGGCTCTAGGCACGCAGACTTCAGTAGTTGTGGCTCTCAGGCTCAGCAGTTGTGGTGCACGGGCTTAGTTTCTTAACCATTGTGCCACCAGGGAAGTCCCTATGTTCGGGATTCTGATTTAGCCAAAGTGTTCTCCAGACCATTTATATGCCCAGAGCCCTCCACCTCCAAGGGACTGAGTTCTCTAGGAGGGAGGCCTGGAATCAGGCCAAATAGGGCCCTGGTACTTTTCACAGTTGCCTTCCTGGTATCATACAAATGTTCCTTTTTGCAGATTTTCAGCCCACACCCAGGGCTTCTGCTTCCAAATACTTCATCACATTTCCAATTACAGCATTTTATTATCTCATGGTTTCCTCATTTTATGGCTACACTTCCCACTGTGGTATGTAATATCTGGATGGAGCATATCCTCAACCTGAAGCAGCCTCTGTGTTGTTTTGCCTCACCTCTCCTGAGACCCACTGTCCTGTGGAACCTGAGGAGGCAGACTGGTCCTCTCTAGATCTTAGGATCTAGATCTGGATTTGGTTCAGCAGTTTCCTCCCACTGATCCACCACAGAGGTGGCTGGGTGGCAACTCAAGGGGACAATTCTTGGATGGAGTGTGTAGATAAATGTCGTAGCAGACCCAGAGACAGAGATTTGAGCTAAATTTTAGTTTGAACTATATAAAGTTGCCTTTTTCTTTTTAATAAGGCAAAGAAGGTCAGCCATTGGCAATGTCATGTGGTTCAAGTAGTAGTTTATTTGGGAGATGGAGACACAGACAGGATAGTGGGGAAGTGAGGCAGGGGAGGGAAGGTCACCTAAAGGATGTGTTATCAACCCAGTTACATCTGTGGGTAGCTGGAGTGTAATCCCATTGGAGGAATTCAAGAAACAGTATGGACCATACACCTGAGAGTTATTTCACCCAAAGGGCAAGGGATGTGGGCTATATTTGTAACAACTCACCACAGCCATTGGTTGAGGGCTCTTGAGGCAGCAAGAGGCATTACTTCCCTGAAACTTCTGGTGTGCAGCACTGGTGGACAGGGGTGAAACAGGCTTTGTTAGACAGAGCAAGCCCTCAGACAAAGCAGCGTGGGTGTTTCCAGTAGGGAGTCAGCCAGTGTATACTAAGTAGGTATAAGTGAGGGTGGAGTATAGGAGCACCAGCAACAGCACCTGCTGCAGAAGCTATGCCACTAGCTCTTGACCACAAACTCAAGTATATAAGAAAATAGGATTATATTTTCTAGAACAACTTATTTTCTGTTTTGAGACTCCGATCCACAGGATAATGGAAAATAAATATCAGTCAGTGTGAGGGTCACCCTTTGCCCAGAACTGCATCAGGTCTAAGAGATTCAGTCAGTGCCAAGGCCCAGGCAAGCACTGTGCCACATGGTTCTTGGTGGAAGCTGTCCACATGGGCCTCCACTTAGACATCATTTCCTGCCTCCTTGTTGGTCACCAGCCCTATACATCCACACTCAGTATGGTCCACCAGCACCTTCAGGCCTGGCAGTTCATTTTGTTGCTTCTGTGCCAAGCTAGGGAATGGATTGGGGCTGCCTATGGCCGTACTCACCTTGGACTCACCGTGTACCACGTCTCTCTTCCCCTGGATTGCACAAACCCCAGGTCTCTGACCGGGAGGCAGGGCACAGGGTCAGTCTAGTGTCTAGATTGACGTGCTTCCCTCAGGCCTCTCATCTTCTCCCCTGCCTGGGGAATAATATTTTAGTTTGATGTAGGATAGAAAGAGAACCTTAATTTCCTCAAACTCCTGTACCCTAAGGACAAGGAAAATTGAAAGATCTTTCCTAAGGTCTGGCTATTTGAGTGGAGGGAAAGTCAATAGGGGGAAACATCAATTAACATTTCAAAAATGCCCCACCCTGCCGTGACCAATGCACTGTGACCACCGCCTCTTCCAGAGATGCTCCCTCTACTACTCTTTCCCCTCTGTGTTCATTATAGCTTGTAAAACAGAGGAGGCAAGTTGCCATTTTAAACAAGGCAGGAGTTCTTAACTTGGGGGCCCATGATATGACTCAGGGAAACCTGAATTTGGATAGGAAGAAAATTTACATTTTTATTTTCATTAACCTCTGGCAAAATTAACATCTTTGATTGTGAATGTAAGCAACAAAACAGTAGTATTAGCAGGACCTTGTCACAGGTATCTTAAAATATCATTTGTATTCATCACTGTCATGGTAGTTGTAAGATTTGTTGCTAGATCTTTTTAAATGTGTCAATAATGAAATGCATATATTACTGTATCATAAATGTGTTTTAAAAATACTTTAAGAACTGCATTTCAGAATAATTTTTTACATTTAAAAAAAATTATCTTAGCATAATTGTAGACTTGCATTTACAAAAAATAATACAGAAAGATCCTGTATACCTTTCACCTAGTTTCTCCCAGTATAACCTGTTGCAAAATTATAGTACATTGTCACAACCAGCAAATTGACATTGCTATATCCACCCACATAGCTTATTCAGATTTCACCAGTTTTATATGCAGTTTATCACATGTGTAGATATGTGTGCCCTCAGACAACTCCATCACCACAAAGACCCCTCATGCTGTTCTTTCATAGGCAGACTCTTGCCTCCCTCTCCCTTCCCAAGCCCTGGCATCCACTATTCTGTTCCCCATCTCTACAATTTTGTCATTTCAAGAATGTTATATAATGAAGTCTCTACCCTTCTGAGGTTTACATATTTTCACGTTTGTAGAAGTGTGTAACCTTTTGAGATTGCCTTGTTTTAATTATGTATAATTCCCTTGAGATGTATCCAAATTGTGTAGATAATAGTTTGTTCCTTTTTGTCCTTGAGAAGTATTCCATGGTAGACACATTAGCAATTAGTTGAACCATTTGCCTGCTGAAGGGCAATTAGGATTGTTTCCAGTTCTGGGCTACAATTCATTTTTAACATATTTTGTTTTGTGTTTTTAAAAACATTATTCTGAGAGGGAGTCCAAGGCTTTGCCACATTGCCCACAAATCTGTCGTCACAAAAAATGAAGTTCTAAGGGGGAGGAATATGTATCGCCACATTATTCCCTTCTACCCCTAGGGACTGGATGAGAATGGGGACAGAGTAGGGTGGCATCTCAGAGCCTCTGCCAGGTCTTCTGTGCTGTTGTGTGAGAACTGAGGCACTACAGAGGCTGATCTTCACTAATGAGGGGAGTGTGTCTGTGGGGAGGGGAGTCAGAGGATGAAGAGTGGCCCAGGCACACGGCAACTTGAAACCCAACCATTGCCCCAAACCTAAGGAATATCTGTCATGCTCACAAATGAGTCATGTGAGTGATTTTGAGGAGACAAAGTCGAGTGACGGGGGTGAGTCCCACTCCTGGATCTGCTGGGGCAGGGAATAGCTGTGGGAGGTGACCTGTGAGTGGGCTGGGGAGTTCAAGGATACAAAGACTCAGAGCTCGAAGTGACCATGACAACATAAGCTCCCAGGAATTTTAGCAGGGGCAGTTCCCTGCTGGAGGCAAGCCCATTTCATTCCATTTCAAAGGACAGTGTGATCTCAGCTGACTCTGAGTTACACTTGACCTCACTGGTTGAGAATTTTCTTCTTTTATTTTTTATTTATTTTTTCCTCTGCTTTTCAAATCTCTTAAAAAAATTTTTTTTAATTCAATTTAATTATTTTTATACAGCAGGTTCTTCATAGTCATCCATTTTATACACATCAGTGTATACATGTCAATCCCAATCGCCCAGTTCAACACACACCCCCCACCCCCCCACCGCTTTCCCCCCTTGATGTCCATACGTTTGTTCTCTACATCTGTGTCTCAATTTCTGCCCTGCAAACTGGTTCATCGGTACCATTTTTCTGGGTTCCACATATATGCTTTAATATACGATATTTGTTTTTCTCTTTCTGACTTACTTCATTCTGTATGACAACCTCTAGATCCATCCATGTCTCTATAAATGACCCAATTTCGTTCCTTTTTATGGCTGAGTAATATTCCATTGTATATATGTACCACATCTTCTTTATCCATTCGTCTGTCGATGGGCATTTCGGTTGCTTCCATGACCTGGCTATTGTAAATAGTGCTGCAGTGAACATTGGGGTGCATGGGTCTTTTTGAATTATGGCTTTCTCTGGATATATTCCCAATAGTGAGATTGCTGGGTCATATGGTAGTTCTATTTTTAGTTTTTTAAGGAACCTCCATAGTGTTTTCCATAGTGGCTGTATCAATGTACATTCCCACCAACAGTGCAAGAGGGTTCTCTTTTCTCCACACCCTCTCCAGCATTTGTTGTTTGTAGATTTTCTGATGATGCCCATTCTAACTGGTGTGAGATGATACCTCATTGTAGTTTTGATTTGCATTTCTCTAATAATTAGTGATGTTGAGCAGCTTTTCATGTGCTTCTTGGCCATCTGTATGTCTTCTTTGGAGAAATGTCTATTTAGGTCTTCTGCCCATTTTTGGATTGGGTTTTTTTTTTTTTTAATATTGAGCTGCATGAGCTGTTTATATATTTTGGAGATTAATCCTTTGTCCGTTGTTTCGTTTGCAAATATTTTCTCCAATTCTGAGGGTTCTCTTTTCGTCTTGTTTATGGTTTCCTTTGCTGTGCAAAAGCTTTGAAGTTTCATTAGGTCCCATTTGTTTATTTTTGTTTTTATTTCCATTTCTCTAGGAGGTGGGTCAAAAAAGATCTTGCTGTGATTTATGTCAAAGAGTGTTCTTCCTGTGTTTTCCTCTAAGAGTTTTATAGTGTCCGGTCTTACATTTAGGTCTCTAATCCATTTTGAGTTTATTTTTGTGTATGGTGTTAGGGAGTATTCTAATTTCATTCTTTTACATGTAGCTGTCCAGCTTTCCCAGCACCACTTATTGAAGAGACTGTCTTTTCTCCATTGTATATCCTTGCCTCCTTTTTCATAGATTAGTTGACCATAGGTGCGTGGGTTTATTTCTGGGCTTTCTATGTTGTTCCATTGATCTATATTTCTGTTTTTGTGCCAGTACCATATTGTCTTGATTACTGTAGCTTTGTAGTATAGTCTGAAGTCAGGGAGTCTGATTCCTCCAGCTCCGTTTTTTTCCCTCAAGACTGCTTTGGCTATTTGGGGTCTTTTGTGTCTCCATACAGATTTTCAGATTTTTTGTTCTAGTTCCATAAAAAATGCCATTGGTAATTTGATAGGGATTGCATTGAATTTGTAGATTGCTTTGGGTAGTATAGTCATTTTCACAATATTGATTCTTCCAATCCAAGAACATGGTATATCTCTCCATCTGTTGGTATCATCTTTAATTTCTTTCATCAGTATCTTATAGTTTTCTGCATACAGGTCTTTTGTCTCCTTAGGTAGGTTTATTCCTAGGTATTTTATTCTTTTTGTTGCAATGGGAAATGGGAGTGTTTCCTTAATTTCTCGTTCAGATTTTTCATCATTAGTGTATAGGAATGCAAGAGGTTTCTGTACATTAATTTTGTATCCTGCAACTTTACCAAATTCATTGATTAGCTCTAGTAGTTTTCCGGTGGCATCTTTAGGATTTTCTCTATATAGTATCATGTCATCTGCAAACAGTGACAGTTTTACTTCTTCTTTTCCAATTTGTATTCCTTTTATTTCTTTTTCTTCTCTGATTGCCATGGCTAGGACTTCCAAAATTATGTTCAATAATAGTGGTGAGAGTGGACATCCTTGTCTTGTTCCTGATCTTAGCGGAAAAGGTTTTAGTTTTCACCATTGAGAATGACATTGGCTGTGGGTTTGTCATATATGGCCTTTATCATGTTGAGGTAAGTTCCCTCTGTGCCTACTTTCTGGAGGGTTTTTATCATAAATGGGTGTTGAATTTTGTCAAAAGCTTTTTCTGCATCTATTGAGATGATCATATGGTTTTTATTCTTCAATTTGTTAATATGGTGAATCACATTGATTGAGTTGCGTATATTGAAGAATGCTTGCATCCCTGGGATAAATCCCACTTGATCATGGTGTATGATCCTTTTAATGTGTTGTTGGATTCTGTTTGCTAGCATTTTGTTGAGGATTTTTGCATCTATATTCATCAGTGATATTGGTCTGTAATTTTCTTTTCTTCATAGTCTTTGTCTAGTTTTGGTATCAGGGTGATTTTGGCCTCATAGAATGAGTTTGGGAGTGTTCCTTCCTCTGCAATTTTTGGGAAGAGTTTGAGAAGGATGGGTGTTAGCTTTTCTCTAATTGTTTGATACAATTCACCTGTGAAGCCATCTGTCCTGGACTTTTTGTTTATTGGAAGATTTTTAATCACAGTTTCAATTTCATTGCTTGTGATCAGTCTGTTCATATTTTCTATTTCTTCCTGGTTCAGTCTTGGGAAGGTTATATCTTTCTAAGAATTTGTCCATTTCTTCCAGGTTGTCCATTTTATTGGCATAGAGTTGCTTGTAGTAGTCTCTCAGGATACTTTGTATTTCTGTGGTGTCTGTTGTAACTTCTAGGTTTTCATTCCTAATTTTATTGATTTGAGTCTTCTCCCTCTTTTTCTTGATGAGTCTGGCTAATGGTTTATCAATTTTGTTTATCTTCTCAAAGAATCAGCTTTTAGTTTTATTCATCTTTGCTATTGTTTTCTTTGTTTCTGTTTCATTTATTTCTGATCTAATCTTTATGATTTCTTTTTTTCTGCTAACTTTGGGTCTTGTTTGTTCTTCTTTCTCTAGTTCCTTTAGGTGTAAGGTTAGATTGTTTATTTGAGATTTTTCTTGTTTTTTGAGGTACGCTTGTATAGCTATAAACTTCCCTGTTAGAACTGCTTTTGCTGCATCCCATAGGTTTTGTTTTTTTTGTTTGTTTGTTTGTTTGTTTTTGTGGTACATGGGCCTCTCACTGTTGTGGCCTCTCCTGTTGCGGAGCACAGGCTCCGGATGCGCAGGCTCAGCGGCCATGGCTCACGGGCCCAGCCACTCCGCGGCATGTGGGATCTTCCCGGACCGGGGCATGAACCCGTGTCCCCTGCATTGGCAGGTGGACTCTCAACCACTGCGCCACCAGGGAAGCCCCATCCCATAGGTTTTGGATCATCGTGTTTTCATTGTTATTTGTCTCTAGGTATTTTTTGATTTCCTCTTTGATTTCTTCAGTATCTCTTGGTTATTTAGTAACGTATTGTTTAGCCTCCATATGTTTGTGTTTTTTACGTTTTTTTCCCCTGTAATTGATTTCTAATCTCATAGCATTGTGGTCAGAAAACATGCTTGATATGATTTCAATTTTCTTAAATTTACTGAGGCTTAATTTGTGACCCAAGATGTGATCTATCCTGGAAAATGTTCTGTGTGCACTTGAGAAGAAAATGTAATCTACTGGTTTTGGATGGAATATCCTATAAATATCAATTAAATCTATCTGGTCTATTGTGCCATTTAAAGCTTGTGTTTCCTTATTAATTTTCTGTTTGGATGATCTGTCCATTGGTGTAAGTGAGGTGTTGAAGTCCCCCACTATTATTGTGTTACTGTCGATTTCCTCTTTTATAGCTGTTAGCAGTTGCCTTATGTATTGAGGTGCTCCTATGTTGGGTGCATATATATTTATAATTGTTATATCTTCTTCTGGGATTGATCCCTTGGGCATTATGTAGTGTCCTTCCTTGTCTCTTGTAACATTCTTTATTTTAAAGTCTATTTTATCTGATATGAGTGTTGCTACTCCAGCTTTCTTTTGATTTCCATTTGCATAGAATATCTTTTTCCATCCCCTCACTTTCAGTCTGTATGTGTCCCTAGGTCTGAAGTGGGTCTCTTGTAGACAGCATATATATGGGTCTTGTTTTTGTACCCATTCAGCAAGCCTGTGTCTTTTGGTTGGAGCATTTAATCCTTTCACATTTAAGGTAATTATCGATATGTATGTTCCTATGACCATTTTCTTAATTGTTTTGGGTTTGTTTTTGTAGGTTCTTTTCTTCTCTTCTGTTTCCCGCTTAGAGAAGTTCCTTTAGCATTTGTTGTAGAGCTGTTGTGGTGGTGCTGAATTCTCTTAGCTTTTGCTTGTCTGTAAAGCTTTTGTTTTCTCCATCGAATCTGAATGAAATCCTTGCCGGGTAGAGTAATCTTGGTTGTAGGTTCTTCCCTTTCATCACTTTAAGTATACCATGCCACTCCCTTCTGGCTTGTAGAGTTTCTGCTGAGAAATCAGCTGTTAACCTTATGGGAGTTCCCTTGGATGTTATTTGTCGTTTTTCCCTTGCAGCTTTCAATAATTTTTCTTTGTCTTTAATTTTTGCCAATTTGATTATTATGTTTCTTGGCATGTTTCTCCTTGGGTTTATCACGTATGGGACTCTCTGCGCTTCCTGGACTTGGGTGGCTACTTCCTTTCCCGTGTTAGGGAAGTTTTCGACTCTAATCTCTTCAAATGTTTTCTCTGGTCCTTTCTCTCTCTCTTCTCCTTCTGGGACCCCTATAATGCGAATGTTGTTGCGTTTAATGTTGTCCCAGAGGGACAACATTAGGCTGTCTTCATTTCTTTTCATTCTTTTTTCTTTATTCTGTTCTGCAGCAGTGAATTCCACCATTCTGCCTTCCAGGTCACTTATCCGTTCTTCTGCCTCAGTTATTCTGCTATTGATTCCTTCTAGTGTAGTTTTCATTTCAGTTATTGTATTGTTCATCTCTGTTTGTTTGTTCTTTAATTCTTCTAGGTCTTTGTTAAACCTTTCTTGCATCTTCTCTGTCTTTGCCTCCATTCTTTTTCCAAAGTCCTGGATCATCTTCGCTATCATTCTGAATTCTTTTTCTGGAAGCTTGCCTGTCTCCACTTCATTTAGTTGTTTTTCTGGGGTTTTATCTTGTTCCTTCATCTGGTACATAGCCCTCTGCCTTTTCATCTTATCTGTCTTTCTGTGAATGTGGTTTTTGTTCCACAGGCTGCAGGATTGTGGTTCTTCTTGCTTCTGCTGTCCGCCCTCTGAGAATTTTCTTATTTTAGTTGGAGGAGTCAGGGTTCACATTGTGATGATAGCTCGGCCTCCCGTCCCCCAAGAACATCCCCCTACCTGGGATGTTTCAGGTGGAATTCGTGCTATCCCCTGCTTATTATGCCCAGCTCCGTGTGATACTGTGTGTCCTTGACAGGAGTCTGGTGGCCAAGGGCCAAGGAATGCTAGGAGCTAAGAAGCCATTCAGGAGGAAGACGCTTGAGCAAGGTCAGGGGTGCGCAGGAGTGCAGGAGGAGACTGTAAGTCGTCGAAGGTGCGCCAGCACCATTATACAAGTGCTAAAGAATGAATGGGGCTGGGCACTGAGCATTAGTGCCGCTCACCTCGCAAGAAGGGCAGAGGACCACACAGTGCGTGCCTCCTGAGGGAAGAACAGAACCGCCTGTGAAGTTGCAAACCTGAATCTGATCAAACCTCCCACTTCCAATTCACAGGAAATACAGAGAGCAGAGAAACGTGTTAAACAGCACCGTGAGGATGCAACCAGCACAGTCCAGATGCCGGGAAATTTACGTACAGGATAAACAACCAAGTTGCAAGGAAAAGCAAAACGATAGAGGTGGAGAGGGAACCTACAGATCTAAAAATACTTAAATATATATATCAACCACTAACGGTGCGTGGACCTTATTTGGATCCTGAATCAAAGAAACAAACGGTGATGGGAAAAATTTGTGAGACCAGTGACTGGATATTTGATATTAAGGAATTAGTGTTAACTTTTTAAGGTGTGACAGTGGTCAAAGCCCTTATCTTTTAAGGACACATACTGAAATATTTACAGCTTACATGATATGATGTCTGGTATTTGCTTCAAAATAACACAGGAAGGGGTAAGTGGATGGGAGTGTAAGTAAAAAGATTGAGCACTAGTTGATAATCGTTGAAGCTGGATGCTGGATACATGGGAATTATTTTATACTATTCTGGCACTTTCTCGAAGTGTATGTTTGAAAATTGCCATAATAAAAATACTTAATAAAACTATAAAACATATGTGGTGAGGAGAAAACATCTGGATTTGGAAGGAAGGTGCAATCAGCCAACTGGCTGGGGGCCGTGAGTGGGAGTGCAGGAGTCAGGCTGCCTGGGCCTGGGACACACATGTGGGGAGGACCTCCTGGATGGGCAGATGGGGTGAAAAGGTGAAGGAGTGGTCGGCAAGCCTTGCAGTTCTCAACTGTTGATTAACAGTCAGCGTCCTCAGTTTCCAAGACCTTAAAAGTGTTTAAAAGAAAATAATTCCACAGAAACAAAATTGGCCACAGAAAGCTGGCTGCTCAGCTCATCCATGCCTCCCACCTACTTCCAGGCTCTGTTGTGAGCACCGGTTTCCAAGCCCTACACGATGTCGTCTTTGCTTGGAGCCTGAGGGTGCGTGCAAGCTGCTGCTGTTTGCCGTCCCTGACCTCGGGCTGGCCAGGCATCCTGGCTTCAGTCATGTCCTCATGGGCAAAGTCCCAGAGCCAATAACAGTGTTCCAGCTGATGGAGTACGGATGTCATCGGGTCCGACCCTCTACAACTGCTCTCCAGAGAAGCCCCAGGGAGTAAAGTCTTTGTGTCCAGCAGCACTGGGAGCAGTCTTAGGTAAAAGTAAGTAATTCTGCGGAGTTTTCAATGTTGAAGCATACGTTCACCCAGTACACTTGTATTGCGTGTCTGCTGCATGTCAAGCCCTGGCTGGGCTTTTCCGTGAGGGATTCGCAGATGAGTAAGAAATAATTTCTGTCCTAGAATAGCTAACTAGATCTGAGTTGGAGGGAAGGGAGAAGGAAGGAGCAGAGAATTAAACAGAATATTCACATACGTTATGGGCAAGAGAGCACTGCCATGGGAATCAGAAAGTCCAGGGGCTACTATCAACTGTGGGTTTCTGGACAAGTGACTTTCCCTCTCTGACCCATGGCAATCCTGTCTACAAAATGGGTGTGATAACCTCAGCTTGGCCTAACCCACAGAGAAGGCATCTGGAGAACCACTACATTAGCTCATGTAATATATGGTTGAAGGTATTTTGATAAATGAATAAATATGTTGATTTCAAACAGATACGTTTTTACCACAGCAAGGGACTGGTAAGTGGCGAAAAGATTACATACTGCCTCCTACCTTAGCTGAAAGCAGCCCCCTCCCAAGGCCCTGAGCTCAAGACCCTGGGCAGATGTACAAAAGGGGAGGCAACACGTCTGGGGTGGCTGGAGGGGGCCAGCTGGCGGAGGCGGCGCAGAAAGAGGTAATGGAAGAGGTGAGATGAACATTTCCTTCCTGCTGTGCTGTCAATGGAGAATAATAGGAAGAAACTGGTCTGAGATTTTGACACAACATCTAATCAAAGTGACTAGACACAGGTGCTAACAGAACTTCTAAACTGTGGGACAAGTTTGTGATTTAGGAATTCCAACTTAAGACCCTGGAGATGGACCAGACTGACCCTCTTGTGGGCAGCCCAGAATCGGGTGAACTTTGCTCAAGGAATACAGAGAAATAGAAAGAAAGAGACAGCAAGTGAGACAGAGGCTGAGGCAGGGCCAACCCGGGGCTCTTTCATCTAAAAGCCACTTTGTCAAGTGCTGGCTGGGCTCCATCAGCAAATCAACTGGCCGCCTCTCAAGCTCCTGTTCTGTGTGGGTAGCACTGGATACTCTGTGTGCAGAGGAACAAGGCCCTTGACCTTGGAGAATTTGCAGAATGATGGAGAGACAGATGTGCCCCTGAATAATAATTCCCCTACACACTCGGGAAGCTCAGAGCAGGGCATCAGGGAGGCCTGGAGAGACTTGGGGAGGCTTCTGTGGGGAGACAGGCCTGGAGCTGGCTCATGGAGGACAGACTACAGGCAAAAGCTTGACAGATTCACAGTCCTTGACTGAAGAGAGAAGCAGGTGTTTTGAAAACGTGATGCCACTTTTCACTGTAATTAGTAAATGTGCCCTGTGAGTTAGGAGTATGCCAGTATAGTAAAGATTTTAAGGTCCCTACCCTATAGTTTAAGGGCATTGTGTCCTGTGGGAGAGGCCTGTGTATCCTGGCTGAGTGGCTTCAGAGGCTGCGTCTACTCCCTTCCCAGGGAAGATAATCTTTGCACATCTTAAAGAGAGCAGAGAAGATAAGTTCAGAGCCCTCTCCCTGCAGCCCACATGGGAAAGTCCTGCTGCCCCCTGACTAGTTTCTCTTGCTGCAGTGCACTGCAGTCACTGTTTTGGCTGCCCTTGGAGCCAGTGGAAGACAGCTGGTAGCTCTCTTTTGGGTGGAGAGCAGTTCCTCTGTATGAATTTGAGTAAGTGTTGCCCAACTGTCTGCCACCCGGGCTTCTCAGCAACTGTCACTGCAACAGAGCAGAGAAGGGGAAGTCAAGAACGAAAAGCTCAGGGCATGAGGTTGGCCGGTGCAGCTATGGGCCGGGTCAGGATTGGGGTGGAGAGCAGGATGACAGACTGGAGAGGAATGGAAAGACCTGGCCTACCTGGCCAGCCCTTCCTGGAACTCCCTGGCACTGGAGCCATGACTGACTTCCCCTGACTGGAACATGCCTGTTCCAGGAAAAGGCCCAGCTCTTGCTGGAAAGATGCCTCAGTGGGTTCCAGGGAAACATGACCACTCATGCAAAGACTCTGAGCTGCCCCCATAACCTGCCCTGCCCACCAGGGAGTGTTTGATGTGCTGTGGCTGGGAAGTCAAGTCAGCAGGAAGCAGATGGTTTGAGATATTTCAAAAGACGATGAGACAATTTGAACAGCAAAAGAAATAATGATAATAATGAAATAAAATTAATACTCATGAGTCTATACTGATATAAATAAATAAATAGGAAGAAAGGCTAACTTTCTTACAGTAAAATTCCAATTAAAAAATATAGAAAGGGGCTTCCCTGGTGGCGCAGTGGCTGAGAGTCCGCCTGCTGATGCAGGGGACACGGGTTCATGCCCTGGTCCGGGAAGATCCCACATGCCTCGGAGCGGCTGGGCCCATGAACCATGGCCGGTGAGCCTGCACGTCCGGAGCCTGTTGCTCTGCAACGGGAGAGGCCACAGCAGTGAGAGGCCCGCGTACCGCAAAAAAAAAAAAAAAAAAAAAAAAAAAAAATATATATATATATATATAGAAAGAATGATGGAAATAGAAAGTGACCATTTGGCAAACACCACAGTAATAATCGTTGTCAGAAAGCATCATTGGTAGATGCTAAAATTAGTGGTAAAAGTATGATAAGAAGCAGGATATTTGCATAGTTTCAAAGTACCTCCCCACAAGATGCTTATTACAAAGGAATAAATAGTAATTTCATGGTGGAAAAACCTGGCAGACACTACCTTACCAAGTGATCAAAGTTAACATTGCCAGTAATGAGCCATATTAAAATGAGGTACATCTGGTATCATGCGCTGAGAGGGACACATCACTTCTCTGGTGTTCCTGCCCAAAATGCATAGCCTCAATCTAATCATGAAGAAGCATCAGACCAAAATTTAGGGGCATTCTACAGTTCTCTTCAGAACTGTCAGGTCATGAAAGATAAAGCAAGACTGAGGAACTGTCTCAGAATGGAGAGACCAAGGAGACACAACAACAAAATGCAGGGTGGGGTTCTGCTTCAGATCCTGGACCAGAGAAGGGACATTAGTGGGACAATTGGTGACATTCGAATAAGGTCTGCAGATTAGTTAATTGTGTTGTGTCATGGTTCAGATCGTTGTATTGTGGTTCTGTAAGATGTTAACGGGAATTCTGTGCACAATTTTTTCAAGTCTAAAAATTATTTTTAAATTAAAAAATTTTAAAAAGGGGGTGAGGAAGGAGCCCAGGTTCTAGAACTTAGTTGTTCCCCAAGATGGAAGCAGGACTCCTTGCCTTATTCTCCCTATTGGTAACTAGCATTTGGCCTGGAGAGACTTGGAGACCCACCCACTAGGAAGGTCCCCTGCTTCCCTCTGTGGGAGTGAGAACCCATCACAGGCTTGGCCTCCTGTGGCCTGTCGATGCCAGAGAAAGGCAAATGTCTGCCTTTGTCCACCTCTCTGGGGACCTTCAGTTCTCATGCCTGTCTGAGGGAGGCACCATCCCCACACCCCCAAAAGATCTGAAAACCATGGCTCAGAGAGGTGAAGCCACCATCTCTAGGTCACACAGCAGGTACATAGCCAGATTCAAGCCCAGCTCTGTGTAACCCAATTGCCAGTGCCTGTAACCACCTGACATTATTCTATTACTGCTCAATTCAGGTAGGGGCAACGAGCATTCACCAAGCAACTACTGTGTGTCAGGCTGGCAGTGGGGCTGGAGGTGAAGGTGGCTGAGACATTGACCCTGGACCACAGGTGCCATCCTGGCGGAGAGGAACCCTCATACTGCCAAGCATATGGCAGGCAGTGTGTCGCACACACATATTCGTTCATTCAGTCTGCTCTTGCCTGGCCCTGGACTCAGGCTGGTGGGTCAAATATGGTCCTTGCCCTGGGAGCTCATGACCCAATAGCGGAGCAGACAAGTGAACAGACAGCTAGCTATGCGGAGATTCATGCCATGATGGGAATGGCAGGGGGAGTAGGGAAAGGGAAAGAGGGAATATGGTCTAGAAAGTCTAGGAGATGAGAATATCCCTGACACTGTGGGTGGAACAGACACAGCACTGCTTGGAGGGAGTTAGGGTCAGAGAAGGAGGGTTGGGGGTGAATGAGGGAGTGGGTAGAATCCTGCTGGGGAGGTATCCAGGACCAATGAAGCTGGAGGCTGGGAAGGCCACCTAGATAGGGGACAGGGTAAGCGAAAGCCTGGAAGTCTGGACTGAGACAGTTCATGTTCTTGGCCCAGCTGCAGGGGAATCGTTCCAGAGAAGTATGGTTGGGGACACATGTTTTCCAAAGTAATTAGAACCTCTCTTTGGGGGAGATGTTCTTTCATGGGGGCAGTCATTTGAGCTTGACTCATCTTCAGTGAGGGAAACAGCTTGTGGCTGTGCAGCTGAGGTGGGTCTGGGGCAGGCGCAAAGAGGTACTTTGTTCCAGCCGGAAGGCAGGATGTGTGCAGGAAGCTGTCCAGGGAGGGGAAGAGCTTATGAAGGATCACTCCCTCTGCACTTCACTGAGGAAGAAGGACCCAGGCGCTACTGCTCTCCTCCTGGGTGCGAGGTGGACATCCCTAGGCAAGTGGAGCTGGCTCTGGTAGGTTTCTGAAACTCTCAGAATGGGGTGGGCCCTACACAGGGGCCACAGGTTGAGACAGGATCTAGTGGCCTGGAGAGTGTGGACTGTGTGGGGAGAGGCAGGTGCTAAGCGGGGTGAGTGTGGAGCTCTGTCTCTAGGGCAGCTGTTGGAGCAGTTGCCCCAGCAGCTGGGGAGTAAGGTGGTCTGCTGGCCCCTTGCCCCCTTGATTCCAGCTCAGAATCTGCTTCGTGGATTCTGGAAATCCCTGAGAGTTGCTACCGACATGGCTGGGTGACCTCAGGCATTCCCTTTCCTCTCTGAGCTGTACTGTGATGGGGACAGATGAGATGGCCTTTAAGGGTCCCCCTCCCAGGGCTGAGGTTCCCAGCACCCATCCACACTCACTCTTTATGCACCCCCATCCTCTCTTTTTACCCCCAACTCCTGCCAAGTTCTCAGTCCCTCCATCTGCCCCAAACAGTCCCAGGATCCCCTCTTATTCATCCCAGCTTGAGCCAAGTGTCATTTTAGGGTCTGGAGGGGAACCAATAGTTATGTGCTAGGCACTTATTTCATTATTATAAAAATGCCACCAGGAAGCATTTTATAGGTGAGAAAACTAAGGCTCAGAGAGGTTAAGTAATTTGCCCAGGGTTACTCAGCCATTAAGAACTGGACCAATCTATAGTCTATTCTTCCATGCTGCGCCATGCTGAGTGTACCACCCTCCCTGGGGGTGGTGGCGGTGGAGCGGGTATTTCATTTTGACCCCAGCATAATGCTGAAATGCAAACGCGAGGAGCTTGAGTAGCGAAATTTTGGGCAACAACGAGAGAGGCCCCAAAAAAGGCAAAAATAGTTCAGGAAAGATGTGAAAATCTTCAGCAGCAGCTCCTTGAAGAGTCGGGCTCTAAAATTGCTTAGTTTTTATTAATTGAAACAAACTTTGGGAGGAGGGGTTGCTCTTATGATTTCATCAATGTCACAAGCATCTCTGTTTCCTGGTAAGAGCCAGGAAACATAGAGTAGTGTGGGGTCCCGGGGAGTGGGTGGGCCTTACGGATCCCAGGGAGTAGGAGGCAGCATGTCCATCAGGAGGCTGCAAGGGGCCCCCTGCCTGGTGGGGACCAGACAAGGCCACTTTCTTCCAGCCAGGCTCTGTGACTCCACAAACCTAGGGAAGGTTAGTGCAGGAGATGGGGGCTCTGGGCATGAAAAAGGCAAGATACACCAATATGTTCCCAAGGGTTATTTTGGAGGGAGGTAAGATTATGGGGAGATTTTTAGCCTCTTTTCTATTTTTTTTCTTGTATTTTCACATTTTACATTGAGCATATATTACTTTTGTAATCAGGAAAAATACATGTTAAAAAAGTAAAAAGGGGGCTTCCCTGGTGGCGCAGTGGTTGAGAGTCCGCCTGCCACTGCAGGGGATACGGGTTCGTGCCCCGGTCTGGGAAGATCCCACATGCCGCGGAGCGGCTGGGCCTGTGAGCCATGGCCGCTGAGCCTGTGCTCCGCAACGGGAGAGGACACAGCAGTGAGAGGCCCGCGTACCGCAAAAAAAAAAAAAAAAGTATAAAGGGAGAGTGTGTGCAGTGGTCCAGGACTCAGTGATCAGGGCTCTAGGGTCAGCTCTGCCTGGTTTGTGGTGAGGCCCTGAGCTTCCTGTGAAACCGGGGAGGGGACACCTGCTACTCTCCTCACAGGGAAGCCAGGAAGACTTGCAAGGACCAGGGTATAAAAGAGCCTCATGTAAATGTCAGGACTGGTTTGTATTGTTTGCATTGTGTTTTATCATCACAAGGAATCCAAATGCCATGCTTCCCAAGGGGGATGGTGCAGGGGGCAGATGTCAGTCCTGTGAGTCTGCGAGGGCTCACAGCAGCTCGCAGTGTGTGGTTCAAGGCTCCAGATCTAGAGCCGACTGGTGGGACTTGATTTCTAATCCTGCAGTACACTTGCTGTGTGTCCTTGGGCATGTTACTCCCCCTCTGTGAGCCTCAGTTCCTCACTTGTAAAATGGGAATAACAGTAGTGCTTGTCTCAAAAGGTCATTGTGAGAGCAGTAAGTACCTTAACACATATAAAGCTTGGCGGGCAAGTGGGGGAGCGGTGGGGGGAGGGACCACAACTCACTTGTTATTTTCTTTGAGAGGCAATGTAATTTAGTGTTTAAAAGCATGGACTCGGGGGAATTCTCTGGCGGTCCAGTGGTTAAGACTCTGTGCTTTCACTGCTGAGGGCATGGTTTTAACTCCTGGTTAGGGAACTAAGCCATGCTGCATGGTGGAAAAAAGGAAATGGACTCTGGGTTATAGTTCCTGGTCTACTACTCACTTGCTCTTGGGCCAGTTCCCTAATCTCTGTGCCTCAGTGTTCTCAGCTAGAAAATGGGACTAATGATATGTTTAATTTCTATAAGGTAAATATGAGGATTAAATAATATATGTGAAGCTCCTTGTCCCTGCACCCAGCACACTGTCAGGGCTCCATGGTGTTAGCCATTATAATAACTGCACCACATTTAATCCCACGAAATCCTTTGCTGTAGTATTATTTATTTTATGATGAGAAAACAGCCTCGTGGAATTCAAGAGTTTAGGATGGAAGCCCTGACTTTGTCTTGGGGCTGCATGAAGGTTTAAGCCCAAGAGCATCCCAAACTGAGCAGTGGAGCAGAGACCCACCTCTGCCCCCTGAGTTGGTCATTCCTGAATTCTCTCCCTGCATGCCATTCCCATGGCCCTGGACCTCTTTCCTCCTGTCCTTGTGTGGCTCCCGTTCCTTTTCCTGTTTTCTATTCACATACCGTCAGTCCCACAACCAGCCTTCCATTCAAGCATCCTGAGCAATGGCAGCCTGGTCTCCTGTCACTCTCCATCTCTAGTCCCCAACCTTCACCCCTATCTTTTTTTTTTTTTTTTTTTTGCTGTACGCGGGCCTCTCACTGTTGTGGCCTCTCCCATTGTGGAGCACAGGCTCCGGACACACAGGCTCACCGGCCATGGCTCACGGGCCCAGCCGCTCCGCGGCATGTGGGATCTTCCCGGACCGGGGCACGAACCCCTGTCCCCTGAATTGGCAGGTGGACTCTCAACCACTGCGCCACCTGGGAAGCCCTTCACCCCTATCTTTTAATGAGCTAGCCTAGACTCTGGGCCTAGGTTCAAATCCCAGCTCTGCTACTTACTAGCTATGTGCCCTTGGGCATGTTCCCTAGCCCCTCTATGACTCAGTTTCCTCACAGGTAAAATAGAGGTAATAACTATCCGCCTCAGAGTGTTATTGCAAAGATGAAATGAATTAATGCATGTAAGGTTCTGAGAACAGAGCCTGGCCCATAGGAAGTGCTATGTAAGTGGTGGGTATTGTTGTTGTTATTGTTATACATACAGTAGAGTTTAATATCTTGTGTTTTCCCAAACCCAGCAGGAAGAAAAGAGAGATCCCAATGCTGTTACCAGGTCCCCCACCTGTGCCCCAACAGAGCACTTTCCACAGCCCGACACCGCGGTCGGAGTGTCAGTCACTTCACAACTCCTGCCTCAACTTTTCCAGCCACAGCTGGGCCAGGAATACAGGATGGGAATGCTAGAATTATAGGCAGAGAGGGGGGCCCATCACTAGCTGAGCCAGGTTGGAGTCCAGGCCTTGGGACTCTGTCTCCACCCTAATCCTCCCAAAGCAGTCAGGGGAGCCTTCTGAGGGAGGGAGCAGGGGGTGGCCACAGGGAGGCTTGCGCCAGCTGGAAGTGGCCTTGAACTTGGCTCAAGTGGAAACAGTGGGGGCTCTGGGCCGGTCACACTCCATGGTCACGGGCTCCCAAGACTGCTGAGGCAGAGCTTGCCCAAGCTGAGGAAATAACTCACAGAAGGAGGGTCTTGGCTCAGCTGTGTGCAGGGCACCAGTGTGGGAGGGAGAAAATCAGGCCAGGGAAAAAGGAGGCGAGAGAAGAAGGGAGGGAGAGGGTGATTGTGCTGATTAATTGCATGGTCATTTGTTGAATGCCTCTCAGATGTCAGCCCTGTGCCGGGGAGTTCCAACGCCTGGGAATCCCCAGTCTAGCAGAGGAGGCAAGTGATCCTCAAAAGGTGACTCTGTTTCTCGGAGGTGGATTTGAGGCTGAGGAGTGACCTTTTTTTTTTTTTTGCGGTACGCGGGCCTCTCACTGTTGTGGCCTCTCCCGCTGCGGAGCACAGACTCCGGACGTGCAGGCCCAGCGGCCACGGCTCGCAGGCCTAGCCGCTGCGCGGCATGTGGGATCTTCCCGGGCCGGGGCACGAACCCGTGTCCCCTGCATCGGCAGGCGGACTCTCAACCACTGCGCCACCAGGGAAGCCCAGGGAAGCCCAGGAGTGACCTTCTGTGAGTGCTTGGGGGGCTGGGGCAGGGGGTTCACCAGGCCAGTGGCCCAGGTAGCTTCCTGGGAGGGAAGGATTGAGATTGCATTTTAAAGGATATAAATCTTTTTCCAAGGAAGCCAGCAAAATTATCGTCCACTGAAAGTGATCTCAAATGTTATTCTTTGTTTTATATTACAAAAGCCGGTGTGGCCTCTTAGGGTCATGTTTGATCTTGTTTATTCACTGGTCTCAGCTGCACTGTGGGCAGCACACTCAACATGGGGGTGCTGTGGTCAACTGGGAGGGGACCTACACGTGACCCTGTCCTCAAGGCCTCTTGGCTGGGGAGGAGGGCAGCTGTGGGGTTGATGTGAAAGGTGTAAAAGGGAAGGTGGTGGGTGACAGCAAGACAGGCAGGTTTGGTCATGCTCCATGGGATCCTGATCGGAGGTATGCTGCTAAAGGTTTAACAGCCGATTCTCAGCAACGGTGGGTGAGGGAAGGGAAGCTCCCGTTTACAGCATTTGCCTTGGTGTAAATATTCCCACCATGATCAGTTTCAGGCTACTGATTTATCACTGAATGTGGAATTGGTTAATCCCATGATGGCTTGTTGAATGCCTCCCGGATGTTGCATTACTGGCTCTCGCCAGCCGGTACGAGACAGCCTCAGCATATGGCTGACTTTGAGTCTTCTCTGCCACCCATTGATGAGGCCAGAAGTCCCACTATCAGAGGCTCATCCTTCAAATTCAAGTTTGGTTCATGTTGAAAAGGGGAGCTGGGGGAAAAGGGCCAGTTCTGTTACTGAGTCCAAGCTTGTACCGCTCCCCTGCACGACAGGGGACGAGGCGTTGGGCAAGGAATAGCGACTTTATTCAGAAAGCCAGCAGGCCGAGAAGATGGGGGACCCGTGTCCTAAAGAATCATCTTACCTGAGTTATTAGAATTCAGGCTTCTTTTCTACTAAAAGGGAAGCGGGGTGTGGCTGGTTGTTGCAGACCTCTTGGTACCAGCCAGACCTCGGTGGGGATGTGATGATCTTTTGTTCCTGCAGCTGACCACGTGGGACTGGTCAGATGTTCCTATAAACCTTCAACAGACAAATGTTATTTTTTGTTCTGCAAATTTTTATCTCTATATGAATGAAAAGTGTTACACCTTTAATGGTCAAGCTTGGGAGGCAGAGTCTTGAGAAAGGGTTATTATGTATATTTCAGGCTGTAAGCATCATTCTTTTACTGTTGAATGAGACAAAGGTACAGAGCCTGCATGGCTAAGCCCAGGCAACAGAGCCAATGTGGAGTCAGGTTTGTTCTTCTCTGTTGCAGTTCTACCTTGTATTGTTAGGGCCATCCAATCCTGGGCCCATCATTTGCTGATCTTAAGCTGTGGGCAATTGGGCTTCACCTCTCCAAGCCTCAGTTTCCTTATCTGGAAAATGGGGATCATAATGGTACTGCTTATCAGAACTATGGTGAAGATTAAATGAGAAGGAGCTCAACTAACATAGCTACCTTCCTATCTAGATGGACATAGCAGTATCCTCTCTCTTATTGCCTTAACTTTGACTTCTCTGAGAGGCCTGGGGAGGGGAGGCCTGGATCCTCAGGAGAAGACATTAATCTCCAGCCAGATTCTTGCTAAGTTAAAGCTGGAGCCAGCCCAGGCCAGCAGCCTCAGGATGATGTTACTGCCCCAGAGACAAGCTGTAGTTTGCCCTTGTGCCCTTGGCTTCATTGTACGGGAAGCTCAGCTGACCTTGCCCTTGCTGTCCCTGCTCCTTTCAGCCTCCTCTCTATCTAGTTGTCCGGATTCCCCAGAGGTTCTACTCCAGAGCTTCATTCGGGATTGCCTTACTATCTGTGAAGATGTGAATAACTGACACTGCAATCCATTCCTCTCAAGGTGTTTCTGGGTAAGCCAAATAAATGAATTCCGGTATTAAGGAAAAGTGAAAAAACAAAAAAAGGGAAAACAGAACAGGGCTAGATGGACTATTAGGGGTGGGGTAACAGAGACCGGAAGGGCAGTCAAACATGGGGTTTGTGGCTCAGTGCAGCCGTACAGAGATGACTCACTGTATGCTTTGCGCAAGTAGTTCTCTTTCTTTGAGTCTCTGTTTCCCCACCTGTAAGTTGGAGGAGGTGGACACCATGCACTCTCACTCCCTCAGTGTGAGATGCGGAGGGCACAAAGGGTCACAGGAAGTGACCCTATTGCCACTGTGTCAAATTACCACAAATTCAGTGGCTTAAGGCAACACAAATTTATTAGCTTAAAATTCTAGAGATCAAAAGTCTAAAATGGGTCAGCCCAGCTGCATTCCTTCCGGAGGCTCAGGGGAGGATTAGTTCCCTGCCTCTTCTAGCTTTTAGAGGCTGCCTGCATCCATTGTCCTGCAACCACATCCCTCTGACCTCTGTCTCCACCGTCACATTTCCTTCTCTGATTCAGATACTCCTGCCTCCCTTATAAAGGACCTTGTGAGTACAGTGGCCCCACCGGGATCATCCAGGGTACCCTCCCTAGCTCAGGATCCTTAATTACTTCTGTCAAGTCCCTTTTGATATGTAAGGTAACATATCCACAGGCTTCAGGGATTAGGATCTGGATATTTTGGGGAGGCTACTCTGTTGACCTGTAGGGAGACTACGTTTCCCAAGGAGGCTCCATAAAGCCTTGGGGGCATTAATGGTGGAATCTACCAAGGCTGGACCAGCCAATGAGGGCAAAACCTGGGCAAGCAAGACCTCCTGAGCTCAAATCACACCTCTCTCAGGTGGCCCCTTTTGAAAACTGCTAGACAGGGCAGAACAGAGGCCGAGAATGAGATGAGACCAGGGACAAGGCACTGTTTCTGAGTCTGAAGACCTGGGGCTCAGATGCGCTCAGCCAGTGACTTCCTGCGTGATTGTGGAGAAGTTACTTTGCTCCTGGGTTAAGTGGGGCTGACCGTTCCTTCCTGGTTTGCCTTCCAGGACTGCCAGAGTTGACATGAAAGTGCCTGGCCAATTGTCACGTGCATATGACACATGTTGGTTGCTGTTGTCATCGTTGTTGGTATTATTGATGAAAGTGATGGGAGGGGCTGGTGGCCCCAGAGGTCCAGAGAATGTGGAAAGATTCCCAAGGTGAACGATCAGGAGGCCAAGGCCCCGAGAGGGAAAAGAACGGAGTGTTCCAGGTGAAGGGAGCCTTGTAAAGGTGACCTGGTCCAGCCCGGGGCCTGCTGACCCTGACTTCTGGCTTTGACCAAAGCAATTATCAGACTTGGTTGTTTGCTAAAGCAAAAGCCAGAGACTTTCAGAAGCCAGGTCAGGATCAAGGTCAGTGCTAACAGACTAGAAGAGCTGGTATTTAATTAGTGGTAACTCCTGACTAATAAGCCCTAATCAGGCCCAACTGCAGAAGGGCACTCCCTCCTCCCAATGCCAGCAGCTCATTGACTCCCAAACCAGCCATGTGCTGGGGGTGGGGGTGGGTGCCTATACTGGTGCCCAGGAAAGAGGGGCTCAGGGACAGGAGAGCCCAGATGCACAGGAGGGGAGTGAAGGACGGAGAAAGGAAGGCACAGGGCCAAGTTCTCAAGGCCAGTCAGGAGCAGAGCCCAGCCCTAGTTAAAACCTCCCAGGCTGAGGTCTTGGGGTGGGGTTAGGACATCTGTGTTTCCCCAACATCTGGCCCAGAAACCAGTTGACAGGAGCCCAAGGGTGGGGCAGAGGCTCAAGGAGTAGGAGGACTCCAGGGCTCTCCTGAGAGAGGTTCTGCCTCAGCAGAATTGCATATTTCCATCACAGGGTCACGGTGTCATGGATACTAGAAGGATCAGCTGAGGACCTGAGTCAACATTTCTTTCAAAATTCTACCTGGAAAAAAAAACAGACTAAACTTCTACTGAGAGGGAAAGGACTGGGGAAAATGTTTGCAATATATATGTAAAAAGCTAAAATCCTTACTATATAAAACCTCTTATAAAATGAGAATCCCACCCATTAAAACAGTAAATCATGCACAGAAGACACACATACAAAATAATACATTCACTGTATTAAGAGTTCAACCTCATTTGAATCAAGGAGTAAAAACTAAAATACAGAGGCACAAGGTGGAGTTGGTTTGTATTTCTGGGTTTGTGGCCCATTATCATCACCAGCCAACAGGTCTTATTCTGGTGGCTGTGCATGATTGCCTGCTCGGGCCACAAATTCTTTTTTTTATCTCTTTCCTCTCTCCTCCCCAAACCCTCTTCCCCATTGGTGAACAATCTAGTGGGCTGAACATGAAATCTCTCTCCTTTTAGAACACAGAACAGGATTGAGCATAATCCTTGGTTCATGACACGTTTCTCACTGGTTCATGTGAGGCTCTCTTTTTAAAATTATGTTTAATAATACAATTAAAACCTGGGAAACTGCTGCCCAGAGAGAACTTGACCATGGACAGTGACCTGCCCCATCCCATGTCTCTGGCTTCTCCTGCCCAGGCAGCCACCATCTTCAGTCTTGTGCCTATCTTTCCCCTGTCTTTTATCTCTTTGAGCTCCTTCACAGCATATATTCATATACTTCCTGAGGTGGTGGTTGTTTTATATATATATATATATATATATATATATATATATGTTTCATTTGTCTTAATTTTATTAAAAAGAGTATCATGTAAATATTTTTATCATGTATGTATTTTTATGGAACCTGGAGATAGCAGTAAAGAGGTAGAGACACACAGGGTGATGATGAGGGTTGGGGGGAAGGGGTCTGTGATGTCTCCCACGTTTCAGTCTTAGGTGACCGAATAGCTGGTGGAGCTCTTCAGTTAGATAGACAAGGGAGAGGAGAAGAGGCTGGTTTGGAAGGTGATGAACTCAGCTCTGGGCAAAGCAATAATTTAAGCAAATGTTTATTGAGTGCCTCCTATGTTCTGGGCATTCTTCATAGAGCTCGAAATGCTCTGCCTGAATTATAACATTTAAGCCTCACAAGAACCCCACGGAAAGGCACTATAATTAATATCATGTTAAAGATGGGGAAACTGAGGGATTAGTAGGTTTAGTTCTGAGTCTGTCGACATGCTGGTTCACACCTTTCTGCTGCAAACCTAGAAATAGTGGATAAAATATTTTTAAAATATTAAATATTTATAAATGAAGATATTGACATAAAACTAAATATGTATAAATAAAATATTTTTAAAATAACCAAAGGAAGGGAAATCCTCAAGTGAGAGAAGTAAAGAGAGTTCAAAGCCAGAGTAGGCACACTAGGTATTTATAGAAAAAGCAAGCCCCACTGAAGAGAAGCTCTCATTAAAAAGAAAAAATTATAAGCCACACAAAGAAGAATAATTTCAAGCCACACGTGAGGAAGAGTATGTACACAATAAATAAGTGAATTGGTCTCCCTAAATAATAAAGAAAAACATGAAAGACATGATCAGTCTTTATAAATGATGAGGGGGAAAATAAGAGAAACCATCATGAAAGAAGTGAGTACTGGGTTTCCCTGGTGGTGCAGTGGTTGAGAGTCCGCCTGCCGATGCAGGGGACACGGGTTTGTGCCCCGGTCCGGGAGGATCCCACATGCCGCGGAGCGGCTGGGCCCGTGAGCCATGGCCGCTGAGCCTGCGCGTCTGGAGCCTGTGCTCCACAAGGGGAGAGGCCGCAACAGTGAGAGGCCCGCGTACCAAAAAATAAAAATAAAAAAAAGAAGTGAGTACTGTGAGAACATCTGAGGTTAAGTCAGCTACCCAAGGTGACATAACTATTCAGTGGTAGCCTTGGGCTCCTCATCCTTGTTCCCGTACTTGCTAGCCTATGGGTTACTGGCGTGAATGCGAAGAGTCTATTGGACACCCCAGAGCACTGGCTAAAGTGGGTTTGGAGAGAGGGTGGATTTGTCTCCTGTTGCTCACACTGCTCTCTGGCCCACAGAGCTCCAGCACTGGATGTGTCCTCCCGCCATGGCCGCCACCGCCTCTCCTCTGCCACCCAGCACCAAGGTGGCCAGTTCTGAGAACAGCAGCTCCTTCTATGACTATGAGTACTTCCTGGGCGACGTGGCCTTCATGCTCTGCAGGAAGGACGAGGTGCTGTCGTTTGGCAGAGTCTTTCTGCCACTCTTCTATGGCCTGATCTTTGTGCTGGGCCTCAGCGGGAACCTCCTTCTCCTAGTGGTCTTGCTCCGGTATGTGCCTCGAAGGCGGATGACCGAGATCTATCTGCTGAACCTGGCCATCTCCAACCTCCTGTTTCTGGTGACGCTGCCCTTTTGGGGCATCTCTGTGGCCTGGCATTGGGTCTTTGGGAGTTTCTTATGCAAGGTGGTGAGCACCCTCTACACCATTAACTTCTACAGCGGCATCTTCTTCATTAGCTTCATGAGCCTCGACAAGTACCTGGAGATTGTTCACGCTCAGCCCCACCACCGGCTGAGGACCCGGGCCAAGAGCCTGCTCCTCGCAGCTGTCGTGTGGGCTGTGGCCCTGGCTGTCTCCATCCCCGACATGGTCTTTGTGAGGACGCAGGAAAACGCCCCAGGCGTGTGGGACTGCTTTGCGGATTTTGGGGGGCACGGGACCATCTGGAAGCTCTTCCTCCGCTTCCAGCAGAACCTCCTGGGGTTTCTCCTCCCCCTGCTTGCCATGATCTTCTTCTATTCCCGCATTGGCTCCGTCTTGGCCAGGCTGAGGCCCCCAGGCCAGAGCCGGGCTCTGAGGATGGCCATAGGCCTGGTGGTGGCCTTCCTTGTGCTGTGGTTCCCGTACAACGTCACCTTGTTTCTGCACTCGCTGCTGGACCTGCAAGTCTTTGGGGACTGCAAGGTCAGCCAGCACCTGGACTATGCGCTGCAGGTGACAGAGAGCATCGCCTTCCTCCACTGCTGCTTCACCCCCGTCCTCTATGCGTTTTCCAGCCGCCGCTTCCGCCAGTACCTCAAGGCTTTCCTGGCCACTGTGCTCAGACGACACCAGGCTCCTTACCTTGCCCAGACCCCACCGTCCAGCTATTCTGAGAGTAGTAGGCTCAGTGGCCAAGAAGATATAACTGGCATGAATGACCTCGGGGAGAGGCAGGCTGAGGACTCCCCCAACAAGGGGGACACAAGGAAAAATTCAGCCTGAGTGGCCACACCACAGTCCATGAGAGCAGATGGGACCCAGCTCAGCTGTGCGTCCACCAAAGTCCTCCCTTCAGAGGTCTCAGTGACCATGTTGCTAAACCAGTCAGTTCTTGGTCCTCAGCCATCAGCAGCGTTCACTGTCTCCTGTCTTCTCCCTCCTCTTTCTCCACTGCCTTCCAGGACTCCATACTCGCTGGCCTGAATGGCTGCCGTAGTTTTCCAGCTGACCTCTGTGCTTCCTATCCTCGTGCTCTCATCCAATCTACACCCAGCAACCAGAGTAACCACAACACCCTCAGCCATCTCTCCCATCCCCCTCAGAGTAGCCCGAGGCCTGCCACCCACCAGACTTCCGCCTTCCCTGTGGCTCAGCTGGGGGAATATTACTGCAAGACTGTTTGCTATCACAGCCTTGAAGGTGGATCCAGGGTCTGGCAGTCAGGAGGGGCTGGAGGTGCTCCACACATGGGAGTCTGCGGGTGGGAGGCAGAGTGAACACGTGTTCCTGGTGGTCCAGGAGCATCTGCCTCCCTCTGCCTCCCACGCTCCCTCTCAGGAGGCCTCAGGGCTCCCTAGACCCTGCACTATCAAGTCCAGAACGTTTGTCCAATTTAAGCCTGGAGCTTTCACAATTAGAATCCCATACACCGTTTCACGCTTGTACTCCTTCACCTCCCTTTTCATTTCCTGGTTGCCACGCCCATTGTTCTTTCCTGCAGGTTCCAGTCTTTGCTTTTGCGCTTTCTGGCTCCCTTATGGAACAGGGATCATTTTCCAGCCAGGTATCCCCTCACCCTTGTCGTGTAACTGAATCCTACTTGCTCTGGGAAACCACTCCGGGGTCACTCTGCCCTGTGCTTAGGGTGGAGGTTGGGTAGAGCATGGGTCTTTGATCAGTGATGACCTTATGTTTCCCTGGCACAGTGATTCATTTATGGATGGACACATGACCCAGGCAGAGCTTGTGAAATGTTACGTGACTAGAGCATGCTAGAACAGAGGCATGAAACTGAAGCCAAGGGGATGTGAGGTCTGGAGCTGCTCCTTCATTGGCTCAAACTTCAGAAGGTGAGGTGACAGCAGTGAGTGAGCAGATCCTGGGGGCAGCGCTCGAGCCCTAGAATCAAGGCACGGCTGAAGCTCATCCCAAGCCTGGACTTGACAGTGACACGAACCAATAAATTCTTTTCCAGTTTGGGGTGGTGGTGTTTTGTTACTTGCGATCTAAGGATTCCCGACGGATATGCCCTGCCTGGGTGCTTCATGTCTCCCACGGTCAGCATCCTTCCTGCCCGCTGACACGTCCACTGAGAAGCCTTTCACCAGGGAGCCCCTGGCCTACAGTGCCATCTCTCTTTCCTGAGCTTCTGAAGCATCACTGCTTTCTCCTACCTCCCAGAGCCACGTGGCACAACCTGCCATGTCCTGCCGTGTCTGTCCTGCAAAACCCAGCACAGAGCCTGGCAGACAGTAGTGCTCAGAGGGAAACCTTTAGATGGATAGATGGAGACCAGGAGGACATACGGCTGGGTGAACGTAAGCTCCGGGGAACAGGGACTCTGCCTGGTGTAAAATCTGCGTCCCCCGTGCTTCAGTCAGTGCTGGGAATGTAGCAGGTGCTCACTACCTTTTTTTTTTTTTTTTTTTTGAATGAATAGCTGGATGGATAGAGAATTGAGCAGGTGGTCAGTATCCTGCCCACTCTTTCTTCTCTTCCCCTGAGCTTGGATGGTCTGGTCACAGCACATGTGTCATGAGCAGGGCTGTCCCTGGATGTTGCCTGAGTTGACCTGGCTGATTTTTCCCACTGTGTCTCAGCTCTGGTGCCTCTGGTTCTCTCTCCCCAACGCCCCAGATTCCCCACTGTCAGGAAGGACTGTGAGCCCACTCAGTCCCCTGGGAAATGAAGATCCTCTGGATATGAAGGTGGTGGTTTGTTTGAGGATGTGGTGGTGATGTTCTATTTTAGAGCTCTTGAAATCTTGCCCGACAGGGGACCTCAGTCCTGCCCACATGGCAGCCTGACTGGTGAGATACAGCCTGAGCCGTACTGGTAGGATCTAGGTTCCCAGAGTCTCTGACTTGGGTGCCCGTGACACACAGATGGGATGGGACAAGGTATGCCAGGCAAGGGACACCCAGCAGGGCTTGTCACCAGCATTGGTGGATTTGCGTGTGTGCACGTGGGTGGTCTGTGTGCGTGTGTCTGTGTTGCTGTTGGGGCCGTGTGGAGCACATATGGCTGTGTATATGGATCTAGCGTGAATGTGTCGCTGTGTCCACGTGCGTCTGAGTATGTGCCCGTGGGTTTTCCGTGTGTTCCTATGTGCCTTTCTCCGGCTGCGTAAATGTGGGTGTGTGCTCTCTGTAAATAACAGGTGTATAAGATGTAGTGCCCTGAAGCCTGTGCCTAAAGGGGAGGAGAAGGCCTGGCTATAGGTGGCCCATTGGTCCCTCCCACTGTCCAGTTGCCATACACCGCAGCTGACCACGGTGAGGGCTCTGAGTGCAGTTTGCGAGAAGGCTCGCTGGCACTGGTCAGGGAGTGAATTGGAGGTTGGCTCTCATACACAGGTCAGGATGGAGAGGGCCGGGACAGTGCCCTCTCCATCCTGACCTGCCTTCCCAGCCTGGACCTTGGTTCCTCCTGCCACTCTCTGTCCACCCCGAGGCTTGGCTTCCCGTCTGCACTGCCCAACATACCTGTATTTCCTACCTGAGGTCTGAGGAAAGCCCCCAGGATTCTCTTGGCTCTCAGGCTCTGAGGCAAGGGAGACTCTCCCGCCTGGCTGAGTCAGGGAGAAGGGTGGGCATGGCTCTGCTTGGGAACAGGACTGCCCACCCTCCACCTTGTGAAGTGTGGTGTGAGCGTTCACAGCAGTTACTGCCTATAGAAAAATATCCCTTTATTTTCCTAGGGGCCTGCAATTCCACCACCAGCACGTCATTCCTGATCTTGCTTTGTTATAAGCTGTCCTCAGAGAGGATACACAGAGGGAGAGAAAATTTGGTGCAGAAATGAGGGCTTCGCAGACAGAACTGCTGGGTGAGGACAGGCAGCGACTAGATGCGTCCTTGTGGGCCTCAGTCTTTTCACTGCCCCCTCTGCCGGGGCAGGAAGGGTGCCCTTGTGGAGCGTGTGTCCAGCAGTCCCCAGGCCAGGGGGAATACAACTACAGGTGCCACGGGCCCCTCCCCTGCCAGCAGGTGGGCATGGGCCTCCACGTGCACAGGCTAATCCTGGCTGCTCGCCACTTCCTGGGGGGAGGGGCTGTTGTTATGGTGGGCATCCCTGACTGTGGGATGGTACACTCGTCTTCACCTCACACCTGACCCCCCCTGAGGCTTCCCTCAGTCCCAGGCAGACCCTCAAACCGATCACAGGATCCATGAAGTCCCTGGGACATCTGCACGTGGTCACTCTCAGCTGAGGCCTCTTTGTCCTGACTTAGTGGGCTTGGGCCCACAGCCCCGTCCCAACCTGTCCACAGGCCTGGCTCCTGGTCCACAGTCCTCTGGGTGTGTGGAAAATGAAGGGATGCAGCACCCAGGTCCGGGCAGGGCCAAGGAGGTGTAGGGAAGCCCTGTGTCTTTATCCCTGTTCCCTCACCTGCTCTGGCATAGGGCCTGGCTGCGTGGAGGAGGTTGCTGGTAAGCTACCCAGAGACACCTCCTGGCCTCCAAGGCCCCTTCTCCCTCTCCTGTGTGCCCCATGGGGCTCTTCTCCTTGCGCCCCTGGCCCTTGTGGAAGGGGGTCAGATGCCTGGCTTCTCCTAGCCAGTCAGAGCTCTATCAGGCTCCAGGCAGATGTCACCATTTGGGGGCAGCTAGACCCAGAAGAAGGCAGGCCCCAGCCCAGAGTCACCCAGCTAGTGAGGACAGACTCCTGTCCCCGGCCCGGCCCCTGCCCACTCTTAACAGCCTGTTATCCTGGCCAAACTCGGGGCAAAACAGGCAACCTTAAGACAAAGGAAGAGGCCAGTCAGAGGTGTAGGGTTGGGGTAGCAGAGAGAAGCCCCCTGGGTGGTCCCTGCAGGGGGTGCATGCTGCCTGGGCCTCCCTTCTCCAGGACCCTCTATCAGCTCCCACAGTCACTACCCTTCCTGTCCCAGCCCCAGCCAGGGCCCTGCCGTCAGCCCGCTGCAGCTCTGGCAGTAGCACCCTCTCACTCTCTCCCAGCCCTGGTAAGCACGCCTGGCAACAGGGATTGTCTCCATTTCACAGGCCGAAAAGCTGAGTGAAGGTGGGAGGGGAAGGAAATTATTTGAGGACATGAAGTAAATTAGCCGAGTCTGGAAGTCATGTTTCTGTAATTTAATCTACATTTAGGGAATTGGGGTCAGAGATGAAGGAATAAGATACCAAGCCCTATGGGTTCCAGTCTGGAGCAGGGGGCAGGAGGCAGAAACCAGGACACGGAAAGCAATGACATAACAGATGTGCTGTGATACACTCGGTGGCAGGGGAGATCCAGGGGGTGGAGACCATTTCTGGTCAGAGGATGGGATGGGCGAGGTTCAAGAAGGCTTCCGGGAGTAGCTCGCACCAGGGTTAACAGTGAAAGCGAGCCCTGTACTTTACGGACAGTTCCATTGGAGAAAGTTGCCAGAGTTGAATTGCACTGGATTGAAAATTTGGGGACCAACTGTGGCAAAACTTAAATGTCAGGTGTGTGGAGGTGATGGGGAGCCAGAAAAGTAAAAGGGGGACACCCAGAGGTGCTTTTGGAAAAAAAAGTCTCTGGCAGCAGGGTAAATGGAGGGCCCACAGGCCCCACGTGGAGAGAAATGTCGAGTTCTGAGCTCTGAGAAGGGCAGCGGGGGATGCGGGGGGAAGCGGGGGGACAAGGTTCAGTGGCACCACAGGGGTCAGGCTGACAGAACTCTCTCCCTATGGGGGAGAGAAAGGGAGGAGCCAGTGTGTCTCCTCTGTATCTGCCTCGGGGGAAGGGGTGGATGGTGGTGTCCCGCGCAAAGAGAGGCAGGGAAATCGGGAGAAGCAGGTGGTTCAGGGCAGAGGCTGGGGGGACAGATGCTGAGTTCTGCGTGGGCCGAACTGAGTCAGAGGTGCTGTGAGACCCCTGTGGGGAGATTGGGGGTCTGGAGGTAGCAGAGAGCTCTGAGCCCAGCGATGGTTGTGGAAACCAAGTGAGGGGTTGAGATCACCCCAAGGTAGGGGTGCAGAGGGGAGAGGGGGGCACGGAGGAGGGACCCTGAACAACTCCTATGTGAAAGGCAGCCCTTCTCTAGAGCTGCTCTATCCAATACAGAAGCCACTAGCCCCACGTAGCTATTGAGCACTTAGGATGGGGCTAGTCTGAACTGAGATGTGCTCAGTATCAAGGGTTAAAAAGTACATACCAGATTTTGAAGGGAAAAAGAGATGTAAAAATATTTCATTAATACCTTTATATTGACTCCCTGTTGAAATGCTAATATTTTAGATATATCAGGTCGAGTAAAATATAGTATAAAAATGAATTTCACCTCTTTCTTTTTACTTTAAAAAAAATGTGTCAACTAGGAAATTAAGAATTATGCGCGTGGCTTGCCTCATACTGCTATAGGATGACACTGTTCTAAACCCTGAATTCCACAGGATGTGGAATAAGTGTTGAGGAAAAACAACAAAAGCAGAGTGGGAGGGTGGAGACTAACGTTTGCAAGATGCTGCATTGCCCACCGTAACCAGTGTCTATACTGCAGGACTTGTCAAGGCATGTATTAGCCCCCAAACTGAGTTGCCCACAGATATCTCCCCTTCCCTGGACTTCCTGTGAGAGGCAGTTTCTGCAGAATCCACTGTGAGAGACAGTGTTTTAAAGAGAGAAGAAGCCTGTGAGGCGCCTAGAAGGAGGCCAAAGAGCAGAGAGGGCAAGCAGGTCAGAGGAAGGGCTGGTCTGGGGCTTCAGAGGGCTGAGCGGAGCTGGAGACCCCAAGGGAAGCCCCTAGCCAGGCTTGCGGCCACCTGGGCAGAGCTCACTCCACAGGCGCAGGCGGTAGCGGAATCGCACCTCGTGGCTGGGCTGTGTGGTGCCAAAGCCCCAGCGCTGGGGGTCCACGGGTGGCACAGGTGTGTCAGGGTCCACCAGCTCCAGGTCAAAGTGTGTGACCACGAGCAGGACAAAGAGCTTCATCTCGCTGAGGGCCAAGAACCTCCCAGGGCAGATGGAGACACCTGAGCCCCATGGCATGGTGTAGTGGTGGATCTTCTTGCCTGCCTTGTAGAAGTCTACTTTTCGGCTGCCGCTGGGGGTGAGGAAGCGATCGTACTTGAAGGTGGTGGGCTCCGAGTGGATGTCGGGGTCCATGTGCACTGAGAGATAAGGGAAGAGGGCCAGGATGTCTCCATTGCGGAGCAGGTACTCCTGCCCATTGGCCATCTTCAGGCTGTGGTCACTGTGCACCACCCTGAGGAGGGTCGGCGCGGCCCTCAGCCGCAGTGTCTCCTCCATCACGCTGTCCAGCACCGGCATGCGGTGCAGGGCACCGACATTAAAGTTGAAGGACTGCTTGGCCTCCAGCCTGGCCCCTCCCAGGACCTGGGTGGCCTCCTCCCTCACAGCCCGCATGGCTTCTGGATGCTTCAGGAGGAACAGGAGGACCCAGAAAGAGGTAGGCCCTGTGTTACCCTGGGAGGCCCAGAGCATCATGAAGTTGAACTTGTCCTGCATGGCTGGGGCGACTCCCTGCTCCCTCAGAAACTGAAGCATATAGGTGATCCAGTTGCTTATGCCGTACTTCTCCATGTTGTGTTCCACAGAGAGCGTCTTATGGAAGAGACGCTGGAGCCGGCCCACTTCCAGCCACTCCCGGGGTCCCAGTAGGGAGTAGACAAACCTGGGGAACAGGCGGTCGAACTTGCGGAACTGCACGAATAATTCCTCTGCCTGTAGCAGGTCCTGTTCCTTGTCCTTTGTGTAGCCAAACAAGCCCAGGTAGCCGGCCTTGAACAAGATGTTGTAGCAGAAGTGAAAGAGGCCATTCTCACGCCAGCTACTGGCATCCAGACTGGGGCCCGTGGGCCCCAGCATAACCAAGGACAGGCTGTCCAGCATGGCTTTGTTGAGCTCCTCCAAGCCATTCCCCATGAGGTGCTTGGTGCTGGCTGAGTGTATCATCTGGTAGTCTCCCTGCAAGGAGCGGTATCCAAATACCTTTAGCACCAGGCTTTCCGCATACTCCACAAAGTCTAGTCTTCTCTGCGTATCCTTGAGGATGGGGCCAAAGGAGAGAGGGTCCATGACAAAGGTGAAGTACTGGCCCCCTAGCTGCACCGTGAATATGTCCCCGTGTTTAGCCCGCATGTGCTTCAGAAATTCAAACATATTCTTCCGGAAAGCTAAAGCATGGCCCAGCCAGGGCACGGAGCCCTTATCCAGAGGGGGCTCCTTGGGTCTCTGTTGCCGGAGCAGCTCCTGCAGGCACAGGTACCCCACAGTGGCCACAATCAGAGCTCCCAGCACCAGACCCCAGAGCACCATGGCTGTGCTCTTCCAGGTTGAGCTCTGGACACGTTGTTCTCTGGGTGCCAGAGAGTTTGGGAGGTCTTGACAAGTTGAGGGTAGAAAAATCTGTCCACTTGGACCTTGCCTGGTGACGGCAAGTTACAGTAAATAACCCTGGCGAGACAGTACCTGGGAGCAAAACGTTCCCCTGGATTTTGTTAGGACCTTGTCATGTGGGAGGAGGAGGCGGGACTAGGAAAAAGCCCAGAAGGAAACCTCTAGCTATGGTCACAGCCCCCTCACCAGCTTCAGGCTTTGTTCTGACCTTTTCAGACCCAGCTCCAGCAGCTTCTCTGCCAAGCCTTCCTTGACTCCATCCTCACCCCCGTGACTTACTGATTATTCACTCCTTTATTTACTCATGAATTCATGTATTCATTAATTTGCTAGTTCATTCAGCAGAAATGCACCGAGCACTTACTAAGTTTCACATCCACCCCTTCCTTATCTTTAAAAGACCCACAGAACCTCCCAGACAGAGGACCCTTCAAGCACAGGCTCAGACTTCAGTCTCCAAGCCTCTCGCCAACTGGCTTGCATACTTCTCTAGCAAGAAATACAGAGTGGGGGGCTTCCCTGGTGGCACAGTGGTTGGGAGTCCGCCTGCCGATGCAGGGGACACGGGTTCGTGCCCCGGTCCAGGAGGATCCCACATGCCACGGAGCGGCTGGGTCCGTGAGCCGTGGCCGCTGAGCCTGCGCGCCCGGAGCCTGTGCTCCGCGACGGGAGAGGCCACAATGGTGAGAGGCCCGCGTACCGCAAAAAAAAAAAAAGAAATACAGACTGGGAATCTTGGAATTATGAAATGTCAGAGATGATAGGGACTTCAAACAAACTGTTTTATTTTACAATAAGGATCTAGGTTCAGAGTGTAGTGGGGACTTTTTCTGATACCTGCTCTAGCTTGGGTGAGGTGAGTTGACAGTTTACTGGGGACCTTCTGTGAGATGTCAGGCCAGGTCCCTGCCAGTAGGCCCAAGAAGGGGAAAGCTGTACCGTTGACTCTAAGGGTTTAGTCAAGCAACCTAGCTCATTGTTGCAATAGGTGATGAGGTTCAGACTCGATTCAACCAGTTCTGATAACCCCCAAGTTACTCTTTAACTTCCTAAATGACCTGCAAACAGGGACTTTGTCTCCTCAGATGACCATAAGATTCCTACATCCCCTCTTGAGGGAGCTCCCTTTGCCTTGTGCAGCTCCTCCCAGCAGGGAGCTGAAAACATCCACACTCTGCCTCCATGAAGTCCTCTCTGATTGCTCATGGCAACCACAGCAAGTACTCAGCTCCACCAACTCTCCTTAGCCTTAGAATATGTTCAGAAAGGGAATTCCCAGGACTTCCCTGGTGGTGCAGTGCTTAAGAATCCACCTGCCAATGCAGGGCACACGGGTTCTATCCCTGGTCTGGGAAGATTCCCACATGCCGTGGAGCAACTAAGCCCGTGCGCCACAACTACTGAGCCTGCGCTCTAGAGCCTGCGAGCCACAACTACTGAAGCCGGCGCGCCTAGACTACAGCCTGTGCTTCACAACAAGAGAAGCCACTGCAATGAGAAGCCCGTGCACTGCAACAAAGAGTAGCCCCAACTAGAGAAAGCCCGCGCGCAGCAACGAAGACCCAACGGAGCCAAAAATATAAATAAATAAATAAAATTTTAGGGCTTCCCTGGTGGCGCAGTGGTTGAGAGTCCGCCTGCCGATGCAGGGGACATGGGTTCGTGCCCCATTCCGGGAAGATCCCACATGGCGTGGAGCACCTGGGCCCGTGAGCCATGGCCGCTGAGCCTGCGCATCTGGAGCCTGTGCTCTGCAATGGGAGAGGCCACAACAGTGAGAGGCCCGCGTGCAGCAAAAAACAAAACAAAACAAACAAAAAAAAAAAAACAAGGAGCTTTGAAATAAATAAAATTTTAAAAAAATAAAAAAAAGGAATTCTCTGGTGATACAGTTGTTAGGACTTGGTGCTTTCACTGCAGTGTCCCAGGTTCAATCCCTGGTCAGGGAACTAAGATTCTGCAAGATGTGTGGCGAAAAAAAAAAAAAATTATATATATATATATATATATATATATATATATATAAAATCAGAAACTGTGGGTCAAATCCAAAAAGCTGAACTTTGTCCCTCAGTTTTTAATGGATGGCAGCACCATCTTACATTCATTCTCACCTTCATTTATTCATTCACTCACACCCACTCATCCATTCATTTCCCCCTTTCTTGGAACAGCACCTTCTATCCATTCAACAGATGTTTACTGTGCACTCAGTTGCCAGAAATTTTGCTACAACCCTAAATGAGATAGACCTTGTCCCTGCCTTGTTGGAGTTTATGGCCTTGACCAAAGAAGCATATCATCACAATTGTGTTAAGTGCTGCAAAGAAGGGCAGAGTGGAAGGCTTCCCTGGTGGCGCAGTGGTTAAGAATCCGCCTGCCAATGCAGGGCACACAGGTTCCAGCCCTGGCCCGGGAAGACCCCACATGCCGCGGAGCAACAAAGCCCGTGTGCGACAACTACTGAGCCTGCACTCCAGAGCCCGCGAGCCACAACTACTGAGCCCACGTGCCCCAACGACTGAAGCCTGCACGCCTAGAGCCCGTGCTCCGCAACAAGAGAAGCCACTGCAATGAGAAGCCCGCGCACTGCAATGAAGAGTAGCACCCGCTCGCTCGTCGCAACTAGAATAAGCCTGCGCACAGCAACAAGGCCCAACGCAGCCAAAACTAAATTAATTAATTAAATAAATTTTAAAAAAGTGGGGGGGGGGCAGAGCGGGAAGGAGGGTGGGGAGTCAGGGAGGCCACACTGATCAGGTGGTAATTAAGTGGAGACCTGGAGGACAAGGCCAGGCCAATGTGTGCTGTGTGTAAGGGTGTAGGGGACATGCTTCTAAGGCATGTGGCAGGGTCGTCCCAAGGGAGCCTATGTGGCCGGAGTGCTCAGAGGAGGGGGAAGAGTCTCCAGCTCAGTGCGGTTTCCGTCTTCGACCCATCACGCGGCACTGAGCCCTTCCCATGACAGCAGGTCCAGCCACCCGTTCGTCTGGGTCCGGGCCACTGAAGGGTGGCCAGATATACCAGCAGGTGGAGGCTGGCCTGCCCCTGGGAAATCGGCCCACGAGGCTGCCCTCCCAGTCCTCCGGAATGGCCGGGGCCCAGCAGGGCAGAGTGAGGACCACAGGCCTGCGTCAAGTCTCAGCCTTCCCCACTCCAGCCGCACCTCCCGGTGAGGGTGGGGGTGGAGTCACCATGGTGGGATGGTGGGCGGGGCAGTCGAGGAGGATCAACAATCAGCAAGGGCGACCTCCGGGCCTGCTAGAGAGGCCTTGGGGCCTGAGGGCCGGAAAGGCGGTGACGTACTTCCGCTCCCCGCCGCCTCCGTAAAGGCGTCTTTAGGTAGGCGCCGCAGGCAGTTCTCAGTCCTGAGGCGACCTCTCTCCGTAAGTCGGCGGAGCTTTGCGCAGACGGTTGTGTGTCTCTCATTTCGTCTGCGGAGCAATCAGTAAGGGAGTGGGGCTGAGGGGGGGAAGACGTGTCGGAGAGGGCTGACTCCTTCCCGCCCACTGTGATCGGGAGAAGGAAGGCTTTATTATTGCTTGCAGCAAGTAAGGAGAACACCAGAGCTCTTACCCAAAGCAGTGTCACCCTGAACAGCAAAGTTGGGGAAGGTTTAAGCTAATGATACATGCATATCATGCATATTCATGAGGGGGCTTGAGGGGAGCAGAATTTAGCATAGAATCCGGGCAAAGGTTGACAGAGTCCAAGCTTTAGTTGATGGAATTCAGGAGGGTTGACATCTTAATTCCATCCTCCACCTGGGGGGGGGGGGCTTAGTTCTTGCAGAACTCAAAGATATGTTATTACGTATATCCCTTGAGGAACCAGGAGGCTGCCCCAAGGCTGCCCTATGGTTTCTTGACTGGTCCTCCGGTGTTTCTGCATTCCCTCCTTTAAGATCATTAATTACTGAGACCTGTTCAAGGGCAAGCGTTGCAGCCGGGCTTAGATCACAAAATGGGTTAGGCCAGAATGGGTTCTCAAGAAAGTCATTCTTTGTTCTCTTTCTCAGGGGACCCCCTAACCTATCTGCTTAGACCGCTGCTGTTTCCAATGCGTGCGCGCTGAGAGAAGCCACCACTTAAGGCTCACCTCATTTGCACATTACGTGGTGGGCTGGAGGGTGGGATGAGTTCTTTTTTGTTTTTTTGGCCGCTCTGCACAGTATGTGGGATGTGGGGCCTTAGTTCCCCCACCAGGGATGCGCGGAGTCTTAAGCACTGGACCACCAGAGAAGTCACTGGGTTGACCCACAGGGCTCAGGTTGGTTTCAGGTGCCGTCAGATCTCATGTCTTTTCATTCCATACATGGCCCAGAACTTTAAGCAACTGTGCACCGGCGAAAGAATTTGTTTACCTGCTGTGGTTCCTCTGGGCATGCTCTAGACCGGCTACACTGGCTATCCCTTGAGTCTTGTTTGCCCTTTGTTCCAATTCTGAGTGATATTGACTTCTCCCCCAGTGCTAGCCACTTCCTGCCCACTGCCTAACCCCTAGGAGTCAACAGCAGTACCTTTGAAATGGAGATGCAGGGAAAAAAATTATTTCACTCTACCTTTAGATCAGAAATAGTCTCATTTAACTTAGAGCTGGGCTTATTTATGGCTCCTCTTCCTCCCTAGCTTTCAAGTTTTCTTTTTTCCAGGAAGAGAAGGAAACCCATCCACAGCACCTGGGTTCTTGACAGCCTGGCCCCAGGTTAATTACCTTACTCCTAGTCTGCATCTCATGTACCAGGTGACATTGAAGCCAGTGTAGGACTTAAAGGGCAAATTGGATTCTTGTCTCAACTCTGTCACCAACTCACGACATGATATGGGACATTTCATTTCACCTTTCTGGGCCCTGCTGTTCTGCTATATCAAACAGGAGGCTGAACTTGAGGTACTTGCCGGCAGTGAGATGCCATTATAAAGGTACTGGGCTGTTCATTCACTAAGAGGCTAAGAGATATGAGGGCATATGGTGGAAGTGAATGAAGGAATAGGATGGGGATTGGAATAATTGACATTGGGTGCCTATTCTGTTCATGGCCCTGTGCTGGTCATCCCCATTGCCACTGTGACCACTTATTTTTTACCATTTAAGAATTTTACCATTCTTATTTTGAGAATTTACCATGAGCCAAGAATTACGCCAAATGCTTTACATGTTTCATGCAATCTAGTTCTCATAACCCATATCAGGGATCTCCAGGACCGCCTTCACATTCAGAGATTCCCTAGAAGAACTCACAGGACTCAGCATATAGTTTTACTCATGACTAAGATTTATTACAGTGGTGTACTAAGGATACATAACCAAATCGTAAGGCAAAAAGACACACATGGAGTCTGCAAGAATCCCTGTACAAGCTTCCTAATGATTTCTTGAAGCATTTACGAGAGATATTAGAAAATACCTTGACGTGAACGAAAATGAAAACCAAAACTTACGGCATATAGTGAAATCAGTACTCAGATGGGAAATTATAGTTGTAACTGGATTTAGGCAATTATAGAAAATGATTATAATGATCATGAATTATGAGGTGATAACTCCTAAGGTGATATTGGCATGACTTACATGTCAGAGGGTGGGAGATGGTCTAGGGTGTTACACGTTTTATAAATAGGAACTTCTGAGCTAACTAGGGATGAGATGATGCGTATAGTGTGGGAAGACATGGGGAGGATTGAGGAAAAGGTGAAGTAATTGTTGCAGAGTCTGGTCGTAATGATCACGTGGCTGTGGAAGGAGAGGAACAACCTTGGTTGGGAAGAAGAAAACACCTTAGACTCTGAAGTCAGGGGCAGAGGGAGGGATCGTTAACCTATCTTAGGTTTTGTCTGTGGGATATCTGGCAGATTTAACCCAGGCTTTTGCCACTAACTTCAGTTTGACTACTGGCCAGCAAATGATCTTAGTTTAAAAACCCTCAGAATCCTCCCAACAGCCATTGACTCCAGAAAGGAACAGCCTCGTCAAGAAACAATAGAGGGCTTCCCTGGTGGTGCAGTGGCTGAGAGTCCGCCTGCCGATGCAGGGGACACGGGTTCGTGCCCCGGCCCGGGAAGATCCCACATGCCGCGCAGCGGCTAAGCCCGTGAGCCATGGCCGCTGAGCCTGTGCGTCGGAGCCTGTGCTCCACGACGGGAGAGGCCACAACAGTGAGAGGCCTGCGTACCGCAAAAAAAAAAAAAAAAAAAAAGAAACAATAGAACAGTATTAACTTTATGGACATTGATGTGATTCCCTTTAGCCTCATACTGTTATGCTGGACTCTCTTGTACATTTTTCACAGATCAGTGACTTTTCTAAATTCTCTAGCATGAATGGTAATGGACAATTGTATTGCCCTGGATTTTTTGCTAGCCAGTTTAGCTGGGATATGTGCCATTGCTAGTTTTTCTTGTCTCACCTGGATTAATGACACATTTAGCTGGCTTCGCTCTGGATGTGGAGCCTGACATGGTCTTTCCTCCAGTGAGCCTGGTTATACCACTGTGAGTCGTAATCATGGTCACTCTTGTCCAATGCTACCTAAGACAAATGAACACATTTGGCCCAATCCTCTATCTGTACAATTAATTAGAGTATCTGATGACCTATGTGGTGATTTATGCTCCCGAGAATTCTTCCCGTGTTAGAAGTTAGGAGGTAAAGTTGTAGGGGAGTGTGTCTACCATGGTGCCCTGGCAATTTCACGCATATCTCTATAGGCCGTGCAGGCAAAGGCTTGAACTATAGCTAATTTGAGTCTTGGCAGATCATCCTGTGAGCATTCCAGAACATGAGAGGATGAGAGGAACTTTACAAGATTTTGAGGCCATCTTCCACTTCTGTCCCTATCCCCATGGGAGGCTGCCATGAGACAATTTGTCATTGCCTCCCAGATTCTGATGAGGCATGAGGCTTTCTGCCCCACTCTCCTCAGGTTATAACTGCAGACTATAACACTGTTTAGCTGCAGTCTAAAATTGTCTCCTCAGCAAGGCGTATGCCACAACCCACGTTGCAGTCATCCAGCCCCCTTTCGTTTCCGTATCATTGTTTTTGGTGTGTGGGACAAGGACTTGGGGAATTGGGATATTTGGCTACTCTTCCTTTTGCTGTTTATGTAAGTAATACATTATATGAATCTAAAAATGGCATATTGTATCTTTACTGGTCAAATCAGTTGGGAGTTAGCCTTGGCCTTGGCCTTGCCTGCTGCTGTATGTTTGACAGAAGAACAATAGAGAGAGTAAAAATATATGGTTAATTATGACAGACTATTCCTCTCCTCTTTCGTTTTCTAAAAAATTTTGAACCAAACGCTGATCATAGTCATAAGAGACCTTTTTTCAGGTGGATGATGACTTAGTCATCAGTTATCTGAGGGCTCCTTGTTCTGAGCTAAAACTCCCATAATTGTTTTGTCACCAGTTCAGTTTTCTCCATCTGGTCCCAAAGAAAATCATGGGAACATTTTTTTGTATGCTCAACCTTCCTAGTGATCTTTCCCAAGTTGAGTCTCTGCTTCCTTCTCAGCACTCACAGACTATCAGCTAGTGTCCCTTTATGAGTTATTCCAGTATCCTCTTAGAAACCAACCAACCAACCAACAAGCCTGGGAGTTCATCTGAGGTCTCCTTTGCTCTGTGACTTTTCATAGGTATGGTATCTGTAAACTCTCAGTACCTGGGTAGCTATAACGCATCTGAACCTGTAGACTTGAATTCCTGTGAAGCAGACATCATCTTCCTTCCTTGTTCACCCAGGAGACTGAATATACAAATGAACAATGGCCAAACCATATAGAAAAATAGAACTCTGACCCACAATCTGCAGCAGCCCGTCCAGGAAACCAACCCACTATCTGCAATAACCAGTCCAAGAGTTCAAACTACTATCTGTAGCAACCAGTCCCGGAAGCCAAAATAACTCCTGTAGTAACCAGCCTCAAACAGCCAGAATTTGAATAATGCTTCCCAACCAATCACATCAGATGCTTTGCATCTAGTAAGCCCTCATGCCTACAATCTTTAATCAGAGCATACCTGAAGCCTTCCTTTTTTCCTACTACAGAGCTTTCCCACTTCTCTGCCAAATGCAAGTATGGTGGCTGACTTCCTTGCTATAATAAGCTCTGAATAAATAGCCGTTGCTTGTTCTCAGTTGGGAGGTCTTCCTTTATTTCCACAACTTTCTTTAAAAGCATAGCTTCCTGACATGCTGTGTGATGTTAGGTAAGTCGTTTCCTCTCTTTGGGCCTCACTGTTCAACTGAAAAACTGGTTCAACATTTAATCATGCTTTGATTCAACAAACATTCTATGCCACTTAAAGAAATTGGGCCCTAAGAGGTGCGAGACGTTGGGCGGATGCTAGAGGCACAAAGATGAACATATCAAGGACATAGTCTGCTCTCTGGGAATGTAGAACTTAGTAGAAGGAGGCACATATGTGAACAGGCACAGTCAAGTGAATGCTATGGATACTTATACCGGCATCCATCCTACAAAGGTTCAATGAGGTGGAGAAGAGTGGTCAGTGGGAAGAAAAGGGCCGGGAAAGGATTCCCAGAGGAAGCCTCCTCCCCAGCCTCCCCCCACCCCCACCCCGCTACCGTTCTCCTTGATTTCTGCAGGGCCCGGAGCGCTCTGTGTCTCTGGGAGAGCTGGACCACTCTCCCCTCCCGACTTTGCGACTTTGCGTGGCGAGAAGGGAGTACCATGGAGACGCGGAGCCCTCCACCGTCCTAGAGAAGCCGGAATGGCAAAAGTGCTGCAGCCTCCGCCTTTCGCATGCAGAGACCTGGCCCACGCAGAAAGTGGGGAGCTGGGCATGGGGCTGGTAGGGGCTTGGAGCCTGGCTCTTGTTCGGGCGGCTCCCGGGCGCGGGGGGGCGGGGGCCGCTATGTCAGGCCCGCCCGGGTCTGGAGCGTCCCTCCCTGACCCCGGGTAGTCCCCGGTCGGGCCCGGTGAGCGCTGAGCCGGCGCCACGAAGCTGGCTCGGCTCTGCCCGGGGCTCTAGGCCCACATGAGGGGCGGAGAGGAGGCAGTGCGGCTACCGATAAACCGGAGTACAGCCCAGAGTGGAGGGCCCAGAGGAACAGGTAGGGGCAGAGTGGCTTCGACATCCCCCAGGCTTGCGGCGGCAGGGGAAGCACACGTGCAGATGCACAGGCATGAGCCAATTCTGGGGCAGAGGTGTCCCAGCACAGAGCGCTGTGTGTGGCGACGAATGGCCAGAATTTCCACGACTGGTTTTACAGAGCTGGTTTTGTTTGAGGTGGGTCTTGAGAAGAACATGAGCTTGCAGGAGTAGGAGGAAGGATCTGGATCTTCAGGCTGGGGGTGGAGGAGGGGTGGGGACGGAGGGGGCTGTAGGTCCAAGGATACAGATCTGGGCAAGGAAAGGGTTTGGGTTCATAACGGAACCGTGACAGTATAGGGCATGAGGGTGGTCTTGCAGGGGATGATCCTTGGGAAGTAAGCTGGGTCCCTGAATGTGACTGGAGTTGTCTGCAGTTCAGAGAGTTGGACTTTTTTAGGCAGGCAAAAGTGAGCCAGCCAAAGTCTTTGAGCCTTGGAATGCTGGGGAAGTTGCTGTGAGAACATTGCCGGGCAAGGACTGATGGGAATGGACCAGAACTGGCCCCTCCATAGTATTGAGATTGAGACCCTGAATGAGGCAGTGGCTGGGAATTATAAGAAGTCTTGATGGCTCCAAGTTAGCACTGTTTGTGTTTCTCAAGGAAGAGAGTGAGAGAGAAAGGAAAGAAAAGAAAAGGTGCAGGAGCTAGGGCTCCGAGAAATACAGAAAAAGGAACACTGAGACTGGGATGTGGGGAAGAGAGTAGGGTAGGTGCGTTAGGGAGTAGTCAGAGTTGGGCTCTGCCCTGTTGAGTACAGCCTCTCGAGCAGCCTGAGTGTTCTGAGGGGCCCTTAGCTGCCTCTTTGGCTGGTGGCAGTGACTGGGAGGGAGAGAAGAGCAAGAGTCCTAGACAGGGGCAGCAGGGGTGGCAGGAGTGAGGATAGAAGACAGTGTGCCATAGTAGGTAAGAGCCAGAGAGTCCCACAGGCCTGAGTTCTGTCTCAGCTCTTTAACTCGGGGGATGTTAATCTCTGAGCCTCAGTTTCCCTTCTGTAAAATGGGTCTAATGTCCTTCTCACATTCTGTGAGGCGTGCCCAGAGTAATATATGTAAAGTGCTTGGCACAGGCTCAATAAATGTCAGTTGCTCTTGTTATCAAGGGTTGGTGACCTCTGAAGGAGGATACACTGTGGAGAAAGGTTGGCACTTAGAGCACATATGGGAACGAAAAGGGAAAACTTGCAGAGACTCATGAAAAAGATGAGAGGATGTTTGCTGAAGTAAAAATGAAGAGACATGAGAAGATTGGTAGCTGATCCCTTATATCTTTGTAAGTAGGGGGCAAAAATCTGTTGCGAGTTCCCTTAGACATTCAGAATCCAGAACCTCAGTGGGCATCCCCTCCAGTACCTCTTAGTGCCTGGGTCTACCCAGACTCCAGGCCTGGGTCCTGGGATTGTCCTAGGGCATTTAAACACATGTTGTTTCAGGAGTCAGTGACCTTCGAGGATGTAGCCATCTACTTCTCTGAGAATGAATGGACCGGCCTGACCCCTGCTCAGAGGGCCCTGTACAGGGATGTGATGCCGGAGGATTATGGGGCCGTGGCTTCCTTGGGTAAGGGTCTTTCCCTCTGGGCTCTGCCTCTACCCTTTGGAATTTCTTGGCTCCTTCTTCCTCAAAGGCTCAGGAGTCTTTGATAACCTCAGTTGAGTGGCAGCTTCAGGCTCTTGTATTCTTAATGACCCAACCTTAGTGGTTGCTGGGAAGTAGGAAGTCCTGGTATCAATTCAGGCCTCACATAGGACTTCCTTACCCCCGGCTGAGAGCTGGTGTTCTCCTGACTCATGTGCTGTGGATACAGTGGGAGGAGAGAAGATTCCTGGTGCCCCTCTGAGCCCTCAGTTCCCACCACCTCAGTTTGGGAGACCCAGCCCAATACCAACCATCCTCATGCAGACGTCTGAGCTTGAGAGCTCTCGGAGAGGGAGAGCACAAGAAAGCTCAGTTCCTCAAAGAGTGAAGTCATCTGTTTGCTCACTCACGCTGTTATTGAGCGCCCCTTCCTCTCTGTTTCCTGACCTTTGTGAGCCTCCAGGCCCCTCTCCCCTGGGTCTCCTGTCCCTTTCCCCGGACTTCTTTTTCTTGTTCTCCCTAGTAATTTCCCTTCTTTCCCCTCCCACCCCTGAAGACACAGGCCTGGGAGGAGCCCTGGGGTTGCTCTGTGTCACCCTACTCACCCACCTGTCCCATTTCCTTCCTGTCAAGCAGCATTTCCATTTCCCAAGCTGGCTCTGATTTTCCAGCTGGAACGAAGCACATGGAGCTTGGCTCCTCAGGGAGCTCTGGATGGAGAGGGCCCGAGGGGCCTCTCCTCAGGTGAGTGAGGATACATGTGCCAGTCATCTGACCAGTTCCCTTGTCTTAATCTTTAAATTGTCATGGGTGTGTTCTCTTAACCTAGTGCTGTAGACACCAGTGGGATTCCTTGTTTTCCTCTGTGTTCCCATGGTTTTCCATCTTCTTGAGTCCTTGCTGTATTCATCTGGGCTCTTCTATCTGCCATCTTCATGTACCTGTTTTTCCTCTTCCCCATCTCCACTGTTCTTTTCAGAGCCGTTATGTATCTTTACTCTCTGACTTTTCTGTTTCCTTTCTGATCTGAGGTGGCCTTTCTACTTTCCTGGCCTGCTTATAATCTTCCAGCAGAAGATTCGGACTGCCCTTTGGGGTATCATGGCCAATTTTTTTTTTTTTTTTTGCGGTACGCGGGCCTCTCACTGTTGTGGCCTCTCCCACTGCGGAGCACAGGCTCCAGACGCGCAGGCTCAGCGTCTATGGCTCACGGGCCCAGCCGCTCTGCAGCATGTGGGATCTTCCCAGACTGGGGCACGAACCCGTGTCCCCTGCATCGGCAGGCGGACTCTCAACCACTGCGCCACCAGGGAAGCCCTTATCATGGCCATTTTTATCATTAGAAATCAAGAAGTCTAAATAACCCTGAGCCAAATACTTCCTGTTCCTCAGGGATTTCTGGTGGGAAAGCCCTGGCATTTGTTTAGGCCCAACACAGGGCTTCCCTGCTCCTAATTTCCTACTGAGAACTGTGTCCTCTTATTGCCCCCTGGCCCCATTTCATCTTCCCACAGAGGCTCTTCTGTGGGCACAGGTGACTTGAGCTGTGCCCTCAACTTCCCCATTCACACAGTTCCTTGCTGTGTCTGGAAGTCTTTCCATGTTAGGATACCGTTGATTGCAAGTAACAACCCAATTCAAACTGGCTTAAATAAAAAAGAGGAATTTATTGTTTTGTGTAATTGGCAAGTCCATAGGTAGAATGGGCTGCAGGTATATTTGGATCAGAATTTCAGTCTCTGCTCTTCTCTGTCTCCTCTTATGTTGGTTTTGTCTACAGTCTGGCTCCTCTCGTGGTTGTAAGGTGATTGGTAGTTGTAACCAGGACTGTGCTTCTTCACACCGATGGAGAGGAACAGAGCAGGCCTTCCTTAGGCTTTAACCATTGTGAATCACAGTCCCAAGTATTGCTCTGCTGCACCATCTTAAGTCTTATGCTGGCTCTAAATTGGTCTCTACAGCCAGGGAAAAGCTCTGCACTGATTGACTTGGCCTGGATTGCTGGTCCCTGAAAGGATCTCTCATGTAGTGAGTGGGATGGGATAACCTGTTTGGCTTAGCTCAGTGAGGGCCTGTACCAGGAGCTGGACTTGGGATCACTCCCACCCAAAGGGCCTGGCTACTCCCTAGTGGGGGAGGGGTAGAATGGATGTAGGGAGGCACCTACAGTGTCCTCTACATTCTCTCAGGATCTCAGTACCTACTGTCCCTGCCACTCAAGGGCATTCTCATCTCTGCTTTAGGCAGAAAGCTAACAGCTAAGTTATTCCTTGAGCAAAACCCTAACTCCCTGACTTGCAGCAGCCCTCCTTGGAGCTCATGTCCCTACTCAAAGTCTTAAAGAAGAGAGTACTCACGAGGCATATAGTCCTTTGCCTCAGCAGCATGAAAGGTCATCATTTTTTTTTTAAGTCCTCTCCATATATATATATATTTATTTATTTAATTTTTTTATACAGCAGGTTCTTATTAGTTATCCATTTTATACATATTAGTGTATATATGTCAGTCCCAATCTCCCAACTCATCACACTGAAAGGTCATCATTTGGAAATTGCAGAATTGATCTGTTTCTTAGGAGGATTTGGTTGGGAGTTACAAAGAGACCAATCTTAGCTAAGTCTGAAGAATTTATTAGAGTGGACCTTTGTAAATAGGGGTGTTTATTATTAGAGCAAGAAGTGACTTCTGGGAATGGCTGAATGAGGCTATGAGGCCATTTCTTATGGATGCCATAAGAAATGAGAGACCCATTGCTGATCCTTTGTGAAAAGAGAAGGCAGTAGATAAATAGATAGGAAGGAAGGAAAGTAAGAGGTGATGCTTTCCCAACATAGCCTCAGGAACAGCTCCTTGCAGTTCTTTCCTATCCAGATACTTTGCTATGTGAATTGGCTTTCAGCTCCTAGGGGCAGGTGCAGAAGAGACCTTAGTCTTTCCTGTTTCTTCTTGACATTTTAAAATGAGTGATAACTTTTTGTATAGGTGAACTGATGGAATCACAACTTCCCTGAACCTCTATTTCCTGTCCTTTATATTCTTATTACTCTCAAGTTTCAGGTCACTGTTTTACCAGTCTTTCCCCCAACCTTCATTCTCCCCTACTACTTCTGTCTCAGCTCCTTTCCTAATGGGCCCCACTCCTCCAGCTGAGTCAGCCTTATTTATATCTTGATCCTGGCAGAATATCCATTTCTAAAGCCTGCTGGGATCTCCCATCTTGAGCAGGTAGAAGAGCCATTGAAACCGAAACTGCAATGAGAGGGTCCAAGCCTAATTTGTACCGGTAAGTGAGAGGGAAATGAGCACTTTTCTCCCAGTCACACATTTTTCTCCTGTCTTTCCTTTGTAAAGTGTTAAAATTCCATTCCATTTATGTTCTAAATAAAAGACCCTCTAAAAATCCCCAGATCAACTAATTAATCAGAGGAAATGTAAACTCTAAACTTCCAACTTTTATTTGGACAAGTGCAGATAATTAAATTTGGATGGATCTTTCATCTTAGGGTCAAACTGAACAGAGGGCTTACCTATCTGGCTGCAGTGGTCAATCAATATGTTAAAAGGTAAATGCTGTATTTTTCTCATTGTGTTCATTGCTAGGGATCAGAAATCAAGTAATATATGGCTCCTATCCCGGAAAGGCTCACAGTCTGATGAGACATTATACAAAAATGTATAATTATAACAAAATGTGATGCTGTAACAGAAATTTGAATAAGACACTATGGAACAAAGAGACACTTTGGCCAACACTGCCTAAAGTAATTCAGGGAAGCACTTTTCATGGTGGACCTGGTGTTTGGATTGAATGAGAAGACTTTATTTCCATTCAGTGTTGAAAAGTATGAGAGAGTCTTCTTTGTGCTCCCCACCGTGTGTGATAAGCTCAGGGTCCCCAGGTATACCACAGATATTCTTTATTTCTGAACAGGTCCTCTGGTCTGAATCCTGGCTAGTTCTTCTCATGTTATAAACTGAACTACCTAGAAGGAATTTTGACTTATCTCCCTTAGAATTCAATTCAACTATTTCCCAAGAGCATCCCCCGCCCCCAACTCCCCACCTGCCGGCCCCATGCTTGCTCTGGTGCTGGAAATCAGAGCCCTCAGCCCTCAGGGACTGTCTGCCTAATTTCTGCCTTTTGATTTTGGTTGCTTTCTGTGTGTTAGCTCTGTTTCACCATTTTCAGCTAGGTCAGGGCCACTTAGACACAGGGGTGGCACTTGGAGAAAAATGGACATATTAATACCACTTGGCGACCTCAGTCACTCTGTCATGGGTAATGATGACATTTGCAGCTCTGGTTTCTTCTTTCAGTGTCTGTGTCCAAGAGTGAGAAAGAAGGTTTTATTCTGAAGGAGGATACTTTTGAAGAGGCACAGGACCACATGGTGCTATCAGGTGGACCCCAGTGCTGTGGTTCCCAGGAATTCTGGTTTGGAAAAACCTGCGAAGAGGAGAAAAGCAGGTTAATGAGATGGCCTGCCTACCCCAATAGGGAAAGTGTGGAGAACACTACATGTGACATTATAGAAGTGATTGTCAAGGATGAGATGACCTCAGTAGAAGAGCATTTGAAAGATGCTGATGTTTATACCCACCTTGTACCTCAGAAAAGTCTACATGAGCAGGTATTCTATATATGTGAAGAATGTGGCAAGTGTTTTGTTCAAAATGAAGACTTTGATCAACATCAGAGAATTCATATTGGGAAGAAAGTCTGTGGATGTAAGGAATGCGGGAAGACTTTCAGTTTCAGATAACACTGCATTGTACATCAGAGGACTCACACTGGGGTGAAACCCTACGTTTGTCAAGAATGTGCTAAAGCCTTCATTTGGAAGTCAAACCTGATTGGGCACCAGAGAATTCACACTGGAGAGAAACCCTTTGAATGTAAGGAATGTGGGAAGGGCTTTAGTCAGAACACAAGCCGTACACAACATCAGCGAATCCACACCGGGGAGAAACCATATACATGTAAGGAATGTGGGAAAAGTTTTACTCAGAACCCAGTCCTTCTTCGACATCAGAGAATCCACACCGGGGAGAAAGCTTATGAATGTAAGGACTGTGGGAAAGGCTTCATGTGGAAGTTGGATCTTGCTCAGCACCAATGGGTCCACACTGGAGAGAAGCCTCATGAATGTATTGACTGTGGGAAAAGCTTCATTTGCAAGGCACACCTTACTCGTCATCAGAGAATCCATACTGGGGAAAGACCCTATAAATGTAATGACTGTGGGAAGGCCTTCAGTCAGAATTCTGTTTTGATTATGCACCAGAGGCGCCATGCTAGAGAGAAACCCTATAACTGTCAGACTTCTCACTTTCTTGAACATTAGAGAATGCATAATGGTGATACTTGTTTATAATTCTTATGCTACAGGAACCCCAGCCACAAGATGAGATGACTGCCCACAGTTTGCTGTAACTGTAATAGCCAGTATTGTCTTGCCCCTTCTCCTGAGTGGATACCCTGTCCTCTAGCAAGACTGGTCTCTCTGTTCAGCCATACTCATACTAGGCAACATTTAGTTGAGCACCTACTCTATTTCAGGTCCTGTGCTAACCATTTTACATACATTCCTTAACTTTTCTTAATCCTATAAGGTAGGTACTCTTATCCTCATTTTACAAATGAGAAATCTGAGGTTGAAAGAGGTTATAAACTCATTCAAGTTCACTTAGGTAGTAAAGTTTAGAGTTAAGATTGGAACCAGGCCTATCTGACTCCCGAATCTATTGTTCTTTATCTGTGCACATTTCTGCTTCTGCCTGTTTTTATTTGCTCAAATTTCCCTGGGCTAAAAGTCTCCTTTCCTCATCTAAGATTCAACTCCTTCAGGTGAACAGACCTCTCTTCGTTTTCTAATTGTAGTCAGTACCACCCAAGTTGGTATTTAATTATGTGCTATCTTCTATTTTTTCTAACAGTCTCATGCCTGTTAGTCCCGCTAAATGACCCTTTGAGGACCAACACTGCATTTCTTTATGTTTTTCAAATTTTGAAACGTATTTATTTTTGACTAGCTATAACATACTCATGATAAAAAAAAAATTGAAATAGTTCAAAAATGTGTTCAGTGAAAAGTAAATTTCCTTGTCACTCCTGTCTTCCAGTCCTTCTCAGAGACAATGCATTGTTTCTGTGTCTTTCTGGGTACATGCCCACACAAGTATTTATTAATACTACTTTCCATAAGTCTACCCCACTTAAAACCATATTTGATATAGTGATATTGCTATTACTTTGCCAACTCCAGGACCTTCTCTTCCTCAGAAGTTGTTGGCCTCCTTTAGGTCACTAAGGTAACTTAAGGAAAGCAATGGAGACAGTCTGGGTTGTGCAGTCTTGGGAGACCTGATTGCCCTTGTGTTATAAGAGAGTACTCTGGGACTGGGAAAATGTAAACCAACGGAATTTTTTTTCATAAAAATTTGTAGAGCTACAACCCCTCTCATAGCACCACTATCCTAAATTCTCTCCTAGTCTGTCCCCTTCTCATCACCATAATACCTACGTCCCAAAGTAAGCTGTGGGGCTATCACCAAAGGAGGGAGAAGTGGTCACTTCATGCTCCTTTGGGTATCCTCAATCAGCAGTGGCAATATAATCCAGTGTCTTGGTGTCAGGGTCACAAATGCCCTGCATAGGTCCATGATCAAACATAAATGCTAGGCACTCATAGATTCTACGCAGCAAGTAAGGGGAAGGTGAAGAATTCCAAAATTAACTTGATTACAGACTTGAAATCAAGTCTGTAAAATAAAATATTTTTTAAAAGGGGATACAGGCTGTTAAAATATTAATTATGAAGAAATACAGGATATTAATGAATGGTATGAACCATCTTAAAGAGTCAGAGAACCAAAGGCCCTATTCAGAGAAGAACGCTGGCCAAAACAGATGAAACATCCATTCCAGACTCTCCACCTTTAGAGCCATTTTCCAGACTGCAGTTTGCTCCATTGCTATTTAGGCATCCCACTTTATAAGCTCCCAGCCAGTGAGTATAATGGTTGATAAAGGAGCAAGGAGGAGAAGCCAGAGGCCTGCTTGGACCAAACTTCTGCTTCCTGAAAAGTACAAACATACTGATAACTCTGGAGTTTCTGACTGCTGAAGCCAAAGGCCATGTAGTAAGGAGAACTTGGTCTGGTGTAGTCCAGCTAGAGTACCTCTAATAAGCAGGAAACATTTTATTTTGTTACTACACAGACCCAGGAAATGGAAATGAGTGATGTGAACACGTGTTTTGAGGAAGTTGTTTATTACGCAAATATTACCGAGCACCTGCTTGTATGCAAAGCACTGTGCCAGGTGCTGTAAAGAAATGATAAGTCAGACCTGCTCCCTGCCTTCCTGGAACATTAATCTAGTGAAGATTAAAGAGACCAACCAAAAAAAATCAAGTGAACAAGATTATTAAAGATTGCTAAGTGCTCTGAAGGGAATGAACAAGGTACAGAAAGTGGGACCCTCTTTCTGTAGATGCTCACAGGAGGCCTATCCTAAGAGGTAACATTAAAGGTATGACTCAGAGGATGAGAAAGAGCCTCTTGTACCAAGAACAGGAAGAACCGCAGGCAGAGGGAACAGCTGTGCAGACTCCCTGATGTGTGAAGAGTTTGGCGCGTTCAAGAAAACTGGTTTTAGCAAGACGAACAGGGCATGTGTGGCACCAGCTGGGATTATACAGATCCATGGGCCAGATCATTCAATTCCACACTAAGTGAAAAGAAGTCATTGAAGAGTATTCAGTGGAGGAATGACGTGTTTGATTCTGATTATAAGATGATGATGAGCACTCTGGCTGCTAATAGAAAATGGGTTGTAAGGGGACAAAAGTGAAAGTAGAGATCATGTTGGAGACTGCTAGCCATCCAAGTTGGGGATGACGGTGGCCTGGAGAGGGTGGTGGTAATGGAAATGAAGAGAAGGTGGATTTAAGATATATTTTGGAAATAAAATCAGTGAGCTGCTGCCAGTGGATTAGATGCAAGGATAATGGACAGGGAGGAATCAGGGATAGCTTTCTGGCTTTTGACTTGAGCAGCTGAGTTAGACAGTGGTGCCATTTACTGGAATGAATAAGACTGGAATGGGAATAGGTTTGGAGATGGAAAAGTCTAGAACTCTACTTTGGATTAACATTTGCGATAAGTGTGAGATGTACAATTAGAAATTTCAAGTAGGTGGTTTTATATATGGGCTGGACCTCTGGGTTAGTGATACCTGGAGCTGTACATTTGAGAGTGGTCAAACGAACAGAAGGTATTTAAAGCCATGGGAAGAAATGAATGTAATCTAGAGCTGCACTATCCAATACGGTAGCCACTAGCCACGTGTGGGTATTAAAATTAAATTTAAAGTGTATGTCCTTAGCCACACTGGCCAGATTCCAAGCACACAGTAACTATATGTGGTAGTTGGCTACCTTATTGGATGGTGTAGGCGTAGAACATTTTCATTGATGCAGAAGGGTCTATTGGACCGTACTGCCCCCAGAGACAGTACAGGCAAATACAAGGGCCCAGGATGAAGTCTTCTGGAACACCAACTCTACTTAGGGAATTGGACAGGGGGACACACCAAGAAGAAATGCTAAGAAAGAGCATCAGTGAGAGATTGGCAACACTACACTACCAGTGGCAACGTTATGCAGGCAGCAGTTGAAATAGGGTTGACTTTCCAATTGGGAATGTAAGGAGGTGATCATTAAAATCCTAAATATTCAAAAGCTTCCAGAGTGAAGGTGACATATACGTTAGATGAGTTCAGTATTTTAAAATGGGAGAGAGAGAGAGAATGAATAAGAATAAGAACCCATGGAAATGGAACTATGAAAGAGAAGAAACAGTTTAGACTTACAGAAGAGGATCATGGAAGTTGATCAACCCTAGGAATCCTCTTTCAAAGATGGAAATGTTTGTAGGCAGAGTGGTGGAATGGCAAGACAAATTTTAGAAGTATCACAATGAGAGAATTAGCAAAACATGGCAAAAGATAGGTGGTCTAGGAGGATTAAGAAATAGCACGTGGAAATGGATGTCCAGTAAGAGTCTCTAGCAGATATGAAAATATCCTGGGCATTCCACATGATCTGACTTAAAACACTGGTGATGTGGCAAACCCAAAATTCACATAGGTAGGGTAGGGGAATCTGGAAGATACCTCAAAGAGATTGGAAATTATCCACTGGAGAATCTGGAACTGAGAGTATATTTTCATCAAATTTGGAAGGTATGTTACGGTATGACAAACATTAGTCCGGTGGGATTCACGAAGTTAAGGTTAGGGCATGAAAGGTACCTATTTAGACACTTAACCTCCAAGCAACTGAGATGAAATACAAATGAGGAGCTTGTGTGACCACTAAGAGAAAATATGATATTAAGGTGCTATACAAGGAAACAGTGCTTTCAAATATAAGCCAGGATCAGTATAATTAATTTGCAAATGACAGAAAACCCAAATCTAACTAATAAAAGTTGTTTATAGGCTCACATAACTGAAAAGTTCAGAGGTAGGACAATGTTCCAATACCTATTGAGAGGGACAGAGTTCAGACCTAGAGAAGATTCTCTGATGTTGAAAGACAATTCCTCTGCCCAGTGATTGAGATGTAAATTACTTTATAGAGTGGAAAATTGCTTCCTTACTTCAGCAGAAAGAGAAAACAAAAAGAACTGGCTTTAACCATTTTTTTTCTCCGAAAGAAGGACTATATTTGTCTGGTGGAAGTGATATAGATATTGGAGTTAAGCAACTGAATTGTTCAGCCTCTACCCCCATTTCCAGCATACGTAGTCCAGGCTAAAGTGTGCTTAGCATGAATGCAGCTGGAAACCCGATGTCTTCTGATTTCCACTGTATTGTACCCCCTAAAGTCGATAAAAACTTATTCATTGTCAAGTATATAACATAAACTTTATTCTGTTGATAATATCAAGAGAAATGGGAAAGAACTGATGTGAAAGAAGAAGCCAAACAGTACATTTGTCTGGCAGACAATCAGCTGGTGTCTTGGGTTGTGTCTCACACTACAGATTTCTGTTCCCACAAGAGCACCCGGTAGAAAACTCGACGTAGGCTTTTCACTCTGACCCCTTCTCTTTGAGAAAATATTAACTCTCAGTGCAAGGGATCTAACTACCAGGCCCCAAATTTATTTTATTATTTTCCTAGGAGGCTCAAAGGGTAATTCAGGCCAATGGGGCTAAGCTCCCTTACTATTTCTGCCTTGCGGGTGGCAGATCAGATTCCCTGATGTTCCTTTGAAAAATACAAGCCTGGGTGAAGAGGAAACAAGAAAAAGAGGGGAGTGATATATGCTGGAAACTGGTGGCAAATAAGATTCAAAACAAAAAGAACCCCCAGGATATATAAAGCGAAAGTATTCTGAAAAGGTGACAGATACACCTGAGGGAAGCCGCACATGGTGATGTTAATACGGAAACTGAAAATCAACTCGGCGCAAACATAAGAGGTGGGCATGGTCCATCCAGAGAGCCTCGATGCCGGCTCCACCTGCAGGTGGGGCTGGAGGCTGTGGCCCTGCAGAGTGGGAGTTGTTCTGAAAGACTAGTTCTGGTTCAGCTACTCTCTGTTTCTCTTCTGTCTGTCCACTAGCTCCTCAGCCCGTAGCAACTGACCTCTGCTCCCACCAAACTCCTTGAACTGAGGTTACTACCAGCGCCTGGCTTCCCGGGCTTCATCATCTGCAGTATGTATCCCTGTTGATAATTTACACCCCTTGCAAATGTCCTCTTGGCTCTCGGGTCACCACTTTCTCCTGACGTTCCTGATTTGTTAGTTCCTGCCTTCTTTGAGGCATTTCTCCTCCATTTCTGTCCACCCTCTAAAGATAAGTAGTCACCCAGGGATCCAATCTTGTCCCTCTTCTAACTCTATACAGTGTCACCAGGTGACAGGATTATTTACCCATTTGGATTAAACTATATCTGGGGGACTTCCCTGGAGGTCCAGTGGTTAGGACTCCTTGCTGTCACTGCCGAGGGCCTGGGTTCAATCCCTGGTCAGGGAACTAAGATCCCACAAGCTGCGTGGTATGGCCAAAAATAAATAAATAAAAATAAATTACATCTGGGAGCCACATGTACAAAAATGAACTTCTTATCCTTACCCACAGGTACACACTAACCCCTGTTTTCTCCGCCACCTGCCCACTTGTTCAGCCCAGGAACCTCATGGAAATCTTCAGTTCCTCTCTATCCTGCACCCTTATAAATAGACTACGTTTTAATGATTCCGTTTCACAGATGCAGCAGGTGGGCCATTTCCTTTCCACATCCTCTGCTCTATTTTCCATAGTTACCACGTCAGAGTTTTGTGATAGCTGTTGTCTTTTCAATCCTCTCTCATTCTTAGATCAAGAAAATTTCCTTAAAATGAAAATCAAATCGTATCACCCTCTTTCTGGAATTCCTTTAATGATTCTCTCTTGTCTATAAAACAAAACCCAAGTTCCCTAGGTGAGTATTCAAAACTCTGTCAGTGACTGGTTATAATCTATGATTTTATGCTCTCTCTCCTCAATCTCCCACTTAAGTCTCAACGGCACCCATACTTCTCTGCTTCTCATTCTCAACCACATCTTGCTCTTTCAAGGAATGTGTGAATATATCAGTAAAGTCAGTGGTTCTCAACTGGCAGTGATTTTGCGCCTTTCTCCTAGAAGACGTTTGGCAATGTTTAGACACATTTTTTGTTGTCACAATTGGGGATAGGGCTGCTACTGACATCTAGTGGGCATCTAGAGGCCAGGGATGCAACTAAATATACTACAATGCACAGGGAGGTCTCCCACGACAAAGAATTATCTGGCCCCAAATGCCATTAGTGCTGCTGTTAAGAAAATCTTGTATAGGGCAACCACATGTGGAAGTCTGTTGATCATATCTACTGTATCAGACAAATAGGTACAAAGAGAAATAGAACATCCATGTCCAAAGAGTCCCTATTTACTCTATTTGCAAGAAATCACTACTTGTGTTAATATTGGATAGAAGCTCTGTGAAATGAGCTTTACGTGTGAGAATTTGTGTTGTGTTTTCTTTTGTGTCCTTCAATTCATGCTTTTAACTACTCTTTGTCCTTAATAGTCTTTCTACCCACAAAGATGTGTTGTCTAGCATCATCTGACAACTTTTCCCATGACCCACGTGCCTTGCTTCCCTCACCTTCCTGGAAGTCTTTTTTTTTTTTTTTTAATTTTTATTTCAATCTTTTTATTTATTTGGCTGTGCCAGGTCTTAGTTGCGGCACGGGGGATCTTTAGTTGCGGCATGTGGGATCTTTTAGTTGCAGCATGTGGGATCTAGTTCCCTGACCAGGGATCGAACCTGGGCCCCCTGCAGTGAGAGTGCGGAGTCTTAGCCACTGGACCACCAGGGAAGTCCCCCTGGACGTCTTTAGAATCAGAATACCATGAACTTGGCGAAACTGCAGACCTGAAATTGGGTTGTGAGATTTTTGTCTTGCTGTTCATGCATGATGTATGAGCAGAGGGAGGAGAACTGGGTGTGACAATAGCAATCATTTTGTCTCAAAACAAACCAGTTAAAGTGTAAAGATCCACGAGCACATATAGTTTTATGCAGTTGGGAATCTGTGGTCTAACCAGTGGCAGCTGTTGTGTTGCAGGCCTTGTCTTTAATGAGTGTACCTCGCAGAATCAATCCACAGCAGGATCCCTGTTTTCCAGTGATGAACTAAGTAGCTGACACAGAGTGGGATTTGGAAGTAGGTTACTATTATAATACTGTAATATTTGGGACATGCCTTATAACTTGGGATGTAATTTTAACATGACTACCATTCTTTTTTTTTTCCAACTTACCTTCTCCCCACCCTTGCCAGAGCGATAAAATTAATGAAGAATCTTAAAATCCATTGATATGTCTTAGGAAAAAAATAGTAGTAGGGAGTCATCAAAATTTATTGTTAAACCATCTGTAAGTCTTGTTTCAGTTTTGTTCCTTTGACTCATTGACTTTATTGCTGAAAAGGACATTTGAAGTTGTCTAGTCCAACTATCTTATTTCTATACAGGAAAAAAATAGAGATTGAGAGTTAAGGACTTTTTCAAGGTCTTCCAGTGTTTGCCTGCATTTTTTTTTTTTTTTGAGGAGTGATAGCATCTTTATTATTGCTGTTAATGGAACAAAAGGTACCTAATCACACCAGCTTCTCTTTTCAAAGAAAACTACAAATATCTTAATAACATCACATATCAAGGAGTCGTTACTTTTGCTGCCTTCTATTAAAAGCAGTTACATGCTAGGAAACAACATATTGCTCACACATTGCCAGGAGCATGGAGGGAACTGAATAGACCGAATAGCATCAGTCTATTCTTATCACATGAAGCCAGACACAGTCAACTCTCAGTAAGCCATTCGCACGGAGGGAACACTGATAATTCACAATAGTTATATCTGCCATTTGCATGCATCACATAGTTTGTCTAGGCTCCTATAAAATTAATTTAAATTAAAAATATGATCCTTAAGCCAGTGTCAACACATGACAAGGAGCATGAGGTAATGGTGCCGGGGAGGCAGGGAAACAGCAGACTAGTATTAGTACTGGGCCACTGGCTAAACTAAAGGCACACCACACATACGTGGAGAACTTAGCCAAGAGTGGCTAGGAACTTCAATATATTGTCACTCTTTCTAGATTGGTTTTATATTGGGAGCTATGTTTTTCAACACACCGTATGTACATTTTGTTTGTTTGTTTAGTGGGCAAATTGATTCATTCAGTTCTGTCACTTTATGAGTATAATTTTACTGGGTCGTATTAATAGAAATACATTAATACTCTACATAAGCTAGGTAGCATTGAGTACACAAGAATAAAGTACTTAAAAGGGCAAGATCACATCAATAGCCTTTCCTTGTCCTGTGGGACAGATAAGGGGATCTTGAATTGAGGTTTTTGATAATAGAGCTTTAATCGGCACAGTCATACTACGGAGAGATGCAGTGGTGTTGAAAAGCACAGGCTATGGATTCAGTCTCGCTCTAATGATGCCTGCATCTTTAATAAACATTTTCCTATCTCTGGTGTGTAGTCTCTAGGGAACTCTGTTTACAGTTTGGGGGCTCCACATTTCTTCTTGGCTTCTAAATCCTGTATCCATTATCTCCCCCAACTTCCTCTCCTGGATGCTTTCCTGTGATCCTGTGATTATGAATCTGGGTTCTTGGAACGTCCAGTTTTCTCAGGCTCCTTACTGGAATGATCTCTGCGTTGTCTCAGCATTCTGAGATGTGCCTGTTATCTTCCTCTTGTGAGCAGAGAATCATGCTGCCAGTACAAACAATGTTAAATGTGAAAACAGAACCTGGGGGAGAGGTTCTTTATGGGAGTTGCGATCAGTCCATCTTGCTGATGTATCATTCTCTGCCTTAAGCTACTGAGAATCATACTTTTCTCCATAAGAAGAATTGAAGAAGCTAGATGATGACAGGTTGTGTCCCTTAAAACCAAGCCTCAGGTGAGCTTTGTTCCCTTTGACCTCTGTTCACTTGAGTTTTGAGGTAAGCCAGTGCAGGTACTTCATGGAAACTGTGTCCGAGGTAAAGATGCATCCATCTGTATTCACCAAAAGGAGCCTCTGAGAGGTTTCAGGTAAGACAAGATAGGTACAGAGAAGAAGTACACCTGGCCTGAGAGGACAGGATGAAGCCTGGAACCCGAGTGGTGGCAGCAAGAATTACCCTTAGGACATGGGTGTACATGAGGACAGGCATAAACTAGTCATATGGAAACTCATTCGCTTATTCTCTTATTAACCAACATTTGAATATATTGGCGTAACGCCAAAAATGTGGGATATTCTAACCAACATTTAGAAATGTTGTAATTGATGATTTGGCGTCCATTGATCATAGGGTCAAACTAACAGCCGAAGTTGATTATATTTCCCCTTTGGATGTGCAAAAATCCTATTACAAACCTTCCAACCACAGACCCCAACATCTGTGTTTTGCTTCCTACCCAGCAGGAGGACATGCCCACCTAACAACTTCCCACCGCTCTAGTAATAGAGGCTTTTGCCTGTGCTTTCTGCCCCCTCCTCTGCCTCCTGACTGACCCCATGGTGCTTCCCATGGGCCCCCTGCATGGTGTGGCATGCCCCCTCTTTTCAGGAACTGTAAGTACTTCTTCTTTCCAAGGCAGTTGTCTTCTTGTCTGTGACCTTACCATACATGATTTCTAAAACTCCTGGGTGTGTGTTAAACACGGATGAACCCCACAATGTATAAATTTTTATGGCAAGTAATGGTAAATGCTATGAAGGATAATAAAGCAGGGAAGGGGTATAGAAAGGGATAGATAGAGTGATCAGGGACAGACTCTGATGAGGGGACATGTGAACAAGAGACCAAAGTAGGGAGCGAGATGTGCTGATATTTAGGGGCAGCGTTTCAGGCAGAGGGAATAGCAACTGCTGGGGCCGAGGAGGAGGGAACATGCTTGGACCGTGTCCATAGGGAGGTGGTGAGGCTTCGGTGCTTAGGCGCGGGATGGGTTCAGCATATGGCAGGTGGACTGAATTGTGTCCCCCCCCAACTTTATATGTTAAAGCCCTAACCTCCAGTACCTCAGCATGTGACTGTATTTGGAGACAGGATCTTCAAAGACATAATTAAGTTAAAATGAGGCTGTTATAGGGTGGTCGCTAATCCAGTCAGACTGGTGTCCATATGAGAAGAGGAGATTAGGACACAGACCCCAGGGGTGCACATGCATAGGGAGGTGACCGTGTGAAGTGGCAGCAAGAGGTTGGCCATCTGCAAGCCAAGGAGAGAGGCCTCAGAGGATACCAGCCAGCTGGCACCTTGATCTTGGACTTCCAGCCTCTATACCATAAGAAAATTAATTTCTGTTAAGCCATCCAGTCTGTGAAATTTTGTCATGGCCTAGGGCTAAATCATGATGGCCAAATGTTACCTTGCAGTTATGGTTAGTTAGTCAGTGTGGGTGGAAGTTTGATCTGTGTTCTCCTGGCCCAGTGTGGTTTTCTCTAATCTTTTATATTGCTTATGTTTTCAGGTAATTTGCAAGCTTCGTGATAGCATTCCTCACATACCCCTAAGTTGGAATATCTAAGTTATTTGATTTAATTTTTTGTTTGACATTTAATTGATGAAGAGGAGTCTCACCAGCCCACCCAACCCAATATCCTTTTCACTTTTCATTCTTTTTTGGTCTTCTGAGGCCATTCCCATGATCAGATTTCCATTTTCAACAATGTTACTCTCTTGGACCAACCATAATTATCCCGTCTTCTTTTGCATCTTTGGCCGTGAGACCAGATGTAGCCCCTTTCCCTTTTGGGTCCCAGGGCTTTTCCTTGTCTTTCTTCATTCCCTATGCTCTGTGAAACCAATTTGCAAACATACAAAAGCTGTGCATTTACAGCATACCGTCGTATCTTTGATGATCTAGTTCCCTCTCTAACATTTGCATTTATTATTTTTTCTCAGGTTGTGAAATCAGGGCTGAATTTGTGCTTTTAGGCCTCAAAATAAGACATTTCTGAGAAAAGTGAATCCCGTGGCTTGGCCTCAGAGGAACATTAAGAGACCTTCTCCAGGGACCTGGTTTTCAAGTTACCTGTGAATCAGAGAGCAAGATAGAGAGGCCTTCAGGAAGTCTCATAAGGGATGGAATGAAGAAAAATAAGAGAGATTCAGCAAAGGAGAGAGTAAATAATGAGAAAATTCCTATAAAAAATAGGAGTGGCTGCGCCCATGAGCCATGGCCGCTGGGCCTGCGCATCCGGAGCCTGTGCTCCGCAACGGAAGAGGCCACAGCAGTGAGAGGCCCGCGTGCTGCAAAAAAAAAAAATAAAGAAAAATAGATGTCATGCACATAGATCAGAAAAAAATGTTGGGGTCAGTTCACACATCTGCAATTTCCAGGTGTGTAAAGAGTGTGGCAAAGCCTTTAACTTCAACTCAGCACCAGCAAGTCAGCACTGGAGAGAAACCTTTTATTTTTTTACCTGTATGCGGGCCTCTCACTGTTGTGGCCTCTCCCGTTGCGGAGCACAGGCTCTGGACGCGCAGGCTCAGCAGCCATGGCTCACGGGCCCAGCCGCTCCACGGCATGTGGGATCTTCCCAGACCGGGGCACAAACCCGTGTCCCCTGCATCGGCAGGCTGACTCTCAACCACTGCGCCACCACGGAAGCCCGAGAGAAACTTTTTAGATGCAAGGACTACAGCAAGGCCTTCAAGCAAAAAGTCAGCTTAAATCAATATCAATGGATCCAAAAGAAAAAAAGAAAAGGAAGGAAAAAAGAAAAAGAAAACCCCAAGATCAATGGATCCACCCTTGGGTGAAGCCCTACAAATGCAGAGTGTGGGAAAGGCTTCAACAAGAGTTCAGGATTGAAGCAGCACTGAAGGCTTCATGTTAGAAAAAAACCCTGTGAATGTGAGAAATGTGGGAAAGTCTTCATTCAGAACTCAAATTTTATTCGTCATTGGAGAATTCATCCTGGAGAGAAACTTTTAAATGTAATCTTGTTCTGTGTGTCCCCCTAGTGCAGGTTAGCAGGCCCTCCCCTTCTTGGCCTGATTATCCCAATCCAGCTGTACCTCCTGCCCTCCCCAGACTCTGCTCCAGCCAGTCCTCTCTACTCACTGCAGCACACACTGTTTCAGTTTCTTCCTCTGAGCTTGTGCTTTTTCTGCTCCCCCAGATGCCCTCTCGCCATCTCTTCCCCTTTCTTTGATCCTATCTAGCCTTAAGATTTTTTGAAGCTTAGCACTTTGACCCTGCCTTTCTTACTACAGCCTCTTTTGTCTGTTTTCTTAAAGGCAACCTGACTACTTTTTAAAATTTTTGGCCATGCCATGCGGCATGTGGAATCTTAGTTCCCCGACCAGGGATCGAACCCACGCCCCCTGCATTGGAAGGGCAGAGTCTTAACCACTGGACTGCCGGGGAATTCCCAAGACAGACATTCTATTTACAATGAATTTATATGCTGGTTGTTTTGTTATTGTTGTTTTGTATTTTTATTTTTTGTTTTCCCTCCAGTTGACTCAATGTTATTTCCAACTCTGCAGTGGTGAGCTTCTCCATAGCAGGATTGGTCAGGAAGGTGGACTGTCCCCAAAGGAGTTGAATATAAGGAATGACCTTGAGAGTGTCTGTCTTTCCTTAGATTTTAGGTAAGTTGTTTGCCCTGAGACTTAACTCTCTGATGTGTTCAAGGAAAAATTTCAGATTATCTGGCTTTTTTTTTTTTTGGTTGTGCCATGCAGCATGTGGGATTTTAGGTCCCTGACCAGGGACTGAACCCGCGCCTCCTGCAGTCTTAATCTCTGGACTGCCAGGGAGGTCCCAGTTTGGCTATTTTTTGTTGTAAGGGTGGAGCCATATTCTTCAGGTTTTTAAAATTATTTATTTATTTTTGGCTGTGTTGGGTCTTCATTGCTGTGCGCAGGCTTTCTCTAGTTGCGGCGAGTGGGGTCTACTCTTCGTCGCGGTGCACTGGCTTCTCATTGCGGTGGCTTCTCTTGTTGTGGAGCACGGGCTCTAGGCACACAGGCGTCAGTAGTTGTGGCACGCAGGCTCAGTAGTTGTGGCGCACGGGCTTAGTTGCTCCGTGGCATGTGGGATCTTCCCGGACCAGGCTCAAACCCATGTCCTCTGCATTGGTAGGCGGATTCTTAACCACTGCATCACCAGGGAATTCCCTTCTTCAGTTTTTCTACATCTTGAGAAGAGGTGGATTTTTGGATTTTTAAAATTTTCAAAGTGAACCACACTTAAAACAAAACACTGAACAACAATTTGTAGATATTCATTAGCAAGCAATGCAATGTGATGATTTTTGAGAGAGATGAGACACATAACATGAACTTAACATTCCCCAGACCTTCTCCTTGGGAATATTTGCTAAGCTGTGGCCCAGAGAGTTACAGCCTTTCTCAGTGTGTGGAGGAGATAGAGATCAGACCTGCTATATGTTTTTCTTATTTTAATGTATTGTATAAATATGGAGAAATGTGTTGAAAAAGCACCAAGTAGTTGACAAAGGGGAGGAGTGTGTGACATTACCAGTGGCTGAATCTAGAGCCATTTCCAGGTCTATCCTTTGTGGTTGTGATCATCGTGCAAAGAGGAACTGGCCTAAGGGACAGATGGGAGTTGAAATCCTGCCCTTGTTCCATTTGCCATGTCACGCACCTATGGGATTGTATCTTTTTAGGGGCTACTGTTTCCTAATAGGTACTGATGTGCCTTATGGGCTATTCTGGCCTTTCCCAGCATTTTTCTCTGTTGCTGTCTAGAGTATAGGAAAGCTAGATATTCACATTTCCAGTCTATCTTGCATTCTATTGTGCAGTGGACATGGTAATGACTGTTACTCGTCACCTAGTCTCCATTCTCTCCTGCTTCCATAGAAATTGCTAAAATTTCCAGTTTTTTCAGCAGGTGTATTTGGCCATGTGAACAACCTCTGGCCATTGTGAAATGGTACGTGCAACTCTCTGGCCATGCACTTAAATCCATGCCCAGCACCACCATTAGACCAAGGAAAACAGGGTCCCACCCCAGGGCATGTGCCCAGGGTGTTCAGGGGGTCCTGCACTTAGGAGGTCCTTCCTCTACATTTTTTTTTATTGGTTTATTTTTATCCTTTTATTTATTTATTTATTTTGGCTGCACCGGGTCTTAGTTGCGGCATGTGGACTTCTTAGTTGAGGCATGTGAACTCCTAGTTGCGACATGTGAACTCTTAGTTGCGGCATGCAAACTCTTAGTTGCGACATGCATGTGGGATCTAGTTCCCTGACCAGGGATCGAACCTGGGCCCCTCCATTGGGAGCGTGGAGTCTTACCCACTGGACCATCAGGGAAGTCCCCCCTTCCTCTACATTTTTAAAGTCATCTACTGTTGCCTGGGTGTGGCTAGGTCAAATAGGACTGTCAGATGGGGTGCTCCGAGAGTAGATTGTGATCTCTATGGGCCCTGTGCTCTGTTTGTCCCATTTGGGGTGCTCTCTGAGCATTTACTCCGTGTGTGGGCTGACCAGGTGTCCTAAAGAGCTCCAGAATGCACACCTGTAGGGTTGTGCCAGGGCCCTATGGCTGGACCTCATTTCTAGGAGGGCGGCCAGCGTGCGTTTTTCCCACAGGATCACATGACACTGGGCCATCAGAATGATGCTGACTGATTCAGGGTAGCTCATTCATCTTAGGCACAGGTTTGAATGCAAGGCTCTGGGCTACTGTGGGTCTGCTGTCAACCCTTGGGGTGGGCTGCATGTGTGGGCCCCTGTGTCAGCTCTTGCTCTTCTGTGTTCCTACTGCAGTGCTGCTTATGGGCTACAATACCCGACGACAAGAGAGGTGGCAGCAAATATCCTTTATCTTGTGCATTCCCCACTCTTGGCCATGAGGGTGGTCACTCTTCCCCGCACAACATGTCAGGCAGTTCTCTGGGGGTGGCCACACCTCTCTCCTCTGAGGGCTTTCTGATAGATGTCCTCTCTTACCCCCCACTGTTGCAGTGACGGCATGCTATCCTGGGTCAGTCTTAAGCTGCGCTGGAAGGGGACATTTATTTCTTGGGTGAATTGAACTGCTCTTCTTACTCTTCGCATGGGCCCATTGCTTATCCTCCCCGTTGGTGGTGGTGGTATGGAAGGGAGAAGGATAACCGACATTGAAAGACATCACATTCCAGGAACGCAAAGATTATAGCAGTTGCTATGGTCTCAATGTTTGTGTCCCCTTCAAAATTCATACGTTGAAATCCTAATCCTGATGTGATGGTATTAGGAGGCAGGGCTTTTGGTAGGTGCTCTCATGAATGGGATTAGCGTTCTTACAAAAGAGATCGCACAGAGCTCCTTAGCTCCCTTCCATGTGAGGGCACCGCAAGAAGGCCCTGTCTATGAACCAGGAAGAGGGCCCTCACCAGAAGTCGAACATGCTGGTGCCTTGATGTTGAACCTCCCAGCACCCAGAACTGTAAGAAATAAACTTCTGTTCTTTATAAGCTCGCCAGGCTATAGTGTTTTGTCTAGCAGCCTGAATGGACTAAGACAGCAGTTTAAGAGCAGTTGTGGTTGTAAAATATGTGATTCAGTGATTAGACTATAACATTCCAGATGGTAAATTTAACATGACCAGGAAACCTATTACAGTTAATATTTTCCTGAATATTCTGCATAAGACTTGTATTTGCACTTATTGTAATAACCTTTGAGGATGTCATTGGAAGCCAATATTCATGGGTGGCATGATGATTCAATGCCGTTAGTAATGATCTAACCAGCATTCAATAAATGGTATTAAAGAACTGAAGAGGCAAGAATATCTATATTGTTTCAATTCTGTGGTGCGTTCAAGGATTTGAGGGATGATCAAGAAAAGACAAGACCTGAAACATATAATATTGTACATCAACTATACCTCAATCCAAAAAAATTTTTTAAAGAAAAAGAAAAAGATAAGACCACTAGATGGCACTGTTGTACAACAAACTACATTGGGCGGCCTCTGTACAGATCGCAGGACAGGGGAAGTCCCTTACTGAAGGGATAACCCAGCAGGGGAAGAAGGTGAGGGAATCCTGGGGAGGGGGTGGGGTGGAGAGGCGAATTGGAAAGGAGGCTTACTTGTCTAGGCAGTGTTGCTCAACAGCAAGGTGGGAGTCTCTGCCCTTCAGAGAGCGTTGAAGGGCAGCAGCAGTTTGGGGTCTTTTACGGCCACAGAGTTTGTCTTATCCATGGCTGGCCGATGTTAGGTGCAGTTTCACGAATTATGCAAAGCAGGCAGGCTCTAAATGGCTAAAATTATGCTAATGTGGGTTATGTTTAAAGCAATTGGATGAGTAAGAATTTGTAAAATGTGTAAAAAAATATTGTACCCTTAAAGCTTGTAAATATTGTACCCTTCAAGCTTGATATAAATTTCCTATGTTTATAGGTTATTACACAATTACAACTGAACATTCAAATTCGATAATATTCAAATTGCATTAATTTAATATTAGGAACAGTGATGTTTTGCTAAAACTAGATTGCTGTTCTGAGTATTATGCTATAGGGTTTTTTGTTTGTTTGGCCTCACTGCACAGCTAGTGGGCTCTTAGTTCCCCAACCAGGGATCAGACCCAGGCCCTCAGCAGTGAAAGCTCACAGTCCTAACTACTGGACCACCAGGGAATTCCCTGGCATAGGTTGTTTTGATTTTGCCTTGGCAAACCTACCTAACCAAGTATCTTTGGTTGATGGGAATTGGGAATGGCCTACTCCAACTGTCAGCATGATTTCCAGGCTCCATATCTTCTACATGGAAAATATGTCAAAGAGTAGGAGCAGTGACTTACATCTGAGAACACCCCAGTGGGAGGGAAAGAGAAATCATGTTTACTCCTCAGGAATACCGAAGTGCCCTGAAGTAAGCTGACACTCTTTGGTAATAATGTTATCAGTAATGCTTTAAATTCCAGGTTCTTTTGAGCAGGGAGATCCTAACCCCTGCTCTCGCATATTTAAAGGTCTTTTGGAGGTGACCACAGACACTCCTATAAAGCTCTCAGGTTATGCAGACGATTGAGGACTTGAGGTTATCTTGAAAAGATGTGACCTGGATTCCACACAAGGGCCTCGTGGATCCGATCCCGGGGAAGTGTCGGCCTCAGTAGGATATGGCTGAGGGCTGGATGCTTCTCTGGACACAGCCTTCTTGGCAGCGTGAGATGAAAAGACTTGTAAACTGTGAGCCCCATGTGGGGCATCACAGTGGCCGGGGTAGGAACTAGACACATGAGGACATTTGGCAGTGGTGGACAAATGAAGTGGCGGACAAGGCTAAGAAAGGTTGCAGGACTGTGTGTAGGCTTCTAACTGGGGCCCGGATTCACTTCTCACCCTCCCTCACTCATTCATGGTGGCTCTCCCTATGCAGGACAGAAAAGCACCTCCTTTTTGACTTCTAAGGGTCTTCTGGGTATATATTAAGATCGCTACTCTGTTCCTCGACTTTCATTCATTCAGCAAACGTTTCGGTGCCTCCTCTGTCTTGAGGTCTCCACCCCGTCCAGGTCAGGCCCTCAGCCCAGTTCAGCTGTCTCTCCAGGTCCCTGATTTCTCCTCTAGGCCCTGAAGGGAGGGACTCACCAGTAGGTGGAAAATCTGCCAGCCAGGGGCCGGGCCTGTCCCGGCGGGGAAGAGGCTCCTGCCTCCAAGAGGAAGGATGACCTCACAGGCTCCACTGCTCATTGGCTCAGCTGGGCCCCGCCCCTTCACCCAATATCCAATGGAATGAAGGCCCTGCTTCCTTCTCCGGTCTTAAGGTTAGGACAAGCCAAGTCCTCTGCCTTGACTCAGAACGCGGAGTTTCATGGATTCCCTAGTGGTCCAGTGGTTAGGACTCTGCACTTTGACTGCCGAGGGCCAGGGTTTGATCCCTGGTCAGGGAAATGAAATCCCGCAAGCCGTGTGGCGCGGCCAAAAAAATAAAAAAGAACACGGAGCCTGAGAGGAAGACACTACCTCGCCTTTTTTTCCTCAGGCTCGTCTGGTGGGAACTAGAAGGAGGAACCACCGAGATGTGGGGTCCTCTAAAATCACTAGAGAGAATTTAAGGTAAATTATAGGTTGACAGGTCACTGTGATGACGTACTTCCGGCTCAGCCATTGCTGTTAGCGCGTGAGGGTTCGGTTTTTGAAGACCCGCGAGTGGTTCCTCAAAGCTCTGTTCACTGGAAAGGGGCAGAGGCCCTCAGAGCCCACAGTGAGGGGGTCTGGCTTGGTCTGAGCACGACGGGAAGGACCCTGGGGGAGACCGGCGCGGCTACTGCTGCTCCCGTGGTCCTCACCCCAACGCCCATGCTCGACTCGTTCGCATGGAGAGGAGGCGCTGGCGGGCCGGGGACGCCGGCCGCAGGCTCCTGACGCCTAGTTTCTCGTCCCCAGGACAGCCCGTGGCCTATTCAGACTTGGATACTGACACAAATTCAAGTATTGACACCGAGGTTCTCAAATTTTTTTGTCTGCGCTCCAGGACGCGCTGTCAGCAGAGAACACTCCCCTCGGTCGCTCCAGCCCCATCTTGTCCAAGCTGCGGAGACCCCAGCCCTACCCCTAGGTCTGTGCACAATTACTTAACGCTCTTTCCCTTTTCAGGTGGTCTCAGGAAATCAGTCTGTGATCACTTTATTCGCCTTACTCGCCTGGCCAGGTTTAAACCCAATCTGGAAGCGATTCGTAGAGTACCCAAAGTTTTGAGAGGACTGAAATGGTTTTCTCCCCCCACCCCCATGGAGGATACTTCCTTCACAGAATTGGAGAATGTGGAGCCCTGGATTTGGTTTGGCTCATATGAATGTTTAATCTAAAATCTTGGAAGTTCCCTGGCGATCCAGTGGTTAAGACTCGGGGCTTCCACTGCAGGGGGCACAGGGTTCCATCCCTGGTTGGGGAACTAAAATGCCTCGTGCTGTGCAGTGCAACATAAATAAATAAATAAAACTCTCTTGAGGGGTTATATCTATCAAGCACCTAATATGTGTCTAATGTTTAGCATATAATATCCTATGCACAGTATTGGGGCTATGGAAACATTATTTATTATTATTTTTAAATTTTATTTAATTTTATTTTTGGCTGCGGTGGGTCTTCATTGCTGCACGTGGGCTTTCTCTAGTTGCGGTGAGTGGGGGCTACTCTTCGTTTCACTGCGCAGGCTTCTCATTGCGGTGGCTTCTCTTGTTGCGGAGCACGGGCTCTAGGCATGTGGGCTTCAGTAGTTGCAGCACGCGGGCTCAGTAGTTGTGGCTTGTGGGCTCTAGAGCACAGGCTCAGTAGTTGTGGCACACGGGCTTAGTTGCTCCGTGGCATGTGGGATCTTCCCGAACCAGGGCTCGAACCCGTATCCCCTGTATTGGCAGGTGAATTCTTAACCACTGCGCCAACAGGGAAGCCCAGCATTTCTTGATTTAGTTCTCTTCCCATCCTTTATTTCACTCCTCATTACATTCTCTTAACGTAATTGTCATAACGTAATTGTTAAGGTTCACAATCAATCAGATAAAACATATGGTCCCTGCCAATAGTGAAGTGTGTTGTGATTTGTTTCCCACCTGGACTTGTTGTTTATGCTTCAATTCCACAGCTATGGTTTTCCCCACAGGAAAAACACAGGAGTGTTTTGTACTTTGTAAGGGTGGCCTCTGCTGCTGTTCTACTTCCAGATGCTTTGCTTTTCATAGTGTCAACTGTACAGATCACATCTTTTTGCTTAAGGCCATTTGTTTAATATGTCAGTAATATTAAGTATCCACTGTAAGGGATGTTTATTACAAAGATACGATGACAGTATCATGATTTAAGAGAATTAAAATACACAACTACAAGGGGTACCCAGTTACTCAGTATGAATCCCTGCTTTTGTTACCTTTGGACAAAACCATCCATGAGTTTAGCAGCATTACCTGTGTAGGTTTGCATTGTGTTGTTTTATTTGTTTTTGTTTTTGACAGTGCCACAGGGCTTGTGGGATCTTCGTTCCCAGACCAGGGATCGAACCCAGGCCCCCAGCATTGGCAGCTTAGAGTCCTAACCACTGGACCACCAGGGAATTACCACATTGTGTTTTCTTTTAAAGTTCTTTTGTTTACACTTATAGCTACTCTTCCCCATCCATTCCCCGCCCCCCCAACCCCACCCCTGGAATCCCTGCAACTATCAAGATGTGGTTTTTAGCCTCCCCTGACAGCTCTTTCCCTGACAGCCTCAGCTTCCTCTACCTTCCTGGATAACTTTCTGGATTCACTAAGTAGGGTCAGTGGAGGAAAGGGCTATGTGCTGACTGTATAAAGTCTTTTGTCTGATGGACCCTGAGACTTAATAGCAAACTGCAGATAAGGAGTTGAAATGGAAGTTGTTTTTAAGTCTACGAGTGCATGCACTTTTATGCTTATTAACGATTTCCAATCTAACTAATGGTGGCTATTTGTATTTCAGGTGTCGCCTTTAATGTGTAAACCTTCCTGATTCATTCTGTAGGATGGCAGAAGGCTTATTTCCTAATGATGAACTGGTTAACTGACCTAGAAAGGGAGTTAGAACTATTAGTTTACAAATAAAATTGCTTGGCTTCCCTGATGCAACAATATTTAGAACTTGGAGTATTTGAGACATGTCATGAAGTTGATGGATCATTTAATATGGTAGTGTTTTTCTTCTCACCACCTATCCCCAACACTCTTATAAAATTGAATGACCATCTTATAATCAATCTGTATTTAGAGGAAAAAATAGTAGTAGAGAGACATCAAGGTGTTCCTAATATGGGATTTCCCTGGCAGTCCAGTGGTTAAGACTTCCCTGGTGGTCCAGTGGTTAAGACTTCGCCTCCCAGTGCAGGGAGTGAAGGTTTGGTCCCTGGTCCGGGAGCTAAGATCCCACATGCCTGTGGCCAAAAAACCAAAACATAAAACAAAAGCAATATTGTAACAAATTCAATAGAGACTTTAAAAATGGTCCCATATCAGGGCTTCCCTGGTGGCACAGTGGTTAAGAATCTGCCTGCCAGTGTAGGGGACACAGGTTCGAGCCCTGGTTCGGGAAGATTCCCCATGCTGTGGAGCAACTAAGCCCTGTGAACCGCAACTACTGAGCCGGCACTCTAGAGCCTGCAAGCCACAACTACTGAAGTCCGCGTGCCTAGAGCCCTTGCTCTGCAATAAGAGAAGCCACTGCAATGAGAAGCCTGCACACCGCATCGAAGAGTAGCCCCCGCTCACCGCAACTAGAGAAAAGCCTGCACACAGCAACGAAGACCCAACACAGCCAAAAAAAAAAAAGAGGTCCCACATCAAATCTTTAAAAAAAAAAGATGTTCCTAATAAACTATTTTCAAATTCCATTTTGACTTTTACTACTGTCTGACTGTGTGGATTCTTGGGATTTTATTTTTTTTGGCTGCATCGTGTGGCAGGCAGGATCTTCGTTCCCAGACCAGGGATCAAACTCACACCCTCATGCAGTGGAAGCATAGAGTCTTAACCACTGGACCAGCAGGGAAGTCCTGACTCTAGGGATCTTAATTGGAACTCCAGTTTTCTTTTCAACCCATAACATTCTCTCCACTGTACCACTGTATGCCCTAGTTTCCTTTTCTGTCCTCTTTCCTAAGATGTCTTCTTTGGAGTACTGAAAATTAGTTTTGTCAGTCCACCTTCGCATCTGTTCGCTGAACCACTCAGCTGAATATGTACCTGGGAAATTGTATACTAATTATATTCTCCACACGATTTCTGTTTCTGTGTTCCCTCTTATGCCTGCTGTCTCACCTCTGTGACTTGAGAATTGCCACCGATACAAGGCAATAACTAATGAATAGTATTGATAGTTCATGTAGCCCCTAAAAAGAATGGGTCAGATCTTATATGCAAGAATTAGGGTCAGTAGAATTATTGTCACTAATGCTTCTTTCTTTACTTTCAGTTCCTGAGAGTGTTACCTTTCCCTGAGACAGGAATAAAAGCGGTCAGATGACGACAACAGTGTCCTTAACAACCTGGCCCCAGGTGAGCTGGGTTCCCTCTGCCCCTGCATGTATGCATGTGCATATGTACAGAAATATTTATATATGCACATATTAAAGTATACAAGTGTATATAAATATAAGTTTATATATGTTACATATGCATATATAAAAATATGTAACATACTTTTATATATATAAATATGTAAATTTGCTTTCTCATTGAGGTATAACTTATAATAAATATAACTCACTGTATAGCTCACTTTTTAAAAATATACACACCTGTAAGACCATCATTCATATTGAGACATAGAGCATTATCAGTACCTCAACAGACTCCCTCATGCACCATCCCAATCAGTCCACCCCAAAGTTGACCTTTATGGGACTTCCCTGGCGGTCCAGTGGTTAGGACTGCCCTCACTGCCAAGGGCCTTGGTTCAGTCCCTGGTCAGGGGACTAAGATCCCACAAGCCGCGTGGCCAAAACAAAACAAAACAAAAAAAGATGACCATTATTTTGACTGCTATGACAATATATTAGTTTTATTTGTTCTTAAATTTCATGTAAATGGAATCATTCAAAATTTACTTTTTTGTATCTGCCTTCTTTTGCTCAGTTTTATGTCTGTGAACTTCACCCGTGTGGTTGCACATAGCAGTAGTTTGTACTTTTTCATTGCTGAATAGTTTTCCATTATATGATTATACCACATTTTATTTATTCATTCTACTGTGGATGGACATTTTGATTGTTTCCAGTTTTCGACTACTATGAATAAGAAGGCAGCGAACATTCTTGCTTATGCCTTTTGATGAACACATGCACTCTTTTCTCTGGGGTGTATCTTTAGGAGTCAAATTGCTAGGTCATAGGCTATACATTTGGTTAGTTTTAGTAGATGCTGCCCAACAATCTTCTGAAATGGTTGTTCCAATTTATACTTTTACCAGCAGTACAAGAGAGTTCCAGTTGCTCCACATCCTTGCAAATACTTCTCATTCATTCTTGATATCATGTTAGGTTTTTTTAATTGCCTTTTCTCCACTAAGGAGTGATACAGAGCACCACTTCCTATGTTTATTGCATACGTGGATGTCCACTTATGTGAAGTCGCTGTTGAGATACGTTCCCATTGTTTCTTACATTGTGTGTCATTTTTTTCCTCCAAGTTGTAGTAATTATGGATATGAGTCCTATGTCAGATGTATGTATTATGAAATTCCTTTTCCCAGTCTGTGGCTTGCTTTTTCACTCTCTTATTAATTTATTTTTTTGGCCCTGCCTCGAGGCTTGCAGAATCTTAGTTCCCCAATCAGGGATGGAACCCGGGCCCCCTGCAGTGGAAGCGCAGAGTCCTAACCACTGGAAAGCAAGGGAATTCCCACTTTTTCACTCTCTTCATGTTGTCGTTTGATAAACAGACTCTTCTCTAGCCCATCTCAAGTAAGCGGTACTTTCCTATGCTTCTCTAACCTCACTCCCTCTACATGGGGATGGGGAGTCATGGACAAATGTGAGAGCATTGTGCCTGGGGTCGTGAGAAAGGAGACAAGAAGGAGGAAGAACTTGGATGAAAGCACAATTGAGAAATGACAGGAATGTGAGCAGCCCAAAAAATCAGCCAAATATACAAAGTGGGAAGGGGCTCAGAGCTAAGGCAGCAGCCATATCCCATTATATGTTAGTTTTTCTTTTATATATATATATACATTCATGCTCAGGCCCAAGCCTAGCTTCTATATTATAGTCTATTTGGAGGTCGTATATGTTTGGAAGCTCATAGTGAAGGTGTATTTTGTTCTAACTGGGAAAGTATGTGGAACTCTGGCTGGCTGTCTACCTTTAATTTTTGTCCTCTTCCTCTACACCTTCCAACTTTTACAGAAAAACTTCTCAGGCACGTGAGGGACCCAGTACTAAATATACATCCTTGTAGATGCTGTTCTCAGCCTCTCATTGACAGTTTTGACCATCACCAAAGTCCTGAGGCCTGGGATAGGAGGAACTTGTCGTTTCAGGAATCAGTGGCTTTTGAGGATGTGGCTGTGTACTTCACTGAAAAGGAATGGGCCAGCTTGATACCTGCTCAGAGGGCCTTGTACAGGAGTGTGATGCTGGAGAACTCTATGTAAGGCCTTCCTATGTATGGCCTCTCTGCTGCTGTTCTCTCTGGGCCCTAAGAAGCTAAAGGTTCTCTTACAACTATTAACTGACCCCAAATGGCGATGTTAAGAGTTTCCAGGTACACAGAGCCCTGGAGTCTATTTGACTTCCAAGAAGGCTTTCCTTCTTTTTCCATCATAAAAGCTGTCCCCGCTCTGTACCTGCCTTAGAGGTGATTCTCTGGGTACACCAGGGCTCGAGCAATCTCTTGGTACCCTCACACTAGTATTGAACCTCCAGATTATCTTGAGAGAACCCAGCCCCTTTGTCTCCATGTCGGAGTTGCTCCTAGGAGCCATACATCCGTTTTCCACAGTTAGAGAATTTTCCGTTCTTTAACAAGGAAGGTAAAACATTTTGTTTTCCTTTAAATAGAAATTCGCCTCCCAGAGTGTCTCAGGCTTCCTTGGAAGCACTGTCCAAGATCTCCTCCCAGAACCTGTCCTGTACCTGTTTAGGGTACCTCTTGCTCAGTTCCCCCAGGGTTACTCTCCCCGCCGAGACTGACCCGTGTGACTCTGCTCTTCATTGTGTTGTTTCTTCTTCCCTTCAAGCAGCATCGTCCACTTCCAAACTAGCTCTGATCTCTCATCTTGAGCAAGGGAAAGTGTCACGTTTCACCCAGCCCCAGGGACCCCTAAGCGGGAGGAAGAGGAGAGCAGGTTCTACGGGTGAGTTAAACACGGAATGCCCTTTGTTTTTATTTGATTAAAATGATTAAGTGTGTTCTCTCTGCCCAGCATCATGGAGTGTTTGGGATCCTTAATCACACTGTTTCTGATTGGTCTGTTTTTCATCTATTTAAATGGAATATGCAACACCGTGCTTCAGTGTCTTACATACTAGGATGATTTTATCCCTGGGGATATGTGGAATGATTTTCCGAAGTACTTTACTGGTTATGTGTGATAACCATTTACCAGTTTCTCCCAGTTTTACAAAAATGATAAACTCAGTGCAAGTATTATCTTGTCAACTAATCAACAAAACAAATAGAAAAAATTATTTTTGCTTTTCATGATTATTAATAAGTTAAACATTTTTAAAAATTTGATTCTTATTTTATTTTGGAGTACAGTTAATTTACAATGCTGTGTTACTTTCAGGGGTACAACTAAGTGATTTAGTTATACGTATCCATATACCGATTCTTTTTCAGGTTCTTTTCCATATAGGTTATTACAGAATATTGAGTAGAGTTCCCTGTGATGTACAGTGGGTCCTTGTTAATGATCTATTTTATATGTATATTAATGTGTATATGTTAATCCAAACCTCCTAATATATCCCACCTGCCCACCTTTCTGCTTTGGTAACCACACGTTTCTTTTTTAAATCTGTAGTCTGTTTGGGGCTTGTCAGGTAGTTCATTTGTACCAATTATTAGGTTCCCCCTTACGCTTCACCTACCCAGGCAGATGGCAACTCCTGCAAAACCGCTCTGCTGAGGGTTCGTCATCCGTACGTGGGGAGACTCTAAGGAAGGAGGCTGGAGGTGGGGACCTTACTGCTAGGAGACTTGGAGACTAGGTGACTTGTCAAAGCTCTTCGAGGCCAGCGGGTCCACCATCCTTTGGGTGCACTAGGCTTGGTTAAGCTGTAGGGGGGCCCGCCTGGATCTGGTGATGGTGGTCCCAAGCAGAGGGGACCAGGCACTACAGGGCCAGCGGGAACGCATTTGCTGGTACATCCTCCCCAGCTCCCTCAGCCCCAGGACCCTCCATCCTTGGGACCCAAGCCTGCGCAGGCTCCAGGGATGTGACATTAGCTCAGGTTACCAGGCCTGAGGGGAATATAGTAGGCATTTCTTTCCTTCTTCTTTTTGTTTGTTTGTTTCTAATTTAACTTTTAGGTTATATTGGAGTAGAGCTGATTTACAATGTTGTGTTTATTTTAGGTGTAGAGCAACTTGATTCAGTTATACATATCAATATATAAATTCTTTTTCGAATTCTTTCCCCATTTATGTTATTACAGAGTGCTGAGTAGACTTTCCTGTGCTATAGTGTGGGTCCTTGTTGATGATATATTTTCTATATATATGAGTGTGTGTATGTTAATGCCAACTTCCTAATTTATCCCTCCTGCTCACCCTTCCCCTTTGGTAACCATAAATTTCTTTTTGAAGTCTGCGAGTCTGTTTCAGGCTTGTGAAGTAGTTCATTTGTGTCAATTTTTAAATTCCACATGTAAGTGATATCCTATGATATTTGTCATTCTCTGTCTGACTGAGTTCACTTAGAATGATCACTTCTAGGTCCATCCATATTGCTGCAGATGGCATTATTTCATTCTTTTTTTTTTTTTAATGTCTGATGGATACTCCATTGTGTATATCAACCACATCTGCTTTATCCATTCATATGTTGATGGACATTTTGGTTGCTTTCATGTCTTGGCCATTTTCAATAGGGCAATGAATGTTGGCGTGCATGTGTCTTTTTTTTTTTTTTTTTTTTTTTTTTTTGCAGTACGCGGGCCTCTCACTGCCGTGGCCTCTCCCGTTGCGGAGCACAGGCTCCGGATGCACAGGCTCAGCGGCCATGGCTCATGGGCCCAGCCTCTCCGCGGCATGTAGGATCTTCCTAGACCGGGGCACGAACCCGTGTCCCCTGCATCGGCAGGCGGACTCTCAACCACTGCGCCACCAGAGAAGCCCCAAGTGTCTTTTTGAAATAGGATTTTCTGCGGATATACTCCCAGGAATGGGACTGCCGGATCATTTGGTAGCTCTAGTTTTAGTTTTTTAAGGAACCTCCATACTGTTCTTCACAGTGGCTCTTAACCAATTTCCATTCTCACCAACAGGGAGGACGGTTCCCTTTTCTCCACACCCTCTCCAGCATTTATTGTTTGTAGACATTTTGATGATGGCCATTCTGACTGGTGCGATGTGATAGCTCGTTGTCATTTTCATTTTCATTTCTCTGATAATTAGACACGTTGAGCATCTTTACATGTGCTTTTATTTTCTTTTTCCCTTAAACAGTGTGAGTAAAAGTTATCTCTTGAAATGGGCTTCTGGAAAGTCTTCCCGTTTTTGAATTCTTCTTCGATGACCTACCCCAGGACATTACTTGAGGGCAGGTATCACTTAACGCCCCTCAGGCCTTGTGAACATTAAGTGCCCAGCAGCACCGGGTTTATAGCTGTTGTTACAGGAAGCGGCCACAAGGCGGCAGGATTTCTTCATGCTCCAGTGCGGTGACTCAGGCAGCCAGAGCCTTAGGGAAGGTTGTGTTCCTGGCTTGTAAATGAGAGGGGAGTGTGCCAGCACAAAGACTCCAGGGCTTGTGCCTCATTCCTTCTTCCCCCTTACCCTGGCAGATGGCAACCCCTGCATAACCACTCTGCAGAGGGTGCTGTCGTCCGTACATGGGGCTACTCTAAGGAAGGAGGCTGGAGGTGGGGACCTTACCACTAGGGGACCTGGTGACCAGGTCCCTTGTCAACGCTCTTTGAGCCCAGAGGGTCCACCATCTTTTGGGTGCAGTAGGCTTCGCTTAGGTGTAGGAGGGCCTGCCTGGATCTGGTGATTGTAGTCCCACCTCGAGGGGACGGGGCACTCTGAGTCCGGGCGGGGCTCATTTGCTGGCACATCCTCTCCCCGGCTCCCTCCGCACCAGCGTACTCCAGCCAGGGGACCCAAGGCTGCTCAGGCTCCAGGGATGTGACACCAGCCCAGGTCACTAGGCCTGAGGGGAATAGAGTAGGCATTTCTTTCCTTATTTTTTTTGTTTTGTTTTTCATTTAACTTTTACTTTAAATTGGAGTTGAGTTGATTTACAATGTTGTTTTTGTTTTAGGTGTACAGTGAATTGATTCGTTATATATATCCATATGTCTATTGTTTTTCAAATTCTTTCCCCATTTAGGTTATTACAGAGTGCTGAGTAGAGTTCCCTGTTCTGTATAGTAGGTCCCTGTTGATGATCTATTTTATATATGTGTGTGTGTGTGTGTGTGTGTGTGTATGTATGTTAATGCCAACCTCCTAATTTATCCTCCCTGCCCACCTTTCCCCTTTGGTAACCATAAATGTCTTTTTGAAGTCTGCGAGTCTGTTTCTGTTTTGTCAAGTTGTCATTTGTATCAATTTTTACATTCCACCTATAAGTGTTATCCTATGATATTTGTCTTTGTCTGACTGTGTTCACTTAGTTTGATCACCTCTACGTCCATCCATTTTGTTGCAGATGGCATTATTTCATTTTTTTAATGGCTGCATCATATTTCATATATATGTATACCACATCTTCTTTATTGAGCACCTAACGTGAGCCAAGTATTATTGTGTGGAGTTTATATTCTTTATCTCAATGGTATAATAGCTCTGTGCAGTTAGGGGTTATTATTGTCACAATTTTTTTTCCCATAAATAAATTTATTTATTTATTTAGCCTGTGTTGGGTCTTCGTTCCTGCACGTGCGCTTTCTCTAGTTGCAGCGAGCGGGGCCTACTCCTCGTTGCGGTGCACAGGCTTCTCACTGTGGTGGCTTCTCTTGCTGCAGAGCACAGGCTCTAGGTGCACAGGCTTCAGTAGTTGTGGCCCGAGGGCTCAGTAGTTGTGGCTCACGGGCTCTAGAGCTCAGACTCAGTAGTCGTGGCACACAGGCTTAGTTGCTCTGGAGCATGTGGGATCTTGCCGTGTCCCCTGCATTGGCAGGCGGATTCTTAACCACTGCACCACCAGGGAAGTCCTATTGTCAGAATTTTACGAATGAATACATGGGGGTTTACTGAGAGGTTTGAATTCATATTCAGTGAGTATGTCTCCACGTGTGACCGTGGTTGCACCACTTTCGTTTTTCATCTACCCCTATTGCTGCTTTGTGCCCCACTCTAGGTTCTTGAGGTAGGTATCCCAGGCTTCTCTCTCTTCACTACTCCTGGCCCTGCTGCTGAAAGACCTCCCGTGACCTGGCTCCCGTACACGGAGCCTGTGGAAGGGCCAGTCGCAGCCTCTGTCTTCCCTTCCATACTCAGAACTGAAGATCTTACTCAGAGGCCTTACTGGTGAGGAGTCAGACGCTCACAGAAAATAATAGGAACAAAAGACAGAAAAGTTGGGGAAAGCAACTATAGAGTTTATCACAGCCTGGCGATGGGGAAGGAGGCTAGAGAACCATGTTGGCTGGCAGTCGATGTTACATAAATGAATATGTATGTGAAGATCTGATCGTTTATGTAGCAGAGCCAACTGTTGAGATAGGCATGTATGACAAGAAGCTGATAGCTGCTTGGACTTGCTAAAAATTGAATTAATTTTAAGCAATACAGTGTTTAGTGAGAAGTGGCTGTGCCTCAGTATATTTCCAATGCCAAGAATATGCTGGTACCTAATTAGGCACCTGAGTCTTGTGCCACCCTGTGATAGAATCTGCACTGCATGCCATCCGTGCCAGGAGAACCAACCACCAGTCCAGCAACTGGAATGGAGGAGAAGCCCTCAAATGGACACTATAAGGTGGAGGGTTATTGAGATAATACCTGAAACAATGTCCTGAGAGCACCATGTTGCTGGATTTGACTTTAATAAAGTTTTTGCTCCAGGCATATTGATACCTCAGAAAAGCGTGTGTAATTATAACAAAATTAGAAGTTTATTTTTTCTTTATTGAGTGTTGTAGTACAGTGGGAACCGACACAGCAAAATTTGTTAACATTGCTGGAAAGTGGGTTATGTCCTTCTAAATTTCACTGCATCTACCAACTTGTAGGCGATAGGGATATGGTACAACCAATTTAAATTTTATATTTTAAAATACCACTCAGAAATGTTTAACTTCATATGATGATTTGAGCACAGACATCCAACTCTCTAATTCCCCATCCTTGTGACTGATCTTGTCCTGAAAAGAATACAAAAGAGAAGAGAACAAATAGCAATATACTACCTTTTGCCTCAGTTCTTAAGGACTTTTCTTCATTCTTAAGGACTTGTGTAGATGGATGTGAATTGATCCTGAGGGATGACTCAAAGCCTTTTCTGAGAAAGTTTCTGTTTCTCAGGCAGCAAGTAGAGGAGATTTGAGCAAGGTTTTATTAATGTCCCTGAGTTTGGAGGAGCTAGGAGGGCATGCTGAGTGACTGTTGAGGGACCATGAGAATGTCAGTATTTGTTGCAATAGCTCAGTAGTAATAGAAACTCTATTAAACATTAAACAAAGCCAAAGACGGATGGGTCTTCTCTCTAACTATCCTATTCTGAAGAATAGGACAAAGAAGGAAGGTACACACAACATGGCCGGATCACAGGGCTTCTCGGTCAAAGATAAAACTGATAAAGCCAGTACCTGGTGGATTGGCATCATCAAATGTGAGAGACACTCTGTAGGTTCCCCTCAATTCCTGAATTCTGGTCGATCTTCGAATGGGAACGTTGACTCGTATCAAACAGTCCTGGAGCTTACTGTCTGCGGGGAGGACCGCTCACACGGGCAATGAGCTCATATTGCCATTCACCAAAGAGTCACTTATTCTCTCTGCAGGAGGGTTATTCTTCACACTCTGTTGAAGCCAGGCTTGGCCATGAGACTTGTTTTGTCCAGTGCAAAGTGACCCTGACCCAGCCTCATGCACAGCATCCCGTTCCCTTTGAGTAGAATGCCTCCCCTTCCCGAGTTGCCTACTTAGAGAGCTGCTACTCATCCCAAACAGTCAGCTGGCTCAGAAGCCTTAGCCCACCTCTTCAGGCAGGTGTCGAAGCAGCCTGCTCATTCCTTTATGATAGCTCTAGTCATATTATTCATTTCCACACCTTCTCTCTCCCACCTGGAGATCCTTGTGGGCAGAGGATAATGTTCTAGTCATCTTTGTCACCCTGGCCCCTTACATAGTTCATGTCACGTAGGAGATACTTAATAAATCTTGGATCAAGAAGTGAGTGAGTGAAATGATTTCTGCAATCAGTAGTTACAGCAAATATTGGACAGTTCCAGCGCGTCAACATTCATTTATTTGGCAGGCATTTATTAAGCTCATTCTTTGTGCCAACCATCGTGATAGGTGCCAAGATTACATTTGTGAATAAGTTAGTCATGGCATCTGTCCTCATAGTGCTTAGGAAACCTACAAGAAGATAGACAGCCATATACAGTGGAAGGCAGGAGTCTGGCAAGAAATACACTTTCATGAATCCCACCCACATTGAAAGATCAGAGGGCAGAATATAGAATTGGGGTGGAGTACTTCCCTGGTGGTGCAGTGGTTAAGAATCCGCCTGCCATTGCAGGGGACATGGGTTCGAGCCCTGGTCCAGGAAGATCCCACATGCCACGGAGCAACTAAGTCCGTGCGCCACAACTACTGAGCCTGCGCTCTAGAGCCCGCAGCCACAACTACTGAGCCCGTGTGCCACAACTACTGAAGCCTGCGCGCCTAGAGACTGTGCTTCACAACAGGAGAGGCCACTGTAGTGAGAAGCCCGTGCACCACAACGAAGAGTAGCCCCCGCTCGCCGCAACTAGAGAAAGCCCGTGTGCAGCAACAAAGACCCAACGCAGCCAAAAATAAATAAATAAATTTATTTATTTTTTTTAAAAAAGGGACTTCCCTGGTGATGCAGTGGTTGAGAGTCTGCCTGCCGATGCAGGGGACATGAGTTAGTGTCCTGGTCCGGGAAGATCTTACATGCCGCGGAGCGGCTGGGCCCGTGAGCCATGGCTGCTGAGCCTGCGCGTCCGGAGCCTGTGCTCCGCAACGGGAGAGGCCACAACAGTGAGAGGCCCGCGTACTGCAAAAACAACAACAACAACAAAAAAAAGGAGTGAGGTGGGGCTTGCTCAGGTTAAGGTCTGTCCAATGCCTATGGCAAGAGGTTGTTGAATTAATGCCTGTTATGAAGCTAGGAGGCCCTAGAGGCATAGTGGGCTCAGAGCCACAGATCTTCTTGGTGAGGAACAGATTATGGGAACAACTGTACTCATTTTCCTGAGTGTGTCTTAGTTCTCTCTCCACCCTTGTGAAGCCAGGACATGATACAGCAGTTAGGCAAAACCCCAGGCTGAATCAAAGCAGAGAACAGCTTCCATATGGAATGTTGGCCACGCAGGGGTGCTATTTACTTCTTCAAATCCTCATTATTTAAAACATTTCTCTTATACTCCTGATTCTGGGACTAGCCTAGGTGGTCTCTGTCAAACCGCACCTGCCAGCCTTGAAGTTCAGTGCACTTCCTCATTTTTATGCCTTCTGAGGGGGTTGCTGTTTGCGACTGGGGAGAGCAATTCAAGATACCCATTACTATGCGTTCTCGGAATTCATCCTCAGGTCTTAAATGGTGTGATCAGCTAGACAGTGTCTCCTGACCTTGAGAAGGAGCGATTGGCATTAGGAAGCACGATGAGCTGATGCTGCCCTTCACTTATTCTCTAGACTGCTGCTTGGCTCCAGGAACAAGGTAAGAGAATCATCGTAGCTTTTCTGAGGGCTCTGTGAGCAAGGCCCTGATGACGCTGGAAGAGAAGACAGCTGTCATTTGATGAGCACCCATTAGGTATTACGTTCCTTGCGTTCATTGTCTATTTAAAACTTTCTAATAAACTTCACGAGGTAGGCATTATATCCCCATTTTATAGATGAGGAAACTGAGGCTGGTTGGGTACATTATTTGTCCAAGGTTATACAGCCCAAAGTGGTGAAATTCAGTTTTAAAACCAGGTCTGACTATCTCCACAGCTCCAAATTCTCTTTCTTCATGTGATTTGCAAGATAGAGCCCCTGCCCTTGTAGCATTTGTAACTTGCTTAGGGAGACAAGATTCCTGAAAGTATGTTTAACAAAAAAAGGTGACAGCAACTTAAACTTGATGAAAGAGAGCTACTTTTATTGACATGGGAATGGTCACAATATATTGCTAAGTAAGAAAAAGCAAGCTTGAGAATAGTAAGGTAGGCTCCAGTGGAGGCAAACAGTGAGGTGTATCGTGCCCCCTACCCGGATCAAGATAGCCCAGACGGCTTCCTCACATCTTCTGCCTGTCAGCCTCCTCCCAAGGGCCAACCACTGTAATGATTTCTCTTACTATAGGTTAGTGTAGATGACAAACAAAATAATTCAGTATCTGCTCTTTTATGTTTAGATGCTTTTACCACATTTTGTCTGTGAGGTTTATCCATGTTGTTACGTGTAGCAAAGGCTTTTTAAAATTGCTGAGTACTAGTCCGTTGCCTGAATATACCACTGGTTGATGGATATTTGGGTGGCTTCAGATTTGGGGCTTTTGTAGATACTATGAACGTTCTTTTACATGCCTTTTAACTGACCTATTCATGTATATCTCTTGAATATCTATAGGTAGATAGATACATTTATATAATTTTATATTAATTATTATATGAGTGGAATTGTTGCATCATACAGATTAGGCATATGCTTGGCTTTGACAGATACTGCCAAAAGTTTTACAAAATAGTTGTAATGATGTATCCTGCTTCCAGCAGTGTATGAGAGTCTTAGATGCTCTGCAGCCTCCTCTTCATAGTCTTTTCTAATTCCCCGAACACAGATCGAACCCATGCCCTCTGCATTGGAAGCACGAGGTCCACCAGGGACCTCCAGGGTCACTGGACCACCAGGGAACCCCTGGGTAGTCTTTTTAATATTAGCCATTCTGGTGTTAGTATAGATGTAACATATTGTGGTTTTAATTATATTTCCCTAATGACTAATTATGTTGAGTACCTTTTTCATATCCTTTTTGGCCATTTGGCTATTCTTTTTGTGTAGGTAGTAGCATTGGGGTGAGGGTTCTAACTGTGCCTGCAGGGGCTGGCATGGTTTGAACTTCCACTGGCACCAGGAGAGGGAGCCCCCAGGGTTTCTTACAGGCCCGTCGAGGTGTGGAGCAATAGGAGAAGAGGGAGGAAAGAGGCTTGAAAGCTGTTAGTGATCAAATATCAATAATGAAGTTAGACTCTTTATTACAATGTTGCTCAGATCTGTGGTGATAAGATAATAAATCTGAAATAGCCAATACTCACCTCGTTGCCTACATTTGGAACACAAGACAAATAAGTATGAAAATGAGATACTGGTTATCTTAACCCTTTGGTCTGGGCCAGGGAACTAGCCTTTAAATGTGGTGTGTCCTCCTTGGCTGAGCTGTGACTGTTTTACAGGTGAGAACTAGTGGTAGAATTTCAGGAAAAAACATACAGTCGTGACATAAGCATGGATCCTTGACTCCTCAGATAGCACTAAGCTTAAAGAATATGTCTTATGTAAGTTATTTCTTCTCAATTCTCACAGAGACTGTGGAATAGGGAGGGAAGGCATCATTTTATATTTGCTTTTATAAGGAATATAAATGTGAATTAGCTCGCCCGTAGTTACTGCTTTCTGGAGCAGTAATTTCAGACAAGGATTTTGAAATACGAGGTCAAAGTGTATTTAAACGTTTTAATAATGATTTCATCATTTTAACATTAAAGTACATGCTGACCATAAGGTGGTTTACAGCCTCATCCCTGGTCATGTGCCTTGAGTCTAAATTTTCTCTGACCTGCCATTAGAGACAAAGTTTAAGAATTACTGCATAAGGGATGCAACTCTTAATAAAACAAGGTCCTAATGTTCCAGAAACAAAAGGAGCCACCTGGAGGGCGCAAAGGGCAGTGGGACTGGCAGACCCTAACTCGCCCCTCTATAATTTGTTGTCTTTCCCTGAGAGTTACTGAATTTTCTCCTCTTTGACAGTGTGTCTGACCCCTAGTTTACTCAGATATGGTTCCTCTCTAGCCAAGGCAAGGACGAAAATCCATTTTACACTTTTCCCCAATTCCATGAGTGGTAGAGCCTAGATTTTGAGGCTTACTTTTTCCATCTATAAAATGGAGACTATAACAGCTACTTGTGGGGCTATTATAAATACTTTTTAAAAAATTAAATGCACATGAGAAAACCTTGCACTATACACCTGATCATTGTGGGTGCTCGGTAAGTGTAGCTAATTACTCGTTGAATTCATCCATTCTGGAAGTTGATATAACTGATATAGACTCCGAGCTTCCTTTAGGCAAGGGTGACTAACCCCCTGGCTTGCTCCGTACTGTCCCAGCTTTAGCACTGAAAGTTTAGCATCCCAGGAAACCCCTCCTCAGGACACAAAAAGTCCCAGTTTTTGGTGATGGATGTAGATGTCTGGGGGAGAATATAGAACCCCACAGGGCTACATGAAAAATAGGGGCCGAAAGCAATGCTATTTTTAGTGTCAGTTGGATACGGCGTAGATTATCTGCCTTCTGTAGTTACTGTTGCTTATTTTTTCCCCTTACCATTGATGCAGGCAACCATGATTTATGGTTCACAAAAATGGAGCATTCATTGTAACATCACTCCAAATGATGTGACTTAAACGTCCACCTTAAGTGTGTTGTAATCAGGAGCACTAACAGTCTATTTTACATTTTGCTTGTGAATTAACTATTGGACTTTGTATTGAGATAGTGCTAGTTTAATTTTTGGCACTGAATATCATGACCATGTTTTCTAAGAGTTCAGATAATGAAAGCAAGAGTGATTATCCTACCAATGCCAGTATGACACAGACATCACTGAAAAAGAAGGCTAAGTGACTTATTTTTTTATTGAAATATAGTTGATTTACGATGTTGTGCCAGTCTCTGCTGTACAGCAAAGTGACTCAGTTATACACATACATACATTCTTTTTTTTATATTCTTTCCCATTATGGTTTATCCCAGTAGATTGGATATAGTTCCCTATGCTATACGGTAGGACCTTGTTGTTTTTCCATTCTAAATGTAATAGTTTGCATCTACTAACCACAAACTCCCAGTCCATCCCTCTCCCTCTCCTCTTCCCCCTTGGCAACTACAAGTCTGTTCTCTATGCCTGTGAGTCTATTTCTATTTTGTAGATAGGTTCATTTGTGGCATATTTTAGATTCCACATATAAGTGATATCATATGGTATTTGATAATATCTAGTTGTATCCATTTTGCTGCAAATGGCATTATTTCTTTCTTTTTTATGGCTGAGTAGTATTCCATTGTATATATGTACCACATCTTCTTTATCCATTCATCTGTTGATGGACATTTAGGTTGGTTCCATGTCTGGGCTATTATGAATAGTGCTGCTATGAACATAGGGAGGCATGTATCTTTTCGAATTATAGTTTTGTCCAGGTATATGCCCAGGAGTGGGATTGCTGGATCATATGGTAATTCCATTTTGAGTTTTCCGAGGAACCTCCATACTGTTTTTCATAGTGACTGCACCAACTGACATTCCCACCAACAGTGTAGGAGGGTTCCCTTTTCTCCACACCCTCTCCAGCATTTGTTATTTGTAGACTTTTGAATAATTAGTGATGTGGAGCATCTTTTCATGTGTCCGCTGGCCATCTGTATGTCTTCTTTGGAGAAATGTCTATTAATGGCTTCTGCCCATTTTTCGGTTGGGTTGGTTTTTTTCGGCTTTTTTTTTTGAGTTGTATGAGCTGTTTGTATATTTTGGAGATTAAGCTCTTGTCAGTTGCATCAGTTGCAAATATTTTCTCCTATTCCATATGTTGTCTTTTCATTGGTTTCCTTTGTTGTGCAAAAGCTTGTAAGTTTGATTAGGTCCCATTTTTTTTTTTGCGGTACGCGGGCCTCTCACTGTTGTGGCCTCTCCCATTGCGGAGCACAGGCTCTGGACGCACGGGCTCAGCGGCCATGGCTCACGGGCCCAGCCGCTCCACGGCATGTGGGATCTTCCCAGACCGGGGCACGAACCCGTGTCCCCTGCATCGGCAGGCGGACTCTCAACCACTGCGCCACCAGGGAAGCCCCATATTATTATTTTTAAATTAAATCTAGGTAATATCTGTTTAAGTAGTCCTATTACATTTCTGTTATCTTTTTAAGCAATCTTACATTTATATAGCTTAAGAATATACAATGATATAGTTTATATAAATATCCAATAAAGAGTTTAAATAAATTACTATATGAGAGGAGAGAAAGAAACCAAAATTTTGTTATATTTTTCTCACATATTTTTCATTGCTACTAATTACTATTGCTAAGTAGTCCTATTTTTGTTTTGTTTAAATAATAGACTTTATGAAACAAAAATAAATAATATAGAATAATAGATAATTTAATATGACATCTGTTTATATATTTTTATGTTGAAGTAATAGCACATATATGTATAATAATTTGTTATATATTATGTTATTATGAGACTTTTTGGTATGATAGAGCTCTTTTTTGTTTTGTTTTTTTTTTTTTGCTATGCGGGCCTCCCACTGCTGTGACCTCTCCAGTTGTGGAGCACAGGCTCCGGATGTGCAGGCTCAGCGGCCATGGCTCACGGGCTCAGCCGCTCTGTGGCATGTGGGATCTTCCTGGACCGGGGCACGAACTCGTGTCCCTTGCATTGGTAGGTGGACTCTCAACCACTGTGCCACCAGGGAAGCCCTGATAGGCCTCTTTTTTTGACCTGGGAGCCCTTTTGTCCTAGATCGACTCTCTAAGCGCTTGGCCCTCCTACCTGTATGCCTCAACTTTTACTATAATAATGTCATGGAACAAACTTCTCTAAGACTCAGTGATTTCCAATCGCAGCGTTTATCCTCATGCCTCTGGGGCGGCTGGGTGTGACTCCAAGCAGTGAGTTGGGCTCAAGTCTGTCCCACGTGTCTCATTCTAGGGCTCAGACTAGAGGGTAGTGGCTACCCAGGGCTTGTTCTTTACATGGTGAACCCCCAGAATTAAAGCCAAGTGATGCTGCACAAGCAGATATAATGCCTCTACTTGCTCACATTCTAACGGTTATGGTGAGTCCATGGCCAAGCCAAACGACAGTGGCACAGACACATGCTCTGCTCACAGCAGGGCGAAGGGGAGTGAATATTTGCTGAGCGATAATCAAAGCAATGCCAGCCCCCTGGGAAGAGCTTCCTGTGGGCCCCACTCAATGACTTCTATTTACTGCCCATCGACTGTCCCTTTTTGCAAGTGGGGCTGTGAAATACGTAATTCTTTTGGCTGAATACACTGCTGCCCTCTAAAATACAGGGGTTCAGTGAGTGAAGGTAAAAAGAGAAAATGTAAACTGGATGTTAGCCACAAAGGAAGCTTCTTTCTTATTCATTCATTCCTTCATTCATGGATTCAACAAATGTTTTTGAAAGTTTGTCATGACACAGGCTTTGTTCTGGATGATGTAATTTATATGAACCCATTATGTGGTTGTAGGAATCCAGGGAGGTGGGCTGGGCAGGGATGATGGTTCTTATTTGTCAGGCGAGGAACGTGAAGCCATTGGAGCAGAGTTGCTTTACTGAGTACCCATAATTGGTGAGTGGCAGATTCATTATTGAACCCCAGTCTTCTCTCTTATTCCTTTATTCAAAAGCATTTACTGAGCAGTTACTTGGTGCTAGGCAAGTGGACACAGAAGGCCCAGAATGGTCCCTTCCTCTAGGGAGTCCAAGGTCCACGAGAGAGACCAACAAGGTAATAACTTCAGGGAACATGCTGTGCTGGGTCTTCAGAATAGAGAGGATTTGGGGGTGGGGGTGAATGGTGGTGGAGGTGTGTCCGGTTAGAAATGAGTGTATCAAGAAAAGGCTTTGAGGGACTTCCCTGGTGGCGCAGTGGTTAAGAATCCGTCTGCCAATGCAGGGGACACAGGTTTGAGCCCTGGTCTGGGAAGATCCCACATGCTGCGGAGCAACTAAGCCTGTGTGCCACAACTACTGAGCCTGCACTCTAGAGCCCACGTGCCACAACTACTGAGCCCACGTGCCACAACTACTGAAGCCTGCGTGCCTAGAGCCTGTGCTCTGCAACAAGAGAAGCCACTGCAATGAGAAGCCCATGCACCACAATGAAGAGCCGCCCCTGCTCGCCACAACTAGAGAAAGCCCACGCACAGCATCGAAGACCCAACGCAGCCAAAAATAAATTAATTAAAAAAAAAAAAGGCTTTGAGATGGAGGGAACTGCACTTAAGAAGGTTTAGAAATGTGTAAGAGGCCTGAGAGGTCATCAGAAGTCAAACGCTGAAGGACCTTGAAAGCTATGCTGAGGAATTTGCATTTAATCCCAAGAGTTATGGGGAGCAGGCCAGTGGCAGGTCCACATTTACATTTTTGTAGTGATGTGCAGGATGGATTGGAAGGAGCAAAAGCAGGGCCTGGGAGTCCCTCCAAGAGTTCTGTGAGTGAGAAAAGAGTTTGGGCCAAAGAAGTGGCAGTGAGAATGGATAGGAGAGAGATTCCAGGATCATTTAGAATGGTCATTTAGACGTGGGAGCCAAGAAAGAGGAGTTGCTTAGCTCAGCAGTTCTCAGCCTGGCTGTGTTTTAGCATTAATTATGGTGCTTAAAAAAATGGATAGATTCTCAAGCCTTGGAAATTTTGATTTAGTAAGTCTGAGTTGGAATGAGACATGGAACCATACCAAGGAGTGGGCCAGTTGTGGGAATTCCCTGGTGGTCCAGTGATTAGGACTCCTCGCTTCCGCTGCAGGGGGCATGGGTTCCATGCCTGGTCGGGGAACTGAGATCCCGCAAGCGCAGGGCACAGCAAAAAAAAAAATAGTAGCCAGTTGGGCAGCTGTCTGCGGTACCAATTTATAAGGAGCTCTAAAAGTCATTAGAGCAAATTGTAAGTCTGACTCCTCGGGAACGGTTAAGGTGAAGATAGATTCACTCCGCGATGAAGTAGGAAGCTCTCTCTGGTGGAAATAGTAAAATATTCCTCACTAGCACCAACCTGTCTCAGTTGAATGTTTCTCACTTGCAAGCTCCACTGTGTAACCAGAGGCCCTACCAGTATCCTGGGAGCAGCCAACTCTCAAGCAGCCCAAGTGCTGAAAGTAAATACTGCCTGGAGTGCTGTTTCCTAGAAAGGAGGGATTTATTGGTTGTCTAAATTTAATATAACTTCATAGGATTTCAGAGCTGGAAGGAATCAGTGTCAATTAGGAGTTAGTGAAGAAAGGGAAGGCAGGAGTCTAGGCAGGATCTTGTGCAAGGCAGGTGGATGATTGCAGAGCCCACGTGCGTCCCCAGCTGGATAGCTTATCTGCTTCCTCAGCTGTGGTCATTCCTGGACACTGCTCACGGTCATTCTGGGTTGTAAAAGTGGCAGTTGTTCATTTACGAATGGAGTTCCTACATTCACCATCTGGGTAGTTGATCCTTCTCTGAGCAGAGTATCAGGTGAACAGAATGGTGCTGAGCTTGGGAGTCGGGCTTCAGAATGTAGGGTTTTCACTCCCTGTTCGTATGCGACCCTTCACTTGTCTGGACCAGGTCCTGGAACAGCTTTTCCCAAGGGTGTCCCATGAGTCCTGAGAGGTGACTCCTCTGAAAAAGAGTTCTACATCCAGTAAACCTGGGAAAAACTGGGCACTATCCTCCTGTCTCAGAAAACCTCAACATATATTAGCATCAAAGGCTCTGGCAAGTCCTATTGCCAAAAACAAAAACAAAAAGCAAAGAAACTGTGCTCAGTGTTCTCAAACTTGACCAACAAAATCCCTGCCTTTAACAGATACATTCTGTAGAAGAATGTATCTATATACATTTTCTATATAACAGATACATTCTGTAGAAGACCACAAAGCTCTTTGAAAACATTAAAGAAATGTCTCTGTTCTACTCTCAAGTACAGTGTTTTTCAAACTATACTCAGTAGTGGATGTTAGGGAAATAGAGTGATTAGAGACCACCGTTAAAAATAATTAAGATGGGGCTTCCCTGGTGGTGCAGTGGTTGAGAGTCTGCCTGCTGATGCAGGGGACACGGGTTTGTGCCCCGGTCGGGGAGGATCTCATATGCCGCGGAGCGGCTGGGCCCGTGAGCCATGGCCGCTGAGCCTGCGCTTGAAGAGCCTGTGCTCCACAACGGGAGAGGCCACATCAGTGAGAGGCCTGCGTACCACACACACACACACACAAAAATAATAATAATTAAGATGGAATAGAATAGAACATATTGGAGTGCACTACGTGTAACAGTGATTTATAAAACTTTGTTTTAGTTACGTTTGTACGTGTATGTTTGTGTAAAAGGTCATGACAAAGAATGTACATCTTATGTGGGTTGCAGTCAGAAAAGGAGGCTCAAAAGACCACATCGTCTCCCCAAACATCTGGAGAGAACACAAAAAAGTTTGTACTGTCTGTCCCTCTCCCCCTTCCTCTACATTCCTCAGCCAGCACTCAGATTCTCAGTTCTCACCGTCCTCCCTATGCACAAATAAGCTCTGGTTTTCAGCACCGCATCCTGCCTCCTGTTCCTGGCTTATCGATTTCTTCCTCTTTCTCACGTGCTCTAGCAAATAGACTTTGGTTTACTAAACTACTAACTGACTATCTGGCCTCAGGAAAGTCACTTCAACTGCCTAATCCTCAGTTTCCTTATTTGAAAAATGGTGGTAATAAAATTTCTCTCTTAGGATTGCTTGTGATGATGAAATGAAATAACCTCTGGAAAGCATCTGGAACAAGATAAGGACTGAAAAAAATACTTTCCTTTCCATCTGTTGTAGCCCCAGCACACACACACACACACACACACACACACACAAATTTAAGGAGACCCTCTTAAGAAGCACTGTCATCAGTGACAACCTCAAAGCATTCTGTAGCAGGGAACTTCTGGGAACATACCAGTTTTTGTCCATCTAATGTGGTTTGTACTAGTTTCAATCTTGGAGGGTAATATTTTAGCCTGGTTTTCAGATTCTCTGAGTCCTACTGCTGACACTATCCCCACCTCCACCTTCTTGCCTGCAGGCTGTTAAGAATCCTGAGATACAACGTTGGGCTGCTTAGGGACACTGGTCTCAAAGAGGTCCAGGCACTGGTAGAAGGTCACTGAGCTGTTTACAGAGGGGCCAGCCCCCAATTCCAGGGCTATGGGCTCCAAGCCCAGTCTTCTCTCCAACAAGGAGCATGAAGACCCCGGGGACACAGGGCCCTGCGTTTGCATCCTTAGCAGAGAGGTTGGTATCAGTGGCTTACTGCAGCAACTTAAACACTGATTAGTTCTCAAGGAGAAAACCTGTTCATCGTTAATGATCTTAAGTGGTCAACGGATTCTCCTCCCGTGTTTCCTTCCAAATCGCCCTTGGGGACTGGGCCCAAGCAAGGCTATGAGGTGCCAGAAAAGTTGTCTTTCTGAGGCTTTGCAGGGGAAAGCGATAGTTTGGGAGACCCTCCGCAGGAACCCCCGGGTTGCCAGGGGCTCGCAGTGCACCGCACCCCTTGGAGGAGAGATCGAGGCGACGTCCCCAGGCCTTGCGCAGCGCCCCTCGCCCCCCAGCCTCGGCTCATCACCCAGCGGACCGGCGGGCGGGGCCCATTCCTTCCTAGCACCTGGGCCCCTGCTTCAGGCGGCTGCGGCTGCTCGAGCCCGGGGCAGGGCTTTTATTGTGAAAGGAGCTCCCCCCTCCCGCGCTTTCGGGGAAGTGGGGAGGCTGGGCCGGGACTCGACGCCAGGACTTTGCAAACTCTGCAAACGTCCCTAGCTGATTGAGGAGGCTCGAGGCTGCGGGAAGGCTACCGCAGAACGACAGATCCCGCGTGTGCATTCTCCTAGACCTCCTCTAACGAAGCCTAACCTCAGAGCATCCCGCCGCGCATCGCCTGCCCCGGAATTGGCCGCTAGAAAGCTGTGGCCCCTCGGTCCGGATCCCGCGTCCCGGGAAGCCCGGAGAGCCACGGTGCCGGGGGCGGGCCGGGGCGGCGGGATGAGCTGGCGAGCAGGCTGAGCGCGCCGAGGAGCCGGTCCAGCCACCGAGGGGGACATGGTAGGAACCACGGGAGGGGACGCGCGTGTGGGGTGGGCACCCAGACAGGTGACCGTGGGAAGCGCCCCTGCTCCGGGCGCGCTGAGCCAGCGCAGCCTCCTGGGGCCAGAATTGTTCCCCGAAAGTTGCAGGAGGGCGGGTACTTAGGTCGCTGGCAATCGGCTTTTCTGCTTGCCTTGGCGGGGGGGGGGGGGGGGGGGGGAGGACCGTAATAAGGCGGCTTTCCTTCTGGACCTGCACACCCTGCCTGCACTGTAGCCCTCTGGCAGCGCTGCACAAACTCCATCCAATCCACAGCGCAGGGAGAGGAAAGGATTCCATGGGACACCCAAGGCAGCCTTTGGAGTCACTTTATTCCTCAGAAAAATGCGTGTGAATTCTGTATTAGCTTGTATCTTAGCCATGTTTTAATATTAAGAAGTAATGCCTTGGGACTTTCCTGGTGGCACAGTGGTTAGGAATCTGCCTGCCAATGCAGGGGATGGGGGTTCGATCCCTGGTCCGGGAAAATCCACATGCCGCAGAGCGACTAAGCCCGTGCACCATAACTACTGAGCCTGTGCTCTAGAGCCCGCGAGCCACAACTACTGAAGCCAGCACGCCTAGAGCCTGTGCTCTGCAACAAGAAAAGCCACCACAATGAGAAGCCCGCGCACCGCAACCAAGAGTAGCCCCTGTTCACCGCAACTAGAGAAAGCCCGTGCACAGCAACAAAGACCCAACACATACAAAAAAAAAAAGAGAAGTAATGCCTTACACTTATTACCATAGAATTAATTTGGCCCTGGTAAAGTTCAAATGCCTGTCTCCCAGTGCCCCATTTCCCACCACCTCCTGGGACCACAGGGCAGGTATGGGAGCACTGGATGGCCTGGGGCATCATTCATGAAGCCAGGGACCTTGTGAACAGTGGCCCTTCCATCGATAAAACTCACAAACACCAACAAGCAGGAAAAATAGACCCTTTGAGAATGTGATCCGGGCAGCTTAAAGCACAGGTGCAGCCTCAGGAAAAGGGCTTCCCCTCAGCACTGGCTGCTAATCAGCTCTGCTTCCAGGTAGAAGCTACATGGAGCTGCCAGCCCCCCACCCCTCCTGCAGTTCACCGTCCTTCCCCGGGGGCAGGGGCTGGTGTCAGCTACTAGGATGACTTTGAACTCTGAAGGAACCCAGAGGGGCTCTCCTGTCTGCTTCTATAGACAGCCCTCCCCCTCCCCACCCCAAGCTCATAGAGGGCAGATTGGAGCTCAGGGGAGATTCTCCTCAAGGAGCTTAGCTGTGGGGCTGGAGTTGAGAAGGTGCCCAGAGATTCCCCTGTAGGATGGATGGTCTCTGGGAGAATAGTTCCCTGTGTTCCAGGGTGTCCTGGCAGTGTCAGAACCAAAGGCAGGAGCCTGGTCACCAGGAACGGGGCCTATGAGGCTGGGTGTGTGTGTGTATTTCACTTTACCCCTGCATAACACCTTCTCCGAAATCCTCAGAGTTTTTTGTTTTTTCCCCTCAAGGCTGCTAAAGAGGAGTTAATAATGGAATCTTAAGGTTGGAAAAGGGGAGTGATCAGAGGTACAGGAAGTGAAAAGTGTGGAGATTTTTTTTACCACAAAATTCCCTATTTGGTGGCCAGAGTGTTTGCAGAAGAGAGCACGGGCTAAGGCCACCCACTCAGGGCTGTTACTGCTGTCTACAGGAGTATTCTGTCCATGGCAGAGCCTCTCAGGCCTCCTGCGGTGGAGGCCGGTGCAGGAGGGAGAAGATACCTGCCTTCTGCTCGGGCAGCCTCTGGGCGCCAGTGGAGTGATTGCTCCACTGCCAGGGTGGGCTTCCTGTTTCCGTGAGCCAGCAGCCTCCTGGCTTCTCATCCTCAGTTCTGGGGTATGTTAGGAAGAGGACTTGAGTCAGGATTTCACTGTGTCTGGGTCCACTTGCCAGAGAGAGGGGCCTGATGGGCAACCTCTGGCAGCAAAATGGCCTTGGAGATCTGAAGGTTTCCTTTGCTTTTCCCTCTGAATGAAGGGTGTTGTGGTCCAGAGGCCTGGGGGCCCAGCATTGGCAGGAACCAGTATAGGAGGAGACAGGGGACCAGGAGTCCTCAGTTTCTTCCTCTGTAAAATGAGAGATTAAACTAGATGTCCTTTGAGGTGGCATTTAGCTCCAAAAATGGATGATGCCTGAATAATTCTGAGGTTGGACCCCAGCCCTGGTGTTGACCTCTTCTTCTCATGGGTAGCTAAGAGGGTGTGAGGGCGAAGTGGTTCTCAGCACTGACTCTCAGTGCTCCCTAGACCAAATCCAAGGTGGGACCCAGACCAAGAAGTTTTTAAAAACGAAGTCTCTCTAGATGATCGCAGTATGCAGCCAGGACTGAGAACCACCAGGGCTAGAGGGCTGAGGGAACAGAAACTGCGCCTACCCAGATGTCCCTGCATCTATGGAACTGCTACTCTTTGAGATAGTCCTAAAATAGAAGGCTTTGGTGAACTTCAGCTGGGAAATGATATATGTTATATGCCCCTCTTGGAGGATCTTTCCACAGAGAAACTTCTTTTAATTCATTGAAACTGAGACGTGAACTTCCCCAGCTTGTTTGAATATTCAGTAATTCCTTAACACCATCTTATTACCAATCCAAGGTACCTAAAATGGGAAAGCCTGAGTTAGAAATATAAAAAGTCTGGAATCCTTAAATGTCTTTTTTGCAAAAGTGAACATTGAGCTGCGGGACCTGTAAGGGCATTTTTGATCATCATGAAGGGGCTGTGAGTCTCTGCCAGGGCTTGGTGTGTGTATTTCTAAAGCTAAGAGTGGGACACTTGTCCCTTTCCTTACAATAATGGTGGGAGACTTGATGTATGCTGAACACTTTGAACTTGGATGAAAAATATTGATAGAAGAAGTTAAGACTATTACTGCCAACTTAAAAAAAGTTTTCTTTCTGGTCCTTGGGGGATAAAAAATATATATGATAAAAAAATATATGAAATATAATATATTTTATATAACAGCCATACTGCCAACTTCTACAGGTAACCTTGGTTATCATTTTGGTGTATCTTCTACTCTCTTTGAGTATTATTTTAAAGAGTTGTATACCAAACATGCAGTTTTGCAGTCTGATGTGTTTTACTTCACTTTTTGTCAAAGCAAGTTTCCATGTGTGCATCTCTAAAAAGATCTTCATCGCTGTACTTTCAATGCTCAGTACCATGATTTTGATAATCATCTCCCTGCGTGTGGACTTCAGGTCATTTCCACTTCGGGGCTGTTTTCAGTGGCATGGGGCCAGCTTCTGATCATCCATGGAAATGGAAATGGGGATCTGAGTGCCTGGTGAAGTGGCACAAGCACAGATTCCTTCAGCCTCTTCGTCAAAAATTTTACTGCAGCCATGCTTGAGGGCCCAGAGTGTGCGTGTAGGAGGAGTTTCCTCTTGTCTCTCTTCACTCTACTATGAGCATGTCATCACGCAGGCCGTGGAGAGAAGGGGGTTCCAGGAGAGCCCACACGTAGGTCAGTTCTCCTCGGAAGAACCAAGACCTCAAGTCCCTGGAGGTTAAGACTCAGAGGGGAATCTCTAGGTGAAGGGGCTAAGGCCAGAGAAGCGGTGTGACCTTCTCAAGGTCACTCAGAGCCGGGCTAGAGCCCAGGTTTCCTAGTTCTTCACTCCTCCACCCCAACCCTACAGGTTCCATCAGACACTGTGGCTTCTTCATATTCTTGAGGCCTTTGGTGCAGCTTGGAGTGGTGGAGCAAAGGCACAGGGTTTGAAATCAGAACGAGGTTTGTGCCAGACGAGCTACCGTGCAGCTTTGAGTAAGCACTCTAGTGCTCTGAAGCCCAGGCCCCTCGTGTGTAAAATGGGCTTATACTAAGGGGTTGCTCTGAGGAGCAAAAGGAATCTTGGAGGTGAAACCACTTGGTACCCCAAAGGTGGTATAAGAATGGGGGTTTGACAAAGAACCCACAAAAATAAGTTTTCTTTTTGTCGGGACCTAAAACAAACAGTAAGGAAGTCATCGATGTATTTCATTCAGTACCTGACTAGGGGGTGCTTCTGGGACTCTAAGTGTGGACCAAGTGTAGACAGATTCTAACCTAAAGAAGTTTTCTTGCTCCTTTAGATCTCTCTTCTCACCAGGCAGGAAATACCCAGCCCGTAGGAGATGTTTGCCCTCTGTGTGCCCTGGGCCTCCTTGCTGAATGCTGGCTGGGTGAGAAGGCAGCCCCACTCAGCCGCAGCCCCTGAGGTCTAATGATGGGGTGCCCTGGGAAATCACCCTGCCGAAGGTCTGGGTGAAGCCCTCAGGTTCTCGGGCTCAGCCGGAGAAGAGAAGAGGTTAACCCAGTTTTGGAATCAGAACTGGGAATCGGGACTTCCAGCCCTTGGAGCCTGCAGGGAATTTGATACCCTCTCTTGTGGGCACCTCCCTCATGGAGCAGCTCCTAATACATACACAAGCCAGGTTCTGTAGGGCTGGCTGGGGGGGAGCAGAGGGGTTTAAGTAATCTACTGATCCCAACCTGACCAAGCAGGAGTTGGTCCAAAAACAGGGGGTTAGAAGGGGTAGGAGGGGGGTGCGGGAACTGATAGGCCTCACAAAGAAGTGAGCAAAGGCCTTAGCAGTTTCAGGGGCCAGGGAGAGAAATGTGCTTCAGATGGGCCGCAAAGATGCTGACAGTCCCCTCAGAAGAGGTCTGGGAGGCTAGCCCTCCCTCCCTACCAGGGTGCTGACGTAGAAGCAGGGTGCTTCCGGTTTCTTTGAGGCCTGGGTGCCTGAGCCACCTGGGCTTTCTTTGCTTGGATTGTTTTTTTGATGTGACTGCTAAAGTGTTTCCATCTGGGGCCTTCGGGGTGCAATCCCTGTATTGTCTGAACGTGTCTACATAGGCCTGCGTCTGATGGGCCACCTGGCCTGAGAGTGAGGATGGAGCAGGGGTTTGTGGGTGACCCCCAGGCTGCCCTTCTCTGTGTGTCCCCCCCCGCCCCCCCGCACCATGTGCACATATTCTTGGAAGTGGCCTTGGGGCTCCAGAACTGCTTATGAGAGGGAGCCAGAAGGTGCTTTAAGGTAGCAGCCGGTGAACTCAGAGGTGAAGGGGGGTAGGAGTGAAAGGTGGGGAGAGGGCCTCCGCTGGTCTCCAGGCCTTGACTAGTTCTGAACCAACATGGGTCTCCTTTGGCTAGGGCCTGAGTCGTATTCCCTGTGGCTTTGGAATTTTTTTTTAATTAATTTATTTAATTTATTTATTTTTGACTGCATTGTGTCTTTGTTGCTGCACACGGGCTTTCTCTAGTTGCGGCGAGCGGGGGCTACTCTTTGTTGCAGTGCGCGGGCTTCTCATTGCGGTGGCTTCTCTTCTTGCGGAGCATGGGCCCTAGGCACACGGGCTTCAGTAGCTGTGGCACGTGGGCTCAGTAGTTGTGGCGCACGGGCTTAGTTGCTCGCGGCATGTGGGATCTTCCCGGACCAGGGCTCGAACCCGTGTCCCCTGAATTGGCAGGCAGATTCTTAACCACTGTGCCACCAGGGAAGCCCGGCTTTGGAATTCTTGAGGGAGGTTTTTGGAGTGATGGAACTGTTGTGTCCTGATTGTGGCGGTGGTTCTATGCACATGTTCAGACTTATAGAACTGTATACAAAAATTTTAGTTTTACTGAAAAAATAATAGAAGAAATAGTTAAAAAATAAGAAGAAGAAGAGGGAAAAGCAGTCTAGCAGAAGGAACGATGTGAGCAAAGCCCTAAAGGCAAAGGTGAGCTATCAAAGTTGCCTGGGAGGGAGTTGGGGGAAACCTTCTGGAAATGGGGGAGGCAGAGCCTGGAAATGGGGCACAAGTGGTGTAGCCAGGAGGGAATTTGTGTTATTATTCTGAGGACAGAGCGGGCAATGGAAGGACTTTGGAGCTTGGAGAGGTGGGACTGTGTTTGCATTTTATTTTATTTATTTTATTTTATTTTATTTTATTTTTTTGCAGTATGTGGGCCTCTCACTGTTGTGGCCTCTCCCGTTGCGGAGCACAGGCTCCGGATGCGCAGGCTCAATGGCCATGGCTCACGGGCCCAGCCGCTCCGCGGCACGTGGGATCTTCCCGGACCGGGGCACGAACCCGCGTCCCCTGCATCGGCAGGCGGACTCTCAACCACTGCGCCACCAGGGAAGCCCGTGTGTTTGCATTTTAGAGAGCAGTTTCCAAGGGAGGGGAGACTCCGGGGTGTGGGGTGGAGGGGGAGCGTCTGGGGAACGATTATGATCCCAGTGGACCAGAGGGAGGAATGGCCCTGTGGCTGGCCAGAGGGAGCAGGGGTGGGAGATATTTGGGCAGGAGAACCTCCAACCCTTGGCAACCTGAGGGCAAGTCAAGAGCAACTTCTGTTTCTTGCTCAGGCATCTGGGTGCAGAGGTTTCTGTCCCTTTCTCCTCTCTCCTCATCTCTATTTTATTTATCTTATGGGGTCCTTTAACTAGTCACATTTAGAAGTAACCATGATATAGAAGGTACTTATTTAAAAATGATACTAACCATTTCAGCTGTATAAAATGGATCACTATGGTATATTCTTAAGAGCCACGGTGAAGTGTCTGACATGTCTCCCTTCATCCTCTGGATTGGTTTTGCCATTATAATCATAAAAATAGGCTAGAGGTAGTGGCAATGGTAAGTGAGTACGGTGTTATTTATGCCGCTCCAGCCACCTTGCCTGCAGCCCCTGAGGCCCTCTGCCAGGCAGCGCAGCCACAGAGGTCCCCTTCCTCCTGGCCTCCAGGCCCTGCTGGAGGGTGGGCAGGGCTGCGGCTGCTCCATCTCTCCTGGCCAGCTTCCCTGCCTGCCATGGGCTTGGGCTTGGGTTTCTGCTAAGTGGCCGCAGGAAGGGCTATGTCATATGCTGTTTACTTGCGGCCAGTTTTTGTTTGGCTTTCAAGGGTATTTGCTTGCAGTGAGCAAACAGCTTCTTCCAGAACCATCTGGAGACTTCAGATCCTTCCATCTTGGCTTGGGCAGCATGGTTGTGGTTCCACGTTCAGAAGCCAAGTCGGGTAGGGGTTTTTACAAAAATGCCCTCAGCCAAAGAGCTGGTCAAAGACAGCAGAGGGGTTAGGGCTAGAAGAGAGAAAGGGAGAGAAAAAAGAGAAGAGTAACAGCTGGAGGTGTATGGATGTGAGACGAGTAGACTGAGGCTCAGAGACAGAACGGACGGCCCCGGGGAGCCCTTTCACCCCTCGGCAGGCGTGTGGAGCCCACAGGTGCCCCTCGAAGTCTGAGCATGCCAGTCGGGGGACACAGGATCGGGGCTGCGCTGGGCACAGTGCTCCGGGCTGGATTTCAGCAGCGCGCTGCCCTCTGGCAGAGCAGTGATGCTCTCTGCTGGCCTGGCTGCCTAGGGCTGACGGCCACTGCCTCTCTGCGCTTCCTGTGTCCCCGTGTCTGCCCTGTGCTCCTGCCCGGGAGCTTTATCAGCAGAACAGACTTGGTCGTCCAGCGGCTGGCCTTGCCTCTGTCCAGACTGGTTTCGCACCCATGCTATGAGTTGCCTTCCAGTGCACTAGGTACCGGGGAATTCTCAAGACATTCTGTCTCTTATATCTCAGTCTCCACGTTTCCTGAAAGGAGTTTATCCATGAAAGTCCAATCCTCCATTCCAAGTTTCCTTCATATACACACACAGGCAACTTACACCTCCCTCAGTAATTTCTACAGCCTAAGTAATTAGCGCAGCAGTGTTGTGTATGGTCATGTTCTCATCTGGACTGTAAACTAAAGGCAGAGGCCGTGCCTTTCTTCTTCATTCTGGCCATGATTTAAAACTTGGCTTTAGTACTTTTAAATGCTTGGGGTCTTATTTGAGGTGGGAAGGGAAGACCCACATACAGTTAAACTTGTAACCTTAGAAGGTCATCATTTCAGAAAGTACAGGATCCGTAACCCCCTTCATCCTTTTCTCCAAAGGAAATGAAGGAACTCCAGCCCCAGTGATAATGTGATAACTGGTTTCCAGCCAGGTGGATGGAAGAGGCGGGGGGAGTAACGGACTCACGCTGTGCCCAGGCTGGGATGAGGGCTTTGAGTTGTGCTGCCTGGGATGCCTGGGCCCAGTGGAGGTGGAGGCTGCAGCCAGTTTGAGGCTGGGATGGCCAGTGAATAGGCCATTTGGATGCCCATCCCTGTGCTGGGAGGAGAGTGGGGGCAGGGCACACGGGCCTCTTTCTCCAGGACAAAGTGGCTCTGTTGTCTGTTCACACAGAAGCTCAGTGTGTACCTGTTGGGGGACCTGGTTCCCGGCTGGGGAACTGGCCACCGGCAGCGGTGGCCTCCTGGACAGTACTCCCTCCCGGCCTCCCCTCACACCCAGCCACTGTCTGCAGGCCCCAGTCCGAGTCAGCTCCTACAGTTCTGTCTCCCCCTCCTCCCCCCTGCTCTCCCCACTTCTCCTGATGCCCTAGAGATCCTGTTGCAAATACAAAGATGCTATTGTATTCCTTCCTTTCAGAACATTCTCTCTTGAAACTCTAGTTTAAATCTCCTCATTTCCCTTTGGGAAGGGCGTAGGGAGGGCTGGGCAATGCCACCCTGTTCAGCCACTTCTCTGGGTGTCAGGAAAGCCTCCTGGTCCTTGTTCACATTCACCCATCTCCTGGGCAGTGGCCCAGGGTGACTGGGCTTAAACTGTAATTGTCACAATACCTTACTTGGTATGGTTTTAAAGCATGAAGGATTCAGAGGTGAGATGTAATCAGAATTGAATTCAAACCCTGCTTATCACCTGGGGCAAGTCAGTGAACCTTTAACCTCTCGGCCTCTGTTTCCTCTAAGATAACACTGCCTCCTTGTGGGGTTGTGTGTTCTACCTGTAATGAGCATAAAGCACCTCATACAGTAGTCATCAGCACATAGTAAGTGCTCAATTAATGGGAGCTGTGGTTACCTTGTCCCTAGACAACAGACAGAAGATGCAGCAAGGCCTGGGCCACTAGGACTGTTAGTAGGATCCTTCAGTGCATCAGGGGAGCAGGAGTTGGGGGGTATCCTTGGACCCTAGCTCCCATGTAGAAGAGATTCTGGAGTGGGGGAATTAGGGAAATACGTGCTATAAAGGGCCTGCCTTTATATAAGCCATATGGATCTATGCCTATAACGGTGAACTAGAGAAAGGCAGGATCAGATGGTACCAGGTCAAGGGTACCAGTTCAAGGATTCTTGACCGGGATCCATGCCTAGAATTCAGAGGAGCCCTAAACTTGGATGAAGAAAAGTTCCATCTTTATTTTCTCTGATCTCTAACAGAAATTCAGCATTTCTTTAATAATGAATGTAGGCACTGACCACAGTAGCCTTAGCAAGACCTGTGACTTTGTCACCAAGAGGAATCAGAGAGTTTACAACGTGAGAGTAGAACCAGATCCTTTGAAATATAGTCTTTACTCCTCACTACTTTGAAAGTGCATTGGTTATTAGATGTGCTGACAGATCTCATTATTTAATGGGTTAATAAAGAAGCACATGCATTATTATATCACAAATTTGTTTTTTGGAATATTTCGATGACTGTGTTTCAGTATAATTGATTGCCTTTGTAACCCTATGCCTTTTATTTATACATTAAAAAAAAAAAAAAAAAGCATCCTGAGAAAGAGCCATGTCTTTACCAGGCGGCTGAAGTAGTCTTTGGTACTAAAAAGATTCAGAAGTCCTGCTTCTGTGCAGATGTTTGTCTGGGTGACCTGATCTTGGAATATGCCAAGAGTCCCCTTTGTCTAAAAATGTCTTTCCTCACCTTCTACTCCGGGATCATTAAAAAATAATCTTCAACAAACTTCTAGTGAGTGCTGGCCTCTGTGCTGGCTGAGGGAAGATCATTCCGCCTTAGAGCTAATAACAACAAATACTTGTGTTGGGCTTTGTAGCTTTCTTATCCATTATCTCATTGAGTCTTTAATCCTTCAAGTGTTAAGGCTGTTATCATCAGATCCATTTTAGAGAGCAATAAATAAAGTAACTTAGAGATCAATGATGCTGTAATTGCTGAGTCATGCAGTTCGTAAGTATGAAGGACTTTAAGGTGGGCCCTACAACCAGAAATCTGAGTCTCTTTCCACTTGATCAACCTGAAAATTCTCACACTTAGATGCAGCTGTTTTCTTTTGGTAGCATCTATGGAAATTTTCTGTTGAAAGTAAATATTCTTGGAAATTAGTTTCTTGTGTAGAGCGTTACCCTGAGGGTCTGGGTCCCAGGAGTGTCTTGTTTAGACATAGGGGAGGGAAGGGCAGTGGCTGGAGTAGGAGCCCTGGGAGTGGGCGAGATCTGGATTCATGGAGAGGACAGAGGACAGCCTTGAGGGGCATGAGGGCAGGAGACACAGGCAGTGGGGTGTGTTGGAGTTTGACTCTCCTTGTGTGTTTTGCTTGGGGAGCCTCTAACACTTATGCCAGACATCAAAGCAGCATCACCATGACGGGGCTGAGAGAGTCCCAGTTTCTGGAAGCCTCTGAGGAGACTTCCTGGACTGGGCCGAGAGGGCATGCAATGGGCAAGCAGAGCATTTTCTTTGTATCACGAAAACAGAGACCTGCTCCCCTTCTCTGGCTCTGAGAGGGTCACTGTGACACCAGGGGGTACTTCCTGTCATCTCTTGTCGCTGGCTATGGCTTTCTCCCTAGTTAGATAGTGAACCGCTGGAAGGCAGCAGCTTTCCCCAGAGCTCCCAATGTGGCACAGACGTAGAACTCAACAGGTATCTTCACTGGATGGTAGCCTCCACATCTTATATTTAAATCTCTCCAGAGTCCAGCCTAGTACGACTTTCTGAGATAATGGAAATGTTCTCCTCTGTGCTGTCCACCATGGTGGCCACTACTCCCAGGCGACTGTTGAGTACTTGAAATGTGGTTAGAACAACCAGGAATGGAAATTTTTAATTTTAATTAATTTAATGTAAATAGTTACACGTGGCTCATGGCTCTCATATTGGACAGTGCAGCTCTGGACCGAGAAGTATAAACTGAAGTGCTTATGGAGCCTGGGCTGCTGGCATAAGTGAAAGAAGTGGGCTGGGTATAATGAAGAAAAAAGCAATCTATGTTTTGTTTTCTCAAATTGTCTTGAGCTGTGGTCAGAGAAGTGTTTATCTCCTATGAAAAACAATAAAGCAAGTGAGATTCCAAAGGCAACTGTCCTTCCTTCTCTTGGGAGACAGACAATAGGGAGTGGTGGAGCCTGTGGTGAATGGCAGAAGAGCATATCATTGAGAGAGGGAGCCATACTTGACTCCGGCCATATGAGAAAGTGGGCCCAAGTTGTGGCTAGAACTTCCCCCTTTTCAGAGGAAGCCGGAAATCTGGATTTTTGTGGGAAATATCCTGGTTTTTCAACTTTGGCTCGAATTTATTCAAAACATTTCAAGCCAAACAAAACACATCTGCAGGCCAGACTTGGCCCAAGGATCCCAGTTTACAAACCCTCCTCTAGGCCTTATTCTGGAGAAGTCCATATGACCTGCTGTGACTGGGATGGATTTAAGGCAAAGAGTGAGGTGGATTTTCCCCTTAGTGTCCCTCATTGGCTCAGCCGCGTGTTGTCACGGGTTTGGTTGGAATTGGGGGGAAGTGTGTATGTAGGAAACAGACCTGCTCCCCCCACCCACCAACTCTTCTCTGGGGCTGTGTCCTGGCCTCTGAGCAGCCAGAGAGTAGAAATCTCTGGAAGGCTGGCACAGAATGGCCCAGAGAGAAACTTTAGTTTTTCAGCCTCAATCCCCACTCCCAGGCCTGAGACCAAAATGTATGGCTGTTAATACCAAGGCAGCCAGAGAAAATTTCCAACAAATGGCAGGGTCTCAAATATTCCATCAGGCCTGCGGTGTTCCCACACTAGTGCTCTTGTGAGCTGGAACAAAATGGTAATTCAGTTATGGGTATGGAGAGGGCTCTTGGGGCAGCCAGCGGGGCTGGAAAAGCCCTAGCATATAATCAGCGTAGAGATTGGAGCAGAGCAACCAGTTGGCAGGGAGGGGGAGAGAAAGGACATGTCGTTTAGCCCCCTCCCATCTCGGGAGTTGGGGGTTCGCAGGCCCACGTGATGGGCATGTGTTGTGAGCGCAGGTGCCAGGAACCCTGCCATGGAGGTAACCCCATGGGTCCTGCTAGAAAATTATGATCAGTTATGAGTAAACATAACTATATTTCAGGTTCTGTTTTGCATGTTTTACCTACAACAGCTCATATAACTTTCACAGTACTTGGTGGAGTGATCTTATTTTTATGAGTGACAAGTCACATTTTTTTCCCCACCAGAATGTCACCATCATAAGGGGAGTGACTTTTGTCTGTTTTCATGATGTTTCACTTCTGCCTGGAGCAGTGCTTGGCTCAGGAATATCTGCTCAATGAGCTAGTGAATGGTCCACCCTATGAGGGGGGTGCCATTCTTATCGCCACAGTACAGGTGAGGAAATGGAGGCCCAAGTTCACACAGCCAGGATGCAGTGGAGCTGGAATCAACATTCAGGCAGCCTGCCTCTGAACCTATGTGTCATTAAGGGGCTGGTGGTGGTAGGTGAGCCTGGGGAGCTGCTGCATCCCTCTGGGACCAGAGATGAAGCTTGCCAAACAGCTTGGGGACTGGGGGAAGGTCGTGGTGAGCAGATTTGCCCTGGGGGTTGGTCCTGAGGTCAGGGACTGAGTGGGGCCCCCGGGGACATTTGGATGTGGGTGTTCAGTCCCTTGCTCAGCCTATACCCCCTTGCTCAGTGGGCTGTGGGCCGTCCTCACTAAGCCTGAGGGCAGGGGGCTCCCTGGAGAGTGTGCACAACCCCCAAGAGGCTGTTTGTCTTTCTGATGACAAGTAGGTCACTCTGTCCTGGAGCAGAGACCTGGCAGCTGTGCCCCTGCGGTGGGAAGACATCTTAAAGACTGTGTGGCCCATCCCTGCAGCAGCCAGGGTAGGGACTGTATTAGTTTCCCCTTGATGCTGTCATAAATTACCATAGACTTCGTGGGCTAAAACAACACAAATTTGTTCTCTTACAGTTCTGGTCAGAAGTCCGAAATCAGTTTCACTGGGCTGAGGTTAAGGTGTTAGCAGGGATGCTTCCTTCTAGAGGCTCTAGGGTAGAATCCTTTTCCTTGTCTTTTCCAGCTTCTAGTAGCCACCTGTATTCCTTGGCTTGTGGCCCCATCTTCTATCTTCAAATGGAACCACTCCAATCTCTGCTTCCATCATCATACTGCCTTTACCTCTTCTGTAGTCAAGTCTTCTTTCGCCTCCCTCTTATAAAGACACTTGTCATTACATTTAGGGCTCACCCAAGTAATCCAGGATAATTTCCCCGTCTCAAGATCCTTAATTTAATCACATCGGCAAAGTCCCTCTTTGCACGTAAAGTAACTTTCACGCGTCCCAGGCATTAGGTCCTGGATGTCTTTGGGAGCCCTTATTCAGTTTACCATAGGAGTCATCCAGCCTCTGCTTTGAGGATCATGAGTTACTCCCCCCTCATCAGCTGGCCCTGCGAGGTCAGGCTTGGGCTGTGCTCTCCTAGGGGTCCTGTGGGACCAATGTGACTTCAAATTCCCAAATCAGTAGTAATTAGGTATTTAACAAATAACTTCCAGAGTTAGGTTTACAGCTCTTCAATCGAGTTCTTTTTTGAGTCTGTGGAAACACAGGGAGCTGCAGAATCTCGGAAGTAGAAGGAACTTAGAGAGCGTATAAACCAGGGGTCTCAAACTGGTGGCCCCTGGGCCAAATTAACCAGATTCTCCAGGCTTGGTACTTGATACTAAGGAGAGGTGAAGGAATCTGGGAAATTGTCTTTCAAGACAACAGCCTCATCTACAAGTCTGTGTATTTCCACATAATTCTGTTTTGCATGTCAGAAGTTAGAAGGTCTAACTCCTTGTACCTTTTTGTAACATTCTTCTATATCATTCCCAGATAGATGGATAAGATGCACCTCAGGGTCTCAGGAATGCAAACAGGAATTAATACTTTATAAACACTATCCTTCTTACACTTGTTTTAGAGTGCTACTCCCAAGAGATGAACTGTATAATCATCTAACAAGTGGCTGAGGTTATGGACAATTTCATTTTCGATGTATTTGGGGATAGAATGGGGGCATAGAGGACACTGAAGACTAATTTCTCCTCCTTGCTAGTTTTGCCTTTTAGAGTCTTGCCCTGGACACACCTCCCTAACTACATTTTACATTTTCTTGCAGATGGGGAAAAATCTCATTCTTTTGTCATACACTGTTGAGGTACCCAGCGGATGCCTGTCCCAGGAGGGAGATGGAGTTCAGCCACATTTTCCTGCCTAGGAGAGCTCTCTCCTTGGTTCCTCTTCCCTTTTTCCACCTCTGCCCCTCCCCCGGTGTGTCCACCGGACACACATCCCAGATGCTCCAGTGTTGGGAACACCTAGCACCAGATCTTCACCTTGGCAGAACTCTGTCTGACCAGGGCTCTGGCATGTTTGCTTGTTTATTCATGAATACAAAGCTGCAGATGGGGGAAACTTCGACTGACTTTATCCCTTTCAAAGAGGAGAGCTGAGATTCAAGGTGGGGCGGGGGCGACAGCTCCTGACTTCCAGAAACACCTGATTTTGCCAGGAGCTTCAGTGAGAAATTAGGGAAACAACGTAGGTAAGGGTGAAGGTGGGCCCCTTGGGTTGTCATCAGAGAGCTGGCATTGGGGGGTGTCTGGGGCAACATTACTTTTAAAAATTTACATGACCAGTGAGAGGGCAGTCAGGCTTGCTTTGGAGAAAGAATTTCTGCAGGCTAGAGAGGCTTCCTGCCAACTGGAACCTAGGCTCACTTCTTTCTCTTATCCTGCAGGCTGCTGCCCCTCTCCTCAGGCACCCTTTTTCCCACCTGAGGTTGTGTTTCCTCAAGGCCCCCAGCTGCCCTTGAGGCAGCTCCCTGACCTTTTTCAAGGTCACACACCCCCCCCTCTCCTTTTTGGATTCTTCTTATTACCAGAAACTGCACAACATGGAAACTCTGCTGATTAGAAATCTGGTGTTAATTATTGCTAGTCTTCTTCCAAATGTGAATGGAGCTAAGTGGGTCTGCATTCAGACCTCCCTCCCCCAGAATCTCTTGGTAGATGGTCCAAGTGTTTCTCAAGACACATGGTCTCAGAGGCTGAGTGTGCTACTGGAATTTCCCAACTCTGTGGTTTTATTTGTTTGAGACAAAAGACTCAGCCTCTGTTCTAAGGTTGGAGGAAAACTAGATGTGTATAAATTTCTTTCTTTCTTAAGGGATTTTCAAGGGTAGTTTTGATTTAGACTTCAGTTTTGCCTAATTTGCTCTATTAGAATCTAACTCTCCCGTCAGCTGGAACCCCATCGCACTGCAAATTTTATGCTTGCCTTTGTGTTTGTGTTGACAGCTGCATTGGTCCAAGTGATCTGGTGCTGAGGAGTAAACCATTAGGAAACATTGTATGTCTGAAACTGCTCTTATTTTACCCTCACAGTGGGATTGATAGTTTGGCTGAGTATAAAATTCTAAGGCAGAATATAAAACTCTAAGCCAGAAATCATTTTCTGTCAGATTTTGAAGGATTTGCTCAGTTGCGCTCTAGCCTTCCATGTCGCAGTAATGAGGCCAAAGCCTTTCTTATTCTTGATTACTTTGTATAAAACCTGTTTCAGTTGTTTTCTTTCTCTCTGGAAACTTGTAGGGTATTTCCCCCAGTGTTCTGAACTTTCACAATGATGATGTGTCTTGGTTTGTCTTCACCTGGGTTTCCAGTAGCTGAGCCTGAGGCAGAAAGTTTGTGTGCTATTGTTTTGTTGGAGAGTGAGTGCAAGCTCAAGGAACACACAGGGACGCAGGGAGAGATGTTAAGAGGATCCGTTTTTAAGCTGGCTGCTGCTAAGTGTAATGGGCTGCAGGATCTTACGGCCCTACCGAGATGCTGCACAAATTGAATTCAGGACCACTTGAATTTATCCACTGGGTTCATTCTCCCAGTGATCAAAGGTTTGCTCCACTCGACCTGAATTTCGCTGTGCTTCCAGGTTGTGTAGTCGTGGGTACCACCCACCTGCTAGTCATGGGGGCCAGGGGAGGGGCAGGTGAGAGGCATAGCAACTGTGGTTAGGCTGTCAGGATGTGCCTAGTGGTGGCTTAAAGAGCCTCAAGTAGCCACTGCTGTGGAAGCTTTGGCGTTGGATGGCTGCAGCAACAAACTGACTCCATGACTATGGGGACAAGCCAGGCCATCGCTAGGGCTGACCCATCAACATGCAAATGTGTGAATGTGTGTGTGTGGTGGTGGGATGCAAATAATTGTGTTCACTACTACTTGGGTCTTCTTTTCAGCCATTTTCTTGGCTACTTGGGGTGGGGGGGGCCCTGCAATATTTCAATGTTCAGTGTGTAAATGCTTTCTTAAAGCTTCTCTTCTCTACTCTAGGGCAGTGTAGTTCCCTGCCCTCAGTTGTGCCGGATGCTCCCCAGTATACAGATTCCCTGGCTTTCTCTCTCCAGGTCCTTAGCCAGGTGCAGGGGTGCGTTATCTGGCCAAGCAGCATGCTAGCTTCTTCTTAAGTAGACTTGCAAGCAGCCCTCTTGTTTTTGACTCACCTTCACCCCCTCCTCTGGAGGTACTTGGTGGCACCTCTGGACATGTTGGGGTGGCTTCTGCAGGGTAAATCGTGGTGAGTCTTACCCTTCCGCCTTCCTGTTTAGAATCCAGCCTTCATGGTCTGCTAAGTCCATTGCCATTCACTCACCTATTTTCTAGCGTCCTGAATTTTGCTTCCATTGCCTCCTGCCCAGTTCTCTTTATCCTTGTGGGTTTGTCCCTTAAAAATAAGAGCCCTTTACTGTCATTTTTATGAGCTTTCAGGAGGGCAGAGAGGAATGGCATGTATTTCATCCACCAGTTTTAGATGAACACCAGCATTGCTTTTTCTAAATTGAATTGTTTGGCTCCAGTCGAGCCCTCACCTAGGTAACCCAATATCAGACAGAAAGCCTAGCTTAATTCACCTCTAGAAGCCTTGGCTTTTGAAAACAAAGGCTCTTTATTCTCTCTTGGGGCAGGATGAGGCCAGCTTTCCAGGTTTGCTTGCTTGCTTGCAGAAGGGCGGCGGGGAGGGAAACAACTCTTGTTCTTTGAGGCTTCTGTAATAGCAGGGACAGAATTCTAGTTAATACACTGATGGAGTCAGCCAGACCCAGGTTTGAATCCCACCTCTGCCACTTAGCTATGAGGCTGTGAGGACGAGACGCGAGCTCCCTGTGCCTCAGTTTCCTCAATGCCTGTTGTGAACAGTGATGCCTTCCCTAGAGGGAGGTTGCAGGCAGTAAATGAGCTGTTGTGAGTCAAGTACCTGGCATGGAGCCTGGCACAGGAGGTGCTCCACAATGCTGGCTACAGCCGACGTCATGGAGTTTCCTGGAGGGAGGACCTCCGTGCCTCCAAGACGGTTCCATCTGTGCCCCTAGACATGGCTGCCCAGTTCCTCCCTAGTCCTTTTGAGCCCCAGGCCTCCTGCTGGAAGGAGCTCTATGCCCCATGGTTGTCGGAAAATGCCCCATGAGCCCTCCCACAGGAGGGTCCCTTTATTTCCCCTTCAGCCCACAGACTGCCCATCTGATAAACTTGCTCAGGTTCCAAGGGTAGCTTTGTTTTAACCCTCCCAAGGGCTAATCTTCAAGGCATTTCATGGCTGAGCCCTGCTCTCCTGCTGGCAAGCTTCTCTCCAAGAGTATTTAACCCTCTCTGGGGCTCCACAGCCGATGTCCAGAAGTTTGGGGCACTGGGCTGGCCAAGCTGGAGTCAGTGGCTGCTCTTTTGGTCACTTGAGCAAATGGTGGCTCTGAGGATATATCTTAGCATCAGTTCCTGAGACTTCCCAATGCGCCTTCCTCTCAACCATGACTCATCAGTCCTCAGAGCGCTGTGACTTAACCGTTACCAGCTGTTCACAGTTGGAGAGAGTGAGGCACAGGATAGTAACCTAAAGAAGGTACTGGAGTCGCAAAGCTCTGCAGGGATTTAATAATCCTGGGATTAAATAATAGTGCTGAGTAATCACGATAAAAATACATGCAGTGCCCTGTTCTTAGCACTTTATTAAAATTAATTGAATCCTCCCCACAATTCTTTGAGGTCGGTACCATTATCATACCCATTTTCCAGGTGAGAAAACTGATGTTATATGACACACTCAGTAGTGGTGGAGCTGGGGTTTGGACCTAGAGAGTCTAGCTCATGTGTGTCCTCCAGGGTGTCCTTTAGGATTCTGCCTTTCTGAAGTGGATGTTTGGTTAAGTATTTACTGAAGGATAATGAAGCCCATCATCTCCCGTGTCTCGGCTGGTATCAGGTTCCCAGCTCATGTAATGAAGAGACAGACGTAGGAATTTCTCAGGTCTTCTAAAGCCTTTTGCTGGCACTGGCTCCCCCATGTCAGCTGGGAGCATCAGAAATGCTTCTGAGAGAAAAACAAATACCGTATGCTAACACATATATATGGAATCTAAAAACAAAAATGGTTCTGATGAACCTAGGAACAGGACAGGAATAAAGATGCAGATGTAGAGAATGGACTTGAGGACATGGGGAGGGGGAAGGGTAAGCTGGGACGAAGTGAGAGAGTGGCATGGACATACATACACTACCAAATGTAAAATTGCTAGTGGGAAGCAGCTGCATAGCACAGGGAGATCAGCTTGGTGCTTTGTGACCACCTAGAGGGGTGGGATAGGGAGGGTGGGAGGGAGACGCAAGAGGGAGGGGATATGGGGATATATGTATATGTATAGCTGATTCACTTTGTTATACAGCAGCAACTAACACAACATTGTAAAGCAATTATACTCCAATAAAGATGTTAAAAAAAAAAAAAAGAAAATGCTTCTGGATGAGCACCCAAGGGCCTTAGCTAATGCTTCCCGCGTGTGTTCCCAAATCCCCAGGCCTGCGTCCTGTGTGCAGGAAAGCAGTTGGTCTCTGGAGGCTGAAGACCTGAGTTGGAATCCCAGCTCTTCTATTTAGTTGGTGTGCCACCTTGCGCAAATGGCTAGGTCTCTCTGAGCCTCAATTCCTTCATCTGTAAAATGGGCATGGTGAGAATTCCTTCTTCCCTTCCAGGGTTGTTGTGAGAATGTCTGGAAACAACATCCTTCTAGCCATATAGTGAAAAACACTAAACAAATGTGAGATGTTATCTGACTGTGATGGAGTCCTTGGGGAGTGGCACCCAGTTCTGCTCCCTGGCTTTCCATACTCTGCCATCTGCACCCCTTCAACTTTAGGAAGATAGATGCCCTGGATGTAGGCAAGGCCAGTTTTGTGGGGGGCTTTGGGGTGGCCAAAACAGGTTTGGGGCAAATGATTGTATCATTCACATTTTTACGATGAGACAGTGAGTTGCTTAAGGGCGGAGCCAAACCTTCCTCATGCTCATGTCCCTGTTTCCTGATCCAGTGCCTGCCCTATTGGGGTACGCAGTATAAAAGGGTAAGATTGTGATGTAGCAGAATTTGGGGAGCAACACTTTTCCTTGCCTCAGCCCTACACTGTCCCTTTGGAGGAAGTTGCCTGCCTCCTGCCCTAGGTACCTTGAATCCCCACACTTGTGCCGTGAGGGTCTCAGAAGTGTCTGACATCACATGGCTCTCCCAGTGTCCTCCACTTCATGGTGCTCTAGTCACGTGTTGGTTTCCAGGCAGTTGTAGATAACAGCTCAATTGCCACTGACAGAAATCACTACAGTGAACGATGGAGACTGAAAAGGCAAACCCATGCTCAGGTGTTACCCAGCCAGAGCCTCCCTCCTGACGGGCGGTGTCCTCCAGTAGAGCTCTAATGCTTGCAAGGGCCACTTCCTAGGCTTTCTTTTTTTAAGTTTTTATAAATTTATTTATTTATTTTTGGCTGCATTGGGTCTTCATTGCTGCTCACAGGCTTTCTCTAGTTGCAGCAAGTGGGGGCTACTCTTCATTGCAGTGCGGGAGCTTCTCATTGCAGTGGGTTCTCATGCAGAGCACGGACTCTAGGTGTGCGGGCTTCAGTAGTTGTGGCACATGGGCTCAATAGTTGTGGTTCGCGGGCTCTAGAGCGCAGGCTCAGTAGTTGTGGCGCATGGGCTTAGTTGCTCCGCGGCATGTGGGATCTTCCCGGACCAGGGCTCAAACCCGTGTCCCCTGCATTGGCAGGCGGATTCTTTTTTTGTTTTTTGGGGTTCGTGGGCCTCTCACTGTTGTGGCCTCTCCCGTTGCGGAGCACAGGCTCCGGACGCGCAGGCTCAGCGGCCATGGCTCACGGGCCTAGCCGCTCCACGGCAGGTGGGATCTTCCCGGACCAGGGCACAAACCTGTGTCCCCTGCATCGGCAGGAGGACTCTCAACCACTGCACCACCAGGGAAGCCCTGGCAGGCGGATTCTTAACCACTGCACCACCGGGGAAGTCCCCTAGGCTTTCTTAAATCCCCAAATCTGAAAACACCTTACAGCCCCTTATGTCCTAAATAAAATGCAGCCAAGTGGGTGGAAAGAGTTGAAATTTCAATTTCTGTTAAAGTTCTTGAAAAATAAGTTTTATTTTGGCTGAACCCTTTGCTGAAACAATTTCTTGAATTGCTTTTCGTATTTTCATGAGGGTGTGGCGAATTCATTTGGCTCATAGATGTCTGCTATCTTGAAATGTAACATTCTTCTCTTTATTGTTTTTAGAGCTTGTATTTTCTGGGGCTCTCCCCACTGTTTCTTTTATTTCCCCGGAATGAGAACCATCACTTTCTGAGACCTCATTTGGTCTTCCTTTCTATCTCTAGCACTAGCTATTGCCATTGTTCAACCAGGAAGTTTCCATCACATCACAAGGTTACTATGTGCCTGAAGTTATGCTGTGGAAGCTAAGCGGCAGAACCTGGGCAGAGAGCCATGGACTCATTTGCTTGGGATGAATGAGATTCAGATCTGAGCCTTAGGAGAGCTTCAATTTATCCCCCATCATGAACCTTTAGACCCCGTCTCTGCCATAAATCCCCCAAGGCCGAATACCTGTAGTGCCTTTATGTGTTCAAAATGCTTTATTTCAGGTGTGCCAAGGAGAGCATTTACTTGGGCAGATTAAGGAAAGGTGAAGAGGTAATGAAAAGAGATTTTCATTTTTTTAAAAAAATTGAGGTATAGTTGCTTACACTGTTGTGTTAGTTTCAGGTGTACAGCAAAGTGATTCAGTTTTATATATATATATATATGTGTATCTGTATATACTTTTTCAGATTCTTTTCTGTTATAGGTTATTACAAGATATTGAATATAGTTTCTCATTGTTTATCTATTTTAAATGTAGTAGTGTTATCTGTTAATCCCAAACTCCTAATTTATTCCTCCTCCCACCCCTTCCCCCTTTGGTAACTGTAAGTTTGTTTTCTATGTCTATGAGTCTATTTCTGTTTTGTAAATAAGTTCATTTGTATAATTTCTTTAGATTCCACATATAAGTGATATCATATGATATTTGTCTTTCTCTGTCTGACTTACTTCGCTTAGTATGATCATCTCTAGGTCCATCCGTGTTGCTGCAAATGGCATTATTTCATTCTTTTCTATGGCTGAGTAATATTCCACTGTATATAAGTACCACATCTTCTTTATCCATTCCTCTGTCAATGGACATTTAGGTTGCTTCCATGTCTTGGCTATTGTAAATAGTGCTGCAATGAACATTGGGGTGCATGTATCTTTCTGAGTTACACTTTTCTGCGGATATATGCCCAGGAGTGGGATTGCAGGATCATATGGTAGCTTTGTGTTTAGTCTTTTAAGGAACCTCCATATTGTTCTCCATAGTGGCTGTACCAATTTACATTCCCACCAACAGTGTAAGAGGGTTTCCTTTTCACCATACCCTCTCTAGCATCGTTTGTAGACTTTTTGATGATGGCCATTCTGATAGGTGTGAGTTTTGATCTGCATTTTTCTAATACTGATTAGTGATGTTGAGCATCTTTTCATGTGCTTTTTAGCCATCTGTATGTCTTCTTTGGAGAAATGTCTGTATATGTCAGATATGTTCAGTTTCCTGGCTACAGTCTTGAGAGTGCTTGAGCTGGAAGGAACTTGGGCACCATCTTCTTTTGGACGGAGCAGGAGACATAGAACCTGCGTGGTTTTGAGTCAAGCCCTAGGTTTAATTTGAGGGTAACAGATTATTAGAAACCCGCTTCTAATGTTACCTCTCAAGTACGCCCAGAGTTGAGTGGGTCAAATGGTGGCATTTTCTCACTGATATTCTTCTATGTAATAAAGTAGAGCATGAAACACAATAAATTATTTTCATTTTTAAAGAAGAATAAATGTAGCCTGAAAACGTTTTATTTTCCCTCAACTTGTCCCAGTGCAAAAAGGCTGTCACCTACCATTGATCTCACTCAAGCTTCATTTTACAGATGAACTGACCAATCCCAAAGAGCTAAACCTGTGAGAGCAGGGCCCACCCCTGAGACCCAGTGCAGTCCTCTGGAATCAGGGCTGGAGCAGGGGCTGTGGGTAGCAGCCCCTTTCTAGAGTGACCCAGTTATTAGGTCACTGGCTCTGGAGCCAGATGGCCTGGGTTCATGTCATGACGCTGTCCTCTGTGAAGTTTGGGTCGCCTCATTTCTCTATGCTTTGTATTCCTTACCTGTAAAATGGGTTAGTAATCCTCATATCTACCTTGTAAGACTGACATACAGATTAAATGAATTAATAGAAGTAAAGTTCTTCAGATAGTCTCGGGCTCATAGTGAACACTGAATAAATGTTAATTATCATTCCTTTGGGTTTCCCCTGCCTAGAGATTGGCTGGACCAGAAATTACAGGGGCAAAATTTCCTTTCTTGTCTTGAAGTTGCTGATGTGGAAGGAAAAATCACAGCTCTCCAATGGAGCTGAGCAAGGGGCCTGGCTGGGTGGTGGCCTAGGAGACAGGCAGCCTGGGGTTCTGCCCACAGTAGCACGAACAATTCTGGCCTCCCAGGACCCAGAGATCTGACTGAGAGAGGGACGCCTTGTGCCTGGAGGGTCCGACTGGCTGTTCCTGTCGCCTTTGCCCCCAGAGTCTTGGGCCAGCCCAGCTCCCCCTGCCTAGGGCCTGATTCTGGGTTCATCCAAGAGAAGCAGACTTTGAGCAGGTCTAGCCTGCAGTGTTACTCACAGGACCAACATGTGGTTTTAATCCAGCCCTCTGAAAATATGCTTACGTATTCCCTCTCACCCGAGCCATGGTTTTGTTATGAAAATTATTTAACTGGTCTTTAAAAAATGGAACAGAAATTCCAAATTGCAAAATCTCTGCCAGTCTCACCCAGAGTCTGAGTAGTGATAAATCAGTGATCAGCCAGTGGGGGCTGCTAAGTAGAGGGCAGAGGTCGGGGGATGGAACAGAAGGGGCTGTCACACCTTAGTGATGACTCCAGAACTAGAGCCAAACTTGATTCTTATTACGCACACACATGCGCGCGCACACACACACACACACACACACACACACACACACACACACACCCATGTGGCTTTCCTCTGCCCCTTCTCCCACCCAGGAAACTCCCACCAAGAAACACTGTACAAGTGCTTTGTGATTCTGTCTGTTGTGATGGGGAGAGGAACATGCGATCTCTGTATTCTCCCCACCTTCCCTGCCCTGCATGTTACCCCACCTGCCAAGGCAGTTCAGTGGAGGACCAGGTTTTCGTTGTCTTTTTTTGATATCTGGGAGTTGAGAAAAGATGGCTTTGCCTCTGTCCCTGCCAGCTCGTTCCTGTGCAGCAGCTGGTGAAAGTCATATTTGATGAGCCTGGGATGTCAGAGTTTACAGCAGGGCATTCTGGGAGGTAGTCTGGGAAAGGGAGAGCTGGTGCCCCAAAGTGAGGCCAAGTCCTGACTAATTTTCCCAAAGAAGAAGAGCTTTCCTTTTCCTGTGGCCCTTTAGAAATAAGAAAAAGTCTCCTGCTGGTGGTTACAGTACTAACTGTAATCGAGCCCTTTTCTCTAAATGTTCTAGTTTCTCAAACTGTGTCTGTACAAAGGCCACCAGTGTATGTTGGAATTTTTCCAAAAAGTTCTTCTCCAAAGACCGCTCTGGTTTTCATTTGACAGAAGGCATCCTCCATGCCATCTGCCCATCTCATGGGGGAAACTGGTTCACGGGATGTGTCCGTGACCAGGTTGCACCATCATCGTCGTCAGAGTCTGTCATGCATCTGTAGTGACACCACTATGCCCTTATTAGTCAAGGGAAGGGCACTACATTACTAAACTGCCTTCCTGTTTTCTGACAAAGGGCACACATTGAGCCCAAAAGAAATCACCAAAGGATCTGTATTAGTTAGGGTTTGCTGTGATCATGCTGCATAGCAAAGAGCCCCACAATCACAATGGTTTACAACAATATACACCCTGATCTGGGTTCCAGGGCTGTGGGTATGCTGGGCCCAGTAGTGGGTGGCTGGGTTAGGTCCAGGCTGGGGACTGGGTTCAGGTCTGCTCCAGGTGCCTTGCCTGGGACATGCTCCTGTCATGTTGGAAGACAAGTTTGCAAGGTGGCAAACACCACACAAGCACAGTTAAAGCCTCCAGTAGGACGTGGCCTGTGTTTTGTCCACTTATATTCCATTGGCAAAAGCAAGTCACACGACCGACGTCAAAGACAGTGGGTGAGGAAGTGTATTCCATCTTCACTGAAGCCATGGCAGGGTGAGGAGGAAGGAATAGTGAACAAATGATTCCATCAGTGGGGACTTCCCTGGCGGTCCAGTGGTTAAGACTTCTCCTTCCAATGCAAGGGGTGCAGGTTCGAACCCTGGTCAGGGAGCTAAGATCCCACATGCCTCGTGACCAAAACAAAACCCAGAAGCAGTATTGTAACAAATTCAATAGAGACTTTAAAGAAATGGTCCACATGATTCCAAAAGTGACACTGTCTTTCACTTCATGTTTAAGAGCTGCCTGCACCCTGTATGGAGGGAGGCGATGATGGGGAGTTTGGTGGCGGCTCCTGTGTCCAGCCCAGCACAGCCCACAGCTTCTCAGTGGACCGGGCTCTTTACTACTCTCCTGGGTCCCCTTCCTACAGTTATTAGGGAAGCCAAAATCTCAGTCTTTTCCTTTTAGGCCTTGTGCATACGTCCTTCTTGGTTCCCACCCTTTCTCTCCTCAACTTCCCATATACTTTTTAAAAAATTTTTAATTTATTTATTTTTGGCTGCATTGGATCTTGTTGCTGCGCACGGGCTTTCTCTAGTTGCAGCGAGTGGGGGCTACTCTTTGTTGCGGTGCGCGGGCTTCTCATTGCAGTGGCTTCTCTTGTTGCGGAGCATGGGTTCTAAGTGTGCAGGCTTCAGTACTTGTGGCATGTGGGCTCAGTAGTTGTGGCTCAAGGGCTCTAGAGCGCAGGCTCAGTAGTTGTGGCACGTGGGCTTAGTTGCTCCGCGGCATGTGGGATCTTCCCGGACCAGGGCTTGAACCCGTGTCCCCTGCACTGGCAGGCAGATTCTTAACCACTGCGCCACCAGGGAAGCCCTCCCATATACTTTTAAGCCAAGTGATTCCTTCCTGTTCCATCCTGGATTATCTTTGGATGGAGCCTCTGCAGGGCAAGACCCTTCTCACTGCCCAGGTGGCCTCCTCCTAATTTATGCTTGTGGTTTTATGATGAAAGAGTTTCTCTTTCTGACTCTGCCTTGAGCTGTACTCCCAAACGTCCCCATTGCAATATGCCAAAACCCAGGAAGGGGTGGTGGTGGAAAATTTTCAGATCCCAGAAAAACAGAGGGGCTTCGGAAAGTGGGGACAGAAACCCTGATCCCACCATGTAAATGTACCAAACTATGTAGTGGGTCCTTTCTATATTTTGACTCATTTTTTTCTCATGTCAGTCTCTGGAGGGAGGAATTATCTCATTCTCGCCCATTTTATAACTGAGGAAATGGGGCAGAGTGGTTGTGTATCTCACCCATTGTAACTCAACCCAGAAGGGCACAAGCTAATCTAGAACTCAAATGTGTCTTCCCCAAAGTTTTTCTGGCTACTCTCTTTTTTCACCCCGCTTCCTCTGCAGCTGTGAGTGGATGTGACTACTCGTCCAGTGGGCATCTTTTCTGAGAAGTTAAGGGGGGGAGTCTTGGTGAAAGGGTGGGAGGTGAGATTTGAGGAGGGAGGAGAAACAGAGCAAACTGTAGAACCAGACACCATTCTCCTTTCCCTACTGCCACCAGCGTCGCAAGAGACCGTGCGTGTGTTTTGGATGGGAGAATTGGGGGCGGGTTCCACTGGCCAGTGTGTAGCAGTGGGGTCAGTTGGGCTCCACCAGCAAACTTTCTAGTACATCATGCATCATTCCCTTTACTACTTTCTCTAAAGTGCTCTTTATTATTCAGCTGAATATTTCTCTTCAGAGGATGTTTTTACAGTTCAATCAAAGCAGCTTTTCTTTTCCCAAAAGCTTTGCTTGTGTGGCCCTACAGGGACATCTGCTCATGGCCGTTTCGAACCTTTTTCTCTGCGCAACTGCACAATTGCCAACTTTCTCCAGGTTGTCTGAAGCCAAGTGAGGCCTAGAGAAGGATCAAAACAGTCTGTCTTCTTGAAACATTTTTAAAAGATGATTTATTTTTCCCTAGTGGTATCCAGAACTTTGAGAGTCCAGATTGTGAATCCAACTTGAAAACATAGTTTTCTTTTTATTGTAGAAGGCAAAAACAAAACCAAACAGATTCTTTGTCCATGGCCATTTCTACTTTTAGTTTTAATTAAAAATACTGGTATTCTTGCCAGCTGTGTGACTCTGGGCAAATTAGCACTCTGGACCTTTCAGTTTTCTCATCTGTAAAATAGGAAATTGAATAATTCCCATTTCCCTACGTTGTTGTGAGGATTAAAGGAGATAATAACTCATATACAATTGAAAAGTTAACATCAATAATGGGGTCTGCAGTTGGTTGAATCTGGGGATGTGGAACCCATGATTATGGAGGACCAACTGTGTTATCTGGGTTTTTCACAGTGCTTATCTATGCATGTATTACACGTATGTGTGTGTGTGAAATAGTAATAAAGATCATATTAAAATATATCTAATAAAGACAAAAATTTAGACTCTCACCTCAAAAGGATCATCAGCTAAAGGTGTCTTAGGGGGAGACAAAGATCATCTGTTTTATAGAAAAGAGGCTCAGTCCCACTGGGCATATCCTGTGGCATCATATAGGATACTTCTCAGAGTGGTCCCTTTGAAGGACGGAGGCTGGGCATTTACCCACTGACTTTTGTCACCTATGTGTTGAGGGTTGTCCCCAAAGGTGTTAATTTCCTCTGTGCCTCCCTGAGAGTGGGCAAGAAAGCAGGGAATGGTTCCGGGGCTTGAGGTGGGAAGCTGGCAGTGTACAGAGGGATTGTCCACTGTAGGGACAGCTGGAATCAGTCGGGGGCCCAGGGGAACATAACAGAGGGTACAAAAAGCATACTCTATAGAGAGGGGGCCCCTGGAACCCCAAACAGAAATTGGAGGAGCCCTTCTGAGGATTTATCTGAAGGAAAAGAAATCTTGAAGAGATATCTGCACTCCCATGTTCATTGCAGCATTATGCCCAATAGCCAAGACATGGAAATAACCTACATGTCCTTCAATGGATGAATGGATACAGAAAATGCATACATGTATACAATGCAGTATTACTCAGCCATAAAAAAGAAGAAAATCTGCCATTTGCAACAACATGGATAAACCTGGAGGACATTATACTAACTGAAATAATCCAGACAGAGAAAGACAAATACTGTATAGTATCACTTGTATGTAGAATCTAAAAAAAACAACAAAAAACTTTCAGCTATAAAACGAATAAGATCTGAGGATCTAATGTACAGCATGGTGACTAGCTAGTATTGTATACTTGAAATTTGCAAAGAGAGTATATCTTAAACATTCTCACTACACACACAAAAAGTTCTATGTGAGGTGATGAATGAGTTAACTAACTTGATTGTGGTAATCATTTCACAATCTATACATAAATCATCATGTTTAATAATTTAAATATACACAATTTTATTTGTCAATTATACCGCAGTAAAGCTGGGGAAAAAATGAAAAAAAAAAAAAAAGGGAAGGAAAGGAAAGAATTCTTAGGGCTCCTAGGCAGGGTAAAAAGCCAGTCTAATCTTAGATTTCTCCACAGCATCATTTGATGTTAGAAAACTGTGGAGCAGAACCTACAAGCTATTCCAAGAAAGAAACTGTGAGCAGTATTTTATATCTTGCCAAACTTTCTTTCAGGTATGAATGCTATAGAAAAATAGTTTTGAACATGCAAGAATCCAGAGACTATTATACCCATGAGTACTTCTTGAGAAAATTATGGAGTTTTAACTTCAGTCAACCAAGAAATAATGGAAAACTAGGGCAAAAGGGGACAGGCGTATGCAAAGAATATGTTTAACTGAAGAACTAAGACCGAACAAATGTGAGTATTGGAGTAATAGAGTAGAAGGGACATGTTTTATATCCTAACAATATAGAAATGACACAAATAGAAAACTTTGGAAGGTGAATGAGGGAAAAGTGGGAGAAAGAACAAACATGCTGTTTGTGAATAATAGCTGGGGACCAAAGAATATCATTTAAAGTTGACAAAATACAGTAGAAACGTAAGCATTTTAAATTGTACAATGGCAAACATTAAGAAAGATAATACTAGTGATTAAAATTGAATAGCAAAAGAATGGTAGGGAATGGGGGGAAAGGAAATAATCGTATGATTATTCTTACTCGGGTTTAAGAGCTACTGTTTAAAGAACTAGACATTTAAGGGCATATAATCATAAAGGTAATCATTAGGACCCAGATCAAAATTTCCTAAATGTTATAAGAAATATACACCCCAAAGCCAAAGTAAACATAACTGCAAACATAGTGGAAGGCTTCAAAAATTATAAATACAAAAAATATACCATAAGATATTATGACAGAACAAAGACTAAACGTGTATGGAATCTCAAGTGATGGAAATGGGCTAAATCCACCCAGTGAAAGAAGAACAGAGAGCTGGGCCAGCTCAGGACTGGAACCAGAAGCTTCGGGAAGCTGGGCAGGTGCTCCCTCCTGTTTGGGTTTCTGGTTTGCAGCTGTTTCTTCTCTCTCCCTGCAGACTGGCTCTCAATAGCATACGGCCGCTGCTGTCATCGTTAGCTGGGCAGCCACGTGCCCCTGATGTCAAGTGCACGAGCAGAGCAAGCCAACCTTGCTGACTCGTCACAAGCCTTTGTTCCCGGGGCAAGGTTGGGGCTGAGGAGCGATTTGGCCCAGTGTAGATCAGGGTCCAGGATGGCCCCATCAGCTTTGGTCAGGGGTCAGGGTGCCTGGACGGATGTAGCTGCTGGGGTGTTGGAGGGGATGGAGATGGCGCCTCAGGCTCACAGTTAGGGGGGCTCCAAAATACAGTGGCTTAAACAGCTCTTGCCAGTTCTGCTCCCATGGGGTCACGCAAGTTCCCAAGTTCCTTCCTTCTGGTGGCTCCACGGTGCCCAAGCAGCAGAATCACCCGGAGAACTTGTTAAAACACAGGTTGCTGCGCCCCTGTTTCTGATCTAGCGGTTCCGGGGTAGGACCTGCGAATTTGCATTTCCCACAAGTTTCCGGGTGATGCTTATGCTGCTGGTGCAGAGATCACGTGCTGAAAACTCACTGCCCCAGGGTGTGTCCTTGCCAAGACGTGTGGAGCTGCCACTGCCACACCTGTGTGCCCAGAGAGGGGAAAGCCGGGGCAGCCAGCCTCCTTTTGGCTGCTTTGGGCCATAGGCAAGGACTTAGTCCCAGGGTCACACTTGGCTGCTAGGGAGGCCGGGCAAGGTCATCTGTAGCTGGGCGGCCGTGTGCCGCAGAAAAGGGAAGAGCGTGTTTGTGGGAGACGACTGCAGCTCCGCAGAGTGGGATCACGTGGAGACGAAACGACAGGGGCCCGCACTTGGTGGTGGGGGAAGATGGGGAAAGGCTCTCAGTGCGTTTGCTGACTAGAGTCATCATGGCAGTTTACTCAGAGAGGAGAAGCCTAGTCTGCCTGCAGGCATCGGCCAGGGCTGTCCTGGGGACAGAGCAGGCTGAGCTTTGAGGCAGGAGCGCAGCTGGCTCCCGGGCCTCTCGAGGACAGCTAGGCGTTACTCCACCTGGCTCTGCTCTTTCCCCTCTTCGTTCACCCACGATGTTCCTTCATCCACCGTCCTGTTGTCTTGTGGGTTAAGGCTGATGTTTTCGCAGGTCTCAAGCTTTTTTTTCTACCCCATCCCCCAGGCATCTTGGCTCTGGAGAAAGCTGCGTGGCAAGAGGCGGTTGGTGACGGCATTCTGCCTCTTAATGGCTCTGTCTGTGGTGGCTGTCACCCGCTTCCCTCCACAGCACCCAGCCGCCAGCCCAGACCCTGGTCCCGTGGAGCCCCAGCAGGTAACTGGTGCCCCTGTCCCCCAGAGCAGGCAGGCTCTGAGCTCCGGCTGGAGGCGGCGGGCAAGAAACCTGAGGTTCCGGAGAGGCTGGGCCTTGCCTGGGAGCTCCATCCTGGTGTGTGCTGAGGAGCAAGGCCACGGAGGGAGCGTGGACAGCAGCAGGCAGTCCCCAGGCATGGACAGCAGGCGTCCAGGGAGGGTCAAGAGGGGCATTACTTTGGCACCTCCAGGAGATCTGAGACTCAGTACCCGGCATCTGGTGCTCCTGAGGGCAGATGAGGTCAGGGGTCCAGGAACCAAAGACCTGGACCTCCCCTGGCACAGTGGTCCCCTCTGGGAGGCACAGAGCGAGACGGGCACCCCAGATGGCCCCCTCGCAGGGCACAACATGGCAGCATTACAGACTTGGAGAGCTACTGCTGGACCGACCCTCCGGCCTCATCCAGCAGAAGGCGGGGATCTGCCAGGACTGAGGAACAGAGCCTTGACTGGTGGACGACAAGCAGGGGGTCCCTCCCCGGCCACGGGGGCTCATCAGTGGCCTGGCTCTGTTGGGGAGCTGCAAGGATCTGTGTGGTGTGACGCTGAGACCCCCAGGCTGTCGAGTGGCTTGAGGACCAGCGAACAGGTGCCCCCGTGGCTCACAGAGCAGGATGTACAGACCCTCCAGCTGCTGGCGCAGGGGCAGGTGGTGGGCAAAGCCAGGGTCCCTGGCCACGGGCAGGTGCTGCAGGTTGGCTTCTCCGCCAAGGGTGCCCTTCAGGACCTGTCTCCGGGGCTCAGCCACCTCTGCTCCCAGGGGCTCTGTGGCCTGATCAAGAGGCCTGGGGACCTGTCTGAGGTCCTGTCCTTCCACGTGGACCGCGTGCTGGGGCTGCGCCGGAGCCTACCTGCCGTGGCCAGGCGCTTCCACAGCCCCCTGCTGCCCTACCGCTACACGGACGGTGGCGCAAGGCCCGTCATCTGGTGGGCACCCGACGTGCAGCACCTGGGTGATCCAGATGACGACCAGAACTCGCTGGCCTTGGGCTGGCTGCAGTACCAGGCCCTGCTGGCACGTGACTGCAGCCAGCCGGGCCAGGCCGCATGCCTGGGCATCCACCGCACTGAGTGGGCACGCCTGGCACTCTTCGACTTCCTGCTGCAGGTAAGTGGGTCCAGGTGGGGAGGGGGTGGGGAGCAGTGGAGGTAGGGGATTTGAGGTGAATTGAGACGCCGGAACTGTCCACCTGAGGATGGACGGTGACTTTCCCCCTAGTCCTTGTCTTTTGATCACCAAGCACCCGTTTTTGTTATTTTTCTGCCTCTGAGTTCATTCATCCATTGGTGTGCTGGAACGAGCTCATATAGGCTCACAAGAATTTCAGGAATTTTATGACCTGGCTGTGAAACACAGGCGTTATTAAAATTTAAATTATATAAACTCACAATATAATAAGTTATATTAGAAACAAAGGTAATAATACTCTGAACTCATCGCTTCATAATTATTTTACATTGTACTATTATCTGAGCTCTTGAGGTTTTTTGCATCTACCTAGTAAATACTACATAATGATGAGTTACTGCGTATCTCTTGCTAGCTCCACATTCATCCATGTTGGTAGCTTGAAATTGGCCAGCGTAGGAGTATTTACATCAAGGGAATCAGCAAATGCTACAAATCAGGACTCCTCCCTATTCCCTGAGAGCTGGTTGTTAAACATTTATCAGCACGCTACTGTTGGTAATGTTTTATCCTTGAATCAAGTAGGATTCAAGATGGTTGCATAATTCGGAAAAGAAAGTCGAGGTGGAGGAGAGACAGAATGGGAGAGGGGAGAGATAAAGGGATGATAATGGTCCAGCTTGGGCCCTGAAGAATGAGAAGGAAGCCACAGGGCCAGCTGAGGCCTCTGCTGGGCCAGGAGTTAACCCTGGAGTTTTCGGGGGTCCTGGAGAAGGGGTTGGCGATCAGGGCCCAGAGGTTAACAGGGGGACTGCAGCCATCAGCTATTTACTAAGTGACCTGTGAACAGCCAGTGTGGCTGTTCTGGGACCTGTGAGCTGGATGTCAGCCGTGGAGACACGAGTGGGAAAATGTGGCCAGAAAGAAAGACAAAAAACGATTAGAGCGCAAAGCAGGTGGATATGTGTGCTAAGTGCACACCAAGGCAGCCCCCATTTCTGTAGGGACCCCTGTTGAGGAAAGAGATCAATACTAGCCCTAAATTTACCTACTGGGGTGAGTGGACGCACCACAGAACGAGTTCAGTGCCGTAACCGGGTAGCCAGGGACTGATGCGCCCTCTTTGGTCCATATAAGGTTGGTTCAAAATGTGTTTTAGAAAATTCTCAGACCACATTTAATACTCTGGAGATTTCTCATGAAAATCCCACTTCCTTTGAAACATTGGATGGTTTAGTAACATGGGGCCTTCATTCCCACGTGGCAGGAATCCTCCTGAGCTGAGTAGCTGCTGCCCCCTTTAAAGGCTGCCATACTCTCCTTTTGGCCGAAGACCATACCTCTTAATTGTCTAACACCCACCCCCGAACGCTTGGATGTTATCTGTCTGCCTGTGGATGTTTGTCTCCAGTCACTGGACTAGCTGGGCTCCCACGATACTCGCAGCTCCTCTAACCCTTGTCTCGTGGCTGCCCTTGTGGAGGGAGGAGTGTGGGCCCTGGTGGTTGGCATGGGCTTTGGCATCAGACAGACCTGGGTTTGAACCCCCTGCCCACAGGCCCCTTGCCACTGTGTGACGCTGAGCAGATTAGTTTGCCTCTCTGAGCTTCACTTCTCTCACCTCTAAAGGGGACCGGGTGTCCCAACCTTATGCCCTTGGGCACATGGTAGCTCTGAATTGCCAGCATCTGCATCTTCGGGCTCTGCGCCCTGAGCCTGCTCTGCGCAGGGTGTGACCAGCTGAGGGCTGGGAATTAATGCCCTCCAGACAGTGTGGCCTGCCATCTAGCCTGGGATGCAGGGGTTTCCCGGACCAGACTTACAGTCCTGGTTAAAGTGGGAGAGCTGGTCATGCTCCCTCCAGGAGCTGCCCTCCTGTGACTGATGGGAGCTGGTGTGTAAAAGCCCCTGGGGTAGCTCTGTGGTGCGATTCCATGTGTCTCTCAGTTCCCTACCAGGACCGAGCCCTAGTTACCCACAGTGGTCATTGCTGGCCCTCCCTGTCTCCCTTCCCTTCTCCTTGCTTGTGTTTTTGAATTAGCTCACAGATAAACTGGTTTTGCTTTGAATTCTTGTCTCAAGGTCTGTCTCTGGGGGGAGCCCAGCTTCCATCAGATAACACTGACCTTGTGTGCTTTGTGCATGCAAGGTCATTCACGTAATGTACTTCATACAGCGCCTGGCGGGTGGCCCAAGCTCAATAATAAACAGGCACTGTCTCCAGTACTTTACAGGAATTAACTCATCCAATCCTCATGGCACCCTTACTAGAGAGATACTACGTTTCTCCCTGTTTTAAAGTTGAACAGTTGAGGCCGAGAGAGGTTAAGTTACTTGCCCAAGGCCATGGCTAGTGGAGCTGAGATACAGCCTGGACGGTCTGACTCCAGAGCTTACCCACTTACTCACAGAGTCCTCTTCACCTAGCCATGAATGAGGGCAGGAAGAGGGGGTGCTTACAGGGATGCCCTGGGGCTTTGAGCTCGGAGGCCCCTCCTTGCAAAGCCCCAGTCCAGCTGATGTGCAGGCAGCAGCTTTCGGCCCACACAGAGCCCCTCTGTCCATCTGTGGAGGCTGTGGTGTGGAGCCTTTCCCCAGCTGCCAAGCCCTGCCATGGGGGTGGAAGGTTCAACAGCCAAAGCACACGCAGGTTGGGTGTGTGTGGTCAGACGCAACTCGGCTGGCCTCGTGCCACCTCTTCCTGGGTTTGCTGAACACCAGGCAAGTCAAACACCCCTGTCTGGAGGATGCCGCCTTCCTAGAAACCACAGGCAAGTTGGAGAGAGGCGGGGCTGTGGGTTTCCCAGCCCAGGAACCTGAGGTCCCTTCTGACCAGAAGCCAGGTACAAACTCCACATGCAGCACACTCTGCAGTATGCTTGCTCGTCTGTTTTGTCTCATCCAATATAAACCCTTGTTATTCTGTGTTTATGTATCACAACATAACATTTGCCCAGACACAAAATACACAAACACATTCCTCGTATCGCACAAACCATACCCCGTGCTTTGCAAATCCCCCATAACACTCTGTATTAGTGATTGCTGAAGTAATGCCATGTAACAAAACCTCTCCGAAACTCAATGGCTTGAGACACCAGCTCTTGATTTCTTGCTCCAGGGTCTGTGGGTCAGCTGGGCTCAGCTGAGCTTGGCCCAAAGCTGTGGGTTCAGGTCTGCTCGTCGTTTCTCATTCTGGAGCCCAGGCTGAAGAGGAAGCACCACCTGGGGCAATCCTTCTAATGGGGAAGAAGCCCAAGGGCTCAGCCAAACTGCAGAAGCACATTTAAGGCCTCTGCTGATGTCACTTCTGCTAATATTCCCTTGGCTAGAGTTAAGTCAGTGGCCAAGCCCAATGTCAGGGAAGGGAAGTACACTCTGTTCAGAGTAGAAGGGGGAGCAAACACTTGTTAGACAATAGTCAGATCAGTCAACACGCCCCCAAAACACACACTGTACATAAACTCACACATGAACATAGCCACATACATGCTATAGCCACATATGTGCACACCATTCACATCAACCCACATACTCTCCATGTGGTGTCTGTACACTGCTGTGGGCAACTGGGGCTCAATCCCGGAGACCTTTGGGGGAATATGTAGAAAACGCCTCAAGTTGTCCCGCCCAAGGGCCAAAGAAGCTGGGCCACTAACTCCCAGCCATCGCTGGTTGAGACTGCTCCTGAGGGCATTGACTTCTGGGAACCTCTAGACTGGTCCATGCTCCTGCAGCCAGAAAGGGGCAAAGGCAGAGAGCTGCAGGCACTTGGGGTAGAAAGCCATCAGTATGCACAGGAGTAGTGAGTGCCAAAGAGCGGAGGTGGGTCCCAATAGCATCTGCTGCTCCCAGTGAATGATCAGTCAAAACCAAGTTTCAGCAGGCTGGTGTGACCAGGATGGTGTTCTTGATTAATAAACTGGTTTCTCTAAGAAAGATAAAGGACTGATAGTGAGTGGGTGCCCTCCCACCCCACCCTGGGCTGTGTCATCAGGAGAAGTAAGACCAAGAGAGAGGGTCAGTGAGAAGCTGGTTGTACTCGCTGGACACAGTGGGTGGGAGAGTGTGTATGTGTGTTGCTGGGGGGAAGGGGCTCAAAGAGCTCTACTCGCCTTCCTGCCAGGGCTACTTGCTGCCAGAGTTGCATTCACTCTGGTGAGAGACACAAAGTCCTCCTCCTCTTGGGACAGTGAAGGTGGCACAGCCAACCGTGTTTGGGAGGAGCTATGACCATCACATCCGCCGTAAGCCAAATCCAGCCCAAGGGCTGTTGTGCCTGGACCCAAGAGGGCCTTCTACCCAGAGGCCAGAGGGAGAGAAGGAAGTGCTGGGGGCTTGGGCACATTTGCATTTTCCCCTTTTAGACAGGCTTCTTTTCTCACGCCCTGCGTCCTCTTAGGGGGCATGTGCTTGGCTCGGCTGGGTGAGAAGCTATGGAGAACTCGGACAGCCTGTGAGAGAGCAATGTTCGCTCACGGAAGTCATTCTGCAGCTTCTGCTTATGAAGGGCCTTCATGTTCTGGAAAGTCCAGACCCCAGAAAGCCTCGGCTCCCACCAACCTGGTCCAGGCCGCCATCTTTTCTTACCTGGACTTGTCTCCCCACCTCCGCTTATGTCCCCCTCCAATCCAGTCTCCTTACAGAAGCCGGAGTGATGTCTTGGTTTCGTTTCCCCCAGGCAGACCCCGAGACCAGGATTCCACTGTGGTGGTTCATCTGCAAGGGGACCCCAGGAAACACCTGTAGTGAAGAGGAAAGTGAGATGGAGGGAAGGCAGCCAACAAAGGGCGTCAACAAGCAGGTCACCACTGTGGGCGACTGGGGCTTAGTTCCACAGGAAAATTCTGAGAAATGGTATAAAATACACGTTCAGAGTTAGCCCACGAAGAGGTGAGGGATGCGAGGTATTTATAGCGAAATCTCCCCTTGGTCTTTGGTTGAGGGCTGTTCCTGGAGGTGTTAATTCCCTGGCATTTGGAGAAAGCCCCTGGGCAAAGCTTACAGCAGCTGGAAGTTGGAGGGAGACCTCTGAAGTTCACAGACAACCGGTCAGGTAGAGAACATACCTCTTTTACGATTGTAAATCAGATTGTGTTACTTCCTCCTTACCATAAGGCAAAGCATCTCAATGCCCTCGGTATCAGGTTCTGCAAGGACCCACGTGATCCATCCCTGTCTGCTGTCTCTAGCCCCACCTCTTGGCACGTGGCCTCGGTCAGTTTCTTCAGGTGCAAGAGCCTGACATGCCTCCGACTTCTCCTCCCTGGGGCCTCAGCTCTCCTGACTCTACTTCCCCGTTGTTATCCTCTTTCTCCTTTGTGCTATCCTATCTATTTCCTTTCTGACTCCCAGCACAGTATGTAAGTTTCATTTTATTTATTTGTTCATTTCTGTCTCTGTGTTTTGTTCACTACCACATCCCCAGCACCTAGCACAGGGCCAAGCTCTTGGTTTGGTCCTAGATAAGTACTTGTTGAATGAGTGAACGAGTGGATGAATGGATGAACAAGTCAATGAATGGATCCAGGGTCTCTGTATGACTTCCTATCTAGGTGCTGCTGTGTTCTGTTTCCTCAAATGTCACTCCTTCCTCTAGACTGAGAAGAATCCCAAGGCCTTCTCCATTTCTTTTCGGGTCTGGTAGAGAATCTTAGAGGCAGAAAACAATGTGACAGTCATTTGTCCAGCCCTTGCCTCTGGCACGTAATTAACTTATGCATCCAGAACAGATGACAGCATAAAATGCTGCCTGACGGCCTCCACATCAGGTCCCGTGCCAGCACTTAGCATGTGTTGATGCATAACAGCCCTAGGGGGGCACAGTATTTTTAGCTCCTTTCCACAGGTGAGGAAACAGGCTTAGAAGGGCTAAGGAACTTGCCCACAGTCATGAGGCCTTAAGTGTTGGAGCTGGGATCGAATCTAGTGCGGCTTGGTCGTAGAGGGCATACCCTTGCCCTCTTTGCTGACTTAACTGACTCTGGAAAAGTCATTTCTTCTAGGTCTCTTCTGGGTTAAGGTTGGCCCATTTCCTTCCCGGGGAGCTGGGTTCAGTCATTTGTGATCCTGTGTGTGTTCTTTATTTTGTGTTCAAGTCTATGGTTCATGGCATCTCCTCTGGCTTGGGCTCCCTGGAACATCAGGTGTTGTGGCAGTTAGAGAGGATCCCAGATCTGTGACCACTGCCGACCTCTCAGGCTTCCAGCCGGTGACGTGAAATATAATAGTAGCTACTGTTTATGGAGTGCCCACACATGAGCTCCTTCAAGTCCTACAACAGACCCAAGAGATGGGTGCTGCACTCCTCCCTCCTGCACAGGTGGTGCAGCCAACGGTGGAGGGGCGAAACAGCCCGCCCGGACAAGGGTGTTTAAAGGGTGACATCAAGCATCTTTACATATATTTAAAAGCAGGACCTCGATTAGGGTGAGGTGTGATGGGCAGAATTCTAAGATGGTCTCCAAGATAACCACCCCCCTTAGCGTTAACTCCTGTCCTTGAGTAGGAATGAGACCTGCGAATAGATGGAATATCATTTCAGTGATTAGGTTATCAATCAGTTAACTTTGGGTGTTTCTTTTTTAATTGAAGTATAATTGACCTACAACACTATGTTAGTTCCAGGTGTACAACATAGTGATTTCATATTTCTGTACATTACAAAATGATCACCACGATAAGTCTAGTTTCCATCTGTCACCATACAAAGTTATTGCGATATTGTTGAGGTTACCAATCAGTTAACTTTCAGTTAATCAAAAGGGAGATTCTCCTGGGTGGGCCTGAGCCAATCAGGAGAGTCTTTCAAAGATGAAGCATCAGAGAGATTTTCCTGAGGGCCTCGAGGAAGAAAGTAAACAGCCGCGCTATGAACTGCCTATGGGGAGGGGCGGCCTCTGGAAGGACCTGAGATCTCGGGGAACATAGTCTTAAAACCACGAGGAATGGTTTCTGCCAACAACCTGACTGAGCCCAGGAGAGGAGCCTGAGTTACAAAAGAGATGCAGCCCCGCCTTGAGTTCAGCCTGAGACCCTGGGCAGAGAAACCGGCAGAAACGGGACAGAATTCCGACCCACGGAAACCGAGTTAATGAGTCATTTTTAAGTGACTAAGCTCATGGTCATTTGTTATGCAGCAATAGAAAGTGAGTTCGTGAGGCAAGGGAGGGGCCCCAGGTGCAAACATTTTAGGAGTGCCTGTCTGCTGTGCATGTCCCTGGCAGCGAGAAGCATTTTCTTCTGCCTCACCCTCGTCCTGCCTCTTTTTAGATTTTTTTTAATCGTTCATATCCTTTGCCCCATTTTCTGTTGGATTGTTGATCTTTTTCTTAATGACTTTAAGAGCTTTATATAGATTAAGGAAATTAGTCTTTTGTTTTCATTGCATTGTAATATTTCTCTCAGGTTCCATTGTCAATTAAACTTTGTTTCTAGTCTTTCTGCTGTGCAGAAATTCAAAAAATTTTTTAATGTTGTTAACATTATCAGGTTTTTCTTTTATGATTTCTAGGTTAGTGTACTATGTTTTAAAGGGCCATCCTCATTTCAGGGTTATTTAAAAAATTCTCCCATGTGTTTACATATATTTTTGATCCATCTGGAAGTTATTTTGGAATAAGAGATCAGGTGCAAAACAATGATTTTTTTTTCAGATGGCAACCCAAATGTCCCAGCACCATTTGTTGAAAAATCGTTCTTTCGCCCAGTTTGAAATGCTGTCTTTATCATATAGCCAATTTCCATATGTACTAAAAAGTCTATTTCTGGACTCTTCTGTTCCAGTAAAGGGTCTATTTATGTGTCAGAATCACACTGTTTTAATTATCATGCTTTATATTTTAAGTTAATAACTGGGAGTGCTCGGTCTTTCTCATTGCTCTTTTTTAAGATTTTTCTGATATTCTTGCATACTATTCTTCTGTGAAATTTAGAGTCAGCTTGTTACTTCCTTTGCCTTCCCAAGTCCTTTTGGGACTTCACTGGAATCAAATTAAATTTGCATGGACTAACAGAGAGAGCATTTACATCCTAAAATACAGGGTCATTCTAGCCAAGGACAGGCTATGTCTTTCCATTTATTCCTGTTCCTCAGAAGCATCTTGATGTTTTCTTGAGCTAGATCTTCACTTCCACGTTGGGATGATACTGTTATTTCATCTTCTTGTGACCACTGAAAATGGCCTCTTTCCTTCCATTATATTGTTACTGACCTGGGTTCTTGGACTCTTTAATCAATAGAAGTTTTTTTTAACATCTTTATTGGAGTATAATTGCTTTACAATGGTGTGTTAGTTTCTGCTTTATAATAAAGTGAACCAACTATACATATACAACGAAAAGACAACCTTCAGAAAGGGAGAAAATATTTGCAAATGAAACAACTGACAAAGGATTAATCTCCAAAATATACAAACAGCTCATGCAGCTCAATATCAAAAAAACAAACAACGCAATCCAAAAATCGCCAGGAGACCTAAATTAATAGAAATTGATAAGAAGTCAGATGAGAAATTCAGGCAAGGCTCTATTGGAGCTCGTGCTGCAGCACACGGGAGTGAAAACAAGAAACAGGTGCCTTTGCTCACTTCCCAAGGCGAGGGCGAGCTGGTCCTTTAAATGGGGTGAGGCTGGGGGCGGATGGGTGGGTTGGACAGGAGGCGTAGCTTAGGTGGTCTGCACACCCCCTTGGTGGTGCTGTGTGCAGGGATCATGCGCGAGGGGCCCTGCTTTTGCTCCCGGCACCTCAGAAGTGACGGTTTGTGACCTTTTTGTATCTTATTGTTCATAATTTGCCCCACTGAGCCTGTGTGCAGTTATTTTTAGTCCCTTATAGTTTCTTTGTATTGCAAGCACTCTGGTAAAGGGTCCCAGGTCCCAGCCTATCTCAATATGTTCTGGCCCGTAGCTCTTGGTCTGTGTGAAGGATATTGTTTTTGTGTCATAGTTTGGTTACTGGCCTCTTGCTTACTTTGTACTGCTTCTAACAGTTGCTTGGTTCATCCCCTGGGTTTTCCAAGTATACGATCATTTCTTCTGTAATGAATGCACTTTGTCTCCTCATTGCCTCTTCTTTCTTTCTTCTTTCCTCACTACAGTTGTGGTGCCTCTAGATTAATGGTAAATAGTAATGGGATGATGGACTTGACTTGTTTCCTTTTGGGACAATTTCTAGTGTTTTGCCATTAAACATCCTGCTGGCTTTTGACTGAAGAACTATTCGCTATTCTTGCTTTATTAGAGTTTTTCTTGTCAGGAATGGATGTGAAAATTATATCGAATGCCTTTTGAGTATCCAGGGAGGCGCTCACAATACTCCCCCCTCTAGTGTATTGATGTGGGGACGTTTTGTGAAAGGTGTTCCCATGGTGACTCATCCCAGTCTTCTTGATTGGAACCTATTTTGCTGTGGTGGATTCATCTTTTCACGGCTGCTGGGTTTTGTGTTGATGTTTAAAATGTAGGGTGATCTACAGATGTCTTTTCAGATAAGGTCTAGTTCTTCTCAGACCATCTCCTCAAAGCCCACCAGCCAGTCTATTCACCCACATCCAGAGCCGGTGCTGAGACCTCTGGCCTCAGGCTTGGGGCAGATGAGGCATCCAGATATTCCTCCCCAGGGCCTCCGGGAAGGTTGCCCTCTGTCAGGACACCAGGGGAGAACTGCAGAGGGAGTCATCAGAGGAGAGTAAGAGTCAGTACAGAGTAACCCACACCTCCCCCGCCCCGACCTCCCCAAAGCCTCACGAATTCTTTAACAGACCAGCCTGCTGCTCTCCTTGGACAGAGATGCTGCCACTCTGGGGCAATCTGGCAGTGAGCTGGCCCGGCCAAGAGCCACCCTTCCCATCCAGAAGAACCTGGGCCTGTGACTGTCCCCAGGTGAGGGGAAGGTCCTGCATAGGGGGCAGGGCCACCAGGGACAGCAGGCAGTTCTTCTGCAATCCACCAGACTCAGATCAGGCACTGGCTGAGGAACGCGTCTTGGCCCAGGAGCCTGGTGGATGGGTTAGAGGACTCGGGCCACCCCTCGTGCCCTGTGCTGGGCTCCTCCCAGACCTCCCCTCCCCCCAGCTGGGCCTGGTGTCCCTCTTGGCAGACTGCAGTGTCTTGTCCCACCAGATGTCCTGTTTGGGGACCCCAGAGCCAGGCCTCCCCCTGAAGCCTTCTGGTGTTGGTATCCTGGGCAGGGATGTGGGGCTCACCTGACAGGCAGGCTTTCAGTGATCGGTCCTCACGTGAAGCACCCCCCGATCCTTCCTGCTGTCAGCCAGCCGTGCGCTTCATTCATTCAGCCTTTCACTCAGAAAACCTCAGCTGAGTCTCGTTGTGCAGAACAAGTGCTGGGGCTCAGGTTGAACCATATCTTCTTTTTTGCATTGGGGAGCTTGTACTCTCTGGTGCCAAAAAACGTGTACCTGCCACCCAGTCTGACTCAGTGGTCAGAGCCAGACTTGCCTGGGTCTGAGTCTAGGCACCACCGCTTTCTTTCTTTTTTTTTGGCCATGCAGGCATGTGGGGTCTTAGCGTGGCGTGTGGGATCTTAGTTCCCTGACCAGGGATCAATCCCGCGCCCTCTGCGTTGGAAGCGTGGAGTCTTAACCACTGGACTGCCAGGGAAGTCCCTAGGTGCCACCACTTTCGCTCTGTGGGACCCTAGGCACGTTACTAGCCTCTGTGACTCAGTTCCCTCATCTTTGAAATGGGGATAATAACCGTATCTGCCTCCTGGCTGCTGGGAGGGGTTAAATGAGTGGTGATGGGTAAAGCACTCAGAGCGGTACCCAGCACAGAGTAAGAGCTTCACAACTGTTTAACTAGAATTAAACAAAAACTTCATGATCATCCAACTCTGCTAGGTTCATCAGAAAACCAAAACTGCAAAGGATTATCATTTTTTCTTGGTAACTCCTCATTTTTTCAAAAAGGGGGAAGAAAAATCAAATCCTGAAGCGATTTGGGAATGAAGCTTAAGCTTGGTCCTGCTTGGCTACTGCAGTTTAAACTGAATTTCTCTTAAGTGGAAAAAAGTTCCCAGACAGCGTGGCAGATTAATCACACTGGCAACTGCACCTGGCCAGCCCCTTCCTGTTCAGCATTCAAATGGGTGTAGATTTGGGGACGCCAGCGCCGCCTGTATCACGTGGGCTGTTATTCCTCGTAGCTTCCAGCATTTCAGCTTGCAACGCTGCAGCGAGTTGAAATCTGCACAGGGTCAGGGAGCGTTTGGCAGGAGAAAGGGGGTTTGGCTGGCTGTGCATCAGGCATCACGTGAAATCCAGAGCAGTTACCGTATTTCAGTCTTGCTAGAACTGTCCTGGCATTTATTCTCCCAGCCAAAGAGGACTTGGTAGGTGGTGTCCATCTCACAGATTTGTCTGCACTCCAGAAACCAGGCCTGCACGTAGAAGAGAGTGGCTAGATTGTCATGGCGTTGCTTTATTTCAGACTCTGGTTCTCAGGCCTATAGGTGGGGTGGGGCCGGGGCTTCTGGAGGGAGGAACCCTGAGATTCCTCCAGGCCTTCGGGCCTGTCCCTTCCAGGGCCCTCCAGGACAGCCACCCTTGCTTTGTTTACATCATCACCTTGTGTGGTCCTCAGTGAGGTCCTGAGGGAGCATCACTGCTCCACTTTGTGGATGAGAAAACTGAGGCGTAGTGGGGTTAGCTAACTTCCTTAGGTCATGGAGTTAGGACACAGTGGAGCCACGACTCACCCCCAGATCTACTGGGCTCCAAACCAGGGTCACAGGCATGGCCCAGATTGTAGGCCAAATTCCCCTCTCTGCGTTTCTGTATGGCCCATGAGCTAAGAATGGTTTTAGCATTTTTAAGTGGTTGAAAAGCTCAAAAGAAGAATATTTTGTGACATATAAAAATTATATGAAATTAAAATGTCAGTGTATGTAAATAAAGGTTTTTTGGAGCATAGCTATGACCATTTGTTTGCATATTAGGTAGAATACGTACAATATGCTCTACAGAGGCAGAGGTGGGTAGTCGTGACAGAGACCGTACGGCCTCCAAAGCCTAAAGTATTTACTGTCTGGCCCTTTATAGAGAAAGCTTGCCGGCCTCTGTTCTAAACCTCTGTGTGGGCAGCCTCGAAGGCTCCTGCTGAGGAAGGCATGTGTGTGAATGCATGGAGGAGGACCACCCTCACCCGCTAAGTTCTAGGACCATATGGAGAAATATGGGGGCGTGATACTAGCCTCAGGTGGATTCAAAAATAGTTAGGGCAAATAGAGGTCTCTGGGGCATAGGCCGCAGGGCTCCATCCTCAGCCCTGTCCCGGTCAACACTTGTGTTACGAGCCTGAGCGAGGATACTGGGGCTCCCAGCTGATTGCTCTCGTTCCTTCTGCACAGAGCCCTGGCGTGATTCACCTTCCCCCCATGCCTGGGCTCAGAGGTCTGTGCATCCCTGGCTGCCACTGGACCAGGGATGATCCTGTGTCCAAATATGGTCCAGTCAGGCTGAAAGGAAGGACTTCTATTCCGTGACTGTTGGGGGATAGCTTCCTTTTCTCTCCTCGCCTCCCCGCCCCTCCCTCCCTCCCTTCCTGTGTCTCTATCTCCTTCTCTCTAGACATAACAAGGAAAAACATACCCACAACAGCCACCTGCAGGCTTCCTGAGACAACAAAGGGATGTCCTTAACAGTGTGCGGGTACAGTGAGAAGCAGAAAGAAACCCGAGTCCTTACCGTGACAGTAGGAGCTGCTAAATCCCCCCGCTGCCCCACCACGAGACTTCCTGCGGTAGATGATCTTAATTTCCCCTACAGTTAAAGCCATTTTGAGCCAGGCTTTTCTGTTACTGGTAATTGTTGTTCTCCAAAGTCTGGGAGACCAAAGCAGTGACTGTCTGCGCCGGGGGCTCATTCGTGGGCTCGCTGCCTGGACAGGGCTCTGGCCGTTTGCCGCCGGCCAAGCTGGGCCTGTCCTCCAGGTTTGGGACAGTAGCTGGGACTGTTTAACACTGTCTCATTTCTGGACTCCGGTTTTGTGAGGTTGATTGGTGAATAGAACTATAGTTATTTTCTGGCTTGTGTAGAAGGAAATCAATTTTGTATTTCTTCAGAACATGTGAGAGTTTCCTACAAAGGGAGATGGAAATGGAGGGAGACCTTTTCCGGCCAGCGCTGAGCTGGGCCCGAGTGGACTGCGAGGGGGCTGGCCCGGCTTTGATGAGCGCCGCATCCTGGGGCTTATAGGTTGTGTTGTCCCCCCAACCCCGCCCCCGTCCCCTCTGCCATTTGTGAAGGGGGTTGGCTGCATGTGGCAGAGGGAGGCACGATGGTGGTGCTGGCTAAAGCTGGATCGGATCTGCGGCTTGGGTTGGCAGAACAGCCTCCTTCACAGTTTTGAAAGCTCTTCTCCAGCCTTAACTAGTGTAATGATGGGGACCTCACTTGACCTCTAACTGGCTCACCCTTCCCGACCTTCAGGGAAGCAGGGCAGGATAACAGAGAGCACTGGGCTCAAGCCAGGCAGACCTCGGTTCAAATCCCAGCTGTACTGCTTTCACATGTAGGACCTTGGGCAAGTCTGGGGTCAGTGTCCCCCTGTGTAAATGGGGACAATAATATTTCTATTGCAAGGCTGCAGTGAGGAGTAGGTGAGATAGAGATGCAGCAGTGGTGCCGGTCATCTGAGTGATGTCTTCTGACCCCACCAATTCTCCAACTCCAGCTGGGTGTACAATTTGATTCTGACACTATCCAGCTGGACTCAATGTCGGATCCCACAAGTGAAGGGCTCATTCCCACAAGACTGCTGATTCAGATACCAGTCACAAATCCTGGGCCACCCGGACTTCTGACCAACTGGCTATAAGTTGGGGGTTCTCGTGACCCCCTCCTCATGTTTAATAATTTGCTAGAGTGGCTCATAGAACTCAGGAAAACGCTTTACTTTTGTGTACTGGTTTATTACAAAGGATGTAAGTGAGCAGTCAGTTGAAGAGGTACATGGGGTGAGAGGTCTGGAAGGGTCCCAAGTATACAAGCCTGTATGTCCTCATGGAGTCGGAGTGCATCACCCTCCTGGCATGTGGGTGTGTTCTCCAACCTGGAAGCTCCCCAAATCTCACTGTTGAAGACTTTTTATAACCCAGTTTCCAGCTCTCCTACTCTTCCCAGAAGTTGGAGGGTAGGGTTGAAAGTTCTGCTCTCTCCTTGTCTATCTGGCAATCAGCCTGAAGTGATCTAAGGGCCCCGCTGAGTCACCTTATTTAAACTCTGATATGGTCAGAGGGTTTATTATGAATAACAAAAGACACTCATATCACTGACCAAATTGCAGGGGTTTTAGGAGCGCTGTGCCAGGAGCCAGGGAAGAGACCATATTTCTTATTAAAGCACATCGTGATCATCCCTGAGGGAGCGTCATTGCTCCCATTTTAGGCATCCAGTGTAAGAGGAGCCAGGAACAGGAATGCTCTCCTTCCTGACTTTGATTCAGGCCTCCTGCAGGGTGAAAGCACTGTCCTAAGGCAGGAGCTGCCTGGATGGTCATTAAAAGATTTTTATCTCTGTAAAGGGAGGAACCCCTGATGTAGCATTTGCTGATTAAAGAGAAAGTGGTCATGTGTGGGTCTCCCCAGGCAGACGAGACAGTCAGCCCCAGGCTGGAGCTCAGGGCCAGTGGCAGAGATTAAGCAGTGAATGTTGGGTGGAAATCCACGCAGTGTGAGCAAGCAGTCCTGGTGCAGGGCAGGCTGGCTGAGGAGCAAGCAGAAGCCCTGTCACAGCCGGAGGCCAGCAGCAGAGCTGACCAGCGCCAAGATCCCTGAGGATGGCCCCCAGCGTGTGGCCCCAGGGCTCCGGCGGCCCGAGTGCTGGGCCCTCAGAGGACGGTGTCCCCGCAGGTCCATGACCGCCTGGATCGCTATTGCTGCGGCTTCGAGCCCGAGCCCTCAGACCCCTGTGTGGAAGAGAGGCTCCGAGAGAAATGCCGGAACCCGGGGGAGCTGCGGCTGGTCCACATCTTGGTATGTCCCCGGGTCGCCCCAGACTCAGGTCTTCCTGTCTCCATCAGCAGATGCTGTTGGCAAGTGTCAGAGATCATGTGACCTTGGGGTGTCCCAATCCTGTTCTTTTCAGCAGCAGAACCCTTTAAATGTTTTCAGGAAGCCTTAATATATAGAACTGACACAGGTGGAACTTCGAGGATGTGGTTTAGGTAGGTATGGGGTGTGGGCTGGAGCTGTTGTCACTAACTCCTCTGAGCCCTGAAGACTCCGGGGACGCCCTAAGGCTCCAGGAAGCAGAGTGTAATAACCGTGTGTCTAGTAGGATGCCCTCAATGTGCCAGTAAATATGGAAATTGGGGCCTGGAGCGGGGAAGGGGGTTTCCCAAGCTGCATGTCTGGTTGGTGGCAGTGACAGGGCGCTCTCCTGGCCCCTGATGGCTCACAGGCTGGGGCTGTTGGAGGAACACTGTGCTGCCTCCTGTGAAAACTACAGCCCAGGGTGGGAAGCCGTGTGCCGTGGCCATCGGTGAGAGGCTGGTGGGGCAGAACAGCCGCTTCTCCTGCATGAGGAGCAAAGTGCCACCCTAGGGAGGGGCTGCTCTGTCTTCCCCCAGTGAGGCTGGTGTCCTCACCGCCTCACCTTGGCCAGCTGCTTTGGACGGTAGCCGTCAGATGCTGCCCTGGGCCGAGCGTCAGGCAGCCCCACCAGCCCGCAGGCCAGGGCTGCCTCATGGTGCTGCTGGGTAGTGGGAACTCTCCCTCCCCTGCCCCAGAGCCACCTCTCTCCTTCCCCAGTAAAAGGCAGATATTCCTGGGAGAGGGAGGGCTTTTATATCCATCCTTTCCCCCTGGTGGGCAGCTGTCTCACACATCCTTCCCGATATCAGTTTTTGGAGGGAGGAGTCATCGGGTTTCGAGAAATAGATGATCCCTGGTGTGTGCAGGGGGGTGAGAGGTAGAAGAAGCAGAGAGAGGGGAAGCTGAGGTCCTGAAGACAAAAGTTCATACTTTAAGCCCAGGTTACTGAAGAGAATTATGGGAAACTACCAGGGAATCTTGGCAAATGTGTAGGAATGGAGTGTGTGCATGGGGGTGGGAGCCGGAAGAGATGGCCTCCTGTTCCCACCATACCAGAGTTTTAAGGTGCTAAAGAATTCCCTGCTGCTGATTTCAGTGTTTGTTTTTTGTTTTTGCGGTATGCGGGCCTCTCACTGCTGTGGCCTCTCCCGTTGCGGAGCACAGGCTCCGGACGCGCAGGCTCAGCAGCCATGGCTCACGGGCCCAGCCGCTCCGTGGCATGTGGGATCTTCCCGGACCGGGACACGAACCCATGTCCCCTGCATCGGCAGGCAGACTCCCAACCACTGCGCCACTAGGGAAGCCCTGATTTCAGTTTTGAAGAGTTTTCAGAAGCCCTAAAACTGTAGGGACAGAGGATGGGCAGTGCTATCTGAGGATGGAGGGTGTCTTGTGTCCTCGGTGATGCTCAGGGGAACACCTGGGACAGGGGCACAGGGCGCACGTGGGCGGGCATACGTGTATGAGGGTGTACATGTACGATACATCCCGCAGCCTCAGCCCCTGGGTGGGCTACCTCTGCCCCTTCCCATTTCCACCCGTGCTCCTCAGCCCTTCGGCCACCAGAACAGGAATCAGTCCCTCTGCCTTGCAATTTTGCAGAAGGTGCTGTGGCTTTTGGCTACGGGTCCAGGTTTGAACCAGCCAGCTACTGATTAGCTGTGTGACCTTAATGCAAATTACTTCTTTGTGCCTCTGTTTCTGTAAAATGAGGCTAATATCAGTGGCCACCTCCCAAGGTTGCTGGGAGGGTTCACTGAGAGGGTGCCTGGATGTCCTAAGCACGGCAGTGGCATGGAGTGAGCTCACTGCTCAGTGCGAGGGGACCATCTGGGCGAGTAGCAGGCTGGGTGGTGGGACTGACAGCTCAGGGCTCCCCAAGCTGCTGAGCCCCGACAGAGTCCAGGGGCACCGGCTAGGCTGCTCCCTGACTCTCCTCTGTCTCTGTCCATTTCTTGCCTGAGGTCCGGAGCAGTGATCTCTCTCATCTGGTCTACATCGATAACGCCGGCAACCTTCAGCACCCGGAGCACAAGCTGAATTTCCGGCTGCTGGAGGGCATCGACGGGTGAGGGTCAGAGCGGTTGGGTGGAGGTTCAGGGGCTGAGGCTTGATGGCCCTGCTGTAGACCTTGAACTGTGGCTCCAGAGAAGCCCACAGTCCCTCAGACAAAAGCTGCTGGATGAGCCTCAGAAGGGGATGAGGAGTCCTGGGAGAGCTGAGGGGATACAGCCAGCAGGCCCTTCAAGTCCATGATGGGCTGCCCCCTCCCCAGTATCCAGAGGGCCTCCAGGCCCTGCACAACATGGGCTGCCCTGCTGGGGAGTGGGCAGGCTGGCCCTTCCCTGGCAGGGAGCTAGCCTGGGAGACACCTTCCCTGCTCACACCTGCAGCGGCTGGGCCTTCCTAGGGCTCCTCCTCACTTCACCCGGGCCAGCAGAGTGGATTCACCCACCCAGGGAGGTGGGACCCATCGAAAGCTCTATCCCCTGCCTGCTGTCACAGCAGAGCGGGTGGAAGGGTTCCTGGATAACTAGTCAGCAGGTGGCCCCGGAGATTTTGCGGGCTGGCTTTGCGGGCCCCCAGCTGTGCAGGTTCTGGCCGACTGGCCTGGCCTTTCACGGCAACTCTCTGAGATGGCTTTTGCTCTTCCTTTCTGTTATGGGACCGGGGGACCTTCCTCCAGGTTTCCTGAGTCTGTCGTGAAGGTTCTCGCATCAGGGTGCCTACAGAATATGCTGCTCAAGTCACTGCAGACAGATCCGGTGTTCTGGGAAAGCCAAGGCGGGCAGCAGGGCCTACGGCGGGTCCTCCAGACCCTGGAGCGGCGAGGACAGGTCCTGCTGAGCCACATCCAGACGCACAACCTGACACTCTTCAGGGACGAGGGCCCGTAAGCCCCCACGGTCTGGGCGGGACTCTCACCTCACTGCAGGGGGAAGAAGCGGGGGCATCTCACGACATGACCTGAGTGGATAAGTGCCCATCCTCACGGCCACATTTTCTTGGGTTTACCCGCCTTGAAGACAAAAGGGAAAAGCCAGAAATCAGGAGGGCACCATGGATTCCACAGGACGTGTCATCTGGTTGGGATGGTGGAGGAGGTGGTAGGTGTTGGGTTTTCAGTCTCATCACGTTCTTTTCTGCCTGCTCAGCCCTGGCTATTTACTCCCTTGCACCAATAAATACACAAGAATGTTCTATGAACTGCCCCAGGTACTGTAAAGTCGTGCGTTCCACATGCACATGCGGAGCTGGACAACTCTGTGTGTGTGTGTGTGTGTGTGTGTGTGTGTGTGTGTGTGCGCGCATGTGTAGAGGTGTGTAGGTAGTTGTGCACGTGTGGTATGTGTGTATGCCCGCATGCATACATGAGATGAGCCTGATAAGGGATCTTCACAGAGTTGTACTTGTGGCCCAGAACTGCTCTGGCTGAAAGTGAACTCAGGTCCAAGAAATGAAACACTAAGCATTTCGTCTTTATAGGCTTTAGATGGTCAATCCTTATTCACTTATGTTTTTGGTTTAAGAATTATGAAAGTAATACATGCTCACTAAAAACAGATTCATAAATAACAGAAGCATGTAAGATAAAAAGTGAGAGTTCCAGAAACCCCCTAGAGATGTGATACGTATTTTAGTCACACTCACACTGCATGCAAATGAAAATATAATAAAGTAGGATATCTTTGTTTGTCAACTCACTATTTGTACTTTACTATGTTTACTATGTTCTCTATCCGCCATCTGGGTTGACCCAATTCTTATTCATGACTGCATGGAACTCCCAGGCAGGGACGTGTCACATTTCATTTAGCTGTTCTCATTATGATGAACATTTAGATCGTTCAGACTTTTCACCAATTCTGGACAGTGCTGCCATGAACATCTTTGCATGGTGTGCAAGTATTTCTGCTAGCTAGGTTTCTATGGGTGGGTTTCTGCATCAAAGTATATGGGCATTCTTTATGTTCAGAGACTGCCGAATCCCCTCCAAAATGGTGGTGTCAATTTGCCCTCATACACAGAGGGTAGGGGACTTACTATTTTCCCTACACCTCGTCAACACTTGCTATTCTCAAACTTTTTGTTTTTAATTCATCTGATAGGGAAACCTATTTCTAATTTTCATTTTTTATTGAAGTATAGTTGATTTACAATATCATGTTAATTTCAGGAATACAGGAAAGTGATTCGGTTATATATCTGTAATTTCAAATTATTTTCCATTATAAGTTATACAGGATATTGAATATTGTTCCCTTTGTTATACAGTAAATCCTTGTTGCTTATGAGTTTTATGTATAATAGTTTGTATCTGTTAATCCCAAACTCCTAATTTATCCCTCCCCATCCCTGTTCCTCTTTGGTAACCGTAAGTTTGTTTACTATGTCTGCAAGTCTGTTTCTGTTTTGTATATAGATTCATTTGTATTATTTCTTAGATCCCACATATAAGTGATATATAATATTTGTCTTTCTTTCTCTGGCTTACTTCACTAAGTATAATATTCTCTAAGTCCATCCATGTTGCTGCAAATGGCAATATTTCATTCTTTTAAAAAAATATTTATTTAGGCTGCACCAGGTCTTAGTTATGGCATGTGGACTTCTTAGTTGCAGCATGCAAACTCTTAGCTGTGGCATGAATGTGGGATCTAGTTCCTCAACCAGGGATTGAACCCAGGCCCCCTGCATTGGGAGCATGGAGTCTTACCCACTGGACCACCAGGGAAGTCCCAATATTTCATTCTTTTTTATGGCTGAGTAATATTCCATTGCACATGTATACCACATCTTCTTTTTTTTTTTTTTTACGGTACGCGGACCTCTCACTGTTGTGGCCTCTCCCCTTGCGGAGCACAGGCTCCGGACGCGCAGGCTCAGCGGCCATGGCTCACGGGCCCAGCTACTCCGCGGCATGTGGGATCTTCCCGGACCGGGGCACAAACCCGCGTCCCCTGCATTGGCAGGCGGACTCTCAACCACTGCGCCACCAGGGAAGCCCAACCACATCTTCTTAAACCAAATCGCCTGTTGATGGGCACTTGGGTTGTTTCCATGTCTTGGCTATTGTAAATCATGCTGCTATGAACATAGCAGTGCATGTATTTTTTTAAGTATAGTTTTGTCTGGATATATGCCCAGGATTAGGATTGCCGGATCATATGGCAACTCTATTTTTAGTTTTTTGAGGAAACTCTGTACCATTCTCCATAGTGGCTGCACCAATTTACATTCCCACCAACAGTGTAGGAGGGTTCCCTTTTCTCCACACCCTCTCCAGCATTTGTTATTGTAGACTTTTTAAGGCTGGCCATTCTGACCAGTGTGAGGTGGTACCACACTGTAGTTTTTATTTGTATTTCTCTAATAATTAGTGATGTTGAGCATCTTTCCATGTGCCTGTTGGCCATCTGTATGCCTTCTTTGGAGAAGTGTCTTTTTAGGTCTTCTGCCCATTTTTTGATTGGGTTGTTTTTGTTGCTGTTGTTGTTGAGTTGTATGAGCTATTTGTGTATTTTGGAAATTAAGCCCTTGTTGGTCGCATCATTTGCAAATATTTTCTCCCAGTCTACAGGTTGTCTTTTCATTTTGTTTATGATTTCCTTTGCTGTAGAAAAGCTTGTAAGTTTGATTAGTTTCCATTTGTTTAGTTTTGCTTTTATTTCTTTTGGCTTGGGAGACTGACCTAAGAAAATATTGGTACGATTTATGTTAGAGAATATTTTGCCTATGTTCTCTTCTAGGAGTTTTATGGTGTCATGTCTTATATTTAAGGCATTTTGAGTTTATTTTTGTGTATGGTGTGAGGGTGTGTTCCAACTTCGTTGATTTACATGCAGCTGTCCAACTTTCCCAACACTACTTGCTGAAGAGACCGTTTTTTTCTTTTTCCCTTTTTTCCATTGTATATTCTTGCCTACCTCTGGATCTATTTATATTGTCTGATTTTTTTTCCTTCCACTGTCTCTTGATATCCTGGGTATTTTAGTTGAATGTCAGACACTGTGTATAAAATATTGCAGAAGCTCTAAATGAGCCTTTAGCTTATGGCAGGCAGGTAGAATTAGGATAGATCGTTTTAATCCAATCACAGAATGGATTGGCTATCAGTCTTTATAAGATTTGGTTTACTTTTTTTTTTAATAACTTTAAAAATTATTTATTTATTTATGGCTGTGTTGGGTCTTTGTTGCTGCATGCGGGCTTTCTCTAGTTGCTACGAGCAGGGGCTACTCTTCATTGCGTTGGCTTCTCTTGTTGTGGAGCACGGGCTCTAGGCACGCGGGCTTCAGTAGTTGTGTCACGCGGGCTCAGTAACTGTGGCTCGTGAGGTCTAGAGCGCAGGCTCAGTAGTTGTGGCGCACAGGCTTAGCTGCTCCACGGCATGTGGGTTCTTCCCAGACCAGGGATCGAACATGTGTCCCCTGCATTGGCAGGTGGATTCTTAACCACTGAGCCACCAGGGAAGCCCTAGTTTACTTTTAGTTCACTTTTATTCCTAGGGTTGCAGGCCTTTAGGAGTTCCATTTGAAAGCATGAGGTGCTTACCAGAGTCTGTCTCTCTCTCTCTCCTTTTTTTTTTTTGGCCACGCGGCTTGCGGGATCTTAATTCCCCAATCAGGGATTGAACCTGCGCCCCCCGCAGTGGAAGCGTGGAGTTCTAACTACTGGACCGCCAGGGAAGTCCCAGGAGTCTTTCTTGTCAGGACTTCAAAATCGATTTTTATCTCCCATCCTTCTGAGGCCACAAAACTTCTGTTGGCTGCCACTTTCTGCTTTGTTTCTCTCAGCCTGCACTGTTTGTGAACTGGTGAATGCCTTGAGATAATAAACACGTCATTTTTCTGTACCACTGACAGGATCTTAGCCTCTCAAGCCATAGCTGTCTTAAAAGCTTGGAACTCTAATTTTTGCCTCCTCAGACCCTCCTCAGACTGCTGACATCTTTGCTCAGATTCTGTGTCACTTAAAAGCGTTTCTTTGTTGCTTAGTCTCTTTGGCTGTACCATCCAAGAACCCACATAGGCTTTGAGGGGAAAACAGCATAGAATGTCAGACTCACCTTAATTACTTTTCCATATATCTCTAATCTCAGATCCTCAGACTGTGACTGTCTTGGTAACCCTCCAGTCCCCAAAGAGATTTGTTTTAGTCCAGCCTTTTTAGCTGTTTTCAATGAGAGGGTTTTTTTTCCCTGCAACAAATTAATCTGGCGTTATCCTCCTTTTTTTTTGTTACTGTAAATATTGCTTCAGTGAACATCCTTACACATAAACATTTGTCTATATATCTCCTATTTTCTTAGGGTAGACTTGCCGTAATGAAAATTTCTGAGTCAAAGGGTACACCTTTTTAAGGCTTTTGATATATATTGTCAAGTTACTTTCCAAAAAGATTGTATCTATTTACATTGCCACTGTCTGTGTGTGAAGGTGCTTAACCCAAACGGTTAATTATTACTCTCTTATATAATATGCCAAGCTTCATAATAAGCAAGGATAGCTTCAAATGCCTGGAACCAATTGATTTTTACCCTTAAAATCAGAGCCGATAATCCAACATTTGTTGAAGATGGGAGCAGATGTAGTTATTGAAACATGTAATGAGACAGGCATGTTATATATGTTACAAGAAAATATTTGGTTTTGTAGAGGCAGTAGATTAGATTGCTGCCCCAATTCTTGACCTATCGCTACCTGTCTTCTTTGCTATGTGCCTTTTCACTTCAAAGCAGTGTGGTGTACATTGCTGATTCTGAGTTCAGCAATGTGACTTTCTTCGCCCAAAAGAATTGTTAGCAGACACGGTACAAGCAGAGGTGTGAAAAAGCACTTATATACAGTGGGGCCTGTGCTCTTGCTGTTTTGCCACATTCTTGAGAAGGTACACGCCTGCCCAAGTCCGTTGCATCCAGGAGGAGGGTGAGACATATGTAAGAGAACTGCCCCAGCTAAGCCGCCGCAGTCAACTCACAGACGCATAAGCAAACTGACGGAGATCAACCAGGGCAGTCCCCTGCCTGACATACACACATGGGAGTTGTAATAAAAAATGACTGTTACTGTGAGCCTCTGAATTTTGGGGTGGCTTGTGGTGCAGCAATAACCAACTGATAAGAAGGTAGCATTGCATGCATTTTACAGAGGAAAAAACTGGGGCTTAGGTAGGTTCAACACGTTTCTAGCTTATATTATCATATTAAGATGTCTCAGCAACCTATGAAATACATCCTATTAATATTATTACCATTTATGGAGAGCAAGCAATTTGCCCAAGGTCACACAGTTAGTAAGTGGTGAGTCAGATGTTGAAGCCAGGCCTCTCTCATTCTAAATTCCACGCATCACCCACCTCATCGTGCTCCTTCTACTAAAGTGGGTATAAAAGGGTGGTGTGACATAGGTAGAGGCATAAGTTAAAAATCTTGCACCCGCAGAGCTTACAACCCAAACGAGAAGACGAAGTGTACAGACACAAAACATTAAAGTATACGGTAATTTTATATCAGTGCCGAAGACTTTCAAGGCCGTGTCTCAAACCACTTCCTCTCAGCTTCCAACATAGTGATCTACAACTACCTGCTTGACATCTCTTAGATGTCTCAATCGTTCCTCAGACTCAATATGTCCAGAACTGACCTCATCATCTTTCCCTACATAGTCCTCTGCCAGCCTTCCCCATCTCAGTGACTGTCCACACATCCAAGCAATTGCTCAAGCCATTAATACAGATGACAACCTTGGTACCTCCCTCTCCTTTCCTCCCTGTATGCAATCCATCACAACTATTGCCAGTTACCTGCTAAATATCTGTTAAATCTGTTTACTTTTCTCCATCTCCACCGTCTCCATCAACTTGGTCTAAGCCACATCGACCCTTATTTTTTTTTTATTTTTTATTTTTTTGCGGTATGCGGGCCTCTCATTGTTGTGGCCTCTCCCGTTGCGGAGCACAGGCTCCGGACGCGCAGGCTCAGCGGCCATGGCTCACGGGCCCAGCCGCTCTGCGGCATGTGGGATCTTCCCGGACCGGGGCACGAACCCGTGTCCCCTGCATCGGCGGGCGGACTCTCAACCACTGCGCCACCAGGGAAGCCCGACCCTTATTTTTTAAATAGGCTTTTTGAGATATAATTGAAGTAGAATGAGTGGCACATATATAAAGTATACAAGTCGATGAGTTATGGCATATGTATCCACTCATGAAACGATCACCACAGTCAAAACAATCAACACATTCACTCCCCCAAAAGTTTCCTCATGTCCCTTTGTAATCATTTCTTCCTGCCCTTCCAGCCCTTCCTGCCTAGGGAACTACTGATCTTCTTTCTGTCCCTATAGATTTGCATTTTCTAGAATTTTATCTGAGTGGAATCATACAGGATGTCTGACTTCTTTCACTCGGCATATTTATGTTGTTATTGATATCACTAGTCCATTCCTTTTTGTTGTTGAGTAGTATTTCATTGCATAGATAGACCCCACAGGTTATCTATTTACTTTTTTTTTTTTTTTTGTGGTACGCAGCCCTCTCACTGTTGTGGCCTCTCCCGTTGCGGAGCACAGGCTCCGGGCGCGCAGGCTCAGCGGCCATGGCTCACGGGACCAGCCGCTCCGCAGCATGTGGGATCTTCCCGGACCGGGGCACGAACCCGTGTCCCCTGCATCGGCAGGCGGACTCTCAACCACTGCGCCACCAGGGGAGCCCCTCTATTTACTTTTTGACGGATATTTGGGTTGTTCTACTTTACCTGTATGAGTAGAGTTGCTGTGAACATTTGTGTACACGTCTTTGTATGGGTGTTTGCTTTCTTTTATCTTAATTAAATACCTAGGAGTGGAAAGGCTGCATTGTGTGGTAGGTGTATGTGTAACTTTTTAAGCATTTACCAAACTGCTTTCCAAAGTGGTTGTACCATTTTATTCCCCTTAAGTACCGTATGCTAGTTCCAATAGCCCCACATACTCACCAGCTTTTAGTATAATTTAATTTTTAATTTTAGTCATTCTAATATGTGAGTAATAGTATTCATTGTTCTTAATTTGCATTTCCCCAATAACTAATGATGCCAAGCATCTTTTCATGTGCTTATTTGCCAGTGACATAGCTTTTTTGGTTAAGTGTCTGCTCAAATCTTTGCCCATTTAAAAATGTTTGTCTTGGGACTTCCCTGGTGGCGCGGTGGTTAAGAATCCGCCTGCCAATGCAGGGGACACGGGTTCAAGCCCTGGTCCGGGAAGATCCCACATGCCACGGATCAACTAAGCCCGTGTGCCACAACTACTGAGCCTGTGCTCTAGAGCCTGTGAGCCACAAATACAGAAGCCCACATGCCACAACTACTAAAGCCCGGGCACCTAGAGCCCGTGCTCCGCAGCAAGAGAAGCCACTACAGTGAGAAGCCCGCGTACCACAACGAAGAGTAGCCCCCGCTCACTGCAACTAGAGAAAGCCTGCATGCAGCAATGAAGACCCAATGCAGCCAAAAATAAATAAATAAATTCATAAAAAAAGTTTGTCTTTCTATTGTTGAGTTTTAAGAGTTCTTTATATATTCTAAATACAAGTCCTCTGTCAAATATATGTTTACAAATATTTTCTACCAGTCTGTGACTTGCCTTTTTCATTTTCTTACCAGTATCTTTTGAAGAGCAAAAGTTTTTTGTTTTGTTTTGTGTTTTTTTTTAAGTTTTTTGTTTTGATTAGGTCCAATTTATTAATATTTTTCTTTTAAGGGATATTTTATAGGGTTATCAAGTTATCTATTTTTTCTAGAATTTTGATACTTTGTATCTTTCAAGTTTCGATGGTTTTTAACTCTTATTGTCATTAAATTGTTCATAACTTTTCCTTATCAACCTTTTAATATCAGTGAAATCTGTATGATGTCGCCTCTCTCATTCATAGTATTGGTAATCTTTTAATGTTTCTTTTTATTCTGCTCAGTCTTGCTAAAGGCTTACAAATTCTCGAAGAGTCAGCTTTGGGTTTCATTGATTTTTCTCTATTTTTCTGTTTTCTATTCCTATTTCTACTGATGTTCTGATCTGTGGTTTCCTTTTCATCTGCTTACTCTTGGTTTAATTTTTTTTCTTTTAAGTTTCTCAAGGTAGAAGCTGAAGTCATCAATTTGAAAACTTTTTTTTTTAAAACCTAGGCCTTTAGTGCTATAAATTTCTCTTTAGGTACTGTTAGTGACATCTTACAAGTTTAGATTGTTGGGTTTTTGTTTTCATTCATTCATATTTTCTAATTTCCTTTTTGATCCATGAGTTATTTATAAATGTGTCATTTAGTTTTCAAAAATTGGGGGGGTTTCCAGGTATGTTTTCATCATTGATTTCAGATTTAATTCCACTTTGGTGAGAGAACCTACTTTTAACTTGAATCATTTTAAGTTTATTAAGACTTATTTTATGCACCAAAATATTGTCTGTCTTGGTAAATGGTCTATGTTCATTTGAAAAAAATGAATATTCTACTATTTGGGGTATTCTTTAAATGTCAGTTAGGTCAAGTTGGTTGTCTTCTATATTTTTACTTACATATTCAAGTCTTCTACATTTTCAGTGATTTTCTCTCTGCTTGTCTTATTAATTATTCAGAGGGAGGTTTGCAATCTCCCAGCCCCGTGTGAGCTCTGGGAACTATTCCCTCTAATCCTTTTAGGTGACTCTTTCTTTGGCCTCTGGGAGTTTCCTCATACACATACACTGATCGATATTCAACCAAAAATTTGAGGGGGACCCTATCCAGAGCTCTAGAACTCTCTCTTTTATTTTATTATTTTTCAAATTGAAGTATAGTTGATTTACAGTGATTCAGGCATGTAGCATAGTGACACATATATATATATATATTTCTTTTTTAGATTTTTTCCATTATAGGTTATTACAAGATATTGAATATAGTTCCCTGTGCTATACAGTAGGTCCTTGTTGTTTATCTATTTTATATATAGTAGAGTGTATCTGTTAATCCCAAATTCCCAATTTATCCCTTCCCCCGACTTCCCCTTTGGTAACCATAAGTTTGTTCTGTATGTCTGTGAGTCTATTTCTGTTTTATTTCTTTTTCTTTTTTTTTTTTCTACGGTACGTGGGCCTCTCACTGTTGTGGCCTCTCCCGTTGCGGAGCACAGGCTCCGGACGCGCAGGCTAAGCGGCCATGGCTTCACGGGCCCAGCCACTCCGCGGCATGTGGGATCTTCCTGGACCGGGGCACGAACCCATGTCCCCTGCATCGGCAGGCGGACTCTCAACCACTGCGTCACCAGGGAAGCCCTCTGTTTTATAAATAAGTTCATTTGTATCATTTTTTTAAGATTCCACATATAAGTATTAGCATATAATATTTGTCTTTCTCTGTCTGACTTACTTCACGTAGTATGATCATCTCTAGGTCCATCTGTGTTATTGCAAATGGCATCATCTCATTCTTTTTTATGGCTAGAACTCTCTCTTTCTGTTTGAGTTCTATCCAGTACTCCGCCCTTTGAACTCTGGCTGCTCTGGCTCCCCAAGACTTCCAGCTCTTTTTCTCAACTCAGGACTCTGCCTGGTTTCCTTTTCTTTTGGCCTAGAAACTCTCCATGCAGTAAGCTGGGGAAATTATAAACTCTAGCTCATTTGTTTATTCTCTCTCAGGGATCACTGTGCATCATCAAGCATGCTCGATGTCTTAAAAACCATCATTTCATATGCTTTGTTCAATTTTATAACTATTTCAGGCTAGAGGATAAATCTGGTCCCTGTTACTCTATTTGGGCTGGAGCAGAAATCCTGCCATCAACTCTTGACTTCATGACTTCTTCCACTCTTTCCTACTCTGACCCATTCTCTGCCCAGCAACTATCTTTTCTCTTTTAAAAATCTATTAAATTTAAAAATCTAATTACATCGCTTTCTAGCTTAACAATCTTCAATGGCTTCCACTGCTCTAGAACAGAGACCAAAACCTCGAGCACAGCTCACACAGCACTGCACAGTACGTTTCATGCTCACCTTTTCAGCCTTATTTAGCCCCACATCATCCTCTTGCTCTTTGACCTCTAGCCTCACTACTGTGGTCCCTGGTGCCTCAGGGTCTTTGCACATGCTATTTCTTCTGCCTGAAATGCTCTTCCCATCTCTCTCTCACCTCTAGTTAGATAACTCTCACATCTTCCTCAAAGAAGCCCTCCATGATTTCTCAAGCCAGAGTATGTTTTCCTGCCATCCTTTCCCTGAACTCACAGTTCTTTTATTCTGCCTCACGTTTTCACTGATTTTATTATATACTTGCATGCTTATTTAATCAACATGAGACTTCTTTGCTAGATTTTAAGCTCCAGGACATTGCAGATAGTGTCTGTGTTGTTCTTCATTGCAGCTACAGGATCTGGCACAGGGCTTCACACAGAGTGATGAGTTAGTGAATAAAGGAGGGAAAGTACAGCAGATGCTGTCATTGCCAACCCACATCCCCTCAACCTTCCCCACTCCCTTGTATAATGATGGCTTCTTGAGGAACACCCCTGGGATTCTCCATCTGAGGGCTTTCTCCATGAGTGCAGGGAAGGAAGTTCTGAGACTCCTAGAAACAGCTTGTGCAAAATGGATAGGAGGTGAAGGATAAAAGCCTCCATTCCTACCCCACTCAGGGAAGATGACAGTGAGGTGGGGTCTGTGCAGTCTCCAGAGCTCCCCAGTGGGACTGAGACACTGATTCCCACAGTGGTGGTATTAATTCCCCCTATATTAGCTTCCTTCCCTTCCTGTATCACTTCTCCAGCCCTTGGCTGGAGCTTCCTGGTACCGCCTCTCAAACTACTTTCTCTCAAATTCTTGTTTTGGGGGAACCCAACTTAAGAGAATGACACAACAAATGAAAGTCATAGAGGAGTGAGAGATTCCTGTAGGTGCGGATGATCCAGATGGTATATGCAGCATCTGGTGTGTTCGCTGGGTTTTGGAAGTCTGGCATCGGAGGAGGAACAAGGGGCGAGCTCTATGTGCAAACTCCAAGGGCAGGTGTGGGAAGTGAGCAGCCTGTATCGGATTTCCTTCTCTGCCCCAGGAATGGAATGACTTTTCTGTTCCAACAAGCTATCTTTGTTTTGTTTTAAGAGTTCTCCTCTCTCATCTTCAGGAATCTCATCTTCATCTCCTCTCTCCTTTCTCTTCTGAACTGATGAATCTTCATATGCCAGTGAGATCATTTGCTCTTTAGGCCACACTGCTGACGCCAGCCTTATTACTACTGCTTTTACAAAATGTCTGTTTCACAAGCCGGGATTAAGTTCTTGACAGAGGAACGAAATATGGGACAGAGCGCGTTCAAGAGCCTGGTCTTCATCCCCCGAAACTCAGGCCAAGGGCTGGCGATTTCTCCTGTGACGGCAATCTAACGAGAGCAGGACAGAGGGTTTCTTTTTCCTCCAGAATGATTTAGAATGTCTTTCAGATGATTGCCCCCTTCTAGCCTGGCTATGAATCAGGTAGATTCAATCAGACTAGAAGAGTTTTTCCAAAATTAAAGGAAGCAAAGCCAGCAAGCCTTCAACCTTGTCTTTGATGAATGTAAGACAACTCTAAGACATTTGGCTCAAATGTCTCCTCTGAGGTTATGCAGTCTGAAAATACACATTGAAGATCCCCCCCCAAACACTGATAAATACCCCCAAATGATATATTGCCCAGAGTGTTTGCTGAATGAAGGAAATTGTTGAAGGATGGTGTTCCCCATGTAGAATTAGAGACCCAGAGCTCCTCTTAACTTCAGTGGGAGACTCCCAGCAGCGAGCAGTGGTGTTGCACGTCGCGTCTGCGTGAAAGTCAACTTGCCTATAGCTGGGCCTCCACAAACCAACTGCCGCCCTCATCAGCAGACATTCTCTTGCTAGAATTTGTGTGTGGTGCACAGTGGATTGTTTAGGTAGTTTGAAAAAAAAAATAGAATCTCCTTGGGCGACTAAGCAACTGAGCTCATCTGGGGCACCATCCCAGGCAGAGACGTTATCCATCTTGCTGTCTCTCTGAGGTTTCACCTGGATATAGTGCATTCTCTAGTCATGCTGCCTCTGGACAGTCAACCAAACAATGGTGAAGGCTGATGGAGATACACAGAAGAAACTAAGTCAGGGACTACCGACAACTCTGGAGTCTTGTGAAGGGCTGGCTCATTCAGAGGTTTCAATAGGTAGAGTCGATGGTAGGTGAAGTTGGTCATTCTTGCAGAATGAAAAGACACTCGGGGAGAAGTGAGATGGACCACAGGAAGAAAAAAATTAAAGATGAACACTTTCATTAATGGATCATCCCCCCGCTCTCTTTGCCTGTTCTCCTTAAGCACCTTGGGTTGGAACTCCCAGCCCCCAACCTTGAAGGGCCAGCTGGAAAGGTACCTCCTTACTGGTTAATAGTTAACATGTACTGAACACTTAATCGTATGACAGACATTGGCCAATAGCTTCACAGCCTTATTCTATCTGATTTTCATGCAGCCATGTAAAAAGATAAAGAAAAATGTCTTAAAAACTGGCAAGAGAATTCCTCTTATGAGAGGGACTGTCTTTTGAAAAGCAACTACATGAGGTGCTTGGTGAGGGTAGCAGATACAGAAGTCTGCACTCATCAGGATCTCACTCTGCCCTCACTCCAACCCCCTTCCACCAGGCTGCCCACACTGGAGATGGAGAAATACAAACTCCGTCTCCCAGACTCTTTGCAACAAGGGATCCCTGGGACCAAGTCTCCACCAAACAGATGCACCCTATAAAACGTGGAAGAAGAAAGAGAACGCCATGAGGTGGTACCCCTGCCAGGGGAAATGGTGGCAGAGGACGGTGGTTTCTCTATAGCTGGCAGAGTCAGTGGTATTTTCCATCCCATGGCACAGCAGCATGATCCCAGAGGTGGGGAGGCAGCTGCTCCCTCGGCAGTTCGGTTCTCAGACATTGCGGGAATTGTTCCTAGAAAACCAGTCTAGAGTCTGTTCCTCATCCATTCCAGTGAACCTCTGAGTCACCTAATATTCCTTAATAAATCCTATTCTGTGTCCTCCTAAGGGCTGCAGAGAAACATTTATGCTCCCCTCCCTACTTCACTACTTTGGCTGAGACGGAACCCCCAGCCACATTCCTGTTCCCTGTCTCTACCCACCTCCTCCAGGGGAAGAGAAGTTGCTAATCGGATGGGTCAGAGCCTGACATTCACTGAGACATTGCATGTAGTGAAAATGCATGTCCATGAATCCTTTCCTGCTGTAAGAAACAGCTGTGGTGTGTAAGCATATGCACATATATGAGAACACATCTCCAGTATAAATTCCTAGCAGGGGATTTCTGAGTCAAGAGGTAAGTGTATTTAAATTTTTAAATTTTGATAGCTATTTCTGAATTGTCCTCCAAAAAGTCTGCACCTCATGGCAGCCTACCCAATATCCATTCTCCCTTACTCCCTTAATAATCAAAAAGCTACATTTGGGGGCCTCCCTTGTAGATGGGGTGGCCAGTGAGATGGAAGCAGAAGTTTTGAGTGAGACTTCCAGGAAAGTCCTTTTTGCTTCCAGTCCTTTTTCCTCTTCCAAATGGTCTCTGTTGTGATGGCAGGAGCTGCAGCAGCCTTCTTGTAACCTTGAGGATGGACACCATGCACTAAGGAGGGGGGAGCAGGGAGGCCAAATGAGTCTGGGTCCTTGAAAGCCCTGTTAGAGCTTTCAAACAGCTCTGGGCTGTTTCTCAGACCTGAGCAAACAAAGTCTTAATTGTTCTAAGCTACTGCAGGCAGCCCTCTGTTGCTAACGGCCCAAAGCAGTCCCTGACTTATTCACACTGATTTATATTCTCATCTGTAGTGTGTGACAGCACCTTTTCCCTCATACCCTCGCCATCTACTAGGTATTACAACATACCCTATTGTTTTAGCATTTAATTAATTTTTTATTGAGGTATAACTGACATACAACATTGTATTAGTTTCATGTGTACAACATAATGATTCAATGTTTGTATATATTGTGAAATGACCACTACAATAAGTCTAGTTAATATGCCTATACATAGTTACAGAATTTTTTTTCTTATGGTGAGAATTTTTAAGACCCGTCTTAGCAACTTTCAAATATGCAATACAGTATTATTAGCTAATCACCATGCTGTACATTACAGCCTCATGACTTATTTATTTTATAACTGAAAGTTTGTACCTTTTGACTCTATACACCCCTTTTGCCCACCTCCCATGCCCTAGCCTCTGGCAACCACCAATCTGTTCTCTGTGTCTATGAACTTGGTTTTTTTTGGGGGGGGGGCGTCCTAGATTCCACATATAAATTAGGTCATACAGTATTTGTCTTTCTCTGTCTCGCTAACTTCACTTAGCCAATGTTCCCTGTTTTTAACCTCTAAGTTTCCAGCAAAATTATCCTCTAAGAAATTCAGGACATCGGGTGGGAGAACGTGAAGTAAACCACTGAGTTGGAGATTTCAGAAGCAGCCATGTTCAGGGGGTAACTGCAGCTATTTGCATAAATGAGCCAACAGAGGAAGACAAGCAAATGACCCAGGACCGTCCTGTAGCAGGTGGGGCAGCCAGTTTGCCAGATTCTCAGTTGGGTATTCCCCACGTATGTCTACCAAAGGCACTGTTTTTTCTTTGTAACTGTGAGCATTTGCCACTAAAGGATGTGTCTTCTCTCTCACATTCAGAGTGAAATCTTCTTCTGGAAGCATGAGCAGGACAATTAAAATAACAGTCATTGGCAGGAGCAAAAGGAAAAAGGCAGTGTTGGGGGAGAGGAGATGAAAGAATGGGATGATTTTGAATTATACAAATTTTACATCTTCCTCCAAAACTTAAAGTTTATTTAAGGCAATCGTTTGAGCTTCAGTTTCAGGAAATTAATGTGTCTTTTATAATTATCCCTCTTCCTAGGTAGCACTTAATTATCTATAGAAGTCAGGGTGTCGTGGGGGAGACTCCTCAAAGCTGTGATTATACCTCCTGCTTATCTGCGGGGAGCGCCCCCTGTGGGAGGAGAAGTGGAATGTCCCCATGGCAAACAGGCTTGGAGAGCCCAAATACTAGCAAAATGTCTTAACATGCCATCAGTGAGCTGGGCAAATATAACCTAAAAACATACACTAGGGGAGGTTTACAAAAATTGTATTTCCTCAAAAGTAATTATTAAAATTTTAAAAACATTTTTTTAATGAATGGTTAAATTTTTTTTTTTAACATATATGTTTATTTATTTATTTATTTTTGGCTGCATTGGGTCTTCCTTGCTGTGCATGGGCTTTTTCTCTAGTTGCGGAGAGCAGGGGTCACTCTTCATTGTGGTGCACGGGCCTCTCATTGCGGTGGCCTCTCTTGTGAGCACAGGCTCTAGGTGCGCAGGTTCAGTAGTTGTGGCTCACAGGCCCCAGAGTACAGGCTCAGCAGTTGTGGTGCACAGGCCCAGTTGCTTTGCGGCATGTGGAATCCTCCCGGACCAAGGCGCGAACATGTGTCTCCCTGCATTGGCAGGTGGATTCTTAACCCCTGCGCCACCAGGGAAGTCCTAAAAGCATATTTTTACAGCCATTGAAAACCTCATTCCGCTTCCATAGCCAGAGAAACCAGCCCGGGATTAACGGCTGGGTAGAAGGGCTCTTGTTCTCTGCCTCTTCTCTTAATCCAGCTCTCTGGGGCCTTGCCCTGGCCTTGTTTTCTGATCTGGGCACAGATTCCACTGAGATTATTTGGCTTCCTGTTTAGCCATTTGCTTTGAGCGTGCAGATTCCTTTTAAAGATCCTAATACGGTAGATGCATGGGTTTCAAACTGAGTACAGTAGAGCTATAACAGGCTGCTAGAATTTCTCCCTTAATTTAACCAATGTGTATTTTTTTTAGTCATATTTTTGGGCACCACCTTGAATCAGGACAGTAGAGGCAAGGTTGGAAGAGGATGAGGGGGAGGATAAAAATGGCAGGAATTTACACAACTTGGTGGTGAGGAGAGAGAAGGTGAAAGTGACTTGGAGGTTTCAGGGCCCTGGAGAGTTTGGAGAGGCTGGGATGGAGTCACACCAAGCTGGGTTCCATCTCCCTCCATTTGCTAGCTACTTGCCCCTGGGCAAAATGTTTACTGATTCTTAGCCTTTCTCATCTATAAACTGGGGACAAATATAATCTACTAGGAAACCATAAACAAGACAAAAAGACAACCCTCAGAAAGGGAGAAAATATTTGCAAATGAAACAACTGACAAAGGATTAATCTCCAAAATATACAAGCAGCACATGCAGCTCAATATCAAAAAAACAAACAACCCAATCCAAAAATGAGCAGAAGACCTAAATAGACATTTCTCCAAAGAAGATATACAGATTGCTAACAAACACATGAAAGTATGCTCAGCATCACTAATCATTAGAGAAAAGCAAATCAAAACCACAATGACGTATCACCTCACAGCAGTCAGAATGGCCATCATCAAAAAATCTAGAAACAATAAATGCTGGAGAGGGTGTGGAGAAAAGGGAACCCTCCTGCACTGTTAGTGGGAATGTAAATTGATATAGCCACTATGGAGAACAGTATGGAGGTTCCTTAAAAAACTAAAAATAGAATTACCATATGATCCAGCAATCCCACTACTGGGCATATACCCAGAGAAAACCATAATTCAAAAAGACACATGCACCCCAATGTTCATTGCAGCACTATTTACAATAGCCAGGACATGGAAGCAACCTAAGTGTCCATCAACAGATGAATGGATAAAGAAGATGTGGTACATATATATACAATGGAATATTACTCAGCCATAAAAAGGAATGAAATTGAGTTATTTGTAATGACAGACCTAGAGTCTGTCATACAGAGTGAAGTAAGTCAGAAAGAGAACAACAAATGCTAACTCATATATATGGAATCTAAAAAAACGGTACTGGGATTTCCCTGGTGGCAGAACGGTTGGGAATCTGCCTGCCAATGCAGGGGACACGGGTTCGATCCCCGGTCTGGGAAGATCCCACATGTCGCAGAGCAACTAAGCCCATGCACCACAACTACTGAGCCTGTGCTCTAGAGCCTGCGAGCCACAACTACTGAGACTGCGTGCCACAACTACTGAAGCCCGTGCACCTAGAGCCCGTGCTCAGCAACAAGAGAAGCCGCCACAGTGAGAAGACTGTGCACTGCAACAGAGTAGCCCCACTTGCTGCAACTAGAGAAAGCCTGTGCGTAGCAACGAAGACCCAATGCAGCCACCCCCCAAAAATAAATAAATAAATAAATTTATTTAAAAAAATAACGGTACTGATGAACATAGTGGTAGGGCAGGAATAAGGACGCAGACGTAGAGAACGGACTTGAGGACACAGGGGGAGGGGAAGCTGGGACGAAATGAGAGAGTGGCATGGACATATATACACTACCAAATGTAAAATAGCTAGCTAGTGGGAAGCAGCTGCATAGCACAGGGAGATCAGCTCAATGCTTTGTGACGACCTAGAGGGGTGGGATAGGGAGGGTGGGAGGGAGACACAAGAGGGAGGGGATATGGGGATATATGTATACATATAGGTGACTAACACAACATTGTAAAGCAATTATAATCCAATAAAGATGTGAAAAAAATAATCTACTGCATGAGGTTGTTGTGAGGATTAAACGAGATCATTTCCATCTAAAGCCAAGCACATAATAGGTACTGAACAGATGGTATCTCTGATTATCATTATGGTAGCCAGCCTCCAAGAGGGTCTTCAAAGATCCTTGTCGCTTGGTATTTGTACCCTTGCACAGTCCCTTTCCACATGAATCAGTGTCAACCTATGTGACCAATAGAATACACAGACGGGACATGGTATGAGGCCTCTGAGGCTAGGTCACAAAGGGTATTCTTCTGCCTTGGTCTCTTCTCAGCTTCTGCCTTGGTCTCTTAAATCACTTGCTCTGGGGAAGCAAACTGCCTGGCCGCGGGGACACTCAAGAGGCCGTATAGACAGGTCCACATGGAGAAGAACGAACTTTCCAGCCACGTGAACCAGCCCTCTTGGAAGCAGATCCTCCCGTCTCTGTCAGCTTTCAGTTGACTGCAGTCTCAGCCAACATCTGATTGCAACTTTATGAGAGACCCTGAACCAGAACCAATGAGCCAAGTCATTTCCAGATTCTGGCCCCAAAGAAACTGTGAGATATAATAAATGATTATTGTTGCTTTAAGCCAGTACGTTTGGGGATTTGTTATGCAGTGTTAGACAAGTGTAATACAAGGATATTATTTATCTAATGTTACATAACCGTATTCCAAAACATAGCGGCTTGAAAATCACAAAAATCATGTATTACTTATTGTAATTTCCGTGGGTCAAAAATTTAAACAAGGCGACAGGAACAGCTTATCTCTGTTCTGTGATGTCTGGGGTATCAGCTGAGGTAGCTTGAAGGCTGGAAGGTGGAATCGCCTTAGGGCTCATTCACTCACATATCTGACAATTGCTACTGGTTGTCAGCTGAAGGCCTGCCTGGGGCCGTTGCCTGGTACACCCATTGTTATGGAATGAATTGTGTCTCCCCCCCAAAATTCATATGTTGTAGTCCTAACTAACCTCCAGTACCTCAGAATGTGACTGTATTTAGAGATAGGGACTTTAAGAGGTAATTAAGCTCAAACGAGGCCATTTAGAGTGGGCCCTAATCCAATCTGATGGACTTGTGTCCTAACAAGAGAGGAAGAGACACCAAGGACGCTTGTGCACAGAGTAAAGGCCATGGGATCACACACAGAGAGGGTGGCCATCGGCAAGCCAAGGAGAGAGGCCTCAGGAGAGAAACCAAACCTGCCACCACCTTGGTGTTGGACTTCTATCCTCCAGGAATGTGAGAAAATAAATTTCTTTTGTTTAAGCCACCCAGTCGGTGGCAGCCCTAGCAAACGAATGTGCCCATGCATGTCCTTTCCATGTGGCCTGAACTTCCTCATGACATGGCAGCTATGTTCCAAAGGCTACCAGAGAGACAGAGACAGAGGTGTAGATGCTGTCTTTTTTAAGACCTAGTTTCAGAAATCACATCGTATTGCTTCTGACATATTTTATTCATTAGCAGTGAGTCATTATATTATGCCACTAAGTGAATCACTAAGTTATTCAAGGGAAAAATAATTCAACTTCATCATTTGAAAGAAGGAGAGTAAAATAATTTGCAGATCTATTTAAAATCATTACCATCATCGTCATGTTCATCACATAGACTTTAAGATGCTGTCAGGTAAGCCAGGTAGAAATAGGCCCCAAGCAACTTGATCGGAAGTGTGGATCTGGAACTCAGGACTAGAGATGTGGATTTGGGAGTCATCCACATATAGAAATAGAAAGGGAATGTGACCCCAGAGGAAGGGAGAGGACTCAGTCATGAGGAATGCCAAACCCAGCTTGGTGCTGCATAAATACTTGATTTATTGAAAGTATTGGTTAAGGCTTCAAAAAGACAGCTACTCAGCCCACCTTGGGTATTTACTACAAAGGAAAGTACTTGTTTTTTCCCAGTCTGTCAAAGCTTCCTACCAGCAACTAAAGCACTGCCTAATGCTCCACAACCAGAATAGTTTTTAAAACATGATTGGCTCATAAAATGAAACATCATCCTTGTCTGCAAACTGGGTCCTAGGGAACCCACAGGCTATGTCCTTTGGGATCTTAACCAGAAGACTGCTTTGTCCAGAACTCAATCCCTTCCCACCTTTAGTAATGGGCTGCTTTCTTGGGCTGCTCGGTACCTCTTTCCATCGGCTGACCACTGCTGGCTTTCTTGTAGAGCAGGGTTCCCCAAGCCTTGGCCTCGGACCAGGACGGGTCCGCGGCCTGTCAAGACCTGGGCTGCACAGCAGGAGGTGACCGGCGGGCAAGGGAGCAAAGCATCACTCGCTGTACCGTGTGAACCATCCCCACCTCCGCCCCCCGGCCCCGTCCGTGGAAAAAGTGTCTTCCGCGAAACCGGTCCCTGTTGCCAAAAAGGTTGGGGACCCCCGTTGTAGAGAACCGTGAACTCAACCTAGGAGCTTTTTTTAAAACTAAATACGACTTAAATTTAAACCCTAAATTTAAAATACATGTTCATTGTGGGGGTGGGGGAGAAATATATATATATAGGTAATTAACAAGATGAAAATAAAAATCACCTATAATCTCACTACACAGGGCATGTGCTGACATCCTTCTGGACTCTTTTGCACAAATATACTCTTTTTAAAAAGGGGTCACTTTGAATGTTTTGGTGCTTTTTAAAAATTAAATGATATAATATGAAATATCTTCCAAGTTAAGTGAATATTATTTTGCAACATTCTTTTAATAATTTCCCAGATGGTCCATGATGTTATTTAATCAATCCTGTATGGCTAAGGACCTAAGTAATGTCCATGGTTTGTTTTTTTTATTTGTTTGTTTGTTTCTTTTTAAAAACTTTTAATTTTGAAATAATTATAGATTCATAAGAAGTTGCAAAGATAGTAGAGAGAGTTTCCTTGGAACCTTTCATCCAGTTTCCCCCAATGGTTACATTTTACATAATTATAGTACAGTATCCAAACCAGGTGTTTGACATTGGTATAAAGTTGTGTATGGTTCTGTGTCATTTTATCACATGTGTAGATTTGTGTAACCACCACCACAATCAAGTACCTGAAAGATCTCCCTCCTGCTACCCTTATATAGTCACACTCACCACTTCCCCCTCTACCCCATCCCTAACTCCTGACAGCCACTAATCTGTTCTCCATCTCTACAGTTTTATCATTTCAAGAATGTCATATAAATGGAATCATATATATGTAACCCTTTGCGATTGACATCTTTTCACTCAACATAATGCCTTTGATATCCATCCAAGTTGTTGCCTGTATCAATTGTCCATTCCTTTGTAGTACTGAATAGTATTCTATGGTATGGATCCACTACGGTTTGTTTAACCATTCATCTGTTGAGGGACATTTTGTTTGTTTCCAGTTTTGGGGTATTACAAATAAAGCAGCTGTGAACAACTGGTACAAGTTTTTGTGTGAGTTTTCATTTCTCCGGGATAAATGCCCAGGAGTGTGATTGATGAGTCATATGGTAAGTGCATTTTTTTTTTTTTAAGAAATTATTTTTTTTAAGAAACTACCAAACTATTTCCACCAGCCATGTATGAGAGATAGAGTTCTCTGCATACTCACCAGCATTTGATATTGACATTATTTTTTAATTTAGCTGTTCTCATCATGGTATTAATTTGCATTTCCCTAAGGGCTAGTGATGTTGAGCATCTTTTCATTTTTTTATGTATTTATTTGCCATATATATATATATATATATATTCAGTAAAATGTCTATTAATGTCTTTTGCTAATTTTTATATTTATGGTCCAGGATAGAGTTTATTTTAATATATATACTGCGGGTGTTGGAAAAAATGTGTATTCTTTTGTTGTTTAATGGAGTGTTATGTTATATCAATTAGATCCTGTTGGTTTTGGTGTTGTTGAGCTTTTCTGTATCCTTGCTGACTATTTGCTTAGTTGTTCTATCAGTTGTTGAGAGAAGGATGTTGAAGTCTCCAACTGTAATTACAGGTTTGTCTATTTCTACTTTTAGTTCCATCAGTATTTGATTCATTTATTTTGAGGCTCTATTGTCAGGTACATTCACATTTAGGATTATTATGTCTTGTTGGTGAATTGACCCTTTTGTCATTACATAATATCCTTTCTTATCCCTGATGATCTTCCTTGCTCTTGATTCTACTTTGAAATTAATATAGCCACTCCAGCCTTATAACTTATTATCATTATAAACAACACTGTTCAGCCTTTGCACTCAACTACATTTATTAGAATTTCTTGGTTAGAGGTCTGTATGTTTTTAAAGGCTTTTGACTGTATTGTCAAATTGCCCTGCATAAATTTACGAACTTTTACTGCCTCACCACTTGGGCATTATCATTTAAAATAATTATAAATGAAATACAGGGTTTTCCCAATTCGAGAGACAGAAGTGTTATCTCATAGATCAGCGGAGGTGCAGGTAGTCATAGTTGGTACACATCTAAATGAATAAAATTTTCATCTATACTAGCAAAAATTCAAGAGGTCTAAAATTCATAAATGAAGAAGTAGGGAGATATATATATTGATATATATGTTGATATATATATATATATATATATATATATCTCGACAGTCGGCAGTAAATTCCAAATGCAGCAGCCATAAGACTTGGGAATATTGCCCTTAAGGAGCAGGTCGGTCCTGGTGGGATAGAGTGGGGCTGAGGGATTGGAGCAGAGGAATGGTACTTCTGTACGTAAGTACCCCGTAGTATTATATGTTTTTTAAAAGCATGTGAAAAATATTAATTACTTTGATTTGATAAATGACATCTTGTTGGTTTAACTTGCATTTAAGTTTATTATCAGGCCTCCCATAATTGTACAAACTTTACACCAAGCAAAACCGACTCTCGTCGGGCAAACTACAACTCCCAGGATTCCGCGGGTTGAAGGAGCGGGCTGTCACCGGACGCAAACTGCAATTCCCAGAATTCCGCGAGCCAAGGAGGTGGGTCTGGCCTCGGGCTCAGGAAGCTGAACTCAAGAGCCTGCGCACGTGCACAGGTGACGCGCGGACTCGCCAGCTGGGCAGGCGCACGGAGGCCACCTGCGAGCCCCGCGGCGGCTGACCAGACGGCGCGGCGGAGCCTGCACTGCCTGCCTGGACCTCCACGGCTCAGAGCGGGCGGCGGTGGCGGGTTCGGCCAAAGCCAGCTCCTCGGAGGGCCGGCCTGGAAGCTTCAGCGTCGCGGAGCCCGGCTGCGGGGTGCAGGTGAGATGCGCGCCCTCGCGGCGGGCGAGGGTTCCGCCACCCGGCTGGGTTTGGAATTGAGGGAGCGGCCCCCTGACCTTCCTCGGGTGGGAACGACAGGAGCGCTGGGGTGGAGAGGAGCCCAGGGGAATTTGCAGATCGGAGGAGTGACGTGTGATGGGGCTGAAGGAGGTGCGGGAGGTAGGCGAGGGTGAGGGGAGGTGGACCCTCGGGGTCCAGGTGCCGCGGGCCCTGGCGTGTCAGCTGAAGCCCTTAGCTCGGGGCTGGCACTGGCAGCGGGTGCCCATGCCCTTTTGCTGGGGAGATGGTGCGCGTGAGGCGCGGGTGGCGGGGAGCCAGGCAAGGTGCACGGAGGGGGCCGGGGCCTGCTGAGCTCCCTTTGAAGGCAGTACCTGGGCAAACCACAGCTGATTCCTGGGCTCCTTGGGGTTCCATAGGGTGCCAACTATGTGTCTAGTAATGAGAGCCTGCCACGGCCTGCTTGACAGTGCTGGGGTAGCCTCTGAAGGAGGGACCCGATGGACTCCCGGACCTATCATGTGTGTAGGAACCCGTCTCCCGGTCACTGATGGGAATCCTCTGCTAAGGTCTAGGGTCTTCAGGCCAGTGTCCTGCACCTGGTGGTGGGCGGCTAGGGTTGGCTTACTTTATGCCAACCAAGCCTCAGAACATACTTTTGGGGGAAGGGAGAAGGGAATGGAATTGGTTATGGGGTGAACTTGATAGGACTTGGTGGCTAAGAGCGCAGGCAGAACAGGGTTCATTCACCAAATGTTTACTGTTACATGTGCTGGGCATTCAAATCCTGGCCCTCATTTACTAACTGTGTGCCCCTGAGCAAGTCACTTATCCTCTCTGAGCCTCTGTTTCTTTTATGGAGATAAAAGTACCTCATCACAGGGTTGCTGTGAGGATTAAATGAAATCATGCTGCACAAATCCGAAGCCCAGTGTCTGGTGTACAGTGAACGTGCAGCAAATGTTAGCACTTATGGTTGCTAACAACAGAAGATGTTAGAGGTGAGATTGGAACCCAGGTCCGTCTCACTGGAACTAGCTGCTCCCTCTGACGCTCGTGGATCTTGGAGATCTTCAGCTCATCCTTTCACATTACAAATGAGAAATCTGAGTCCCACTGGGTGGCAGAGCCAGGAAAGAGCACAGGTCCCCTCTTCCCTGGGGACGGACAGCACATCAGTCCCTGAGTCTTGGGCCCCTGGGCGGGGTGGGGTTGGTGGCGAGCAGCAGAGTGGAGATCCTCAGCAAAGGGGAGGATGGGGTGCTGGTGACGGTGAGTGTGGCCCCCCACACTGTGGCATGTGAGCATTCTGGTGGCCTTGAAGTGGCAGGTGTCAGAGTGTCTTTCAGACTGACCTTCTGGTTGGCAAGTTCTTGCCTCTGAGCCTTGCTTTAGAAAATATTTAGCAATAAACACAGGCTTCTAGTGAATATTGAGCTAACCAGAAAATGAAATTACCAAATGCTCCAATCCCCAAGGGTCCTCATTACTCTCAGTTGGTTGTAGGTGGATACCCTCCCCCAGGACCTGCTTATCACCTGATAGGTTTTTTAATTGGGTAAGATCATGAACATGAAAGGCAGAAACCACAAATGTCATCGTAGGCTTTGAAGTCAAACTTGGGTTGGAATCCCAGCCTCACCACTTAATAGCTGTGCATCATTGGACAATTCACTTAACGATTCTGAGCATACTTCCTCAAACGTGGAATGAAATTGGTAACACCTGTTTTAGATTTGTAAGAGGGAACAAATGAGATAATTCATGTCAAGTACTTAGCATTGTTCCTGGCCTAGAGTAAGGGCCAGTGAATGGGAGTTATAGCATTATTATGATTAATAATAATTCTATAAAATAATTGTCAGGCACTGTGCTTTGCCTGAGTTGTCTGTTTGAATTCACAAAACCACCCCCTGAAGTAGGTATAATTGTGCCTTTTTTCAGACCAGGAAATGGAGGCTTGCAGGGGTTAAGAATTGGCCCAGGCAGACACAGGACAAATACTACATGATATCACTTAAAGGATAAATTTAAAATAGTCAGACTCATGGAAGCAGAGTGTGGAATGGTGGTTGCCACAGATTGGGGGCGGCGGGGTGGGGGGAATGGGAAGGTATTAGTCAAAGGGTGTAAAGTTTCAGATAGGCAAGGTGACCAAGCCCTAGAGATCTACTGTACAGCATAGAGCCTATGTTAACAATACTGTATTATACACTTCAAATTTTGCTGTGAGGGTAGAGCTTATGTTAAGTGTTCTTATCACAAAGAAATAATAAATAAGAGGGCAGAGGAAACTTTCTGAGGTGATGGATAGGTTATGGCATAAATTATGGTGGTGGTTTCATGGGTATATACTTATCTCCACACTTATCATGTCGTATACATTAATCACGTACACCTTTTTATGTGTCAAAAAAATAAAAAGAAGAACTGGTCTACAGTTACGCAGCTGCTAAGTGTCAGGACCAGAGCTCATATCCTGGAGTCTCAGCTGCAGAACTGCTGCCCGGGGTCTTCACAGTTCTCAAAGTCCACCTGTGACCGGGGGCAGCCTCCAGTGTTACAGCAGGGGGTCTTGGACCGCCTGGAGAAGAGGCAGGATCCTGCAGCCTAGCTGAGTGTGCCTCGTCTCCAGGTCTAAGGTTAGCCGAGGCTGGAGGGTGAAGCCTTAGGAAGAGGCAGCCAAAACGAGCCCTGTGGCCCCCAGAGGCTCTCATCCCTGGACCGCAGGGCTGGGGAAGGGCGTAATCTGGGTGAGACCCAGAAGCCTGGTTTTGAGAAGAAATGATCTTGTCTGGGGGCTGGGAAGAGTCCTGGAGCCACGTACTTCTTCTGGGCCTGATGTCTGCTTTGGGGAGGGGGTTCGCCTGCGAGCTGTGGGTGTGAGGAGAGCCAGCACCCTCCTCTTTTCTTTTCGGCTGCCTGTGAGAGTTCCCACTGCCTCTCAAGACCTTTTATAAAATAAAGAGTTGGAGCAAATAATTTCTAAGGGCTCTTTTAGCTATGAAAAGTGGTGGTGGCGATTGTATATAGGTGGATTAACCCTGTCAGCACAGCACCGGGGCAGGTGGGATAATTGTCACCCCACTGTGCTCTCCAGACCTTCCTTGGGGTGAGAGAATGGCCACAGCTCCCTGAGCCACCTGCCACCGCCGGGAGTCTCTCTGCCTGGCCGCGTGGGGAGTAGTTACACAAGAGAAGCCTTGGTTGCTAAGTTACAGTTGAGGGCCTGTGGGTCTGCATCCACACCTGCTCTGCCATTGAGGGATAAAAGCTTGTTGCTCTGAGGCCTACCCTGCTTCTCCATCACCCATTGTACCTCTGAGTCTGAAGCCCTGTGGACCCTGGAGTCAGACACAGCTTTGAATTCTGGTGCTCCTGCTTGAGCTGCAGGACCTAGAGCAAAGTACTTAACCCCACGAAGCTTTAGTTTTTCATAGTAAAAGAAAATGGAGATTATACGAGTACCTGCATTTGGTATCAGATGTGCACACCCGCAGGCCCGCAGACAGAAGATAGGTCTCCTGAGAAATGAACTCCTGAGCAGAGAAAGGCTGGACTGCTTCTCTGGCTCATCTGATACACGGCTTTTGTGAGACTTAAGTGAAAAGGGTCAGAGAAAGGGCTTAGAACAGTGCGTGGCACGTAGTAGGTGCTCGGTAAAGTAAGATGGTGGTAGCATTAATGTCCACCCCCTGCCCAGAGGCCAGCATCCTCTTTTCCTGACGTGTTCAGAAGAGCTATCGATCCTTCCATGTTGTCTGGCTCCCCTGGGTACATGCTCAGGGCCCAGGCTCTATCAGGGAGTCACACCTTTCACTCTGCCAGTGGTGATGACCATCGGTACGGTCTTAATGCTAAGAGTTGTCTCCTTTCTCCACTTTTATTATTATTTTTTTTTTTGCAGTACGCGGGCCTCTCACTGTTGTGGCCTCTCCCGTTGCGGAGCACAGGGTCCGGACGCACAGGCTCAGCGGCCATGGCTCACGGGCCCAGCCGCTCTGCGCCATGTGGGATCTTCCCGGACCAGGGCACGAACCTGTGTCCCCTGCATCGGCAGGCGGACTCCCAACCACTGCGCCACCAGGGAAGCCCTCCTTTCTCCACTTTTAAAAGCTTAACAGAGGGCCCCTTCCTGGCTGGGCAGTGGGTACTCAGCCCTGGGCCAGGCTTCAGGGGGCGGTTGGGGACCTGGTCTGCTGTACTGTCACTATTACTGTTGTCCCCAGTACAGACCCTTGGGTCTGGTTGTTTTAGACACATCCAGTGACGAGACACATCACAGGCTCCTTCAGTAGTGGGGGGTTTGTGACAGGAATCATGGCACATCCTGGGGGGCTTCAGGGGTTGCCACCGTTACGCTGGGTCCCAGAGCTTCCAAGAGGGATGTACAGTGGCCACTGTGAGGAGCCAGAGAAGCAGTCCAGCCTTTCTCTGCTCAGGAGTTCATTTCTCAGGAGACCTGCCTTCTGTCTGCGGGCCTGCGGGTGTGCACATCTGATACAAGCGCCACCGCTGGATCTGACCTCTTCAGGGTCTCCCACCAGTGGCTGCTTTACACCGAGGCTCCACTCGCATCCGTTTAGCTGTGGCCTAGAGACCTGGGCTGGTTTTTTGCCACTTCAGCATTATAAGTGATGCAGCTTGTGCGGGAAGGTGTCTGTTGGGGAACCTTTTCTCAAAAGGGGCTTAGAGTATGGCAGCCTTCTTAGTGTGCCCCAGAGCGTAGGCTTATGCACTGTCTTAGCAGAGGCTGGGAACAGGATTTACTAGCCTTTATTGAAGGGGAGGGTTGTCCTTGGTTGTTTACCCTGGGTTGGACAGAAATGCTCTGCTGCGTATTTAGAAGCAGGGAATTGCAGAATTGTGGAGCGTTAGAAAAACCTCAGAGGAGTTCTTCTTCAAATTGAGTGCACACTGGAATCACCTGGAAGCTTTTTTTAAAAAACACAGGTTCCTGAATCACCCTTCAGAGATTCTGGTTCCGCAGGTCTGGAGGGGGCCCCAGATTCTGCATTTCTCATATCCCAGGTGATGCTGATACTGCTTTGGGGGACCCCATGTCCAGCCCCCGCCAGCCTCACAGGTTGACCTCGGTTTACTGGACCACTGCCCAGCAGGGGAGGGTACAAAGTAGCCAATCCCTCAATGCTTAGAGAAGCCTCTTCCTGCCTCCCACGCTGGAGTCCCCTCCCTGTGACTGCCCCTGCAGGCCTCACTTTAGTGCCCTGGAGCGGCCCACACCAACGTGCTAGGTGCAGAGTGGCAGCCAGCTGCTGGGAATTACAGGTACCTGAAGTCCGCCCTTCAGCCTGGGGCCTGGGTTGCACATGTCACCGTCGTGCACATGTGTCCACTCTGTTAGAGAGGGGTGCAGCCCCCGCTCTGGGGCAGCCTCACCCTTGCTGCACAGCCCCTCAGGTGTTTGAAGAATGCCCAGGGTCCAGGGGCTTCTCTTCTGCAAGGAAGGGGCCCTACTCCTTTGAGCATCCTACACAGGATGGGGTTTCTGGATCCTTCCTGATCCTGGCTGCCCCACTGGACGCTTCTCAGAAGGACTCACATGGAATAGTCTCATATTAACAATTAAGCACGTAGACTCTGATTCCTGACAGAGGTTGTATCCTCAGTCTAATCATGAGGAAACACCAGACAAGCCCAAACTGAGGGACATACTAGAAAATATCTGACTCTATTAAAAATTGTCTAGGTCATAAAAGGGAAGGAAAGACTCAGAAGCTGCCCAAAATAGGGGAGGCTAGAGAGAGATGCCACCTGGCCGCCGGGCTTCACCCCGGTTTGGATTCTGCACCACAGGATAGAGACCATGGATTCATAACAGTATCATATCAATATTAATTTCCCGATTTTGCGTGATATGAGAGAATGTTCTCATTCTTAGGAAATAGATGCTGAAGTGTTAGGGGTTAAAGGGGCAAGACATCTTCAGCTCATTTTTTAAATTTTTTGGCTGCGTTGGGTCTTTGTTGCTGCGCGCGGGTTTTTCTCTAGTTGTGGCGAGCGGGGGCTACTCTTCGTTGCGGTGTGTGGGCTTCTCATTGCGGTGGCTCCTCTTGCTGGGAGCACGGGCTCTAGGCGCGCAGGCTTCAGTAGTTGTGGCTCACGGGCTCTAGAGCACAGGCTCTAGAGCACAGGCTCAGTAGTTGTGACGGACGGGCTTAGTTGCTCCGCGGCATGTGGGATCTTCTCGGACCGGGTCACGAACCCGTGTCCCCTGCATTGGCAGGCGGATTCTCAACCACTGCGCCACCAGGGAAGTCCCTCCGGCTTATTTTTAAACAGTTCAGAAAAAGAGAAAGAGAGAATGGTAAAAACGAATGTGTCAAATTAGCAGTTGTTGGATCTGGGTAAGGATGTAGGAGAGCTCTTTGTATTATACCTACAACTTTTTGTAAGTCTGGGATTATTTCCAGATAAAAGGAAAACAGATAACAGAGATGACAGACCCTGTAGCCACCCTGACTGCTTTAGAGTCTCAGTGCTGCTTCCTGGGTGACCTTGGGCAGGTTTCTAACCTCTTTGCCCTTTGGTTCTACCATCTATAACATGACCATCATCATGTAGATTGGAGAACCTGGCACCTAGTGACTGGCCAGTGGATGTTGGCTCTGATATGATGATGAAGGAGGTGGTGGAGGTGGTGGTGGTGATGGTGGTGATGAAAGGGAGGAGTTGAGGGTGACACCTTGGTGATGAGGCCAAAGGAAAACCCAAGCCGAGGCCTGTCACCTCCCTCCACTCACTAATGCTGGGCTCCAGGCTCCCTGGGTTTTTGGCAGGGACTGCTGTGACCTGGACACCGCACGGCTTCCCCCTGCAGAGGGCTTCACCAGTGGTCACCTGAGCCCAGGGGGCTCGACTGGGTGAAACACGGGTCTCCTGGCAGCTTCACGCCCTGCCTTCTCCTGGCACTGGCCACAGTTGCCCCGCAGCCTGAGCGCCCCACTGTCTTATAAAGACAGTGCCCTTTCAGCTGTGCATGACTTCGGGCCTGGCTGTCACTGCCCTGGGATGGGAGAGGAGTCTCTGCCTTGGTGGCCTCATGACTTTCTTGGTGGGCAGATGTGAGAACTGGGCACAGTGATGTCTGCTGTGGCTGGAGGTTTGTAGCAGTCACTGTCAGCAGGGATGTGTGGACACCTAACAGGGATACTCATCTTAGCCCCCAGACCACCAAAACACCTCCAACACCTTGCTCAGAACTCCCTCACCCTTCAGGCAGCTTCCGTGGGTGGCCTCAGGCCCCACCAGCACCATTTCCTGTCAGGCACACTTCTTCGTTCTTGGTGAATGTTTTGTGCCTCTTGTAGTGAGTGGCCTTCTGGCCCTCTTGATGAATTCAGTCTTCTTACGTTGGACCTGAGGGCCCAAATGGATCTGTGTACACACTGGGGACTGTGCATTTCCTGTAAGAATTGTTTTTATTTGAATTTGCAGTTTCAGTAGAAAACCTGATGCAGGCGTGTTCTGTGTCACCTGGGTGAGCATCACAGCAGAGACTCACACAATTCTGTTCTCTGTTGCATCCCTGTTTGTGACCACATTGGTGTGTAGTAGTGCTTATCTGTTTTGCCAGAAAGGGCCAACACGGACAGCTCTAACTTGCAAGTGACCCATGGGTGCCAAGCAAAAGCCAGGTGGTGACACAGCAGGCTGTGCGAGCGAGGGTTTCCGCGTCGGTGGTAGGCTGCGCTCACTTCCGTCTCTTCAGCTGTCCCGCCTGTGCTGAGCGCCGTGGAGCCCAGGCTGTCCTCAGCAAAGCCTGCCACCGCGTATCATACCAGAGTCACCCAGACTGGAACTCGCTTGCTCCTCTGCCCGCCCCGCCCGCCCCCAAGGAGTTCCATCCCCTTTAATTGATAAGGAAGTAGAGTCACTATCTTAGCTTGACCCATGATTAATGTCCGCAGCTTTGCCTTGGTTCGCCTGTTGTACTAAAAGCAAGGAGTTATTATCCATGTTAAACTAACTTTTTAGTCGGAGCATGGGAACTCTTAACTGAATGTTAAATATGCCCGGTCAATTAAATGTTAGGTTTGACAAGGAGTACTCAGAGGCTGCCGACATTTTGCCAGAGGGTAATGCTTTTGGCAGAAAACCTGATGTCTCGTCAGTGTTTCTTCAGGTTTGTCAATAGCATTGGATGGAGATCTAACTTTGGAGCCCATAGAAGCAGGACGTTAGGAGTACCAGTTCTACACACTGCTTCTGGTAACAATAAATAGGAAGGGGAGGGCGCAGGGGGAGAGATCATTATGAGGGTGTTTGAGTTATTAGAACTTGTTTGCTTTTCCTAACTCACAACGTGTGAGACACATCAGTGCAGGACAGAAAACTTCCATAATTCAGCACTAGTAATTCAGGCTGCATTTGGGATAAAAGCATTTTTTTTCAATAAATGACAAAATAAGAATTCTATGATTTTCAGTCGGGAGTATGAACAACGCTTAAAAGTAAGATTGTTATACTATTAATATGAAACCTTCTGCAGGCGCTGTTGCCACCCCACATCTTGCCGTGGGCACTGCTGGTCTTCTGGGCCTGGGTCTGGCAGGTGCTGGCAGTCCCAGCTCCCCCCATCCCCACAGCCCTGCTCCTGGGGGAGTGGCCGGTGAACAGCGGCTGGTCCTGGTAGTTGGGAACCCAGTGCAGCTGGCGAGACCAGCAGGAGAGGGCTTCACTTTAGACCAGAGCTTACATCCTTGGTCCCGTTGTACCAGCAACAATAAGGCCCGCAGCCCCAGCCCTTGGGCCTGCCTGTCATCTTCACTCAAGTTGAATAGTTACCAGAAATTACAGATTAGGACATTTCACATTTTAAATGGATTTCTGGCTTCTCTGGAAAAACCAGAAGGGTAGTGTTACAGACTGAACTGTGTCCTTGCGAATTCATGAAGGCCTAAACCCCAATGTGACTATATTTAGAGAGAGGACCTTTAAGGAGGTAATTAAAGTTAAGTGAGGTCATAAGGGTGGGGCCCTAGTCCAATAGGACTGGTGTCCTAATAACAAGAAGCAGAGAGACTAGAGATCTCTTTCCCTCCAGCACACACAAAGAGGTCATGTGAGCACACAGTGAGAAGGTGGCCTTCTGCAAGCCACGGAGAGAGGCCTCAGGAGAAACCAAACCTGTCGACACCTTGATCTGGGACTTCTAGCCTCCACTACTGTGAGAAAATAAATTTCTCTTGCTTACGTCACCCAGTCTGTAGTACCTGGTTATGGCAGCCGGAGCAGACTAATACTAGTAGGTACCACCGGGCCACTTTACTGCCAGGCCCTCATCAGCTTGAACTTTAACCTTGGCGTTTGGTCTCCGGGTCACACTGCTCGCTCCTGGCTTCACTTTCCCCATTGGCTCTTGGCCTTAGCAAGCATGTGAGTCTGTACCCCCCGCTCTAGGCCTGGAATTCCTGGGGCTTTTACTCCTTATCAGATGCCTTTTCTGTGCCTGTGTCTGGAGCCGGGCAGGGCGCCCCAGGAGGGGAGCCTGCACCCAGTGCTGGTTGAGCAGCCTTGGATGGGAGCCTCCACACTGGTGGCTCCTCCTGCTGCCCGGCTCTTACTGTGTCTGCAGGTGTGGCAACATCATCAGCACCTTCCTCCAGTGCTTCCTGGAATACATGGGATCCTGGAAAGGAGGGTTTCCCATCTGTGGGAATCTGATAGTAGGTATCTGGTCTAGGAGCTGAGTAAAGCAGGTTTTGGGGGGTGAATTGGCAGTATCCTCTATCTGCCTCAGTTTCTAGAGGGCTGTTTTAAGCATGTTTTTAATCCCTTATTTCGTTTTTCCCCTTTCTTTTGAAAAATATTCTTGTTTTTTTTTTTTTTTTAGCTTGAACCCATTCTTCTATTTATTGACTTGTCAGCAAAATTAAAAAAACAATAGCTAAATAAACATCTTATATCTCCCAAACTTAAGTAGAGCACATTTCTGATGAAAATATTTTAACACTAAAAATATACCATTGAAAAACATTCCTGCTCTATCATTCTTTGCCCTGGCTAAGCCAGTAAGCTCTTTGTGCCCCATATCCATTGGGTCCTAAATGTGGAGCCCGAGGTAGAGGAAGCAGACAATGACAAACGTGGTGACATTTGAGTCCCCGGGACCTCTTTGCACTGAATGCAGAGAAGATGAGGTCCCAGGGGTGCCTGGGCTGTTAGCATAGACAGTGCTTACGTGCTCTGTGTTCAAATCCTGATGCCGTTCCATGCAAGCCGAGGGCCTTGGGACACGTTACTTAGCTTCTCACCTCTGTGCCCTGATCTGTGCGATGGGGAAAATGTTACTGGTGCTTTGCTAGCTGCTTAGATGTTGGTTTTCCGATTAAATGAGGAAATGCATAAATAGTTTTTAAGTACCCTGCCAGCATAAAATGTTGAGGGTGGCAGGGGTTCTGCATGTTAGTTTTGTACTGAAAACTGGCTGCTCAGACCAGGCAGAAGCGTCTTCTAAATTTATGGGACCATCTTCACAGAGAAAGGAAACACGTCATTAGGAAGAGGAAGCAAAGCTGGGAGATGGCGAGGGTGCTCCCCAGAGCAGTCGGGGGTTCAGCCCTTTCAGGAACTGGTCTGAGGCTATACAGTGTGGTACCTGTTTTCGTTCACTGTTAATTTTAGAGCCCTAATGGAAATATAATTATGACAGCTGATGTGCTTTGAGGCCTGGTTAGATACTCTACATGCTTTAGCTCACTTATTCTTACAACACCCCGAGGAGGTTATTCTGCCCATTGTACAGATGAGGCCACTGAAACGTAAGGTGGTGGAGGGACGGACGTGCCGAGATCATAAAGCCAGCTCACATGTGGTCTGAAGGAAGGTGAGCGTGAACAAGAGCCTGGGAAGAATTCTTGACCACCAGCATTAGGAAGGAGGCTTGAAATCTCCTCTGCCGTCTTGTGTGTGTCCTGACACCTGCACTCGCCCAGACTGAATGCACTTCCGTGGTGTGGGAGAGCTGCCAGGGTTCCCAGCTTCCTAAGCAGACTCTTCTCTCATCCACCTGACGATGCTCTTCCTCTAGGGAGCCTTTTGGGTGAGACCAGTGGGAAACAGATTTTTAAGCAAAGGCCAAATGAGTGTCTCATCAGGATGACCCAGGAAGTGATCAGAAGTGGGGTCGGGCTGGTCTCACTGGACAAGGAAAGCTTGTCGTCTGTACTGAGGGCCTCTCTGACATTCGTGGGGCAGGAGGAGTGTGTCTAGCAGGGGGGGCCCGGCCTCACCCCCAGCAGTGAAGATGCTTCCTCTGTTAGCGCTCCCGAGAACGTGTTCCCTGCCTCTGTGACAGCTGCACCACGTCAGGTGTTCACAGCAGCCTCTTGTCTGCTCTGCCACAGGGAGAACCTTGAGGACGGGGGTGTCTTTCTTTTTTTTTAGTGTTTGTATCTCTTGCTCATACCCTGCTCTAACTTAGGCTGATGCAGAGCCTCACTCCCGTTTTCTGCATGTTCTCCTAAGTCTTTGGACTCAGGTTCATGAATAGATATAGATAGAAATGGATGGAGATATGGACATATCTTCCTTTGGGTGAGTCAACTGGAAGTTCAGGCTGCCCTGCCCCGCACCCTGCCAGTGCTGTCCCCTGGGAGGAGGAGCGCCGTGGCTGGCGTCCATCCTGCTTGGCTGCTGGCTGTGCCGTAGTGGGAGTTACGTAAGGTCAGTGCCCTGCCTGCCCACCTCTAACCGAGCCTGTTGTCAAGAGACTGAAGGAGGGAATCTCAGGACCTATGTCATGGACGACTCAAGGGCACAGCTTTCCACCATGTGCCACAGAACCAGGCCTCAGGAGGGGTTGGGGATCTGTTCAGAGCTTGCCTCCTTGCTGGAAGACAGGTGCTCTGGGCACGTTCCCTTTGTAAGCCTTGAGGCCTTGTTCTGTCTTAGCATGGCCATCCTCCCCTGGTCTCCCTGCCGCTTACCTCTCCTGGGAGAGGGTCCACTGCTCCAGACCAGGCTTTGGGACAGAGAGGCTTGACAGGTAACTTGAGACAAGAGTGGTCTGCTCATAATAAGTGACAGGCTCCTCCCCTCCTGGGACCCCCAGGCCAGGGAGTAGGTGTGCTGAAGACAACACCATCCAAGCTATTGATGCCGCACCTTAGAAGTCCAAGAGGGACTGTCTTTTCCATGTAACAAGTTTATGTCCAAAGAACACAGTTCTGTAGTCAGCCCTCGGCACCACAAGCAGAGAAGGTGTCTCCCAGGCCATTGAGTTGGCCCCTTTCATTTGCCTCCTTGCCCCTGGCCAGTGGTGCCCTTAATCTGCCTCTGTAATGAGACTCCACTGGGGAAGGCAGCAGGGACACTGCCCTCCTCTTCCAGCAGCCTGGTACCTGGTCCAGAGAAGTTGTATCTCCTCGGCCAGCAGACAGGACTTAGGAGAATCTTGGCTTCTTTAGAGCCAAGGGTGTGATTAATGTACTCTTTGTCTCCATCTGTTATCTTTTGAAAACATTTCTGAGGGTTTTGCCTGATCCTTCTTTTGGCATCTGCAGGCTGCTGCGGTGCAATTGGGGGTCGGGGGGGTGGACAGACACAGCGTGGGGACCGTGGGGAACAGGCTGGGAGGACTTTATAATAAGCAGTGACTGCCTGAGTTCTTGTTGGCTTTCTCACTACCACACTTTGGCTGTTTCACAGCAGGGGAGAGTACAAGGGCAGCTTTCCATCTGTCTCCACAGGGGCAAAATACAATAATATCTGCGTTAATTAACATTCCCCCAGAAGCAGATTCTGAGACAAGGATTCAAGTGCAAGTAGATTGCTTGCACTTGATCGCAATACACATGAACAGGGCAGTGGGGAAATGAGACAGGGTCGGGGAGAAGGCCAGTTCCCACTGCGGGCAACTGTGTAATCCACTTAATCCGTTAGGAGCTCTGGGAGCCAGTGTAGGACACGCCTTGGGCCATCTCATGTGGGGAGGATGGGATTGGGGGATTTACGTGACCGTTGCCATCAGATGTTGGCGCAGCCCGCTTGGCCCGTAAGTGGTAAAGTTAGAAACCCAGGCAATCTGACCTCAGGGCCCCATGCTTTAACCACCATGCTTTATTTCTAGGGAAATGTTCTGTCCGTCCCCAGCAAACCTTTTCTTCCATTTTCCCTCTTGGAAGGGTAACTGGAAAGCCTGAAGCATCCATGAGAGGTCCACGTGGGCGAGTCTGTATTTGTCCTGCCTTCTGTCAGCACCATTCCGGCAGGGCCTGGGGTGGGTGGAGGACTTACCATCTGATTAGAAGCCGTCCTTCCCATTCCCCAGGCCCTAAGGCTGGTCTCTGCCTAGTTGCCTGTTGGCCCCGCAAGGTCCCTACCCCCATGTTCCCTGGTTCCCGTAAGCTTTGCCCCAAGGCCTGCAAGCCCAGTGACAACTGGGATTGGCTGCTGCACACACATCCCCCGGGTCCTCCTGCCTGCCTGCGGCCCCTGCTCCACCTCTCCACCTGCTGCCAAGCCTGCCTTTCACCACAAGGACACCTGGGCGAGGGGCAGGTAGCAGAATGCTGACTAGAGAGGCGGTGAGTACCTGGGGGCTCAGATGCCTGCTCAGGTTGGAGGTGGGTCTCTCCTCATTTCCTGGGGGTCTTGCTTTCTGATGTTTCCCGGGTGTGTGTTTTAGCTTTAGCTGCTGTTGGAAGCCGTTCTTGTCTACGGTCAGAGCAAAGCATGCGTCGGCTCATGCCGCACCCATCTGCCTCCCATCTCTCCAGGGAAAGCTTTATTTTATCTTATTATTTTTTTCTGAGCATTAATTTATTACTCATCCACTATCCAGTATTCTTTCATTTTGTAATAGTGATCTATTTGATTCTTTGTTTCCTTTTTAACTTTTTCATATGCAAAATGTCAAACTCAAAAGGGATCAAAAAAAGACCCCATCATCATCTTCAACTACCAATATCCTGCTGTCTTATTCCATCTCTCTCCATGCGTTTTTTGCTGGAGTATTTTAGAACGAACCACATACATGTTATTTTACCTATAAATACTTATGTCCTCTTGTTTCTTAAGTTATCTAATTTTTTAATAACTTTTTAGTTTGAAATAATTTGAGACTTACATCAGAGTTACAAAAGACGCTTCACTCAGCTTCCCCTAATGTTAACATCTTACACGGCCACAGTATAAGTATCAAAACCAGGAAATTAACACAGGCTTGATACTGTACCATGAACCTTATTCAGATTCTGCCATTGTCCTACTAATGTCCTTTTTCTGGCCCAGGAGTCCACGTTGCATTTAGTTGTCTTGTCTTCTTACTCTCGTCCAATCTGGGACCTCCTCAGTCTTCCCTTGTCTTTTATGACTTTAACTCTGGAAGAGTCCTGGTCAGGTATTTTGTAGAATATCCTTCAATTTGGGTTTAATGTTTTCTTTATAAACTAATCTATAGACCATATTCAGAGCTAGAACTGGAACTAGAACCAAGTTTTCCCCATTTAGAAATATAGATCGCAGTTATGTAGTTTGGGCAAGAAGGCTCCAGAAATGATGTAACTTCTTAGCACATCCTATCAAGGGGTACACGATGTCAGTATATTATTACTGGTGATGTTAATGTTGATTATTTGGTTCAGGGGATGCCTGCCAAGCTTCTCTGCTGTAAAATGTCTATTTTTACCTTTGTCATTAATATGTATCTCATAGGGAGATACTTGGAGACTATGCAGATTTCCTGTTTCTCATCATACTTTCACCCACTAATTTTAGCATCCCTCAGTAGATCTTGCCTGAAACAGTTATTGCTGTGATGTTTGCCAAATGGTGATTTTCTTTTTCCATCATTGCTTCTGCATTTATCAACTGGATTTCTGTAAGGGAGATCTGTCTCTTCTCCCCTACTTGGGTACGCGAGGTTTTCTCTCTCGAGCTGCCTTGGTACTGTCTGTACCACGGTGGTGGTAAGGATAGTTGGTTCCCGTGGCAGGACCATAGGACACTGGTCGGAAATTGTCAACTCTCAGCAATTTAACGCGGTTCAACCTTATAGCAAAGTAGTTCTTAGCTGGTGAGGCTGGGTGGAGAATTTCTAGATGGGGACACATATTTGGGAAAGTATATGCAGCAATATTATTTTACATATTACAGATATAGATATAAAATACGAACTTCAGAAAGTAACAGTTGATGAAATCCTGTTGTTTTGGGGAGCAGATATTACAGAAGAGAGTCTTGTGTGTGAGAGATTCTTGGGGGAAGGGGATGCTGGACTTTACAGGTCAGTTTGAGGCAGGAAAGAGTTTCTCTGTATTATTAGTGGGTGCATGGGTTTGAAAAACCTGAGAAACGCTGACTGATGCTTAAACAGATTTCTCAGCTACAGGGTTTCTGGGCTTATAGAGACCCTGCCCTAGAGATGAACAGGGCTGACTGAAGGTGCAGTGAAAAGCCAGCTAAGAAGGCAGCTGCCCCTGCCCTGTTCTCTCACCCCATGGCTGGTGTCAGGTGTTACCCGTGCTGTTCCTGTGAGGGCTGAGGGCGAGATTCTTCGATCGTTTGAACAGTCCTGGGCCTCAGAGCAGGTATGATACCCTTCCTGGTGGTACGGAAAAAATGGGAGCAAATGCCCACAGCTCAGCCAGGCCTCCCCGTAGGTGTGTGTATGTGGGACAGGAAGTTTAACCCTTTGGAGGTTTTGCCTCAATATACAAAACCATTGTCAGCGGTGATATTCAGACACAGTTCTCTTAGTGGAGCACTGAGGGGACAAGTTTCTACCCATCTTTTCATGGAGATCTAAAAACCAGCAGGCATGGTTTCCAAACAGGAGCATTAAGCAAGAGCAGATGTTCCCTGTCTCCCCCATGCGTGTGTGCCACGTGTCCTGAGAAGGGGCATGCGGGGTCCTGGTGTGCAGCCTGGGAACTGCGCTCACAAGCCTTCTGTCCCACATATGCCCATGGTAAGGTGAAGTCCTTACCTTGCAGTACCGGGAATGTCGGGCCCTTAATGGGGATTTTCCCTGAAGCCTCTTGTCACAGATACCTTTGCTGGTTATCTTTTGCTGCAGCAGCGCTTCATAACAAAGAGCCCCAGAATTTCAGTGACCTACAACAAGAAGCACTTATTCAGCTCACGTGTCTCTGTGTTGCCTGGTCTTGGCTGGGTTTGACCGGTGGTTCTGATGATCTTGGCTGGACTCAATTACAAATCTGGGGGTCAGCTGAGCCAGACTGAGCGTGGCTGGAGCAGCCGTGCTCCACACACAGATCTCTTCTCCTGGGACCAGGAAGTTAGGCTGCACACATTCTTCTCATGGCAACATCCTAAGTATGAAGAGGGCAAAGACAGTCACACAAGCGCTTATCAAGGCTCTGATGTGTTCTGTCTGCTAACATCTCATTGGCCAAAGCAAGTTATGTGGCCAAGCCCGAAGTCCAGGTGCAGGGATGTATATTCCCCCACGGAGGCAGCAGGGGAGGGAGGGGAGTGAATATTTTTGAACAACGGTGTAGCCTACCGTGTCTTCAGATGTGCAGAGCGACGCAAGGATCCAGTGCCGTAGCAGAGCCCAGCGCAATGCCAGGCGCAGAGCGGGCGCTCGGGGTGACTCCAGACACACAGTGCAGACACCTTGTCCTTTTCCTTCTCTCCTCCCGCAGGCCTCTGCTGGTCCTCCGGGTACCTGCAGGGATGGGTAAAGCCCGCCAGGCCCGAGGTGCTTTCCAGGGGCCGTCGTCTCACTAGGGCCTCGCTGCGGCGCTAGGATGCACCTCTCGGCGGTGCTCAACGCCCTCCTGGTGTCGGTGCTGGCAGCCGTGCTGTGGAAGCACGTGAGGCTGCGCGAGCACGCGGCCTCCCTGGAGGAGGAGCTGGCCCTCGGCAGCCGAGCCCCGGAGCCCGCCCCCGCCATGCGGATCGACTACGCGAAGGCCCTGCAGATCCTGACGGAGGGTGGCACGCACATGGTGTGCACCGGCCGCACGCACACCGACCGCCTCTGCCGCTTCAAGTGGCTCTGCTACTCCAGCGAGGCCGAGGAGTTCATCTTCTTCCACGGCAACGCCTCCGTGATGCTGCCCAGCCTGGGCTCCCGGCGCTTCCAGCCGGCCCTGCTCGACCTGTCCACCGTGGAGGACCACAACACCCAGTACTTCAACTTCGTGGAGCTGCCGGCCGCCGCCCTGCGCTTCATGCCCAAGCCGGCGTTCGTGCCTGACGTGGCCCTCATCGCCAACCGCTTCAACCCCGACAACCTCATGCACGTCTTCCACGACGACCTGCTGCCCCTCTTCTACACCCTGCGGCAGTTCCCCGGCCTGGCCCGCGAGGCCCGGCTCTTCTTCATGGAGGGCTGGGGCGAGGGCGCCCACTTTGACCTCTACAAGCTGCTCAGCCCCAAGCAGCCCCTCCTGCGGGCACAGCTGAAGGCCCTGGGCCGGCTGCTCTGCTTCTCCCATGCCTTCGTGGGCCTCTCCAAGATCACCACCTGGTACCAGTACGGCTTCGTCCAGCCCCAGGGCCCGAAGGCCAACATCCTCGTCTCGGGCAACGAGATCCGGCAGTTTGCCAGGTTCCTGACGGAAAAGCTGAACGTGAGCCACGCAGGCAGCCCCCTGGGCGAGGAGTACCTCCTGGTCTTCACCCGCACCCACAACAGACTCATCCTGAATGAGGCGGAGCTGCTGCTGGCACTGGCCCAGGAGTTTCAGATGAAGACCGTGACGGTGTCCCTGGAGAACCACGCCTTCGCAGACGTGGTGCGGCTGGTCAGCAACGCCTCCATGCTGGTCAGCATGCACGGGGCCCAGCTGGTCACTGCCCTCTTCCTGCCCCGCGGGGCAGCCGTGGTGGAGCTCTTTCCCTACGCCGTCAACCCTGACCACTACACCCCCTATAAGACACTGGCCACGCTGCCCGGCATGGACCTCCAGTACGTAGCCTGGCGGAACACGTTGCCAGAGAACACGGTCACGCACCCAGAGCGGCCCTGGGACCAGGGGGGCATCAGCCACCTAGACCGGGCCGAGCAGGCCCGGATCCTGCAAAGCCGGGAGGTCCCGCGGCACCTCTGTTGCCGGAACCCTGAGTGGCTCTTCCGAATCTACCAGGACACCAAGGTGGACATCCCGTCGCTCATCCAAACCATACGGCGCGTGGTGAAGGGCCGGCCGGGGCCGAGGAAGCAGAAGTGGACGGTCAGTTTGTACCCCGGCAAGGTGCGGGAGGCGCGGTGCCAGGCGTCGGTGCAGGGCGCCTCCGAGGCCCGCCTCACCGTCTCCTGGCAGATCCCGTGGAACCTCAAGTACCTGAAGGTGAGGGAGGTGAAGTACGAGGTGTGGCTCCAGGAGCAGGGGGAGAACACCTACGTGCCTTACATCCTGGCCCTGCAGAACCACACCTTCACCGAGAACATCAAGCCCTTCACTACCTACCTGGTGTGGGTCCGCTGCATCTTCAACAAGACCCTCCAGGGACCCTTTGCAGACGTGCTGGTGTGCAACACGTAGCGAGCGGTCCGGCCAGGCCTCGGGAGGGGGGCTACTCAGGCTTGGTGTCCCTGGGCCCGCCAGCTCCCAGGGGTGGCTTCTGGGAATTATTTATTTACTGAGCAGGCCTGTGCCTCGGGTCATCTTGTTGCCTCGGAGGTGTGGGGTTCTCAGCGCGCCTCTTTGCACAGGTGTGATGGTACCTCCCCACCCGTTTCTCTCATCCTGAGCACCCATGCCCTGGAGAAGGTCCTTGAGGGGAGGAGGAAGAGGAGAGTAAGAATCCCAGAGAACCTCTTTGGCTAAGTTGATCATGCTGTTTCCTACGGCATCTTTCTGGTTGGTGTAGGGTTTCTGGAAACTGCTAGTAATTGTGGTCATTTGGGTGGGTGGTACATCAGCTTCCGTCATCATGAAATTTACCTGTAGCCCCATGAAGTGTGTGTTTGGAACATTGATTAAATGATTATAAACATCTCGGCCAAGTCTTTTATTGGACAGTGGGAAGGGGGGCTCGTAGTCGATACCTAGATGCCCTTTCATCCGGGTTGTCAGCCGAGCGGATGTGGCAAAGGGGAAGGCATCGAGGCCTGGGAGGCAAGGCAGGCTGGCTGGATTTCATCCCGATGAGGGATGAGTATCCCATTTCCATCTGTGTGGGATGAAAGCCTGGAAGTAGGTGGGAGAGGGCTGCGGGGAGGAAGATCGGTGTCTGCCAGAGTCTGCTTAGGCTTCACTACACGTTCAGACACATAAGACTGTGGTACACACGCCCGGCGTCGGACTCATTTAGAAGGACGTAACACAAGATGCTCAGAAAGCCAGCACGGCTGCATCGAGTGACTTCTTCCACAGGAGGAGTCCTCACACCAGTCCAGGGGCCATTCTGTTACCCTCTTCCCCAAGTGGTTGCTCAAGGGTAAGGAGATGGCACCCGCATTGGTAGTTGTGGGGGCCACTTTGGCTTAGAAACCCCATAGGAACCATTATCTTCTAAACAGCCCATAGTCAAGTAAGTTCCTAGGGTCCCGCGAGGAACCTGCCTGGTTATAGGAGTTCTCGCACTCAGGGAAGCCTCGGCTCCGGTGTCCTACCAGATAGTTTAGTAATTCAGGCTCCTTCCAGTCCAGGTCAGAGGTCCACCCGACATTGAACCTTTATCCGGCTTCCATGGCAACAGAGCTAGAAAATTAACTCACGATCAAATTCATCCTCAGAGAAGGAGAAAGAAAGAGTTTTAGCCTTTTCTTCTTCACAGGCAGATGGTGATGCTGGTCTGACTCCTGCGGAGAGAAGAAAAGGGGGCCTTGGGGAGGTGGGAGCTCGGGCCGTAGTTTGTTTATATGAGCTGTGCCAGGCTGATCGGGAGTCCCTGAGGCAAAGCTGTGCGTTAGATGAATATCCTGGTCACTGGCTGAGAGTTATTCATCTGTAGGGTGAGGATGATACAGCTGGGATTGTTGTAAGGCATTCAAGAAATCATCTGTGTAAACCGTTAGCACCATGCCGCATGTGTGATATATTAGACGTTACGGGTCCGGAATCCATACCCAAACCCTGGAGGGCAGATGTGATTCCAAATTCTGAAATTTTCAGAAAGTAATCTGGTGCCTATACCGTGTATTATGCAATATTCTCAACAGGGTCTGAGATTACAGCCAATAACCAAGCACACTGGGATGGCCACAGTGAACTGTATGCATATTCACGCTGAGTGGGACGTGAGTTTTGGCACCAAACATATGAAAAAGCTTTTGATTTTCAGAGCTTTGGGGGTTGTTGGAATTGCATCTAGAGGGTTGTGAATCCTCCTCCTCTCCTGCTTGGAAACGCCATCATTTTCCTTGGACCAGCCCTTTGCGGGTGAAGTGCCGAGGAACAGGGTCGGGCCCGCGGTTTGGCCCGTGATGGCCTCGACAGAGCCCCTCAGCCTGCCTTTCTTAAGGCTGATTCACCTGCAGCTGAGCAGACCCCCACGGCTCCCACACTGCAGATGCATTGTGGCTCCTGGCCGGGCAGCCTCTCTAAGGTGGATGGGGACATTCTGATTCACCAGCCCCTGCTGTTTGCTTCCGTTGGCACGTCATTCTCATTCCGGAGGTGATGGCTGGGGAGGCACGGGGCAAGCAGCCCCGGCACGCGCTGAGGCTGAGAGTGTTTTTTGAAAAGGGTAAAAAGTGCGTGAAGTTTCAAGTTGGCAGAAGGGACACAGTTCACAGACTGAGCAGATTTTACAAAGCAAAGTGCGATGGGGAGGGAGTCAAACACATGTGAATGTGCTCGGCCAAAGTCACGGTTTGCTGCTCCTACTCCAGGGAACTGGCCCTGCCTTGCCATCAGCTCTGAACCCAAGGGGATTAGAGGAAGAGGAGCTGTCAGAGTGGCGGGGAGGGCAGTGGGAGCGCCTTTGAGTGGTGGTCCTGGGTTTAAGGCTTGCTAGCACAGTTCCTGCCTGGGCTTGAATTCCGGCCCTTGCACCTACCAGCTGGGTGACCTTGGGCAAGTCACTTAACCCCTCTGTGCCTCGTCTGAGAAATAGGGATAGCAATCATCACACCTACCCATGGACGGTGGTGAGGTCAAATGCCTTGATCCATGTAAACAGAATCACAGTACCTGGCATGTAGTCATCGCTCAGTAAATGTCTGTGGTTATTATAGCCAGTGCTCGAAAGCATTTGTGACCAAGCCCAGATCTGAACCCAAAACTCCTGCATTCAAGTCCAGTCCTCTGAAAATCAAAAATATTAAAAAAAATTTTGAGGATACGTAAGAAAAAAAAGACTTTCAGAGGCCTCTACCCCCAAACTGGAGCCATTCTCATCTGAGAGTAGCTGAGGTGGGGGCTGGCGTTTGACCCTGGAGATCTGTGGACTTGGGCAGAGCTGGGCTTGGAGACCCCAGGGAAAAGGGCCAGTGCTGAAGGGAGTGCCCGAGGTGGTGTCTCCACTGGGTGGGCTAAGAGGGAGAGCTGGACCCTGTCCCACGGTGCCATGGGTGGTGGATGTGCGCTGGGAAGGCTGGGAGGGGCCACACAGTGCCTGCCGTGTGTCCCTCCCTTCCTGTGCTGAACAGACCTGTCCACATCAGGATGCAAAAGTGTTTGCTGGAAACTTGGGGCCTTGCTCACGGAGAGAAAGATTCTGGCTTGGTGTCCAGAGAAACTTTTCACACACACACACACACACACACACACACACACACCAGCCAACCCACCCACCCACACGCTGGGCAGATTTCCCCTCCTTTCCCAGGCAGTCACCCAGACCTATTTCAATGTAAAGGGAAGCTGCTCTGAGCTGTGGCTCAGTGGCCTCTCTGTAGGTCGCTGGCCAGCTGCCTTCACCTCGATTACCCTCGAACTTTGTTTAAGCCTCACATGCAAGCAGTATGAAAATAAAGACCACCCAGATGAGATCACCCAAATAGAGGCTATTTATTCAGAGCCTGCTCTAGCAAGGGAGTTAGTACCATCACTTGCTTTCAGCAGAGACTCCAAGGCAGACTGAGGAGTGGGAAAACTTTCTAGTGGAAAAAAGGGAGGGCTTCAGGGGTGCCCTGATTGGAGGCCGTGGGCAGGGGGAGCTGCAGGTTGGCTAACTTGAAGAGGGACATCCTATGTGCTTGGTTAGGGGAGCATATTTGACTTTCTCTGGTTGGTCTTGAGTTGAAAGCGGGGACAAAAAATAGTGAAGCTGGCAGTTATGGTCAAGTCCTGACCATTCTGGGCCGATTGCTACAGACGTTGTGGTTTGACTTCCTGAGCTGATGGCTGCAGAGGTTGTGGGTCAGAGTTCTGTTGTCATAGATGTCTGGCCATTGTCTGTTTGTGTATTCAGTCTCTTAGCAGTGAGACAGTAGTAGCTCTGTTTCTTGAAAGGGGCAGGTTGAGTCACAAAGGTAGAATGAGTCTCATCCTGACATGGGAGCCCTAACTCTGCTTTGGCAGTGAAATGTGTTTCTCCACATTCCTCTCTCAACATTTTCCAGGGTGACACCTGTCTCAGTCCCACCTCTGGCTGAGTGTAGGTCCATCAGGCGGGAGGGAGGGAAGGGACACTTTAGCCAGAAGGCAGAGCAAGGGCTGTTAAAGTGAAAAATGGTTGAGTCCAGGAGGGGCAGCATCACTTGATAAGAGTATCCTTGGGAAGAACCGAGAAAAAGAGGAGAAAATTCAAGAAGTCAAAGGAAGACGAATGTGTTGGTGATCTTAAGAGAAATACCTGAATCATCTGAAGCCATACTCCCTCTTCCAAAGGCCTGAATCTTGCCCAGGACACATCTGCATTCCCATGCCTGCTGAATATGCCAGGCATGAAAGTTGATTATAGGCCCCCAACTGTCTCTCTCCCACACTAGGTTGGAAGCACCTTAGAAAGGTCGTAAAAGATCTAGAGAAAGGCACAGGGCCCAGATGGCTTTATGGGAGAGTGCTATCAAACCTTTGAGAAGGTTTGCTATCAAACCTATGTCAGTTGTTCCAGAGCATTAAAAAGATGAAAAAAATATATTTCCTGAGGCCTGCTTAACTTTAATAGTAAGGCAGCCATGGAGCACACAAAAAAGGAAGACCTTAGACCATATATCAATATATATGCAAAGATTCTAAATAAAATATTAGCAAATTAAACCCTATCATTCCTAATATACCTCAGCCAGATAGTTTTATTCTCGAAATGTAAAGGTGATTCAGCATTAGAAAATAAATGAGAAAAACTGTATGTTCTATAGACATTAAATAAAATTCAATCCCTACTTTTGATTTTTGAAAAATTCTTTCAGTAAGCTAAGAATAAAAAGAAATTAACTTGAGTTAATGAAAGACATTTATCAGAAATTATTTCTTTAACCCTAATAATAGTCAGTGGTGAAACTCCAGAGGTGTTCTCTAATTACAGTCAGGAATAAGATGAGGATGCTTGCTGTTGTTGCTATTATTCATCTTTCCTCCAGAGATCCCAACCAAAGTAGTAAGATGACAAAAATAATCGAAGATAATATAACATGCACACATACATATGCACATGGTGCAACAAAAATGTAAAATTATCATTATTTGAAACTATTTTTACTTAAAAACTCTGATATGCATCTAGAAATCTATCTAGAAAAAAATCTAATCAAGAAAAATAACTCATTCTCAATAGCAGTAAAAATTGTAAAGTATCTTATAAAATGAGTTTGTTGAGTAAAACTTTCATATTTTACTAGAAGTTCTGAAAAAACAAATGGATTGATAAACCATATCCCTGAATGAGAGCACTCAATATTGCAAATGAGTCAAAATCCTACTAATTAATCTATAAAGTCATTACAATCCCAGTCAAAACACCAATGGGATTTTGAGGACAATGGGAGGGGGGTGGCATGCTTCATAGATTGACACTATCATGTGAAAGAAAAAGGCACAAAAATAGCAAAGAAGAGAATTAAAGTAGAATAAAAAGATGAGAATTTGCCCTACCCAATAACAAAATAATAACATAACTTTAATTAAAACAGTGTTATATTTATGCCAGAACTGAAAGAAAAAATCAGTAGAACAGAAGAGAGTTTACAGATGGACCTCAGTACATGTGGAAATTTAGTGTATTGCAAGAGTATACTTTCAGATCAGTTGAGAAAGAATAGACTGTTGACTAATGGTGTTGGAACAACTGATTATTTTTGAGGGGGAAGAATAAAACTTAAGTTAGATCCCTAACCTCACCAAATTCTCAAATATAAATTTTATATAGATTTAGAGTAAATGTAAAAGAAATGCTGTGTAAATACTAGGAAAAAACATAGGAGATTATTTCAATAATCTTGAAATAGTGACAGCCTTTCTAAGAAGGCATGAAACTCAGAAGAGTTAAAGGGAAAGATAAACAGATTTGACTGCGTGGAAATTAAAATTCTCCACTTGGCAAAAAACTCCGTAACCAAAGTCAAGAGACAAATGACAGGCTGGAAGAAAACATTTACAACATAGCTAACAACGAAAAGACTGATTACACTAATTAGATTCAAAGATCTCTAACAAATTAACAAGGAAAGAACAAACATCTCAAAAGAAAAAGACCACTCACAGAAAGTAGAATACAAATGACTAGTAAATAATTGGAAACATAACTTCATTAGTGATTAAGTGAGATGCAGTTTAAAAAATAGGTTTCCCTAAACCTTCCTGCACTGTTGGTGGGAATGTAAATTGGTGCAGCCATGTGCAAAATGGCATGGAGATTCCTCAAAAAACTAAAAATAGAGACTTATCCAGAAATCCCCTGGATATGGGATTACCATATCCAGAAATCCCACTCCTGGTCATATATATGGACAAAACTATAATTCAAAAAGATACATGCACCCTTATGTTCATAGCAGCACTATTCACAATAGCCAAGACATGGAAACAACCTATAGGTCCATCAACAGATGAATGCATAAAGAAGATGTGGTACATATATACAATGGAATACAACTCAGCCATTAAAAAGAACGAAATAATGCCATTTGCAGCAATATGGTTGCAACTAGAGATTATCGTACTAAGTAAGTCAGAAAGAGAAAGACTAATACCATATGATATCATTTATATGTGGAATCTAAAATATGACACAAATGAACTTATGTACAAAACAGAAAGAGACTCACAGACATAGAGAACAGACTTGTGGTTGCCTAGGGGGAGGAGGAGTGGGGAAGGGATGGATTAGGAGTTTGGGATTAGCAGATGCAAACTATTATATATAGAATGGATAAACAACAAGGTCCTACTGTATAGCATTGGGGACTATATTCAATATACTGTAATAAACCATAATGGAAAAGAATATGAAAAAAAAATATATATGTATAACTGAATCACTTTGTTGTACAGCAGGAATTAACACAACATTGTAAATCAACTCTACTTCAATAAAATAAATTAAAAAAAATAGGTCCAGAGGTGATTCAGATATTAGTGTTATCAAACATGGTCTTTAAAATTCCTGTGACTACTATGTTTAAGAAAATAGATGACAAAGTGGAGTTTTATCAAGGAAATGTATTTTTTTTTAAAGAGTCAGATGGAGATTCTAGGATTAAAAAAACATAATAAAGGAAAATTAAAGGGTAGGTTTAATAGCAGATTAGAGATATCTGAAGAGAGAAATAGTAAATAGTAAGCCAGTAGAGAATACCCAGATGAAACATGAAAAAAGGAAAAAAAAATGCAGAAGAAATTTAAGAGACATATGGGATATAGCAAAAGGTTTAACATATATGTAATTGGAACTCTGGAAGGGAGAGACAGAATGGCACCGAAACAATATTTGAAGAGAAAATAACCAAGTATTTAACCAAAAATACTGATAAGAGACATCAAACTAGATGAGAAGCATCAAGAAGCTCTATGAAATCCAAGTAGGGTAACTACAAAGAAAACCATGCATAGGTAAATCATAGTAAAACTGCTGTAAAGCAAAAATAAAGAGAGGGCTTCCCTGGTGGTGCAGTGGTTAAGAATCCGCCTGCCAATGCAGGGGACGTGGGTTCAAGCCCTGGTCCGGGAAGATCCCACATGCCGTGGAGCAACTAAGCCCGTGCGCCACAACTACTGAAGCCCGCGCACCTAGAGCCCGTGCTCCACAACAAGAGAAGCCACCGCAATGAGAAGCCTGTGCGCTGCAACAAAGAGTAGCCCCCGCTCGCCAAAACTAGAGAAAGCCCGCGTACAGCAACTAAGACCCAGTGCAGCCAAAAATAAATAAATAAATCAACTCCTTTAAAAAAATAAAAAAATAAAGAGAAAACCTTAAAAACTGACAAAGGAAAAAAAACACATTCCCTTGAAAAAAGTAATGTTAAGAATGACAGGGCTTCCCTGGTGGCGCAGTGGTTGGGAGTTCGCCTGCCGATGCAGGGGATATGGGTTTGTGCCCCTGTCCGGGAGGATCCCACATGCCGCGGAGCGGCTGGGCCTGTGAGCCATGGCCTCTGAGCCTGCGCGTCCGGAGCCTGTACTCCGCAACGGGAGAGGCCACGACAGTGAGAGGCCCGCGTACCGCAAGGAAAAGGAAAAAAAAAAAAAAAAAAGAATGACAGCTGACTTCTCAAAATAAATAGTGGAAGTCAAAAGACATCTTTAAACATTTAAAAAAATTTAATTAAAAGTTTGAGTTAAATGTTAATTTAAAATTACATATGTGTGTGTGTATATATATATATATGTATGAATGTCTTCATTAAAAGACAAAGATGATCAGACTGGATTAAGGAAAATAAAATTTAATTACATGCTGCTTACAAGAAAGTACAAAGAGTGAAAAAGATATACCACTGCAAAAAGTTATACCACTTTCTTTTTCATATTCTTCAAAGTCTCTACACTTAACTCAGTGCATCTTGTTTTAGTTATGGAAAACAGTGTTTTAAAAGATTTATGGATGCCATAATAATTAAAGGCAGGAAAAGCTCCCTCATCTAATCAAAGTTTCTACATATACAGAAGCCTAAAAACATGGGGGAATCATCCCTTGTTTTTCTGGGGTGCGTGGGGCAGGCATTGTAGACAGACGCTGTGGGTGCGGGTTGGGCAGGCAATACTGGCTCGCACACAGCCCTCCCCACCATCCTGGAACACAACCTGCTCTTGCTGAGGACCCCTGGAGCTCTGCTGATAAAATGACCCCTGGGACACAGTCTCCTTTCCACAAGGCTTATACTACTCAGGATGTGCAAGTTTGGAAATAATAGGTTTTTTGAAAAACCTTTTGTGTTTCCTTTATTGAAGCAGTAATAATATGTTCATTGTGGGCAAAAGTAAAAGCCAGTATAAGCTAAAACAATTTAAAATTACCCTTAATTTCATCATCCGGAGAGCACCACAGTTAGCCTTTTGCTGTATCACCTTCCAGACTGTTTTCCCTGCATGGGTACATCAGTATGCAAAGTGAGGTCACACTGTGCGTATTGTTTTGGAACCTGCTTTTTTTCACTTGCCAATAGGTCATGAGTGTCTTGGTAAGAAGAGTATTTGGGAAATGACAGCAATTCTCACGGGAATCACAAGTAGATTGCAATGAGGTTGCTGACTCATCCGCCCTGGCCAAAACCACTTTCCTTTAAGTGCCTTCAAGATGAATGCAGACACTTTTAAATTATAGTTTTCTAGTTTTAATAAGCCCATGATTTTCTTTGTTGCCATGGGTGCAACAAAGAAATCTTGTTCAAGATTAATATATTTTATTACATTAGGGTGAGTCTAATTATACTAGTAATGTGAGCTAATTGCTCACTCTTTTAGATCATAGGGAAATTATTTTATGGAGCTTAAAGAGAATTTAGTAGTGCTTTTAGTCCAAGCCCCTATTTTATGGATCAGAAAATTGAGGTCCGTGATAGACAGAACTGGACTTGGGTCATAAAGCTTGGGCAAATGACACATGTTAAGAATGCAGAAATGGTTTGCACATTTTCCAAATGCTTTTGCCTTCTGGGAATAGTGTAACCAGAAATATATGAGAATGTTGTAACATTGTGACAAGATAGGGATGTGAACACCCAATTAAAGGCCACTCCCATCTGAAACCTCCTTTCCATTGCAGGAATCCGTGCAACCACAGTAGAAACTCCAGTCATGTGGGCTGATGACGGAATAGTATCCCTGGGCTGGTCTGGGGTCCAGTGAGGTTAAGGCTAATGGAAAGGAAAGAAGGAGGGTGTGCTGAGGATGAAACTGGGGAAGTCAAATTACAGTCAGATCCATGGAGAAGCCAGTGATCAGGAGCTTGTAACCACAGAAACAGAGTGGGAGGTGAGGGGCAAGGCGAGGTCAGAGGGAAAAGGTCTTGGATGCTGGAAGAATCTTTCTGAGAATGGTTTTCAATGAATTGTCCTCAAACAGCAGCAGCAGCACCACCACTTGGGCCCCATCCCAGAGCTACTGAATCAGAAACTCTGGTAAACAGCATTCTATTTTTTTTTTTTTTTAACAAGCCTGTTGGGTGATTCTGATGCACATTTAAGTTTGAGAACCACTGGTCCAGCACAGCGGTTGCACATTTTAAAATACCCATATCTGGGCCCTACCCTCCCTCAAACATTCTGATTTGACTGTTCTGGTCTGGGATCATTTCTGTCCCCCAAGGTTTCCAGGTGTTTCTAACGTGCTGCGGGGGATGAGACCCACTGATGTGGGCAAACAAAGAGAGTTGGACTGGCCCCTGCTGGGGTTTCCACTCTGGTTTCTCTGTGGTAACTTTCAGCTGGTACCCCCAGGGACAGATGGGTGACGGGGAGAGGGATGGCTTGTCTAGAAGCTTTTCCCTGAGGTTCTTGCCCTTTCCTGTGACTACTTTCCTTTAACCCGTCCTCCGCAGAGCAGCACAGGCAATTTTAAAGGGGATGATTTCTCTTTACAACCAAGAGAATAATGCAGCAATTACAAAGTGGCTTCTTGTCCTCCTGTCTCTTCGTCAATTTACTCCTGGCTCCTTCTCTTCCACTTCCTTCCAGGCAGATAGATTTTCCTTTGACTTAAATATGTGGGGCTATATGTAGTATCAGGGGAGAAGGAAGGAGGTATCCAGGGTGGGGACAACTTCCTAGAAGACAAACACCACTCTAATTGCTCTAATTGCATGAAGGTGGGGTAAAAGTGGTATGAAATCAACCATGCCAATAATGAGTGGTAAGTTACTCTGTGATTTGGTCTGCAACAATATACAAATCACACCATTTTCATCAAGGTAGAAAATATAAATTGAAGAAGATCTGGACACATTTCGTTATGGCTCAGTGTCAAGGACAATGAGTTATGCCAGCTCCAGCCAGCTGGTGCTCACTGCCTGTACAGGGTTGTTTGTGCTCATCAGCGTGCACACAGAATTTACAAATCAGGGTACACAAATATCTTGCTCTCCTCCAGCATTTTCATCTTCAGTAGTGATTGGTTGTAGTTTGTTTTTCTTAATTATTTGAAAATTCTGTGAAAACACAAGTACATCCCCGCCTCCCCCGCTCCCAGCAATCTCAGTGGACCCTCTTCTTCAGCAGCATCTGTACCGATCTCTCTCATTTTCTCTTTCTACTTTTTGATCTCCCCAGATATCTTCCACTCTCCCTGTCTTCATTCCACCTGGCTCAGAATCTCTGGAGAGATTCAGGAGGAGGCTCCAGTCTTCCGGGCTTAGGAGAAGCAATCATACCTCAGAAAGCAAGTGTTCAGAACAAAGGACAGCAGCCCACAGGTTCTGCCCTACAACCTTCCTCCCCCGTTCTGACCACACTAAACACCCAGGCCTTGCTTCTCTGCCTTCTCTTCCTAGTGCATTTTGCTTCCACACCAGGCCTAAGCTAAATCCTCTCTCACTTCTGGGGATCCACGGAAAGAACCCCCCTTTTCCATCTGAACCTCAGAGGACAGTTTCAACTGCCTTACTAACAACTACACCCCATGAACTCCTATCTCATGAGCTCTACCCTCAGAAATATTTTGAGCTTCTGTCTCCTTGGTCGTTGGTTTATTACTATTCTGGGGCCAGTGACTCCAGCCCGTCCTCTGTCATCCAGTCCTTCTTAGTTTTTTTACAGTCTCTTTTCCTAGTTCTCAACAATGCTCAACAAATATTTATTGGCTGTTTACTACTTGCCAGACCCTGTCCCTGCTTCAGGGCACACAGTACAATGGTGAGCAAGACAGACGTGGTCCCTGCCGTGGTGGAGATCACTGTCTACTGGGGTCTGTTGACAGATGCTAATAAGCAAATACAACACAGGATGTGATGGGCATCATGATGGCACTAACCCAGACCCGGAGCTCAGGGATGTGCTCCCAGAGGGACTCCTATAGGAAGTGATGTTTAAGCTGAGAGTTGAATAATGAGTAGGAATTGGACAGATGAAGAGAGTTGGGGGATGGTGGTGAAGAAGAGTGTATCGGGAAGAAGGAACAGAGAATGCCAAAACCTGCCAATGAGTCAGAGCAAAGAGGTTGTTAGGAAATGGGAGAAGTTGTTAAGGCTGGAGCACAGGATAAAAGTGGGGAGTAATGAGTCCGGAGAAGTAGGCAGGGGTCCTCATATCGCCAGTTGTATTTGATATCTGCATATCAAATTACCCCCAAAGTTAGCAGCCTAAAACACCAAACATTCATTATCTCACTGCTTCTATGGGTCAGGAATCTGGATACAGTTTAGCTGGGTGCTTCTGACTCAGGGTGTCTCGTAAGACATCAAGGTGTTGGACCAGGGCCTGCTGTTTCACCTGAAGGTTTGATGGGGGTAGGGTTTGAGGGATGGGGAGATGAGAGTGGAAAAGGAGGCAGGGGTCTTGAAAACCAAAGGTCTTGAAAACCAAATTAAGAGTTTTGATTGTATCCCTTTAGCAGAGCTTCTCAAACTAATGTGCTTGAGAATCATCTGGGGATTTTGTGAAAGTGCAGATTCTGAATCAGTGCCTCTGTGGCAGGTCCCAAACGCCTAGATTTCTAATAACCTCCCACATGATACTGATGCTGCTGAGGACCATACTGAGTAGCAGTCGTAGATCCCTGCTGTCCCATGTGGTGATGACCAGCCACATGTGGCTGCTGACCACTTGCAATGTGGCTGGTGAGACCGAGGAGCGAGATTTTAAATTTTCTTTAATTTTAGTTCATTTAAACTTAAGATTTAAAGCATACTCAAGTTGTTTTTTAAAAATTTATTTTATTGAAGTATAGTTGGTTTACAATGTTGTGTTAATTTCTGCCGTACTGCAGAGTGATTCAGTTCTACATATATCTATATATATATTCTACTTAACATTCTTTTCCATTATGGTTTATCCCAGGATATTGAATATAATTCCCAGTGCTATACAGTAGGACCTTGTTGTTTATCCCTTCTATATGTAATAGTTTGCCTCTGCTAATCCCAAACTCCCAATCCATCCCTTCCCCACCCCGCTTCCCCCTTGGCAACCACAAGTCTGTTGTCTATGTCCGTGAGTCTCTTTCTGTTTTGTACATAAGTTCATTTGTGTCATATTTTAGATTTCCACATATAAGTGATATCATATGGTGTTTGTCTTTCTCTTTCTGACTTACTTCACTTAGTATGATTATCTCTAGTTGCATCCATGTTGCTGCAAATGGCATTATTTCGTTCTTCTTTATGGCTGAGTAATATTCCATTGTGTATATGTACCACATCTTCTTTATCCATTCATCTGTTGATGGACATTTAGGTTGTTTCCATGTCTTGGCTATTGTGAATAGTGCTGCTGTGAACATAAGGGTGCATATATCCTTTTGAATTATAGTTTTATCTGGATACATGCCCAGGAGTGGGATTGCTGGATCATATGGCAACTCTATTTCTAATTTTTTGAGGAAGCTCCATACTGTTCTCCATAGTGGCTGCACCAATTTACATTCCCACCAACAGTGTAGGAGGGTTCCCTTTTCTCCACACCCTCTCCAGCATTTGTTATTTGTAGATTTTTGAATGATGGCCATTCTCACCGTGGTACCTCGGTGAGGTGGTGCCTCATTGTAGTAAAACATACTCAATTTGTTATTTAAAAACTTTAAAAGTATGCTTGGATTAACTTGAGTATGTGACTTGACCGTTTCAACTGTAAATTTTACGAAATCACCATCTAGATCAAGTATTTCCAATGAGAATTTAGCATCTGAATTGAGAAGTACTTTAAGGGTAAAGTACACACCAGAATTCAAGGATTTAGTGTGAAAAAAAGAATATAAAATGTCTCATTAATTTCTGTATTAGTTACGTGTTGAAATGGTATTTTGGATACTTGGGTTAAAGATAAATTATTAAGTTTACCTGTTTCTTTTAACTTTTTAAAAATGTGGCCGCTAGAAATGTAAAATGACGTGTGCAGCCCGCATTGGTGGCTTGCATTCTATTTCTATTGGACAGCGCTGTCAAAGATGAAGGGAGCTATTGTTGCTTAGCTTGCATCTAAGGAGAATTCCTGGGAGGGGCTCGTGGTTTTTCCGCTGGAGAGTTGCTCACACAGTGAATTCTCCCATTCCCCACATGTGGGCACACGAAGGTATGATGTGTCCTGGGACACCACCCTGGCTGCTGGAGGAGAATGTTTATTATGAAGAGCCCTTGGCTCCACCTTTCCCTGGCCTGCATTGGTCCACAGGCTACGCCTTGCTGAGAAATGGTACTTATTCTCATTACCTTTCTAGCCTGGACAAGAAAACAGATGGATGTCTCTTTAAGACATGCAGCTCTAAGAGCTCAGAGCCCAGGCTGTCACAGCTCACTTGCAGGTTCACCTGTAACCATGACAACACCATTGACATAAGTTGCCATGGAACATAATTTAACCTGGATCAGATTTTTTTAAAAGAAAGAATGGAGGAACACTCAGCTTTGTCTCAGGGGACTATCGGAAATGGCATCTCCCATGATATGCGCTTAACTACCATTCTCATTTAATTACTTTTGCTTGTGATTTCCCTGGGGAAGCATTTCTGCCAGGAGCTATTTCCTGGGAAGGCTGGGAGTGTTTGCAGGGAAGGGTTGGTGTTAGGGAATCCAGTGGTTCAGTGACCTTGAGCTGGTCCCTGCTAGGAAGATTTTCACCTCATCCCCTCAAGTCCACCTTATTTCCTCTACCTAAGCTTTAATGGGGGAAATATCAGACTTCTCATTACGTTTCAGAACTGGAAGGTGCCCAGACGGGAAAGTAAGATGAGGGGAGTACAGGATAGATCTGAACCCACTTGAGTTTAGGTCTTGGGTCTATACAACCAAAATCAGGAGGCATAAAAAGCTGGGGGTGGGACGTAAGTAGAAAGAGATACAATCGAAGAAGTAATGGGAAGACACTGTGATATTAAATTTAAATAGGAAATATCAGTAACTCATTACAGCATTTCTTTTGTTTCTTTCTAAAAAGAAGTATGCGTTTCCTAGCTTTATTTGCTGCCAAGGTCTAGTAGCAGCAAATGGCCTTCATGCCTGAATTGTAGTCTCCAAATACCATTTCCCACTCAAACCATTTCCTCGAGAAATGGTTGCTTCCACACGAGAGGCAGAAAATGCGCCAGATGATGCCGGGGCACGTGGTTATGCTGGAAAAGGAAGAAGCTGTCAAATATTAATGGAACCATAACAAAGGCACCCAGGGGTCAACTTGAGGGTCTCCCACTGGCTAAAAATGGAACAATTTTACATAAGAAATTAATGCAATAGACTGAAATTACAGTTGACTGAATTAAAATCCATCAATTTATCATGATACTTACAAGAAGAAACCTTTACTCATCAATCTTTGAATGTTGCTAGGGTTCCCAACAAAGAAAGGGAAGGAATCAAAGCATTTGTCCTGTCTCTCCTGAATGAACTGTTGTTCAGGGTAACCGAATAGATGATGAAAGTTCTTTGTAGAGAATTCCAGCTAATGGATGCAGATGGAAGGATACATTTAGTAAACCTTTTAAAGTGATGTACTTAGGCACCAATCATTAATGGTTGCTGAAACCATTGGGTGAAATGTCGGCAAGGAACTTTATAAGATGTAGATTGGTTGATAACACCTGAATCCACTGATCTTAGCATTACTAAAGGTGGAACAAGCAGACATACGTGCCAGAAAGCAATCTTTGTCCCTGCAGGCCAGAGACACCTTTCCCCTAACTAGAGGCAGCAGGTGGCTGAGGCTGGGAAAACTCCTCTGACCCCTCAGACGGTATCAGTGGAATCCCCCAGTGGCACTTGGGTATACCAAGCTGGCCAAATTGTACCACAAAGTGTCTAAATATTAAATGGTCATTGGAACCACAGCCCACAAAATTAGGCCAAAGACTAGTGTCATTATAAGAGAGCAGAAAGAGGGATTTGGATATAGAGACACAGACACGGAGGGGAGAAGTCCAAGTGAAAATGGAGGCAGAGACTGGAGTGATGCGTCTACAAGCCAAGGAATGCCAGGGATTGCCAGTAACCACCAGAAACCAGGAGGGAAGCATGGACTGGCTCTCAGACCCTTCAGAAGGAATGAACCCTACTGATACCTTGATTTTGGAATTCTAGCTTCCAGAACTTGGAAAGAATAAATTTCTGTTGTTTTAAGCCACACAGTTTGGGGTACTTTTGTATGGCAGCCCTGGGAAACAGGGATAAAAGATAGATGGTTCAGTAAGCATGCCTGCCTAAGCTCGGTAACAGCCCCCGGTTTGTTGTTCTACTTCTCATGTCAACTTGGCTGTAGAAGTGATGAGAAGAGGCTGAGCTGATCGTTGATGCAGAAGGAGACTTCATACATCCCCAAGGAATGGAATGATGGCTGCTACCAAAGATTGAAAAAGCAGGATGTGTCACTGGGCCCAGAAGTACAGGAGAATCCCAGGAGCCGTGCCGAGTCTGAGAAGGGGCCTGTAACCCTCGGAGAGTGGCAAGGAGGTGGTGGGATTCTGCAGACCACGCGTTCTAAAGACCACGCCTGCCCGCTCATCCACTCATGCAGGACCTACTGAGCATGAACCATGTGCCAGGCACAGTCACAGGCGCTGAAGCTGAAAAGTTGGGCAGGACAGCCTCCCTGCCCTTAGGGCGCTCACGGTCCAGTGGAGGAGCGAGCCAGTACCCAGTGCGCCACAGCACAGTGCGGTGAGTGCTGCACCCAGGGTGGGCACAGATCCACGGGAACACACAGGCAGGACACTGTGGCAGATTCTGTGCCTTCCTGCCTCCGCATTCCTCCTTCCAGTCAGCACCCTGGAGTTGCCTCCCTTTGTCATGACGGCATTGGGGGTGTACAGTCTTCGAGGGGCTGTAACCCAGGGGCCCAGTTCACTCTTATCCCGGGGCCAGTCACGTGGCCCAAACCAGTTGTACTTTTCCCAGGCCTCTGCAGCTTGGAGGGGTGACATGGGACAATGGATGGAGCCCACCTGTTCTGGGGACAGCATCTCGCCTGGATGCCTGGGTTGTTTCCGCGGCCCTTTTCCCACAGCTGATTCTCCAGCGTCCTGTCTGCACTCAGAGACCTCTTACGTCCCTGCAACAATTTTCCGTTTGTTTCTGCCAGTCAGCGTGGGTGTCTGCTATTTTAACTGAATCGGGATCTGAACACAGGCTTGGGCGAACAGGGAAGGAATGGGAGAACACCCAAAGAGGGTAGGCCTAGGAAGCCGAGCCCCAAAGCCCGAGAAGGAGCTGGCAAGGGGACAGAAGGTCAGGGGGCCTCCGGGGAGAAGGGGCCGCATGTGCGGAGACCTGGAGGTGAGAGAAAGCCTGGCTCAGTTAGGAAGTGCAAGCAGAGGTTGTGAGAAAAGATTTTAATGTTTATAAAACGGACCCCCAGGGGTCTGTTTGCTGAAATCCCAGAGCACAAGGTGTGGGAGGAGCACAGAGCTCTGTGGGTTTATCTATGAAGTCCCTTCCAGCTTCCAGAAATGAGACCCTCAGTCAACAGCTGAGCACCAGTCCTGAGCTGCCCTCCTTGGAAGCTGTGACTGCAACGGGTCACTCTCAGGGGGGTGTATTCATTCGTGTTCCTGTTCCCCTGGGGTAGAGGAGGCAAAGCAGAAATGGAGTATGAGGTGATGGGTTGGAGGACGTGGGTGTGAGGATAAACACCAGTGCAGGCGCCAGAGCAGGCGGGATGACAGGGGGCACACGGCCTCCAGTGGCTGACACAGGCAAGAGGCGTGGGGTCCAGGTGCCTCTACAGGAGGCAAGGACCTTGGAATCTCCAAGGGTAGGGGACCATCAGGTATCAGAGGACACAGCAGTGGGAGATGCACCAGCTCACATTCTGACAAGAAGCAATCAGAGTTGTGGTGTTCACAGCCCTCCTTCTTTTTCCTCTGGAAATCCTTCTCTGTGTCTGGGGTGCTTATCACCCAAATTCTGCCAACACCTGCCGTTTACTGCCTGCTGCCATCTCCTGGCGGCCCGTGGAACTACAACCACTGCAACCCTAGGCTTATTCTTCAGAGGATGAATAAGCTGTTGGCTGAGGCAGGCATCCAATGGGAGGGTGTCAGAGCCCGAAGGGGTAATTTTGTTCAGCCACCACATTTCACAGATAAAGAAACTGAGGCCCACCGGGGGCATATGACATATCCTGGGTCTTAGGCCACATTAGTGGACTTGAGCTTCTTCATCTACAGTCACAGATGATCTCCATGGCCCATCATCACCTGCAAACCTGGGGAACGGGCTGCCCCTGACAAGGCGCCCTTAGAGTTTAACTACAGATATTATGGAAACTTGTTCACAATTAGCCTTGTGATTTTGGCTAGTTTATCACCCCAAACTCGTTGCATTGTAAGGAATCTGAGCCCCAGAAGATTTAAAGGAAAATAGAGACCTGGTTCCTTACCCCTCAGGGCAAGACTCCAACTTCAGATACTTCTCGAGTCAAGAGATGCAGGGAGAAGGAGTGGGACAGAAGCTCCTGAAGGATGTGTCACTGCTCAGTTCCACACCTTTTAGGAAGCCAAGCCAGCATCCTGAAGGGTGAGATCGGAAAGTCCTTCTCATCTGAGTGGCCACAGGTCTCCTCCACTCTCAGTCATGGACACAGCCTTTCTCCTTTGAAATCCAGCCGCACAGGCAAGTCTCTGACCCTCAGACAGTGCCTGGTTTGTCTTGGAGGTAAAATGAAATCTTCATAGTCTATGGGATGCTGAGGGTGAAATGCAACTCTATTTCTGGCCACCTTTCCTCAGAAGTGCCAAAGTGCTGGAGCTGCATCAGGCCAGGTAAGACTACGCCTGCCTCCTGAAATGGTCATAAATTGTGGGCAACAGCAGCCCCAAGGTGGCAGGAGTAAAAGGGGAGAAAAAGAAGAGCTTTCTGTGTTTAAACGCTGATTTGGGGGCCTTGGGTATTACCTACCCAAGATGGGTAGTAAACGCCTACAGGAGGAGCTTTAAAACTGTGAATATATGATACATTGTTGACCCCATAAAGGACTTACTATAGTCAGGTGTGTCTCCCAGGCTGAGACAAAGCAGGAATCCAGGAACTGGTCCATAAGCAGAACGTGGGTGATGTCGGAGGAGGGCAGAGTGACGGTGCCCACAGAGCACCTACCTGGACTCCTAGTGCTCCGATACGCACCCATCCTACTGAAATGGCAGGTAGAAATTCGACCAATGGGTCTTTATAGAGCATTGATCTGTGTCAGGCGGTGTTCTGTTTGCTGGGGAATCACGAGGAACAAGACGATTCACACGTCTGCCTCTTCTGAAGGAGAGAGAGAACAAACACTAGGGCGTGATAAATGCTAGGAAGAAAAAGAAACAGGGACCAGGGCTTTGAGAGTGGCAGGGGTCAGGGAGGGCCTCGTGAGGGGGGTGACAAAAGACCATGACACAGATGAAAGCACTTCCTCCCCGAGCACGTGTTCTCTAGTCCCCTCTCCCGAGGCAGGAGGATACTATGCTCCAGCATCAGCTGTGGACCCAGCGTGGCACCTGGTTGGCACTCAGCGAGCGTTGGGTGGTAGGTAGCTGTCGCCGGTGGATGGCCGGCTCTGCCTGGCGGGCTTCCTCGGGGCTGGCAGCATATGCAGGTGGCTGCAGAGCCCAGAGGACCGTCTGGCTCTTGCTCTGAGAGGGCAAAGGAGATGGGCAGTAAGCCAGGGGGCTGTGGCTCCTGACTGTGCACACGGAGCTCGTACCCCCAGAATGGCCTTCCAGCCACCAAGAGATGGAGTCAGATTTGTCCTCAGCCTCTCAGACGAGCCATTCTTTTAAAAAGGAGATCTGGAGTTAGATACTAGATGTCCTCCCATGGCTTCGGGTAGCGCCTGGCCTCCTATGTCAAACTTAGGGCAGGGATTTTCTCTTCTGAACTGTAACCATCTGAAAACCTTCTGGAGCTCAGCTTAGGCCTGTGAGATTGGTAGTCAGGCAGACGTTGGCTCAAGCCCTGTACTGTGTGCTTTTGGGTTCCTTATAGACCCTCTTTGAGCTCAGACCTGAAAGATGAGTATCCCAGGCTGAGGGAACAGCCAGTGCAAAGTTCTAGGGTAGACATGAGCTCACATGTTCAGGGAGCATTTGTGAAAAGGGGTAATAAAGGCACTTCTCTTCTAGGGCTGCTCTGAGGGTCAGTGCAACCAGCTAGACCTCTGGCTTTATCCCCCAAACATGACTCAAAAAGGACATGATGCCACCCGGAGCAAGCCTGCTGATTCTCAGGTGGGAGAGCCGTTAGGGGCCCCTAACCCCAAGAACTTGCCTGTCCCAGGTGAGGGCCCCCCACCAGACTCAGCCTCCCCTGCTCTGCTTTAATCCTCCCTGAAAGTGGCCTCGTGTGTGCAGGGGGGTACTTTGAAGAATACTTACCTTTAAGTTTTGCTTTTACAACAGCAAAGAAAGTAAAAGTCACCGTGCAGCCCACATTCTAGAAATAAACTTCCTAATTCTGGGGTGTATTTTATTCCGGTGTTTATTATCATAAATATTTTTACATAGCTGAGAAATCACTATACTTTTTTTTCGTCTTTCTGCCAATTTGTCGATTTTCTTGGCCTGCCATTCCCCATGAAAGGTGCAACATACGGTAAAGGAATTTTCCTCCACGGGTGGGTTTGGAACTAGTTCAAGAAGATTCTTTGGCCATTGTTGGCTGAAATATGCGGTTTTTTAAAAAAATAAAACCTGCTACTTAGAATCAGGGGTCATAAAACTGAACATAGTCCGGGAAACACAGATTGACTCTTGCTACAAAACCCCTTTCCCACAAAGGAACGCTGCTGGATGAGAACCCAAATGTCCACCACGGTAATCACGCCTCAGTGCCTCCTTCGCTCCTTTTTGCTTATTTGTACTTTTTGTTTTTCTGCAATGAACATGTGATGCTTGTATAATAAAAATATTTTAAAAATTCATTAAGATAAGGGGGGGAAGGACAAATAAAGGCATTTTACGTGTAGCACACCTAGTGTGCTAGAGGATGGTAATGGATACTCCATCACGAAGAGGTCTAGTGATGAAATACGTTGGGAAACACTGAGTTAAAGCTAACTGGATTTCTTCCCTGCAGTACTTCTCAGAAGCTTTAAGACGCTGGAGGGTGGTCTGACCCTTAACAGGGGGCTGTACCCAGCAATATTACAGACAGTATCCGACCTCTGAACTCCTCTCGTGAGGACTATCTGTGCCCACTGATTGTCTTTGGGACGCGTTTTGGAAAACCCTTTTCCGAAGCCCGGGCTGCGCGCAGAATCGGACTAACGCCCCAGTCCCGTTAGGCCACGTTCTCGCGACATCTGCACGGCTGAATTTCGGGAAATTTGAGGCCGTGTCAGCTCTCAGAGCAGCGACGCTGCTGCAGTCTCACCGGCGGATTAAGAAGGGTGGCCAACTCCATTATGGATTTTATTATCAATTAAGAGATCTGGAGAGGAGAAAGACTTTCGGAGGCATCTGGTTGGTAGGATCACTGAGCCGTTTGGTTCAGCAGAGACTGTAGGCCATGAATAAACAGAAGACAAACGCCCCTGAGTTCCAAGGGCATAAAATATCCCTGCAAACGAAACAGTCCAAAGGAGAATAAAGGGAGCAATGGGGAGTGGGTGCAGCAGGAAGGAGAGTGGCTGCCCGTATCCAGTGGGGCCTCACCATGGCAAGGGCTGGCCCTCCAGCTACCAAGATCTGTATCTCTGCCTGGAGAGGCCAGAAGTGCCTAAGAGTTGACGGACAGCAGCCTGCAACCAATGAGAGGCTCGTCTGCATCTCCGGCAGGATGACTGAGGTGCAAAGTCCACACGGGCTCCCAGAATTCCCCAGTGGGCTGAATCTCCAGTTGCCCATAGTGGCCTCTGGTTTGATAACAAACGCTTTCTCAGCTGCCTTTCCTTCCCTGCCTCACTTTCCCCAGGAAACAAGGTTAAGTCCTGCAGGAATGTCTTTGCTGGTAAGATTATTAGTAAGAAGGCCTGCTTTTCCGGGTTGCCCTAATTCTCCAAGCCAAGATTTGCTGCACTCCAGCGAATGAAGAACAGTTCCGTCTTATTTCTGACAGAGGGCAGCATTTAGTTTTCTACCGCAGGGAGCTATGTTTCTGCGGGTTGCAAATGACTCCAGCTCAAAATAAAGAAAAACAAATTGAAATGAGGATTTTAATCACTGTGAAGGGAATGAAAGGCTGTGTCAGCGTTTCCATGGTAAGTGCCGTCTTTCAGGGATTTATCATCCCAGCTGTAAAAACATGCTTTATGCTAGGATTTGGCAAGAGCAAGGCTTCAGTCACTGAAAATGTATATGTTATTAAAGATTCTGCTTGCAGTCAAGTTGGAAACGTCACTCTGTACAAATGGCACAGAACGCCCCGGTGCCCCTTGGGGCTGCCAGCTGTGCTCGCTGCCTCTCCTGCCAGATGCAAGGCACCAGCTTGGAGAAGTGGCAGAGGCACAGCCCCTGGCCTTCTCCAGGGGCTGCTTTGCATTCCGGAAACGGTTACACTGAGGAAGGTGCCTGGTTCTTTGTGGAGGAAAAGTGGTGGTCCTTGTGGGGTCCTGTCTGTGTGGCTGTAGGTGACCCTCCTCTGAGCACTGGCTCACTTCCTCCGTCTCCCTCATCCCCGGTCCCAGGGCCACCGAGGGGAGAGAGGGGCGTCAGCACAACCACAACCACACAGGAGGCTTGGTCCCCCAGCTCATGACGCACAGGCCCCTGACAGCATCACAAGTGGAAGAATCGCAGGCTGAGTTGACCAGAAACCTTAGACTCGTTCTGATTTTAGCTCGCAGCCTGAGCTCCGGGGTGTGAGGGGAATAAAGATCACGATATCAGCCAGAGAGGAGGCAGTTTGGGTAAAACAGAACCCAGTCTGAACCTTTGTCGCATCACCTCAAAGTCACCTCTCCTTGGTTTCAAACAGGACCGAATTTACAGAAACTTTGGCCTGCTCTTTATTTGAAACAGGCCGGTGCGGGCGGAGCGGAGCTGTTTACAATACAAGAGAAAAGGTAAGAGCAGGAGGGTAACTTTTTATGACCTGAAATGAGTCCTTAGTAAGTGCCAGTCGGTGTGTTCATCAGGTCTTAGGGATCAGCAGTTGACTCTTCCCCCAACACAGTGGTAGGTACTGTTACTCCCATTTGAAAGATGAACAGATCGACATTCGGAGGTTGGGGAACTTGCCTTCACGGAGGTCTCAAGGAGAGCAGGTGGCAGGGTGGGGCCTCGAGGCCAGTCTTCCTGACTCCGATCAGGTCAGAATTCCCCTACCTTGACACCGTTCAGGGGCAGCGCTTTCGGATTCCCCCAGTCCATCTCGTCATCCTACCCTGGGTCATGGGCAGCCTGGCACAGTGCTTGGCATGTATGGCAGCCCAGCAGATTTCCTGCTGCTGGGACAGCTGATGGCTGCAGAGGGCAGGCCTAGGAGCACTGGCTAAACTCGAAAAGGGCAGACTTGTATTTTTGTTTTGTTTTTTTTATTTTTTTTTTTTGTGGCGGTACGCGGGCCTCTCACTGTTGTGGCCTCTCCCGTTGCGGAGCCCAGGCTCTGGACGCGCAGGCTCAGCGGCCATGGCTCTCGGGCCTAGCTGCTCCGTGGCATGTGGGATCTTCCTGGACCGGCGCACGAACCCATGTCCCCTGCATCGGCAGGCAGACTCTCAACCACTGTGCCACCAGGGAAGCCCTGTTTTTTTAAATTTTTAAATTTTATTTTTTTATACAGCAGGTTCTTATTAGTTATCCATTTTATACATGTTAGTGTATATATGTCAGTCCCAATCTCCCAGTTCATCCCACCACCCCCTCACCCCACCCCTGCCACTTTCCCCCGTTGGTGTCCATACGTTTGTTCTCTACATCTGTGTCTCTGTTTAGGGCAGACTTGTTTTTTTTTTTTTTTTTTTTTGCGGTATGCGGGCCTCTCACTGTTGTGGCCTCTCCCATTGCGGAGCGCAGGCTCCGGACGCGCAGGCTCAATGGCCATGGCTCACGGGCCCAGCCGCTCCGCGGCATGTGGGATCTTCCCGGACAGGGGCACGAACCCGTGTCCCCTGCATCGGCAGGCGGACTCTCAACCACTGCGCCACCAGGGAAGCCCACAGACTTGTTTTTAATGCTAACATTTTTTGAGGGCTTACTGTCTACCAGGCACAGTTGGAAAGCTGTATATGTGTTATTTGTTTCATCTCCTTCACAACCACTCCAGCAACTGCCTGGGCTACATACCAGTATTGCCTCCATTCTACAGATGAAGAAAATGAGAAAACAGAGATTGAATAATTCGCCCAAGGCCACATGCAAGCCCGTAGGAGATGAAGGTGGGATTCCAGCCCAGGCAGCTTGACTCTCAAGACCAAACCAGGGAATGCTGCCTGGGGGAGGGGGAGTTTCCCCAGGCTCAGATTGTTCACTGGTAATCTGATCATAAGGGGCTGGGCTGGTCTTCAGGCCATCTGGTCCTACCCCTCATCTTCCTGTTGACCAAGCTGATTCTGTAAGAGGCAGGTGGCTGCTGTAGGGTGTCCTCCCTTCCTCCAGGGGGCGGAGCCAGGATGACAGCCTGAGTGACGGGACCTTGTGATGGAGCCCACACTGAGCAGGTAAGGCGGTGTCCTCCTGCACTTCGTCTCCGCAATGACTCAAGGTGAGACAGCCCCCGGGAAGCTGTGGAGGGTTGCATCCAGGGTCTGGGCAGGGCTGTGGCAGGCTGTCCTATGCCCCTTAGGCAATCCAAGTTATCCCCGCCTCCCGCCCATCTCTCAGTCTGGAGAAGGAAAAAGCTAACAAATAGCTTTGGGCAGGATGGACATAATTAGTGGTTCTTTTCTTTCATAAATTTATTTTATGTGTTTATTTTTGGCTGCGTTGGGTCTTCGTTGCTGCGCGCGGGCTTTCTCTAGTTGCAGCCAGCAGGGGCTACTCTTCATTGTGGTGCGCGGGCTTCTCATTGGGGTGGCTTCTCTTGTTGCGGAGCATGGGCTCTAGGTGTGCGGGCTTCGGTAGTTGTGGCGCACGGGCTTAGTTGCTCCACAGCATGTGGGATTTTCCTGGACCAGGGATTGAACCCGTGTCCCCTGCATTGGCAGGCAGATTCTTAGCCACTGTGCCACCAGGGATGTCCCTAATTAGTGGTTCTTTTCTTTTCTTTTTTTCTATTAGTGCGGCTGCTTTGGAATTCCTATTTTCTGTTTTTTTGATAGTGGCCATCCTAATGGGTGTGAGGTGATATCTCATTGTGGTTTTGATTTGTATTTTCCTCATGATTAGAGATGTTGAGAATCTTTTCTTTCTTTCTTTTTTAAAAAAATATTTATTTATGTATTTTGGCTGCACCGGGTCTTAGTTGCAGCACGTGGGATCTTCGTCGTGGCACGTGGGATCTTTTTTTAGTTGCTGCATGTGGGCTTCTTAATTGTGGCTTGTGAACTCAGTTGCAGCATGCATATGGAATCTAGTTCCCCAACCAGGGATCGAACCTGGGCCCCCTGCATTGGGAGCGTGGAGTCTTACCCGCTGGACCACCAAGGAAGTCCCGAATTAGTGGTTCTCAAGTGCATTTGGAAACAGAAAAACTGATTCCTGTTGGGATGAGAGTGTCACCCATGCCACCCCAGGAAACTGGGTCTGTGCAAGCAACGATACCAAGCAGAGATACCCCTGATGGTAAAGCTGCAGTATTTTGGTCGCACCAAGATGTTTTGGTTTTGCATTTCTGAGTTGGTCTAAAACAGTTTTCCATTGGCACTTAACCATATTGGATTACAAGGCAATTAATGGGTGGAACCTTCCAGAGTCCAGGCCCTACACTGGGGATGGGGGGAGAGGAGAGAGGAATGGACAGGGGCTATAGCATGAACAAAGGAAGAGCAGAAATCAGGAATGAAAGTGGGGCTTCACTATGGACCTTACAAAAACAAAAGGGTTTTTAAGGGACTGCTGTGAATAACTGTATGCTATCAAATTGGATAACGAAGATGAAATGAATAAATTCTTAGAAAGACACAAACTAGAAAGACGAACTCAAGGAGAAATAGACATTGTGAACAGACTTACAGTAAGTAGAGAGATTGAATTAGTAATGTTAAAACTTCCCTCAAAGAAAAACCCAGGCCCATATGGATTCACTGGTGAATTATACCAAACATTTAACCAAACAGTGGTCTCTTAGACATGACACAAAAAGCACAATTCATTAGACTCGTTAAAATAAAAGCATTTTATTGTTGTTGTTACAAATGACACCACTAAGAAATGAAAAGACAACCCACAGAATGGGAGAAAATATTTTCCAATCATATATCTGATAAGGGACTTGTATCCTGAGTATATAAGAACTCTTACAGCTCGGCCATAAAAAGACAACCCAATTTTAAAACGTCTGAATAGACATTTCTCCAAAGAAGATATACAAGTGGCCATCAAGCACATGAAAAGACGCTCGGTGTCTTACTCGTCATGAGGCATTAGAGAAATGTCAATCATAGCAACATACCACTTCACATCCACTAGGTTGGCTATAACCAAAGCCGCAGAAAATAGCAAGAGTTGGGGGACACATGGAGAAATTGAAACCCTCATACCTTGCAGGTGAGAGTGTAAAGTGGAGGGGCCCTTTTGGACAGCAGCTTGGCGGTTCCCCAAAAAGGTAAATGTGCTGTATCATATGGCCAGTCATTCCGCTTCTAGGAGAATTGAAAACGTGTTAAAAGAAACTTGCACGTGAGGGCTTCCCTGGTGGTGCAGTGGTTAAGAATCCGCCTGCCAATGCAGGAGACACGGGTTCGAGCCCTGGTCCGGGAAGATCCCACATGCTGCGGAGCAACTAAGCCCGTGAGCCACAACTACTGAGCCTGTGCTCTAGAGCCCGCGAGACACAACTCCTGAGCCCGTGTGCCACAACTACTGAAGCCCGCACACCTAGAGCCCGTGCTCCACAGCAAGAGAAGCCACCGCAGTGAGAAGCCCGTGCATCGTGATGAAGAGTAGCCCCTGCTCGCCACAACTAGAGAAAGCCCTCATGCAGCAACGAAGACCCAATGCAGCCAAAAATAAAATTAAATAAATAAATTTATTTAAAAAAAAAAACTTGCCCATGAATGTTCATAGCAGCATTATTTATAAGAGCCAAAAAGGAGAAAAAACCCTAATGTCCATCAACTGACGAATGGACAAACAAAACGTGAACTATCCATACAACGGAATATTATTCATCAACAAAAAGAACAAAGTACGGATTCGTATTACCACATGGGTGCACCTAGAAAACAGTGTAGTAAGTAAAAGAAGCCAGACACAAATGGTTCCATTTATAAGAAATGTCTAGAATAGGCAAATCCCTAGAGCCAGAAAGTAGACTAGTGTGGTTGCCTAGGGTTGGGAGAAGGGGAAGGATGGGCGTGTATTTTCTTTCTGGGGTGATGAAAATGTTATGAAATGAGATTGTAGTGATGCTTGCGCAATTCTGTGAATATATACTAAACCCCACTGAACTGTACACTTAAAGTGGATGAATTTTATGGTACGTGCATGTCAATAAAACAGTTAAAGATTATAGGGAATGAGTTAAAAAATATTGTAAAAGTATATCATGAATTACTCTGCAGCGGCTTAAATTAACCATGTGATTGATATATACTAATATGGAAAGTTATCCACACTATAGTAAATGAGGCATAAAGCGGATTATAATTCATTGTAGCATGATCTCAATATGATAGAAATAAACAAAATGTGCGTGTGTGTGTGTACAGAAAATAAAATTTGGAAGGATATATATCGAGGGAGTGATTTTCACTGAGTCCTACATAATAAACTGTTCTTTTTCAGATCTTTATTTAATCTTTGAAAAAGTAATACAGTCACATGGCATAAAAATCAGAAGCTCTAGAAGGCTATCTAGTGACAAATCTCCTCCAAGCCACCCGGTTCTCCTTCTAGAGAGCAACTCGTGTCACCCGTTGGCCGAGCTCCCTTTGGGAGAATTTGACGCAAGTCGACAATGCTCTCACTCTGTCCAGCACCTTAGTTTTCTCATGTAATTATGAATCTTGTCCATACTGAGATATCACAAAAGTCCTCAGTCTTTTTTATGGCTGAATAGCTCTTTATCCTGTAATGTACTGTTTGAAAGATTCTTTATGTTCATGCATTTCCTAATTTCTTTATTTTTTTTTTTTGCCTTTAGCATGCATTTTACTTGTAATCAGAAAGAAATCTAGCTATTTCTCCAAAAGAAGTCCCTGTATTGAGGATTCAGATCTAAGAAGAGTGAGCCCCCAGGAGGGTGGGCAGGTTGCACGCGGAGACCCGGAAACCCCAGACGTGAAAGCAGGTCAGCGACGGAGGAAGGGGGTGCCCTCCACCATCGGGCAGGGACCCGGGAGAGATGCTGGAACCTAGAAGGGAGTCCAGACAGCATTTAAGAATCATTCCTTCTCCTTTTTTCTACTCTTAATCTCCCCAAACATGAGGAGCATTTGAGATTTACCGGGGAAGTGGAGCCAGAATTCACCTCCCAAGGGCTGCTCCTGACTTCACACCTGCTCACCATCTTTCCAGTCCAGCCCTCGATAGGACTTGCTGCCTCCCAACAGTGCTGGGTGCTCTGAGAGCCTTCTGGGAACCTTGGCGTTTACTCCTTCTAGAGCTTCTGGGGTCATTTCACCTATACTGTGCAGAGGTTCTAGAAACCGCCTGGGTTTGACTTCTGCTTCCCCGTCCTTGCTGTGTGCCCTTGAACACATTCTCCAGTCTCTCTGTGCCTCGCTTTTCTATCTCACCAGCAAGAAGTCAAGGGTTGTATCTAGCCATCGTCATTGTCACCCTGTTACTAAAGTAGGGCTCACAGATGGGACTCCTGTGTTGGCTGCACACAGCCTTTGGGGAGCAGAGGGAAGGGCCGGTTGTGTGGGAGAGGAGCTAAAGGGATGGGGGAGGAGCCCTTTGGTGAGTGAACCCTCCCTTCTCCTTGAGGGACTCGCCCACACCCCATGCCCTCTATTGGTTCGACCTCCGGAAGGCATTTCCTGCTGGCCCTACCTGCCTCCGTCCTGCCCCTTTCCAGCTTGGTGGCCACCAACCCTGCTGTGAGTGGGACCAGGAGAGAGGGAGAAAGGAAGAGATTCTTATAGTGGTGACTCTTACTGAGAAAGGCCAGTTCCCAGTCCAGTCCATGCCCTGCACCTTGTTTGTTTGTTGACTGCTTACTGAATCAAGACAAAAACAAAACCTGGCAGGCCTCATGGTCGCCCTACAACTTTCCTGTTATTCTTCAAATGAGCTCTCCCCTCCCCTGCCCGTCCGTTCCCACCCGTCCCACCTTGGCCTCAGTTCCAATCTGCCAGAATCCCGCCTCAGTGACCTCTCACAGTGCTGGCCCTGGCTCACCTCCGGACTGGGCCTGCCTTGGTTCTACAGGTACAAACTTCTCTCTTTGCCATCCTGCATCCCCGACCCCGGCCATTGCACCCCTGAGCCAGTGACTTTGGAGTTTCTCACAGGAGCCGCCCTTCGTCTGGGCTGGGCAGAAACACTGGGTTCCTGGCATCCTGAGCCTCGACTGGCATGTGGCCGTGGTGAGGGCTCAGCCCGCCACCCTGGAGCAGGTTTGCTGGAGATTTCTGATTAATAAGTTGTCAAATAGGAAAAGGAGTCATAAGACCCAACGTCCCAGCTGAGGAAGAAATTACCTTTCTGGAAGTTGGCCCAGGATAAGGACCGGATATTTTCTTCCACAGGAGTTTACACTTGACCAAGCTTAGAATCTCACGGAGATTCATTCTGGAGCTGGTGGCAGGGGCTCAGGACCCATCCTTCCAATGAAGATGACTCCAAGGACACACAGGGATTTTCACTGGAGCATCTGTAAGGGCTTTCGAAACAGCAGTGAATCTTCACAGAAGCCTTCACAGAAAGGCAGGCAGGAAGGAGACTTCTCTCTTTGGAGATGGAGGTACCAAGCTGAGAGCGTGAAGTGCCGATGACCAAGAAGGGAACGCTTTTCCAAACACCCAGTTGAATCCACAATTCTTTGATGCTGACAAACCACTTATTTGAAACAATGCTGACTAAGAGCATTTATTGAGCACCTTTTATAGGCTGGGCTCTGGGGAAGATGCTTCGTACGGGTCATCCTCACAGTGTTCTTTTTTTTTTGCAGTACGCGGGCCTCTCACTGTTGTGGCCTCTCCCGTTGCGGAGCACAGGACTCTCAACCACTGCGCCACCAGGGAAGCCCTCTCACAGTATTCCTAAATGCTGGTACCATTATCATGCCCATTTTACTGATGAGGAAACTGAAGTTCAGAGAGGTTCCCTAACTCAGTTTACACATCTGGCAAGGGGAGGAACTGTGATTGTAACCCAGCTCTCTCTCTGCCCAAGCTGGGTCCTTTCCCTCTGTTGTACTCCTCAGTCTAGCAAGCAGTTTAAACTATGTATCGACAACCTCAAAAAATGTTCCTGCTCTTTGATCCAACTAACTCCCTTCTGACAACCATTCTCATGAAATGATGCTAAGTGCAGAATAAGTGTCTTACAGTTCAACATGGCTAAGCACACAGTGGTGTGTACCCCCCTTCTTCCCTAAATTCCACTGAAATGACAAGAAATTCAGAAATAAAAAGAGTGCTCGTGGTTGTGGGCAGTCAGGAGGAATGGGATCAATGTCCAGAAGATTAAGAAATTTCCGGGAAACGTAAGACAAATATAAGAACAAGTTGGTGAAGAAATTAAAACGAAGCTGTAATGCCACAGGGCTAAATGCACAGTCATCACAGAGTGAATTTTCCCAGCAGAGTTCCAGAACAGAGGCAACGTGACCTGGGTGAAAGAGTGAGCTAGAGATGGACTGTAGGGCGGTGAATGGTTCCTTTCCACTGTCCACTGACCACTCTCTGCACACGCAGTCACCTGAGGCTGGCTCCTGTATCGACAGCTGCATTCCCTGCCAGAGGAATGGGATTCTCACGGGGGTAAGGAAGTGTCCCCCAGCCGCCAATACTGTTCAGCCCAGATGGTCATCTGCAATGTTAACAGCTACGTTAGAATTGCTAGATATTTCAGAAAAGCCAGAGCCTGAGAGAGGCACAAAAATAGAATGGACTCCAAGAAAACAGACTACCCAAAACAGAAGAAAACTGTAAGGAATTAAAATGAATATCCCAGAGAGAGTTAAGAGAATATCACATCCACCTAAAAAATAAAGCCTGTATGAAAAAGGTATAATAAGAGTTCTTGGGAATTAAAACCATAACTGACAAAGTTTTAAAAACTCAATAGATGTGCTAAATAGATAACTGAAAACCTAATTAGTAAGCTGGAAGATCAAGCTAAGGGATTCCCTAAAAATGTGTTAGGAAAAAAGAAAGATGCCATTGTTTTTTAAGTTATGTGACATGAGGTGTAAAGTCAAGCACAGATACCTTTCTTATGGAAGCTCCAGAGGAGAGAACACAGAGAATGGAGAGGAGGAAATAAAAAGATATATTAGAAGAAAATATCCTAGTGCCAAAGAAACACTTCAGATGGAAGAGGGCCCACTGAGAACAAAGCAAGTCTCTTAAACTCAAGTTTCAAAAAAAAGGCAATAAATCTAATAGAAAAATGGGTAAAGGGCACAGATAATTAATTCACAGAAGAGAATATGAATATGGCTAGTAAACAGATGAAAAGAGCTTAGTCTTACACATCACCAGGGAAATGCAAATTATACTTTACATCCATCCACCCTAATATCCAGTGTTGGTGATGACATGATAAGTCAGCAATTTCAAGAACGTCATTTGTGACAGCTTCCAGAGGGCATCTTGGCACCAGCTATGAAAATCTCAGACGTAATTCAGTGCTTATATTTCTAGGAATCCGTTGTACCCACTAAGTGGTGGAATCTGGTTATCGTTTAAAAGGTGGTCGCAGGTCTTTCTGTATTCTGGGGCTCGTCTGCCCAGCATGGTCACCACCAGCCGTGTGGTTACCGAGCGTGCAAAAGGTGGTCAGTCTGAATTGAGATGTGCCGTTAAGTGCCAAATACACACCGGATTCGAAATAGCTTGTCATTTACCGGAATTAAAATAACGCATAATTTTATGCTGAGTAAATGTTGAACTGATAATATTTTGGATATATTGGGTTAAGTAGAGCATATTAAAATTAATCTCACCTGTTTCTTTTAATTTTTCTTAAATGTAGCCACTGGAAAATTTCACATATTGTATGAGTTCATATTCTCTTTCTACCGGATGCACTGAGTCAGTGGCAATCCGCTGGAGAGAGAACAGCCCTTTGGTTGGAGAGAGCGAGTAATTGGACCCAGACCTGGAGGAGACTTTGAGGCAAACGGGAGCTGGGAGCTCCACTGCTTCGTGTGAGAAAGGAGAAGAGAAAGTAACAGACTAGGAAGAGGACAGGCAAGTGTGGCCCGGGGCTGGGTTTCAGGGGACAGAGAAAACGAAGAGAGGATGGGAGGGAAGCCCAGGAACACGACAGTAGCCAGAGACCAGGGAACAGGTGGCTGAGGAAGGACTCCCCAAGCCCCTGGGGCAGGGCCAGCAGTGAGTTTTGCCAGCAGTGAGGTCAGCTGATAAATTTTAAATGGGTTACTGATCTATGCCATGATACTCCTCTGCTGTCCCTGCACCCCAAGGACAGACCGTGTGGGGCTGGGGACGCCGTGTCCCTGCTTGGACAGCAGGGCTGGGTGGGGACGGTGATGTGCCAGGCAGTGGGCTGAGAGCCCAAGGGGAGGAGGGAAAGTGAGTGAGGAACAAGGGTGCCGGACGAGGGGTCAGGCAAGGACGACGTGACAGGTACCCAGAAATGCTTGGAAGGATCCCCAAGAACCCTGAGCTGCTGCTGGCAGGGAGGTGCAAGGCAGCTGAAGATTTTCACTTGGTTTTGAAGGGAAGGATCTCCCCAGCCGGCTGGCCGACACTGGGACCCTTCGCCACATTACGCAGGGCGTTGTAATACCCTCTGGGGTGCTGGGCAGCAGCGGCTGAGAAGTTTGGTGGCAGTGCTGGCGGGGAAGGTGGGGAAGTGGAACCAAGCAATGCTAGTAGCCACCTCAGCAAATAACGTGGAAAGCTCTCTGGGATCAGCTGTCCGGTGATGCGGGGAGCAAGGTCCCGGGGCGGGGGTGGGGCAGGGTGTCCTGCGTGTTCTGCGGGGGCCCCCCTGCGAGACACGCACACCCCTCTCAGCCTGCTCTGGGTCTCGGGAGGCTGGCTTGTAACGTCTACACACACAGGCCTCTTTGCCCCAGACTCCTGAGGGGGGTTGGCCGATGGGGGCCCTGCTGAAGATCCAGGGCATGAGTGGCGTCTGAGGGCAGGTGTTTAGTCCCGGGCTCCTTCCCTGCATTGCGGTACCTTGTCCCTCTACCTTGAGGCCTCTCCACAAAGTGCTGTCTCTCTCTGTCTCTCAATCTCTGGTTTCCAGCATCTCCTATCTCTCATCCCTGCAGGCTCTCCATGGTCCCCAGCCCTGGCGAATTTCACATTCCTATTCCTTCCCCCCTCAGCCAACCACACCTTTGTCAACAGCCTTTCACTAACTCTTCTTCACTTATCCAGCTCGACTCTGCCATTCGCTTCCTACAGAGACCCTGACCGATACCAGGATGTACCATACGCTAAAACTTTTGTGCACTTAAGGGAGAAGACAGAGTGAAAATACACGTTTGAATTTACAGAAAGGAATATGGGAAAGGTACATGAGAAACTAATAACAGTAGCAGGTATAGTGGGAGGAATCAGTGAACTGGGGCAGAGGTAGAGCGAGATTTCCCATTGTATCTAGTTTATATTATTTTGATTTTGAACCGTGTGAATTATTATCTGTCACAGCGGTCCCCAGCCTTTTTGGCACCAGGGACCGGTTTCTTGGAAGACAGTTTTTCCACAGATGGGGTGGGAGGGCAGGGGAGGATGGTTCAGGGGGTAGTGCGAGCGACCGGGAGCGGCAGATGAAGCTTCGCTCGCTCACCTCCTGTGTGGCCCGGTTCCTAACGGGCAGCAGACTGGTACTGGTCCGCTGATCTATCACACAAAATTAAACTGGAAAGAATCTTCTCTACCCCCCATTGGATTATTTGGGAGAATTGTAGACTGAAATAAAAACACACCACGTGAGAGCCGTGACTTTCAGTTTTATTTGGGGATTTACCGAGGACTGTAGCCCAGGACACAGCCTCTCGGATGGCTCTGAGAAACTGTTCGGAAGGGGGGAAGGGGTGGTCAGCATATATGTGATTTTGGAGAAGGGTACCTGCAACCAAGCTCACGTCTCGCTAGAAGGTTACCGCTAGCCACGGGGAATAGACATCTTACTTAAAGATTTTAGCGCTTTTCCAAGTATGAGAAGACACAAGAGCTTGTGTTCATAAAATTTTCTCCTGAAAATATCTAACCGAAGGCTGTTCTGCCAGTTTTCCCAGAGCCCAGAGCACCTCATTCCTGATCTCCACCCTGAACTCCTTTCAGAGTGTGTTGAAGATCAGTGACGGCAGTGGTGGATGACTCAATCCTGGTACAGCTGGATGGCGAGCGATATTCTTGGGCTGGCAGAATTGGTTTAATCCCATCTAGACCTTTCACCGAGGCACCTCCAGATCTTGAGTGGGAAAAGCCACAGCACGGAGGGAAGTGGCCTCTCCTAGCTGGCTCCGTGCAGCTGGGCCACAGCCGCCCCATCTGCCTCTCTCCCTCCTCCTGTCCTTCTAGGGCTCTGGCTTCAGCCACTAGCGTCCTAGAGGCTTTCCACCGAGAGAGACCACAAAACCAAATCACATAAGTGGAGAGCAAGGGGGGCCAGCGCTGAAAGCCAGCATCGTGGAGAGACAGCTTTCATCCTGCTCACTCCAGCCTTGACAGGTACTGTTCAGTCTGTGGTTTTTGCTACTAGAAGTTTCCAAAAGGCCCAGCAAGATGCATTCCTTTAGCTGACTTGCCATGTGAAATGCCCCAGGCACGTGGCCAGAGCTTGGACGATGTTCCCTCTAACCCCCCTTTTCTGTCTGACCCCAGGGCCTCACCCCAGATGAGGGTGACACAGACACGGAGCTCAGAACCACACCCAGTGAGGACCTCAACCTCCCATAAAGAGAACGTTGACCTTTGCTATTTCCCATCGGTTTTGTGGACTAATCAGAGGGACCAGCGGGGGGACAAAGCTGCATTCACCAAGCTTAGCGCTCGTTTCCTCCTTAATCCTCCGAGTCACCGTTATGAGGCAGGGAGGGGCCGGTGCTGTTACAGCCTTTTAGCCACAACAGCGGGTAATGAGCTGCCTGTGTCGTGCATGAGTCATGAGCAGAGTGAGCTCTAAGCCCTGATCTCTGGACCCTGGCGCAGCGTCTCTCCTCACCCTCAGCTGGGCACCAGCTGTAGGGGATGCCCTTCTGTCCCTTCACGTGGCTCTCGGCTTGCTGTGGGAAGGCAGGCATAATGGACACACAGATTGGCCTAGCAGGTACCTAAGCGGTGTGACCTCCAATTCAAAGATCTTCCTTCCGCCATGGGCCGAGACAGGTTACCATCTGTCCCCCTTTGGGGAGTTGGGCATCGTTCTTGGCAGCTCTGGCAGAAGCGAGCACCTGGTCCAGATGTTTGGCAAATACTGGGCGAGTGGCAGCCTGTGCATCCCTGAAGCATTGTCGCCGGGCCTCGATCAGATGTCACCTCACGCTGTTAAAGTGTCAGCCAAGGTTAGTTCGTCAGTCCGGCTGAACCCTGTGCAGAGACCGGCACGGGTGGGTTTTACTTGGGTAGGAGGGAGTCACAGAAGCGTCCGTGGAGTGGCGGGGCCTGTCCATATCGGAGGGAGATCTGAGGGCAGGAGGAATCCACGGCTGAGGCCGAGGCTGTGGAGAGAGACAAGGGGGAAGCAGGCCCTTCACAAGTGCTAAGGACACACCATACCTCACACTACACTGAGCTTTGGGCAAAAGGCTTATCCCCTTATTCCATGTACTGCTCCTTTATCTTGCGCCAGGCTGCGAACGAAACCATCTTCACGTGATCTCACAGTTTCCAGGTGGACATCTGCCACTCGGGTAAACTGCCTGTGTGTGTAGAGCCCAGAAATGGTTGGGCTGGCCTATGAACCCCTGTCTGCCTGGAGCCTAAATGTCCCCACTTTCCAGAACATGTCTGCACATTTACCCACAGATCTGAGCAAGTTGTGGGGAGGGAGGAAGGGAGAAATGAAGGGGACCAGCTCAGAAGCAGAGAGGAAACGGTGAGGTGGAGGCACAGGAAATCCTGGCCGTGGCCACGTATGCCGTCAGCACAGAACTGTAACTGGTTTAACGTCAAGGCCAGAGGCGGCCTCCACAGAATGGCAAGGGCAGAATGCATGTACTTCGACAGCTGGCCTTTAAAACACATGTTCCTTCAGCAATTGGAGACCAGGTGAACATCTGGATCTTCCTAAATCAAGCCTTTGAAACAAAAATAATTTCAGGTGACAAAGTAAATATGCTTCATGCTTTGTAGCTAGAAGTCTCCAGATCTCTGAGATCCAGGCTGTTTCTGCTCACCTGGTCCCTGCCTTTAATGGATTTGCTGGAAGGAGCTCCAGAGAAGAGGGGACGTCCTGATAAAGTTTGGCCCAGGAAACGAGGAGGAGGAAGGCAGACCCAGCAGAAGCTGATGGCCACGAACCTGGCAGCACCTGCAAAGTCCCTGAGTAGTCAGCCTCATTTGACTCTTCTGTGTTCCCTGTGGGCTCCCTCGGCAAGGGGGTCATGGAAGGTTCTGGAGCCATGTCCGCTTTGGGGTATAGGACTCACATCCCCCCTCCAAAGTTCCATGGGAAAACTTACCGTGCAAATCAAGTTGCCTACCAGTCACTGTGACAGTCGCTTCCAGTTCTGCCTTGCTGGCTGACCTTGAGCCGGTTACATAACTTCCCCGTGCTTCTGTTTTCTTATCTGGAAGATGAGTGTGACACTAACATAACCTACCTCCTAGGGTCATGGTGGGAATACAATGTGAGAAAGTATACAAGGGGCACAGGGCGCTTTGCAAGTGCGCTGTATTACGTGTCCTGGTGAGGCTGTGGAGATCGTGTTGTGGGGGGGGGGATTTATCGCACCGTGCTTTATGTCAGAGGTCTTAGGTGACCTCCTTCAATGCCTTCAGTGATCCCTTAGGAAAGAGGTTGTTGGCAGAGTTGACAGATAAGGACTCAGAGAGGACAAATAACTCTGCCCAAGGTCATGGAGTTTAGCGGCCAGGGCTTGAACACACCTGGGCCTGGCTTCAAGCACTGTTATGTGAATCAGGCCACGCCTCCTCCCAGAAGCCCCCGCCAGGCCTGAATTTATATCCGTGACACCTGCTTAGGTTGCCTGATGCGACCACAGCCCTGGCAGTAAGAGCCGGGAGCCTGGCCACACTTCACTCGTACTCCCCAAGCCCCCGTGGGTGGGCCTTTTCTGTCGCTCACAGACAGTTGGTGGCCCAGTGGGGCGTGTGGCCAGAGAAGTTACACCAAGGAAACGGAAACGTGAGTACAAAGCTAGAAGAGGAGCTGGTATCCGCGGGCCCAGTCGTGAAGGGACGCATTCCAGCAGAAACACTTCTCTGTTTCCTGCCTGATCTTTGAATCGCCTCCTGGGGGAACAGGTCCCAGGCACAGTGATAGGGGAGGTAGGCGTGTGGGGACAGCACGTGGGTGACGGAGCACCTAGCCTGGCCGGTCCTCACGGCTGTGATCTCACGTAATCTCCACACCAACCATAGGAGCTGATGATCAGTGTGCATTTTACAGACCAGGCAGCTGAAGCCCATTAAAGTTAAACAAGGTGCTCAACGTGGAACAGCTGAGGAAGATTTAGCCCTGGTCTGCCTGGTCCAGAGTCTCCAGGTGCCCTGAGTGAGTCTCTGGGTGACCACCACCCTCAGGATACCAGTGATGCCGCTTGGATCACAGATGATGTGTGACCTGCACCTGCCAGACCTGGGCTCCTCACCGCGGCTAGAGTCCAACATTTCGATCCAGTGGCGTAAGGAAAGAGGCAGAGCTGGGCTTCCAGGAGGAAAGGGATTGGAGTGGAAGGAAAGAGGGCGACAGAAAAGGAAGAGGAGAGAACAGAAAGAACTTAGGGAAACAAGGACTTCAAAGCCCTCCTTCTGGAGCCAACTGTGGGAGTGCAAGGTAGCTAGAAGCTACAGCAAATGACGTCTTAACTCGCTGTCTACTTGCAAAACAACAAAACAGACGTATTTAGCAGCCGAAGAAATGACTGCCTTTCTCCTGCCTCCGGGGGCTCAGGGATGGGAAAGCTCAGGAGAGAAACACAAGCTGTGGAAGAGTTTCCCAGATGGTGGGGAGACTTGGGCTGGGGCAGAGGAGGCACCCCGTGCAGAGATAGGTCTGATTTGATCAGATCCAGGGGGAACCTGCAAATGTTGGCTGATGTGATGAGGCCGTGACACATACAGACAGGCCACAGGGCTTGGGTTCATCCTCCCCAGGCCTCCATCCTGGGCCCTCCTCTTCGTAACCCAAGGCTGGACCCTGTCATGCACCCCCTCAGGGCTCCCATTCTTGCCTCTGGCTCACGTGCTGGCTTTGACCTTGATTCGAACAATGAAAGGCTCTGGGATTGGCTTGTCCAGCTCCCGCATTGTTTTCAGACAGAGAAAGAAGGTAGGAAAGGGCCTTTTCTTGGTCCTCAGCAAGCTTGCTTTTTGTTTCTGTGTGACCTTATTTCCCCGAAGGATTTGAAAGCCTCAAGGGGTTCTTTCGAGGGTGGGTCAGGCCCTGGAAGGACCTCACTGCCACCTCTTTGTCCCAGATGGAGACCAGAAAGAGTCAGCCTGAGAGCGAGGTCAGTGTGGGGCTGTGTGGGTGGCGGCATTGCTGGTCACTGGTCACGCCCACAGGCTGAACTTCGGGCAGATTTGCTTTTTGCTGGGCGGGAGTCAGGCTTGTCAAGATGTTCCACAGCTGGGAGCACTTAGGTCAGACCAAGGTGGAGCTTCCGGGGAGGGTGGCCCGAGTCTGGCCAGAGCTGATGGGCAGAGCAAGCCCCAAATCCAAGGAGATTCTCCTAAGTCTGCCCAGAACAGAAGGAAAAACAACTCAAGAGATGGAGGAGTAAAGGAAGGCAAGAGTGAGTGGTACAAAGGGATGGGAAGGAAGTTCTGGTTCTGTTGCCCCAGGGGGAGGCAGGAGGGGGTGTTTAAGGAAGCTGCAGATAGATCCCATCACTGCCCCTTCATCTGTACCGGTGGCTGCATATCAGAATCACGGGGCAGCTTTGGAAAACTACAGATTCCCAGGCTCTGCCCTCTGCCACCCCGGATTTGGCACTGGTACGCTGCATAGTCTCCCCAGGCGATCCTAACATGAAGCCAGAATTGAAAATGGTCAGGTGCAGGCCAAGGCTCCTGAAACTTCCATTGCATACTGATCAACCAAGGTCTCATCAAAGTGCAGATCCTGACTTAGCAGATGTGGGTGAAGACCTGGGAATCTGCATTTCCACCAAGCTCCAAGGTGATGATGTTGCTGCTGCTGCTGGTGTGGGGACCACTCTGAGAAGCTCGACTGTAAGCTAGACACCTGGGACAAAACCCAAGGAGCCCCAACACCAGAGGTGGACACAGAGGCTGGGAGAGGCCACGTAACTCAGGAAAGGGCCAGCCACCAGCTTCTTGACGGGGAAGGGCAGCACAGCCGGACCTCACACACAGTAGCTTATTTTTTGCTGCTGAAAGCCTCCAGGTTTCCGAGCAGAGTATTGAGATGAAGGAAGAACTTCTCTGGGAATGCTGAGCCACAAGTGGTCCCTTTATGGCTCAGAAAAGTCCTTTGGACACTCACGCAGAGACAGAGGGGATGAGATTCAAACACCCAAGTTGTTCCCTTGTGGACCCCTCCCATCTGCTTCAACCAGGACCAGGGATAGAGCAGGGGAGGGAGGGAGGCAGGGCCTTCAGCCCAGAATGCTCTAGGAAGGGACACTGTGGAGCCTGAGTGTGGCGAGTCCTCCCTGTGAAATAAGGAAGGTTGAAGACCCGGATACAGAGTCAGTCACTGTCAAAGGTCATGACTCTAGAACAGGCCAATTCTCCAGGGAGCCTCAAACCCTGGCAGCTCTGGGGCCCTGCCCATCCTACTCCTCCCAATTGGCCAGTCTCTCTCTCCTGGGTGCCTGGGGCATATGCTGAGGATGGTTGGCAGACACCCCAGCTGACAAGTCTGGCCACATCCTAGGAGCTGGCCAAGGCTCGGACGGGGCCCTCACGGCCGTAGTCTCAGCAAATTGGGGAGCAAGTGGCTTCACTCCCCCAACGTGGGGCTCAGCAACCCCACCCTCCCTGCGGGTCCCCCATCCAAGCATCTTTGGCCATGTTGGGAGGACTGTGTTGGTCCTGGTATTTTTCCTGTTTGTCCTCAGGTAGAGGTGATAAAAATGCCCCTAAGAAACTTCCTGTGAACAAAGTTATATTCTAAGGCTTTGGGAAGAAAGAAAAGGGGTAAAGAGGAAAGAAAGAGAGATACAGGAAAAAGAAAAAGGGCTGGAGCTTTGTAACAGGCATGCCATCTGTTTGCAATAGGAATGTCAATAACAGAGCTCTTCTGAATAGCTGTGTGTTGTTATTCTAGCTAAAATTAATCACCTGGGTGACAAAAGTGATGCGGACGAACAGCAGCCCGCCGAGCAAACCTGGGAGCTCACGATCCATCAGGCTGGGAGGACTGAGTTAGTACATGTGAAACCCCGAGAACTGGCCCCGGCCCACTGTGAGTAAACATACCCTCTCAGTGTACAGCTCGGAGATGAAACAGGCTCCTCCTGGTTTTCTTCTCTTCCATCACCTGTCCCTGTGGTCACAGCCTATCCTGCCCTTCCTGGGTGGGCAGGGGCCATGTCTCTGAGCCCTGGTCCTCCTTGCCTTCCACCCTGAGCTGAGTTCACTCTCCTTGCCCCCAGCCACCTTCGCCAAGCCAGGAGAGTCCCCAGCCTGCTGTCCCCCTGCCCCAGGATCCAGACGTGGACGCTGCTCTGCCCTCTGACTGTGACCTGTGACTCAGTTAGTTATGTGACCTGTGTCTCAGTGTCCTCCTCTGTAAATGGAGGTGAAGCACCACCTTGCAAGGGTGATCTAAGGTATAGTGTCAGGCACCTGAGTGTTATATAATCCTCTGCTACTTTTATTAATAATAGTGTTATCGTCATGGAAGTTTTCTTAGCTTCTCCAGGGACCAGCTTCTCACCGTTGTTGCTGCCTACATGGCTGACGTGGTCTAGCACGTATTCATTCATCAAATTCCTCAAATATTTACCGAGTGCTGACTGTGTGCTGCACCCTTGGGACATAACGATGTTAGAGATGTCCAGTGGTCCTTTTTTATTGAAGTATAGTTGATTTACAATGTTGCATTGGTTTCAGGTATATAGTGACTCCGTAGTTTTACAGATTATACTCCATTAAAAGTTATGACAAGATAATGGCTATAATTCCCATCAATATATCCTTGATGCTTATCATTTATACATAGTAGTTTGTATCTGTTAATCCCATACCCCTGACTTTCCCCATCCCCTCCCCTGTCCAGTGGTTTCTTTAATCCATTTCTTTGGGATCCTATTGTCTCCACTTGGTGGTATTGATGCTAGAGTACCATCTACCGCTTTGGGGGCACTTACCCTGTAATTTATATGCACATTTCCTCAGTTAGATCCTTACACAACCCTGGACGCTGAACTCTGCTCCCTTCATTTTCAGCTAAGGACATTGAGGCACAGGGAGGTCAGGTAACCTGCCCACACTCCCACAGTGAGGGCGGCGGCACTGGGCTTTGAACAGAGGCCTGTTTTTACCCTAAGCTCTCCACCATGCTCTGGGAGGCTTTGCTTTGTGGAGCCCACCTCCCTGTTCTGGGGGGCCGCCTTCCCTGGGCACGGTGAGACCCTCCCTCAGTTCTTTCCCCGAGAAACTGAAAATCCTTCTGCAGCTTTTAGTCTCAGCCACCAGAAAAACTTCCTGCAACTGGGAGTATCGGCAGTCAGCTCTTTCCGTGGGGCTGTGTGCACTCAGATTTTCTTTGGAGGTGCTGCGTGGAAAATATTAGCCCGTGAACTAAACAACTGTTCAGAGATGCCATTCAAAGAGGCATAAGCATTCCAGGAATTGTTGAGTGTGAAAATGGCACACAAGGGTCCAGGTTCCAGGCACAGACTTGGGGACAAAGCAAAGGCCATGTGTGTCCTTGAGCCCACAGATAGCTGTTCTGGGAGCGGGTCATCTGGGAGAATCTCATGACAAACGAAGCCAGAAGATGTTCCTTTTCTGATTTTAGATCCGCTCGGGCGCAGAGGGAGAGCATGGGCGGCTGGCCTGGGACCCACCATGTCAGCTCTACCAACCAGGAGAGGCCCCTGCTCACCCTTGAAAATGCACTTGCCTTCGTCACGTACAGAAGGCCCAGACCTACCATCCCTTCCCATTGCTTCTCTTCAGCCCACCGGCCCACACACAATGATCTGAAGTTCTAGCATGCCCTGCACAGTGCAAGGGCCTGTGGGGGACACAGGAGGTCCAGTGTGGGAGCCCACAGCCTACAAGGGAAACTGGTTCTTTTGTCCATTCTTTTTGTCCTTTGCATCCTGGACTTGCAGAATTTTGCAAACTGTAACCACAGTGTTAAAAACATTGCCTGCCTTTTAACCCAGCGATTCCAATGTCAGGAATTTAGCTTTAGGAATCAAGCACGTGAACCAATTTAGCTACAAGAAGGTTTAGACCATTTTTATTTTAATTATTTATTTGTTTTTAATAGTAGCCAAGGATTGGAAACAAGCCAGATGACCGACAATAGGAGGTTGGTTACCAAAAGATGGGTATACCACACAGTGGAGTGATATTTGGCCATTAAAATGATTTTGTAAAAGTATGTTTACTGAGGGCTTCCCTGGTGGCGCAGTGGTTGGGAGTCCGCCTGCCGATGCAGGGGACATGGGTTCGTGCCCCGGTCCGGGTGAGCCATGGCCGCTGAGCCTGCGTGTCCAGAGCCTGTGCTCTGCAACGGGAGAGTCCACAGCAGTGACAGGCCCGCATACCGCAAAAAAAAAAAAAAAAAAAAAAGTATATTTACTGAAAGCAGAGTCCAGATATATTATCAAGTGAAAGGAGCAGTTGTAAAATATGCTATGATCGCATGGCATGATCCTGTGTGTGTGTGTGTGTGTGTGTGTGTGTGTGTGCGCGCACGCACACTCCTCTCTCTGCACAGTAGTGTCTACACATGCCATGATGTTTGGTGTTTCATCATCCTGACGAGAACTGTGCAGGGCCCCCTTGCTCACCACTAGAAGAGTGAATCCCCACTTCCAAGGGGTCTAAAGGGGCCTTTTGTCTTTCAGAAGGTGTGCTGGTGGGGGACTGGGGGTGGGGATAGCTTATTTCCCCAAGACGCTTCCATCCAAGTGGAGGCAGCGCCCCTGGTATGACACCCCTGCACTCTCTCCATCCCTCCAGCTACCCCATCCTTGTCACCCTCCCTGGAGGGAGGGGCTTAATCAGATTGTGAGTTTGGGAGGAGAAGCTGGGTGGGAATCGCCCAAACCCTCTTGGGTCTGCTCTCCCATGTGGTAAATCTCACAGGACAGACCTCTTGGTTATGATGCGGTGAGTGAGATGCCTTATTCTGGGATTCAGTATTTGGAAGGACGTGTAGCCAGTACACACCTCTCCAACATCAGTCTTCTCTGTATCAGTGACCTTCTCGTCTCCATCTGCCTTACTATACCTTTGTTTATTTCTCAATTGGATCAGGACTCAAGTGAGGAAGTAAGAAAGGGAGTGCTATTCTCTGGGCCTCCCTCAAACACCTCAACATTCTGGGCCCCTTTTTCAAAACAAGCAATACTATACTGTAAGAAAGGGAGTGAAAGCAACTCCCCCATCTCACATTTCAGTTCCATCTTCAAATACATCAAGACGCCCTCTCACCTCACCACCTCCCTTATCCTGCTGGTCCAGATAACTAGCATCTCTCTCTTGGATTATTGCAATAGCCTCATCACAGGTCCCTTGCTCCTACCTTTGCCCGCCTGTAGTTTATCCTCAATGTTCAGTCAGACTGTGTAACTAACTGCTCTGCTTGAATCTCCTAGTAGTGTCCCATCACTAATCAGAGGACAGCCCGATCCTTTCGCTGGCCCTCAAGGCCCTGCACGTTCAGGCTCCGTGACCTCCCTATCTCATCTTCTACACCCCATCTACGCTGACACTCTCTTCCAGTCACACTGACCTCCCTGTTGTTCCCAGCATATACCTGGCACACTCCTGCCCCAGGGCTTTTGCACGTGCTGTTCCCTCTGCTGGAACACACTTCCCTATGGTCTCCAGATGGCTCAGTTCTTTGTCTCCTTCAGGCTGTTGCTTTCAGACTTTCCCTGATCACCCCATTTAAAATTTCAGCCTGCCTAACACTCCCAAAGCCCTTTCCCTGCTGTGATATTTTCATGGCGTTTATCCCCAGCTGTCGTACTATTTTTCTTGTTTGTTTATCGTCTGTCTCCCCCGATTAGAATGTCAGCTGGACAAGGGCAGAGACGTTTGTTCTCTCACTGCTATTTCCCCCGCACCTGGAAGAGTGTCTGGCACATCGTAAGCATTCAGTTAATATCTGTTGAATGAGTGAATGGATCTAAAAGGTGGGTGACTGACATAGTTTTAATTTATGGGAAAAATAAAAGAAGTCTGATCTACTATGCACCAAAATGTCATGGAGAAATTCACAGCAAGTACACACAGACACAAAATGAGGCTTCCTCAACATTAAAACATTATAGTGGTTTTCTCTGGGTGGGGGGCTGCAGGTAAGTCTCTCTCTCTATCATCCTCTCTCTCCAACCACTACTTCTAATAATCTACAGTAAATATATTGTTTGTGGAATGAAGTAGAAGTAGAGGATTAGTTGTTGTTGTTGTTTTTAAGTAGTGCTTGCTGTAAATGATAAGGGGCTCAGAGGCAAAGATTGTGTGTAGACATGTGGGCATTTCTTTGTCCCTCAAATAGAGACTTTCCATAGCCTTAGATGCTCCACCTCTTGCAGGATGGCTAGTTCTCTACTCATCAGGTGCTCTTTTTCTCCCCCCCACTTATTATTTATTTATTTATTTTTAATTTTTTTTAAAAAATTTTTTTGGCTGCATTGGGTCTTCGTTGCTGCATACGGGCTTTCTCTCTAGTTGTGGCAAGCGGGGGCTACTCTTTGTTATGGTGTGTGGGCTTCTCATTGCGGTGGCCTCTCCTGCTGCGGAGCACAGGCTCTAGGCATGCGGGCTTCAGTAATTGCGGTGCGTGAGCTCAGTTGTGTCTCATGGGCTCTAGAGCACAGGCTCAGTAGTTGTGGCGCATGGGCTTAGTTGCTCCGCAGCATGTGGGATCTTCCCGGATCAGAGATCGAACCCGTGTCCCCTGCATTGGCAGGCGGATTCTTAACCACTGCACCACCAGGAAGTCCCTCATCAGGTGTTCTTTATGTGCACCAACTACATAGCCTCTGGCTGTACATGAGAAAGAGGCCCCAGGGTGTTTGGACTAGTGCAGTAGTCAAGCTGCTGTCACCAAGAAAGGAAGATACATAAACACTCGGACAGCCAATGGATGCCTCGCTTGGCATTCATGAGTAAACAAGCATAAATTTCACTGGGCTCTGTGGCTGACAAAGCATTTTCATATACATCATGTTACTTGGATCTTTCCAGTAGCTTTGTATGTTACCTGTCATTTCCTTCCCCAAGGAGGCTTAGAGAGTTTAAGTATTTTGTCCAAGATACCACAGCTGGTTTCTCCCACAAACAGCCAGGAAGTAACAAACAGGAGTATGGTCTGTGGACTTTCCTAAAAGGAGTAGCGTTTGGGATGAGCCAATTATAGCTAAACCCCTGGATTTCTTAGAGGAAACTGAGATGGAGAAGCACAGTAGGATATGTCTAGGAAAGGAGAGGCAACAACCCTGTTATCCTAGCAGTATGGGAGTGCCTCTTGGGCAGGGGAACTACCTTTGTTTGGAAAAAAGACCTTAATAAATACTTGGGGTAGAATGTGAGGTCTTGAAGTTGAAGCCACTCTGCCATACCAAAAAAAAAAAAAAAAAAAAATGTGGGAGGCATTTCTTTAACTACTAGGAGAGTCTGGGAGAGAATAAAGGAAAGAAGAAGGAGCAGGGGAAAGGGCAAGATGGAGAGAGGTGGGAGAGAGCAGGGAAGTGTCAGTGTGCGGTGGCCAGAGGCCACTTGGGGATCAGAGATGCTCTCTTGTTGGATTTTGAACTTGTGTTTCTGTGACAGAAATCTGTTCTCATTCTCCCCTTCTAGTCCTTTCACTACTGAAATAGTTGGCAAATTCTGCTCAGCTCACAGATATTTTGTGTGAGAGAGAATCTTGATATATTTGACAAGAGTTGCGGCATGTAACAGCACAAAATAAGGACCACACACATAGAAGCAAACGTCAGGGCAGGGCATGGGAAGACAGAAGAAGCCATGAGCACGTGAGCCCCCTAAGGATGTGCAGAAATCTTGGGGGGTGGCTCTAGGTTTCTAAAGGTCATGAATCTGATGGCTCAAGCCAGCTTTACCTGGATCTCCACCAGGTGGGGGGAGGTAGCTAATAATCTGGGTTACATTCAAAAGGAAAATATTAGGGTTACATTTAGTGGAAATTTATTTTTTCCTCTAATCAGTTTCCCTTGCTTGAGTCAAAAAGCAAGAATAAATAAGTGGAAAGGACAACAAACTTTTCCTGCCCCATTTCCTGCCTTTCTTGGGAACAAGGCTTAATGGACCATTTTTCTTTTACTAGACAATGTCACGTGATTAGTCATACAGAAGGTTTATTTACCAGGGCAGATTTTCAGATTCCAAAGAACTTGAAAAATGCTGCACAAATAAGTAGCATTAGGGTTTATCCATCACTCCCCTGTGAGTTTGGTCACCATGGGTCAGTCTCCCTGTTTGCCCGTTTGTTCCCATAGATTGGCCACTGCCAGCACTGGACATAAGCTGGTATTTTCCACTGTAAACCTTTTCTTCCTCCTAGGATTGGGCTCAGGCATGAGACTATGCACAGCTCTGACCATATCAGAAGGAACACAAGGTCCAGCCTTTTATATGGAGCATTCCCAGGAGGCAAACCAAGAGGCATTCTCCCCTCTCCTTTCTCATTTCACCCGTCCTTGTTGTCACTCCTCTCCAAGGAGCCTGCAAGAAGGGCCTGTGCCCAGAACAGTCAGGATTTCTACTTCAAGACGTGCCCTGGGACCATAGTAGGGACATGGCTTTACACCTTTCCAAATGCGGTCACAGCCATCATCTGACGCCACCCTACAACTGGGATAAGAAACCACTTTCTCCGAGTCTCGTTCCCCATCCTGTAGGGCAGGATCCTGAGGCATCTCAGGGTGGGGATGCTTGGAGGTGAAGACACTGGGGAAGCCGACCTGCCACGTTGGCCAATGACACCTGCTTTACTTGCACCATAATCGGCGCATCAGAAGAGCAGCCTCAGGCAGGTGCCCAAAATTGGGGGAATTTCTCTCAAAGAGGATCACCCTCTGACCAACCAATATAATATCTATCTATCTCCACTCTTCTTCGAAACTGCATTTCTCAGCACAAACCCACAAACTGGCAGGTGAGTTTGACCATCTGTCTCTAGGGATCTAGATTCCCATTCATCAGTCCCCCAAAGCCTCATTCAATTATTTCAATCTTAAAAAGCATTTGAATGTCCATCCATGCATTAATTCATTCGGCATTGAATTGCCTGATATTATGAGGCACGTGGTGGAGCTGGTGGGCTGGGGACTGAGGAGAGGGCTGTGCTGCCCACCAGAGGCTTAGGGGCTTGTAGAGGGTGGAGGACATTGAACAAGCCTGTGGGGGCGGGGACACGGGAGGAGCTCTGACAGCTGTAGGAGCGGGTCTGCATGTGTGAGCGAGGGGCTTCCGGAGGGCAGGGTGTCCTCCCTGCTGTGTGCCCCTCCTCCCTCTGTCCCTCTCTGCTTCTCTCTGTGCCCATCTCCCTTCTTGTTCCCTTTTCCCTTCCTCCTCTGTCACCCAGTGACCATTTGTCCCCTTGCTCCAATCTCCCCACTTCACACAAAAAATGTTGTCCCTCCTCTGATTCTCTTTTCTCAGCCTGCCCCCATCTTTCCCACACATCAGCCAGTCCCTCCAAACCAATAGAAATTCTCCCCAATCAGAGGCAAGGAGGAAGCATCCATCCCAAAAAGGCAAGGAACAGAACCAGCGTGGAGAACCAGAATCATGTCAGACATTTCCCAGTGGAGAGGAGAAGGCCATAGATCATAATAAAAATGTTGCTCGCTGCCATGACAACCGCAGCCATTCAGCCACGGTACCAAGGGTTTGGAGGCAACAAAATCAATTGCATGTTTATTTCCCCAGCATGACCAGTATCCCTAAGGAAGAGGAAGCCAAGAAGGAGATGCCTTAGTCCTCTGCCTGTCACCTGCCAGAGAACCAGGATGCTTGGTGGGGCTGGCCTTCCTTTCTCCAAACTGCCATCAGTTGTGACATCACTGTCAGCTGTGCCCGGTGTCTTAACTTTTCATCTGTATCAATCAGCATTGAGAGTCCGCTGGGTGCCCAGGTGGAGAGGCTCGGCCCCAGGCTAGTGTGAGTAGCCCCTGTCTCGAGGCACAGACAGAGCCACAGCCAGCATCGATGGGGTGGCCACAGGCCAGAGGGCTCAGTGCCAAAAAGTTACCCAGATTATGTTTGCGGACGGGAAGGTGGGAGGTGGAGCCCCACATAACAAAACAGGAAGCAGCATCATTATTAAGAATAAAGCCTAAACTCAACAATGGGAAACAGAATAATCAATAGAGCCCCTTTCCCGGCTGCAGCCCACATCACACAGCTGAAGATTTAAAGGGCCAGTTAAGAAAAGGCCATGAGGGGATCATTGAGCATTTCTGTCCCAGGTCATTTATGAATATGGACACGAATGTCCTCAAGCTGCGTTGTGAGCCAAGCCGGCCACAGAGTCAGAGGCAGGCTGTTCCTGAGGGAGTGGTGACGCCCTCTCCAGAGAAGCTGTCACCTGCTCTGAGACTGTCAGCAGGTCCAGCAGTACATGAGGGCCCTGGATATCTGATCTCTAATTGCTTCTGCACTGTTAGGATGACAGAGGAGGCTGAAGGGTGACTGGGCATTCTCCCCACACCGTATTCCTTCCCACCTCCCCAGGCATCATGCGGCTTTCAAGGGTCTCTGTGCTAACATAATATTGCCAAGTGCCAGGCATCTCAAATTGTGTGAGATGTTAGCAGAAGTATAAAAAATATTGACTGCCATAAGGAAGCTCCTTTAAGAGACTCCATCTGTGCTGGGCATTGGGGAAGGGGGAAGGAGGCAGTGGAGATAGATCGCACTGCCGCTGCCCATTCTATTAAATATGACGCCTGATTCAGAGCCACACAGGCATTTGTGAATCCCATTCCTCTGTTGGCTAAATGGAGCTCGATTTGTATGTGGATCAAAGAAAAGCTACTTATCCCTACTGGATATCTCCTTCTAACTCACTGGCATTGTTCAGCAGGGAAAGGTGAAACAAAGGCTGAATTTATTCACAGACAGGAGCTTCAAAGCCCCAACATCAAGGAAATAGCTCAAAACTTCAAAAAAAACAGCTCTGACCTAAGTTCTCCAACATTTTATATTTTCAAAAATCACAAGAAACAGATGAGCTATCCAAAAAGAGCAAATTTCACTTCAATTTCCATTTAAATGCCTCAAAGCAAAAAAAATCCAAGAGTTCTGTCTCTTTTTGCACTGCTGTCAGCCAGGCTGGGAGCCCCTCATATTCTTTTCTCTTATTTTTCCACCTTGTGGTGAAGGTCTACTTTCCAAACTGGTGAGAGCTGAGGTTAATCAATATGACAGTTGCTCAATGCTCCAGCATAAGAAAAGTCGAACATTTACATCCAAACACCTCAGATTTACCACACCACCACATGGATCCACAAACAAACAAAACAAAACAAAAACTGGCTTTAAAACAAATGCCATTAGAAAACAGTTTCTTTAAGAGTTATACATACGCCTATTATACGTTCTATCCCTAATTACTTATCCAAGAAAAAAGAAGGCACGTGTCTATATAAAGACTTTTACATAAATGTTCATAAGAGCTTTGTTTGTAATAGCTAAAATTGAAACAATCAAAATGTCCATCAATAATGAATAAGTAAATATGGTATAAACAAAATAACCAAACAGATTGTGGTATATCCATACAATGGAATACTACTCAGCAATGAAAAAGGGAGAAACTAGTGATACAACCAACAAGGTGCATGAATCAAAATAATTATGCTGATTGAAAGGAGCCAGACAAAAAGGAATTTATATAAAACTTTAGAACATGCAAACTAATCTGTCATGACTAAAAGCAGATCAGTGGTTGTCTGGGAGGAAGGGTCCAGGGAACCAGAAGGACAGATTGCAAAAGGGGCAAGAAGAACCTTTTGGAGTGATGGATATGTCCATTGTCTTGAATGTGGTGATAGTTTCATGTGTATACATCAAGACTTGTCCATTTTATACTTTAAATGTATAGATATATATAATGCTTCAATAAAGCTGTTTAAAAAGTCAAAGAAAACACATGCCATGATGCAGTAACAGGGACTAGATATATACCCCTCCTTAAACAACTAGAAAACCAGAAAAAATATATGAGACAACAATTTCAACATTGGACAACAGTCAAGGTGAAAGAAAATAAGCAAGATGGGTCTTGCAGTGGCACCAGCTCACTGTCTAGAGAGAACCCAGATGGTGGGCTTGCGGACTTGAGGAGACAGAGTTCAGAGTTGTGGGAGACCAAGGAAGTTCACGTTTTCAGGGCAGAATGCCAGAGTGAAGGGAGTTCTACACACAGAGAAAAACTCCAGACATTGTCAGGTTAGAAACCTTGTCTTTGATATCTGATCATCACCTGCATGTGAAAAAGTTTCTTGAGGCAGAAAAAAGAGCCCCATAAAAGGAGCAGCTGGAACAATTCCTGGAGTTCTTACAGGGCTAGAAAACGTTGGTATTTTCATCAGCCGAAGTGCAGACCCTGTAACGCATGGGTTGTGTTCCAGAAGGGTATTGCCTTAATCATAGGGCTAAATTAGTCCTAGACTAAAGCATAAGAAAGCATAGCATAGCATAACAAAGTTTAAAAGCAAGCCCTGAAAAGATTAAACTGTTTCCAAGTAACTGTGTGCCAGGGCAAAGTCCAACACTCTCTCAAGGAATAAAACAAAATCTGATACCTAATACTGTTACCTAGCATCGAATAGAAAATTACCAGGCGTGCAAAACAGCAGGAAAATATGACTTATAACTGGGAGTAAAATAAAACAGAAATATGCCCAGAAATGGCAGAGATGATGGAACTAGCAGGCAAGGATATTAAAATTGCTGTGATAAATCTTATAAATATATTCAAGGATGTTAAAGGAAAACACAAACTCAATTATGAGAGAAATAGAAGACATAAAAAAAAAACCCCAAATGGAACATCTGGAGGTGGAAAATACAATAGCTGAAAAACAAATAAATTGTGAACAAAAATCATCATCTCATTGTTAGTGGAACTCACTTTCAGGCTGTCAAGTGATAACTGAATCATCACTTCTTTGGAGATGCCTCCCTGGTTGAAACAAACTCAGTATTCTGTGTTCACACAGTGCTTCAACCTCCTCTTCAAAGTACTTGCCATGGTTGTAATATTTCCATTATTTGTGAGGCTACCCAATGTTTGTCTTCCCTACGCTGTAAGGTTCATGAGAGCAGAAGCATGTCTTTGCTTACCTGTTCACCAGTGCCCAGAACAGTGCCAGGCTTCAAGAAAGCCCTCAATAAATATATTATGAATGAATGAATGAACTGCTGTCATCAGCTTTGCACTGGATTCATTCAGCAGCTCTTATTTAAAGCATCACCTCTGACTGTCTTGATCAGTGTAGTGACCCAGGTTGACCACGGGCTGCGATTCTCACACGGCTTCGTAAAATGGGCTTCCTGCAGGCACTGTTTAGTGTGAACAGATGATTCACTGAGTGACCTGGGGTGAGTTACTTAATGTTGCTGACCTTTGTTTTCCTCAGCTATTGAATGAGCATGTTGAAACAGATGATCTCTAAGAACTCTCTCAGCTCTGATGTTCCAGGATGCTGTTACGGTCCAGTCTCCAAAAACGCTCTTCCTCCCTACAGGGTCCTCACCTACGAGTCCCCGTGCCCTTGAATATGCTCTCCCTGCCTTGAATCAGGACTCCCTGTGTGATCAGTAGCGTAGGTGGCAGAGAACAGTGTGTGACTTCTGAAGCAAAGTCATAAAGGGCATTGTGGCTTCTGCTTTGGTCTCTTGGATCCCCAGCCGCCATGTCATGAGAACACTCGAGCAGCGCCTCAGGAGAGGTCCTCATGGAGAGGAACTAAGGCCTCCTGCCAGCAACCGTGTGAACAAACCATCTTGGAGTCAGATCCCCCAGCTCCAGTCAGACCTTCATCTGACTGCAGCCCAGCCAACATCTGACCTTAACTTCATGAGAGATTGGAGCCCCACCCACCCAGCCAGGCTGCTCCCGAGTTCCTGACCCACAGAGGCTGTGACAGATACTAATTGTTTACTGTTGGGTTTGGTTTTTTTTTTTTCCCGAGGGGATAAACATTTGCCATTTATTTATCTGACAAAAGGCTCTTATCTAGGATATGTAACTCATGGCCTTAAATTGATAAAAATACCAGCAATCCAGCAGGAAAAAATGGGCAGAAGATTCGACCACGCATTTCACAAAAAAGATATCCAAATGGGAATAAGTATATGAAAAGGTGCTTCACGTTGCCACCCGTGAGGAAAAGGCAAGGCAAAACCACAATGAGATGCCGCCACACACACACAACAATGGCTAAAATCAAAACCCTGACAATGCATACTGTTGTTTCAGACCTCTCAGTTTTGCGGTGATTTGTTACGCAGCAGTAGATGACTAGTACACTGGTACTGAAAGCTGTCCCTCCTTCACTCTCTCATTACTTCTGCTGTGAAGAAAACCCTAACTCACTGCATAAGTGAAATCTCCAAAACGGACATCTTTCCCAGTTTGGAGACCAAGTTGGGGGCCTGGAATCTTGATCAAAAGTCTCAAGGAATACAGAAGCCCCTCTTTTCTTCATTTGTCCCCCGCAGATCTGATGCCACCCTGTCTTCACTAAACTCACCCCCCCTACTCTTTTCCTTCTTTTTTTCACCAGCCATTTTTTACTCAGTTTCAACAATTTCACTCCCACTCTGCATATGATTTTCTGGGTGACCGTGGGATACAGGTCCTGCTATCCTGAATGACTTTCCTAAGTTCCGTAATCAGTTTTGAATGTCCTCACAGTACGTGTGGGCACATAGCAGGTGTTGAACAAGTATTATTATTTACTGCCGTGGTCCAGAAAGCTGACCCTGAGCAAGGATTAAGGTTCTAATGACTTGGTTAGAAGGTGCAAACCCAGGGCGATGGAGGTGGAAACAAGGAAGTGAGACAAGGAGTCACGTGATGCCATGTACCATGTCACCCTGGTGGCCTTGTTTCACCGTGAACTCCCCTGAGCAGTGAGGGGACACCAGGTTTACTCAGTACGGAGCTTCTCTAGAAAGGCTGCAAGAAGGACTCATGATCCAGTGTCATTCACAGGAGAACGGAAGGTGGAGGAATTTATCTGCCCTGCTCCTACCTTCTACCTCCTAGGTTAACATTCACCCCAAGGGGAGTGAGCTCCCTTGCATTATCCAGCCCCTGATGATGGCCCATGAAGCCAGATTCCGTGCCCTATGGTGAGGGATTTCATCTGCGTTCAAGGTGAAGGGCTTCCAGGGGCAGGTGGGACAGCAGCTGAGAGAGAGAATAGTCATCGAGGAACTTATGAAGCTATGCAAGATGGGTATCTCCTATAGTTACTTTCTTGGCCCCTTTTCTAATTCCTTAGATACTAGCTTGCCAGCACAGCTGTAGGAAGACCTGGCTTCTCGTTTGGACTGCATCAGTTCCTCAAATGTGTGATGTGGGCAGAGATACAGTGTAGCTGCATATTAATGGGAGCTGACCCTTGCAGGCTTCAAGACAGATGGACACACTCAAATCCTGGCACCCTAAAATGTGAGACTTCTTTCTGCAGCCGGCTGGAAGGAAGAGCTTGTCTCTCAGCTGAGGGGGTCTCTGGAACAGTAACACCCACCACCTTAGAAAATGCAATTTAATTGAGGAAAACTGGAGTTTTTGAGCAGTCCCTGGGCTGTTTTAGACAAATTTAAAGGCCCTAAAGCACCCTTTTTTTTTTTTTTTTTTTGCTAGAAAGAGAGATGTTTCCTCCCAGCAGTTCTTCAAACTTCTTCTTAGAATCAACCCCAGGAAACTGGCCGCACGCTGATCAAGATGGAGACCCCATGAGTCCCTCAGAATCCCAGTGTGTCAAGAGGCCCAGTCGGGCTCTCATTAACAGAGGAGGATGGGTGGGTGGATGGATGGGTGGGTAAATGAATAGATGAGGTAGGTGCTCAGTTTGTAAAAACCTAAGAGGCGCTGTCCAGGCACCTCACACACTCAATGCCCCCTTTCCAGCAGGCAGTCAAGGAGATCATGGCTGTGGGTTTTTACTGTCTGAGTCTCTCCACCATGCATTTTTCCTGTCCCCGACAGAGCCGGCCTCTCCAGTCCCCCACCCTCTGGCTTCTTATCAGCTCCATGCTGTCTCTTTGCATTAAAGTGACAAGAAGCAGCACAAGGCTGCCGACAGGAGTCTGGAGCTGTAATTTGCACTGACATTCACTGGCGTTATCCACTTATTGCCTGGTAAGCCAAATAGGAGATCTGTCTGATTTTGATCCCAGGAAGAGAAATAACAACCCTGCTCTGCTTCAGCCATTTAAAGCAAAGCACCAGGCCGGTCCTCGGGCCTGAGTCCTGGCTGGCAACTCCCACCTTCATGATGCGGGTATCATCTTCCTCTGGCTGGAACTGCCTTTCAGATCTGACATCTGGCAAACACTGGATGGTTGGGGAGGGGGGAGGCCATGCCATCCTCTCAGCTGGTGACAGCACTGACCACAGGTTGCCAAGGGTCCTTAAAGGAGCCTCCGGGGGATTTAAGTGCCCCTGGGAAGTCAGGCCCCAGCTGAAAATACCTCAGCAGCTCTCCTCTGCCTCCCCAGCCCCTCCCTTTAAACTCTCCCGGCTGTAAAAGAAATGAGGCTGAATGAGAGGTGAGAAGAGCACCAAGCAGTCGGCCTGTGGGCACGGCCCGCTACGTAATTTACAAAATGAAAATGGGGGGCCCCTTGTTCAAAAAAGCAGGAAAAGTGTCGTTAAAGGTACTAAAATATAAGGCCTTCTCCTTTTCTTTGGTGGCCTCTCTCTGATTTGTCATAGTATTTTTTATTTGCTATGTAGTACTGTTCCAAGTATAAATAGATAAATAAATATTATTTACTAGCACGATCTTTACCCTTCATCTCTAGATTATACAAGGACAGTTTTAAATGCACATAGAAGAGCTTTTAACTCAGATGTGGAATCACCAAAGTGACACAAATCGTATTTCCTAACTCGTATGTTCATCTCTAGTTCATCGCTACCAGAACAGTGGAAATGCTGCATAGAACTGTTCTTATTTCACTTCTCGATATACAGACTTTTGACCAACATCCTCCGCCTTCATCTTACGGATGAGTAAGGGAGGACTGAAGGGAAAAGAAACCGAGTTGCCCTTTCTTTCCTTCCATGTCATCATTTTCAGAGTAAATAGTCAATACAGAGAAGTAACGTTAAGAACGTGGTAGAGTTCCTTGACCTTTCTTAGAACACGATCGTCTTCTTTCTGTGTTTAAGGCAAGTTGTGGAGTGCCTACAGTGGCCAGGCGTGTCCAAATGCTCTGTATGCTTGAACTCATTGGATCTTCTTGACAACCCCACATGGCAGGTAAGTTACTTATATTTTTCAGAAAATAATTGGAGGCACTGGGAGGTTAAATGACTTGCCCAGGGTCCCGGAACATGCCACTGGCAGAGCCGAGATGCAGGCAGGAGGGGTCTGGCCCTGGAGTCCCAGCCCTGCCCACTAGGGTCTCCTGCTGCTTAGGACAGATCAAGGAAAGATCTGGGGGGAGTCCCACCCTTCTCTTTACCCCTGTGTCTGTCAGGTCTATGTACCAGGGCTGGGGATTGGGGGTGGGAGGGACAGGGAGCGTCTTTCCCTTCGAGTGTGAGTCACTTCTTTCAGGTGTGTCACTTCTTTAAAATGTTACCTTTGGGTTTCCCTGGCGGTGCAGTGGTTGGGAGTCTGCCCGCCAATGCAGGGGACACGGGTTCGTGCCCCGGTCCGGGAAGATCCCACACGCCGCGGAGCGGCTGGGCCCGTGAGCCATGGCCGCTGAGCCTGCGCGTCCGGAGCCTGTGCTCCACAATGGGAGAGGCCACAACAGCGAGAGGCCCGCATACCGAAAAAAAAAAAAAAAGTTACCTTTGCTCAAGCCCAGATCAAGGGGCTTACTGACATTTTAAAGATGACGAGGTGGGTGAAGTTCACAGTGGGACGCCTTGGAGTCTGCTGGGTCCAGATAAGTTGGGAGAGGGCAGCTGGGGGTCTGAGGAAGCCCCTTCCTCCCAGCTGTTGTTGGACTCGGGAGTGGGGGAGTTGGCACGGGAACCAGCCAGCGAAGCCCTGGCTTGGTTTCCCTCATGCCTCAGTGAAAGGCGCGAGTGTGCACACACGCCCCAGCTCTGCCTCCAGCCACATGCTTAGAAACCGTGTCCTTTCACCCCCAGTCTCCTCTTTCTCGAAGTGACTCAAAGGTGTTCCCCACCCGCTGCCTGGAAAGGCATTGCCCGGCAGGTTCACCGGGTCAGAGGAAAAGCCCTTGGCATCCGGAACACGGAACACCAGCCTGCAGACGTCAGCAGGAAGCAAGGACGGCCAGGAGGAGGGAAGTGACAACTCCCTGTCGGGCGTGGAGCTTGCGTCGGTAGGAAAGGGCAGGGAGGGCGGGGAGGGCCGGGGTCATGGAGCAGAATGAAGGGTCGGGGAGCGCACAGAGGAGGGAGGTGCAGCATCGGATGGGCACTTTGCCCATGGTCCCTGGAAGATGGAAGGAGCCCTGCGATGCCCAGTGGTTTTACAGTGGCCCTAAATGGTTCATCATCACCCAGCCATCCAGTCCTGTTCAGTCATCTTTATGACATCTTTATAGCAAAGCTAGTTACCTTTGCCCCAAGTAGCGTGTGCTCTCTGGTTAGCCATCCAAACGGGGTTATGTCAGATGGGAGTCATGTCTCCCCTCTCTTAGCACGCAGGTTATGGGGCAGAAACCCCCAGTCCCGCCTACCTTAAAGACTTCTGTATCTGGTGCATTGATACACAGTTGGAGGTTTGTTCCCTAAACATTCCTGCAGACACGAACTTAAACGTCCCATCATTTAGGAATTAAAAACAAAAAGTACAGTCATCCCTCAGTATCCATGGGGGATTGGTTCCAGGACCCTGCGGACATCACACTCTATAGATGCTCAAGTCCCTTCTGTAAAATGATGTAGGACTGGGGCCCTCCATATCCGCAGGTTCCTCACCCCCTGAATGTGGGATTGAGGACGGGGAGGCCGCATTACAGAGGACCGACTGTGCAACATAGCAGGCTATTGACTCCTACAGACTGGATGCCTGGACCTGGAGAAAGGACATCAGTGAAGGGAAGCTATGGCTTAAAGCGATGCTTTCACAATTCTGCTAGCAGTTTCTTTCCACTGTTGGTGTTTCCTTTTCCCAGAATGCAGAAGGCTTTGTCTGCTTTTCTCCATCTTTGCTCTGTGCTGTCCAGTGCCTTTAGGGGAATCTTACTGATCAGCGACAGTTTGGGGCGGGGGAGGCCGGTGGGCAGAGCTCTCTTTCCTCTCCTGTTTCCTTTTTTGGGTTGTAATGCTCTATTTCTCTCTGGATATATTGTTTGGAGACCATCAGGCATGTGTTTGATGCATGACGCCAATGTCATGTGGTGTTGTTAACGTCACACAGTTGACAAAAGAAGACGAGGAAAAGGATCCCAGCAGATGGATCGGTATTACATTTCGTACTACACACGGTCCGTTCCTGACGGCCCAAAGCAAACAGCAGTCACTTTGTCAGTGGAAAAGATGCAAGTTTTTCTCTTGTCTCAAGTGAGAAGTCCCCATATGTCCTTACTCACTTCTCAGGAAATTTGCTTTTTCTTGGTTCTCTTTTTTTCTCCTCAAAAATGCTGATGGTCCCAGGGCTTAGGGACAATAATTGTTGCTCCTTTTCAACATAAAGGTCAGGATCCTTTGTTACAAAGCAGGTTTTGTGGCCCAGATAAAGCTGGGCAGACATGATCTCTGCTAAAGAGCAGCGGAAAATAATTCGCTCCCCGGTTGTCACGCGTGGCCAATTTGAGTGAGAAAAGGGGGCTTGTGGGTGTAAGAGCATACGAAACCACACAGTTATGGTCTCTCACTTTTCTTTTTATAGGCAGGCAAAAGAGACCCCCAAAATGTCAGACACTGCTGGATCTTGAAGGGAAGGTCAGTAAAAAAAACAATAAGCTGTTTTCTCCTTTTGTTTGCTGTTATCTTGTGTTAACTGTTTCTTCATAGTTATCTGTTAATGTTATTTTAAGTCTCCAGCAAAGATTCTGACACTATGATGACACAGTTATGTTTATAAAATACGGGGGACCTGCTCTCATCCTGGCTTGCTGATTTCCAGGTTTCTTCTGGCTTTCACACAGAAGAGCTGGGGTGTTGAATGCCCAGCAGTTGGAGGTTGACCCCTGGCTGGCTGACCCCCATCCCTGAGTTCATCTCCACCAGCCACCAGTCAGGTTGGAAGCATCACTTGGCAGTGTGGCCACCGCGGACCATTCCTTTCAAGTTGTTGTGGGTTGCCGTGGAAACAAAGAGGTCTTAATGTTAAAAGTAATTTGGTCCTTAATGGAGACGGTCTCTCACTAAAGGAAAGTTAACTTGGGAACCATTCGAGTCATGCCCAGTCACCGGCCCCGCCGCGCACCCCCGTCCCACTTTCTTCTGCTTGCCTAGAGGTCTTAATTCTGATGATGTATGAGGTGTCAGCCAGAAGATCTTGTGCTCTGCGAAGCACTATAAAAAGGCAGATGTATGACTGTGTCATCCACAAATACCCTAGGAAGGTGAGTGTTAAACCAATGTTAATAATAAATGTTTTCTTCCGAAGTAAGTTACGGCAGTATCACCAGAGCCCTTTAAAATGTAACGAACCAATAAAATCTCAGGGAGCTGAGGGACACCTAACCCTGCCATCGTCCCTGTAGTACAGTCAGGAAAGTTATGAAGGGCCATCCCATCTGGTCTGCGTCTGCCTGAAACCCTTGGATGGAAAGAGGAACAGTCCCTCCAAACATCTGAGCTTGATCTCTGCAACTGAGAAATCTTGAGACCAGAAAGCCCCAGGGAATGCAGAAATGCCTCTTTAAAGGTCGTTTTGAGGAAACATGGCCACTGACCCATCACACTGACTCAGCCTCCCTGCCCCCACCATTTTGCTAACGGGCTCCGTTGATTTAAATGGAAGGAAGCGAAGAAACACTCTCTGAGCTAGGTCCTGCCTGACCTCCCATTGCGGGCTGCTGCCTTGATCATACAGCAAGCACTGGTCTTGACTCCTGGCTCCCGCGGGGGCTTGTCTGAAGATAGTCCCCAGGTGGGGAGCCTGGAAGAAGAACTGCGTGCTTGTGTGCATAATTTGAAGCTTACTTTGCAGGGACCCATAGTTGTGCTGTCTTTGCTCAGGAAAATTCTAAGCTGAAATTCTGTATTCCAGCCCCTGTGGATATAAAGTCCTAACTGTTCCTCATCTTCTCCTGTTCTTCAGCCAATCGTCAGATTGGTGGTTGTTGCTATGGTTGTTTTCTCCTAGGAGGTCCTTCCTGGTTTAAGCAAAAGAGTCAGCATCATTGAGAAGATGAGTCAAAATGCTCCAGTGTCAAGCTGGGTTCCCCAGAAGCAGACCCTGAGGGAAGATTCTAGAGAAAGTGACTCATTAGGAAGTGTTCCGTAGGGTGGGGAAACAGGACTGGGAAGGGAAGGAGGACGTGATGTCAAGCCACATCCCTGGGAGGGTAATGCTGGCACAGTCCCTCAGGGGCACGGTGTAGGTGACACCTAAGCGTCCCCATTGGGGATGAGGGAGTTGGAGAGTTTATAGCCCTCTCATCGGTTAAGGGCTGCAGGGGCAGGACATACAGGGAACGCAGCCAAGGCAGTTCCAGGTGCCCGTGGTCCATCCTCTGACACAGATGCAGGTGCTGCTGGGAGTGGAAGCCTCAGGAGAGACCTCATCCTCAGAAATGCTAAACAATCTGAGATGTTGACATAGGACCGACAGTCACTGCCACACACCCCACATACAGGAAAATAAAACAAAGAAGGGAACTCAAAGTTTACTTCCAGGTTCATTGACTTGTCACTTATTCAGTCATTCAGCAAACATTATTGAGTACCTGCTCTATTCGTCATTGTGCTAAATGCTGGGGCTTTAAAAAAAAAAAAAAAAGGAGGAGGAGGTAGCACTGATCTTGTACCTGAGAGGCTAAGAGTGTAATAGGGTGGGGTGGGGAATATGTACCTAATGTCCATCACCCGCTCAGGTTGGGACCCAACTAGTCCTAACTTTTGTCTGGGTCTGTCCCACCTCAAAGAAGTTCTCTGTGGGCTTCCCTGGTGGGAAGAGTCCGTCTGCCGATGCAGGGGACATGGGTTCGTGCCCCAGTCCGGAAAGATCCCACATGCCGCGGAGTGGCTGGGCCCGTGAGCCATGGCCGCCGAGCCTGTGCGTCCGGAGCCTGTGCTCCACAACGGGAGAGGCCACAGCAGTGAAAGGCCCGCGTACCGCAAAAAAAAAAAGAGAAGCTCTTTGTATAATGGCATAATCCAGGGGCTACAGGGCTACGCTGCTTCATGTGACTATAGCACCCGGCAATCCCTGGATGAAAAGCACAACATGAGTGTGAGGTATTATTAGTAATAAAAGTGGCATTTAGTGGGCTTCCCTGGTGGCGCAGTGGTTAAGAATCCGCCTGCCAATGCAGGGGACACGGGTTCGAGCCCTCGTCCGGGAAGATCCCACATGCCATAGAGCAACTAAGCCCGTGGCACCACGGCTGCTGAGCCTGGGGTCTGGAGCCCACAAGCCACAACTACTGAGCCCGCGCCACAACTACCGAAGCCCGTGTACCTAGAGCCCGTGCTCTGCAACAAGAGAAGCCGCTGCGATGAGAGGCCCTCACACAGCAACGAAGAGTGGCCCCCGCTCGCCACAGCTGGAGAAGGCCTGCGTGCAGCAGCAAAGACCCAACGCAGCCAAAAATAAATAAATAAAATAATAACAATAAAATAAAATAAAAGTGGCATTTAGCAATACTGAAATAAATAAGCTGACACAGGAGTTTTGCTCTGCATTTAGGGAAATGTTCTGGGTCTCCGAGGCCCTATGTCTTAGAATCAAACGCTTCCAACAGCCATAAAACATTCCTGCCCTGGTTTGTTTTAGGACTTGAGCGTTTTTCTGGCATCCTTGCTTTGGTAAGTGCCCTGCTGCTTCCAAGCAATGTGGCTGCGTAGGCGGCATTTCAGCTGCAGCTCAGGCAGGGTTACTTAAGGTCATGTCCATCTATTGCCCATGACCTACCGGCCAGGACCAGGAGGGAGCGACAAGGCATGGGAGTGACTGGAGAGTAACAGCAAAACTTTTCTCATTTGTAGGGTAAAACAGGTTAGGAAAAGTGTAAAGCAATCCTGTCCCTCCATTCCTAGGACCAAAGACTCGATGATCAAAACAGACCCTGCCAGGTAAATTATAGGGCACATAAATAAATGATGAATACTTTTTAAAGTGTAAGTATGTCCCAAATATCTCCTGGGATACACTTATACACTTATATTAAAACATTCCTTGTTACTTATGTGAAATTCAGATGAAACTGGGCATCCTGTATTTTTCTTCTCCAGTGTTATCTGGCAACCCTACCTACAAGGGCTTCACCAGAAGGAATTTACTCCTTTAATTCCTTATCCAGGTGGGAAATGGAAAGCCAGGTATGACTGGAGGCCTCCATTTCAGGCCTCTGGGAGGTTCAGTTCTCTCCAGCTGAGCCATTTATCTGAAGTCAACTTAAAATCGCTTTTTAAGATCCTCCCTCAACTGTTCCTCGGGCTGGAAACGTGGACCCCAAACTGATCTTGAACGCGCACTTCAATTCCCTAATGCCCAGCAGAAAGGCCCACCTGGAGAGTGTTCGTGGGCAGGAAAACGGAGGCAGAGAAATGACCAAGGTGAGGATCGCTTAGCAGGGCCTCCGATTCCAGAACTTCTTATTCACATGTAATTCCTTAGATTTTTAACCTGCGATGGGCTTGCCTTACGCTTATGAAGGAATTCAATAATGCTTTAATTTTTCTTATCTACAAGGATGAAAAGCTCATCTAAAGCTAAATGCCACATGCAGATGTTATTCTGTTTTTTATTTTTTTTGATGACTCCATGTATTTATTAGGGTAATACTTTTTCAACCCAAAATGCACTAAGTACAATTGATATAAAAAGTGACATTTTGACGTTACCATTTTAAGCAAAGACAATTTTCTCCACACAAATTTCTAGCCAGAGAATATCATACGAAACAAATTTGAACCTCAGGCCACCAAGCCATTCAAGAGGGATGGAGAGGAAGCATCTGCTATAACTCCTCAGTGCAACCGCATCATTTTTCTCTATTTCAAAGTTCTGTCGTGTTTTGTCTTTATTTTGCCCCTAAGGAAGTTTTCGCGTGTTATATCTTTATTTGAATTGCAATTTGAGTGAGAGGTAATCACGAGTCCCAAGATGACTGAAAACTTGGTAAAGAAACTGGTTCAAAAGAAGAACTTCCTAAAATAAATGGCTCTCTTCTGCCCATTTTCCATCAACCATCATCTACTGTCACCACCTCCTGTTAGGCCATTCCTTGGGGAGAACTGCAGACTTTTTTGACGTGACGTTTTATGTGCAAACCGCATTTATTTACTTTCAGGTTGGTGTTGATTATGTAAATTTCCCTTCTTTGTTCAGTTGCAGCAGTTCAGCAAGGGACAGGTGCAGGCAGACCGGCACAGGAATCTCACAGGCAGATTTTCAAGCCATAGAGAAGTATCATCAGCCCCAAACCCCAAAGTTGCAGGCACTTTTTTCCTGGCATAGCCAGCCCTTTCTCAGCAGTCACCTCATTTGAGCCATTTTGAGGGAGGGCACCGCAAATGTCATCCAAACCCTTTGGCAGGGCCCGTCCAACGCGACAGGGGTGGTGACAGAAACGTCATTTGTGGCCCCGGTTCTTCCCATTTGAAGCAGCTGTTAAGCAGGGAACCTGGAGCCAGATTCTGGATTTTAGAGCCCAGGTCTGGGATATGCTGTTGAAGGATGCCAGTTCCTGCCTTCCATCGTCTACATGGTGGAGGCCACAAATTCATTCCTTAAATCCTTATTGAACAAGGACGGTGTGCCGGGCACACTCCAGGTGCCGGGGATGCAGCTAGGAAAGGCAGACAAGGTTCAGGCCTCCATGGGGCTTCCATTCTGGAGGTGGCATCAGATGGCGACAAGTGCTCTGAAGATAGGGGCAGAAGGACCAGGTGGGAGGCAGGGCTGCTTTATGGAGGGTGAATAGGAAGTTCTTTCTGGAGAGGGGATGCCTGACCAGCCAGCCTCCTGTCCATGTGGGGCCCCAGCTCTGCAGGCAGGGCAACTGCTGAGCTCCAAGATGGAAACAGGCTTGCTGTCTGAGGGCCAGCCAGGGAGGACAGCAGGTCAGAGTGGACCCAACAAGTTGGAGAGAAGGGAGATGCTGTCCGAGCACCAGGCAGGCTCAGCCCATGGTCAGGAGCTTGGATTTTATTTGAATGGTGATAGGGAAGCTGCTGGAAAGCAAATCTTAGCCCAGGTTCTCACCTTCTCCTGTAAAGATCAACAGAGAAAGAGGATGTGGGCTCAGGCACAGATGGGGCGGAGTGGAAAGTGCACGGAGACCCTCACAGGTGATGGCCAGGTGTCCCCCTGTTGAGGAGATTTGCCTCTGGAAGAGGGCGGGTGAGGCCCCTGGCTGCTGCCTGCTGTCCGAAGGTTGGCTCCTGGAGCTTGGGGTTTTCCCAGGGTGTAAAATTCCGTTTCCTGAAGCTTCATGTACTTCTCCAGAAAGCTAGTAGGTGTCCTGATGAGGTTTCAGACCCTGTAGCAGCACTTTTTAGACCCTGGTGGCCTTAACACAGGTTAGGATGGTCCCGTCTGCCTATGCAGACTGCCAAGAAAAGACATTCCAAACTGTCGTGGGGATGAACAGAGCTGAGGCCTGGCCCAGAGGCGGACTTGGGAGAAGGTCAATCGGACACCTTATCCAGGGGCCAGATTAAAACATTTCGACCAGTGGTTCTTCGAGTGTGGCCCCTGCATCAGCATCAAGTGGGAACTTGTTGGAAATGCTAAATCAGAAAGTCAGCTTTCTGTATTTTAACAAGCACTCCAGATGATTCTAGTACTCAATATTAAGTTTGAGAACCGCTCCTTTAGAAGAAAGGGGCAGATAGTTAAAAAAAAAAAAAATTCCCGGGCTTCCCTGGTGGCGCAGTGGTTGAGAGTCCGCCTGCCGATGCAGAGGACGCGGGTTCGTGCCCCGGTCTGGGAGGATCCCACATGCCGCGGAGCGGCTGGGCCCGTGAGCCATGGCCGCTGAGCCTGCGCTTCCGGAGCCTGTGCTCCGCAACGGGAGAGGCCACAACAGTGAGAGGCCCGCGTACCACAAAAAAAAAAAAAAAAAAAAAAAAAAATTCCCGCTTTTGCTGAGACATGGCTCAAATCAGAGCAAAACCAGAAAACTTCAAGGCACGGGGATGTGGGATGTAGTCTTTGCCTCAAACTCAACCAACCACAGAGACTAATATCCAAGTTATAACTTCTCAGTCGAGCAAAACTCCATCATGAAACATATTAATAAAGACTGATCTCTGGCTGTTTCTCCCACCCAGTTTCCAAGGCCCTGGTTTATTCTTGGTGCACTCTGGATACTCCTGGAGCATTCATTCATTCATTCTCACACTCCTGGCTGCCGAAGATACAAGATAATGAAACCCTACGTCCACCCTCAGGTAGTTTGCTTCAAGGAGAGGCATATAGTTTGTGAATGAAAAATTACAGGGCAGGGTAATAATTACTACAAGAGTGCTCTGGGCGGGGGTGGGGCTCCTCACCTAGGGCAGGAGGGAGGAGGTCTCGGCCAGGCTTGGAGAAACAGAAACAGCAGGGGTTAATCCAGTTCAGCCAGCCTAGTGGCTGAGTCACATCATGACGCAGTCCGATGGCACAGCTCCAGTTCGCAGTCCTAACTTCCCCTTGAGAACAGAATCGTCTGCAGAGTCCAAGTACACCCCGTGACCACAAGTGTGTGCTTGGGGCGTCAGGGGTTGACTGGAGGAGTGAGGGCACCACTGGCAGCTCCAGCCCCCAGATTACTGGCCAGGGGCTGCAAATTACCAGGGGCTGCATTACCAGCTCCTTTTCCCGAAGAGCGTTCTCATTGGCCGGTCCACCAGTTCCAAAGCCCAGCAACTCGTTCTCAGTCCTGTCACCCCAGTAGACACTCGAAAACCTCACTTCTATCCCAGCATTTTGTCCTTTTGATCAAGAAAGGACTGGGGATAAATCCCTGTCCACACAATCAAGAACCTCAGTCCTTAACACATAGTCTTAGCAGTTCTACTCACATGCACAGCGTGGTCCTCCTTTGGTAATTCATTCGTTCAGAACTATTATGCCAGGCCCTGATCCAGATGCCTCCTCTACCCAGTCATCCTGTTACTGATGGTTAATAATTATGCGGTAATTTTTAGTCTCACTAGGAATGAAAAATGCGACAAGAAACTACCATTTTTTACCCATCAAATTAGCAATACTTTGTTTTAAAGAAAATACTCAGTGCTAGTGAGGAGGCTGTGAGATGGGCAACTGCAACATCATAATTAGCAATAGAAATGGGACATCCTTTCTGGAAAGCAGTTTGACAAAAACTATTTCAATGTTAAAACTCATTAACCCAGAAGTTCATCTGGAAGTTTATTATAAGGAAATTATCAGGGATTTAGACAAAGATTTATACCAGCTACCATTTATACCAGCCATGCACTAAATACATAAATTACCTCCCGTGCCAACAAAGATTTCACCAAAACATTGTTTTTCGTGGCAAAAAAATTACAAACAGGCTACATTTACAGTAATAGAGAATGTTTAAACAAATTAGACTAAGTCATAGAACACAGTATGCATTAAAAACTGTCTTTAAAGAATTTTAAATGCCATAGGAAATGTTCTTATATATACAGTATGCTTCTAACTTATAAAAATATATAATAAATATACATGCATTAAAAATAACACAGAGAGGGACTTCCCTGGTGTACCAGTGGTTAGGACTTCCGAACTTCCACTCCAGGGAGCAACTGGTCGGGGAACTAAGATCCCGCAAGCCGTGTGACACGGCCAAAAAAATAATAACAACAAAAATAACACAGAGAAATAGATCAAAATACTACTAGGTAGGATGGAAACTTACTAATGCTTCCCGCGTTTTCCTAGTTTTCTGCAATTGGCCTGTATCCCTTTAATAACAGGAAATGTTACAAAAATGAAAGGCGCCTGCGCGAGCACACACGTGACTTCTCCCGAGTATGAGGAACTCCTTATCGCGTTGTTCCTTCAGACGGCTGCCTCCTGGTCCAGTCTTGGTGAGTCACCCAACTCGTCTGAGTATTTAATTTTCTCTTTGCAAAATGAACGTGATAATCCCGGCCTCTCCACCTCATAAGATAGTTGTATGTTGCTGCTGCCTCTTGCCCATAAAACCCCAGGTGAATGCTACTTACTGTTATTACTAACAGACCAATGCTTTCTGGGAGAGGTGAGTCCCGGTGACGGTGACATCATCAGGAAGGCTCATGTAAGAAAGGAATGGTCTCCTGGGACATGAAGTCTCCTCTTCCCAGAAACCTTCGTCCTGCGTATTACTCCGCAGGTACTGTTGCTGGTACCAAAGGGTTTGAAAGCTTGATGGCGTTCCACGGAGCGTTTGTTTCTCACCCATACATTTGAGCTGGGGTTTGGCTGATCCTGGCTGGGATCAGCTGGGTTGGGTTCCACGCTGCTGTTTGGGTCCAGGTCTGTCCCACATGCCTCTCATCCTCCCGGGACCAGCAAGCTAGCTGGGGCATGTTGTTCTCCTGGTGACGGGGAGAGGCGTAAGAGGACACGCCCAACCACACAAGCACATTTCGAACCACTGTATGCGTCACGTCTGCTGATACCCTCCAGCCGAGTCCAAAATCATGGGGCAGGGAAGTGTTTCCCTCCCAAGGTTGTGGGAGGGTCTGCAGAGTTACACAGCAGAGGATGTGGTCGCTGCAGAAGGTGAGGAACCGAGGCTAATGATTCAACCTAGCAGGAGGAGGGTTGGGAAGGTAAAATGAGCCACGAAGTTGTTAGCTCTGTTCGGACTGAAGGCAAGGAGGGAAAGAGATGGGAAGCCCGGGCTGCGACTTGTTGGAGGCAGCCAGGAGATGCCTACTCTGCGTCCCTTGTTCATATAGCCAGCAGTTATTGGGGGTTGGCCTTGGAACTTGGTGAGGCTCTGAGCTGGGACGCAGTGGAGATGAGAATGAAGGCAGGACTCTCTTCCGTCTAGCTGTTTTCCTAATCAACTTTCTTTACACACCTGCAGCCCATTGCCATATTTTAAACGGCCTTTCATTTGCAACTGTCCTGCCTCTTGTGTTGTCATGGTTTTAAAAGGTGGCGTGTATTTAAAAAAAAGTTTTTCTATTAAAGTATAGGTGATTTACAATGTTGGGTTAGTTACTGCTGTACAATAAAGTGACTCAGTTATACGTATATATATATATATATATATATTCTTTTTCATATTCTTTCCCATTATGGTTTATCACAGGATATTGAATACAGTTCCCTGTGCTATACAGTAGGACCTTGTTGTTTATCCATTCTTTATATACCAGTTTGCATCTGCTAATCCCAAAATCCCAATCCGTCTCCCACCCTCCACCCCCTTGGCAACCACCAGTCTGTTCTCCATGTCCGTGATTCTGTTTCTGTTTCATAGATACGTTCATTTGTGTCATATTTTAGATTCCACATTTAAGTGATATCATATGGTATTTGTCTTTCTCTTTCTGACTTACTTCACTTAATATGATAATCTCTAGTTGCATCCATGTTGCTGCAGATGGCATTATTTCGTTCTTTTTTATGGCTGAGTAGTATTTCATTGTATATATGTACCACATCGTCTTTATCCATTCATCTGTTGATGGACATTTAGGTTGTTTCCATGTCTTGGCTATTGTGAATAGTGCTGCTGTGAACATAGGGGTGCATGTATCTTTTCGAATTATAGTTTTGTCTGGGTATATGCCCAGGAGTGGGATTGCCGGACCATATGGTAATTCTATTTTTAGTTTTCTGAGAAGGTGGCGTGTATTTTTATCACCTCAAGGCCGTATATCAAGCACTTCCCTCATGCGTAAACATCTTTATGATCGGAGTTCTCCCTGGGAAAATCAAATGCGTGTGTTCCCAGTCTGGACTGTCAGGATCCATCTGACGGTGTGGTCTATCATCTAGGAAGGAGGGTCCACCTGCCAGGACAGCACCTGAGGAAGGTGGGGAGTGGGGTAGCTTCTGCAGATGTGCTCACACAGAGCTAGCTGAGGAGATGCCTCCCCGGAGACAGCAGGGATGGAGAGCTGCGGAGACAGAGCCACGACCTGGCAGCTGGCCGCGCATGCTCTGGCTTCAGTGGGAGTGACAAGGCTTGAGGAAATGTTGGCTGAAGGAAGCAAATAGAACCCCACACAGCCCTACAGGACCAAGTCCCCGACTTTCCCTTTACACTTAGCTGTGCCGGGGTCTGAGTCTTAACAGGGATGAACAGGGCCCAGCTGGAGGAATGAAATGCACCCTGCAACCCTGGAAGATGGAAACTAGCGTAAACCAAGGGCTTTACCCCAGCGGGAGAGTCCAGGGTAACATGACTTTCTTTACTCGGAACCAGATGAGTTAGCACAACGACAAAAGAGAAGTCTCCTTTTCCTTCTGAAAAGAACCAAATACATAAGAAAAAGAATACCTAGTGTGGAATTCTGTCAAGTAATGGCAGATGTCCCTGTTAGGTTGGCACCTGCCTTGCAAGAGCTCACTGTAACGATCAAAAGGCAAGGGTTGGGGGAGATCAGCTCGCTGCTTTGTGACCACCTAGAGGGGTGGGATAGGGAGGGTGGGAGGGAGGCCCAAGAGGGAGGGGATATGGGGATATATGTATACATATAGCTGATTCACTTTGTTATACGGCAGAAACTAACACAACATTGTAAAGCAATTATACTCCAATAAAGATGTTTTTTTAAAAAAAAAGACAAGGGTTGGGCCCCAGTCTAATTAGGAGAAAAATCATCAGACACATCCCAAAACACCTGACCAGCACTGCTCGAAACTATCAACGTCGTGGGAAACAAGGAAAGTCAGAGAAACTGCCACAGCCGGGAGGAACCTAAGCAGACATGAGGAATGCAGTAACCTGGATGGGATCTTGGAACAGAACAAGACATTAGGTAAAAATTAAGGAAATCCAAATAAGCTGTGGACTTCCATTAATAATAATGATCAATACTAGCTCATTACGTGTAACAAATACACCACCTTAATGTAAGATGTTTGTAACAGGGGAAACTGGATACAGGATGTATTGGAACCCTGTGTGCTGTCTTCTTAATTTTTCTATAAATCTAAAACTGTTCTAAAAAAATAAAGTCTATTAAAAAATCAATTCAAGAGTCGAAAGCACAGACATGGAAACCAGGCTGCCTGGGGTCCAGCCTCGGCTTCTCCTCCCCTTGGGTAAAGCCACGTAACCCTTTCTGCCATGCCTCAAGTTTCCTCGCCGTAAAATGGGAATAATCATAAGACCTCTGATTGTCCTGGGGACTAAATAGGTTAAAACTTGTCAAACTCTGGAAGAGTGCTTGGCACCAAATAAGTGCTACATATGCTTATTTAGGACATAAATAAAACTGAAGATGTTCACCTCACATGTTCTGTAAAACAGGAGGAAGTGTACCTTAGCTGAGTTTTAATTTTTCTTAAAAAAAAAAAAAGGAGCATGCTTAGGGCTCAGTTTGGGCTCCACTGTCCCAGAAATCCCGTGACCCCACCCCTTCCCTCTCGCTTGGCCTGAATTTGGTTCTTCCTGTTCTCTCTCCCAATGGTTTCCCATTCTTTGCCAGGTTCACACGGGGTGACTCAGCCTGGAAACCTCCCGCCAGGAGGCACATCAGCACGGGCAGATCCACTGCTTTCTCGCCTGTCCTAGCTCTTCCTTCCTGCCCGGGAGGGTCCTGCTGCACCTGCGTTCCAGCAATACCCCCAGACACCTCCAAGCCCACCACCCTCCCCCAGACACGTGGCCCCAATCCCTCTGTCTCTCCTGCCTGTGCGGATGCCCTTCCAGCTCGGAGAGCTTTGGTAAAGAGGGGACATCACCGCCCAACAGGATGCCTAGGAAATGCGTGTGTTCCTTTTTGCCCAGGAAGAGATCTTGCTAAAGAACAATCCTGAACTTTGTCCAAATGGTTGAAAGCTTGACACGAGTCATCTTCCTGTGAGCATCTGAAAAACGCCTGTGTCCAAGCAGAACTGGAAGCACAGATCTGCTCTTTCCTTTAGTCAAGACCTTGAATTCCTGGAGCTGTTTCCTGCCCCACTCATGGCCACGGTCCCTCTCAGGGGCTGCCAGGTAACATGCAAGCCAAGCACTGCCGTGTGGCAGCGACAGAAAATCCAAAGGATCCAAGCGTCTACAGGATGAAGCTGGATCTCCCAATACTCTTCCCTGGTGGGTTCCCCCACTTTTTCCTAAAGAGGCTTATTTCTTGTCCAAAATCCTGAGACACTGGTGAAGGGGGTCATTAATAGGACCCTCATTTTACAGGTGAAGAAGCCAAGTCCTTCTGGAGACAAAAGAGATTTCAGGCATGTTTCCTGTTTAGAGAAGGGCTTGCAGTTCCTCATCCACATTCCAGCCAGGGTTAGCCTGCTTGCTTGGCTTTTCTTTGCCAGCACTTGGCAGTGACCTACATAGACCACGTGCCTAATAATAACTTGAACTTTCTTAGCACCCAACCTTCAAGGGTCTCTGGGGATTTGGCAAAAGGCAGTATTTAGTAAATCATCTGTTTTAGTAAATCATCTGCTTACACCTCTGGGGCAGCCTTTGAAGAGAAGAGGCTGCCAGCTGGGAGTATCGGCACAGCCGTCACTTGTCTGACTTTTTTCTTTTTCATTTATTTATCTGGAAATCTCTAAGACCATGGCTCACTTGTAAAGGTTGATATTTGAGATAGATAACAACTAGTCTGGCTCAGGTATCGGCCAATCGGGATGGATTTTGGCCAAGGGTACCCAACCAAGGCCCTACCCCCACTCCTGCCCCTGATTGGCCAGATATTGTCCCTAAAGCTGCAGGTTTAGGGGAAGGTCTAGGGAGTTCCAGGGGCCTAGGTGCTCAAGGTAGCGGGACAATAGCTGTACCAAAGTGACGGGGAAGTAATTCAGTATTTAACCAGCTGACCGTCAACCCCGTACGTACCCGTATTCTCAGTTCCTGGGAAGTACAGATCCATGCCACGTGGCTCAGCGTTCTCCTAAGCGTCCGTGATGGTTAACCATGGCAGGCTAAGGCGTAGAGGTGTTTGGATTCAAGAGCCGTGGGGATTTCATTTTAGTGCATCTTACCTCCTCTTTGGTCCCCTGGAGCTGGAGCTGGATCAGGTGTAAGAAGAGTGGGTGCAAGTCACAAGTGATAGCATGAGATGATCAGAGTTAGGGAAGCCCAAGAGGGCCCCTAAGTCCAAATGTCGGTGTAGAATTCGATGTGAGAGACAGGATAGAACAGGACAGATGCTGGGAAGATCTAGGACAAGAGGGTCGAGGGGGTCAGAGGGTCTAAAATCACTGCCTCGAAAGCTCCATCACTCCTTACCAGGGAAGCTTAACTGTGGTTAAAAACGTACGGAAGGGTAGAGCTACTCAGTCCTCGACAGTTCTTAGAACTTCCTTGTGAAAACATTTCCCCAAGGGTTTGCAACTCACCCAGCAAGCTCTTTCAGAAAAGTTATCCCAGAGGCCAAAGCTGATACTTAAGAAGGACCTTCATTGTTTGAAGGGCTGCTTCCCACTGGGAAAAAGCATGATTTAGATGGGTGGTCTTTTCCATCACAGAGTCCAAATTCTCTAGGACTCTGGCCACCTCGGAGCAGGGTAGCTTTATAAATTTTTACCGGTACAATAATTCTAATAGAGCCATTTTGGAAGTGGTCTCAAAGGCCACTGGAGATGCAAGAATTCTCCTGATGGACGCAAATTGCTTTCCAAACATATGAGTCCTTTCTGCTCTTCTGGGTGAATGCCACGCAATCCTCCAGCTGGCATTTAGGGAGAACTAATCACTTTCTACTATTAACTTATTACGTGAATCATTAAGGGTGACTGAATTCGGAATTCATGCACCAAAATGAGCGTGTCACCAGAATACTTCTATTCAGCATTTATCCAAAATTCTATCATCTATGCAACATGTGGCAGCTTGCAGAGCTCCTGCTGTGCCTGCAAAACTGTCAACAGCCAAATGCCCACACTGAGGAGGAAGCAAGTTTTGTTTTCTGTCTGAGCAGTTGCTGCTACTGTGTTATCCACGTGGTTGGTTTTAGATTTTCTGATCTTCTCTAAGATGTTTAGGTTTCTGTATTTGCCACATCAGTATTTGGGGCCGGTAATTCTCTAGTTAACTAAATTGGAAGATACGTTGTGGTTCAAATAGGAATCATCATACCCCAGTTGCCAAAGCAAATGTTCACGTAATGCTACCCCCTCTCCCCAAAAGCAAACTGCTTATGCGTTGACACTTTGTTATTATAAACAAGTCCCATTGTTTCTTCCATTGGAAAGTGTAAAAGGACAGAATAAATGGACAACGAGGTCTCTTGCCCCACCTGAGTGGGTTGAAGTGAAAAAAAAGATGGAAAGTTATTGCTCTTCTCAGGGAAGGTTTTTCAAACGTGGTTTTCTTTTTTAAATAGGTTATAAATTCCTGTGATTCAAAAGTCAATATCAGGGCTTCCCTGGTGGTGCAGTGGTTGAGAGTCCGCCTGCCGATGCAGGGGACACAGGTTTGTGCCCCGGTCCGGGAGGATCCCACATGCCGCGGAGCGGCTGGGCCCGTGAGCCTGCGCGTCCAGAGCCTGTGCTCCCCAACGGGAGAGGCCACAACAGTGAGAGGCCCGCGTACCGCGCAAAAAAAAAAAAAAAAAAAAGTCAATATCAAAAGTTATAATTGAGAAGTTTCCCTCTCTCTGCTACCCAGTCTGTTTGGGTCCTCCACTCCACCCCCGGAAGTCATCACTTCACTAGTTCCTTGTATATCTTTCCACTGTTTCTTTGTGCAGATAGAGGTATTCATATTTTCCTCTTAAAGGGAGGTTTGAAATATTTCACTAATACTCAAAGCTCCCCTGACCCCGCACTAGGAGGTAAAGTTCAATATGGTAAATAAATTCAGAAGTGACTCCAGAGGACTGAAATTGCATCTGAAGTCTATCTTCGTAGGACCGTCTGCAGCACCGGTGTTTTTTTATACACCTGGCTCTTGGGAAAATGATGGACCAGAATTTTCTTCCGACTCCCCGGCTCTGCTTTCACACTCTTGCCTCCTCCCGCGTCAACAGCCCCACAAAAGTTTCTGACAAAGGTGCACCTTTTGTTCTCTTCCCCACGCCCACCTCCCACAAACACACCTTTGCAGGGTCCCGTCACCTTAGTGCCTGTGGGGATGGGTAAATGGCTTCTGACGTATATACAGTATTCCAGGAAGCAATGGCTGGCTCCTTCAATTCAAGGGTTCTTCCAAATGGAAATAGTCCTTCAACGTGGGGCTAATGGGAAAACTTGATACTGGAGGATGTCCCAAATGTACAGTATTCAACTTACTGATGGAGTGTTTATTATCTGCCAGGTGCTATGGGCGGGTGTCAGGTAGAAGGGTGAGTAGGACATGGTGCCTGCCCTCATGGACCTCATGAGGAGAGTTACAACACGGAAGAGCACGAGGGTGCAGAGCTCAGAGAAGGCTTCAAAGCCGAGATAAGAGGGGCAGGTAGACTCAGCCAGGCAGTGGGCAGGGGTCTGAGGCAGCGTCATGTGCAGAGGCCTCTGGGGTGAAAAAGTCAGGATTCCTTCCTCCTCTGCTACAACTTCCTTTCCAAGCGGGACCTCGTGGAGATAATTCTGGTGACAAAAGGAGTGGCTTTAATGGAGATATAGGGGCAGTAGGAGGTGCTTGGGAGTGGGTGGAGGTGTGTGACACATCACAACGTGTGGACACAGGCCTGGGCAGTTCCGAGCCAGGTCAGGTGAGGGGTGCTACTGGGAGTCAAGAAATTAGATGCCTTCTTGCCCCAGGACCCCCAAGTTTATTCCAGGCTCTACTTCATACATTGCTTTGGAAACCTCAGAAAACAGCATGGCCATGGGAGCTTCAAGGGAAAGGTCTTGACATACCAATGAGTCAGAAGGTGAGGCAGTCCAGTTCCCAACAGAAAACAGATGGCACGTTCAAAACAGGATAACCTGGGGAGGGATTATTTATGAAAGTGTGGGCAGCGTGGGGTGGGGGGGAACAACCAGTGCTGCGGTAGCTGGGGCTTTACCACCCAGAGCCCTACCACCCGGGGCCCAAAGGAAGGAGATTAGGAACGGTTACCAGAGCCTGTGGGGGGGCAAGTGGCTTGTTTGACTCCTGGGTCTTGAAAGGAGCAGTGACCTTCGGCAGAGGTGACCTTGCAGAGAGGGAGCGAGGGGAATAAATTCCCAACCACACTGTCCTTCCCCCTGCCAGGCCTCCCTCGTAGCCGAACCCTGCCATAGGAGAGGACGTGAGGCCTGTTGTGAGGCTCCAGGCACAGAGGAACGTGGGGCGGGCATCTGCAGGGGCACAGGAGGCAAGAAGGGAACCCACCAAGTCCTCGCTGTGGCTTGAGGTGGCAGGAGACCGGACAAGACTGATTTTCTTTATGCTTTTCTCCATTTTTCTAAGAGTCTCAAAATGAACACATATGACTCCCGATTAGAGAAACGATGATTTTTAATTTAAAAAGGCAAAACCACAAACCACATCAATAGCAATAACAACAAGGAATGTGTCCCAAGGAGACCCCCTTGGGAGTACCAATGCTCTCATTACTTAGAGCGGGGAAGGGAGGCCTCACCAAAAATTCTGTCCTGCTCTGAACAGCCAGCTGACCCTTTCCCACGGGACGCTGACCACAAACAAAGCGCGTGGAACCGGCGCTCTCAACCGAGTTCTTGGGAAGAAGAGTCACTGGGTCCTGAAGAAAGTGACACCCAAGCCCTTCTTGTTTCTCTGAAGCAAACCTTGTGTGGGCGGGTTGGGGGTAGGGGGTGGTCATAGGGGAAGATGCTCAGCTTTCCAGGCACATGGGTTCAAGTCCTGGCCCAGCCGCTTCATCATGGGGGAACCTCAAGCATTTACAGGCTCTGAGTCTTGTATTCAAGTGACCGTGAGTGTGATGATGATCCTTCACTCGAAGAGTCATTGTGAGGGTTCACGACCTTGTAGATGGTACGAATCTCTGCAAATATTCCTTGTAAATGAAGGAGAGCAATGCACAAAGGCAGTCACCACCACAAAAGGCAAGAACAAGTACATCTGCGGCCTCTAGGAGGCCTGAGGCCTGTAGCCCAGCTCACGCGTGGACAGGAAGAACACAACCTTGGTGAATTAAAGAGAAGCACAGCACCAGAGCCCGCTGGGAGGGATTTCTCTATTTCCCATCAGACGGTATTTCTCTCCCCAGTCTTCTCCGGTTTCTCTGCCTTCTCCACCCCTCAGCTCCCTGGGGTCCCTGTGTCCAGGACCTGGCTAGGACTCTCTCGCGGGAGTCTCTCCCTACGTGCAAGGTGGAGGTAGACCCTCAGGTTTAGACTTGCAGAGACGTCAGAGGTCAGCACCTGTGATGCCCACCTTTCCCTTGCTACCTTGACTGCCGTTGGCGTGTAATTTCAGTGTGTGATTGTTCTAAAGGGCCCCTGTCCCATGAGGGAGGGACAAGACAGATGAGGCCAGTGAAAACTGAGAGAAACCGAGAGAAAAATCATGGCAGCAGAGGGCATGAAAAGAAGGCAAAAGGAAATGGGAAATTCATGATAAAGACTGGAAATGTGATCACACTTTCATAGTCATTCTCAATCCCTTTGACATTTGGCACCGTGGGGTCCCAGGCTCTTGCATCCAGTGCCTGGAGGGTTTAGGGCTGGAGAGAAATGCAGTGGCCAAGGAAAACTCTTGTCACATGCCACCCCCTTCCCGGACCCTCCCCACCTCTTACACCTCTGACCATGACCCAGCGGAAAGAAGGAGCACCCAAGCCACACCTGGACCTCCTGGTGCTTGAAAGCACTGATCTTGTGTTCCTCCCCAATTTAAACTACGGGATCTGACCTACAACTAGTGGTGTTTGTCCTTGGTACAGGGGAAAGATGGGTGGTGGGTACAGGAGTCCAGAAACAGAGAGAAAGTTATAAAAGTGGAGCACTTGTTTTTTCTGAAAGATGGGGGAGTGGCTAAAATTGTCGATTCTGGAATCAGACTGAGAAGGTCCAAATCCCATCTCTTCTGCTTCCCGTCAAGGTCACCCCCTTACTTAGCTACCTGAGCCCTCTGATCTGTCACTATAAGTGGGATGACCAGACCGGATGTGCTCCCTAAGGGGATGCAATCAATGTCAAATACACAGCATCAACTCGGACACATTCTTGCCTTAAAAAAAAATTGATCCGGAAATTAATCAAGCCTCTAGATGTCTTACCAGTTTACAGGGAGTAAAGGGGACTGAAGAACAAATTAAGCAGCACTACAAGGAAGCAAGCAACCCAGTCCGGAACGTGGGACATCCTACAAAATAAATGACCTGGTGTCTTCAACGAACCAACTGCAAGGAAGTGAAAATTTACAAAGGAGTGGAAACTGTTCCAGAACAGAAGGGACCATCAAAACAAAAGTGTGAGCCTTGTTTGGATCCTGATTTGCAAAAAAGCCCTAAAGAGACATCTTTAAGAGAACTAACCTGATATTAAGGAATAACTGTTAATTTTGTGGATAACGGCATGGCGGTTATATTTCTAAAACACCCTTTCTAACTACAGACACGCACTGAAGCGCTTACGGGTAAAATGACAGGATGTCTGGGATTCGGAGGGTCAGGGGCAGAGTTAAAATTGTTGGAGCTCAGTGATGAGTGCCTGAGTTTTCATTTTCTTCTTCTGTCTATATTGCGTATTTTTGAAAATGTTCATCACAAAACATTTTAATAGAGCCACAGATATATGTCTACAATGGCGTGAGTTTGGATCAGACCCCTTTGTTAGGACCTCAGCATCCGTTGGGCTTACACGTGATTGTGGGCATGGCTCGGGGCGGGGTTCCATCCAGCTTTGACTCGCTTCACTTCCAGAGCAAGCCATGTGTCCCTCTGACCTATGGCCTGGGATGCCAGCCAGAGCCTGCTCAGGACATCTCCCCCCACCCCCCGGACCGTGAGGAGCCCACAAGTGCAGGGGAGTCAGTGCCTGTAGGCAATAAGGCCAGGTGCCTTGTTTTAAAGGTGCATAAACTGTGGCTGTGTGAAGTGCAGGGACCCCTTCCTGACAGCTGGTTGGGGACAGAGCTGGACGAGGGATTCTGTCTTGAGGCCTTCCACGGTACCCAGCGGAGGGCTCTGCCCACAGGAGGCCCTCGATAAGGATGTTGTGCATGAGTAAAGAAATGCCAGGGTCAAAAGAAGAGAGACCATAACAACACAACACAATGAACAATAGAGGTTCAAAAAAATAGGTCTATTTTGCTTTATATGACTGATTTTAATGTTTTAAAGTCGCAATATAGTTAATTTACAATATTGTGTTACTTTCAGGTGTACAGCACTGATTCAGATATATATATGTTATATAATAGATATATTTTTTCAGATTCTTTTCCATTATAGGTTATGACAAGATATTGAATATAATTCCCTGTGCTCTACAGTAGATTCTTGTTGTTTATCTGTTTTATGTATAGTAGTGTTATCTGTTAATCCCATACTCCTCATTTATCTCTCTGCCCCTTTCCCCTTTGGTAACCATAAGTTTGTTTTCTATGTAACTGTGTTGTTTTCCATGACTGCTTTTAAAAATCCCAAAATGTCATTTGAGAAAATGAGTAATTATAAAGGAAGACAGTCCTTCACCCCACAGCAATACACTTCTGCAAAGGTGGTAAAGCCCCAAGCTTACTGTCCCTTAGCTCTGCCTTCAACAGAGCTAAGGGACAGTAACGAAGCCCAGCGTCCGTGCACATAGATGAACGTGGGAACACGTGTGTGTGCTCCATATTTTTGCAGATAAAAATAGCTCATGAGCCTGGAAGAACAAGCTGCTTTAATTCTAGGAATTTGAAAAAAACACTTGTAGCCAAGAACAGATTCTCTGTTTTGAAGATAATTGGCATTTCCCCCCCAACCACAAATATTTTAAATATTAACATAAGTGAGATAACATGCAGAGGCAACGCCTCAGGCCCCAGTTCTGTGACCATGGGAATTCATTCCTTCTCCCCTTCTCTGCCTTTTCACTGTCTCCTGGTCCATCCAGGGAACTGTGATTGAATCTGTAGAACTGCTAAGTTCTAAAAAATAAGCTTCTCGTCTATCAGGTTAAGATATGCAGAAGATAATCCACATCCTCTTTTTTGTGTGTAAGGAGCTAGGTAGAAAATATTTATTTTGGAAGAAACCTGGCAAGAAGAAAGCCAGTTGAGGGATGGAGGTTCCTACTGCGTGGATAACCTGTTTAGCCAGCACCAGATGGTTTGAAGGGCGGGTAATGAGATCCAAAGTACTCTCTATCTAGGTCAGCGTTGAATCCAGTCCAGGTCACAAATCACAGAGAGTTGTTTGGCCAGATGTGTGTTCAGAGGCTGATGGAAATGAGAGGATGTTCTGAGACCCAGATATATTTGAATTTGGGTCTAATTTGGCTCCTTTGGGGGCCTGATTTCTCAGATGGAGCTGTCGTGGAAGGAAAGCTTTGTGTATAGGATGGATATGCAACTGTGGTTCTTTCCCAAAAGGTTACAGAATGTCATGATCTGTAACCTTTTCTTTTCAGAAAGAAAAACATAGTGTCTAGTGTAAACTAGAACATCAGGAATCTCCTCATACATGGGAGATGAATGTAAATTATGACAACTTTTCTATAGATAAATTTGACCACGTATATCAAAAACTCCTAACAGTTTGCAAAGCATTTGCCCAGCATTCTACTTCTAGGAGTTTATTCTAAGCATATAATCAAGCATGTACCCTAAGATCTTTAGTAATAATAATAGTAATAATTTTTTTCCAAAAATAGAGCAATGAACTAATCTTACTGTCCAACAATAGGGGATTTTTAAAAAATGATGGTACAATGTAATATCTTCAGTCACTAAGAAAAATATTGTAGGTATATATTTATTGACATAGAAAGATGTCTGTGGCCTATTGCTAAGTGGTAAAAAGCTGGTTATAAAATAGTCTGAGGCCATATTTGCTTTTCAAAAGCTTTTTACACACACATGCATGTACATACGAACATACACGTATATGTGCTTAGAAAAATATACGAAAGGTTAGTCACGGTTATCTCTGGGTGATAGAATAACAGGCAGTTTTTCTTCCCTTCTTTTCAGTTTCTCTTCTGAATTTATAATAAACAAGCATTTACTTTTACGTCTTTTATTGAAAGGTATTTTAAAACAGAAATTAAGAGCCTTTCAGAAGGATTCTCTGTAGCGGTCAGAAGGACAGTAGTGGAGGGGTGTGATCTGTGGAGTTGGAGGTCCACCGAAGGAATGGGTAACCCAGACTCTGTCCTCTTCACGGGAGACGCGCTTTTAGGGAGTCAGCCCCAAGCTCATGTGGAATGACCTTGTGTGGAGTCCAGAAGCCTCTGTGGTCCTCCCCCAGCAATGCAGACACTGTGTGCTTTCGAACAGTCAGGCTGCACACACCGGCCAGGGGGTCGGAACGGGCAGTTCGTAGGCAGAACAGAACTAGTCTCTTTCTTTAAAGTTACTCCTCTTTGGCTCATTCCTCATCCTCAATGATTTAAACATTAAATTTCCTAATCCCTCAAGAGAGTTCATTGAAAATATGAAAGGAACCCAAATAACCATCAAGAGAAGACAGAGCCAGCCAAAGGCGGTTTCTTTTTAGTTTTACGTGTTCCTTCCTAACAACAGATGTCTCAGCCCCGGGGGAGCCCAGCTCGGGACTGATGCTCCTTTTTCCCTTTGGCTCTCTGGGGTCTGCGGTAAGCGCCCTCCAACCCTTCCAGCACAAGCATGTCCTCAACAAAAGTGGGTACAGCTGCAAATCGGGGATGAGTGAATCTGCCCCAGAATGCTAACATCAACTTGAATAGCAAGCCAGCCGGTGGCCCAGCCTAGGGTTTCCAGCCTCCAGGGTAAGAGCAGGGCTGGGGTGATGTGTACAATTTGCCATGTGATGGGCTCCTGGAGTCCTGCGTGGCAGGGTTCGGAGTTAGGAAGACATAAATGTGTAGAGGTGACCGTGCCTGGAGCTGAGAGACCCTGAGAGACCCACACCGCCATCCCCAGGCCCATCCACCTGCCCCTCTCGGTGCTACAGAGGAAGGGGCTTTGTGACCACTCAGGGCTGATTCTGAAGAATTAGAAGGCCAATGGCATAGCTTGTGGAGCTGCTTTGGATAAGTGACACAAACTCTTGGAATCCTTCTACCTTTGGAAAGTGGAAATAACACAAACCCAGGGAAGTTGTATTGATTAAATGAGACGATTGCCCTAGAAGAGTCTCGTGTGGAAGGTCTGTGGTACTTGTGAAAAAGAAGTCCCGAGTTCTCCCTTCTGATGTAACTTCCTGGGGGCAACAATTGCTAACCATTGACCCCAATATCAGCCTTCCCTTTCTTAGCTGTGCAACAGCTCCCCAGAATAAAATCCATTTCCCATCCTCTCCTGTAGCGAGAACATGAGAACATGTTCCGACCAGTGGAATATACATGGGAGGGTTACATGCAACTTACCTTATTAGAAGGAAGGGACCCTTTCATGCCTTCCTCTATCTCCTGGGCCAGACTCTAGACTTGATCAAGGCTGAAGCTTCAATAGTCAAATCATCACATTGGCCCATGAGCTGAGGGTGGCAGAGTGATAAGACAGAAGGAGCCTGGGTCCCTGACAACCTCACAGAACCATCACGGCAGCCCAGCTCCCTCCTGCTGGATTCATTTACAAGGAGGGAAAGAAACTTCTGTGCTATTTAAATCACTATTCTTTTGGATTTTCACTCATTTGCAGACAGGCCTAATGGTAACTTAATCATCACTCAAGCTGTATTTAAAGTTGGCTCTTTTTTTTTTTGTCTCATCTGTGAAAACACTGGTTAGCAGCTTACCACCCTGATAGCAGCCATTCGCATTTGTGAGATCTCCTAATAGAAGCCTCCCCCCACTCACAGCACCTTCTGTCACACTGTCCCCCCACTGACCTGTCTCCTTTTTGTCTATGGCAAGTCACTGCCCACCCTGAAGGGTTTCCCAGCTGATTCGAGGAACAGGGCTTGTCGGTGGGCACCAACCACAAGGAGACCCCAGAGTCACTGAATCTGTTCAAACAACAAAGGAAGTTATGTTTATAAGAGAGGAAGTGAATGCATATCCGGGGAGTGGGTGGAGGCTATAGTATTTGAAAAGCTTTGAACTGCAACATTTCAGAGACATTTTGAAAGACCCAGAAAGATCTGCGTGTAAACTTTTAGGCATGATTTATTTTTTCTTGAAACAGAAGATTTATTTTAGTCTCCCATTTCCTGTTTCTCTCTGTTTATTTTATGATAAGGGACGCTGATACGATGAAAGAAGCTTGTTCTGAACTAATTTTCTTTTCTAAAGATTTTTATCTCTGACAGTGTTTTGTAAAAAGCAAAAAAAAGTTATTTTCTTGGCTATGATTTCTTTGAGGTGGCTTATTTTCCTTGCTAGAAAGAATTGTATAGGTTTTTTTGTTTTGTTTAGTCATTGCTGGTTTTTGGGTTTGTGTATGTGTGTGTGTGGTAAGATGTCCATAAAATATACCATTTTAACCATCTTTAAGTGTACAGTTCACTGGCATTAAGTGTATTCACATTGTTGTACAACCATCGCCACCATCCATCTTCAGAATTTTTTCATTTTCTGAAACTGAAACACTGTCCGTGAAATAATAGCTTCCCACAGCTGCTGGCAAACCCTGTTCTACTGTCTGTCTCTGTGGATTTGCCTACTACGGGAACCTCAGTGAAGTGGAATCGTACAGTATTTGTCCTTTTGCGTCTGCCATTTCACTTCGCAGTGTGTCTTCAGGGTTCATCCACAATGTAGCATGTGTCAGAATCTCCTTCCTTTTTAAGGTTGAATAAGACTTATTTTATGTATATATCACGTTGAATAAGACTTATTTTATGTATGTACCACATTTCTTTTATCCATTCATCTGTGATGACCACTTGGGTTGCTTCCACCTTTTCGGCTATTGTGAGTAATGCTGCTATGGACATGGGTGTACAGATATCTGTTTGAGACCATGTTTTCAGTTCTTTGGGCTATATACCCAGGAGTGAGATTGGCTGGATCTTATGGTAGTTCTATGTTTAATTTTTTTGAGGAGCCATCCTACTGTTAGGGCTTACTTCAGAGTTAGAGCAGGACGGTGTAGTTTTTTTAGTAGTGGGCAAAACACTGGTTCCGAAACTGGTCTATGCATCAGAATTACCTGGGAACTCTTAAATACAAATTCTTGAGTTCCCCACTCTCCAAGTGAAATTATCTAGGGGGGGAGCCTGGAATCTGGAATTTAACAAGTTTCCTGTGACACTCATCTGTGGAGTGGCCTTTGGGACCAGCAGAGTTGGGAGGAGGGTTCCAGCTGCCCATATAACGTCCACTACACACACCCAAAGGGAGCTGAGCTTTGTCAGACACCGGGGCCCGCTCTGCGGGTGCTTCTTGTACGAAAGTAGGGAGTAAGGAAAGCCATCTCTGCAGCCTCCTGAGGAACCAGAAGAACAGCCCTCATTGCTCAGGATCCCCAGCTGCTTGAGGGTCTGGTTGTCCTTGTTCATCTCTCAGGAGGGGCAGAGGAGCCTCCTTGAGAGTTTTTCCATGCACATTTCCAGAGACAGGATCTGATTGGCCCTATTTTTCGCTATCCAGTGTCAAAGGCTCCTCTTTGACCGTACCTCCAGTGCCTGGAGTCAAGCCTCCATAGGTGGTTGGGCTTCCTTCTGCCCAGTCTACTGGAGCCTTCAGTAGGGATTCCTGGTTCAGTGGGTTGTGGCCAGGGTGGCGGGGTCACTTGGCACAAAGCCTGGCCCCTCGGCGCAGGAGGGAATATCTGTTTGGCCTCTCTCCCAACAGCGTGCACTTACAGGAATGCTCACAAGGGTCTGTGGATCCTCCAGGACAGGCAGCAGAATTTTTTTTTAATTAGGATTTTCTTTGTAGTTTTGTTTTGTAGTTTGGAATAAACTCATTCACAGGGAGCTTAGAAAGTTTAGAAACTACAGGAAGATAGAAGGAAGGAGGAAAAAAAAATCACTCCCGATCCCCCCCCAGAGTCTACCATTTTTAGTGAGTTTCCTCCTTGTCATTTTTTTTGCATAGTTTTTTAATTTGCTTATTTATCATTCTAAGTATTTCCCCATGTTATTATAAACTCAAAAACACATTTTAGTGGGTACATGGATCTACCATGGTTTATTTAATTCTTTTCCTACTGTTTAATATTTTTTGTTGTTTCTAATTTTTTAAAATTAATTAATTAATTTATTTATTTTTGGCTGTGTTGGGTCTTCGTTTCTGTGCGAGGGCTTTCTCTAGTTGCGGCGATCGGGGGCCACTCTTCCTTGCAGTGCGTGGGCCACTCTTCATCGCAGTGCGCGGGCCTCTCACTGTCGCGACCTCTCGTTGTGGAGCACAGGCTCCAGATGCACAGGCTCAGTAGTTGTGGCTCACGGGCCCAGTTGCTCCGTGGCATGTGGGATCTTCCCAGACGAGGGCTCGAACCCTTGTCCCCTGCATTAGCAGGCGGATTCTCAACCACTGCACCACCAGGGAAGCCCTCTAATTTTTTCATCTATTGAAAATAGTACTACAACAAGTACCTTTAGACAGAAAGTCTCTTGCAAATTGTTTCCTTGGGCCAGAGTCCAAGAAATGGAATTAAGTTAAAGTCATGGACATATTTAAGGCCTTTGCTATGTATCTCATTTATGAAAGGATTGGTACCAAATTGTACAACCATTAGCAAAGTACAAAAGTGTGCATCATTACCTAGATTCTGACCTATTGGTTCACAGCTGTAAGTAATTTGGCACCCAGGGGACATTTGTCAATGTCTGGAGGCATATTTGGTTTTCACAATGGGAAACCAATAGAGGCCAGGGTTGCTGCTAAGCATACTACAATACACATTACAGTCACGTGCGATGAAGAATTATCTAGCCCACAATGTCCAGGGTGCCAAGGTGGAGAAACTCTACTGTAGCCATCACTTGGATCACAACCCTTTCAGAGAGAAAAATACAGAATCTTATCAGTCCAGTTTCAGGGCCCAGTTGTCAGCTGCTGTTGCTTCTCTTAGTGCCATATGATGTCAACGTTGAAAACTGGTCTAACGCTAGTTCACCGTGTCCTTGTCCAGGACTGGCAGCCTGCTCCAGAATCAGATTTCCCCTTGACCAACTCAGGGCACCACTCAAAGCACCCCTTCCCCTGGGGCCCTGAGAATTCTTACCAGTTACCTGCCAGTGGTTCAGTCTAGACCACTGCCACCCATCAGAAATGTTCTAGTACAATTAAACTTCAAAAGGGGGGATATATACTCTGATTTTGATAAGTATTCTGGGATCCTGTGCAAATTTACCCACACATCGCCCCATTCAAGACCCACAGTAGCCTCTGTGTAATATACCAAAACCCTAGGACTTTGAGGATACAATTTCAAAATCATCAATCTAGTGTGTGGTAGAGCCAGCTAGCTCTTCCCAATATCTGTTCTCCCTTTCTTCCATTGCTAATAGAATCCCCAACTTTCAGTTGGTCAATGGCTTTTCAGAATAGACACCTCATTTCTCAGACTCTCTTGCAGCTACTCAATGGCTTAAAAGTAGAAATGTTGAATGTGACTTTGGGTGGTACCATTTAGAAAGGCAGCGTGCCCTTTTTCACTGACGGCAGAAATGTAGACATGCTAGCTTGATCTAGAGCAGCTGTCCTGGACCAGAGGTGGAAGTCAAGTTCAGAGGATGGCAGAGCAATGATACAGAAGGAGCCTGGGTCCTTGATGAATACAGAGTTAATGTTGTAGCCCCGTGCTCTTAGCACCAGGCTTCACTACTGGAAGAGAATAACCTCATGTTTGATTTAAGCCACTGTTGTCTTGGTCTCTGTTACAGTTGAACCTAATCCTAAATGACACATAATCCAAGTCTCTCACTTGAAAGATACAAATGGAGGCCTGAATGGATTATATCAGGCTCAGTTCATGGTGCCTTTTCTTTCAGCTGTCTGGGAGTTTACTAAATGAGATTTTTTAAATGTGTGAATCATTTAAGAGAAATGGTATATTTTGGGATAGCTTATGAGGTTGATAACACAAAAGAAGACAAAAGACTTGAATTTGGAGGAAGCAAAGGTTTCAGAGTAAGAGATGAAAGTCAGAGCACAGTCCAAAAAGGGGGAAAAAAAACACAGCCTTCATATTTCAGGGTTAGATCTTCTGAATCAGGGAGTAGCTAAAACTCTAACGACACCCTTGGAGATGTAACGTTCCCGTTTTAGCAGTTAGCATGTCTGAATGCAGAGACTGTTTATAGCGTAGCGTAATTAGTAGATACTGCATGGAAGTGATTGTTGCTGGTTCAATTATTCTTTAATAGATTGGCTAGATCAAGGGGCTGCTCTGGAAGGAAAATCAACCTTTCTTTTCTCCCCATCAGGATAAGTGAGCACTCATAATTTATTATACTTATCCCCTTGGTTTCATTTCATTCACAAAGGAAATATATGCCCCTTCTTAAAATATACAGATTTATTTCCCCTAGCACCTAGCAGGTAAAGAAAAAGATAATTGGCATCCCACTGAGTTAGAAGAAAGTTGTGTCTGCACGTCACCTAAGCAACCAGTTACTCAGGACAATTCTGCCAAAACACCCGTCGATTCTGTGAAAAGTCCATCAGCCTGGTTGTGAGGCATCTCACAGCCTTCTGTTTGCCCTTCCTGGCTTGAGTAACTCAATTTCTCATTTTCTACTGCCTGTATTGCTTCCTAAAGACACTGCTGCAGGTAGAGCTTTGATTTCTTAGAGGAAGTCATCTATCTTTAAAACTCTTTTTTTAAAAAAAAAATTATTTATTTATTTGGCTGCACCAGATCTTAGTTGTGGCACACGGGCTCTTCATTGTGGCATGTGAACTCTTAGTTGCAGCATGCATGTGGGATATAGTTCCCTGACCAGGGATCAAACCTAGGTCTCCTGCATTGGGAGTGCGGAGTCTTAACCACTGCGCCACCAGGTAAGTCCCTATCCTTAAAATCCTTGTTTTTAAAAGTCACTAGGATTTTGCTTATGATTGTTAGAAAATTCTCTGCAGAAATGAAGTTCAGTTGCCCAGTGGAGCTTGGAGGGTCAGAGGAAACCCAGTCCCTTGGACGAGTAGAAACAATTTGAAAGCTGATCATTAATTGGCATTTTCCATTTTCTTCTTCCCAGTGCCCAGAAGATGGTTTTTCTTGGCTCTGGGACTAAATGGAGTGAACACCTGGTCCAGATTTGCTTGGCTCTTTCTTCTCTAAGCAACTAATTCCTGATGGAAAATATGCTTACACCACTTAGACTCACACCAAAGACAAGGGAGAGCTTCCATTTATCCTGTCGCTTTGATTTCATTTCTGCTTCCTGAAGGTGTAGTCAGCCCAGGCAAGCCTCATCCGGGGCTTCACGACACAGAAAAGCGTTTGGCCGGGCTGACCGCATGATTATCACAGTGCAACAGAACCTTGGCAGTAGCCTTTTAAGCAGGGTGCTGTGTCTCTGAAGACCGCATCGCAAAAGAGAAACTCAGAGCTGCGCCAAGATTCAACCTGCAAAACGTGCGGGTGACCAGCCCTGCGTACACCCACTTTTCTATGCCAAGTTACTCTTCTCATCTGCGACTGGCCTACTTACTTTCATTCTGCCTTCTTCTCCCATACTCCTTAGTCTAGCCTGTTCCATGAGCTGCCACACCCTGATTCTATCTGACGTTTTCATCCCCCACTTCCCCTGGTTCCCCTATCAAAACTTGCCTGGCCAGTGTTCCATTTACCTATGGCAAATTGGTAAACGCATTCTAACTGGGTCTTGCCCCATATTTTATTTCTCTTAGATGAATATATTTTTAACACAGGGCTTTCAATGTCTTAGCTCCAAGAATCAGGGGAATTTCAGTCACCTTGCCAAGGCTAGCAAATATTTAGAGAGCAGTGAAACCAATTACTCTGCTAAATAGACCTTACATACTTATTTCAATAAAGAATTACAAGATGATAGTCACTTTAGAAAATAATTTGGCATTTCAAATGTCAAACATTAAAACCTTATGACTGGGGCTTCCCTGGTGGCGCAGTGGTTGAGAGTCCGCCTGACAGTGCAAGGGGACACGGGTTCGTGCCCTGGTCCGGGAAGATCCCGCATGCCGCGGAGCGGCTGGGCCCGTGAGCCATGGCCGCTGAGCCTGTGCGTCCGGAGCCTGTGCTCCGCAACGGGAGAGGCCACGACAGTGAGGGGCCCGCGTACTGCAAAAAAAAACAAAACCAAAAAACCTTATGACTTACAAGGTATTCCACCCTAGATATATAGCTAAGAAAATTGAAAATGTACATCTACACAAAAACTTGTATGTGAATGTTCATGGCGGTACTATTCATAATGGCTAAACAGTGGAAATCATTCAAATGTCCATCAACTAATAAATGGATAAATAAAATATGGTTGGGACTTCCCTGGTGGCTCAGTGGTTAAGAATCCGCCTGCCAATGCAGTGGACACAGGTTCAATCCCTCGTCCGGGAAGATCTCACATGCTGCGGAGCAACTAAGCCAGGCTCTACTGAGCCTGTGCTCTAGAGCCCGCGAGCCACAACTACTGAGCCCATGTGCTGCAACTACTGAAGCCTACGCGCCTAGAGCCCGTGCTCCGCAACAAGAGAAGCCCCCACTCACCGCAGCTAGAGGAAGCTCGCGTGCAGCAATGAAGACCCAATGCAGCCAAAAATAAATAAAATAAATAAATTAAAAAAAATATGGTCTACCATACAATGGAATATTAAGACATAAAAAGAAATGAAGTACTAATACACGCTACAAAATAGGTAAACCTTGAAAACATGTAAGGTGAAAGAAACCAGACACAAAAGGCCACACACTATAAGATTCCATTTATATGAAATGCTCAGAATAGGCAAATCCAGACGGAAAGTAATAAAGACAGAAAGTTGATTAGTGGTTTCCAGGGACTAAGGTGGAGGGGGAGTAGCAAGTGACTGCTAATGGGTATGGAGTTTCTTTGGGGGTTGATAAAGATGTTCTTACATTAGATAGTGGTGAGGGTTACACATCTCTATGAATATAGGAAAAAACACTGAATTGTACACTTTTCAAGGGTGAATTCTATGGCATGTGAATTATGTATCAATAAAGCTGTTCTTCTTATTTTTTTGTAATTCTATTTTTTTAATTTTAATTTTATTGGAGTATGGTCGATTTACAATGTTGTGTTAGTTTCAGGTGTGCAGCAAAGTGATTCAGTTATACATATACATATGTTCATTCTTTTTCATATTCTTTTTTCATATATGTTATCACAGAATATTGAGTAGAGTTCCCTGAGCTCTTCAGTAGGTCCTTGTTGGTTGTCTGTCTTATATATAGTAGTTATGTTCATCCCAAGCTCCTGATTTGTCCCCCCCATCACATTTCCCCTTTGGCAGCCATAAGTTTGTTTTCGATATCTGTAATTCTGTTTCTGTCTTGTAAGTCGGTTCGTTTGTATAATTTTTTAAAATTAGATTCCACATATGATTCATAGGAGTGATGTCGTATGATATTTGTCTTTCTCTGTCTGACTTACTTCACTTAGTATGATAATCTCTAGGTCCATCCATGTTGCTTCCATGTCTTGGCTATTGTAAATAGTTAAAGCTGTTATTTTTTTTAAAAATCCACAGTTTTGTATCCACAGAAAAAAACGACTATGGACTTGTGTAGTACTGTAGTACTTATCTATTGAAAACAACCTGCATATGAGCACATGCAGTTCATACCGTGTTATTCAAGGGTCAACTGTATTTAGATATAAACTTAAAAATATATACAAGATCTCTATATGAGGAAAACTACAAAACTCTGATGAAAGAAATCAAAGAACTAAACAAATGGAGAGATATTACCTATCTGTGGATAGGAAGACTCAATATGGCCAAGACCTCAGTTTTTCTCACCTTGATCTATAGATTCACAGCAATCCCAATCAAAATTTCAGCAAGTTATTTTGTGGATGTCAACAAACTATAATTTTAAAGTTTATATGGAGAAGAAAAAGATCCACAATAGCCAACACAATACTGAAGAAGAACAAATCAGAGGACTGACTCTAAGCCTTACTGTAAAGGCACGGTAATCAAGATTGTGTAGTATTGGCGAAAGAATAGACGAATAGATCAATAGAACAGAATAAAGAGCCCAGGGGGCTTCCCTAGTGGTGCAGTGGTTAAGAATCCGCCTGCCAATGCAGGGGACACGGGTTCGAGCCCTGGTCTGGGAGGATCCCACATGCCACAGAGCAACTAAGCCCGTGCGCCACAACTACTGAACTTGCGCGTCTGGAGCCTGTGCTCCGCAACAAGAGAGGCCGCGATAGTGAGAGGCCTGCGCACCGCGATGAAGAGTGGCCCCCGCTCGCCGCAACTAGAGAAAGCCCTCGCACAGAAACGAAGACCCAATGCAGCCATAAATAAATAAATTTATAAAAAATAATAATAATAATAAAGAGCCCAGAAATAGACCCCCGTAAATATAGTCAAGTGATCTTTGACAAAGGAGCAAAGATAATACAATGGAGGAATGGTAGTCTTTTCAACAAATGGTGCTGGAAAAACTGGACATCCACATGCAAAAAATATAGACACTGATCTTACACCCTTCACAAAAATTAGCTCAAAATGGATCACAAACTTAAATGTAAAAGGCAAAACTATAAAACCCCTAGAAAATAACATAGGAGAAAATCAAATTACCATGGATATGGCAATGACTTTTTAGCTACAACGCCAAAGACATGATCTATGAAATAATTAATAAGCTGGACTTCATTAAAATTGAAAATTTCTGCTTTGCGAAAGACACTGTCAGGAGAATGAGAGCAAACCACAGGCTGAGAAAAAATATTTGAAAAAGACATATCTGATGAGGGACTGCTATCCAATATAAACAAAGCATCCTTAAACTAAACAATAAGAAAACAAACATTTAAAAAGTGCTTTTTAAAATGAACAAATGACCTGTATGAACACTTCATCAAAGAAGATGGCAAGTAAGCATATGAAAAGATGCTCAACATTCCACCCATTAGGTAATTGTAAATTTAAAACCGTAGTGAGATACCATTACACACTATTAGAATGGCCCAAACCCCAAACCCCAAATGTTATCAAGGAGGCAGAGCCACAGGAACTCTCATTTATTGTTGGTGGGGATACAAAATGATACAGGCACTTTGGACGACAGTTCAGCAGTTTCTTCCAAAACTAAACATCTTACCATACAATCCAGCAGTCATGCTCAGCAGTCATTTACTCAATTCAGCTAAAAACTTAGGTGCATACAAAAACCTGCACATGGATGTTTATAGTAGCTTTATTCATAATTGCCTGAATTTGGAAGCAAGCAAGATGTTTTTGTTGTTTCTTTTCTCTTTTTTCTTTTCTTTTTACAAACCCTTGTGTCGAGGGCTGACTTTCAACCAAGACTTTTTTAGTAGGAGAATGGATAAATAAACTGTGGCACCTCCAGACAGTGGAATATCATTCGCAGCTAAAAAAAAATGAGCTATCAAGCTATGAAAAGAGATGGAAGAAGATTAAATGCATATCACTAGATGATAGAAGTCAATCTAAAAGGTTTTATGCTGGGGCTTCCCTGGTGGTGCAGTGGTTGAGAGTCCGCCTGCCGATGCAGGGGATGCGGGTTCGTGCCCCGGTCCGGGAAGATCCCACATGCCGCGGAGCGGCTGGGCCCGTGAGCCATGGCCGCTGAGCCTGCGCGTCCGGAGCCTTGCTCTGCGGCAGGAGAGGCCACAACAGTGAGAGGCTCGCGTACCGAAAAAAAAAAAAAAAAGATTTTATGCTATATGATTGCAACTCTGTGTCATCCTGGAAAAGGCAAAACTATGGAGACAGTGAAAAGATCAGTGGTTGCCAAGCGTTAGGGGGTTACGTGAATAGGTGGAACACAGAGGATTTTTAGGGCAGTGAAACTATTCTGCATGATACTATAATGGTGGATACATGTCATTATCCATTTGTCAAAACCTGTAGAATGTACAACACCAAGAGCAAACTCTAATATAAACTATGGACTTTGGATAACGATGATGTGTCAATTTAGGTTCATCAACTAACCAATGTACCACCCTAGTGACGACTGTTGATAATGGGAGGCCATGCATGTGCGGGGTAGGCAGCGTATGGGAAATCTTTGTACATTCCACTCAATTTTGCTGTGAATCTAAAACTGCTCTAAAATACCGTCATCTTAAAAAATTGGATTATGTTATGTAGGAAACCGTTTCTGTAGTTTGAAGAAGTATTTAGGGATGAAATGCCATAATGTCTGTAATTTTCTTTAAAAATACTTCAGAAGAAAAATGAAGCAAACGTGGGAAACTTAACAACTGTTAAATCTGAAGGATGGATATATGGAAGTCCCTGCTCCGATTTGAAATTTTTCATCATAATCATTTTAAAAGAACTTCCAGTCCTGGAAGCTATAAATTCGGTCCATCTTGAGTAGAACTGTCCATCTTAGTCCCCTGAAGTCTGGGCCTGTATGACTCTAAAGGTGGTCAGCCTATTGAGTTTTTGCAGTCACAGTAAAAACCTGTGACCGTCCCTATTATAGATTTGGCAGTGGGCCCTGTGTTCACACGGGTTAGGGCTCAGCTGAGGCTCTTGCATCTGCAGTGGGCGGGGTGAGGAGTGGCTGACCAGCAGGCATTTCAGCTTTTCCTGGTTCAGCTGGAGGGAGTTGAGTGCAGTACACATTTCATTATCTTTCTTGTGTGCTTTTTTAGCTGTACAGACCAACTGAAAGTAATTGTTTTTCACTAACCCTCCTAAGAATGACACCCCCCCAATTCTGTTCACTTAAATGTTTTAGGTCCTACTAACTGCATTTGGTGTGATTATACTGTTCTCTGAGCAGCAAATCCCATGTTATCAAAATAATATTTTAAAATACACTAACATATATTTTCTTGTAGTGACACCTCCCTCTTTTTCTTCAAGGGGAATCCTTTTGCTTTGGGGAATGTTAGGGAGCTTTCCTTTCGTCCTGCCCGGTTCTGTGGAGCTCTTTCTTGTCGTTTCAGGTGTTTGAGGTCCTCTGCTAGTGCTCAGAAGGTGTTCTGTGAGAATTGTTCCATTTGTAGATGTATTCTTTTTTATTTTTTTAATTTTTAAAATTTTTTTGTGGTACGCAGGCCTCTCACTGTTATGGCCTCTCCCGTTGCGGAGCACAGGCTCCGGACGCGCAGGCTCAGCGGCCATGGCTCACGGGCCCAGCTGCTCTGTGGCATGTGGGATCTTCCCGGACCGGGGCACGAACCCGTGTCCCCTGCAACGGCAGGCGGACTCTCAACCACTGCGCCACCAGGGAAGCCCTGTAGATATATTCTTGATGTATTTGTGGGAAGGGGTGAATTCCACGTCCTACTACTCTGCCATCTTGATTCTAGGGATGTTATAAATGCAAAGCAATGGAAAGTTAACATTTAGCATCTAGCATTTAAACTAGGATTTTGAAACAGCAAAATCCAAGCTTTGTCTTTAGGGAAAGGGTTGTGTAAGCCCCTGTATCCCTACCCTTCCGGAAGAATGGCAGTCCCGGTGGACCTGAGGATGATCCCAGCCTTGGAGGTCACAGAGTCCCATTCAGTCCGGAAGGGGAAGAAGAAGCTGGCTGTTGGGCATGTGTCCTGACCTCTGGCTCTGGGCTAAGGTGGTGTGTCAGGTGCACGGAGAGGGCCTCAGGACAGCATTTTTGCCCACATCTCATTTGGATCCCTGGGACGAGGCTGCCCTGTAAGCTCCCCACACCACCTTCCACGTGCAGCCACATCAGAGAAAACTCAGATGCGCGGCATAATCTAGCAGAGGGAGTTTGGCTTCTACATGATGTGAAAGACACCCCACAGTCCCCACGTACGCTCTCAGGGGATGACAAAGCTGAACTGAGAGGCATTGGGTCTGTCAGGAGCCCTGTGAGAGGTGAGATGGCCCCAGGGCAGAGGAGAGTGGGACAGAAACTCAGAAGGGTCTGCTTCTGCCAGCAGGAGCAGTGCTGGGCCAAGCTGGCCTGAGAGAGACCAGGCTGTGAGTTACAGCAGCGGCCGGGGACAGCAGAGACACCAGGAGGGCACCCAGACCCGGGGGTCGCCATTCATACAGCAATCCCACTACAGCAGAGACTGGCAAGGAACCAACGGGCCTCACCTCTATCCAGCCACACCCCCTCCCTCCGAGATCACAGGGTCATGTAAACAGCGGCCCTCTCCCCTACACTGTGGAGGAGCAGAAGTGGAAATGCAGCGCTTTCTCCAAAAGACCTAGAAAGATTGTTAAAATGATCGCATCTAACCAAGTGTGTTGGACCCAAGTAAATATGGTTGCTCCTGCCTCTTACCCAAAACGGTGGGCTCTCATCAAGAAGATTAGGCCAGTTTCAGAATAATGAAGGAACTACATTTTCTGTGCTCATCTGAACACAATATGAGAAGATCCTAATCACGCTACAGCCAAAGTTTGTTCTTCAGCACACCCTGCTCCCAAGATGCTCGTGTGGCAAGAGTCCCACGACCAGCTCTGGGAGTCCCTGTATCCTGAACGCCCCTTCTGGAATGCAAGGTGCACCCTGGCCTATTAACGGTTCTGAATGGTCTGCAGTGAGAAGCCTGTTGAATCTTTGTTTATCTCAGCACCATGTTTGGCCCCAAGCCTTTCTTTGGATAATCTCTGTGAATGTCCCCAAGTGCTCATGTCCCCATGAACTGCTTGGGGACCTTGTTCAACGGAAGAGAAAGGTGCTGGGCTCACCTATGGAAGCTCTGTCTTGGTTCCAACAGGTAAGGGAGGCTACTTCCACTTGCCTCCTTGCAGGACAGATGAAGTAGTTGTTCTCAGCTTCTAGGTGTCTCGGGCACGTGAGGCAGACACTTTCCAGCACTTCAGGCCCCTTGCTGACAGGCACATTTGTGGGATTAGGGTCAGGTACACCCTGCACACAGGATTGACTCTAGCTGATTTATAGTTTTTATCTTTTTTACTTAATTTTTTAATCGAAGTATAGTTGATTTACAATGTGTTAATTTCTGCTGTACAGCGAAGTGATTCAGTTATTCATACATATATATGTATATACATTTTTTTCCTAATATTCTTTTCCATTATGGTTTATCATAGGATATTGAATAGAGTTCTCTGTGCTTTACAGTAGGACCTTGTTGTTTATCCATCCTATATGTAAAGCTTACACCTGCTGACCCCAACCTCCCACTCCACCCCTCCCCCAACCCCTCCCCCTTTGACAACTACAAGTCTGTTCTCTGTGTGCATGGTTTTCATCTTGCTCCCAGAGACAAGTGGTTAAAACGCACACACACATTTTTGGTTTTCCTAGACAAACCATTTATTGAATTGGAAAGAGCACCGGACCAAGGAATCTCGAAGAGGCTGGGTCTGAAGCTCTCCCCAGCCACTAGTGGCTACCAGTCCCAGTTCAAGGGTCAACAAAATCGTCAAAGGCAAATGGAAGCAGAGCCTTGGTCCCTTCACCAAAAACCTCCCACAGTGGGATTGGGACTTCTTGAATTCCTCAGGAGTTTCTGCAGATCACACCCACGGCGTCCTTGCTGTCTCAGCCCTCCTTGCCCAAGCTCAGTTCGTACTTACCCCTTGCACCATAAGACCCCAGCAGCCGTGGATTGCACCTGGTGTTTCTAGCCCTTGGCGTGGAACCTCCTAGGAACCCACATCCCAACCCTCATCCTCTTCCCCTTGGCCAGCTATTGATGCAGAGCTTCTGCCTGAAGAAGCTTCTGGCCTGATGATTTGAAGAAAACCACAGAGCTGAGACAGGACAGTCTGTGGTCTTGGACACCCCATGGACCCTTGGTTTCATTTCATAATGAGATTAATAAAAGCCATCTTTTATCTGTCTTGCACGACTTGTGAGGATCAAAAGAAGGAAAGTCTACCCAAGTCTAAGCTTTGCTGTAAAGCCCAATACAAATGTGCCTTGTTATTATCTATCTCTATATAATTTAATTTTTAATGTTACACAATATCTTCAGTAACTCTCCAAATAGCCAGAGTTGTTATTTGTTTACCCATCTGGGGAAAAAACAGGCTTAATGCAATATTTTCTACCTGGAAAAGTTTTAAATAAGGAAGGAGGGGGGTCAGTGTCCTGAGAAACAGCCTATGAAATGCCCCCGTAAAGAGGAAGCTCAGGCCTACACGGGCATGTGCCTTCTAGAACATGTTCCTGCTCTAGTCATTAGCTACAGATCCAGCTCCTATTCGTTTGGGAACTGCTGACGGTGAATTTTTACTGGCTTCGATTTTCCGTTGGCCTTCATTTCTTCCTCCCTCCATCCCTCCCTGGCTCCCCAAGCTTTTGTCCTATTCAAACCTTTGGCACGCAGGGCTGCTGACATACCTTTTGTACAGCAAGCTATTGTGTTCTACTTTTAGAAGTAAACACAATCAAATGTTATTTTTTAAAAATCTATGTAGAAAATTTTAAAATTTACTTTTCATATTCTTTTCCATTATGGTTTATCACAATATAGAATATAGTTCCCAGCAGTAGGACCTTGTTGTTTATCCATCCTATATGTAATAGTTTGCATCTGCTAAGCCTAAACTCCCAATCCATCCATCCCCCCACCCCTTGGCAACCACAAGTCTGTTCTCTATGCCTGTGAGTCTGTCTCTGTTTCGTAGATAAGTTCATTTGTGTCATATTTTAGATTCCACATATAAGTGATACCATATAGCATTTGCCTTTCTCTTTCTGACTTACTTCACTTAGTATGATAAGTCTCTAGTTGCATCCATGTTGCTGTAAATGGCATCATTTCATTCTTTTTGATGGCTGAGTAATATTCCATTTGTGTGTGTGTGTGTATACATCTATATATACACACCACATCTTCTTTATCCATTCATCTGTCGACGGACATTTAGGTTGTTTCCATGTCTTGGCTATTGTAAACAGTGCTGCTATGAACATAGGGGTGCATGTATCTTTTCAAATTATGGTTTTTTCTGGGTATATGCCCAGGAGTGAGATTGCTGGTTCTTATGGCAACTCTATTTTTAGTTTTTTTTAGATATACCGTACTGTTTTCCATAGTGGTTGCACCAATTTGCATTCCTACCAACAGTGTAAGAGGGTTCCCTTTTCTCCACACCCTCTCCAGCATTTGTTATTTGTATAGTCCCATTTTAGAATGGAACAAACTGAGGTTTGGAGAGTTTGAAAGGGTTCCCCCAAGGTCCTGCAGTTGGTAAATGACAACTGGGTCTCAGCCCTCATGTGTCTAAGTCTCATGCACTTTCTGTTCATTCGGCAGGTTCTTAACCTAGTGTCTTTTGTCTGGCTTCAGGAGATTGCCTAGAAAAATTTATATGTACATGCGTTTTTCTAGAAAGAGGGTCCACAGCTGCCGTGGGGTTTTCAAAAGATGCGAGACTCAAAAGTTAAGAACATGCTGCATGTTTTATGTGGCAGAGAGCAAGTGTTCAACATTTGTGTGCTGAATTGAATCGAGGATACGTGGGGCTTGGGGAGGTGGGTCTCAGAGGGGTAACACTCTGTTTATCTAGAAAAGCACCCTGTGGGGAATGACCTCCCTGCTGCAGCAGCTGAGGGCCCTGCCATGGTGAGTCAGAGAACACATGCAGAGGTTGGGAAGCAGGCCAGGAAAGTTTCGTGATGGGTGGATAGCCTGGAACCCAGGACCAACCCAGTTCACCTGGAAAGGGCAGATCCCTGAAGAAGTCTGTGGAGAGAAAAGTGTTGAAAGAGAGAGAAATGTCCTGCCCCTCTTCTGGACTTGGAATGTAGTGTCCACTTGGGGGGTTCTGGGTCTTCTCTGGATGAATGGACCCTCCAGGACTTTCCTAGAAGCAAAGAAATGAAACCTTCTTGAGGAGATTCCCTTCATCTGCCGTCCCAAGGCTCATTACGGAGTGAGACAAAGGGGAATGTTGAGCTTCCCAACCTTATACAGAGAAGAAAAATGAACAGGAGGCTTTGGCAAAGGAACTGCAACACATGTGGAGATCAAGGAGTATCACTGTCAAGCCAGTTGTCCTCATGGCAACTGGACCAGCTTTCAACACACTCATTTGGGCATCTTAAAGAACTAGACATGTATCGCAGTTTGGCATCCATTCAGAGGTATGGAGGAAAATCAGGACATTTTTATCCTAACAGAATATTACAGGACACATGCTTTTAGCGTACGTAAAATTTGATCACCTTGGGCAGTAAGAAACAAGCATAAAACCCCCAAGTCAGAGCCGCCAGTATGGGATGTTTTTGGTCTTTGTGTTTAACAGGATGTGTTTAGAGGAGAGATTTCCGTAGCCACTGAAACACAGAGAAACTCGGTGCCCAAAAAAAGAATGAGGGGAAATAAGAGCCTGCGTGTGTGTCCCACGGTAAACAATGGAGCCGGAAGCATCCATCTGGAATGCAGTCAAAAAACACAACTGCCTGCCGAAATGCTGGAGAACCGAGGCTCTGGAAATGGAGCAAGCCCTCAGCCAAACTTCGCTGGATAACAGTATAAAAGGGTAGCGGTGTGGGAATGAGTTCAATGGGGAAAAGTTGGGAATGAGAATCCTTAGTGGCCAAATGGTGTGTGCTTGTCCGTCAGGCAGAAGCAGAGAGGGGAGAGAAGAGGAGCCCAGATTCTGTTGTCGGAAATGCTCTGAGTTTAAAATTCAGTCCACAGCCCATCTCGGTCCCTTTCAGTGGAGTCCTGGCACTAGACTCAGGTTGTGGCAGCTCCTTGAGGGACCCTGAATCTAATAGCATGGGAAGAAATATAGCATGTGTTTCAAGATCCTTGAATGTATCTTAACCAGGTTACGGTGAGGAGGAGAAGTTCAAGCAGCAGGCTGGCATGATTTTAATTCACCGAGTGGAAAATTATTGAAGCATATTTCATATACTTAGGGTCAGGAATAGATCTGGCATCATTTAAGGCAAATGCCCCAAACACAAAGCCGATTCAGCTGGCATGATCTCTAGTCTTGAGAACAGCGAGTCTGGCAACGATTAACCAGGCAAGAGGAAACGGTAGAGAGGCCACTGTTTGGCCACCCTCTCCACAAACCAGGGCAAGGCATTATGGAACACCATCGATGAGCAGTGTCAGGGCCCCACTGGAACACAGCAAACTGTTGTGGGTAATGGCTTGTGCCTGGAACATCTCAGGAAGTTTTATGAATGTTAATTGAATTGTGTGTTAATTGAATTGAATCTGTTCGGTAAACACGAGGCATGCTGGGAGCTGGGCCTTCTGGAGTCCCCCAGTGTCCTGGGGTGAGCTGACTCTAGATCCTGATGCGGTGAGATTAAAAAAGAGAAAGAAAAAAAAAAGCAAAGAAGAGGAAAGAAAAGAAGTAAACCGACATTATTGTCGACATAGCTGATGAACAGAAACTAAATTTGGAACAGAACCATGATGCTTAGCACAGATGCTTCCATTCAGGACCCCCCCCCCCCCGCAAATTGTTTTGAGCCTTAAAGCTGCTGAGCTGTGGCAGACCACCAAACCTCGTGGCATTCTTAGACCATAAGCCTCCAGTGTGCCCGGCTCCCAGTGTGTGGAAGTCTGGGGTTCATCTTGGCTTTGCTTCCCCCTTAGGCTACTCCTGGTAGATGCCCTGAGGTTAAGACTGGCAGGCTTCTCTCCAGACACATTCCAAGGGGAGTACTGGGAGGCAAAGTACCAAATTCTGTTATAGATGGCAGAGCACATAGTGGGTGGATGGAAAAGGGAAGCCTCATAGACAGAGGTGACGTCATGGAAGAGAGACCCAAATAACAGTGGCTGAAACAAGATGGAAGTTACTTCTCTCTCTCATAACAACCTGGACATACGCTGTCAGGGCCGGTAGGATGGTTTATGATTGAGGGACCCAGTCTCTTGCAATCTTGTTCTCTACTATCCCTAGGGTGTTGCTCTCATCTTAATGGTCCAAGATGACTGATCACCGCCATGTGTCCATTCCAGCAGCAAAGGACAGGAGGGCACGTCTCTACCTGATAATGGAGCAATCTGGATGCCCCACACATCCCTTCGGCTCACATATCATTGGTCAGGAGATAGCATGTGACCACACCTAGCTGCAAGGGAGACTGGGAAATTATTTTTCTTCCCTGGGTAGCCGTGCAGCCACTAGGAATTGTATTTCTGTGGAAGCAGAGAGAGGCAGTCTGAAGGAGTTGGGTGGCTGTGATGGCTCTGTCTTAGAAGTCTCCCACCCCACCCTTCTTCATCAGCTGCTCTCCTCTTCCTCTCCTGTGTCCCACACAGCACTTCCAGACTTTATCACAGCTGCTTTCACCGGATTCCAGGGCCACACTCAGAACTCTCTTCTTGGTCTCTTTTCATGTTCTCGTCTTCCCTCAGTTTAGAGAAACTTAAACACAAGGAAAGAAAAGTTGAATCTTGCATGAACATCTGCAAACATTTTTTTCCCTGACTGTAAGTCCTTGTATTATGTGGACCACTTTCCACCATCACCTCCCTGATACAGTGGGGGCCTCCTGTTAATAGGAAGTGCCTCTAATATGTTTGGTTCTATAGGCGCTCAAAAACAATAAGTCATCTCAAACACACCATCAAGATTCACTTTGGGGCTTCCTTGGTGGCGCAGTGGTTAAGAGTCCACCTGCCAATGCAGGGGACGTGGGTTCGAGCCCTGGTCCGGGAAGATCCCACGTGCCACGGAGCAACTAAGCCCGTGCGCCACAACTACTGAGCCTGCGCTCTAGAGCCTGGGAGCCACAGCTACTGAAGCCAGCGCGCCTAGAGGCTGTGCTCCGAAACAAGAGAAGCCACCGCAACGAGAAGCCCACACACCACAACTAGAGAAAGCCCGCGTGCAGCAACAAAGACCTAATGCAACCATAAATAAAAAAATAAATTTATTAAAAAAAGAAAAGAAAAAAAAAGATTCACTTTGTTCTGGAGGGTGGTGACGTGAATGTATATACCTGTGAGAGACTAGATATGCCAGTGACAATGACCAGACCATACGTGACAGCAGGACTCTGAGCCACAGAAGAAGCTCCGGGAACCAAACCACAGCCTCCAAAGCAAGTGGCCCAGAACAGAGTCAGGACTTGGTCGATATCTGGCAACTTCCCTATTTTTTGCCACGCCCCCTCCCACTGCCCTCACATGTGCGTCTAATTCAGTACCAACCAGGGAAAGCCAAATATCCAATATGCTCCCCTACCCAACCACGTAAGATGCTCCACTTCTAGTTACCCAAGTCCAGCTCCCCCGTGCCAATAACCTCCAACCAGGGCACACCTGAAGCCTTCCCTTTTTCCACTGTAAAGCTTCCCCACTCCTCTGCCTGCCTTCGAGTCTCTGCCAAAGTGAAGCGATGGTGCGACTCTCTTGCTATATAGCAAGCTCGGGATAAATAGCCTTTGGTTTTCTTGTTTGGCCAGTCTTCATTTATTTTCACACTTGCAATAACTCACTGAGCTGAACATTTAAGATCGGTGCTCTTTCTACTGTTTACTGTATGTATCTTACCCATCAAAAATGTGAAAACCTTTGCTTTGCTCAGCCTTCTGAATAGAGAAAGAATGAACAATAGTAAGTAAGACAAGTGAAGGAAAAGCAAAGAACGTGGTAAAGTAAGCACTGCCCGTTTCAATGGGAAACACACGGAACGAGAACTCCTCATTTTCAGTTCATTTGAAATGCCACTGGAGACTTGAGAATAGCTCCTTTGTTTCATGAAAAGGCCATAATCACTGTGCTGAAAAGGAAGATGGAAAGAAAACATACAGAGAAGTTGTATGTCCAGAGCTTCTGGGACCCTGTCCCGTTCCCTAGTATCCGCCTGGGAGTTGAGGAAAAGACCAAGGTATTGCTGGCCCTAAGTATTAAAACTTTACTAACAAATCCGTACGCACATCATGTTTTTTTTCTTTCATGCCTCTACCCTAGTGACACATATCTCTGAAGTGATCTGTTTCATCTTAATATGTATGTTGCTTTGACCTCCCTGAGATCCACTAAAGGAGGTGGAATCATCTTCCATCCCGGTCTCAAGGAGCTTCTCAGAGCAGCACAAGTTATGTCCTTCAGTTCTCTCTCAAGAGGCAGTGGAGCAAGCTATGCAGATGAAACCCAGACAATTAGAGAACAAAGAACACCCCCCACCCCACCCTAAACAGATTTTTTTTTTTGAAGAATTTAATTTAGTGTAGTTCTAGGAACAAAATGGAACTTCCCTCGGCATTTTGGCTGAGTTGGTTTTTCTTAAAGAAACTTATTTACTTATTTTTGGCTGCATTGGGTCTTTGTTGCTGCACGCAGGCTTTCTCTAGTTGCGGCGAGCGGGGGCTACTCCTCGTTGTGGTGCACAGGCTTCTCGTTGTGGTGGCTTCTCTTGTTGCGGAGCACGGGCTCTAGGCACGTAGGCTTCAGTAGTTGTGGCTCGTGGGCTCTAGAGCGCAGGCTCAGTAGTTGTGGCTCACGGGCTTAGTTGCTCCGTGGCATGTGGGATCTTCCCGGACCAGGGCTTGAACCCGTGTCCCCTACATTGGCAGGTGGATTCTTAACCACTGCGCCACCAGGGAAGCCCTTGGCTGAGTTTTGGGTATAAGTTTTAGGGCAATAAATGTTCAAAGAAATCAAATATAAAAAATTACAGTGAGGACTTCCCTGGTGGCACAGTGGTTAAGAATCCACCTGCCAATGCAGGAGACACAGGTTCCAGCCCTGGTCTGGGAAGAATCCACATGCCGTGGAGCAACTAAGCCCGTGAGCCACAACTACTGAAGCCCGTGCGCCTAGAGCCCGTGCTCCACAACAAGAGAAGCCACCGCAATGAGAAGCCCACACCCCACAACGAAGAGTAACCCCCGCTCACCGCAACTAGAGAAAGCCTGCACGCAGCAATGAAGACCCACCCCAGCCAAAACTAAATTAATTAATTTAAAACAATTACAGTGAGGTTTATGTTTAGGATTAGGGTCAAGGCGCCGCTCAAAGTCGCAGAATCTACAGTGGTTTGCGACAGTAACTCAGGGCTGTTCTTCCAGGTTCCAAAGTTGAATTTCAAATGTAAATGCTAATCCCTTCAGTCTGTACTCCACCAGCAGTGAGGTCTGGCAGAATATAACGTGTATCGATGACTTGACACCAACCTAAGCATCCTTGGGACTCCAGGCACCGAAACTCACGGGCATCACCAGGGCCATAAAGAGATGACGGATGAAGGGAACGATAGCTACTAACAGATGGTGGGTACGAGAGGCAACTCGATGACGTTAATCGATTGCAAAGTAGAAGAAAGGACATTAAATATGAATGCCGGGAACAAACTAATTATACAAAAGTCCTGAGTGCAGGGCAAGCTTCTCACCTTCCAGAAAGAACACTACCTACTAGGTGTCACCGAGCCCTTCTGTGCTTCCCTTTTTTCAATATTTATTTATTTATCTTTATTTTTTTATTTTTTGGCTGTGTCGGGTCTTAGTTTCAGTCCCCGGGATCTTTGTTGAGGCATGCAAGATCTGTTGCTGCAGCGCATGGGCTCTTTGTTGTGGCGTGAGGGCTTCTCTCTAGTTGTGGCGTGAAGGCTCCAGAGCGTGTGGGTTCTGTAGTCTGCGGCTCGCGGGCTCTCTCGTTGAGGCGTGAGAGCTCAGTAGTTGTGGCTTGCGGGCTTAGTTGCCCCGCGGCACGTGGGATCTTAGTTCCCCGATCAGGGATCGGACTTGCACCCCCTGCATTGGAAGGCAGATTCTTAACTACTGAACCACCAGAGAAGTCCTCTCCCATGCTTCCTTAATTAATCCCCGGCAGCTCTGAGAAGTTCTAATACTTCTCACATTTAAAACTGTCTGCAGGGGCTTCCCCGGTGGCGCAGTGGTTGAGGGTCCGCCTGCCGATGCAGGGGACACAGGTTCGTGCCCCGGTCCGGGAAGATCCCACATGCTGCGGAGCAGCTGGGCCCGTGAGCCATGGCCGCTGGGCCTGCGCGTCCGGAGCCTGTGCTCCGCAACGGGAGAGGCCGCAACAGTGAGAGGCCCGCGTAATGTAAAACAAAAAAACAAAAAAACCCAACTGTCTGCAGATGTCCTTATTCTGGCACCAAATGTGGTATCAGTGTCACCCCAACCATCACCTCTTGATGGACAATATCTTGGCCAGCTCCCCACACCACCCTTGCTCAGGAAGCTCTTAGACTCTTATCATTGAGGCCCTTACCCCTTCCTGTCCATCAGCCACAAATGCCGCTCACATCTCTCCCTTTCCTTCCCATTTCCCTTGTCCTCTACTAGCCAGGCCTTTGTGTAGCTTAGCTGGACTCTCGCCTTGTCCCCTGTGGGTGGCTCTGTGCCGCGGCCTCTCTCCTCTGCTGTTGACAATCTGCTCCCCACTGCCTTCCAGACTCAACCACATTCTGCAGCCTGGCATCCCAAGCCCTCCTCCTTCCAGCCCAGCCCTCAACCTCACTTCCCTGACAGTCCTTCAGACACTCTCTTGTCCGGCCTTACTGCCTTTTTTCCAAACCATTTTTTATTATGAGATAGAGCATAAAAATCCCACTTGGGATGTGGAAAGCAACAAAAGAACATCGCTCCTACCCTAGCAATGTGAAAAGACAGATAATCTAGAAAATCACATTTTCTTGAGCCCACCAGAGAGCTAAGGTCACAAGCAAACCCAGTAAACTAAATTCCAACACTGACAAAGCACGTGAACACGTGAACCGGTTCGCCTTCGGCGGAGCCTGGATGGAAGAGGTTGCTGTGGGCCTCTATAAACTACAGCACAAAACTGTAAACGTGCGTGGAACAGACCTGCAGAGCTTAGTGAATCATTGTAGGATAGACACCTGTATAATCACCAACTAGTTCAACAGGCAGGTCACAATGCCCCCTCCCCTCCTAAGAAGAGTTAACTGCTGGTCATTATGGTACAAACGTCCTTGCTTTTCTTTATCCTTTTACCACTAAATTTGAGTCTCCAATCACCACAGTTCAGTTTGCCTTTTTTAAAACTTTATAAAATGAAATCCTCCAGTGGATCGTCTTCAGCAGCTGGCTTCCCTCATTCAGCATTGTGTGGGTGAGATTCCACCATGCTGCCTATTTGCCACAATTTAGGCCCATGCCTCTTTCCTGCTGATTCCTCCCACCTAGAATATCTATCCCCCACTGTCCCACTCACTCTCCGTATCCACCTGCCAAACTATTATCCATTCTTAGAGTTCTATATATATATATATATATATTCTTAGAGTTCAATATATCATTCTTAGAGTTCCTCCTCCAAGAAGCCCGCCCCCCATATAACCCCACAGAGAAGCTGTCACGCCTGCCTGTACCTCCTCCAACGCTTTGACCTTCTGTTCCAGCTCTTGCACCTCCATTGCCCTGCACCGCGGCTTCTTGTGCTGCTGTTTCAACCTGCTGTAGAGTGTGTCCCCAAAACCAACAGCTGGACTCTTTTCCTTTCGTGGAATGCCACAGAGTGCGTAGCACTCAGCCAGACATACAGAAGATGTCCAGCGAATTCAATAACTGGATGGATCTACTAAACAGACTCTGCCTGTGTAGAACAGAAGTGTCATGGACTCATTGGGCCAGAGCCTGGCAGTGCCTGGAAGCTGTTCTTATTATGTGATTGTCTCGAATGGTCCTGTAGATAAACGAGCTTCAGGAACTAGACACGAGGCTGCGGTTTGTTCTGGGAGTTGCTTTGGGGACTCAATCCCCCCTTAAACTGTTTCCATTGTATCTGTCTCTAGAGAAGTGACGTGAGAACATCATCTGGCTATTTGAGCTTCCTTGTTATTTGGACTCAGGGTAAACAGTGGTTTCCTTTCTGGCTCTCTGGGATTAAACAAGTTGGTAAATTAGTTCAGTTTGAAGGAAAACAGAGCAACATCTCTGACCCTGCATTTTGAGAAGTGGAAACGGGGGAAATGGTCTCAGTGCATCTTTGATGACCCATGGCAGAGAAAGGAGTGGGTGAGAAGCTTTAGAAAACCTGCTTCTCTGCTCTGAAAATGGGTGTGGAGGTGGACAGTGAGAGGCGTAGAAGCTGAACAGAAGCCCAAACCCCTGTTTGGTCCCCTGACAGTGGCCATGAGGACCGGGTCTGTCTCATGAGGCTGGAGCAGAGTCCTCCAGAGGCCCCGTTGCCTAGTAGCGATGCTCTGCTTGGGACTTGCGTCCTTTATCTCTGTTCTTATTTGCCCTCCATGGAGTCTGGAAGCTGGAAAAACACCTGTAAACTAGGTGGGGAAGGAGGAACAACTTATCTCCGTCAGAAAGCTGAGCACTTTGCAGCAACATGGATGGACCTAGAGATGATCACACTAAGTGAAGTAAGTCAGACAGAGAAAGACTAATATCATATGATGTGGCTTATGTGTAGAATCTTAAAAAAAGATACAAATGAACTTATTTACAAAGCAGATATAGACTCACAAACATAGAAAACAAACTTCTGGTTACCAAAGGGGAAAGGGGGACGGGGGGATAAATTAGGAGTTTGGGATTAAAATATACACATTACTATATATAAAATAGATAACCGACAAGGGCCTACTGTATAGCACAGGGAAACTATATTCAATATCTTGTAGTAACCTCTAATGGAAAATAATCTAAACAAATATATTTAACTGAAATATATATATATATTTAACTGAATCACTTTGCTGTACACCTGAAACTAACACAACACTGTAAATCAACTATATTTCAATAAAATTTTTTTTAAAAAGCTGAGACAAAAAAAGAACAGTTATTATGACCAAACTATTAACAGTGGTTACTGGCGGCAGATGGGCTTATGGTGGGGAACTGAAGAGGGTGTCTTTCTGTATTGCATCTTTCTGAATTGCTTGAAGTTTTTTAATAGCAGTGAAGGTATTTGATAAAGGAAACCCAGGAACAATGTACAGGTATAACATTGGTTTCTTAGCGAGCGTGAAGACACCCCCAGGCTCTCCCACTGCCCTGTTCACTCCACCAGTGGCTTCCCCCCTTGCTGCCTGTTCTCCCGTCCCCTCCCCTCTCTGCAGTCCTCTGCAAGAAACTCTTGGCTTGCCAGGCCTGCGAGACGTCTCTCTTATCCTACCAAAACCCACCCACACAGTATTCCACTCCATCAGCTGAGTAGCCTGCCTCAGTTGGCTGTCATGTTTGATAGATGACTTCATGAGAAAGCAGCAATGACTGGGCTAATGCCTATATTTCCTGCACCATGAAACAGGTTTTAAGAGTTACATACCTGTTCCACCATTTTTTCTAATGGTCCCACTACTTGGAATATATTCCAAAGCAGTCACCCAAAGAGGGTGGAGTGGATACTGCTGGTTCCTCGCCCAGACCCCTCCACAGTGCCAGAGCCCCATCCCCACGCCTGCTGGGAGTTTCTGACCTCTGACCCCTTCCCCAGAGCCAACTTGCAGGGGAGGTTATGCACCCTCCTCCACCACCCAGGGCAGCCCACAGCCCATGACTGACTGGAGTTCTTTTGCCTTGATGGGGGATCAACTCTGTGATGCAGCTCATGTTCTAGAGCTCCCCGTGGGATCGGGTGGAAGCCAAGTCCAGCAGAGACCCCATCTTTGCTCAGCCCCTTCCCCCTCAGCAACTCATCCTGCACCTCTCGCTCCTGTGCTCAGATCCGCCCTCAAGAAATCACAGGCGCCAGAATCCCATCTCAGGCTCTGCTTTGGGGGAACCTGATCTGAGACACAGGGAGAAGTTTTGCTCATGGAAAAGATTCATTACAGAGTTATAGAGATCATCAGAGATAAACTAGGCAGATGCTGGTCAGAGAGACCACCTTGAGGGGGTGGCACTGGAATAGGCGGCTGTTTCTTTTCACCATGAGCTTTTTTGTTCTCTTTAGTTCATTATCATGTGCTTGCATTACTGAGATTAAAATATTTTAAATTTAAAACAAAATAAACATCCATTTGACCTCCAAATGAAGCCATGGTCCTGCATTTGATCATCTGGATCTCATTTTTTTATACATCTTTATTGGAGTATAATTGCTTCACAATGCTGTGTTACCTTCTGTTGTACAACAAAGTGAATCAGCCATATGCATACCTATAGCCCCATATCTCCTGCCTCTTGAGCCTCCCTATCCCACCCCTCTAGGTCATGGTAAAGCACTGAGCTGATCTCCCTGTGCTATGTGGCTGCTTCTCACTAGCTATCTGTTTTACATTTGGTAGTGTATATATGTCCATGCCACTCTCACTTCGTCCCAGCTTACCCTTCCCCCTCCCCGTGTCTTTAAGTCCAGTCTCTATGTCTGCATCTTTATTCCTGCCATGCCACAAGGTTCATCAGAACCATTTTTTTAGATTCCATATATATGTGTTAGCACACAGTATTTGTTTTTCTCTTTCTGACTTACTTCACTCTGTATGACAGACTCTAGGTCCACCCACCTCACTACAAATAACTCAATTTCGTTTCTTTTTATGGCTGAGTACTATTCCATTATATATATGTGCCATGTCTTCCATTCATCTGTTGATGGACATTTAGGTTGCTTCCATGACCTGGCTATTGTAAATAGTGCTGCAGTGAACATTGGGGTGCATGTGTCTTTTTGAATTATGGTTTTCTCTGGGTATATGCCCAGTAGTGGGATTGCTAGGTCATATGGTAATTCTATTTTTAGTTTTTTAACGAAGTTCCATACTGTTCTCCATATTGGCTGTATCAATTTACATTTCCGCCAACAGTGCAAGAGGGTTCCCTTTTCTCCACACCCTCTCCAGCATTTGTTATTTGTAGATTTTCTGATGATGCCCATTCTAACCGGTGTGAGGTGATACCTCATTGTAGTTTTGATTTGCATTTCTCTAATAATTAGTGATGTTGAGCAGCTTTTCATGTGCTTCTTGGCCACCTGTATGTCTTCTTTGGAGAAATGTCTATTTAGGTCTTCCGCCCATTTTTTAATTGGGTTGTTTTTTTGATATTGAGCTGCATGAGCTGTTTACATATTTTGGATATTAATCCTTCGTCCGTTGTTTCATTTGCAAATATTTTCTCCTGTTCTGAGGGTTGTCTTTTCATCTTGTTTTTGGTTTCCTTTGCTGTGCAAAAGCTTTTAAGTTTCATTAGGTCCCATTTGTTTATTTTTATTTTCATTACTCTAGGAGGTGGGTCAAAAAAGATCTTGCTGTGGTTTATGTCAGAGTGTTTTTCCTATATTTTCCTCTAAGAGTCTTATAGTGTCTGGTCTTACATTTAGGTGTTTAATCCATTTTGAGTTTATTTTTGTGTATGGTGTTAGGTAGTGTTCTAATTTCATTCTTTTACATGTAGCTGTCCAGTTTTCCCAGCACCACTTATTGAAGAGGCTGTCTTTTCTCCATTGTATGTTCTTGCCTCCTTCGTCATAAATTAGGTGACCGTATGTGCGTGGGTTTATCTCTGGGCTTTCTATCCTGTACCATTGCTCTATATTTCTGTTTTTGTGCCAGTACCATACTGTCTTGATTACTGTAGCTTTGTAGTGTAGTTTGAAGTTGGGAAGCCTGATTCCTCCAGCTTCATTTTTATTTCTCAGGATTGCTTTGGCTATTCGAGGTCTTTGCGTTTCTATAAAACTGTAAAATTTTTGTTCTAATTCTGTGAAGAATACCATTAGTAGTTTGATAGGGATTGCATTGAATCTGTAGATTGCTTTGGGTGGTATAGTCATTTTCACAATATTGATTCTTCCAATCCAAAAACATGGTATATTTCTCCGTCTGTTTGTGTCATCTGTGATTTCTTTCATCAGTGTTTTATAGTTTTCTGAGTACAAGTCTTTTGTCTCCTTAGGTAGGTTTATTCCTAGGTATTTTATTCTTTTTGTTGCGATGGTAAATGGAATTGTTTCCTTAATATTTCCATCTGATTTTTCGTTGTTAGTGTTAGGAATGCCAGAGATTTCTGTGTATTAATTTTGTATCCTGCAACCTTACCACATTCATTGATTAGTTCTAGTAGTTTTCTGGTGACATCTTTAGGATTTTCTATATATAGTATCATGCCATCTGCAAACAGTGACAATTTTACTTCTCCTTTTCCAATTTGTATTCCTTTTATTTCTTTTTCTTCTCTGATTGCCGTGGCTAGGACTTCCAAAACTATGTTGAATAAGAGTGGCGAGAGTGGACATCCTTCTGTTGTTCCTGATCTTAGTGGAAATGCTTTCAGTTTTTCACCATTAAGTATGATGTTTGCTGTGGGTTTGTCATAAATGGCCTTTATTATGTTGAGGTAGGTCCCCTCTATGCCCATTTTCTGGAGAGTTTTTATCATAAATGGGTGTTGAATTTTGTCAAAAGCTTTTTCTGCATCTATTGAGATGATCATATGGTTTTTATTCCTTAATTTGTTAATATGGTGTATCACATTGATTGATTTGCATATATTGAAGAATCCTTGCATCCCTGGGATAAATCCCACTTGATCATGGTGTATGATCCTTTTAATATGTTGTTGGATTGTGTTTGCTAGTATTTTGTTGAGGATTTTTGCATCTATGTGCATCAGTGATATTGATCTATAATTCTCTTTTTTTGTGATATCTTTTTCTGGTTTTGTTATCAGGGTGATGGTGGCTTCACAGAACGAATTTAGAAGTGTTCCTCCCTCTGCAATTTTTTGGAAGAGTTTGAGAAGGGTCAGTGTTAGCTCTTCTCTAAATGTTTGGTAGAATTCGACTTTGAAGCCATCTGGTCCTGGACTTTTGTTTGTTGGACGATTTTTAATTACGATCTCAATTTCATTACTTGTGATATGTCTGTTTATATTTTCTATTTCTTCCTGGTTCAGTCTTGGAAAATTGTACCTTTCCAAGAATTTGTCCATTTCTTCGTGGTTGTCCATTTTATTGGCATATAGTTGTTTGTAGTAGTCTCTTATAATCCTTTGTATTTCTGCGGTGTCAGTTGTGATTTCTCCTTTTTCATTTCTAATTTTATTGATTTGCGTCCTCTCCCTTTTTTCCTTGATGAGTTTGCCTAAGGGTTTATCAATTATATTTATCTTCTCAAAGAACCAACTTTTCGTTTTATTGATCTTTGCTATTGTTTTCTTTGTTTCTATTTCATTTATTTCTGCTCTGATCTTTATGATTTCTTTCCTTCTCCTGACTTTGGGTTTTCTTCATTCTTCTTTCTCTAATCGCTTTAGGTATAGGGTTAGATTGTTTATTTGAGATTTTTCTTATTTTTTGAGGTGAGATTGAATTGCTATAAACTTCGCTCTTAGAACTGCTTTTGCTGCGTCCCATAGGTTTTGAGTCATCGTGTTGTCGTTGTCATTTGTTACTATGTATTTTCAAAAATTTCTTCAGTGATCTCTTGGTGTTTTAGTAGCGCACTGTTTAGCTTCCATGTATTTGGGTTTTTTTACATTTTTTTCCCTGTAATTGATTTCCAATCTCATAGCGTTGTGGTGAGAAAAGATGCTTGATACGATTTCAATTTTCTTAAATTTTCCAAGGCTTGATTTGTGACCCAAGATGTGCTCTATCCTCGAGAACGTTCCATATGCATTAGAGAAGAAAGTGTATCCGCCACTTTTGGGTGGAAGGTTCTATAAATATCAATTAAATCTGTCTGGTCTGTTGTGTCATTTAAAGCTTGTGTTTCCTTATTTATTTTCTGTTTGGGTGATCTGTCCATTGGTGTAAGTGGAGTGTTAAAATCCCCTACTATTATTGTGTTACTGTCGATTTCCCCTTTCACGGTCATTAGCATTTGCCTTATGTATTGAGGTGCTCCTATGTTGGATGCATAAACATTTATAATTGTTATATCTTCGTGGATTGATCCCGTGATCATTATGTAGTGTCCTTCCTTGTCTCTTGTAACAGTCTTTATTTTAAAGTCTATTTTATCTGATATGAGTATTGCTACTCCAGCTTTCTTTTGATTTCCATATGCATGGAATGTTTTTCCATCCCTTCACTTTCAGTCTGTATGTGTCCCTAGGTCTGAAGTGGGTCTCTTGTAGACAGCGTGTATATGGGTCTTGTTTTTGTATCCATTCAGCCAGTCTGTGTCTTTTGGTTGGGGCATTTAATCCATTTACATTCAAGGTTATTATTGATATGTATGTTCCTATTACCATTTTCATAATTGTTTTGGGTTTGTTTTTGTTTTTTTTTGTTTTTGTTTTTTTTTTGTTTGTTTTTTTTATTTTGCGGTACGTGGGCCTCTCACTGTTGTGGCCTCTCCTGTTGCGGAGCACAGGCTCCGGACGCGCAGGCTCAGCGGCCATGGCTCACGGGCCCAGCTGCTCTGCGGCACGTGGGATCTTCCCGGACCGGGGCACAAACCCGTGTCCCCTGTATCGGCAGGCGGACTCTCAACCACTGCGCCACCAGGGAAGCCCTTGGGTTTGTTTTTGTGGGTCTGTTTCTTCTCTTGTGTTTCCTGCCTAGAAAAGTTCCTTTAGCATTTGTTGTAAGGCTGGTTTGGTGGTGCTGAATTCTCTTAGCTTTTACTTGTCTGAAAAGCTTTTGATTTCTCCATCAAATCTGAATGAGATCCTTGCTGGGTAGAGTAATCTTGGTTGTAGGTTCTTCTCTTTCATCGCTTTAAGTATATCCTGCCACGCCTTTCTGGCCTGCAGAGTTTCTGCTGAAAAATCAGCTGATAACCTTATGGAGATTCCTTTGTATGTTATTTGTTGCTTTTCGCTTGCTGCTTTTAATATTTTTTCTTTGAATTTAATTTTTGTTAGTTTGATTAATATGTGTCATGGTGTGTTTCCCCTACGGTTTATCCTGTATGGGACTCTTTGCATTTCCTGGACTTGGGTAACTATTTCCTTTCCCATGTTAGGGAAGTTTTCCACTATACTCTCTTCAAATATTTTCTCAGACCCTTTCTTTTTCTCTTCTTCTGGGACCCCTATAATTTAAATGTTGGTGTGTTTAGTATTGTCCCAGAGGTCTCTGAGATTGTCTTCAATTCTTTTCATTCTTTTTTCCTTATTCTGCTCCTCATCAGTTATTTCCACCATTCCGTCTTCCAGCTCACTTATTCGTTCTTCTGCCTCAGTTATTCTGTCACTGATTCCTTCTTGTGTATTTTGCATTTCAGTTATTGTGTTGTTTATCTCTGTTTGTTTGTTCTTTAGTTATTCTAGATCTTTGTTAAACATTTCTTGTATTTTCTCAGTCTGTGCCTCCATTCTATTGCCAAGGTTCTGGATCATCTTTACTATTATTACTCTAAATTCCTTTTGATGTAGATTGCCTCCTTCCTATTCATTTCTTTGGCCTTGTAGGCTTTTACCTTGCTCCTTCATCTGTGACATATTGTTTTGCTGTCTCCATTTTTTTTTTTTTGATGGGTTGGATTGTCTTACTGGTTGTTTGGCCTGAGGCTTCCAGCAGTGGAGTTTGTAGCCTGTTGGGTAGAGCTGGGTTTTGGTGCTGAGGTGAGGACCTCCGGGGGACCTCACTCTGATGAATATGCCCTGGGGTCTGAGGTTCTCTGTTAGTCCGGTGGCTCAGACTTTGAGCTCCCACTGCAGGAGCTTTGGCCCGATCCCCGGCTCGTGAATCAAGCTCATGAAAGCTCCACGGGGTGGCCAAAAAAAAAGAAGAAAAAGAGCAGAACAATAACAAAGAGTAAAAAATAAAATTAGACTAGGAAACTAACAGATATGTTAGAAAGAATATAAAAATAAAAATACAGATGAAATAACAACCGGAAGGTAAACCAGAATCCCAATAGTAAAAAAGAGGAGGAAAAAAAAATGGCGGAAAAGGCCTTGGCTGTGGGGGGCAGGGCCTAGGCAGGGGCGGGGTTTGGGCAGTGGGCAGGGCCTATGCTTAGGACCCACCGGGCTGGAAAAGGCCCTGGGGGGCGTGGGAGGTGGGACTTAGGCTCAACAGAAGGGGCCCAGGCATGCCGGAGGGTGGGGGACCCAGCGTGGGAGCCCAGCAGGCTTCCTGGGCCCAAGTGGGTGGGGCAAACACCCTCTGCGCCTCTGCTGCTCCTCCCGCCTGTCTCTCCTGTTCTCCCCTGGCCTCCTTCCTACACCCCTAGGACCCACGCGGCCCAGAGGGGGCCTCTGAGGGTGTAGGACTCTGCTGGAGAGCCGGGCAGCCTTCCTGGGCCAAATGGGCAGGGTAAACGCTAGGCGTGCTTCCCCCTGATACGAGCCCCCAAGGGTTCCCCCAGGTGTGGGAACCCCTCCCCCCCTCACAGCCACCCCGCAGGGGCACTGGTCCTGTCCGGCCTCCACTTCTCCCCCCTCAGTCCCCGCAACATCCTACCCGGTCGCTTGGGGGTTCCCTCCATCTCCTTGGGTGTCAAGGTCCCCCACCAGCTTCAGTCAGGTGCCCTAGTTGTGGGGAGATGTAAACTCTGTGTCTTCCTACACTGCCATCTTGACTCCGCCCCTCTGGATCTCATTTTGGAAGATTGGCTCCGAAAATTCAGAAGTTTTGTCGGTCCTAGAATGAAATCCATATGCCAGGTGAATTTCTATCTGTAGCTAGATAAAATTTCATATTTTCTGCTGGAATGTGGCTGTTCACTAAAAGTAACTAAATCCCAAATCAGAATAGAGTGAAAAAACATGGGGCCTCGACCACTTGTTACTGAACTACAGGACACTGAGATGACTGTAGAGCCATCCAACGTGGATGGCACCCAACATGCTTTTAAATTATTGATAAATGACGAGGAAGGAGAATTTGAGAAACAGGATAGTCAGCCGAGCAGAAAGGCACTGGCCCTATGGGGACTGATCTAAAAGGAAGGCAGCTTCTACCTCTGAATGGGATGAAGTGCTGTTTGGGAGGAGGGCAAGGTCCTCACTGTGCAGCAGGCATGGGACAGAGAGGTAGGGGACCCAGGTGCTGCCATGTGACCGAGTTGGCCTTGCTGTGGTGTGAGATAGGGATGGCAGCTGTTGGAGGCCTGGAGAAAGGGATGTGGTCCACAGGGACCCGTTCGTAAGCTGTTCATGCAACAGCTCTTTGGTGCCTCCTCTGTGCCAGGGGCTGGAAGGGGCATGGGGGACACAGTGAAGAGAGATGGAAAGAAAGAAAGTGTGTCAGTCAAGGACGTTTGATGCAACAGAAACAGATTTTGTCTCACAGCGGCAAAGCTGCATTTATTGAAAGGAGAATGAGGCACAGAATTACAAGAAGTTTATAGAACCAGCTTGGAAACAGGTAGGAAAGACGGCAGCTCCAGCTGGAGGGGCTAAGAAGAAGGAACTATATAGGAAGGGTCTAAGAGCAGAAGACTGTGGTCAGTGCTGATAGGATAAAACCCCTCCAGCCATGTCTTCCATCTGCTGTGTTCCAGAAGAAAACGTGGCAGTAGCCAAGCCTAGGTCACACATCTGTCCCTGGCCACATGGGGATGATCACAGGAGGGAATCAGCCTCTCACATTTGTGGGAGGTGGGGCTCCACTGGAGTTACTGTCCTACAAAGACCACATACTATGGTGGATTCCCCACAAGGAAACTGAGATGCTCCTAAGAGGGGGAGGTGAGATCCAAGCTGTGATGTGAAGGGTCAGTCCAAGTCAGCCCAGGGAGCGGGCGGTGGAGGAAGGCTGTGGGCAGAGGACACTGCCGAAGGCTGGATGCTGTACAGCCTGGAGCAGTTTTGGAAATGGTAAGAATCCTATCTCCCCCACTTTACATGGTTCCTTACTCTTTTGTTTTTTTTTTTTTGCGGTACGCGGGCCTCTCACTGTTGTGGCCTCTCCCATTGTGGAGCACAGGCTCCGGATGCGCAGGCTCAGCGGCCATGGCTCACGGGCCCAGCCGCTCTGCGGCATGTGGGATCTTCCCGGACCGGGGCACGAACCCGCGTCCCCTGCATCAGCAGGCAGACTCAACCACTGCGCCACCAGGGAAGCCCTGGTTCCTTATTCTTAAAGGGGTAATTCAGTTGAGGTGCAGCCTCGGGTAAAGATGCCGTGGAATGGGGGAAGTCAGCATCTTCCTGGGCTGGAAGCAGAGGGTGAGGAGGATGTGGCAGGGGAAAGGCCTGTCGAGGCTAGCAGGGCTGCTCCCGAGGGGTGCGCTGTGTTGAAGAGCTCTGGGTGGGGAAAGATTGTTCCCTGCAGCGGGTAGGAAGGATCTTAGAGCTAGAGGCAAGGTGAGAGCCAGAAGGCTGCTGCTGTAACCCAGCAGAGGCAAGACCAGGGCTAAAGGGGTGGGAAAATGCATAGGAAAGAAAGGCTTTGCCATAAATTCAAAAGGATCCCCAAGGACAGTCTCTAAATGTACACAACATGGCAAAAACTCTGAATCTCCCATTGACATTTTAGCCACAATTGAGACACCCAGGGTTGGTGATGTCACTTGTACGGAGTGGATTTTAAAGATGGAAGGACTGGGTTTAAAAACCTCCCACTCTGCTGCTTTCTTGCTGTGTGGCCCTTCAGGCCTCACTTCACTGCTCCAGATTTCATTGAGGATAATTTCTTCATCTACCTGTGCTGGACATCCATCTGTGGTTTGAATACTCAGCATCTGTTCCTCTTTGTCTAGTAGGACCTCTGATATTTGTTTGAAGATCTGTCCTGTCTTCATTCTCCAGGAGTAGAGCTCATCTGCACTCCCACCTGGCAACGATGATTGGTTTGAGGACAGGCACACATCCTAAGCCAGTCGAATCAGAGCGAACCTTGGGAATTTTTGTAGAAGCCACTGGAAGAGTGTTAAGTCTTTTCCACTGAGTGAAACCCTGAAGTCAGTCATTCTGCAGACATCTAGGCTTCAATACAGAGAGAGCCACAACACGGAGGTCAAGAATGGAGCCACAAATGCATGGCAGAGATGAGAGACCAAGAGAAAACAAATTCTAATGACCCTCTTTTAGCCCCTGGATCAAGCTTGACCTGAAGCCAAAGATACTCCAGGATATTTATTACATGTAAATTCCTACTCATGTTGCTGGTTTCACCCAACAGGAAAACAGAAACAGATAAGGTCTGCAGATGCTGCACTCTCAAACCACTACCTTGACCCCAGGGCTAGAGTTTGGTTGGTGATGTCTTTCAGGTGAACTTGGTCCTCTGAAGCAGTTGCCCCCTGGGTGTGTTCGGTAATCGAAGCCGTTCTCAGACACGCCCATACTGGCCCACCACTGCTGTGGTGAGGAAACAGGGGCGGGCCTAGCTGGCTGCAGTGGGGGCTGCGTGGGAGGGGCAAGGACAGGCGGCGCTGGGCTGGGCGGGAAGGCCCGCAGGTGTGCATTGCCGTCTCCGTACCAGCATCCCACGCACTACGACTGCTCCTCAAAGAGGTGTTTCTCGCCAGGAGGTGCCGTGGATGCTTGTGACACTGCCTGGGAGGAAATGGGAGGCGCCAGGATGGGCGTCTCACCGTGGAGGCGTCCAGGCAGGGGCGCAGCAAGATCTCCTTGTTGGAGTAGTAATAAGGCATGTGGACTTGGGGTGGGCTTGGGGTACTTGTGCCAGACCCTCCTCGAAGGAGCTCATGGACCCCTGCAGGATCACCATCAGCATGGCAATCTGAGCTCTAATGACAAGCACCTGGCCCTCAACTGGTGTTGGCGGGTTCCGTGTCGCTTTGGTCCATACTCTTTGTCTCAGTAGTGCCTAGTGCGCAGGCGTAGGAGCCAGGGGCTGGGTTGAATACCCGTAGTTCTGTGAGCTGGGGCAAGCGGCTTAACTTCTGTGCCTTGGTTTCCCGATCTGTCAAGAACGGATAATAATAGCACCAGCTTCATGAGTTGGTTTGAGGATTAAATGAATTCATACCTCTGGGGCTTTAGGACAGAACCTGGCTTCTAGTGAGGGCTGTGGGTCGGTGGGAGGAGCATTTTTTTTTTTTTTTGCGGTACGCGGGCCTCTCACTGTTGTGGCCTCTCCCGCCGCAGAGCACAGGCTCCGGATGCGCAGGCTCAGCGGCCATGGCTCACGGGCCCAGCCGCTTCGCGGCATGTGGGATCTTCCCGGACCAGGGCGCGAACCCGAGTCCCCTGCATCGGCAGGTGGACTCTCAACGACTGCGCCACCAGGGAAGCCCAGGGGAGGAGCATTTTTAACAAGCCTGTTTTGAGCTGATTGTCAAGGGTAGGCCCTGGACCAGGGCTTCTGACTCCAGATCTGCCTCTGACTCAGCCAGGAACAGGAGGGTGATGTTCACACGCTCCAGCGCAGCTCATGCGGGCGCATCCACGCCCTCAGAACACAGAAGCCTCCAGCCGAAGCTCTCGTCAGGTGCTCCATCTGAGTCAGTGGTACAGGGGGCACATCGTCATTAATTATACTGAGAGCAAGGCTGGGTCCGCATTCCCACACCCACCTTGGCAACTGCAAACAGCTTAGGGAGACCGAACAGAGCTCCTTGTGTGTTTATCAGGGTTCATAGGCTATTTTTGCCGCCTTCTTTTTTTTTTTTTTTTTTTCCTTTGGCTGCACCGCGTGGCTTGTAGGATCTTAATTCCCTGACCAGGGATTGAACCCGTGCCCTCGGCAGTGGAAGCCCAGTGTCCTAACCGCCAGGGAATTTCCTATTCCTAACTTCTTAACCTCTCAAATTCTGTCTGCTTTGGTGTTAAAGGGATTCGGTTGAACAGCTGACCTGACTTCTTTCATGGTGGCAAAACTCAAGTCTTCTCCATCCACTTGGTGTGAGTGAGTGAGAAGCGTTGTGGGCGTGCGACTCCTAAATTGAGGCTCCTTGTGTCTTGTGGACACACCCTAGGTTTACATAACAAGCCCCAGGACCTACTGGAGATAAAATGAGATCCACTTCCACTGGGTCAGCTACCCAGATTGGCTAGTTTATGATTGTCTGGGACTCCCGTCTCTGAAGCTGGGGTGTGAGGGCTGAGGTGAAACATGAGTCAGTCTGAATAATTCCCTGCTCAGCTTTGTATAATAGCAAGTTCCGGGCAAAAGGGACAGTTCCTCTGGTGCGACAGCAGCCTCTTGACTAGACTGTGGCAGTAGTCTTCTAAGTCACCTCGAGCCTTCTGTTATGCTCCCTTTTATTGGGTAGGGGCGCCCCACGTGGCACGCAGGATCTTAGTTCCCCAACCAGGGATTGAACCTGTGCCTCCTGCAGTGGAAGTGTGGAGTCCTAACCACTGGACCGCCAGGGAAGTCCCATGTTATGCTACCTTCTTATCCATCCCCAAGTGGCCACAGGGAGGGCTCCGTGAAATACGATGATGTCATTTCCTTGCTTAATATCCTCCTGTGCTTCCCGCAGCCTAGAACAGCACGGTTCAATAGAACTTTCTGTGATGAAGGAGATGTTCTGTATCTGCATTGCCCAGTATGGTAACCCCTAACCACATGTGGCGACTGCGCAGGTGAGTGAAATGTGGGGAGTGTGTCTGAGGAATTGAATTTTTACTTGTATTTTATTTCAACCAACTGAAACTGAAGTTGCCACATATGGTTAGTGGCTGCATAGTAGACAGCATCGGTCTAGAGAATGAAACCAAAGTCTCAGCCATGTCCCAGCCCTATCTGAGCAACTTTCATTTTTTTTGCCAAAATTCATTCAAACTGGGGATTCCAACCAAAGCTAATGACTTACAACTCCCTAAACTTTGTGCCCACTTCACACCTCCAAGCACGGGCATCTGCTATCCTCCCTGCCTGGAATGTTCTCATCTCCTGCCCAAACATGCCTTCAAGCTGCCTGCCAGCCCAACAACCCTCCTTCAAGCCATAGCTCCTGTATTACTTCTACCATCAAGCTTTATCAACCACCCCCTGCCCTCCCCATGCAGAGCTAACCACCCCTCCCTTTATGCAACTGGCAGAGGCACGCTCTGAGGCCCTTCCAGCACTTATACTGCTGATGTGTTTCCCATCTCCGAGTAAAGGCAGCCTCCAGGAGAAAAGGTTCTGTGTCGTATTCGCCTCTGCGTCTCCAGTGCCTGCTGCAGGGTTTGGCTCAGATCAAGCAGTCATTAGATGGTGGCTGAAGAAATAAGACATAGGTCATAGTTCAGGCTGTCTCGCATCCAACTTCCTGTCTTAATTTACCCCAGTCACTTCTGGGGCCTTATCTTTCTGTGTGGCCTTGGGAGTTGGAAATTAAAGGAGAAGTTTTTTTTTTAATAGAAGTATAGGTGATTTACAATATTGTGTTAGTTTCTGGTGTACAGCAAAATGATTCAGTTATATCTATATATATTTTTCAGATTATTTTCCATTATAGGTTATTATAAGATCTTGAATATTGTTCTCTGTGTTATACAGTAAATCCTTGTTGCTTATCTATTTTATATATAGTAGTGTGTATCTGTTAATCCCAAACTCCTAATTTATTCCTTCCCCATCCCCTTTCCCCTTTGGTAACCATAAGTTTGTTTTCTATGTCTGTGAGTCTGTTTCTGTTTTGTAAATGGGTTCATTTGTATTATTTTTTAGATTCCACGTGTAAGTGATATCATATGATATTCGTCTTTCTCTGTCTGACTTACTTCACTAATATGATCATCTCTAGGTCCACCCGTGTTGCTGCAAATGGCAAAATTTTGTTCTTTCTTATGGCTGAGTAATATTCCATTGTATACATGGACCACATCTTCTTTATCCATTTATCTGTCGATGGACACTTGGGTTGCTTCCATGTCTTGGATATTGTAAATAGTGCTGCAATGAACATTGGGGTGTATGTGTCTTTTCCAATTAGAGTTTTCATCTTTTCTGGGTATATGCCCAGGAGTGGAATTGCTGAATCATATGGAAAGTCTATTTTTAGTTTTTTAAGGAAGCTCCATACTGTTTTCCAGAGTGGCTGCACCAATTTACATTTCAAACGGGAAGATCTTTTCACTGCCCAGGCCAGTCTTTCCAGAGACTAATGAGGGCGTGAGGAATGCAGTGAGGCCAGGGCAGATAGAGGTCACACTCATCATAGCAGCAGCACACAGGCCATACCACTTCTGTTGCCCAGCCCGCCAGAGCTCTGAGATTGATTCTCCAGCCTCCTGCCAAAATGTGAGTCCCTGATGGCCTTCCAAAAATTCGCTGGGAGAGTTGGCTGGCTCTTGGTCATTGGCTACCAAGGGACCCTTAGCAACAATCATACAGAGAAGCTTCCAGGTCCACAGAGCCCTGCAGGAGGAGAGGGCATGTCCTTTTGTGATGAGACTCAGGGGGTGACAGGGCTGAGCTGTCACAATGCACAAAGCTGAGGTTGAAGCCAGAGCAGAAGACCCTCCCAGGCAGCTGAGGAGGACCTACCTAGCATTGCAGGGAGATGAAGCTGACCATGCCAGGAGCTTGGCCTGTGCCAGGAAGGCAGAGCACTGTCCACTCCAGTCAGAGTGACTGGGATGTCTGGGTGACTACAGGCTGGGCCATCCCATGGAGTGAGCTAGAGGAGACTCCAAGTGGTGCTGAAGGATTCTGTTGATAGGGATTGGTAAACTGAGGGCCATGGAGGGCTCTTTGGGTGTTATTGGTAAGTGTTATTGGTTGGGTTTCTATTCTCTTAAGTAAACATCCCTTCAAATACACTGTGAACCGAGAACTTTATTCATCCGTTCAACAACGTTTATGAAGGGCCTCTTCCTCTGCACAAGGGACCATGCCAGCACAGGGCCTTTCCCCAAGCTGTGTCTCCTGCCTGGATTTCTCTTTTGCCTTGTCTGAACAGCTCCTACCCATCATTCACACTTAGTTTAAATGTCACTTCCTATGGAAACCCTCCTTGACACCCAGATTAGGTCTCCTGGACCCTGGTACCTCATGTTATAGCACTTATCAGAGCTATCATTGTGTAGGTATTGGTGGGGCCATTTGAAGAAAGCTTCTCTTCTTGCTAAGTGACAGGCTCCGGAGGGCAGGACAGGGTCTGTCCTGTTCATAGATGAACCTCAGCACTACCAGGTGCAGTGTCTAACAGCCAAGGAATATTTGTTGAATGAACGACCAAAGGAGGGGAGGTGAAGAGGAAGGAAGTAGGGGAGGAAGGAAAGGAAGAAAGGCAAGGTTGCAGTATTCCCCCTGGCCCTCTGGGTGCCCACAGTATGATATCTGTCCCTAATTATGCTCTGTGCCATTAAAAAAGGAAATAATAAGTAGCCTCTCCAGGCCATGCACTTGGGGCCAACCAGGGTAAAGACTGTGTCCTCTATAACCTCATACCTGATCCTTTGTAGGGTGAACTCCCCAGGGTTCTGGCCAAAGACAACTCAAAACAAAGTCCCTGCTGCTATGTCTGAATGTTCATGTCCCCTCAAAATTCCCATGTTGAACTCATAATGCCCAATGTGATGGTATTAGTAGGTGGGACCTTGGGGAGGTGGTTAGATCGTGAGGGTGGAGCCCTCATGAGTGGGATTAGTGCCCTTATAAAAGAGGCTCAGGGAGCTCCAGTAGCTCCTTCCTCCATGTGATAATACAGTGACAAGTCTGTGACTCAGAAGAGGGCCTTATCTGACCACGCTGTCATCCTGATCTTGGTTATGGAGAGATAAGCATTTTAAATGTTAAGGGCTACTGCCAAAATAGCTGCAGCCCCATGATCCATTGCACCTTTGAGTTTAATCTCTTTGTGTTGGGGTAGATTTCACACAAAGTCTGGAATTGGACACTACGTTTTGGCATCAGAACTGCTGCTCCAGAGGTGTTAGAACTCACTTCCTAGTGCAAGTACAGCTCACATTGGCAGCACCTTCTAAGCATTCTTCATGAGTTCACTCGTTTAATCCTTACATCAACTACCCTTTGAGGCAGGTGTTGTTATTTGAGGCCTTGACCATGCTTGGATGGCAATAAAGTAGCCCATCCAAGATTCAAAGTCCGTGTCTGCAGCTTCCCTTGTTTGCTGTTCAGAGTTCTGGGTGAGCAAGGGACTGACAGGATCTCAAGTCACATAATCAGACTGAGGCTTCTTTAAAGGCTTCTTCAAACCCATACGTTCATAACTGACTTAACTCAGGAATTCACCCACATAGAAAAGCCAGTGGGATTTGCAATGCAGGCCGTCCTACAATATGATAAAAATACAGATCAGGAGTTTCACCTGGAGGCTGGTAAAAGGCCTAATAGGAGTTGCTGCAGCAGAGACAGTAATTGGGGGTGAAGTCATCATCATAAGTAACATTAAAAACAAAAGAAATGGAGTTTGGGATTAACAGACACTACTATATATAAAATGGATAAACAGCAAGGACCTACTGTATAGCATAGGGAAACTATATTCAATATCTTATAATAACCTATAATGGGAAAGAATCTGAATCACTTTGCTGTACAACTGAAACTAGGACAACATTGTAAATAAAGTATTTTAAAAAAAAAAGGAAAAAAACACAGGCAAACTTTTTTTTTTTTGGTCTCCTGGGTGAGAATGCTGTGCCCAGGCCTCAGCATTTCAACCTGCATCCTGTGACGTTTCCCTGACGTGCAACACAAAGACATTGACCTCAGCACCTTCTCCGAGTGAAGCTTTCCCATGGTTCTCTGGGGTTATTGTAATATATATTGAATTTAAAAACAGTCCCAGTCTTCAGCCCATGGGGAGTGAAACTACAGTCTTTTTTTTTCTCCTTTGACACTTTTTACAGAGAGAAAATGTGTGATTTTTCCTGATGAGCAAACAGCCAGAGGTGTTTAGGAAAGGTCTATCATTTTTTCTGGTGGCAAGACACCCTAAACTAAGTTCATTAGCAGCTCTTCTGTTTGGGATTTTCAAATATTCTCTGACCTATATAAATTCCTTGTTATGTCCTCTACTAATATAAGAAAATTTACTGATCTACCCTATGGCTTTCAGAGCAAAAAGACAGCATAGTATAACAAAAAAAGGACTTGGAAGCTGTCATTTCACTGTTGAAGACAACAAAATCCATGCTCTACCCATGCTTCTACTCCTCCTCAGAAAGGTTCTTCGTGTTTATAATTTTGTGAATAGTAGATACTGCTTTTTAGACACAAGTCAAGTTTTTAGTTCTACATGTGTAAGTCATTTAATTATGTTTCTATATTTTCCAACCTTCCAGAAAATATTAGAGGAACACCAGGACAGACGTTTGCCTATGTCTTATAAGCAGCTAACTGTAATGAGTCTTATGGACCAACTCAAGTAAATCAGTTCGCTTCTCTGTTTCTCAGTTTTCTTTCCCCAAATACATGTGACACAGGATCCCCATTGGTTCATTTGTTTGGCAAATATTTACTGAGCTCTTACTCTGTGCTGTGTACCAGTACAAGATGCTGGAGCTACAGTGGTGAACAAAATACATGAGGTCCTTGCCCTCATGGAATTGAAATACTGGTGGATATGAAAGCAATGCTCTTGCAGTTTACACTGTGTATTGGCATTTATTCTATGACACCTTGACTGCAAAGGATCAGTAACCTCCTTGAGGGCGAGACATGGCTTAGAGTTTTCATGTTTGCAGTGTTTAGGATGATTGGGTAGCTGGCTGGCTCTGAGCCCTGAACACGGTCTTAGGCCCAAGAGTCTCTACTCTTTCTCCTTTTCTAAATGGCCTTTCAGCTGGGGCAGGCTATTGTGGGCGTCGAATATTGGATGACAGTGATAATGAATCTGTTTTTTTCCTCCCAGAACTAACAATGAGTGAATCCTTTTTTTAATATAAATATTTGTTATATTCCTTTTTTAATATAAATTATTTAAACTGTTTATAGACATTTGGGGACAGTAACGTTCCACGTTCATTAAACCTCAGTTGGTTTAAGCTCGTGACTTTTTCTACCTAGTTTACAACCATGATTGGCCCCTGAAATCTGAATTAGGCCCTTTTGGTTGATTGAATGTAGAGTTAGATATTGCTCACTGATGGTAAAAGAAACAAGGCTGTTTTCACTTTCAGTTTGCATCTGGGTACTTTCTGGCCCTTCTCTCGGCTCTCAGTTCACATACATACTCCATTTACCTCGAATAGCTGAGTTTACTATTTAGGAAGTGAATAACCCACACCCATCCTCCTTATTACAGATTGAGATCTACTAATTAACCAGGTCCAGGCACAGGGGCCTCTGTTGGGAGGGGCCCTGAGTACCGACTGGGGCCCAGGGTTTAGTCATCTTCTGGCTGAGTCAAGTCCCCGTGCGCCGTAAGCGAGTGTGCAAGTGTCAGAAAGGAGGACTCAGCTCTGGCCAGCTGTCTTTGTCCCTTTCAGCACTATCCACATCCCCAACTTTTCTCTATTCAGAGGGGCAGAACAAAGGACTAGAAGAGGAGGACAAGTAAAACCTCAGCTGGTCATTCCAGAGGTGGTGGCTCGAGAGAAAGAGAGAGAAGGAAAATAGGGAGACATAGTGGGTTCCTGCAAAACTCATCCCACTTCTCCTATCCAATCTTTCAGTCATTTTCTGAGGACTAGGTGGTTCCTCCCATTTCGGCATTATTCTTTTAAGTCAAACTTTGAGGACAAAAGGTGTTTCTTGAACGCCTTAACAAGCAAGATGGTTTAAATTTAGAGTCTCAGTTACTGGACATTTGACTCTTGAAAGCCATTCATTCGATTACTTGTCTATTCACAAAGCAAGTGTTTAGGGAGGAGTTACCATGTGCAAGGCACTGGGGAAACAGTGATGAAAGACAGTCTCTCCCTTGGCGGAGCTTGTTAGCTACAGTGAAGGTAAGAGAAAACTATGAAAGTGTGTTGGAAGAGCCATGTCACAGGACCTGTGACTTGCTATGGAAACACAAAGAAGGCCACACAATCCAGTTTGGGGGTGGAGAGGTCAGAGGTTGTGACATTGAAGCTAAGACCTGAGGGACATTGAATAAGCAATGAACCTGGGAAATGAATGTCTAGTTGGCTTTCCATCACTGTGGTTTGTAACTCTGGGGAGTATCAGAAAAAAGAAAGGTCTTTCCTGAAGGTAGGCTGCATGGACTCCTTGAGTAGGAACCTCTGGCCAAAGGCTGGCTCAGAGGGGTCAGCAAGGCTCAGAGAAAACCAAGGTCAGTTTCAGTTAGGAGTGGATTGCCCTGCATGCCACAATGTATGCCCATGACTTTGGGGCCCAGACTTAAGACACATTAAAGCTATTTCCTGGTTTCCTTTTCTTGACTCAGCTGGAGGAGAAATAAAGGAAGAGTTCAAAGTTCTGGAAACATGAGTGCTAAGGATTTCACGTATTATTATTAGATAATAATATAGATAGATAACAAGCAAAACCTTGTTATCTGTGTTATATAATTACTTATAATCTCTCCTGCCTAAAACAAATGTGGGTAATGTCTTCTGGAAAGATACAAAAGTGTCGTGGCGTAGAACACTATGAATTTATTATGAGAATTGGGTTGGGGGAGCACTGGAAATGGCACATTGGACCCTGCTAGAGGAAGGCTCCTCCCATAAAGAGGAAGACTTCTGGAATCAGAAATGAGATTCAGAAGTAGCCCTGGGTTGGAACCAGAAGGTATAAGTTCTCAGGAATGGTTCTGATTCTGAAACATTGCAGTCTCAGCCTAGAAACTTCAACCCTTGGGGTGTCAGACTCCACAGGTGTAAAACATAGAGGATTGGATTCTGTTCATATAGTCCCCAAATATTTATTGAGCACCTACTACATGTTAATATTAGCCTATTAGAGAGAATAATAGGAAGTGATTTTTGGTCCTTGACTGAGAGTGGGAGGGCAGGAGGATGGCTCACAGTCTGGTGGAAGAGAACAGACAAGTTATTAGATGACTATGACAAAAGCAAAGTTCTCTTGGGAACATCCAAGAACATATGGGAACCATCCTGGGGGGGGGCCCACAGGTGGACAAGAACACAGGTGTTGGGTAGGACTAGCATCTCTAAAGTTCCCCTGAAACACTGTGCTTTAAAGTACAGACACATGGGGGCTTCCCTGGTGGCGCAGTGGTTGAGAGTCCGCCTGCCGATGCAGGGGACATGGGTTCGTGCCCCTGTCCGGGAAGATCCCACATGCCGCGGAGCGGCTGGGCCCGTGAGCCATGGCCGCTGAGCCTGCGCGTCTGGAGCCTGTGCTCCACAGCGGGAGAGGCCACAACAGTGAGAGGCCCGCGTACCGCAAAAAAAAAAAAGTACAGACACATGACATTGCTTTATATTCTCGTTTTGTGATTGTATCGTTTGTTTTCACTTTTATGAAAATAACACCGTGAAGGAAGGAAACAGAATTCAGGGACTTTGACAGGATTTTCTTTTTAAAGTTGCTTTCTCATTTTTGTTGCTATTAGCATCTAGAATGCAGGAAAATCCAATTAAAGTAATAATTTCAAAAAACAGTTTATACAAAATGTTATAGGTAAAAGTGGAGGAAAAAATACAGGGAACCCCTTCATGGCTCACCTGATTCTGTTTCCTCTGTACCCTCTCCCCACCTAGCCACACACAATATTTGTTTGGCTTTTGCTGGAATATTTTAAAGCAAACTCCAGGCATCATTTCATTTCATCCATAAATATTTCAGTAGGTATTCTATCAGGGAAGAACTTTTTCAAAATTCATAACCACAATGCCATTATCATGTGATATAATACCTAGAACATACCATATTTTCTTAATTAACTCAATACTTTTTCAGTTGTTTCATTCAAATCAGGATCCAAACAAGAACTACACATAGTATATGATTGAAAGGACGCTTAGGTCTCTTTTATTCAGTAATGGTTTTTCCCCCTTCCCCGTTTTTTTTACGCCATTCCCTGAGGAGGGGGAGAAATGAGTCATTCATCCAGTAGAATATCCTACATATGGATTTGGCTGGTAGTTTCCTCCTGGTGTCATTTAACTTGTTCTTCTATTTCCTGTAAACTGGATTAGATTTTTTTTTTTCTTGGCTTGAAAACTTCATAGGAGATGCTGTGTACTATCTGATGTATTACATCCTGAGGCTGATGGTTCCATTTTTAGAGATGTGAAAATTGATCAATGTGGGCTCAGGTGTTATCAGCATGGTCCACCCAAAGTTCCCTGTCAACCTTTTACCTAATAGTTATTAATGATCATTGGCTAGATTCTTTATTTCATCAGGTGTTCCCAAGTGGTGGTTTTCTGATTCTACTATTCTTTCTGTCTTTATCAGTCATAATTCTTCTATTAAGAACTCCTGATCATTTCTTTGGTTTCTTTGAAATACAGTTCAAACAAGGAAGGCAGAATAAATGCTTGGTTATTTCCCTTTATCTATTTTTAACTCATTTTAATGCATTGTAGTCAGTGTTTTTTGATGCTCACATTGTCCCCTCCTTGGCTAGTGAAAGTCCCTTCAAGTTGACCTTTATGTGTTTTGACCTGACCCTAGTGGGATTTGATACCTCCTTGCTTTTGAGAATAAGTGTCTACGGCTACTTTCCGATGTAGTAACTAAACTTGGAAAATCCTCAGTGGCCCTCCATCCTTTTTTTGGCCTATACATGACAAGTAATGGTTTATACTAGTTGTATCAGTTAGGAATGCTTTCTGCTATAAGTAAGCATAAAGAACAAACAGAGTTTTCAATTTTTGCACAGCACAAAAAGTCTGGAGCAGGCAGCTGTTAGCATTTGTTCAGCAGCTCATGAGGTCCAGAGCCAGCATCACTGTGATTCTCTTGGCCTCTCCTTCATGGTTGCAAGATGGCAGCTCTTGTTCCGGGCATCACGCCCACAGTTGGGGCAGGAAGAAAGGAGAAGGCCAGAGCCAGCTGCAGCTGTCCCTTTGTATCAGAAAAGCAAAAGCAAGGGAGGCTGGGAAGTGAGCAATTCATTTTGCTGGTCTTTATAGTCAAGGCAGGCAAGGGAGCGGGGGTTGAAGTGAATCTAGGGCTACTATTTCTGGGAGAGTGATCTTGAGTCCTGAACCAACTTTCCCTATTTGCTTTTATTTTTTATTTTCATATGAAGTGTAACACTCCTAAATTTGGAAGCGGGGTGGGACAGCTAAAAAGAATTGTGAGTTGGAAATGAGGAAAGCATTATTTGCAAGGCTGCCCTAAGGAAATAAGCGCCTGCCATTTTGACATCCATGATGGTTCAGCATGGTTCCGTTCAGTTATCAGATGCCAACTCCGGGGCCAGGGTCCGCACTGCCAAGTGTCCTGTCTCCTCGCGCGTGTGTGGGGACAGACCAGTCTCACCTTCGTGAAGACAGACACTGCTTTTGAGCTGCAGTGATTCCCTCTGATGCCTGAATACCTTGTGGCCCCAGTTTCACCAGAGGATGCCCAACCTTCACACTGTTTTGGCAAAGACCGGTGTTAACCTTCAGCCAGCACTCTGTGCTGACGTGGAAACGCTGAGCTTACTCTGCACTGACTGATACGTAGCTGCTGCCTGGAGCCTCGGAGTCCTGCAGCCTTGGTCATCCCGGCTCCTCCCTGAGGAACTCACCGGCCCTGCCCAAGACCTTCTCACATTCCAGCAACTGAGGGCTAAGGCCCGGCCTTGTGGGGGCCTGAAGACCCTTCTCTGGACAACACTAGGGCCATCCATTCTGTGTCCAAACATTTAGTGGTCACGTGGCTCTGATTTTTAAATATTTTGAATCTCTCCCATGGGAAAGAATACTTGTTATTATTCCCACTGGTCATTTCTCTTGAGTGTCCATGGTTGAAGGGCAAATGCATAGTTAATGATAACCAACTCAAGGAAAAGAGGTGGATTAATTCCATCGCTGATAGTCTTGGTTTCCTCAAGGCTAATTAATAAGTCATTTGATAGAAAACTCAAGCTACTTTGATATGGGGTTTGTTTTTTTTTTTTTTTTAGTGTTTACGCTGCAAGTGAAAGAAGCTTGACACAAAAGAACACACTCTGTATGATTCCATTTATTTTTTATTTTGTTTTATTTTATTTTATTTTGTTTCTTGGCTGTACCGCGCGGCTTGTGGGATCTTAGTTTCCCAACCAGGGATTGAACCCGTGTCCTCGGCAGTGAAAGCGTGGAGTCCTAACCGCTGGACCACCCGCCAGGGAATTCCCTGTATGATTCCATTTATATGAAGTTGAAAAAGGGGAAACACCCTTGGGGGGAATGCTGACAGGGAAGGGGCATCAGAAAGCTTCTGGGGTGCTGGTCTTGTTCTTTTCTATGATCTGGGTGTTGAAACTGCCTGGTCACTAACCCAATATCCATCCTCTTCTTTTCTCCTGTCGGAGCCCTGACATCCTTGTTGAGGCTGGGGTGACATGTGACAAGCTGAAAACCACATTTCCTAGCCTACTTTGGAACTAGGGGTGGTAACATGACACACTTTTGGCCAATGAGATGTAAGTGAAAGCTGATGGGACTTCCAGGAAATCTTCAGGTGGACAGGCTCTGTGGGCCATGCCCTTGACCCCTCCAAAGTGCACTGAGGGTATGGTGTCCTCAGCCTTGGCCATCCCAAATGTCCATTCATGTGCTCTTATGTAAAATTCCCCCACATGTCACCTGTTTTGTGGTTTGATTCACTCCTTCAACAAATAATTACTGAACACTTACTATAAGTTGGGCATGTGCTGATCAGGGGTGTTACAGATTCAGATGTCCCCGGGCCAGGCCTGTAATTGGAGATGTAGGTCTAGGGTGAAGGGCGAGAGCAGATAAATTAGAGGACCTAGACCCTGGCTAACAAGGAGGATGGGGAGAGTCACTACCCAGCTCTTGCTGATGGTTTGACATGTAAGAAATTCAAATCTCAAGTTGCAAGGTCTTCCCATTTTTCAAGAGAAACCAGAAATCTTTTTTTTTTTTTTTTGAAACCAGAAATCTTGATTTTTTTCGAAATTAACTCTGCCATGAGGCAGGACTTCTAGCTATGGCAGAGGAAAACTGGAGGAAGTTGGTGTATTCGTTTTCTGTTGCTATGTAACAAATTAGCACAAACTTTGCAGCTTAGAACTCAGAGTTCTATAGGTGAGAAGTCCAGGCACACTCGACTGGGTTCTCTGCCTAGTGTCTCACAAGGCTCAAATTAAGGTGTTAGCTGGACTAGGCTCTTATCTAGAGGCTCTGGAAATGGATCCACTTCCACATTCATTGAGGCCAAAGATATGACAATATACCACATGAGCATAAACACAAAAATCAAATCCAGTAACATATAAAAATGACCCAGTGGGATTTATCTTGGGAATGCCAGGTTGATTTAGCATCTCAAAATAAATGCAATACATCATATTAATATAATAAAGGCCAAAATATACTTGGTCATGTTAATATATACAGAAAAAGCATTTATCAAAATTCAACACTCATTCATGATAAAACTCTCAACAAACTCCAAATAAAAGGGAATTTCTTCAGAGAGATAAAAAAGAATCTAAGAAAAAACCTACAGCAAACATCCTACTTACTAGCAACAAGACTAAAGGTGTTTTCCATAAGTTTGAGAACAAAGCAAGGATGTCCACTCTCAACACTTCTATTTAATATCACGCTGGAAGTTCTAGCCAGTCAAGAAGACAAGAAAAAGAAATTAAAGGTATCCAGTTTGGAAATGAAGAAATAAAACTGTCTTTATTTGCAAATTATTTGACCCTGTATCTGCAAACTACTAGTGAATCTTAAAAAACCAACTAGAACTAATAAATGAGAATGTCAGAGGATACCAAAACCAATAATATTTCTACTGATAATGAACACTCTAAGAATGAAATGAAAACAATGTAATTTGCAATAGCACTAAAAATAAAATACTTAGAAATAAATGTAACAAAAGATGTATAAGAGGTAAAAATTATAAAACACTGCTCACTAAAATTTAAAAGATCTAAATAAATGGGGATATATACCATTTTCATGAATGGAAAGTCTCACTACTGTTAAGATGGCAGTTCTGCCCAAACTGATTTATGTATACAATTCCAATCAAAATCACGTTTGGGGGGGTAGAAATTGACAAGCCGATCCTAAGGTTTACATGGAAATGCAAATTACCTAGAATAGCAAAACAATTTGGAAACCAACAACATAGTTGGAGGAATATTTTACTCATTTTCAAAACTTATTATAAAATAATAGTTGTTGAGACTGTGTCACAGTGGTGTAATGACAGACACATATATCAATGGAGATGAATAGAAAGTCCAGAAAATCCTTATGTTTTTGGTAAATTGATTCTCAACAAAGGTGCCAAGGGAATTCAATTGTGAAAAGATATTCTTTTTAACAAATGGTTCTGGGACAATTGGGTATCCATATGCAAAAGATAAATAAATTAAAAAATTTACATCATGTATAAAAATTAACTCAAAATCAATTACAGACTTAAATGTTAAATTGAAAACTATAAAACCTGAAAAAACAAACCACAGGAACAAAATCTTTGTGACTTTGGCTTAGGCAAAAATTTCTTAGATATGATACCAAAAACACAATTCATAAAAGAAAAATTTGCTAAATTGTAATTCATTGAAACTCAAAACTTTGGCACTTCCAAAGATATCATTTAAAGTATGAAAAGACAAGCCACAGCCTGGGAGAAAATATTTGCAAATTATGTATCTTATTAAGGACGTGTATCTGAAATGTATCAAAAATTCTTATAACTCAATAAGACAACCCAGTTAAAAATGGGCAAAAGATTTGAATAGACCTTTCACCAAAGAAGATATTTGTGTGGCTAAAAATAACATTAAAAGATGATCAACATCACTAGTCATTAGGGAAATGCAAATTAAAATTACAGTGAGATACCACCATACATTTATTAGAATAGAGATAATTTAAAGTCTAATAATACCAAGTGTTGGCAAGGATGAGGAGAAATAAGAACCCTCATACAGGGCTTCCCTGGTGGTGCAGTGGTTGGGAGTCCGCCTGCCGATGCAGGGGATGCGGGTTCGTCTCTGGTCCCGGAGGATCGCACGTGCCGTGGAGCGGCTGGGCCCGTGAGCCATGACCGCTGGGCCTGCGCGTCCGGAGCCTGTGCTCCGCAACGGGAGAGGCCACAGCAGTGAGAGGCCCGCGTACCGCAAAAAAAAAAAATACAATAAAAAAATCCCCTCATGCATTGCTGGTGGGAACGTAAAATGTGGTACAGTCACTTCAGAAAACAATTTGTCAGTTCCTCATAATGTTAAACATAGAGTTACAACATGACCCAACAATCCCATCCTGCAATACCCTAGAAAACTGACAGCATGTCCCCATTAAGAGTTTATGTAAATATTCACAGCAACATTATCCATAATAGCAAAAATCTGGAAATAAATGAAATGTTCATTACCTGGTACATGGATAAAGAGAATCTAGTGTATCTATCTGATGAATACTATTCAGCAGTAAAAAGGGATGAACTACTTATACATGCTACAACATGGATAAACATTATGCCAAGTGAAAGAAGCCAGGCACAAAAGACCACACATTGTATGATTCCATTTAAGTGACTTTCTAGAAAAGGCAAATCTGTAGAGATGGAAAACAAATCATTGGTTGCCAAGAGATGGAAATTGGAGTGTGATTGACTGCAAATGCACAGGAGAAAACTTTTGGGGAGTGATGGAAATATTGGGGTGGACCGGGGTGATGGTTGCATAACTTTATAAATATACTAAAAGTCATTGAATTACCACGTATTAACGGTGAACTTTACGGTATGCAGATCATACCTCAATAAAGCTATTAAACAAAACCATTAACTCTTCCAATTTTAAAATGTTCTTGGGAATTCCCTGGCCGTCCAGTGGTTTAGGACTCTGAGCTTTCACGGCTGAGGGCCTGAGTTCAATCCCTGTTTGGGGAACTAAGATCCCACAAGCCGCAGGGCATGCCCCCCCCCAAAATGTTCTCAACTAATTCAAATTCTTAAAGGACCTTTGTGGGAAAAAAAAATACCCCAAGTTTATGGCGCAAGCCCTTGGGCTGCCTACTTGCAACCCCAGTGCTAAGCTGCATGAATAGAAATTTGAATAAAATAAAATCCTTGTCCTCCGGGAGTTTAAGATACAAAGGGAGAAAATGGAACAGTAAACAGTTACAAAACCCTATGATAAATATTACAAGCAGGATGTGCAGGGAGGTTTGGGTCCAGAGAATACCTGGCTCTGACTGAGCAGGGCTGGGGGTGCCACAGATGAGGCTGGACACTCAAGTGAGGTTTTGAAGGGTTCAGGAGATTGCAGGTGTAGAAAGTGGAGCAAAGGGGTGGGTGACATTTCCAGGCAGAGGGAACAGAATGGGCAAAGGCTCGGAGGTATGAAAAAGCAATTCCCTTTCTGAGAACTGAGAAAGTTGGAGATGTGGTTCACCTGGAGATAAAGAACAGGAAAGCAAGGCAGGGGCCAGATTGTGAAGGGCTTGGCAGGCAGTGTTAAAGTCTTTGGACAAAAGATTAAGCAGAATTTATTTGTTGGAGGAATATGGGCATCCTTCTTGTGGCCTGAATTAAACTTTGTATATCTTGGAAACATCATATTGCACTAATTTTAAAAATATCCATTAATATACTGCTTATCATGTGCCAGGCACTGTTTTAATACTTTATATAAACCACCTTAATCCTATCAACAGTGATTCTCAAATTCTAACCTGCATCAGATTCACCTGGAAGTCTTCTTAAAGCAGAGAGTTTCTAATTTAGTAGGTCTGGAGTGGAGCCCGAGAATTTGCATTTCAGTCCAGTTCCCAGCTGCTGCTGCTAGTTTCTGGGGAGCACACTGAGAGAACAACGGCCTTATACCCATCTTATAAGAATGATATCATTATCATCACCATCATTCCCATTTTACAGAGGAGGAAACAGATGGAAGGTTAAGCAGTCTGCCCCCAAGGCCATATAACTCTTGGTGGTGGGGCTGGCCGTCAATGCTAGGCAATGTCTGCCGTGCTTCCCAGTTCACAGGTTGCAAACAAACAGAGTTAAGGGCTGGCATTTTCAATCCTTCATTGCAACTATCAAAAATACATGACACACAGACACTCACGCACAGGCCTTAACTGACATCTGAGATAAAAGAACTAGGGATGCTAACTGATGCCAAGGGGGTAGTGAGGGAAAGTCTTTGAGAAACCCTTGAGTCCATTCCAATGAAGTATTATTTTCGTCCTACTGGATAAAGCCAGGATTCAGATATGCTCAAGTATCAATGTACAAAATGACTAATTAAATACGTAAAAGGAAATCATTAAATGTCACAACTCAAAACTGAAAGGTACAAGTCCTCAATCTCTGTTGTTTTCAATATATTTATTTTAAATGTTTTATAAATTATGAAAATTAACAATATCTAGAGAAGATAACCTTGTTATACGTGCTGCTTTGGTGGGGGGGGGGTTAGTCCCAAGAAGAAAACGGCAATTCTTTCGTGAATCGGCTTGCTTTTCACATCTTGATCTAATTTGTAGCATCTCCCTGGTTGCCTTCCAATAAACAACTTCTTCCCTAAATTGGTGGCATTATGTTATTTCTGAGATCTGAATCACAGAGACTGTAGTCCAAGCCTGCATACTCCATCTTGTCGTTTGTGTAGAGTGCTGTATATCTAATTAAAGCTTCTTACAGGTCCATAAAAAGACCTAACATTAAAAAAGCAGTCTGGTTTGGAGAAAGCCCCAGGGCAGAATGAAGGAGGGGCTTCTTCATTAACAATAAACACATTTTCTTGAATTCAAAGTTAAGCAATCATATATTAATTTGTACTTGAATATTTTTAAATGTTGCCTAAGCATGATCAGATCATGTTACCACATTGATGGTGCGGGACTGAAAACAGGTCACGTTCTTGCCAGCAACACTCCAGCTTCCCAGGAAACACTGGGGATGAATAAATGATTTACCACGTGGCCAGGACTGCAGCCCTCTCTCTGGAAGAGAATTTGAGCCAACTTGATTTAAACCAAGGTATTATTCTATTCCTTTTCATTTATTGTTTTGCTATTCTTATGCCCTGTTGCCCTTACAGAATTTATTCAAAACCTGAGTTACACAGCAGCAATATAAATACTCTATGTTCCAAGGGCTTATCTACTAAGGCCATTGTTTTGTGGTTACTGTTCTATCTCAGGGGCTACAGACCTGGCTTGGAGGTCCTCAACCACTGGAATTCCCTTGGGAGACCATTAGCGTGGTATTTTTTTCCCTTTACTTGGTTTACAGGGTTCCCTGAATAGTGATATCTCCCTAAGGAGAAAAGTGCAAGGCCTTCCCGTTTGCCAGTAACAAAGGAATGAATTCCACAAACCAAGTTAGAAGCTCTTGCTTAACATACTGCTAGAGTTAGAATGTCAGTGTCAAAGTGAGATTATTCTTTTATGACCTTTCTAAGCCAGTGTTATCCCAGAGTTGGGGCCTTGACTCAGCCCTGAGGGTCAGAGGTCCACCTGAGGCCTACAGCCCCAGGCTTTCCCCAGCCAATGATCCATGACCCCTTGCCAGAGCCTTAGGGTAACTAGGAATCCCCCTTTAACCTTCTGTTATTACCCTGAGGGTTTGTACCTCCCAACAATCCACTCTTGCTTCCCAGTCGTCTTCGGACGTGCAAAGTAGATGCCAAGGAGACAGTCTGAAAAGAAAAGTCTTCTCACATTTGCAGGTCAGCAGAGACATTTGCTAAAGCCATCTAGATTTTTCTTCTCCGTCCAGTCAATTTAATCAAACTTGGAGCATCTAAGCAGCTCCCGCCTCCCCCCACATTGTGTCCTTCTTTGCTAGGGGTCCTTCCTTGGGGGAGGGGTGGGGAGCAGGGAGAATCATTAAGGGAGAAAGCAGGTTGGAGAAATCTGGCATCTGGCTTGTCACTCCCTTCCAGAAAACCCGGAGAGCTGATCTCCATTGCGCGCCAACCTTCCAAGGGTGGGAGACGTGAGCCCCTGCCCCTGTCTCCCACCCTCCCAAACCCTCCTCTCCGGCGAGCGCTAAGTTCCCTTCGGGAGCCACCGACCTGCTGACCATGCCGCTGAACCATCCAGTGCACAGTTAATGCCTGGAGTGTTCTGAATCCCTGACTTCACATGCTTTAATACTTCCCACGACCTTTCGCCTTTCCACGCTTTTCCAGAGGAGGCAGCCTGGCCAGGCAAGGGTCTCCGGCTGACCTTTAAAGCCAGCGCTGCATTCGGATGCTGGGCTTTTTCTCTTTTTTAAAAATGGCAACAAAAGCAACAAAATTCCTTGAAATTGGGTTCCCAAAGAGAAGAAACTGTAAAGAATATGTATGTGTATACATGAATGTATATTGAATTTTTTCCCTTTCCTTGCTTAAACCTGGGCGGGAGATGGGGGGAAACTTTAAAAGGTTAAAGCGCCTGGCGCCCTCGGCCCCGCGTCCCAGGACCCGGGGTCTGGTGAGCACGCGATCCCTTCCCTCCGATTTCCCCCGACGGCTCGCGCTACTTTTCTGGGCCATTGTCCCATGTCCCTAGTGCTTCCTCCTTCATCATCCCTTCTGTTCGGGCACCTCGCCCGCTTCCTACCGCCAGCCGCAGCCCAGACTCGCTGGGGTAGGGATGATGCCAGGATGCCCTCCAGCAGCCCGCGCGCCGGAGCCCGCAGGTGCGCCCCGTCCCTCCCTGCCCGCGGCCCCGCCCAGTTCCTCCCTACCCGCGGCCCCGCCCCGTCCCTCCCTCCCCGCGGCCCCGCCCCGGCGTCACGTCACAGTGACGCGCGCCCCGCGCAGGCGCAAGTCGGTCCCCACCCCCTCCCCGCGGACGGCCGCCTGTTCGGTATTATGATTAGCGCTGGGTGCGGGGATTCGGCGGCCGGGAGGGAGTTGTCGGCGCCGCGGCCGCTGCGGACGGACGCCCGCCTGCTGGCTGAGGTAGGGGCGAACGCGGAGCGCGGCCGGGCGCGGCGGCCGTGGGCGGGGGTGGGGCCGGCCTCCGCCGCCGTCGCCTCCGCCGTTGCCGGGCGCCGGAGCCGGGCTCCCGCCGCAGGCGGAAAGTAAGTTGCGCGCTCCGCGCTCCCCGCGCCGGCCGCGTCGCGCGCCCGGGAGGACGCGGGGACCCGGCTGCTGCGGCCCCGACCCCGCGCGGCGGCGGCGCGGCCTGGCGGCGGCGGGGCCCGGATGGGAGCCGGTACTGCGGCGGCTGGCCGCGGGCGCCCGGAGGCCCTGCCCTTGCGGCCGCGGCGGGATTGCGGCACCTCGGGAGGCGCCCGCATCCCCGCGCCCCGCCCCGGAGCGGGCCGAGTGCGGCGCCCGCTGGGCTCCGCTCCCAGGTTTTCTTGTGCGGTGTGTATTCTTCACCAAAGGTGTTTTCCTTTTTCAAAAGAATCTGGAAATCTGGCGTAGCAGGGGGGTTCCTTGCTAAAACTGCAGCCGTAAAATAGAATGGGGATATTGTTGTCTGTAGAGAAAGGGCATCGGGGTAAGGAAGGAGGAGCAGTGCCGTTCCCGAGGGACAGCTAGAATTTTTCAGATTGGAAAACCTTCGTTCTTTTCCATAGTCATCGCCTGTTGATATCTTTCTGGACCGTTTTACAGAAACCTTCCTGCCTTTTACTTGGACTTGGGATCCAGGAAAGTGACAGCCTTTTATCCTGGGGGGCGGGCAGGGGGTGGTTCCTGGAGCTGTGCTGTTCCAACAGTTGCATCAGATAAAATTCAATCGCTTCATAGGGAATTCGGTTCAAGTCCAGTATTTGGAGGGGAGAGGAGGGATTTAGCAGTAGGGTTCTTCAACCTATAGACGTCTGAGGATATCGGATTTTTCACAGTCAAGTTACTTTTTTCCCCTCCCATTTAATTGAGTACATTTCCACAGTTTTAGGAGCAGGTGGTAAAGCTGACTTAATGCGTTTCACGTTTTATGGTGAAAGGTGAAGCATGGCTAGCAGGTGATGGAACTGCAAATGTTCTGCATACTGATCAGATTCCACCTGATTCCTATCAAGCATCAGTTGCCTCAGTTTGGGTTCCTTGTATGGGGTTGGGGTGCTGGTCCCAAATCAGCCTAATTTATCAGAATGTATATCGGTGTACTTAAACGTCTGGGGTTGTCAAGGCTTATGTAATCAATTTGTTAATTTATAATCTTGTTATATGGCTCTCCAGATTTATAAAATCATTCCCTTAAGGAAATCTGTCTTCACCGTCTGCTTAAATATTTCTCTTGGAATTGGATTCCTGGAGAGAAATGTTCTGTACTAGTGGTGATTAACGCATACTAATTAGACAAGTTTTAAAAAAAATCATGTTGATTCTTTTGACTATCTAATTGTCTCTATTAGGAAAACAGGTGACATTCCCATTTTACAGAACTAGAAATGAGAGAAATGACATTCCCAAGGTCACTTATTGAAGCAGTATAGTAATTGAAAGTCAGGTGCACTGTGTTAACTTTTCTTAATACTCCATCTTTAAGGCTTTCCATGTAGGGAACTTTGACACCGTTTTATTTTTAAGTTTGCACAGTTTTTATTTTCTTTTGTGCAGAAAAGTTACTCTCACCGTATTAATTTTTTTACTATTTTTAGTAAGTTTTTCTGTATTATTGCAGTAAGATCCATTTGTATAAAACATACAAGGACTCAGAAGTTATGTAATTTTTATTATTCTAGAACAGAAGTATAGATTGAGACTTTATGGGTCAAATGTAATCCCATAATCCTAAAATGAAGGCTTTCAAATGTCCTTATTAAAAGTGAAGGGCTTTCAGATATTTTTACTGGGCGCAGGAAATACTGTTGGTCTAAACTTTACTATGGATGTTTCATATAGAAAGTGAAACCAAATAGAAAAAAAACTTTATTTTGGAGATATTGAGCAGCCCAGGTTCTAAGACTGGTATAAATAAGGCTTGATTTCTCCCCTGTAGCAGCTTGTCTGAGCCTAAGAACTCATTACACAGCCCAGGAAGAAAAGGGTACAAGTACGCTTTCCACATGGTCAGAATTTTAGGAATTAAAAACATAGATGTGAGGAGCTCTGAAGACTTGATTTTACTGCATGCCAGCTGTTTGCCTAACAAGCAAGAGGTAGAATTTTTAGCTAAGATGCTTTTATAAGAAAACTAATTATTTAGAATATGGATACTTCCCAGTGTGCATGTATGTGCTGGTCAGCTCTTAGAGCAAGTTAGGTGGAAAAGTTGAGTGCTTTGTAGCAGTTTTGAAGGTAAACTAACCTATGATCATTTATTCATGGAGCCTTTGTCTACTTTTGGGGCCCTGGGTTAGAGGATAGCAGTAGAAAAGTGAATAAAAACTAGTTCCTGCCTTTACAGGCTATTGTATTTTTTGTTTTATTTATTTACTTATTTATTTATTTTTGGCTGCGTTGGGTCTTCGTTGCAGTGATTGGAGACTCTTTGTTGCGGTGCGCAGACTTCTCACTGCAGTGGCTTCTCTTGTTGCGGAGCACGGGCTCTAGGCGTGCAGGCTTCAGTAGTTGTGGCACGCGGGCTCAGTAGTTGTGGCACGTGGGCTCAGTAGTTGTGACTCACAGGCTCTAGAGTGCAGACTCAGTAGTTGTGGTGCACGGGCTTAGTTGCTCCGCGGCATGTGGGATCTTCCCGGATCAGGGCTCGAACCCGTGTCCCCTGCATTGGCAGGCGGAATCTTAACCACCGCGCCACCAGGGAAGTCCCAAGGTATTATAAATTATATTTACACCAAGGTAAACAATAACAGTAGGATCAAATGCTGTGGTGAGACATAGGCAAGACCCCTGGGCAAGGAACAGTCTGACTTGGGAATGCTTCACAGAGAAGATGATGGTTGAACCAGTCTTGAAGGATGGGTAGAGTTCCCAGGCAGAGAAAAGGGGAAAGGGCTCCAAGGGTTCAGGGAGGGTGAAAAGACAAGGTCAGGTGGTGGAGGAAGAACTTAGATCCAAGTGGGTGAAAGGGAGTTGAGGAGGTAGAGACAGGGTGCAGCTGTTTTTGATTTTTTTAAGACTATGGAAAGGAGGGGGGAGGAATGGGGCAGTACCTTTGGGGATGGAGGGGGTCGTGTTTTATTTTGTTTTCGTTTGGGAAGAGCCGGTGTACAGCCTCTCAGACTTGATGGCCTCACAGGCGAGCACTGGAAGTGTGTTGTCTGTTCCGGATGATCTGCAGCTGCATTATTCACACCGCGGATTATTTCCTTATCTTGTTTTCCCGTGTATCTGCTTTGGGTTGAGGCCTTAGATCCTGTGGGAAACCATTTCTTGCTGGTGGTAGGGGAGGAACCTGACTAAAGAGGATTCCTGCTCTATCTTTCCTGAACGTTTATTTCTCTGCTGTTACTTCCAGAGCCTCCTGAGATTCTGCTTTGGCACCTCCAGCGTTTGGCCTCTGCTCAGGTAGGCTCTTTCCTGACAAAGAAGGCCTTTTTCTCTCTCCTTCCTTGTTGTGTCCTATTGCCCAGACTGCTGCCATGTGACGACAGCAGTTACTTCAGAGTTGGAGGGCATTGGCTGCCCATGCACCATGATGTTTTAAGTTCTGGAGTGTCTCCAGGCTCACAGCAAGATTGGGGGGAGGGGTGTCTGTCTGACTATCTAAACACATAACCCCTCAGCTACATGTTGGCCTGAAATGTGATGTTGATTATGAAATCAGTGCTCCAGAAATGTAGGTTACAGGACATGTAACTGGTCAAATCGTAGCCTCAGTGGGCCTCGGTTTCTCAGTTGTTGACGTGCAGTTACCTTTCTCAAATCCAGAAGACTGTCAGCTCCTTGGGGCCAGAGACCCCTTCTTTGATTTCTGTATCCCCAGACCAGTGTAATGCTTCACACATAGTCAGTGTACCCAAGAAGTGTCCTGGCGAAGTAACTTTAAAAATCTGAACTTTAGTTTGTTGCCCATTAGTGGAAACCATACCCATTTTATCCAAATGAGTTGGATTGAAATTGCTCTTCATTCATAGAATTCCAGAGCTAGAAGCGAATCTTCCACTCTACACTGCCATGCAGTAGATGCTCAAGAAGTGTTTGTTCCTGTCCTGAATTCCCTGTCTCAGTAAGTGACCCCACCTGCTACCACTCTGCACTAGTCATTCTAGATTGCCCTCTTTGCTTTGCCCCCTGTGCACTGAGTTCCTGGATTCTACTTGCTAAACGTGTCTCCTCCATTACATCCTCGCCATCACTGCCCAGGTACAGGCTGCCCTCATTTTTAAGTCTTTAATCATTTATCTGGAGACATTTTCACTAGTCTCCTTACCTGTGTCCAAGCTCTAGTCTTGCCCTTCCAATCTGATGTTCACTTTGCTGCCAGAGTGGTTTAACTGTCATCTCTGATTGCCGTTCCCCTGCTCAGGATTCTTCCTTGGCTCCTTAGTGCCAGCTTTCATTTGTTCATTTAATAAAGTATACCTGTATATTTTGGGCAGATGCTAGACTTGGCGGCCCTGGGATGGAGAGCTGAATAAAACAGACGTGCGTCTTACGCGGGCTGAATTTATCATGTAGTCTAGTGGGGGACACAGATTATTAATCACATAATCACACAAATAATTATATAACCACAATTGTGATAAGGGCCATAATGGAAAAGGGCCTGGTGCTGAAAGAGGGCGTGGGGAGCTGGTGTACAGGAGTGTGGGAGGGGAGGGAGAGGCTATGGTCAGGAAGGTGACCTTTACGCTGGGCCCTGAAGCATCGTTAAGGGCTAGCCAGATGTGAGGAATGTCAACTGATGTGCATAGGATACAAGGACCTTTGGGTATCTGGCCCTTACCTACCTGTCTAACCTTGTCTCTTACACTCTGCTCTGCATGGATTGCTGTCCCAATCACACTAAGGCCTCTTTCCCACCGTGGCCAATTTCAGGTCTTAGCTCAAACAAAAAAATTAATTTCTCTGAGATGCCTCCTGTGAACTCCTGAAGGCAGATTTAGGGGAAAGAACACCTCTTCCAGCCTCCTTGTCCCTTTGAGAGGTGTAAATAATGTGGGGCAGCGGCCTTCCTATTACATCCAGTACAGGCATTAGGGGCCGTTTCTTGGGCCAGTAAGGGGTGAGGGTGCCGATATCAAACTAAGATGAGGAGGTAAGTGTACAACCCCTCTAAAATATAAGACTCTCCTGAGACGGAAGCCATTTGTGAAAAGTTGGGGGAAAAAATGCTGGGGTGATTTTGATCCCACTCACAACTTGCTAATATGTATTATCGCCTTTTGACTTCATAATAACTGTCCAAGGTGGTGATTATCTTTGTTTTATAGAAAAAGACATGCCTGTTGGCAGAAGTTGAGTAATTTGTTGGGCTCCATGTCCTGTGGTACTCTTTCTTTCTTTCTTTTTTTTTTGTGGTACGCGGGCCTCTCACTGTTTAACTACAGGTTAAACAGTTCTCTCTTTATTGGTATAAAGCATTATGAGTACTACAGAAGACATTTAGAATGAGAATATTCGATCTACAGTTTCAAGGCTTCATTTTATCCTTTGTTCCCCTATTCTGTGAGCATTTGCTAATCCTCTTGTGAAGAAAAATGCTTTTTCAGAAACAAATGGAGAGAATGTAATATGCAAAAGTACATTAAAATTGCAGCTTTGGTAAGGATAAATTTTTTTTAAAAATAAATTTATTTTTGGCTGCTTTGGGTCTTCGTTGCTGTGCGCGGGCTTTCTCTAGTTGCGGCGAGCAGGGGCTACTCTTCATTGCAGTGTGCGTGCTTCTCACTGCGGTGGCTTCTCTTGTTGCGGAGCACGGGCTCTAGGTACACAGGCTTCAGTAGTTGCGGCACGCGGGCTCAGTAGTTGTGGCTTGCGGGCTCTAGAGCACAGGCTCAGTAGTTGTGGTGCACAGGCTTAGTTGCTCCGCGGCATGGGGGATCTTCCCGGGCCAGGTCGCGAACCCGTGTCCCCTGCATTGGCAGGTGGATTGTTAACCACCGCGCCACCAGGGAAGTCCCAAATTTTTTTTTTTTTCTTTTTTTTTTTTTTTTTTTCAGTACGTGGGCCTCTCACTGCTGTGCCCTCTCCCGTTGCGGAGCACAGGCTCTGGACGTGCAGACTCAGCGGCCATGGCTCACGGGCCTAGGCGCTCTGCGGCATGTGGGATCTTCCCGGACCGGGGCACGAACCCGAGTCCCCTGCATCGGCAGGCGGAGTCTCAACCACTGTGCCACCAGGGAAGCCCAGTCCCAAATTTTTTAAAGCAGAAAATAGAATCTTCCTAAATTGTACTTAAATTACTTGCTTGGTGTTGGCTATTCTGTGCCACTGGGGAGGACTCTTGCCATAACAAAATTGTATGCAAACTCTGAAGGGGAAGTTATTTTCAAGGTGCCATTCAGTTTTTAGATGACCAGTAATTACCTGTCTGTCTTTTCAATGGTTATTTGCCTGCAGTTTCCTTTCTCAAAGAGCAGTTTCTAAACATTTCAAAAAGTTTTTAATGGAATTATTTATTTAACTTTAAAAAAAGTTTTACTGTGCAAAACTTTCTGTTACAAGTTATGTGAATCTTTTTTAATATTTATTTATTTATTTGGCTGCGCTGGGTCTCAGTTGCGGCATGCGGGATCTTTAGTTGCAGCATATGGGATCTAGTTCCCTGACCAGGGATTGAACCCGGGCCCCCTGCATTGGGAGTGTGGAGTCTTTGCCACTGGACCACCAGGGAAGTCCCTGGAATTATTAATTAATAATGTTTATTAGGTAAGTCTTTGGCACTTTGGTGGCATTAGGGCATTTCCTCTTTTTAGTTGATTGCTGGGTCAGGTAACTCACATGGCATGTCAGAATTGGAGGAAAAACAGAAATGTCAAAATAGATTTATTTTAGTGCTGTTGCTTCCCAGGAAATTAGAAAGGCCTACGTCAAAGGGGGAGGCATTGTATTATTTCAGGAAAAAATGCAGGGCCCACGAGTCAATTTAGGCAGCTCTTACTTGGGCATAGGACTGGGGCATAGGAAGTCCTTATCCTATTTGACCCTGCTTTCTCATCTGTTAAATGGGTATTATACTTCCATTGTATTCTTGGTTGTGAGGAATAAATTATATGACATATGTAAAGAATCCAGTGCATACATAGATTCCCAGTAGTTGAATTGTTTACTCTTTTTGAAACCTGCATTAAAACAAAACAGTGGGCAGTTGTGGCAGTAGAAGACATTTTTAAAACTTGAAAAGAGACAATGAAAAGAAAGGCCAACTGTAGTTTTGCTATAAGACTCATTTCTATATAAACCTATTTAGGTTAGTAATAGATTTTTAGGAAAGTACTATGGGTAATAATGAGAGAGATCTAGTAAGTCAAGACAAAAATTGGTGTTTATGGAACTTTGAAGTGAAGTGTTTTTAAATTGGTTTAAATTTTCTAATGACCTTATTCTTACGTCGCTCGCATCTTAAAACCTAGAGTTTTTGTCTTCTTTTGAGGCCTCATATCAGCTCTGTGATGTGAAGCTCCTTCTGTGCATTTTTAACTCTTTAATGGCACCTGGATTAACCTTAAGTATCATTCAGAGATAGATATGTGGTGAATTATTTAGTCTAGCAAGTTTTCCATTGATTTTGAGAAGCTAAGAGTTCATCACAGTTCCCTAAATGGTGAGCCACTAGGTAGTTTTCAAGATCAGCCTTCCTAACCCTATTAAACTTACTTCTACCCCACGGCCTAACTTCACTCACGTTGGTGTTCTCCTTTCGGAAGCCATATGCACTTCTCTGCTACCTGTTCCCCCACTGTCAGGAGTGGTGTCTCACTGCTCCTGGTGAAGGGTAAGGCCTGATCTGTGGGTTGCCCCGTCCTTGGGTATCCTGCCTTTGGTATGCTCTGCTCTTCCTTTGACGGAACTCACTGACGTTAACTTGTATAATTGATTGTCTTTTTATATGTAGATAACTTATTTGTAAGATTCTAAAGGACAGGGACTGTGTTGTGTTCTACACAATTAGGGCTCAGATGTTTGCTAATAAAAACAGACTCAGTGTTCCTGTTCCTTCCTCAGCCTGAAGAAATTGCATACTTTGTCCCTCAAGGGTGGTAGAATATTTCATTGAATATGTCTTGTTTGTTAAGATTACATAAATATGTATGTATATTTTCAGGGAAATTGGTTTACTTTATAAATCTCAATGGAAAAGTGAATTGAATGAATAATTATGTACAGAAATTCAAAATTTTAATAACGTCTGCCTTTCCTAGATTAAAAAGTAGCACACATCTGCTGTGAAAAATTTGAAAAGAACAGAAAAGCATAAAGAGAAAGAAAACTACAATTTTTTTTTTTTTTTTTTTGCGGTACACGGGCCTCTCACTGTTGCGGCCTCTCCCGTTGCGGAGCGCAGGCTCCGGATGCGCAGGCTCAGCGGCCATGGCTCACGGGCCCAGCCGCTCCGCAGCATGTGGGATCTTCCCGGACCGGGGCACAAACCCGTGTCCCCTGCATCAGCAGGCAGACTCTCAACCACTGCGCCACCAGGGAAGCCCCAGAAAACTACAATTTTACCAATTAACATTTTGGTATTTTTAGTATATATGCAGACAAATTATATGCTTTTAAAGAAATTGGGATCCTATGGCCATGAAATTTGGTATGTGAATTTTTTTACTTAATATTTTATTGTGACAATTTCCCATGAGATTAAATAGCTTAAAAATATAGCAGCATAGTGTTAATGTTGGGTATACCATTTCCTTATTGTAGACCTTTGATTATTTCTGAGATAGATAGATAGATATACTTTTTTTTTTTTTTTTGGCCACGCCATGCGGCATGTGGGGTTTTAGTTCCCTGACCAGGATTCGAACCCATACCCCCTGCAGTAGGGCGTGGAGTCTTAACCACTGGACAGCCAGGAAAGTCCCTGATTTTTTTTTCTCTCATATATGAATATCACTGAACATTGTTGAATATAAATATTTGTTCATGTCTTTATTTCTTTAAGACATAAATCTAGTAGTAAGATTATTAAATCGAGGATATTAATTATTTTAAGGCTCTTGATACAGGTATTGCCAAATTGCTTTTCAGAAAGGTAATTTGCAGTCCCAATAGTGTTAGAGAATCCCCAAATGATTCTGCCTTTTAAGTCAAAGTCAATGAAACGTTAGGTGCCAGTATTTTTGTTAATGGATCAATTTATTTTTCTTCTTTTCCAGCATTCTTTTTTGACCACTTTTTCATGACCATCTTTGTCACAATATCAGTGCGGGGGATGAAAAGACGATAGGGAGTTAAAGTGAGTTTTGACAGTATTAATAAAAGCTTTGGAAGAGAGATTTAGATTATTAAGTTTTTAAATTCTCCATAACTTCCAATTTATATTCTGTTTTCCTGGCAAAGGAGTAATTGTGGGTTGGCTTTATTTATTTTGGAGTAATTTCTACATACCAACTTGTGCTTAGGTCATTATTTATTATGTGAGCACTTTATACCAGGGCTGTCACCATACTAATTTTTTAAATCTCACTTTACCATCAGGTAGAAGTGGTGACATGCTTATTAACTTTTTTGGGTTTTTTTGGCGGTACGCGGGCCTCTCACTGTTGTGGCCTCTCCCGTTGCGGAGCACAGGCTCCGGATGTGCAGGCTCAGCGGCCATGGCTCACGGGCCCAGCCGCTCCGCGGCACGTGGGATCTTCCCGGACCGGGGCACGAACCCACTCCTCTGCATCGGCAGGCGGACTCTCAACCACTGCGCCAGCAGGGAAGCCTGCTTATTAACATTTTTCATCACTTTAATGAGAGGCAATTCTGTTTAGGAATTTGAACTTATTATCTGTGCTGCTGCTCCAGGTTTTGTGGCTTGGATTTTTTTTTCTACAAATACTAACTGCTGCTTTCCATCAGTTAATGGATTGCCTGACTCCTGAATTCATTCAAAAATTCCTTGATGTGTCCTGGAATATAGCTTGTTTACTTAGAGGAAATAAAGATGACTTAAACCAGCACTTTAAGTGATAGATCTGTGTTGGCAACCCAGTCACTGCCTCAAGAGACTGGAGCAGGCTTTTCAGCCTGGCATTCCTGGTTACTTCAGTGGCCCTGAGTCCATTAAAATTGACTACCTCAAAGAAAACTTGCAGAACATACTTCAATAGGCAGTTACCTTCCCTTGAAAAATACTTTATTAGACATTTGGAGGTACATTTTTGTCTATTGGGACATTTCTCAATAAATGGTTGACTGAAATCTTCTAATTTGTAGTTTCCATCTTGATTCCATTCAGTGGCTACAGACTGATACTACCTGATACCCACATAGTAATATTCAGCCAATCCAGTGAAGAACTGTGGATTCTTCCGTAACTTGGGAGGTGTTGACCTGTTTGTGGTTTCTTCTTTTTTTTTTTTTAATTTCTTTTTTGGCTGTGCCCCGCTGCATGTGGGTTCTTAGTTCCCTGACCAGGGATCGAACCCGCGCCCCCTGCAGTGGAAGCGCAGAGTCCTAACCACTGGACCGCCAGGGAATTCCCTGGTTTCTTCATCTTTGATTTATAGCTTATATTGTTAACACCCAGGAGGGGGAGTGCTGTTCTAGAAATGTGGAATGTTGTTTACTTTGGATGAAAGGAGCAGCAGTGGTGACTGCCACTGGGGTTGTGTTTAAAAATAAGCTTGATCTGGAGGTTGTTGATGTTCCTGGAGGATTGAGTCTACTGTCTTCTTTCCAGCCTGTACCATTTTTGTTGTAGGTATCTTTGAAATTTTAGCAGTTAGATCAGGGCAGTAATTTTCATGGAGAGCGTGTTAGTTCCTTCACTTAAGTTGGCTTTTCTCTAAACATACGTTTAGTCCGATATTTCCCCTAAGTAAGAGTAACAGTGTTCATTTTTTTCCCCTAAGTAAGAGTAACAGTGTTCATTTTTTTGGTGTTTGTAAAAGATACCAGATAATTTCCATGTATAAGAAGCTTAAATGCAGTTTTAGCGTGGCTTTATAAAAACTCATCTTTTAGCTGTATGTACTGGAGGGAGGGTATTGGCACAGATACTCTTTTTCAAGCATGTAATTTGTTTGGGAGGTTTTTGTGTATTTGAATATTCGTGGTCTGGTTTGGGGGGGCATTTGTAATATCCCGAAGTGTAGAGAGGCTATAGAAGTAGCCTCACTTTTGCACATGGCTCTTTGTGTGACCGGCTTTCTCATGCCATGGACTGGTTGATAATGAGTATCCCCACGGAGCCACCTTTGCTCCGTGTGCTCTTCCTCACCTCTCCTAGGGAGAGGTGTGAGTTGGAGACCTTTGTTTGATATACAGACCACACTGCAGTGGTGAAGATGTCAGTGAAAAGCCAGAAGTGAATTTTGACAAGAATAACAGGGTGAATTCCGACTTGACAGTAGGTTTAACAGAGGCTGGTTTTACAACTGTTTTCAGCAGCTTGCAAAATGTGTGTAGGGCCGCCCACACTTCCTTCCTCTTCTCCAGCCACACCCGCACGCCTCAGTTGCTTCTGTTCTCTTTAGTAAACTGGGAGAACATCGGTGTGTTCTTGCAACACATACTAGTACTTGTTTCTCAAACATGGATTTCCATATTATAAACACCCTCTCCTGGATGGCCTGTTTCATTTAGGTCCTGCCTAGCTATATGCATGTGTGAGCACATGCTGAATAAGAAGACTGCTTTAGAATGGCCTAATTTAGTGCTTTTGCTGGTTTAAAAGATGTCATCTTAGCTATGCAGTCATTAAAAATAGTGATTTAGAAGAACTTAGTGCATGCAAAAATATTCATCCTATAGTAGAGGAAAAAGTAGTCATAAGACTTCATATACAATATCTTAGCTTTGTAAAGAAGCATAGGTGTAAAAAATATATACTCAAACCCGAAGAGAGGTCATCCTAGATGAAATTATAGGTGTTTTTTGTTTGTCTGTTTTTAATCTGTGGTGCTTTACTTGTTTTGTGGAGAGAAGTACTTAGAAAATGGTTACACTGCTCCCCCCACCCCTCCAATTTATGTGTGTGTGATCCCATTTTATTAAAACCTTTGTGTCTGGCATGTATTATACATAGAAAATAATTTGGAAGGCTGTGTCCGAAATGTTAACAGAGATAATCACAGAGGATAGACTGATGGATAATTTTAAAAAACTTTCCTCTCTTTTTGCCAATATATATGTTCTGATTGTATTTTTTTCTTACACTGCATAGATGTTTCTTTCATAATTGAAGCAGAAATACTAAAAGGAAAATAATAGGTCAAGTGAAAAAAGCAGAATACAAGATACAAAGTTATATATAGAATGATCACAGCTTTATAAAACAAAATAAAGAAGCTGTATATAAACATTTGCAGAAAAACCACCAAAACATTAATAGTGCTGATCTTGTGTGATAGGACTGTGGATGCCTCTTTATTCTCTCTACTTCCTATTTTGTATTTTCCATATTTTCTATTAGAATAGGTTACTTTGATAGGAAAAATATAAAGGAATATTTAGTCCTTTTAAAAAGGATAGACTTGATAGAATGTCATCGTAGTATCATTTGAAAAGCAAATACTTAGATTTTTGTGGGATGCTTTATTGAAAAATCATCAGACTTTGATACCCAACTAGAGATTAGTTTATCAACACTCATTTCCAAGTTAATACATTTTAGGAAACTAAGCAGTGGAAGATTTCTGAAAACAGAAGAGAGACGATAGCTCAGTAAATTCAGTCTCTTGAAGTAGAGTGGAAGACTAAAAGAATTTCTGCTTGGGTAGGGGAGATTACCATCAGTATAACAATGATAGTGGTGGTGGTAGCTAGTATTTACTGAATGCTTACTCTGTGCCAGGCTTTATTTTAATCACTACCTTTATTAATCCTCACCACAATCTATGAGGTGCTCTTGCTACTGACATTTTCTAATGAGGAAACTGATGGTACAGAGAGATCAGGTTTTGCTCAGGTCCAGTGACTTGTGGCTGGTGAGCTGGGATTCAGATCCAGTCATTGGCCTTCAGAACCAGTCCTCAGCCATGAGGGACCATCGCACTGCTTGGCCAGAGAGACTGTGGGTGAAACTGGCTGTTGGAAAGAGAGAAGCAGGCATGGGTAATGGGAGGAGCTACTGTATCCCACTTGGAGCTGAAGGACCAGGTAGGCATCCCAGGGTTCACTTCTCACTAGAAGTGGGCCTGTGCCCACGGCTTTGCTGGCCTCGTCTGTGTGGTAGCAGCGTCTCCATCTCTTTTCATCCCCTCATTCCCAGAAATAAACTTGGTTTCACATCCACCTTTCCTTCTTTCTTTTCCCTTTCCTGCTTTCCCCCACCTCTTTGTACTCCCTTTCCCCCAAGCTCCTGTGAGCTTGAGTTTAATGCTTACCTGGACGAACTCACCTGTGTGGTGTATTGTGTAAAGTGCCTTGGCGTAGTTTGAATGTTTGGAACTTTGTTTGATATTTCAGCGTTGAGGAAAGGCCTGCAAGGCTGCCTCAGTCAGTCAGTATTCCCTCACTGTGCCGTGAACTTAGATATCAGTGATCCTCTCACGTTCTCTTTGTTCATAAAGTTTCTTTTTTACTATCAGATGGAAAGCCTCCATGCAAAGGTGTTTTGTGTTGTGTGTTCTCTGGTGCTTGTGTTGATTTCTGCTGCCCTGCTAGAGGATGGTGTGTTGGGAAGGTTGCCCTCCTTGGCTGTTGGAGTGGGGGTTTCATGAGGCCAGAGGGCATCCTGCAGGCAAGTGGGGCTCCCAAGCCAGGCTGAGCAGGCTTGGAGCTGCAGACTGCTGCTTACAGGGCAGGTTGAGCCTCCTTGTACCTACCTTGCAGGCTCCTAGTGAGGATTCGGTGCAGTGAGGATTCGGTGCAATGCAGATTCGTGCTCGTTACCCAAGAGGCATTTAAAAATGGTGACTTTACTGTTGTTCGTTATTATAATTTCCTCCTTCTTCCAGTGCAGTAATCCTTCTGACCTGCCTACCTGGACGAGTCTCCATGTATCTGTTCACTGTGACATTCCTGTTGATTAAAGATTCCTTGAACGGGTTGCAATTCATAGAGGAGAGAAAATGGGAGACTGGGTCATGGAAGACAAATTTACCATTTTTATATGTTCGTCTGGATCCAGCCTGAGGGTTTATATTTTAACTTTAAGCAAAGTTAAGTAGAACTAAACTAAAATCTTTTTTGTGTTTTCTTTTAGGAGAAAGAAGCACCTAACGAAACACAGTAATAACAAGGATTATTCAGTATGCAGTTGGCAGGGTATGTCTTGGAGCTGGTGCAGAGTCACCTTTGCTTTATATAACCCACATCTTAACATTTTCCATTGGTGTTCAAAATGATTTTCAGGCACTGCAAGATCCTCCAAGATCAAAAAATGATTTAATTATTTCCTGTGCTAACTCAAAATATACTCGATAGGAGGGTTAAACAGTGTATTCAAAAAGATGTTCAATAACAAGGATATTTTTCCTCCCAACTTTCAGTTATACATAACTTCCTGTTTTGAGGTATACAATTGTAGTTTCATAGGCAGTGAGCAAGGGATATGTGTACCCAGAAAAGTACCAAAAAAAGTAAATTCTTTGATAGTGAGAGTATCATTTCATTACAGGGTAGTCTTGTCATTAAGAAGAGACCCTAGGGCTTCCCTGGTGGTGCAGTGGTTAAGAATCCGCCTGCCAATGCAGGGAACACGGGTTCGAGCCCTGGTCCGGGAAGATACCACATGCCGCGGAGCAGCTAAGCCCGTGTGCCACAACTACTGAGCCTGTGCTCTAGAGCCCGTGAGCCACAACTACTGAGCCCACGTGCTGCAACTACTGAAGCCCACACGCCTAGAGCCTGTGCTTTGCAGCCACTGCAATGAGAAGCCTGCACACCGCAACGAAGAGTAGCCCCCACTCGCCACAACTAGAGAAAGCCTGTGCACAGCAACAAAGACCCAACTCAGCCAATAAATAAATAAATTTTTAAAAAAGGACCCTATAAGATTCTTCCCTTTGAACTTGCTAGTAGATTAAAAATTATTTCATTGTGCCCTTTTGCTAACACAGTACTAGGAGGAGAAATGACAGGGTGTGAATAGTGATTATCTCTGGGTGTTTAAGACCCTGAAAAAAGACTTTTCCCCTCATCTGTATATTCATTTATTACTTTTGTAATAAAAAAAAATCTGTAAAAAAAATGAATTAAGTTAAAATTCAGACAATCTCAGATTTACTTGTAAAGTCTGATTTATATGCCACTGTAGAATACATCTAAACTAAAGTGATAGATGAAAAAAAAATATTAGGTAACTTGGGGGCAGCCTGAAGAAGTTTGCTTTGAAAGCGAAAGTTGCATTTGCAAACTCATACAATAGAAACATAGACTTGGGTAGAATTTTAAGAGTAATTACCGCCATTATAATTAATTGAAGTTAAAGATTTAAAGATAGTTTTCTGCCCCCTGGAGTTAGCTTAGAGTTTCTATATTTGAAAATTAGACATGCCTGAATTAAACTTTCTTTTGGGAAACTACTTGGATTTTCCTGTTAATCTTATAAAGATTATTAGCTCAGATGACAAGGATAATACATAGTATAGAATACATAGTATAGAAGAAATTTGCTTTTTCTCCAGCACCTGTACATAGATAGTATGGGTTTCTTATTTTAAAAAATCTTAATAGGATTTTGTTTCTGAAATTAATGCAGAAACAGTGTAGCATAGTGGTTAAAAGCACAGATTTTGGTGTCAGGATAGCCTTGGGTTCAAATCCCACCTCTTTTACACACTGGCCCTATAGCCTAGGCCAAGTTACTCGTTATTTTTGTGCCTCAAAATGAGACTAATAATCCTATCTCTGAGGGCAATTTACAATTAAAAAAACAAATCACTCAGAATTACTCTGAGGTTAATTTACAATTACAGAAAAGCTTGAGGGGGCCCCAGATACGTGATTCAGATCATTTCAGTTTGCATGGGAGAATGACTATGCCTCTTTTATAGTATTTTAAGTCTTAAGATATTATTATCCTAAATATAATATTGTTAAGAGTGGCCAAATGTTTCTAAGAGGTGTATGCTTTGAAATAAGAATTCAGTTTGAACCTTAGCTTTAGCATGTACCTGGAACACAAGTGTTTTTTGGCTATAAAATGGAAATAATACTGACCTCTTAGGATTGTTAAGATCCAATGACACAATCCAATTTGATTCATTTTGTACAAATACATATAGTAGGTCTTCAGTAAATGTTAGCTTTTCTTCTGTTCTTTTAAGCGAAAATGAGATTTAAAGATATTTAATGCTAGTGCTTAAAAAGAAAAACTACCTTATTTTATGTACAGTTTAGTTTTTTGGGATATTTTCACCAAAGTGGAGTAAATGCTGTAAGTACTGTTCTTAACAAAAAGCAACTGAAAATGTGAAACTGTATACCAGGAGCATTAGAAAAGGCTTCACTGAAGGGATGAATGTGCACTAATAGGAAAGATCTAGTCTTGGGAGATGGCTGTATTTTTCATTGGATTTTGTTATTTAATTCTATTAAGTTTTGGTCAGAAAAAATAATAGTGGGAGTTCAGTCTGTGAGATTTAAAGTGATGTCTTAACTTGTATAATTATATACATTTAAAAATTTTTCTGAGTCAGGGTCATTTATAAGAACCTATTTCTATATTTTAAGGTTTACACTATAAAGGATGAAAATTTTAAATTCCATATGAAATGAAGTCTTTAAAGCCAAATGGTCTTTAACAGTTAAATGGTTTAAATGCATGCTTGTCTGTTCTTGAAATATAAGCAGATCATAGTAGGTTTTGTTTGAGAGTTGGAAAACCGTAATAAAGATAAGCATAACTGATAAGCACAAAGAGTATCAGTCAGTCAGCAAATAATAAGCACCTACTGTGTGCCACTTACTGTTCTAAGCACTAGTGATGCAAGAGCAAACCATTGCCTTGTAAACATTTTGAAAAAAAGTTGCATTTCAAAATTTAACAAAATTTTAATTACTTGCTGTATGACTGTTCTAGGCATTAGGGGAGGGTAGAAGTAAAAAATATTGATAGAACCATAGACCCCTCAGGAACCTTGCAGTCTCAGGATAAAGGTGGTGTATACAAAAACCTATAGAATAAGACCGCCTGGGATGGAGATGTCCCATGGTGCTTTGGAGATGCAGAGAAGAGAAGGCAAGGTAATACCACCTGGGAGAGTTAGAGAAGCCTTTATTGAAGAGATTTTAAAGGAAATAGTGCTAATTTGGAATAATAGGAAAAAGTTGTTGGTTTCTGTCCAAGTGTATATTCTTTGTGTTTTCCCTTTCTTGTCAATCCCTGACTTCTTTTTTAAGATAGTAATAGAAATTACTTTTGGAAAATATTCTTTTCAAACACATCTTATCAAACTTGCCAGTTTTCTTATTTCTGACATCACCAAAAAATTGTTTCAACAAACTAACTTTTTATCAGTTTGCAAAATGAAATGGTATTTAAATTATCAACCTTTATAAAGTAAATCCTAAATGTGTAAATAGGTTGTTATAAATGCCCCTGACTCATTTTATGTCTCAGTATATTTATTTCAAGCTTCTCTTAAAATTTAAAGAAAAATGAAGCTATAAAAGGAAAAGTCACAGAAAACTTAATTTTATTTCTCTTATTTTTGTAGATGTCCATGGCGACATTGAAAATGAATTCCTTATTTTCACCAGATATATGAGAAGATCCATTTTAAACAGTCTAAATATTTTTTCTTCCGTTGGACCAGCATGGCAGGATTCAAGCGAGGGTATGATGGGAAGATTGCTGGATTGTATGATCTGGATAAAACCTTGGGTCGAGGTCATTTTGCAGTGGTTAAACTTGCCAGGCATGTCTTTACAGGTGAAAAAGTGGCAGTAAAAGTTATTGACAAGACAAAATTGGACAGTCTAGCCACTGGTCATCTTTTCCAAGAAGTGAGATGCATGAAACTAGTGCAGCATCCCAACATTGTACGCCTTTACGAAGTTATTGACACCCAGACCAAACTATATCTTATTCTAGAACTTGGGGATGGAGGAGACATGTTCGATTACATAATGAAGCACGAGGAGGGACTTAATGAAGACTTGGCCAAGAAGTACTTTGCTCAGATAGTTCATGCCATATCTTATTGCCATAAACTCCATGTGGTTCACAGAGACTTAAAACCCGAGAACGTGGTCTTCTTTGAAAAACAGGGTCTTGTAAAGTTGACAGACTTTGGTTTCAGCAACAAGTTTCAACCAGGGAAGAAGCTCACTACAAGCTGTGGATCTCTTGCATATTCTGCGCCAGAAATTCTGCTTGGTGATGAGTATGATGCACCTGCGGTAGGTAGGTAACCTTCCAGTATCTGCCCTCTTGAATTCTCCTGGCTAGAGTGTAGTTGGTCAGATCTGTTGTTGTTGGTATCAAAATAATTTCTAAGAGAATTTCTGTTAAATGGGTCTTAGTTAACGGATTGGGTTTCACGAATGCCATGTTTCTCTAAAGCTGGCAATGAGTTTATTTTACCTTTTAGGTGGCTAATGTCTAAAGTGTATTTGTCAGCACAAAGGAAAATGAGTAAGTTGCTAAGGTAACCTCTCATCTGCCCGTTTTAATTTTTATTAACGTCTGAGTACTTTTGCTGTCTTCTGAGATACTTCTAGTCATCTCCTTCCTGTGAATACTTTTTAACAGTCATGAGACCCATATTAGACAGGTACTGTGAATATGACAGTGCAGTGTGAAGAACTGGGGCATTGGAATCATTTATTGTGACCTTGAACAGTGTACTTGACCTCTCTCTGCTTCATTTCCTCATCCATAAAATAGAATTAGATCAGATACAGGTATCGTATGTTATCTTGTTTACTTTTCACAGTGACTGTGTGGTGGTTATTGTCCCTCTCGTTGTACAGAATAGGAAATTGATATACAGAGTGCCTGCTGTGTGGTGGATTCCAGAATAGTGGTAGCATTCGGCATTCCCACTGACCCTCTCCCTTCACTCCAGCACATTTTCACACTCTCGCTCACTTGTCATGAGTTATTTAGTTGTGGTAGAAGGGTTTATTGGTTTTCAGTTTGTGTCAACTTCGTCCTCTTGGGTTCATATCTGTTTTGAAGGTCATTTAGGAATTTACTTTCAATTTTTAAGGATTTGTTAATCTGAAGGTGTGGTCAGCTTTTAAAATTTTAGGTTTAGTCTTGGAAAAACGTACCCTAATATTACATGCACATGATATCAGACTTCATAGATATGAGCCTTCCATTTGCATTCTGATCATTTAAAATGCAGGTTATAGAAGATTAAAGACACACATTGAAGAGTGCTGCTCTTACACTGAATACTCTGTACACCAAGACCTTGTTTTTCATGTTAGACTATGTGTTCTGGAAAAGAAAGGGTTAAAAATGGTTTCTGCACACTACAGATAACCAGGCTTCACTAAAGTCTTTCATTAGAATATTTGAGGCAGAGGTTTTTGATTAGTGGAGAGGCTCTAATCTGAAAATGAGGCCCAGAATATGCAGAAGAGGAAACATAAATGTCTCAACATGAAAAGGATGTTCAACCTCAGTAATAATCAGGGAAAGGCAAATTAAAACCACAATAAGATATTTTCTTACTTTTCACATTGAGAAAAACTAAAGTCCGACAAAACCAAGTGTAGATAAGACTATAGAACATCAGGACCTCTTGTACTTTGTAGATGACAGTTTGTCAATACCTGGTAAAGTTAAAGATGTACACATCCTGAGACCCAGCAGTTCTGCTTCCTGTGTACGCAAGAGATCGTCAAAGAATGTTTTTAGCAGCATTGACTGTTCATCAGCAGGAGAATAAATTGTTCATTATTCATATGGTGAAACTATAGCTTGGTGAAAATTAATAAACTATGTCAGCATGGCTGGAGTTCACAAACTTGTTTAAGTGAAAAAATGAGTGCAGAATACATACAGTATTATAACATTTATATGAAAGTTTAAAACATACAGAGCAGTATGATATATTGTTTAGGGGTCCATGCACATGCAGTAAAGTATGAAGAACACAATGAGATCAAAATAGTTACTTCTAAGGGGCAGGCATATCTAGAGGGTTTCTGTATTGGCGATGTTTATTTCCTAAGTTGAGTAGTGAATATGCAGGTGTGCATTGTAATATTCTTTTTTTCTCCCCTTACATCATAAATATTGCATAATAGAACTTTAAACAAGTTTTTAAAAAGGAAAAGAAAATCGTTTAGAAGGATAATCACCAGTCTGATAAATGGTTAACTTATGTTGGTGCAGTAGAATTGGGTGGAGTTCATTTTCTTTATTTGTATTTATTTCCATACATTCTGTGTAATTGTGTGATTGAATTTACTACAGAATTGCTTTAAAAAACAAATGGAAAGTTATCTCTCTGTTAATGTAGTATTAGTTTTTTATGCCAAAATCAGTGATTTTTCACAGATATTTAGCAAAATTAGTTGGGAATAAATATTAGAATCTGTCATTTAATTAAATTATCAGATGTTACTAAATAAAACAACTTCGGTTCAATTTTATAGGTAAGTATTTTTTTGAGTACACTGGTCCTCAACATTGAAACTTAGTTCAGAAATTGTGTATTTTATTATTATTTTCAAAGAATCAGATTTTGATTTTATTTAACTATACTGTTTGTTTTCTATATCATTACTTTTTCTTTCATTTTTATTAATTCTTTCTAGGACCTTTGAGTTTTCTTTTTGTTTTCTTTTTTAGCATCTTGAATTGAAAGCTGATTTCTAACAAAATATTTACATCTAAGGCTGTATGTTGCCTTCTCCCTCCATCTCTGGTAACATCCCAGGGGTTTCACTCTGCAGTCATTGTTGTTCATTGCTAAACTTTATCTTCTCTGCTTTTTTTTTTTTTGCGGTATGCGGGCCTCTCACTGTGTGGCCTCTCCCATTGTGGAGCACAGGCTTCGGACGCGCAGGCTCAGCGGCCATGGCTCACGGGCCCAGCCACTCCGCGGCATGTGGGATCTTCCCAGACCGGGCACAAACCCGTGTCCCCTGCATCGGCAGGCGGACTCGCAACCACTGTGCCACCAGGGAAGCCCTCTGCTTTGTTTCTTGTTTAGTTTTTTTGTTTTTTAAAAATTCAGAGTGGATACATTTATTTTTCCTTTTAACCATTTGGTTTTAACTTCTAATTTTAGTACATTACAGTCAATAGATATGCCTCATTGGTTTCTACTTTGGGAATATTTTTAGATTTTCTATGTGGTTTAATACATAGTAATTTTTGGTTATTATTCCCTGTATGATTAAAATTTTTGGTATGTACAGAATTTTTATAAATAATTAAGATTGTTAATTATGTAATTTGTTCCTTTGTGTCATTATGTTTTCTAATCTGTTACTTTCGAGAGAATTATGCTAGTCTCCTACTTTTATCTGTGAAGTTTGTATTTTAGTCAGTTTTTGCTTAGTACATGTTATTTTCAAGCTGTGTTAGGTATATAAACGTTTATATAATTTATTTTACATGGTGGGCTATAGCTTTTAGCAATGTGAAACTGCACTTATTTGCTTATTGCCTTCGATCCTACTCGTCATTTTGTTTTAGGTTTATCTTTCTTAAATAATATGTAGCTGGATTTTGTGTCTGTAATCTGTGAGTCAGACTTTTAATAGGTGAATTTAATCCATTCATATTTGTTTTGACTGGAATGTTTGGACTTATTTGTGCTGTCTTATTTTGTGTTTTTCATTTGCCTTATTATTACCTTTTTCCATATTTTGTTGGGTTATTCAAGTTTTCTTTGCTCCTCCTTCAGTGGTTTGCAAGATGTGCAATCCGTTTCTTTGTATTAGTGTCTACTCTTAATGTCTGGAGTTAATTGATATTTGTATCATTCCCTCTACCATACAAACAACTATAGTTTGCTTTCACTTTCCTTTGAGTAAAAGATTTTTTATTTGCTTTTATTTATTTATAAAAATATTTAATTTTGGACTTAATTTTACTGATTTCTTGGTTTACCCCTGAGTCTTCACCTTTCTGTCTTTCACTTAGATTATTTTTGTTTTGTTTGTAATTTTTTAGAGATGATTTGTGAGACGTTTGTCAAGTCTTTGTCTAAAAATGTCATCACATTTGAATTGTACTTCGGCTGCGTATAGAAATACATATTGAGAATCATTTTCTTCCCAACTTTGAAGATATTTTCCTGTCACCTTTTGTTTCTAAAGTTGCCAGGGTGAAGTCTGATGTGAATTTAATTTTATTTTCTTTGTTGGGCTATACATTTCATTTATCCTGTGAAGCATAGCTTCACACTTCTGGAAATGCTCCATTAAATGATTTTTCTTGGGTATTAATTCTTCTGTTTGATGCACTTGGTTCCTCTCTCATGCTGCCCATGTTTCATAGGTGCTTGGGGATTGTTAGTTGTGTGTTTATCTCTCTTTTTGAGATTCCCTAATAGTCTGTCTGTGAATATAATGTCTGAGTAGCCTCCAGTGTATGTGGGAGAGGAGCAGAGTGTGGCCTGGTGTCTGGTCTTACTATTTGACAGACTGTCAGTACACCTCTGCCCCTGGTGCCCACATTCACTCCTCCCACCGAGAACAAATACCTGCTTGTTCATGCTTGGTGAGTTACGGGGTGAGAGATATTGATTCATCCTTCTCATGGTTGTCTTGGTGCAGTTTCTTCCTGTTTCCAGACTGTGTCTTCTAGAAAGGAGCACCACAGACGCTCCTACCAGCCGGTTTCATCTTTCAGTCTGATCCCATGTGCCATCTACCTTTGCGATCAGATCTAGGGATTTGGGGGGAGAAGGAGAGCTAGATCTTGCTCAGTGAGCTGTTGATTCCAGTTGCCTGTGTTGGCTTTCAAGAATGTATATTAAGTTGACTTCACCTAGTTAGAAAGGAAAGATAGAAAATGATCTCTCTGAAAAATCCTGGAATCTCATCACAGTCTTTGGAATTCCTGTGGTAGAGATTGCAGTGCAGCAGTGTACAGGGTGGAAAACCCATTGTCACTGCTAATTACATCAGTTTAGATGATGGAAGGTCAGGCAGGGGATGGACCTGTCCCTGCTGGAGTCATGCACACGTCATGCTGTTGCTCTGGAGAGCTCAGGCTCTGCTGAAACTGTTGGGGACCTTGCTGCTAGCCCTGTAGGGGGCCCTTGTCGTAAGCCTCCAGGTGAATTTCTGGGCAGATGAGGGTTTCTTTTTTTCAAAGAAGTATTGGAAAAGACCTTACTCTGCTTTAAAAAACAAAACTAAAGTATGCTTTAAAGGTTTCTTCATTATAGAAACTCTAAAATGGGAAAACCGTTTCTTAGATTGTGGACAGAACTTTTCAGTTGTTGTAAAACCCTGCAATTGTTTATGTCTTTCTACTTCACTAAATTTTTAAAGTTTATTTTCAAGTTAAAATGAACTAAATTTGGTATTGAAAACTTTGTCACCTCACTTGAGATTCAGAGGCTTCCTGGGATGTTACAGCTCTGGAACTGAAAACCCCTGTATTAGATGCTTCCTAGTTTATAGACAAACTGTTTCAAAGATGAAATATTCAGTCTCTTCATTAGTTTATTATTTGCTAAATTAATATGCAGGAGATATCATTGAAAGCTAAATTATGTAAAACATGGCTCTATATTAATACAGTGCAAAGATCTGGATTTAGACTCAGTGTGTATAAGCTTTTTGGGATGTAAACAGAAAATCTGTATACACTTTACAATTTACAGTTCAGCATTTAATGGATATTATTCATTTGTGGAGTTATGAGAAGTGTCCTCATGCATATGAGTATGCAGCAAGCTAGAGTTCTTTTTATAAATCTGTTATTTTTCCTACATTAAAATATTACTCTTTGCTGGCTCTCAGTAAACTAGGAATAGAGGGGAACATTCTCAACTTCATAAAGAGCATCTACAAAAACCTACGGCTAACATCATACTTAATGGTGAAAGACTGAATGCTTTCATCCTAAGTTTGGAAACAAGGCAAGGATGTACACTCACCACTCTTATTTGGCATAGTACTGAAAGGCGTACAGATTGTAAAGGAGGAAATAAAACTATCTCAATCTGCAGATGACATGATTGCCTACGTTGAAAATCTCAAGGTATCTATCTACAGAAAAATTCCTAGAAACAGTAAGTGAATTCAGCAGGATCACAGGATATAAGATCAACACATAAAAATCAATTGCATCTGTATATATTAACAGACATCTGGAGACTGAAATTAAAAACACAATAATATTTACAGTCATGCGAAAGAAAATGTATACGTCTAACAAAACATAACAAAATAATTTATGCTGAAAAATGCAAAATGCTAATGAAGGAAATTAGAGGAGACTTAAATGAATGGAGAGACAAATCATATTCATGAATTGGAACATAGTACACATGTCACTTCTTCTCAAGTTGATCCATAGATTTAATGCAGTTCCTGTCAAAAGCCCTGCAAAGTTTTTGAAGACATAGACAACATTATTTTAAAATTTGCATGGAAAGGCCAAGGACCTAGAAGAGCTAAAACAATTATGAAAAAGAATAACAAGAGAGGAGTCACTACTGTACTACTCTGGAAAATAGTTTCGCAGTTTCTTATAAAACTAAATACGTACTTCCCGTACGACCCTGCAGTTGACCTCCTGCGTGTTTATTTTCACATGAAAACCTGTATGTGGATGTTCATAGCAGCTTTATTTGTAATAGCCCCAAACTGGAAACAAGCCAGATTGCCCTGGAATACTATGCAGCAATAAAAGGAACAAACTATTGATACAACAACTTGGGTGGATCTGAATTATGCTGAGTGAAAAAAGCCAATCTCAAAAGCTTATGTACTGCATAATTCCATTTATAACTCTCTTGAAATAACAAACTTGTAAAGGTGGAGAACAGATTGGTGGTTGCCTCGGGCTAGAGATGGTAGTGAGTGGTGTAGTTATAAAGGGATAGCATGAAGGAACCTTGTGATGGAGCACTTCTGTATCTGTTGTCGTTACATGAATCTACACACCAATGAGGGCATGTAAAACAATGAAATCCGAATAAGCTTTGTGGACTGAACCAACGTCAGTTTCCTATATGATACTGTGCTATAGTTAAGTAAGGTGTTGCCGCCAGGGAAACTGGGTGAAGAGTACATGGGACTTCCCTGTACTTTTTTTTTTTGGCGACTCTTGTGAATCTATAATTATTTCAAGATAAAAAGTTAAAAAATACATATTATTCATTGCCTAGAAGACAAGTATTCCAATGTAGGGCTTCCCTGGTGGCACAGTGGTTAGGAATCCGCCTGCCAATGCAGGGAACACAGGTTCGATCCCTGGTCCGGGAAGATCCTGCATGCCGTGGAGCAGCTAAGCCCGTGCACTACAACTACTGAACCTGTGCTCTAGAGCCTGTGAGCCACAGCTCCTGAGCCCGCATGCCACAACTACTGAAGCCTGTGCGCCTAGAGCCCGTGCTCCACAACAAGAGAAGCCACCGCAATGAGAAGCCCGCGCACTGCAACGAAGAGTAGCCCCCGCTTGCCGCAACTAGAGAAAGCCCGTGGGCAGCAATGATGACCCAACACAGCCAAAAATAAAATAAATTAAAAAAACAAAAAAGTATTCCAATGTACATGTTCCTGAGATGTTGTGTAGGGGTTGTTTTTACTTTATTTTTAACAGTAATGCCTGATTATGGTCTGGGAATGAAGCTCGCCATGATAGAAAAACACTGCATTTTTTCAGTGTTCAGGTGCATGCTAACAAATGTATTTTTATATTGTATTTTTAAAATAAAAACAATTGTAAAACTAGATAATCAGCCAGAAATTATCCTATGTCCACTGAGGTGAGAGCATTTAACCTTCACCATGTTAAAAATATGTACTTGCATTTATTTTAGAGCAGTGATTCTTAGCTTTTTCTGGTTCAGTAATGCCTTAAGATCTGATGAAGTCTATAGACACATCTTAGAATTGTGTTCATTTTTTAAAAAAATAAATTTATTTATTTATTTTTGGCTGCGTTGGGTCTTCGTTGCTGCCCACGGGCTTTCTCTAGTTGCAGTGAGCGGGGGCTGCTCTTCATTGTGGTGCGTGGGCTTCTTATTGCGGTGGCTTTTCTTGTGGAGCACAGGCTCTAGGCGCGTGGGCTTCAGTAGTTGTGGCATGTGGGCTCAGTAGTTGTGGCTTGCGGGCTTTAGAGCGCAGGCTCAGTAGTTGTGGCGCATGGGCTTAGTTGCTCCGCAGCATGTGGGATCTTCCCGGACCCGGGCTTGAACCTGTCCGTGTCCCTGCATTGGCAGGCAGATTCCTAACCACTGATAAAGGAGATGTGGCACATATATACAGTGGAATATTACTCAGCCATAAAAAGAAACGAAATTGAGTTATTTGTAGTGAGGTGGATGGACCTAGAGTCTTGTCATACAGAGTGAAGTAAGTCAGGAGAAAAAAACAAATACCATATGCTAACACATATATATGGAATCTTAAAAAAAAAAATGGTTCTGATGAACCTAGGGGCAGGACAGGAATAAAGACGCAGATGTAGAGAATGGACTTGAGGACACGGGCCGGGGGAAGGGGAAGCTGGGATGAAGTGAGAGAGTGGCATGGACATATATACACTACCAAATGTAAAATAGATAGCTAGTGGGGAACAGCTGCATAGCACAGGGAGATCAGCTCGGTGCTTTGTGACCACCTAGAGGGGTGAGATAGGGAGGGTGGGAGGGAAACGCAAGAGGGAGGAGATATGGGGATATATGTATGTGCATAGCTGATTCATTTTGTTATACAGCAGAAACTAACACACCATTGTAAAGCAGTTATACTCCAATAAAGATGTTAAAAAATATATATGCTAATTATATTTTGTATAATATTTGGGAAATCTTGGTGTATTTAAGCCAAGAGCTGAAGTTAAACTGGAGGCCACATTTAATGCGCTTATGGCAGCCATTCGTCGCTCTGCTCTAGTCCTGTGATTTAAAAGGATTCCTCCTCCCTATACAGATAGTGCAACCTAACCTAAACTTTGTGATAGAGCTTTGAAATAATCCAAAAAGATGTAAGCAAATCGGAAATTTTCTCTTTGATTAATGTAGATCTGCCATTATAGCCCAGACTATGAACTGATAATTCCTTGCTTTTATTTCCGACAAGCTGCTTGTGTACTTGCTTTTACAGTCCTTCCCAAGCTACACCAACTCTCAGTGTGTACAGTTTCATTTTTCTCAGTTGTTTATTAGATCCAGATGTCTTTGTAATGTTTCAGTATTTTCCGACTTGGACCTTTTCTTCCCAGAGTCAGAATCTGGCTAAATTTTATATTACTTATTCTTCTACTATTTGTCATTTAGACATATGGTCCTGATGAGTCCTAGATTAGAAGACCTTAGGCTTGTGTCAAAGTATTAGGCCCAAGTGTGGAGTTTGGGATTATATATTTTTAAGGGATGATCTGAGCCTCTTCTATGCGTAGGTAAGGAAGTTTGGTCTGCTTTAAAGTAGCACCTTGTTTGTTTTATTTGCATATGGGAGTGGGCATGGCCTTGGAACACTTCTCTGGCCTGAGCACATCCTGCTGTAGGTGACGCTGCCATGTGAGTAACAGACCGAGTGCTGTTCATCGAGGTTTTCTCTGTCCTTCTCAGCTTTGCAATCATCAGCTGTTTGCTGTTCTGACCAAGGTGAAAACCAGGCTTGCTTCCATCCAGTCCCTCCCCTGCCTTCTCTCCCTCTCCTGAGCACGTGTTTATGGCATGCTTAGTCCATGCCAGGGGCCCAGGATACAGCACTGAGCAAGGCGGATCTGGTCTCTACACTTCAGCGGAGGGATGCTGTTACCTGTTATCTCCTAATTAATTGATCACTGTCGTGCCAAGGGCTAAAGAGGAACTTTAGGCTTTATACACTCATGCTTGTTAAACCAGGCCCATACCCAGGCCCAGGGCAGAAACCTTGGAAAACTAAAAAAGGAAACACAGAACCTGCTTGTGTAAGTGTGCCCAGTATGAGCTGCATTGCAGCCTGGGGCTTAGGCCTAGTCGCACGGGTAGCATTTGGTTGCTGAGAACTGAAAAACATATCCCTAGAAGTGTGGCACACACCTTCCACAACCCAGCTGCCAAATGCAGGCTCGTATGCTCCGACAGGTACCTTTTACAAAGCATAGTGCCATCACTCGTCGTAAAACCAAAAGAAAAAATGAAAATCCTTCCTTAAACTTCCTGAAGATTCACATGCCTATGAGAAATGAAAATTATTTCAGAAATCACAATTAAAAATTGATCTGGCATGAACACTAAATAAAAGCACTTGACCTGGTATTAGTTCTGTCTTCACAATGTACTGGCTTTACAATGTGAACGTTGCATCATCAAGTATTTGAGAAGCAGGTAGCAGTGCCTCGAGTAAAATCTTTTGGGTTTTATAAATAAGCTGTTACTGAATTTAATATTTGAGCATGAAGTGTTAGAGGTGGTATAATCTATAGGTACCCTACAGATGGGTTTTTCAGGCTGACACAGCCATTGATTTCTCAGTGAGACGTCTGAAAAATATGATAGAAACGATTTGCGTGTTTTTGATGTTTTCCCTGTTGCATTTTTAGCCACGGTACTTATTGTTCTCACTGTGTGATAAGGCTGAGATCAAATGAAGTATGTGGTGACTCTGTTTTGAAAAGTATAACTTACTGTACTAGTGGTATGGTAAGATTTAACTTGGTGGTTCTCAGTTGATGACCCATCAGTTTTACCTGGGGGAGATTTAAAAAGAAAAAAAAAACCCTTGCCTGGGCAACCCTGCTAGAGATTGATTCTGATAGTCCCACAAGCAGAAGCTTTCATGAGATTCTCATATGCATCTAGCCTTCCCTACCGCTGATTCAGACGCATAGAATCAGATGTTTTTAGCCATTAGTGGAAAAACGATTCCCAGTATTTTAATTCTAATGTTCTTTAGATAATAAGCATTAGGGGAAAAAATTTTTTTAACCTTCGGGTTCAAAAGAGTGAGAATGTATATTCTTTTTGATGTTGAGAATTGAGTTTAAATTTCTCCCCTCCACCTCTCTCCACCTCCCGTCCCCCCATTTTTAGTCACATTCTGTGTTCATTTAGGGATAAGTAAGTGAAAACCAAATTTCAGGTCCCTTGGAAATGTTTTCTGATGCCTCTTCAGTGCCTGGAACTTGAAGCTAAACAGCCGTCAGGGTCCCTTGTCCTGAGGAGCCCAGAGACTGTCCTGCCTGCTTTCTTTCCACTGTGGTCGGAAGGTTGCCTCATTGCCTCATTTAAAATCGTTTTCTTCATCCAGAAGATTTATAGCACCTTTGCAGTTTTCTAAGGGCTCTGACTACTATTAACTAGACAGGGGTTTTGTTTTGTTTTAGGTGGACCGTAGTGCACCACTTACTCCCCCTAAAATCCTGTGAAAAGACACAGGTTTGCAGGGCTGGTAACTGCAGGTCCTATTAGAATAAAAACCGGAAGTTACTATTCACCTACTTTTCAAACTAGAGCCCAGCTCTGATCTGAGTCTTTGGGTATTCCGTCTGAGGAGGTAAGAGTCGGGCTGATATGCGTGAGTGCGTGTATCTTAGGAAGCAGGTAAGAGAAGGGATTTTGGAAGCAGCTTTCCTCTTCTCTGTTCCGTGCTGCTGCCCTTCTCAGATACTGACAGTTCCGGGAGAGGCAGCTTCTGGGGCTTGGGGCGAGGGCGAGTCGGAGTTGCCCAGGGGAGCAGCTTTAAGGAGAGCTGTAAGGAGGGGCTTTCTCGGGTCTGCAGCCCGAGGCGGCAGTCTCAGGTAACCCCGCCGAGGAGGAAAACAGTGCTTCTCAGTTCCTTTGAAAACTGGAGTCTGTTAGGTCACTCTTCTGCTCAGAACACCTTAAAGACTTCCCATTTCACCGAGTCAAAACTGGAGTCCTCAACTGTGGCCGCATGACCCTCAAGGTCGGCTCCCCCCCATTTCTTCCCTGACTTTCCCTCCCACTTTTCCCTGTCGCTGCCCAGCTCCAGCCACACGACCCGTCAGTCACCTTCCTCCCCCCAGCCCAGCCTCAGGGTCCTCCTGTCTCCCAGCCCCCTGCCCTCAGGCCTCACCTTCTCCCCACCCAGCCGATGTCCTTCCCCACTTGACTCATCTCTCTGTGCAGTGGGGGTAGGAACCGTTCCCGCCTTAGGACTGTTGTAGGGTTTAGGTGAATGAAGACCCCCTTCAGCCAGCAGCTCGAACTGTCTCAGCATGTCCTCCTTTGGAGGAGAAACACGACGCCTTCATGTTTCTGTGGGGCTGCATTGGCCTCATTTTCCTTCCTGAGGTGCTCGCTCCTCTGGAAATTTGTCCTGGGGGAACTTCTGAAATGCTGGATGCATGGGAAAACTGGGGGAAGGGCAGGCCTGTGCACGTGTGCTTTCCCGCTTGTGTTTTTAGTTGTGTTTAACTTTTAGAATGTTAGTTTTTTTTTGTTTTGTTTTGTTTTTGCCGTTTGCGGGCCTCTCACTGCTGTGGCCTCTCCCGTTGCGGAGCACAGGCTCTGGATGCGCAGGCTCAGCGGCCATGGCTCACGGGCCCAGCCGCTCCGCGGCATGAGGGATCCTCCCGGACCGGGGCACGAACCCGTGTCCCCTGCATCGGCAGGCGGACTCTCAACCACTGCGCCACCAGGGAAGCCCTAGAATGTTAGGTTTTTTGTGTTCAGGGAGTAGGTTGACTTCTAAAGAAGGGGTGTGTGTGTGTGTGTGTGTGTGTGTGTGTGTGTGTGTGTGTGTGTGTGTGTGTGTGTGTGTGTGTGTGTGTGTGTGTGTGTGTGTGTGTGTGTGTGTGTGTGTGTGTGTGTGTGTGTGTGTGTTCATGTTAGATTTAAAAAAAACAAATGAAAGTCCTGATGTTTATTTGATAACTGGTTAGTTTCTTGGAACTTCAGAAGAGTTGTTCAAAACATCCAAAACAGTAACTATTTTAATACAGAAATACATATGGAAACCGAAACCACTTATCTGCACTTCAGGTTGTAGCCTGGGAAACCTTTGGGGAGTTGAAAACAACATAAGCTGCTTGGGTGTTTTTTAAGCGTTTTATTTGTGGGGAGAAACATAAACCTGTTAAAGAAAAGGCTAGTTCACAAAACAAAATATAGTAGAACAAACTCAGCGACACAGGAAATTTGGAATCCTTTCAGTCAGAGTGCACATTGCTGAAGAGACTCAGAGCCCTGAATGGCCTGTGGAGTGACTGTCGTGTGTTTGAGAACTGCTGAAGGATGTGTGTCTGCTTACGTCAGGGTGCCGGCTTCCTCTCTCTCCCGTGCGCTCCCTGAGGTGGGCCTGGCGGGGCTAGTCAACCACAGGTCCCGCTTTCTGGGGAAACCCTGCCCAGCAGGTCCTGTCATGACTCCCAGGGTGGCTGCTTGGGCAGCGCTTTCACAATCACCTTAACACACAGAGTGTGGTTTACTTCTTTCAAGGACTATGGCTTCTGTCAGTCAGATCCTCACAGGTTAATGTGGGCTTCAGTAGACAAAGGTGGAGAGCAGACATGGCACAGGACACCCGGAGCTAGGCCAAGTTCACCAGCAGAGACTCCTGTGTGGAGCTGATGCTTCCTTACGGCTACGATGCCAATTCGTGCCCTTCACCCTTTTACATGTCTTAGTCCCATCATTCTGTATAGCACATTTTCTGTATAATCTACACTGTCTTTGGAAAACATTGGTGTATCTTAGCTAATTTTTATTGATTTGTTAGCCTGATGGTGATGTGTTTAAAGTTACATCCAGTATAGTATAAGACAGTGCCTAATTTAATATTTTAAAACTTTAATTCAGAATTGTTTTAAACCCTGGAACCTAAGGAAAAAATTGTGGGCCCTCAGCATTTGTGGCAGTGTCTGGTGAGTAGGAAAATAAGACTGAAGTGAGACCCTCTTCATAGATACACCTAAATTCTGGTGCCTGGGATGCAGCCAGGCACAGAGTAGGCACTCTAGTTTGTTGGATAAAAAATAATAGAAGGCTTGTGAATGGCTAAAAAAAGAGGGTGATGAGTTGCAGAGGACATATGCCCTGAGTGCCTTTTCCCTTTGGAATTGGATGGGGCGATGCCAAGCCTAGTCACTCCAGATGGCTCACTTGTCCCCCTTGTTCAGTAGTAAGATCCTGGAGAGAGGGAACTGTGTTTGTATCTGTGTCCCATCCTCATCTCCTGGTAAACACAGCAAGCTCTTAATGTTTGTTCAAATGAATAAACATTACAGAGAATAAGAAATGAAAATGTACGTTCTTCTGAACTTCTTTGCGAAGGTTAATGGTGGGCCCTCCATGGCTCCTCCTGATGACTTTGGTCACTTCAGTGCTCCTTTTTCTTGCCCCCTTTTTTTTTTTTTTTTTTTTTTTTTGCGGTACGCGGGCCTCTCATTGTTGTGGCCTCTCCCGTTGCGGAGCACAGGCTCCGGACGCGCAGGCTCAGCGGCCGTGGCTCACAGGCCCAGCCGCTCCGTGGCATGTGGGATCTTCCCGGACCGGGGCACGAACCCGTGTTCCCTGCATCAGCAGGCGGACTCTCAACCACTGTGCCACCAGGGAAGCCCCCTTTCTTGCCCTTCTATATATGTATTTAATGAGTCCTAGACTCACCATGAGTCTGATGAAAGCTGTGGTGCCTCTGTTCGGAGAGATGCAGAGGTGCAGTTTCTGAGGTGTTTTATGGACCACTGTGAAGCCCCTTTTTAGATTTGACCTTGGGGCTGAGTAAAAAGTGGGCCCACAACTTTCTGACAGAAGGAATAAGCTCAAGCACTTTCGAAATAAGCTTTGGGGCATAAAATATAGGTGTGGAATAGTGAGTGGCCTTGTTTTCTGTGCGTATCTAATTCGTTTTATATATTAGAGCTCTCATTTTCCTTATGTTTTTAGTTTCCTAGCTATGACTTGGGAAGATTGTAATGGAAAATTGGAGGTAAGGTTTTAGATAGGGCTACTTCCAAAAGGAACATCAAGTCATTGCAGGTACAGTGTTCTTTTTATTTTTTAAAACTAACATAGACTTAATCTGTAGGTATTTGGTGTGTTAGGTAAGATTTTTTTTTTTAAACCCATTTTGTGTTAACAGAGTTTGTATGTATGAACTCTTCACTGACCTTTGGAGGTTCTTGTTACCGTTTAAAAGAGACTTAACATGGATTGGGAGCTCCAGTAGATGCAGGGAAGCCCCTCAGATGGTGTGAACCCCATGTTCCAGAGTGTGATTCCCAGTTTTGTATGCAGTGGTAATTTGTTTCTAGAGGGCTGAAACTGGTTTAACAAATTCTTAAGAGACTAATATATACAGATAGCAGTTGACTGATATATGAGACATTAGATATCAGTTCACTGTAAGCTTATATTCTTGCATCAGAGTAGCTATATTTTCCTAACCTTACCTGGTTTTCAGGGTTTTAAAAATGATGTTATACCTAAGATACTCTTTTAGTTATAGTGTAATATAAGTTGATTGGGCTTAACCTTTTTCAGGAACATTTGTGATCCATTGAAACTCTGGAGGTCACATGATTCTTGTTTGAATTTCTGCCTTAGCTCTAGAAAGGGCTCTTTCCAATCTGGAATTTTAGTTCATCTATTCCTGTTGCTCCCAAGGCTTTAAAATCATGATTTCTGCAAGTTATCCTTTTGTTTCTAGTTATTAGAGCAGGACCTTCAGTCTGCTACAACCCATTATATTCTACCTGGAAGCAGAAGATTCCTAGTGGTTTTAAGTTAGTCCTAATTCTTTTTCTCAGTCATCAGTTTATGGGTGGCGTACAGTGCTGTCTGTCTCAAGGATAGTTGTATTATCAAGTTGTCAGTAAACAGCTTGATAAAAATTTCTTGGACTTACCATCTAGCTTCAGTATTAAAATGAACTCATCAATCAGCGGAGGCAAGAATAGATAGAGAATTTGTGTTCCCTGACTTGCTAACCTTTGACTCTTCCGGCTGCTATCAAGGGAGTGAAGGGAGTAGCTTTTCACATGGTAAGGAAGCTTTCTAAAATTGTTCTTGTGTTACTTTATGTAGGAGAAATGAGCTTCAGCATCCTTAGCTATCAGTGTCTCCTACCAATTAGGGAAAGTACTTATTGAGCCCTTTCTTTAGATTAGTTCCTGAGTTGTCCTGAACACAGTAGAGCACCAGAAAGCAAGCGATCAAAGGCTGCTGGGATGCTGAAATGGACTGCCCTCAGCCCATGTACAAAGCTCGTGTATTTTGTTTACAGTTGTCATTCAGGGTGTCACTCATATCCTTATTTATTAATTTTACATAAAACTCTAGCAAGTTGAATAAGTTTATTTTTGTAGCCTTCAGCTAATAGGTAGCAAAGGGACCTCTTAGAGGCCAGCACACTGATAGCAACAAGAGATGAGGAAGAATCAAGAAATCGTAATTGAAAACTCTTAAAAACATGATCTGCCCCTTTGTTACCTGGAGTCCAGGCTTTTATCTGGGCTTCTGGGTACTTTTGGAGGTAGAGGGAGATGCATGCTTGCCATGGAAGCAGCTCTGAAAGGGGAATCTTAGATGGAAGATAAGGTGGAGCTATCTTTTATAAGCCAGGTGGTTGTAACATTCATTCATCTCTGAAAATGAATGAACAGAAATGAACTGTGGCAGGGCCCAGGACACCAAGGGCAGCCGTGCCCGCTCTCCTGGAAATCCTCCCTTCATTGCCAACCTCTGAGGTCTTACGAGGATTACATTTCAGCACCTAGCACAGTGCCTGGTGAATAGTGGTGCCATGTACCTGCTGAACAGACACATCAGTTTCTGCTTTGTGGCCCTTTAGTGTAAGGACTGATGCCCAAGGGCACCTCTGCATCTTACCATGATTCTTTAGCTGGTGATTTTAAGTGAGGTAGAAAAAAGAAGAGGCCCTAATAATTTAAAATTCCTCCATTATCAGAAGGCATCGGGGAAGAATTATTTAATAAGTTATACTGGAATAATTAAATATTTCAAGAAGAAGGGATGATAGATCCCTACCTATGTCATATGTCACAGTAAATTCCAGGTGAATTCAGGATTTGTATATGAAGAATTAAGCCTCCCCCCCCCGCAAAAAAAAAAGTTGAATATTCATAAGATCTTGGCTTTTCTAAACAGGAATTATAAAGAAATGGTGATCGACTTGATTACAGTTTATGGGTACAGTGCATATATGTTTGAAACAAAATTATGATGGAAACAAACTGGGGAAATAATTTGTAATATAGTTGATAACTATTCTTACTGTAGAAAGAGCTCTTACAAATCAATGAGAAAACTCTCCTAAAGACAAGTGAGGAGTCGATTTACAAGTCATATGAATAGCCGATAAAGAAGGAAGAGGTTAACCTTAAGAGTAATTAGAATATTTGGGACTTAGTATAAAGCTACAGTAATCAAGACTGTATGGTATTAGCAAAAGGGTATGATCAGTGGAATAGAATAAAGAATCCATAAGTAAACCCACACATATTATTGGGTAGTTTCTAATAAAGCTAACATATGACCTAGCAAACCCACTCCTAAAACCCACTCCTAGGTATTTACCCAAGACTAATGAAAATTTAAATTTGCGTGAGCACCTGTACACAGATGTTTTTAGTGACTTTATTCATGATGGTCTCAATCTTAAATAAACTGTGGAACACCTGTGTAAAGGGACACCACTCAGCAATAAAAAATGATGAATTATTGGCACGTGCAGCAACATGGACAGATCTCAGAGGCATCAGTGAAGAAAGCCAGACTTCAGAGACTACACACTGTATGAGTCCATTTACAGGCAAGACTTTTGGGACATAAAACAGACCTGTGGTTGCCAGGGGCTGGGCTGGGAGGAGGAGTTGTTGACTGCACAGAGGCACAGGGAACTTTCTGGAGTGATGCTCTGTATCTCTGTCTCAGTTGTGATAGTAGTTCCGTGACTACATTTGTTAGAACTTGCAGAGATGCGCACTGACAGTGGTGAATTCTAGTGTATGTAAATTATACCTTGGAGAAATTGGGAGAAAATAATCAGGACAGTGCAGATTAAAACAAATCTGTTAATAATCTTTACCTATCTAATAGGCTAATATGAAAGATTGTGGTGTTGGGAATGGGGGAGCTTCCCCCAGGCTGCTAATAGAAACTTACTGTCATTAAACATGCATTTCATAATCTGAAGAAAGTAAACATTAACTTTTAAATACAGGAAATGTGTGGTTATATTTGAGCGAACTCTCTAGCTAAAGTTTTAATATGAAGGAATCTAAAAGTTATGATCCTATGTAGAACCAACCAGGTTGTGTTTATTGTGCTCCCTAGAGAGATGTGTTGATTTTTTTAATGTAGGAGAATAGCTTGTATACATTTTTAAACCACATGACTAGGCATTATGCAGGGAGAACTAACCAGAACAAACATTTCAAGAACTGTTATTTTGAATTTTGAATCTTTTTATAGCAAATACACAATTTTAAAGTTTATTTCTTTTTATCCTCAAATGATAACGTTAAAGTCTCTCGACAAGTTTAACATTTTAGGGAGTCTAGGGTAATGATGTGATAGGTTAAAGGTCACACCTCATTTGACTTTGTATCTCTGTGCCCAGAAAGCTGTGTTTGTTGCGTTTTGAAAGAGAACCCTCAAGAGTCAGCATATGCAGGTGATTTTTATTAACTGATAGTGTAATGGCTTGTATATTTGTCTTATGTTGGCACACCTCAATCTTACGCAAAAGGCTCAGTGTTTTTAAAATCAATATAAGAAAACATCAGAATATTCCACTAGCTATTAAACTAAAGATCAAGTTCGTGCAGGCTTCAGATTTATTCTTTAGTCTGCAGAGTTGGTATTGTTTGATTAGACAATTGACTTCGACATTTTTAGGTTTGGTACTGAACCTGAACATTTTTACTTTCTAGATCCGAGCCAGATTGTGAACTCACTTTGCATTTGTCATATTTGTGTCATAATCATGTAAAATCACTTCTTAAAACGAGATCCAAGTCCCTGAGTGTCCACGATGAGGCAGTGCTCCCGTACAGCCCGTCTTTGAAAAGTGTCCACGTTGAAATTTGTAGTCGAAGAATGAACTCATGCATGTTGCCATCCTGATGGCGCTTGTTTCCACATTTAAAAAAATATTTCTCATGTATGAACATTTTAGGCTTTGTGACTAGTATAATAAAATTGGACAAAAGTTAGAGACTTTTCTCATAAGCTTGTAAAAGGAAGTATTTAGGTTTCATAAGGTTTCTTTTTAATAAAAGATCTGATTTTGGGAAGGTGTGAATTTGTAACTGATTCTTGCTTCACCAGGGTGTGTAGAAATCAGTACTTTGAAGGATTGTTCTGAGGGTGGAAATTTCCAGGAAGCCAGAGCATCCAGGCTGACTTGGGGAATGTGCCCAAGGTGGGTGACTGTGGTGCCTCTGGCGTCAGGGTCACCTCCCCTTGAGAACCCTCAGGCTTGTCCTGAAGCAGGGGAGTAGAACTAGAGGGTGACCCAGCCAGCAGCACTACCCTGACCCCTTCCCAGGCTTCATGAGACCCAGATCCTCTCCCTAGACACCGTGGTACTGAGATACCACCAGGAAAACAGGTTATCCAGAGAGTCTGGACCCATATAACTCTGCCCTTTTTTCTTTCATCACATTCTGTAAGACTCTCAGGGGTACTTACGAAACATCAGTGAGTTCGTATTTGAGTTTTCTTAATCCTTGAAGGAAATTATTTGTGCTAAAAATGAAAAGTAATTTATTTCCTACTGTAGGTATTCATGCTATGGGCAGATTGGTCTATGAAGCCATTAAGGGAACCCTGTGGAACCGAATGCCCCCAGACCACAGGCTAAGAGTCACAGGCTCAGTGACTAGAGAACGTGTCTAGACTTTTTTTTTTAATATCTTTTACATTCCTATAAAGAGGTTTCTGCTTATTCAGTTAAAGTATGTACACATCAGAATATTAAGCACAGCTAATTTCTAATTACTTTTTTTTTACAAGTAATAAATGAATGTTCTTGTAAGGTAATTCAAATAATACAGAAATATATTTAATAAAAAGTATAAAATCCCTTTTGCTTTCTCTCGCCAGTCCCTCTCCTATATCTAAAGGTGTGTGACCATTTATGATCCTTGCAGACTCTGCAGTGATACATGTAGCACTGTTTGCCCAGACACCCTGTGAACGTCTCAGAAAGTACCAGAAGTAGTGGTGTCCACATTTTAAAGAAGAGAAAACTAAGATGTGAAGAAGTTGGGTGACTTGGCCAAGAATACATAGCTAATTCAATGGCCAACCTAGGTCTCGGCCGCTTTAGCCCAGGCATGCTCTTTTCCTTAGGCTATACTGAAAGAAATCACACAACTATTGTGTTTTAGCTTGTCTTATCTTTCCTTCTTCATCTGTGAAGTTCACTTCCTAACTGGTATCAAAATCAGGCTCGTAAAGTGACTTAGGAAAGAATGCCGAGTAGGAAGAGTGTCTGCTGCTTGTCTGGTGTGGATTTGTGCGAACGTGTATAGTCCCACAGTGTGTGACTGATAACCTTTGACTTCTTGAACTTTTCTCTGTTTTCGTGCGACTTAAAAAAACAAGTTTGCATAAGGCCTTAAACAGCTGACACTGCAGCTTGTCCTCATTGACCTTCACACCCCCGCACTGTACCCCGAGCCCTTCTTAGTCTCCTTTCCCTCTCACTAGCTGCTCACTGCCTCTGTACCTCAAACTTCCGCTTCATCTGCCTCCTGGGGGCTCTACCCAAACGGCATTTGCAGAAGTACTACTTTGTTTTATAGTTTCAGGCTCACTCCGTTCAGCAGACCTGTGTCGAGCAGGACTGCCTGGGTACAGGAGACATACTCTGCACTCACGGAGCTCTGAGCAGTGGAGGAGAACAGGAGAACATCTGTAGTTACAGCTTGCTGTGGTCATGCTGAAGTCACCAGCTGGCCCAGCTCCCCAGGTTGGAGGGCAGTGTGGGGAGACCTCAGGGAACGTCAGGGTCAGTGGTGGAAACCGCTGTGTCTAAGCACATACTGGAGTTGGCACGATCTCCCTGACGTGGAAGTCAGAGGACCTACGGAGTGTAGAGTCTGGGAGGTCTCCCGAGCTTTGATTGGGTGGGTGAAGGTGTCATTGACCAAGTTAGAATACAAATGAGGACAAATAGGTTTGGGTAAAAGATGATAAGCTTTGTTTGGGCAGCACTGATTTTTGAAGTCCCCAAGGCACATTTAGGTGGATTCAGGTCTGGGAAAGAAGTTTTTTCAAGTAGGTATGAGATGTTGACATTCATTCTCACTCTTTTCTTTAAAGAGAAGAAGTGATTCCTTGTTAAATAATACAACTTTGCTTCCAACTAGAGTGTTGATAAAACCAGAAATAATAGAGCTATCCTAAGACATGTCCACATTCTTCATTCCTCTTCTGCTTCAGTCTTACACTATTAGTTCAAATGACCTGACAGTTTTCTACTTTCAGAACGGTCTCTAGTTATGTCCCGTAGAAGCAGCCACTGATCTTGTTCAGAGCAAGAAAGAATCCTTGAAAACCAGAGCTCTAGGTGATTTTGAATGCAGGTGAGCAGTTCTTACTATGTAGATAGGAATTCACATCAGTGGACTGTAGAGATTAGGTTTCTGAATATCATACAAGAAACAAAGGCTCTAGGTTTTGTTATAGAACTCCTGGGACCTACACACTTCTGCAACAGTACTTGCTATTCTAAGAAAACATTCCCTTTAACATTAGTATTGGGTCATATGTCAGTTGCTAGTGACCGTAGTTGGAACTGCAAAGTGATTGCATAAATCCTGCCAGTTGTGAGTGGTGTTATAAAAGGTGCTGGTCCCTAGCTCATCTGTAGTGGTTTTAGAACATTCTATTCCTGTTGCTTGTTTCGTGACTCATGGCTACACTGATAAAAGAAAGCCGGAGGGAAAAAATAGAGGGTTCTGCTTAAAATCTTCCTTCTGGTCTTCCCATTTTTATTACTTTCTAATCCCTGTTTGTTCTTTTGCTGTCTAGATAATTCACTTCAGAAATTATTTTTCAGAAAACCTTTCAGTAGTTGTGACATTTTCCCTTCCACGCCCTTTGGCAATTACTTTTCCTCAAAGTAATCACTCTTATTCTGTTTTGTTTTCATTTTGATCTTTTGTTAGCCTGCCTAAATGAACTTAGTAACATAAACTCCACCTCCAACCCTAGAGATAGCATAATTCAATTGTATTATGATGAATTGACCTACTGAATGTTAGCAGATGAGACTTCAGTGCTCATTCTTGTGATCTTACTTCTGGCTACCTTGAGAGCCAGTAAGGGGACCGGTAATTCCCACCCTTTATACTAACTTCATTATCTTTCTACTCCTTCCCCTTCCATGAGTTGGAAGATTTTTTTTTTTAACCAAAGGAACTGTATTTATGAAGTGATGTTTTCTTTTTCTGTTATTAACCAAGGGTCTATAGCTGGGTCTGAAATAAAAACATGTGCTTCAGGTAGTAGTATCAACATTAAGTTTGATTTTTCAGATGGTTGATGTTTGTTAACCTGTGGACCTTTAGTATGAATAGACAATTCCACTGACATTTTTTTAAATGAAAATAATGTAAAGTCCCCGTTCCATGCTCTTTATCTAACTTTCCCTACTCATCCCTCCCCCCCGCCCCCAATTACAGACTTGGTGGATCCCTTGTGGTCCTAGGATCTCAAGCTTAGGCTATGATCTACGCCTTGGGAGTTTGTAGTTTTATTAGCAAGTTATTTTTTTTTATGGAAAAGGTAATTTAAAATATCCACTAAAATGAATTTTTATTAAGACAAGTACCCCCTCCCCCCCCTATTTTGGGTGAAATATCATAGATGATCTTTCTTGACTCCATTCTTAGTCCTGTAACACCAGCTGTGTAGTCCTGGGAACCAAACTCCTGAGTTATCACCTTTTTTTTTTTTTTTAACCTGAATTACTAAAAGGCCTTCCTTGTGTCTCCTGCCTCCCCCCAGTCTCTTAGTTTTTCTTCGCTGTGTTGGCTTTGTGCCTTCTTGAGCTTACCTGCTTTCTGTTTCTGTTACCTGCTGTCTGTTTCTCACAGTGAATTAGGAGCCCCAAAAGGGCAAGGGTGTCTTGTTTATTTTTGTGTTCACTGTGCCTAGACAGAGCCTGGCACAGGTGAATGAGAGCGGGGCGGCAGCAGCTTCCTTGGGAGTGCTTTCTGTGTGCCGGTCTCTGTCCTGAATACTTAACCATGGATTCGATTCTTATCCGTTTAATGCCTACAGCAGCTTTAAGAGGAAGTAACTATTCTCATTTTCAAGATGGGAAACATATTTTTCAATAACTTGGTTAAAGTCATACTTCGTGTTTGGTTAGTGACTGTTTTTATCTCTTTCCTTTGGCCCCTAGGATGGAAAAGTTAATGATTCAAAGACAAAAAGTAGAGTAAGAAGAGAAAAAGCCTGGAAAATAAGTAAATGGAATAAATGGTCCCTTGAATAATGTCGTGTCCGTGAGAGGGTTATTTGCCCTTTCCAAAACTTTACCCCCTCAGTTACACTGCCGTTCTTCAACAGTTTACATGCTTCAAATCATGTCGTTTAGCTTTGGAAACTACTTGCCATAGAATTGTATTTCTGAGTTTCTCAAATTGTAAGCATTTCCATGTTCAGAAATTATTTGAACCCTAACTGAAAACAGTGGAAACAGTGTATATATTTATGTTGTTTTTCTTTTCTACTCTTCTAACCATGCAGCAGTTCCTAACAGAGTGTGTTAGCTTGCTTGGGCAAATGATCCAGAAGAGAACATTTCCAAATAATTGGACTTCCTCGTTGCTGTTGAGGTTAATATTTAACAGGAAAAGAAAGTTTCTTTAACCAGATTAGAATTTGGGGTAATTATTAGTTGATATTTATTTTATTTGTTGTATTTTTAAATCATCGGTTTTGTATAATTGTACTGTCAGGTATCATCTCCAGTTTAGCGTAGAGAAAATTAAAAAACCAAACTAGTTTATCCTCAGAGTATGAGATGGTAGAAGAAATAATGTAGCCAAACTCATAAAAATTATTGTGTTTTTAGGATTTATATGGAAATATATGAATTTATTATATCTCAAATGTATATGTGTTAATGGTTAGGTTTGGTTACAGTAGTAGCATTAGGCATTGTCAATATTGTAACAACAGAAGAAAGTTTTTATTTTAACTATCCTGATTTTTATGATTATGCATTTGTATTGTAAGCCATTTAAAATCCCCTCTTTCTTTGGGATTATTATATATATGTATATAATTATATGTTATATACATATATATATAAATGTTTATATTATAAACAAGCTTCCCTCCTTGTGTGATGAACATCAGTGAAAAGGTGGGTTTACTTTACAGTTAATTTCTAGGTTATGACTGTTTTGTAGAATGAAGGACACACGCATTAAAGGGAGAATAATTGTAATTGCCAGTTGTTCACAGTGGTGGCTTGGGAGTTGGAGCAGGTGACCAGAAATAGCAGGTTCACGTTGTACAAAGAGAGTTTAAGTTAAACATCAACTCTATAAGTTTCCTTTTAAAAATCTTAATAAGGTATTCCTAGAATTGACGTTATAAATTCTTCTCACTGAATATTTAAAAAAACAGGTGCAACTAACCACCATTACTGAGATTGTTTGACTTTGAATGGGGATGGCCCTCTGGATTCCAAAATGAAGATGAAGAAATGTGGGTCAATGAGTGGAGTGGAGCCCTGAGACACCTTGCTGTCCTGGGGCAGTAAGATAATTCATGCATCCAACAAGTAATGCCAGCCAGCCTCTTGGGGACACTGCAGAGCCAAGGGTGTGAACTGAGTGGTCCTCAGGTCCCTTTCGTTCTCATTTATATAAATGTTTTAATTTTAGTAGATTTCCGCATCTCCTTCACTAATTTCTATTGGAGCATCCTTAGTAAAATTTATTGTATATATAAAAAAATCACAGTGTGTGTAACTTTTGGGTTTCTTTCTTTATTGCCCTCTGTTTAATCTGGACCAAGGAAAAGACATTTTATTAACAAGTTTTAATTCTCATGGAACCTACATAATTTTGGGTGTTTAAGCTTAAAAGAAAAGAGAGGTTGAGTGTTAACAGATGTGGTGACAAAGGCCTTGTGGCCTGCCCCTTACTCTCTTCTAAGCCTTTCATGGTCTAGAAAGCTTCTTGAATTGATGTCGTGTTACATGCATGTTCATGTAATCATGTCTATACTTTAGTTTCTGGAATGAATGAATGAATGACTTGTGATGGCCTTCCTAAATTGAGTCATTATTTTTCCATCTGAGTGATGGCTTTGTTTTTTATTTAGTGGCAAGAAGTAGGGGGTTACTTGTTATTATAGGGGTCCTCAGATGTCAGCTAGTCCAGCTTTCCAGCCAGTACAGGAGTGCCTTATGCAGGAGATTAAACTGATGGTTACCCAGCCTTTGCTGGAATACTTAAAGTGATGGGAAACTTACTACCTTTTCCAGTGTTATCATGGTTTTATTAAGTAGCATCTGCTGTTTAAGTCAAAGTGTGCCTTCTGGTTACTATACCTTCAGTCCTAGTTCTTTCCTCTGAAGTAATACATAATCAGTCTTTTTCCTCATTGACATCCCAGCCCAAGAATATTTTTCTCCTCTCTGAGCTTTAATTTTCTTGTCTGTAACATGATTTGGTTACCTGACCAGGATTGAGGTTTAAGAACAACCTGGACAATCGTGACCTTAGGCAAAACCCTTTTCATGTCTCAGAGTATTAGTATCTTAGTTTTATCTCTGGTGTATAATATAATGGGAAAAATGGTAGTGTATGTCCATTGGTTTGGGAACCTTGATAGGTACTTTCCAGTTGATGTTCTTGCCATTAATAAATGAATTAATTCATTTCTTCGTTGAACATTTACTGACCATTCCCTGTGTGCCTGGCACTTGCTTGGGTCTTAAGTGAATATGAAAACAGGGAGTACGACAGATACCTTCCCTGCCTGACTGAGGCTTAAGTTCTCTCCCCTAGATCTTTTTACTTTGAGGTATAAATGCTTTTCTAAAATTTGGTTTTATGTTTCTAAAAAATTTTTATTTTATGTTGGAGTGAAGTTGATTTACAATGTGTTAGTTTGAGGTATGCAGCAAAGTGATTTAGTTATACCTATATCAGTTCTTTTTTCAGATTCTTTTCCCACATAGGTTATTACAGAGTATTGAGTAGAGTTCCCTGTGCTATACAGTAGGTCTTTGTGATTATCTCTTTTATATATAGTAGTGTGTATATGTTAATCCTAACTTCCTAATTTATCCCTTCCCCGACCTTTCCCCTTCGGTAACCATAGGTTTGTTTGCTAAGTCTGTGAGTCTGTTTCTGTTTTGTAAATAAGTTCATGTGTATCATTTTTTAGATTCCACATAAAAGTGATATCATATGATATTTGTCTTTGTCTGACTTCACTTAGTATGATCATCTCTAGCTCCATCTGTGTTGCTGCAAATGGCATTATTTCATTCTTTTTTTATGGCTGAGTAATTTTCCATTGTATATATGCACCACATCTTCTTCATTCATCTGTTGATGGCCATTTAGGCTGTTTCCATGTCTTGGCTATGGTATATGGTGCTGCAAAGAACATGGGGTTGCATGTATCTTTTCAAAGTATGGTTTTCTCCAGATATATGCCCAGGAGTGGGGTTGCTGGATCATATGGTATCTCTATTTTTAGTTTTTTAAAGAACCTCCATACTGTTCTCCATAGTGGCTGTACCAATTTACATTCCCACCAACAGTGTAGGAGGGTTCCCCTCTTTCCACACCCTCTCCAGCATTTATTGTTTGTAGACTTAAAAAAATTTATTTATTTATTTATTTGGCTGCACCGGGTGTTAGTTGTGGCATGCGGGATTTTCATTGCCACACACAGGATCTTCGTTTCAGCATGAGGGATCTTTTAGCTGTGGCACGTGGGATCTTTAGTTGTGGCATGCGGGATCTTTAGTTGTGGCATGTGGGATCTAGTTCCCTGAGCAGGGATTGAACCCAGGCTCCCTATGTTGGGAGAACAGAGTCTTAGCCACTGGAGCACCAGGGAAGTCCCCTATCATTTGTGGGCTTTTTGATGATGGCCATTCTGACCCGTGTGAGGTGATACCTCATTGGAGTTTTGATTTGCATTTCTCTAATAATTAGTGATGTTGAGCATCTTTTCATGTGTCTCTTGGCCATCTGTATGTCTTCTTTGGAGAAATGTCTCTTTAGATCTTCTGTGCATATTTTGATTGGGTTGTTTGTTTTTTTGATACTGAGCTGCATGAGCTGATTGTATATTTTGGAGATTAATCCCTTGTTGGTCACATCGTTTGCAAATATTTTCTCCCACTCTGTGGGTTGCATTGCGTTTTGTTTATGGTTTCCTTTGCTGTGCAAAAGCTTTTGAGTTCAGTTAGGTCCCATTTGTTTATTTTTATTTTCATTACTCTAGGAAGTTGATCCAAAAAGATATTCCTGAAATTTATGTCAAAGAGTGTTCTGCCTATGTTTTCTTCTAAGAGTTGGATAGTATCTGGCCTTACATTTGGGTCTTTAATCCATTTTGAGTTTATTTTTGTGTATCGTGTTAGAGAATCTTCTAATTTCATTCTTTTACATGTAGCTGTCCAGTTTTCCCAGCACCACTTATTGAAGAGGCTGTCTTTTCTCCATTGTATATTCTTGCCTCCTTCATCATAGAGTAATTGACCATAGGTACATGGGTTTATTTCTGGGCTTTCTATATCCTGTTCCACTGATCTGTAAGTCTGTCTCTGTGCCAGTGCCATACTGTTTTGATTATTGTAACTTTATAGTATAGTCTGAAGTCGGGGAGACTGATTCCTCCAGCTCTGTTTTTCTTTCTCAAGATTGCTTTGGCTATTCGGGATCTTGTGTGTTTCCATATAAATTTTAAGATTTTTTGTTCTAGATCTGAAAAAAATGCCACTGGTAATTTATTTCATAGGAGTTGCATTGAATCTGTAGATTACCTTGGATCGTATAGTCATTTGTTTTTTTTTTTTTTTTGCGGTACGCGGGCCTCTCACTGTTGTGGCCTCTCCTGTTGTGGAGCACAGGCTCCGGACGCGCAGGCTTAGCGGCCATGGCTCACGGGCCTAGCCGCTCTGCAGCATGTAGGATCTTCCTGGACCGGGGCACGAACCTGTGTCCCCTGCATCGGCAGGCGGACTCTCAACCACTGTGCCACCAGAGAAGCCCCGTATGGTCATTTTGACAATATTGTTCTTCTAATCCAAGAACATGGTGTATCTTCCCATCTGTTTGTGTCACCTTTGATCTCTTTCATCAGTGTCTTACAGTTTTTGGAGCACAGGTCTTTTGCCTCCTTAGGTAGGTTTATTCCTAGGTATTTTATTCTTTTTGATGTGATGGTACATGGGATTGTTTCCTTAATTTCTCTTTCTGCTCTTTTGTTGTTAGTGTATAGAAATGCAGCAGATTTCTGTGTTAATTTAGTATCTTGCAACTTTACCAGATTCATTGATTAGCTCTAGTAGTTTTCTGGTAGCATCTTTAGGATTTTCTATGTATAGTATCATGTCATCTGCAAACAGTGACAGTTTTACTTCTTCTTTTCCAAATTTTATTCCCTTTATTTCTTTTTCTTCTCTGATTGCCGTGGCTAGGACTTCCAAAACTATGTTGAATAAAAGTGGTGAGGGTGGACATCCTTGTCTTGTTGCTGATCTTAGAGGAAATGCTTTCAGCTTTTCACTGTTGAGAATGATGTTTGCTGTGGGTTTGTCATATATAGCCTTTATTATGTTGAGGTAGGTTCCCTCTATGCCCACTTTCTGGAGAGTTTTTATGATAAATGGGTGTTGAATTTTGTGAAAAGCTTCTTCTGCAGCTATTGAGATGATCATCTAGTTTTTATTCTTCAGTTTGTTAATGTGGTGTATCACACTGACTTGTGGATATTGAAAAATCCTTGCACCTCTGGGATAAATCCCACTTGATCATGGTGTGGGTATCCTTTTAATGTATTGTTGGATTCAGTTTACTAGTATTTTGTTGAGGATTTTTTGTGTCTGTGTTCATCAGTGATATTGGCCTGTAATTTTCTTTTTTTGTTGTATCTTTTTCTGGTTTTGGTATCAGGGTGATGGTAGTTGCTTAGAATGAGTTTGGGACTGTTCCTTCCTCTGCAATATTTTGAAATAGTTTCTGAAGGATAGGTGTTAACACTTCTCTAAATGCTTGATAGGATTTGCTTGTGAAGCCATCTGGTCCTGGACTATTGTTTGTTGGGAGGTTTTAATCACAGTTTCAATTTCAGTACTTGTGATTGGTCTATACATATTTTCTGTTTTTTCCTTGTTCAATCTTGGAAGATTGTACCTTTCTAAGAATTTGTCCATTTCTTCTACGTTGTCCATTTTATTGGCATACAGTTGATTTTAATAGTTTCTTATGATCCTTTGTGTTTTTGTGGTGTCTGTTGTAACTTTTCCTTTTTCATTTCTAACTGATTTGAGCCCTCTCCCTTTTTTTCTTGATGAGTCTGGCTAAAGGTTTATCAGTTTTGTTTATCTTTTCAAAGAAACAGCTTTTAATTTCATTGATCTTTACTATTGGTTTCGTCATCCCTGTTTCTTTTATTTCTGCTCTGATCTTTATGCTTTCTTTCCTTCTACTAACTTTGGGTTTTGTTGCTTTAGTTGCTTTAGGCGTAAGATTAGGTTGTTTATTTGGGCTTTTTTTTGTTTCCTGAGGTAAGATTGTATTGCTATAAACTTCCCTCTTAGAACTGCTTTTGCTGCATCACGTAGGTTTTGGATCATCATGTTTTGTTTTCATTTGTTTGTAGAAGGTTTTTTGACTCCTCAAAATACAATCTTGTTAGTCTACTTTTACTCCTCTGAGTGTTTTTTGTTTTCTAACTAATTCAGTATTTAACAGTATGTCTTTGATTTGTAGATATATGGAGTCTGGGAGTGATCCTTTTCATGTTGGTGTGTGGGCAGCCACCATTTCAAGAGGCCAATGACAGTGAAACATTGACAATGATCATGGATTGCAAATATACAGTACCATCCCACGTATCTAAAGGGTGTAAAGAGTAAGTAAAAGAAAAAAAAAGTATGTGGGTATCTTTGTTCATTTTAATTTTTGAACCCAATATTTCTGCTCTTGTTAAGTATGTTTTGGGGAGTTAACCATAGAATATGATTGAAATTTAATATTGGAGTATGGAATGTATTAGTCTATTTTTCACATATGCCAGTTTTCAAGAAACCCATTTTATGCCTCTCCAGCCTCCAGGAGAAGTGGGTTACTTTCACTTGAAGAATTACCATAAGAACTACTTTCTCTTTTTGCACCTGGAATTATTTGACATTCCAGAGAAGAGTTAGGGAATTTTCTTTCCTGAAATAGACCATCAACACACCATTTTAGGATTTACATAGCATGCCTCATAATTTTATTCATGTACTTCTCTCCCCAGTTGACTGAAGAGCTCTGTTTTGGTTCATGTGACTGTGGGAAGAAGTATATGCAAGCTGATTACTGGGAATTTAAAGTACTATATATATAGTACTGTGATATGTGTAGTGATAAATTCATAATGGAGTAAAAGAACTGTTGGAAGTTCAGTATTTCTTTGATATTATGGTGATATTTTAAAATAAGGTCACCTGAGATGATAGCTACTTAAAGGATTTTGCTAGAGTAATAAAGTTTCTAGTTTCTCCCATCAGCTGATAAGAAGGAAATCTGAGCTTGAGGAACCTTTTCTCCAAGTGGATCCCCATCTTAGGCCATAGTTAAGAATTTAGGAATTCCAACTCTGGATTCAGCTACTGGTTTCTCAGTTTACTAATGATAGGAGAATGGTGGAACATACCTTACAGGGTTATTGTGAAAATCGAATGAATTAATGTATATAAAGCTTGTAGCTCAGTCTTTAGCACATAAGTAGCACAAGATGAATATTGATGACTCTCCTCCTCCTCCTCCCCCTTATACCCTTACTATTATTATTCTCTACCCCAGGAAGCAGGCTGCTCTCTGGGGGTGTATGTTGTGTGCATGTTAGATGTTTGTAATTCAAGGAGTATCTCCATAGCCCCTTCTGAAAAAAACTAAAACAGAGTAACTTCTTTTTATATTGACATTTATCATTCAAAAGAATGGATAAAATATGTATGTAATAAAATGAACCCATTATCCAGCTTAAGATAAAGAACGGTTCTAATATTTTAGAAGCCTCTTCTTGGTGTCTCCCTCCTAGAGGGATTATCTTTGATAATCATAGGACCATTCAGTTTCTACTTTTTCCTACTTTTTCCTTTTTCCTGTCAGTTTTGGTAAGTTTTGTTTCTTAAGGAGCTTGTCCATTTTACCTAAATTTTCAAATTTAGTGGCCTCAAGTATTTATAATATCCTCTAATTATATTTTTATTTTTTTTAATTTTATTTTGCGGTACGCAGGCCTCTTACTGTTGTGGCCTCTCCCGTCACGGAGCACAGGCTCCGGATGCGCAGGCTCAGCGGCCATGGCTCACGGGCCCAGCCGCTCCGCGGCATGTGGGATCTTCCCGGACCGGGGCATGAACCCGTGTCCCCTGCATCGGCAGGCGGACTTTCAACCACTGTGCCACCAGGGAAACCCTCTAATTATATTTTTAAAGCCTATGAATTAGTGGAGTTGTTGCCCTTTTTCAATCTCACTGATTTTTTTGCCTTCTCTATTTTTGCATTCTCTATTTTTGTCTTGATCAGTCTTACATGAGGTTTGTTCATTTTAACCTTTTTCAAAGAACTATCTTTTGTCTTTATTAATTTACTATTATATTTTTTGTTTTATGCTATTGATATTCTTTTGTCTGTATCATTTCCTTCTGCCTACTTAATGGGCTAATTGTTCTTTTTCTTAAGCGGGGTTTCAGATAATAAATTTTCCTTTTCTAAGGTAGTAGTTAAGGCTATAAATGGCCTCTTAGTACCATTTCAGCTGCGTCCCATTAGTTTTGATTAATAGTCCTTTTGTTATTCAGTTCTGATTATTTTATAGGTTCCATGGGTTTATTTAACCTATTACTTTCAGAGGGGTATTTTAAATTTCCAAATGTGTAGCTTTACTAATTAACTTCTATTCATTTCTAACTTAATTGCATTGTGATCCAAGAATATAGTCTGTATGTTACTAGTTTTTTTAAAATTGGTAAGGCTTCCTACGGCTTAGCATGGAGTCAGTTTTTGTAAATAATCCTTTTGTTCTGGAAAAGAATGTATGTTTTCTAATTGTTGGGGTCAGAGTTCTGTATAAGTCCTTAAGACTAAGCTTGTTTATTATGATGTTTAAAATTACTTCTGAGTCTTTTGACTGCTTGATCTATCACTTACTGAGATATTCTTCCACTACATGGAAGTATATTATAGGCAAAAAAAAAAGTGATTACCCCCATTAATACAACATTGTAAATGTATTTTTTTTATTCTTGAAAGTCTCTCAGTGTTTGCTTTGGGTGTTTCGGGGGAATGTTATTAGGGCCAAACAAGTTGAAAACTGTTGTGTCTTGCTGGTGAATTGAACCTTTGTATCACTATTTATCTCTAATAATGCTTTGGGCTTTAAAGTCAGTCTATGTTGTCTAGTTTTAGCTCACCATTCCAGTTGTCTTTTGGTTAGCATTTATGTGCTATATAGGTTTCCATTCTTTTACTTTAAATCTTTTATTGGCTTGTTTTTAGGTACATCTTTTTTTAACAGTTGGGAGCTGGATTTTTGATTAATCCCATCTGACCAATGCTCCCATCTGACGATTGTCTTTTAACTGGAGAGTTTATTCCATTTATTTTTATTGTGTTCACTGGTAGAAATAGATGTATTTGATGTCTTTGCATTCTGATTTTGCCATCGTGTCTTTTAGTTCTTGCAGTGGTACCTTGTTTCCTTTGTAGTTTTCGACTGCAAGGTCAGATTTCTTATAAAATTATGTGGCAGTTCTTTTAAGTTACATTTCCTGGAGAAACAGTTTGCATTTGCTTTTCTACTAGTTGCCCATGGGCACGTCCAGCCTGAAACCTCTTAAAATTAACTTTTTCACTATGTGTACCATACAGATATACTATCATTAATTTGGACCCCAAACTTGTGAGAGGACCAGCTTGTAGTTAGAAGTTCTTAGAAGAAATTCCCCCATCTCACCTCCACAGCACTGTTGAGGCAGCAGATTTCCCTCTTGACATCTTAGCAGTAGGTTTGTTTCTTCTCGTTCATCTTCACACTGAAGCTGGCGTCCCAGTTCTTTGCAAGGGTTCTAGTTGCATCCCCCACTTTCAATAGGCCGTACATGTTATATTCTGGTGATATTCTGTTTCGTGTACTCAGTGTGGAAACAGAAAAAAGCAGAAACAATCAGGCCAAGGCCAACTTTGTCATTTGCTCCTAAGAGTCTTGCTTTTACTCTGTTTTTACCTGCTGAGTAGTTCATCCGTCCATGTTTCTGTCTGCCCTCCCTCCCTTCCTTCCTGCCAACACAATGCCTGTAAACAAAATATTTGTCTAAAAATATATGTCATTTTGGTTGCTTTCATCAGGATGGTCATTCATTCTTCCGGAAACAGAAGTTGGCTCATGCACCCTATTCTGTATGTCGTCGCTGATCGTTGTATCTGATTCGGGTACGCCACCATGCCACAGTTAATTCAAGGACAGATGTTGGTACCTAGAGTTACTTGTAGGTGGTAGGAAACTGCATTTGTGTGTTTGGCTTGTCAGTATATCTGGTGGTTGTGATTTTTTATTTTATGAATCTGATGGCACTTTCTTTATTCCCATCTGCCCCACCATCACTTCTAGTGGACGTAATGAAATTGATGGTGTAAGTTTAGGAAACAATTCTGATAAATACAGTAACCCACCATTACTAATCCCTCACAGCAGTTTGCTTTAACAATGGACTTACCTTCCTTTCCAGCCTGATCACAAGGATGCTACAGAGAGATCCCAAGAGAAGGGCCTCTTTAGAAGAGATTGAAAACCATCCTTGGCTTCAGGGAGTGGACCCTTCCCCAGCCACGAAGTATAACATCCCCCTCGTGTCATATAAAAACCTCTCGGAAGAGGAGCACAACAGCATCATTCAGCGCATGGTGCTCGGGGACATAGCGGATCGGGATGCCATTGTCGAGTATGTCGGCGCTCATCAGTACAGGGGCCGTGGGCATAGGGTTCTTGGGATGGGCTCTTTTCTTAACGTGTCAGGGCTTGTGGACACTGTGTAATGGATAGGGTTGCCAGTGGGCAGGGGTTATGTCATTTATCTCTAGAGTTTCTGGCCCAGTGCTCTTTTGTTTTTATTTTTGTACTAGTGAACAGTGAGTCCTGTGGCCTTTCTCCCCTCTTACAGAAGTGGATTGGAATAGACTGTTTTATATCCCAGTACATGCCTTGTCCATTGCTGTATCCTCGTAATTCTTGGGTCTCCCTCTGGTCCCCATAAGGAAGCAGGGACACTCAAGGGGGCGACACCACAATTCCTCAAAATCAGGGCTGCTATATGCGTCCAGTCACACATTTTTGTAAATAAAGTTGTAGTGGCCCACAGCTGAGCCCGTTTGTTTACGTGTTGTCCATGGCAGCATTGTGCTGCAGTATCAGCCTCATTGCGAGATGGACCATGTTACCTACAAAACTCAAAATATTTACTGTCTGGCTCTTTAGAGCCCTTGCTACAGTAACCTGGAACCCACGAGATGCACAAGTTGTTAGTTACACTTTTTAAAACCAAAGACAGTTTTTTATAACCTAAGAAGTTGGGAATCAAGGATAATATAAAGATGCAGTTGGCTTTAACAATGATATTCATTTCTGTAAGAGGTCCTGTCTGTAAAAATACGAAGCGTTTCCACAAATGAAGAGTCAAAAGTTATTTAACCCATTGAATGAAATAGTTGGATATGATGGAAAGAGGATGTACTCTGGGGGGCAAAAAAGAGGTTCCCATCGGGCGGGCCACTCTGGCCTGGCTGAGTGATCTGACCCAGGTACCTGTCCTCGGGGGAGAGGAGGCTGCAGGCTGGACTTACCTCTACAGCGTGGCAGACTGTCAAACGTGGCACCTGAGGGTCTGGTCCCTGAGAAGGGTGGTGTCTGTATAAAGGACATGCATCTTTAGGGTACACTGGAAAGAAGGGTTTATAAAACTAATCATCGTTTTGGTTTATGTACAAATTTCTTCAGGTTTCTGAGTGCATTCTCAGTTTTCACAGATTGACCTAGAGAAACAGAGAAGTGCAGGACACTTGTTCTTTCTGCCAAGGACAACACTCACTTTAGGAATATGTGGAAAATGATTTTTCACTTTTGAGTGAATAAAAAAGGCTATTTTTATCGCCCTGAATTGGCTTAATATTTTTAAATGAATAAATGCATGCAGTGGTGTAGTATAGAACTATTTAATTCATGTGAATTCAATTATCAATCCAGAAGGAGAGGTGATGCCTCAGGTGATGCCCTGAGCCCGAGTCCTCCCGGCTGGTCTCGGGCAAGTCTTTCTTGCTGCCCACAATACGAGAAGCTCCTCACTGCAGGGTGATTCCTGAGTTCATAGACACATTTATTGGTCCCCTTAACACAAGCCCGCAGCTCTACCCTGTGCTCAGCTGAGGAAATCACTCTGAGAAGTCACTGTGGCCCCGAATTTCACCTCGGGCTCTTCCTTTAGGACCTCTCATTCAGCCCCACTTGCCCCCATTAGCTGAGGCCCCACCGTCTGTTTTGTGAGGAGAGACTCCTGTATCGTTTCCTCCCGAAGTGTTCATTGCATATGTTCGCTAACTACAGAAAGGTCCTGAAAAGCATAATTACATATTTCTGGGCCGTGTGGATCCTCTGTGGCATTCCTCCTGTGTCCCACTACTGGCCAGCTGCAGGAGGGCAGGCAGGCTGTGTGCTCCAGCACAGCGCCGGCCAGACGACGGACTCAGAGAGCATTACTTTTGAGGTGGATGAATGAATACGTAGATTTTATTCAAAGAAGAGGCTAATGACATGCTTTCAATGTATTAATAATTCATTCATGTCGGAAAATGCCAATAAATACAAAGAGTATAAAAATAAAAGCTTTTTCTAATTTTTCTGATTGATACTAGTGCTTCAGTGTACATTCATATAACTCATTTCATAGTTCTGCTGGAAGCAAGTAAACCAGTGTAATGGAAATAAACACTGACACACATTAAATTTTTGAATAATGTGTACATTCTTGGAAACTTCATTATTTTGTGCATCTAAAACCAACATCCAGCTCAGCTGCCATCAGCATTTTGGGTTTTTCTTACTAATTGAACGTTTTTATGAAGTTGTGACTTAGAATTTTAAGAATGATCTACTAGGTTTTTTTCTCATTTGTGTGTATGTGTTGGGTTGTTTTTTCCCCGTAATTTTAAAGATTCCAGGTCATTAGATTTTATTTGCTTGTACTTAAAAAAAAAAAAAAATCCAGTTCTGCTTGTGCAAAAACAAACCTGCGAATGTGGCTTATAGTCCCTCTCTCTTACTTCCTCAGAGCCCTGGAAACCAACAGGTACAACCACATCACAGCCACTTACTTCTTGCTTGCCGAAAGGATCCTGAGGGAAAAGCAAGAGAAAGAAATACAGACCAGGTCTGCAAGCCCTAGCAACATCAAGGCCCAGTTTAGGTGAGAAAAAAATCTTCACTGATTTTAGTAAGTTAACGTTTTGAAATAGTGAACTTTTTTTGATGTTTCCTAAGTCTGTGGGGTGGGAGTGTAAAGAGTGGTGACAGCCTCGCTGGAGGGGCCACCTGTGGGCCCTCCACGTGAGTGGGGGTCCTGGTTCCCTGGTCACCAGGGATGCCTTCCCCTCTCGGGCTTAGCGGAGCGAGGGGCTGCAGTTGCTGGCTTGGCCACAAAGACACCTGCGGAGAAGCCGCAGCCTCAGGCTAGCGTGCCTGCTATTTTCACTAAGCTCTTCCAGATTGGACATGTGTAAATGTGCTATTTTCTTTAATTTTTCGTTCTAGGAACGAGGCCAGGTTTTCCCTCAGTATTGGACATAATTTTAAAAGACATACAGAGCATGTCTGTGGCACGATGCCGTCTTAGGGTTTCAGGGATTCAGTTGACTGGTCAGCTGCTTGATCTTGGGAGGTCACTTAACCTCTCTCTGACTCAGCTTCCTGTGAAGTGGGAGTAGTAATCCTGTTTACCTCTTGGGGTTGTGGTGATGGATAAACGAATTAATATATGTGAAGTGCTTTGAACTGGGCTTCACGTGTTTGCTGTCATTGTTGAGAATGTTTCCCCACCACATCACCTTTGGTAAAGCAGTGACTGTGTGCTCGTCTCCCCTGTGTTTTCCTTCCCTTCCTTTCCCAACTCTCCCCCTTCCCCCCACCCCCCTCCTCTTCTCCCCCTACCTTCCTTCTCCTCTTTTTCTTCTGCCATATTAGCTTTCCATTTAATATCAAAGCTTGGGAAGGGTTACTTTTTTTGTCACCATTATGAAAATTTATTTAGACTTTATCTTTATTCAGATGAAGTAATCCATGGAATTATAGTGATTCAAAAACAGAAGGAGGGACTTCCCTGGTGGTCCAGTGGTAAAGAATCCGCCTTCCAATGCAGGGGATGAGGGTCAATCCCTGGTCGGGGATCTAAGGTCCCACGTGCCGTGGGGCAACTAAACCTGTGCGCCACAACTACTGAGCTCGCGTTCCTCAACTAGAGAGCCTGCGTTCTGCACGCTACAGAGCCCACACGCTCTGGAACCTGCATGCCATAACTACAGAGCCTGTGTGCTGCAACTAGAGAGAAGCCTGCGCGCCGCAACGAAAGATCCCACATGCTGCAATGAAGATCCCTTGTGCTGCAACTAAGTCCCGACGCAGCCTAAATAAATAAATATAAAATAAGTAGTTAAAAAAAATTTAAAAAAACTAGAAGGATGCTCTTGGTTCTAAATAATTCTCTACTTGTACATAGCTATATAAACATATACGTGTGAATATGTAACAGTAATTACTACTTAAAAGAGGAAGAATACCATTGGATTTTAAATTACTTGCAGTCACCTTGCCATGTGTAGGTTGTTACTTGGGATGGAACAACAGAGAAGAGACAAGAAAACATTCCCGGGTGACCAAAGACTAAATATTTAGAAGTCTAGTTTAATGGGAAGATGAATTTGGTAACTGCATCTATATCCTGGACATACTCTTGCATAATGAAAACTAGACACTCTGTCTGGTGTCAGCTTGGAAGAAGACTGGGCCCCAGGGAGCATGGGGACCCTTGCACGTGGGACAAACCAGGAGAGTGACAGTGAGGGGTTAGGGTCAACCTAGTCGTGGCCCGAGCCCTCTGGTGGGCAAGAGTGGCTCCAGAGCCATCGCCACATGCTGCGCCAGGCCTGGAGCCACTGCAGTGCTTTGGAGAAGGGAATATTTGGAATTGAACTGTTTTATTTTTAGGGGAACAGATCGGAACTCAATCTGAAGTTGAGCAGATATGTAAATGAACTAAATTGGTTTTACTGTATCATAGAAATTACAAAGCCAACAGTAGTTATAAAGAAATATCAGAGCCTTCCATGCACTTTCCTTTTACCCACCTGGGGATTACAGAGTGGAGATGCTGTCAGGGCCTGTCCTCCTGGGGCCCAGGGCCCACTGGCAGGTGGTGGATGTCTGCTTACTTGCCTTCTCTTTGTTGTCAAAACCCTGCACCCTAACTTGGTTCCATTGCTGGGTGTGCCTTGGGGTCAAAGTGACTTGGGGTGCAGAAATGTGGTTGGCGTCTAACCAGCAGAGTCATTTGTGGGGCATGGGTAGGTCAAGTCAGGGAGAGCGAGCCCCAGAGAGCGGATACGCTCTTTGGGTCCTGCCAGCATGGGATGGAAACACGTGTATTCTGTTAGAAGAGCTTTGTGAAGTCCTGGGAGCTGAACTCCACACGGGTGGGACCAGTGCCCGCATCCTTCCAGAGAGAAACTAGGAAGTAAGGAAAACCACAGAGGCCTGACTGCAAAGGTGCCGTCCATTCGATAGGCAGTCATTCAGAGGGCTTCCTGGGTTGCAGAGTGAATCCACTGCTCTGGGGGTTTAGTAACCACTGAACTCAGCCTAGATGTCACTGGCTTCAAGCCCCTGTGGCCTTGGGCAGGTTGCTTACACTCTCTGTGTTTTGATTTCTTCACTGTCAAGGGAGGATGGGATTGTGGTGGGATTAAATGCATGAATTGCTGTCAGGCTCTCTCCACAGTGCTGGCTCTAGTAAGTTCTCAGTGTGAACTGTGCTGTCAGTGTGACTCGTTTATAGTTCTTGTTAGCAGTCTTTCTTACCTTTCGTTAAGATAAGCCGTGATCTTCTTACGGTGTTGTGCTCATTAAGTCTAGTACAGCGTTGGGGCCAGATATGTTCTTAATAAATGTGAGCTGCTTAACCATCTGATTTACTCATATAAATAAGAGCCATTGGTTCAGAAGTGGAGATAGCGTGTGTGGTACAGCTGCAGCGCTTAGTAACCATCTGGTTTCTGGGGGTGGGTTCTGAGGGTGGTTTTGGCTTTCTCTTGGGGTTGGTGGGGAGAGAAGCGCCTCCGGCACATCTGTGCCCTGCCCCCCTCGGGTGAACTGGCTGCCGCCCTGGTGGGTCAGACGCACTGTCCGCACCTGCCTCCCACTACAGGGACCCCAGCGTTTGCCAGGGTGACCTTTTGGGTGGCTGCTCTCTGAGGAGCAGCCTGAAAGGAATGTTGTGTGCCGTTTCCTAGGGCCCCGAGGCTCATCTGGAGTTGGTACAGTTGTGTTGTGAGGACAGAGGACTTGTCCAGAGACGCTGCTTGACCTCAGAATCATTGCACACCCAGCTTCTGTAAACTACCAAGCAGTGACCAGCAAACGGACCCACTCCATCCTTGAGAGAGAGGAGGAGGCTCCGAATTGGGGAAGGAGGTCTGCTGTAAACTCCTATGGGTTTTTTAAGGCTGTAGATTTAAATTGGGTTTTATGTCCAGGATAACGTAAGTGGTGTGACATGGAAGTGTCAGCGCACCAGTGGCTGTTTTCAGTGTCACTGGCGTCTACTGTTCCCCTGAGCAGAGAGGGCAGTTGAGAATTCAAGATGTTTATTCAAAACAGGCTGGAGACCTCACTTTCAGAAGTCTTCCTTGGGCTACCAAGCAGTGTTCTTACTACTTGGGTGACTCTGGATTAAGGGATAGAATCAAAGTTTAAATAACAGTGGATTTTGCTATGCAGGACTCCTGTGTCGTCATTTAAAAATGTATGTATTGGGCTTCCCTGGTGGCGCAGTGGTTGAGAGTCCGCCTGCCGATGCAGGGGACACAGGTTCGTGCCCCGGTCTGGGAAGATCCCACATGCCGCGGAGGGGCTGGGCCCGTGAGCCATGGCCGCTGAGCCTGCGCGTCCGGAGCCTGTGCTCCACAACGGGAGAGGCCACAACAGTGAGAGGCCCGCGTACCGCAAAAAAAAAAAAAAAAAAAAGTAGTTTAGAGGGTGCATATTTTACTTGGTGAAGAAGCGATTTATGTATACCAGTATTCACTGACTTTCCTCTCCAGGATCATATTTAAATGCAGTAAACTATTTCCATTTGTTTTTGTAAACACCAACTATTAACACCATCCAGTAAAATCTGGAGGACTGGAAATTTCAGGTGAATTTATTAGCAGTGTAATATACCTTCAAAGGTTGTGATCTTAAGACCGGAAGGAGCAAAACCTGTGTTCAGGTTTTGCTTTGGTGATAACTCCCTTGTACTTTCTAAAAAGGTTTTTCTTGTGGTATAAAACGTTTCTATAGAAAAGACGTTTGCCCCCTTTTCTGACAACCGTGATGAAGTTTTCATTTGGCCAATAAGCCGTAAACTGAACCACATTTCAAAGTAACATTTGCCCTTCTAGTGTCCTTGTGATGTTTACAGGATGTTGAATGGGTTTGCAAGGCTGCTGTCTTTTCTTCTCTTTCGTTTTCTTTTTTTTTTTTTTTTGTAAAGCCTGTGTATTTTGTCCCAGTAAGTTTTATTTAAGGTACTTGGGTAAAGTCTGTGTACCATTACATAGCTTTTCTTTTCTTTTTTTTCCAATCTGTTACATAGGCAGTCATGGCCAACCAAAATTGACGTGCCCCAGGACCTTGAGGATGACCTCACGGCCACTCCTTTGTCCCACGCGACTGTCCCTCAGTCTCCTGCTCGGGCTGCCGACAGTGTTCTCAACGGCCACAGGAGCAAAGGCCTGTGTGACTCGGCTAAGAAAGACGACCTCCCCGAGTTGGCCGGGCCCGCGCTGTCCGCGGGGCCACCCGCCAGCCTGAAACCCGCAGCCAGTGGGCGGAAGTGTCTGTTTCGGGTGGAGGAAGACGAAGAGGAAGACGAGGAGGACAAGAAGCCCATGTCCCTCTCAACACAGGTGGTTCTGCGCCGCAAGCCGTCCGTGACCAACCGCCTGACGTCCAGGAAGAGCGCCCCGGTCCTCAACCAGATATTCGAGGAGGGGGAGTCGGACGACGAGTTCGACATGGATGAGAACCTGCCTCCCAAGCTGAGCCGCTTGAAGATGAACATTGCTTCCCCGGGGACGGTCCACAAACGCTACCACCGCAGGAAAAGTCAGGGCCGCGGCTCCAGCTGCAGCAGCTCGGAGACCAGCGACGACGACTCGGAGAGCCGCCGGCGGCTGGATAAAGACAGTGGCTTCACCTACTCCTGGCACCGCCGGGACAGCAGCGAGGGGCCCCCGGGCAGCGAGGGGGACGGCGGCGGCCAGAGCAAGCCGAGCCGCGGCGGCGGGGGCGCGGACAAGGCCAGCCCCAGCGAGCACAGCGCTGGCGGGGGCGGCCCCGCGGGGGGGTCGGGCGGCGCCCCGGGCGGCACGTCAGGCAGTGCCCGCCGCTGCGCCGGCCCCGGCTCCTCCACGTCCACGCAGCTGGCGGCGCGCGGCGCCGGGGAGCTGGTGGAGAGCCTCAAACTCATGGGCCTCTGCCTCGGCTCCCAGCTGCACGGGAGCGCCAAGTACATTATCGACCCGCAGGGCAGCCTGTCGTTCTCCAGCGTGAAGGTCCAGGAGAAGTCCGCCTGGAAGATGTGCATCGGCTCCGCAGGCGGTGCGGCGCCCGCCCCAGCCGTGGGCGGCATGAAGTTCTTCTCCGACCACGTGGCGAACACCACCGTGGAGTTGGACCGGATAAAGAGCAAGAATCTGAAAAACAACGTGCTCCAGCTACCTCTGTGCGAAAAGACCATCTCTGTGAACATCCAGCGGAACCCCAAGGAGGGGCTGTTGTGCGCCTCCAGCCAGGCCAGCTGCTGCCACGTCATCTGACCTCGGTGCGCTTCCTGCTCAGAGCGGCGAAGACCGGCTCACTTCACTGGTCCCTTTTCGGTTTTCCTATTTTAAAGCGGGCAATTATTTATTACTTTTTCATTTGTTCGCCTGACGACTTGACAAATGCATGGTCTTTGTGCATGCTGCTAGACACTCCTTTTTTTTTTCCAGCTGAAAAGTCTTGTGTAATTTTTACATTTATAATTTTAATGTGGATGATCAGGATTAAATTAAAATGTATATTTGGAACCTAATATAAATGGAGCACTTAGAAATTTGATGTTCTGCACTTAACCTAGAGAGAGAAAAAATGATTTTCCTTGTGAAAAACCTAAATTCCTGCTCCGACCTTCTGTGACATGGAACCTCCGTGATCTGAGGCACACTCTGGTGTCTGAGGCAGAACCAAAGCAATAACGTTGTGATGCCATCAGGCCTAGAGCCCGCGAGCATGCCGCGCGCCCCCAGATGCCAGGGCCTGTGCAGAGTACAGTGAGCGTCTGCACTGACAACCTTAAAACCATGATTTCAACATACCCACACCTGTTTGTCTTAAGCTATAGTGTGAAACAGTTTGGGCTCTTAAAATTTAACTGAAAAAGATTCTCTTGTTTTGTAATAGGTGAGATCAAGTACTTAGATTTAAGGCAGCTTCCCTGTAGAGGTAAATCACAAGCAGACAATCTCATTTTGTAATGTGATAAAGTGAACTGATGATGTCTTAACTCTACTTACAGAGTGTGTGTCTGTCTAACAGAACAAAACGATGCTTGGTGTTAATTCCTTCCTGGAGGGCACACCCCAGAGTTCCTTTATAACCACATAGATAGAAGAAACTATAGGGCCTAATATAGAAGCAAAGGTGTACCCAGATGTTGGCAAAGTCAAAACCCCATAAATTAAAAAAAAAAAAAAAAGATTATTGGCATTTGATTTTTAGGAGTTTGATAATTAGGTTGTCTCTTTTGTTAACTTCCATTCTTTTACGTCTTTTAGCTCAGCTACCTATGAAAATTGGCTGATTAAAAAATATACATAAAAGGGTAAGAATTCACACATAAAGCAAGCAAAAATGCACAAAGCCTGCTTTGTTTTTTGTTTTTTTTTTTTGCTGGAAGTGTTTTTCAGTTTGCCTTCCTGCAAAAACAATAATCAAAGAACTTTTGCTTTAAACTATTCCTGTACAAAGACTACTTTTGACCAGATAATCATCTTTCGTGGCTTTTATCTTGTAGGACACAGTATCATTTTGGAAGGGGACCAGATGCTACTTTTTCATGCTGTGCCCAGGGGGTCTTAAAAGCAACACTTAGGGACATTGGTGATAGGATGTGGCTGGGCCCCAGGGCCTTCCCACACTCATCAGCCTCCTGTCGTGTCTCTGCGGTGACAGTTGCCTGGTCCATAGAGTGGGCAGAGCACCAAAGGACAGCATTCCATTGGTCACGGTTTCTCCAAGTACACACTGACTCTGCTCCTTTAGGATTCATATGTTTTACTCAGAACTCTGAATTTCACAGTATACTTACTAAACTAAGTAAAGATGATAGTCAAAATACTTATTTTACTTTCTAGACCTAGGCTAGATACGTTTTAAGCTACAGCTCTAGTTCATTGTGATATTTATAATTGAGAGCTATGAGGATAGGTGTGTGGGTGAAGCCATAGAACATATTTGCTTGAAATTCTTGAGCAGGGATCTTATAAAGGGCCAGAAATAAGATGTGTGGTTCACATAGATAGTGAGCGTAACATCTGTATTAAACGTAGGAGAGAAGTTTATAAAGGGCATTGGCAATAAACTCTTTGTTGCAGCTGTTTTCCAAGTAATGTAAATACTTTTTCCTGTGATTATGTATAGCCTTGGAATGGCACCTTTTAACTAACCCATATGTGTTTGGTTTTCAGTGGTTTTTTATATTCAAATGTATATATGGTGCTCACTTTTAGGATCAGCAGTGTTGACCATTTATGCTGCATAGCTGTATCATAGCCTTACTAGTTGTGTGTGGTTGGTTGACCCTCTGGGTATACAAATGTTAGTCTGAGTGGCGTCTTACTCATTTGTTCATAAGTGAATGATTGTGCATGTGTTGTATGTCATAGTATGTCATCACATAAAAGGGAGGGAGCAAATAACCATTACATTAAGATAATATTGGACCAAATGACTTACTTGCTCTAAACAGTTTCTTGTACCCCTTAACCTGTCTTCAGAAGTTGCATAGAGTTACAGTAGTGTGTAAATTAAATATTGTGGAAAAACAATTAGTCTTGTATTTTTCTGTATGTGTGTATATATATATACATATATATACATATATATATATATATAAAATGATGTACTTCTGGCAGTTCTATCTGTATTTAAAGTTGTGACAATCTTGACACTGATTTTAAGGATAGCCGTGAGACTGACTCAAAGATGTCCCTTCCAAGTAAGAATTGATGTGTGTTAAGAGGGTACAGAATTATCAGCTGATTTGGTCGGTTGCTTCCACTGCTGGTTGATACTCCTCATTGTGTAAACATTGACAGGTATGTGACAAATGGGAAAAAAAAGTCCAGATAATAAAGTGGCATATCGGTGTTCAGCAATATAAACTGTGTCGCATATCTTGTTTCTTCTTATGAACGCAGCTCTGTATAGTCCCGGCCTGGGTTAGACCGAAGTTCTACGTGCTGTGTGCGCACCTGCACCACCAGATGTGACTGAAAAAACGCAGTTGTGACTGTTCTCACTTTAAACTCGTGACCATAAGTCTCAGGTGGGTCCCAGGACTGCCCATTAATTAAACTTTATTTCCCCAATTATCTGCTTTCCTCACTCAGCCAGTCACCACGCTCTCAGTGAGTAAACCGAAGCAGTTAGAACTGCCCCCAAGCTCCCACTTCTTCTTTCCCACCTTCGTATGTATCCACATGCCCTGCTTTTCCTCCCGGTCGTGTGACTCCAGGTAAGTCCCTTCACTTGCCCCTGAAGACTTTACAGGTGTTAAGTGAGACAGACCTGAGGACTTTGTCATTCTCTTCTTCCCTTTGCACTGTCAATCTTTGCCTCTCTACTAGATTACTCCTAACAGCAAACAAAACAGACATGATTTTATTCCCTCAAATATTTTGTTTTCTCTCTAGCTGTTGCCACATTTTTCTATTCCTCTCCTCACCTCTCTCTGAACCCTTCCAATCAGGCACTGCTGCTGTCACCCCACCAGAACTGCTTTGCTCAAGGTCAGCAGTGATCTCCATGTGCTAAATCCAGTGGTCAATTTTTAGAAACAGCTTTCAGGTATAATCCACATACTGCATAATTCACTGACTTATATCGTACAATTCAATGGGTTTTAGTATATTGACAGAGTTGTGCAACCATTACCATAAACCCCAAAAGAAACCTTGTACCTGTTAGCACATTCTCCCTTTCCCCTCAACTCCCAGCCCAGCCTAAGCCAGACAAACACTAATCCGTGGTCACTTCCAGTCCCACGTTAGCATTTGTTGAGTTGATCACTCTTCCTTGCAAACTTCACGTTGTTCAGGACTCTACTTCTACCTTGCTGCTCTTCAGTCCACTAGCTCCACGTTCTCCCAACCACTGAACTTGGAATACTGCAGGATTCGATTCTAGATCCTTTCTGTATCTACACAGTCTCTTGATCCTTAACATCCATGTGCTGATAGAAGCCCGAAATATACTTAGCCCATGTCTCCCAGGAACACCAGATTCCAACTACCTATTTGATTTCTCTATTCGGATGTGTCTGATAAGCACCTCAATTTGTACAAGTCCCAAACTCATAATCCCCCTCAAATCCTTACCCTACTAATGTTCCCCATCTCATAACTGACAACTCTAAACCTTCATTTGTTTTGCACAAGTCAAAAATCTTGGTGTCAACCCTCACTCTTTGATCCCAGCATCCAATCCGTGAGTGCATCTTATTCACCATTCAAATATTGACACCTCATTGCCTCCACTCCTGACATTCTGGTCCATGAACATCATCATCACTTATCTGGTCAACTATAAAATGCCTCTTAAAGGGTTTCATCACTTTTGCCTCTTGTCTCTCTCATCTGTTTTCCATTCAGCATTGTGAGTGATCCTTCTAAAAGCTAAATCATGCTATGTTTTGAAAGGTGATGAATTTCCAAGCATTTGAAGATTTTCCACATAAGTTTCTGTTACTAATTTCTAGTTTGTTTTGTTCAGAAATCATGCTTTGTGTAATTTTTATTTTTTTAGTATATTTTATTTATTTTTATTTTTGGCTGCATTGGGTCTTCATTGCTGTGTGTGGGCTTTCTCTGGTTGCGGTGAGGGGGGTCTACTCTTTGTTGCAGTGTGCGGGCTTCTCATTGCAGTGGCTTCTCTTATTGTGGAGCACGGGCTCTAGGCGCACAGGCTTCGGTAGTTGTGGCACATGGGTTCTAGAGTGCAGGCTCAGTAGTTGTGGCACCTGGGCTTAGTTGCTCCGCGGCAGGTGGGATCTTCCTGGGCCAGGGCTTAAACCCGTGTCCCCTGCATTGGCAGACGGATTCTTAACCACTGTGCCACCAGGGAAGCCCCTGCTTTGTGTAATTTAAATCTTTTTAAGCTTACTGAAATTTGTTTTATGGCCCAGCTAATGGCCTATCTTGGTGAATGTTTATGTGAGTGCTTGAGAAGTGCTCTTGCTGGTAAAGTGTTCTGTATGTTTTATACATGTCAATAATTAACTCAAGTTGATTGATAATGGTATTCAAGTCTTCTGTATCCTTACTGATTTTCTGTCTCATTATATAAATACTGAGAGGGAAGTGTTGAAATCCAGCTGTAGTTATGGATTTGCCTATTTCTCCTTTTAGTTCTATCAGTTTCACTTTATGAAATTTGAAGTTCTGTTGTTAGATTGTTAAGTCTTCGTGATGAATTGATCCCTTTCATCATTATGAAATGTTGCTCTTTATACCTAGTAAATTATTTTTTGTCCTGAAGTCTACTTTGTGTGATACTGATATAGCCATTCTAACTCTTTTTGACTTGTGGGAGTGTATTTTACTTCTAACCTATCTGTATCTTTATATTTAAAATAGGAGTTTGGCTTTTTTGTTTGTTTTTTTGTAGGCAGCATGTAGTTGGGTCTTGCTTTTTTGTCCAGTCTGCAAATCCTTACCTTTTATTTGGAGTACTTAGACCAATTACATTTAGTGTAATTATCAACATGGTTGAGTTTAAATCTACCTTCTTTCTAATTGTTTCTACTTGTTTCATCTGTTCTTTGTTTCTTTTTCCCTCTTTTAGTAACTTCTCTTGGTTTAACTAAGCACTTTTTATTGGCTCTGTGCCTCTCTTATTTTTTTATAGAACGTAACCTTACAACTACATACTTCCATTTTCTTCTCTTCTTTGTACTGTTGTCAATCATTTTATTTTTACATATGCATACACAGTTCTGTTTTAGGTAGTTTTCTTTTTAAGAGAGGAAACATGGAAATAGTCTTATATTACCAACATCTTTATCATTTCTGTCACTCTTCATTTCCTTGTATAGATCCACATTTTGGTATTTTCCTTCTGCCTGTAGAACTTAAAATTTTTTATAGTGCAGGTCTGCTGACTATATTCTGACAGCTTTTGCTTGTCTGAAAAGGTATTTTTACTTCATTTGTGAAGGCTGTTTTTATTGGGTATAGAATTCTAGCTTGACAGTTTTTTTATTGCAGTGCTGGACACCGTGAATTTCACATTGTTGAGTGCTGGATTTTGTATTCATGTAAAAAGTGCTGGGTTTCGTTTTGGCATAGGGTTACTTGGAATCAGTTGGATCCTTTTGGGTCTTGCTTTTAAAGTGTGTTAGGACAGATCCAGAGCAGTCTTCAGGGCTAATTTGGCCCACCACTGAAGCGGTACCCTTCTAAGCACTCTACTGAACTCTTTCCACTCTGGCTGGTGGGAGCATGAACTGTTCTCAGCTTTGTGTAAGTTCTAAGCGTTGGTCTGTCTACTGCTTTCCGGGGGGCTTCTTTCTCCAGCTCCAGGTAGTTTTCTCACGCACATGTAGCGATCGCTCTCAGTCAAAGACGGCAGATTCCAGTTCTTGCTCACTCCTTGTGCAGCAGGATATGCCAGGCTACCCCTTTGCCCCAAAGTCCAGCAGGGATTGGGTTCCTCTCAGGCTTCTGGATCTGGCAAGGGATAGTTGAGAAGGGGAAATGGGATCTAGCCTTTCTTGAGCTGATGGAAGCCAAGCACATTGTGACTGCTAGAGTCGTTTGTAATTTTGAGGATCCCCGACTCCCGAACAGCTCTCTCCCAGCAAAGCGTTACGTGTTGGAAAGTCAAGAAGAGGGAAAACACAGAACCTTGGTCCTTGTGAGTTCATAATGCCCTTGGGGAAGAAACAGGGATTTAAATTAGCACCAGATGACCATCAGAGGTGGCGACGGGTCACAGGGCACTGCTGTGAGGGCCAGGAGAGTTCCAAGACAGGTGAGCCAGGGGAGGGAGGGAGAGTGCAGGAGGCAGAGAATTGAGCTGGGTAGGATCGGGTCATCGGTCCCTGTGAGCCACAGGAGACAGGCGTGGACTGTGCTGGGAGAGAAGGGTCACAGGGACTCCAGGGTTTCTGGACTGGAAGACTGGGAGAACTGGAGGACTGCGGGGCATGGCTAGAAAGATTGTTGCCAGGTGGAACATCAGTGTTAGGGTGGAAAGGAGACAGACTCAACATCCCACTGTCACTCAGGGCCCCCGCTTAGAAGGGCCCTCTCTTGCCTAACACTGCTCTTAGTTTGTTGTCTTGAAATTCCTGAAACTTTGGAAAAGGGGGACGCACTGGGCGCTGCAGGTTATGCACCTGGCCGAGGGGTTAGCTCTGTATTCTGCAGGTGTGAAGGAGGTGATCTCAGCCACGAGGATGGGAGGCTTTGGCGAGAGCAGAGGCCCAGAGAGAGCAGCCGAGGCCAGAGACAGAAGCCCAGGGGCCGCCTCAAGTGTGGGGCTGAGAGGAGGCATCAGGGAAACAAGGAGTGGAGGCCACCGAGCGGGAGAGCGACAGGTGAGCCCAAGAACTGCTCACTGAGGCTGTGGTCTCTGAGCAGCAGAGACAGCTCTGAGGCAGAGGAGAACGAGAGGTGGAAGCAGGTCCTGAGGAGGCCTCTCTGAGAAGTGTCGGCAGTGAGGTGGCTGCGGTGATGGTGAGTGTGCGGGCGGTACTCTGAGAGCGCCCCGTGGGAAGGGACCGGTAGGTGGGCTGTGGGGCTCAGAAGGGTACAGGGCCTGTCCACAGGCACGGCGCTGACCCGACCCCAGAGCCCACCCCTCAGGTTGCCCGGCTGCGTGCGGCGAGGGGAGACAGTGGATGACCTCTGACCTTCCAGAGGGCTGGGCAAAGCAGTATTAAAGCACTAGGCTGTGGGTTCACTTTAAACCACACTGGAGCTCTTACATAACAGATGTCTCTGCATCTTGTTACCTTTCTAATACCTGAAAGAATTCCAAATTCTGTGAGACCCCTGGCCCTGAGGGATGCGGACACACAGATGAGACCATGTCGGGCAGCTCATTACACCTCGTGATGGGAAGGCATTTGGAGTCAGGGGCTGAGACCTGGTCTCACAACATGTCCCAAGGGGTTCCAGCGTGCCGAAGCGTCCCTGGGACCCACTGTCTGGGAGCAGATTAGGACCGAGGAAGAAGCGTCTCTCGGCCCCGGGATGCCTGTGGTGTGTTAAGGAGTCGGTACCTTCAGCGTGTTTGTGTAGGAAGCACAGCAAATACCTGGACCAGTGGGCACACGGTTCAGGTGGGAGTCAGCACATCACTGGGTCGGTTCAGGTTATTAACGCAGATCCCTACCTGTATCCTTCCCTCAGTTGTGGCCCAAATGCCAGGGGCTGCTCGTCCAGGGCACAGGCAGGGCGCCCCGGCTGGTGGGCAGTCGGGCGGGTCCTGGAAGGCAGTTGTTGGTACCACGCTTGGTCTCCCCGTTTATTTAGCTGACTCCATCTGCGGTGCCAGTGTTCGGCCTTGTGTTCTGGGATGGGAGGGGCAGAGGTCACTGTAGTGGCTCTTAGCCTCCCTTAGCGTGGAAACATTGGTTTCCTGTTTTTGAGCCAGACAGCTGTGTAAAGGGCAGCGTGGATCTGTGTCTGCACTACTGAGTTGCCCTCTGGTCCTTTGTTCGGCACTTTGATGATTTTCCTGGTCCCGAGCAGATGACTGCCTTCACACCTTGGGCCTGTTGGACACCTGCCGGGGCGGGGGTCAGCAGACCTGGGCTCACCCGGCTGTGCCCTTCCTGTGTCCTCCTGCCTGGGCCGCGGTGCTCTCGGCTGTGCACAGGAGAAGACAGTGGGTAGCGGAAGGAGCCACGTGATCCCGATGCTTTGTGCCGCGTTCTCCCCGTCCCCTGAGGGAGTTCACCAGCAGCCAGAAAGGTCCAGAGAGGAGGCCACGTGTCATCTGCGTGATCTGTGCCACAAGCTCAAGGGAAAATGCCATCGTATCTCTTTTACGTTAGTTGATCACGTGAGGCTCACAGACCAGTTAGCAAGAAGCCTGGCGTCCCCTCCCTCCTGAGTGGTGGCGGCTCTGCCTCTGACCTGCCCAGGTATCCCAGGGGCTTTCAAAGGGTCGTGGGGCATGCCAGCGCCGGGTGTTGGAACTGGAAGGTCTGTTTGGTCCTGCGCCCCGTTGCTCCTCTGCCCAGGTCCTGTTCAGGCCCAGGGGTGCCTATCCAGTGCAAGGGAGGTGCTTGTTGCTCCAGATCCCTGCCAGACCATGGGGGCCCCGACCTGGCATGTGGTGACGAGGCAGCAGGGGAGGGGGCAGGCTCTGCGGGGCTGTTAGCATTGGCCCCTCCTGGGGAGAAACCGGCAGGGCCTCTGCTCCCCTCAGTTCTCACACTCCAGAGCGTGCAGCGTGTGGCAGCGTCCATTGCAGGCATCCTCAAAGACGTGGAGCCCCAGGCCAAGCTGCCAGAACCCCGTTCCTCAGGCCTGGGTGGCGGCACCCGAGCGTCCTCAGTGAACAGGGTGCAGGTGGTTCTCTCTTGGGGTCTGCGGCCACTCTCTGAGGCCCACTTGCTGATGCCAGCCTCACTGCCCACCCAGTGCAGGGCTTGGCTGGGGCCCCAGCTAGCTCGCAAGACCTCCTAACTTTGACTCTTAGGAGGCTGGGAGGAGGAGCGTCCCATAGCCTTCCCGGGTGCCTGCTTGTACAGACACCAGAGACCACAGACGGGCCTCTGGTCAGGACGCGGGGAAGCGCCTTCCTTCCTCTGCAGAGGCTGTGGCCCCTCGTGGTGGTGACGCAAGGGTGCTTCCAGGCTGGACAGTCCTGAGGACACAGCTGCCCCGGCAGAGGGGTCATGTCTTTCCTCCAGTCCCTGGTGGCCCTGGAAGCTGCTGGTCACTCCACTTCTGTCAGGTCCCCTCTCTTCAGGCCACCTAGGGCGGGGCACGGAGGGCAGTCCTCGGACTCGGCTGACCCGCAAGAAGCTCGCCGTTACCTGCTGCTTGCCCGGTGCCGGGGGCTGTCCTTGCAGGGCCGTGGGTTAAACTGGGTCAGGAAGAGTCTGGATCCCAGGGTTCTTGTTCTGTGGCCTTTGGTCTTCCATCTTCTTGTTGCTAGTTTCCTGCTGGAAGGAGGGCAGGAGCTCCAGGGTCAGGGCTGAGAGAGCGCTGGGGCCGAGGGCCTGGTACAGGCTGCAAGCACCGTCCTGGCAGATGTGGGCCACGCTGCTGTGAATTCCCAGAAGCCCCCTGTGCCTCAGTTTTCTCATCTATAAAATAGGGACAATAGGAGGAAACTGAGGCCCAGAGGGCGTATCAAGGAGGGAAGTGGCCTCCGGCTTCACTGTAGGGCTGGGTATCCCTAACCATTTGCTTCTAGTTTCCTCCCAGAAGTCAGCAGCATAAAGATTTGTTCTCACGTCTGAGCTCTGGAGCCGCTGGTGGGGAGTGAGTCATTGTGGCCACCAGGGGGGAGAGAAGGGTCCACTGCCTGCCCCCCCCCCCCCGCCTGCAGCAGGCCCACCAGGCTGACCATAGAGAGCAAGGGGGCGCCTGTGTGGGGGGCACGGGCCCAGCCTCTGCCCCCGGAGGCCCAGTGACTGTCAGTGGCCCAGAACTGAATGTCATGCTGGTGGCGTGAGAGGGGATAGTCGGGCTGAGATGTGAATTGGGCCAGCGTGCACTGGCAATCTGTGGACTCAGTGACAGTCTGTATTTCATGGCTTGAGGGAGGGTGGTAGTCAGGGGAGAGGCCACGGCAGGCAAGGAGCGGCGCTGCGGCCTGGCTCTGCCCCAGAGAGCGTCACGCCCAGTGAGGGCCACCTCTGCGGCTGCACACGCCTCGTCTCGCTGGGACCCTCCCAGCAGGGCCAGCGGGATGGGGCTCGTGCGGGAATGGGGGCATCACCTGTCTCCAGCTCTCCCCAGGTGCTGAGGCTCTTCTCTGGGGACCTGCCCACGCAGCGGCTCCTCGAGAGCCGTCTGGTGACCGGGCTTGGGTCCAAAGACCTGGGGTCACTGCGGTGTGGGCAAGGCCTCACGCGCCCTGAGAACCGGGGCGGGCTGTGTGCACAGGAGACCGGGTTCCCGGCCGCCCGCTCCCTGCTCGGTCTGGAGACACTGCTGCCTCAGGCTCCTGCTGGCGCCATCGCTTTATGCTCCTTTTCTTACCCGGGCTTGGGCTCCTGCCTCACCTGCTCCAGGTAGGCAGTGCCTGCAGCTCTTGTCCACTCCACGGGGGAAGGCGGGCTAGGAACGACGAGAGGAGGGCTCTCCCGCGGCTGGAATCCTCGGGGTGTCTGGGAGAAGTGGGGAGCAGTGCAGCTGAGTTGGGGGTGGGGCACGAGGACCCCAGGGCTAGCAGGGCAGCGGGGCGGCGGGGGCGGGAGCAGGCCGGGGGAGCGCTGCCGGGCATCCTCCTCACGCATGGGGGCCGGTGAGCGGCGGTGGGCAGTGTCATCCTGGGTGTCTCCCTCAGGCCGGTTAGGGTGACGAGGGACTATGAGACGTGCAGTGAAGGACACCTTGGTTTCTTCCACCCCTGCTCCTGGGCACCTGCCACGAGCCAGACGCCACCGACTCCGAGCGCTGGGACACAAAGAGGAGTTCCGGGGGCCTAGCGGGCCTACGTGGCATCTCCTTCCTGCCAGCCTCCCTCTTGTCTCCACCTGACCGGCTCCCACGTCCATCCTCCTCCTCCCCGAGGCCCAGAAGCCCGCCCCAGTGAGGTGGGTCCCTGCGTCCAGGCTGACCCGGTCCCGTTTCCCCCGAGCATGACTGGCTTAGTCCTGGGTAAGTGACGTGGTTCTGCTGCGTCAGACTGAGGAAGGGCAGGGGAAGGCTTCTGGGAAAGACAGTCGTGAGTGCAGGGAGCCCGGGGTCCGCACTGTCGCAGGGCGAGGAGGGCCAGCCTGGAGAGCAGCTGTGAGCCCGTGGGTGGGGAGGTGAGCTGATGGGGTCCACTCGGAACCCACTGCCTCACACCCAACTGCACTCATGTGACTGGTCCCCAAAACCCGCTCTGGGGGAGACAGCTGGGTCCAAGGACCCACCTGAACTTTCTCCTTTCCCAGCAAACACAGGCGCCCAGGCTGGAATTGCAGGGAAGCTCTTGGCAGCTCAGGACTGGAGTGGCGGCTACCGTTCCCTGGTGTTTTAAGACACAAGAATGCTCTAGAAAGTGTCCATCGAGCACGGAACCACCAGTGAGTACTTGTGCCATGCAAGGCCTCAGACCAAGGGGGCAGGGCAAGACTGACCACAGGTGTCCATGCTGGCAAAGACGACAGTCTGGCAGCACCCGCTGAACCACGCGGGGCAGACGGGAGAGCTGGGCTTCCAAAAGCATGCGTGGAGCGGGCCTGCCGTGGCCACCCCAGTCGTGATGTGAAGGAGGGAACCGAGGGGCCGGGCTCGGAGCGAGGGACACGGGTCTAGACCTGCCCACCCTTCCCGGCCTTCCCGAGATGGGCCCGGTGTCCTGGCTATGAGGGCCCCAGTGGGGCAGGGCTGGCTGTTGTCTGGGGCACTTTGAGCAGCTGGTGGGAAAGGAAGCCAGGCCTGGCCCGAGCGGGGTGGTCCCCGGGGCTGGACCAGAGCCAGGAGCCCGGAGGGCGGTTTCCGGGGGGACGGGGGCTGCTGTGCTGGCACCCCTGCGGGCACAGCCGGAACAGCCCCCCCAGTTGTGGCCCAGCCGGCCAGCTGTGCTGAAGGTAGCCCAGCGGCCCCTGCCGCGCACCCCCAGGGAAGGCCTAGCAGCAGCAGAACCTCCCAAGGACCCCTGGGGCTTCCGCACGCCTTGGAAGCGGCCCAGCCTCGAGGCGGGCCCGGCCCTCGGCTGCCCTGGCGGCTCCCCCTTCCACGACCCAGCCCGGAGCAGACGGGCTGCTCCATCCACACACGGAAGGAGGCATCAGGCGGGCATGAGGCCTTTAATAGCTTGGTGACCTCTGTTCCGTGAATAAAGGGTCTGTGAACATAGAGCAGGACAGAGCCAGAGAGAGGCACCTCGCGTCGTCGAGCGTCGGCAACACCACCTCGCTGGACACCCCGCCTGCCGACCCGACGGTCACTGTGAGGGCAACCCGGGGAGCTGGCGGTTCGCCCACGTGCCAGGCTGGGCAGCGATGGCTCCAGAGCAAGGTCGGGCGGCGTGCGTGCGTGCGGGGCTCCGCGCGGGGAGGGCGCCCGCTGGCTCCACCGGCCCTCAGGGTGCCTCCTCCTTCCCGCCTTCCCTCCAGTCCTCTTTCAGGTTCTCGGCCACGTGCTTCATCTGCTGTTGAGAGAACACAGGACACGCTGAGTCACGTGAGGCTGGGCGGTGGCGCCTCAGGGGCGGCCCAGGCCCCGCTCCGGCATCACGGCCCCGGGGCGGTGGGAGTCCTGCTGCTCCAGTCCCGGGGCCCCGGCCGCCTCTGTGCCCTGGGTGCTGGACAGTGTGCATAGAGCTCTGCCCTGGGTACTGAACCAATGAATAACTCCTTTGGGATTTGGCTTAAAATACACACGGAGATTTCTGATAACAGCTGTTACTTATGGAGAAAACAAGACTCTGAGCACAAACGCTGCTGGTGCCCGGGTACCTGGCTGCCCCTCTTGGGAGCCCCAAACACCACACGGGCTGGACACGGCGCACACTCCCGCCGGCTTTCGGGGAGAGGAGGCCGGTTCACAGACTGCAAGTCGAACGCCTCTGCCTCCTGCTGCAACCTGCTTCCCTCCCCGAAGGCTCCTGTAGGCCTGTAGCATCTCAGGAGGCCCCCGTTACTCCGGTCAGTCCTCCTCTTTTCTAGCCTGTTCTGCCTTCCGCAGGGCCGTGCCGAGATGGGCTCCCAGCAGCTGGCCCCTGTCCATCTGGGCTGGGGAGGGGCCTGCCTAGGTCTGGGGGACGGCTCCTGATGCGGGAGGTGCCGAGTGGGGACGGGCTCTTCCCGCAGCTTCTGAGCAGGCCTAGAGCAGGCACCCCTCAGCTGCGGGGTTTATGCGACCTTCAGCCTGACAGGACGGCGGAGATGGTGTGATTTAGTTCACAAACCTGGAGAAGCAGAACGGCCATGCCACCCGAATGCCCCCAGAGGTTAGTTTTTGCCTCTGCTACCTTTTCTGTTACTCATGTCTCCCGTCCTCTCACGAGCCCACTTCGACTGTCAACTACTGATGTAAAATGTAGTATTTCCCCCCAGATGCACTTCAGACTCTTGCAGCTGGTGTCATTTAATACTTATGAGACCTTTAAACATGTCTATTTATGAGAGACAGAAAGGGGGTGAGGCACAGAAGATGAATCTATTTCCTGATTTGACAAGTAACCGTAAGAAACTAAAAGCGACATAAATTTAACTAAACTAGCATCAAAATGAGGATACGACATTCCCTAGTTTGTCACAGAATCTACCAGCCACACTTGCCCTCCACAAGCCTTCGAGGCTCCCTGTGAGCTGCAAACAGCCCCCCCCCGCGTGTGTGGCTGCGGAGGGGGGAGCCCCTTGGCGTCAGGCCAGAGCATCCCGCAGACCTTGCGAGGCCGAGGGCAGCCATCTGACGAGCCCTCTGCCCTGAATGACCCAGTAACCTAGCTTCTCGAAGATGCCTCTTCTTTCAGGTCCCAGGTTGGGGGCTTGGCCCAGGCCGGGGAAGAGACTCAGAACCCACTGGGCTTGGACGACTGCCCACCTGCAGTGCCTGCCCTGTTGAGGGCAGCTCCTAAGGGTAGCGGTTCCTGGATGTCACGGGCTCGTCTACACTTAACTGTGCCGCTGGAAGCAAAGGTAGGAACCGGGGCAGGGACCACCCCCCCCCCCGCCCTCGCCCCCTGCTCCTCATGCCTCAGGCAGTCTACACAGGAGCTCCTGTCTCCACTCGTGCCCTTTCCTCGCCTGTCCTGGAGCAAGGCTACTTCTGAAGCTGAAGAGTGACAGGCCCCCAGGCCTCTGGGTCGAGCCAACCCCACTCCACCCACCACCCACCCCCCCGCCGTCCCATGGCTGGGTCCCTCAGGGCTCGATCTGCCTCACAGAGCTCTGTGATCCCCAAAGGCAACGTGGCCCGTGGGGGGCGGGAAGGCTTATTATGCCCCCATGACCTCTACCTGGCCTTCCTCAGCAGTGCCGAGGCCCTGGGAAGTGGCAGGGAGCAGGACCAGAACTTAAGACCTGTAGCTAAAGTCCCAAGAAGAAACCCAGCAGCCGAGAGGAAACAAACTGCAACGGCCCGCCTGCCTGAGGTGAAGAGTTCAACTGGATTTGAGGTCAGTGAGCGGCGCGGCAACCTTTCCTGCACAAATGGGGCAGGCCTGCTCGGCTCCTGCCTGAAAGATGGGGTCAGATGCCATCTGGCCTCGAGACAGCTTCTCCTGGGTCAACCGGCCGCTGCCCACTGCTCTTGGTCTGGATCCCCTCAGTGTGTGGTCATGTAACTTGTAATGCAACTGCCCCCTGCCCCAGCGAAGCTTTCCACATCCTCGCCTACTGGTGAAATGGTGGGCATTGGCAGAACTAACTCCAGAAGCACGAAATTGCTGCTCTGAAGGAACCCTGGTGATCATTTGGTCCTGTGGTCACTTAAGGGTCCTGAGACCTTGTTAAATGCAGACTCTTTGTACCTCCCCGAGATGCTAAGATGCCGTCATGCTGGCTTGTAGAGGGACCCACGACTCTCTGAACTTTCAGCAAGCCCTCGAAGTTTCTCCGTGGACAAACCCAGGGCGGGGAGTCACTGGTTTGCTGTCTGCCGTCCTTCACCAGCACGCAAGCCGGCGTCGCGGGCCATGCTGGGCAGATCCAGGCCACCGTGTGTGCTCTGGCGGGGAGGCGCCGTCCCCTCAGGGCCTCACGCTGCCTCCTGCAGCTCAGCTCTTTGGCGTCTTCTCTTTAGCTGCCCCGCCTGGAGGGTGGGGTGAAAAAACTGGCTTCTTTGGGGATTCTTCCATCAAAACCTTATTAAAAATACAAGCAGGATAAAAGTCCTGACTTCTTCCCCATAAAAAGCACCAGAATGAAGAGAGAACGAAATTTTCCTCAACTCATGCTTCATTAAAACACTCACGCTCCAAATTACTCTGTAAAAAGCACAGACTGATTTCTGGCATCATTATTAGCAATGATTATACAGGTGGACCTCGTTCACTGTGCTTCACAGAAATTGAGTTTTTTACAAATTGAAGGTTTGTGGCAATCCTGTGTTGAGCAATTCTGTTGGTGCCATTTTTCAAACAGCATTAGTTTCTAACTAAGGTATGTACACTGTTTTTATAGACATAATGCTGTGTAAGCATAACTTTCATATAAGTTGGAAAACCAAAAATTCACGTGACTCGCTTTATTGCAGTGGCCTGGAACCAAGCCCAGGGTATCTCGGAGGTCTGCCTGCAACAGGAACCGAATCACTACGCGTGCTGGCCAGACATGCAGCTTAACCTGAGAAACGGTGAGTAACCAGATCCCTTCTTCCCTGTGGAGAAGTACAGAAGTGTGTTCTGAGACCTGCAGTCCTCAGACGGGGCTTCATCCTCCCGGGCTCGCAGCAGAGACTCTGCCTCGCTGAGCCCATAACCAGTTTTGGGATCCTTCTACTCACATCGCTCAGGAAATCAGTTGATTACAGTATTGCGCAATTTTCAATCTGTTAGCAGCTATTCCATTACTCCTTCCCCCAAAGCAACAACCACCTGCCCAGAAGGACTCTATCTGGGCAGGTCTTGGCTGGGGACAGGCCAAACCTGTGCATTCATCTCTGCCTGTTTGTTTGCTAGAGGCCTCCAGTCTCTGTGAGTGTGGAGCTGAGTGGCTGGAGCCAGGCTGAGGGCCTCTGCGGCCAGGCCGTCTCATCCCACGACAGCAGCTCAAACATGAACTGGGTTCTCAGGTCAGTTCAGCTCAGCAACAGCACCTGGGGGACCAGGGTCCCTGAGTCCCGCCAGCCTCAGGTGCACAGTCCTGGTGACAGCACTGCCATCACCCATCCCTACTTCTCCTACCCCACTCCGTCCTGATTTAATGGGCTGGGGTGTGGCCTGGGGGTTAGCAAAGCTCCCCTGGATGATTCTATTGCACAGCTGGGGTAGAGCACCACTGCCTGGAAGGAAGCCCCGCCCACTGTGGGCGGGGCCAGCAGGAGAGGGCGCTTCCCTCGTGCACAGCTGTGCCCTCCCTCCCCATCCACCCCGGCAACCACAAGCATGTCTCCTCTATCCTGTCACTTGTTTGAGGTCATGTACTTAGAGTCAGGGCAGAATTAAGCAAGGGCCTGGCAATTCAGGTGAAAAGGGAAGTAGAGAACAGGCCTTTTGAAGTACCGCATTTTCACAAAAACAATTTTTGTCTGTTAGATCTAGAGGAAAGTTCCTCAAACAAGCAGCAGGCTGAACACATTCGGAAGTAACAGTTAAAAACTCCAGATCTGTCCTGGGCCTGGCGATGCCATCAGGCTCTGACAACCCCAAGCAGTGGGTGGAGGGGCAGCAAGGTGCAGGGACAGCACCAGCAGGGAGTTACATCCACCTCCTCTCCCTCTGGAGGGGTTGGTTCATTTTACCATTTGACAAAATGTAGAAGTGTGAGATTTGCTGACACCCAAACAGGCCAGCACTCTGAATCCCTCACCTCCCACCCCGGCCAACTTTTCTCCCAGTCGCCCCCATCTCAGGGACCACTACCAGCCGGCTACTCGGACCCAAACTGCAGACGTCACCCTGGATGACTCTCTGCCCCTCCCCATCGGGTCCTGTCGACTCCACCTGCCAAGCACACCCCATTCCTCCCAACTCCTACCTTAGGGCTGTCGCCCCTGCTGCACCGAAACCACCTCCCAAACTTTCCCACGCTTGTGCAAACGCAGCCCAAGCCATGTGTTAAAACGGGACCAGAACATGCCACTACAGGGGTTTCCCAAAGACTCGAGATGAAAACTCAAGCCTCCACTTTTCTCTCACAGCCCCGCTGCCTCCAGTCTAGCTCCTCCTTCCCGCAGGCTCATCACCATCTGCTTCGCCTGCCCTGCCACTGCGCTTTGCTCCTCAGCCTGTCTTCCCCCAGATAAGCCGTCCCAAATCACTTACCCCAGAGGAGTCTCCCGTCACCGTCACATCCCTTTATTTTAATTCCTGCACTCCACTCAGACCATCTGGTTTTTAATTGTCTATGTGAACTTTGTTTTTTTTTCTGCTTTAAACATTCTATCCCATCTAATAACTGGTCTCCTGACTCTGCACCCAGGGCCTGCAAAAGCTCCGGCACCAAGTTGGTGCTCCACAGATGCCTGTGGAGGAGCAACCAAGCCCAGCTCCAAGCCTACAGCAGCAGTCAGAGCTGACAGCTCAGCCGATAACCTCATCGAGAACAGCACAGACAGGTAAAGCCTCCCTTCTCGTGGGTGCATAAACGAGACACATTCATGTTCTTGAAGTCAGCGTCACTTTCTGGACCATAAATGTGCCCGTCACGTGTATAGGGTCATAGGAAACACACCGTAACATGGGCTGTATGTCAGAAGTTTCAGGATTTTGGAGTTCCAGATGGTTCCCTGCCCTGACCTGGGTCCAGCCCCTCAGGATGTCACCCAGTGGAGACAGGAATCTCAGTCCCCCAAGCCCTCAGGGGTGGTTCTGGCGAAGGGAAGGTGGTATGCAGGTAGAGCTGGGTGGAGAGAAGATGACAGGGGAAAGTCAAGGGCCACCAGGAGAGTTGCCAGATCATCATCTTGGTCCCAGCTGGAAACCAAGACTCCTCCAAGAAGGTCCAAACCCAGCTCCCAGACCTGGTGGCCAGGCCCAGCTCACCCAACCAGTGAGATGCCAGTGTCCACGAGTTCATTAACTGCATGAGCTGATCCCAGGGAAGACAAATGTCAGTTCAGCTTAAAGAAAATATCTACTTCTTAAATCATCTTTTGGGAGGAGGAGATCAAGGTGGCAGGGCAGAGGACGTGGAGCTCACCTCCCCCCACAAATACGTCAAAGATACATCTACAACTGGAACAGTTCTCACAGAACACCAACTGAAAGTGCTAAATGAAAAAGTGGAGGAAGCAGTCCCCATTAAAAGAAAAAGAGAAGTCGCCTGAAAGAACAGACAGTGAATACCAACTGAAAGCGGGCAGAAGATCTCATACAACTGAAGCTGTAAGAAAGATCCCCATGTAACCTGGTAAGACTAAAGGGAAAAAAGGAGGGGAATCAAGGTGGGACCTGTGCTCCTGGGAGGGAGCCATGAAAGAGGAATGGTTTCCTTACCCTGGGAACCTCCCTCGCCGGCTGGGAGCTCAGCCAGGACAGATAGGTAGCTGCAGGAGCCTGGGATTTGCCCAAGAGGAGTGTGCCCAGACTGGCTTGCTTACAAGCAGGATAGAGAGGAACCGACACTGACTGCTGCCATGTCACCACACTTCCCAGCCCAAGACACGCACTTACTGGTGTGCGCAGTGCCTGGGTGCTGAAACTCGGGCTTCAGCGGACAGACTCGAGGAGAGGACTTGGTTTGGCTATTTGGACATAGCCCGAAGGGCCTAAGATGTGGTCCAGGCCGCAAATGGGGGTGTGTGTGGGACAGAGCGTGGGTCCGTCATGGAAGCCTCATTCACACCATGCTCACAGCGGGCACAGCTTCCGGAGCTCCCACTTTGTGAGCGTGCACGTGACGAAGGCAGGCAGAGCTGACGCACGCGCTCTGGTGGTAGAGGGTAGGCTGATTTTGTGGGTGTGCACACCAGGTGATGGGTGGCGTCACAGAGTTGCCTGTCCCAGCAAACAGGTCCTGCAGAGGAACACCCAGCAACTCCTTTCCAGGGGCAGTGCTCCAGTCTCACCTACCTCACACTGCAGCTTAGAACCGGACCTGGGGGCTTTTACTCCAACAACTGGGGAGCAAACCCTACCCCCGACAGGGCTGTGACAACCAAAGAGGAAGCCCCACCCAATATCCAGTGCAGGCTCTGGTCACCACAGCACCAAACACACCCCTTATCAAGGGGACAGTGGCCGGCACGCTCTGAGCAAAGTCATGGCAGGCATCCACACCAAATGTAGCCCTCGCATCAAAAATATTGGACTTACATCCTTACAAAGGATGCTCCCACATAAAAGCAGCCTTTCAAGACCACAGTACGTAACTGTTTCTCCTAAATTCTTAGCATAAGAGAAATGAAAGTAAAATGACAAAGCAGAGGAAGTACTCCCAATTAAAAGAAAAAAAGAAGTCCCCAAAAGAAAAAACAATGAAACAGACCTCTCCAGTCTACCAGACCGCTGAGTTCAAAAAGGAGGTAATAAAAATGCTAAAGGAATTAAGAAAGGCTGTCAGTAGAAACGGAGGTCACTGTAACAAGGAACTAGAAACCATAAAGAGACAATCAGAATCAGACAACTCAATTGCCAAGATAAAAACCGAGCTGAAGGCAATAAACAGCAAACGAAATAATGCAGAAGAACGAAGTGATCTGTAAGAATAACAGAAGTCACCCAATCAGAACAGCAGACAGAAAGACAAATGAAAAAAATGAAAGCAACATACGAGACGTATAGGATAATATAAAGTGTGCCAATCTACACATAATAGGAATTCCAGAAGGCGAAGAAAGGGAAAAGTGGATCAAGATGTATTTGAAGAAATTATGGCTGAAAACTTTCCAAACCTAAAGAAGGAAACAGATATCCAGGGACAAGAAGTACAGAGAGTCCCACACCAAGACATATAATTAAAATGGCAACAGTTAGAGAGGATTCTAAAGGCAGCAAGAGAAAAAGAGCCAGTTACAAGGGAACCCCCATAAGGCTATCAACTGATTTCTCTACAGAAACATTGCAGGCCAGAAGGGAGTGGCAAGCTCTATTCAAAGTCCTGAAAGGGAAAACTCTGCAACCTAGGATACTCTACCCAGCAAGATTATCATTTAGATTAAAAGAAGAGATAAAGAATTTCTCAATCAAAAACTAAAAGAATACAGCAATACTAACCCTATCCTAAAAGAAATATTGAAAGGTCTTCTTTAAATAGAAATGAAGCAAGAACCTATAAGAAAGGGGAAAATCACAATAGGAAAGGCAGATATATAAAAGGATTGAAGGTCAGTTAAATAAGCCAGTATATAGATTAAAAATTTTTTTTTAAATTTTCTGAATGTGATTACAACTACAAGGAACAGCAAATGGATAAACATGAAGATGTAAAATGGACATCAAAATGTGGAGAAGGGTAGTAGGATAATGTACATCTTTTAGAGTGTAGAGCTTTCATGACTATCAGTCTAAAGCAAGTAGTTATAGCTATGGGTTACCATATTTGAAAACCAGGGTAACCACAAATTAAAAACATACAGTAACAGAAACATAGATCAATGGAACAAGATAGAAAGCCCAGAGATAAACCCAAGCACCTATGGTCAACTAATCTATGACAAAGGAGGCAAGAATATACAATGGAGAAAAGACAGTCTCTTCAATAAGTGGTGCTGGGAAAACTGGACAGCTCCATGTAAAAGGATGAGATTAGAACACTCCCCAACACGATACACAACAATAAACTCAAAATGGATTAAAGACCTAAATGTAAGGCGAGACACTATAAAACTCTTAGAGGAAAACATAGGAAGAACATTCTTTGACATAAATCACAGCAAGATCTTTTTTGATCCACCTTCTAGAGTAATGGAAATAAAAACAAAAATAAACAAATGGGACCTAATGAATTTTGCATAGCAAAGGAAACCATAAACAAGACAAAAAGACAGCCCTCAGAATGGGAGAAAATATTTGCAAATGAATCAATGGACAAAGGATTAATCTCCAAAATATATAAACAGCTCATGCAGCTCAGTATTAAAAACAACCCAATCCAAAAATGGGCAGAAGACCTAAATAGACATTTCTCCATAGAAGACATACAGATGGCCAAGAAGCACATGAAAAGCTGCTCAACATCACTAATTATTAGAGAAATGCAAATCAGAACTACAATGAGGTATCACCGCACACCAGTGAGAATGGGCATCATCAGAAAATCTACAAACAACAAATGCTGGAGAGAGTGTGGAGAAAAGGGAACCCTCTTGCACTGTTGGTAGGAATGTAAATTGATACAGCCACTATGGAGAACAGTATGGAGGTTCCTTAAAAAACTAAAAATGAATTACCATATGATCCAGCCATCCCACTACTGGGCATATACCCAGAGAAAACCATAATTCAAAAAGACACATGCATCCCAATGTTCAATGCAGCACTATTTACAATAGCCAGTACAATAGCCAGGTCATTGAAGCAACCTAAATGCCCATCGACAGACAAATGGATAAAGAAGATGTGGTGCATATATACAATGGAATATTACTCAGCCATAAAAGGAAGGAAATTGGGTCATTTGTTGAGACGTGGATGGATCCAGAGACTGTCATACAGAGTGAAGTAAGTCAGAAAGAGAAAAACAAATATCGTATATTAACGCATATATGTGGAACCTAGAAAAATGGTACAGATGAGCCGGTTTGCAGGGCAGAAATTGAGACACAGATGTAGAGAACAAACATATGGACACCAAGCGGGGAAAGTGGCGGGGGGGTGGATGTGGGGGTGTGTTGAATTGGGCGATTGGGATTGACATGTATACACTGATGTATATAAAATTGATGACTAATAAGAACCTGCTGTATAAAAAAATTAAATTAAAAAATAAAAAAAACATACAATAGATTCACAAAAACCAATAAGAAAAGAACTCAAGTGTAATACAAAAGAAAATTATCAAACCACAAAAGGAAAAACAAAAAGAAGGAACAAAGAAGAAATACAAAATCAACTGGAAAACAAGGTTTAAAATGGCAATAAATACATACCTATCAGTAAATTATCTTAAATGTCTATGAACTAAACACTCCAATCAAAAGACACAGAGTGACAGATTGGATAATAAAACAAGAACCTACAACATGCTGCCTACAAGAGATCCACATAGATTGAAGGGATGGAAAAAGATATTTTGTGCAAATGGAAACAACAAGACAGCGAGGGTTGCAATACCCATATCAGACAAAATAAACTTTGAAACAAAGGCCATAAAGAAAGACAAAGAAGGACACTATAAAATGATGAAAGGATCAATACAAGAAGAGAATATTATACTTGTTATAATATTCTTATTATTAATATTATATAATGCATCCAATATAGGAGCACATAAATACATTAAAACAAATACTAACAAACGTTAAAAGGCGAAATTGATGGGAACACAATAATAGTAGGAGATTTTAACACTCCACTGACATCAGTGGACAGATCTTCCAGGCTCAAAAAGGAAACGAAGACTCTAAATGACACAATAGAACAGTTAGACTTAATTAATATCTACAGGACCTCAGTCTAAAAAAACCAGAATACACATTGTTTTCAAGTGCACCTGGAACATTCTCTAGGATGGACTACATACTAGGGCACAAAACGAGCCTCAACAAATTTAAAAGGACAGAAATTATTTCAAGCATCTTCTCTGACTACAATGGCATGAAACTAGAAATCAACCAGAGAAAGAGAAATGAGAAAAAAATGACTACATGGAGACTAACCAACAAGCTACTAAAAAACCAATGGGTCAGTGATGAAATCAAAGAGAAAATTAAAAAATACCTTGAGACAAATGACAGTGAAAACACAACCATACAAAATCTATGGGATGCAGCAAAAACAATCCTAAGAGGGGAAGTTCATAGTGATACAGGCCTTCTTCAAAAAAACAAGAAAAATCTCAAATAGACAACCTAAAAGAATTAGAAAAAGAAGAAACAAAACCTAAAGTCAGCAGAAGGAAGGAAATAATAAAGATCAGAGAGGAAATAAAAGAGATAAAAAAAAATAGAAAAAAATCAATAAAAAACCAAGAGCTGTTTTTTTGAAAGGATAAACAAAATCAACAAACTCTGGCCACCAGGGATCATCAAGAAGAAAAGAGAAGACGAAAGGCTCACCACAAAGAAAAGAGAGGAACCAAATAAAACAAGAAATAAATGAAAGAGGAGAAATAAGAACTGATACCACAGAAATTCAAAAAACCATAAGAAATCATATGCCAACAAAACAGACAACCTAGAAGAAGTGGACAAGTTTCTTGAAACATGCAGTCGGCCAGAACTGAATCAAGAAACAGATAATTTGAACAGACTGATCGCTAGAAATGAAAAAGAATTTGTAATTTAAAAAACACCCTGCAAACAGAAGTCCAGAACTGGATGGCTTCACTGGGGAATTCTACCAAACATACAAAGAACTCATACCTATTCTTCTCAAACTCTTCCAAAAGACTGAAGAGGTGGGAACACTCCCAAAGTCATTCTGTGAAGCCACCATCACCCTGATGTCAAAACCAAAGATACTACCAAAAAAGAATATTACAGGCCAATATCTCTGATGAATATAGATGCAAAAATCCTCAGCAAAATATTAGCAAACAGAATCCGATGACACATAAGAAGGATCATATGCCATGATCAAGTTGGATTCATTCCAGGGTCACAAAGATGGTTCGAAACACAAATGGATCAATGTGATACACCACATCAACAAAAGAAAAGTAAAAAACCACATGATCATCAATAGATGCAGAAAAAGCATTTGATAAAATTCAACATCCATTCATGATAAAAAAATCTCACCAAAATGGGTACAGAGGGAACATATCTCAACATAATAAAAGCCATTTACAACAAATCCATAGCCAATATAATACTCAATGGTGAAAAGCTGAAAGGCTTCCTGCTAAATTCTGGAATGAGACAAGGACGTCCACTCTCACCACTTCTATTTGACATAGTATTGGAAGTCTTAATACAGTAATCAGATAAGAAAAAGAAATAAAATGGGAAGAGGTAAAATTGTCATTGTATGCAGGTGAAAGGATGCTCTATATAGAAAACCCTAGAGACTCCACACAAAAACTATTAGAACTAATAAATTAATTCAGCAAGGCAGCAGGATACAAGAACAATATACAGAAATCTGTTGCATTTCTTTATACTGACAATGAAATATCAGAAGTGGAAAGTAAAAAACAATTCCATTTAAAATAGTGTGTGTCCCCCCGCCCCGCCAAAAAAAAAAAATCTAGAATAAACCTAACCAAGGATGTGAAAGACCTATATGCTGGGAACTGTAAAACACTGATAAATGAAATTGAAGATAATACAAAGAAATAGAAAAATATCCCCTGCTACTGGATTGGAAAAATTAATATTGTTAAAATGGCCACACAACCCAAAGCAATCTACAGATTTAATGTGATCCCTATCAAATTACCCGTGACATTTTTCACAGAACTAGAACAAATAATCCTAAAATTTATATGGAACCACAAAAGACCCAGAATTGCCAAAGCAATTCTGAGGGAAAAAACAAAGATGGAGGCATAACTCTCCCAGACTTTAGACAACACTACAAAGCTACAGTAATTAAAACAGCATGATATTGGCACAAAAACAGACACATAACATCAATGGAACATAATAGAGAACCCAGAAATAAACCCACACATGTAGTCAATTAATCTTCAACAAAGGAGGCAAGACTGTACAAGGGAGAAAGGACAGCCTCTTCAGCAAGTGGTGTTGGGAAAGCTGGACAGCCACATGTAAGTCAGTAAAGTTAGAACACACCCTTACACTATGCACAAAAATAAACTCGAAATGGCTTAAAGACTTAAATATAAGACATGACACCATAATGCTCCTAGAAGAGAACATAGGAAGAACATTCTCAGACATAAATTGCAGTAAAATTTTCTTAGGTCTCCCAAGGCAAAAGAAATTAAAAAAAAAAAAAGGGATCTAATCAAACTTATAAGCTTTTGCACAGCAAAGGAAACTATAAACAAAATGAAAAGATAACCTACAGACTGGGAGAAAATATTTGCAAACAATGTGACTGACAAGGGCTTAATTTCCAAAATACACAGACAGCTCATGCAACTCAGTATCAAAAAAACAAACAACCCAATCAAAAATGAGCAGAAGACCTAAATAGACATTTTTCCAAAGACATACAGATGGCCAGCAGGTACATGAAAAGATCCTCCATATTGCTAATAATTAGAGAAATGCAAATCAAAACTACAATGAGGGGACTTCCCTGGTGGCACAGTGGTTAAGAATCTGCCTGCCAACATGGGTTCAAGCCCTGGTCCGGGAAGATCCCACATGCCGCGGAGCAACTAAGCCCATGTGCCACAACTACTGAGCCTGCGCACCACAACTACCGAAGCCCATGTACCTAGAGCCTGCGCTCTGCAACAAAGAGAAGCCATCGCAATGAGAAGCCCGTGCATCACAACCAAGAGTAGCCCCCTGCTTGCCGCAACTAGAGAAAGCCCGTGCGCAGCAATGAAGACCCAACACAGCCAAAAATAAATAAATTAATTTAAAAAACTACAATGAGGTGTCACCTCACACTGGTCAGAATGGCCATCATTAAAAAGTCTGCAAATAATAAATGCTAGAGAGGGTATGGAGAAAAGGGAACCGTCCTATGCTGCTGGTGGGAATGTAAATTGGTACAGCCACTAGGGAAAACAATATGGAGGTTCCTTAAAAAACTAAAAATAGAAATGCCATATGATCCAGCAATCCCACTCCTGGGCATATATCTGGAGGAAACCATAGCTGGAAAAGATACATGCACCCCAATGTTCACAGCAGCACTATTCACAATAGCCAAGACATGGAGGCAACCTAAATGTCCATCAACAGATGAATGCATAAAGATGTGGTACATATATATAATGGAATACTACTCAGCCATAAAAAGAATGAAATAATGTCATCTGCAGCAACATGGATGGACCTGGAGATTATCATACTAAGTAAATCAGAATAGACATATACCATGTGATACCACTTATATGTAGAATCTAAAATATGACACAAATGAACTTATCTGTGAAACAGAAACAGACTCACAGACATAGAGAACAGACTGGTGGTTGCCAAGGGAGAGGGAAGGACTGGGAGTGTGGGATTAGCAGGTGTAAACTGTTATATGTAGGATGGGTAAACAACAAGGTCTACTGTATAGCACAGGGAACTATATTCAATACCTTGTAATAACCTATACTGAAAAAAGAATCTGAAGCTGTACACCTGAAACTAACACAATATTGTAAATCAACTGTAGTTTAATAAAGAAATTTTTTGAAACATCACCTTTTGAGCCTGTGTTCTCCGCATATTATTTGGGCTTCAGATTGAAATTCCCGAAAGTTAAAGGCACTTTAAAAGAAAACTTCGCAGATATTTTGAGAATGCAAATTACTTTCAGTTGAGAGTGAGGGGCCCTGCAGAAGCCAGAGGCTTGCTTCTCAACCACCCTCAGGTGTGCACTTGTGCTGACGCTGCTGGAGCAGAGAGGCTTGCGCATCTGATTTAGCTACAGCCAGTCAGGGCTGTTAAGATCATTACAGATCTGCCAGTGCTACAGGCCCAAAGGTGCACAGGTGGCTGCAAGGCACTAACAAAAGATGACAAAGCAAAACTGAGGAGAGGCTGACCCACCTCCCTGGGTTTGGGAAACATTATTAGGAGCAAAAAGCCCTCGTCAGAGCTGCTCATCACCGCTGTCCTTTCATACTCTACCAGTGGGTGCTAATATTTTCTCCAAGTTATGGGCACCCTAACATGTGATCCTTCCCATTTATCCAAAATCCACATGAATCACTAAGTGGTAAGTCTAACAACCCCCTCCCCTCCTTGGGCTCCCGGGCCTTAGCGTGGGGTGGACACACTCCCTACAGATTGCTTCCTGCAGGCTGTGGGGCTCAGGCAGCGTCCCCGAGTCCCTGTGCTCCATACACGTTCCTCTGTGCCAGCTGCATGGGAGTCTTGGTTACTGACCTCCCCCCTCCCCCCTCCCCATCTCCTGCACTTCTAACCAAGCTTGTATGTCAAAACCTTTTTCCTCTTGCTTTGCTGATATAACTTTTAATGTCTGTTACATTCTATTACCTGCATGTAACTTAATTTACAGTGACCACCACTTACATTACCTACTAGGCGCTGTTCTAAACTATACATATACTAACTCATTTGCTCCTTGTAACCGCCCGATGAGAGGCACACCATTATCAACAACTTAAAGATGAAACTGAGGCACAGGGAGGTTGAGAAACCTGCCCGAGGTCACACAGCTCAGAGGAGGTTTGAGCCCAGGCCATGGCTCCAGAGCCCAGGCTACTAACCTGCGGCTGCCTGGCTCTTGCCTAATGGTGCGTCCGGACTCTGTGCTGGTTTTGACTATTATAACGTCACCCCATTATCCACTGGGTTCACCTGTGCTGTGAGATTCGGATTTGGATGGACCACACTTCCATCCTGTGACGGTCTGCCTGTATTTTGGAAATTCTTGGTGAGGCTGAAATCTTGTCCTGTCCCACCTGGCTCAGACTTTTTTCTGCTTCAGCTAAATCTCTAAACCGAGGGAATCTGGCTCTAGAACACACCATGTTTACCCTATTCTGACCTTTAAGCACAAATTTAAGCAAGATTTTAAAAGTTGCCTAAAATTCTGGAAAGGAAGTTTAAGAGTTAATTTAAAAAAAAGAACAGAAATCCGTGTGAGTATGTTTTAAAGAAAGGCTTCTAAAGAAAGGCAAAGAACAAGAAAGTGTGGAAAATGTAGTGGGAAAGTTAGGTGGCAAAATCACACGCACTTGAACAGCTAAAACATGGAAAAGAAAGCTAGTGATGGGTGAAGAGCTTAAGAGAGCAACTCCAACAGAGGGAAATGTAGAGAATGAGCAAACCTAAACCTGGCAACACAGTGCAATTTACTAAACACGTAAAGAGGGAGTAGAAATGTTCATGAATGATCCAAGAACAAGGAAGGTGACGATCAGCGACATCTCCTTTACTAGAGGAGGAGAGAAAAGTGGTAACGGATGCTGCTTAAGAGGCAGCTGAGTTGAACGGATGTAATCTGGAAACATCCAGATATGAGAGTGGAGAAGAAGAGTTGTGGGCTCTGGAGGACATCCACAAAGGGGGACAATAGAACAGTGGCTCGAGGCCAGGCTTCGGCTGACAGTGCCTTAACACTGGCCACTCCGGGGCCCAGAGCAGTTGGTCCCACCGTGTAGGATCAGGTCAGAAGGCAGACGGAATTTGTATAAGAGAAGTGTAACTGGAAATAAAAAGAATCAGTGTCCCTAAGATCAAAAACAAGCTATGACTAATCATAAGGAAATAAAAATAATATAAATATAAATATAAATATATATATATAAACCACAATGGATACTTCAGGAACATCACATCATGTAATGTGCATTGTGACCACAAAAGGTGACAAAGGCAAGAGCGACGTGACAGGGATGACCCGAGATGGCAGGACAGAAAAGACAGACAAAGGCGACACCAATTCTGTGGAAGAAAGGGAAAAGAGCATTTTGTATTTTATCAAGTATTCATGTAAAAATAATATAGTGATCAGTTTACCCCCACGTCAGAGGACTGATGACTAAGTCTCTTTTAAAAATTGAGTTACTTTTTCAAAGGCATCACTCAGTATAGTAACTAGACCTCTAGGTGTGATGTTATTTTGCAAACTGAAATGCAGGAGGAAACCCTCTGTCCAGGTTCTGCTACAATATGGTCCCGGGCGACGGTCTATCGGAAGAGAGAGGTTGACAATCTGATATGTTACCATCAGCCCGTGACACTGACACATTCACTGATGCTACCAGGACACTAACCCAGTTGTTCAGATCATCCAGATGACCAGCGGCATCTGTTCTGCAGGAAGTGCTTCCTGGACAAGACTTTCACAGCCTCACGTGCTCAGGAACCAGCCTCCTCTTGATCTGAATGCAGGCAGAGGCCTGGGAGCAAGGGTGTGCTGGGCCTGCAAGACACCTCTCCCTTCCTGTCTGGAAGCCTGGGAGCCAAGGACGGGGGCAGTGTTCTCCTGCAGCACGAGCTTGTCGAGGTCAGGAAGCCCCATGCGTAGCACACAGGTCACCCGGGTTACTTGGGAGATGAGACCCAGAGGGGTCTGTAACAGCCAAATCTGCGACAATGATCTTGGTCAGGCCTCATCTTTAATGTGTCCTAAGTTGATGGGCAAGAACACTCCAGGGCTCAGGGCTCAGGCTGGGGGACGGGATGTGAACAGGCACCAACCCACAAGGGGAGGCTCCAAAGAACGCCCCCGCCACAACCCCCCCCAAGGCTCCTTCAGTGAGTCCCGAGTCTCAGAGTATGAGGGGATGCAATTTCACTGTGGCATGAAAGAGAAACCCAGAGTTTAGAAAAATAAAAGGCTGAGGTAAACAGTTCAGTTCACTAAACGAAATGGAGGAAATAGTCCACTGCCCACACCAGGGTTTCAACCAAAACAATTTTTTTAATTTAAAATAAACATTTTTCTTAATATCAAGGGGGAATAGCGTCTAATCTAAGAAAACACTGATGGTCACCACCAGGAAAAAGACAGCAGGAGAGTGTGAGTGGCTGCATCTGTGCCCACGGTGTCTGCACCCCTTTCTGGGCACCTGCCTGTGCAGGCACTTGGGCCGTTAGCTCCCTGCAGAGGGGGCTCCCGCCTGCAGAAACGCCTCACCCGTCACCCCTTGTAAAACGCAGGCACGACTTTGGGCCGCAGAGAAAGCACTGGAGTTCCCCATCACCCTTGGGATCGTCCCCAGCAGTGCTGGGTTTTCTCCCCACCTAAACAGGGTGTGGCCCTTTGATAAACACAAACATCTATGTCCTCCATTCGTGTCACCTAATATCTCAAAGTCAACATCATGGCAAAACCAAGCCAATAACCATAATATTGACTGTGACTTTACTGCCTCCATGCCCAAGAGATGAACATGTACCCTCCACCCCTGGGGCGGCGGGTCCTGTCCCGTGGTGGGTAGGAATGGCCACCTGGGTGCCCGTGGCTGCCGAGTGGCACTGCCTGGGTCAAGTTGGAGCCAGGAACAGCTGATGGTCATGCATGATCTTTTTCTCCAAGAAAAACACCCTAAGTGCTAGGCAGGGACTCGAACCTTCATCCTCTTCATTTCCTTTTGCTCAGAACAGATAATTCCCAGTGATTCCCACCTCTAAGCCTCATGAAGTAGGATTAGTTCCTGCTTCACCCCTACGTCTTTCATTCCACTTGAATTCCCCATCACCTGCATCCCTCCTGGGTGAGTGGCAGGCCCTGTGCCCCGTGCTGACAGCCACACAGGCTGATGGCACTGGCCCGGCCCACTCCTCGCTGCTCCATCACAGGGCCCTGCACACACCCGGGCAGCCAGTCAATTGTTTCTGACATCTAGAACTGAAGTGACACAATGCTGTCCCAGTTGGTGACAACAGGCCATTGAAATCTGTCCGGAGTCCCCATAGCACCGAACCGCAGGGGAAGTATCTGTGGGTTTCCCACTTCCCCTTTTATACTGACATCTGACACTGGATGCTAACGTTTCTTAGAGGAACAGGCCATAACGATGTGTGTGCACAACAGAAACACCTGCGTGAGGACAGCAGCACAGCTTCGTCTGTGAAGTAGAAATGAATTCTTTGCAGACGTGTACTCTCTAGGTCTTCGAGAGCAAAGAATCCAAGATCCCAGTGTGATCAGAGCCCAGAGCCTGCATGAAGAAATCGGAGCATTTGTGGCTGACACCCCCCACCCCAAGTACAGCCTACCCAAACCACAGTGGGCTTCTCCTGGGTGTGCGAGTGCTTTGGCGAGACTTGGCCGGTGGCGTGTACGGTGTTAGATGGGCTGAGACGGGATCTTCAGAATTGCAGTGATTACAGAATTTCGCTGAAACTAATTATGGAATCAATCATGGGTTGACTGCCTAGTGCATTACACACGTGCCCCTCTTGGCCTTGAAGGGCAATGCTCCCGGGATGCCCAGATGGGAGGGAAGTGGGTCAGAGCGAGGCGCTGCGAGACCACAGTGCAGGTGCATGAGCTCGTCTCTGTTTCTGACCACAGTCCCAAGGATCTCTGCGGTTCTTTCCAAAATAATGGAAACATAGTAAAAGCAAATGTATTATTCTGGATGTAATATCACAGGGTCATACTTTGTTCACCCAATGGAAACAGAAAAGTTCTGATTTTTCTTAGGCCCAAAACACATGGGTGAATTTAGAAGATGTTCTTGGTTCTTTAGGTGAGGCCAGTATTACCAAAATTCAGGTGTGTTACTGAAAAGAAAATTGTGAATTCAGAAAGACAGTAAAAGCTAGGGCTAAAATATTGTAGCTCTATCTACAAGGCACATTCAGAAGAGTGTACTTAATGGGAAGCAGCAGTAAAACGCACGTCGTGAGGCTCCTAAAATCACCTCAGAAAAGAAGCTTCGTTCCAATTCCACCTGCTTCTACTCGCCGCTTCTAAGTCTAAAACGTGCCTGTAGTTTATGCTTTGAGAGCAGCAATGGCTTCCTTCTCTGACTCCATGACACACTTTTCAGAGACTGGAAAGTTCTAGAAAGACAGCATCTAGCCCACGTGATCAGTGTTCTCTTTAGTCCAACCTTTGGAAAAACGGATCCCAGTCACCGTTTAGGTTAAGCTGTCAGCCAGCACAACCCTGCTTGAGCCTCATACCTGGGCTCTGACAAAGGCTCTAACCAAAAGTCACACTGTTTCGAGTTGGTCAGAACTCAGCCTCCTTGCTCTGTTATTTAGAAACACAAGCTGATCCTTCCAGTAGGTGTTGAATTAAACATGTCTTCAACTGTTCAGTTCTTCCTCTACCATGAATGCTGTTTCGTTGCGTGAAGCCAAGAAGAGCAGAGAGCGTTAAGAGAGAAGCTGTTTGCTAACAGGGAATCCCTTGGTAAAAGTCATAAACTACAGACGATTTTTGCCTGTTACCCTGAACGACCTGCACGTCATTTTGTTAAGAGGAGATGGGATAGATGTTGCAGGAGCACGCGGCCAGGTTTGGGTGAAGTGATTCTGAGTCACCTAGCAAAGCCCACAGCTGATTCACAGTTAGGTGACACAGCTCTAGGAGGGGGAAGCAAACCAGTGTTTCCGTAAGTTGTTTTGGACAAGTCAAACAAACAAGCTTGCACCAAACAGATAGTTATGCAGTTGTTCCAGGTTGTGGGTATGTATATTCTTTTACCCTTTGAACCAAGCATTCCAGGTAAGTACGTGGCAAGCCACACAGATAAATGCTCTTACTCATATAGGCTTAATTAAGAGGGCATGACAACCACTGGAATGGACGAGAATAGCATCCATAATGATTAATAACATAAGCTCAGGGACAAAGCCCCACCGCTCCTATTTTCCAAAAGGAACTGGCACCGGTATCGAGGCTCCCTCGGGCGGGCCAGAAAAGCCAGCCACTCCCCAGGCGCACGCAGCCCAGCAGCCACGTGTCCTGGGCTGGGAGGGAGTAACCGGGGCCACAGAGGAAAACGTGCCCGAGGGCAATGGAACAACACAAACCAGCAGGGTGAGTCAGGGCCCAAAGGCCTCAACGCAATGAGAGGACGGCTCTTTCCAAGCAAGGCCCTCCTCAGGTGCAAACTCAAGCTCACCCCACGGCGCTGGAGCTCCCGCCCTCCAGGGACTGCTGTCCGTCCCCCGGGAAGCAGAGCCCCACTGACCCCTCTGGTGGCATCTACTACTGAGCTAAGCATGCTTCATGCTGTGAAGAGCCTGCAGCCCCCAGGAGAGAGTGGGAGACCCCTGGGCTTCCCGCCAGGTTGGCACACCGGACTGGCCCTTGAACCCACCTCGCAGGCCTCTTCTCCTGGTTCTCTAGTCCCCTCCCTACCGCCCTCAGCCCCGAGGGCAGGGCAGCAGGCGGCGCTTGGCACTCACTCCCGACCTCCGGGACCAGCACAGGGATCTGGCAGCAGGTGATTAGTCTCAGGGTCCCACGGCTTTACATGCACCTGTGAATTCCTGCTGCTCTTCAAAGCCACTCATGTGTCACACCTCCCACTAAGCCTCCCTGGCCTGCCACAGGAAGGCTGCCAGGCCCCACCCTGTGCTCCCCCTGGGCTGCCTGTGGCTTCCCTACCGGACAGTGGGCTCCCCAGGACAGGGTCACTCACTAGATAAGCTCAGCCAGGGCCCCTGTACGGGGCTGATCAAGATGTGGCCCAGAATTGTGGGGGAGCCCAAGAGGCAGGCTGGGGCGGATGCACAGCTCTGTGCTGAGACCAACTGCATCTACCCTTCACAGCGACCACGAACACATCCCAGGGGGCTCCTTTCTTCCCTAGGCTTCAAAATTAGAGTCCCCTGTGCCATCGAAATCCCCGTCCCTCAGAGAGCCAATTCTACCGCTGAAGGAGAGCCAAGGGTGCTGGTGAGGGGATGAACACCAGCCCGTGGACGACCTCCTCTACCAAAGAAGCAAAAGTCTACTTGGCGATTTCAGATGCTCTACGCAGCAGCTGTTTTTGGCTGCGTTGGGTCTTCATTGCTGCGCGCAGGCTTTCTTTAGTTGCGGTGAGCGGGGGCTACTCTTCCTTGCAGTGCACAGGCTTCTCATTGCAGTGGCTTCTCTTGTTGTGGAGCACGGGCTCTAGGCACACGGGATTCAGTAGTTGCAGCACGTGGGCTCAGTAGTTGCAGCACATGGGTCCTAGAGCGCACAGGCTTTAGTAGTCGTGGCATACGGGCTCAGTAGTTGCGGTTCGCGGGCTAGAGCACAGCCTCAGTAGTTGTGGCACATGGGCTTAGTTGTTCTGTGGCATGTGGGATCTTCCCAGACCAGGGATCGAACCTGTGTCCCCTACATTGGCAGGCGATGCTTAACCACTGCGCCACCGGGGAATTCCCTACGCAGCAGCTTTAAGAGCAGAGTGAGATGGGCTCTCAGGCAGTGAGACCCAAACCTTGATGATCAGTAATCAGAATGTATCTGAGGATCTTTCATAAGATGAGTTCCCACTTTTCATTTAGCAGGTCTGGGGAGGGGCCTGAGAATTTTTTTTCCAAACTTTAAAATTTGCTATTATTTCAAACTGACAAAAATTGCAAGCATAGTGTAAGGATCTTAAATACGCTTACTCAGATGTACCAACTGCTTCCATTTTTCCCTGTTTATCATTCTCTTTATATTATTTTTTTCTTACTCATTTGAGAGTAAGTGGCAGACAACACACCCCTTTGCCCCTAGTTACATCAGTATATACTTCCTAAAAACAAGGCCTTTTTCTTACGTAGTATAGGAAAATGTTCCCTAATGATTTTGAAGGGTGAAGTGATGGTCATTTCCTATTTTATCAAACTTCCCAAATTTTATCAAGTTGATGGAATCCACAAAGTATAAAACAGCTGGGAGTCCCTAAAGCATTACTGCAGAATGATAAAAGAACAACTGGTTATTCTGAGGAAAAGCAGATAGTGATGAACGCACGGCTTCCCTTGTGTTCACGGCAGACATGATTTTGATGAACTGCGATAGAACGGGAGCATATCAACAAGTGTTCCACTGAGCTGAACTGGGGGACAGGTGGTGGGCAGCCTCTAAGAAGGCCCCCAGTAATGCCCTCCTTCTCCCTGCGGAAGCCCCTCTCCTGGACCCAGTGACTCACTTCTAGACAACAGAGCACGGCACAGTGAGGGGACATAGCTTCCGAGATGAGGTTACAAAGAGGCTGCGGCTTCCGTCCTGGGGGCTCCCTCTCTCGCTTGCTGGCTCTTGACGGGAGTCGGCTGCCCGGTGTGAGCAGCCCACGTGCTGAGGAACTGATCTCCCTGCCCAGAGGCTGTGAGCTGGGGAAGGGTGCCCCCCCAGTCAGCCCTGACGCCTGCAGCCCTGGCCGACTCCTTGATTACAGCCTCGAGAGGCACCCAGGAGCCACGTGCAGATATAGACGCTGTGAGGGGGTGAATGTTTGTTCTGGGGTCGTTTGTTCTCCAGCAATAGATATAGGGGATGGTTAAGATGGAACGTCACCAAATTTCATTTGATGTAAAAATATGCTTGATTTCATAAAGCTCTGGTCAATGGCATAATCAAGGGTCAAGGGATGCTGGCCAGAGAGGCGGGAGGGGGTCACTTCTCTCTCTCCTCTCCTGATTACTCAACCTCTCTCTCAAATGAATCCTTCCGAATGACTTTAAAAGATACTTCTATTTTTAAAATGCACGTACCTAGTTGAAAAGAATCAAGCACTAAAAAAATATATTGTGAAAAAAATTCACCCCCATCTTTGTGCCCCAGTCCCTCCTCTTATTACATTACCAATTTCGTGATCATTCTTTCAGAAGTCTTTTTTTCCCCAAATATCGGCGTAGGGTATTTCTGAAATATCAACTTTCTTGTTTTTAATACAGAGGGCCACATAATATGTCCTATTCTGCATCTTGCAAAATAAATCTTGGAGACGGCCCTATATCGGGAATTGTAGAAAGTTCTTTTCCTTTTGAATATCTGCAAGAATTCTACAGTATGGACAGGACAGTTCATTTAACTAGCCCCCCTGCAAGCCAGGCTGTTTAGGTTACGGGTGTGTGTGCGTCCTTATGAACATGTGAGTGTATCTCAGGGATAAATTCCTAGAATTCTTCATAGGCTATTAAACATCCTGGTTTCTCTCATTAAACAAATAAACAAAACCCTCCCCTCCACCTCTTACCCACGTGCTCCCCTCCAGCTGACACTGTAGTTTTCGCCTCCCTTCCCAGACAAACTTGTTGATAGAGTTGTCTATCCTGATTGTTCTCTCACCTCTCGCTTCCCAACCACTCCAAATCGGCTCCCGGTCCTATTAACCCAAGATCACCCTGAGTGCCGTGTGGTTCAATCCAAGGGGCATGCCCCGGTCTTCATCTGATGCTTTCATAGCTGCAGCTGACATTTGCAACTATCTCCTTCCTGACACTTCTGCCCTTGACTCTGTGACGTGATGGCCCACCTGGCCTTCCTGCCCTCCCACACCTCTCTATCTGGTCTTCTTCTGGCAGGCCCTCAACAGCTGGCATTCCTCCAAGATCAATTCTAGGCCCTCGCTTCATTTTAGATTAGCCCTGTCCAACAGAACTTTCAGTGATGCTGGGAATGATTTATTAAGCACTCAAAATGTGGTCAGTGCAACTGAGGAACTGAATTTTTCATCTGATTTAATTTGAACCAATTTAAATTTCAGTAGCCGCAGGTGGCTAATGGCAACCATAGACAGGGCAGCTCGACACGCTCTCCCTAAGAGAGATCACACACACCATGGCCTCGGCCACCGCCTACGGGCAGAGCACACACACATCTCTATTGCCAGCCCGGATTTTCCTCTAAACTCACTGAACACTCACATAACCAATGCCTGCTTGCCATCTTCCCTTGGATGTTTCTAAACTGACAAAATTAAATTTAAGATCATCTTCTGAAGCTAGGTTATCTTCCCAATTAGTGAAATGCACAGCTAAGAGCCTCCGAAAACCAAGTGTGGTTGACTCCATCTCCTAATCATTTCTCAGCTTTGTCCACTTCTCCACATTTGACTACCTCCACGTGAACCCATCATGGAAACCGGTGGCACAACCTCCTTACTGGTCCACTTGTATCCTCTCTGGCTACACCTCCCAATCTGCCCTCTACGCTGTAACCTAATGTAAATGTGAAGATGCTCGAGCCCCTTCAGTGGCTTCCTGTGTTTCAGGGATAGAGGCACAGTCCATTGTGCAAGGACTGATTTTGCCAACCACTGGCCAACTCTCCGCGGCCACCCCCCTTCCCTGCAGTCACCCTGGTCTTCTGTCTCCTGCAGTTACCATGTGGGGACGTTACCATTTCTTTCTGACTCCTTTCCTAGTTTTCAACATCACCTTCTCTAACTGTGGGAAGCAAACAAACAAAACCCTCCTGTTAGTCACAACATGAAGGTTCTGGAAGAGCTGGCTCCTGAGTGACGGACACCACGGGAGAAAAGCACTGCTCGTTTGCTTCTTCCCTTATGTGTCTCTATAAACGCAGGTCCCTTCCATACCAAAGCAGAACTGGAAGGGACTGTGCTGATCGGCCCTTCGCCGGCCCTCCTGCCAAGCTGGGCAGCAAAGTCTGCTTGAACATTCCCAGTCAGAGGGAGGGCACCCCTCACAAAGCAGACCCTTCCCCTCCTCATTCTGGTTCACTGTGATGATTAGGAAGGTCTTCTTTATAGTTTGCCACATCTATCCCAATGTTCCTTCTGGCCAGGTCCCACTTTTGGAGTCGTAACAAAAATGACAACAGTGAGAGCAGCTACTGTTTACTGTGCGCCTGTCACTCTGCCAGCCTCGTGCCAACCAGCCTCGTGCCAACTGGCCTCGCGGTAACTCCACGAAGCGGCTGCTATTATTATCACTAGTTGGTAACACAAGAACCTAAAACATAGAGACAGAAAACAATCCTCCCCCAGTATCAGAGCATTCTGATCACTCCTGAATTCTTCAATGTCTTTACTGAAATGCAGTGCCTGGAATTTAACGACACTCTGGTCCTTGCCACACCAAGTGTGGTCCAAGGAGCAGCGACAGCTGCTTCACCTGGGACCCCGTCCTGATGCAGCATCTGGGGCTCTGTCCCAGGCCAGCTCAATCAGAATCTGCATTTTAACAAGAGCCCACGGGCACTTGAGAGTTTGAGAGACACTAGTCTTGGTGTGCTCAGAACACACTGGAACGTTCACTTATTAATTCGCTAGACCAGTGACCAGTCATGAACACCTACTATTCGTGCTCGGCACTACACAGGCACCAGGTATCCTGAGTCCCTCACAGCTGAGCTTGTGCCCAGCCGCGAGATGGGCAGGGCTGAGAGGCTGGTAAGTGTTACAGGCAGGAGTGTGGTGGGGAAACATGGTGTCGGTGGTCGACTCTACTTAGGGCCTGGGGGCCACGGGTCAGGGAGGACTGGAGAAGCCAGCACCTGACCAAGTTTTAAATGAGGGAAGGCACGTGCTGAGCTGTCACCGAGAGGAGCTTTCTGAGCAGTGAGAGGGTGACACCAAAGAATGAAGGTGGCAGAGAAATCCAGGGAAAGAGACTGGGCAGGAGACAGGACTGGGCCCAGGAGGCCTTGGGGTTGTACCTCTTCTGGAAATTTTTCTCTTCCTGCAGCCTCTGGTTATAAGCTTCTCTGGCAGCTTTGCCTCTAGCTATAAGCTTCTCTGGCAGCCTTTCCTCTAGCTCATTTGAACTTGCAGCTAAGGAGACAGGCCTGCTTTTTTCACATGTACTTGGTCTGGTCACATGTTTTTTGCCTGTACTTTTGTGATTGATTTTTCTAAAAAGATAAGCAAGACCTTCAGTTGATCCTGATTAAATTTTAACTTGTCCTTTTGGACCGTCATCACTGAAGCCTACTGTGATCTTTTTGGGCCCCTTCATCCAGCACATCCCCCCAACTTCCCCTCATCTTTCCTTTACATCTTCATTTCATGCAGCTCCCCTTAGCTGTGCATTTTCCTGACACTCAGAGCTTCCTGAAAACTTTAATCTACCAGAGAAAATTACAGGTCAATATCACTGATGAACACAGACACAAAAATCCTCAACAAAACACTAGCAAACCGAATGCAACAACACATTAAAAGGATCATACACCATGATCAAGTGGGCTTTATCCCAGGGATGCAAGGATTCTTCAATATACGCACATCAATCAATGTGATACACCATATTAACAAATTGAAGGAGAAAAACCATATGGTCACCTCAATAGATGCAGAAAAGGCTTTTGACAAAATTCAACACCCATTTATGATAAAGACTCTCCAGAAAGTGGGCACAGAGGGAACCTACCTCAACATAATAAAGGCCATATACGACAAACCCACAGCAAACATCATTCTCAATGGTGATAAATTGAAAGCATTTCCTCTAAGATCAGGAACAAGACAAGGATGTCCACTCTCGCCACTTTTTTCAACATAGTTTTGGAAGTCCTAGCCATGGCAATCAGAGAAGAAAAAGAAATACAAGGAATCCAAATTGGAAAAGAAGTAAAATTGTCACTGTTACCAAAGGGGAAATGTCGGAGGGAGGGATAAATTAGGAGTTTGGAATTAACAAATACACACTACTATATATAAAATAGATAAGCAACAAGGATACCAACAAGGGAACTCTACTCAATATTCTGTAATGACCTATATGGGAAAGGAATCTGGAAAAGAATGGATATATTTATATGTATAAATGAATCACTCTGCTGGACACCTGAAACTAACACAACACTGTAAATCAACTATATTCTAATAGCAAATAAAATGTTTAAAAAAACTGTATCAGAACAAGCTGTATTCCCTTCTATTGCTACTCAGTGCCTTCCCTTCCCAGCCCGTCTCTGCTCCTTCCTTCAAGAGCCCATCTTTCACTCTAGAAGCTGAAAATGCCAGGTGCCTTCAGTCTCCTCAGTAGTCAGGGCATGAACCAGTAACTAAATCCTGGCCAGTGGGGCTTCAGGGTAAGTCTTGTTGGTGGACTTTGGATAACGTTTTCTTCCTTAATATAAAGAGACTCTGAAGAGCAGCACTGTTTTTATCCCCTTGCCTTTGGACATGTGTGTGAAGATGTGATGCCTGGAGCTCTGGCATCCACCCTGTGACCATGACGAAAGCCAACACACTGAGGGTGGCTGGGTGGGAAGACAGAGAAGGCCTCCCTAGTTTCTTAATGACATCACCGGCTGTTCCCCTAACCTTGGGCCAGGCCCACATAGGGATTAACTGTTGTATTACACTTCGAGTTCATTTAATAACTTATTCTTTATATGGGAACAAAGCAGAACTATCCCAGGCTATGAAAGTTCCCAAATCTCATCATTCTTACATTCTCCTGTAAATTACTGGGTACCTTCTCAACTAAATGTGTCATATCTATTGTTTATAATTCCACCTAGTCTGAAGGCTTTGTCTGGGCATGTTTTTCTCCCTTAAATTATAAAGTTCTCTTGATTCCACCAGCCAGTTTTCTGACAAGCTCATTCTTTTGGTGTACTCTGAGGTACTTTCTATGGATTGCTAGTTATACTATGACATTTTAAGCCTTGTTCAGAAACCCAAATCATGTTCTTTGACATTCCCAGCAGCTACTTATTTCTCTTTTTCATTACACAGGCTTGACCTCTCTTGCACACAGGGAAGCAGCTCCGGGCCTCTCTCTGACACACACACGGCTCCAACACAGTCCAGAAGCAACTTGAGGCACCTCCCGCGAGCTGGCCCCCTGTGGCCTGTCTCACTCAGCCCCACAATACGGCCCACCTCAGGCGACCCGTCTCTTTCCCCAAGTGCCCCTCAGTCCAGCGTCCCCAGGCTCTGGTCTCTGCTCCCTCCTCCATTTCCAGATCTCTTCCTCCCTCATCTGCCCGCATCTGCAAAGCAAGCTGGCCTGTCACCTCAGTACTCTGTCCACCCCAGAGTTCTGCTCTGCACACAAGCCTAGGGGCCGAGCTGGCAGGGGAAGGTGCGGATGTACAGGTTACGATAACTGTTTTTTCCGATCACACTTCATTTTCAAGAGAATCAGGGGGAGTTTAGGGTAACTGGCAGGGTTACAGGTGTTGGCAGATTTGCTTTCCCATCTCGGAAACACGTGCTGAAGAGACAACATCCTTTCCACTCGGCAGTACGAGCCTTGTACTCGCGTCCTCTGGTTCCACCTGGGCGAGTAGCCCATGTGGTCAGTAGCAGGTGTCCTCCGACTGGCTATGATGCTGCTTCTTGTTCTCAGGCCTGGGGTGCAGCTGCCTCTCAAGCAGGCCAGAGTCACCGCTACGGGGAAAGCATCTGTCGTAAATACTCCAACAGTAGCTCTGCATTTTTCCCTTTCCCTCGTGTCAAATTCTTCCACCCTCACCTCTTGACTCTAAGCCTCCTCGGGATGTTTGTTTTCCTGGCTTCCTTCTTGAATTTTTTCCATCCTGCAGAGGAATGTTTAATCCCTTCTGAAATGTTAAAGCCTAGACCTTCTCTTCTAGCAAGGAGATCAGTGAGAATTTATAGGAAACAAAACAAACCATCTTACACTTGCATGCACTTTCCACATTTGACAGAACTGGCTCCCACGCTGGCCTGGAACACCAAGAGGCGTCCCCGTCACTCAGCACACCTGAGTGAAGAGGGGCTCGCTGTGGGCCACCTGTGCTGGCATCAGGGTCACATGGTCTCCCCGCCTCTAATTCTCACCATGCTTCCCACAGATGTGGTAACTGTGCTGACGTCCCACGCCTGCGGCTAATGAGCTTAGTGGGCTATAAATCCAGGGCTGCTTGGCAACAAACCACTGCTCTCCTAATCCCCTCCATTTCCATATTTTCTGGCATTCAAAGTGACTTTTCCTAAAAACAGTTGATTTCAGGAAACTACGATTTTCTGGACTTGTTTGCCACCCTGCTTCTGTTCCCACCCGGTGGAGCAGGGGGCCAGGCAGCTCAACTCTGACACAGCACGTCTCCAGCCCAGAGAGAGTAACCATCAGTGTTCCAGAGGTCCCTCCTAGGACCGTTTTCCAGCAGATTCGTCTGCTTTTCTTCTAGCTCTCTCATCGTATAGATGAGATTTGGAAAAGCACGTTTTTAATTTTGATGAAGTGTCATTTATCCATTTGTTCTTTTATGGATCATGCTTTAGGAGCCTAAGAAATCTTACTGCCTAATGCCAGGTCACAAAGATTCTGTCCTATTTCTTCCCCCAGATTTATAGTTTTGGGCTTTACACTTAAGTCTATGGGCCATGTTGAAGTGAAATGTGGTCCGTGTTCATTTTGTTGCACATGGATGTCCAATTGCTCCAGCACCATTTGTTGAAAAGACTGAGCTTTTTCTCCTGCACTGCCTTTGTACCTTTGTCAAAAATTAGTACAGGCTGTCTGCCTCTCTCTCATACTATTGGTTTTCTTCAAATTTCTGATGCTCCCTGGTGGCTTCTTCACATTTTTGAAAGAAGGGACTAGGTGATCCTTGGTGGGCTGCTTACATTTGGGAAAGGGACTAGGTGACAAGAATGGAAAGCCTCCGGGGGTGTCCTCTCTCCTGGTCCCACCTGTCTCCACCTGGCCCTCCCCTCTGAGTGGGGGGAGGGGTGTGGGCTCTGTGGAAGCAGACCGCATTACCCCCCAGCCTCTCTCTTTAGGGTGTGTGTGCAGGCGGCAGGAGGTGACCTGCAGCCCGCGAGGAGCCACAACGAGAGCCCCGGGTGCGCAGGTTTAGCATCTTCCAGCCCCGGGTACCATGGCCTTGCCTGCGCCCCCTCCCTGTGGGTCACGGAAGTCCAGAGTAACTTGGAGATCCCTCACAGTTCCAAAGCTCCTTGCCTACCTAAGCCGCCCTAATTTTCTCTCTTTGGGGAAGTGGAGTTCCTGTGATAAGCTGCCCAATGCCGGCCTGCTCCCCGTGTCCCCATCCACCGTGGGGCCGCGCTCAGCCCCCAGCAGTCACCTGCAGCGTCTCTGCTCTAGTTCTCTGTCACCCTTTCCTAGTCTGCTTTCTCTTTTACAGAAACTTCTCAGCCTGTTTTGGTGAGCTGATGGTACTCTCTCTTGTCTTCCGAGATTTTTAATGCATTATGCTTTTCTTATTTTTCCTTTTGTTTGAAATGGTCTTTGGATGAGGCAGAAGTACATGGGGTGTTTTGAGCTCGGCAGTCCTACTTGATGGTCGTAAGTGTCAGGGACGTGCGAACTCACTTTCCCATGGAACGTCCACTAAGTCATCCCCGGAGACAGACGGCAGAGCTGGCCAGGTCACCAGGCCGACCAGTCACACTGCATATAGAAAGCTGGCTGGCCGGGAAGCCTGGGAAAGTCCTGAGCTTGTGCGGTCTCATTCTCCATCTGGAGAACACTGCGTCTTTAAAAGAGGTCTTCTGGCTCTACAGCTCTGTGGAAGGGGAGCCAGCGAGCATGGGCACAGTTGGGATGCTGGAAACCACAAGCCACGCGTGACTGACTTTGCAAGAGTCAAGCCCATAGTCTGTCATGTCAAGAGCTTTTTTTTCTTTTCCTCAACCATCTTTCACGATGGACTTGAGTCTGCCTCTATCTGTTTTCTGGAAGAAAAGTACCCATGTGTATATATTTGTAATATCGACCCAGTACTTAGTAGTACTAGGTTTTAAAAAACTACATTGAAAGATTTTGTTTTGTCCTTTAATGTATCAATAATCTTGGTCCCTCAGACTTTTTTTTTTTAAGTTTGTATAGTATTTTTTTCTGCACTAAGACGGGCTAGCCACAGCATTTATCAAGGAACTGCTGGGGTGAAGTAGCAGGGACCAGCATCATCAAACATGCAGTTTCCATCATATTCATGATCCAAAGGCGTACACGGTTTCATTTCAAAAAACAAAATAAAAAACTCTAAAATTTCAGGTTCCTATTTAGACTGAAGTTCTGTCATTAAATCACTCTGCATAAAAATACATTAAATTTTTGGGGGCTTCCCTGGTGGCGCAGTGGTTGGGAGTCCGCCTGCCGATGCAGGGGACACGGGTTCGTGCCCCGGTCCGGGAGGATCCCACATGCCGCGGAGCGGCTGGGCCCGTGAGCCATGGCCGCTGAGCCTGTGCGTCCGGAGCCTGTGCTCCGCAACAGGAGAGGCCACAACGGTGAGAGGCCCACGTACCGCAAAAAAAACAAAAAAACATTAAAGTTTTTAAAAGGGGGAAAAAGTAAACACAAAAATATACCACAAATAGCCTTCATGACTCACTCCTTTTGTTAATGGGCTCCTGCTTCTGCCGTTAGATTCTCTTGTTGGTTTTGATCGGGCTGTTTACACACATTTTTAATTCGTTCAATGATTTCACAGACCAGCAGTTGCAATTTGTTTCGGGCAAAGTGGACTGTTACAAAAGATCCCAGACTATTTTCAGGTTGGAAAAATAAATGAATTGAAATTGGCACTATTCTACATGATTGCTTTTTTGTTCTAATTACAGAGTGGAGTCCTTTCCATAAAAGTAAAAATGTTCGGTACTTCTATAATACATATAAGAAATAAGATCGATACAAATATCCTTCTATATTTCCTAACCTTCCCCCTGCATTTATTTTTGGGGGGGCCATGCCACGGGGCATGCAGGATCTTAGTTCCCCGACCAGGGGTCAAACCCGCGCCCCCTGCAGTGGAAGTGCAGAGTGCTAACCACTGGACCGCCAGGGAAGTCCCTCCCTAGCATCCTTAGCAGCGTCCAAAAGCCATCACGTTTTGAGAGGCAGGTTTAACTGACGCTTACTCTGTGGTAAGCGCCAAGCGTGGGCACTGCTGTTTCTTCCCAATCTGCACCGTGGCTCTGAGAAGTTGGCATCACCACCCCTTCTTCCTAAAGAGGAAGTCCAGCTCTGAGGGGGGTGTCACTGTGCCCAGGGTGAGATCGGCACTGGGGGCACAGAGCCTCCAGCACCCCCAGACCCAGCCTTCCCCTCACCTCGGCAGCTATACAACTCCGTAACGGTAGATGGGTGCCTGATGTACCTGCTCCCTGGCTAGTTTCCCTTAAAGCAAACGAACACAAGCAAAACAACCTAATTTTCATAAATCTATGAAGTATTACTCTTTCTATTAAAAATTACAAAATATTTCACAACGACACTGCATTGGAAAAAATGCTATATGACCCCCATGTCCCACCCCGTCCCCATTTCTTTAAGAAATGAACATTGCTAATACAACTCATCCCACCCCGGAGCCCCCTCTGGGTCTCATCCTCCACCCTCGACCCCCAGAAGGGACCACTCTCCTGGATGTGGTGTTTATCATTCCCATGTAGTTGTCTTCCCCCTGATGTATTACGCCTAAGTGGTGCACAGAATTACTCTGTACATTTTAAAACTTTATGTCAGTGGTAGAATCGCCCACATGGGGCTCCAGGGTGAACCGGTTACCAGCGTGCCAGTTCCTCCACCCCCAGCAGCCCTCCCTATGTGTGCTGTAGAGACACCATCACCTTGCTGGAGGCTGAGGGAGTCCTGGTCCTTTCCAAAGCCCCCCATCCCACAACTGTCCCACATCCTGGCCCTGTTAGCACCGCACCCGGCAGCCAGCAGCCCTGGGGACCCTTGGCCAGCCGGAGGGGGAGTGCTGCGGCGGGACACGTGACTAGCGTTCATGTTTCTCTTCAAGCCAATCTAAAAACACCTCGGTGTCCTCACTGAGGACAGTCAGACAGCTGACGTCTCTAGTGGGAAGAAATGCTCGACAACAAATCAGCAGATCACCAAGACCTCATCCGCCATCTCCTGAGGATTTCAGCTCTGCTCCAGGCAAATTAGAAGGACGTTTTTTCAGGAAGCATCCTGCCAGGGCTGACGCTTGTTTTGTCTTAAGGCAAACGGCCACTTTCCACACCAACCCAGGATTAAACATGCCTCCTCTGTCCTCTCCGGAGGGAGAGTGCGAAACCTCTAATCCATTCTACTCAGTGTTCAAGTCCTTGGTTGGCACATTTCTTCCTCCACTCGCCGTCCCAGCCCAAACATTCACCCTTGCAAACAGCGAGTGCTCAGCAGTGGGCAGTGGGGGGGTGGCGGGTCCCGCCAGGGTGGAGCCACAGCTCTCAGCTGTGCACGGGGCACCCAGAGCACTGCACGCAACTCACAGCAGCACCACTGACACTTTAAATTTTCGAGGGAAACAGCAACACCCAGCATCAGCTATCAGAGAGGAGCCATGGAGGTTGGTCTTCCTCCACACCTGATGCTTTCAGGTTAATCCCACTCAGTCTAATACCTGGTGAGGTGAGCCTTACTGAGGGGAATGGCTTTGACTGGGGGAGCAGGAGAAAGGTCACCTGGGCACAGAGGGGACTTGGGCTGGGCCGGGGGTGCGTGGGTCCAACAGGAAGATGCTTACGGCAGCACGAGAGGCTGGGCTGCTCCAGGTTTGTGGCAAAGGGGAAGCAGATGTGACCTATCACCCAACAGGACTGCAGTGGGTGTGGCGAGGCGCTGACGGGCAGGAGGTCCCTGAGCCTCAGAAGCACCTCTCCCATACTGCACATCCCGTGGTCTTATTCCAAACACAAGGTAAATCGCGTTGTAATATTTTAGGCTAGCCATATTTTGTTTTAAATAGGCTTGGTCAGCTCACCTATAAACTTAACTACAAAAGATCACTTTCTTCTTATTAGAACATGTGTTCTACATCCCAAATAAATGGCTTATAATAGAATCTTTCAGTTTAATAAACATTCACTGAGTGCCTCTGGTGTGCAAACCCTGGGGTGTATACTAGGTCCCCCACCACACAGTGACTCCCATCTCCTGGTGTCCACGCCTTCGACAATCCCCTCCCCTGAGAGTGAGTGGAAGCTGGGACTTGCTTTTAATCAACACACTATGACAAAGGTGATGTGATGTCACTCCCATGATAGTTACATCACATGACAAAGGTGAAGGGATTGTGTAGATGTGAACAACATTCCTCATCAGCTGATTTCAAGTTAACCAAAGAAGAGATTATCCTGAGTGGGCTGGACTTAACAAGCTGAGACCCCTTTAAAAGACAGCTTAGGGATCCAAGGATGGGTGCCTCTGTGAGACCGTGACCTTGGCACTGGGAGCAGGCCCTGCAGACCATCTTGAGTGCACCTTGTGGAGACCCATGGCTGATGGGCTGGTGCCTCCCCCAGTGAGGGAGACCAGGCCGGGGAGCCAGGCTGGTGACAAGATGGCGAAGTAGAAGGACCTGAGCTCACTTCCTCTCATGAAAACACCAAAATCACAACTAACTGCTGAACCACAATTGACAAAAAAGACTGAAACCTACCAAAAAGATGTTCTATATCCAAAGACAAAGAAGAAGCCAGAACGAGATGGGGTCAGACACCAGAAGCAAGAGGAGCTACAATCCTGCAGAACGGAGACCACAAACACAGAAAGACAGACAACGTGAGAGGGCAGAGGAATATGTTCCAGACGAAGGAACAAGATAAAACCCCAAAAGAACAACTAAGTGACGTGGAGACAGGCAGTCTACCTGAGAAAAGAGGGCTTAGGCTGCCCGTGAGGTCAGAGGCTCCAAGCACAGAGAGTCTTCTTTGCCAGCTTTGAAGAAGTAACTGCCAGGTTGTGAGAGGCCTGTGGGGAGGGCAATGAAGGGAGGTGGCCTCCAGGAGCCAAGAGCAGCTCCCAGCAGACAGCCAGCGAGACAGGGACCTCATAGTCCTGCTGCCACAGAAGATAAGTTCTGTGAACCTTAGAAAGCTTGAACCAGATCTCTCTCCACTCGAGCCTCTGATGAGCCCAAAGCCCTGGCCGCCATCTTGACTGCAGGCTGGTGAGACCCTGAGTAGGGGACCCAGTGGAGCTGTGTCCTGACCTGACCCAGAGAAGCTGTAAGATGACAAAAGTGTATTGTTTTAAGCCACTAAGCTTGTGTTCGTGGCTACAGAACAATAGAAAACATAGCACCCAAGGGAGAAGCTATTTACGCTACATTCTCGATGACCGTTTCTTGATGAAACAGTCAAGCCGAAATTGTCTCCAAACTTTTTATGGTTTTAAATAAAGGAAGATTTAGAAAATGTCTCAAATGTGGGCCATAATTTTCATCTGCAGATTGACCTGACGTGCTTTCGATCTCAGGCAAATTAAAACTCCTGTGTGTTGCCGGGCTCTTCTGGCAAACTTCTTGGTTTCGCAGGATTCTGGTGGCTTTAACTTTTAAGAACCTCTCCCCTTTGGTGACCTCTAAACACTAGAGTTCCAAGCAATCCCACCTGGAGGAATCCTGGGGGTAAACAGGGTCCTGTAGCTTAATTAGAAGGGCCCGTGGGTTCCTGAAGCAGTTTACAGGGAGGAGGCACATATATATGATGTGATACTGGCCACCTTCACCCAGGAAGTCCCACTGCCCTTCTGTGACCCCGCTGTGGTATGACTTTATCAAGATTCAAAGCTTTCTGTTAATTTATCAGAGACTGACAAACTACTCCTTAACACTTTTTTACCTGTAGGTTTTCCCCAAAGAACCTAAAACGTATACTTATCATAGCTAATTTACCTGATATTGCTATACTTTCGTCAGCTATTTTGTCAAAGGTAATTACCTACTTCTTTGGGTCTGAAGAGAAAAACAATTTTCCTCTAATTTAGTTCAAGTGGCACGGTAGCTAAGATGAAATAATTTGAACCATTCTTGAAAGTGTACTGTGGAAAAGGAGAAAGAAAAGAAATCATGACAATGGAGCAGGCTAACCGCACACCGTGACTGTGATGACGCTGCACCAGTCACAGCTGGAGAAACGCAGCCCTCGGGAAGCAGGAGCGACCCCGCCTGCCATGGCAGCCACTCAGTGCCGCCTTCCGGCACCTTCTGAATGGGCCTCTAGACGGAGGTGGGCTGGGAGCAGGATGACGTAGGGCTCCTGATCCCGTGGGGACACGTCTGCCATGTGGAGGGCAGGCTGCACTTGGTCCTCGCTGAGGGAGAGCTCGCACCCCCCGAAACAAGACGGAAACAGCAAAGGCACACGACATGCAAATGCATCCACGTACCACATTCAACTCATTTACAAATCAGTGGGATATTTAGTTACCACTATCGTGACCGCATTTTTAGAGGCCAGTTTTTAAATGCCGCAATACTGAAACCTTTAAGATAAAAAAGCAGCCGTCATTACCTGTTTACTGCGAAGTTTGAAACAGTCATCATACTGTTATGCTGATAAGGCAGTAGTACTTGCAGAACTGTGTCTCACACACATATCATGGCTGATAGGAACACCAGTTACTTATTTTTTTACATCCTTATTGGAGTATAATTGCTTTACAAGGTGTGCTAGTTTCTGCTTCATAACAAAGTGAATCAGGCACACACACACATGTGTTCCCGTATCCCTTCCCCCTCGCATCTCCCTCCCCCCCGCCCTCCCCATCCCACCCCTGCAGGCGGTCACACAGCACCGAGCTGATCTCCCTGTGCTATGCGGCTGCTGCCCACTAGCTGTCTATCTCACGTTTGGTAGGGAACACCAGTTATTAACGACACTGAAGGGCTTACGTGACAAATCACGTGACACCCAATTCATGACAGTTAAAGTATGCAGAATGCACTCTAAAAAGACAGGGGTCCTGGACGTCTCTCCCAAAAGCAAACTGCTGCTTTATATCCCTCGTTACCCACGGAGCAAAAAAGACGAAGTGAACACTAAATTCCATGTACGACATCCCAATTCCCTCCGCACCTATGGGAACACAGGCATTTTTGGACAACGGTGCAGTTGACCATGTGACTATCGTTTGAACACCTAAGGGCGAAGCCTGGTGGGTCGCCCCACCCCACAGTGTGCAAGCCGAGTCTCCATGAGAGGATGTGCTCGGCAGCAACGGGGGCACCTGAGGGATCGCCTGGTCCAGCCATCAGTTTAGTGACGGGGACACAGAAGCCACAGTTGGGAGACTCACCGAAGCTTGCACGGCTTCTCCACCCAGCGCTCAGACCAGAATGCAGGCCTCAGCCTCATAAACTCCTAGAAGGCTGGTTAAGGTCACTTGACCCAAGGAGCATGCCAAGCTGACTGCAGGGGTTCTAACTCCAAATAAAACGTTCCTCTCCCAACCCCACTCTTCTCTGACTCCCAGGGACAGGGCCTGTCCCTCAGGAGCTTTCACTAAGATAACGGCATCACCTTCTTTGGGAATAGATAACGCAAACATGGGATCACCAGGTCGCTCTCTAAGGCACACCCACGACAAGCTGGGTGCTAAGCAAACATAGATGAGCCACACTCTGGTTGTGGCCAATTCAGGACACAGGTATGTAAACCAGAGAGCACACGGGGGCGGGACCCGTGCCCACGAAGGACAGCCTTCCCGTGGTGGCGACCCATGAGTCTTCAAAGAGGAGGAGGTTTTGCCAGGAAGACGAGGGGACGCAGGGAAGCAGTGGAGTAAAGAGAACGTGCGAAGGCAACAGGACAGGGGTGTGCTGGGATCAGAGTGCAGTTCTGTGAGGCCCGACAGAGGGGCTTGAGCAGGGAGATCGGGCTGACACGCAGCCATGGCGAGGGGCCAGGATTCTCTTGAGGAATGTGGAGATGCTGAAAGATTCTGAGCAGAGCATGACGCAGAGTCACACTTACATTTGGGACAGGAGCTGTGGCAGCAAAGGGGGAACTGGATTGCAGAGAGGAGAGAGGGAGGTAGAGACCAGTCAGAGGGCAGGGGAGCACCCCGGGGTGAGGGGGGAGCCCGTCAACAGTCCTGTTAAAAAGAAAGTCTCACTAAAAAAATACTGGCAAAGTCCAGATACCGTTTAAAATCACAAGTTAGGGATTTGAGTTCCTAACGCTAGCAGAGGAAACCCCCAAACACTGCTTGTTACCGTAATGAGCAGTTCTTGGTCAGAGAGAGTTCCCTATGGATGGAAAAGAATCATCTCAGTTCTTCTAAAAACTGACTTATAAACATAGTTTATTTATTAAGTATATCTTGGCGGTTTGGCTTATGTTATTATAATCCTTAGAATGATCATTTCTGTACTTTTTAAAGCACTAAAAGAAAAGAGAGACAAAAGGGAAACCAGAAATGTACATTGTGATTTTGAAAACGGTTTGATTTTCAACCTAAGTGCTTGCTCCTTTGAGGATTTCCAAGGTATAATTTAAGGGTCTGGCAAGTGAAGAATTATAACCAGCTCTCCCAATTTCAGCAACTATGTATGAGGTCCAAATCTGCTCCTCTCACACTGCCCCGTGTTTGACTCACAGCCCTGCTTAAGGCGCAAAGATGCACAAAGTACCTGCTGGGTGAGTGAGGCAAACCACAGTGCTCCCTGCTCACTCCCTGAACAGACCCACTTGGGCACCCTTCCCTGGGAGGAGGACTAGGTCTCCTTCCTGCCGGCTCTTCACTTTTACTTTCTGGCTGCGGATTCTAGATACAAGATCACGGGGTAAGAGCTCTGTAGCTCAAGATATTTCCTGACTGGTTACAGTATCTGTCCAACACCAGCCTTTTCTTGCTTTCAAGTTACCTTAACTATGAAGTATTCAACAGTATCTGGTGACGTTGATTTAAACACACACATCACCACCACTACTGCCCAAATATCCAGCATCCATGGAAGAGGGCTGGACATGAAGGACTCTGGGGCCGTGGCCATCAGGAAGAAAGGAAGGGCTATTCTTACTTCCTCTGTACCTGAGCATCTATCTTTCAGAATCCTGTTTCCCCAGATATAAAATGTAGTTCATGTTACTTGCGACACGCGGGCCTCTCACTGTTGTGGCCTCTCCCACTGCGGAGCACAGGCTCCGGACGCGCAGGCTCAGCGGCCGTGGCTCACGGGCCCAGCCGCTCTGCGGCATGTGGGATCTTCCCGGACCGGGGCATGAACCCGTGTCCCCTGCATCGGTAGGTGGACTCTCAACCACTGCGCCACCAGGGGAGCCCTTCATGTTACTTTTAATTAATTACTGCAGGGAGCTGGAATGGATTTTACTAGTTAATTTTAATATACAATAAAAAAACAATTACAAACAAAAAACCATACACGGGCTTCCCTGGTGGCGCAGTGGTTGAGAGTCCACCTGCCGATGCAGGGGACGTGGGTTCGTGCCCCGGTCCGGGAAGATCCCACATGCCGCGGAGCGGCTGGGTCCGTGAGCCGTGGCCGCTGAGCCTGCGTGTCCGGAGCCTGTGCTCCGCGACGGGAGAGGCCACAACAGTGAGAGGCCCGCGTACCGGAAAAAAAAACAAAAAACATACACATGTGACATTACTAAACCATGAGTCAGATAAAAACCAACTAACCCACCTAATTCACATCTCACACTCGGGGTAAATGTCATGTTAACAAAATACTGGACTGAAAAAGCACTATCAAAGCTAAGTGTCTTTAAGGGGGGGTTGACTTTTTACAACTTTTTACATTACATTTGAATATTATTCTTTCTTTTTTGAGCATTACAGCATTATTACTCATGAAGACCCATCCTTTAAGAAGAAAACTGGAAGGAGAAAGAGAGTGATTTGAGTCCTTCATTTGTGTTAGATGAGAAGTTGGGATACTACCATACTATTTGCTTTGGAAAATGAACAATCAAACGTATTACATTCTCCGCCTCACAAAATCTTCCATATTTAACATACGCTGAGAAAAAGGTAAAACAAAAAGAATGTTGTTCAAGTTTTGATTTTCAACTGTATTTTACTAAAAGTTATTGCAAAAAGATTTTTCCCCTAAGTAATTTTAAATATAACCTATTACTGTCATTTTAAAATGTATTTTAAAACATTAACATTTTCTTGCTGGCCCCACATCTGATTCTGCAGGGCAATACTACTTGAATTTCATTACCTAGATTATAATGGAACCTTCAGTGACTGCAATATTCTGAGTCCTTCTGCATTTATATTCTCTTAAAAAAAATAGACATTCCAAGCCTGCAGCATAGTAAACTATTTTTGATGTGCTCTTCAAAACCATAAGAAAACACACTGTGCCTTTTCAATGAGGGTCCCGTTTATATAACTACCAAGATGGGAACGTTACCAAGCCCACTACATCCTATTAGCTTCATCCAATACTGAACATGCAGAAAAATCTACACCAGCCCACTGCGTTTATTTGCATGAGAAAACGTACGTTGAGTACAACAGGGCTATATTTGTGAAAAAGATGTTTTCTGTGACTGTTTCCAGGTGGAGAATATGATTCCAAGGGGTCTGAAGAATAACTCTTCTCTGATATGATAAACAGAAGCTAACACCTTCCTTACTGGTTTCCCTGTAAAAAAACGTTCTGTAACATCAGCATGACAAGGTTCTTCAGCAGATTGCCGGTACGTGTACACTTTTTTGGTGTGTGCACTGAAAACCAATCATTACCTCAACCATCACGTCTACAGCCTTAAGCAATAAGTGCTTTGATTTGCTATTACACTTGCATGTAGTCATGCTGGAAGGGAGCTGGCTCCGGAAAGCCAGAAAGGCATAAATGCAGTGTGACTAAGACGTCAATCCAGGATTTACTGGATGCTACATTAAGAATCAAAGGGTCGCACAGGCCACTCTGGGGCCATACTACCTTCTTGTCCGGTAATTTTCCTGTATGAGAAACTTGCCTCCCCATTTTATGTCCAGCCCCTCAAAAGCAGATCACACTGATTCTGGCAACAGTCTTCCAGCTGAGGACTAATTACTTTGAGTCTCCGAATGCAAATAGGTGCCCGACAAGGCGAAGGCAGATTAAGTGAGAAGCCCAGGGCGTTGGCAAGAGCGGAGCTCTTTTCTTTGGCCGCACTGAGCAGCCTGTGGGATCTCAGTTCCCTGACCAGGGACTGAACCCGTGCCCTTGGCAGTGAGAGCGCAGAGTCCTAACCACTGGACCGCCAGGGAATTCCCATGTGCGTGTATTTTAAACTGACAAGTCCAAATAACAGGGCCACCTGGGCTGTCACAAGCTGATGACTGACGGCTTAAGGAAGATTCCTGAATCCAGGGATGGAAAAGCAACCAGGTCACACAAGCAAACGTGAATGAAAATCAAACCCACTCTGCCCTCACACAGCAATACTAATTCATTACCGCGTATCCACCCTCCAACCAAGAACACATGGCTTGAACAGGAATCTGAAGGAGCCTAAGGAGTGGCGGGTAACGTGGCACATCAGACATGCTGCAGCAGGGAGTTTTAAGAGAACGAGGAAAGGAGGCCACGAGAGATGGCAGCCCAGACTCCTGGTGGTTTCTGCCGCTTCAGGCGTGACTGCTGATAGCGGCTGAGAACAGACAGTGGCCCGGGCGCCAGCCCACTTCCCAGCCCGCCCTACGGAGCCCACAGTTCCAGCTCTGGAGGGCACTCAGCCCTTCTCAATCGACCGCTTGTGTCTATGGTGAGGCCTTCTGGCATCACTTCTCAGTCACAGTGAGAGTCCTCTCTTCTGATCAAATGAAAGAAGCCATACACAAGGCAAACAATTGTCTTTATTCCCTGCCTTGTTTGAACAATGAAAATTATGTGCACTGTGATCTCAAACAAAATCTTTACTATGCTAGAGTCATAAAAAAGGCCTGTACTTGGGATTACAACAGTCTAGACACGGCAGGAGGCAACTTCTGGTAGAGCTCTCAAATGCTCCACTTTTTGTTTCTCGTTCATCCTGCTTTCTACTTTTCTGTGCCTATCTCTGTCTATAAAAGAGGTCACAGGGTAGGATGCGCAGAGAGTTTTCTCCCCCGTAGAATGCATGTACTTTTAGGTTCCAGTTCAATTAAAGACAAGCTCCTTGTTTGCCATCTAATGTGGCAGCATTTAAAAGTGAATTCGTTTATGATCATTGACAGAGGCAGACCATTTTCTTCAGAGAACAGTGAGTTAAACTGGCTGTAGGGCTGCATCCCTGACCGCAGGGTCTGAATCAGATCCATTTTCAACCCACCTGCTCTTACCAGGAAAGTAGCCTGTATGTCCCCCTGGCCCCCGTGGGGATCGGAGGCACTGGGAGGGCTTCACCGAGCACACCTGGCCAGCGTGGGCCGCTGGCAGCTGAGATGGAAGGGCTCTGAAGCCCCCCAACCCCACGCCCCCGCACCATTCAGAGAGGCCAGGCTTTGTGAGGGACGTGATGCTCAACAGAGAGCTTCCCCAGCGGGAAGGCCAGCTGACAGCACAGACCTCCGGGCCTGTGGCCATCCCGGGAAAGGGTGTGAGACCAAGTGCTTTGAAGGTTGGAAGATAGAGCCAGCAGAATAAAAAGGGATGCATGAGCACATGAGAAGATAAATGGAAGGAAAAGCAGGATAATTTGCTAAAAGGAAACGAAGCCAAAAAATGAGGATGCAAACAGTAACACAAGGACGAAGAACGAAGGTTGAAAGGAGGGTATTTGGACAACATCAAATTCAAAGAATGGCTACTCTGTGCACTGCGCCCTTTTCCTTTCTTGGAAAACAGAAAGAAAAAAGAAAAAAGAAGAGATGAAGATGGGGAGTGGGAGAGGAGGAGGCAAAAGAAAGGCAAATAGCGACTGACATGCACGCAAAGATTCTACAGAATGCTATACCTGGAGCTCTATCAACTTCTATCACGTTGAACTAATATCATTATTCTTGTTACAAACTCTAGGCTCTAATTTATTTCACATCTACTACTCCGTGAATTCTGCCACGGAAAGAGCAAAGACTTATCCTTTCAAGCGTGAGCCCAAGAAGAACCATTCAAGGAGAGCCCCACTGTAATTTCTGAAGGAAGGCCACCGTCCAGTAACCTGCCAGCACTCTTCATTTCCAGAATTCACTCAAAATCCAAATTAGTTTTGGTTGATTAGCATTTCAGTATGACCTGCTTGGGGTTAAAATATAGCTGGATAGCAACTATTTTTAAGGAATCAGAAGGCTGGGAGGGATCTGAGACTGCTCATTGCCAGAAAGCAGGGAAATCTCCAAAGAAGGTAGTTACTTCTCTTATGCAAGATCTCCACAGATAGAATTTTAAAAAGGAGGATTTTATTTCCTAATGGTCAAGAACTTCTGCGTTGCACTCAATTAAGAATTCTGTTATTTATACCTATTTGCTCTATGGTGGAAAATGGTAGAAAAGTCACAGACTTAGAGGTGCTGGCCTGTGCCTCCCTCTACTTGCTCACCCCATGTGCTTGTTCCTGTCATTATGCCCATTTTACAGAGGATCAAACTGAGGCCCAGGGAGGTTTGGTAACTTGCCCAGGGTTACTCAGTAATGGTAAAGCTGGGATTCCTGAGACATGTATACCTGACTCCAAAAGCTGTTCTCTTAACACCCAAGGCATGCAAACCACCCGTCCTGCTCCTGGCACATTTTATGTCCTCAGAGGTCCTAAATGCTTCATTTAAGGTCAATGTTTTGGTACACACTGTGAGTAAAAATGACAATTCCTTAGTGAATTGTTCTGATTGTAATTGTTTAATCATACATCATTTTCTCAGAACTGATTTGTTCACAGCTATCCTGAATAAAGTTTAAATAACCTAGATTGATGTTTCTGCAAATGGTTTTCTACAACATACCTTAAAAAAAGGTGAACCCATTAGTCCAAGAAGTCAAAAAAAGCAACCTGGATTTATTCTGTCTCTAACCAAAACAATATTTATCACACGTGAAAGTAGACAGGGTTGGAGTTGTGCTTCCCAGACATCTGGCAGCTCATTTTCTCTAGTGCCTGTGACTAAAACCAGACTTGCAAATTAAAAATATGCCTATCATTTTTTTTCCAAGACAATTCAAACAAAAGAGCCTGCAAATCTATCCACGTGGACATTGCTTTAAGCAACTTGAACGAAGACCTGGAGAGAAACTTAAGATTCATTCATTTTCCAAATAACGAATAAAAGATCTTTTTCTCCAAATTGGAGTGGGGGGCGGGGGGGGGATGAAGAATTAAAAGTTATAGGTCTGATAACAAAGTTACCTGGCAGATAGCAAGTGCTTGTAGACTCTATCTGAAAGGACTGTTGAAAGAAAGAAAAGGAAGGAAGGAAGGAAGGAAGGGAGGGAGGGAGGGAGGGAGGGAGGAAGGAAAGAAAGAAAAAAGAAAGAGAGAGAGAAAGAAAAAGAAAGAAAGAAAGAAAGAAAGAAAGAAAGAGAAAGAAAGAAAGAAAGGAAGGAAGGAAGGGGGGGAGAAAGGAAGAAAGAAAAGAAAAAGAAAGAAAGAATGAAAGAAAGAAAGAAAGGAAGGAAGGAAGAAAGAAAAGAAAAAGAAAGAAAGAATGAATGAAAAAGAAAGAATGAAAGAAAGAAAGAAAGAAAAGAAAGGAAGGGAGGAAGGGAGGAAGGAAGGAAGAGGGAGGAAGGAGGGGAGACAAGGAGGGAGAAGGGGGAAGGAAGGAAATTAAAACTCAAACATTTATGGGGGGAAAATTCATTTCCTCCCAACCACGTGTTTAGGATAGGAAAACACAACATTAAAAAGATTTTTGAAAAGAAACAGGAAAGAGAAGATGATGTCCTGTTGAACTGAATTTCGTCATTCAGTTGCATTTTATCAGGTCTGGTATTCTGCTCTTTGCTCTCCTACCACTTTCTTCGCCTGTTCACAAAATTTTATCTCATTTGCAAATGTCATCACCAAGGACATCTGGTTAAATGTACAGAAAGCATAAGATGTTCGAAATCCAACACTAAATCTTATTTCATGGTTATCCTAGGGAACTGCAGGAACAGAATAATCTAGACCCATTCTCTTAATCCAACACATGAACCGTTTTGGGGATCAATGCAATAAATCAAAAGACAAGTTATTTCAAGTATCTATTTCATGTAGCTAACACACTGAGTTATTTATACTGCCAATTAAAACCCCAGCAGGGTGATTTCCAATTTCAAAGGGATTTTTTTTTATTTATTTATTTTTGCGGTACGCGGGCCTCTCACTGTTGTGGCCTCTCCCACTGCGGGCCGCGCAGGCTCAGCGGCCATGGCTCACGGGCCCAGCCGCTCCACGGCACGTGGGATCTTCCCGGACCGGGGCACGAACCCGTGTCCCCTGCATCGGCAGGCGGACTCTCAACCACTGCGCCACCAGGGAAGCCCTCAAAGGGATTTTAAAGGGAAGGTAAACTCACTGAGAACCTACTATGTGCCAAGCCCTGTGTGGCGCACTTTCACACAGTGACTTGATTTTATCTGAAGTCAAATTCTCCCTGTTTCTCCTGACGCACGGGAGAGGCAGGAAGAAAGAACACTGGACTAGGAGCCAGATTGTGCACCCAGCTGAATTTTGTCTGATCACTTAAACTTGCTGCCTCTCCGATTCCTCATCTATAAAATGCTAGAGTGAAACCTGCCAGGCCTACCCTCCCAGGCTGTGTTAGGATTCATTAAGAGAACGGATTTGCTAGTGCTCCGCTGACAGCCAAGCTCAATAAGAAGGTAACATGTAAGTATTATTACAGCCCAGGCCACACCGAGGCTGGACTCTGTAGATCTTTGAACAAGGCTCCCTCTCTAAGTAATGACTGATTTTAAAGTCTACAGTGGAAAGAGGGATAAAGAAGTGTAGAAGTCTCAAAGATGGCTCAACAACAGCAATGGCAAAAATCCAAAGAACTATCTTGGATATTAAGTTGGAGGTACTAGGGCAGTAAACAACTGATGGAAAAATACAGGCAAACAGCTAAAGCGTTGCTGGTTGCTCTTTACGCAGGAAGAGGGGGCCAAGAGAACACAGGGTTCAGAGCCAGAGACCTGGGTGTGTAGCACAGGCTTCAGGATTTATTGCTGCTCTGATTTTAGACAATTACCTAACAGCTTTTCTTTTTCTGTTTTTTTTTTTTTTTTTTTACCCCTTTAACCTTTTACTACACAAAAGTAGAGAGAATAATATAATGAAACTCCATGGATCTACCCACCACCTAGCTTCAACAATTATCAACTCACAGAGTTGGCTCATCTGTCAGTCAACCTTCTTTACTGGGTTAGTTACCTATTATTGCATTAGTTATCTACTATTGTGTAACAAATTACTCAAAAATTTAGTGGCTTAAAACAGTATTTATTCTCAGGAATTTGGAAGCAGCTGGGGGGCTCTGGCTCAAGACCTCTCATGAAGCTGTAGTCAGAACACAGGCAGAGGGACTGCAGTCATCTGAAGGCTTGACTGAGGCTAGAGGAGGGGATGACAAGATACAGTCCATAGGCCAAATCTGGCCCACTGCCTGTTTTTGTAAATAAAGTTTTATTGGAACACAGCCGCTCCCTTTCATTTACATATTGCCCACGGCTGCTTTTGCACTACAATAGCAGGCCTGAGCAGTTGCAAAACAGACTCTATGGCCTACATGCCTAAAATATTTACTATCTGACTCTTTACAGAAAAAGTCTGCCAACCCCTCGATTAGAGAATCTGCTTCCAAGATGGTTCATTCACGCGGTTGTTGGTGGTTGCTCATGTTCCCAGTCATGTGGGCCTCTCCACTGGTGGCTTGAGTGTTGGTTTGCAATCTCAGGAGTCCCTCAGGTGAAATTCGAAACGCACCCTCAAGTGGAGGGCAAGGAGAGACTGAAGAAAGAGACTCCAGGCTGGTAGGGGGCAGTTTTAATAAACAAAGGGACTTATATAAAAGACTTGTCTCGGGCGACCGTAACACAAGTAGATCTCTGCACCAGCCCACCAGAACCTTAAAAGTTTATATAGTGGCCTTAACTGGGTTCAGTCCCATGCACAAGATGGTCTCAACAAGAAATCACTCCTTCAGGGCTACGTCCTTGAAAGAGCTCCTAGTGTGGGAATGGTGGGCAGAACGTACACCCCAAGGACAGGGGAGGGGGTAAGGAGCCTTGCTTGCCTATGTCCATCTCTGGGGCCGACCAGCAGTCATGACCTCTGGATGACCTCCTCTAACACTGAGTGTCCTCACGACATGACAGCTAACTTCCCAAGGACAAGTGACCCAAGAGGGAGAAGAAGGCAGAAGCCACAGTGTTTTTCTTATGACCTAGCCTCAGAAGAGACATGCCAACACTTCTACAGTTCTCTATTGATTACACAGACCAACTAAGATAGAGGATGGGATGGGACTCCACAGGGTGTAAACACTAGGAGGCAGGGATCATTGGGGACCATGTTGGAAGCCAACACCCACAGTTAATGACCCTTTCCTTAGTCTGTACAATCAGCGTTTGGGACAGGATCTTTTCTGTAAAGCTTTTCAACTCTACCATTTGACAATTATAGGAATGACAGGAATTTCTGATACTTCCGATTTTTGTGCTTTGATCATAGCATGTACTCAGTATCTGTTGCTGAATTTTAATACCTGTATTTTAATTTTGACTTATTATGAATTCAGTAGAATTTACTACTTATGTTCTTAGAGCCATTATCAATGGAAAACAGTATTTCAAAAAGTTCTTAAATCTAAACATTTCTTGCTTTCTGCATTCTGTTCTTAGGAGAAAGAAGCAAATCACTATATGTGCTGTTCTTAGGGATTTACTTTAAAGGCTAAATTTCCTAGTCTATCAATCACTATCTTTTCAGCCCAATCTCTTAGGTTTACATTCATTACATGATACAGTAATATTTAATCATATCCTTGAGATTCTGTAGCATTGGAAATCCACGGAAATGAATATTATTTATTATACTTAAAAAGAGGTTTTCCATTTTAACAATTTACTAGTAATTAAAAATGAAAGTAATTTTTAAAAAAGCCACATTATAAGTACTCAATGATGGTTTCCTCAATCTCAAATCTAACACACAGAGGACAACTTCAAAGCCAAAGGACTAGAATTTAATAACAGAAAAAGGCACAAAGGGATGGGGCTGTGACCCATCATCTAACTACTGACTCATTCATTTGACAAGTTCATTCATTCAACAAGTATGAATTCTGTGTCTGGAGTAATCCTGTCTCTAAGATGCTTCTAGTCTGTAGTCACAGACAAATATCTTTGATCTTGATGAAGCCAAAAATATAGTCTTTTAATATCTCAGAACATTTGGTATGTATATTTAAAAAAAGTTAAATAGATGCATAACTAACAGCTCACACACTTACCTGGAGAAGGAAGACCTGCTCTCACACACATCAGCCCTCAAGGCAATGTAATTACTAATCTAGTACAGAATCTGAGATTGGAACTCTTAGAACTTTGAATAACTTACCAGAATGTTATCTTTCTTTTCTTCTTAAACATATAGCCTTAAGCATTCTGAATCTCTAGAATAATTTTTTATAGGGTGAATTTCTTTCTTTACAAATACAGACATATTTTAATGACATATGTATACATGGTCCAAAGCACAGGGCATCCCTTCCACCATACAGTGAACCTGAGTCCCTTCTCTGTGGAATAGATCTCTGCTCCCAGGCCCCTTCTGCGCACACTGTTTCTCATCTACTCCTATGGCGACTAGGAAAATGCTACACTTTATTCTGTTTCATATCCTTTTCAGGAATTTCCACAAGTGAAAATGAATCTGGTTCTAATTTCGCCATGTCTTATACAAATTTTAAATCTTGCCTAGAAGGCCAGGGGGATGAGATAAGTAGCAATTTATACAGATTGTTTACTAGGGAGACAAAAATGATCAGAGGCTTTCTAGAGCTTTTAGTGAAGCATCTTACTTTAACGTCTGGATGCCTCCGTGAACCTTAAATCATTTTTTCTCTAGTGAAAACAAAAGACGCAGAGAAAAGAAAACCCTAACCAACAGTGGTCAGGACAGGATTGTTCCAGAGTCTGAATCTGTGCAAAGTACAAACTACTTTAGAATTCTATCTGGCTTGATTTGGGGTTATTTTATGGTCTTTTGGGAGCCACCCTTCTTTACTGATATCAATCACAGTCTTTAAAAAAAAAAAATAGGATTCGTGCTTCATCAAGGCTACGTATAGAGCCCTTCTAAAGGGCTCATATGTAATTCCTCAGAATGCATTCTCTTCCCTAGTGATCCCAGAAAGGAATATGACCTAACTGTTTCCATTTTTGCCCGAGTACCTATTTTAAGATTCCTCTTTTTTTGTCCAAGGACATCATTTGTCATTTACTTAATATATTAGCTTCTGAACTATGTATGAGTCAACAAACTCAGTTTGATTAAGTGGAGATTTAGTCAGAGTCGACTGGGCATCAGGCCCTGTGCTGGGTGAGGAGATGCAGGGGTGAGGAAGGCATCACCTGGCCAAGGGCAGAGGGGCGGATACACAGAAATGGGCACCAGGACCCTCTGTCACACAGCAGAGGGCCGCTCTCCCGAGGAGGGAGGGTCTATGCCACTGACGGTGGAGAAGAGGTGTCTGGGTGGACAGGGTTACGCTACAGCAGGGGTGCTTGGGGGATCCATGAGCAGTGCCATCCTGCTAGACCCAAAAGTAAGGGAGAAGTGACAGCAGACGGGGAGGGGGAAGGGTAAGCTGGGACGACGTAAGAGAGTGGCATGGACATATCTACACTACCAGATGTAAAATAGATAGCTAGTGGGAAGCAGCCGCATAGCACAGGGAGATCAGCTCGGTGCTTTGTGTCCACCTAGAGGGGTGGGATAGGGAGGGAGACGCAAGAGGGAGGGGATACAGGGATATATGTACACATACGGCTGATTCACTCTTTTATACAGCAGAAACTAACACAACGCTGTAAAGCAATTATACTCCAATAAAGATGTTAAAAAAAAAAAAAGAAGTGACAGCAGAAGGGACTCAGGAGGTGCACAGGAGCCAGTATTTGTTGGTGCATTAATCACTTTGAAGACAGTTATCATTTATGAATTAGAGAGAAATCTACTGTGTGAAAAATCAAGTGCAAATAAATGGCTAATAGACCCCAGCTCCGAGAACTGCTGTTAGGAGTCACAGCCCACGCGGAAGGCTTAGAATGGTGCCTGGCTCACGTGCCCTCCCACTGCGTGCCATCTGTTACCGCCCCTGTCATCATTACTGCCTGGCTGTGTTCGGGTCATGAAAACAGGTAGGACTGCTGCAAAGGTGCAATTCTGATTTGCTATCCCATCTGGTTTTATGGTACCATTTTATCCCAGAATTCCCTCCTGGTTTGCCCAGTGATGCAGGGCACTCAAGCCTGAGGTGGTCCTCCTCCTCCAGCACCAAACTCATCTCCCCGCCGCTGCCCTGTTTCACACTGTGTGTCTTATGCTGTGTCACTGCAGCCTCACTTTGCCCATGTGTGCTAGGACTGTTTGGGGAGATTATGAAACAGGAGGGTCAAGCTACTTGCTCTGAAGCTGCATAGGGCTGTGAGACAAACTCCCGACACAGGAGAGAGGGAGACGCCAGCTTAGAAGGGCCACTTGAACTCTGGCAACACTGTGGACTTCAATTTACCTTTACTTTGAGCTTACTAGGCGGGGGCTGACTGGAGGCCCTGGGAAATGAACCATTCCCTCTCCAAGGACCGAGGCTCCGGCACTGGCTGCCACTGGCTTTCTCAGAAGCCAATTCTTTATCTGGATTCAAGATTTCATTCCGATCCACAAGTTGGCAGATCAACATGTGATTACATATTGAAAGGTCAAATACTTTAGCATCCTCATTCTATGTTGTGAAACTCCTAACTTTCCATTAAACATGCGTATCTAGCTACCATAACTTGAGAGCACAAATAGGCAGGGAAAGAAAGCTTCAGAAGCTCTTGGGAAATGTTGGAAATAGTTTAAATATACTTAACCCTAGAAAACAAAGACATTACATAATGTAGGCTGGCCCAACGGGCTTGCTGGTCAAGGGTCTCACGTTTGATTGGAAGGCCTTGAGGGCCATAATTCGCGATGTGGTGTCTTCTTAGAGTCCTTATCTGTTCTTTCAACTGACTTCTGAGGCTGTTCTCTTTCTCAAAGGCTCCATCTGGACCAGCTCCCTGGCCTCTGTGGGTGCTTGGCTCCCGAGAGGGCTGGCTGCCCAGAGGTATGGCTGTACTGAGGATGTTGTGTCCTTGTGCTCCAGGCCATCCAGGGAGCAAATGGTACCTGGATAAGACTCCTTTCTATTTTTAACTGGATCTTAAAACTACTGAGAGCTGAATACATCAATTTGAAAAGAAATAAAAGGGCATCACTAGGATGATATTTACTGTCTAGAATTCTCTGTAAAGGTCTCACTAACTGAAGTCTAATCATTTGAAAATGCCCTTTGCAAAGCAAACAATTTTATTTTCCCCAGTTCGCCTCTCACCTTCAAGTATATCTCATTTGCTTATACATTTAGAAATGCCACAGTTTCCCATCTGACACTGAAAAAAATAACTGCCCTGGGTACCCTTCCTCTCCATGTTCGTTCCCACACTGCCATGAGCTGGAGGAATAGCCAGGACCACAGAGCACTTCCCCCAGTGGGCTCCACGGCTCCTGCATTGGAATCACTTGGGTGCTGGGTCAAACACGTGCATTTCTGGCCCTTCCCACTGACCTTCATTTTATAAAACAAAAAAGCTGAGGTGCAAAGACACTACCCAATTCACTCCCTGTGGCTGGACTTGGCCCAGAACTTGCTCACCTGACGGCGCTTGGGATCCATCTCTGCTGGGAGGTAGGGGTTGAGGGAAGGGGTGTGGAGCAATAGGAGGAGTTTTGAAAATGTAGGTATCTGGGCTCCACCTTCGTTTCAGGGGACCAGTCTTCATGGTGTGTGGCCCAGCCTCATGCATTTTTTGCAAGTTCTACTTTCAAGATGCACAGCCTGATTTAAGAACTGTCCAATGACTTACATTTCCCAATCACATTTTGTCCATAAAATGGGAACTGAGTTGAAAGGTAACAATACAAATTAAACATAATACAGTAATTATTCATGAGTAATCATTTCTATTGACAAGCTTGTCGTCAATTTCTAGTCACCTAACAGTGAAAGAGTCTGGGGACAGGCTAGGCACTAATGGGATTTATTCTTAAATATGTTTTCCGTGACTCCATTTTTGATCACGGTCCACAACTGACCAGAAGACGTGGCAGAAGCTCTCTCTGCCTTTGGTCCATGGGAATAGCCCAGGGAGGTGAGGCTCCACTGGTTTACAAAGCAGATATTTAAATGTCAGAGTTAAAAAAAAAAAAAAAAAAAAGCAAAGAAAAAATTCTATATCCTAGAAATGCCACTAGTTGAGCAAGTAAACTGAAGACACGCCAGTGAATTTGCGTTTTTGAAAAGCACAAAGTGGGTGACCTTCCATACCTAGGACCTTTCAGACTTTTCAGGACCTCTGAACAGTGAGACTAAAGAGGAAATGTGAAGCAAATCTTTGTCTCCGACTGGCAGCAGCATGAACTTGGGTGGCCCGGGCAGCAGTGTCAACCATGCAGCAAAGCCCTGGGCCCGCAGGAGAGAGAGAGTGAGCAAAAGAAGACCTTCTGTCCAGGTTTTACTCTGGACCTTTTATCCTCAGATTGTAATTTTAACAAAAACAAGCAGTGGCGGTAAGTGGGAAGAGGAAAGCTTTTCCTGGGTTTGCAGTCAAGGCCCTAGGAAACCACAAGTACTCATCATGGCCTCCTGCCTACTTGATGGATCCGAGACACTGGAGCTGCACGTGCACAAATTTAAGTCACCTATTAGCGCAAGCCAGGAACACCCTTCTATGGAGGCATTTGATAAATATACTGAGTGGACACCTATTGGACATCTCTGTCCCACCAGAACCTTAACAGCAAAATGGGCACCAAAATCACGTTTTCTTAGAAGGGGATGTCAATCAGAGAATCACATCTGTGTCCTCAGGAGAAAACACCCCAAAGAGACTTACGATCACTTAGATTTTTTTTATATAAGATAAGATAGAATTTTGGTTAATGTTTCATTTCCCAGTGAAGATGACCATAAACAAAACTTGTCGTCGACCTTGGACTTTGCTTTACTGTCAGGTGGGGTGTATCTGAAGATACGGGAATCTAGGAGCTGAGATGACTTGGGAGGTTATTTAGTCACATCCATAGTAAACACTAATATCCACCAGTCCCTCCAAAGCAAACATGACAGCTCTGAAGTAGGACTTTCAGGTAAACGTGTTTAGTAACAAGAGACACGTTAGTCATATCCAACATCGAGAAAGACCCTTTGCTTTTTAGACAAATACATGGCAGGGTGAAATCCTGAGTGAGAGGAGAGGACAGCTTTCCTAACATGAAGCAAGATCTTGCCTTGACCCGGAGCGAAGGTGTGTACATGGCCAGCCTGCCCCAATCTCTAAAACCTCACTAGAAATGTAATCAGTGGAGAAACCTGATTTACCAAAACTCTTCCAGAGACAATGCTGTTCAATTAAAAAATTTTTTTTTTGCTTACATAACCCTTAAAATTTCTGGATGCCAAATGCCCTCCCACACGATTTTAAGTTGACATCTAAAATTTTCATCATAAATTAAATAGTTGCAAAAATATATTTTCTAGCATACTGTAAATATTGACACTTAAAAATAAACTATGAGGTCACTCTTTTAAAGATACCCAAGAAATGCTGAACATTATAGTGACGCGATATCCACCATCACCCATTCAAAAGATACATGAACACGCTCTGAATTAATAGTAAAAATTTTGGTTTTCCTTCTTTTTCTTCTTTGAAGTAATATTTTCTTTCCACTTCTCCCAAAGAATCTTAACTTAATAAATTTTTGTTTTGCTTGAAAGTCTTCATCAATCTCTTTCTAATACTTTGCTGCAATCATCAGATGCTCAAAATTGAAACTTAAGAAGCCTTTAAAATTCCCTATGACCAGAAGTGTCACGATAGGTATTTAAAACCTTCTTCTGGACTGACTGATCATTACAATTATTACTGGTGCATAAATGATAATAATTATATAAACAGAGTACACATTTTGATAAACATTGAACATAAATTTCTAGCTATATTTTGGAAATGCATTTCTTAAGGGGATGGAGGGCAGGAGATTGGGGTGCCTTTATCGAATGCAGCTTAGCCCGACACCTCCATTTTGAAAGGTTCTGTTACTTGGTTGGGGGGCTAACTCTGGGGACAAGGCACATGGTAGGGTTCCAAACGGTGAGAGGTGTGGTTTCCTTCTGCAATGTGGAAGAAGGATCCTTGTGAGAGGTGAGGAGGTGTGGCCACGGACAGCCAGGAGGGACCAGCAGGACGCCCGAGCGCGCTCAGGCGGTTATGTTCAGGAAAGAGGACTCATCTAAGCTGAGAATCTCAACATTGAGGCCCTCATAACAGTCTGTGTTCCTCGCAGAGTCTAAGGAACGTTAGACTGTTTGGAACCTCCCCATCCATCCTACCTCTCTGCCCTCTCCTCCAAGTGAGAGCTGAGCACATTATTTCCCCAGTTTGTCCAATTTATCTTTTCAATTTTCTTTTTTTTTCTGTGGTACGGAAGTTTAAAATTTTCTTGTATCTTACTGTATCAATATTTTCCTTTATAAATTCGGGGATTTGTGTCCTGATTAGAAAGGCATTTCCCACTGGAAGAAGTACCCATGCTTTTTAATAGACCTTTTATGGTTTAAGTTTTTTACGTTTCAATTTCTCAACCATCTGAACTTTGTTGGGTGGAGGGGAGAGAGGTACATAAGAAATGAGGTCGAATCAAGTGTAATAATTTTCCCAAACAACTGTTTGTCATCATCAAACCATGTAACAAACAATCTTTCTTTTTTCCTACTGACATAAAACATCACTTTTCCCATAAAGTCCTATTTTTATTTGGGTCCATTTATGGAATCTCTGATCTATTCCACTGACCTGTCCATTTCTCCCCTCATTCAAAATGGACTTAATTACCATGACGATTTAATTATTCAAAATACACTTTAATACGGCAGAGCTAGAGGCCTCGTTTTCCTTCTTTTTCAGCAGTCTCCTTGCTATTCTCAAATGTTTATTTCTATATATTTGACTTGGCATTACATTTTCACAAGATTGAATCTTTTGATCCCAGTAGAGTTTAAAAAGTATTCTTCACATTGATTATCCACATAGTTTTCATAAATTACCACCTACAGATTTTATTTTGGTTTCTTCTGTAAATGGGACTTTTCTCTCAATAATATTCTCAAACTGGTTACTATTTTTTTGAAAGGAAACAGATGATTTTAGACAAACTTTACAACCTGCTTCTTTTCAAATTTTCCTGTTGTTGTAAGAATTTATCTTGTGACTTTTAGACACATAATCTTATAATCTTCAAGTAATGATAACGTTGCCTCTTCCGGGTTCCTTGAACTTATCTCTTCCTCTTGTGTAACTACCTTGATTACGCCTCCAGAACCATGCTAAACGTCAGTAGTGATAATGGGTCTCCTGACACTGTTGTGAATGTTGCTGGTGTTTCACTACTGAGCATGATGCTGCGTTTCCATCTAAGAGACAAACACACTGGTGAGCCCACAGGCCCAGAGCCCACAGGCCCTACAGTTAGGAAACAGCTAATTCAGTCTCCTCACCCACTGTGACAAACATCAGAACAGCCAACGCGGTGGACCCGGGGTTCTCCCTCTTCTCTGTACTCTGATCACAAGTCTTATTCTGCTGGGCTCACCCCACCTAATCAGGGTCAGGTTCTGCCCCGATGTGGGGTTCCCCTATCTGGAGCACCACCCTTGGAGCCCGGGCTTCTATCAGAAGGTTGGCTTGGGTGGGTCCTCTTCAAGGTTTTTTTTTCTCCCAATTCCCCGAATATAAAAGGAAAAATTCCTGTAAAAGGTGGTTTGGAAGCATACAGGACTGCGTGGGTCAGAGAGGTCCTGGACCCAGAGCTTGTCCCCTCAGATGACTCTGCCTTACTGATTTTCTCATTCGTTAACTTCCTATGTATGACAGCAGATGACCAGCTCTGGGCATCTAGGGATCTTTTGTCTCCCGACTCTCGTTCTGTTACAGGTAGAAAATCACCAAAATGGTGAACTCCAGCATGGCTTTTTAAATCCTCTCTTTCTTTTGGGGGCAGGGGTGGGGGGGACCCTTTGGTAGAATGTGTAAATCATCAGGAAGAGGATTCTACCTCCACGGCATTTTTTGCTGCTTCTGCCCACACTCTCCCGTTCTCTCTCGTGCTCTGTGAGATATTATTCAGGATTCCAACTCCTCACTTCTCCTCCCCTAATGTTTCTGTAGAAGGTAGACTTGGGAACTGTGGACCTGCCCCAGGGAGATTCTTGGAAATCTCTGTCTGGTTCTTTTGCTGAATGCCAGCTCTAGTCTTCATGTAACATTGCTTGAATATTTTTGTTTTGCTTAGGTTAGTTCTTTAAACCTATTTGTTGCTCATATTATTAGGAATTTGGTTTTGTTATGCCATCCTAAACTGGAATCTTCTCTAAAAAGACAAACAACCCAATCAAAAAATGGGCAGAAGACCTAAATAGACATTTCTCCAAAGAAGACATACAGATGGCCAAGAGACACATGAAAAGATGCTCAACATCGCTAATTATTAGAGAAATGCAAATCAAAACTACAACGAGCTATCACCTCATACCGGTCAGAATGGCCATCAGCAAAAAGCCTATAAACAGGGGCTTCCCTGGTGGCGCAGTGGTTAAGAATCTGCCTGCCAATGCAGGGGGCACGGGTTCAAGCCCTGGTGTGGGAAGATCCCACATGCTGCAGAGCAACTAAGCCTGTGTGCCACAACTACTGAGCCCGCGCGCCTAGAGCCCGTGCTCCGCAACAAGAGCAGCCACCGCAATGAGAAGCCTGTGCACCACAACGAAGAGTAGCACCCGCTCGCCACAACTAAAGAAAGCCCACGCGCAGCAACAAAGACCTAATGCAGCCAAAAATTAATTAATTTTTAAAAAAGATACACACACACTCCTGTGTTCATAGCAGCACTATTTACAATAGCCAAAACATGGAAACAACCAAAATGTCCACTGAAAGATGAATGGATAAAGAAGATGTGGTCCATATATACAATGGAATATCACTCAGCAATTAAAAGAATGAAATAATGCCATTTGCAGCATGCATGGACCTGGAGATGATCATACTGAGTGAAGTAAGTCAGAGAAAGACAAAGATATGATCTCACTTATATGCAGAATCCAAAAAAAAAAAATGATACAAATGAACTTATTTACAAAACAGAAACAGACTCACAGATTTAGAAAACAAATTTATGGTTACCAAAGGGGAAAGGTAGGTGGAGGGATAAATTGGGAGTTTGGGGATTGACATATACACACTACTATATTTAAAATACATAACCAACAAGGACCTACTGTATAGCACAGAGAACTCTGCTCAATATTCTGTAATAACCTAAATGGGAAAAGAATCTGAAAAAGAATAGCTATATGGATATGTGTAACTGAATCAGGTTGCTGTACACCTAAAACAAACAACATTGTACATCAACTATACTCCAATATGAAATAAAAATTAAAAAAAATAAACACAACTGAGGGACTTCCCTGGTGGCACAGTGGTTAAGAATCCGCCTGCCAATGCAGGGGACACAGGTCCGAGCCCTGGTGTGGGAAGATCCCACATGCTGCGAGCAACTAAGCCTGTGAGCCACAACTACTAAGCCTGTGCTCTAGAGCCCATGAGCCACAACTACTGAGCCCATGTGCCACAACTACTGAAGCATGCGCGCCTAGAACCTGTGCTCCACAACAAGAGAAGCCACCGCAATGAGAAGCCCGCGCACCGCAACGAAGAGTAGGCCCCGCTCGCCGCAATTCAAGAAAGCCCGCGTACAGCAACGAAGACCCAACGCAGCCAAAAATAAGATAAATAAGTAAAAATTAAAAAACTGGAATCTTCTATACTTATTTAAACTGGTAACTTCAAGGCTGAAGTAAAAGCTGAGAGTGAGTTCTCTGACTTATGTTTCCTGGCATTTGCTAAAGAAATACATTTTTATTTTCAGGACAGTTGCCCTTACCTGCTGCTTGAGTGCCTCCAAAGATTCAAATTCCAATCTGGCCAGTTTCATCTGGATATGCCGCGGCTTATCAGGTATGGCAAATGCAAGGATGAACTTCAAAGCCAGGAGTGCATGCTGAAAACAAGAGCACACGTTACAGGGACACATTAGACCATGTGGGCGAGGAGACAAATTAGCACCTCAACACCGTGATCCTTCTCGTTAATCTTGGGTCACTTCTAATTACTGGCCTGTGATGTATCACAGATCAAACAGGTCCATGAGTTATATTTAATCCATCCCACTGTGGCCCATTCAAGAATTATGGACTTACTTTGCTTTATTCTTTTAAAATCAGTTATTCCCTTAAAATGACACCATATGCTACTCTCAGTGAAAAATAAAGTTTATTCTGAGAAGTCTCCCACCAAATGCTTTTTTTAATGCATGTCTTAATCCCCAATGTATTCAGTGTGCAACGTGTGCAGAGCCAAACGCTGCTCTTTGTGTAACAACATCCTCCCCTGTGCTGTAGTTCAGGCTGAGTTACGTGGAACGTGCATGTGCCTTTTGGTGCCTTGTCTCCTCTGCATCCCCAGTAGTGTCTGGTGCAGTTTCTTTCATGAAATGACAATCAATAAATATTGATGCGTTGATCGACTGTAAGGTGCTACCTTGTGTTGCGGACTCCACATATTGTGAGGCAGAAATGCATACAGAAATGTAGAGTGTATCCTTTATATTATGTAAAACGTACCCTTTGTAACATGGGAAACTTAGAACCTGGCTATTTTATTTCCCTTCTACACCAACACCATACAGAGGTTTTCTAACATAATAATATGAGGTTTATAATTATGCTTCTTTCTCTGCAGAAATAAGCCAACAGGACTGCTTCCCCTGGTAAGCCTGCTCCTCAGATGCACAGCCTCGACTCAATGTTTCTCTAATTCTGCCTCCATCCTGTGACCCAGGATCAAGACCCACAGGAAGCTGAATGATCCTTAAAGTTGCCTCTTTGATGACAGCACGAATTACTAAATATTAAAGGCTGGATAATACATTTTAAAGGTAGGAAATAATTAAAAGGCATTAAGAAAACCAGTGAAGGAGATGGAACAGGCTGTAAGAAACGTTGCATTGAATTATTGACAGAAAAGGAAGACAGCTGAAAAAAAATAAGTGAATTCCTTACTGTGATATTTTCAAAAGGGGGATAAAGGATAAATAACATGTGGACATCTCCTGGGAGAAGCATGAGATAATGAAGGAAATCAGCATCGTGCCGGAACAAGCAATAATTCAATACAAAAACTTGAAAACCGGCAGAACCCCAGGGAAGGCCAGGCACTGCCTGGTATTAGCAGGAGATCTGGAGCGGACCAGGGATGGGCAGTCAGGCACTGGAAGATACTGATTAGGTGTCTACAGTGTGAAAACAAGAAGAGAAAACAGATGACATCATGTGTTATAATTCTGAACTAAGTGAACTGAATTAACAGGAACCTGGAGATAATCAACAAAGAACAAATGAATAATTTAGAAAGAGCTATACTGTCATTATTTCATTCCACTGGAGCACTGAGATATCACTTTATATAAGACTTAACCTCTTCAGTAGAATTGTTAGACAAGAAATAAACAAATTAGTGAATGGAAAGAAATCCGTATTTTTCAGAAACTGTGTGTCCTCAAGTTGCCAGAGCCCCACCGTGACCCGGTCACTGGCCCCATCCCATCTCTCTTAGCAAATCTGTCCCCATTTTCTCTTCTCTGGAGTCTCGGGAGGAATTATTGAGAAAGGAGAGCCTGTCAAGCACTGCCCTTACAGGGGACCTGTAAGATGTGTCAACTCTTCTTTGGGAACCAGGACTGGCTGCTGGGTGACTGGGCAAGGCTGCCACAGACCTCGGTGCTCATAGTTTCCATAGGAAATGTTCATAAAGCTCTCCTGAATTGAAAAAACGTTGGTATTCATTAGACAGTTTTAGTTAAAACAGGAAGTCATTTTAACATGGTTAAAACACTTATGCAGCAACGAGCTTTTATGAGTGGTTCTCTATGCTTTACTTCCCCCCAAATATTCTATAATAAATGCTTTTAAAAGCCCATATGGAGAGAAATCATTTTCTTTGGAACTACACTTGCAAAAAAGTTCCTAGTAGACCTGCTTATTTCAAGCTTTTCACGTCCCACGTAACAACCCCAGGGTCACGCTCCTTGAAGAGCCCCGCAAGCTGCAGAGCCGGCACTCTTCACTGGTTCCCACGCCACCAGAAGCCAGCAGGGCAGTAGCCCTGTGTCCATTGCTCCATTCATGACTGCTGTGCTTGCCACTGCAGCGAAAGCGCTGATGTCCTGGTGCACAGTCTAGGTGGGGAGATGGGTAAGGACAGGCCATCACAACGCCACGCGGGAGTGTTACTGGCAGGGTACACACATGAGACCACGAGCGCTTGGACCAGCAGGTCAGAGAGGGCTTGCTGAAGAAATAAGTTTGAACAGAGACATGATGGATGAGAAGGAGTTAGCCAGGCAAGGAGAGGGGGCTGAAGTGCTTCCAGAGAGAGGGCAAACGGACAAAGGGATGGGGGCTGAAAAGAGAGGGGCTGCAGAGGCAACCAGGAGCCCGGGCACACAGGCAGCAGAGGAGGCGCTGAAAGCATGTACACAGGAATGACTCAATCAGATTTCTCTGTCTGTGGCAAGGGGCGTAGACGAGTGTGGAAGTGCAGGCAAGTGAGCAGGGTGGCCTGAGTGTGCGTTAGAGCAGTGGGGCTGAAGCTCCAGGAGTGACTGGAGGGCTCGTTAGCAGCAGACTCGCCAGACCGCCATGACTCATGCACTGAACTGAGAAGCACAGGACGGGGGGCAGGCCAGAGGGGAGAAGGGGTCTGCGCGGGCTGTGGATTTTCAGATGTCTGTGGAGTGTCTAAGTGGACACGTCCAGCACGCAGTACGGTAGCGGAGTCAAGGAGGCAGATTTGGGTCACTGCTGCATGTGTGTAAGTGGCAGATAAAGCCATGGGAGTGGACGAGATTTGCAAGGCTGTGTGGTGAGAGAGAGGAAAGACGAGATGGCAAGACGATGGCAGAGGATGGAAGTGGGGGAACCGAAACATGCATGATGAGCGAGGGAGAGGGGCCAGCAAGAAGCCTGATAAGCAGCAGGTGGCAACTGGCAGAAATCTAGGAGGTTCTGGAGTTTCAGAAGCAAAGGGGAGAGAAAGAAGCCAGTCAAGGAGGGTGTCGGAGGGTCAAGTACATGAAGCCTGAGGGAGAACATATAGGTTTATCCACCCGGAGGCCTCTGGTGACCCTGGTGGGAGTGGCTTCGGCTGAGTGGTCGCAGAAGCAGGACTCAGTGGGCTGGGAAGGGACTGGCAGGCAAGGCTGGAGGAGGGAGGTGCCGACCACAGGGTTCAGAGAGTCTTCCTGCAAAGGAGGGGTGAGGGACGAGGGGGCACCTGGACAGAGACCTGTGCTGGCCAGGTGTTTGTTCTTTAAAGGTATAAGTCCTAAACATGTTGAGATGCTTTGGGGATGGAACCAAGAGAATGGCCAAAGGTGAAGCTCCTGGAAGAAGTTCCAAGGCACAGAGCCAGGCTGCTGGGCCAGGGAGGGGCTTAGCCAGAAACAGGGGGTCTGAGGTGGTCCCTGTCGAGGAGAGAGAGCTGACCACGAGGGACAGAAGCATTTAAGGGCACTAATTTGAGACTTAAGAATTTTAAAACACATTTATTGCTTAGAATATGCAATTCAATACTTAAAAATGAGGAAGGAGAGGTGGGAATTACACATCGCGTTCTCACTTTTCTTTCACAGAGTTAATCGCAAATCATCATTAAATATCCTTTCCTCAAAACAGATAATCGTAATCTTCAGCAGAAAGAAAAAAGTGTCTCAGAGAACAAAATAAAAATGCCAACTTTCTTAACTAGATTGGAAGAAATATCAACATCTTCACAATGAAATTTTGTTTGGATGGTAGCACTTTGGGCAACCTCTTTATCTTTAGTCGTTAACAGACATGCATTACTTTTGTATGGGGTAAAAAACACTTATGTGAAAAAGAACGCAGGGATTCCACTCATTTAAAAAACGAACTACACGTGCCCTGCCAGGCTCCTAACCCACCTGGCCACCACTGCCCACATGCCCAGTAAACAGACCCAGACCAAACAAACTGCAGCTCAGAGAGTCTGGCTTTTAATCGGGAGTCCAAGAAGCCGGCAAAAGCAATCACACATTCTGCAAATGACTGAGCACAAGGATGCAGGGCCAGACAGCTTCAGTGGTGGCCTTCTCCCACCTTACCCATCAAAACCTCGTCACACTGATTTTTTCCCCCCACTTTGCTACACTCTCAGAAGTTTCACCAATTTTAGGTTTATGTGGCGTAACACACACCATCTTTAAAAAGGGAAAATATTCTGGCAGGGTTAAGAAGCATCACTGTTCACAGATACCTGTTAATTAATTAGCTGGCGTTAGCAAACACTCTCTCTCTGTACTCCCCCTCCCCAGTAACCTTGAGACCTTGGGAGTGGGGCGGGGAAGGCAACACAGGGTAGCAGCTTCAAGGAAGAGGGGTAAAGAGAAGCAGAGGAACCAACATTGTCTGAATGATCAGGAAGGGATACATTACCCCCCTCTTTCTTCTTAGTGGGTTCTTGTACCCAGGATCCAGAATTCAAGTTGAGCATCATGATGGATTTAAATAAGCTTTTGTAGTCTAGCCTAGAAACCTAAATAACATTTATAGCACCGTGCTTCAAAAGATTAATTTTTAAAATCTCGCTTATATTTTTCATACAGAAAATCTGTTTCAAGGCTGGGAACTACTTTACACTAACTGAACAGAGGAAAAAAATTGTGAAAAGAATTTTAGCTATTTTTACTTGTTTTCATAAATAAGAGAAAGCCTAAGACAAAATACAAATGTGCTCAGATTTGAAGAAAAACACACTCAAAATGAATAGCTGGGTTGGCTTTTCATAGCCTCTTTATGAAAAGAGAAGACATTTTATGGGCCATGATGGTGATTCTTCACCAACGATCTTCCTTTAGAGTGAAACTCACAAAATTTATCCTAAACAAAGTAAAGGAGAAGAGAAACAGTGAGGGGTGGGGTGGGGAGATGGGCAGAATTTTTAAACTAATAAATACGAAGAAGTTGGCTACCCATGACAATATAGTTCAGGTAATGATTATAGGGTGTCTTGGTTGGGAAAGGGAGAAAGAACGGGACCAGAGAAAACTGACACTCAGAAGCTACGTGTTTTCTGGTGCCAGCGGTAAAGTACTGCCCACTCCACCATCACTGAGTCGCTCACCTGTGGTCACTGCACGGCTGTCAGACTCTTGGGAGTCTCGTGCCAGGTGCACAGAGAGTGAGAGGAACCCTTTTATTTTAAAAAACTAGAAAATTCATGATACGATCAACAGTAGCAGCTGTGTTTGTAGCAGTGTGTCCCCAACCCTGTCTCTTCTGAAATAGAATATGCAAATTAGAGTTGAATTCATGGAATTCTGAAAAGTTAATTTGATTTCTACAGTGGTAGGTCTGCCACATTACCTCTTTCCATTCAGAGCTCACTGAATAAAAGAAAAGTCCTTCACAAAAGCATCCTCTGCTGATTATCGGACAAACGAAATGTGAAGTACCAATTAATAAGAAATGATTAATGAAGCTGAGATTGAAAAAAATTATGGAATTAGGCTCTTAAGGAAAAAAAAAATCAGGGATTTTCATTTTAAGATGGTAGATCAAGCATGCACATGTACTTCTTCTACCTCCCCAGGGTCCCCTGAAATGACAGAAATATAATCTAAAAAGAACAAGACTGGAAAACAAGAGAATTTTCCAGAACTTCTGAATATAGAACTTATGGAGTAGAAAGTGCTGCTCAAGTCTCCTGAGACACAGGCAGGTCCTCCCAAAGGAGCCTCAGAAGAAGATGTCAGATTCAACCCCACAAAAGGAAAGGATTGGGGCAGGGAGTCAGCACCAAAGTGAACACATTAAAGAACTACCTTCAGAAAAGCTGGGGCCACAGGAAGCCCTTTCTCATGCCACCTTATAACAGACTGACTGCAAGTTCTACTGTTGCACTAAAGCCGAAAAACTGCCCTTTAAAGAAAGCATGTGATCTTCTGGGAGAGTTCCTTGTGTGGGGTTGCCAGGCCCAAGAGAGAAGCTGAGCCTAAGGTCGTACCAGACTCTTATTTAAAGACTTGGAGACCAGAGTGATGTCAACTGTATGACAGGATAGGAAGTCCCAAACCTTTTTCCCCCACAGAGACACTGACTTAAGAACAACATACAGTCCAAAAAGCCTTCATGAGAGCTTCAGAAAACAGCTAAGAAGCTACAGTACTCTAGGGAAGCACAAAGCTAAAAACAGCTGCTTTAGAATGAGTGAGTAAGAAAAGCTGTTGGATTTCACCTATGATAACCTTTCCTCCAAGCTGGCACAGCTCAGCACAACTGGGAGAAAACACCCAACTTGTGAATAGAGACGTGTAACATACTTTCAATGTACGTTCCATCTTTTCAAGGGACTTCCCTAGGAACTGGTTTCTGTCTCATTAGACTCAGGGCACTGGAGAGGATCCTGCATACTGTGGATGCCTGGGGGGCCAATAAAAACAAAGGAGAGATTGCTGAAATACCAGAGAACCTGCAGTACTGAAGACAGAGACCAGAGGGAGGAAGAGATCACAAACTCCTAAAAAAGAAGCCAGCAGACTTCCCTACTTGGGAAAATACATGCACAAGCCTAGAAAAGACACATCTCCAGAATGTTTGAGACATTCCCAGAATCTCTAGCTGGGCTGACTGATGGAGGTCTTTGCCTGTATGAAGCTAGTTTGTGAAGACTGGGAGAGATGGCTGTTTTTTCAAATGCCCAAATCTCAGCAAAAAAATAACAAGGAACACTAACAAACAGAAATATGACACAATAAAGGAAAGTAATAAATCTCAAAAAAAGACCCTAAAGAAACAGAAATCTACGAAGTACATGACAAAGAATGCAAAACAATCATCTTAAAGAAGCTCAGTGAATTATAAGAGAACACAGACAAGTAACCGAAATCAGGAAAATGATGTGTGAACAAAATGAAAATACCAACAAAAAGATAGAAACTATAAAAAAAAAAAAAGAACTAAACAAATTCTGGAACCGAAGAATGCAATAACTGAATTGAGAAGTTCACTATATGGGTTCAGCATCAAACTTGTTCAAGCAAAAGAAAGAATCCTTGAACTCTAAGACAGGTCACCTGAAATTACTGAGTCAGAAGAGCAAAAAGAAAAACGAATCAAGAAAGACGAAGAAAGCTCAAGATACTTAATGACATCGGCAAGTATTACCAATATATGCGTTATGGGAATCTCAGAAAGAGAAGAGAGAGAAAGAGGGAGAGAGCTTATTTGAAGAAATAACGGTCCAAACCTTCCCAAATGTGAGGAATGAATTGGACATCCAAATTCAAGAAACTCAAAAGACTCCAACTCAGATGAACCCAAAGAACCCCATACTGAGATACACTGTAATCAAACCATCAAAGGACAAAGAGAGAATCTTGAAAGTAGCAAGACTGTGTCACATCATGTACAAGGGAGCTACCGTAAGATTATGAGAAGAGTTCTTAGCAGAAAAAAATATAGGCCAGAAGGGAGTAAGATGATACATTCAAAGGGCTAAAAGAAAAACCCTGCCAACCAAGAATACTATATCCAGCAAAACTGTCCTTCAAAAATGAAAGAGAAATAAAGACCTTTCCAGATAAACAAAAGCTAAGGGAATTCATCACCACCACATCTGCCTTACAAGAAATATTAAAGGGAGTCCATTAAGCTGAAAGGAAAGAATGCCGGACAACAACACAAAAGCATATAAAATTATAAAGCTTTCTGGTGAAGGTAAATAAATAGACAAATACAGTACACAGTAATGGTGGTGCGTATATCACTTTTCATTCTGGTATAGAATTTAAAGGATAAATTCATAAAAATAACTATAACTATAAAATTGTGTAATTTGTGACATCAATAACAAATTGGAGGGGAGATGTAAAAGAGTAGACATTTTGTACATGACTGAAGTTTCTATTATTTTAAAATAGATTACTATATATACTATAAGATGTTTTATGTACTCTCCATGATAACCACAAAGAAATACCTATAGAAAACACATAAAAGAAAAATGAGAAAGAAATCAAAAACAAGTCACTACGAAAAAAAACACAAAGGAGTACATCAAGAGAGGCAAAGGACAAAATAACTATAAGATATACAGAAAAAATGAATAAAATTGCAATAATAATTTTGTTACTACCAGCAGTTACTTTAAATGTAAATAGATTATATTCCCTGATCAAAAGACATGAGAAGCTGAGTGGATTAAAAAAATAAGATCCAGGACTTCCCTGGCACAGTGGTTGAGAGTCTGCCTGCCAATGCAGGGGACACGGGTTCGTGACCCGGCCCGGGAAGATCCCACATGCCGCGGAGCGGCTGGGCCCGTGAGCCATGGTCGCTGAGCCTCCGCGTCTGGAGCCTGTGCTCCGCAACGGGAGAGGCCACAACAGTGAGAGGCCCGCGTACCGCAAAAAAAAAAAAAAAACAACCCCCAAAAAACAAGATCCAACTAAATGCTATCTATAAGAGACTCACTTTAGATGTAAGAACACATGCAGGATAAAAGTGAAAGGACAGAAAAAGATATTACATGCAAATGGTAACCAAAAAATAAAAAGAAAGGAAGCAGAAGTGGCGATCTTGTATCAGACAAAATAGACTTTAAAAGACTGAGATAAGAGACAAGCGCATTATACAATGACAAAGGGTCAATTCACCACCAATAATTATATATTGTTAACATTGGAGTACCCACATATATGAAGCAAAAATTGACGGAACTGAAGGAAAAAGTAGACAATAATGCAATAATAGTAGGAGAGTTAAATACCCCACTCTCAATAATGGATAGAGCAGCCACACAGAAGATCAATAAGGAAATAGAGGACTTGAAGAACACTATAGATCAACTGTACATAACAGACATGGACAGAATTCTCCACTCAACAAGAGCAGAATGCACATTCTTCTAAAGCACACATGAAATATTCTCTAGGATAGATCACCTATTAGGCTACAAAACACATCTTAACAAATTTAAGAACATTGCAATCATATCAATTATCTTTTTAGACAACAATGGAATGAGACTAGAAATCAACAGCAAAATGAAAACTGAAAAATTAAATAAGTGAAAATTAAACAACAAACTCTTCAACAACCAATGGACCAAAGAAGAAATCAAAAGGGAAATTAGAAAATTTTTGACATAAATGAAAATGAAAACACAATATACCGACACTTACGGGATTCAGCAAAAGCAGAACTAAGAGGGAAAGTTATTGTCTTAAACGCCTTCATTAAAAAGGAAGACATATCTCAAATCAGCAACCCACTTTATATCTCAAGGGACTAGAAAAAGAAGAACAAACTAAACCCAAAGTTATCAGAAGGAAGGAAATAATAAAGAGTAGAGGGACTTCCCTGGTGGTGCAGTGGTTAAGGATCCACCTGTCAATGCAGGGGACATCCCTGGTCTGGGAAGATCCCACATGCTGCAGAGCAACTAAGCCTGTGTGCCACAACTACTGAGCCCACACTCTAGAGCCCGCAAGCCACAATTTCTGAGCCGCATGCCACAACTACTGAAGCCTGTGTGCCTAGAGACCGTGCTCTGCAACAAGAGAAGCCACTGCAATGAGAAGCCCGCGCACTACAACAAAGAGCAGTCCCCACTCGCCGCAACTAGAGAAAGGCTGCATGCAGCAATGAAGACTCAACACAGCCAAAAATAAATAAATAAAATAAATAAATTGATTAAAAAAAAGATTAGAGCGGAAATAAATGAATTAGAAAACAAAAAGCAATAGAAAAAAAATCAATGAAACTAAGAGTTGGTTTTTTTGAAGACCAACAAATCAACAAACTCTTAGCTTGACTAAAAAAGAAAAAAAAGGCTCAAATAACAAAAATCAGAAATGAAAGGGTAGACATTATAACTGATGCCAGAAATAATAAGGATTGTAAGAGACTACTATGAACAATCATATGCCAACAAATTGGATAACCTAGAAAAAAAACGGATAAACTTCTAAAAACATACGAACTACAAAGACTGAATCATGAACAAATAAGAAGTCTGAATAGATACAGAACTAGTAAGAAGATTAATCAGTAATAAAAAATCTCCTAACAGAAAGCCCAGAACCAGATGTCCTCACTTGAGAATTCTACCAAATATATAAAGAGAAATTAACACCAATCCTTCTCAAACTCTCCCCACAAAATATTGAAGATAAGGGAGCACTTCCAAATTCATTTCATTCTCTGAAGTCAGCATTACTTTAATACCCAAACCAGACAAACTTACTACAAGAAAAGAAAACTACAGACCAATATCCCTGATGAATATTGATGCCAAAATCCTCAACAAAATGCTAGCAAAGTGAATTCAGCAGCACACTGAAAGGATTATACACCATAGCCAAGTAGTTTTTATTTCTGGAATGCAAGGATGGTACAACATATGAAAAGGAATCAATGTTATATAACACATTAACAGAATGAAGAAAAAAACATGATCATTTCAATCAACGAAGAAAAAGCATTTGACAAAATTCAACTTCCTTTCATGATAAATACAATCAACAAGAAGAAAATAAGGAAAGTACCTCAACATAATAAAGCCCATATATGAAAAGCCCATAGCTAACAACACACTCAATGGTGAAGAGCTCAAAGCTTTTCCTCTAAGATCATGAACAGGCAAGGATGACCTCTCTTACTGGAAATTCTAGCCAAAGTAATTAGGCAGCTGCTACAGAAAACAGTATGGAAGCTAAAAATAGAATTACAATATGATACAGCAATCCCACTTCTGGGTATATATTCCAAAAAAAAAAAAAGGAAAGAAAGAAAAGAAAATAGGATGTTTAAGAGATATTTGCATACCCATGTTCACTGCAGCACTTACTCACAATAGCCAAGAAGTAGAAGCAACCTAGTCCATGAGTGGATGAATGGATAAAGAAATTGTGGCATATACATATGGGGGAATATTATTCAGCCATTTAAAAAGAAGGTAGAGAGTTTCAGTTTTGCAAGATAAGAAAGCTCTAGAGATCTGCGGAACAACAACGTGCATATTGTTAACACTACTGTACTGTACACTTAAAAATGGTTAAGATGGTAAATTGTATGTTATGTGCTTTTTCCACAATTAATAGACTCACAGGTCAAAAATCCCAACAATCCCCCCTACCAAAAAAGAAAGCCAAACAAGGAGGGGTACTGCTGCCCAGGATGGCAGACACTCAAGTTCTTCAGACTCAGAGTGAGGTCAGTCAAATCCCTGGGTGGCCAGTCTGTTCCCAGCTCATGAACCTCCCAGGGACTCTCCTCATGTATTGATAGAATCTCCTAGCACAGGGAGCCCTTCCGAGGAACAGATCAGCACACCCACGCTGGCAGAAGGAAGCCGCAGCAGCTCTTCATCTCACCATCCCAACCACCAGACAGTGTCACAAAGCTGAGGACCACAAATGCCATGACCAAGATGAACAAACAGAGCTAACCCTCGAGGACAAAAGCAGACATTTGGAGAGCACATAAGAACTCAAAGTTTACTGCCCACATGTGCTATATGAAAAAGAAAATTACTCGAGGAGTTACTCCAGGAAAATGTAAATGGAATCTAAGACAATGACAGGGAAAATAAGAAGCAGAAGCAGCGGACCATGACTTATAAGAGGCTAAAAGAAAACAAACCCTTTGGATTTGAATGCTTACAAGGTTCTCCTTTAAGAAGCAAAGTGTTAATCCTAGGATTATATTTCCTTCTCTTCAGGTTCATGCTAATGGTTAAATAGTATCTAATATTCATAATATTATAAATGTTCATTCTTCTGTTTTTATCACCAACTGGGAGACAAATCATAGCCCATTATAATTTGCAGTGTAAACGTAATAAAAGAGCCAGCAAAAATGGGGAGAGGAGAGGGCAGTGGAAACCAAAGGAAGATTAACTATGTTAACAGCCTCATCTTCAACGAGAGGACACAATATTACCTAAAGTCGACAAATCAAGAGACACATGTTTTAAGTGAAGTTTTTAAAGCTACAATGCCACTTGCAGCAACACAGATGGACCTAGAGATGATCATACTAAGTGAAGTAAGTCAGACAGAGAAAGACAAATACCATATGACATCACTTATATGTGGAATCTAAAAAAAAAATGATACAAACGAACTTATTTATAAAACAGAAACAGACTCACAGACATAGAAAGCAAACTGTGGTTACCAAAGGGGGAAGTGGGGGGAAGGGATAAATTAGGAGTTTTGGATTAGCAGAAACAAACTGCTATATATAAAATAGATAAACAACAGGGAATTATATTTAATATCTTGTAATAAACTGTAATGGAAAAGAAACTGAAAAAGTATATGTGTGTGTGTGTATACACATACACACACACACACACACACATACACACACACAGAGCACCAAATCACTTTGCTGTACACCTGAAACTAACACTACATTGTAAATCAACTATACTTCAACTTTAAAAAATGGTGCAGGGGAGACTTTTTATTTTATTATACTATTTGGACTTTGTGATATTGCCCTCCATCCCCATATGTATCCATTACTTCTCTAAAGAAAACAAAATGATAGATTCTTTTAGTCTGGTGCAGGGTCAGCAAACTTCTTAGAAGCCCACAAAGTCAATATTTTAGGTTTTCTTGCCGTATGTCTCTGTCACAACTATTCAGCCCTGCCGTTCCATACAGTGTGAAAAGCAGCCACAGTTGATACATAAAGAAATGGATGTGGCTGTGCGCCAACATCACGTTATTAAGAAGCAGCAAGAGGTTTTGGTCCTTTGGCCAGAGTTTGCTGTCCTTTGGTATAGAGTGCGTAGAAAGACTGAAAACTCTAGTTATTTAACCAATTAATTCATATGAATATTTGTCAAAAGATGAGAAAGCCTCACAAAATCTGCCTTTGTCTCAATAACACAAATGAATAGGAACCTTCTCTGGAGTTTCAAAGAAGGCTTCTCACAGCATCTTCAGGCCCTAACCCTGACAAGTCACTGCCAGACCCTGAGAGAGGCAGCACCTGTGACACCAGCACACTGTGCTCCTAATCAGGATCTGCGCCAGGTGTGTGGAGGATGCACACACACAGCAGGACTGGGAGACACCGTCATCACAGACAGCCTGGGCCTCTGCTCTATCCACATGGCTACTTCCCAAGATCAGTCAAGTGAATAAGGAGTTGGGCTTAAAAGGTTAATGGAAAGTTGAATCTAAAGGAAGTGTACAGGGTAAAAAAGCAATAGAAAAATGTTAGGAGAGCCAATTAAAACAGAGAGCTAAGAGTGATTACCATAAAAACATGAAAAATTTTTTACCTCCTCTTCTTCTATCTCACCACATAATGAAACAGTGGTTTGAAAAAAATGTCAATTAAACTAGAAGAATACAAGGAAATAATTTTAAACGTTACAAATAAATTAAGCTGAATGCCTCATCAGCTCTTTCCTTTAAAAATATAATCTCCAGGACTTCTCTGGTGGCACAGTGGTTAAGAATCCACCTGCCAATGCAGGGGACACGGGTTCGAGCCCTGGTCCAGGAAGATCCCACATGCCACGGAGCAACTAAGCCCTTGCACCACAACTACTGAGCCTGTGCTCTAGAGCCCGCGAGCCACAACTACTGAGCCCACATGCCACAACTACTGAAGCCGCGCCCCTAAAGCCCGTGCTCCGCAACGAGAGGAGCCACAGCAATGACAAGCCCACGCACCACAACGAAGAGTAGTCCCCTCTCACTGCAACTAGAGAAAAGCCCGTGCACAGCAACGAAGACCCAACGCAGCCAAAAATAAATAAATAAATTTATTTAAAAATATATATATATAATCTCCATTGTAGGCATTTGCTAACAGAAGAGGCCCCTCACTGGTGAAGGACACTGAGTGATGAGACTGTCATTTGTCACTGGGATGATGAGAAAGCTAGCTTTCAAGGCTTTGGCAACCTCTGTGTCACCAAAGAAAACATCTTATCCAGCCTTAAAGCTTGTTGCCCTTGAAGTGATTAACTGAATTTAAAGGTTCTTTCAGCTTCTCTCATCTCTAAAATCTGTGCATTCCTGATATGGTAGCAGGCATCACTACCCACCATAAAGCTTGTAAGGCTTGTTCTCCTCCCGATCGGAGGCACATTTCAAGGCATTTCTAGGATAGATTTGATGATTGTGAACGGAACTGCAACCTGTAGGAGGGTTATGTTTTACTTGGAGTTTGTTTTGTGTTTTTCAACAATTATTTTGATCACTTGACAAGCAAAAAATCAAGCTACACTTAACAACTGTGTGCCTGGAAATGTTCCCTAACGGAGGCCTGTGAAGCAAAGTGATATCCTGAGATTGCGGTTTCATTTCACTGTACACTTACTTCATTTACATTAAGCGGACCATCAAGTGAGAATTTAAATCACGCTGGAGAAACACACATTTGTAACCTCCAAATCATTAGCCACAGAGGCCAGCCATGGTGCATGCCAGGGATCATAATAAGGGTGGTGGCTCTCCCTCAGCTCAAGGACACAAAATCAGCCTCCTGGGGTCACCTGCCTAATGCTTGGCTGGTCAGTGACATAGCTGATCCAGGAGCCCTGCCTCCTCACCTGACCCCACCAGGCAAGGAGTGCAGCAGGCTCAGGAAACGAGTGCAGTCTGGGGCCAACTGAGCTGTCCCTTCCTCCCTGGCCTCCCCAAACATTGTTTATATTCAGACATATATAGGTACAGTGGACACTGGAAGAATCTCCGAAATTGAAAAAAAAAAAAGTCTTCAAGGCTCAACGGCAATGGGGATCTCAAGCTACAGGTACAAGAGGGGAGGAGAGTTCTTCCCCTTCACCCTGGTGGTGGCAGGATGTGTTCATGGCTACAGTACATATGTGACATGAGCCTGTGACCCCTGAGATGGTTCTTCATTCACAGACTGTCTGCTTCCTTCCAAGTCTTTGTTTTCTTTATAGTTTTTTTCCCCCCTTCTAATGTAGATGCTGTGGCCATGGGAACAATTTGTCCAGTACAGAACTAATGAGTTAATAACTAGTTATATTTAATCACACTTCCTTGAGTCCCAACTGTAAAGTAAAGATAGGCATTTCTGGGCTTCCCTGGTGGCGCAGTGGTTGGGAGTCGGCCTGCCGATGCAGGGGACACGGGTTCGTGCCCCGGTCCGGGAGGATCCCATGTTTCGCGGAGCGGCTAGGCCCGTGAGCCACGGCCGCTGAGCCTGCGCGTCCGGAGCCTGTGCTCCGCAATGGGAGAGGCCACAACAGTGAGAGGCCCTCATACAGAGAAAAAAAAAAAAAAAAAAAAGACAGGCATTTCTTTGACACTACTGGGCTTAAGTTCTATCCCATCTCGTTTTGCTTTGAATCAGCCTGAATTTGCCAATGCCCTGTCTGGACTTGGCCTCTGAAATGTGTCCCCTTCAGGGGCTGCTGCTTCTATCCCCTCTCCGCCGGGGTCCCTGGAAGGTTCATGCCTCTTCCATGTCCCCCAGAACATCGTCTTCCTTTATTCCTACCATGCTCCAGTCCTTATGAAGCTCAACTGGGTATGTACAGGAGGACACAGGGGCTACAGCTTCCATGTAAGGACTCCCTGGTGGACAGTGATGCCTGTTGCCGTATCTGCTATGCAGAGATTTTAGAGCTGAAATAATCTGAGAGAGTCTTTAAATTAAAGTCAATCACTTCAAGGGCAAGAAACTGACCTTCAGGGACTACACGTCAGGGCTGAGAGCCAAGTTCTAGATTCTTCATTTTACACGATGCTCTCCCCACGTGACCCTGCTGGTGGTGCTCTGTGAACACACACGGTGGCCATGGGAAAGCACACGCTCGGAGGTCAGGCGGACCTATGTGCAGACACCTCCTGCAGGATGCTGTGCACGTCAGTGAGCCATGGGAGCCTCACTTTCCTCGTGTGACACAGCACTGCCACACCCAATATGTGGTGAGTAGTCAACATATAGAAATGCTAATTCTTTCACTGAGGTATAATTGACATATAACATTATATTACTTTCAGGTGTACAACAAATGATTCGATATTTGTACACACTGCAAAATGATCACCATAGTAAGTCTAGTTACCATCGTCATCATACATAGTAATGAAGTATTTTTCTTACGCTGAGAACTTTCAAGATTTACTCTCTATGCAGTAAAGTATTATTAACTACTGTCACCATGCTGTACTTCAATCACATCCCCATGACTTACTTATTTTATACCTGGAAGTTTGTGCCTTTTGACCCCCTTTAACCTGCCTCTCTGGCAACTACCAATCTGTTCTCTGTACCTATGAGCTTGGTTTTGTTTGATTCCACATATAAGTGAAATCATATGGTATTTCTCTTTCTCTGACTTATTTCACTTAGCATAACGCCGTCAGGTCCATCCATGTTGTCACAAATGGCAAGATTCCATTCTTTTTTATGGCTAAGAGTATTCCATTTGTGTGTGTGTATACACCACATCTTCTTTATCCATGCACCTGTCGATGGACACAGGTTGTTTCCATATCTTGGCAATTGTAAATAATGCTACAATGAACACAGGAATGCATGTGTCTTTTCGAATTAGTGTTTCCGTTTTCTTTGGATAAGTACACAGAAGTGGAATGGCTGGATCACATGATAGTTCTATTTAAAAGTTTTTGAGGAAACTCCATATTATTTTCCATAGTAGCTGCACCAATTTACATTCCCACCAACAGTGTAGGAGGGTTCCCTTTTCTCCATGTCCTCTCCAGCATTTATTATTTGTAGACTTTTTGATGATGGCCATTCTGACCAGTGTGAGGTGATATCTCACTGTGATTTTGATTTGCATTTTTCTGATGATTAGTAATGTTGAGAACCTTTAATGTGCCTGTTGGCCGTCTATATGTCTTCTCTGGAAAAAATGTCTATTTAGATCTTCTGCCCATTTTTTAACTGGATTGTTTTTTGCTATTGAGTTGTATGAGGTCTTTATATTTTGGATATTAACCTCTTACCCGATATATGATTTGCAAATATTTTCTCCTATTCAGTACGTTGCCCTTTCATTTTGCTGACGGTTTCCTTTGCTGCGCAGAAACTTTTTAGTTTGAAATAGTCCAATCTGTTAATTTTTGCTTTTGTTGCCATTGCTTTTGGTGTTGAATCCAAATAATCATTACCAAGACTGATGTCAAGAAGCTTACCGCCTGTGGTTTCTTCTAGGAGGATGCCACTCTCTTTTACAGTTTCAGGTCCTAGATTCAAGTCTTTAATCCATTTTGAGTTAACTTTTGTGTATGGTATAAGGTAGTCTGGTTTTATTCTTTTGAATGTGGCTGTCTAGCTTTTCCAAAACCATCTATTGAAGAGACTGCCTTTTCTCCACTGTATATCCTTGCCTCTTTGTCATAAGTTAATTAACCACATGTGAATGGGTTTATTTCTGGGCTATCTGTTCTGTTCCACTGATGTGTCTGTTTTTATGCCAATACCATATTATTTGATTACTAGAGCCTTGTAATATAGTTTATAAGCAGGGACTGTAATGCCTCCAGCTTTGCTCTTCTTTTTCTCAAGATCACTTTGGCTATTTAGAGTCTGTGAGATAATAGAAAATATATATTTGGTCTGTCTCTGGTTCCTGGCACAGAGCTACTTATAAACCCTTATAATTTCCTAAGTGATAAGAACACTAGGAACATCTCTTTTTCAAATATTGGTCTTTGACCTCTGTTCTTGACACAGAGTTCCTAAAGCCCTTGTAGTTTCCTAGGTGATAGGAGTGTCTTTTCCTCTATTGAGGTAACTCTGGGTGGGCTCCTGGATGCGGGCTGGTCACCAGAAAGGCCAAGCTAATCTTATAAGATTGGAATTTTCAACCCCACCTCCCATGCTCTTGAGAAGAGAGAAGGGCTGAAAATGGAGTTAATGATCTATCATGCTGACATGATAAAGCCTTCCTAGAAATACAGTGTTTGGACAGCTTCCAGGTTGGTGAACACATGGAGATGCTGTGAGAGCGGGTACCCAGGGAGGGCATGGAAGCTCCACACCGCTTCCCACATACCTTGCCCTATGCATCCTTTCCACCTGGATGGTCATCTATATCCTTTACTATAGCCTTTCATAAGAAACCAGTAAATGTAAGTAAACTTTTCCTGAGTTCTGTGAACCACTCTAGCAAATTAATCAAACCTGTAGACGGGGTCGTGGGCACCTCTGATTTATAGCAAGTAATTCAGAGGTACAGGTAACAAGCTGGACTCGAGACTGGCATCTGAAGTCCAACCTGGGCTTGCGACTGGTGTCTGAAGTGTGTATGGTGGGACATCCTGTGTGACTGAGTCTTAACCTATGGGATCTGATACTACCTCTGGGTAGACAGTGTCATAACTGAGTAAAATTGCAGGACATGCAGCTGGTGCTGCAGAGAATTGCTTGGTGAGTGGAAAAACCTCCAAGTATTTGGTGTCCAAAAGTGTCTGAAGTGAAGTGTTTTCTGTGAAGGTAAAGGAGACACACAAGAAAGAAAGTAGGGAAGAGCTGGCTTTTTCCCTATACATAAAGTCAAAGACTGAGGGTTTTCCATTACAGGGTCTTTTGTGGTTCCATATGAATTTTAAGATTTTGTTCTATTTCTGTGAAAATGTCATTGGTATTTTGATAGGGGTTGCACTGAATCTGTAAATTGCTTTGGGTAGTACTGAGACAGGCTGGGACCACGGACCCTTTGCTGCAATGCTGCAGTGCTTGCACCTGGACAAACATCTTCTCGAGCAACAAAATAAAGAGTATAAGGGACTAAAAACAACTGCATACATGCGCAGTTGGGGCAAATTATGGACAAAAAGATTAGAAAAAAAGACCAAAAAACCCAACTGCCACTTCTGAAGAGCACTGAGCAAAAACAGGGTGTCAGGAACAAAGGCAGGGTACTGTGCACACCCCTTGTACACAACACCACCGAAGGGCGGGCAAAACACCTAAGCCCACCCTCTGGCCCGACCCCCTGAACACAGCCCCACTCTCACCCCATGTAAGGAACCAGCTCACCCCCACTCAGGGAGCGAGCAAGGGAACCTGTTACTTGTTTTTGCTTCCTCCTGCGGTTGCAGGAGCCCCAATAAAGCCTTGCCTGAATTTCTTGTCTGCCCTCTAGTCCATTTCTATTTGATTGGGGAAGGCCAAGAACCCTGGTCTGCATCAGTACAGACATTTTAACAATATTAACTCTTCTAATCCAGAAGCATGGAATATCTTTCCATTTATGTGTGTCTTCTTCAATTTCTTTCATCAATGTCTTATAGTTTTCAGCATACAGGTCTTTCACCTCTTTGGTTAAATTTATTCCTAGGCATTTTGTTTTTCTTGATGTGATTGTACATGGGATTGTTTTCTTAATTTCTCTTTCTCATAGTTCATCATTAGCGTGTAGAAATGCAACAGATTTTTGTATATTGATTTTGTATTTTGCAACTGAATTCATTGATCAGTTCTAATAGTTTTTTGCTGGAGTCTTTAAGATTTTCTATATATAAAGTCATGTCATCTGCAAACAGTGACAGTTTTACTTCCTCCTTTCCAATTTGGATGCCTTTTATTTCTTTTTCTTGCCTAATTGTTCCAGCTACGACTTTCAATACTAAATTGAATAAAAGTGGTGACAGTGGGTTTCCTTGACTGTTCTTCATCTTAGAGGAAAAGCTTTCAGCTTTTCACCATTCAATATGATGTTGGCTGCAGGCTTGTCATATATGCCCTTTATTATGTCGAGGCATGTTCCTTTTATCTACTTTGTTGAGAGTTTCTATCACAGATGGATGCTGAATTCTGTCCAATGCTTTTTCTGCATCCACTGAGATGATCACGTGGTTTTTATCCTTCATTTTGTTAATGTGTTGACTGATCTGAACCAACCTTGTATCCTGAAATAAATCCCACTTCAGCATGGTGCATGATCTTTTTAATGTATTGTTGAATTTGGTTTGCTACAAGGATTTCTGCATCTATGTTCATTGGGGAAGATGGCCTGCAATTTTCTTTTCTTGTGGTGTCCTTGTCTGGTTTCGGTATCAGGGTAAAGCTGGTCTTGTAAAATGAATTTGAAGCATTCCCTCCTCTTCAATTTTTTGGAAGAGTTTGAGGATTGGTATTAATTCTTCTTTGAATACTTGGTAGAATTCACCAGTGAAGCTGTCTGGCCCTGGACTTTTGTTTGTTGGGAGGTATTTCATTACTGATTCAATATCCTTACTAGTAACTGGTCTCTTCAGATTTTCTATTTCCTCCTGATTCAGTCTTGGAAGGTTGTATGTTTCTAGGAATTTATCCACCTCTTCAAGGTTGTCTGATTTGTTGGCACATAATTGTTCATAGCAGTCTCTTATGATCCTTTGTATTTCTATGGTATCAGTCTTCTCTTTCATTTCTGATTTTATTTATTTGAGCACTCTTTTTCGCTTCATGAGTTAAGCTAAGATCAAAAAACCAGCTCTTAGTTTCACTAATCTTTTCTAATGTCTTTTAGTCTCCATTTCATTTATTTCTCCTCTGATCTTTGTTATTTCCTTCCTTCTACTAATTTCGGGCTTCAATTTTTCTTCTCTTCCTAGTTCCTTTAGGTGTAAGGTTAAATTGTTTATTTGAGATCTTTCTTGTTTCTTGAGGTTGGCCTGTATTACAATGAACTTCCCTCTTAAAACTGCTGTTGATGTATCCCATAAATTTGGGTATGTTGCATTTCCACTTTCATTTGTCTCAAGGTGTTATTTGATTTCTCCTTTGATTTCTCTGTTGACCCATTGGTTGTTCCGTAGCATGTTGTTTAATCTCCATATATTTGTGATTTTTCCAGTTTTCTTTTTGTAATTGATTTCTAGTTTCATACCACTGTGATCAGAAATGATGCCTCATATGATTTCAAACTTCCTAAATTTATTAAGAGTTGTTTTGTGGCCTAATATATGATCTATCCAAGAGAATGTTCCATGTACACTTGAGAAGAATGTCTATCCCCCTGCATTTGGATGCAATGTTCTTTATATATCTATTAAGTCAATCTGATCTAATGTGTCATTTAAGACTGAAGTTTCCGTATTGATTTTCCGTCTGTTTGATCTATCCATTGATGTATTAAAGTCCCCTACTATTATTGTGTTACTGTCAATTTCTCCCTTTATGTCTGTTAATATTTGCTTTATATATTTAGGTACTCCTTTGTTAGGTGCATACATTTTTATAAACGTTATATCCTCTAGTTGGATTGGCCCCTTTATCATTATGTAATACCCTTCTTTGTCTTTTATTGCAGTCTTTGTTTTAAACTCTATTTTGTCTGATATAAGTATAGCTACTCCAGTTTCCTTTTGGTTTCCATTTGTATGGAACATCTTTTTCCATCCCTTCACTTTCCATTTATGTGACCTTACACCTGAAGTACCTTGTAGGCAGCATAAAGATGGGTCTTAATTTTCATCCATTCAGCCATTCTTTGTCTTTTTTTTTTTTTTTTTTTTTTTTTTGCTGTACGCGGGCCTCTCACCGCTGTGGCCTCTCCCGCCGTGGAGCACAGGCTCCGGACGCGCAGGCCCAGCGGCCACGGCCCACGGGCCCAGCCGCTCCGCGGCACGCGGGACCCTCCCAGACCGGGGCACGAACGCGTGCACCCTGCATCGGCAGGCGGCCTCCCAACCACTGCGCCACCAGGGAAGCCCCATTCTTTGTCTTTTGACTGGATAATTTAGTCCATTTACATTGAAAGTAATTACTGATAAGTATGTACTTATTGCTAGACTGTTATTTGTTTTCCTCTCTGTTCCTTCCTTCTTCTCTTGCTCTCCTCCTTTGAGGTTTGCTGGTAGTGTTATGCTTAGATTCCTTTCTCATTATCTTTTGTGTATCTACTGTAAGTTTTTGCTTCATGGTTACCATGAGGCTTCCTAGAACAACCTGTACTTAGAATAATCTATCTTATGTTGATAACAACTTAAGGAGGGGGTTGTTGGAACCTCTAATCTATAGCTCAACAGTCAAAAGCAAAGGTGATAAACTGGGCCTGTGACTGGCATCTGAAGTGTGTGAGATCCATCTTGATTGTGGGTCACAGTGCTGGGGGTGGGGTTTTTGGCGAGACTGTGTCTCAGCCTTTCCTACCCACCTCAATGTGGTCCTTTTCTTGTTTGATGTGAAGGAGATACTCAGCTGTTTTTCAGGTCTATTCCAGAGGGAGTTGTTCCATATGCAGCTGTAGATTTGGTGTGTCCATGAGAGGAGGTGAGTTCAGGATTTTCCTACTTGCCCTCTTGAACCACCCTCTAGAAATGCTAATTCCTAAAGTTAGTATGTTACTACTTTGTCAGATTGGACTCTCTGACCTTCTTCAACTTAGTTTAGGACTCTAGACTTTAGTGGCAGCAATTTAACCAATCAGCTATATTTTTGAAGAAAGAAATTACTGCAAAGAATGTGGTGCAGTGGTTGAGAGTCCACCTGCTGACGCAGGGGACACGGGTTCGTGCCCTGGTCCGGGAAGATCCCACATGCCACGGAGCGGCTAGGCCCGTGAGCCATGGTCACTGAGCCTGCGCGTCCGGAGCCTGTGCTCCACAACAGGAGAGGCCACAACAGTGAGAGGCCCGCATACCGCAAACAATAAAATAAAATAAAAATTAAAAAAAATAAAAATCAGATCGTATCTGTTTATAAATGAAAAGATGGTAACTCTTAATTCTGCTCTTCATAAATCTTCATTCCAATTCAGTTAATACTGCTTATATGCATATACTAATGTTCTGTGGAAGGCCACAATGTCAGTGTCTGCAGTTTTCACTCTGAACAAATGTTTCGAACAAAAATATACTTCTAAATTGAGAACTTGTGCCAGAATATAATGGGCTTTACATTTCAAGCACCAAACCATCCCAGTGGCATCAGCGAATTAACTGGGTGATGGATGACAGAAAGGTCCTAAACTGCATCTCAGAATCTGCAAAGAAGAAAAGCCTAAAAGACTGGGCAGGAGAGGGTGGGGGGTTAGATTTCTGCCTGTCCCACTGTGGACTTTTCACTGCCACTGTCACTGAGCAAATAATTGGTTTGCTTAATTACTGAAACATTCTGCTTTATATGTTTCCCTGAAGCAAGATTTGTCATATTTACTACTGAACATATGCTTCAACTTACTATTTCTGTAACTGACAAATTTATACAAAACCTAATAAAACTCCTCAAAAAAGACTTATAAGCACTTCTGGTTTCAGCTCCAACATGTAAAGAGTTTGGAAGACATCATTCCTGTCAATATAACAAGAAAAAGCTGGACAAACTGAAAATTAATGACTTCTTTGACCTGTCTGAGAAGTGACGACAAACCACCACCCCAAAAAGCCTGGAGAGACAGGTGTATCCAGAGAGATAAAGCAACAGAAGCTGGAACAGAAGCTGCTGGAGCCATAAACTAGCAGGAACACTTAACTGGTAATTTTGATGAATTGCTAGTGATTGAGTGAGACTAGCGTGAGTGAGAAACCCCTATGGGTTGCTGTCTTAGGGGAGTCCCCATACTTCCACAGGCTTTCCCTCCAGGAACTCTATCAGGTTCCCATGGTGAGGATACAAGAAGGATCCCCTCATGGGTCTTGCAGGAAAAGAAGAACAGGCATGAGGAAATACTATTCAGAACCTTCTCCATAACAATGGCTTACCCTCCAGGGGTAAGGACTTAGCCAGGGAAAATTCTGAAACTTGATTTCAACTGGGATAGGGAAATTCTTCCCTGCTCCAGCCCCCTCCAGCCATCCTGTCTCACTTAGGGAGAAATAAAGACAAAAACATAACAAGTCAACAGAGGTCAGGGTTTCAAGGAAATAGACCGGGAACTCTGCAGACAGAGAAGGGGAAGGGGATGGGGATGGGTGGAAAAGCTATACCAGGGATGAACACTTGTCCTGAAACAGTGCCCCCCCTAAAAGACTGAGATTTAATTGGAAGATTACAGAATGTGTCCCCTCCCCAACATGTTCTCACACACCAACAGGGCTCAAGTATAACAACAGTGGGTTATAGTTACATGGGCTGTAAGACACAGACTCTCCCTAAGGAGGAAAACATAGGGAAGCCCATAGTAAAGAGGAGAAACGAAAACAAGGATATTAGAGGAACTTAAAGCCTCTGGTACCTAGAGCCAGAATAAACACTGAATACAGCCCAACTCCCAGACAGATTAATGTAAGTTCTCAAACTAAAGGTCTATTTACCTCATCTGCTGCCCCATGGAGCATGTCTGACTTTCAACACCAAATTGCAAGGCATGCCAAAAGGCAAGGAAAACACTCTGAAGAAACCATCAGAACCAGACTTGGATATAACAGATTTGGAAATTATCAGGAAGAGAATTTAAAATAACTATGATGAATATGTTAAGGGCTTTAATGGTAAAAGTAGGCAAAATGCAAGAACAGATGAATAATGTAAGCAAAGAAATGGAAAATCTACAAAACAATCAAACTGAAATGCTAAAAATCAAAAAGACTAACAGAAATGAAGAATGCCTTTGATAGGCTCATCAGATGACAGGAGACAGCGGAGGAAAACCCAGCACTCTCGCAGATAGGTCAAATGAAACTTCGCACAATGAAATGCTAAGAGAAAAAGAATGGACAAAAAAGAAATTAGCCATTAACTGTGGGACAATATTAAAAAGGTGTATCACGTGCATAACTGTGACACTAGAAAGAGAATAAAGAGAGAATGGAGCAGAAGAAATAACGGCTGAGAACTTTCCAAAATTAACGACAGACACCAAATCAAAGATCCAGGAAGCTCATAAAACATGAAGCTGGTAAATACTAAAATATCTATACCTAGTCATTATATTCAAACTGCAGAAGACCAAAGACAAAGAGAAAATCTTGAGAAGACGGGAGAAAAACACCTTTCCTACAAAGGAACAAGAATAAAATAGAGCAGACTTCTCATCAGAAACCATGCAAGCAAGAAGAGAATAAAATGAAATATTCAAAGTGTGGAAAGAAATCGCCAGTGAACTAGAGATATAAACTCTAGCTGAAATTATCTTTCAAAGGTGAAAGAGAAGTAAAAACTTTCTATTATTTCATAAGTTATTATTCCAGAAGTCTGAGAGAAAGAGAGAGCAAGAATGAATATGAATGACAACCCACTGCTACCAGATGTGCCCTGCAGGAAATGTTAAAGGAAGTTCTTCAGGCAGAAGGAAAATGACGTAGGTCAGAAACCTGGATCTACAGAAATAAAGAGTGTCAGAGAAGGAACAAATGAAGGTAAAATAAAACATTTTATTTTTCTTATTCTTAATTGATCTAAAAGATAACTGCTTGTTTAAAGCAATAACTGTTACTAGGTGATTATAGCATATGGAAAAGTGAAATGAATGATAGCTATGTTTTAAGGGACAAGAGGGAGGAATTGGGAATACTTTATTATAAGGTATACATGTACCACACTACATATGAGGTAGTATAGTACTATTTGAAGGTGGATTAGATTCGCTTAAAATGTATATGTTAAACTTTATGGCAACCAGTACAATGTTTTTAAAAAGAAGTATAGTTGGGCTTCCCTGGTGGCGCAGTGGTTCAGAGTCTGCCTGCTGATGCAGGGGACACGGGTTCGTGCCCTGGTCCAGAAAGATCCCACATGCCGCGGAGCAGCTGGGCCCGTGAGCCATGGCTGCTGGGCCTGCGTGTCCGGAGCCTGTGCTCCGCAACGGGAGAGGCCACAACAGTGAGAGGCCTGCAAACCGCAAAAAAATAAAGAAGTATAGTTGATAGGCTAAGAGAGGAGATGAAAAGGAATCATACAAAATGCTTAAGTAAAACCAGAGAAAGCAGGAAAAAAAAAGGGAGAAAAGAAATAAAGAACAAATGTAGCAAACAGAAAACTGAAAAACATGGTAGACATTAATCCAACTACATCAATAATCATTTAAAAAATGCACGGTCTAAATACACCAATTAAAAGACAGAGAATATCAGAGAGGATAAAAAGCAAGGCTCAACCATATGCTGTCTGCAAGAAACACATCTTAAATATAGGGACTCAAGATAGGTTAAAAATAAAGAGATGCATGCAGTTCTTGGTTTCTAATACCATTCTCCAATTGAAAAAGAACCCGAGCTCCTTGGAGAACTGGGTGATTCTAGGACTGGGGCAGGAAATATATAAAATGAGTCTGGAACATCTTATAGTGACAGAAAATAAGGGAGTGCTCAAAAAGCAAATACACACACACACACACACAATGGGGGTATGTCAAAGAGACTCAAAAGCCAACCAAAAGAGCCCCCAATGGCCAAAGCTGGAATAATTTGAGCAACAAAATAAAGTAGTATTGCATGATATCCCAAAATATAAAATAAACACCCATGAGCCTATACTGATACAAACAAATGATCGAATAAATAAATGGGGAGAAGAGACTAACCTCCCTTGTGGAAGAATTCCAAATAATTTATATAGATAGCCCTCAAGATCATTACACACTAGGGCTCAAGAGCCCATGTAGTTCAGCAAGGAATGCTTCCTACCTTTCGTTTTCCGGGGCTCATTAAGATACCGTATCCATACCTACTCCTTGGAGAACTCAGCAGCAATATCCTGTTTGACAGGTATTGCCTTAGTGTCACATTTTACATCTTTGCCAGAGCAAGGGAAATAGAAAAGTAGTTGCATAGAGGCAGTGGATGTAGAAGAAAGAGGAGGGAAAAAAAAGCCAACTGGAAAGTCTGCTCTAAAAGAGAATAACTTAATACAACTGAATAGGGAGTTGGTGTCAAAGAAGAAAAGGGCTAGAACTTTTACAGCTACACATTCAAAAAAGATCGAAGATAAAATTTTACATTTTCCACTGACATACTTTCTGAAAGGAAATACTATCTTGCTACTTTTTCTCTTCTTAAATCGACTAGATATGCTTAATGAACATTACTGTTAGAAAAGTAAAAAAAAAAAAAAATCTGAACTACTTTTGTGGCAAAGTCAGGTTTTCACTGGGAACATTAAACGACCCTCACAGTTAAAAAATAACTTTAACAACTCACCATATTGCAAACACCCAAGGGAAGGATTTTCATACAGATAAAAATAATTTCTAAGGTTTGACAACAGCAAAAAGCAATTTTTCCTAGGTATTCTAGGTTTATAGTAAATATTCACATTTTATAATTCTTTGTTTTTTGAAATGCATGTTTGAAGGCAGTATAGTCACATGGTTAGGGAGAAAAAGGCATAGAGTGAAAAATTTCCTTCTTGCCCTTGCATCTATCTGCCCAGTGCCCTGCTGTGCCCAGTGCCGACATGTACAAGCGCCAACTAAAGAAGGTGACTCACCATCCTGTTCTATGAGAATTATTGATAAGTCATTTGCTACCGCAGTCACTGACCTTCAACACACCCTGAAAGGAATGGCACAGATCAGGAATGAGGCGCTTAGTGCTCTGGGAAAACTGGCAGAACAGGCCTGTAAATGGACATTTTCAGGAGAAGTCTTTTATGAACCTCGATTCTCACATCTTCCCACACTTAGACCAGCATTAAAACCACTAAGACACCTGTTCCCTGTGACTAGCAGCAACCTTGTAATGAGATGTGTGCTTGATTACACATATCCTTAGCCAAGATCACCTATATGCTCGAGACAGGCTGGGACCTGGGACCTGGGACCTGGGACCTGAGATCCTTTGCTGCAGTGCTTGCACCTGGACAAATGTCTCCAAGTAACAAAATACAAAGAAACTATAAGGGACTAAAAATAACTGCATGCATGTGCAGTTGGGGCAAATTGTGGACAACAAGATACAAAAAGACCCAAAAAAACCCATCTGACACTCCTGAAGAGCCCTGAGCAAAAACAGGGTATGGAGAGCAAAAGCAGGGTACTGTGCAAGCCCCTTGCACACAACAGCACCAAAAGGGTGGGCAAAACACCTAAGCCAACCCTCTGGCCCGACCTTTGGACACACCCCTACCCTCACCCCATGGAAGGAACCAGCTCGCCCCCCCTCAGGGAGTGAGCAAGGGAGCCTGTTACTTGTTTTTCTCCCTGCAGGAGCCCCAGTAAAGCCTTGCCTGAATTTCTTGTCTGGCCCTTTATCAATTTCTATCGATTGGGGAAGGCCAAGAACTCTGGTCGGTATTGTGCATGACCTCCCCCATTACCTCTTCACAACAGTTTCTCAGAGCTATCTGAGAGGCTATCCCTGGGCCATAATCCTCAGTAAAACACTGGATAATCTCAATTTACAGCTCTTATGCTGTGTGTGGTTTTTTTCAAGTCAACAGGACTATATTATTGTTATTCTCCATTTTTACACGAAAGGAACATACAGCAAAAGTGTTCTGCATTTTGATTTTTGTACTTATTAATATTAGAGTGCTTTCATATTTGTACATAGAAAGCATCCATAATTTACTTAACCAGTGATGGACATTTATGTTATTTCCAATATTTTGTTATTATTAAGGACGCTGCAATGACTATCCCCACACATTTATCATTTTGCACACATGCAATTGTATTTGTGGGATAAATTCCCAAATGTAGAATTGTTGGGTCAAAGGATATATGCTGTTGTAATTTAAGTAGATTTTGCCAAACTATCTCATATGTGGTGCTGAGCCAGTGTGCACTTCTAGTCGCTGCGTGTGAGGGTGCCTGCTTCCCCGCAGCCTGTTGACTCAGGGTAATATCCCTCTTGTGGATTTGCAACAGTGATAGGTGACAACTAATATTTCAGTTTACTTTGCATTTCTTACTCAGTGGTGTTAAGTATCTATTTCTATGCTTAACAGGCACTTGCCTTTTATTTATTTGTGAACTTTCTGTTCATAATGAAAAGCATCGGAGAAGACTGAGGGATTGGAGGAAAAGGAAGGAGAGGAAGAAGAAAGTATGCCAAGTTCTGTACAAGTACAAAGAACTTGACTTCTGGCTTAAATTTAATGTAATTTATACTAGAACATGTTAAACTATAATGATTTTTTACTATTACTTTTTATTAAGAGATTTTATTTTTAGAGATATTTTAGTTTTGCAAAGTAACTGCATAGAAAGTACAGAGAGTTCCCATATACCCTTCACTCCTCCAGTTTCCTCTATTATTAACATCTTGTGTTAGTGTGGTACATGTGTTACAACTGAAGAACCAATATTGATACACTATTATTAACTAAGGTCTATAGTTCACATTCAGGTTCATTGCATGGGTTTTTACAAATGCATAATGTCACGTATCCACCACTGCAGTATTATACAGAATAGTTTTACCACCCTAAACATCTGTGGGCCACCTCTTCATCCCATCCTTCTTCTCTCCCTAACAAACTCCTGGCAACCACTGATCTTTTTACTGTCTCTATAGTTTCGCCTTTTCTAGAATGTCATATAGTTGGACTCGTAGAGCATGAAGCCTTTCCAGACTAGTGTCTTTCACTTAGTAATAAGCATTTAGGGTTCCTCTATATCTTTTCATGGCTTGATAGCTCATTTCTTAACAGTGAAAGCACTCCATTGTATACATGTACCATAGTTTGTTTATCCAGTCATTTACTGAAGGATGTCTTGGTTGCTTCAAATTTTTGACAATTATGAATAAAGCTGACATAAACATTCATGTGTAGCTTTCTGTGTAGACGTAAGTTTTCAACTTACTTGGGTAAATATCTAGGAGGGCAATTGCTGGAATGTATGGTAAACCTATATTTAGCTCTGTAAGAAACGGCCAAACTCTTTTCCAAGCGGCTGTACCACTTTGCAATCCCACCAGCCATGAAAAAACTGTTGGGTTGTTTATTTATGGGCTGTTATGTTACGTTTTAGGAATTCTTTGTATGTTTTATATACAAGTCCTTTAGGAGGTATGTCTTTTGCAAATATTTTCTCCTAGTCTGTGGCTTGTCTTTTCAGTCTCTCAAAATTATACTTTGCAGAGAAATTCTGTAATTTTTAAAAAGTTCATCTTATCAATTATTTGTTTCATACTTTTGGAACTGTATCTAAAAAGTCTTTGCCAAATCCTAGGTCACCTAAATTTTCTATATTATCTTCTAGAAGTTTTAGTTTTGTGTTTTACATTTAGGTCTCTGATCCATTTTCAGTTAATTTTTGTGAAAGGTGTAAGGTCTGTTTATACATTCTTTTCTTTTGGCATGTAAATGTTCAGTTGTTTCAGCACCCTTGCACCCTCTGTTGAAAAGACTATCCTTTCCGCATCGAATTGCCTTTGCTCCTTTATCAAAGATCAGTTCACTATATTTATGTGAGTCTATTTTTGGTCTCCCTATTCTGTTCAACTGATATATTTCTCTCTTCTTTCACCAATACCACACTGCCCTGATTTCTGTAGCTTCATGGTAAGTCTTGAAATCAGGAAGTGTCAGTCTTCTGACTTTGTTCTTCCTTCTTCATTATTGTGTTGACTATTCTGGGTCTTTTGCCATTCCACAAAATCTTTAGAATCTTTGTCGAAATCCAGAAAATAACTTGCTGGGATTTTGATTGGGATTGCACTGAATATATAGATCAAGTTGGGGAAAAACTGACACGTTAACAATATTGAGTCTTTTCATCCATGAACATGGACTATCCAGACAGGTAGATTTTCTTAGATTTCTTTCATCAGAGTTTTATAGTTTTCCTTATCAAGATCTTGTACATATTTTGTTAAATTTATACTTAAGTAATTCAACTTTGGGGGGGTACTAGTGTAAGTGGTGTTGTGTTTTTTATTTCAAATTCCAATTTTTATTTCTGGTATATAGGTAAGCAATTGACTTTTAATCTGCTAGTTTTTACCACTGTTTTCTGAGTCAAATAGAAAAACAGTTGTCTATATGTCTGTGAATGTAAAATAAAAATATAGAAAATCTGATCCCTGAGTTGGTGAAAAATTACATATCCGGCTTTTTACCCATACCAGATGCAGACATCTTAGAGAGTTCCCTGGTTATGATAAAGAAATTTTATATTAATAACTTTGCCATTTTTGATCTGTTTTTAAAAATCAAGTGACAAACTTGAAATAAGATTCCTGAACAAAATACTCAAGCCACATGAGCTAAAGTCATAATACTGTGCATTAGAAAATGTGAATGAGAACATTTATGTAGTCTCTTGTTATGCAACAGAGCAACAGGTTAAAAAGCACTTCTATTAAACTGTGGAATAGTTCTGAAAAACTTCTGTGAATGGATTATATGTTTGACAAGTCCAGTATTCTTTTCTATTGCTTAGGCTTTATAATACACAGTACTAATAGTAGTATACTATGTAGTCTTAAAATTAAGACCAATATAATAAGAAGAAACTTTCCTTATTTTCAAAGTATATCACAGCACAAATTTGAAGTCTGCAATGTCAACATTACTCTGGGTTACGTCCCCTAAGTCCATTCTCACAGAAATAGGTGCTTAAGGAGTTGACTTCTGAGAGGAGCAACACTCAGAATGTAAGGGAATTGAACAGGATGCTGGGACACTCCACCCACATGCCCCATCAGGACTTATTCCCCCAGCTGCTGGAAGCACACCTCAACTGAAGCGACCCACCTTGCTGATGGTCACCCCCTGCACCTGAGGCAGCCTGCACCCAATGACTAGTTCATGAGGAGTGGTGACCAAAAGCTTGGCCACCTCGTCCCAACTTGGGACGACTGTGTACGGCCAGCCCAGCTTCAGAGCTCCCTGTGGGATCAGCAGAGGTCTTTGTTGAGACTGCACTGCTGCCCACCTTCTCCCTCTGCTCATTCCTGCTTCTTTCTCCTCTTTTCATGTGTTGATTCTCAAGAGCTTTCCCTAATGAATGTCCTGCATACTAGGCTCCTCTCAGAGTTTGCTTCCCAAGGAAACTGGTAGCAAGGCATCTGGGAGGCTCCATCCTTACTCCAGGGAGCTGGAATTGCAAAATCACGAAAGGGTTTTGGAACTCTTAGATGTACAGCCAGAGCAAGTGAATGAAAGTGGCTTTCTGTTGTCAGTGGTTTTCTACTCCCAATGGTGTAAGGCAGTTTGGCGACGTGGTAAACCCCTAAGGTTTGATACTAAATTATTTTTCCTATTTAAAAATCCACCCTCAAGTGTGGAGAAAAGGGAACCCTCTTGCACTGTTGGTGAGAATGTAAAGTGATACAGCCACTATGGAGAACAGTATGGAGGTTCCTTAAAAAACTAAAAATAGAACTACCATACGACCCAGCAGTCCTACTACTGGGCATATACCCTGAGAAAACCATAATTCAAAAAGAGTCATGTACCACAGTGTTCATTGCAGCTCTATTTACAATAACCAGGACATGGAAGCAACCCAAGTGTCCATCGACAGATGAATGCATAAAGAAGATGTGGCACATATATACAATGGAATATTACTCAGCCACAAAGAGAAACAAAATTGAGTTATTTGTAGTGAGGTGGATGGACCTAGAGACTGTCATACAGAGTAAAGTAAGTCAGAAGGAGAAAAACGAATACCGTATGCTAACACATATATATGGAATCTAAAAAGAAAAAAATGGTTCTGAAGAACCTAGGGGCAGGACAGGAATAAAGACGCAGATGTAGAGAATGGACTTGAGGACATGGGGAGGGGGAAGGGTAAGTTGGGACGAAGTGAGAGGGTGGCATGGACATATATACACTACCCAATGTAAAATAGATAGCTAGTGGGAAGCAGCTGCATAGCACAGGGAGATCAGCTCGGTGCTTTGTGTCCACCTACAGGGGTGTGATAAGCAGGGTGGGAGGGTGACACAAGAGGGAAGAAATATGGAGATATATGTATATGTATAGCTGATTCACTTTGTTATACAGCAGAAACTAACACACCACTGTAAAGCAATTATACTCCAATAAAGATGCTAAAAAATAAAAATTTTTAAATTTAAAAATTAAAAAATAAAATCCACCCTCAAAGGCTAAAAATTCATTACTAATAAAACAGGCTGAAGCGCAATTCTAAAACAAACTTACCTAACACTCTAGGCTTGTAAATTGGTTCTCCTTTGTTAAAAAACCGCTTTAGTGATACATCATTATCCCATTTAAAGTGTACAATTCAATGGCCTTTAGTATAGTCAATTTTAGAACATTTTCCTTACACCTCCATAAACACCCATTCTCTTCAGCCACCATCCCTTAAATATCCCCTATCCCTTTGAGCCCTAAGCAATCACTAGTCTACTTTCTGTATCTATAGATTTGCCTATTCTGGACATTTTATAGAAATGGAATCATACAATATGCGGTCCTTTGTGACTGGCTTTTCACTTGGCGTCATGTTTTCAAGTTTCAACCATATTGTACAGCATGTGTTAGCAGTTCATTTCTTCTAATAATGCTCAGTTATATGGATTAACCACATTTACTTATCCATTCATCAGCTGATGGACATTTGGGTTGTTTCCATTTTGGCGCTATTATAAAAACGACTACATTTCTATTGCGCATACACCTAGGAGTGGAACTGCCAAGCTAAAGAAGAGTGGCAGGAAGAAAAGCAGGTGATCATAGGGTCCTGGAAGCCAAATGAAAAAAGTGTTTCCAGGAGAGGGGAGTCAAGTCAGATGAAAAACAAATGGTTAAAAAAAAATAGAGGGCCTTCCCTGGTGGCGCAGTGGTTGAGAGTCCGCCTGCCGATGCAGGGGACGGGGGTTCGTGCCCCGGTATCGGGGGATCCCACATGCCGCGGAGCGGCTGGGCCCGTGAGCCATGGCCGCTGGGCCTGTGCGTCTGGAGCCTGTGCTCCGCAGCGGGAGAGGCCACAGCAGTGAGAGACCTGCGTACCGCAAAAAAAAAAAAAAAAAATAGAGAGATGACTGTGTATAACAGCCTGCTGGTCTCTAGTGACCTTGGGAAGTGGCATTTAGGTGGAGTGATGATTCAAAAGAAAATGAAGAATAATAATTGGAGACAGTGATCATGGACAACTTTTTTTTTTTTTTTCCTGCAGTACGCGGGCCTCTCATTGTTGTGGCCTCTCCCGTTGCGGAGCACAGGCTCCAGACGCGCAGGCTCAGCAGCCGTGGCTCACGGGCCCAGCCGCTCCGCGGCATGTGGGATCCTCCCGGACTGGGGCATGAACCCGTGTCCCCTGCATCGGCAGGCGGACTCCCAACCACTGCGCCACTAGGGAAGCCCATGGACAACTTTTTAAAAGGAGTTTTGTTTAAAGAAAAATGGGGCAAAAATTGGAGGGAGATGTGAGGTCAAAATGGGAGAAACACTGGCATGTGCGTGCACCGATGGGAATGACCCCACAGAGGGGGAACGAGATGATGTACGCGAGAGTGGGGTGACTGCTGGGGCACTGCTGGAGGGACGTGAGAATGGGACCCAGTTCACGAGCAGGGAGGTGTCCTTAGACTTGGTTCCCTCGCAGTTACCGGAGAGGTGGCCAAACACATGGGGACAAATGCCAGTAATACAGGTGGTGGGAGTTTTCATCTGATGCTTCTGTTTTCTCAGTAAGGTGAGAAGCATGGTCATCAGCCAAGCGTGAGGAAGGGGGAGGAGGTGCTGGAGGTCTGAGAGAGGAGAAGACATGAAACTGTCGTCTCGGTGAGCAGGAAAGATTATGCACCAGGAAAATATGCACAACTGCCAGGCAGCACGGAGGGCCATTGAGGTCAGCGACTGGGCATTTAAACTGAAGCTAGTCACGTGGCTGTATGGAGGGAACAAGGTCAAGGGTGACTGGAGGTGAGGGGCTGAGGTCAGGGGGTAGACAGGTCAGGAAAGGGGTTAAAGAAGTTGGCTGCTATGGTAGTGCAGGATGGAGAGGAATATATATTAGAGAGAGGGGTCTGCAGCCAGGCCCTTAAGTGCCCAAAGAAGGGGGGGAGTGACCTGGGGGAGAAAGGATGCATACTGGAAATCGGCTGGTTGGCGGAATAACAGGGCCATCTCCCTGGGCATCTTCCGTCCCACTGATCCCTCTTAGGGTCAGCTGAATTTAACTGATCTGACTGCCTGGTTATTCTTTTTCCCCTTTTACCATCTGAGGGCCCCTCCCAGAACTGCATGGGCACTGCCTGTTTGATCTTCTCTGAGTAAGCTGTGTGTGCAAAATTTCCAAGCATAACATCATAATCAATCAAACATTGGTTCCAAACGTTTTTTCCATTTTTGGCACCAGACTCTGACTCTAGGTCTTAGGGCACAAAGATGAAAAAAACACATATAAAGCAAATGATAATGTCCTGTGGTCCACGAGGCAGCATTTACTCTGTAGAGCAATGTGCTCCAGCACAGCCATTCCACAGCAAGGTCCAAGTGCAACAGGAACAAAGAATTGTGTTCATTATAATTTCTGTTGCATGGAGATGAAGAAAAGCAAAGAGAATTTTTAACATTAAAAATAAAACACTCAAGTCCCTGCTACATAATGAAATAATTAATTTCTTTAAATAGAATTCAAGGTCCTACTTTACCCACTCCTCAGATAACTCAGGTTGGCTCCCTCCCTGGGAAGCAGGTGCCCAGCAAGGAGCGACCGTCACCAACACCTGCAGAGCCATTAGGAGAAAAGAAAAAGGCCGCTACGAAAATAGAATCTTCAGACAGTGCAGTTTATAATGAACAGGAATCTCAACTGAACTTCTGAATGTCATCTTTTATACAAAATGTATATATTTGAAAGCTCCAAAAGTTCTGTATTACACTGGTGGCACTCAGTTTTACTTTCAGAATGCTAAACATCTCCTAGACCTGGACATTCTCTCCACCTGTGCTTCAGTGCAAGCTCGTGTACACATCCACGAGGGAGCACAGACCAGGCTGTGCAGTCTCATGTAGCAATGGCTTTAGGAGCAAAGGGCCGGAGGCAGGTGTCCATCACTAGGAGAATGGATAAATAAATTCTGGTACATTCAAACGATGGACATTTATGCAGCAGTAGAATGCAATGAACCAGATTTATATATAACAACATAGGTGAGTATCATAAACATAACACTGAGCAAAAAATAATTACGTAGAGATTCAGAGCCCAGATCCATACACATAAACTAACAAACACACACAGACAACACAATTTAATTAAACAAGTGGCGGGGAGGGACATACACTAAACATGCCAGTACGGGTGCCTATCCCAGGGAAGGGCCACAGAAGTGGGAGTAAATAAAATAAAAGCAAAGATGCCTGTGCCGTGAATTAAAGAGTAGCATCCACTTGATTTTGTGTGTCTGAGGTGGTGGTGGTCATAGGGGAAGGGAACAGCAGTTAGTAAGTATGGATTTTTTGTACTTGAAGCTTTCCAGTATTTCCAGTACTTATAAATCATGCTCCACAGACATCTATAATGCACCGTGACAATGTACCCAACAGTCTATCACCATTCTGTAAACTTGCCATGTTTTGGTACAATCGTTATCTCAATGTAGGGACGGTATCTAACAGGAACTAGAAAGCTAAATTAGCTCATGCTCAATCTAACAGACAGTAAAGCTTTGAAATAAATTCAGAGAGAAAAGTAGAATAAAAGACTCCTATAGAATTGAACTTGCCACTGTGGTGAGTAGCTTAGCACACGAAATACCACACAGCCGACACTGCTATCCACATGTGTCCGCGCTCACCCCGACAGGCAGAGCTGACTGCAAAAATGTGCTCGTGTTTCGCTGTAGAATAAATGTTTCCTACAGGCTCCTAGTTCCTAACACGCTTTTTGCTCTCCATCTCTAAACTACAAATTACATCCTAAAATAAAAACCTGCTGCGAGGAGGAGATCAGCACAGGTGGCAATCAAATGAACTTGTGTGTTGTGAGAAGCTGCCACTCACGGGGCTTGGTGCTCCGGGGAGACTATGCGATGGGAGACCTGGGGCCAGAGCGGCTCTCGATCTGATCAATCATTCCTACTCCTGTGGGAGTTTTGTGTGATCTTGGAACAATCGCTCAAGTTTCTCTGCCTCCTTTTCTCTGAGTGACACTGAGTTCCTGGCAACAAAGACAGTGGATGAATGAGTGCTGGAAGAAGGGTCAGGAGCTCTCATTTCATTCCCAGCTTATTACCTATAAAAGGGGCGATTACAACGAATCCACACTGGGCTACATATGACCTCTGTTACTTGGAAAATAGAAATATGAAAACCCTGGAGACCTGTTATAAATGCTGGTCCTGGAGTCCTTGTCAAGAAAGCCCTTACAATGGTGACTATTGTTCAACAAGATCTGTACCGCAGCCAAATCTCCTTTAAGGGCTAAGACAGACACACTTTAGAAAAAAATCTGTTCTAAGAAGAAGTTTAACAAAGATTCCACTAAACGTGCTTTCCTGTTCTTAGAAGGAACAATGAAGCCCTGAAAAGTTTTTGAATTTAAGTTGAAATAAGTTGATATGCTCCACAAAATTCCTCCACACCCTCCTTTCACTTACTGTAACAAGGAAATATTCTGAAAATATTTCTACATAGAAAATAGTTCTACATGAATTCTCTCATGAATTATGAATTCTCATTAACAACAAATGAAAGAGTAGACAGGAAACACAGAGCATGAAATCTCCCATCAGTCTTGAACCAATCTCTTGGATGCCGTGAGCTTCTGAATCCATGTTTCCACAGGCATGAGACAAAGTCTCTGAGCATCCGAGTTGCATGGAACGAGGCAGAACCGAAGAACACACGAGCGAGCAGAGTGGCGGCACCATTCAGTGCAAGGTGGGCGAACCCCACCTGAAGGCCCTCTGGCAGCTCCAAGAGCGATGGCTGTCTGGCCCTGTCATTCTCCACCTAGTGTGGTGCTTCTCTTTTTCTTTCCCTGGCCCACTCCTGTTGCCGTGTCGCTTCATCTTTGTTCTATCCTGCTGCAAGCCACGACTCCCACCCCTTCAGGAGTCAGTGTGGTTGAGCGAAAAGCAACGGGCGTGCACTCGGATCCCAGCTCTACCCCATGCACTTCCCAGGAAAGGGAGGGCAACAAACCTGAGCACCACCCGTTCGGTGGGTGACAGACAAGGTGGCGTTACCAGGGAGGGGCAAGGTTCACACAGAGTCGTCCATGAAGAGGTGTGTTGGTGATGGAATATAGTCCCAGAGGGCCTGTGGAAACACCCGTGTGGGGGCTGAAATGGAAGAAGCCCTTGTGGGCAAAGCTCGCAGCAGAGAGTGGTGAGTGTGGGCAAAGAGGTGACCTGGCTGAGAAGTGTGCCGGAACCGCTGGCTTCCGCCTGGGACCCTCTTGAGAAAGGTGTTTCTGAGCTGGCACCAGAGGCTGGTGAGTGCCTCCCGTCCGTGCCTGTCAGAAGCTTCCACTCAGCCTTCCAACCGTTGTAAGTGAAAGGCTACCTTCTGGGCCTTGGAAAAGCTCAGCCCTGGATGGTGGGTGTTGCTGGGGGCTTAGCCAGGACAGGAGGGACTGAATTCCAGGCTGGTGGACTAGTTCTGACTCTGCCACCATCACGGTTTGCTACATGAGCACACTCTATGTGAACCCTTGCTCCACACCTCGAGACTATTAGGAATTCTAAATACAATGTTTTTTGGCTGCGTTGCGTGGCTTGCAGGACCTTAGTTCCCCAACCAGGGATTGAACTCAGGCCCACAGCAGTGAAAGCACCGAGTCCTAACCACTGGACCACCAGGGAACTCCCATTACAAATTTAATTTGTTTAATTTATTTAGTTATGACTGTATATACTATAAACAGATAGCCAAGAATCACCAGACACTTGAGAAAAGCCTTCATAAAAACAGAGAAACAGACAGACACATACCCCAGGGTGAAAGAAAGAAAGAAAATGAACCTCAGAGAAAACATAATTCAGGTAATTCAGGGGACAGAAGATACAGTTTAAAAAAAAGATAACAGCCTCAAGGAGAACTAAGAAAATTTTGCATTCATACAGTGAGAACAGCCTCTCATGAAAAAGGAAAAACTGGAAAACCAGAAAGAATTCTTGGAAATTACCAAATGTTTGTCAAAATGGAAACTTCAGTAGAAGAGCTAGGGAATCTAGGGTAAGAAATTCATAAAACAGAATGAAGAGCAGCTAGAGAAAGAACTAAACCAAATTAAGCAGAATGAAGAAAATATTAACAGAAAATGCAGGAATCAGTAAAATAGAAAACAAGCAATAGAGAAAAATCAATAAAACCAAAAGTTGGTTCTTTGAAAGATCAATGAAATTGATAAAAACTCTAGCTAAACAGATTAACAATAAAAAAGAAGACACAAATTACAATATCAGGAAGAAACAGAAACTCTGAACAGCTTTCTACATCTATTAAAGACATTGAATTTATAATTTAAGAACTTCTCAGGCCCAGACGGTTTTATTGGGAAATTATATCAAACATTTAAGGAATAAATAATACCAACCCTATACAACCTCTCTCAGAAAAAAAGAGGGGAACAATACACTTAGGAGGACAGTGTTACTCTGATACCAAAACTTGACAAAGATATCGCAAGAAAAGAAAATTATAGACCAATATCCTCCACTAGCATAAAAATAAAAATCCCTAGCATAATATTAGGAAATCAAATCTATAAATACAAATTAATTAATTTTCTAATGTAAAACCAACCTTGCCTTACTGCAATATACCCTACTTGGCCATATTTTATTATAGATTGCTAGACTGGTGCCTAATAATGTTGAGCATCTTTTCATGTGATTATTAGCACTTTATATATATCTTTTGTCAATGTTCTATCCAATTATCATGCTCATTTTTTTAGTGCATTTCTTTTCATATTGAGTTGTAAGTGCTTAACATCATTAGTCAGCAGGAAAATGCAAGTTAAAGCCACAATGTGATACCACTATCCACTAGAATGGCTAAAACAAAGAAAGAAAAAACCTGACAAATGCAAATACTGGCAAGGATTTGGGGCAACTGGAACTGTCAACCATTGCTGGTGGAAGTGTGAAATGTTAAAATCACTTTGTTAAACAGTTTGACAATTTCTTATACAGTGATACATATACTTAACAATACGACTCGGCAATTCCATTCTGGGGTTTTCACCCACGAGAACGAAGACATATATACATGAAAAAGTGTGTACAAGAATGTTCATGAAGACGCAAGCGCAGTCACAGAAGATGGCGGAAGAGTAAGACGCGGAGATCACCTTCCTCCCCACAGATACATCAGAAATACATCTATACATGGAACTGCTCCTACAGAACACCCACTGAACGCTGGCAGAAGACCTCAGACCTCCCAAAAGGCAATAAACTCCCCACGCACCTTTGTAGGGCAAAAGAAAAAAGAATAAACAGAGACAAAAGGATAGGGACGGGACCTGCACCAGTGGGAGGGAGCTGTGAAGGAGGAAAGCTTTCCACACACTAGGAAGCCCCTTCGTGGTGGAGACTGCGGGTGGCGGAGGGGGGGAAGCTTTGGAGCCTCGGCGGAGAGCACAGCAACAGGGGTGCGGAGGGCAAAGCGGAGAGATTCCCGCACAGGTGCAGAGCGGCACTCACCAGCCCGAGAGGCTTGTCTGCTCACCCGCTAGGGCGGGTGGGGGGCTGGGAGCTGAGGCTCTAGATTCAGTCGGATCGCAGAGAGAGGACTAGGGTTGGCGGCGTGAACACAGCCTGAAAGGGGATAGTGCGCCACGGCTAGCCGGAAGGGAGTCCGGGGAAAAGTCTGGACCTGCCGAAGAGGCAAGAGACTTTTTCTTCCCTCTTTGTTTCCTGGTGCGCGAGGAGAAGGGATTAAGAGCACTGCTTAAAGGAGCTCCAGAGACGGGCTAGAGCCGCAGCTATCAGCGCGGACCCCAGAGACGGGCATGAGACGCTAAGGCTGCTGCTGCCGCCACCAAGAAGCCTGTGTGCGACCACAGGTCACTATCCACACCTCCCTTCCGGGGAGCCTGTGCAGCCCGCCACTGCCAGGGTCCCGTGATCCAGGGACAACTTCCCCGGGAGAACGCACGGCGCGCCTCAGGCTGGTGCAACGTCACGCAGGCCTCTGCCGCCGCAGGCCCGCCCCGCACTCCATGCCCCTCCCTCCCCCCACCCCTCCGCCTGAGTGAGCCAGAGCCCCTAATCAGCTGCTCCTTTAACCCCATCCTGTCTGAGCGAAGAACAGACGCCCTCCGGCGACCTACACGCAGAGGCGGGGCCAAATCCAAAACTGAACCCCCGGAGCTGTGCGAACAAAGAAGGGAAAGGGAAATTTCTCCTAGCAGCCTCAGGAGCAGCGGATTAAATCTCCACAATCAACTTGATGTACCCTGCATCTGTGGAATACCTGAATAGACAACGAGTCATCCCAAATTGAGGAGGCGGACTTTGGGCGCAAGATACAGTATTTTTCCCCCTTTTCCTCGTTTTCTGAGTGGCTGTGTGGGTGAAAGGCTCTTGGTGCTCCAGCCAGGAGTCAGTGCTGTGCCTCTGAGGTGGGAGGGACAACTTCAGGACACTGGTCCACAAGAGACCTCCCAGCTCCATGTAATATCAAACGGCGAAAATCTCCCAGAGATCTCCATCTCAACACCAAGACCCAGCTTCACTCAACGACCAGCAAGCTACAGTGCTGGACAACCTATGCCAAACAACTGGCAAGACAGGAACACAACCCCACCCATTAGCACAGAGGCTGCCTAAAATCGTAAAAAGGCCACAGACACCCCAAAACACACCACCAGACGTGGACCTGTCCACCAGAAAGACAAGATCCAGCCTCTTCCACAGGCACTACTCCCCTCGACCAGTAATCCTACACAACCCACTGAACCAACTGTAGCCTCTGGGGATAGACAGCAAAAACAACAGGAACTATGAACCTGCAGCCTACAAAATGGAGACCCCAAAAACAGTAAGATAAGCAACATGAGAAGACAGAAAAACACACAGCAGATGAAGGACCAAGATAAAAACCCACCAGACCTAACAAATGAAGAGGAAATAGGCAGTCTACCTGAAAAAGAATTCAGAATAATGATAGTAAAGATGATCCAAAATCTTGGAAATAGAGAAAATGCAAGAAACATTTAACAAGGACCTAGAAGAACTAAGGGGAAACAAGCAACGACAACAACACAATAAATGAAATTAAAAATACTCTAGATGAGATCAATAGCAGAATAACTGAGGCAGAAGAATGGATAAGTGACCTGGAAGATAAAATAGGGGAAATAACTACTGCAGAGCAGAATAAAGAAAAAAGAATGAAAAGAACTAAGGACAGTCTCAGAGACCTTTGGGACAACATTAAACGCACCAACATTCGAATTATAGGGGTCCCAGAAGAAGAAGAGAAAAAGAAAGGGACTGAGAAAATATGTGAAGAGATTATAGTTGAAAACTTCCCTAATATGGGAAGACAACCCTCAGAATGGGAGAAAATATTTGCAAATGAAGCAACTGACAAAGGATTAATCTCCAAGATTTACAAGCAGCTCATGCAGCTCAATAACAGAAAAACAACCCAATCCAAAAATGGGCAGAAGACCTAAATAGACATTTCTCCAAAGAAGATATACAGATTGCCAACAAACACATGAAAGAATGCTCAACGTCATTAATCATTAGAGAAATGCAAATCAAAACTACAATGAGATATCATCTCACACCGGCCAGAATGGCCATCATCAAAAAATCTAGAAACAATAAATGCTGGAAAGGGTGTGGAGACAAGGGAACCCTCTTGCACTGTTGGTGGGAATCTGAATTGGTACAGCCACTATGGAGAACAGTATGGAGGTTCCTTAACAAACTAAAAATAGAATTACCATATGATCCAGCAATCCCACTACTGGGCATATACCCTGAGAAAAACATAATTCAAAAAGAGTCATGTACCAAAATGTTCATTGCAGCTCTATTTACAATAGCCAGGACATGGAAGCAACCTAAGTGTCCATCATCAGATGAATGGATAAAGAAGATGTAGCACATATATACAATGGAATATTACTCAGCCATAAAAAGAAACAAAATTGAGATATTTGTAGTGAGGTGGATGGACCTAGAGACTGTCATACAGAGTAAAGTAAGTCAGAAGGAGAAAAACGAATACCATATGCTAACACATATATATGGAATCTAAAAAGAAAAAAATGGTTCTGAAGAACCTAGGGGCAGGACAGGAATAAAGACGCAGATGTAGAGAATGGACTTGAGGACATGGGGAGGGGGAAGGGTAAGCTGTGACAAAGAGAGTGGCACGGACATATATACACTACCAAACGTAAAATAGACAGCTAGTGAGAAGCAGCCGCATAGCACAGGGAGATCAGCTTGGTGCTTTGTGACCACATAGAGGGGTGGGATAGGGAGAGCGGGAGGGAGGGAGATGCAAGAGGGAAGAGATTGGGAACATATATGTATATGTATAACTGAATCACTTTGTTATAAAGCAGAAACTAACACACCATTGTAACGCAATTATACTCCAATAAAGATGTTAAAAAAATGTTCATTGCAGTTTCATTCATAATAGTAAAAATATGGAAATGACCAAAATGTTCATCAACTGATGAGTGGATAAGAAAATTGTGGTATATTCATACCATGAAACACTATTCAGCATAGAAAGAAAGACACTACACAACGACATGGAAGAATCTCAAAAGCATTATGCTGAATTTAAAAAGCCAGACACAAAGAGTATTCACTGTGTTATTCCATTTATATGAATAGAAAAGACAATTCAATTTATAGTGATAGAAAGCACTTCAATGATAATCTTTGATAGGGAGTACGAGGGACTAAATGCAGAGGGAAAGGAAGGAACTTTCTGGAGTGATGGAAATAGTCTAAATCTTTTTGTGGTGGTACTTACACGGGTGTATACAATTGTCAAGACCCAATCAAACTGAACATTTAAAATGGGTGCATTTTATTGTATGCAAATTGTACCTCAATAACATTAATTTAAAATACTACATAACGCAATGATGCAGAGAATCCTTAACTCTTCTAATTTTATCTGCAATATTAGTAATTAATAATTAACATCAGATTGAGATATGCACAAACAAAACTAAAGGTACAGAGGAATTTAGAGTCTTCCATCAATACACAGCTATGAAACTACATGGGAAAACACTGACACTTTAATTAACTTTCATCATAGTGATGGACTTCTTAGCATTAAACACAGGTATTCTTTTGAGTTGCCTGAGGAAGTGTAATGTAAGTATTTTGGGTCATATTTTAACTTTTAATTGTAAATCTTTTCAATCCACAAGCTGTTTACTTCAGAGCAAAATTAATTACTTTCCTGCCTTGGCTATGATGTCTTGTAATTTTTAGCAGCACCTTCTCATATACATTTTGTAATATCACTGCTTAAAAAATTAGCTGTGGGCACTATGCTGGATGGGCAGATAATTCTAAAGGATTCCACACTGGTCTATTCTATTGTACAAGTTAATTTCATAATTCCCACAACTGTTTCAGTCACCGCTGTATGCCCAGTGTGCAGCACAGCGTGGGCACACGGGCCCCTGGGAAACGCTGAAAGGATGGATGAAGGAACCGTTTCTAACCCAAAGACTTTCCTCTGACAGGAAATGCCCTGGAGGAATGGCAGGTTCTTCTGCAGGACCCAGAGTGACTGAGCACAGGGAGCAGCAAAGACCGGGGAGAGATCAGCCCCAGAGCACCTGGCATGTCTGCACATGGTTCACCATGCAACTTGTTATAATGATTTCCACTCTTACATAACACTGCTGTAATGGCCCAGAAAATGTTCAGAAAACACTTTCCCACAGTTGGAAACCTATTTAAAGTACCATAAAACATTCAATCTCAGGTTTAACTAACAGAAAAAGCATATCCAATTTAAAAAGCAATATTAAGGGAAAAAATCAAGTATAAATAAAACCCTTATTTTTTTCTTTACTTACCATAAAATGTCTATTTTGGGAGTACTAAGTTTCAAAATTTCAAAATTCTACGCTTAGGAAATGGAATATTCCTTGCAAGTCTAGATTTCTAGATTTTCTGCTCTTGATCTGAAACCTCTTAATGCCCGTCTCCTGCAGAGGATGGGTGTTCAGGCCACCTGCCTGATCATCAAGGATGTCAAAATTCTACACTGTAACCAGTTTTACTGATACACTCCATGGGTACTCCCACATTTTGATAAAATCGCCAAAAGTGAAAGCCCACGATTAACTGGAACGGCTCTAGTTATTAACATGCTTACAACAATGGCTGGAGGAAGAAACACAACTTCACAACTTCAACTGACCCCGCTTCAAACTCATGCTCTCAAGAGGGCTCTTAGGGCCTGGAGTTTGTATTTTTCCCCTGGTCCATTCAATCTCCCACTCTCCTATTCGATTCTACACTTTCTCCTCTCTCTTCGATTCTACACTTTCTCCTCTCTCTTCAAACATCTAACACCTCTCTCTACTTCCTCATTTTCAGCACTGACCTTGCAATTTCATGGAGAGAACAGAAGCTTTCAGAAGAGAACATGTGTGAGCTCCCATCACCACTTCTTCCCACTACCTGCCTGGACCCATACCCTCCACTGCTCCCTCTGGATTGACATCCAAACTTTCCACTTGTGTTTGATCTCCTTTGTGCCTCTTACATAGTCAAGGACATCATTCTAGCTCTTCTCACCCTTAGGGAAGCTGCTGCAATGCAGTGAGTGACAGCATCAAGGTGTGGCTTTGAATCTGCTCCAATTCATTTTTTTAAAATCCTTCACATATACATCATTCATGAAATATTCTCAGCAAAATTGCTTAAACTTAATCTAATCAAGTCTCTAGATCTAATTTCCAATATAAGAACAGAGGAACCAGTTTTTAGGAAAGGAAGGAGAGAGGGAGGGAAGGAGGAAAGAAGAAAGAGAAAAATATGTACCTTAAGGAACAGATCCACATTGTGGAACGGTCTATAGGAAAACTGACCTAGATGCTTCATAAGTCAATGTCATGGTCACTTCATCAAAGAAAATATGTGATCACAAACACCTGAAAACATGTTTCACATCATTAGTCACTAGAGAAACACAAGGGCAGACACCACAACACACTTACTAGAATGGATAAGAGAAAAAAAACTGGCAATACCAAGTGCTGACAAGGATGTGGAACAACTGGAACTCACACAATCCTGGTAAGAATGCAAAATGTTACAGCCATTGTGGAAAGCAACTGACAATTTGACAACAATTTCAAACATTTCAACATTTCAACAAATTCAAACATTCCCTTAACATATCACACAGCATTCCCACTCTGAAGTCAAATGAAAACCTATTTCATACAAAACACTCTGGGCAAATGCTTATAGTAGCTCTATCCAAAACAGCAAAGACTGAAAACAATCAAAATCTCCCTCTTCTACCGAAGAAACAAACCAACTGTGGTACACCTACACAATGGTATACTGGTCAGCAACACGAAGGAACTATTAATAAGTGCAATAACACAGATGAATCTCAAATGCATTATGCTAGGAGAAAGAAAACAGACTCAAAAGGCTATATACTATATGACTCCATTCATAAGGTATTCTGGAAAAGGCAAAACTGTAGGGAAGAACAGATCAGTGGTTACCAGGGATTAAAGGGTAGGGGGAGGTTTCAGTACAGAGAAAATTTGCACTCTATTTTTTCTAATCTCTTCCTTTTTCTTAATGGAAGATTGTCAACACAATGGCTCAAGAGAGAAAGCTGGTGGGCTCAAAAGAATCTACCAGACTCAATTATCCAAAAACAATGCTCTTCCTCCAAGTCAATAAACTATTGGAGGACTCAAAGCAGAAGGGGCAACATTTCTCCAGAAATGAGGGGTTTTCTTGTTGGCAGCAGAAAGCTTCTTGGTAGACTATGAGCTAAAACAATCTCTCCTTGATTACCGTTTTGACTTAAAAACATTTTAAGTTGCCTACACCAAAGCTTTCATTCAGAGGCACATTCACTAATTTTGGTGCACTATAATACCTCTGTATGTTAATACAGCTCTTTGCTTCTTAATTCAGAGAAACTAAACAAAACAAAGACTGGTTAAAGGGAATGAACGTATATATAAATCAGTATCAACTATAAGAGAAATCACCATTTAAAAATACAATCTTTTAGAGTTATTTTAGAAGCAATATATACATTTGGCTTTTATGCTTAAACAAATTTGCATTTATTTATTTATTTATAGATTCAAGTTGCCATATAATGCAATGCAGTTATTATGCAATAAAACAGACGATACCCAAAATCCTTCTAAGAAATCTATCTAGTCTAGTCAAGAGGGTAGTTTAAACCTCCATTTTTCTCTCCAATTTTATTATCACCAATTATTTTGTAAAACTTTTTTGTCCTCTGGTTTTAAACTAAATTAATTAAACATATAATCACAACTTTAAAAAAAGGAAAGAAGACACAGAAAATTCAAAGGGAAAGAAATACCCAGATCTTCATAGCCAAAGAAAAAATATTGCTATTAACATCTGGATTAGAACCATCAGGCCTTTTCCTATAGAAATGCATACATGTAAATATACACATGTATAAGTTTTTCACTTAGCATTATATCATGGCCCTCTTCCCAATAATAATGTTTTATATACAGTTTTATTTTCATAGAGGCAAGGTATACCATAGGAGAGGCCAACATTTAATCAACTGTCTAATGTTGGACAAATAGCTCCTTTTCGGTCTTGAACCTTACATTCAACATTGTGAAGGACTTGTGAGTCTTTTATAGTTTCTTCCTTTGGTGTCATTCTTATAGTAAAAGGGTTCCCCATTCAAAGATCAGCTAAATATTCATATAATTCTTTCTAGTACTTTAATTGGTTTCACTTTTATATTTATATCCTTAATTTTACTGAATTTACATCTAATATACAATTAAAAGAGGGGATTTAACTTTAACTATCCCCCCTAAATGGCTAGCTAGTTGTCCCACCACCATTCAATAACCAGTTCATCTTTTTCTTCTGACAAGAAATACCTACCGTAACATATGCCAAATTTGTGTATATCTACACTTTGACAGCTCCTGGACTTTCTATTCTGTCCCATTTATTTGTCTATTTACTCTGGTGTCAGTACCATGATTTTTTAGTGACTGTAGCTTTATAACATATGATAGGAAAAACCCCTTCCACTGCATTATTTTCTCCAAAAATGTTCATGACCATTATTTCACCATTTATTCTACCTGACTTACCTTAAAATCAGATGTTTTGATACACTGCTTATTCACTGTTATTTTATTTTGTTAACTGGTCTTCTCTGGTATTAGATTTGAGTGATGTATTTTTCTTTTAGCTTATCTACTTTTTCCCTGAAATTGTCATGTACTTAATCACATGTAATTAGGAACCAAAAGGAGGGAATTCCCTGGCAGTTCAGTGGTTAGGACTTCGCACTTCCATTGCAGGGGGACACAGGTTCGATCCCTGGTCGGGGAGCTAAGAACCTGAATGCTGCGCAGCACGGATGAAAAAAAAAGGGGGTGGGGACAAAAGAAAGCTTCATAAAATAACTAAATAACTGTTGGTAGACCCGATGGCTGTCCCTAAGCTTTGGTTTATCATGGCAGTATCCTTGTGCCAAGTCTCTGAATGTTAATTGAATCCTGGGGTAGAAATGGCCCCTGCTTCTCCTAGGCCAGCTCTTGTCTCTCCAGATAGTAGGGTTTGTAGTGGTCTGCTAGAATCTGCGAAAGTTAATTCTCATGACACTGCACCAACTTTCTCAGGAAGGGAAGTCACAGATTGGTTCTTGGTGTCTTCCTGTAGTTGATCTGTCCTTCCTTCCTTCATGTGTTGTGGCGGGTGAAAACTCATCACTGCTTGTGGGATGCAGTGGGCAACACTTCCCTACTAGCTCACTGTTTCTGTACCAGTGGAGTTTTCCCCTAACTTTTCTTTTTCTTTGTAATCTTCTCCCCTTACCTCACCATCTTATCAGGAACTCCTGAGTTAGATCACTTTGTGGAAATGTGTATAAGCAAACTGTACCACTAATAAACACTAAAATGATAAGATAACCTAAGATTAACTGTTAAAAAAAAGTCTAGCTCTGAATACATGGATGACGACACTATGGGGTTTTGGAAGAAGAAATAAAAAATGGCAACCCGCTTTCTGATTGGTAAGTAGCTTCCCTGGCCTACTCAACAGAGGCAGATCTCCTGAGTGGGCAGATCTTGGGGTCTTTCCCAGAGAAAAGCCAAGAGTTTCACTATGTTGTAATAACCAACTGACTGAACAATCTATAAAAAAAAGTCTCCTTGATAAACCTTTCAGTCCCCAGAACAACTGGGTATGCTCTGAAAGGCGAGCTACACAGCTGTTGCCCAACTATTTATGTAATTAGCAGGGTAAGTACATTCTCCTCAGCTTAGGCACAAATAATAGCACTCTTTTTCTTTTAGCATGGATCAGATATTTTTTCATTTGAGAAAGTAATGTGTACACATGATTTTAAAAATACACAAAGGGTACACTGAGAAGGAGATCTTCCGTCCATTCCTGACCTGTCTCCTACCCCCATCCTACACTGCTCTCCCTAGAGACAAGTCCTGTATTCATCTGTTCTGGAAATAGAGAAATCCTTCATTATCCCTCAGATTAAAACTGGTGACTCAACCTATTACATGCCATTGAAAAGAGAGAGTATTACAAACTGTTAAGAAAGCTGGCACACCAAAAGCACTGCACTGGCTGAGATTTATCCAGATATGCAGAAAAGATATAGTATGTTTTCCTTTTTATTTATCAATATGGAAATAACTTATAAATTATTTATTCAACAAACATTTATTAAGCATCTACCATATATCAGGCACTTTCCTAGGAGGTAGGGATAGAAAATGAAACAGGACATGATCCACCCACTATGACCCTCCAGTTCATCTTACTAAGAACATAGTTAAGACCAGCTGATGGTTATTTTTTGTGTTAGATCACCATATTATCACATACAAGTTACTCATGAATCAAATGAAACAATCTCAACACAGATCCAAGGCTCAAATGCTTCCTCCAGATGCTGGACCACAACACTGTATTTGTGGTAAGCTCAGAGCAGGCCGGCGTGGTCTGACGGCAAAGCACCCCTTATCGGTAATGTCCTTACAGCTCCCTGACTGTCAGACGAACTTGGGGTGTGATCATGTGCAAAGCACCCAGGAAGATGGGTTGACGTGGCCTCAGTGTTTGGACAAAGTATAATCTCAACACAGAGGGTGCCTGCTGCTGTTTACGAGCACGAAAAGGAGAAGCACTTCCACTTGCACAGAAGCCTTTGACTTTGGCAGGTGACAGCCAACCTGCACAGCACAGGCACAGGTGGGTGAGGGTGGGAACGTCCTGAAGCTACTTCACCACAGCTAGTCTCTGGGGAAGCAGTAACTGCTTTTTAAGTTAACGCTTCAAAACAGTGCTTACCATGCATTACCATCTTTGAGTTTAATTTTTTTAAAAATTGTCTCAAGAATTTCTATGCTTTCTTTTGCTTAATAACAAAAAAAGATGTACTACCTTTCCTTTTTTAATTCAGTTGACAGGAGAAATTAAGGGCAAGATTTAAAGCCCAACTGTATTAAATATTTTGTCTTCTGTGGATAAGTAAGAACATACTGTCCCTTTCATCCCAGATAGTCTATCAAAGTTTCTTAACCTCATTATCCTACTCATATTTTTAACTTTGTTGTTACTTTCTTCTTCAAGTAGGTACAGGTAGAAATAAAAAATAAATATTAAATGTTGATGCTAATTAATTCAGAAGTTGACCCATCTAAAACTCAAGAATGTTGCCAAAATTAACAAATTCCTAGGGCTCAATGGTAAGGAAAGAACCACGGAAGTAATGACCTTTAGTAAAATGGGGTTAGTTCGTCTGACCCGAAGAGAGCTTGGCGGGTGGGGAGTCAACGGCTGCAGGCATTTCTAAGTAACAGTATTAAATAGACTATGTACGAGAAAAGCTAATTACCAAATGGTTAAAATCAAAATCTAATACTGGGATTTGAGAGCCTTCTGGAATAAACAGATGAACTTTTATTTCTACTCTCCTCTCCTTCAAAACTCTCACTAAAATGACCATCCACAGTGCCCACACCCCAGTGAAGTATGGGAGACAGGGCTCTGCGACCTCTGAAGGGCCAGCTGAAGGAGGACAGGAGGAGGACAGGAGCCTCCCCGCTGGCCCCTCTCTCCCAGCCTTGAGAGCCAGGCCTCCAGCCCAGTGAAAGACAAGAGACTTCGTCTCCAGAGACCATACCAGGGAAAATGCCACTACACTGAAAGGGGGGAGCAGGAGACAGAGACCAGGCAGGGAACAGAAAAAAACTTCAGAGAGATGACACTGCATTCATGAAAAGAAATACAGGATATTAGTTTTAAAAGGGGGCGGAAACACTCAGAGAACAAAGAAGAGCTCTTGGATGCTAAACATCTGATAGCAGAAATAAGTCAGAAAGAGAAAAACAAACATCGTATTATTAACGCATATATGTGGAACCTAGAAAAATGGTACAGATGAAACAGTTTGCAGGATAGAAGCTGAGACACAGATGTAGAGAACAAACGTATGGACAGCAAGTGGGGAAAGCTCCGGGGTGGTGGGGGTGGGGGTGTGATGAATTGGGCGATTGGGATTGACATGTATACGCTGATGTGTATAAAACTGATGACTAATAAGGACCTGCTGTATAAAAAAATAAATAAAATTAAATTTAAAAAAAAAAGAAGTATGTGGTGGGTGTAAAAGCATTTATGTTACACAGCAGGGAGTCAGTAACACTAGAAACAGGCTATTTGGAAATGTACAGGTAACCAGCAGAAGAAAGGGTGAAAATGCTAAGTCACTGACTCTAGGAAATCAGAAAGGGGAAGTGACCTGTTATTTTGTTGTTACTTCTCAAGAGAATATTCAGGTTTTTAAATTATGAGTATGTGCTACTTTCAAAAATAAAGTACAATTAGAAAAGGAAACTGAGCGTGTGGTCGATTATAAGCAGAAAAATGTGTAAAATCTAGTTTTTAAGTTATAGCAAGTACTAAGGCAGACACAATTTGTGCCTGTAGAGAACCACAGTAACTCAGGGCTAGAAGCACGAGAACAGTCATCCGACGTATGCCACCTGCCCCCAGCGTGAAACCAGCTACTTCAGGAACAACTCTGCTCCAGGAACTGCTCCCAGGACGGCCCCGCCCTCTGGAATGGGCATCTCAGTGGACAACACACTCAGATGAACATGCTAACAACCAGGCCTGGGCCCTGAGTCTCTGCTTTTCTGAGTTCCTACTTCTGGCCGCTCTCTGCCTCCTGAGGGGCCCTCTCTGCTTCCCCAAATGTGCAACCCAAACGGTCAGGAACAATAGTTCCTGAGTTAACTCCCCTAGCCAGGAGAGCAGCCAGATGAAGCCGGGCGCCCCCCGCTGGCCATTCCAAGCCCTCCAAGGAAGGTCGTCCAGAGGAGCCTGGGCTGGGTGTTCACAAGCTCACCACTGGGCAGGGAACAGGGTGGGGGCGGGGGTCCAGCTCCCACCGGGAGCCCTGGCTACACCCACTGAGTTAGGGACCAGGGAGGCCAGCTTCCAGAAGAAATGGGTAATGGACAGGCAATCCAATAAATAGGACACCGACGTTAGGGAAAGGGACTGTTTATTGAATTTATGCCTTAAGAGATTCAATTTGGGGCCATGTTCAAGAATTATTGAATTATATCTTCTCTTAGGAACAAGTGATTGTATGCTCTGAGCTTCCTGTGCTCTGCACGCGGATGAGCGATCAGCACCAAATGCCATAAAGCAGAAATCCAGCAAGACGATCATTCTGTAGAAAAAAAATTCATTCTCTTCTTTGTCTTTGTTTGTTCACTGGTAGTGGAAAGAACGTTCTCCTAAGTGACTCGAGCCAGAGTGAAAAAGGTCTGCTTCCAGGCCCTAGGCCTTTTTCTCAGTGAGCTTAGTAACCATATATTTTTACAGTGTTTGGGGGATCTTACAACTTTTCCTTCAGGTGACAGGTTTTGTTCTTTTCCTTCGCACTTCACTGAAGAAGCAGCCACACTAGACTCGCGTTAACAGCCCCTGTGGATGCACCCTGGGGCGACACTCAACACTTGGCCTGGTTGCCAACCATGCAACAGACACGAACGACTAACATCAATGCCCTGGCACCTCGCACCGCTCGGCGGACTCATAAGCCAATGTCATCCATGCTTGATTACAGACAAAGGACTGCACTCTCCCCCAACGGCATGACCAGCTGGCCACGTATTTGGACTTTCCGTGTCTGCAGCGTATCGCACTGCTGAGTAGGGACCTGGTGTGAGGACCACTGAAGACACCAAGGGTGAAAGAGGAAGCAGCAGGCTTTCACAGTAATGCTGTGGAGAGCACACAGGCTGACAGGACGAATTCTTCAATAATTTTCATTTCAGGCGCTCAAAACATGTGGTGGGTCAATTAGCTAATATTCTAAGTACATGCTAGAGAAAATTATTTGTGTGTGTGTGCTAAAGAAGCATTTTGCTACCAAAAAAAAAAAGGGGGTGTCTACTTCCAAGTGACTAAATAAAGGTCAGCGAAAAAGTCTTTCTCTCTCTATGAGGACAAGAAAAGTATAGTGACACCCCCAAAATTAATGAGCTAGTGTTTTTTTCACTTTCTTAATGTTGCTAATGGCGCCAGGAAATTAAAGTGTTACTGGGCCTGGCTCATTGGCGTAATGTAACATCTTTAAAAATTGAGATTACTTAATAAAATTTAAAACCTGTTTTTATTGTCTCATGGTCATTAGTGGTCCTCATCAAAAAAGACTGTCTTACAACAAATAAACAACTACCTAAACATTTACAAACAAAAATCTCCTTTTGCTGAAGAGGGCTTCTATTATAACTAATCATAATCCCACATAAAAATGAATAATCCCATAAAGTACCTTCTGCAACAATACGGTGCTTTAAGGATTTGGAAGCCCTTGAATACTACTTCTTCTGATCTTCAAGGCAACTGTATTAAGCAGTTATCAACATGACACATAGATGAGGAAAAAACAACTTGAAGCTCAGAGAAGGCTTGCTTAACGTCGCCCAGTTTTCAGGGAGTTGGGGCTGGAAGCAGGCTTTTGACTTCCAGCCCTGTTCTCCTTTTCTTACTAAATCTACTCACATCTCTAACAGCAAAAGCTTTAGATGGTACATATATATAGCTTTTCCCTTCATTTGTTCCCTCCTCTTGCAATAAGCATTCAACCTGAAATTATTTAGAGTTATTGAAACTCTAAAACTTTCCCGTAAACACAAACAAAATGAGAAGCAAAACATTAAAAGAACCCATATCCTGGCAGTTTGAAAGAGACAGGGAAAAAAGAATTTTAGAGATCATCCTTTAAGGCAATGAGGTTATATTTTAAAATCACAATGGTAAAGATTAAAAGCTTGGTAAAACCCCACACTTTATTAACACTGGGCAGTAGATATCATAAGAGAACAGGTACTTGCTATGTACCCAAACCAGTCTAGACCATGGAGAAGGACGAAAAGCTACCCCAATTCATTCAAAGAAGCTAGAATCTACTTAATACTAAAATCTGATTTTAAAAAAAGACCAAATTCACTTATAAATATAGATGCCAAAGTCCTATACACACACACACACACACACACACACACACACACACACACACACACACACACACACACACACACACACACACACACACACACACACACACACATTACTGGTAAATGGAATCCAGCAGTGAATTAACTGAATAATATAAAATGACCAAGCAGGGTTTATTTCAAGAATGCAGAAATCACTCACCATTAGGAAAGCTGTCAACATAATTTATTACATTTACGTTTTCTTAAAGTAAAAAAAATTAAAACTATATCAATAAAGCACGGGGCTAAAAAATCATTTGGGAAAATTCAATAGTCATTCCTAATTAAAACAAGCATGTAAACTAACAACTACCTAAAACAGAAGTAGAAAAAGATACTTAAATAAGATCAAGGTCATTACTACAAACCTATAACATCTTATTAAACAGTGAAATACTTAGGCTACTACCATTTAAGTCAAGACTAAGACAGAGATGTTTACTATTCAATATTGTTTTGGAGGCCCTAGCTAATGCAACAAGATATAAAATAAATAGTGTTAAGTATTGGCAGAGAAGAGAAAACATCATCTGAGTATAAACTCAAGATACAACGAACAACCAATCATCACTAATAAGACAGCAAAGTAGTTGTTGGATACAAATATATTTTTAAAGTTTTTCTTTATACTAGTAAGGTATTCAGCACCACCCAGGACTCACTGCCCCTTTTTCAAAGAGTTCTTAACAGCTTTTTGGCTGAAACCATGAGAAGTTACAGTTGCCGAATCACACTACCGGCAGTAAGATTCAACGTGCCCATGTACTGACAATGGCAGCTATCTCATGGCATCCACCTGCTGACAGCCACTGTAAAAGGCCGCCAATTTCAGAGACATTAAAATGCGAAAAAATGTGCCCTTAGAATCAATGAAATGAGGTGGCATAATCTGTTGAGCTTTTATCCTAAGCTGTAACTTTACAGATATTGGTACCAAAACCCCCCTTGGATGTAACTAACCTGAAGATGGAATTTGTCTTTTAAACCCTGAACAGACATGGGCATGCACACAGGTACACATGCGCACATACCCACACCCCCGTTACAGAAATTATCCCAATAAATATCTTAGCTTTTTCAGTGTATGTATTCTGAACTGGCATAAGCTATGAAGGTTTAGATAAGCTTCCAGCTCTATATGACTTCCTATAGGTCAATACTCAATTTGACTTGACTCTATATGACTTCCTATAGGTGGCCAAAGAAACAAGTAACAGGTGAAGCGTGGGTAAAAGGCTTATGGGGGGAAGGGAACAACAAACTGAATCAACTCAAATTTCTCAGTGAAGAACTACTCATACGCTGGGGTAGGAAGTATAAAATTTTATAAATTCCAAACACTTTTTTAAAAAAGGTGAACAAAGTCTTACTACTGTAAGACCATTCCTGTGAGATGGGTTCAATAAACTGTGGCTTTGGTAGAAAAACTGGAAGCATCCCCAGCCCTGTGACCTGGTACAGCCTCACCAAAGCTATAACCCCAGCTGCTGTATGGGTTACAGCAGAAAGAGTAATTCTGTTCCCGGCAGGTGAGTGAGGAACCTGGGATGAAATAGATAGAACAACTTTGGGTAAGTCCTATCATAAGGGTGCGACAACATTTTTAAAAATTACTGGGCAATTTTGTGCTTCCTTCTTTTAACATGTTTGAAATGCTTAACAGAATCTAATCTACTACTTTTATGGGTTAGCTGTATTTTATCTGAGTTGCCTGACGCTCAGAAGATTCCGCTTGTTAGATTCCAAGGATGCTTTGTCAAGCTTTGACAGGTTTGAGTCAGACACATGAAGTCTGCAAATTAAGTTTAAATGTTAACTAATTTTGTGTTGGGGTTAATAGTTTAGGGAGTCCTAATGTGTTTATTTATAAGTTTATTGAATATTAATCAAAATATAAATAAAAGTGAGGATGATTTCATGTAAAATTTACTAGGTTTACAAACAAAGTAAGCCTTATAAGTTGAGTGTAAGAAACACTGTTTTTTTTACATTCAAGGGTTTTAGTAACTTGAATGTTAAGACACAAGTATTTTGAGTAATCCTTTCCACGCACTCAGACAATGAAACACTAACACAACTCCATTGATGGAAAGATAGAGAACCTAAAGAATTTGAAGAGGTAAAGGATATCTGAGAAATCACGAGGACAAAGCTCCTCAGAGGAGAGCAAAGGGAGGAAAGGTTGAAAGAGGCCATAACACAACACCTAAGACTAAGATTCCTACCCTGATGAGAGAGACGGTTGTATTATTCACCTTCCAATTGGCCAGAGCCCGGTGTAATGTCTACACATGACTGACAGTCTGCTGAATGACTACATCTGCCTGGGTTGGGGAGGGGGGCGTGGAAGATAACAGTGAGTGTTATGGGGAAGAAGGAGGAGAGCCAGGGACCCCCGTCAAAGAGCCAGTGCAGGGTCCTCGCTCAAATTACTTCACCCGCATCACATTCTGTGACATGGAGCACAGGGGGACAAGAACATCAGTGTAGACAGTGGTTCTGATCTGGTGATCTCCCTTTTCCTCTTAAAAGCAAACTGAAGAAGACCATTGAAATCACACATGTGTCAACCACTGGCTGGAGGTATCCTTTTCTACAGCCAAAAAAATCAAACAGATAAACGGTATAGGATTCAGAAATCAGAACAGTATGGGCTCCCTCTAGTGGTTTAAAGCACCTTTACATACCCTCAGATCCTTAAAAGGATGTTTCTGCTGTATTTTGGTCATTTACTTTTATTTTTATTTTTTGTATCGCCTAGTTCCTTTCCTCTTGGGAAATTCAAATCTAACAAATCGTTCACTGCAAACAGTCATCCCAGTAGATGAGGAGAGGGGAGTAGGCCCAGAGACCAAATGTGATGGCTCCCAAGTCACAGAGCAAGCTTATCTGCTCCCTTCAAGACCAATCAGAAGCTTAAGCAGCAGTGAATGAAGAGCTTGGGGACAGACACAGCTAAGCCACGTGATGCGAAGGGACCGGAGAAAGAGACCTGCATTAGGCAAAGGGAAGTGAGCTGTACCATGACGTAAAAAATTAATTTTCTCACGTGGCTATGAAATCATCTCTGAAGAAACTAAAAAGGATTCATTGCTAACAGGCTTTAGGGTAATCCGGCCTCAGTCTGCAGGCTGCTGCGGCTGCTCTGAGAGTTAAGCCCGCTTGATATTTTCAGTGCTGTCAGGTACAGAAAGTTCTCATCACTGACCAGTCATGCATCCTATTAAAGACTGCACTCCGGTGAGGCGGTGTTACGGCTGAGGTAAAGGGATTTTTTTTTTAGCAAAACTGAGTATGGCTGCCATTTGCACTGAAGCTTTGAGTCTTGTTACATAACGATACAACAAAGTGTTGGGGATCTACAGGTGCAAACAAAATCAACACAAACAAAAAACATAGAGGAACCAAGGGAAAAAGCATGAAATCCCTCCACTAAGAAATGTAAATAACAATTATGAAACAGGTGGGCAATGTAATTGGTACCTAACTGATTACAGCTATGGCTGTGATGGTGTCTATTTTCTGCCACTGCTAAGAGAGGTGTTCTTTTTGCTGCTGCTGTCGTTGTTTTAATCAGATTATTTCACCTAGTTTAGAGGAGAAAGTCTTTTCAGAAAATTATTCTTGAATCAGTTTCTCAAACAGTCCAAAGTCTGTTTCAAAGATAACAGTAAAAATCTGAATGAAGTTCTTCTGAATTCTCTAAGTACAATGACAGTTTCTCTGATTTGTTTTAGTGAAACTAAGATAGACTACGTGAACCCAAAAGCAGCTTTCTGGCACAGTATGAGACGGTGTCAGCATTAGTAAAATTCCGTAACTGGGTTTCTTAATACTGTATAAGGTTTACGCTAAAAAGTGCCACTTATAGTTGAAAATAAATATAGTTAAATCCAACGTGTCTGGTAATTTCTATAAGATGTTGAATACCGGATCCCTGGTCAGAATAAAATTCTCTCTCACATATTTTTGCAACGGGAAGATCAGAATCAAATTAAAATTGCTTTAATTACCAGAGAATTTGTCCAGCTTAGCTCGAAGACTGCCTACAGGCTGGATTCCCTGGACGTTACGTCACTCGTGGATTGACTGAGGAGCATGTGTTTTCACGAGGTACCATCATCGCCAAGGGTTTACTCACGTACAGCGACACCCCAAATTATGCCACATCAAAGCCCTTTACCAGAGGTGTGCTGCAAAACCCCACCTGGCCTTCTTACTCACCAGGAGCGAGCTAAGACATTTTCTTCACATGCTCTTTTCAGTCAGTCATCTTTCAGGTCATAGAACCAAAACATTGTCATTTTGTGACAAATATTCCAGAAGAGCAGGTGACATACATACACACAGAGTCAAGGCACCAAAACCGTCAGCCAGTGGGGTTTGTTTCTATCTGGTCATTATTCTGCAGTTTCCCCATCTTGTATTTATGTTTAACAAAATAATACGGTCCCTTGGGGCAGAGGTTATACCTTTTTTATTCCTCCCACAGGGCCAGGATATTACAAGTATGCATAATAGGAATAAAGCACACTTGTAGAAGAAATGAAGTTTATGTTTCAATTTGTAGCAGAGACAGATGTACCTTGTTTCTCAGAAGAGCTAGAAAAGGTAAAGAATTTAACATGTAAATAATTCAAGAAAAAACCATTCCTTCCATTTTTATGATGAATAAAATATATTTAAGATACAGTGTTCCTGCTAAACTGCAATTTAAAATGAGTACACTTTAATACACTTCACCGAATGCTTGTTAATCCTCCACTTTTCAAAAAAAGAAAACGCTCTTGCAGTATTACCTAGATCTTATTAGCCACAACTCATTTATCATGTTGTTCTCATCTCAGAAGTGACAATTCCATTCTCTAAACTGCTCAGGCCAAACCTGGGGTCCATCCTTGATGCCTCGCTTCTGTTGCATCCCACCTGCAGTCTGTTATCAACGCCTTTTGGCTCTGCCTTGAAAATACATCCAGAACCCGCCCACTTCTGCTACCTCCACATTTCCTACCCTGGCTGAAGACGCCATCATCTTGGTCATTATGTCACTGCCACGACCTCCTAACTGGTCTCTATGCCTCTGCCCTCCTCCCACTATTGTCACCACAGCAGCCACAGTGACCTCATTAACATGTAAGTCCGACCACCCACCCCCTGCTTAGAACCTCCAGAGGCTCCCGTCACCCAGAGTTAAGCCAAAGTCTTGCCCTTGCCCTGAAAAGCCCTGCATGATCTGCCTTGCCACCCCCTCCACTGTATTTCTGGACTCATCTCCTTCCACGCTTCCCCTCGATCACTCCGATCCAGCCACACGTGCCTCTTTGCTCACCTTGAACACGCCAGGCCCAGGTCCACCACCGGGTCCCATTCCAGATGCCGAGTCAGCGTCACCCTCTCTGGGCAGCCTCCTCAGACTGAACTCCCTGAAACTGGATCCCCACCCCCATCATGACACTCCCACCTCCCTTCCTCACTTAATCTCTCCCCTTAGCACTTACCACTCACATATGCTGCATACTTTATTTTCTTATTCATTATCTATCTTCCCCCCTAAAATACACTCCATGAGGGCAGAAATTTTTCTTTCTTTTTTGTTTGCTGCTGTGTCATCTCTGCCATGAAAGATGTCTGGCACTGAGTAGGTGCTAATAAATCCTTCTTGAATTAACTGAATGAGTTACAATTCCTATTTACTGGAAGAGTCTAGAGGTCAACTCAGTTTCATAAGAAGATAAAGTATGTCAGTGCCTTTTTTTTTTTTTCTTTCCCTAATAGACTTGACGTTGTTACTTTTTCGCCCAAGAGTTAATGAACAGTTTCTCTCTGCATCCCTAGCAGCAGGGAAGGTCACTGGGTACTTTCTTCTTCCTCTCACCAGAGTCCAGGTAAGGTAGGAAAAAAGAGGAGAGAATTTTTCTGAAATGATGTTTGAGGGAAGCAGGGTGGGTATTGTAGTCCCCCCAGCCCTGCTTTACAGGAGGGAGGAACAGGGGTTCAGCGAGGCTCAGGCCCTACCGCAGTGCAGGGCTCATGCGGGACCCTCCTTGCCCAGACTGCTTCCTCAACCAGCACCGCACGCAGACAGTCAAGCGTGTGAGGGACCCCAGCACGACCCCTGCCACCGCCAGCCCCTCCCTGTAGGGTCGGCACTGCCTGGATGTCCTCACAGTTAAGACTGAGCCCTTTACAAAGGGCCTGAGGAAAGGAAACAAAAATCTCTGATGGTGGCTGGAGTGCAGAACAGTCACTGGTGGCTCGGTAACCAGGGACACTCAGGAAAAGGTCTGTCTCTAAATCCCAATAGATGTGGACGGCCTTCTCCTAAGCGGAGAACATGCATATATTAAACTTAGGGAACTCCTCTGTGGGCTCTAGGGAGCCACTCGGTCACTATTAACTGTGATAAAAATGAAATGCCACTGGCACATGGGTCTGGTTTTGAAAAGAAAGGGAAGATTCTACAGTTAGCATGTGAATACTGAAGCGAATAAACCGTCACCAACAAATGCTTACAAACAATGTGGTCAAATGAGGAAGAAATGTTCTAGATGTTTGTAAAGGGTAGGAGAGAAATGTAAAGGTATTTATTTAAGAACACTGGAAATAAATTATAGTTTGAATAATATACAATATTTTTCGCAACCAAGAAAATGTTTATGATGCTTAAGAGAAAACAAAAGTGGGGGAAACGAAGGAAGAGAATAAAATAGAATAAAAATAACTAAAAGAGAAAAATGCTCCAATCCTACTAAAGGTACATCTCCTTATTTTTTCAAAATAGACCAAACATTAAAAAGTCACAAAGGGGACCTCATCAAAATTGAAAACTTTCGTTCTGTGAAAGCTTATGCGAAGCTACAGACAGGAAGAAAATATTTGGAAACCACGCATCCAACAAAGGACTACATGACGAACATTTAAAACTCAACTGTTTAAAAAAAGAAACCTAGTTTAAAAATGGGCAAAAGACATGAACAGACGATTCACTAAAGAGGACACAGAGATGGCAAATAAGCACCTGAAAAGATGTTCAACATCATTAGCCATCAGAAAAATGCAAATTAAAACCAAAATGAGGTATCAATACAAATCTATGTGGATGGCTAAAATAAAAATCAGTGATGACACCATCCTGGCAAGGATGTGGAGAAACTGGATCACTCATACATTGCTGGTGGGGATGTAAAATGCTACAGCCACTCTGAAAAACAGGTGGGCAGTTTCTCATAAAACTAAACATGCAATGACCATACAGCCCAGCAATGTTACTCTTGGACATCTACCCAGAGAAATAAAAGCATGTTCACATAAAACCTGTACAAAAATGTTCATAGTAACTTTATTTGTAGTATCTCCAAACTGAAGTCAGCCCAGATGTCCTTCAGTGGGTAAATGGCTGAACAAGCTGTGGCACATCCACACCATGGAAAACTACTCAGTAATAAAAAGGAACAGCTATTGATACACAGAATATCTTGGATGAATCTCCAGGGACCTGTGCTGAGTGAAAACAGCCAATCTCAAAAGGGTATGTACTATATGATTTAACTTACATAACACTTTTTCAAAAGACAAAATTTTGGAAATAGAGAACAGACTGGTGGTTCCCAGGGGTAAGAGGTGGCAGGGGGGTGGGCGGTGGTTTTAAAAGAACAAGATTCTAATGGTGATGGAACTGTTCTGTAACTTGACGGTGATGGTGCATACACAAACCTCCACAGGTGATAAAACTGTATAGACCTAAACACACACACACACACACACACACACAGGTGAGTACAAGTAAAACGGGTTGATCAGTGGGTTGTCTCGATGTCAATATCCTGGCTTGTGAAATGGCTCTGTAGTTCCACAAAATGTTACCACTGGAGGAAACTGGGGGAAGGGTACACAGGTCTCTGCATATTATTTCTTGTGACTGCATGCGAACCTACAATTATCTCAAAAATTTCAGTGTGAAAAATCATGAAGTCATTAGCTTGACATGGTCTGATTAGGCGCCTTCTTCCAAATGCCTTGGACCTAACTAAATTTTCCACTATGTGCAAGACAGCAAGCTTACAGAGTTGGAAAATGTATTTGATTCAACTGAAAGTTAATTAAACCCACTAGATCTACATTAAAACTCTCCAATAATCCTACTAAGTCAGCCAGAGATTACATTGTGCTATTCATATCTCCAGCTAGATTGGAAAAAAGTTATCTTTTTTAAATAGTTGGACACAATCGTATTTTGTTTCAGTACAATCATACTGTTTTCAAGATGACAAAAATTAACTACATAATGTTTATCCCATTTTGTGGTTTAATTAAAATTGTTAATAAGCAAGAATGGTATACTTCGGTTGTGACCAATTAGTGAATTCTTATATGCAACATTCAAAATTTCATGATCACTTTAATGATTTCATTTTTAAAGACTAGAGCTTTTAAGTGATATGAAGATAGTACAAAAAGAGTTAATGGTAATAAAATAACGGAGTGCAACATGCACAAAATAAAAAGTATTATTATATTTCCAACATTATTTACTTATACATTATGGTTCTTTAGCTTTTTTACTGCTGCTCTAGTAACACAAATTCGATTTTTTTTAATTCACAAAATATAGCCCACATATCACGCTATTGATTTGACAGTATCTGCAAAATCTCAGAAAAATGTTTTAACAAGGTCCTAGTTCTAGACTGACATTCCCAATTCTATTTAGTCCAAGAGTGGAGTCTGCGTAAACTCTTCCATATTAAATTAACGTCTAATGTCTAATCCCTATCTCTGCCTGAAAATAATCTTTTATAAAATAACCCTAAGCTTCTCTCTTCACCTGTAAATCACGATTGCGGACACACAGAGTCAGGATTTTGCTCGTCTTTTAGTGTCACTGGCCTTCCTGTCTGGGCTGCCACCACAGCTCCCACTTTCAGTTCTCAGATGTGCAGCCTGAACCAGCCCTGATACCTGAGAGGATCGGAGAAGCTCATGTCTGTAGTCTGACAAGAACGAGACCTGCAGGCTTCTCTGGAGGGAGGAAATGCCTTCTTGAACCAGAAACCTCTCACAAAGTGTGGGGGGCTCTTCACTGTGCCCTTGGGGGTCAGGGCACTAGCTCCTCATGGCCGCTGGGGCACCGCCCCCCGTAAGGTGTGTTCCTGGGTACAGGCACAGGACAATGAGGTCCATGGGGCAAGAGCTAAACTAAACTGCAAAGAAGCACAGTCTCGTCACATAAACGCAGGGGGTCACGAGCTCCGACTGTGCTTTCCTTAGAGGACTGCCCAGTCTGTAGGCTGGAGTGGGAGTGGGGAGAAGGGTGAGAGCCCCCCATGGGAGAACATGCTTGCCACAACAAATGGCTACAGCCCACAACGTCTCACTCACGTCAGCACGTGATTCTATCAGCTTTACTGTTGGCTTCATGCCTCTGGGCTCTGTCACCCAACTAACTGGCAAGTGTCTTCTGGGAAGGGGGCCACCCTCTCACTGTTTTGTATTTTCCAGCACTGACCATAGCTCTGGGCACAGGAGAAAAGCAGAGGTAAGATGGAAGATCAACACGTCAGGAGCCAGCCCAGACACAAGAAAGAATCCCAGACCTGCCCCTTTTCATTTAATAAACATAATATAATATAATGCCAGGCACTGTTCAAAGCCCTTTAAAAATACAGACTTATTTTTTTCTCCATAACAATGTTATAAGGGTGGAACTATTATCATGCATTATTTTATAGATCAGGAACAGAGGTACAAAGAAGTTCAGTAATCTGTCCACATTTACAGAGTGTGACTGGACCACAGTGCTAGCAGTGGAGGTGGTAATTCTGGATTTTTTTTTTTTAATGTATGTATGTATGTATGGCTGTGTTGGGTCTTCGTTGCTGCCCATGGGCTCTCTCTAGTTGTGGCGAGCAGGGGCTACTCTTTGTTGTGGTGCGCAGCCTTCTTATTGCGGTGGCTTCTCCTGTGGCACAGCACGGGCTCTAGGTGCGTGGGCTTCAGTAGTTGTTGCACGTGGGCTCAGTAGTTGTGGCTCGTGGGCTCTAGAGCGCAGGCTCAGTAGTTGTGGTGCACGGGTTTAGCTGCTCTGTGGCATGTGGGATCTTCCCGCAACAGGGCTTGAACCCGTGTCGCCTGCACTGGCAGGCGGATTCTTAACCACTGCGCCACCAGGGAAGTCCCTCGGGATATATTCTGAAGCAGAGTAAACAAGTTTTGGGATTTGGGGTTGGAGTTAGATGAGTCAAGGACAACTCCAAGGTCTTGGGCCTTAGCAATTAGGAAGATGGAGTTGCCATTTACGGAAATGGGAAAGATTTTATTTTCATTCTTTTACACACTTATCTTTATTGAAAACATTACACTCTTACTTATTAAAAATACCCTGATGGGTGACTTCAACTTCCACCAAGATGAAATAACCCTCCCACATGAAACAACAACAACCAAAATTTTATGATACAACACTCTTCAAGACCCTGGACATCAGGCAATGAAGGACCGTGGTCCTTGAGAGATGGGAAATAAGGTGAGTGTGCAGTCACTTGAGCTTATGGCCTAGAGTCTCCAGGCCTCAGCATGGGGAGAGGAGGCCAGGTTGAGCCCAGCAGACCCGCTGAGTTAGGGCAAGAGTCCAGGGAGAAAATGGTACCAACTGTCTGAAGGGTGACTACAAAAGAGGAGAGCACTGCACAGAAAGAGACATCTCGTGAGGCCCGCAGCCAGCGCCCCTCAAGTATTCAGTTGGCAAATGACCAGCCCACGTGTGTGAGGAAACCACCTGCAGTCCAGGAAAGCAACATCTGAATGGGTTGGAGGGAAGAGTGCCTGTTGCTTACAAAGGACTTGGAATACTGTCTGTTCTCCACCAGCCAGATAAGAAAATCTAACTCAGGGGTGATCAGATAGAACACTCAGAGAGTCCTGATTCAGTACCAGAAAATAATTAAGGAGGAGAAGGGAAATGGGTCTCATACTGTACATGAGGTGCTATATCTCTTGATATACTGTAGACTGTGATAAAATAAAGATGTATACTATAAGCCCTAACTAACCACTGCAATAAAACAAAGAGTTATAGCTATTAATTCCAACAAAGGAGAAAAATACAGAATCATACACATACACATAAACCTCTATGAATTAATTCATAAGAAGGCCGAAAAGGGAACAAACAGCAGATGGGGCAAACAGTAAATACATAGCAAGATGGCAGGCTTAAATCTAACCATGTCAATAACCAGGTTAAATATAAATGCTATAATATCCCAATTAAAAGGCAGAAACTGTCAGATTATTTCAAACAGTAAGACTTAATCATATGCTGCCTAAAAGAAACACACTTAAAATACACAGACACAAATAAATTAAAAGTAAAAGGATGTTTTAAAAAGGATACCATGTAACACTAGTCAAAACAAAGCTGCAGTTACTATATTAACATTAGACAAAGCAGATTTCAAAACAAAGAACATGGGATAAAGAGGTCATATAAAAATAAAGGCATCAATTCATGAAGAGGACAAAAGAATTAACGGCCTAATAACTGAGCTTCAAATTAAAGGAAGCAAAAAGTGATAGAGTTACAAGGAAAAATAGACACACAATTATAATAGGAAATTTCAAAACTGTTCTCATCAACTGATACAACAGGTAGACAGAAAATGAGCAAGGATACAGACTTAATACCATTAGCCAACTCACCTACTTGACATTTATGGACCGTTCTGCCACCAACAGCAGAATACACATTCTTTTCAGGTGCACGTGGGACATTTACCAAGCAAGACCATATTATGGGACATTAAATAAGTCTCAATAAATTTAAAAAGATTCAAATCAGACAAAGTGTATTCTCTGACTACAATAGAATTAAACTAGAAATCAGCAGCAAAACATTTCCGGAAAATCCCACGAACATCTGGAAAAAAAATAACACACTTCTAAATAACCTATGGATCAAAGAAGAAATCAAGGGCACCCTCTTGCACTGTTGGTGGGAATGTAAACTGATACAGCCACTATGGAGAACAGTATGGAGGTTCCTTAAAAAACAAAAAATAGAATTACCATATGACCCAGTAATCACACAACTGGGCATATATCCAGAGAAAACCATAATTCAAAAAGACAGATGCACTCCAATTGTTCATTGCAGTACTATTTACAATAGCCAGGTCATGGAAGCAACCTAAATGCCCATTGACAGACGAATGGATAAAGAAGATGTGCTATATATATATGTATATACACACACACAATGGAATATTACTCATCATAAAAAGGAACGGAATTGGGTCATTTGTAGAGACATGGATGGATCTAGAGACTGTCATACAGAGTGAAGTAAGTCAGAAAGAGAAAAACAAATATCGTATATTACCGCATATATGTGGAATCTAGAAAAATGGTACAGATGAACTAGTTTGCAAGGCAGAAATAGAGAACAAATGTATGGACACCAAGCGGGGAAAGCGGGGGTGGAGTGGTGGTGGTGGTGGTGGTGGGATGAACTGGGAGATTGAGATATATATATATACTAATATGTATAAAACAGATAACTAATAAGAGCCACCTGTATAAAAATAAATAAAATTTAAAAGAAAAAGAAGAAATCAAAAGGAAAATTAGAAAATGTTTTGAACTGAGTAAAAATGAAAACAACATTTGCCAGAATTTGTGGGTTGCTGCTAAAGCACAACTTGGGAGGAAACACCTCAGCTTCCACCTTAAGAAACTAGAAAGACAAGAACAAATTAAACCCGAGAGACTGGTTAAAGATGGCGGCGTAGAAGGACGTGTGCTCACTCCCTCTTGCAAGAGCACCAGAATCACAACTAACTGCTGAACAATCATCAACAGGAAGACACTGGAAATAACCAAAAAAGATACCCCACATGCAAAGACAAAGGAGAAGCCGCAGGGAGATCGTAGGAGGCGTGCAATCACAATAAAATCAAATCCCGTAACTGCTGGGTGGGTGACTCACAAACTGGAGAACAATTATACCACAGAAGTCCACCCACTGGAGTGAAGGTTCCGAGCCCAACATCAGGCTTCCCAACCTGGCGGTCCGGCAACGGGAGGGGGAATTCCCAGAAAATCAGACTTTGAAGGCTAGCAGGATTTGACTGCAGGACTTCAACAGGACTGGGGGAAACAGAGACTCCACTCTTGGAGGGCACACACAAAGTAGTGTGTGCATCAGGATCCGGGGGAAGGAGCCGTGACCCCATAGTAGACTGAACCAGACCTACCTGCTAGTTTTGGAGGGTCTCCTGCGGTGGGGGGGGGGGGGGCAGCTGTGGCTCAGCGTGGGGACAAGGACACTGGCAGCAGAAGCTCTGGGACATATTCCTTGGCGTGAGCCCTCCCAGAGTCCGCCATTAGCCTCACCAAAGAACCTGTAGGCTCCAGTGCTGGGTCGCCTCAGGCCAAACAACCAACAGGGAGGGAACCCAGCCCCACTTATCAGCAGACAAGCGGATTAAAGTTTTACGGAGCTCTGCCCTCCACAGCAACACCCAGCTCTACCCACCACCAGTCCCTCCCATCAGAAAGCTTGCACAAGCCTCTTAGATGGCCTCATCCACCACAGCACAGACAGCAAGAAGCAAGAAGAACTACAATCCTGCAGCCTGTGGAATGAAAACCACATTCAAAGAAAGACAGACAAAATTAAAAGGCAGAGGACTACGTACCAGATGAAGGAACTAAATAAAACCCCAGAAAAGCCACTAAATGAAGTAGAGATAGGCATCCTTCCAGAAAAAGTATTCAGGATAATGATAGTGAAGATAATCCAGGACATCGGAAAAAGAATGGAGGCAAAGATCAAGAAGACGCAAAAAATGTTTAACAAACACCTGCAAGAATTAAAGAACAAACAAACAGAGATGAACAATACAATAACTGAAATGAAAAATACACTAGAAGGAATCAATAGCAGAATAACTGAGGCAGAAGAATGGATAAGTGACCCAGAAGACAGAATGGTGGAAATCACTGCCATGGAACAGAATAAAGAATGAAAAGAAATGAAGACAGCCTAACAGACCTCTGGGACAACATTAAACGCAACAACATTCACATTACAGGGGTCCTAGAAGGAGAAAAGAGAGAGGAAGGACCCAAGAAAATATCTGAAGAGATTATAGTCGAAAACTTCCCAAACATGGAAAGGAAATAGCCGCCCAAGTCCAGGAAGCGCAGAGACTGCCAGGCAGAATAAACCCAAGGAGAAACACCCCAAGACACATAGTAATCAAACTATGTGTAATCAAAAAATAAGACAAATAACATACAAGGGAACTCCCATAAGGTTAACAGCTGATTTCTCAGCAGAAACTCTACAAGCCAGAAGGGAGTGGCACGATATATTTAAAGTGATGAAAGGGAAGAACCTACAACAAAGATTACTCTACCCGGCAAGGATCTCATTCAGATTCGACAGAGACATCCAAAGCTTTACAGACAAGCCAAAGCTAAGAGAATTCAGCACCACCAAACCAGCTCTACAACAAATGCTAAAGGAACTTCTCTAAGTGGGAAACACAACAGAAGAAAAGGACCTACAAAAACAAACCCAAGACAATTAAGGAAATGGTAATAGGAACATACATATTGATAATTACCTTCAATGTGAATGGATTAAATGCTCCAACCGAAAGACACAGGCTCACTGAATGGATACAAAAACAAGACTCGTATATATGCTGTCTACCAGAGACCCACTTCAGATCCAGGGACACATACAGACTGAAAATGAGAGGATGGAAAAAGATATTCCATGCAAATGGAAATCAAAAGAAAGCTGGAGTAGCAATACTCATATCAGATATAACAGACTTCAAAATAAAGACCTTCACAAGAGACAAGGAAGGACACTACATAATGACCAAGAAGAAGATATAACAATTATGAATATATATGCACCCAACAAAGGAGCACCTCAATACATAAGGCAAATGCCAACAGCTATAAAAGAGGAAATCAACAGTAACACAATAATACTGGGGGACTTTAATACCTCACTTACACCAATGGACAGGTGATCCAGACAGAAAATTAAAAAAGAAACAAAATCTTTAAATGATACAATAAACCAGATAGATTTAATTGATATTTATAGGACATTCCATCTGAAAACAGATTACACTTTCTTCTCAAGTGCTCATGGAACATTCTCCAGGATACATCACCCTTGGGTCACAAATCAACCCATGGTAAATTTAAGAAAACTGAAATCATATCAAGTATCTTTTCCAACCACAATGCTATGAGATTAGAAATCAATTACAGGGGAAAAAATGTAAAAAACACAAACACATGGAGGCTAAACAATACGTTACTAAATAAGCAACAGATCACTGAAGAAATCAAAGAGGAAATCAAAAAACACCTAGAGACAAATGACAACAAAAACACGACAATCCAAAACCTATGGGATGCAGCAAAAGCAGTTCTAAAACGGAAGTTTATAGCAATACAAGCCTACCTCCAGAAACAAGAAAAATCTCAAATAAACAGTCTAACCTTACACCTATAGGAACTAGAGAAAGAAAAACAAACAAAACCCAAAGTTAGTAGAAGGAAAGAAATCATAAAGATCAGAGCAGAAATAAATGAAACAGAAACAAAGAAAACACTAGCAAAGATCAATAAAACTAAAAGCTGGTTCTTTGAGAAGATAAACAAAATTGATAAACCATTAGCCAGACTCATCAAGAAAAAGAGGGAGAGGACTCAAATCAATAAAATTAGAAATGAAAAAGGAGAAGTTACAACTGACAACGCAGGAATACAAAGGATCCTAAGAGATTACTACAAGCAGCTCTATGCCAATAAAATGGACAACCTGGAAGAAATGGACAAATTTGTAGAACAGTATAACCTTCCAAGACTGAACCAGGAAGAAATAGAAAATATGAACAGACCGGGCTTCCCTGGTGGTACAGTGGTTGAGAGTCCACCTGCCGATGCAGGGGACATGGGTTCGTGCCCTGGTCTGGGAAGATCCCACATGCCGCGGAGCGGCTGGGCCCGTGAGCCATGGCAGCTGAGCCTGCACGTCCGGAGCCTGTGTTCCGCAACGGGAGAGGCCACAACAGTGAGAGGCCCACGTACCGCACAAAAATAAAAGAAAATATGAACAGACTAACCACAAGTAATGAACTGAAACTGTGATTAAAAATCTTCTAACAAACAAAAGTCCAGAACTCGATGGCTTCACAGCTGAATTCTAGAAAACATTAGAGAAGGGCTAACACCCATCCTTCTCAAACTCTTCCAAAAAATTGCAGAGGAAGGAACACTCCCAAACTCATTCTACGAGGCCATCATCACCCTGATATCAAAACCAGACAAAGATACTAGAAAAAAAGAAAATTACAGACCAATATCACTGATGAATATGGATGCAAAAGTCCTCAACTAAATACTAGCAAACAGAATCCAACAACACATTGAAAGGATCATACAACATGATCAAGTGCGATTTATCCCAGGGATGCAATGATTCTTCAATATATGCAAATCAATCAATGTGATACACCATATTAACAAACTGAAGAATAAAAATCATATGATCATCTCAATAGATGCAGAAAAGGCTTTTGACAAAATTTAACACCCAGTTATGATAAAAACTCTCCAGAAAGTGGGCATAGAGGGAACCTACCTCAACATAATAAAGGCCATATATGATAAACCCACAGCAAACCTCATTCTCAATGGTGAAAAACTGAAAGCATTTCCTCTAAGATCAGGAACAAGACAAGGATGTCCACTCTAGCCACTATTATTCAACATAGTTTTGGAAGTCCTAGCCACGGCAATCAAAGAAGAAAAAGAAATAAAAGGAATACAAATTGGAAAAGAAGTAAAACTGTCACTGTTTGCAGATGACATGATACTATACATAGAGAATCCTAAAGATGCCTCCAGAAAACTACTAGAGCTAATCAGTGAATTTGGTAAAGTTGCAGGATACATAATTAATGCACAGAAATCTCCTGCATTCCTATACACTAACAATGAAAGATCAGAAAGAGAAATTAAGGAAACAATCCCATTCACCACTGTATCAAAAAGAGTAAAATACCTAGGAATTAACCTACCCAAGGAGGTAAAAGACCTGTATGCAGAAAACTGTAAGACACTGATGAAAGAAATCAAGGATAACACCAACAGATGGACAGATATACCATGGTATTGGATTGGAAGAATCCATATTGTGAAAATGACGATACTACCCAAAGCAATCTACAGATTCAATGCAATCCCTATCAAATTACCAATGGTATTTTTTACAGAACTAGAACCAAAAATTTGTATGGAGACACAAAAGACCCCAAATAGCCAAAGCAATCTTGAGGGAAAAAAACCAAGCTGGAGGAACCAGACTCCCTGACTTCAGACTATACTACTAAGCTACAGTAATCAAGACAATATGGTACTGGCACAAAAACAGAAATATAGATCAATGGAACAGGATAGAAAGCCCAGAGATAAACCCACACACCTATGGTACTAATCTATGACAACGGAGGCAAGGATATACAATGGAGAAAAGACAGTCTCTTCAATTAGTGGTGCTGGGAAAACTGGACAGCTACATGTAAAAGAATGAAATTAGAACACTCCCTAACATCATACACAAAAATAAACTCAAAATGGATTTGAGACCTAAATGGAAGACCGGACACTATAAAACTCTCAGAGGAAAACATAGGAAGAACACTCTTTGACATAAATCACAGCAAGATCCTTTTTGACCCACCTCCTAGAGTAATGGAAATAAAAACAAAAATAAACAAATGGGACCTAATGAAACTTAAGAGCTTTTGCACAACAAAGGAAACTATAAACAAGCCAAAAAGACAACCCTCAGAGTGGGAGAAATTATTTGCAAATGAAGCAATGGACAAAGGATTAATCTCCAAAATACACAAACAACTCATGTATCTCAATATTAAAAAAACAAACAACCCAATCCAAAAATGGGCAGAAGACCTAAATAGACATTTCTCCAAAGAAGACATACAGATGGCCAAGAAGCACATGAAAAATTGCTCAACATCACTAATTATTAGAGAAATGCAAATCAAAACTACAATGAGGGGGCTTCCCTGGTGGCGCAGTGGTTGAGAGTCCGCCTGCCGATGCAGGGGGCGTAGGTTCGTGCCCCGGTCCGGGAGGATCCCGCGTGCCGTGGAGCGGCTGGGCCCGTGAGCCATGGCCGCTGGGCCTGTGTATCCAGAGCCTGTGCTTCGCGGCGGGAGGGGCCACGGCAGTGAGAGGCCCGCGTACCGCAAAAAGAAGAAAAAGGAAAACTACAATGAGGTATTACCTCACACTCGTTAGAATGGACATCATCAGAAAATCTACAAACAACAAATGCTGGAGAGGGTGTGGAGAAAAGGGAACCCTCTTGCACTGTTGGTGGCAATGTAAATTGATACAGCCACTATGGAGAACAGTATGGAGGTTCCTTAAAAAACTAAAAATAGAACTATCATACGACCCAGCAATCCCACTACTGGGCATATACCCAGAGAAAACCAGAATTCAGAAAGACACATGCACCCCAATGTTCACTGCAGCACTATTTACAATAGCCAGGTCATGGAAGCAACCTAAATGCCCATCGACAGACAAATGGATAAAGAAGATGTGGTACATATACACAGTGGAATATTACTCAGCCATGAAAAGGAATGAAACTGGGTCATTTGTAGAGATATGGCTGCACCTAGAGACTGTCATACAGAGTGAAGTAAGTCAGAAAGAGAAAAACAAATATCGTATATTACCGCATATATGTGGAATCTAGAAAAACGGTACAGATGAACTAGTTTGCAAGGCAGAAGCAGAGACACAGATATAGAGAACAAAGGTATGGACACCTTTGGGGGGAAAGGGGGGAGGGGGGAGGTGGTGGGATGAATTGGGAGACTGGGATTGACATATATACACTAATATGTAAAAATAGGTAACTAATAAGAGCCTGCTGTATAAAAAGTAAATAAATAAAATAAAAATTTTTTAAAAGGCTGGGGAAAAAAAGAGAACAAATTAAACCCAATGTAAATAGAAGAAAAAATAAACAACAGAGCAGAAATCAAAGAAACAGAAAACAGTAAAACATACAGAAAATCAATGAAAACTAAAGTTTTTTGATCTTTTAGAAGATCAATAAAATTGATACATTTCTAGCCAGACTGATGAGGAAAAAGAGAAGATACAAATCACCAATCTCAGAAATAAGAAAGGCACATCCTGGAGATGGGGAAAAGTTGAAGCACATAGCTGAAGGGCTGCAGCTGAAGCTGTAGTCCCATCCTGGAGTCAGTGGAACACTGCATGAGACCACAACATGTTATGGGAGCACATCAATTAATCATTAATCCTAAATGGGGAGACCACGGGAAACTGTGGGAAAGGTCATTTCTGAACTGGTCCTTGAAGGACCAGGGGTCCTGTGACAAGCAGAAGCTGGGTGGGAGAAAAATCCAGGACAAAGGAAATTCAGGGAAACACACAGAGGCAGGAAAATACCAAACTATGCATGTGGTGTGCATGTTGAAAGGCTGGGGTGATGGCACAGCGGGGAGGAAGGACAGTACCTAAGAGGCAGATTACAGAGGACCTGAAACCCCTTGCTAATGAGGCTGGACTTTATTTTATTTTAATTAATTATTTATTTATGGCTGGGTTGGGTCTTCGTTGTTGCACGTGGGCTTTCTCTAGTTGCGGCGAGCGGGGGCTACTCTTTGTTGCGGGGCGCGGGCTTCCCATTGGGTGGCTTCTCTTGCTGCAGAGCACGGGCCCTAGGGGCGCAGGCTTCGGTATTTGTGGCACGTGGGCCTCAGTAGTTGTGGCTCGCGGACCCTAGAGCGCAGGCTCAGTAGTTGTGGCGCACGGGCTTAGTTGCTCTGCAGCATGTAGGATCTTCCCGGACCAGGGCTCGAACCCATGTCCCCTGCATTGGCAGGCGGATTCTTAACCACTGAGGCCCCAGGGAAGCCCCTGGACTTTATTTTTTAAGAAAGGGAAACAAGCAAAATCTTTTCAGATTCTAAGCGATAGAGTCAGGACTGTGCTTTACAAACGTGAGACTGCAGAGGAAGAAACTGAAGTCAAGGACAGCAGTTAGGGGTTCACTGAACGACCCCACCAAGGCATGACAACAGTGGCCTGGTGCGAGGTGGCCAGCACCTTAGAAAGGAGGAGACCAATGGAGGGGTCATTCCGGAAGCAGAATCTGCAGGTAGTAGACAAAAGAAATCTCCAAAGGGAAAGAGGAAAAGTAAAAAATGTCCCCTGGTTTCAAAGTGAGTCATCATGAAGATACGATGCTGTTTGTTGAGATCTAAAACCCCAAGAAAGAAGAAAGCACAAGCACGAGGGACAGGGGCTCCCAGGGAGGATGCTGTGCTCCCTTCTGAACGGCTGAGATGGCGGTGTGGGCAGACCGGCCCTGAGGAGGTGTCCTCAGACAGCCAGAGGCCAGAGCCCACAAACAGGGGCACAAATTTATGAGTCGGCTTCGCAGACAGGACGGCTATGCTACAAGAGCAGCTACCGCGCTATAATGACATCAAGCCCAGGCCTCTGCAGGAATTAACGACGCAATACATCATTCCCAGTTTTTAATCTAATCTCTTCTAAAGATTCGACATTTCACACAAAACGATTTTACTGAACGTCAAGATACATAAATTTCATAGATATTCGAACATTTTTAAGCTAAAGCAAATTGTTTCCTGACTCTATATTAGCAATATTTGCTTGCGGTTAGGTTAATTAGCCCCATGTATGTCTCCTGCAGAGCTTCACAAACACCTGATGAAGGACCAATTTTTAAAATTCCCAGTCCATTATGGACCTATCTACTACAGTCCTATGCGCTTGGACTGAACCGTGTCCCACCCAAATTCATATGGTGAGGCCCTAACTAGCCCCCAAACCCCCTCCCCCACTCAGTGTGACTATATTTGGAGATAGACAGGGCTTACAAGGAGGTGATCTGGGTTAAATGAGGCCAGAAGGGTAGGGCCCTGATAAACAGAACTAGCCTCTTGACACCAAAGAGTGCGGGAGGTGGCTGGGAAGCGGGGGAGGTCCTCTCTCTCTCTCTCTCCCTTCCTCTGAATGCACTCAAAGAAGAGGGCATGTGAGCACACAGCCAGATGGCAGTCACCCACAAGCCCAAAAGAAGTGGTCTCAGATTAAATTCTACCTTGCTGACACCTTGAGCTTGGACTTCCCGGCCTCAAGAATGGTGAGAAATAAATTTCTGTTGTTTAGGCCGCCCAGTCTGTGGCACTGGGCTATGCAGCCAGAGGAGACGAATCCACACTGCCTATGACCAAATGAGCTTGCACAGCACACAGCTCACCACGCGAGTTCCACGCGAGTTGAACACTTCTCTAACTGGTTTATACCTCATTCAGCAAGATGAGGCCACTGATCGTACACTTAAATGCAGCCGCAATGTCAAACTGCCTTAGAAGTTTCTAAATGCTTACCCTCTGTTTCTGTGCTTATCTCACTGCGGACCAGCAATGAACATTCTGTGGAGTAACACCAGTCTGCAGACCATGCTTCATTCAGCCAGCACTGGTTTATAGTCTTTCTACGATTTTTTTAAAATGCAACACTTGGCTTAAACATAGAACTAGAAATAAAGGCATACATTTTAAACACGTTAGAAACCAGATGTATGCTTGGGGTGAGGGGAGTAACAGAGAAGCTCAGGATTCCATCACATCATATGCAGGCAAGATTCCTCAAGACACTGCAGAGTGCAGGTTCCTAAAAATGAACAACACTGGGCCTTGTTTATGATGCCCCTGGAATTCTGTTTCTCTTTAGCTCTTCCATCAGTCTCTGTAATCATATCTACAAAGCACATTACAACTTGGTTACAAACTCATAGCTGGAGGATTACTTCTTCTTCAACTGACTATATATATATATATATATATATATACACACACAAACTCACAAAACAGTTGCCCTCAAGAGACTCTGACTTAGACAGATGAGAAAATTAACTCCCATGATCCTGACGATGAGGTGAGGACCCTCTGGTCCCAATGCAGACATGTCTAACTTTCTGATGGCCATTCCAGAGGATCTTCAATGAAATCTAATTCATACACTTGGTTTTCATTATGAATCATTATTAGTGTGTTTGCTTTTCCTATAAGGTATTGTTTGCTCATCTTCCAAAGCTTCAGATAGCTTCTATACCATAAATGAGCACCACATTCATCCTTTCCGTTCACATGGAAACAGGCCAGAGATCAAGAGAGATGATCATGGTCTCAAGCTTGCACCATGCCGCAGATGCACAAGATCACAGAATTTATTTTTTGCAAACAGGACTGCTGTGTAAAACTTTGCTGGCTGAACTTGAGTCTTTTTTTCATATCCAAGGGAAAGGGAATTGAGTGTTAACTGTTCTTACTTCTTTTCAGTTCTTATAAGTGTAGGACTCAAAGAGGGAGAGCCAATACAGAACAGAAATTCAAAACTGTAAACACCCCAGAGATTAATCAATGGCAACCTCCTTGTAACAGAGAAGGCTAGCCGTGCACCTAAACCATCTCCTCTTTCTTCTGGGCACACAGCTGGACCACATTTCCCAGCCTCCCAGTGACCACGTTGTTTCCTAACAGCCGTGGCTATTTTTCACAGCCGGTAAACTGTGAGTAGAAGTGATAACGTGCTCCTTCCAGGCCTCTCTTGCCTGGAAGAATCCTCTCTCTTGCCATCCTGCAGGTCCCTCTTCCCCAGCTCTTACATTTAGGTCATTGATCCATTTTGGGATGATTTTTGTACATGGTGTTAGGTGGGAGTCAGTCTTTTGTATGTGGATATCCAGTTGTCCCAGCACTATTCTTTGAAAAGACTGTTCTTTCCCCCATTGAATTATCTTGGCACTTTTGTAAAAAAAAAAAAAAACAAAACCAACAGACCATAAATGTGAGGGCTATTTCTTGACTCTCAATTCTATTCCATTCGTCTATATGTCCTTTCTTACGTCAGCACACAGCCTTGATTACTGTAGCTTTATAGTAAGTTTTGAAATTGGGAAGTTTGAGTCCTCCTGCTTTGTTCTTCTTTTTCAAGATTGTTTTGGGTCCCTTGCATTTTCATATGAATTTTAGGATCAATTTCTGCAAATAAATTTGCTGGGATATTATTATGGATTGTGTTGAATCTGTAGATCAGTTTGGGGAATAGGGCCATCTTAACAGTATTAAGTCCTCTATTTTATTCTTTTTTATACTATTGTAAATGGCATTGTGTTCTTAATTCATTTTTGGTTTGTTCATTGCTACTGTATAGAAATACAATTATACTGTTTTTGTATTCTGTAATCTTGTTGAATTCATTTAGTAGTTCTAATAGTTTTTTAAGTAGATTCCTTAGGAATTTCTATTTACTAGATTATGTCAACTGCAGACAGTCTTTCACCATTAGGTAGGATGTTAGCTGTAAGTTTTGCATAGCAGCCCTTTTTCAGCTTGAAGAAAAGGGATAATTTTGTAAATGCTACTCACCGTCGAGCCTTTACTAGTATTTATAGGGGACCTTTATGTTTGAGAGCTGGGCCTGGCCATAAAATGATATATGGTAGAGAACCCATATGCTTACTTCTAGGAAGAATGCCAGTTACAGAAATGGATTAGCTGAGCAAGATGATCCTGACACAATTGAGACAGTCAAGACACTCCACACCCATGAAAAAATGCTGAACATCATTAGTCATCACGGAAGTAAAAATCCAAACCACAATGAGATGCCACTTCACACCGCTAGGATGGCTGTAATTTCAAAAAACAGAAAATAAGTGTTGATGAGGATATGGAGAAACCGGAATCCCTGTGCACTCCTGGTAGGAATGTAAAATCGTACAGCAGCTGTGGAAAACAGTTTGGTAGTTCCCTCAAAACATTAAACATAGAGTTACCATATGATCCAGCAATTCCATTCCTAGACATATACTCAAAAGAAGAACTGAAAGCAGGGACCCAGATACTTGTATGCGGATGTCCACTGAAGCATTATTACAATTATGCTAAATAAAATAAGCCAGACAAAAAGGGACAAATAATTATACAAATTCACTTTTATGAAATGTCTAGAATAGACACCCTCATAGAGATAGAAAGTAAAGGTGGGGTTAGAAGGGACTGGGCGACAGGGGACTGGGGGGTTATTGCTTAATGGATACAGAGTTTCTGCTTGGGGTGACTAAAAAATTTTTGGAAATTTATAGTGGTGATGGTTGCATAACACTGTGAATGTAATTAATGTCACGAAGTTGTACACTTAAAATGGCAAATTTTGGTATATATACTTCACCACAATAAAATATATACACATATATATTTTAAAACTAGGTCCACAGCTATTAGTACACACACGCGTCAACCATCTCTAGTACCGTAGCAATGTGGGGATGTGTCACTGCAGTTATACAGATAATGGCATTCTGCCCTCTGTCCTTGCAGGTACTGATGCTGGAGATCTACCTGAGTCAAGCAGGGTTCTTATCTGCAAGCCACAAGCACCAATTCTGTTTTACTTGAGCAAAGAAAGTATGTGTTAAAAGGGTATCAGGCAGGGCTTCCCTGGTGGCGCAGTGGCTGATAGTCCGCCTGCCGATGCAGGAGTCACGGGTTCATGCCCCGGTCCGGGAAGATCCCACATGCCGTGGAGCGGCTGGGCCCGTGAGCCATGGCCGCTGAGCCTGCGCGTCCAGAGCCTGTGCTCCGCAACGGGAGAGGCCACAACGGTGAAAGGCCCGCGTACCGCAAAAAAAAAAAAAAAAAAAAAAAAAAAAAGGGTACCAGGCGCTCACATACCCTCCAAAAGGTCTACAACTCCAGGTGTGGCTGTCACACAGCCAGAAGCAATGTCCACAATCACGCCCAGAGCTTATCCAGTAAGGATGCCAGGGCCCCAGCTGCTGGGCATAGACGGAACACCCCCAACAACAGACACCACCGCAGCCTTCCTCCCCATAGTGGATCCTGCATGGTACCTGCTTCCTGGGGTCACTGGCTTCCAGTGCAAAGTCTGGAGTGGCAAGGTTAAAACCAGCTGAATACGTATCATGTGCCATGTCCATGCCCTGGAAGCAGAGGAGGCCGCGAAGGGAGCATCTGGCACCGTCTGCTTCTAGAATGGGAAGGGGCCTCTGCCTCATAAGGTCAGAGGTTCTCTGGACACAGGAAGGGGGCTTAGAGACTCAATGACCAAAGAAAATGACATGTTCACTGCACCATGTCTTCAGGCCAACCAATGTGCAAAATTAACATTTCAAGCAAAATATGCCTGAAATGAGTTCTCATTAGAGGAAGAAGCACCACCTAGAGCACCAAGCAAGCAAGAGCTCAGCTCAATCCTTTGGAGGAGCCAGAAGGAGCTGAATATGATAAAGCATGGGGAGGAGAGCAGCTGGGGAGGGCTGCAAGCTTCCATCCGGGGCCTGCAAAACTCAATCTGAACTTGAATCCTGAAGATGCTGGAGAGCCAGTGAAGGCTTTTAACGAGAGAATGAGATCAGATTTGTGTTTTAGAACAACCATTTAGCAGCAGAATGGATAGGAGAGCCCCCGGCCAGGATGCCAGTTAAGAACTTGCTGTAACTCAGGCAAGAAACGGCAAGGGCCTGCTCTAAGGCTACACACGGGGCAGTGAGTGGAGAAGACTTTAGTCCAGATGAAACGACTGCTGGACTGGGGAGTGAGGGTGATTCACCTCCAACTTCTGGTTGAGACCAGGTGGATGTGACAGATGAACGCGGTTTTGGACTGGCTGACTGAGAGCACCGGGTAACACTCAGGTAGAGGCAGTCTGGGTGCAGATGCCCAGGTGGGTGATCAACAGGGGGTACTGCAGCAAAGCGGAAGTCACAGGGAAGACTGCAAACCAGGGCAGGGGACACCCAGGGAGTGAGGAGGGACAGGAGAGGAGGAATGGGATGAGTCCTCAGGAGGAGAAATCCTGGAAGAAGGTGGAGAAGGCACAGGTCAGAGAGGGGGGAAGAAAACCAGGAGACCAATCTCTCAGAGCAAAGGATGAATTGAGTCATTCACCTCAAACAAGCGCTGTGCATGGATCATGTTTAGTCATCCTCCCAGGCTTTAAGCAGTTCTCCACACAGATAATGATAAAACTTCAAGTTTCTGTAATGGCTGTGTGAGTACGTTTCTAATTAAGAGTATATTTTCTACCTAGTTTTGAAGACCTGGGTTCTTGGCGGGGGAAAAATCCAAAGCAAATTTCAGGAAGCAGTTTTGTCAAGTTTCTAAGTCAGTGCTCCAACTCCCTTAACCCGACCCTTTTCCACGTAGGGTCTGAGACATGACTTCAAAGTGGTAATTCTAGCACCTGTAGTCCACCACACACCACTTATCTACTCTGGCTGCAGTTTTCCTGGAGCCCCAGAGAACAGGAAGGTCTCCCCAAGATACATCTTTTCTTCTCCAAGTGCTCTGTGCATGGCCCATGTGCATCAGCTGGGCCAGGAGAGCAAGGAGGAGGGAAAAGGGAGCATAGATTCCCCATGCAGGCAATTCACAGACATGGGTTTCTGGCTCATCAGACTGCCCACTGGCCTCCTCCTGCCTGTCTCACAAATACTTGAGACTGTGAGACCAGAAGCAAATTCAGGATCTTCTGCCAAAACACAGTCCTCTTTTAGCATCCTCTGTCTCAGTGACTGGCTCTCCATCTGATACCCAAGCTGGACACCTGTGGTCACTTGTGACATCCCCTCTCCCCTAACACACTCCACACCCAACACGTCACTGAGGCCTCTGAATACTGCTTCCCACATGTGTCGCTCCAGAAAAGCCACTGCCCGCCCTGGTCCAAGCTACCAGGATCTGTCTCCCGCACCCTGCAGTTACTGCATAATTCATTTTCACTCTTGACCCCCAGAAACATCCTCCATCTGAGCATGAGTGAGAACCATCCTCCACTCTGCACCTCAGCCATTTTGCATCTATCTGTGTGACCATCTGGTGCTTTGTATCCACACTAGTTAGGGATCCAAGAGGCCAAGGACCAAGCCTGCCTCTGCTCAGGGCCTGGCACAAGGTGTGCAATCCCCCAGATCCGCTGGGTAAACATCCTTCGCGGGACACTGTCAACCCCACGGTCAGAGGCCAATGACCTTGCCCTCTCCGATACCACAAAGCACTTTAACCACATCTGGTGAGGAGGAAGCAATGCAAAGGGAGTAGAGTTATTAAGTAGGAAAAGATGTTTTGTCTCCTCTCCTCTTTCCAAGTTCCTAAAATAAAACTGTAAATGGCAGAGGACAGGAGCTGATGCATTTAGGAAGAACAAGGGCCCAGTTTTCAAATTTGCTCCTCACCATTACAAACTTTTCTTCTTCTGCTTCAACATCAAAATGCCAGCAATTTATGAGGAACTGAATGGAGACTGGTCAATATAAACCTCAGGCTGTCTGGAAACCATTCCTTTCAAATCCAAGGATCTGCTGCCACTATAATGTGCCAACATCATCTCTGCACTTTGGATTTATTTATTTTGTTTGTTTTGCAACAGAGCTATCACTTCTATCTTCAAATGACAACATTCAATATACTCTAGCATAGTCGCATAAAATACTTAGAAAGCATTAAGTTAAAAAAGCCACTGAAATCAGCACACTTAGGGAAATAAAACCAATCGAATGATGAAAACGATGAAGCTTTAAAAAGACTGCCAACATCTCTTCAGTCAGGGAGATGACTAACATATGGAATGGAACATTATCTCTTCCATTTTAGACTCACTTTCAGAATTAGCAACGTACTAATTGCCTTGTTCTGTCACTGAATCTTTAAATATCTTCATATTTTATTAATCTCTCTAATTAGCCATCATTTTGACAATTTCTTCCCTGGATTTACAGATGCAATGTTTATGATTATTTTTATAATGCTAGAAATGGTGCATCTGTGGGGCACTGCAGCTCACTGCCAGCCATGTAGAGTGCCACAGTGCACACCAACACGGTGATTCTAGATGATTAATTAACAAGTTGGAGGGAAAAACTGCTAAAAAGCAGCATCGTTGGGAAACAATTTCAACAGACTGAGACAACTGGAAAACCATACTGATAGAACATACTGTATGATGTAATTCACATAAAATTTTAAAAGAGACAAAACTAAATGACAGCAGAAGTCAGGGAAGTGGGTGCTTTTGGGTGGTGGTGAGTAATAGAAAGGGCAAGAAGGGGCTTCTGGGAAAATGTTCTATGTCTTAGGAGTATGTTCACTTCTGGAAACTCCATGGAGCTCGACACTCATAACCAGTAACTGTATGTATGTTACATTTTAATAAAAAGCTCTCTAAAATATTATGAACATTGACTTAAAATATCCTACAAATATTGGGACTTCCCTGGTAGTGCAGTGGTTAAGAATCCACCTGCCAATGCAGGGGACACGGGCTCCATCCCTGGTCCGGGAATATCTCACATGCCACGGAGCAACTAAGCCCATGTGCCACAACTACTGAGCCTGCGTGTTACAACTACTGAAGCTCGCATGCCTAGAGCCAGTTCTCCACAACAAGAGAAGCCACCGCAATGAGAAGCCCATGTACAGCCACAAAGAATAGCCCCCGCTCGCCACAACTAGAGAAAGCCCGCGTGCAGCAACAAAGCCGTAAATAAATAAATAAATTTATATTTTAAAAATATCCTACAAATATTATAGAGTGTAGCATCTACAGTCTTCTATCAGTGTGTTTTTAGTAGAGGTCCCTTAAATTCTCTTAGGGTTTAAAATAATTTCTAACTTGCTTTTTGATTCCAACAAGTGTGGAAAAACAGTGTATGTTTATAAAATACATACATACAATGGACATAATACACACACACACACACACACACACACACACACACACACTGCTGTTCTTTAATGGCTTGGGGCAAAGATACAAAGGATTTAATTCACAAATTCACAGACTCATAAGTGTAATGAATTTCTGGGAATTTTTTTCACATCTTGTTCAATGGCTATATATTTATAAAATTCAATTTAAAAATGCCCCTTATCCAATTAAACCATTACAACATGCCTAGCATGCTTCTTATAGATGACATATTAGATACATCATATTATGCTATATTAGATATGTTATATTAACAAGAATAGACTTTGTAGCAAACTAGGTATAAATGAGTAGAGTGATAAGTATAGTGATAATCCAAATAATATAAAATATGCTGTAAACTAAACAGGAAATGAAATACTCTTTAGTTCATAAATGAATTATCATATATTAAAACTGTCCAAAATTACCAAAATAAATATGAGTTTTTTCAGATATAAAGTATTATTACAGAATTCTGGGTTCTCACAGGATAATGGGGCCACCTAACTCCAAATCTCTCCATACATCCTCAAAAAAATAAAACAGATCAATGAGGAGAGAACAAATGAAACCATCCATTATTCACGCCTGCAACATAACTAGAAGATGGGGAATGCTATGAACTTCATGATACATGGAAATAGGGAAAAACCCAAATCTAGTTAAGACCAGCTCCAGAGCTCACAGCTATGTGGGAAGTCAAGTCAGGGACTTCGAAAAAAAAAAGGTAGAGAGAAATAGAGTTCTAATGGTGTTGGATCACATATAAAATCACCCCCAGAAAGAGAAATTTCTACTGTGAGTGAGGAACCACTGAGAACAGATCTGATCAGAGGTTTTCTGAAGAATCAAAAGGATGGGGCTTGAAAATGAACAGAACCAGAACCAGGCACTATTTCTGGGAGAAAGATTACATGAAGGATCAGGCCCCCAGGGAAGCTGGTAATTATGGGAAAGGAGAAAGTAAAAGGTAGAAATTATGGTCCTGCAGAAATACTCCAGAGCAATACTCACACTTTTCACCACAAAGAAGGTACTCATTTTAAAAATGGCATTTTACCCTACCAAGAAAAGGAAGCACTCTCGAACTAAGGAACTGACTAACCACTCAAACCTCTTATCCTTGCCAACTAGTACTATTGCTAGTCCAGGAAAATTATTCATTTTAAAATGAACAAATAAACAGCAGATAAAACCTATACAAAATTACTACAAGAATAAAACACTCAGAGTCAAGATATTTCAATTTTTCATTTTGTTCCCCCCAAAATAAAAAATAAACCAAAGTCAATCAAATAAACAAAACATGAACTAGATGAAAATTACAACTCAATATCTGAATCTAAATGAAATAATCTTAAATAAGCACATATAAATGTGAAAGAAAACCTTTAAGTAAGAAATTTTAAAATTCAGAACAGAAATATCAAATGAACAAACAGGAATTTATAAAGTGAGAGTGAAAACCCAGTGAAGAATTAAATAAAAAGACAAACTCATCTTAGAAATGATAACTCAATTACAAAGCGGCCAAGGGAGAATGGATGGAAATGAAGATATAGTAAGGAACATTGAAGAAAGGCTTAAAAAGCCTAGAGGACAAAAATAAAATAAAGAGATGTCAGGATGAAAGAAAGTGATTGATATAAAAGACAGGCATAGAAGATCTAACATAAATATAACCGGAGACCCTGAAGACAAAGGAAACAACAGAACACAATTAATAGTGAAAACTATAAAGAAAGAAAATGTTCCTGAAATAAAAGGAAACCTGAAACTGCATTGAAAGGACCACCATGTACCTGTGATCTGGACCCAACAACTCTGAGAAATATACCTATAAAATGATTAGATTTTAAAGATAAATTTAAAAAGTAATACTAAACCCCCGGGCCTCAAAGCAAAATGACTAAGTCACACACAAAAGGAGAAAAATCAGACTGACATAAGGTTTATAAACAACAATAAACCAAAGCAATAATGCAGTAGCATTTTCAAGAAACTTTAAGAAAACTTAACCAAAAATTTTTTTAATCCAGCCAGTTGTCTTTCAAACATAAATGCTATAACAGACCAGTCTTAAACATTTCAGAACTTAAATACTCTTCTTGAGGAATCTTTGGCTACTCAAAGTAGGATTCATGGCCCATAGCATTGACATTATCTGGGACTTTGTAAAGAATAAGAATCTAGGCCCCTCCCAAGAGGTCCAAATGATTAACATGCCCATTATTGTTTGAGAAGCACTTTACTAGAGAACAAGTTTCATAGAAAAAGAGGTGAATAGGGAAACTTTGGCAAGATAGTTAACTGATGGGAAGCACTGAAGGGGTTTAACTGCTTACCATGGACTGAAAAAAGATATATGTAAATGCTGAATATTCTGACAAAGTAGGAACAATATAACTGAAATAATGAGAGGATAAAGGAGAACACATTAATTGTCAAAAAGGTAATACATAATCAAAGGATGTTATTTAAAATTGACAAACTAAATAGTAGAAATCTAAGTAAAGGCAAAGGGAATTAAGGACATTATAGAAGGTAAAACTATAAAGGTATAAGAGAAACCTTCCTAAATACTTCCCATGAAAAATGAGAGTAAAGAAACAGATCATATAGAGAAAGAAACACAGTAAATATAACATAATACCATAGTATATATAAGTAAAATAACATGACAATGTTGAGACCAACACATCATGAATCTCAATTAATGCAAATGGACTGAACACACCAATTAAAAGCAAAATAGTTCAAATTTTCTTACAAAAGAAAACCCAATTCTAGGCTGTATATAAGAGACACACTTAAATCAAAGGGATTCAGGAAGGCTAAAAATAAAGGTACTCTAGAAAAAAAAGGAAATATTAAGAAAGCAGGGAATACAATTTAAATATCACACAAAGTAAAATCTAGGTCAAAAAGCACCAAAAATGACAAAGAAATATATTTATAATGTTAAAAGTCACAATTCAAAATGAAAACACAGCAGTTATGAATCTCTATGCACCAAATAACACAGCACCACATTCATAAACCAGAAACAACAGTAGATGCTTTGTAACAGGAACATACTATTTAACAGGAGACTTTAACACCACTCTTAAACCAAGACAAGTGGACAAAGAGTAAGTAATAATTTAGGAGACCTAAACAATATGTTTAATAGGGTGGAGCTTATGGAGAAATAGATATAGATATTGATAACATTACATGCTAATTAACAGGGAATATATCTTCTCAAGCACACATGAAACATTCAAAATCATGGTCCTATGTTAGGTCACAAAAAAGTCTCAAACTCAAGTGGCATGTATGTATCTAAAAGACAAAATCTGAATATAATTTTAACTAAAACCTAAATGTGCCACATTATTAATAAACTCTGGGCAAAAAATTTAAAAAATAAGTCTATAGTCACAAGTATGGGCGTTCTAACTTTTGACTTCAGCCACATGCTGTTTAACTAATATTCAACTATTCTGAAGACAAAACAAAATGACAGACTCCCAAGAACCAACATGTATTTTTAAAGCAAACTCCATTTTACTTTGGAAAAAAATTTTAACATTCTTTAAAGTTACAAATCCTGGCTTAATCCTTATCCAAAAAATTCACCGAAGTCTACTTCATTTTAATCTTAGATTTGTAAATTATTCCAGATTTTCCAAATTGTTTTATGAGAAGGAAAGTAAAATAAGGGCCTCTCATGACTCAGATAAAAAATCTCTATCTTTTGATGTCTACGGCAGAGTTTTTTCTTGCATTAACATTTTAAAATATGAAAAGTTAACATTTTATATTTCTGCTTTGTAACTACTATAAAAATACATATAGCAGGTCTCAAAAATAAAAATAAAATGTGTGGTCTCACAATTCTATCGTTTACTGTAGGTAATTAAAAACATATTAATTAAACAGCTGACAGCACTGTCACAAGTCCAGTGATGTTTTGCCCAATAAACAGAAATCCTCGTTACTGACAGACACCATGAAGATGTCCCCAACTAGTAACTTACTGATTCATTTGGCAACCCCATGTGTGACATCAACTGTATCTTGCCAACAAGAAGAAGAGCAGAATCACAAACAGCCATGATTAAAGTCTCAAATACTCCCAGAGATACTAATAATGCAAAGAGGAGAGTAAAGATCTAATAGTCAAAGGGACAAGGACTCAGTCTCTCTAAATAAACAGGCGATAGTAACTGACGCTTCGATGACTGCAAATGCTTTTCCTTCACTTAAACTTTGCATATAAATTCTCAAAATTTATGCTAAGTTAAAAATGGCTCAAAATTCTTCCTAAGCATTTAGGGGAAAAATTCCAAGGGCCATCATCACTGACTTGCTATTTTCATTCAATTTGGAACTGATTTTATACTAAATACGAAAATACATGCTGGTGTGTCTGTGGAAGGAGGGGTAATCCCAATATTTATGACAGGGCCATGCGACAGTTCATCCAGTATAATAGTGATTCCTTAATTAATGACACACAAGTTATATCGCTATTTGCAGGAATACATAAAATTATTTAAACAAAGTTATTTTGTTTTTAAATTTTATTTTTATATTATATAAGAAAATTGACCTTTTTAGGATAGGGTTTCATGAATTTTAACTTGCATAGATTCATGGAGCCATCACCATAATCAGGGTACAGATCAGTTCCATCACCTTCAAAAATCCCTCTTTACATCTTTATAGTCATTCAAAGCAAAATTAATTTAATTTACATTATTTTAATGCTTTTTCCCACAAAAGAGTAAAACAAAGAGTAAACCAAAACAATCCCTCCAAACATCTGGGAATCACTGACCCAGGGATTCAAAAAACACAGTTTTTTGTGCTCAGTTCCTTTTGTCAGTCCTCAGGAAAAGAAGAATTCACACAAAGTATGTGCCCTGCTCTAAAGGCACTGCTCTCTGATTAGGAATCTAGTGGTTCCTGTTCCACAACAGCCAGATGTTCTCTGTTCTGTGTTTATGGCCTCTGGCCAAACCCAGAGCCCCAATCCAGGAAGGACTTAATATACCTCTGCTTGCTCCCAGCCCAAGACATGGCTTAAGACCTCAGTGAAACAGCTGGAGAAGAGCTGAACAAGGAGGCCTAAAATAGGGGGTTGTCAGCAGAAAAGAGGTGGCAATACATTTCAGAGGATGGAAATAAGAAGTGAAAGGTAGAAGAAACGAGGGATAGTAGAGGTAAGGGAGAAAGAGGGATGACAGTAGAAAATGAGAGTGAAAAGGGGGTTGAAAAACTGGACAGTTAAAGCAAGTTCAACCAAAGAACTGTATCACTGAAGCTAAGCGACCCCACCCTCAAGCTCTCTCTCCTGAGGATAAATTATTTAAAGTAGAATTTCTAGGTCAAAGACTATACCTATTTCACCTACCCAAAGCAATCTACAGATTCAAAGCAATCCCTATCAAACTAACACTGGCATTTTTCACAGAACTAGAACAAAAAATTTCACAATCTGTATGGAAACACAAAAGACCCTGAATAGCCAAAGCAATCTTGAGAATGAAAAACGGAGCTGGAGGAATCAGGCTCCCTGACTTCAGACTATACTACAAAGCTACAGTAATCAAGACAGTATGGTACTGGCACAAAAACAGAAAGATAGCTCAATGGAACAGGATAGAAAGCCCTGAGATAAACCCCACACATATGGTCACCTTATCTTTGATAAAGGAGGAAGAATGCATAGTGGAGAAAGGACAGCCTCTTCAATAAGTGGTGCTGGGAAAACTGGACAGGTACATGTAATAGTATAAGATTAGATCACTCCCTAACACCATACACAAAAATAAGCTCAAAATGGATTAAAGACCTAAATGTAAGGCCAGAAACTATCAAACTCTTAGAGGAAAACATAGGCAGAACACTCTATGACACAAATCACAGCAAGATCCTTTTTGATCCACTTCCTAGAGAAATGGAAATAAAAACTAAAAAAAAACAAATGGGACCTAATGAAACTTCAAAGCTTTTGCACAGCAAAGGAAACCATAAACAAGACCAAAAGACAACCCTCAGAATGGGAGAAAGTATTTGCAAATGAAGTAACTGACAAAGGATTAATCTCCAAAATTTATACGCATCTCATGCAGTTCAATAACAAAAAAAACCAACAACCCAATCCAAAAATGGGCAGAAGACCTAAACAGACATTTCTCCAAAAACGATATACAGACTGCCAACAAACACATGAAAGAATACTCAACATCATTAATCATTAGAGAAATGCAAATCAAAACTACAATGAGATATCATCTCACACCAGTCAGAATGGCCATCATCAAAAAATAGCACCAACAAACACATGAAAGAATACTCAACATCATTAATCATTAGAGAAATGCAAATCAAAACTACAATGAGATATTATCTCACACCAGTCAGAATGGCCATCATCAAAAAATCTAGAAATGGCCATCATCAAAAAATGGCCATCATCAAAAAATCTAGAAACAATAAATGCTGGAGAGGGTGTGGAGAAAAGGGAACACTCTTGCACTGCTGGTGGGAATGTGAATTGGTACAGCCGCTATGGAGAACAGTATGGAGGTTCCTTTAAAAACTACAAATAGAACTACCATATGACCCAGCAATCCCACTACTGGGCATAAACCCTGAGAAAACCAAAATTCAAAAAGAGTCATGTACCACAATGTTCATTGCAGCTCTATTTACAATAGCCAGGAGATGGAAACAACCTAAGTGCCCATCATCGGATGAATGGATAAAGAAGATGTGGCACATATATACAATGGAATATTACTCAGCCATAAAAAGAAACGAAACTGAGCTATTTGTAATGAGGTGGATAGACCTAGAGTCTGTCATACAGAGTGAAGTAAGTCAGAAAAAGAAAGACAAATACCGTATGCTAACACATATATATGGAATTTAAGGGAAAAAAAAGTGTCATGAAGAACCTAGGGGTAAGACAGGAATAAAGACACAGACCTACTAGAGAATGGACTTGAGGATATGGGGAGCGGGAAGGGTAAGCTGTGACAAAGCAAGAGAGAGGCATGGACATATATACACTACCAAATGTAAGGTAGATTATTAGTGGGAAGCAGCCACATAGCACAGGGAGATCAGCTTGGTGCTTTGTGACCACCTGGAGGGTTGGGATAGGGAGGGTGGGAGGGAGGGAGACGCAAGAGGGAAGAGATATGGGAACATATGTATATGTATAACTGATTCACTTTGTTATAAAGCAGAAACTAACACACCATTGTAAAGTAATTATACTCCAATAAAGAAGTAAAAAAAAAAAAGACTATACCTATTTCACATTTGTTTAAAATTTATGAAGCTTATTTAATAAAGGAAAAACCCTTGAAAACTCCCTAATCCAATTCATTTTTGCTGAATTAGACTGCTGCAACTGATTCTTTTCCCGTAGTTGCACGGTGATCTATTTGAAATTCATTCTTATTTAAAAAATTATTAAAAACGCACAAACTACATAGACTGCTCCTTTGCTTTGGCCCCAATCCAATCCTGGTACTATCCTTGGCAAAAAGCAGGACAAAATATTTGTTATTAATAAGCAGCTTTTGCTCTTCCTAAACTGTAGGTGAAACTGACCCAAACCTGAAATAACAAGCACACCAGTCATTATCCTTCAACCTGTCATTTCCTCATGATGCAAGGACTTCTACTGTCCTGAAAAGGTCAAAAACACCATTCAAGTCATAAACTGTAAAGTTCAGTAACGTCGGATGTCCTCACATATGCATTCCTTTACATAAATATTTTTTGAATTACCAATAATAGCACTCTTATTTGTACTAAACAGCCAGGTGTAAAACAAATTCACTAATTTCTGCTCATGAATCCTTATTCTTACATATGTATTTATCAGCACATTAAATATTCCTGGAAGCACATATAAGAAACTTATCACATTGGCTGCGTGATAAAGAATTTGTTTGACTGGGAGCAAAAGGTAGAGGGATTTTTTTCACTGTGTTTTTGACCTTTCAAGTTCTAAATCATATAAATGCATTACTATTCAAAGAATAAACACCAAAAAATTTAAATAAAGAAGATCATTACTTCTGTAAGAAAACAGCTTTGTAGTTTCCATGATGCCAGGCAACAACAGAAGTGAAACCATATCAAAAGATACTGTTATAGGGCTTCCCTGGTGGCGCAGTGGTTGAGAGTCCGCCTGCCGATGCAGGGGACACGGGTTCGTGCCCCAATCCGGGAAGATCCCACATGCTGCGGAGTGGCTGGGCCCGTGAGCCATGGCCGCTGAGCCTGCACGTCTGGAGTCTGTGCTCCGCAACGGAAGAGGCCACAACAGTGAGAGAGAGGCCCGCGTACCGCAAAAAAAAAAAAAAAAAAAAAAGATACTGTTATATATCAAGCCACATGGAAGATGAGGCCAAGTACCACCATCCAAACAAAAGATGTATATGGGAGAGAACAGCTTCTCCAAAATCTTGAATAAAAGTTATACAAATAAAACAAAAAGCGCCTAGAAGGAATGCTTGGAGCTGGTTCTTTCTCTCAATGGTTGCAATGCCCAACTGAATATCTGCTGCTGTTTTCAAAATTCTGTTCACTCGTGTGTGTGTGTGTGTGTGTGTGTGTGTGTGTGCAAGAGAACAATGCAGCTGAGGTAACAGCTGAGGTCATAAGCAGCACAGTCTCTAAAGAGTACATTTCCTTGACCCAGACAACTCTCCGGACAATTCCAACCTGCAGAGCCAAACGGTAGAGGTGACCTCTCTGCAGGACAGTCCTCCACCCCTACGCACTGTCTCATGGTCCACCTGGAAATGGACAGCCACAGAGTACGACAATGGAACACCATAGTTTCAGAGTCAAGATGGGAGCAACAAAACAGGCACTGTTCCTGCTCAGAAGCATGAATGTTATCCAAACCCAATGACACGCTTAGAAGGGAGAGAAAGAAGTATTCATCTGCCGTGATACAAACCAGAGCAGGTCAGCGCACTGTTTCCAGTCCACAAGGAAAGAAGGACTTGCGCCAGAAGGCAAATCAACTGTCAATAAGCACACTTACAGCTCAACTGACAGTTTTTTCCATACCTAGACATTTTCAAGGAAGGAAGCAGCCTGTTCATTTACATTTTGGTATGAGCTCCTTATCTTTCTGCAAACTACTAACCAACAGTTCCCAGCCCAGCCCAGTGTGTGGACCACTTGGAGTATCACTGTAAATTATGATGAGTACAAATGACAGTAAGTTTTAGTGATATGTGGACCAAAAGAACAGGGAGGAAAATCCAGAAAATCCAAATACCAGTAATCTCAGCTAATGTGTGAATTAATAGCTATGATATCAGTTGATAAGGGCTTGAGATAAACCCCTTCCCAAAGACTTCAGATTACAAACCTTCTTTCTCCCAAAAGAATAAATAAGTAGGGCTTGGCACCCTAGTTGTAAAAAGTCACTGACCCTTATTTTAAAGCATAAAAGCTACAAGATAAGTACTCAGAAAATATATGATACCCAACTGATAAATCAGCTTGCTTTTTAAAAATAAATTTATTTATTTATTTATTTTTGGCTGCATTGGGTCTTCATTGCTGCACACAGGCTTTCTCTAGTTGCGGTGAGTGGGGGCTACTCTTTGTTGCGGTGCGCGAGCTTCCCATTGCAGTGGCTTCTCTTGTTGAGGAGCATGGGCTCTAGACGCATGGGCTTCTGTAGTTGTGGTTTGCAGGCTCTAGAGCGCAGGCTCAGGGGCATGTGGGATCTTCCCAGACCAGGGATTGAACCCGTGTCCCCTGCACTGGCAGGTGGATTCTTAACCACTGCACCACCAGGGAAGTCCCTAAATAAGCTTTCAACTGGATCCCAATCACATATTATTTAGTCTTTTTTTTTTTTAATATTCATTTATTTATTTGGCCGCATCGGGTCTTTGTTGAGGCGTGCGGGTTTTCTCTTCTGTAGTTGTGGCATGTGCTCAAGAGCGTGTACGCTCCAGAGGTTGTGGCACGTGGGTTCTCTAGTTGAGGCGCGCAAGCTCAGTAGTAGTGGCACATGGGCTTTGTTGCCACACGGCATGTGGGATCTTCGTTCCCGAAGCAGGGATTGAACCCGTGTCCCCTGCATTGGAAGGTGGATTCTTTACCACTAGACCACCAGGGAAGTCCCCAGTCTTTTATATTTTAAAAACTATTCTTCAGGTTAACCCTTTAAATAGCTTCTTGGCTTAGGATATTTTATAGACTATTTAAACAGTCCTCATAGAATTTAAACTCAGGAGTAAGTTTAATATTCCAAGTTGTTTAAAATGTTTTTAATTTGAAATTACTTGTTTAAAAATTACCAAATACGGAACCAACAGGTTGGAGGAGTAGGAGGACATGGAGTTCATCTCTCCACAAATGCATCACGAATACATCTACAGATGGAACAATTCTCACAGAACACCAGCTGAACGCTAACAGAAGACAATGGACACCAGAAGGGACAAGAAAGATCCCTGCATAACCAGGCAGGACGAAAGAATGAAGGGAAAAAGAGGAGGAGAGGAAGCGGGACAGGATCTGGAGGAGGAGCTGAAGCAGAGTAGCGGTTCCACATCTGGGGAAGCCCCCTCACCGACACACAAATCAGCTGGGAAAGAAGGAGAGCATCTGAGGCTGTCAGAGGAGGGTGAAACGGCTGGTCTGTGGCAGATAGGACAGAGTGAGACCTACACAGATGGTCCGTGCCCCAGCCCTGAGTGCCCCAGACTGGGACATGAGTCTGCCAGTGTACACAAGGGCTGAGAATTGGAACGTGGGGATTGGAGCAAACCCAGGGAGAAGACTACTGTTTGCTGTGAGAAGACAGCCTGAGGGGACGGGAGGGAGGAAATCTGCAACTGAAAATGCTTGTGGAGGAAACCCAGACTGCCATAGAAGCAAGGCGCCACTGTTGAGAGATGCACAGGGGGTGGAGCCTCCATTGAAGCCTCTCTCCCCCCACGCACCGGCCCCCTGCCCCGCCAGGCGCTATAAAAGCCCATCATGGCTGGCCTTCTCATGCTAGCTGCGAGGCACTAGGAAAGACTCCCACTAGGGCCGGATCTCTTGTGCCCGTGGCCGCCAGCTTTCCCATGCACCTGTTGCTGCTGGAGCCACTGTGACCCAGGCAGTTGTGTCACCTCCATGCCCTGTCTTCACTGGGGCACACCCGAGTGTTCCAGGGCAACCTCAGGAGCAGACTCCTGTGGGTGGCCCACACGAAGAGGTGGGGCTAAAACCAGAGATGAGCCCCAGGAGCAGGGCGACTAAGGAAGAGGAGAAAATATCTTTCTTTGCAGCCACACACTCTACAGATTAAATCCCCGCGATCGGCTTGGTAAACCCTGCATCTATGGAATATCTGAATGGACGAGTGTTCCCACAACTGAAACCAGTCTAGCTCTAGCAGCTGTGGGCTTTGGGGACTAGTACACAAAGGAGTGGTGCCAGGTCAGAGTCTGAGCTGCCCCCTCAGTGCCCACAGAGGGACCAGAGACTTACCTAGAGGTTGTGGAGGGCCTCCTGGGGAGGTGAAGGTTGGCTGTGACTCATGGTGCGGGCAAGGACACTGACAGCTGGGACCCCAGGAAAAAATAATTACCACTGTTTTTTTTATGTTTTGTTTTGTTGTTTTTTAAATTATTATTTGTTTTTATTTTTATTTAGTTTAAAAATTTTTTAATATATATATTTTTTCTACATTACTCCTTGGTCATTCTGTGTGTTTTTTTCTTCTTTCCTTTGTTCTGCTTTGTTTTTATCTTTTTTTTCCTTTGTTCTATTTGCTCTTATCTTTATTGTTTTTGTGTTTCTTTTGTTCTCTTTGTTTTTTCCTTCAGTTTGCATTCTGCTTTTCTTTTGTTTTTTATTTTTTGTGTTTGTTAGTTCTGTTTTTAATTGTTTGATTTTGTTTGGGGATTCTTTTGTTTGTCTGGGTGTTCTTTTGTTTTTTGCTTTCCCTGTTTTTCTTTCTTATTTTGTGCGTCTATGTGTTTGGTTATTTTCTTGGCTTCTTTGTTTGGTTTAGCTTTTACAATTTGTCTTAGGTTTTGTTTGCCTGTTTGTCTTCATTTGTTTTCTTCCCACCCTTTTTCCTTTCTTATTTTTCCCCTTTTTTGCCAAGCTGTGTAGCTTGTGGAGTCTTGGTTCCCAGGCTGGGGGCTGGGCCTGAGCCTCTGGGATGGGAGTGCCAAGTCCAGGATGCTGGAACACCAGAGAATTCCCAGCCCCAGGCAATATTAATCAGCGAGAGTTCTCCTGGAGGTATCCATCTCAACTCCAGGACCTGGCTCCACCCAACTACCTGCAGGCTCCAGTGCTGAACTCCCCACACCAAACAACAAGCAAGACAGGAACACAAACCCACCCATCAGCAGACAGACAGCCTAAAGTCGTACTAAGCCTACAGACACTCCAAAACACACCACCAGACGTGACACTTCCTGTCAGAGGGAAAAGATCCAGCTCCACCCACCAAAATGCAAGCACTGGTCCCTCCCACCAGGAAGCCTACACAAGCCACTGGACCAACCTCACTCACCAAGGGGAGACACCAGAAGCAAGAGGAACTACGAACCAGCAGCCTGCAGAAAGAAGATCTCAAACACAGTAAGTTAGACAAAATGAGAAGACAGAGAAATATGCTGCAGATGAAGGACCAAGGTAAAAACCCACAAGACCAAATGAATAAAGAGGAAATAGGCAGTCTACCTGAAAAAGAATTCAGAGTGATGATAGTAAAGATGATCCAAAATCTCAGAAATAGAATGGAGAAAATACAAGAAATGTTTAACAAGTACCTAGGAAAACTAAAGAACAAAGAGTGATGAACAACACAATAACTGAAATTAAAACTAGAGGGAATCAATAGCAAAATAACTGAGGCAGAAGAACGGATAAGTGAGCTGGAAGATAGAATGGTGGAAGTAACTGCCACAGAGCAGAATAAAGAAAAGAGAATGAAAAGAATTGAGGACAGTCTCAGAGACTCTGGGACAACATTAAACACACCAACATTTGAATTATAGGGGCCCCAGAAGAAGAAGAGAAAGAGAAAGTCTGAGAAAATATTTGAAGAGATTAAAGTCGAAAAAATCCCTAACATGGGAAAGGAAATAGCCACTGAAGTCCAGGAAGCACAGAGAGTCCCATACAGGATAAACCTTAGGAGAAACACACCAAGACACATATTAATCAAACTAACAAAAATAAAATACAAAGAAAAAAATATTAAAAGCAGCAAGGGAAAAGCAACAAATAACATACAAGGGAATTCCCAAAAGGTTATCAGCTGATCTTTAACAGAAACACGGTAGGCCAGAAGGGAGTGGCAGCATATATTTAAAGTGATGAAAGGGGAAAACCTACAATCAAGATTACTCTACCCAGCAAGGCTCTCATTCAGATTTGACAGAGAAATCAAAAACTTTGCAGACAAGCAAAAGCTAAGAGAATTCAGCACCACCAGACCAGCTTTGCAACAAATGCTAAAAGAACTTCTCTAGGCAGGAAACACAAGAGAAGAAAACGACTTACAAAAACAAACCCACAAACGTTAAGAAAATGGTAATAGGAACATACATACTGATAATTACCTTAAATGTAAATGGATTAAATGCTCCAAAGAGAAGACACAGACTGGCTAAATGGATACAAAAACAAGACCCGTATATATGTTGTCTACAAGAGACCCACTTTAGACCTAGGGACACATACAGACTGAAAGTGAGGAAATGGAAAAAGATACTCCATGCAAATGGAAATCAAAAGAAAGCTGGAGTAGTAATACTCATATCAGACAAAATAAACTTCAAAATAAAGACCGTCACAAGAGACAAGGAAGGACACTACGTAATGATCAAGGGATCAATCCAATAAGAAGACATAACAATTGTAAATATTTATACACCCAACATAGGAGCACCTCAATACATAAGGCAAATGCTAACAGCCATAAAAGGGGAAACCGAAAGTAACACAATAATACTGGGGGACTTTAACACTCCACTTACACCAATGGACAGATCATCCAGACAGAAAATTAATAAGGAAACACAAGGCTTAAATGACACATTAGACCAGATAGATTCAGTTGATATTTATAGGACATTCCATCCGAAAGCAGAATACACTTTCTTCTCAAGTGCACACGGAGCATTCTCCAGGATAGATCACATCTAGGGTCACAAATCAAGCCTCGGTAAAGTTAAGAAAACTGAAATCGTATCAAGCATCTTTTCCAACCACAACACTATGAGATTAGAAAGCAATTACAGGGGAAGAAAAAAATGTAAAAAACACAAACACATGGAGGCTAAACAATACACTACTAAATAAGCAAGAGATCACTGAAGAAATCAAAGAGAAAATGAAAAAATACCTAGAAACAAATGACAACAAAAACATGATGACCCAAAACCTATGGGATGCAGCAAAAGTAGTTCTAAGAGGGCAGTTTATAGCTATACAATCCTACCTTAAGAAACAAGAAAAATCTCAAATAAACAATCTAATCTTACACCTAAAGGAACTAGAGAAAGAAGAACAAACAAAATCCAAAGTTAGTAGAAAGAAAGAAATCATAAAGATTAGAACAGAAAGAAATGAAATAGAAATGAAAAAAAACAATAGCAAAGATCAATAAAGCTAAAGTCTGGTTCTTTGAGAAGATAAACAAAATTGATAAACATTTAGCCGGATTCAATCAAGAGAAAAAGGGAGAGGACTCAAATCAATAAAATTAGAAATGAAAAAGGAGAAATTACAACTCACACTGCAGGAATACAAAGGATCATAAGAGACTACTACAAGCAACTATATGCCAATAAAATGGACAGCCTGGAAGAAATGAACAAATTCTTAGAAAGGTGTAAACCTTCCATGACTGAACCAGGAAGAACTAGAAAATATGAACACACCAATGACAAGTAATGAAATTGAAACTGGAAGATTAAAAATCTTCCAACAAACAGAACTCCAGGACCAGATAGCTTCACAGGCATATTCTATCAAACAGAAAAGAGCTAACACCTATCCTTCTCAAACTCTTCCAAAACACAGCAGAGGGAGGAACACTCCCAAAATCACTCTATGAGGCCACCATCACCCTGATACCAAAACCAGACAAAGATATCACAAAAAAAGAAAATAACAGGCCAATATCACTGATGAACATAGACACAAAAATCCTCAACAAAATACCAGTAAACCGAATCCAACAACACACTAAAAGGATCATACACCACGATCAAGTGGGATTTACCCCAGGGATGCAAGGATTCTTCAATATATGCAAATCAATCAATGTGATATACCATATTAACAAACTGAAGAATAAAAACCATATGATCGGGCTTCCCTGGTGGCGCAGAGGTTGAGAGTCCGCCTGCCGATGCAGAGGACACGGGTTCGTGCCCCGGTCCGGGAAGATCCCACATGCCGCGGAGTGACTGGGCCCGTGAACGATGGCCGCTGAGCCTGCGCGTCTGGAGCCTGTGCCCCACAATGGGAAAGGCCACAACAGTGAGAGGCCCACATACCACAAAAAAAAAAAAACAAAACCATATGATCATCTCAATAGATGCAGAAAAAGCTTTTGACAAAATTCAACACCCATTTATGATAAAAACTCTCCAGAAAGTGGGCACAGAGGCAACCTACCTCAACATAATAAAGGCCATATATGACAAACCCACAGGAAACATTATTCTCAATGGTGAAAAAGTGAAAGCATTTCCTCTAAAGTCAGGAACAAGACGAGAGTGCCTACTCTCACCACTATTATTCAACATAGTTTTGGAAGTCCTAGCTCTGGCAATCAAAGAAAAAGAAATAAAAGGAGTCCAAAATGGCAAAGAAGAAGTAAAACTGTCACTGTTTGCAGATGATGTGATACTGTACATAGAAAGTCCTAAAGATGCCACCAGAAAACTACTAGAGCTAATCAATGAATTTAGTAGAGTCGCAGGGTACAAAATTAATGCACAGAAATCTCTTGCATTCCTATACACTAACGATGAAAAATCTGAAAGAGAAATTAAGGAAATACTCCCATTTACAATTGCAAGAAAAAGAATAAAATACCTAGGAATAAACCTACCTAAGGAGGCAAAAGACCTGTACGCAGAAAGCTATAAGATACTGATGAAAGAAATCAGAGAGGACACAAACAGATGGAGAGATATACCGTGTTCTTGGATCGGAAGAATCAATATTGTGAAAATGACTCTACTACTCAAAGCAATCTACAGATTCAATGCAATCCCTATCAAATTACCAATGGCATTATTCACAGAACTAGAACAAAAAATTTTACAATTTGTATGGAAACACAAAAGACCTCAAATAGTAAAAGCAATCTTGAGGAAAAAAAAAACAGAGCTGGAGGAATCAGGCTCCCTGACTTCAGACTCTACTACAGGGCTACAGTAATCAAGAGAGTATGGTATTGGCACAAAAACAGGAATATAGATGAATGGAACAGGATAGAAAGCCCATAGATAAACCCACGCACACTATGGTCACCTTATCTATGACAAAGGACTCCAGAATATACAATGGAGCAAAGACAGCCTCTTCAATAAATGGTGCTGGGAAAACTGGACAGCTACATGCAAAAGAATGAAATTAGAATACTGCCTAACACCGTACACAAAAATAAACTCAAAATGGATTCAAGACCTAAGGCCAGACACTATAAAACTGAGAATGGGAGAAAATATTTGCAAACGAAGCAAGTGACAGAAGATTAATCTGCAAAATATACAGCTCATGCAGCTTAATATCAAAAAAACAAACAACCCAATCAAAAAATGGGTGGAAGACCTAAACAGACATTTCTCTAAAGAAGGCATGCAGATGGCCAACAAACACATGAAAAGATGCTCAACATCACTAATTATCAGAGGAATGCACATCAAAACTACAATGACGTATCACCTCACACCAGTCAGAATGGCCAGCATCACAAAATCTACAAACAATAAATGCTGGTGTGGAGAAAAGTGAACCCTCTTGTACTTTTGGTGGGAATGTAAATTGATACTGCCACTATGAATAGTATGGTGGTTCCTTAAAAACTAAAAATAGAACTTACATGTGACCCAGCAATCCCACTACTGGGCATATATCCAAAGAAAACCATAACTGAAAAAGACACATGCACCCCAATGTTCACTGCAGCACTGTTTACAATAGCCAGGACATGGAAACAACCTAAATGTCCATCAACAGAGGAATGGATAAAGAACATGTGGTACATATATACAATGGAATATTACTCAGCCATACAAAGGAACGAAATTGGGTCATTTGTAGAGACGTGGACAGACCTAGAGACTGTCATACAGAGTGAAGTAAGTCAGAAAAATAAATATCATATATTAATACATATATGTGGAATCTGAAAAAATTGTTGTAGACGATCTTACTTACAAAGCAGAAATAGTCACAGATGTGGAGAACAAACGTATGGAAACAGAGGGGGAAAGGGGGTGTGCGATGACCTGGGAGGTAGGATTGACATATATACACTATTGATACTATGTATAGAATAGAAAAGAAAATAAAATAGATGGCAGAGAAAAAAAATTACCAAGTACAAACTTTATGGTTTTTAATGATTCCACTAACTGACATCAATCTTCATCCCTCATTTACTTGTTCCTACGGTGCTGCTTCCTATTTGTCCTCCAATCCTGCTGATTCTAGAAGCACAGGAAGAATACCTTGTGCCTTTAAAAGGCTTAAGAGCAGTGCATATTACTTTCCACATAATTGTTTGCATTTTTTTTGCATGACCCACATTCAGAAAACAGTCTGAATACAATAAAATATAAAAACAGCTGATGCTTTTTGTTCTTAGCATGACCAGTGAATTCTCCAATGTCTGAGAACTGTGGCTCACCTCATTAATTTCCTCTCATCAGCAAAAAATATACTCAAGATGAGCAGCTCCTTTTATGTTGAGATAAAGTTATGAGGGCTCAAAAAGGAAAAGCCAAAGAAGCCTACTTCTCTTAATCCTTTTAGCACTATCTCTAAAAATTCAATTATGAAATCTTATTTGGAGTTTGAAAACAGCCACTTGCTATGTAAAATCAAATTTTAGATTAATTGGTATTAGGTTGTTTCTTTATTACTTTTGGGGAAAAAATACTTCTTTCATCGTGAACATATTCTGAGGCAGAGACAAAAGATTTTCCAAAGCATGTTTTTCAATAAATTTTTATACTTTTAAAATTTTACTTTTTCATTTACATGGAGTAAAAATCACTCCTTTTGGTGTACAGCTCTTTAAGTTTTACCAAATGCACTTAGCTGTGGAACTATCACCGTAATCAGGATAAAGAACAATTCTGTCACTCCAAAAAATGCCCTTGTGCTGTACCTTCGTAGTCATTCACCTTACTGCTAACTCCCTGACAACCACCCTCAGTAAACTGCAGTGCTTGAATTTAGACTGGATGCAGATGACAAAAATCTACAGGACAGATGTAAGAGCAAAGAGAAGACACTGCAATGAGCTCTCTCCATAGTCCTGCTCCTCCATCCTTCCTAAAACCTCAGTGGAAGGATATCACTGACCCAAAAGACAGCTGCTCTTTTTCCTTGTGGTTCCTTTTCTACAACTCATCATGAAAGACTATTAATAAATTATATTCTTTTTCTGCTCCAATCTCACCACCTTTCTGCTGTGAAACACTCCCTCAACCTGAATTCCTTGTGCACCAGTGACCACATCACAGATTTAATTATTAGCACAGATGGTGCCAATTAGTTTTCCCGTGAAGTGCTGAACTAGAAAGGATAATGGAAGCACTACAATCTTAGTGCACATGCAGAAATGGTCCCAGCTGGGGCCCACTGACAGAAGCATGGGGATAATCATGTCTTTACGTTTTCTGCAGCTCATCCTCCACCTTGTGCTCAAGCTGCCAGAGGAGAAACTTGATCTTCAGGCTCAGAACAGGCATATCTTATTAAAAAAATACACACACACACATATATGTATATATCTATATATATGTATGTATGAATGTGTGTGTAAAACATGGCATTTACATTCTTTCAATTGGAAGAGAAGGGCTTTCAACTAAAATATGTAAGATAAAAAGACGTTTTCTTACAAAGTAATCAACATTTAAAATCTTTCTCTCCCTTCCTTTCATGATTCTTAACATCTTTGAAAATAGTCCACTTTTAGTAACATTTATAACATAATGGGATTGGGAACACATTTTATGACCTAGGAAGAAATTACAGTAGTAATATTAACATCTTACATTTATAAGCACCTTGGAGTCTGCAAAAACACTCTCACGCGATTTCTAGTTTAACGGTCTTTAGAACACAGCCCCGTGGGGGACTACAAAAGACACTAAAGCCCCTTTGAACCTTTTAGGCTACAGACTAAAGTGGGAGGGGCGTGGAAGAAGGAAAACAGAAATAACGACAAAATAAAAGAGTAATTATGACATATAAAAATAACTAGAAAAATCGTTAACTGGTCAAATTGATACCATTTCACCAAATCCAATTAATACATCAAAATCTATGGCACTAAAAAATGATATTCAAACCTGGTTCAATCTTTGATACAGAATTACAGTGTAAAAAAAAACAGTGAAGGGTTTCTTGAAGTGAGATTCAACCTAGAGGACAAACACAACATTTTGGATTTGGGTACTGCTAATGCGGGAGAACTTTCCTAAAGGAGAGGGGTGATTAAGCAGGGTCCAGATGCTGAGAAACATGGATTTAAAGGCACTGTTTTAATTGAGGGGAAAAGCAAGAAGATAGGCATCAAAAATGACTACTGAAATGCTCTGCCTGTGAGTTGAGGTCTCCTTAGAGGGCAAGAGTGTAATTTTTCTTCTTTGTCTTTCCAGTGTAGACCAGCAACCCAGAAACAGCATGTTAAACGGAAATAAAACAAGTTATATGAAAGCACAGATGGAAAGCTGAAAGAACAGGTCCTTAAGAACAACTATTCTGACAGTTTTGTATTTCTGGAAGAAGAAATAAACTATAAGGATTGGCAGGCATAAAGAACTGGGACCTAACCAACAGGACTGCAGGAACCAAAAAGACAAGGTGGATTGGAGGACAATGGAAAAGAGGTCGTGGCAGACTCCAGCTTTTGGACCCTTGTGGAAAGAGCAGAGAAACCTGGCGGCTACTGGGACCACTGAGACACAGGAGGGCGCAGGTGTGGCCCAGGGCAGAGGACAGCCAATGCTGTCTACACCCGCAGGGTCAGCCTCCTCAGGCATAAACCCACTTCAACCTCCTCATACCCACATGCGGCACCTACTCCCTAGTAAGGAAAGGAGGGGAGATACGGTAGATTCAATCTTCAAGCTATTCATTTTCATGTATCACTGGGAATAGCCAAGTAGAGTTGACATTAATGAGGGGAAATGAATATTGCAGTCCTGCCTCTGAGCATGTTGAAACGGACCACTTTACAATGAAATGTACATGCAATGTAAAGTTTTCCTCATGAGCTCTGAGCCCTCCACCCATTACCCCTATACCCCAATTCATGCTCTTCACTCTCCCTAAGCAAACCCACATGGCCTGTGACCACACCATTCCCAAGTCACTCCTCCCTCTGGAGCTGCCCCAATGTCCCACTCTTCCTTCAAAAGAGGTCCCCTGCCATACAAGGCCTCCCCAAATGTATTCCCCTTGGATTGGTACTTCTCAACATCCCATCCAATACTATAAAGAGTGGAGATTTCTTATGTTCTTAAAGTCTACTCTCAATTTTCTGAAGCACAACTTGCTTTCCATCTTAGGAAAAAAAAATGAAACCAAAATGCTTTCTTATCTCCCATTCTCCAAAGGAATAAAAGAGAAAAGCAGAGAAAGGAGGCAAGTTTGACTGTGAACTGGTTTATGTATCAGAAAGGGAAGTTCAATGTCATGCAAAGAGGCAGTCAGCAGGTAAGTTCGAGTGGAAGCCAGTGCACTTAGCAGGTCTGTGGCTGAAGGCGGGGCCCAGGCTAGGATGTAATAGGAGATATCAGAGGGAGCAGGTACTTGACAGGAGGCTTTGAAAGCGCCAACTGGGAGGAGACCTGAGTGACAGTCCTCAAAGACGAATAACCCAAGTCATTTTCTTTGTGGATATCTGGTGTATTTACGTTTGAATATGGATATACAGGATGTTCTGCAATTTTACTTTAAATAAGGTAGAAATTATAACTTAAGAGTGTAGAGAAACTGTCAAGCTTTCTAATTCTTAATGCTTCCAAAATTCTTATCTGAAAACAACTTCATTCCGAGTATAAACTGATCTCTTTCAGAGACCTGCCTTTTCCTAAACTTTCCAGGATAAGAAACAGGTTATAACCACTGTTATCACCTTAAAAGAATGCAGAGTAAGAAAAAAAAAAAAAAAAGAATGTAGAGTAATTTGCAAAACTCGGATATCAACAAAGTCACATTTAAACAGATTATATACTAATCATCACTTTGAAGGGCACTGGGTCCTTCAACAAACCAATATTTCCCGTTAATTGACAAACTTAAAAGCCAGGCCCCTGGGCTTCCCTGGTGGCGCAGTGGTTGAGAGTCCGCCTGCCGATGCAGGGGACACGGATTCATGCCCTGGTCCGGGAAGATCTCACGTGCCGCGGAGCGGCTGGGCCCGTGAGCCATGGCCGCTGAGCCTGCGCGTCCGGAGCCTGTGCTCCGCAACGGGAGGGGCCCCGACAGTGAGAGGCCTGCGTACCGCAAAAAAAAAATAAAAATAAAAAAAGCCAGGCCCCTAATCCCCTATTCCCCGAGGACAGAAGCTCCTTTAGGCAGCTCACCTGGGTCAGTAATTCCTCAGTTAACCAAAAAAGTTAGCTAAAATGAGGATCCATTAAAAAAAAATGCCTAGGGCTTCCCTGGTGGCGCAGTGGGTGAGAATCTGCCTACTAATGCAGGGGACATGGGTTCGAGACCTGGTCTGGGAAGATTCCACATGCCGCGGAGCGACTAGGCCCGTGAGCCACGACTACTGAGCCTGCGCATCTGGAGCCTGTGCTCCGCAACGAGAGGCCGCGATAGTGAGAGACCCGCGCACCGCGATGAAGAGTGGCCCCCGCTTGCCACAACTAGAGAAAGCCCTCGCACAGAAACGAAGACCCAACACAGCCAAAAATAAATAAATAAATAAATAAATTAAAGTACCCTTAATTTAAAAAAAAAAAGAAAAAAGTGTATTTCACACCAAGGTCAAATTAAAAAAAAAAAAATGCCTATCTTTAATATTTTATTTTAACAAACATTTAAATGTATACATTTATTTGCAAATCTTTTAATGTGGAGCCAAGGCCTTTCCTTTGAGTAGGATCCAGTGATGGAGCTTCTCACTGTCTTCTAGGCATAAATAACACCCATGATACAATGTCAAAGATTCCCAGGTTTGTTTTCTTTAACAAAGAGTGAAAATTTAAAGACACTTGTGAAGCAATATAAAAACAGAATCTGGAAGCTGCCCATATTTTTTATGATTTTCCCTAATCTTTTATAATTGACTCATCTTTATCCATCTGATAGTAATTTGTCTTTATGGAGTCTTTCCAAAGGTTTTCACGGAAATGACGGCTTTCTCTATTTTAGCACACACATTTCATCAGTTTTCATTCCATTTAATTAAATTATGCCAATCACAGTAACGAGAATACCACACATAAACAGATTTGGGAACAAAGTGCTTCTTGGTAAGCACTTAACTCAGCGAGTGGACATCTTGCCCATGGCTCCCACCCAGCAAGCTGGGAGAGTCTATGCCAGTCAGAACTCTGTCAGGAGGGGATGGAGAGAGCTGGGGAAGGTTAGGAAAGAGGCCTTCTACTGCACTGTGATTTATCTCTCAGAGGATTCTCTCTGTGAGCACTTCTAAAGCCAGGGCTGTATCTTGGTAATGCCCGGCATATTGTAAGCACCCAATGAATACATATCCAATGAAAGAATTTACCTTGACTGTCTTTAATTATTCCCACACCATTAAGAGAACACAGAGCAATGTTTCATCAAACCGAAGAGGGGGGCAGCCCATAGAAAGATGAGAAAATTACCAAGATTATCACAGGAACTGATGAAGCAAAAGGAAGAAGGAAAATACCCAGTTCAATAATTCCATCCCAAGTACCCTAATCCAAAGGTCAAAAACCTTATTTACCTTCTTAGGAACCCAACACATGGTCCCACACTGGGAAGTGGAGAAGGTGAAGAGTTGGTTGTGGGTTCCTTCCTAGGCAAGTTTTTAAATTGAAATCTCTGAATTTAATCAGACCTTTCAACCAGGTGAAGAGACTTTTATGAGAACAGATCTTTTTTTCTGAGACAACAACAATTACTAACAAATACTGAATACTTCATGTTGCCAAGCACTGTGGTAAGCATACCACGTGCACTTATTCAGTATCTGCATACCAGTTGTACTGAATTGTTCAACGTCGTTCAAAGACACATAGCCTGTCAAACTGGAATCAGGATTTGAATCCAGTGCCCATGTTCTTAATCACTTTACCATACTGCCTAATTCAGTTCACCTTTTCTTATAAATAACATAATTTTCATATTTTGCCATAGGGGTTTTGTTAGCGTACTTCCCAAAGGTAGAGCAGAATCTTTATTTAAAAAGTTGAAGTTAATTCTCAAATAGCTAACACTAACTGTATGTTCACTGAAGAAAAAAAACAACTATATGTGACTCATTCATTCATTAACATTTAACAAGCGATTGCTTAATCACTTGAAAACGAAGAGTTAAAGTAATTCAATGGCCACTTCTCAGTTATTGAGTATTATTACGTGCTTGTCCTTGCCCCTGCTCTCAGGAAGCTCAGTCTGGTGGAAGACATACATGACTGCCGTACAGTTTTAGTAAATGCTAATAGCAACTTGTAGGAAGGGCTCCGGCATGTCCAAGGGTGAGATGGGGCAGCAGGGGAGGTGAAGGGGAAAAGGAGGTTATAAAGAACCTGATATTTAACTTGGGCATTTCTTCTGGAAGCAGAGGAGAAATGTGATCAGAATTCCATTTTAGAATAACCACTCCAGAAGTAGAGAGCACGAGGCAGGGGAGGGAAAGCATGAAAACCAGATGGCTGGTGAGGATCTGCTGTAAAAGTCCAGGTAAGAGGCGTGGAAGGTATATCTGAAATGAGTGAACTGTATGGTTATGTGACTTATAGCTCCAAAAGCTGTTAAAAAATAAGTCTAGATGAGAAATGCTGAGAGCCTAAACTCCAACCATGCCAATGGTAACAGGGAAGAGAAACTCAACAGATATTCAGAAGTCAGAATCAGCCAGACTTGATGCATGATGGATGGGTGGGAGGGAGGGCTGAACTCAGATGTGGGAACAAGACCAGGAAGAGAGAAGAAAAATGGAATCATATCACGGGATGGAAACAGGCACCTAAGAGAAGGCAATGAATACTTAAGTAAGAAACTTCAGCACAAACAAAACCAATTCAGTGTTATTATGAAGAACCAAGCCCATGGAAATGCATGAATGAGCTGATGGAGACATGAGTCAACTGCTAAAGGATTAACTCATTAACAACGGTGGTACTGTGAAGTCATCACTTTTTCACCTCCTCCTCTGTGTCAGACCTGGTTACATCACTTCTTGTGTACAATACCAATGCTCTCATTTTACATCTAAGGAAACCAGGGTGTGCAGAGATTAAGGGGAAGAGCTGAAATTCTAATTCATCTACCTCCTGACTCTGACACCCCAAGCTACTACCATGCTGCTATACTGCCTGCTTAACAAATGATGATAGAATGATAATAAAGATAACAAAAGCTTCATTCTGCCATTGCAGAGATGGTTAGAACTGCTGCTCACATCCACTGCACCTTGACCAAGTGCCCAGCTCTGTGTTTGGCATTTTACATGTACAGTATCTTGCCTTGTAAGAGTGATAACAAGACCTGCAATTTGTTCAGCACCTGCTCCATGCCAGACACTTGTGATTAGGGTTACACGTGTGTCATTTCTACTACACTCCTCAGAGCATCCCTGGAAAGGATGCTGCACTGGGCTCAATACGCAGTCAAGGAGACGAGCTTACAAGACAAGGTGACTGGCCCAGGGCCACAGTGCATTAAGAGGCAGTACAGAAATAGAATCTCGATAGTTTGAAATATCTATATGTACATACAAATACAGAGGTAAATCAATCAAGAGACAGAGAGCAAGCACATATACGGCAGAATGTTCAAAATCAGTGACTCCTAATAAAGGGATATATAGGGATTATCTGTATTATGCTTGCAACTTTTCTTTAAGTATGAAACAAATTTTTTTTTAAATAGGAAAATAAAGCCTGTGAGTCGGGGCACAAAAGAACCCTAAAGGTTCAGTCCACTCTCAGAAGACACCTTTAGTCATTACTAAGAGATGAGAATCAACTGTTTCTGAGCAGCACTAGACAGAAAATTACCTAACTTACGTTCTTTTGTAAAATAAACTGCAATTCAGTGATATTTTTAAAACTACCAATTAAACATGCATGGTGCAGACTGGCTTGCTGGTCACCAGAACCTAACCATCAGAAATGCAGTGCAACTTCTAGGTGAGTTAATTCATTTTCACCCTAGAAAAAGAACAGCATTTAGTAGGTGAATTGTTAGCATTCAATATGTTTGCTGCGTCTTGCCAAGTGTAAAATTAGAAGAAAACTGTGAATGCATTTAACGCTAAATGAAAGATTATCAAACATTTGATATTTAGAGGATTTTAGGCCATTTCTATCTTTTAGGAAATGGAGATCTTTGTGTAATTCTGCATTTAACATAGTGATCCTTTCCTTGAAATGACATCAAAGAAGTGAGCTAAATTTGTCTCAGAAGTGAAGATAATGATGATTATTTAAGAGAAACTATTTAGATACTGACTTAATGTTGTGGGCTGAATTTTATGAAATTCCCAATATTTGACTATTTTTAACCCAGAAAATGGCATTTCATATGATTCTATCATATGGTTTCACATACTGGTAGGCTATTCTCTTGGTCAGTCTGTAATAAATTTCTGCAACTATTATACAAATAAAAGTAGTGTTTAAGTCTCATGAGTTTTTAAAGGAAACACTAGATGGCAGTAAATACACAAAAGTTGTAACATGACACTGAGTTACCAACATAAAATAATGATCGTTTTGTCTTTTATTCAATTTTACATTGCATACTCAATCAAGCTTTTAAAAAAAATCTAAAATTTTCTTTTTAATTAAAAAAAATCCTGGGACTTCCCTGGTGGCACAGTGGTTAAGAATCTGCCTGCCAATGCAGGGGACAGGGGTTTGAGCCCTGGTCAGGGAAGATCCCACATGCCGTGGAGCAACTAAGCCCGTGTGCCACAACTACTAAGCCTGCGCTCTAGAGCCCGTGAGCCACAACTACTGAGCCCGCGTGCCACAACTACTGAGCCCACGTGCCACAACTACTGAAACCCACACGCCTAGAGCCTGTGCTCCACAACAAGAGAAGCCACCACAATGAGAAGCCTGCGCTCTGCAACAAAGAGTAGACCCCACTCATCGCAGCTAGAGAAAGCCTGCGCGCAGCAACGAAGACCCAAGGCAACCAAAAAAATAAATAAAATTTAAAAAAAAAAACCCTAAGGTTTCTCCTCACAAGATTTTTAAATAGAGGCTTATTTCTGTTGTACTCTAAGGAACCAGTTTAGATAATGACAGTAAAACAGTTACTTTAATACTACATGAAGAGACTAAAAATGTAAGAGGAGGCATAAGGGTTAGCTCAGGGGAACAACAAAGTACACGTTAAAACTTGCAGACTAAGTGAATACATGAGGATTAGACCAGCAAAATCAGTCTGCAACACTTGAGGTTAGCCATTTACAGGACAGTCTTATGGGCCAGGAAATCTCCCACATTAATTAAGAAGCAGGGTGTGGCTATCTGATTAAGAGATCACCAATACAAAAGAAGACAGTGGTCTAATTAATGGGAATATTCAGGAAGACTGGGCCAGCCAAAAGTCTAGAGAAAGTGAAGACAAAATCAAGAAGTGGGCAGTACTGAAATCATCCAGCATTGCTCAGAAGTTGGCGATGGACACCAAGATCCGGCTCATGAAAGCGCTCTGCTCTGTTTGAAGGAAGGAATGGTTTTCAGGTATCCTGCGTCTCCTCAAGACTATTACACTCCTCCTGCTCTGCTTCTAAATTTACCAAGAAATCTTCTAACAACCAATTCCACTTCTACTTTTTTATTTATTTTTTTAAATTTATTTATTTAATTTATTTATTTTTGGCTGCATTGCGTCTTCGCTGCTGAGCCCGGGCTTTCTCCAGTTGCAGTGAGCGGGGGCTACTCTTCGTTGCAATGTGTGGGCTTCTCATTGCGATGGCTTCTCTTGTTGCGGAGCACAGGCTCTAGGCGCATGGGCTTCAGTAGCTGTGGCGTGCAGGCTCTAAAGCACAGGCTCAGTAATTGTGGCTTGCGGGCTCTAAAGCACAGGCTCAGTAGTTGTGGCGCACAGGCTTAGCTGCTCCGCGGCATGTGGGATCTTCCCGGACCAGGGCTCAAACCGGTGTCCCCTGCACTGGCAGGCGGATTCTTAACCACTGCACCACCAAGGAAACCCTCCACTTCTACTTTAACACCTACGGTTATAAGCACTGGAAAAGTCTCCTTATGGTAGATTAACTACCTGGTATTCTGGTCAGTCCCCTGTGAGTCTCATGATTAAGTGTAAGTCAGCCACAAAGCCTTATTAGCTCTGGATGTGCTGGCAAAGACAACTTCCAAGATCTGCAAAGTTAAGGGCCATATCTTAATAAATCAAGAAGATGCACTGTGAGCCTGGCCAGCTGGCCATCCCCTGTCTAAGGTACCTCTGTTTTGTTCTCTTACTGCCACAGGTAATAAATTGCCTTGCAAATCGCTCTCCAAAATCCTGTTCAACTCACAAAATTCAAAACAGACCTACTTTTATCTGCAAAGCCATTCTTTCCCTTCCTAGTTGCTGCTGTCTAAAATCATTCTCCAAACTGCATACTCTACGTACAGCTTCTATCATGAACACAGATTCCTATCAAATACACTAAAAGAGCAAACAGAGCAAAGGAGAATATATTTCTTCAGCCACCATTAGAAATGTACAAGTTCACAATTCCATTTCTTACGGTCAGCCCTAAGTCCAGAATCACTGCTCTATGATCCTACTAAATTCTACTTTGATAAATCTCCACTACTGCTCTATTTTTTGAGTATCTAAAAATGAACGATCACAATATTCCTGACAACTATAATCACTAGCAACAAAAAAATTCCTGCGAATTCTTCCATTTGCAAACTGGTTAGTGCTTAATTTTCAAGATGTTATGGTAATCTGTATTCAGAAACATGATAAACAAGACAAATATCTAAAAAGTACACAGACAGCCTACTTGTACTTGGTACATGAAATTATGAGTCTTCCTACACGTTACATTTTGGAGTTTCAGAGTGTTTTGCAATGAATCCCACACCTATTGCAAATGAGACTTAAGTCATGATCAAAAAGCATTTCTTAGGATTTATCTGCTTTAGAAAGTGGAAGTGACAGATTCCCTCACCCTCAAACAGACTGAAAAAAACCCCATTAGATCTATAGAATTCTATTTCAAATAGGATTTATGTCCCCAACGCTAGACAGGCCAGCACAAAGGCTGGAAAAATCAGTCCTGTTAGCACCACGGTGACTTTTTTGTAGTAGTCAATAACCAGGAATGGACAGCCTGGATCCTCATGTGTTCCTATTACCTGAGCCACTTTGCTTTCTTACCAGTAAATGCATGTCGCTAAACTGCCCATCACTGACAGCCAGGGACATCACTGCCTTAGAATAACACAGGCATCTGATGTAGAGACTATTTAAAACAGGTCTAAATGTTCACTTACCTCCACTGCTACTACGATCAAAATGAGGTCGGCTTTTGACTCTGGAAAGAGTGCATTCACTTGTGGTGACATTCCAATCAGAGCACAGTTAGTGACCACAGATATAACACTCATTGTTTCAAAAGCCAACTGAAAGAAAAAGAAAATGTGAAATTAAAGACCATAAGGACTGCTTCCATATTTCCTTATCCTTTTTCGTATTATCTAAAGTCTTTCCTTAGTTCTAAACATTCCAAGGACATGTACAACTTTTTCTCTATAATGCCATGATTTTCATTAGCTCAAAAAAGCCATACTGTTAGAGGTATTTCAGTTACTTTTGGGTTGAATATCCCAAACAGTATGTCTATCTTCCCAAATGGAGGTGGCCAGGGACCTGAATTGGGAACACATCCAAGAAAAATACACTATTAAAGTTACTTGACTCTATGCATAGCTAAAGGGAATCTAAACTAGGGCCGCCAGAGAGAATGTTTCACATTCAAAAACAGTTAGGTATGATTTCAAATAGAATTCATTTCGTGAAACGGTCCTTCTACTTTGACAGACCACATACCATATCTGGTTCAGCCATACCCAAAGCACCAGCGATAATGATCCCTTCCTAGCGGCATTTACCGAATCACCTGTAGGACTTCAGAAAAATACAGATGCCAGGCCCCACTGAGACCTACTAAGTAGATTGAACCAGGGTCCCATGAAGGAAACTGGTGTGTATTACTGAGTATGGACTATGGAAACATTGTGACCATCGTTCTTTCTTTTCTTTCCCTCTTTCTCTCTTTCTTTCTTTCTTTTTATGTACAGCACTTGGTGATCACTACTTAATAACAATGTCTAATTCTAAGAAATACAATTAACTATTAGAAATATAGAAGCAAAACAAAACACGATTGGATCCAAACTTAATAAAATCTTGTCCCAGGAAGAATATCTACCATCTTATAATATTTTAGAAATCCTTTGTGTAATCTTCTTATTTTTCCAGTTTTCTTTACAAAAAATCTACTCAGGACTTTACCTTAAAATAGCTTTAAATTTCTATTTATTGATTTATTATAAATTAGTTCAAAAATAAAATGTTATCAGTGTATAGGGAAGAGTCTCCTTGTCCCCTTTCTCCCCCTCGTCACCTCCTGTTCTCCCCATAAGATAATCACTATTATTAATTTCTTATGTATCTTTCCAGACACTGTATGCAAGTAAATATAAGCAAACCTGAACATATACTTTCTTACTCTTTTCTCAGCATAATACACATTGTCAAGCCCCTTGCTTTTGTCACTTAAAATGTCTTGGAGGATATTCCGTGTCAGTACTCAAAGATCTCCCTCATTCTTAAGTCGCAACGAAAGACTGAAGTCACAACTGCTTAAGTATTTCATTGCATCAATGTACCAAGGTTAATTTAACCATTTCCTTATTGCTTGCTATTACAAATAATGCTACAACTAGTAAACTTGCAAACATGTCATTTAAGAAGTGTGGAAGTGGGATAAGTTCCTGAAAGTGGACTAGTTGAGTCAAAGGTGCCACTGTGTTCATAATTTTGATAGATAAGACCAAGCTGAACTCCCCAGGGTTGACCAGTTCACTTTCCCATTGGCAGCACATGACAGTGTCTGGCTTCCTGCATTTTTAATACATTTCTAACTAAGCTTTTGGGTTTTTAAATATCACCTATACTGAGTTACGATTTACATAAAATAAATTGTACTCATTTATGGTATACACTTCATTAACTTTTGATAAGTGTATTTACCAGTGAAACCACCATCACAAATAGGATATTTCCATTTTCGCCAGAAGATTCCTGGCCCCAAGCAAACCACCCCTCACTTTATACCTGGCCCCAAGCAAACACTGATCTGTTTTTTTGTCACTATATATTAGTGACAAAAAGCAGAATGCAAACTGAAGGAAAAAGCAAAGAAAACAGGACACAAAAATGAGAAAAAAAATTATAAAAAAGATAAGAACAAATAGAACAAAGGAAAGAAAAAAAACAAGGAAAAAACAGAACAGCAAAAAAGTAACACAGAAATAGAAATATAAAAGAATTAAAAATATATTTAAAAATTTTTACACTAAATAAAAAGTAAAAACAAATTTAAAAAACAGAAGAAAGGAACAAAACATAAAAAAAGAGTAATAATTATATTTTCCTGGGGTCTCAGCTGTCAGTGTCCTTCTCCCCACCGTGAGTCACAGCCAACCTTCACCTCCCCAGGAGGCCCTCCAAAACCCCTAAGTCAGTCTCTGGTCCCTCTGTGGGCACTGTGGGGGCAGCTCAGACTCTGACCTGGCCCAACTCCCATGCGTACTAGTCCCCAAAGTCCACAGCAACTAGAGCTAGACTGATTTCAGTTATGGGAACACTCGTCCATTCAGATATTCCAGACACAGGGTTTACCAAGCCAATTGCAGGGATTTAATCTGCGGTTTGTGCAGCTGCATGGAAAGGTTTTTGTTCCTCTTCCTTAGTCGCCCCGCCCCTGGGGCTCATCTGTGGTTTTAGCCCCACCTCTGCACATGGGCCATCCACAGGGGTCTGCTCCTGAGACCGCCCTGGAGCACTCATGTCTGCCCCGGTGAGGACAGGACGTGGAGGTGGCACAGCTGCCTGGTTTGCAGGGGCCCTGCCGGCGACAAGTGTATGGGAAAGCTGGCAGCCATGGGTGTGAGAGATCTGGCCCTAGTGGGAGCCTTTCCTAGCACCTGGCAGCTGGTTCAAGAAGGTCAGCCCTGGTGGGGTCTTTTCCTAGCACCTGGCAGCAGGCATGAGAAGGTCCGCTCTGGTGGGGGCTTTTCCTAGCACTTGGCGGGGCAGGGGGCCAGCGCATGGGGAGAGAGAGGCTTCAATGGTGGTTCCACCCCCTGCGCGTCACTTAACAGTGGCGCCTTGCTTCTATGGCAGTCTGGGTTTCCTCCACAAGCATTCCCAGTTGTGGATTACCTCTCTCCCATCCCCTCTGGCTGTCTCCTCGCAGCCAACAGCAGTCCTCCTCCTGGGTTTGTTCTCCAATCCCCACGTTCCAGCTCTCAGCCCCCGTGTGCACTGGTGGACTCACGTCCCAGTCTGGGATGCACAGGGCTGTGGCACGGACAATCTGTGTAGATCTTACTCTGTTCTGTCTGCCACAGACCAGCCGTTTCATGCTCCTCTGAGAGCCTCAGATGATCCCCTTCTGTCCCAACTAATTTCCTCATCGGTGAGGGGGCTTCTCCAGATACAGGAACCTCTCCTCTACTTCAGCTCCTCCCCAAGTGCGCAGATCCCATCCTGCTTCCTCTCCTCTTCTTTTTCCCTTCTTTCTTTTGTCCTACCCAGTTATGTGGGGATCTTTCTTGTCCTTTCTAGTGTCCAAGGTCTTCTGCTAGTGTTCAGCCAGTGTTCTGTGAGAATCGTTCCATCTGTAGATGTATTTGTGATGCATTTGTGAAAAGAGATGAACTCCAAGTCCTCCTACTCCTCCACCATCTTGGTTTAGCAGCATACAGATTTTAACGTTGTATGTTATCAGTAATTTATTCCTTTTTTACTGCCGAGTAGTGCTCCATTTTATGAATATACCATAATTATTTTTTTTACCCATTTACCTATTGACAGCAAGTTGGGTTGTTCCCAGTTTTGGACTACTGTGAATAAAGTTACTATGGACACTCCTGTGCAGTCTTTGTATGGACATATTCTTTCATTTCCCCTGGATTTCTAAGAGCAGAAGTGCTGGGTGGCATGGTAGCTATATGTTGAACTTTTTTTACAAACTGCATTCTAGTTTTGTGACCATTATAGTACATCCTTATCAGCAATGTATGAGAGTTCCAGTTATTATATACCTCACTGCCAACACTTGGCATCATCTCTTCTTAATTTTAAAACAGGTATACAGTGCTATTGCATTGTGGTTTTCATGTGCATTTCCCTGGTAGCTAATTCTAAATATTTTCATGAGCTCATTGGCCATTTGTATATATTCTTTAGTGAAGCATTTCTTCAAATATTTTGTCCATGTTTTCATTTAATTGCATTATTATTGAGTTGGTGAGTCCTTCATATAATCTGAATACAAATTCTTTGGCAGACAAATGTATTGTCAACATTTTCTCCCATTCTGTGTCTTGCCGTTTTTCCTCTTAACTTCTGAAGAGCAAACTACCCCTTGACACACACACTTTGGAGACTTAATTATCCCAAAACTATTGGTGGACGGTCAATAATTTTCTCCACTGAACTGACATTTCACCTATATCATATACTGAATTTCTGAACTTTTAATCCTGCTCCATTGGTTTGATTGTCTAATGATGCACCAGCACTACACTACTTTAACAACTGAGGTTATATAACAAGCTTTAATATGTAGGAAGGAGTGTCCCTGCCCTTATTCTTTAGAGTTTTCTTGCTATTCTATTTCATTTATTTTTCCCTGTGAACTTGACAATAAGTTTCCCTAGTTAAAAGAAAAACTTCCATTAGGATAGTGCTACATTTATAAGCTCATTTGTAGATTAATTAATTTGTAAATTAATGGAGAACTGATATATTTAGAATACTGAGTCTTCCTACATTAGTTAGCTATTGCTGTGTAACAAACCATCCCAAACTCTCTGGCTTAAAACAACAACCATTTACTTAGCTCATGATTCTGCAGGTAGACAATTTAGGCTGTGCTCACCTATGCAATTTTTCTGGTCTAGCTGACCTTGACTGGGCTTGCTCATGTACCTGTGGTCAGCTAGTGGGTAAATTGGAGATATCATTGGCCTTACTATGCTAGTTAGAATTTCTAGTACTATATTCAGTAAAAGTAGTGACGGTGGACATTCTTGCATTGTTCTTAATCTTAGAAAGAAAGCATTCAATCTTTCACTAATAAGTATGGCGTTAGCTTTAAGTTTTTTTAAATAGATGCTCCTTATCAAGTTGAAGGTGACAGTATATTCTACTGTTGAGTAGAATGTTCTATAATATGGATTAGATTCATAATTTGATGGTGTTGTTGAGTTCATCAATAACCTTGATGATTTTTTATCCAGCATTCTGTCAATTGTTGAGAAACGGATGTTGAAGTCTCTAACTGTAATTGTGGATTTATCTATTTCTCCTTTTAGTTCTATGTTTTTAGTTCACATATTTTACAACCTTGTTGTTTGCTGAATATATAAGATTTCTACATCGTCTTGATAATTTGACCCTTTTATCATCAAAGAATGTTCCTTTCTGGTAAGTTTCTTTGCTCAGAAGTCTACTCTATATGATATTAATATAGCCACTCCTGCTTCCTTACAATTAATTTTTCCACATATATTTTTTCTATCCTTTTACTTTCAACCTGCTTAATCATGTTTAAATTGGGTTTCTTGTAGATGGCATATAGTTGAGTTATGCATTTTAATCCATTATGTCAATCTTTGTCTTTAACTCATGTCTTTAGACCCTTTACAGTTAATCAAAATATCGACTTAAGTCTGCCATTTCTTCATTTTCTGTGTTTTCATTTCTCTGTTTTCTTCTCCTTGTCTTTCTGTAGGTTACCTCAACATTTTTTTTTACTACATTTTGATTTAACTATGTTTTTGAGTGTATCTTTTAAACAATATAGCTTTTTAGAGGTTGTTCTATATATAGACATACACACACAAATATATATACTATATTTTATATGTGTGTGTATATATATGTATACATTCAGTCTACTTGTATCATTTAGTTTGAGTAAAATACAGAAATCTTACCTTCCTTTACCACTCCCCATTTATAATATAGTTGTCATAATATTTTTCCTACATATACTTAGAACCATTAAATAGTGCTGTATTTTTTGGTTTCAACTGTCAAACATAACTCTAAAGACTCAGGAGTAAAAGGAAAATATATTGTTTTTACTTGTGTTTTTGTTTACCATGTTTTTGCTTCCTGACATTGTCCCTTTATCATTTCCTCAGTTTACAGAACTTTTAGTCATTCTTTTAGGATAGGTCTGCTAGCAAAAAATTCTCTTACTTTTCCTTCATTTGAGAGTGTCTTGATTTCCCCTTCCTTCCCAAAGGATATTTTCTCTGAATATAGGATTCTGTATTGACAGTATTTTTTAGCCTTGGAAAATATTGTGCCACTTTCTTCTGGCCTTCATGATTTCTGATGAGAAACTGGCTGTCATTCTAATTGTTTTTCCCCTATAGGTAAGAGGTCATTTCTCTCAGTGCTTTCAAGAATATTTTTCCTTGTCTTTAGTTTTCAGATGTTTAATTATGATGTGTTTCGGCATGAACTTCTTTGTTTGGGGTTCACTTGGCTTCTTGAACCTATAGTTTTAGGTCTCTTGCCAAGTTTGAAAAGTTTTGGCCATTATTACTTCAAGTGCCTTTTCAGCCCTTCCTTCTTTCTCCTTTCCTTCTTGGACTCCAATAACAGGAATGTTAGATTTTGTTGTTGTTGTTATAGTCACACAGGTCTCTGAGGCTATATTTACTTCTTCAGTCTATTTTCTCTCTGTTGTTCAGATCAGGTAATTTCTATTTTTCTATTTTCCAGCTCCTGCTTCTTTCCTCTATCCCTTCCATTCTGCTATTGCACCCATTCACTGAGCTTTTTGTTTATTATATTTTCAACTTCTAAAATGTCCATTTGATTCTCCTTTGTGTCTATTTCTTTGCTGAGACGTTCTAATTCTATTTTTTCATCTGTGGTAGGTGTGTTTGTAATTGCTTGTTGAAGCATTCTTATCGTGACTGCTTTAAGATCTTTGTCCAGTATTTCCAACACGTGTGTGTCATCCTGGTGGTGGCATCTGCTGATTGCCATTTTTTTCATTCAGTTTGGTATCATCCTGGTTCTTGGTATAATGAGTGATTTTTTAATAAAAACCTTGATACTTTAGGTGTTATAAGACTCCAGATTTTGTATAACCTTTTGTTTTAGTTGGTTCCTCTGATACCACTCCAGCAGGGGACAATATCTTGTCACTAGCAGGTAGAGGCAGAAGTCCAGGTTCTCCACCTGGACACCACTGACACCCAAGGTGGGGAGTGGGGTCATTATTGCTGGAGAGGGGCAAGAGTTCTGGCTTCCCACTAGACTACCACTAATACCTCCCTTGATGGAGGGGTACAAGTCCCTCCTTTGTGCACTCATGTGGCCTCTTGGATGGTATTAAAAGTCTTGACTCTCCACTGGGCTTCCTCTGAGACCACCCTAGCAGGGATCTGAAAGGGAATCTCATTACTGCCAGGTAGGAGTGGAAGTCCAGGCTCCCCAGTAGAAGTCCAGTGTCAGTGATTTCTACTGACACTGCAGTGGGGAGGGCCTCATTAGTACCAGTGGCTGAGGCCCAGCTGACTACTCTCCAAGAAAACTGTCAAAGTTTCACAGCTGAAAGGAGTCATGGAGATTGTAGCTCATCCCCGCCCCCAACTTTAAAAACAAGAAAAGCATGGCCCGGAGAAAGTTAATGACCACCTGAAGTTACACAGCTAGTTTGTGGCATGGCAAGGATAAAATCCAGTTTTCCCAAATCTCTCCATAGAGCTTTTTTCTTTTAATCACAATACCTCATTTTGTTTTTAAAGAAATAATTTTTTATCAGATAATTACCTGCCATACACCAATACTGGCTGAAGGTTCTGAGAATGGGCGTTTGAAGACCCTGCACATTTTTAAGGCGTCTGAATTAACTTCAGTGAGATTATTTAGCACGGCGAAGGCAGCTGCCAGTGGGTAAACACAGGAGAAAAGGCTCACATAACCAAACTGCAGGAATAACTCCAAGTAATCATCAAAGGTGCCCTGAAAATGTAAAAAAGAAGAAAACAGGCATTGTTTTAATATCACTTAATAAGAACAGTCTTTTGCAATACTATGCAAGGCATGAGCATCTAACCAAAAAAAAAAACTCAGAGTTTCTCCCAATTCCTTCTTCTCAACAACAGAATTTACTTAAATTCAAAGACAAGTTTATATTAAAGTCTCTGAAATGCAGAATAAAAAAATGATTTAGCTGCTCATATCATGTCGAATCACTGGATTATTACCTTTCTCCCCCTAAGGTAAATAACAGCAAAGCTAAAGAAGTTTGCTCTTGACCAAGTAAAAAGAAATGATCCAGGATCATTAGAAATCTTACATGATGGTCCCTTCACATCATGGGTACCCCAGCATCTCAGCCCCTGACCCTCCATTAAAAAACTGATGGTGGTGATGCCAGCGAAACTGGCAGAGTAAGAACCTCCAGAAGTTTACATCTCCATAAAAGCAAACAACAAATGACAAAATTTGTCAAAAGCAACTTTTTCAGTACTCTGGAAATTAACTAAAGGCTTGCAGCATTCGGGGCAGAATTTAGTCAAGAATAACAGCTCAACCTTGTGGCATTTTAACTTACTCTAGTTTCATATCCTGCTCCCGAGTTCTGCAGCAGCCTCGAAAAATAATAGCATGCGTTCCTGTGCCAGAGCAAGGAGCGTGGGGACACAGATCTTTGAAAGCCTCATTCCCAAAGGGACATCATTATCTGACCTGGCTCTAGAAGACCCCACTCAAAAGGCTTGTCTCTATTTAACTGCACAGAGTCTTCCCAGCGCTAAAGGCTCCTCCCCCAGGGATGTTAATTGAATGCTTTAACATCAGTCTGCTTGAGGTAAAGGGTAGCAGCTGGGGCAAACAACAGACTAGCCAGGGAGCCCAAAAGAAAAGGCTGAAGAATGAGATATCCACAGGGGGTTTGCAAAGCTCCCACATTTTACTGGGAATTGAGAAGATGAGGCACATGCAGAAGATCACACATAAGCTTAGGAAAGATCTGAGAAAGGTCTAAGATCTCACCTCTGACTAACCCTGAAGCTCTGCACAAGCAGAAAGTGAACGCTAGGGCAGAATTTTAAACTTCCTGGCTTAGTATTGAAGGCATGCCCTAACACAATAACAAAGACCTAACAGACATGTATAAAACACTCAATCCAAGAGCAGAACACTCATTCTTCTCAAGTGTACATGGAACATTGTCCAGGATAGATAACATGTTAGGCCATAAAACACTTCTCAACAAATTTAAAAGGCTTAAAAATCATACAAAGTATCTTCTCTGACCACAATGGAATAAAACTGGAAATCAATTAACAGAAGGAAATTTCGGAAATTCACATACTATGTGAAAATTGAGCAACACACTCCTAAAAAAAACAATGAGTTAAAGAAGAAATCACAAGAAAAATTAGTAAATACTTTGAGGTGAATGAAACATACCAAAACTTAATAAGATACAGTGAAAGCAGTGCTCACAGGGAAATTTATGGCTGTAAATGCCTTTGTTAAAAAAGAAGAAAGATCTTAAAAAAACTGAAATTTTCATCTTAAGAAACCGGAAAAAGAAGAGTAATCTAAACCTAAAGCAAGCAGAAGGAAATAAATAATAAAGATTAGAGTGAAATAAATAAAATAGAGAATAGAAAAACAAAGAAGAGCAATAAAACCAGAATTCGGTTTTTTGAAATGATTGAGATCAACGAAAAATGACAAACCGTTACCTAAACTGTGCAAGAAACAAAGAAAGACTCAAATTACTAAAATCAGGAATGAAAGAAGGGACATTACTATTGACCTTTAAGTCAGTAAGGGGAAGGGGAAGAATTATAAGTAAGAAGAATTATGAACAATTTGAGACAGAAAGGAAGGGGCAGGGTGAAACCATTAAAAGACTGATACAACCATTAAGAGCAGGATACGACAAAAACTGGTTAGAACCTACTAGGCCCAAGATGGTGGAAAAGTCAACTTCCGTAGACCTTGAGCCTCATTATACACTCACTGTAATGCATTAGCATATGCTAAACAACACGCCCACAGGTGCCATGACAGTTCCAAGGCCGCCCATAAAAGGCCAAAAAGTGGGCAGTGCCCCAACTCCTGGAAATCCCTGCTGCTTCTCCAAGATAGCTACAACATTCCTCCCACTCATTAGCCCATGAAACTTCCCAGCCCATGAAAACTAACCATCACCACAACTCAGGGCTGCTCTTGCCTTCTGAGACAGCCTACACTCCTGTCTATGGCGTGTATATCTCTCTAAATAAACCTGCTTTCAGTTTACTATGGCTCCCTCTTGAATTCTTTCCTGTGTGAAGCCAAGGACCCTTACTTGGCAGCCTGCCCCAGGGACTCACTCGAGACCTGGGACATGACAACAATTATATGCCAAAAATAACATTAAATAACCTTGATGAAATGGGTAAATTCTTAGAATGACACAAACTATCAAAAGTGACTCGAGAAGAAACAGAACATCTAAACAGACCTAAAACAAGTAAAAAGATTGAGTTAGCAATCAAAAACTTTGCACAAAGAAAAACCCAGGCCCAGACAGTTCACCTGTGAATTCTCTCAAACACTAGAAGAAGAATTAATACTAATTCTTCAAAGTCTTCCAAAAAGAACAAGAGGAAGAAACACTTCCCAACTCATTCTGTGTAGCCAGTACAACCTCAATAGCAAAACCAAAGACTTCATAAGAAAAATACAGACCAACATCCCTGAATAAAGATATAAAAATCCTCAACAAAATACTAGCAAGGTGGACCCAGCAGCAGAGTAAAAGGATTTTACACTGTGATCAAGTGGGATTTACCCCAGGATTGTAAGATTGGTTCAACATATAAATATTAGTCAATGTGATACACCACATTAACAGTTTTATTGGTATACATGTATGCATGTATAAATATATTTAATTATCTCAATAGACACAGGAAAAACAAAGTACAACACCCTTTCATGATAAAAGCACTCAACAAATCATAGAGTAGTAAATCTTCCTGACCTTGGATTAAGCAATGGTTTCTCAGACACGACACCAAAGGCACAAGTTACAAAAAAGAGAGAAATTGGACGTCACCAAAATTTAAAACTTTTGTGGATCAAAGGACACCATCAAGAAAGTAAAAAGATAAACAACAGAATGGGAAGAAATATTTGCAAATCATATATCTGATAAGAAATTTATATTCAGAACACATGAAGAACTCTTGCAACTCAATAACAAAAGGGCAGATGACCCAATTTAAAAATGGGCAAAGAATGTGAATATATATTTCCCCAAAGAAGAGATACAAACGGCCAAAAATCACATGAAAAGATGAACAATATATTTAGGCATTAGGAAAATCCAAAGTAAACCCACAATGAAATACTACTTTACACCTACTAGGATAGCTATCATTTAAAAAAAAAAAAAAGTGAGGCTGTGGGAAAAAATGGGACCCCACTCGTGGCTAGTTGGAATACAGAATCACCACCACTTTTGAAAACAGTCTGGCAGTTCCTTAAAGTTAAACGTTGAGCTAACATACGACCTAGCATATGGCAACATGTGTTCATACAAAAACTTGTACAAAAATGTTCACAATAGCATTATTCATAATAGCCAAAAAGTGGAAACAATCCAAATGTCTACCAGCTGATTAATGGATACACAATACGTAGTGTATCCATACAATGGAATATTATTCAACCACAAAAAAAGGAATGGGGTACTGGCACATGGTACAGCGTGAATGAACGTTAAAAGCATTATGCTTAGAGAAAGAAGCCGGACACAAAAGGCCACCTATTATATGATTTCATTTATATGAAATGCAGAGAACAGGTAAATCCACAGAATGTAGATTAGTGATTGCCAGACTAGGGGAAGATGTTACTGCTACTGGGTATGGGGAGTTTGGGGGTCGATGATGAAAATGTTCTGGAATTAGATAGTGGTGATGATTGTACCACCTTGTGAATTTACTAAAATCCTCTAAATTGTACATTTTTAAATGGTTAATTTTATGGTATGTGAATTATTACCTCAACTTTTTAAAGAAGTTAAAAAAAAAAAGCTGTTAGTAACAAGGAAGCTCCCCAGAATAGCCCTAGTGGAAGTAGCAGACACATCAAAGAGGCAAAAAAGAAAAAGGAGTCCACAGAAGAAAAGGGGGAAACCAGGAAAGCATGACGAAATCCCTCTGAAACTATATTTAAAAACCTTTCTGATGTGCTTTAAAAGGTTTAGTCCAAAGGAAGAAAGGAGCAAAAGTCATTACATACCCTTGATTTGTAGGTAAGAGATATAAACGGTAAGAGGTGAGTTCCTTCGTGATCTTTAATAACTGGAAAAAGGCGCCTGCATTGAAATGGGATGCCTGGTCATTGGTGACTGTGACTTGTCACCTGAGTAACTCCTTGACTGGACCCAACGGCCTGCTGCTCACATCCTGATCCAAGAGGGGCTGGGCAGCACTCTATGTGGTGCAGTGATTGGGTGAGGGAGCCACAGGCACCCACTTCCAGCATCCTCAGGCGCTCTCATGATCAGCCAGTGCACATGCAACAACAGTTTCAGTTTAAGAAGATTATTCGTCATCATATTTTAAAGCAACATGAATATTTTAAATTAATAATTATAATTAGCATTACTGCATCTCAGAGTCAGTCTTGCACCGAGATAGGCATATTAGGCTCAGTAGCTGAGAGCTTTAGTATAAGTCAGATTCGACTTCTAGTTGGTTTCCTTTTTTATTTTATATTTTACTAAAATAGAAAACACTCAAACATAATTACAGAGTACTGGGGATGGCAGGAAGTGCTTCTTCCAGACGCTCTGGGTATTTGGATGAAGTGTGAACCCAGGGGTTTTGAGTGAGTTTCACTGGCTGTTTGCAAGGCCTGCCAAAGAGCAATGCCAAACACATGTGCTTTGGGAGCTGGCAGGTTGACGCTCAGCTGGGGGTTCAGTGGTGAGCAGTTTCTAAACAACTCTTTGGTTGCATTTGGCTCCAGAAAGAATGTCCTTATGTGTGCTGCAGCATACGGATGTGATTTTTAAATATGCCCAGCAATATGGCATCGATTTACTTCTCTGAAGAGTGAAGAAATCAACAGTGAAACTCTTAGCAATCAAGCCATTTTTACCCCAATTCGATCTTAAGAAATCCTGATAGCCTATGCTCAGCTTTCAAAATTGTGTTGTTTCAGCTCATGAAATAAAAGGGTGAGCCTCTGCAGAGATGTGTAGACAGTTTCTCTCAGATGTACCAGGTGCAGCCTCCAGAAGCCACGCAAAGGTCTTCCTGGCCTTTTTAGCATCCAGCACCCAGGGAGCCCCTCCCCCCCATTCTGTGTTCCCATCTCGCAAGCGGATTCAGAGTGTAGAATTTACATGGTAATTCTATCAGTACTTTCACACTTCTGAGCACCTTGGGGTCAGTCAATTCAGCAAACCAGGGACGTAATCCAACAGCAAGAAGGAAAAAAAATGCAATTTTAACAAAGTAAACAATCACATACTAAAAAACACATTAAACAAGACAATCTACCCCAATAGCTGCAAGTTAGAAAACACCAACTTACTAAGATGATTCTAAGAATGTATGAACACAAAGTTTCAGGCTCCAGGGGATCCATCCCACTGGCCCCTCGCACCATCCCTGGAGAAACATCACGTCTCAGAGTTCCGCATGATGAGTATGTGAGGAGGATAAAGTACAGGATGAGGGCAACAAGCAGCACACAGACAGCAGGGGCTGGGCTGCTCTTTTCCTAAAACTGTTCTTTATGCAGCATTACACTGAGCACCCGCTGAATGCCAGGCTCTGCATTAGCAACAGAGTTTTGCACGATAAATAACACAGGGACCCTATCCCAGTGACTGAGAAAGGAAAATTACTAGCAAATGGCACAAACCCTAAACAAAATATTAGCATATTCAACATAACAATGTAGATAAAAAAATACTGAACAAGTGAAGTTAATCATTTAAATGCAAACATGGTGTTCCATTAGGAAACTTACAAATATAAATGAAAATATTAAAGGAGATAAAATGATGATCACAACAGAAGCAAAAAACAATAATTTTTGATAAAATTCAACGTCATCCACAATAAAAACTCTTCCCAAATAAGGAAGAGGAAAAAAAAACATTCTTAAACTGATAAAAAGTCACCTACCAAAAACACGGAACAAACATAATACTCAACGGTTAGAAAAAAAAAAATCAGGAACAAGATAAAGATTCCTGTTATAACTACTTCTGTCCAAATTGTACTGAACATATTAGTGAGCCAAATAAATAAATAATAAAAAGTATAAGGACTGCAGGAAGAAACAAAATGGCCATTAGTGAGGTGGGTGGGGAAGGGAAGGACTGAGAGTTTGGGATTAGCAGACGCAAACTATTACATATAGGATGGATAAAGAAGGTCTTACTGTGTGGCATAGGGAACTATATTCAATACCCTGTGATAAACCATAATGGAAAAGAATATGAAAAAATATATATATATAACTGAATCACTTTGCTATACAGCAGAAATTAACACAACATTATAGATCAACTATACTTCAATAAAATAAAAATTAAAAAATAGCCTTTTTTGGGGCTTCCCTGGTGGCTCAGTGGTTGAGAGTCCGCCTGCCGTTGCAGGGGACACGGGTTTGTGCCCCGGTCCGGGAGGATCCCACATGCCGCCGAGTGGCTGGGCCCGTGAGCCATGGCCGCTGAGCCTGTGCGTCCGGAGGCTGTGCTCCACAACGGGAGAGGTCACAACAGTGAGAGGCCCGCATACTGCAAAAAAAAAAAAAAAATAGCCTTTTTTGGCCACATCACGCAGCGTGCAAGATCTTAGTTCTCCGACCAGGGATTGAATCCGTGCAGTGGAAGCACAGAGTCTTAACCACTGGACCACCAGGGAAATCCCTAGCCATTATTCATTTGTAGGTGAAATAACTGTCTACATAGAAAACCTAATAAAATCCAAAAAAATAGGAGAATTCAGCAGTTTCTGGATAAAAAATACAAAAACCAACAACATTCCTATATGCCAGCAACAAACGATTAGAAACTATTTATAAAGAGCTACCATTTATACGGAATAGGATAGTCTCAAAGAATCTACCACAGATAACCTATTCAACACAAAGTGAAAAAGAACCTTTGCAAACTGCCACCCAGTCAATCACTTGATCTAACAAGGCAGCCCCACACAAGGGTCAACCTGCCATCAATGCGTCCTGATGGGGTACAATGGAGGTATACCTCCAAAACTGCTGAACTTGAATCTCAGGGAGTAACAAATGGGACAAATCCACTTCACGGAAGCTAATGCTCTGAAAAACAAAAACGAGTGGGAATTATTCTAGATCTGCAAACTTTCAGGTCTCCAAAGCCCTGAACTCTTTAAAATCACTGAGGGCACCGAAGACTTTTTGTTCATGGGAGTTATTATACCTAGTGTTATTTACTGTGTTAGAAATTAAAACTCAGAACTTAAAAAATATGTCTCATTGATTCATTTCAATAATAAAAAGCATATTAACATTAATAAAATATTGTTTGAAAAATCATTATGTTTTCCAAAACAAAAAACGTCTAGTGCGGTGAGTGGCGCTCAATTACGTTTTTGGCAAACCTCGTCAATGTCTAGCTCACTAGAGGTCAGCTCATTTGCTGTGTGGCAACATGCTGCTCTAGTTGGAATACTGATCATGAAAATTCAGCCTCACACAGCTATGCAGTTGCACATGAACTGTTCCCAGGAACGGAACAGCAGCGCACAGTGAGATCAGAGGGGCTATACAGCCCTGGCCCTGTGGCTGGAGAAACAGGGTCGGGAGACCCCAGTGGATCACCCCTGGTGGAGACATTATGGAGAATGTCTTTTTCTTTATACTCTGTTCTACGTTTTCCAAGTTTTCTACAGTAAGTAAGCAAGTATGACTTTTTAGAATCAAGGTTTTTAAGTCTCAAACTGCTTTTCCCCAAAGCTTGGCAACATTGTTTTAGATTCATATATAGCACTCAGGATGAGATTACAGAAAATACAATTTTAAGCTCATTAGCTTCAGTGAGGAGAAAAATATACCCGGAGGGAAGGATGAGTGCATAGCAAACAATGATCTAGAACAAACGTGCCCCCAAAGCATCTCCCCCTTTCCAAATATATGGGGAGAGTTGAAATAGAACATACCTGATGTCATTTCCACGAAGAGAGTAAAGGAGGAACTTGTAGGAGATGAGGAGGGAAAAACAGTCAGATAACGCGGGGCCCCGCAAGCAAGTTAATTTACTAAGGAGAGACACTCACTGTTAACCCCAGCATTCACACACAGACCCAGGGCCTGTGAGAGAAATTAATATACTATTTCCTTAACTTCATATCAGAGAGCCCATGCTGAATAATAGACTGAAGAGAAAAGCAAAGTCTTGAATCTTGTTTCTGATTTAGTCACCAGGTGATTAATAACACAGAGCTTTGGACTTCCCTGGTGGCGTAGTAGTTAAGAACACGCCTGCCAACGCAGGGGACACGGGTTCGAGCCCTGGTCCGGGAAGATCCCACATGCCATGGAGCGACTAAGCCTGTGAGCCACAACTACTGAGCCTGTGCTCTAGAGCCCGCGAGCCACAACTGCTGAGCCCGCACACCTAGAGCCCGTGCTCCACAACAAGAGAAGCCACCGCAATGAGAAGCCCACGTACCACAACGAACAGTAGGCCCTGCTCACCGCAACTAGAGAAAGCCCGTGCACAGCAATGAAGACCCAACACAGCAAAATATAAATAAATAAAATTAATAAATTAAAGAAAATAACACAGAGCTTCAACTGCCTATTATTAACGTGAGAAAAGCAGTGCCTGCCTTACCTTCCTTTATAAATGTATTATCGGATATCATGAAATATCAAAAAGGTAAGATGTAAGATTTTGTCAGCATACAGTTCTTAGATGAATTAAAACAGCTTTGTGAAGGGCATATTGTCTGTATTACTGTGTACCATTCGCTGAGCCTGAGGAAAGGGGGAGGAACTGGTCTGGAGAAGACTGCGAGCTTGGCTCTGGTCACTTTAGGGGACGATGCTGTCTGCCCAAACGATTCAGAGATAAAGAAGAGTTGAGAGCGGGTAGAGAAGAGGGATGTAGAGATGACAATATGGAGAAGAATTATTTCAAGAAATTGGCAGGGGCAGGAAAGAGACAGGACAAAAATAGCAGAGGACGTGAGAGGTTTGCTTGCTTTGAAACAGGAAGGGGAGAAGGGGGAATCAGGAAACCCGGGAGCTCCAGGTGGGCCTGGGGCAATGAGAGAGGGGATGGAATAAAGAACTCGGGGGAAAGAATGGTGGTTTAGTTTCTGTGAGAAAATGAAGGGAAAAAATAAATATGGCCCAAAATACTTATTTTGGGAGGAAAGGCTTCTGACACTATGTGAATTAGACTGACTTGTAACCCACAGTAGGCCAGCACTCGACCAACGCAGGCAAGGCGGCTGCACGTTGCGCCCAAGTGCTGTTTTCTTTAACTCTTAACTGCCTGCGTGTGTGTTTCTCTGATACTTCATGTATAAACAGTGCTGCTGGTCGAGATATGCTGTAAGTTTATACCCTGAATCATCTTCTCCCCCAAACACAGCAATAATAGAAAATGCTAGTGCATATATGTTTATTTTAATCAAAAGAATATCATCACTCAAAAACAAAAAAATCAGCCGCCCAAGCGAGAAACGGAACAAAGTGCAAGACAGTAATCAGAAGCCTGGCCAGGCTTCCGTCCACAGGCTGGGCACGGTGGCCAGGATCTGAATCCTTCAGGCAGGGGAACCAAAGGCACACCACTCCTCTAGCGTGTATCTGGAAGCAGGTTGTTTGAGCAAAACCACGGGTGAGAACAGTGGCCCCTACCCTTGAAGGGGCCTGAAAAAAGCCACAGCTGCTGCCCTGGAACTACAGCTTGGGTCAACAGCATGCTACCTGCTGGCTCTGCAGAATCTCCACCATCACCACAAGATGGGATGCCAGCTCTGGGCTACAAACTCCTGGTTCTGAACTAGGGGGTGGGGCAGGGGGGACTGCAAAAATAAGACAGAGAAGCAAGCAGGGAGAGAGAGAGAGAGAGAGAATAAACTGCTCAAGATAAACATACAAACTAAAATTCTTAGGCATACAAGAAAAACTATGAAAGTCAGCCAAGAAATTCAGTCATCAGGAGACTCATTCATTTGTGATGAAAACCAAGACTAGTAAAGTTTAACAATAATGGACCCTCACTAAAGGATCTATTTCACTAAGAAGAATATCACACCCAGAAGGAAGGGACAGGATATAAGAAACAATGACCTAAAGCAAACATGACCCCAACACCTGACCCCCTCAAAAGAGATATACTGAATGTAGGCAGAGCTCAGTAAACATTTGCTGAATACATGTTTAGGTTTAAGAACCTCCAATGACCTACTTGGAGTTCCTAAAAATAATTCGGAAATTCTCTGTCTTAAAAGAACTATTTTATATTTACTACAGCACTAAGTAATTTAAACTATATTATAAATTAATCTTCAGATTGGCATTCCATTTTTAACGATGGGCTTCAATTTTTTTCTTTGAGTTTAAAGTGTCCAGAGCAAACAATGGCTCCACAGCCACCTCACCTCTCCCTTGCTCTGCCGTCTATGAAACATTCCCACCACCCTCAGCAGAGTAGTCTCGAAATTCACTGGACTCACCCTTTGGATGTTAGGCATAACTTCCGGTTCAAGATAGCAGCATTTTGATACACAGTTCCATCTTTTTAACTTTAAAGTAGTTCATGGTAAGGAAACTGGCTGGAAAGCACTTACAAAATAGTCACACCTGAGACAATGAGTGGTTACTTATCTGTTGTATACAGTCTGGACATGACTGTTACTCACTTTCAATCAATGTTTAACTCCGCAATATTCAAACTTACCAAGTAAGTTCCCATTTCCTTTTCCAGAACCACCTGTTCATATAATGTAGCATCGATGTCTGCCTTTAAAGCCTGCACCTTCTTCTTTACCTTCACATGCTGCTTCTTTTGGAGCCAGTAAGGAAGAAGAGATTCTACAATTTGGTTAAAGATCTGGGAGGTAATCAGGAGAGTAGCCAAGCTCTAAAGAGAAGCACATAAATGATACTTGGCGACGTGGCTTAACAAAACCAAAGCATGTGTATAATTATGCAGTTAAAAAAAAGAATCTTCAACAAATAGTATACTATTATGTTATAAAAACTAGTATTGGAAAAGCTAGGTGTTAGAATGATGTTTCTAATTTATTGTTTTCTTTCACAGGAAAGACAGACTAAAATACAAAAATATTATAATACAAATAAGATTATAATAAAAAACTGGTTATGAGTCGGTAGGAGAACAAATTAACTTGAAATTGTGTTTTTTATTATCTCATCCTGGCTGCAACATGTGAGTCTAAATGATGTCACCAACTTTGAATAAAGTTTAGCCACAACTTATTATTATAAAATTAATATATCCTCCCTCACTGTAGAAAAACTTAAAAGATAGAAAAAGTCACCCTTAATTCCACAACCATGTCAGAACCACTACTAACATTCTAAATATATTTTTTTAATTAATTTATTTATTTTTTGTCTGCACTGGGTCTTTGTTGCTGTGCGCAGGCTCTCTCTAGTTCAGGTGAGTGGGGGGCTACTTTTCGTTGCAGTACACGGGCTTCTGGCTGCAGTGGCTTCTCTTGCTGCGGAGCACGGGCTCTAGGCGCGCAGGCTTCAGTAGTTGTGGCTCGCGGGCTCTGGAGCGCAGGCTCAGTTGTTGTGGTGCACGGGCTTAGCTGCTCCGTGGCATGTGGGATCCTCCCGGACTGGGGATCGAACCCGTGTCCCCTGCATTGGCAGGCGGATTCCTGACCACTGCACCACCAGGGAAGTCCCCTAAATATTTCTTTATAATCATATGTAAAAATAAAAGTAGAATCATCCTATATATAAACAGCTTTGTAGATTTCTTTTCTCACTTACTATACTGTGAGCACTTTCCCATGTCATGAATAATTCTTTTTTACTTAGCTCATGCACTGTTGTTGAATGTAAGTATTATTCCCAACCCTGACTATCATAAATGCTGCCCCTTACCTACGTACATGAATCTTCGCCCCACCTCTGATGATTTACTAGGGACGGATTAACGTTCTTGGCAAAGTTGCCCAAGTAGTTTCCAGAGGTACTGTGTCAATTTCCACTTTCCCCAGATAGGCATCAGTGTTTTCATCACAAACCACCTTAGCTGATATTAAAATTCTATGTTTTTAAAAAAAAAAAAAAATTCTATGTTTTAAAGGGACTTCCCCCAACCCCCTGTCCCCTGTTAAATAAAGGAGACTCTGTAAAGTATAAGAAATGAGGAGTCATACCCCACTAATACAATAATGGTGGGATTGGAAAAGGTATGTACATCTAACCTATCGATTTCAAATGTAGTATTTTCAAAAAGAATTTTTTAAATACTAAGAACACAATATTTAATTTTACTTTTATGCAAGCTCTTAGAACCGTAACTACAAAATCTTTTAACTTTCTCTGTTATACAAATTTTTAAATTCCTTGAAAAATGATCCCAAGCTCTCATATAAAGATTAAGAAGCCTAGGCTTTGAGATTCTGCTCACTAACAATCACAGTATATTAAAACCAGGAAAGAAGAGCCCTTACTGGTAGTTGGCTCAAGTATAAAAAAGAGAAATTAGAAGGCAATAATTTAATTTATTATTCACTAATATCATGTGATCCAGAAATGGTAACACAGCAAAATATGTCATCTTTCTTAAACATTTCAGAAACAATACAGCAGTGCATAGGATCTGCTGGTCTCTAAAGTTTAACAACTTATTAATTTAAAAATGAAATGTGTGGGAGTTCCCTGGTGGCACAGTGGTTAAGAATCCGCCTACCAATGCAGGGGACACGGATCCCATTTGACCCCATCTCCCCTGGTCCAGGAAGATCCCACATGCCACAGAGCAACTAAGCCCATGTGCCACAACTACTGAAGCCCACACGCCTAGAGCCCGTGCTCCACAACAAGAGAAGCCACTGCAATGAGAAGCCCATGCAATGCAACGAAGAGTAGCCCCCGCTCGCCGCAACTAGAGAAAGCCCGTGCGTGGCAACGAAGACCCAACACAGCTAAAAATAAATAAATAAAATAAATAAGTCTATTAAAAAACAAAAAAAAGAATCCACCTGCCAATGCAGGGGGCATAGGTTTGATCCCTGGGCTGGGAAGATCCCACATGCCGCAGAGCAACTAAGCCCGTGCGCCACAACTACTGAGCTTGCGCTCTAGAGCCAGAGAGACACAACTACTGAGCCCGTGCACCACAACTACTGAAACCCACACACTCTAGGGTCCAAGTGTCGCAACTACTGAGCCCACGTGCTACAACTACTGAAGCCCACACACCTAGAGCCTGTGCTCTGCGACGAGAGGCCACCGCGATGAGAAGCCCGCGTGCTGCAACGAAGGGTAGCCCCCACTCACCACAACGAGAGAAAGCCCGCACGCAGCAATGAAGACCCAATGCAGCCAAAAATAATAAAATTAAATTAAATTTTAAAAAAAAAGAAATGTGAAAGAACTATTTAAGGTTATACCATTACCTGAGACACACACAGAAGTTCAATTAATGAATCCATTTTGCTGTTAAAATTGCTTTTACAAGTTTTGATATGAGCTCTATATTTGATTTTGTGCTCTACGTGATTTATTTTGTAAGCTGGTTAGCTTCAACAAATTTCTTTCCAGTTGAGTATAATACACGGTGCAATTGCTAATGGTTGTTTATTTAGAACTGGGCTTAGAAGTACACAAAATTTAATAATTTTATTTATAAAGATAGCAATGGGAAGACAATTACATTACCTGAATATAGGAAACCACCTCTAAAACCTAAAAAATGGATACCTTTCTGTTTTTCACACTCACCTGACGCAAAAGCTTCATATCCCTCAGGACAAAGGCAATGTAGAAGAGTGAGGCAAAGCAATTTAAAAAGTTGAACTGCAAAAACAAAAAAAGATAGCAATATTTAATACTGCATCACAGTACTTCATTACAACTATAAAAATCGCATTTAAGAAACGTAATGAGGGACTTCCGGTCCAGAGAAGGTGGCTTGGACGTGTTTCTCCTACTCCCCCTCGCTAAGCACATCTATGAACTTGAAATATCGCGAGAGGCAACCAAAGGAGAGCTCTGAAAGGTGCTAAGAGGAAAAAGATCAGGTTTGGGACCCCAGGGCTGAAGGAACAACACAGCACCAGCGCATCTTACATCCCTACTACTTTCTTACAAAAGAGAGTGTCCAAGGCCCAGCATCTCCCACCCCCAACCTAGTAACCCAGGCAGCAGGGAGACACATTCCTGCCCACCCCGCTCAGAACAGGAGTCCTGACAACAGGCAAGCCCAGCAGCACTAACAGGGAGACTGACGAGGACCCCCACTAACAATAAGCTGTGAGGGGATGTGCTCTCCTTCCCTTCCGCCCTGCCACTCCCCTGCCCCACGGAGAGATGCCGGGTGGGGTGGCCAGGCAGCACCAGAAAGGAGGGCCCTGCCCCAACAAGCAGTCCAGCCCCGGAAGTCTCTCTGTGCCAAGGGACCTGAGATCCCCCCGCCCCCTAGAGAGACACCTAGCTAGCCGAGGGGCACTAGCAAGAGAGATCAGCCAGAACAACCAGCCTGGCCCGGGCAGCATCTTTGCCACCATGGGCCTGAGACTGCCCTGCCCAGACACATGGTTCAGGGGTAGGGGTGCAGGGAGTGGGGTGGAGATCCCACCACAACAGGTGCCATTTCTCCAAGTAGTTTCCCTGCTCAAGAGCCTGCAATCGCCCCCAGGACTGATGGGTTTCCTTCCTGTCCCCCAGCCGCACGCTGGCTACCTCCTCCTGTGCAGCATCACTTTCCGAGACAAAAGACTGCTCTGTGCACAGTATGAGCACTTCATTAGTGAGGGAAGGGGGAGTCACTGGAGAGAATGAGCAGTAACACAATGTGGCCACAGGGTAGGGGGAGGTAGGCGTAGGGATGGGGGTGCTGAGTTAGAGTAGAAGTTGAAAAGCAAAAGCTCGGAAGGCTGAGAAACGCTCTCCGCACAAGATTGAAAAGGAAGGGAGAGACCTAGCACACACAGTGGAGGATGAACAGACTCTTTACAAGACAGTCACCTGACATTGTATCTGGCACCATCAGAGAATAATCAAGTCTAACAAATAACTAAATTCTTTAAGACAAATGGAGTGTTTTACCTCTAAGGGCAAAAGCTCCACATTGGGATCTTTCTGAATGAAGCTTTTAACGCATTACACATTCCCCTGCTTGTTTTCTCACACAGAGAACCCGGAACGGAGCATCCCTGCTGACTCAGCACCAACATTTTGAATATAAATTATTTTACACGGCTAGAGTGAGGCCTTCGGAGCCTTTTTAGATATGGATGGCCGCTTGCCCCTTTTCTCATGTCCAAATTGCTGAAATTGTTGAATTCTCATTACCTATTTATGAGAGTTTTCCATTTCCTTCCGGGCTCTTGCCTCTATAAATTTACCTACTTCCAGAAACCTAATCACCTTCCTAATGGTGGTTTTTCATCCTTTAAGGATGGAAAAACGAGATAAACAAGCTTCTCAGAATGACTCCTACAGCTGGAACAAAGGCTCTTTCTAAGCGAGGGCCTGGGAGAAAAGTACATGGACTGGGTTAAATCAATTCCAGTGGATAGGTCAGAGGACTCCTTATGCACTCTTTCTTGATTCTCAGCTATGTTACAGACGACTCAGGTAATCTCCAGATAAACAAGGTGATTTCAGGCTGGTACCTCTTTGTTATTTCTCATAATGGTGGGAAGAGGCATAACGTGTGCGCTTTAAACAAACAGCAAGCAGGTTACACAGCGCCTTTCCTCCATCCCTTTCCTCCTACTCTTCAAAACATGCTGGGAACCTCTTGGACTCTGGAAATTTCTCAGACAAAATTTTAAAAAAATAGTAATTTAATGCTCCATCACTAAACAGAAGGTGGGTAACTGGAAGGATTGTTGAATAATGAAACATTCAAACCCAAGTCACCAAAAGGAAAATAACAGAAACATGTCTATAAAGTAGTTTTTTTAAATAATTGGAAATTGGCTATAATACTAATTTCTACATTTAAAGTCTTATACCATGTGCACATTTGTAATAAGGCTGCTGAACGTTCATGTAAACACACATTAGTCAATCCTTGCCTACTTGGACAAAGTATATTAACTACCTGATACCTTAAATCAGAATCAAGTCTTCGTATTTACACTCCTAAATATTAAGTACTATGTGTTAGTTTCAAAAGTACAATGGACTTGTATATAAAAGATCTACTTACCACTAACACTTTCAGAATTAGGTGATTCTGGTAGGCAGATTCCAATCTGTGATTCTCTAAAACATGAAAAAGGAGAGGTAATGTCTCTCAGGTAAGAAAGCAGAACGGGAGCATTGTCATGAAGTAAAGTGAGACTGTGCTGAGGGCAGAGATGTTCAAAAACAGAGCCTCAGTCAGTAAACGTGCCAGGCTACTGCTTACCGCCAAGAACATCAAACAAAAAAGAAACTAAATTTAAGACACATTTTTCAAGATACTGCCATGGCACCGTGGTCCGAAATTATTTTTTAAATATTACTGCAATAAAGAAATGCAGTAAGTGTTGGCAAATGATCCCACAGATACCAGAAAAAGACCCTGTATCCGCGGTAATAGTAAAACTGAGAACCATCTCTAAAGAGTAGGGCAATAAATAAAGTTTATAAGGATTAACTTCAAAGGAAACTCAAATTTCCACCCTAAGAAAAGGAGACACTGTGCAGGTCCCAAGACAGCAGGGCAAAAGGACAAAAAAGGAAGATTCTGAACAGAAGTATCACCTTGCACAGAGAGGCAATGTTAGGCTGACCTGGATTTGAACCTCAACTCAGCCACTATCTGACCTTGGGCAAGTCACTTAACCTCCTGACACTCAGCCTCCTTGCCTACAAAACAGGGCTGCCACCACCCTCCTCCCAGGGTCACGGTCAGGATTTCCTTGAGCATCAGCTCAAGGAAAGCACTAAATAAATGGTAGCTGTTGTTATATGACTAATAAAAAGAATTTAAAATTCCTTTCTGGTCCATGAAGTTAAGGCCTAGACTTCTTCCTAGGGCCTAATATAGCCTATTTATTTGCTTGAATGAATAAATTAATTAATGAGTGAATGGCCCATCAAGACCTTTTTAAAACTATAACCAGGTTCCTCTTTTACTACAGAGACAGACAAGAACACCTGCCTTCACTGAGTTCAGTGGCAGGCCCCACACAACTACACAACTGGTTTTCAGATCCCAGACATAGTTCTTTCAGCCAGAGTATTGTGGAGATAATTCAACTGATTTTATCCTTAGCATAAAACACGATATAGTATTAGGGGCACAGGTTGGACTAGCCTGGCTCTACCATTTGTTGTCTAAACTTTGTTAATTCTCAGTATCTTTAGCCATAAAACTGTGAAATAACTTCTATTTCATGGTGTCCTGAGCAGGTGAAAATGAGGAACTATGGATAAAGTGCTTAGCAGGGCACCTAGAACATAGTAACTAACAATAAATGAGAGCTGTGAGAACCACGACCTAGAGATCATCAGAGCTCCCAGAGCCGATGACTTTTCCTTATGTCTCTAGAATGAGCCCAGAGCAACATCTATCTTCTTTGCAAGGTAGCGGTTACATGAATCGTATGATCGAAGCAATATTTCTTATAGGCAAATGAGACATAAATTCAAAGCACTGAGTCTTACCCCATGAAGTTAAAAACTCGGCAGCATATCGATAGAGGCGGTTCATGACCTCAATCACGATGGCGTAGATGATGCTGGGCACATACAACAAGATACTGGTCCACTCGGACCCGCTGTTTTCGTGTAGATCCAAGGCCCAGGCCTCCATGTCAAAGTAAATCATCATGACAAACAGAGAGAAATAGAGACAGAGGCACACGAACGGCAGGGAGACCAGGTAAATGCGCAGCTGTCTCTTGTAGCTGGGGTACAGCGGTTCCTCCCTGCCGGTGACGGCATTGATGCCCAGGACCCCGTGATATCCTGGCCGGGGCTCCTCAAACTGTCTCTTCATGACCAGGGTCCCCCACCTGTAGGTCATACTGGCACAGCCGCGCTTCCACACTTCCAGGATCACTGTGGACCAGATCAGGTTGAAGGAGGCGAAGACCACATACTTGTCATAGTTTTCCCACACAAACAGGTAGTAAGGTAGCCCAAGGACTGCCACAGGGACTAAGGCAAAAGTGAAATATTCCAAAAATCCAAAGTAAAGAGCGATCGTTTCTCCAAAGTAGCCACGAATACTATCTGCAACGAAAGGGAAAAAAAGGACCTTAAGTCCCAACTGGCAAAGACTTGATTTTTTTTTAAAAAAAATCACTTCAAGTAAGCTTATTCACTTTTTTACTTAAGTGGGGATCATTTAAAACCCTTATTTCCCAATCGGTGTGTGATGGTAAGTCCATCCTCCATGAAGTACAAAGACCTCGCTTGTCTCTATAGCAATAAGCCTGACACTTCCCCCAGCTCAGGGCTCAGGCCACAGCTGCTGGGGCTGCTTTGGGGCTGCTTCTCTTCACCTTCTCATCTGGTGGATGCCTTCTTCACAATGAAAAACTCACCTCAGGCTCATCCTCAATCTCCAAGGTCCTAGTTTAAATTCAGCCGTGGCCAATGAACCAGCTTCATTTGGGGGTTTACTTTATGCTCCTCACTTTTCTCTCACTTTAATACTAGAGTTATAGAGCTTATTTTCAAAGAAGACCCCTCACCCATAGTAACCTGCCCCCACTACTCAAAGCTGTAAACTTTCATCAATATGTCACGGCAAACTTTTCAATACACTGAAGAAAAATTATTCAAAAGCACGAAACAATATTCTACACATTAACTTTTAGAATACATGGAATACATTTATCTATACTTTCCTACAGATAAATGCACTGGGCAGAAGAAGGGCCAAGCGACATCAGCTAGCTAACCCAAAAGAGGTCATGAACACCGTGTCCTTTGCCGGCCACACCTACATGGGTGACTGCCTAGACTATAAAAGCATCTTGCACTGGGACCAAGGTGGGATGCAGGGGGTGAGGGAGGCATAAGAGTTAGAGTTAGTATTTCTTGGTTAATTACATGAAGTTACAACATTGTGTTTTTTTCTTTTTTTTTTAAGATAATGTGTCAGATCAGTCTATGTGGATGGTTTACAGGGATCCTATTTTCCCCTATCCTTAATTCTTCTACTAACTCAGGAGCATGTGCAAACAGTGGGTATGATGAGGTAACTTCAAATCGGAATCAGGTTAAAAGATAAACAAAACAAAACAAAAAAAGCCACTCATGGTCCTGGGCGCCATATCAGACCATCTCTCTCTTTTGATCTCAGGGGGAAGTTCAAAATTTTCCTGAGCCCCAGCTACTATCTTCAGTCCCAGCACTCCCAGAGGCCTGTAAACCACTACCACACCCATGCTCAGCCTTCACCACCAACTCACTTTTTCCCCCTCACTTTCTAAGTAGTAGCTCCTGGATACAGCCACTCACAAGACCTGGAGGCAATATTTAAATTTACTGCCACCTAAATGCTAAACAAGGTGAAAAAATGTCCTAAGTGTAACATAAAATGACTATTACGTCACCTGGAACTACCAAAAACAAACATTTTTCCTTTCAAAGAATACAAGAAAAAATTCAAAATGCAATTTCGAAATTTGACCTTAAAAATGATTTATGTTCACTGTTACAATATTATAATAATTGTTTTCAGAAATGGCAATTAGAAAGAAAATTTGAGAGGAATTCCTTTAAACAAAGTGAAAAAGGCAATGTCCTTTAAAGAAAAACTGATAGTAATGCTTACGGTGAAAACTACCATCTTAAATATAATCCTTTTGCTTAAAAGACGTAACTGAACCAAAAAAACTCGAACATCCATATTGACAGAAGTTTACACAGAGTAATGTTCAACACACACCGAATAAATTAACGGTTATTCTTCTAAGTGTCTTCAGAGAAAATGCACAGTTCCAGTAATGCACACCACGATCCTTATAAACTACCTCAAAAGACATTTAGGCCTGCTAGTCTGCCACTAAGAATGAACGCAGCTTGGCCCACTGATTAGCGCTAAAGAAACAGAAATTTTCAAACACAAAATAATCACGGTCAAACTAGATTCTTATAAAGTATGTTCTACAACAAATCTGACACGTAGTCATGAAGGCCACTCTGGATTGCCTGTATCGTTGGTGAAATTTAATAACAGCCTGTAATTCAGTTCATCTAAAATGGTATCAGAAATAAAATGAACAAATAGGTCATGTAACCCCTCTATCCCCCTCACCAATTTTTTGCCGACATGCAGCTGGTGAGCCCTGCCCAGCACAGCGTTAAGTATCTACCCAAGAGGGATACCACCACTGCTGCATCTTCCTCTTCTCTAAGAGAGCAGGCGCTGACACATACCTATGGGCTGATACTTTAAGGTAAACCGAGTATACCAGGTGTCCTCCAGCTTCTTCAGGGCTTCGTTGTCATGCAGTGGAAACACCTGAATCACGATGCCAGATGTGAGCAGCCTCCTCACTGTGGAAGGAACAGGCAAGACGGGTTTGAGATTGCTCAGGATACGCTTCATCAAATGCTACCCAAACTCTCCAGGAAGAGAGGAGGTCTACACAGAGATCAACGCTATCCTGCCTGCTCCCAAGGTGTGTATTCTTCTGTTCTTCAGAATGTAAATATCTTTACTATTTCCCTTGGCTACGAAAGCAATACAAGTCGATGTAAAATTTGAAACCTTACAGAAAGGCACAGGATAGAATTTAGAGAGGCCCTTGTTTATTCTCTCCCTTCCACAAAAACATAACCACTGTAAATAGCAATTTAGTGTGTAAGCAGACTTCAAAATATACATCCATAAATATTTATTTTAGAAACAAAAGGGATCATTCTCTACACATCATTCTGTAATCTTCTCATGTAGTAGTAGTATATGATGAATATTTTTCAATGACAATATAAATAGAACATGAATGACCTTTTCCACGGCATCATAATATTCCCTTGTACGAAGTGCTATAATTTAACTAATCCTCTATTGAAAAATACTTGTTTCCTTTTTTCACTATTATAAATAATGTTAAAATTCTTATACATATAACTTTCCCCACCTGTCAACTATTTCCTTGGTACATACACTTAGAAGTAGAATTGCTAGCTCCAAGAGCAGAGCATATGTATCTTAAACTTGGACACATATTACAAAACAGCCTCTAGAAAAAATTTTACCAATCTGTCCTCTCACTACAGTGAAGGTAAGAGAATGTTCAGTTCCTTTCATTGTTACTGATCCTGAGTACTTTCAAAATCATTTTTACCTTTTCTAATCTGCTAACAAAGGCTTACATTCACAAACAGCAAATATCAAAATTTAAAAAGACTTCCAGCTTTCAGCAATCGTTTGGTATGATTTTAACACTTGTGCACATACCTGGGAGATGAGACAAGCTGGGACCTGGGACCCTTTACAGGAGTGTTTGCACCTGGACAAATGTCTCCTCCAGCAACAGAATACGAAGAAATTATAAGGGACTAAAAACTACCTTATGCAGGTCAAGAGCAGTTGGGGCAAATTATGAAAAATAAGATTCAAAAAGGCCACAAACCAACTGCCACTTCTGAGGAGCCGGGAGCAAAAGCAGAGTACTGCACATGCCCCCTGCACACAGCACCACGAAGCGGCTGGGCAGACAACCTAAGCCACGCCTCCAGCCTGACCCACCAATCCACCCCCAGCCTCACCCTATTTAAGGGACCACCTTGTACCTCCCCCCACCCCCACCCCCCAGGAACAAGCAAGGGCACCTGTTACTTGTTTTCGTTCCCTTGAGCTGCAGCATGAGTCCCAATAAAGCCTTCCCTGAATTTCATCTGGCCTCTTCACAATTTCTATTGACTGAAGGGTCCAAGAACCCAGGTTGGTTACAGAGAGACAAACAAACTTAACCAAAGACAATGTCCCCTAATGATAATAAATGAAAACTGGGCATTCTCTCATCCATAATTATTCAGAATGACTCACTGGGTAGACAGGTCTTCAGGTCTTTCAGAGGAAATGTGTTCAGTTCATGGAGAACTCAAATGCATGCCCTGTGCCACATTGCGGGAGACGGAGCACTTTCCACGCAAGTTCCTAGCAGCTGTTTTAATCAGCTCATCTCTTCTGAGGGCTGCCTTCCTTATCTCCTATCTACCTTGTTCCCAAAGACAAGTGATGAGCATATCAGGCAGTAGGCCCTTCAATGAGGATGGCAAATAAATATCCGCAGCGTGGAAGAGAAACATGATTTAAGTATCTGATGTACAAATACTGCATATAACAAAGAGAGATGGTATTCTCAGGACAGATGCCCTATTATAAAATCTTCAGAGTAATTTAAAAGAAAACCTAACTTCTTAGAAATGAAAAAAAGGATAATAAAGAGGAGATATCTGATACTAACAGTAGGAAAAATTATCAATGTTATCACTAGGGGATATTGTCTTTTGTTAAATGTGTTCGTCTCTCTCAGATATGTGCACAAGTGTTAAAATCATACCAAACGATTGCTGAAAGCAGGAAGTTTTTTTTCTGATTTTGATATCTGCTGTTTGTGAATGTAGTCCTTATCAGATTAGAAAAGATAAAATTGATTTTGAAAATACTCGGGAAAAAGTATGGATCTCAAAAAAAAAAGGATTCTTAATAGATGGATCTTCTTACAACTATATCTCATGCATAAGTTATACAGAGGAAAAAAGTCTTAAAAAGCTAGGGTTGGGCTTCCCTGGTGGCGCAGTGGTTGAGAGTCCGCCTGCCGATGCAGGGGACACGGGTTCGTGCCCCGGTCCGGGAGGATCCCGCATGCCGCGGAGCGGCTGGTCCTGTGAGCCGTGGCCACTGAGTCTGCACATCCGGAGCCTGTGCTCCGCAATGGGAGAGGCGACAACAGTGAGAGGCCCGCTTACCGCAAAAAATAAGAAAAAAAAAAAAATCTAGGGTTGTGATAAAATCCCCCTTCTCAATAACTGAAAAAGGTATATACTCAAAATATCAACAACTAGGGTAAAAAGGTGTATGGTTTAAGTTATATCAGCCTCTGGTGCTGTCAAGTCCATTTTTAATATATTTTTTTAACATCTTTATTGGAGTATAATTGCTTTACAATGTTGTGTTAGTTTCTGCTGTATAACAAAGTGAATCAGCTATACGCATACATATATCCCCATATCCCCTCCCTCTTGCATCTCCCTCCCACCCTCCCTATCCCACCCTTCTAGGTGGTCACAAACCACTGAGCTGATCTCCCTGTGCTATTTTACACTTGGTAGTATATATATGTCCATGCCACTCTCTCACTTCATCCCAGCTTACCCTTCCCCCTCCCTGTGTCCTCAAGTCCATTGTGTGTGTCTGTGTCTTTATTCCTGTCCTGCCCCTAGGTTCATCAAAACCATTTTTTTTTTAGATTCCATATATGTGTTAGCATACAGTATTTGTTTTTCTCTTTCTGACTTACTTCACTCTGTATGACAGACTCTAGGTCCATCCACCTCACTACAAATAACTCAGTTTCTTTTCTTTTTATGGCTGAGTAATATTCCATTGTATATATGTGCCACATCTTCTTTATCCATTCATCTGTCAATGGACACTTAGGTTGCTTCCGTGTCCTGGCTATTGTAAATAGTGCTGCAATGAACACTGTGGTACGTGACTTATTCTAAAGTGTTTCAGTGGGTTTTTTTGCAGCTAACATGAGTGAAAGTCAATCACCCACACCGGTTCTGATTCTTAGCTCTTATTTAGGGATGCAGAGCTGTACCTTATTCTTTCTTCTATTACTATCCTTTTCAACTACTGTATCAAGTTTCTGAACTTTGAACTGACTGATAACATCTAAATTATTATTTTACTATTTCTAAGCTCTTTTTAAAGAAATGACTCCATTCTGCTATAGAAAACTTTCCAGACAAGCATAAAAAGCCACCTGTATACCTCTAAAAATAAGGCTGCAAACTGAGGGACTCAGAACGAATATAATACACAAGTCCTAAACTACTGGGCTTCTCTTCACCATCAATGCCAAAAGCATGGTTCTGGTTTCAGCTTCTAAAAATAGAGGTTTTTTTTTTTTTTCCAATCCCTCGACTTTCTCATGTCAGTGAAGCATGTAATTAAACTGAGCCTTACCTTCAAAGGAAAATATGATGCTGTGCAGGCCTATTTAAAGAAAGGAACAATTCAAACCAAGATTCCTTCCTTTAAGAATGCTGAATGGTCTGCTGTCAAGGACTAGGGTTATAACTATTACAGCCATTTAATACTTAGCAAAACTAACCAAAATCTAATTTAAGGGAGAGTTGCCTGGCTGTGAGTAGGACCCTCTAAATTAAATAATGCAATAACAATAGTAACACAGTCTGTTTAACATGACGTAGAAGTAAACACAGGGCTTCCCTTGTGGCGCAGTGGTTGAGAGTCCGCCTGCCGATGAAGGGGACACGGGTTCGTGCCCCGGTCCGGGAGGATCCCACATGCCGCACAGCGGCTGGGTCCGTGAGTCATGGCCGCTGAGCCTGCGCTTCCGGAGCCTGTGCTCCGCAACGGGAAACGCTACAACAGTGAGAGGCCCGCGTACCACAAAAAAAAAAAAAAAGTAAAAGCATAAATCCCTCCCACAACTCCTTCCGGCGTTTCTGTGCAGCAGGGAGGGGCGGGTCATGCTGCCTCCAATCCAGCAGAGGGGTGATCAGCTCCGACTGGGAGTGGAGGCCACACAGTGAAGACAGAGTCCCTCTGCCCCTGCAGCCGCTGCTGTGCCCAGCACCCCGCCCCAGAGCCCGCCTGCATCTAGCTCTCAGCTGTGAACAGACCAATCTTGTCTTAAAGAGGAAAAAACTGCTACGCAGGGATACCTGTGTTTTCAAAATACATTTTCATATTCCTGCATTGTTTTCATCCCTGCTTAACATAAAAACCGCAAGTATGTACGTGGCAAAACACAGTGTGTGTGGAGATACACAGATATAGATATATAGATATATGGTGCTGTACCCGGCACTAGACACATACACACACACATACATCGATGGTTTCACTGTCTTATACACAAGGCTGCTACATGATATTTACTTGACATCCACTCTATTATTCTCATATGGTCAATAAAATTTTAGAAGACAGATTATATCTGATCACTCTAAAAATCTAACCATTTGTATATAGAAGATATTCAGAAGTAGTTACTGTAATGTTCTAAAAGAGTAACAATATAATATTAAAGACCTACCATGAGATTGCCATATCCCATCAATCAAAACACCAGAATCATCTGATAGACACTTTGAGACAGAGCTTTTACCTAAGCTAAATAATATCCCTTAGGATAAATTTAATACATAAGAAATTCTCTGCTCCCTCAACTCCTCTTTCTAAAGAAAATCTTTCGTTAGGGTATTTGCGTGACTATTAACTATTAGGAATCAACAGGCAAAGGCAGTCTGAGGTTATGAAGAGATCACAGCTCACACAGAAAACTGGAAAGAAGATGCCCCTCAAGATGACCGCTGATGACTAAGACGCACGTATAACCAATTCCTAGTTCTCCACGTGTTTGCTGTTTGATGGAAGAGGGGAGCCCTGAAACGCAGCGCTCACAGCACCGTCAACTGCTCCTAGCTGGTGTTTACAACCACGCAAGCTGCTCTCTGCTTAATGAAAGCTTTCTATCAAAACACAACATTATGACAAATAAAATTATAATCATTGCGTGTAAAATTAACTTAAACCTAAGATAAAGGAGAGTGTCTCTCATGAAAGCCCTGGCCAGCTCCATTTCTATGGATTAACTTCATGAAAATCTAGGATTTTAAATTACTCTAAGTTTCATTCATTCGAAAATTTGCACTCTGAAAATAGTTCACACTTCATGCATATACCATTCCTTCTTCAACCAAATATTATGATCACACTTTCAAAGACACAGAGGAAGAGAATAATGCAGAATTTCAAAATCCAGACTTCTACAACTTTAATTTGATTCTTAGATGGCATACAAAATTTCAAACGATCCCGATGGAGATGATTTTATTGTTTTCATACTTACTGCAAAAAAGAAAGAGAGAAGAAGGAAGGGAGGGAGGAGGGATCCTTGATTACAAAAGCCTCATCCTGCCCACAAGAAAGTTATTTCTATTACGGCTTCAGGACGCCAGACTGGCTACCTACACACCCAAGAGAAATCCATTTACATATTTTCGGCAAGGTTTTCGTTCAGTGAAAATGTCTTTGAAGCAACTGGGAGCATTTGGGAAACTGCTGCTCCTGAGTCGCATCTGATGAAAGCATACACTCACTCTTTAACAGGTGGAAGCAGTGATTTCCACGTGATGGTCTGATTAACGTGATGAACAAGAAGAAACGAGATGCTCACATTAACAATTAGGACAGTGCCTTAGTTGGCTTAGCCTTTTAACTGATACAGGGCACAGCTGTGTCTGAAAACATGCCCTCCCACTAAGAGATTAAAAAAAGATTTGAAATTTGGGAATGGCACCAAACAATGGCCTAAAAACAGAATGTGTAACTCCTGGTAACAAATGGTGGCAGAAAGCCACCCCTACCCTGTTCTTGTTCATGACGCCAAATTCAAAACAACAAAGTAAACAAGAAACATAAAAGGAAACCCTACCTTTGATGAAAGTAGAACAAAAGAAAACAAAACAAACTATAAACTGAAATCACAAACTTTGAAAAGTGGCCTTAAAAGTCAGCCCAGGGTAAGCTAAGAGCACCCATGCCCCTGCAAACCAGGGCCAGCAGGCAGAGGGCAGGGTTCTCCTGGACACTGAGGGGTAGGAAACCACTGTCCCCTTGCCCAGAATGAAGGCAAAGGGGACGCCTGGCAGACCCCTGACGTGTGTCTGCTCCCTGCCGGGCACCACAGCCAGACAAGAGACACGAGGCTGGAGGAAGGAAAGCGTGGGTCTGCCGTCTTGGGAAAAGAGCTGCCCGCTGGAACCCAGGGATGGAGGTGAGCAGCTCAGGAGCTGTGGGTCTTTGTTGGCCAAAGACAGACCTAAAGGCCAAACCCAGCAAAAACTCCTGATAAGAAACAGGGCTCCACGGAGGCTCTAAGACGACTCAAGGAGAGCACACTGCCAGGCAAAATCCAACCTCCTGACCACCACAGTTCCCGAATGGAGGCCCCCAACATCCCCTCTCCCCAACACACACAATTCCTCCCAAAATAGCTGGTCTGAAAAAAATAGGGACTCATTAAAAAATAAGTAAACACCACAAAGAAACTGGCATAGAACTATGCAAGAATACAAGGGAAAAAAGGAAGACCATTTAAAAAAAAGGCAGAGAAGAAACATAGCAAAAATTTAAAGCATAAAGCAATGAAAAATTATGGAATTCTTCAAGGAATTAAAGAAATTAAAGCAAGTCACATCTCTGAAATTAAAACTAGAGGAAGACCTACCAGAGCTGAAGGTGGGAGCTTAGAAAAGCAAAGTAAGAGAAAAATAAAACTACTATAGATACAAAGTCAATAAAAACTACTGAAAAAGGAAAAACTGAACAAATAAAGCCAGAAAATGGTGAAGAAGACTAAGAAAATTACATAAAAACTTTAAAATATTTCAGAGAATATGTAAGATTCACATATATATAATTGGCATACCTAAAGACAAGAAGAGAGAAAATACAGCCAAAGAAATCTTCAAAGGTAACTGAAGAAAATGTTTCTGAAATCATGGTAATCTTTAATCCACAAATTGAAGGAACATATGTCCAAAAACAACCTGCTACAGAATAATTAATATCAAGACATATGCAGATAACCGGAAATGCAGACAAACAGGAATGATGAGCACCTGCACTCAGATTTCCAGACACCTCCTAAAAGCCATACAGGTCAACAAGGAAAGCAAGCAAAAGCATCCTTAATACATGTCTACAGTAGAACTCAGAGACAGGGCAGACTACAAAATGCAGTCTTCATATAAGTCAGGCAGTAAAGAACCAACACACTCTTAGTTCCCGAGTGTATGTGGGACATTTTCCAAGACAGACCCTATGTTAGGTCATAAATTAAGCCTCACAGGTTTAAAAAGATATAAATCATAAAAAGTATCCTCTGACCACAACGGGATGAAGTTAGAAATCAGTAACAGAAGGAAAACTGGGGAATTCACAGATGTGTGGAAATTAAACAACACATTCTTAAACAACCAGTGGGTCAAGGAAGAAACCACAGGGGAAGTTAGAAAATACTTAGAAATGAATGAAAACAAAACACAGCATACCAGAACTTATGGGACACAGAGAAAGCAAGGTTAAGGGGGGAATTGATAGCTATACATGCTTATATTTAAAAACGAGAAAGACCTCAAAGAACAACCTAACTTTACTATTAAGGAACTCGAAAAAGAAGAACAATCTAAACCCAAAACTAGCAGAAGGAAGAAAATAAAAAAGATTGGAGCAGATATAAACAAAATAGAGAATATAAAGATAATAGAGAAAATTAAAGAAAACTAAAGTTGGTTCTTTGAAAAGATCAACAAAATTGACAAATCTGGGGGCTTCCTTGGTGGCACAGTGGTTAAGAATCCACCTGCCAATGCAGAGGACACGGGTTCAATCCCTGGCCCGGGAAGGTCCCACATGCTGTGGAGTAGCTGGGTCCGTGCGCCACAACTACTGAGCCTGCGCTCTGGAGCCCGCGAGCCACAGCTGCTGAGCCCACGCACAACTGCTAAAGCCCATGTGCCTGGAGCCCGAGCTCTGCAGCAGGAGAGGCCGTGACAATGATAGTTCCGCACACCACAGCGGGGAGTAGCCCACGCTCACGGCAACTAGAGAAAGCCCACACACAGCAACAAAGACCCAACACAGCCAAAAAAAAAAATTGACAAATCTTTAACTAGATGAACTGAGAAAAAAAGATAGAAGACATAAATTACTATGATCAGAAATGAAAATGGGGACATTACTACTGATTCTAAAGAAATAAAAAGGATTGTAAGTGTGTACTATGAACACTTGTTTACCAACAAACTGGATAGCCTAGATGAAATGGACAAATTCCTAGAAACACAAAACCTACCAAGACTAAAACAGGAAGGGAGAGAAAATGTGAATAGAACAGACCTATAAGTATTAAGGAGACTGAATCAGTAACTAAAAATCTCCTGACAAAGAGAAACCCTGAACCTGATACCCTCGCTGGTGAATTTTACCAATATTTAAAGGAAAACTAATACCAATTCTTCTCAAACTTTCCCCAAAAATTTAAGAGGAAGGAAAACTATTAACTCACTCTATGAGGCCAGCATTACCCTGATACAAAGTCAGACAAAAACACTACAAGAAGGGAAAACTACAGACCAATATCCCTCATGAACACTGATGGAAAAATACTCAACGCTAGCAAGTTCAATTCAGCAGCATGTTAAAAGAATTATACACCATGACAAGTGCAATTTATTTCTAGAATGCAAGGATGGTTCAACATACTAAAAACAATCTGTGTAATATACTACATTAACAGAATGAAGGGGGGGAAAACCCACATGATCATTTCAAGAGGCAGAAAAAGCATCTAACAAAATCCAACACTCTTTCATGATAAAAAAAAAAAACACTCAATAAATGAGGTATAGAGTGAACTACCTCAACATAATAAAATCCATCTATGAAAAGCCCACAGTAAACATCATATTGAATGGTGGAAGAATGAAAGCTTTTTCTCTAAGATCAGAAATAAGACAGAGACGCCCACTGTCATCTCTTCTATTTAACATACTATTGGAAGTTCTAGCCTGAGCAATTAGGCAAGAAAAAGAAACAAAAAGCATCCAAACTGGAAAGGAAGAAGTAAAATTATCCCTGTTCACAGATGATATCATCTTATAGGTAGAAAACGCTAAAATTTCCACAGAAATACTGTCAAAGCTAATAAATGAAGTCAGCAAAGTAGCAGGATACAAAGTCAACACAGAAAAATCAGTTGCATCTCTATACACTAACAATGAACTATCTGGAAAGGTAATTATGAAAAAAATTCCATTTCTAATAGCATCATAAAGAATAAAATACTTAGGAATTAACTATGGAGGTAAAAGACTTGTACAATAAAAACTATAAAACAATGCTAAAAGAAACTAAAGAAAACATAAAGTAATTGAAACACATCCCACATACTCGGGACTTAATCTTGTTAAGATGTCAATACTATCCAAAGCAATCTACAGATTCAATGCAATCCCTATTAAAATCCCAATGATGTCTTCTGCAAAAATAGAAAAACCCATCCTAAAATTCATATGGAATTTCATGGAACCTCAAATAGCCAAAACAATCTCGAAAAAGAAACACAAAACTTCCTGATATCAAAACTTAGGCGAGAAGGGACAGTGATTGTTTAATGGGTACAGAGTTTCAGTTTTACAAGATGGAAAGAGCTATGGAGATGGATGGTGATGATGGTTGTAAAACTTTATGAATGTATTTAATACCACTGAACTGTACACTTAAAAATCATATATAGGGACTTCCCTGGTGGCGCAGTGGTTAAGAATCTGCCTGCCAATGCAGGGGACACGGGTTTGAGCCCTGGTCCGGGAAGATCCCACATGCCACGGAGCAGCTAAGCCTGTGCACCACAACTACTGAGCCTGCACTCTAGAGCCCATGAGCCACAACTACTGAGCCCGTGTGCCACAACTACTGAAGCCCACGTGCCTAGAGCCCGTGCTCTGCAACAAGAGAAGCCACCGCAATGAAGAGTAGCCCCCGCTCACCACAACTAGAGAAAGCCCGCGTGCAGCAACGAAGACCCAACACAGCCAAAAATAAATAAATAAATTTATTTTAAAAAATCATATATAACATGTTATATGTATTTCATCACAATAGAAAAAAAGAGAGACTTAAGAGATATAATAACCAAACCAAATGGGTGATGTATGATTGGATCTTGGTTTCAACAAACCAGATCTAAAATATATTTGGTGACAAGTGAGAAATTTTGAATATGGGCTGACTCTTGGACATCCGTCCTCCTGGATGACACTGACTATTGGAAGGAAACCAGACTAGGGGACACAGAAACCTCTATGTTTAAAGAATATTTTAGGCAGCAAAAATGCTCTGGGCCTTGCCATTATCCGGGTTTGAGGCAAATTTGGAATTACACATTGTAGTAAATACTTTCAGTCTGCAAATTCAAATGGAATTACACAAAATCAGAAAGTTACAAACTGCTAATTTGCATTCAGCTATTATGTCACACTGCGAATCTTCTTAAGCCTTTCTATGTTTGTACGTGTTCATACCCAGTTGGATGAGAGGAGATGGGAAGAGAGCTTCAGGAAAAGACCGTGTCTCTGTTTTTTATTCCTCCACAGATTTTCATTATACTACAAGGTTTGGGTATAAGGTAAGCTTTGCTAATTTTAACTGAGTAATATGCAAATATGTTCACGCTGAATTTTAAGCTTACTGAATGCTGTGAGACCTTGTAAATAAGAAGCAGAGAACCATAAAGAACAAATAAATTGATCTAAAGATGCAATACAATTAAGGTCTAAAGGCAAAAGGTACGACTATGAAAAATAAGTTCCTGTAAAGTTGCGTAAGCTCTTCAGTAAGAAGGGAAAAAAGCCTCTGTAATTTGTTATTTATGTCTACTAAGCAAAAATAATTGCATTAGAATGTATATTCATGAAGCTGGTTGATACAATGACTTACATAATGATTTTCCTGGGTACAACTTTGCCTGGGGGTAACCAGGGATCATTTTTTCATCTCTGGCTCTAAGACTTTCAAGTTCATGTTTGATAATGAATTGACGTTCTGCCATGGTGAGGAAATCATCATTATCATCTAAAATAAAATAAAGATTAACAGTTATTTTCTCAGTAATAGCCAAAATAAAATTAATAATATTCAAATAACCTGGGATTATGAAATAATGATATAGACAATGAATAATAAACATAAGTAAGCAAAGTATAAAACTGACAAATTAAATAGAACATAAAGCCCCTTAGATATTTTATAAGAATAAAAATATTCTGTAATGCCTTCATATAATATATAATTCTTTAATTATTATACTAATCATTCTATAATATGGTACAAACATCCAAATGGCAGACACTTGCTTGATCTCATTTAATACCAATGAGCTGAAGGCAATACATTCTTTAATTCTAACAGTATTTTTAACTAGAGATGCAACTGAAGTTTGCCTACATGGCAAATTCTCCTCCTTCAAACTCTCAAGCCCAGGCCATTCCCTTCTGCAGTTTAACATCCCTCCCATAAATGAGGGAGAAGAAAGTCTGATAAGAAAATAGTGTTGTTTCTTGACAGGTGAATCCTCTCAAATGAGGCGAATTTCACCTTGATCATTTATTTACTAATATATAAAAATCCAGAGTGAGTGAGTCTGAAGAAGTCGAAATCACATCTTCTAACTCTGAAAGCCCTGAAAGGGACCGGTTTGGTTCTGAAAGCAAACTCCCACTCTGATAACATAGCCACCCTGGCCTTCTCAGTTCTTTCCAGAAACCATTCTATTCTGGAACCTCCTTTGAAGCCAGAACAGAATCAGAATAGGGGATCATAGGACACTGGAATACTACTCTGTTTCTTATTTGTATCAATCCAGTGAACATTCACCTTCTATGAAGTAGAATAATATAAGTTACATGTGTCATCCTAGTTTATGTTCAACTATTCTAGGGGTTACAAAGTAAATCTGAAACCCCAAATCTTACCCCAACTGCTTTGATAAATAAAATTCTACTGGAACACAGCCTTACCCATTCACTTCTTATGGTTGAAGGCTGCTTTTGCTCTGCAATGGCAGTGCTGAATAACTGCGACAGATCGTATCGTACACACAGCCTAAAATATTTACTATCAGGCCGTTTACTGAAAAAGTTTGCTGACCCCTGACCTATTCATCAAAAACTTCTTTTTGATAAATTGATTCTGGTAGAAGCAATCTTGGAACTCACCATCAAAACCTTTGAAGTTGTGTCGGGTTCCATACATGAAGGCTCTCATGGTGTTATCACTGCACTCTTTCACCAATCCCACTGCTTCTGCCCCCAGTAACAATCTAATCCTGGAGGCACCGACAAGATATAAGTTCTGATTTTCTAGTGTTTCTTTCTCATATTTATTTAACAACGGTCTAAACAACAGCTGAGCACCTTCAGAAACAAAAGATAAGCACAATCTTAGACAGAGATAAACATGAAAGTTTCAAAAATGAAAGCCTTCTAAATAAATATTATGTTCCTAGTTTGGTAGAAGGCAAATAAATTATGTTAACAATTTAAATCCATCTTCCAAATAAATAAGAAATGTAAGTAAGCTGGGGATGGTAGTTCTTTATAGCTTTTGGAAATAAACGCCAAAAATTGGAAAATGGAATAATAAGTGGCTTGCCAGTTACTCAAATTAGAATATGAGACAAGAATCGAATACTTATTAGCTCTCAGTAAAAATATGGAGCAAAAGGATACAGTTTAGTATAAAAATAAAATACCAAAATTTAAGAAAATTAATTTGAAATAAAATATTCCAATAAAAATGGTGCAAACGTAACACAATTACATCGGACTACAACAGATTTTATGAACGTTAAATACTAAATAATAAAGAGCAAAATAATTTCTCAATGATTTTTCCCATAAGTACATGCAATTACGTTTCAAGGTATTTTTCTTAAACAGATTCACAAAATGTTAAGAGTAGATATTGTGATTTGATACTGTATATGGAATTATTTCACTTAAAATATTATGGAGAAAAAGGAATTTTTTTCCTTATTTTTAATTTCTACCTACATCAAACTTTGTAAGGTACATTTATTTCTTTACTATTTGTCCTCTCTAGAGGATTGACAGGAATTATAAACTACTACTCAGATGGTAACAGGATAATAGCAGAATTTATATTTCACTTACCCAAAGGATTAACAGATTAACGTACTATGGCACTATTATTTAGGTAATTTACAACAGAGGAACTAAAGACTTTAATAAAAAAATCAATAAAAGATATAAATAAAATACAATAAAAGATATATATATAAGATATATTCAATTTAAAGAAGACACAAATGTCTCTTAAATATAAAATCCTTAATGTCATTCATATTAAGATAAATGCAATGTGTGTGTTTAAGGAGAGGGAAAAACACTTGTATGATTCTTCTCTTCCATGGATAGGGCATTAGCCTAGTGTTCTTGAGAAGCAGCATTTTGGAAATGCACACGGTTAAGAATTTTAACTCCATGTTCTCTGAAAGTGAGTCCTGCTAATTTGGCTGCTATTAAGGGCTAGTGCTTTGGACTTTGGTTGCATTTTATATACGAATTGCAAACCTATCTGTAAGTTATCACATTGATTTGTATGTATGTTTTCTATTTTCCCTTCTAAAGTTCCACTCTTCTTAAATGCTACCTCAGTAGTGTTGCCCAAAGCATATTCAATGACCCATGCTAGATGCTGCATGGGAAAAGGGGATCTGTGATTAAATACCATCAAAAAATTGGGTTAAACAAAGTTGAACAGATTTCTTTACTGTGAAATTACTCAAAACATATTTTATGTTTATTTGCATTTTAAGTCTCCAAGAGTAGGGCATTATGTGCAGTCTTTTTGACCTAAGAAATCTGTCCTTTGTTCCCGTAACAGAATTTCTTTAAGTGTCACTGTCCATGAGTCACCTCTTCAGAAAATGTTGCTAGAAAACAAAAGTCAGCTGAATAAATCCATTTGGGTGCTCTGTTTAATTAAAAAACAAAAAAAAACCCCAACACCAATATGCTACTTTTCACTTCTCACACTGCAAAAATCAAAAGTAGGGTTAAAAACTAGGGTGGTGGGTATGGTAGCCATGGAAGTGCCCTGCTCCACCCAGATCTCCCATCAAAAGAATCTGCTGTGAGAAGCAGAGTTGACTGCAGCCTCCTGCTGCCCCCCTTTGGCCACAGCACCCTCACACCTAGACCATGCTCCCCTAGCTGCTCCCAGCCACAGGTTGAACACGCAGGGGACACTGGAATGAGGCCATTTCTGCTCAACATGCGTTTCCTTTAAAGGGCAATGTTGGGCCTGGCGCATACGTTCCCAGAACCGTGCTGTAGTCGGAGGCTCTTCCTATCCAAGCCTCCTTCTTCCCTCTCTCCTTTCTGAAGTGTTAGACCTACAAGAAAGTCTGAAGGCTCTCAATGTCTAAGCCTGTTGCTTCTCCCTTTATCTTTCTACAGATGTTCCCCTCAACAAACCTCCTGTGCATTAAATCCCATTTGGTGGGCTTCCCTCGTGGTGCAGTGGATAAGAATCCGCCTGCCAATGCAGGGAACACAGGTTCAATCCCTGGTCTGGGAAGATCCCACATGCCGCGGAGCAACTAAGCCTGTGCGCCACAACTACTGAGCCTGTGCTCTAGAGCCCTCGAGCCACAACTACTGATGCCCCTGCGCCTGGAGGCTGTGCTCCGCAACAAGAGAAGCCACCGCAATGAGAAGCCCGCGCACCGCAACGAAGAGTAGCCCACGCTCGCCGCAACTAGAGAAAGCCTGCGTGCAGCAACGAAGACCCAACACAGCCAAAAATAAATAAATAAAATTTTTAAAAATTTTTTTAATAAAATAATCCCGTTTGGCATCTCTTGCTTGGACGACGCAAACTGACACGGAGTGAGAGGGGAAAGGCACTCTGAGACATCACTAGGGGAGTATCAAAGGGTATAACCTTCACAGAGAAACATTTGTCAACACCTTGTTCTGAAGAATAGTCCCCATCCCCCCCACCGGCACCCCGCCCACCAAGGCAATGACTTTCAACTTGTTCAGGTGATTCCTTTGTGATTTCTTTTGTCGCCAAACAACATACTTTAGCTAAAGGGATTTAGCTCTCTTTCCAACCCACCTTCACCATTTCCACCCACCCTTTCCATCACCCCATTCTCACAATATCGTCATATCATCCTTCTCATCCCATCAACAGTATTTTCATTATTATGACTACATACGTTACAGTTGCGCCTTACAACACGCTATGATTTTCCTTCCCTACAACTTACCGTTTTCCCCAAAATTGGTATCTATCATATGCTTGGTTTATTATGCACTTACTGCTAATTCAATCCCCCAAGCTCTGCCAATTATTTAAGTCTTCCCTCAATACACTGCCAAGAGAGATAGCTGTTAACATTATCTTCTTAGAGAAATCTCTCTTCACTCCGCCCTCACACCTTGTTGACAGCTGGGTGGGTTCAGAATTCTGGACTGAAATCATTTTCCTTCAGAAATGAAGGTATTATACCACTGCCTTCTAGCTTCCAGTGTTTCTAACCTACTTTATTTTTTCTGGAAGTATGTAGTATCTTCCCTGTCCTCAGGGTTCTGAAACCTTCCAGTGATATGCCATTTTCAGCCACAGTGCTGGGCATTGCATGGGCCCTTTCACTCTGAAAAAGCACACATCAGCCCTGAGTTTCTCTTTGATGATTTATTCCTCTCCTTTTTCTCTCTTCCCTTTTTAGAACTTTTATTCAGAGGTATACCTCCTGGACTAGTCCTCTAATTTCCCTGTTTTTTTTCTCTTAGATTTTCCAATTCTTTACCTTTTTGCTCTACTTTCTGGGAGGTTCTGTCAAAATTGTCTTCTAACCCTTTTACTGAGTTTTTAAATTTTGCTCTCATACTTTCATTTTATGAGCTGCTTTTTTTCCTAAATGATTATTTTACAATATCCTACTCTTGATGTGTAGGTGGTTTGTCTTCTCATAACGCTGAGAATTGAGTTTTTAATTCTCTTTTCGTTTTCTCCTACATGGTTTTCTTTTATCTTTTTTAGCTTTCTCTTTCACGTTAGGGATTTTCCTCAGATGTTTGGTGATCTTTTGTTATAAGCTCATGTTTAAGAAAGCAGTTCTAAGAAGTGGAACAGAAGTTCTGAAGGTTTAGATGGAACTCATCAAAGATGGCCTCTGGGGCTTCCCTGGTGGCGCAGTGGTTGGGAATCCGCCTGCCAATGCAGGGCACACGGGGTCATAGCCCTGGTCCGGGAGAATCCCACATGCCGCGGAGCAACTAAGCCCGTGCGCCTGCGCTCTAGAGCCTGCGGGCACATCTACTGAAGCCCGTGTGCACCTCAACGAGGGGTGGCCCCCGCTCTCCGCAACTAGAGAAAGCCCGCACGCCCAGCAATGAAGACCCAACGCAGCCAAAAATAAAAAAATAAAATAAATAAATTTATTTTTAAAAATGGCCCTTAATGCAAGGTAGTCTGGCCGGGTTACTTTCCATGGGCAACTCTTGATTTCTGCACCTTCGTCTTGAGTTGCTCAGATTCCTCAAGGAAACATTATTCAAATCTCCTTCCGAGATGATTACATTGTGGAAACTTAATTAGGTATGAGACTGGTGGGATGGAGGACAGGGGTAACGAGATTCAATTAATTATCTCTTTTTCAGTACAGAATCTGTTACCAACTGTACATAAAGGCCCCATGCCAAAATCCATGCATCTGACCCTCTCCAGAGAATAACAGAGACTTCTGCTGGGGTGCTAGAATACAGAAGGGACCTAGGGATCAGATTATTTCTTAAACAGATCTCAAACAATTCTTTTTTTTTTTTTCTTGGTACCATTTTTATTTCTACCTCTATAGGCCCCTAATGTCTCTAATTCCTGAGTCTTTAGGAATATTTTGCAGTGTAAACCAAACTGCATCTCAGTTTTCTCCCCTGCCAGCTCGAGCTCTGGATTTCTCAACTCTGAGAAGTTACTCACTACTCATCACCTGTTTACTAGCTTCTAGAATGGTGCTGCTGTTATATCTTCTCCTTTCTTGTCAATGTGGACTTAGGTCTTTTTTAAAAGATCCTTTTATTGTCATTTTAATAGGAGTTTATAAGAGAATAAAAGTAAATATGAGTGTTAAATCCAATACCTTTACCTGAAAGATCCAGAGTACTTTTTTGGAATGTTCTTTTATGACTGCCCCAGCATTGTAGGAGGATGCCATCCCGTCCCCATCCTCATGTGTCCTTGCTAAAGCCACACAAAGAGCAGAGAAGACGACTAGGAATACACTGGGCTCTCTCACTCTAAGACACTACAAATGTTCTTACACCACAGGGATTTTATTTTTTATTTATTTTTTAAATTTATTTATTTTTGGCTGCGTTGGGTCTTCGTTGCTGCGTGCGGGCTTTCTCTAGTTGCAGCGAGTCGGGGCTACTCTTCGTTGTGGTGCGTGGGCTTCTCATTGTGATGGCTTCTCTTGTCGCGGAGCATGGGCTCTAGGTGCGCGGGCTCAGTAGTTGTGGCTTGAGGGCTCTAGAGTGCAGGCTTAGTAGTTGTGGCACACAGGCTTAGTTGCTCCAAGGCATGTGGCATCTTCCCAGACCAGGGCTTGAACCCATGTCCCCTGCATTGGCAGGCAGATTCTTAACCACTGCGCCACCAGGGAAGTCCAACCACAGGGATTTTAAAGAAGAGACTCCAGTCCAGTGAAATACCTCAGACTTCAGCAAGCAAGTATTCTTCTTTTTAAAGGTTTTTTTTTTTTGGTTCAATTGTTTGAAAAAAATTAAAAATTCCACTTTGACACAAAGTTTTATTTTTAAGAAGGCATTTCCATTTACAGTCAAAATCGTTTTTTAAGAGTCTTATTTACATTTTGTCCAGTGTTTCGAGACTTAGTGAAGTTTTAGGGGTTGTTTTGTGTAGTTTTACGAAGTGTCTGCTCAGGTAAAACTCCCTCCACCCTCTTACCCAGATCTAGCCCCCTTTCTGTGCCCTACAGGAGAGGGCTAACCTTCGGCTTCTTCTATAAAGTCATCCCTTACCACCCCGAAAAGCATCACCAAGTGTCACTTCTTCCTTCCCTTTACTTTCTTTTTTTTAAAATTATACACCCTTATTTTCCTCTTAATATCTGTAGAAACTGTAGTAATGTTACATACCTCATTCTTCCTATTGGTAATTATCATCTTCTCTCTTTTTTTTTAAAAAAATATTTATTTATTTTTGGCTGTGTTGGGTCTTAGCTGCAGCACATGGGATCTTTTGTTGCAGCGCGCGGGCTTCTCTCTAGTTGTGGCATGCAGCCTTGGTAGTTGCAGCACACAGGCTCTCTAGTTGTGGCACACAGGCTCCAGAGCGCATGGGCTCTCAAGTTGTAGCGCACGGGCTCCAGAGCACGTGGGCTCTGTAGTTGTTGCGCATGGCCTCCAGAGTATGTGGGCTCTCTAGTTGCAGCATGCGGGCTCACTTGTTGTGGCATGTGGGCTCAGTAGTTGCAGCGCACAGGCTTAGCTGCCCTGCAGCTAAGGACGTGGGATCTTAGTTCCCCGACCAGAGATCAAACCCGCGTCCCCTGCATTGGAAGGTGGATTCTCAAACACTGGACCACCAGGGAAGACCCCCTTTACTTTCACAGCAAGTATACATAATGATTTTTTTTAAGTATCATGCAGTATTTTGTAAGAGCTTTTTCCTTAGCCTTTCTTCCTGTTCCCTCAATTTCCTGGAACTAGCGTTCAGTCTCTTTACCCTGACAGTAACATCCTTGCCGGCAGAAGTGTTTCTCTCTCCCTTAGCACCATAACCAACACAGAAATAATACTCAAAGATATTCATTCATTTGACAAATATTTATTAAGCACCTACTATGCACCAGGCACTGTACATAGGCACAGAGTTTATAGCTGTGAACAAAACCACTCACGTTGCTTACGGTCTAAGAGAGACTTACAATCTAATGTTGATTTAAGACCTCCTTTCAAGTCCTAGATAAATAATAAAGAGCAAAGAAATGAACATTAATTTTAAAAATATATCAATTAAAAAACTGTGAAACACATTTGAAAATACAGTTTTACTCACTGGCATGACTAAATCTGAGTGATATTTATTTTACTCACCTCCATCTTTCTTTCTACTGATAATTCTGTTCTTCAGCCATTCTTTGGTTTCTTCCTTGACATCCTGAGCAAGTTCTATGACAACCAGAGGCGTGAAAGAGCTCTCATGAGTATCCAGAGCTGACAAGGTCACTTTCATCTTTGACAAACTTGCTGAAAATAAAAAGCAAAGATGGGCTATAATGGGAAAAATAAATATAGACTGTATTTGTATTTTCTCTTAATTAAACCTAATTCTGGCTTCCTGGACAGAAGAAAATTTCTCACGAGCCAGATGGGTTACATGACAGGCTCACCAAATGGCTCACAGCACCTGTGCGAGCCAGGCCCTATACAAAAACGAGGGAAACACTACTCGTATCCGTAAGCAGCTCAGAATAAGGCAGAGGGTACATTCAGGTAAGTGAAGGATAACAGTGTAAAATGTGTTCACACAAGAGGACTAAGAAAGTATTTACAAAGGATGTGACCTGAACAGGATTTAGAAGAATGAATAGGAGTTTGCCAGATCGACAATGGATGGCATTCTAGGCAGAGGAAATAGTGTTCCCCTACAAAACAATGATGAAAAATAGCCAAGATGGGGCTTCCCAGGTGGCACAGTGGTTGAGAGTCCGCCTGCTGATGTAGGGGACACGGGTTCGTGCCCCGGTCTGGGAAGATCCCACATGCCGCGGAGCGGCTAGGCCTGTGAGCCATGGTCGCTGAGCCTGCTGTCTGGAGCCTGTGCTCCGCAATGGGAGAGGCCGCAACAGTGAGAGGCCCGCATACCAAAAAAAAAAAAAAAAAATAGCCGATAGACTCAGAGAAATACAAGTGAGTAGGTACAGCTGGAGTGTTAACTATGAGTTAGAGGAAGGGAGGATGGGAGCTGGTATCTAATGAAGGCCCCAGATTATTACAAATTAACTGGGCCTTGTCCAGCAAACAATGGGAATCACCAATTCATTATGGGCAGGGAATTGACACAGCCCAATTTCATGTTTTTGTATGGAGTTGATGTCCCCAGCATCAGCTTCCCTTCCCAGTGTCCCTAACTTTCTCAGGGATGTCATCTTTATCTCTGTCACCAAGCTGGGAAGATAATGGAGTCAACCTGGAAACCCACAAATGGCATCGGTCACTAAGGCCTGATGGCCTCCCTCAAAAATGTTTCTCATGTGGACCTCTCTAACTCCATGATTCTCAACAGGGGCAATTTTCAGACTTTAGACTCATTTACTCTAACTTTGTGCTTAATGTAAGTTTTAATGACTCCAAAGTCGAAGTGCAAAGCAATTCTTGGGAACAATCACAAAAGGAATGACCAACAACACAGAACATCTTTCCTTTCTCTGGGGGAAATCACAGTCTTTCAGCAAGCTGATCAAACAGATCCAGCTTGTCTGGCCTGGACTGATGAGCCTTGTTTTTCTCTAACAGAGTACAAGTTTTGTTTGGGGCAATACGGGTGTTATAAATCAATGCTGGATTCAAATAATAACTACAAATACATCAGGAATGCTATTTCAAGGTATCAGCCCAATCAAACTCCCCAGGCTAGGATCTACGAGGGAAGCCAGGTCAAAACAGGACCAACTACAATGAGGTATCACCTCACACTGGTCAAAATGGCCATCATCAAAAAATCTACAAACAATAAATGCTGGAGAGGATGTGGAGAAAAGGGAACCCTCTTGCACTGCTGGTGGGAATGTAAATTGATACAGCCACTGTGGAGAACAGTAGGGAGGTTCCTTAAAAAACTAAAAATAGAACTACCATACGACCCAGCAATCCCACTACCGTGCATACACCTGAGAAAACCATAAATCAAAAAGAGTCACGTGTAATGGACATATATACACTACCAAACGTAAAACAGATAGCTAGTGGGAAGCAGCCGCATAGCACAGGGAGATCAGCTCGGTGCTTTGTGACCACCTAGAGGGGTGGGATAGGGAGGGTGGGAGGGAGGGAGACACAAGAGGAAAGAGATACGGGAACATTTGTATATGTATAACTGATTCACTTTGTTATAAAGCAGAAACTAACACACCATTGTAAAGCAATTATACTCCAATAAAGAATTAAAAAAAAAAAAGAGCCATGTACCACAATGTTCATTGCCGCACTATGTACAATAGTCAGGACATGGAAGCAACCTAAGTGTCCATCGACAGATGAATGGATAAAGAAGATGTGACACATATATACAATGGAATATTACTCAGCCATAAAAAAAAGAAATTGAGTTATTTGTAGTGAGGTGGATGGACCTAGAGTCTGTCATACAGAGTGAAGTAAGTCAGAAAGAGAAAAACAAATACCGTACGCTAACACATATATATGGAATCTAAAAAAAAAAAAAGGTTCTGATGAACCTAGGGGTAGGGCAGGAATAAAGACACAGACTTAGAGAATGGACTTGAGGACACGGGGAGGGGGGAGGGGAAGCTGGGACAAAGTGAGAGAGTGGCATGGACATATATACACTATCAAATGTAAAATAGATAGCTAGTGGGAAGCAGCTGCATGGCACAGGGAGATCAGCTTGGTGCTTTGTGACTGCCTAGAGGGGTGGGATGGGGAGGGTGCGAGAGAGGTGCAAGAGGGAGGGGATATGGGGATATATGTATGTATATGGCTGATTCACTTTGTTATGCAGCAGAAACTAACAACATTGTAAAGCAATTATACTCCAATAAAGATGTTAAAAAAAAATAGGACTGAGTTCTCAACTCCAAATAGCTAATGATATAATCAGGAATTATAAAGAAGGAAAGAATGGTAACAGATAGCCATTAAAGCTATGGGAACTCAGAACACTTCATGTGCAAAAGTTATCAATGAAGCTTGAGAGTAAAGGCCCGACCAGAGCAGAGTGGTAACATGTTTGTAAGCTACCACCATTTGAGAAAGTATGCTGCCGTTTACATCTAACCTGACAGCCAGTAAGGAGTCACTGGGGGTTTCTGAGCAGAGGATTGGCTATGTGTCAGAGTGACAGAAATCTCAACAGGTACGTTTAGGGGGTGTTCTTCATGGTATTCTTTCAACTCCCCTGAACTTCTGAAATTTTTCATAACAAAAAGTTGGGGGGAGGCTTCCCTGGTGGTGCAGTGGTTAAGGATCCGCCTGCCAATGCAGGGGACACGGGTTCGAGCCCTGGTCTGGGACAATCTCACATGCCGTGAAGAAACTGAGCCCGTGTGCCACAACTACTGAGCCTGCACACTACAACTACTGAAGCCCGCATACCTAAAGCCCGTGCTCCGCGACAAGAGAAGCCACCGCAATGAGAAGCCTGCACACCGCAACGAAGAGTAGCCCCCGCTAGCCGCAACTAGAGAAAGCCTGCGTGCAGCAGCAAAGACCCAAAGCAGCCAAAAATAAATTAATTTAATAAATTAATTTTTTAAAAAAAGTTGGGGAAAAATGTTAATCTACCAGTAGACTACGGAGGCTTACCATCATCATCTTTCACATGGAAATATCAAATACAACAAACATTAATCATGTGCTTATTATGAGCCAGGCCATGACGGAGTCTGAAGATACAAAAGTAAATAAGGTCTACATCTTACTTTTGAGAAGCAGGCATGCATCAAATCATTCTAACACAGGGCTAAGTATAACAGTACAACTGCAGTAACCCGAGGGCTTGGGGCAGCCTGAGAAGGGAGGCTGAGAATGGGACAGGCTGCAATTTAGAAAAGATACCCAGATGATTCCAAGGTTTCTAACCTGGGACATGGGAAGAATGGCTGTGAGTTAGCAAATAGCAAAGATGGAAGGAATGGTGAGGTTAAGGGGACAATACAGGGCTCAGCAGGGCATATGTGCACATGCATCAAAGGTCAAAGTTTTTTAGCCTTTATGCATTGCCTAATGTGAGTGACGATTATTCACAATTACCAGGTCATGAAACAATCTTTCTGAGAAAGTAAGGCAGGTTTCAGTTCTCAACACGTATACGAGCATTATGTAGAAGCTCACAGTAAATACTTGCTCATTGGTTTATTCTTATTTGAGATACTGTATGCCTTTCATTACTCAAAGCACGACCTTACCAAGACTTCCAATATATTACAGACAAAAATGTCACAATCTCTGATATACGAAGAGTTCTTATAAATCAATAACAAAAAATACAAAAAACTAAAGTCACAAAGAAGAAATATACACTTGAAAAGATGTTTAAAGTTACTAAGAAAGGAACGCAAAGTAACAATGAGTTATTTTTCCCTTTTCAGATTTGTTGAAAGATGGACAGAACCCAGGTCTGGCATGGGAGTAGAAAACTGGGCATTTTCACACATTGCTGCCAGATGTTGTGATTTGATACCACCTTCCCAGAAAGCAGAGTAGCAATCTGAAAAACAACATTAAATACTCATACCATTCAACAGAACAATGCTAGTTCTAGGAATTTATACCAAACATATAATAAAATCAAAAATGTACATAAATGTTCATTACAGCTTTCTTTTTTTCTGTCTTTCCTCTCTTTCCTATAAAGTCAAACAACAGGATACTGGCTAAATAAAGTATAACTATACAACAGAACCGTTAATACTAGGATACAGATCCAACTAAATTAATATGGAGAATGTTTCATAACACATTATAAGGTAAAAATGCAAAGTATGACCCCATTTCTGAATATATATCATCCACAGTAATATCAAAATGACAACACTAGCTAACATTTGCTGAGGATTTACTGCATCAAAGCACGGCTACACATTTTTATGTGAATTACCTCAGTCATTTCTCACAGCAACGCCATGAAGAAGGAACTTTAACGTTTCCATCTTACAGATGAGAAAACTGAGGTGAAAGAAGTAAAAAGTAGCCTGTCCACATCATGCAGTCTCAAGCAGGGAAGCTGGGCTTCAAAACCAGGCAGCCTGATGCCAGAGCTCACATCCTTAACCACATTTGTGTATACATATGTATTCATCACATGTGGTATGAGTGTATTACACACACTTGTGTTAGTCACGGTGTAGGTATGTGTGTCTAATAAAAATTCCATCAGTGATTAGTCAGATATATTTCTCCATCCCCATTTCTAGGTAGTAGGATTTACGATGAGTTTTATTTTCTTCTTTACATTTTTCTTTTTGATTTGAATTTTAGTGAGCAGGTATTTCTTATGAGTGGAAAAAAATGGCTTCTATGTTCGTAAAATAGAAGGCTCACATTTTCAACATAAGTGTAAAATATACACTGTAGTAGAGACCAAATGATACTTTTAAAATTACCTAATACAAGATAATATTTTGCTTTATTCTTCAGATTAAAAACATACTAACTTTGTATACAAGAAGTCACCTAGCTTCAAAGATTGTTTAGTTTGGGGTAAAAGTTAACGGCATATAGAATGAAAGGACTCGGGACCTAGGCACGTCCTATCCATGAGACTGGCAAAAGCAGCGCAGAAGTTGGACTAGGAGAGAATTTTAGGGCAGAAGGAGCCTTAGGGGTCCATTAGTCCCAAGACCACACTATTTCATGTTAATAAAACCAAAGTCACACAACCAGTGTGACAGAGATAAGACTGAAATCCAATGCTCTTTGAATGACACCATACCGTATGCAAAAGACCTTTTTTCCCCATTTTTTTGAACTTGGCCAATTTAAAGTCTCACCATCAAAAGTAACGCTGGCCTCGCCACAGCTGTGGAGCTGTGTGCTTTCACTTGTTAGAGTCTCACAGACTAACCCAAGCGCCAGCACTGAGCAGTTCAGTGGAGCCTGGTAAGCCTCAACCCCTTCAAGGCTCCAGTATATAAGATGCTCTTGGAAGTTTCAACACTGCTTGTTTTCAGCTGCTTCACACTTGTGCCATCCACTGGGCCACAGGGTACTTACAGGCTGGGTGACCTAAGTGGCAGGAACCTCTCTTACACTGCCCGTGTTCCCGTCCCTGAAACCCTGTGCCCTCCTCCTTCTTGTGTCCTCTGCTCAGGGAATTTCCATCACTATACAGTAACACCTCTGGGGACGCCCTCTCCTTGGGGGATTCCTGCCCCCTCTGTGCTCTGCACGCAACATCATTCTTGCAGTTCACCGACCAGCGCGATCCAGGCCTGCTCCAATCCCACCTCTTCACGTTGGCTAGCCCAACGGCGTGAATACCAAGTGTAAGGTGGGGAAAATAAGAAGCCTCGTGGCAGCATGGGCTAACCTGAGTTCTGCAATCCACTTTCACTGGAGGGTCTTAACAGAGGCTGGCTGCACCATTACCATGCACACTAGACTAGTACATGGGACCAAAATACCACCTGGGGGGACATGAGGACTTGAAGCGTGGACACAGCAGAGGGCCTCATGGTTCCTGTTGGGGCTGATCTGAAAACAAGCAATGATTCAACACACAGACTTCCTGGGCACTGGAGGGTAGAATGATTTCTGCTTCCACAGCCAATTTCCCCCTTTTATCCAGACTGTCAGCCAGGCCAGCAGCCAGCAGTAACTGTAAAGCACAGAGCAGCTACGTTCCATATGCTCCGGGCACAGGACCAGTAGATAGCCATCTCAAACTCTGCTCTTCTTAATCACGCATTGAACTGCACCCAGGGCTAAAGGAGGCCTACAAAGGAACTGGATCCCTGTGGCTCTTACATTAGCTATTGGAATCACCTGCCTATAGTAAGGGTTAAATCCTGACCTTGGTGGTTGAAATGCACGTATGAAAAGAAACTCACTGGGAGTTCAAGCATGGAGGGGGGTGGTTCACATATTTTATCACGGTTCAAAAAAAGAATAAGGGACGCTTTATTCTCTTCCTGAGTTTGGGTAAAGAAAAAACATCAATGGAATTATCATAAATTCAAAGACTAATAAGTAAGTGCATAAGGCTGTGTTTAGGAATCACCTTATTTCAGACTCAAGGAGAAACACAATCCAAAATGACAAAATTACTCTCAGTCGTAAGGCAGAATAGGAACACATCAGTGAGAGCAAAATGAAGGGCCACACTGATCAAGGAGGAAGATGAGCGGGATTTCCTAGGAGAAAACTTGCAATTTTAATGGCAAGTGCTAGAAGGGACAGGACCCCTCCGGAGGCCCCCTCTAAGGTGTAAGACAACTTAGAGGCAGTTAATTATGAGAGCAATTGTGGGACCGTACTCCTTGAGACCTAGGGCAGCCGTCTCTCACAGTCACCTAAGATGAGGGCAGATTTGAGAATGAAACATCAGCCCTGCACACATGCACCCTCACTAAAGAGTTTCTCAGTGACACCCACAATGTAGGGGAGTTGGTGAGGCCCATTCCCTGAGGAACATACCTAGGAACCTCTCGTGGCCTCAGGCCTCCACAGGAAGGTGTAGGAGAGATGAGACACGACACAATGAAGACAGCCTCGCCACAACAGCCCAGGTCCAGGCCTAATTAGATGCTGCACTCATACTCTCTTTCTACACTTGGTACCCCAGACACTGCCAAGATTTTGCTTATTTGAGCTGGAATAATGTCTGAAAACCTACAGCAACAATGAATCTCCTCCCCAAGCACAGGACCTGGCACACAGCTGAAATGCTAATATGTGATAAAAGAATGAATTCACGTGATGAACATACCACCATTTAAAAAGATGTTTAGGGAGAATTTTTAATGATCCAGGAAAATGCTAAAAATACAAAGGGAAAAAAAGCAAAATACAAAGTAATACAACAATATGACCCCAACTATGTAATACGTACATTTAGAGACACAAAAAAATACAAAAAGAATTAAGAAGAATTGCACAAAAATGTTAGGGTTGGTGAAATTACATGGAGTTTTCATTTTCATTCTTATACTTTTCTCTATCTTCCAAGTTCTCTTACAGTGAAAAAAAGTTTCACTGAGTTTGTTTTTTAAGCACACACAGTCTCCAATTTACCAGGACTTTTCTATCCCTTTCCATTAGTTTAAATCTTTTCAATTTCATTCTTCATCTGCAATTCTACAATTCTTTCAGCAATAACTGGTCAGAACAGATACGATCTACTTTCCACAGCTAATTTTAAATTGTTTATCATACTCACAGAATGGGCTCTTAGAAAACATCTAGTTCTCTAGCTCGGTGTGACTTTAAAATTCAAAGTAGCCAGATAAGAAAGATTTAAATTTTTTTTTAAAAACCCCACAGGATTAGATATTTTTAAAATTAAACCTCCGCAGGATTTAAGGGAACGTGATACGACTGCTTTTGAGTCTGAATAAAAACCTCAACTCTGAACTTTGTGCGGGACCTCCATACACCGTCTGGGCTGCCGGAATAGGGTTTCACAGAAGACAGCGCCGCACCAACGCTGGCGCCGCCAAGGCTCCAGGGAAATTAGAAGCATTCCATAGGAGAAGCACCCCTTCCAGCCACGTTTCTCAGGTGTCCCAGGCATTGCCCCTGACTTTCATCTAATACTTCAGCTGTACTGTGTGTCCCAGTCGAAAGCCTGGAAACCCGATCACCCCGATGTGAGAGCACAACCCCGCAAGCTCACTAGCGTCACGCCCGTGCCGAGATACCCGAAGCTCCAGGCTCTCCGGACAGTCGGGGAAGCGTGAATCATGGGCCCCCGTGAGCTGGTCCTTCTCTCAAACGCCCTTCACTAGGCTTCGTCGACTCCTCCACCCCCACTCATCTCATTCCCCGTTGCTCTGGAGCCCCCCAAGCCCTCGCATCCTGACTCCACCAGCCACCAGATTTCAGCTTCACCACTTTCTTCTATCAACCCTCCACCCTCAGACCAACCTCGGCCCTCTGCAGCTTCCACCTGCGACTGCCACTCCCACCCGAACGTCACCCAACCTCGGCGTCCCTCCCCGTCCTACTTTCCCATTCCCGGGATTGCCAACCCCGGGAGCTACCCCGGAAAGGAAGGGCGGCGGCCGGGAGGAGTCACTGGAAGCGTCGCGCCGCTGCCCGACAGCCCGGACTCAACCACCTGCACTGACCCAGGCTCTGCGCTGCCGAAAGCGAGGGGGTCCGAGGTCCCCTCCCCCACTCACCGGCCGCCACAGCACTCCACGTCTTCGGGGGTGGGCCCGAGAACCTGCTAGTCCCCCAGGCCGGGAAACCGACTCTCGCCGCGGGAGGCGAGCCGCTGCCTGCCGGGCGGGTACCACCTAGCGCCGGGCGTGCAGGGCGGGGCCGAGACGCGCTCGCACGCAGGCGGGGGCGGGGCCGAGGTGGGGGAGGCGGGGCTTAGGGCTGAGTCACTCCCGGCAGAGACCAGGCTGCTCCAGAGAAACACTAGACTGGCCTAGTCTGGCTGTCGCCGGGAGTGAGAGCTGAGACTGCTAAGGAAGAGGCGTGCCTTATGGGCTGTCACTCCGCGTGGGGGCGGCACCACGGTGGAGAGGCGGGGCCTCGCGGGGCTGGGCTGTCACTCCGAGAGTATGGAGGGGCGACCTGCAAAGAAATATGTCCATTCACATTTTCCTCTTTTCCGTCTCTTAAGGTCCAGAGTCCAACTTCCTTGTCACTTTCAAATATAAGAACAAGCCTCATTTTAGTTGTAATTCACTTTCAGGCAGTGAAAAACCCAGTTCCAATATATTATCCCCCCGCCCACCTCGGGATCTGTGCCCTGGGAATGTGTTCCCAGTGCCTTGCAAGCTCTTCGTTAATTAAGGAGATGATTTATTTCCTTCCTTCCCTCACGGGAAGCGGGAACCGAATCTCACCTTCTCACTGAGGCCCTTTCTGACCATCCTATTTAATACCTGCTCTCCTCCCTACCCCACTATCTTACCTTAGCATATTTCTTTTTTCCACAGCACTCATCACCTTCTAACGTTTTATATTATTATATTTATTGTCAGTCTTTCCCTAGAATGTAAGCTTCACAAGGGCAGGGATTTTTGTCTGTTTTATCCACTGATACATCCCCAGTGCCTAGAACAGCGTTAGAGTCACAGTAGGCATGCAGTAACTCAAAGGAATGAAAGAAAACAATGTATGAACCCTTTCTCCTTCCGTACACGCTGTTCAGTCTAGACAGATGCCTCGAGGTCCTACAACGCCAGAAAAGCCGTGTCTGCTTTTCCATCCTCTGCCCCTTCTCTGTGTCTTCCAGACTCAAGACAGGAGACAGGGAGACCAGGGGCAAGGCACAGAAGCCTAATTACTTGCGAGGGGCCCTTTGTTGATCTTTCTAGATGCCTGTCATAGCAGCTCACAACGTTATTGGCCAGTTCCCCTGTGGCCATCATGGGTGTGGCCAGAAGTTCTTTCTCTTTTGAAGATCTGGACAAATTGTTTATGCGCTTCAACAGGTTTAGACATTGATTACTCAGTACATTTTTGTTTTTTAATTGCACTCTTCCTAACTTCTCATTCCTTGAATTTATGGCCATCCCTCCATATAATGTCATCTTCTGATATTTATATGACTGGAAGGATTGGAAAAAAGATTGAATGGAAATGTTAAAAATGCGTTTCACACAGATGGTCTCCTTTCATCTCCACAATTAGTACATTAAAACTTTGTGTTAAGTATGACAAATTAGCTGTTGGACAACACAAAGGGCAGACTTCAGTTAATGACATGGATTCCTGTATCAGTTAGCTATTGCTGTGTAACAAACCACTACACAGAATTAAGGATTCCCTTTTGCATCACTCTCCTTTTGGGCATTTCCTTTATAATCTGTGACACCCAGAACCCCCTTTTTCCAGTTCTGCTGGCCAGAGAGATAGGGTTCTCCTGGAGTCTGCCATACTTTATATCTGTTGTGCTGCTCTGTGCAACTGCGGCTGCCCTCAGGACAATGTTGAGGGGAAAGAGAGAAAAAACGACAGGGATTCTCCCCATACGCTGCACAATGTGTCCTTTTTCCCATTTCCTCTGACCAGAGGGACAGGTTTTCTATCAGGGTCTAGTTATCCACATCACTATACTATAGCAGGGAAGCTCTGTGACTGGGAGTGGCCTCAGGACAGAGTGGGGAGAAGAAAAAGCAATCAGGAGTTTTCACCCCTCTCTCCAGCTTGTGGTAGCCTTTTTTTCATATTTTGTCCAGAGGTTTTAATAGTCATCTGTGGTGGACATAGGCTGCAGTGGACATAGTCCATTTCAGCCAGAACTGGAACTGATCAATTTAATAAATGAAAAGATGTTTTTATTTGTATTTCTCTTATTATGAGTGATAAAGCACATTTGTATTTCATTTGCCATGAATTATCTATTTATGTATTTTGTCCACTTTATAGAAACACTTTATATAATAGTAAGAATGGTCCTTTCCTTAGAAATGAATGTCAAAACTTTTTCTCAGTTTGTCATGTCTTTTGACTTTTCTTACACTGTTTTACTTGCTTATTTTTTGTTTGTTGGGTTGGTTGTGTTGTTTGTTTTGCTTTTTTGGCCACGCAGACCTTTTTCATTTCTAGTTGGTCAACTTTTATCAAGCTTTTGTTTTACTATTTACTACTTTTGGGTATATTAGACTTAGAAAGGACTTCACCTCTCTTAGATTACTTTGAAAATCCTTCCATGGTTTCTTCTTAATGTTTCATGATTTTGCTTTTTTCCTTTAAAAATCTGACCCTTCAGGAATTTGTTTTGATGTGAGTTAAGTACAGTGGATTCAACTTTGATATCTACACATCTGCCCAACCTCAATTACTAAATAATCCGTCTTTCCCCAACTGATTTTAAATACCACTGTTATCATAATTAAATTTACTTCTGTATTTTTGGACTTTCACAATATATCATTTTCTTTCTTTAAACTCTCCAATACAGTCAGAAAAGACCAACCCATCCCAAAAGTTCTTGAATCCCTCATTCCCATCATAGCTATCTGGTAGGGCAGCCACTGAAGCCTCCTTGCCTTCAGTAAACTGTTCATTCCAGGCAACCACAGGTGATTACAGAACTTTTTCCACTGCATGCCCTAGATTTGCAGTATCCCATTTTCCCCTGGTGGCAAGTTCACCATTATCTTCAAACCTAGCCGGGTCAGATCCAATCCCAGATTCCCATCTTGAGGGCCTGATTTCTGCAACCACTTCCAATATCAAATATGTCAGACCAATTTCAGTACAGAAAACAGAAATCACTCCATGTATTTTACACAGGAAGAGATTTAATAAAGAGAATTAAGTCCTTATCGAATCATCAGGAAGTGCTGGAAAAGCACCTGTAGACGTATATCTTGGAGGGAGCAACATTGCTGAACTGGGAGCTGCAACTTTTGAGGCTACTTGGTCCATGCCAGGGCTGGAGCCACAGCCACTAGCTGAATGTGGAGAATGGACACCTTATCCTGTGATCCTAGGATCTCAGAGTTAGATCAGGAAGCTGCCACAATCACTGCTGCTTCTTGACACCCAGGAAGCTTGAGAATAAAGACGGGAACTAGCTGCAAAGAAACCACACCCTACTTCTCCAGTAGCAAGGCCAAGAGCCACAGCAGGATGGTTTCCTAACTCCCACCTACCTGATCTCAAGTGAGTGCATCTAACAAGGGAAACTGCCGCTATTTTTAGGCTTCCAACACCTATACCCAGCACCTCTTCATATAAATCTTGCCCATTTCTTATGAAGTTTATTCCTAGGTAATTTACCTTTCTCATTGCTAGTGTAAATGAGATTTTTTCTTCCATTATAGCTTCTATTTGGTTGTTGCCTGTTATATGAACATTAATTTATGCATATTAATTTTATACCCTGAATAAAATCTTTTGCAGTTTATAAGTGGTTTATTCCATTAGGATCTCCAATTTTACAGTCCCATAATCTGAAAACCATTATAATTTTCCTTCCTTCCTTCTTGTCTTATATCTGACATTAAGGTGCTCACTCTTTCCTAGGGAACAGCTCACTCCTTCACTCCTCTAAGACTTTGTTCAAAATGTCATTTCCTCAATGAGTCCTACTCTGATCTCCCTATTTAAGTGTAACCTACTCTCTCTAATCCTTTTAAACTCTATTTTGCTATTTTCATTCCTGCTCTCCATGGCCCTTGCTGGGTTTTCTTTAGTGTCTGTTCTTTCATGGACTTCTTCCAGTTTTCCTTCAATTCTTTGATGCCTTTTTTTTTTCCTTTCACTTCTTTTTGAAGTGCTACTTGTTCATGTTTTATTTTCTGTCTCACCTTCTCTCACGTGAGCTACTTGCAGGATGTAGATATTGGTAGGGGCCAGGTTCCTGGCTGGAAGGAGTTTTTCTTATAGCACAGTATTAGGTGAGTGAATTGATTCAGCCTTTACTTCTCGTCAGTGAAAAAATAGACAGCTGGAGGGCTTGGAGGGCTGCTCAGAGTGCGGTCCTCCCCTCTCCCTCTTCGTTGGCAGGCTGCTTCCTGCAAATATATGTTTTTTCTGCCTGTGTCCTCACTGAGCCCTGCCCTCTTTGCTTCGACCTTTATTCTCTGCACGCCACTCCTCTAGCTGGGATTTGGCTTTGTGCACCGTCTACCCTGAGCCCTTTATCTTGGAGTATCCACCAGCCCCATCTGAGATCTGCTCTCATGACATGGGCGTGCTCTCTCCACTTCTGCCAGTGTCCCTACTTATCCTCACTGCCCTGGGGACCACTGCCATCATTTTTGTATGGTTTGGAGCTTCAGTGTCTCCTTGTTTTGTCAAAGATGAGTGTTTTAGTCAGTTCTGGCTGCTATAAAACAAACAAAAAATCACAGACTGGTGACTTAAACAAAACATTTTTTTGATGTTTTCCATTTTGATATCTAAAAATGAAAAACAGAAATTTACTTTCACATATTGAAAGACTTATCTCCTCCTCCTAGAAAGAAATATATAAACTGTTTCCATCCTTCCTGTAAGTGTTGAATACAAGCACCTATTTTCTAGAGTAGATGAAGGATCATATAAGTATTTTGAATATTCTGGGGAAAGTGTTGTTTTATTTCCACTCTATTTTTACTGGAAACCTATAACATAGAGAAATCACCATTTGACATCTGCCTAGTAACCAAGGACACAATTATTTCAATTTCTTGTCTTAGCAGAGAGCAGGCTAAATGGCTCATGGGTCTTTTCTGTGTCTTCTGTGTATCTAACACACTCCTGGAATAAAGCCATTGAAGTAACAGAATTCCTCTATGAAATTGCTCACCTGAGGAGAACTGATCATCCTAAATATTAGATTTTGATGACGATGAGTATCTTCAACTATCAAAATCTATATCATTAGTGTCAAGAACTACAAATGCTATGACATCTTACCATACTTGTGAGCTAGTAAGTTAACTCATCAGTTTCATAGATGCCAACAGAAGACAGGAGACTCCTGGGTCAGAGACAGAGGACTTTATTACTCATTGCACATGTGTCTGAGCTCCACGTTTGTGTCAGCTCCCCTTGTCCCCAAGTCCCATGGGAGCAATACGGAGCAGCCCAAGAGGATTCTACACACTCATCAGGTTTGCATCATAGCTAAGAAACTCTGAGTTTAGGTAATCGTGGACTTCTAAGGGGCTGGTAGCAAGCCTGCTCAACCTTGACCCCTGAGGGAGACATTATATTTATTATCCTAGACAGAAAACAGGTCTTCCCTCTGCTCCACAGGGAGAAACCAGCTCAATCTCAAGGCCGTTTGCTATGCAAACATCCTTCAAAAAGATAGTTTGGAACAAACATGTCAGCGCCTTTACTCAGAAGATAGGCAGACACACACCCCTGTAGAATTATCTCCCAACAATTAGGAGTAGCCTTCCTACCAGCCCAACTCATGAGTTTTCCCAATGGAAGTATATCCTACATCCTGCACATATAGCCAAACCTCAGAGTTACACACACTTTATAAGAGGACAAAAGATTACTGGATTTCTTCTTTACATGTCTTTTAGTTAAAAAAAAAAAGTTTCCTTTACCTAGAATCTTGTTTCCTTCTTCACACATCCCCACTCACCAAAAACAGTAAAAATTAAGACAGACCAAAAAATCTAAAACCCCAAACACTCCAGTTCCATCCAGTGACTTTCAAAATTCCTGCATTCCCTTACTCATGCATTCCCCACTGGTGACCACTCACTGAGCTTACACGTGTAAGGGAGCAAGGCACCTACACACACAATTATAATATAAAGAATGCAGTTGACCCTTGAACGACGCTGGGGTTAGGGGTCAACGGCCACCAGCAGTCAAAAATCTGTGAACAGCTTTACAGTGGGCCCTCTGTATCCGTGGTTTGGTATCTTCAGATTCAACCAACCAGATAGTGTAGTATTGTAGTACATATTTATTGGGAAAAAATTGTGTGTAAGTGGACCTGTGAAGTTCAAACCTGTATTGTTCAAGTGTCAACTGCAGGTAGAGCAGGAAAAAGAAATATACTATAGGAGATCAGAGGAGGGATGAATTACTCAGAGTTGGAAGGACTGCTGGGAGGATCGATGGCAGGTGTGACACCCAAGGCGGCTTCAATGAAAGGAGATGGGGACATGCGTGAGTTGGGCAGGGGGTGGGGAGTGGAGGAGTAGACAGGCATTTAGGAAGAAGGAAGACATGAGCAAAGGTACAGAGGCAGGAAAGCAAATCATGCAATAGGGAAACAAGGAGCAGTCCATGGAGCTGGGCAGAAGGTAAGTGAGGAATTAAGGGATGGAAGGAGGAGTCATTCATGGTGAGGGCTCAGACATGATGCTGCTGCCAATCATGGTCTTCCTGGGCATGAGTGCGGCAAAAATTATCACTTTGGTCCCACCACAAGACAAGGGTCCTGAACCCACGTGTAACAACTCACGCATCATTTAGGACACCTTGTCGCTGGCATCTACTTCCTTCATGGCAAGCAAAAGTTTCTGAGCCTAAGGCTAACTTGAGCCCCCACTGTTGCTCATCACTCACGTCAAACGTTGGTGCGCTGAAGCCTGGAAAGCCCTACCCATCTCTCTGTCTTCTTTCATGTATACCGGACGTAATTTAAAATCCTTTCATCTGACGTCTTCCAATATATGCTACAGATATTACTCTCTATTTAAGTATTGTCCAGTACACCTAAGTCCATAGACGAAAATGAATTCTGACTTTTATAAAGTAAATATAGTCCTTTAACCTATAGAAATAGAACGGGATATGAAATAGATGAAATAGAAAAAGGGAATGTTTGGAAGGTCTTTGACTTGACGTGACTTATAGTTTGGGTTTATTTTGTTCCTATAATTTGGAAGCTCTGACACCTTCTTTTTGAGGAGCCCAGTGTGTGACAGGTAAATATTTTCATGTGGTGAATGCTTAACAAACAAATAAGCAAAAAACATAAACCCAAATCAGTGTTGTTTTCGTGTGGATTTCCCCAGAAGCAGAGCCTGAGACAAGGATTCACAGCAAGCAGTTTATTTGGGAGGAAAGCCAGGGAGCACAGGTGGGGGAGTGAAGGAGAGAGATGGGGAATGCAGGGGGTGTGGTCAAGCAGGTGGCTCTGTGGGTAGAAGGGGCTGAAACTCCCGGGCAATTCTGGGAGCCAGTGGAGAACACACCGCAGTTTCCTGCCTGATGGATGAGGGAGCTGGCTGAGGACTGCTGGCTAGAAGAGGTTTCTTCTCTGGTATTTTGGCTAAAGTTTCTGTTGGGAGCACCAGAGGCACCCTCAGGCTACCAGATGCAGTGCTGGTCATTGGACAGCCCTGAGGGAACATAGGTGGGTTATGCCTGCACCTGCTACAGGTGTCATTAACAGGGCCTAGGGAGTCCTTTGGTGCATAATCTACATTCACAAAAGTCTCCAGATTTAAGCAAAACATCATCTCTAAGGGTACAGAAGTAGTTATAGAGATGTACACACAGGATTGAAAGAACACGCCTATCAAGTAACTTTTAGTTTGTGTCCCTTTAACAGACCACAATAGTAATGGTTATATACGATCAATTTAATATTTTTCATTATCTTGTAATTAGTATAATTATATTGTCTTGTACTTTTGTGTTAAAGGATGCACTGCATTAAATGTGGATATTTAAAGTATTTAATTAACAATTTAAACATTTTATAATCCTGCTTTGACTTTTTGTTTATTGTTTAATATAATGGGAGCCTCAAAAACTTTTTAAAAACCTGAGCAGATATGGAGATATATGTATATGTAAAGCTGATTCATTTTGTTATAAAGCAGAAACGAACACACCAAAAAAACAAAAACAAAAAAACAAAACCTGAGCCTCTTTCTCCATTGGAAAGGTGTCAATTAAAAACAAGAGAATCACGGAGAAGTTAGGAGTCTTCAGGGTTCTCTCTATATATTATATATCATCTGTAAATAGTGACAGTTTTTCTCCTTCCTTTCTTATTTGGATAACTTTTTTTTTTGTTGTTTTTCTTGCTTCATTACTGTAGCTAGGACATCTTTTCACACAGATTTTACTTTGGAATCATGTAAATATCTTACATATTCAAAAGATTTTTTAAAAAGATAAAAATAAACCCCTAAAGTGGAAAACAATTTGCGACAAATGAGCCTAACTTTATTTGAAATGTGGCAACATAGCTACACAGAGAACAGAATTATTTCAGTACTCTGATTATCCACCCTTTGTGGGATATGATCTATGGATAAATGAATAGAATGAAATCTCAAACTTCACTCAGAAATGTATTGTTAATACAGTAAGTCTCCTACATGTGAACCTTCAAGTTACAAACTTTCAAAGATGCAAACGTGTGTCGCATGTCCAATCATGTAAGGCATGAGTGAAATTGCAACCTGCCCTCCGTCTCCTATTGCTGACGGTCCTTCAGCTCTACCATCTCCTACCTCCTCTCCCTCCTCCAGTCAGTAACTCTTCTTGCCTGCTCACTCGATGCCAGCTCCTGTATGCCAGCTGTTGTACTGTACTACTGTACTTTTCAAGGTACTGTACTGTAAGATTAAAAATGTTTTCATTATTTCTTGTGTTTTTTTTTTTTTTTTTTTTGCGGTACGCGGGCCTCTCACTGTTGTGGCCTCTCCCATTGCGGAGCACAGGTTCCTTATGCGCAGGCTCTGTGGTCATGGCTCACGGGCCCAGCCGCTCCGCAGCATGTGGGATCTTCCCGGATCGGGGCACGAACCCGTGTCCCCTGCATCGGCAGGTGGACTCTCAACCACTGCGCCACCAGGGAAGCCCCTGTTTGTATTTTATGTATTATTGGTGTGAAAAGTATTGTGAACCTATTACAGTATAGTACTATTTATATGGCTGATTGTGTTAGTTGGGTACCTAGACTAACTTTGTTGGACTTACAAACAAATTGGACTTACGAACACACTCTCAGAATGGAACTCATTCATATGTAGGGGGCTTATTATAGTGTTATAATTCTGAACTAGGATCATTGCAGCACTATTTACAATAGCCAAGACACAGAAGCAACCTAAATGTCCACCAATGGAGAACTGGATAAAGAAGATGTGGTACATATATACAATGAAATATTAACTCAGCCATAAAAAAGAATGAAATAATGTCATTTGCAGTGACATGGATGGACATAGTGATTGTCATACTGAGTGAAGGGAACCATTTGTTGCCCTTATCCATACTAACATGTTTAAAGAACTTGACACAGGATTGATGTAAAAAAAGAACACTGTTAGAACTAATAAATTAATTCAGTAAAGTCACAGAATAGAAAATCAATATACAGAAATCTGTGGCCTTTCTATATACTAATAACAAACTATCAAAAAGAGAAATTAAGAAAACAATTCCATTTACAATTGCATCAGAAAGAATAAAATACCTATAAATAATTTAACCAAGGAGATGAAAGACTTGTACACTGAAAACTATTACACTAATAAAAGAAATTGAAGAAGACACAAATAAATAGAAAGATATTCTGTGCTCATGAATTAGAAGAATTAATATAGTTAAAATGTCTATACTACCCAAAACAATCTATATATTCATTGCAATCCCTATCAAAGTTCCAATGGCATATTTCATAGAACTAGAAGAAACAATTCTAAAATTTTATGGAACCACAAAAGATCCCAGATAGCCAAAACAATCTTGAGAAAGAAGAACAAAGTTGAAGGTTTCATGCTCCTCAATTTCACACTATATCACAAAGCTATAGTAATCAAAACAGTATGGTACTAGCACAAAAAATAGACATACAGATCAATGGACCAGAACTGAAAGGACAGAAATAAACCCGCACATATATAGACAATTAATTTATGACAGAGGAGCAAAGAACATACAATGGAGAGAGGAAAGTCATTTCAATAAATGGCATTGGTAAAACTGGACAATGACATGCAAAAGAATGAAATTAGACCATTATCTCACACTATACACAAAAATTTAACTCAAAATGGATTAAAGACTTGAATGTAAGAACTGCAACCATAAAATGCCTAGAAAAAAAAATTGGCAGTAACCTCACTGACACTGGTCTTAGCAATATCTTTGTGGATCTGACACTAAAGGCAAGGGAAACAAAAGGAGAAATAAAGAAATGGAACTACATCAAACTAAAAAGCTGAATAGCAAAGGAAATCAACATCAAAACGAAAAAGCAGCCTACTGAATGGGAGAAGATATCTGCAAGTCATATATCTAGTAAGGGGTTAATATGCAAAATATATAAACAACTCATACAACTCAATAACAAATAAAACCAAACAACCTGATCTAAAAATGGGCAGAGAGGCTTCCCTGGTGGCGCAGTGGTTGAGAGTCCGCCTGCCGATGCAGGGGACATAGGTTCGTGCCCTGGTCTGGGAGGATCTCCCATGTCGCAGAGCGGCTAGGCCTGTGAGCCATGGCCACTGAGCCTGCACGTCCGGAGCCTGTACTCCGCAACGGGAGAGGCCACAACAGTGAGAGGCCCGCGTACCGCAAAAAAAAAAAAAAAAAAATGGGCAGAGGACCTGAATAGTAATTTTTCCAAAGAAGCCATACAGATGGCCAACAGGCACATGAAAAGATGTTTGACATTGCTAATTATTAGGGAAACGCAATCAAAAGCACAATGAGGGGCTTCCCTGGTGGCGCAGTGGTTGAGCGTCCGCCTGCCGATGCAGGGACACGGGTTCGTGCCCCGGTCCGGGAAGATCCCACATGCCATGGAGCAGCTGGGCCCGTGAGCCATGGTCGCTGAGCCTGCGCGTCCGGAGCCTGTGCTCCACAACGGGAGAGGCCACAACAGTGAGAGGCCCGCGTACTGCAAAAAAACAAAACAAAACAAAACAAAAAAGCACAATGAGATGTCAGCTGACACCTGTTAGAATGACAATTGAAAAGGCAAGAAATAACAAATGTTGGAGAAGATGTGGAGAAAAGGGAACACTTGCACACTGTTTGTGGGACTGTAAATTGATGCAGCCAATATAGAAGACAGTATGGAGATTCTTCAAAAAATTAAGAATAGAACTACCATATGACCCAGATATTACACTTCTGAGTATTTATCCAAAGAACATGAAAACACTAATTTGAAAAGATATATGCACCCCTACGTTCATTGCAGCATTATTTACAATAGTCAAGATATGGAAACAACCTAAGTGTCCATCAATGGATGAACGGATGACAAAGATGCGGATAAGGATGAATGGATAAGGAATATTCTATATTATATTATATATTACATTCTATTTATATTCTTTATATATATATAGTGGAATATTAGCCATAAAAAATAATCAAATCCTGCCATTGGTGAAAACATAGATGGACCTTGAATGTATTATGCTAAGTGAGATAAGTCACCCAGAGAAAGACACCAAATGATTTCACTCATATGTGGAATCTGACAAACACAAAACAAGCGAAATAAAACAAAACCAAACTCATATATACAGAGATCAGTGATTATCAGAGGGAAAGGGATTGGGGGAAACGGGAAGAGGGGGTCAGCTATATGATGATGGATTGTAACTAGACTTGTGGTGGTAATCACTTTGTAGTATATACAGATGTCAAATTATAATTCTGTATACTTGAAACTTATATAATAAAAAGGAGAAAAACTGTGTGAGAAGGTAACCAAACTCACAGAAGTATCAATTCCAACTCTCTCTTCACTCCATTCCTCCCATCTCCTCTAGGTAACCATTTTTATTGCTTCTTTTTGAAAATATAAGCAAATATCTAAATATATTCTTGTCCTCCTTTTTTTCCTAAACACAAAATATAGCATACTCTATAGACTAAGGTTTGCTAACTTTTTTCATCTAAAAGTATGTTCTGGAGATTATTTCAGTTCACATTTCCCTGTCTTTTTATGACTGCCTGGTCTCCAACTCATTTATGAACTATAGTTTATTTGCCCACTCTCCTGCTGGTGAACATTTAGGTTGCTTCTAATCTTTTGGTACTACAAACAATGTTGCATAACCTTGTGCAAATTTATGGAAATTTCAGGGTAGGGGCCTAAAAGTGGGATTGCTGTGTCAAAGGTTAATCATATGTAATTTTGTTAAACTTTGCCAAATCCCCTTCTATAGGGTTTGTTCCATTTTGCACTTCCACTCTCAACAGAGTATGTTATCAAACTTTTAGATTCAGGAGAATTCAAATTTGTGTTTCTTTTATTGTAAGGGAAAGTGAGCATCATTTCATATGTGTAAGGAGCGACTTACATTTATTTTTCTCTGTTACCATATTCCTTGCTGTTCACATTTATTTTTCTCTGTTACCACATTCCTCTCTGTTCATGACTCTTGTCCATATTTCTATACAATTTTGGGGCTTCTCCATTTTTTAAAATTGAAGTATAGTTGATTTCAATGTTGTGTTAGTTTCAGGTGTACAACAGAGTGATTCAGTTTATATATATATATATATATATTTTAAATTTATATTCTTTTTCAGATTCTTTTCCATTATAGGTTATTACAAGATTTTAAACATAGTTCCCTGTGCTATACAGTAGGTCCTTGTTGTTTACCTATTTTATATATAGTAGTGTGTATCTGTTAATCCCGAGCTCCTAATTTATCCCTCCCCCTCTTTTCCCTTTACTAACCATATATTTGTTTTCTATGTCTGTGAGTCTGTTTTGTAAATAAGTTCATTTGTACCATTTTTTTAGATTCCACCCATAAGTGATATCACATAATATTTGTCTTTCTCTATCTGACTTACATCACTTAGTATGATCATCTCTAGGTCCATCATGTTGCTGCAAATGGCATTATTTCATGCTTTTTTATGGCTGAATAATATTACATTGTGTGTATAGATAGATAGATAGATAACACATCTTCTTTATCCATTCATCTGTTGATGGGCACTTGGGCTGTTTCCATGTCTTGGCTATTGTAAATAGTGCTGCTATGAATATTGGAGTACATGTATCTTTTTTTTTCTTATTGAAGTATAGTTGATTTACAGTGTTTTGTTAGTTTCAGGTATACAGCAAAGTGATTCAGTTTTAGATTCAGAATTTTTTACCTTACAGCTTATTACAAAAAATTGAGCACAGTGCCTTGTGCTATACAGCATGTATCTTTTTGAATTAAGAGCTTTTGTCTTTTCCAGATATATGGGACTTCTCCATTTTTAAGAGCTCTCTGTGTACTTGCCTTCATTTGTGAAATAACTTGCAAATATTCTCTCCCAGTTTATCATTTGTCTTTTGATTTTGCTTATGGTGTTTCATTTTGCTTGTTTGTTTTTAGGTAGTAAAGTTTATCAGTCTTTTCCCTGTATTACTGTTAGATTTTGAGACGCTTTCCTCACTTCCAGGTTATAAAATAATTCACCTGTAATTCATAGGTCTCTGGTTTCATGTTTTACGTTTGGGTCTCTGATTCATTTGGAGTTTATTTCAGTGTGAGATTTAGATTCACTTTCATCCTTTTCCAGATGGCTTTCTCTCTGTCCCAACATCATTTATTAAAAAGCCCATATTTTCCTCAGATAGAATAACTTGCCTTATTTTTGGACATTAACTTGATATAATGCAGCACACAGAGACTAAGGAACAAACATTGGGGAGAAATGAGATCCACAAATAGACATTTTAACTCTAGTGTGGAATAGAACCGCTCCTTCGCTATTTGGAATGGAGAGGAACAATGCTTACAAGGGTAGACATGCGTGGTCCTCCACTAGCCGTTCCAGATCCATGCTCTGTCCTGCCCAGTTGCTGTCTCAGTCCCGCCCACACCACTGTAAAAAGGTCCTCCTAAACCATTTTCACTTATGCCTCTCTGCCTTTTGAGCATGCAGTCTGTGTCCTGTCAGAGCCTGATATACCAACGGCATCACAAATACACACCGACCTATCAGCAAAAAGGTAGGCAGTATGGTTCCATTCCACCATCCCCAAATTAGAAATGTTACAGAGTAAAGCTGAAAAACACTCAATTAGGTCACACCTCATTTAGAAATCCACTGTGGTATTATTTGTCTTGATTATCTTCCTAATTTGCTATACAAGGCTCTGGTCTAATTTGTGATTGGTTTCACAAATCAAGTCCATCTTCAAAGGCTTAAGGTTGAACTCCTCCTAGGACACTAAAGATAGTGTTCTCTGACTCTGAAGACAGTTCCACTAAAAAGCATTCCTAAAATGCTCTGTGCTGGTATTTTCTCTGGGGCGATTGCTTTGAAGTCAGACAGGAGCAAGTACAGGCTCTGGTATCTTTGCTTAAAAAACAAAACCCCTAGTCCCATCACTTACAGCCAAGCCCCAAATGCTATTTCCTGAGTATAGTTCTTTACCCTGATATTTCTATACTTAGCTTTTAAAAGGCTCTAGCAAAGGTTTTCAAATAGCTCTGCCAGTTATAAGTTGTTTAGTTGACCAGTGGGAAACTTGCACGGGAGGTTTATTATTCTACTGCTGAGTCATGTTCAAAGTTATGACTTACGTTTGTTTCAGTGACTACTGACCTTGGGAATAAATCATAAGAGTCTCACTATTATATAATGTAAAAACAGAAGGTTCCAGGAGTTCTATTTCCCATGATTATAAAAGGGACAAAATACACATAATTGAAGTCCCAGAAGGTGAGCATAGAGAAAAAAGGAGGAAAGAAAGAATATTTTTTGAAAATATGGTTCAAATGTCACAAATTTGATGAAAACATTAATCTGCACATCAAAGCAACTCAACCAGTTCCAATTATAACAAACTCAAAGAGGTTTACAACTAGACACATTAGAGTTAAACTATCAAAAGCGGAAGAGAAAATCTTGAAAGCAACAAGAGAGAAGAAACTCATGTGCAAAAGACCCTCAACAAGATTAGCAGCTGACTTCTCATCAGAAACCATGGAAATCAAAAGGCAGTGTAATGATAGAGTCAAAGTACTGAAAAACAGACTAACTAATTAGAGAAATGCAAATCAAAAGTACAATGAGATATCATCTCACACCGGTCAGAATGGCCATCATCAAAAAATCTACAAACAATGAATGCTGGAGAGGGTGTGGAGAAAAGGGAACCCTCTTGCACTGTTGGTGAGAATGTAAATTGATACAGCCATTATGGAGAACAGTATGGAGGTTCCTTAAAAAACTAAAAATAGAACTACCATATGACCCAGCAATCCCACTACTGGGCATATACCCCGAGAAAACCATAATTCAAAGAGTCATGTACCACAATGTTCATTGCAGCTCTATTTACAATAGCCAGGACATGGAAGCAACCTAACTGTCCATTGACAGATGAATGGATAAAGAAGATGTGGCACATATATACAGTGGAATATTACTCAGCCATAAAAGAAACAAAATTGAGTTGTTTGTAGTGAGGTGGATGGACCTAGAGTCTGTCATACAGAGTGAAGTTAAGTCAGAAAGAGAAAAACAAATACCATATGCTAACACATATATATGGAATCTAGAAAAAGAAAAAAAGTAGTTCTGAAGAACCTAGGGGCAGGACAGGAATAAAAAAGCAGACATAGAGAATGGACTTGAGGACACGGGGATGGGGAAGGGTAAGATGGGACAAAGTGAGAGAGTGGCATGGACATATATACACTACCAAATAACTAGTGGGAAGAAACCACATAGCACAGGGAGATCAGCTCGGTGTTTTGTGACCACCTAGAGGGGTAGGATAGGAAGGGTGAGAGGGAGACACAAGAGGGAGGATATATGGGGATATATGTATATGTATACCTGATTCACTTTGTTATACAGCAGAAACTAACACACCATTGTAAAGCAATTATACTCCAATAAAGATGTTAAAAAAAAAAGACTGTCAACTAATTCTATATACAGCAAAACTAACCTGTAATAAGGAAGCAGAAATTGAGACTCTCCCAGATAAACAAAAACTGAGAGAATTAATCACTAGCAGACCTACCATAGAAGAATGCTAAAGGGAGTCCTCAGGCTGAAATGAAAGGACACTAGACAGGAACTCAGATTCCCATGAAGCAATAAAGATCACCAGTAAAGGTAAATACATATGTAAACATAAAAGACAGTATAAATGTACTTTTCTTCAGATTGAAAAGACAACTCGTGAAGCAATAATTATAAGACTGTGTCGATGTGTTTATAATGTGTAAAGATGTAATTTGCCTAACAATAATAGACAAAGGAAGGGGGAGAGAATGGAGCTATGCTGGAGTTTTGTTCAACATTTAATTGGAGCCATGTTGGAATTTTGTATACTATTAAAATCAAGTTGGTATTAATCCAAACTAGATAGTTTTAAGTTACGATGTTAATTGTAATTCCAAGGCAAACTCTGAGAAAAATAGCCCCAAAATACAGTAAAAGAAATAAGGGAATTAAAACGATACATTATAAAATATTTAACAGAAAAGAAGGCAGTAATAGAGGAACACAGGAACAAGAAAGACATCAGACGTGCAGAAGAAAAAGTGGCGGATGCAAATCCTACCTTATCAGTTATAGTATGGGATGCAAATGAAATACATATCCCAATCAAAAGGCAAAAAGTGGTACAAAAACAGGATTCAACTAGATTGAAAGACATAAATAAATGGAAGGTAAAAGGATGGAAAAACACATAGCAGGTCAACAAGACCAAAAAGAGAGCTGAAATAGCTATATTAATATCAGAAAAAAACAGATTGTTAAGCCCAAAGTTGTTACTAGTGCAAAAGAAGGACATTTGACAATGATAAAGGGTTCAATCCCTTTGGAAGACTTAACACATACAAACATATATGTAGTTAACAAGAGAGCCACAAAACGCAGAATCAAAGGGAGAAAATCAACAATAATAGTTCAATATCCCACTTTCAATAATGGATAGAATAACTAGAGAGAAGATAAACAGGGAAATAGAAGACTTGAATAGCACTACAAACCAATGAGACCTAACAGAAACTACAGAATACTCCACCCAGCAATAACAGAACACACATTATTCTCAAGGGCACGTATAACATTCTCCAAGATTTACTGTATGCTAGGTCATAAAACGAGACTCAATAAATAATGTAAAACATACAAAGAATATTCTCTGACAACAACGTAATAAAAATAGAAATCAACAATAAAAAAGAAAATTTGGTAAATTCTCAAATATGTGGAAATTAAGCAATACACTCTTAAATAACTATACGTAAAAGAAAAACTCACAAGGGAAATTAGAAAATAACTTGACGTGAATGCAAATGAAAACATGAAATAGCACAACTTATGGAATAAAGCTAATGCTTTGACTGAAATTTATAGTCGTAACTAACTGTATTAAAAAAGAAGAAAGATTTCCTATCAATAACCTAACTTTCCACATTAAGAAATTAAAAAAAAAGTAAGAGCAAACTAAACAAAAATCAACTGGAAGGAAAAAAGTAATAAATATTAAAGTGGAAATAAATGAATAGATAAATGAAAAACAACAGAGAATATCAAAGAAACCAAAAATCGGCTCTTTGAAAAGATCAGCTAAATTGACAAACCATTACCTAGACTTTACAAGAAAAAAAGAGAGAAGATGCAAATTATTAATATCAAGAATGAAAGAGGGGTCATCACTACTAGCCTTTCGGAAATAAAAAAGAATATTGGGAATTCCCTGGTGGTGCAGTGGTTAAGAATCCACCTGCCAACGGAGGGGACACAGGTTTGAGCCCTGGTCCGGGAAGATCCCACATGCCGCAGAGCAACTAAGTCCGTGTGCTACAACAACTGAAGCCCGCGTGCCTAGAGCCCGTGCTCTTCAGCAAGAGAAGCCACGGCAATGAGAAGCCCGCGCTGCGCAACGAAGAGTAGCCCCTGCTCACACAACTAGAGAAAGCCCGCGCACAGCAACGAAGACCCAACGCAGCCCCCCCCCAAAAATAATTAATTTACAAAAAGAAAAGAAATAAAAAAGAATATTGGAATACTATGAACAATTGTATGACAACAAATTAGATAACCTAGATGAAATGTACAAATTACTAGAAAGACAAAAACTAACTCAAGAAAATATTTAACATCTGTATCAATAAGAAGTAAAGAGATTGAATTAGTAATTTAAAAAATTTCCCATGTCCAGATAGCTTCCCTGGTGAATTCTACCAAACCTTTAAAGAAGTTTTGGCACCACGCCTTTACACATTCCTTCAAAAATATGAGGAAGAACAATTCTCAACTAAATATATGAGACCAATATTACCATGATAAGAGAACCAGACAAAGACATCACAAAACAAAGAAAACTGGACCTACATCCCTTATGAATGTAGATGGATAAAAATCCTCTACAAAATAGTATAAGCCAAATGCAGCAACATATAAAAGGAATATGCACTATGAGGAATTGTGATCTACCCCAGGGATGTAAAGGTAGTTTAATCTGTAAAATATACATACATACATAAAGTGTGTATATACATTATATAATATATAATGTATATATTATGTATTACATAATATATAATATATATATATTGGGTGGGCCCAAAAGTGCCTTTGGTTTTTTAAGTAAAAATAGAAGACACATTTTTCAGGGCTTCCCTGGTGGTGCAGTGGTTAAGAATCCGCCTGCCAATGCAAGGGACACGGGTTCTAGCCCTGGTCTGGGAAGATCCCACATGCTGCAGAGCAACTAAACGCATGCGCCACAGCTACTGAGCCTGTGCTCTAGAACCTGCAAGCCACAACTACTGAGCCCGTGTGCCAGAGCCTGTGCGGCAACAAGAGAAGCCACGGCAATGACACGCCCGCGCACCACAACGAAGAGAAACCCCCTGTTCATCACAACTAGAGAAAGCCCGCATGCAGCAACAAAGACCCAATGCAGCCAAAAATAAATAAATAACTAATAATTTAAAAAAGGACAACTAAGTGCTACCAGAGCCATCTTATGCAAAAAACGAACGAACCTTTTGGCCCACCCAATACACACACACACACACACACACACACACACACACACACACACACACACCCATTATTAATAGATTAAAAGGAAAACCCACATGATAATCTCAGGGGAAGCTGAAAAAGCATTTGGCAAAAGCCTTTACAAATAAAAACACTCCCCAAACTAGACATACAAAGGGATTTCCTTAACCTGATAAAGGACAGCTAAGAAATATTCACAGCGAATATCACACTGATGGTGAAACACTGGATGATTTCATCCATAGATCAGGAACAAGACACGGAAGTCCACCTTCCCACTTCTACTCAATATTGGATTAGAATTTCTTCTTTTTTTTTTTAACTTGAAAAAATTCACATTTATTTACTGTCAAACCGTATTAAAGTTTACACTGGATATTAGTGATGGGCTCATTATTAACAGGTTTACTGTATTAGAATTTCTAACCAGGGATATTAAAGAAATAAAAGACAACAACTTTGAAATGGAAGAAGTATTCACAGGATGACATGACCTTGTATATTGAAAATCTTAAAGAATTCACAATAAAACCATTAGAATTAATACAAGACTTATACTAGTTAGGAGGACACAAGGTTGCAGGATACAAGATCAATATACAAAAATCAATTGTATATCTGTATGCTAGCAACGAACAATCTGAAAAGGAAATTAAAAAACAATTTCATATGCAACTTTTTCAAAAAAATAAAATACTTAGGAATTAATTTAACAAAAGAAGTTGAATACTTGGATGCTAAAAATTAAAAAATATCATTGAAAGAAATTAAAGAAGTCCTAAATAAATGGAAGTACATCTCATTTCACATTTTACTCCCTAAAATGATTATAGATTCAAACAATTCCTATCAAAATTCTAGCTGCCTTTTTTCACAATATTCGACAAGTGATCCCAAAATTCATATGGAAATGCAATGAACCCTGAAGAGTCAAAACTAACTTGAAAAAGAACAAAGTTCTTTTATTTATACATCTAGATTTCAAATTTACTAAAAAGCTACAGTAATCAAGACATTGTGGTATGGGCATAAGGATAGACAAATCTATGGAATAGGATTGAGAGTCTAGGAATATACCCCTACATTTATGGTCAATTGATTTTTGGCAAGGGAGCTAATGGAGAAAAATAGCTTTTTCAACAAATGATGCAAAGACCACTGGATACCTACATACAAAAGAATGAAGCTGGACCCCTAGCTCATGCCATATATAAAAAAATGAACTAAAAATGGATCAAAGACATGAACGTAAGGGCTAAAACGATAAAACTCTTAGGAAGAAACATAGGATTAAAACTTCATGACCTTGGGTTAGGTAATGGTTTCTTAGATATGACAACAAAAGCACAAGCAATCAAAGAAAAAAATAAATAAACTGGTATTCATAAGAATTTAAAACTTTTTTGTGACAAATGATACCATCAATAAAGCTCTCACTCAGAATGGGAGAAAGTATTTGCAGGATATTTATCTGATAAGAGACATATCCAGAATTTATAAAGAACTCTTGCAACTCAACATAAAAAAGACAAATAATATAAAAACAGGGCTTCCCTGGTGGCACAGTGGTTGAGAGTCCGCCTACCGATGCAGGGGACACGGGTTTGTGCCCCAGTCCGGGAAGATCCCACATGCCGCGGAGCGGCTGGGCCCGTGAGCCATGGCCGCTGGGCCTGCGCGTCCGGAGCCTGTGCTCCGCAACGGGAAAGGACACAACAGTGAGAGGCCCGCGTACCGCAAAAAAAAAAAAAAAAAAAGAGAAAGGATTTGCACAGATATTTCTTCACAGAAGATATAGAAAGAGCTAACAAGCACAAGAAAAGATGCTCAAAATCATTAGCACTTAGGGAAAAGCTAATCAATACCATGATGAGATATTATTTCACATCTAGTAGGGTGGTTTTAATCAAAAAGAAGGACAATAACAAGTGTTTCTGAGGATGTGGAGAAACTGGAACCCTCCTGCATTGCTGGTGGGAATGTAAAATGCTGTGCCTGCTTTGGAAGATATTTTTGCTATTCTTCAAAGTGCTCAACATAGAGTTACTATACAACCCAGAAATTCTACTCCTAGGTATATACCCAAGAGAACTGAAACCGTGTGTCTACATAAAAATGTGTACGTGAATGTTCATAGCAGCATTATTTATTTATTTATTTTTAATTTTTAATTTAATTTTATTTATTCTTTTATACAGCAGGTTCTTATTAGCATTATTTATAGTAACTAAAAAACAGAAACAAATCAAATGTCCATCAACTGGTAAATAATATGTGATATGTTCATACAATGGAATATTATTTGGCCATAAAAAGGAATTAAGTATTGATGCGTTATATAACATGGGCAAATGCCAAGTTAAGGAAGTCATTTACAAAAGGCCAAATGTTGTGCGGTAACATTTGTATGAAATATCCAGAATAGACACATCTGTAGAGACAGAAAATAAATCAGTGGTCATCTACGGCTGTGGGAAGGAGAGATGCTAATGTTTTCTTTTGAACATGCAAATGTTCAGATGAAAATGTTTTGAAATTAAATACTAGTTATAGGCCTGTAACACAGTGAATATCCCCGACACCGCTGAACTGGACACTTGCAAAGGGTGAACTTTATGGCATGTAGATTATATGTCAATAAATCTGTTAGGGAAGAAAAAGAAGAATGCATACCCTATGTTAAAGTATCCAGTACTGATGTCTGCCTATAAGATTAGTCCCTTGTCCACTCCACTTTGAGTTAGTCATGACTCCTGTTATGGCTGTACACATACATAACCTGACAAAGTCCTTCTTACCCATATACATACATATCATCCTGTGACTGACACACACACCGCCACATGAGGAGAGAGGATTTCACAAGTAGTGGAGCTGAGCAGTGAGAACGCAGAATTCACCAAGTACAACAGGGTTGTACTGTCTGGGTTGGAGACAGAGGTGTTTGGAACGTCCTACGTAAGTAAAAGGACATGGTGGGTGCAAGATAAGAAAAATAACAAGTAATGGAAAGGAAACTGTTTTGAAAATTGAGGAAAACCATTGATTTACAGAGCAAAATCATCAAGGATATCGTCTGGTGGCCTTTTTGGGTGATTAGAAAAAGAAGCAACAGGAAATCAAACTTAAAAGAGACAAGCTGCAGTAACTTGAACTTTTGGGGGGTAAATCATAAAGAATTACAGGAAAAATGCAATCAGAAATTCTTTTGTGGAAGTTAAAAAAATAGCTTCAGTAAAAGACAAGACTGTCATCAAAGGGTTTCTGGGTAGGGATTAGAGTAGGGCTTTGGGAAAGTACACATGCAAGAATTAAAGTACTGGATCATTATTTTCTAGGTTTTAGGCTGTTTTGAGCATTTCCCCATAGCCCTAAATAATTATCTTAAGGCAGCTGTTCTGACTTTGTGTTAATTCAGCTTCTTTTATTTCCTGTCTGATAAATAGTGTGCATTAAGTTGTATACATTAAAATGTAAAAAATGAGCACTTTCCTATCTCTGAAAGAAGTCAACAGCCTCCAAATCACTCGTGGAAGTTGTATTTATAATAACAAACCCCTGTGTTAATTTCCTTGACAAGAAACACAACAGCGTTCTCCTTCAGGCAGCACGTTTTGATAAAACGAATAATAAGTGCTCATCCCATCACTTATTCCTTGTCCCTCTGATATGCCAGGAAGTTTGTGTTCAATTAATATTCTGCTTCTTGCACAAAAGGTGTTTGGCACTAAATGTGATATTTTTGAAAGTCAATAAAATTAGGTGAAATAATGGATGTGAAATTTGGACAAAGTTTAGGATAAAAGTCATAACGTCTTTCAAAAGACTTTATTCAGTTCTATCCAACTCAAGTCTACAAATAATAAATATCTACTATGTGTCCTACACTGTCCTCACTTTCACAGAATTTATAATCTTGCACAGAAGAAAAACCTACACAAGATGACTTAAAAAGCCAGCTAAAACGATAACAAGCTTATGTCATAAAGACATGCTGTAAAACTTTATGAAATTCCTCCTCTAAGAACAGCCACGTGTTCAATTGTGCATTGCACGTTCTATATCACAGTGGAAGGGGCACCGTTCATATGGTAGATGTTGTAGGTTTGTAATTTATTACAACATTTTTTTGAAGATGGAAGCAAAGTGTCTTGAGAAACTATGGGGCTTTTCTTCTAAACTAGCACAGAGATGTCACAGGGGCTAGAGGCAGCCTTAGCAAAGTCACTTGGAGCAGGCAAGATGATGAACTTCTTGAGAGCAGAGCTTTTCTCCTATTCAGCTTTGAGCGAACAGGTTTACTGAAGCCTTAACCCATTGAGTTATAAATGTGAAAAATATTTTTATTTTTTCCAATCAGGCTTCAACCTTTCTATGGTTGAATCTTCCTGGCCTGACCCATCAGAAGCAGATTCTATCTCCCTCCTTCCTACAGCACAGCCTAGAGCTGGCTGTTGCAGGTCTGCTTCTATCTCTCTTTAGTTCTACTCCTCCAGAGTTGAAAGGGGGCCAGGACTATAAATAAGGCAGTGTTTCTTACAAAACAGCCTTCTTTTTTTTTTTCGGTACGCGGGCCTCTCACTGTTGTGGCCTCTCCCGTTGCGGAGCACAGGCTCTAGACACGCAGGCTCAGCGGCCATGGCTCACGGGCCCAGCTGCTCCGCAGCATGTGGGATCTTCCCGGACTGGGGCACGAACCCGTGTCTCCTGCATCGGCAGGCAGACTCTCAACCACTGTGCCACCAGGGAAGCCCCAGCCTTCTTTTTTAAAAAAGATTTAAATTAATGGAAAAACATCTCACATTCTTAGGTCAGAAGATTTAAAATTCTTAAGATGGCAATATCCCCACATTGATCTATACAGTCAATGTAATCTCTATGAGAATCTCAGCTGCCCTTTGTTTTTTTTTTTTTTTTTTTGGCACAAACTGATAAGCTGGTCCTAATATTCATATGGAAAGGCAAGGGATTCAGAATAGCCAACTATCTTGAAAAAGAAGAATAAAGTTGGAGGGTTCACACTTCCTGATTTCCAAACTTCCTGCAGTAATCAAGAGAGGGTGGTACGGACATAAAGATAGACATATAGATCAATGGAATAGAATTGAGAGTGCACGTATAAACCATTACTCTTACAGTGAGTTGATTTTCAACAGGAATGCCAAGAAAATTCAATGGGGAAGGAATAGTTGTTTCAAAAATTGGTGCTCAGACAACTGGATATTCACAAGCAAAAGAATGAAGTTGGACCCTTACCTAACACCATGTAAAAAATTAACTCCAAATGAATCACATATTCAAATCATTTGGGGGGCTATGAAAATATTCTAAACGTAGATAATGGTGATGTTTTACAATCCCATGAATATATTAAAAACCACTGGACATCACACTTTAAACGGGTGAATTTTATGGTTTGTGAATTAAATCTCAATAAAACTAGTTTAAAAGGATTTAAATGAGTTACCAGAAGAAAACAGAGTTGGGGCTTCCTTGCATCCATTTCCCTTTCCTATCTGCCCCTCAGTTTCCTTTATTAGGATTAGCCTTCAATTACTGCATAGGGGTTTTTTTTTGTTTTCAGACATAACTTTTCATTTCTCTTAGGTATATATTTAGTGCAGAGGGTTTTGTGGGGCTGTCACTGAAGTTCTCCTCCTCCCACTACCCCCTCTGCCCAGCTAAAGGGAAGGTATTTGACCCAAGTCAAAGCAATTCATTGTTCCCGCCTTGGAATGTGAATCTTGAGCTGAGGAATAGAGACTGAAAACTAATTTAATTCCATCTGACTCGTAGCACTTGCCCATATTCTTCTTGCTATCAAATGGCTACTGTGGATCTTTCTGGAATCTAGGACAGCCTTTATTCTAACCCCATTATCCAGCCTCCCATCTATTCTATAGCCCCTGGTATCCTTCAAGTACCTTTCTTCTTGCTTACGATGGCCCGAGGGAGTTGCTATGATTGAAGCCAAAGAACTGAACTGGTACAGAGAGTGTCAGTGCCTCACAAATTTCAACTTTGAAAGAGCTATGTTTTTATTTATTGTGTGGGAAAATTTGAAGATCTAAACAAATTACACAGCCCTTAATTCTTTCCTATAAGATGTGTATTCAATCTGGACATTTTGCTGTTTCTTCCCAGGGTTAAACATAAGTATTTTGTATTTATATTCATATTTTGATTTTTCTTCTTTCTCTTTTGCCTGCTGGTCCCACTTCCACCTAGGTAAAACCCACCATAAGAGCACACAACCGCTGCTATTTAAATAGTCCTTGGAAACAATATGAACTATCATAATAGTACAAGTTATATTGGAAATAGCTAGCTTTAAAATTGCCTCTAGAGAATTTGAAAAATCAAGATGAATATATCTTAAGGTGTATTTTTTAAACTCCATGGGAATGGACAGTTCATCAAGGCACAGGAAGGATCCTAAGCTAATATTAAAAAGAACCTATTAAAATAGATCTAAAGTCACAAAGCAAGTCATTGAAGAAAGAGCAGTTGCTTGGATCAATACATTGTGGTGTCTTTGTACCATGGATAGGAACATCTATAGGAACTGTAGTCACATGAAGGAATGCTGTGTGAAAAGAGTCAGACACCAAAGCTCATATTCTGATGTAAAGATCAAGACCAGGCAAAACTAAACTGTGGTATTATAAGTTAAGAGAGGAGTTACCTTTAGAGAAGAGGGGTAATGACTGAGTGGCCTATGGGGGAGGTATTAGGGATGTTTGGCATGTTCCATTTCTTGACCTGGGTGGTGGTTTCATGAGAGTTTGCTTTATGATAAAGCATTGGTCTGGATAATTGTTTTGTGCACTTTTCTGCATATGTATTTCAGCAGAAAAAATTTTAAATGAGGGGAAAAAAGGTAGTATCTTTTACTTTTTTTTTTTTTTTTTCGGTACGCGGGCCTCTCACTGTTGTGGCCTCTCCCGTTGCGGAGCACAGGCTCCGGACGCGCAGGCTCAGTGGCCATGGCTCACGGGCCCAGCCGCTCCGCGGCATGTGGGATCTTCCCGGACCGGGGCACGAACCCGTGTCCCCTACATCGGCAGGCGGACTCTCAACCACTGCGCCAACAGGGAAGCCCAGTAGTATCTTTTAAAATAATATATATTTTTTGGTTTTAAAGAAAAAATCTTGGCTTTCTAGTACTGTGATTCTTAAGGCAGCTTATTACCAAAAACTCAATAAATTTCTCTTTATTAACTGTTCTGTCACCCTTTTCATTTACTTTCCAATCTCTTTATCAACACCTCTCTAAAAACATATTGCTTCTGCTCAAGGATAGAGTATGAGGCACCAGCAAAATTCTCAGGATTTACTGTTTGGCCATAGCTCCAACTGAGAATTCAACCAACTAGTTTAAGGGTGATTATATTTTCAAATCATTGTGAGTAAAGTTGGGTAATGCACTCACTGTAACCAACATGGGGAGATGACTGCTCTCTGAAAGCTTACTTTTATATTTCCCAACCTGGGGATGTTTAATGATATAATGATAAAGAGTTTCTAGCATGTGCTTTCAGTGTTACTTACCGGGTTTTTTGTTTTGAGTACCTTTTTAATCTAATAACTCCAAAGAAGCAAGAGCATGCATAGATGACAAAAAAAAAATTAATGTAGTTTATTTACATGTTAAAGAACAATACTATCTTTCTGTCATAGGTTCAGGGTTTTTAAATTCAAATCCTGATTTGTACGCTCTTCAAAGTGCAAACATTGGTCTGGGAATTAAACCTGTATTTTGAGTACTTCAAAAAGAAGTACTTGGGCTTCCCTGGTGGCGCAGTTGTTAAGAATCTGCCTGCCAATGCAGGGGTCACAGGTTCAAGTCCTGGGCCAGGAAGATCCCACATGCCGCGGAGCAACCAAGACCGTGCACCACAACTACTGAGACCATGTGTCACAACTACTGAAGCCCAAGCGCCTAGAGCCTGTGCTCTGCAACGAGAAGCCATTGCAATGAGAAGCCCGCGCACCTCAAAGAAGCGTAGCCCCCTCTCCCCACAACTAGAGAAAGCCCGTGCACAGCAATGAAGATGCAACACAGCCAAAAAAACAAAAGTACTTAACGTCTCTTTGTTTTCTTTCTCGCAAGAGAAAAAAAAGTCTTCCACTTGAATAAAGGCTAAACTGCAGTGATAATTCAAAAATTAAGAAAAGACTAAGAATCACAGTTAAAAGGAGAATGAAACATCTCATCCTGGATTTGGGGGATTGAATTGTTAGCTTGGCAATTACTTTTTCTGTAAGTTGTTAAAATGGTTAAAAATTAATATGAGAGACCTAAATTCTCTCTTGCTTTGGAATTCAACCAGGATTCTGTATATTTTGTCTAGAGATAATTGCTTTCTTTTCCTTTCTTTCATTTTCAACCAAAAAAAAGATAATGTTATGCTGACAAGATACTCATGAGGAGAAAAAAACAGTGGCTATATCTACATACATCTTTATTGTAGATATTAATCTATCATCTATCATAATCAAAGCAAATTTTTAGTTTATTTTTAAATGAAATTCTATGGCCTAAATCTGGAGATCATTCCTAATTTTCTAACAGGTTGGGAGATTTATGGTTAAGAGCCTACATTTTTATTTAGCAGATTTTGGTGATATTTTTACATAATGTTTATATGACTCCACCAACTTGATTTCCAAGTTTCCAATTAGGGTGAAAAATAATCCATCTGCTCCAATCCTCAGAAGTGAAACTGGGCAAAAACAGAGGATTCAGCATTCTTATAATTAAATGGCCCAAGTGTATAACTGATTTACAAATGTAATGGATACCTGAGGTCTCAGTTGTTCTAATTTACTAGTTACAGCATTACTTGCATGGGCTGACTGGCAATGGGAACAGAGTCTCTGGCTGGTGACAGTTGCATTATGGCTCTAAAGTGTATCTTTAGCTGGTAGACCAGTGGTTATTCCTTCCCACTAAGAAGGCCAACAAAACTAGTCTTGTCAGGTTCATAGATAAAGCCGTAATTGCTAGCTCCTTTCAACTGCACTGCAATAGATGCAAATCTGCTACCACTGTTAGAAACACAATTCCAGGAGAGTGCCTTAGCAGTGGGGGTGTGGTGGGATAGCCTTTTATCAACTCAGTCACTTCACGGGACAGCCACCATCATGCTAGGACACATGACACAAAGAGACAGAGAAAAGTCCTCTTCGTTCTCTCTGTATAATTGTTGGTAAGCAATGGAACCTCTCTAATCCCTGATTTCTCTTTTGTATGATGGAAATTGTATGAGCTGTTGAGAGCGATGGAAAGATCAGTTGGCTTAATCAGGTAGCATTTTTAATTCCTTGCATGTGTTATTTAAATCTGCTTGTAACTCAGTCAACTAAAAGGGTTTATTTGGTCACCACAGTATATAGATTACAATAAAGTTCTGAGTACTTCTGGGACTTGTAAAGGAAGTATAAGACACATTTCTATTCTCAAGGAATTATTATACTTCAGGTGAGATAGGACCAACCCCAGTGTAAGCTGGTAAGCAAACTAATGAAAATATAACCAATTGCAGCCACTGACTAGGACTCTGATGTTCCTCCAATGCTCTGTGACCAGATTCAGATGTGATGAACAGGAAGGTCTACTGGACTCAAGGAAGGAAAACTGGGCATGTAAGATGGGTTCACTTTTGAGAGTTTAATTATTTTGGTAAATCATTTTAGCATAATCTCATGTTACTGTGTAATTTTTGTTTGAAAGGTTTGTACTGAAAAAACAAATTTTTATTACAAAAAATGATAGATTAACTCTCATATAGATATGTGTCATCACTAAACTTATCCCTTTTGTTTACATACAACTTCTCCCCAAGAAAATAATGCACATATGTACATAAATGATAGTTTAAATGTCTAGTTTTGGGAGACTAATTCATTAATAACACGAAAGTATCAGAGAGCAATATACACATTGCATGTGCTACTGAACTCGGAAGATATTTAATAACAGCCCATTTTCCTCACCTGCAGCTGAAGAAATTATAGTAAATCGGAGACTACACAAAAAACAGAGGAGGGTAGCTAAGCAACACATTCAAATTTCAAAGGAGAAAAGCCCTACATTTAGCTATTAAACGTATATTCATCAGCACAGCAAAAAAAATCTTCATAAACTGATTTGCAGCATCTATTAAAATAAAATAAAAATCCAGAGTAGGTTATATTGCCTAGGTGACATTCTTGAAGCTCGATATGTGTTGTGAAGCTGCAAGCCATCTCTTCTGGCGCAAGCCTTCCTGGATTGCCCACTCCATTAATCTGTATCGGAGAGTCCCCTTTTCTCCTAGAAAATTTGCTTAATAATCTGGATTGTGTTTATGTGGGCGTGTTATCACTTTGTGATAAGCATTATGATCTGTGCTGTATATTTCAACCTAAAAGAAAACAAGCCTTATGAGACTCACTTTCATAAAGCATTACCACACTTGCTTGATCTAATAACCAGGTCTCTGTCTTTCCAGCGCTTAAATGTGCTAATCTATACCCGTGTACCTTTACAGAAGGTTGTTATACCTTTGTCATCCATTGCTTTGTGTATTTTTAGTTGACTTGTGTTTATTCCCCCTTCCCTGTGAAAACTTAATTTCTTGGCCTGCCATCTGCTTTGTATTGATAATTCTCCTACACTGAGATAGAGTACGCAATGGTGTGTTGGTAAACCAGCTCTCAAAAGCAAAAAAAAGAGCCCTGATTTGAAGTGATTGCCAATTTCTGGGGTGTAAATACTCCCAATATCAAAGTCCCGCAAGGTTTAACATCCAGCTCACAGAACTTTTTTTTTTTAGAAACAGTATCCATAACAATTATTTACTTTTTAAAAATTTTTATTTATTTATTTAGTTTTGGCTGATTTGGGTCCCCATTGCTGTGTGCAGGCCCTCTCTAGCAGCAGCAAGCGGGGGCCACTCCTCGCCGTGACGCACAGGCTTCTCACTGCGGTGGCCTCTCCCGTTGCGGAGCACGGGCTCTAGGCGCGCAGCCCTCAGCATCCGTGGCACGCGGGCTCAGTAGTTGTGGCCTGTGGGCTCTAGAGCACAGGATCAGTAGTTGTGGCTCGCGGGCCCAGCTGCTCCACAGCATGTGGGATCCTCCCGGACCAGGGCTCAAACCCATGTCCCGTGCACTGGCAGTCAGATTCCCAACCACTGCGCCACCAGGGAAGTCCACAAAACTCTTGAATATTTAACAGTAGACGCTCATGAACTGACAAGAGCCAGCTCCAGCCATCCAGGTAAGCAGTAAGGTCTTTGCTAGTTTTGCACTGACTCCGAACAGCGTTTTCATTAACTGCTTATTCACTCATACCACCACAAAGCTCCCCCCAGCTGCGGACATACAATCATATTTCAGTGTGGAATCAATGATGGGTGAAAATTGTTCCCTCTGTGCATCCCTTCAGAGTTAAAGCTAAATAAGCCAGTTTGCTGAATTACTTAGAACCAAGAATTTATTGCATTACAAACAGATATTTCCCACTTGTCAGAAAATGTAATAGAGCCAAGACACCCATTGCTGTTTGTTTTCTGCCCTAAGTGCAGACTAAACGGAATGGATATTCAGTAAACTGTTTTACACTGAAGGATGCATTTTCAAAATGGGGAGGGGATAAATAAACAGGCAACATAAATGTCAGAGGGAATTATGGGTATGAACACCTTCTTTCTACTACTGTATAAACCGGCCCCTGCTAAAAATGTTCAGCGGCATAATAACTACATAGATGAGTTTTGCTCTTGGAAGTTGAAACACAGAAAGGCCACTGACATTTGCAGTGTCAACAGTTTGGAGGGCAACATTTTTCCTGGTTTATGATAATGCCTATTAGTTCAGCATGGACTGATCAGAAAAAAACAACTAGAATAAAAGTTAAAAGATGTGAAATAGTGTGAGAAAAATCCTTTTTAAAAACACTGATTCTACTGAAAATAAAAATCTAGGACTCTTCAATTGTAATCAAATGAAGTGGAAGGTGGAGAAAAGGGACACCATTAAAATTCTCTCCCCAGATCATCATGACTTCAAATTTCCTGGGGCCAGGGGACATGACTGCAAATTGAATGCTAGCCCCTCTGGCTTCTTTTCCTCTCTCTCTTTCCTGCCTCCAACTCCAATGGCATTTGACATTGAAATTGGACAATCACGTCTATGACATCCCTCTCTATCCACATTTGGGTTTCCTAAGAAGTTATGAAAAGTATCAGAAACACATTAGAATGGGAACCGGTATAAGCATGGAAATTATTTCAAGGGTTATGCCCACCTGATTTTTGATCACGTTGCTGGGGAGATTTGGTCTGCTGTACGTCTGGATACTCACCCACACATCTACCTTTCTAGTGTTGGAACCTCTATAAACCATGGTGACAGAGGAGGGGACAGCATCATGCAACTCTTACTCTATCTCGCTTGTGATCTGTCTCACATGCGTGCCTGTGCTAATCTTACCTCTCACACCTATCCTTTCCCTACCATTCAGCTCACTTCTTTTTTGCAGTGGTGTGTTTTGAGAGTAGAGTTTCTGATGAAAGTTTTCCTGTTGTTACTGATTCCTATAATACTGGTGTAAAGACCATCAAGTTATAACCTTTTCACCATTCTCAGTACCTAAGCCAAATGTCATGCTTATCATTAAAGAAAAATGAAAACGAGTATCACAGTTTGGAATCTGGAGGAAGCAGTCTCTGAGATAATGTTCAGGGAGTGCCCTCAAGATCACACCTGTGGAAAGGAGGGGGAAAAGTGGGATCCGACAGAGGGAGAAGTTTGAGCCGTGATGTAGGCTAGACAGCCTCAGCCACAGGGGGTTCTGGAGCAGAAATGGCTCATCAGAATCATCTCACTTTGGGTGGAAGTGGTTGGTCCTTTAGTATCTCTACCTCCATCCTTCATTAGTTGTGAGCCTTCCTCAGAGGGCATGACCTTGGTGAGGTGGTTCTCTGTAGGTGATGTGCTCCCTGAAAGGACTGTAAGCTGGGAGCTTTTCTACTGAAACTCTCACAGCAGCTGGGGTAATAAGTCCTTCCTTGAAGAGGGGTTTGAGCACCCCACCTCCATGTGCACCACTACAAATCTCCTAACCCAGAAAAACACTTATCATCATTCAGCCATCCTTTATAAGAGCATAAGAGGTTACCTAGTATAAGTAGTTCACTTATATGTGGAATATAAATGATACAAATGAATTTACTTACGAAACAGAAACAGACTCACAGACAGAAAACAAATTTATGGTTACCAAGGGAAAAGGGGGGGCAGATAAATGAGGAGATTGGGATTAGCAGATACAAACTACTCTATACAAAATAGATAAACAAAAAAGTCCTACTGTAGAGCACAGGGAACTATATTCAATATCTTAGAATAAACCATATGAAAAAGAATATATATTCTGTTCACCAGAAATTAATATAACACTGTAAATCAATTATACTTCAATTTTTAAAAAAAGAAAAAAATAGGAGAAAGAAAAAAGAGGCTACCTAGTAATACATTGAAAACCATTGGTGATTTCAGGACTTCCCTGGTAGTCCAGTGGTTAAGAATCTGCTTTCCAATGCAGGGCACAAGGTTTTGATCCCTGGTCGGGGAACTAAGATCCCACATGCCGCAGGGCAACTAAACCCATGCGCCGCAACAAAGAGCCCGTGCGCAGCAATGAAAATCCTGCATGCCGCAACTAAGACCCGGCACAGCCAAAAATAAAATAGATAAATATTTTTAAAAACTAAAAAAAACCATTGGTGATTTCAACAAATGGTGTTGGAACAATTGGATATCCACAGGCAAATAACAAAAACCCTTGACCTAAACCTCTCACCTTATACAAATATTAACTCAAAATGGATCATGGACTTAAATGTTTAACTGTAACATGTTAAACCATACAACTTTTGGAAAAAGACAAAGGAGGAAATCTTCAAGACCTCAGGTTAGGCAAATAATTCTTAGACAACATCAAAAGCATAGGCCATAAAACAAATCAATACATTGGATTTCATTAAATTAAAATATGTTTTCTCTGCAAAAGCCCATGTGAAGAGGATAAGAAGACAAGCTGCATATGGGAGAAAATATTTGCAAACCACGTTTCTGACAAAGGATTAGTCACTGGAGAATATTAAAAATTCTCAAAACTTAATAGTTAGAAAATGGGCAAAAGACATACATGAACAGACATTTCATTGAAAAAAACATACATACGGCAAATAAGCATGTAAAATAACGCTCAGCATCACTAGTCATCAGGGAAATGCAAATTAAAACCACAATGGGACATTACTACTGGTCTATCAAGATGGCTAAAATAAAAAATAGAGACAACACCAAATGTTGGTGAGGATATAGAGAAATTAGATCAATTATATTTTGCTGTTGGGAACAGAAAATGGTACAGCCATTCTGGAAGATAATTTGGTGGTTTCTTTAAAAAATCTAAATATGTAACTATCCTGTGACCGGCAATTACAGTCCTGGGCAGTTATCTCAGAAAAATGAAAAACTTAGGTTTACACAAAAACCTGTGCACAAACGTCTATGCCAGTTTTATTTGTAATATCCAAAAATATTGGAAACAACCCAGATGGCCTTCAACAGGTGACTGATTAAACTAACTGTGGAAAACTACTCAGCTCTAAAAAGGAATGAACTATTCTATTCGTTCACTTGACAACTTTAATGAATCTCCAGGGAATTATGCTGAGAGGAAAAAAGTCAATCTCAAAAGGTTATACATTGTATGATTCCATTTATATAACTGCGGGGGAGGGGAAGCTCCTGGCCTTTCTCACGTGCATATAGAGACGTGTAAAAGGAGGTTCCCTTCAGTATTCTAATAGAAAAAAAAGAAAAGAAAAATGAATGAGAATGCCTATGATTAAATAAATCCCCATAATATGAAATACCGTGGTAGAAATTAAGAAAAATGAGGTAAATCTATATGCACTAATATGGAAAGCTCTCCTGAGCATATGTAGAAAAAGCAAAATCCATGAAATTACCAAAAGTTGGTTCTTTGAGACTAATAAAATTGATAAATTCTTAGCTAACTGACCAGGAGTAAAAAATAAAGTGCAAGTGAACAATATCAGGTTTGAAGAGAGGCTATCACTACAGAGCCTAACAACATTAGGAAGATAATTAGCAACATTACAAAGAGCCTATGCCAATACATTTGACAACTTAGGTACAAAAAGACAAAATATTCTACATTTTAAACAGGTAACTCTCAGACTGTTTTCCATTTGGTGGAACTGCCAACCCTTCATGCTTTACTCCAGACTTTAACATCCGTCCCCTCATCAAACTCCTATCCTCACCCTCCACACACACTTTGAAAACAACATCTTGGAACCACAGGACATCAGATGGGACCGTGGGAACTGTCTGGTCTCAAACTGTCATTTTCAAAAATCTACATCTTGCTGTCCAACATGATAGCATTAGCCACATGTGGCTTGAAAGTTAAATTAATTAAAAAGAAAAATTTGGTCACACTAGCCACATTTCAAACACTCTGTAGATCCATGTGACTCATGGCTACCATACTGGAAAGTGGGGATTTAGAACATTCCCATGATTGCAGAAAGTTCTAGTGGACAGGGCTGCTCAAGAGCTTTGTTATTTAAAGGGTGGTCTGCTGACTAGCAGCCGGAACACAGGCATCACTGGGAGCCGGTTAGAAACACAGAATCTCAGGCGCCACCCCAGACCTACAGAGGCTGAATTTGCCATTTAACAAGATCCACAGGAAGTGTGGATGCAGGTTAGCGTCTGAGAAGCCCTAATCATGTGATTCCAAACCTCCCCAGGTCATACAGCTGACTGGTATCCAGCCCTTCCCTGGATCCAGCTATCATTTTCCCTTACTATCCCACGTCCTTATTAATTTCCCTGCCACACTTGCTTTCTTACTCCGTTTAATCACAGCACTTTATCAACATTTACAGGGCAGCAAGGCCATCGAAGTCCTCAGAAAACCCTTCATGCCCTTATCCTCATTCTGGTTTGCAAGTGCTAGCCTGGCAGACTTGTGATAAAGGCCCAGCCCTCTCTGACGGCCGTGGTGGTGTTCAGCATTTCTCCTGGAGAATCACTGTTGAGGGGCTAGAAATTAAAGCCAATCTTGACACCAGTGGGGCACCAGTCATCACCTTCTATGGTACGCTGGTATAATGGTGGTATAATGGTCTTGGTGGTATAACTGCAGCATTAGTTCTTTGGACGCCACAGCCCTGGGGTAGCGCAGGCAGAGCAGGCTATGAATTTGCCTTGATGAGTGTCACATCTGACCATCTGATGAGAGAGAGAGTTCGAAGTAGGCGCAAGTGATCCCCCAACATAAGTACTGCTGAATCAAAGTAACTGGTTAGTATGTCCTCAAAAAGAAGTGGATTTGGAAAGAGGGCACCAGGTTGGCCTGGAACTCTGGGAGGTGTGCTCTCAGGGCACCACCAAAGTACAGGGAGGCAGTGATGGAGGTCTGGCCAAGCAGTGACTGAGGGTGGTATAGGAGGAGCTGTCCAGGTACAGGTTGCATCAAAAGATGTTGGTCTCACTGTCTCCCAAGAAGACACAGTCCAGGAACTCCAGGGTGGTGTGGCAGTCACAATGGAGCAGCAGGGGTTCCTCCACTGCTGGCAGCACCCAGGGGCTGGGTGATACCAGCTTGGACTTCTTCTTGTCATAGTCAAGGACAGCTCCTCCACCAGCAGCAAAGTGAAGCCTGGGCAGAGACATCCCCAGAGTTGGGGAAGATCATGAAATCCCATAGCCCTATGCACTGCTCTGTCAGTTTCTGGATAAACTCCAGCATTGGATCAATGATTTTTTTTTTTAAACTGTGCAGCAGCCATAGGCATCTATGAGAGTGGGCTCCAGGTCCACAAAGTCTTGAGGGCGCATACTTGCCAGTCCAAGTTTCTGAAGGTGCTGCAGGAGTTGCTGCCATATTCTTAGGTTTTGATACTGGACTCAGTACCACAGGGCTGGGACTGTACTCCATGCAGCAGAGTCCTCAATTACCTGTCTGGCCCATATAGAAAGAGGTGTCCCCAGTATGGATGGATATGGTCTGATAGGTGGAGATAGTCGAGAGTCAGTTTCTGCAGACACACTGCAAGTCTCTGGCAACACCATGAATTCCTGGAACGGTGTTTTCATATGTCCTAGTCTTCCCTAACATACTTACGAATTGGATCAAATACAATAAGAATATTTATTAGTTATTGCTATGCCCAAGGGATTATGAGTTGCTTTTTTTCCCCCTGAATCACGGAAGACACCATCCCTACCCTCAAGGAACTTCCAGTGTAGTTGGAAGAATACTGATTAATGTCCATTAAAAAGCCACAACAAGTAGTCAAGGCTGAGAATCTGAGTGTCAGATGAGTGATAGAAACTGTCTGGTTTAGGGGGACTCAGAGGAGAGAAAAAGAGGCTGCAGACAGGGAGGAGAGTTAGGGAAGGAGAGGGATGAACTGCGTCTAAAATAAAGGGTAGGGCTTTCCTGGTGGCGCAGTGGTTGGGAGTCCGCCTGCCGATGCAGGGGACACGGGTTCGTGCCCCGGTCTGGGAAGATCCCACATGCCGCGGAGCGGCTGGGCCCGTGAGCCATGGCCGCTGAGCCTGCGCGTCCGGAGCCTGTGCTCCGCAACGGGAGAGGCCGCAACAGTGAGAGGCCCGCGTACCGCAAAAAAAATAAAATAAAATAAAGGGTAATATATTAGCGTAGGCTCCGTAAAGAAGTGAGCCCTACTTCAATCCATTGTTTCTAAGCGCCTAGAACAGAGTGGGGATATAGTAGGCAAACGGTAAATACAAATGAATGAATGGCAGGAAGTGATATAAATACAAAAGCAGGTAGTATCTGACGGTTAAAAGCCTTGAAAACAGGTCAAGAAGTGTTGATATTTACATTAGTGGTGTACTCTCAAGAACTCATAAGTACCTAAACGCCGACTCTTTACATTCCTCCCGTGTGTACACAGCGCGGGGTGGACAGGAGTTGCTGGTTTTGGTCACTACAGTAACTCCAGGGTCTGGAGTAGTGTCCCGCACATCAGTGAATATCAACTGACTCAAGGTCGCCCTCTCCCCTAGGCCACCCACCTGCGAGGAAGGGCCGGCGGCAGGCCACACAGCTCCTCCATTACAGCATTTCCATTCGCTATTGCAGCATCTATCGAATACTAGATGGGCTCTTTCAGGGCAAGGTCGCGCCTCATTCCCCAGGGAACTGCTAGGTGTCTGTCCAGTGCCCAGCACCTGACAATCAATATCAGCGGATGATGCATTAATACGGTTATGATTGAAGTTAGTTACCACCTAACTCTGCCGGGCCAGTCTCGTTTCCCCCAGGTTGACTGCCCCGCCTAGCGCCCACACCCGAGCGCGTCGGACGGGAGGACGCATGCGTGACTGGTGGATGAAGGGGGGGTCAGGATGGCCCGGCACGCGCAGGCGCGCGGCCGCACCGCCCGGTCACGCGATGGGGCGGCCGACTCCTACGCTGGCGGCGGCCTTAAGGGCGGCGGCGGGTACCGGCCTCCCAGTCGGCCTGTCAGCCGGCGTGGAAGTACAGCCGGAAGCTCGCGCGGCGACGGCGGCCATGGCGGCTGAGGAGGTGGAGGTGGACTCTGTGGACGCTAATGAGAAGTAAGTGTGGCGAGGGCTACGTCAGGTTCGGGCGCGCGGGCAGCGCCGAGGACTCTTTAACTCGCCCGGCGGCTCTGTCGTCCGGCCCCGGCGCGAATCCGCGCGGCGCCGGGAGGAGAAGCCCTGGCCTCGCTCTGCCCCCGGCGGGCGCCCTTCGGGTCTGAGTGTGACCCAGGCAGCGCCGGGAGGCCGCTTGACCCCCGCGCGGAGGGGCCGCCGCGGGGTCGTGTCAGCGGCTCGGCGGGGCGGGCGGCGGGGGTGACCCGGCACTCAGTCCGGGCTGGTCGTCCGCTGAGGTCTCCTTCCGGGCAGAGACGGCTGCGGACCCAGCCCTGCCCCCAGCGCGGCCCGCGAGTGCTGACCGGCGTCCCTGCACCTGACTCGAGTTATGGGAAACGGCTGAGTCACTCTGTCCACTTCCGAGCGCGGCTTCGGACCTCAGGTTCGCGCTGTGCTCGGTCCATCCCGGGGCGAGAACGAAAGTGCCACCCGGCCGAGCGTCTCGGGAGCCTGAGGAAGGGGCGACGCTTCTTCGGGACAGTGTTGGATGGCGAGCCCACGTTCATCCCAGAAGCCGCGGGAGGGAAGGGAGTGTCGGGGGAAGGAGGAGCCCAGAATGGGGGAAAGGGGCTGGGGGAGTGAGTCTGTGGCTTGAGCTTTCAGAGGACGTTTAATTTACAGATGCTGTATAGAAAGAAAATTAACACGATATGGGTAGCAAATTCAGAGTCAGTAATCTCTCAAATGGAGATCTTCCTTTGCTTCCAAGTGTTCAGGCGTTACTGGAGAGATGTGTGCGTTTGCTTCTCAGAAGACACACTATGTGTAGGAAACTTTATGGAAGTGGTGGGACAGATGTCTAACGGGAAGCTTTTTAAAAAATTTTTATTTTATTGAAGTGCAGTTGATTTACTATGTAGTGTTAGTTTCAGGTGTATAGCAAAGTGATTCAGTGTGTATATATGTATATATATATATTCACATATTCTTTTCAGGTTTTTTTCCATTATAGGTTATTACAAGATATTGAATATAGTTCCTTGTGCCATACAGTAGGTCCTGTTGTTTATCTATTTTATATATAGTGGTGTGTAGCTGGTAATCCTAAACTCCTAATTTATCCCTCCCCCCTTCCCTTTTGGTAATAAGTTTGTCTTCTATGTCTGAATCTGCTTCTGTTTTGTAAATAAGTTCATCTGTATCATTTTCTTTTAGATTCCACGTGTAAGTGGTATCATGTGATAGTTGTTTTCCTCTGATTTAGTTCACTTAGTATGATAATCTCTAGGTCCATCCATGTTGCTGCAAACGGTCGTATTTCATTAGTTTTTATGGCTAATATTCCATTGTGTGTGTGTGTATATATACACACACACACAATGTATATATATACCACATTTTCTTTATCCATTCATCTGTTGATGGACGCTTAGGTTGCTTCCATGTCTTCCAGCACTTGTAAATAGTGCTGCTGTGAACATCGGGGTGCATGTATCATTTCAAATTCGAGTTTTCATCTTTTCTGGACATATGCCCAGGAGTGGGATTGCTGGGTCATATGGTAGCTCTATTTTTAGCTTTTTAAGGAATCTCCGTACTATTTTCCATAGTGGCTGCACCAATTTACGTTCCCGTCAACAGTTTAGGAGGGTTCTAATGGGAAACTTTTTGATATACGAATATACTGTTTGTATTATTCTTTTCTACCTGTAACTTCATGCACTTGGCAGTAGATGAATAGCAGTTAATTAGTGGAAAAATTAAATTGCTATGAACATTATTGCCCTATTTCTCAAGGCCAGTCATTCAGATTGGAAAGTAAATAAACTTCTGTGCTACCCCCCATATATGTTTAATATTTTGACAACAATTCTATTTCAGATGTCGGGAGAAATTAGCATATGAAAAACTAAATGACAGAAGGGAATATAAAGTATCATGACAGACAGGGGTATTTGGAAAGATGACAGAGGGGAAGAGTTGTGAAATATTAGAAACTAGGTTCTTCTCTTGAGTTTTGTTTATATGATGAATAGGTCCATTATTTTGGTTTGTTGATGAACTTCCTTGTTGAGGTGAGATGCTGCAGGCTGTGTGAATACAAGTCAGAACCTGTTAGCTTGTTACCCTCTCCTTTGTCACAACATTTTTGGCTCTCAGATTGCTTTTAGGAGGACTCTTTGGCCTCCATGTTGTTGTGGGACTTGGGAGTCCAGGGCACAGCCATGAAAGGAATTTGTGGTTTTGGGTGATAGCAGGAGGTCACTGGGGACAGACTATAAACTATCCTTAGCAGCTAACCAGCCGCAGTCCCTTGTTAGAGGTGGGCCTCCTTGGTGCTCTTGGTGATACACTTGATCAGTGTCCAGTGTACAAACTGGTATGGCATTGTGAACTGTAACAAGTAAGTACCTGTTCCTGCTGGGTGTTCCCTAATGTGTTCATATTAAACCTTAAGGTCGACCCTGTGTGCTAGGTACTACTGTTCCCATTTTTCAGGTGGAACTGCAACTGGGACTGCTGCTAGCATCCCACCAGCAAGTAGCAGGGATGGATTGGAGCCCCCTAGGTATCTGGATTTAGTCTAAGGAGCTGTCACATATCTCTGCTGCCTCTCACCACGATTGGGCCTACTAGGATGTTTGGTTCATGTTTCTTTTGCTTATTCCACTGATACTTCGTTACTTATTCCTTCATTGATACAGAGCTTACTTTAAAAATTTTTTTAATTGGTTGATCAACAATAGAACTATCCCAAGAGCCAAGTGGATTGTGGGAAAACTGAAGTCTTTGAATCAAGTTCCCTATTCTCAAGACATCTCAGATTTATAAGGGACAATGACATTAACAAAGGAAACAATTATAAAAAAGGTCACCTGAAGGCTTTTTGGAGTATGTAATTATTGTTGTTTCCTTCTTAGTGAAGACAGGCATGCCTGGGAGCCATTTGGCTTTCAACATCTAACCCTTTTCAGTTGTAATACAGTTGAGAAAGCAATATGTAACAAGAGCTGGGTAGATTTCTGTGAATTGCTGCAAGGTTGTCCCAGAGAATAATTAAGTATCAGGTGAGTTTAGAGGAAGGCTGTCACGGAATTGCTGAGTTGCAGAGTAGACCACAGAGTAGCAGTTTGCAGTGGTGGTCCAGAGTTATTACTAAATTTTCAGGAATTTTGCCAACCATTGGCATCTTGAAATCAGCCATGGTGGTAGTACTTACACCATGGAAATCATCAAATAGTAATAAATAAGGGATTTTTTTTCCCCTCCAGTGGGTTTGCACTACAGGATTTCATTAGAGTTTTACTGTATTTCTTTGCCTTGGAAATAAGAGACAGAAGTCCACTCTCCTATCTTTTAAAAGACTTCTAAGATAAGTGACTCCTCTCTGTTACCATCTCCCCTTTCCAAGTCGTTACCTCCTGACTTATTAAACATCACAGAACTTCTCAGTGCCACATCCCAGTGGACTTTTATTTTTCTCAATACTTATATTTCTTGGGTCCTTTTTAGTGTTTGACACTAAAGATAGCTACTCCCTTTTGAGACTCTTACCAGACATTCTAGCGAATGTCTGATAAGAGCCATCTTCTGACATTTTGCTTCTTGTCTTACCTGAGATCAGTAGTTAGTTTTATTTGCCCCCCCCCCCCATTCTCTAAATGGAGTCATTCTCCAATCTGCCTCCATCTATGTTTTCATTTTTGCCTTGTTTACTCACACTTCTTTTAACTATCCTGTTTGTGGAGAGGGCTGAAATCTCCTCAGGATGGAGCCTTCTTCAGTACTCAGTGATGTTTCTGTGTGCCAAATGTTTGCAACTGATTCCTCAAATGTAACAAGTCCAGACCAGAATCTCATTTGCACCGCCTTCCCCTGAACTAACAATACAAAAATCTCAGTTCTTCCCCTTGACTTCCTATTTTTGTTAGGGCACTTAGGTATTTAGTTTCTTCTGGTCATCCAGATTAAGAACTGTGGCACCGGCTTCCCACTCGCCCTCCCCTGCCTTCATTGCTCCAGATACCAACTCCTTTACCACGTGCAGTAGATTTTAAGTGCAACATCACCTTTCCATTCCCACTGTCATCTGGGGGCCACCTGGTTCAGATCCCCGTTACTCCCTTTTCTGATTTATTGCAGGCTTTAGTAATATGTTCTGTCCCTATGCTTTCAGTGTAATTTATTCGTTACTTTCACACCCCCAAGAGGCACAGTCTTGCTTGTAGCACAGCCACACACAGTGACTTTATTATATGTCCTCAGCCTGACTTCAGAGCCCTTTACAGGCAGCATGGCTCTTGTCTTTGGAATCTTATTTCCTCCCTGTGCACTGGGCTCTGGCCAAGCTGTGTCTTTCATTGTTTCCTGAACATGTTTCTTGCTCACTTCCCTTTTCCACATGACTTGGTTCAAGTTGTTTTCTCTGACCCAAAACAGATTGTGATCTTCCTTCTCTAAAGGTCCACGGTATTTTCCAAAACGTTCTTCATGGCATCTCCACCATGTCTTGTAGTAGAGTTTTCTATATTTGTTTTGTCAGCTCATTGAGGACAAAGCTTTTGTCTTATTCAAGTCTGATAGAACCTAAAGAGGCTTTACAAATAGAAAGCTTCAATACATTTTTAAGAATCAAACACTTCAACTGTTGTAAACTTAGGCTGAAACAAATATTAAGATCAAAAACCTAGTACTTGATTATTCATTTTGCAGTTTGTGATTTAAATTTTTTAATCCTAAAATATCCAAAGGACATCAATAGATGTATTCATAAGAAATTCAAAGTTTGAACTTGACTAGGACGAGTTTGAGCCATTAGGATCATGAACTTAAATTATATTGGAGGGGTTGGGAATATGATTCTTTTCCTTGACCTTGGATGAACCAACAGGGAACCATGCTTCACTGTTTTGCCTGTTCTCCAAAATGCCAATTACAGACCAGCAAATGCAGATTTCATCCTATGACAAAGAACTTAACAGAAGATTGTAGGGGCTTCCCTGGTGGCGCAGTGGTTGAGAGTCTGCCTGCCGATGCAGGGGACACGGGTTCGTGCCCTGGTCCGGGAAGATCCCACATGCCGCGGAGCAGCAGGGCCCGTGAGCCATGGCCGCTGAGCCTGCGCGTCTAGAGCCTGTGCTCCCCAACAGGAGAAGCCACAACAGTGAGGGGCCCGTGTACCGCAAAAAAAAAAGTCCCATGGATGGTACACTTAATAAAAACAACACTGAATAATACATTTCAGAATCAAATGTGTCTCTGAATGAGTCCTTAAAGTCTGTATTGTTTATAATAGCCATTCAGAAACATTGTATAGTTAGATATTTAGTCTGATTCCACAGTTCTATAATCTCTCACTCCTGATCGTGAATCATAAAAAAAAATTGTATAGAAAGATGATTTTATTAAAACTTATTATTCAGTTTGAGACTTAGGATTTTTAGTTTTTATTTTCTTTATCTAGTGGATGAACTTATTTTGGAATTAACACAAAATGTCACTTGGATTTATTAAACAATGTAAATCTAAAAGTACACATGTAGTTTCTTTAATTATGTATGTTGGATGATGATGTGTCTGATTCTAGAATGGCTTGTTTACTGTGTGAGAAGGTAGGAAACAAATGGGGGAAAATATTACCAGCACATGACTATGTCTAAAACACCAATTCTCCAACTCTAGGTCTTTAAAAGTCACAGGTTAGGACAGTAATGTTTAAAAATTGTATAAAAGTTTCTTAAAAAATAGAAAAAAATAATAGTAAAAAAAGTAAAAGTTACAGGTTAGAAATGAAAAATAGTTAAAAGAATGCTAATTAACGTGTTAAAATATACTAGAGGGCCTGTGTTGTCATTGGTCTAATGGTTGTGATAATTTGAATCACTAGCATTATTTATTTAAAATAAAATGGCATATTAGTCACTTAAATTATGATTGTGTGAGACATACTCTATTTTTTTTTTTCTTCCTCTTTTCCAGGATAGGATTTAAGAAGTCATTTCCCAGGAAAGAAGGTCTTTATTTGCCCAAGTGTGTTATCATTTTCAGCTTGGAAGTTTTCAGTCATTCATTGGTTGAGGAATTATTTCAGAGGAATGTGTATATTCATATGTCTAATAAATTTGGATATTTATAATAAAATCAAAACCTCATAGTTTCTCTAAATGAGATAGACTACTGTGCATAGAGTGCTTAGAATAGCTTATATAGAGAGCAGTAATAAACATAGTTTTTCTCTCTTGACAGTACCAGTATAGGGAGGGAGGCCATTTAAAACAAAATTGTAATATAATGAAATCCTCTTTACTTATAACCTAATTAGAAATGTTATTTAAGTGGCCAAGAGTGTGTGGAAATTGACCAGACTTCTGTATATTTTCTTCAGAATACTTTGAAACCTCTTTCACTGTTTCACAATATTTACAGATTGTGCAAATCAGATTTAGTAATACTATAGATAGTCAGATGCCTTAGAGAACAAAACAGGAATTACTAGCCAATTTACATGTTGATGTCCTAGGATACAAGTGCAATGTTAAAGATATTTTTTTTTAACAAAAGATTACATAGAGAGTTAAGAGAGGACTTCCCTGGTGGCATAGTGTTTAAGAATCCGCCTGCCAATGCAGGGGACATGGGTTCGATCCCTGGTCCGGGAAGATCCCACATGCCATGGAGCAGCTAAGCCCGTGCACCACAACTACTGAGCCCGCGCTCTAGAGCCCGCGCGCCACAACTGCTGAAGCCCGTGCGCCTAGAGCCATAACTGCTGAAGCCCGTGCGCCTACAGCCCGTGCTCCGCAACAAGAGAAGCCACCGCAATGGGAAGCCAGTGCATCGCAACAAAGAGTAGCCCCTGCTCGCTGCAACTAGAGAAAGCCTGCATGCAGCAACAAAGACCCAGCACAGCCAAAAATAAATTAATTTTAAAAAAAAGTTAAGGGAAAAAATATTCAGTTTTATCTCTCAAACTCGGGATACTTAAAATCACATTCTTAAGTTAATAAACTCTGTTAGTATGCTAAGCACATCCTGTTTGGCTTCCTTACAGTTGCCACTGTTAGTGTAGTGTTTTAAAGCTTTTCTTACTCAGAAGTCTGCTCACTAAAAAGATTCCTTCTATCTGTTATAGGTTATAAAGCAAGATTATTTAGTTTTTTGATAAGATGCTTTAGGGCTTAGATCGTCAGCCTTCCTAATGAGGTCAGTTCTCAACAAATGGACAGTGTAGAAAACCTTTTGGTGCACATTGGTAAGCCTTCCTGATGCCATAGATAGATACAGTTCCTGTAGTGAATGGCTTATCTTTACATTGCGATTGACACTTTTCTTCTCTTCTGAAGTTAGGGCCTCAGCAATGTATGATGGTGTTTATTGATCTGCTTAAATAAATTAGAGAAGTTAATTTTTGCTTTTCTGTGTATTTTCCAAAGTTCTGAGGAGGCAGCCCTGTATCTTGTTCACTGTATTATGGCCTTGGTAAATTTAATTTTTACTTTGGTTTTTGTGACCTCAGAAGTATGGCTGGATATCTGACAAACTTCAGTCTGTGTCCTTATTTCCAATCTCATGTCCTTAGTTCCAGTCTTCGACACACTAAGCCTAGAAATGCAGAACAACACTGAATGGCATAGGAGATTTTGTGGAAGAGGCAGAGGGTTTCTTTGAAGATGAGGTCAATTTACCCCAAAGGCAGGAAGTGAGGTTGGATGGGTGTTTTAGAGCAGGGGTCCCCAACACCCGGGCTGTGGACCGGTACCGCACAGCAGGAGGTGAGCGGTGGACCAGTGAGCGAAGTTTCATCTGCCGCTCCTCATTGCTCACATTACCGCCTGAACAGCGCCCCCACCACCCGGTCCATGGAAAAATTGTCTTCCACGAAACTGGTCCCTGGTGCCAAAAAGGTTGGGGACTGCTGTTTCAGAGGGTTGAAGCAATAGAGGTTGCAAGCTAAGGTGTGGGAACTCAGTGAACAAAGGGTGATAACCTAAAGGGTGGAAAAGATAGACCCTTGCTTTTCACTCTTTAAAAATGTTCCTTTGAACCTACTATGTGCTAACACTCAGTCCTGTAGAATAATAACTCTAAGAAAGAAGTAAAGGCAGTTTATATAAAACATTGTCATCTGGTTAAGGCAAAAACCGATTAGATAGAAACATTATCGTGGCTTAGGGGAGAGGTATCTTTACAGTTCCGTTAACAGTGAAAATAAAATATTTTACTATGTTTTGTTAAATATAGATTTTTCAGTTTAAATATACTTTAGAAAAGCTCCACTTAAAAAAAAATTATCTACTTTGATGAAAAAGCTGCTGTAAAAACTTGGAGAGTATTGGTGCCTCTTGTGGTTGAAGAGCCCTAATTTTTAATGTAATACAGTAGCCTTGCAAACATAAAAGCATTGTTTTGCCCCTTCTCTTTGAGTTAAGCCAGTCACTAAGAGGAAAAATGCATAGACAAGACAATCCTATCCTTTGAAAGTTGGTTTTGTGATGAGTGGTAAATAGGTAGAGGTAGGCATGAGTCTTGTATTACCGGCTGATATATCACATTTTAAACTCTAGTGCCTTGTGCATAGTAGGTATTCAGAGACTGAGTTTTTTTTTAATATTATTTTTTTTGAAGACTGAAACAAAGATTGCATTTGTGTTTTCTCTGCCCCAACATGTCTATGATGTAAGTGGGAACAGTAGTAGGTTATAGTTCATTTCACTTTTATTTGTTGTTGTACTGATCTCTGATTCTCTTTGGCCAAGAACTGTGCTATTATTTGAGGGATATTTGTTGAAAAAAATTGATGAGATTGAGTTGTAAGTAACTTCCTGTAGGTACTAGTTCATATATTTGTGGCCGAACATAGACATTGATGACCATGTTGTCAAGGACTTTTTTTATTTTAAGCTCCAAAGATCATGAGATTCTTTCCTTTTAGTTGCCTGTTAAACTGCTGTTTTCAACAATTGAAAAGATTGTTGAATAAATTGAAAATTTCGTTGCTGAAGGCTTGAGTTGTTTTTCCTTGACAATTTGTAAATAGTTTATATATTTACAATAAACTAATAGTAGTAATGTTTTCTATTATCTTGATACCTTGATAATAAGTTACAGGTAGCATTTGTCAGAGATGCCTAGAGGTCTTATCTCCTGTTAATTCAGAAGATTTGAAACTGGCAGCAGAGAACATTAGACTAGAGCCTTATTGTAATGTAGGCTATTATGGATCTTCTGTTCTATCATTCTTTTTTTATTATTGAGACATAATTGACATATACCATATATTTGTTTCAGGGGTATAATATAATTTGATATTTTTATATATTGCAAAATGATCATCCCAGTAAGTCTAGTTAACCATGCATAGTTACAGAATTTTTTTCTTGTGATGAGAACTTTTCAGATTTATTCTCTTAGCAACTTTCAGATATGCAGTACAGTATCAACTATAGTCACCATGCTGTACATTACATCCCCATAACTTACTTTATTTGTAACTGGAAGCTCTTACTTTTTGACCCCCTTCACCCATTTTACCCATTTTCCACCTCTGGCAACCACCAGTTTGTTTTATCTCTGAGTTTATTGTTGTTGAAAGATTCCACATATAAGTGAGATCATACGAATTTGTCTTTCTCTGCTTATTTCACTTAGCATAATACCCTCTAGGTTCATCCATGTTGTGCAAATGGTAATATTTCATTCTTTTTTTATGGTTGAATACTGTTCCATTATGTATATATTTTGTGTATTATACACATTTTCTTTATCCATTTATTTGTTGATGGACACTTAGGTTTTTTTCCCCATATCTTGGCCATTGTAAATAATGCTTCAGTGAACATGGGGGGTGCATATATCTTTTCAAGTTACTTTTTTTGTTTTCTTCAGTTAAATACCCAGAAGTGGAATCGCTGGATCCTATGGTAGTTTTATTTTTTGAGGCACCTTCATACTGTTTTCTATAATGACTGCACCATTATACATTTCCAGCAGCAACAGTGTGCAAGGGTTCCCTTTTCTCCATATCCTCTCTATCGCTTGTTATTTCTTATCTTTTTGGTAATAGCCATTCTAACCAGTGTAAGGGAATATCTCATTGTGGTTTTAATTTACATTTCCCTGATGTTACCGATGTTGAGCATCTTTTCATGTCTGTTGGCCATCTGTATGTCGTCTTTGGCAAAAAGTCTATTCAAATCCTCTGCCCATTTTTTAATTGGACTGTTTTTTGCTATTGAGTTGTATGAATTCTTTACATATATATATATTTTTTTTAATTAATTTATTTTTGGTTGCGTTGGGTCTTCGTTGCTGCACGCTGGCTTTCTCTAGTTGTGGCGAGCGGGGACTACTCTTTGTTGCGGTGTGCGGGCTTCTCATTGCTGTGGCTTCTCTTGTTGCAGATCACAGGGTCTAGGTGCGCGGGCTTCAGTAGTTGTGGCCCACGGGCTCTAGAGTGCAGGCTCAGTAGTTGTGGCACACGGGCTTAGTTGCTGTGCAGCATGTGGGATCTTCTCACAGCAGGGCTCGAACCCACGTCCCCTGCATTGGCAGGCAGATTCTTAACCATTGCGCCACCAGGGAAGCCCATATATTTTGGATATTAACCTCTCATCAAATTTATGATTTGCAAATATTTCCTCCCATTCAGTAGGTTGCCTTTTCATTTTGTTGATGGTTTCCTTTGCTGTGTAGAAGCTTTTTTTTTTTGCGGTACGCGGGCCTCTCACTGCCGTGGCCTCTCCCGCTGCGGAGCACAGGCTCCGGACGCGCAGGCTCAGCGGCCATGGCTCACGGGCCCAGCCACTCCGCGGCATGTGGGATCTTCCCGGACCAGGGCACGAACCCGCGTCCCCTGCATCGCCAGGTGGACTCCCAACCACCGCGCCACCAGGGAAGCCCTAGAAGCTTTTTAATTTGATGTAGTCCCACTTATTTATTTTTGCTTTTGTTGTCTTTGCATTTGGTGTCAGATTCAAAATATCCTCAAGACCATTGTCAAGTAGCTTACTGTTTTCTTCTAGGAGTTTTATGCTTTCAGGTCTTAGATTCAAGTCTATAATCCATCTTGAGTGTATGATATAAAATAGTGGTTGAGTTTCATTCTTTTTCATGTTGCTCTCCACTTTTCCCAACACCATTGATGAAAGAGACCATCCTTTCCCCCATTGAATAGTCCTGGCTCCTTTGTTATAAGTTAATTTATATATGTGTGAGTTTATTTCTGAGCTCTTTGTTCTGTTGCATTGATCTGTGTTTGTGTTTTTATGCCAGCACCATTACTATTTCAATTGCTATAGCTTTGCAATATAGTTTGAAATCAGGAAGTGTTAATCCTCCAGGTTTGTTCTTCTTCCTTAAGACTGCTTTGGCTATTTGGAGTCTTCTGTGGTACCATACAAATTTTAGAATTGTTTGTTCTATTCCTGTGAAAAAATGGCATTGGAATTTTGATAGGGATTGCATTGAATCTGTAGATTGCTTTGGTTAATATGGACATTTTCACAATATTCTAACAATCCATGAGCATGAAATATCTTACCATTTCTTTGTGCCTTCTTCCATTTCTTTCATCAGTGTCTTACAGTTTTCAGTGTACAGGACTTTTAACCTCCTTAGTTAACTTTATTCCTAGTTATTTTATTCTTATTGATGCACTTGTAAATGGGATTGTTTTCTTAATTTCTCTTTCTGATACTACATTATTAGTGTATAGAAATGTAACAGATTTCTGTATATTGATTTTTGTATCCTGCAACTTTGCTGAATTTGTTTATTAGTTCTAACAGTTTTTTGTTTTTTGGTGAAGTCTTTATTGTTTCCTATATATTACACCATGTCATCTGCAAATAGTGGCAGTTCTTCTTTTCCAATTTGGATGCCTTTTATTTCTTTTTTTGCCTAATTGTCCTGGCTAGGACTTCTAATACTATGTTGAATAGAAGTGGCAATAGTGGGCATCCTTGCCTTCCTCCTAATCTTAGAGGAAATGCTTTCAGGTTTTCTCCATTAACTGTGATGTTGGCTGTGGGCTTGTCATATATGGTCTTTGTTATGTTGAGGTATGTTCCCTCTGTACCAACTTAGTTGAGACTTTTTTTTTAATCATAAAGGGATGATGAATTTTGTCAGATGCCTTTTCTGTATCTATTGAGGTGATCCTATGATTTTTTAAAACATCTTTATTGGAGTATAATTACTTTAAAATGTGTTAGTTTCTGTTGTATAACAAAGTGAATCAGCTATATGTATACATATATACATGTATGCCCTCCCTCTTGCGTCTCCCTCCCACCCTCCCCATCCCACCCCTCTAGGTGGTCACAAAGCACCGAGCTGATCTCCCTGTACTATGCAACTGCTTCCCACTTAGCTATCTATTTTACATTTGGTAGTCTGTATATGTCCATACCACTCTCTCACTTTGTGCCAGCTTACCCTTCCCCCTCCCCGTGTCCTCAAGTCCATTGTCTACGTCTGTGTCTTTATTCCTGTCCTGCCCCTAGGTTCTTCAGAACCTTTTTTTTAGATTCCATATATATGTGTTAGCATACGGTATTTGTTTTTCTCTTTCTGACTTACTTCATTCTGTATGACAGACTCTAGGTCCATCCACCTCACTACAAATAACTCAATTTCGTTTCTTCTTATGGCTGAGTAATATTCCACTGTATATATGTGCCACATCTTCTTTATCCATTCATCTGCCAGTGGATACTTAGGTTGCTTCCATGTCCTGGCTATTGTAAATAGTGCTGCAGTGAACACTGTGGTATATGTCTCTTTTTGAATTATGGTTTTCTCAGGGTATATGCCCAATAGTGAGATTGCTGGGTCATATGGTAGTTCTATTTTTAGTTTTTTAAGGAACCTCCATACTGTTCTCCATAGTGGCTGTATCAATTTACATGTGCACCAACAGTGCAAGAGGGTTCCCTTTTCTCCACACCCTCTCCAGCATTTATTGTTTGTAGATTTTTTGATGATAGCTATTCTGACTGGGGTGAGGTGATACCTCACTAAGGTTTTGATTTGCATTTCTCTAATGATTAGTGATGTTGAGCATCCTTTCATGTGTTTGTTGGCAATCTGTATATCTTTTTTGGGGAAATGTCTGTTTAGGTCTTCTGCCCATTTTTGGATTGGGTTGTTTGTTTTTTTAATATTGAGGTGCATGAGCTGCTTGTATATTTTGGGTTAATCCTTTGTCAGTTGCTTCGTTTGCGAATATTTTCTCCCATTCTGAGGGTTGACTTTTTGTCTTGTTTATGGTTTCCCTTGCTGTGTAGAAGCTTTTAAGTTTCATTAGGTCCCATTTATTTATTTTTGTTTTTATTTCCATTTCTCTAGGAGGTGGGTCAAAAAGGATCGTGCTGTGATATATGTCATAAAGTATTCTTCCTATGTTTTCCTCTAAGAGTTTTATAGTATCTGGCCTTACATTTAGGTCTTTAATCCATTTTGAGTTTATTTTTGTGTATGGTGTTAGGAAGTGTCTAATTTCATTCTTTTACATGTAGCTGTCCAGTTTTCCCAGCACCACTTATTGAAGAGGCTGTCTTTTCTCCATTGTATATTCTTGCCACCTTTATCAAAGATAAGGTGACCGTATGTGTGTGGGTTTATCTCTGGGCTTTCTATCCTGTTCCATTGATCTGTATTTTTGTCTTTGTGCCAGTACTATACTGTCTTGATTACTGTAGCTTTGTAGTATAGTCTGAAGTCAGGGAGTCTGATTCCTCCAGCTCCGTTTTTCTTTCTCAATATTGCTTTGGCTATTCAGGGTCTTTTGTATTTCCATACAAATTGTAAAATTTTTTGTTCTAGTTCTGTGAAAAATGCCATTGGTAGTTTGATAGAGATTGCATTGAATCTGTAGATTGCTTTGGGTAGTAGAGTCATTTTCACGATGTTGATTCTTCCAGTCCAAGGCCACGGTATATCTCTCTATCTGTTTGTATCATGTTTAATTTCTTTCATCAGTGTTTTATAGTTTTCTGCATACAGGCCTTTTACCTCCTTAGGTAGGTTTATTCCTGGGTGTTTTGTTCTTTTTGTTACATTGGTGAATGGGATAGTTTCCTTAATTTCTCTTTCTGATCTTTCGTTGTTAGTGTATAGGAATGCCAGGGATTTCTGTGCATTAACTTTGTATCCTGAAGCTTTACCAAATTCATTGATTAGCTCTAGTAGTTTTCTAGTGGCATCTTTAGGATTTACTATGTATAGTATCATGTCATCTGCAAACAGTGACAGTTTTGCTTCTTCTTTTCCAATTTGGATTTCTTTTATTTCTTTTTCTTCTCTGATTGCTGTGGTTAAAACTTTGAAAACTATGTTGAATAATAGTGGTGAGAGTGGGCAACCTTGTCTTATTCCTGATCTTAGAGGAAATGGTTTCAGTTTTTCACCATTGAAATGATGTTGGTTGTCATATATGGGCTTTATTATGTTGAGGTAAGTTCCGTCTGTGCCTACTTTCTGGAGAGTTTTTATCATACATGGGTGTTGGATTTTGTTGAAAGCTTTTTCTGCATCTATTGAGATGATCATATGGTTTTTATCCTTCAGTTTGTTAATATGGTGTATTTCATTGATTGATTTGCATATATCGAAGAGTCCTTGCATTCCTGGGATAAATGCCACTTGATCATGGTGTATCATCCTTTTAATGTGCTCTTGGATTCTGTTTGCTAGTATTTTGTTGAGGATTTTTGCATCTAATTTCATCAGTCTTATTGGCCTGTAGTTTTCTTTTTTTGTGACATCCTTGTCTGGTTTTGGTATCAGGGTGATGGTGGCCTCGTAGAATGAGTTTGGGAGTGTTCCTCCCTCTGCTATATTTTGGAAGAGTTTGAGAAGGATGGGTGTTAGCTCTTCTCTAAATGTTTGATAGAATTCACCTGTGAAGCCATCTGCTCCTGGGCTTTGGTTTGTTGGAAGATTTTTAATCACAGTTTCAATTTCAGTGCTTGTGATTGGTCTGTTCATATTTTCTATTTCTTCCTGGTTTAGTCTCGGAAGTTTGTGCTTTTTTAAGAATGTGTCCATTTTTTCTAGGTTGTCCATTTTATTGGCATATAGTTGCTTGTAGTAATCTCTCATGTTCCTTTATTTCTGCGGTGTCAATTGTTACTTCTCCTTTTTCATTACTAATTCTGCTGATTTGAGTCTTTCCGTTTTTTTCTCGATGAGTCTGGCTAATGGTTTATCAATTTTGTTTATCTTCTCAAAGAACCAGCTTTTAGTTTTATTGATCTTTGCTATTGTTTTCTTCATGTCTTTTTCATTTATTTCTGATCTGATCTTTATGATTTCCTTCCTTCTGTTAACTTTGGGGTTTTTTTGTTCTTCCTTCTCTGATTGCTTTAGGTTTAAGGTTAGGTTGTTTATTTGAGATTTTTCTTGTTTCTTGAGGTAGGATTGTATTGCATAATCTTTCCTCGTAGAACTGCTTTTGCTGCATCCCATAGGTTTTGGGTCGTCATGTTTTTGTTGTCATTTGTTTCCAGGTATTTTTTGATTTCCTCTGATTTCTTCTGTGACCTCTTGGTTATTTAGTGGCATATTGTTTAACCTCCATGTGTTTTTACTTTTTACAGTTTTTTTCTCATAATATCTATAGCATTGTGGTCAGAAAATATACTTGATATGATTTCAGTTTTCTTAAATTTACCAAGTTTTCTTAAAATTACTTGATTTGTGACCCAACATATGATCTATCCTGGAGAATGTTCCATGAGCACTTGAGTAGAAAGTGTATTTTATTGTTTTGGGGTGGAATGTCCTATAAATACCAATTAAGTCCATCTGGTCTAATGTGTCATTTGATGCTTGTGTTTGTCTATTTTCATTTTGGATGATTTGTCCATTGGTGGAAGTGGGGGTGTTAAAATCGATATCCCCTTTTATGGCTGTTATTGTGTTACTGTGGTTGTGTTACTGTTGATTTCCCCTTTTATGGCTGTTAGCATTTGCCATACGTCTTGAGGTGCTCGTATCTTGGGTGCATAAATATTTACAATTGTTATATCTTCTTCTTGGATTGACCCCTTGATCATTACATAGTGTTCTTCTTTGTCTCTTGTAATAGTCTTTATTTTAAAGTCTATTTTGTCTGATATGAGAATTGCTACTCCAGCTTTCTTTTGGTTTCCATTTGCATGGAGTATCTTTCTCCATCCCCTCACTTTCAGTCTGTATGTGTCCCTAGCTCTGAAGTGGGTCTCTCTTAGACAGCATATATATGGGTCTTGTTTTTGCATCCATTCAGCCAGTCTGTGTCTTTTGGTTGGAGCACTTAGTCCATTTACATTTAAGGTCATTATCAATATGTATGTTCCTGTTACCATTTTCTTAATTGTTTTGGGCTTGTTTTTGTAGGTCTTTTCCTTCTTGTGTTTCCTGCCTAGAGAAGTTCCTTTAGCATTTGTTGTAAAGCTGGTTTGGTGGTACTGAATTACCTTAACTTTTCCTTGTCTGTAAAGGTTTTGATTTCTCCATCGAATCTGAATGAGATCTGTGCTGGGTAGAGTAATCTGGGTTGTAGGTTTTTCCCTTTCATCACTTTAAATATGTCCTGCCAGTCCCTTCTGGCTTGCAGAGTTTCTGCTGAAAGATCAGCTGTTAACCTTATGGGGATTCCCTTGTATGTTATTTGTTGCTTTTCCCTTACTGCTTTTAATATTTTTTCTTTGTGTTTAATTTTTGATGGTTTGGTTAATATGTGTCTTGGTGTGTTTCTCCTTGGATTTATCCTGTATGGGACTCTCTATGCTTCCTGGACTTGATTGACCATTTCCTTTCCCATGTTAGGGAAGTTTTCAACTGTAATCTCATCAAATATTTTCTCAAGCCCTTTCTTTTTCTCTTCTTCTTCTGCAGCCCCTCTAATTTGAATGTTGGTGTGTTTAATGTTGTCCTAGAGATCTCTATGACTGTCCTCAATTCTTTTCATTCTTTTTCCTTTATTCTGCTCTGCAGCAGTTATTTCCACTGTTTTATCTTCCAGGTCACTTCTCTGTTTTCTGCCTCAGTTATTCTGCTATTAATTCCTTCTAGAGAATTTTTAATTTCATTTATTGTGTTGTTCATCATTGTTTGTTTGCTGTTTAGTTCTCCTAGGTGCTTGTTAAACGTTTCTTGTATTTGCTCCATTTTCTTTCCAAGATGTTGGATCATCTTTACTGTCCTTACTCTGAATTCTTTTTCAGGTAGACTGCCTATTTCCTCTTCATTTGTTTGGTCTGGTGAGTTTTTGCCTTGCTCCTTCATCTGCTGCATATGTCTCTTTCTTCTCATTTTGTTTAACTTACTGTGTTTGGGGTCTCCTTTTCACGGCCTACAGGTTCGTAGTTCCCATTGTTTTTGGTGTCTGTCCACAGTGGGTGAGGTTGGTTCAGTGGCTTGTGTAGGCTTCCTGGGGGAGGGGACTGGTGCCTGTGTTTTGGTGGTTGGGGCTGGATCTTGTCTTTCTGGTGGGCGAGGCCATGTCTGGTGGTGTGTTTTGGGGTGTCTGCAAACTTAGTATGACTTTAGGCAGTCTCTCTGCTGATGTGTGGTGTTGTGTTCCTGTTTTGCTAGTTGTTTGGCCTGGGGTGTCCAGCACTGGAGATTGCCGGCTGTTGGGTGGAGCTGGGTCTTAGCGTTGAGACAGAGTCTCTGGGAGAGCTCTCGCCGATTGATATTATGTGGGGCCGGGAGATCTCTGGTGGTCTTCTGGACTCAGCTCTCCCACCTTGGAGGCTCATGCCTGACATCCGGGTGAAGCACCAAGACCCTGCCAGCCACACAGCTCAGAAGGAAAGGAAGAAAAAAAAGAAAAAAGAAAGAAAATAAACAGTAAAATAAAAAAATAAGAGACAGCAACCAAACCAATAAACAAATCCACCAATGATAACAAGCACTAAAACTTAAACCAAGATAAACATAAAAATCAGAAACAAATCAGTTGCAGAAAGCAAACCCCAAGTCTACAGTTGCTCCCAAAGTCCACCACCTCTGTTTTAGGAATATTCGTTGTCCATTCAGGTATTCCACAGCTGCAGGGTTCATCAAGTTGATTGTGGGGTTTTATCTGCTAACCCTGAGGCTGCACGGAGAAGTTACCCTTTCTCTTCTTTTTTGCTCAGCTTCTGGGGTCAGCTTTGGTTTTCACCCTGCCTCTGTGTGTAGGTCGCCCTCAGGCATCTGTTCCCTGCCCAGACTGGAGGGGGTTAAAGTAGCGGCTGATTAGGGCTCTCTTGCTCACTCAGATCAGGGAGAGGGAGGGGTACGGTAGTCATAATTGGAATGTGGGGCGAGCCTGTGGCGGCAGAGGCTAGCATGACATTGCAACAGCCTGAGGTGCACCGTGTGTTCTCCTGGGGAAGTTGTCCCTGGATCACGGGACCCTGGCAGTGGTGTGCTGCACAGGCTCCCGGGGGTGTGTGGGTAGTGACCTGCGCTGGCACACAGGATTTTTGGTGGCAGCAGCAGCATTAGCGTTTCATGCCTGTATCTGGGATATGAGCAGATAGCTGTGGCTGGCGCCCATCTCAGGAGCTCATTTAGGCGGTACTCTGCCTTCTGTGGGCACACGGGGAAGGAATCCCCTCTCCTCGCACACCCCCAAAACAGTGGTCTCTTCCCTCCTTGGCAGGTCCAGACTTTTCCCCAGACTCTCTCCTGTCTAGCTGTGGCACCCTAGCCCCCTTCAGGCTGTGTTCACGCAGCCAACACCAGTCCTCTCCCTGGGATCTGACCTCCAAAGCCCAAGCCTCAGCTCCCAGCCCCCCTTGCCCTGGAGGGTAAGCAGACAAGCGTCTCAGGTTGGCGAGTGCTGGTCGGCACTGATCCTCTCTGTGGGAATCTCTCCGCTTTGCCCTCTGCACCCCTGTTGCTGCACTCTCCTCTGTGACTCCGAAGCTTCCCCCCCACCCACCCCCCATCTCTGCCAGTGAAGGGGCTTCCTAGTGTGTGGAAACTTTTCCTCCTTCACAGCTCCTTCCCAGAGGTGCAGGTCCGTCCCTATTCTTTTGTCTCTGTTTTTTCTTTTTTCTTTTGCACTACTCAGGTAAATGGGGATTTTCTTGCCTTTTGGGAAGTCTGAAGTCTTCTGCCAGCGCTCAGTAGGTGTTCTGTAGGAGTTGTTCCACATGTAGGTGTATCTTTGATGTATTTGTGGGGAGGAAGGTGATCTCCATGTCTTCCTCCTCCACCTTCTTGAAGGTCTCTCTTGATCATATGATTTTTATCCTTCATTTTATTCATGTGGTATATCACATTGATTTGCGATTGTTGAACCATTCTTGTATCTTTGGAATAAACTCCACTTGATCGTGGTATGTGATCCTTTTAATATACGTATTGTTGAATCCAGTTGGCTTACATTTTGTTGAGGATTTTTACATCTATGTTCATCAGTGATATTGACCTGTAATTTTCTTTTTTGTGTGGTGTCCTTGTCTATTTTGGTATTGAGAAATGCTGGCCTTGTAAAATGAGTTTGGAAGTGTTGCTCCTTTTCTGTTATTTGGCATAGTTTGAGAGGGATTGGTATTAATTCTTCTTTGAATGTTTGGTAGAATTCACCAGTGAAGTTGTCTGGTCTCTTACTTTTCTTTGTAGGGAGTTTTAAAACTACTGGTTCAATCTCTTTACTAGTCATCATTCTGTTTAAATTTTCTGTTTCTTCATGATTCAGTCTTGGAAGGTTGTATGTTTCTAGGAATTTATCCATTTCTTCTCAGTTGTCCAATTTGTTGGCATATAATTTTTCATAGTAGCTTATTATTCTTTGTATTTCTGTACTGTCAGTTGTAATGCTTCCTTTTTCATTTTTGATTTTGAGTGAGTCTAGCTAAAGGTTTGTCAGTTTTATCTTTTCAAAGAACCAAATCTTGGTTTCACTCATCTTTTCTATTGTCGTTTTAGTCTCTGTTTCACTTATTTTTTCTCTTTGTTATTTCCTTCCTTCTGCTAACTTTGGGCCTTGTTTCTTCCTTTTCTAGTTCCTTGAGGTATACAGTTATGTTGTTTACTCGAGATTTTTCTTGAGGTATAAAGTTAGGTTGTTTACTTGATTTAGCTACTTTCGCCTTTTAATCTTTTTTTTAAAATAAATTTATTTGTTGTTTTTTTTAAAACTTACTTTTGGCTGTGTTGAGTCTTCGTTGCTGCATGCGGGCTTCCTCTAGTTGCGGTGAGTGGGGGATACTCTTCGTTGCGGTGCGTGGGCTTTTCATTGCGGTGCATGGGCGTCTCATTGCGGTGGCTTCTCTTGTGGAGCATGGGGCTGTAGGTGTGCGGGCTACAGTAGCTGTGGCACATGGTCTCAGTAGTTGTGGCTCGCGGGTTATAGAGTGCACGCTCAGTAGATGTGGCGCACGGGCTTATTTGCTCTGCGGCATTTGGGATCTTCCTGGACCAGGGCTCGAACCCGTGTTCCCTGCATTGGCAGGTGGATTCTTAACCACTGTCCCACCAGGGAAGTCCCTTGTGTTTTAATCTTCATACTAGTTTCAGTAGTGGTTAGTGCACTACCTTTGTGTATATTTACCTTTACCAGTGAGATTTATACTTTGATATGTTTTCTGCTTAGTAATTAGTGCTGTTTTTTTTCAGCTTAAAGAAATCCCTTTAACATTTCTTGTAAGGCTGGTTTAGTAGTGATAACTCCTTTAGCTTTTGCTTGTATGGAAAACTCTACCTCTTATTTAGTTCTGAATAAATTTGCTGGTTAAAGTGTTATTGGTTCGAAATTTTTTTTCTTTCATGACTTTGAATATATCATGCCACTCCCTTCTGTCCTGCAGTTTCTGCTGAAAAATCAACCGAGAGACTTATGAGGTACCTTATGTATAAAAAATTATTTTTCTTTTTCTGCTTTTAAGATTCTCTCCTTGTTTTTAACTTCTGGCATTTTAATTATAATGTGCTTTGTGTGGGTCTCTTTAGGTTCATCTTATTTGGAACTCTCTGGGCTTCCTGGATCTGGATGTCTTTTTCTTTTCCCAGGTTAGGCAAGTTTTCAGCCCTTACTTCTTAAAATAAGTTTTCTGCCCTTTTCTCTCTCTCTTCTTTTTCTGGGACCCCTAAAGTGTGAATATTACTCAGCTTGATGTTTTCTTACAAGTCCCTTATGGTATCTTTATTTTTTTTTTTATCATTCTTTTTTCTTTTTCCTGCTCTGTTTGGGTGATTTCCTCTGCCCTGTCTTGGGTTCATTGATCCTTTTTTTTCTGCTTTATCTAGTCTGATGTTGAACTCACCTAGTGTTTTGTTTTGTTTGTTTGGCTACACTGTGTGGCTTTTGGGATCTTAGTTCCCTGCACAGGGATTGAACCCGGGCCCCTGCAGTGAGAGTGCCAAGTCCTAACCACTGAACTGCCAGGGAATTCCCACATCTAGTGTATTTTTTAGTTCATATTTTTCAGTTCTGTGATTTCTGTGTGGAACTCTCCTGTATTTTCTGTCTCTGTGTCAAAATTCTCACCATGTTTATTCTCCCAAGTTCAGTGAGCATCTTTACGACCATTACTTTGAACTCTTTATCAGGTAAATTACTTATCTTTGTTTCATTAGCATTTTTTTTCTTTTTTCCTGGGGTTTTATCATGTTCTTTTGTTTGGAACACATTCCTCTGTTTCTTCATTTTGCTTGATTCTCTGTTCGTTTCTGTGCAATAGATGAAAAACAACCACTTTTCCCAGTCTTAAAGGGTTGACCATAGGAGATAAACCTTATTGTTTAACCCTGCCCTAGCTCTTCGTGTCTTTCAAACCTTTGTGATTGTCCAAGAAGCTTATTTTATTTTTACTGGTTCCCAGTAGTTGAGGATGTGCCAAGGCCAGTGTCCCAAAGGGGAGTATCTCAGTCAGCACCTAGATTCAGGCTGAATGGAAGCCAAAACCTTAGGTATCAGTTTTTAAATAATGCAAATATGTATATATATATATTGCTGTGGGACCACAACCGTAAGCCTTGCTGGCCTCCAGGTTTGGATGCGTTGCTTGGGTAGCAGTCGCACAAATCAGGGCTCCAGAGGAGTACACAAGCTCCTTTCTGGGAGATATTGGTGAGCTATAGCAAGGCAGAGGGTGAGTGCAAAATGGCATCTCCCAGCCTCTGTTCCATGAAAGCAGCTCTGTAGTCGTTAATGTGTGCCAAACCAGAAACCTGCTTCTAAGGCCAAAACTCCTGGACAAACAAATAGGCCACTTTCTCAGAGAGACTAGGGAAGTGTTTCTGTCAACTGTCTGTGTGGTGTCCTGAGAGTGGCAGTCTGCCAAGAACTGTCTCTCTGATTGTTACAGTCCCATGGGACCCAGGAACACAAGCCCCTCTGACTGCCAGAGCCAGGTGATCAAGGGGTGTCCTCTGGGTAGCAAACATAAAAACTGGGTCACCAAACATAAAATGGCAGAGGGGGAGCAGGAAGATGGTGTCCACCAGTCTCCATCCCTGGAGAGCATCCCAGCAGGCCCCTGCTGCTTCGGCCATTGCTTTAAAATTAGGAAATTAGTCTCTTTCACGTAAAGCCTGGGTGATTTCAAAAGGCTGCTTCTGTGCTGGGCCCTGGTGCAGGTGAGTCTGCACACAAGCCCTTTCAGAACCATTCCTCGATTTGCCACACCCCATGTGTTTCATGGACTTGAGCCCCATTGGTCTTCAAAGCCAGACATTTTGGGGGCTCATCTTTCAGCTGCCAGTCTTAAAAATTGGGGTGCCCAATGTGGGTTATGAGCCCTTTGCTCCTCAGGGAGAAGCTCTGGGTTTTGAGTTCCCTCCCGACTGTGGGTCGCTGCACCAGGGTGGGGTTTATTGTGAGATTGTGTCTCAGCCTTTCCCACCTGCTTCGATGTGGTTTCTCTCTGGTTTGGGTGATGTGGAGGGCCTTGCTCTGCCAGTTTTTAGGTTATTGTCAGAGGAAATTGTTGAACGTGTAGCTGTAGATTTCAGTGTGCGTGTGGAGGAGGTGAGATCAGGATCTTCCGTCTTGAACTGGAACCCTGACATTCTTTTATTCACATAATATCTCCATAGTATAACCCACATGCCATGAAAACCTGACCAAATACATCTGCTTATAGTCCTGTCCTTTAATCCTGTGTTTGTGTGTACATGCATACATACATACATATATACATGCTTACTTACGGACCTTACTAGGAAGTTTTTACATCTGAAGATAAAGAGACAAGAAGAAAGTTGACTAGCAGATAAAAAGGAAAAATATATATATATGAGAAAAAATGTGAGTTACAGTGCTTTTCATCACCTTCCTAAATTGTTCATTCTATTGATTACCCTTTTCTTGACTGATCTTTTTGCGTTGACATTTGTTTGTTTTGTTTTGGGGGGGTTTCAGGCCCACATCTTGCCCATATCCTGTCACCTAATAAAGAACTAGTGGAACTGTAAGTGCTCTCTGCCTATAGAAATGAACCTCATTTGCCTTCCTCCATCCGCTTCTTGTATTTCATTTGACCAAGGCCTTCATTTCACACACACAGTTACCAGGCACTCACGTGGCCACAAGCCGGTTAGTGTGTTTGGCACTGGCAATATACGAATGACTTTTAACGTGGGTTTAGTATTCATTGTGCTCAGAGTGCAGTAGGGCAGATAAATAGACAAGTAACCACAGCAATAGTAACTATACCTGTAACAAGGGCCAGAGGACTGACTAATCACCTGTGCTCTTGGCATCAGGATCAGGGACAGTATCTCAGAAAAGGCAAGGTATTCTGGGCAGAGGGAAAAGCCATAGAGGCATAAAATAACATGAAATTTTGGGAGTTATGAGGTATTGAAAAAGTACAATGTGGGGCTTTCCTGGTGGCGCAGTGGTTGGGAGTCCGCCTGCCGATGCAGGGGACGCGGGTTCATGCCCCGGTCCGGGAAGATCCCACATGCCGCGGAGCGGCTGGGCCCGTGAGCCATGGCCGCTGAGCCTGCGCGTCCGGAGCCTGTGCTCCGCAACGGGAGAGGCCACAACAGTGAGAGGCCCGCATACCGCAAAAAAAAAAAAAGTACAATGTGAAAAGACAAGATGGGGCGAAGTAACCTGTGGATGGATTGTAAAGCATCTTCTGTGCAGATTTAAGGAATGTGATTTTATTCTGACAACTCCTCAGACATTTTAAGGAAGGTAGTCACCTGAGATAAAAAGTGTTTTGAAGTCACTCAGAATTCAGGTCACATCTCTGCTTATGTCACTTACTAGCTGAATACTCTTGGGCCTGCATTTCTGAACCTCAGTGTTCACATCTGTGAAATGGGTGTAGCTTGGACTGAGAGTACCTTGGTTTGTGAGTGACTTAATCATTCAGCAAACATTATTTATTGAGCGCCTGTTATACATAATGCCCAGAGGAATTTTACAGGGAAGGGAAATGCAGTAGGATGAGCCTACAAAGCTTAGAAAAGGTAGATGCTGTATCAGCGCATTTAGAACTTAGCACATTTCTCTTTTCACAGCTATTCTTTTTTTTTTTTTTTTTTTTTGCGGTACGCGGGCCTCTCACTGCTGTGGCCTCTCCCGTTGCGGAGCACAGGCTCCGGACGCGCAGGCTCAGCGGCCATGGCTCACGGGCCCAGCCACTCCGCGGCATGTGGGATCTTCCTGGACTGGGGCACGAACCTGTGTCCCCTGCATTGGCAGGGGGACTCTCAACCACTATGCCACCAGGGAAGCCCCCTGTTTAATTTTAAATATTCCTCATCTTCTTGTCTCCATTCCTGTTGCCAAAGCCTTCGTTCTGGCTCTTACCTCTCATCTGGACTCTGCAGCAGTTGGCTTCTCTTCTTCTTTAATTCATTTTCTCTTTGATGAGAAAGTTCTCACTTTAAGTGATACTGGCCATATGCTGAGCGCTTGCTAACTGTCAGATGACTGCTAATGCCCTGCATTATCTCAGATTGTTAGGATATGCCTGGGGTCTGCTGCTAGACCAGGAGTTGAAGGCTCACCCTCTCCTTGGTTGGCTAAGAGCAAAGTGTGTCAGTTCCAGCCTCCCCATGCCTTTTGTCTCCTCTTGCGCAAGGCCTGCTTCCTTGTTCTCTTTGTTTCCCTGTCTTCTGCCAGATGCCTGGGGCCTTCTTATCATCTACTGTTTGCTGGAATCCAAAGCTTTTAAAAGTTAACCATTCATGCTAGGTAGATTGGACATGGGCCCATCCTCTGCATTTGTATTAGGGGTGTGTTCTACACTTAACCATGAGATCTGAAGCTTTAAAAAAAATCTCATATTTTAATAAGATGTCTCTTCTCTCAGCCCTCACAGTAGGTATATTTTGTACTTGCTGTGAACCTGCCATTGAAATGATCATACTCATGGTCTTTAACTTTTTTGTACTTCCACCCTGATAAGAAACTGTCTTGCAGTGGGGTGGTGGAATGCCTTTTTTGTCTTTTCTTGTTCTGCCCATTTTTAGTCTCTGCTTGATTATGTGGAATCTGACTATCCATGAAGGTAAGATGGACTTGGAGATCTACTTGTAGGTTCTCAGGTTGAAGGTATCTGTATCCCAGTATTTTATCACAATGCTTTGTACCTATTAGGTGAATTTGTCACATACAGATAGCTTCCTCGTCACACGGACAGTATACTTTCTATTCTGCTTTTCTTCTCCCTATGTAACAGTTGGGAGTTGAGAAGAGCATTAACTCACTTATTTGTATTTTGTTTTTGATGCTCCAGGTCAGGATGGCTAACTGGTTGGCTTCCCACATGGTGTCCTTCGTCAACATCACACCTTAAAGAAGCTGAAGAGAAAATTTTAAAATGTAAGGTTTTCTTCTTATAAGTTAACTGAGCCATTTACTAAAATAGGTCCAATATAAAGCATCGCCTTGAAACTGAAGATCAGATTCTGTTGTGTGTTAGTTGTTGGCAAAAGAACTTTTTTTTCCTTTTACATGTCATCAGTAAGTACATAAGTGTGGGAAGAAGTCAAGGGTTCTCAAACTTTTTGGTCTTGAGTCCCTTTTATACTCTTAAATTAGGAAGTACCCCAAGGAACTTTGTTTAGAGGTTATAGCTATCAATATTTACTGTATTAAAAATTAAAACTGAGGGCTTCCCTGGTGGCTCAGTGGTTGGGAGTCCGCCTGCCGATGCAGGGGACACGGGTTTGTGCCCCGGTCAGGGAGGATCCCACATGCCGCGGAGCGGCTGGGCCCGTGAGCCATGGCCGCTGGGCCTGCGTGTCCGGAGCCTATGCTCCTCAACGGGAGAGGCTGCAACAGTGAGAGGCCCGCATGCCGCCAAAAAAAAAAAAAAAAAAAAAAAAAATTAAAGCTGAATAATTCAAAATATGTCAACTTATTAATTTATTTTAAAACAATAGTAATAAACCCATTGCAGGTTAAAATAAATAACATGTTTTCTAAAAATAACTGCTTTCTAAACAAATGTAGTGAAAAGAGTAACATTGTTTACAAGTTTACACCTCTTTAATATCTGGCTTAATGTAAGGCAGCTGGATTCTCATATCTGCTTCTGCATTCAGACTGTTGGTAGTCACTTATCATGTGACCTCTGGAAAACTCCACTGTATACCCATCAGAGAATGAGAGTGAAAAAGGCAAATAAAGTCTTAGATTGTTATGAAAATAGTTTTGACCTCGTGAGACCTCCTGAAAGGATCTGTGGCTCACCAGAGGTCCGCAGACTGCTCTGAGAGCAGGCTGTAGGTATCGCAGAGCAAGTAGCCTTGTCTAGTAGAACACATACTGGACTACATCCAGGTAACCTGTTCTAGGCCCAGGGCTGCAGTCCAGGGGTTACAGCGTCTTGGGCAAGTTCCTTCTCTCACCTTCCTAGTTTTTGCCCATAAGAGGAGTGGGTGGGGTGATCCTTAGTCTAGTATTCTAGGATTCTTTATGTCTACATTTATAGTAGTGTGGAAACCTTTAATCTTTTTTGTTTCTTGTGAGCACTGAAATTTACCCACACTTTTACTGTCAGAGTGTTCCCAGATATCTGTGGGTATACTTTCAAGTAAAGGTGTTTACTGTGAAATTTTGTTTAGAGGAAGAGCTTAAGTGGTGCAGTGCACATACATGATTATTATGTATATTTGTGCATATACTTGTCCACACCTGTTTTTCATGCTCTCTGCCACAAATGAATTTTGTTTGTGCATTTGAATGATTCAGGAGTAAGTGACCATAACGGGATATATCCAAAGAAGTGGACAATTAGCCATCTTATTTGGATTTTTAACATGCAAATGGATTTCTACTCTGTATGGTTGGGTAATCTTGTTCTCTACAAAGCTGGCAAAGTTGTCATTGTGATTTACTAAAAGAAAAAATTCTTGTCAGGAGATAAAAAAAAAGGGTGCTAGATACTCAATTCATGTGTTTAACAGACATACTGATTTCCTACTGCTGGGTTCTAGGGATGCAAATAGGAGTGAGAATTGGCCCCTGCTTTAATATCAGACATAGAAGCAAGCAGCTAATACAGTGGGGTGAGCTCTCTCATAGAGGTCACAGATCGTTTTTATGGGAATGTGCAGACATCTATGTTCAGAATGTGGTTTGGCTTGGCACTAGTACCGGATCACCTCCTTTTCTAAACTGGTGTCATTTCCACTCACTCTGGGCTCTGTTAATATTCTGAGCAAATGCTGGGTTTCCCCTCTGCCACTATGTGGGTACAAAACTGGAGATTATTTGGTTAAAGGGCAGAAACTCCCGGTTCTCCGTGTTTGTCCACTGCAGATGTATATGCACAAATAATTAAGGTATATCTTAAGTGTAGCTATTCAGTTGATAATTTAATGTAAAAGAATTTCAAATAAGTTTCATCTTTAGTCAGTTTTGGGGGAGATTTAAAGTATTTAGTCCTGTAGCATTGAGGGCAAGAAAGATTTTTTATCTACAAAATTGTGATTATTTGCTTTCTCTAGAGAGATTGTTGGATACGAACTCAAGACTACCTGGCACCTCATGCTGAGGAGTTCCTGCCATCTTTTTCTACTAAACATTATGATGACTTAAGATTTCAGTTATGTGTTTAATACATGTTAATTCTTCCCTAAATTCATGATGATGTTTTAGGGAAAAATGTTTCTTTTGAGTCTGAGTTCAACGTTCAATGCTTAATCTTCAAGTGTTCTACACATACAAGGTAGTATTCTATTGTCTGTAAAGCTAGAGACTTTAAAATAATGGATTCAGCAGCCACTAAGTTCCACTCCAGTACCCTCAACTGATAGATATGGAAAGAAGTCCAAAGAGCTGACATGACTTGCCAGAAAACCTAGGCCACAGTTGCTTGAGACTTGTCTGAGATAGATCTTACCACCAAGATGTAAAATATGGTAATTAAGAAATACTTGCTTTGGGACTTCCCTGGTGGTGCAGTGGTTCAGAATCCGCCTGCCAGTGCAGGGGACATGGGTTTGAGTCCTGGTACGGGAAGCTCCCATGTGCTGCGGAGCAACTAAGTGTGTGCACCACAACTACTGAGCCTGCACCCTAGAGCCTGCAAGCCACAACTACTGAGCCTGCATGCCACAACTACTGAGCCTGCATGCCACAACTACTGAAGCCCACTCACCTAGAGCCCGTGCTCTGCAGCAAGAGAAGCCACTGCAATGAGAAGCCTGTGCACCACAATGAAGAAGTAAACAAACAAATAAATAAATAAAATTAAAGAAAAAAAGAATTGCTTCAATAAAATGTGCACTTTTTTTTTAGGGCTGATATAATAAAGGCTAAACTCATATAAATGAATACCAGATGGTTTCTAAATTATTAATTTCTGATTGCTCTGAGAATACTCCCCTTCTCAGAAGTAGTGACACTAAGCAGAATTTCTCTTTTATGTTTCCATTAGGTGTCCCCTGCACATACAAAAAAGGACCTGTTCGTATATCTAATGGAAATAAAATATGGACACTGAAGCTTTCTCATAATATTTCAAATAAGACTCCACTTGTCCTCCTCCATGGTTTTGGAGGAGGTCTTGGACTCTGGGCACTGAATTTTGGAGATCTTTGCACCAATAGACCTGTCTATGCTTTTGACCTGCTGGGCTTTGGACGAAGTAGCCGACCCAGATTTGACAGTGATGCAGAAGAAGTAGAGAATCAGTTTGTGGAATCCATTGAAGAGTGGAGATGTGCATTAGGATTGGACAAAATGATTTTGCTTGGACACAACCTGGGTGGGTTCCTGGGTGCTGCCTACTCACTGAAGTACCCATCAAGGTAAGTGATGGTGACAAAAGAGAGGCACCCAAGCGCTGGTTTCCAGTTCCCCTCTTTGGTGGTTGTTGGTGTCTGAACCTTATAAGACAGACATTGTCTTAAAGGACCCTGTAGACTGAATAGCCACAACTGATGGCCAATTTAGTAGCAGAAATAGTGTTGCCAGGTTTTCCTGTTACATATGCTACACATTGGTAGGAGGTTTGTGAAAGGACTTTCTATTTGTTAGAATGTACACAATTTAAGCCACGAGTAAAAACTGTTGTTATTGTTTACAGTTATTATTATCATTAGGCCTATGGATCCAGCAGGCTTTTCCTAACCTTTTCCAGGTTTTAGTAAGCTGCAATAGAAAACCAGAGGTTAGAAATTAGAAGACGTAGGTGCTAGTGCTGTCTTTCTGGCTTAGAGCAAATCACTTAATCTCTAAATTTTAGTTTCCACATCTCTAAGCTACAGAAAATACACCTGCATAGAATATCTTCTGGCTTTTTTTTATTATTATACTGTGCCCTAACCTTTATTGCCATAGAATTTTTTTCTGAGTCATTGAATTAATGAGTGTTTACTTCAGAATCTTTGTAACATCTCTTCCTTTCTTTCTTTCTTTCTTTTTTTTTTTTTTTTGCGGTATGCGGGCCTCTCACTGCTGTGGCACAGGCTCCGGACGCGCAGGCTCAGCGGCCATGGCTCACGGGCCCAGCCGCTCCGCGGCATGTGGGATCTTCCCAGACCGGGGCACGAACCCGTGTCCTCTGCTTCGGCAGGCGGACTCTCAACCACTGCGCCACCAGGGAAGCCCTCTCTTCCTTTCTTTACCTTATTTTCTTATGCTATTTCCTATTATTTATGTTGCTAATCTGGGGGGAGGTCACAAAATCATATTTTGTATGATTAGTAAGTATAGACCAGATGATACCACAGTGTAGCACACAGTATAGGAAGGTGGCAGTTAACCTCTAGGGTTCTCCTTCCCCCTAGCTTTTTTCCTATGTTGCTTTTCGGGATGGCTTTCCTTGGAGCACTTCCCTTTTACCGGAGAAGAAAGAGATCAATAAATAAGAATGTCTCTGTTCTTATAGAGACATCATTTCCTTTGCTGCAGACGTCCTCACTGCTCCGTAATGGTCCCCATTTGTGTTAATTTCTTACCTTACAGAAACTTTTTCTGCTTGATCCTGACTAAGCAAATTCATCTAGATTTCCATAGAAGATCAGATGTTATGGTTAATAGAACAGTTCAGCAGACTCACAGATCCAAATGTAGTTAAACACAATTGACTGTTACCAGTGTAAGTGTTCATAATTATAGCAAGCCTCATAGTGAGTGAGATTTAGCATTAGCTGTTTCTTCAAGTTGCACTCCTACTAAGCAGTTGGGTGGTTGTCAGGGTCGCCATCTGTGTGATCTGAGAGGTTTTACCTGAGCCAGAAAAGCTGCTTGGTGGCATACACATATTTTCTCTGGTGCAGCGGAGTGGTCTGTTGTATACTGTAAGTAACTACCTACTCTAAATGTCACTTATCCAACTTTAACTTGATCCAGGTACCTTTTTAAAAAACTTTTTTTAGAGCTGTTTGAGAGGGAGGTACAGAGATTTCCCATGTAATCCTTGTTCCTACACATGCATAGCCTCCCCTACAAGGACCATTTTTATTATGCTGTCATGAGATTAAATCTTTGAGTTTCAGAAAGATTTTGGTGGGGTGGGGTGAGAGGAGGGGAAAAAATGGTCTAATAGAGACCAGATGAGGTTCAGTTCATTTCCTTCACTCACTATGCTTCTTTTCTTATCTCTCTTTCTCTCTTTTTTCTCAAGTGGACTTTGAGAATATGACTTTTTTCTTTGCCTGCTCAGGTATGATAGATATAATCTGTACTTTTTTTTTCTCCTAAGTAAAACCACAGCTCTTTAATTTCTATTGTTCCTATGCATGGAGGAAAAAACCACAAAGACAACACTTTTTTTTACTTGTTGGGACTTATGTCCCAATCCATACCTATTTCTGCCCTTAATCTTTTATGGGCAGCCCCATTCTTTCATTCTTTGTTTTTATAGGACAGTTTGAGGAGAAGTGTGAAAATGCCTAGTTTAATGTACTTGTTTAGGAATGATTCTAATAATAGAAAATAAATAAAAACTAATTTTTTCCAATTTTTGGTACATTAGGTCAACCTGTGTGCTTCATCTCTATGAGCAGCAGAGTGCCTCTGTCCATAAAAGTTGTTCTATAGCCTAACTTGTGGCAGTGATCCCATATTTTCCCCAGATTCTTGATATTGATTAAAAACTGAGTATTCAGCAATTGTGATTCTTTATGTAAAAGTACCTGGATGAGTCCTTCATTGAAATAAACAGGTTGGTTCTGTTAAAATAATGTTGAGTGACTTTGTGTGCTTGTAAGGCTTACAGTGCATTGGGGGAAAAGACACAAATAACCACATGAGTAGCATGACAGCTGTGAGAAATCTTGATGAATATCTGACCCAGTCTCAGGTCCATTATGGTATCCTAAAGAAGTGTAATTCGAGCTGAGGCGGAGGTCTCAAAGGGATGTAGCAGGAGAGCATTCTAGGTAGTAGGGACAAAAATTGCAAAGGCCCTGTTCTAGGGGGACATCTGGGCCATTCTGGAAAGGCTGTGTGGTTGGTGGGCAGAGAAGTTATGAACTGATGAATGGATAACTCCAAATGGAGGCACAAACCTCACATTCCTTCCGCTAAAATGACCTTAGTTCATCCCCGTTCTCTTACCGTGATGTGTGATAATTAGAGATGTTTTCTGTAATTTTACTTGTAGATTAATGTGCTGCATTAATTAAACAGGACCACTGTGTGAGGTGTCTTGGGCTGCCACTCTGTAAAATCTTCTTCATCAAGCAGTGTCTGATCACCTTAAGGGGGGAACAAAGGGAATAGAGGAAACCAGCAACAATAGCCAAAGATACCGTCTCCTTTCTTTCATCTGTGTACTCAGTGTTTCCTTTTCATTTTCCTTTTCATTCTGGCCCCTGCTGTTCAGGATCCCATACAGAGACTATCTGTATTTTATAGGTATTTGTTATAAACTAAGGAAAAGGACACTATGAAAACTTTTATTAACTTAGAAAGTGTTTAGCAAAGAGATCCATTCCAAGTCACAAGAGTATAGGTTACAACTGGTCTTCTCCACTAAAAGGTTTTCAAATCATCTTGCTTTTGACCTTGCCTGGCTCTGTCTCCTGTCTCCAGACTATGTGGAGCTGGGCTGAGCATTTCTTATCAGCCTGTCTTGAGAAGAAAGACTGTTCTACTTGACTCGAAGTTAGAGGTATTTAAGTTTATTGTTCTGTGCCCCATCCTCCCCTCAGTGGCTTGGAACCAATGGGAACTATCTGGGGCTAACTTCTTTTTGAGAATGCCTCATTTGTGCACTGACTCGAGTTCTTTCTGGTCCTTTTCCTTGTTCCTTAGTAGGTCCTGTAAACTCCTTTGTACATTTTGGTTCTGGGTCTGGTCATTCCTGTTGTATTATTTCTGGCTGGTAGCTGACTTTAAGTCTTGTGAAAGTCGGGTTTCCATAGACTTGTTAGCATTTAGACTCAGCTGTCCCAGAATGTTGGAGCAGGTGTTACCTACCTCTTTGCCCTGTAGGCTGTAATCTGCTCACCATCTTCAAACTCAAGACCTACTGTGATGACTAACCTGGAGAAGAATGCTTCATTATGTTTCTATACTGATGAGCTCTTCTTGTGTTCCTGCTTTGCTGGTTCTTTGTTTTTCCTGTAGTTTGCATTAGCCTCTGATTCTTTTTTTTTTTCTCTCTCTTTTTTTTAGGGGAGGGGGACTTCATTGCTGTGCGCAGGCTTTCTCTAGTTGTGGAGAGTGGGGCCTACTCTTCATTGTGGTGCGCGGGCTTCTCATTGCAGTGGCTTCTCTTGTTGTGGAGCACGGGCTCTAGGCACTTGGGCTTCAGTAGTTGTGGCATGAGGGCTCAGTAGTTGGGGCTCGTGGGCTCTAGAGTGCAGACTCAGTAGTTGTGGTGCACAGGCTCAGTTGCTCCGTGGCATGTGGAATCTTCCCGGGCTTCCAGGGCTTGAACCTGTGTCCCCTGCATTGGCAGGTGGATTCTTAACCACTGCATCACCAGGGAGGTCCCTAGCCTCTGATTCTTGATAAAGATGTCTGATAGGATGACTCACATGCTGTCTGGCTAGACCCGTTCCTTAAGCCTAGATGTGAACTAACAATCCCATCAGGCTATCCTCTATGGGATATTAGAGGGTCGAGTCTGGATTAGTATATGAGTTTGGATATACATTAAAACTAAATAGCGCCTAGCAAATGAGGAGATAATCTTCTTACTAGAGAAGCAGGTGAGAAGATAGCCTGGGAACTTGGTCTGGTGCAGGATTATAAGGAGTGTGAGCCAAAGCCTGTGATAAAGCTTTTCTAAAGAATAAAAAAAGTTAAATTACTCATTCCTTACATGGTCCCAGCCACTGTCTTCCCATGCTTCTAGAATGAATTATTCTCTAGTAATCTTCCTGTATTTGCTACTATAACTAGCTAGCATTTACTGGGTATTTGTTATTTGAGAGCCGCCAGCCTAAGTGCTTTGCATGGTCTCTCATTTAAAATCCTTACAACCAAAAATAAGCGACAGTTAGTTTCTGAGGTTTTTTACAAGTGGAGGCAGATGATATATAACTACAGTTTAGACGTTGTTGCAGAGCTTTTAAAAAATTGTTTTCCAACTTTTTTGACTACAACCCTCAGTAATGATTATATGTGTGTCTGAAACAAAAGTTTTGTTATATGATACATTTTTCTATTCCAAATTATACAATTTTATTAAAAAACAGACTGGCTCTGACTCTGTAAGTGGATTTTACTACCCACTAATGAGTAATGACCTGCAAGATTAATATGAGAAATAACAGTGGTGTTCTAATGTCATCCAGGGGACCAGAAAAATTCAGACTGGACTAACTCCTATGCTTACTCTGGTTATACTTTATAAAATTTGTACATCATTATAGATAAGGATCAAAAGGAAACTGGAAAAGCACAATATTCCAAATGTTTACTGAGCATCTACCATGTGCTAGGCTGAAGGCATAGGATCAAACAACAGTTGGGGCAATTTACTCCATTTCAAAAAGAAAAAAAATGTTATCTGCTCCTGTATATATACTCTGTGTAACCTGTTAAAATCTCATAGATCCATACTAAACAAGGCAAGCCAAAACTAAGGCAAAAACAATACCATCAGTTAACTAGAGATAGGTGAGACTTTCCTCCCTCAGGTTTCCTTTGTCCTGCCCCTTCTTGGGTTAGCAGGTCAGTAAGAGCTCAGAGCAGACTGGGCAAAATCCCATAACAAGTTGGTAAGAAAATTTACTCATCTTTTCCTGTAGAGTATGTTTTAAGAAAGCGTTCGTTTTTCTCTTCAGGCAAAGTCAGTAGTGAATAATACCAGCTCTTTCCCCGAAATGAATCCTTGCTGCTTTCAACTAGGTGGCTGTTTCATTAATTCCACTCAGACCTCTGGCATGTGTCCCCTCCCCAACCCTCAAATCTCCCTGTGGGCTGTCATAGGAATTTAGGAGGCAGTCAGAATATGAGAGAGAACTTTTTTAAAAAAAAATTCACTTTCACCTCCATTTCCATACACTATTAGAAAAAAGTCGCATAAAACTTTTAAGCAGTGATGTCACTCTTAAGTATATGGAAATCTCACATTTGACATACCTTCACACAGATTCATAGTTACATTCTACAGATCTTCTGGATGCTATGAGATTTAGAGTATAGTGTTAGGACTGGCCTAGAGTTGATAAGAGTTAAGCCCTACCTTTACTAATCTGTTTAGCTTATGTTGCTTGGCCTATTCTTAGGAAAGAGAGCCTTCTGCCCGATGGCTTGTTGGCGTCTGTTAGTACACTGGGGTTGGGAAATAAGGGTCATAACCCTAGTTCTGCTTTGACTAGCTTGAGGTTCTGGAGTGAGTCACATAGTACATCTCAGCTTTCTTCTCATCTGATGAGATGAAAGATTGGGCTGAGTATTCTCCAAGGGTCCTTGGAGCTCTGTGCTCTGGGTCTGTGCTCTGAAGCTTTCTGTTTGAGAAAATGCAGTCAGAGCAAAGGATTCATTACTAACTCATCCTTATCTGTACTGACAAAAATAAGAAAACTTCTTATATTGGGAAAATAATAGCTGTCTGTTCCCATGTTCTGTTTTTTTTACCTTTCTATTTCGATCATGACCGACACGGAATCAGTGTCGGTTCACCCTTGGGAGATTTTTGCTGCCATTTGTTGACTGTTTTGGCTACAGTTGAATATCGTTTTGTGTCAGGACATTTATGTTTTGTTGAAGATCTTTATGATGTGTTATACCGTGATACAATCACAAGGACATGGTTCTGGTTTTCCCTCATCAGAAAGATGCTTCCTAAGATGGAAAAATTAAAACTATTAGTGACATGAAACAATTTTTATATGAGTTTGGAATGAAGCTTTTCTGTCTCTTTGAAGTAAAGAAGAAAATTAGGAAAGGATTAGGAACAGAATCTAATGCCAGTATATCATGATGTTATGCATAGGGTAAATGTGTTCCTGTTCACCAAACTGAAATCCCAAACTAAGGGTATAATTTCAGCCCATATTGTTACATTATCTTCATGTTTGTCAAACGTTCATTCAAAGTCCTTTTGAATCCACCTAAAGTGCTAATGCCTCATAAATTTTTAGAATGATTTGGTTCATAGGAGATAACTATTGTTGGTGTCCGAAGCCATTTTATGAGTGTAATATTAATCTCCAGTCATTTCTGCAGTGTCAGCCATGAGATACGTGGAACCATTGGATTTTTCTGAATGGTCAGTGATCTATATCATCTGCCAGAGTGTAGCTTAAACAACAACAAATGCTGTCTTTTCTTGTTTCTCAAGAATAACCACAGTTATCATATACCCTTTCACACATCCGTTACTTTCCACATTTAGAAAGATTAAAAATGAAGCCCTCTTTCTACCATAACAACTCTCAAATCCTACCAAATCTCATCAATTTATGCATAATAAGAGCATGATGTAACCTGTTCAGTCATTAGTTTTTTCTTTAACGCAAGGTTTTCGAAGGAAGTTCATTCTATTTTTACTTTATAAATCGTGTAATTTCTTTATAGTCCTAGGGTGAATTTGCCAAATGATCTGAAGTCTGTTCTTTCCCGTGCAGGGTTAGTCATCTCATTTTAGTGGAGCCTTGGGGTTTTCCTGAGCGACCACACCTTGCTGATGAAGAGAGACCAATTCCAATTTGGATCAGAGCCTTGGGAGCAGCATTGACTCCCTTTAACCCTTTAGCCAGCCTCAGGATTGCAGGACCCTTTGGTGAGTGCTTGCTTGTATCTGTATCCTAGGAAAGCAAAATGTTTATACATAGCAATAGAGGAGTATTTGCTGATCACCATTGTTAGTTAAAATCTTAAAAACAAACAAAAAAACTGAACCTTACTTTTTCTCCTCCTCCTCTAAAAAGTACCAGTCCATGCATAAAGGTGAATGAAACCAGGCTCCTCTCCTTAAAAAGGAGTCTTCAGGGCTTCCCTGGTGGCGCAGTGGTTAAGAATATGCCTGCCAATGCAGGGCACACAGGTTCAAGCCCTGGTCCAGAAAGATCCCACATGCCACAGCAACTGAGCCTGTGCTCCACAACTACAGAGGCTGCGCTCCAGAGCCCATGAGCCACAACTGCTGAACCTGCGTGCCACAACTACTGAAGGCTGTGCGCCTAGAGCCCGTGCTCCGCAACAAGAGAAGCCGCCACAGTGAGAAGCCCGCACACCGCAACGAAGAGTAACCCCCACTCACCGCAACTAGAGAAAAGCCCGTGCGCAGCAATGAAGACCCAACGCAGCCAAAAATAAAATAAATAAATTTATTTTTTTTAAAAGGGTCTTTATATTGTAAACATTACAGATAATTAGCAAGCAGAAGAGGTGGGAAATGCTAAGGATGAGGTTAGGTGACCTTGAACATTCTGAAAAAAGCCAAGCAAGTAGTGTCTTGGGGAAGTTTACCTGCTAGCCCCAGGCATGGGAGTTTATCTGCTAGCCCCAGAGACCTGTTGAGGAGCCTTTGGCCAGTTAGTGATGTCCAGCTGACAGGTCACAAAGCCTGACCTGACCAATAAACGTGGGATAACAGGTATCATTACTCAGATTCCTTTCTTGCCCTGTAATGTCAGAGTGTTAAGAAGATAAAAGTCATCCTTTCTCACAAAGATTTGGGGGACTCCTGATCTGTGTTTCTGGTCATATTTTGAGTTTAGTCTCTGATTTAAGTTATTTGACCCTCAGCTCTTCTGTCTCAGCCTCACAGCCAAGGGAATTTCCTTCCCTCGTTGTCACAGATGGTGATGGTCTGGACCTCTGCCTTTCCCTCTTACAGCTTGTGTCAGTTAAGAGGGCTTTTGGCTGAAAGGGACTGAAGACCTCAGCGGTTTAAACCAGAAGGCCTTTTATTATTTCCTTAACAAGCAGTCTGGAAGCAGGTGGTTTTAGCATTTGTTCCCAAAGCTAGCTCCTCGATGTTAGGGTTTGGGTCTGTGTATGTGATTCTCTTGACCTTTTACCTCAGTGGTTGCTAGGACAGGAAGCATGATCTCACAGGCTCTCCGAACAAGAAGAAAGGAAAGCATGATGCTCTTTGTCAGGGAAGGACGTCTTCCCTGGGAGCCCCAGGAGACTTCTCCTTATGTCTCTGCCCACCCCTAGTTCTTCCATTAGCAAAGAAGAAGAAATTTCTATGACTGATCAATCATCATTTGTTCCCAGGGGCTGGAGCGAGGGGCCTGCTTTCCTGGGAACGTTGCTGCCTAAATGATACACAAAAGTCAGGTTCTCTTAGCAAGAAAAGAATAGCGGTGTGGCGGGTGGGTGAGGGTGAGGCAATACCTGCTGCATAGGCGACTGTAGATTCTGCTGCCCCCTGTCCAGGCCTGCCCCCGCCCTTGCCTGAGTGCCATCCCTTTGGGAGAGCAGCGGGACTGCAGCAATGAGAAGAGGGCACAGGGGCTGAATTGGTGACCACACTACATGCCCTCAGTACTCCTGTAGGTAGCCTCTTTTCACCGCCCCCCCCATAGAGCCACGCCTTCTTAGGTGCCTGGTCCTCCTTTGATGAGCTGCTTAAGAGCTTTATAGTCCTGACATGTAAGTGGATTTTGCTTGATCACAGTTACACAGGTAGCAATTATGGGAAAAGTAAAGCATAAAAAGAAGTTAGGAGATAATGATGGGGGAGGGAGGAAGCCTAGGAGGGGCCCTTTAAAGCCATGTCCTCTGCCTCCCATTGTTGTCTGCACATGGTGGTGAGGGTGATGCAGAATGTCCACTGCATCATGAGAATTCTTGGTGGAGCTGTGTAATTCCTTCAGAGATGGGAAGGCAGGGCCAGTGAAGAAGTAATAAGATCTTGCTAGAGTATTGGGCAGTGATAGCAGAGAGGGAAACCGGCCAGTCCCTGGGTCCCCGAGGGAAAACAGTAACCAGACAAAAGTTCCTGCTCTTCATCCTCTTTGCTTTGGAGGCCTTGCCCCTGCCTCTCACCTGAGGGGTGGGACCGTGAGAGCCACTGTGGATGGACTTAGCGGGGACTTCTGCTAGTGTCCCAAGCAGAAACTCTGAATTAATTTTCCCAAGAAATATTTATATACCAATTCACTTCATATAGATGCTAATGTGTTGTAATTGTGGAAGAAATACAATTTATTAAGTTAATTTTATGTATGAGCTGTCCTATTCACCTCCCTTGTTTAATACAATTTATTTTCCTACAAAAACAAGTCTTAGGCAACTGTTTTTGAGCTCCTAAAGCATATTAGTAAGTCAGCATATGACAGACTTTTATTCTTATTTTAATCTTTCCTTAGGGAACTTGAGGAGAGCAGTTTCTAGGATCTGTGCTTTTTTCCACTTAAAATACATATTTGAATACATGTGTAATGTAGCGTGTAGTGCTCATTATAGAAGCAAACACTAAACTCTTCTATATTTGTATATAAATTAAATTATAATTTAAAACATACATATAATTTAAAATGTTTGTTTTCTATTAAATAGGTTTAAGTCTAGTACAGCGTTTAAGGCCTGATTTCAAACGGAAGTATTCTTCAATGTTTGCAGATGATACTGTGACAGAATACATTTACCACTGTAATGTTCAGACTCCGAGGTAAGGTTTATCTAAATTTACTGTGTTTGTGTTTTAGACTTTTATTTTTTGAAAATATATGAAGAGTCCAGGAGATTTTTATCAGTATGTAAATGACTAAATTTAAAAGGACAAGTAGTTAAATGACTAACACTTCTTAATTTACTCATCTATTCATGGAGCACCTACTATGTAAAACATTGTACTAGATTCTGATGAGAGATTAAAAAGCCAGACAGGGCACAGTGGTTGAGAATCTGCCTGCCGATGCAGGGAACACGGGTTCGTGCCCCGGTTGGGGAAGATCCCACATGCCACGGAGCCTGCGTGTCCGGAGCCTGTGCTCCGCAACGGGAGAGGCCACAACAGTGAGAGGCCCGTGTACCGCAAAACAAAAACAAAAGCCAGACAAACTTTCTTCCCCTAAGGTGCCTGTGGATAGTTGAGGGAAGTCTTGGCCTTGGGCATCTTGTTAAGGTGGTCAGAGTTGAGAGAGAAAGAAGAATTTCAAATAAAGCAGCATTCCCAAATGAGTATGAATGTTCTACAAAAAAGGAGTTCTGGGTTAAACAAGAATGGTTTTCTGTACCATGGATCTTCTTAGAACCCTTTTTTAAGCCAAAGGTTTTTTGTTGTTGTTGGTTTGTTTTTTATTTTCAGTTGTGTTGGGTCTTCATTGCTGCATGCGGGCTTTCTCTAGTTGCGAGCGGGGGCTACTCCTCGTTGTGGTGCGTGGGCCTCTCATTGCGGCAGCCTCTCTTGTTGTGGAGCGCGGGCTCTAGGCTCGCGGGCTTCAGTAGTTGTAGCTTGTGGGCTCTAGAGTGCAGGCTCAGTAGTTGTGGCACACGGGCTTAGTTGCTCCGCGGCATGTGGGATCTTCCCAGACCAGGGCTAGAACCTGTGTCCCCTGCATTGGCAGGCGGATTCTTAACCACTGTGCTACCAGGAAAGCCCAAGCCGAAGGGTTTTGAATCTCCCAGGTGCGTGGGAGATACTAGGCAGCATTTTCAAGTTTATTTGCTGATTGCACCCTTCTTTTACTCAGCACTTCTTCAAGTCTGTGTGTCAGCATGAGAAACACTGCTGCAGCGGTGAGGAGTAAGTGAGGGTCGAGGGGAAGGGGAGTCTGCGTGAATTTTGACAGTGATTATGAGAGAGAGCATAGTAGAGGGAGCAAGAGGGCCAAGCAAAGGTATTTCTTTTTCTTTTTTTTTTAAATTACTTGTGGATGTTGTGTACAAGGCACTGGTAGAGAAAACAGAGCCTGAAAGTCTTGACGAGCTGGGAGGATCCTGGAAGACAGAGCCTACAGTCATTAGGGAGAGGATCAAGAATGGAGTATAACGATGAGAGCTCCAGTTCTTGTGCTGGCTTCTGTACCAGAATTATTGGAGGTGTTTGTCAAAAATGTGGTGCCTCAGCAAAGGAAACCATAAACAAGATGAAAAGGCAACCCTCGGAATGGGAGAAAATATTTGCAAACGAATCAATGGACACAGGATTAATCTCCAAAATATACAAGAAGCTCATGCAGCTCAATATCAAAAAAACAACCCAATCCAAAACTGGGCGGAAGACCTAAATAGACATTTCTCCAAAGAAGATATACAGGTTGCCCACAAACACATGAAAGGATGCTCAACATCACTAATCATTAGAGAAATGCAAATCAAAACTACACTGAGGGTATCACCTCACACCAGTCAGAATGGCCATCATCAAAAAATCTACAAACAATAAATGCTGGAGAGGGTGTGGAGAAAAGGGAACCCTCTTGCACTGTTGGTGGGAATGTGAATTGGTACAGCCACTTTGGAGAACAGTATGGAGGTTCCTTAAAAAACCAAAAATAGAACTACCATATGACCCAGCAATCTCACTACTGGACATATACCCTGAGAAAACCATAATTCAAAAAGAGTCATGTACCACAATGTTCACTGCAGCACTATTTATAATAGCCAAGACATGGAAGCAACCTAAGTATCCATCGACAGATGAATGGATAAAGAAGATGTGGCACATATATACAATGGAATATTACTCAGCCATAAAAAGAAATGAAATTGAGTTATTTGTAGTGAGGTGGATGGACCTAGAGTCTGTCATACAGAGTGAAGGAAGTCAGAAAGAGGAAAACAAATACCGTTTGCTAACACATATATATGGAATCTAAAAAAAATGGTTCTGATGAACCTAGGAGCAGGACAGGAATAAAGACACAGACGTAGAGAATGGACTTGAGGACACGGGGAGGGGGAGGGGTAAGCTGGGACGAAGTGAGAGAGTAGCATTGACTTATATACACTACCCAATGTAAAATAGATAGCTAGTGGGAAGCAGCCACATAGCACAGGGAGATCAGCTCGTGCTTTGTGACCACCTAGAGGGGTGGGATAGGGAGGGTGGGAGGGAGACACAAGAAGGAGGGGATATGGGGATATATGTATGCATATAGCTGATTCACTTTGTTGTACAGCAGAAATTAACACAACATTGTAAAGCAATTATACTCCAATAAAGATGTAAAAAAAATAATAATTGTAGTGAAGACCATTGAATATTAAAAAAAAAAAAGAAAGTGGTACCTGAACTCTGTCTCTAAGACTAATTCAGCAGTTCTGGGCTGCATCTTTAACAAATGCTTCAGATGATTCTAGCCATAGACCATACTTTAAAATATAAAAGTGGTACCTCATCCTTGCTAAGACTGAAACTTGGGTGAAAGGCTGAGAGGTGAGATGCAGAGACAGCCTCCTTCACTTTTTTTTTGTTGTTGTTCCTCTCTCACTTCTGTCAGAGAATATGTACACCTACTTTATTAAAAAAATTGAGGCCTTGAGAGCACTTGAGGTATAGCTGTAGCCTCAGTCTTTTTAATAAAGTAGGTTAGAGGTTCTCTGCCAAAGGTGAGGGAGGCTGGAGAGGTTTGGGGTTCCCCCAAGGGTTTGATGTTTTGTGACTCACCAGGCAGTTGGGTCTGATGGTTTAGGTCTACACACTTCATTGACTTGTTTCAGCAATTTTTAGTGGCCTGTTCCAGGGACATCATCTGTTTTCCTGCATGGTCTTAGTGGTTTGTTCTTCACCTACTCACATTCCATGATTACGTGTGCCTGTGTAATCCTAGTTTGTTGCCTTTCTTGTGGTGGAACTTGAATTCATAAACGGCCGTTCAGAAGCACACCTAGTACAAGGAAAGAAGAGAAATGACGGCAGAATGGATCTGTCCTAGGAGTTTGCCAAATGTTCTGTATTTTATGTGACGGTCAGTCAGCTGTGGCCATGAGAGAAGACATAGGACAGGCTCAAGAAAACAAAGTTTAGTATACTCACAGGTCCTAGAGAGGGGGTCACTGAATGCTTTGAAGGGTCGGGGGGATGCACCAGATTTTGGTCAGGTGGCAGAAGACAGGAGTGAGGGAAAGTCCAGGCAGGAGCCTTTACTGGGTTCTGCAGGAGAGGCAAGGCAGCGCAGGGTAGGCAGTGTAGGATTCGCTAGTTGAATAATTTCAGTGGGCACTAAGATATAGGGGTGGTTTCTAGTTGTCTGGCACCTGGCCCTGGGCTGATTAAGGCAGAGGAACATTGCCTCCGGGGATGTGCAAGCCAGACAGAAGAGGTGCAGCTCTGGATTGGTTAGTTTGCATATAAAGGCAGTCCCAGTTGAGTCCTTTGCTGTCTCTACGAATTGGCTAGCTCCAGGAGGCTGTCTCTCCCCAGCCGGAAAGGTTTTTAAAGATGGCAAACATCATAACAGGCAGAAAATTTTAAATATAAACAATACACAAAGAATACTTAAGCTGAATGTGTTCTTATCTTGGTATTGGTTTTGCCATTGTAGGTAAAATGCTGGTGCGATGAACATGTGGAAAAGCTCCCTTGTAAATAAGTTAGAGTGAAAAAACGTATTTCAGCTATCCCCACAGGAAATTTGATGATTTTATGATAGGGACTTAGGGTTGCATGTTTTGATTCGGAAGATGATCATTTTTTTTAAGAGTTTTTTTAGAGTTTAAAGCATCCTTGTTTATCTAACAAAAGCATATAACTTCTGTGGGGTTTCTTCCTTACATTTCCTAGTAAATTATTTTCTATGTAAGCTGCGGTTTTTCTTAAAAGGAGGAGAAGCTAAATATGAGTCTGTTTTGGTAGAGGTGGGAGTGTGATACATACTTATCCCCCAGAATCATACATATGATTTTCTCCCTTTCTCCCTCTGAACGCAGTGGTGAGACTGCGTTCAGAAATATGACTGTCCCTTATGGATGGGCAAAGAGACCAATGCTGCAGCGAATTGGTAAAATGCACCCTGACATTCCAGTTTCGGTCATCTATGGCGCCCGATCCTGCATAGATGGCAATTCTGGCACCAGCATCCAGTCATTACGACCACATTCGTATGTGAAGACTATAGTAAGTGTGTGGTTTATTTTTGGCTTATAGTTGTAGGTGAAGTCTGTTCTATTATCTTTGCTTTCAGTGAGATTTCAGGTCATCCCTGTGCTTTCACATCTAAGCTATACCTGCAGCTTTGGTCAGAGACCTGCTGTCACTTGTGACGGGGGCAGGGGTTTGACCCATACAAATCTTCATGTCCAGACAGCGAATCCCCATTCTTAGGCCCTTGTCTGTCCTAGAGTCACAGCATCTCCGCAGTGGGAGAGACTGAAAGAGGGACAGACAGGTCCAATAGCACTGCGACCACCTCCCACGGCAGCACATGCTTACTTTGTTCAGTGTTTCTGTTGGCCCTATTGTTAGAGGTCAATTTAGAATGTTATTTTTGCATATGAAAATTTTAGTAAGGTTCACTGGATTTTTTCTTTATTCTCAGATCCTTTATTTAATGAAGTATATAATAGTTACTGCAGATCAGTATTGCTTTTTCTTTTATGTTTTATATATAGCTGTTCTCACTTTCATTGCTAAGTGTCTTTGTATGTGTCATTGTGTTTTATTAAATGCTTTTACTCACTGACCATCTGACTGCTTTTCCTTTCCTAGGCCATTCTCGGAGCAGGGCATTATGTGTATGCAGATCAACCAGAAGACTTTAACCAGAAAGTGAAGGAGATCTGTGACACTGTGGACTGAGCACACTGCAGATGACGTGGAAATGCACATGGGTAATACAGTTCCTCAGCAATAATTTGCAGTCTGCGATGCAGAGAGTAAGGAATCTCACATGAGAACCAGGCAGTCTTCTTGACTGTACTTTCCCCATGTTTTCTTTATGAAGCTGCTAGCACATTTAAACCAGGTAGTGCCTTCTAGAAGAATGACTTTCCTTTCTCCAAAATCAACATGTACAAGAGTCTCCAAATCTGGTAGCTTTAATAAAAGGTTATTTGTCCCTCTGCTGTACTGAAATATTGTAATTTTTCAACTGAAATTTTTATTTCTATCTAACTTTGCTATATCAAGTATTTTTTATATTGCAGTCTGTACTGCCAATTTTAAAAAGTGATTTCTGGCTTCATTATTTTATATAATGTAAAGGTGCACCTTATTTTCCTTGCTTATATATACCATGTCTAATAACTGATAGAGTTAAACAAAATTTGGTGTGTTTTTATGTAAAAATTTGTCACTTTCTTAGAATGCTTCACTTCATTTTTGAAATGGAGTGTCGAGACAGGGTTTTGGTTAAAAAGATGGGAGTTGATTTCTAGCATTGATTTTTCTGATTTTCCTTTGTTTTCTATTTAAGGCTGCAAAGCCATGTTCACCGTTTTAAATGTGATCCATCCTTAAGTATTTCAAGTACGGAAAAGCCTTAACTAAAAGTCTATCCTATTTTCCCCCATTAATACTGTTATTCTTTTCTTTGAGCCTGCATGCAGCAGAAGGAACAGATTTCCTCACTGAGGGGTCATTAAGACTGTTACCTTCCAGTAAGCCAAATCATATATTTTCATCTAATTCTTGTAGATGGGTGCTAAAACTGGATTACATTTTTACCACTAAAATATAAAAATCAGTGGTGCTGTTATATCTCATGGCACCAGAAGTTAGCTAGTACTTGGGGGTTTTTTTGTTTTGTTTTTTTAAGAGTTTTGTGTTGATTAAATAACTTACATACTTTATTACAAAAATTCTGTAAGGTTGATTGAACTATTTGACAGTAACTACCATCAAGTGTAGCACTTTCTTGCTGTTTTTAATACAAGGAAAATTTCTCTGAAACTGAGAAAAAGCTCCATGTGGTAACTGGCTACTACTGAGAAGACCCTCCACAAAAGAAAGTTGAATAGGATGGTCACCAGCAAGTCATCTTTGCCTTATGTTTTGCTTAATGTTGCTTGTCTAGGAGAAAGGTGGTTATGTAAATAAAAACAGTGAACTAGAGCAAATAATGACTTCATAGTTTTGATTGTTGCATTTAAAAAATGATTAGGAAATCTTTAGTTGTTAGGAAATGTAAGGCTGTATCACTGTTGATTAACTGTGAGGAAGACGAATGTTCTGTTTTCAACAATATCTCCCCTGCCCCAAAAATAGGCACATTTCACTGAAGCATGACAAGTAGCTTCCCAGTGAGCAATTTGTCTCAGTTGTGGGATGGACTAGGTTAGTCCAGAAGGTAACAGGAGAGCCAAGTCAGATTTCTCTACCTTGAGAATAAAAGTAGTCTTTACTTTTTTAGTTTGTATCTTGGATGGCCAGATTCAAACCTATAAGTGGTGCAGATAATTTGGGTCATTTTTGGTGTTTTTATTTGACACACTCTCCAGTCTCTCTTAATTTTCCTTTGCTGGGTGAATGACAGTTTTTAGTCGTACAGGAGGGTTTCTGCACAGGAAACGTGGTCTCAGAACTTAGAGGGAAGTTACTAGTTTCACTTAGATGGTTACTAGTTTCACTTAGATGGGGCTTCTAGCCATAGATGTGCCAAGTGATTCAGGGAAAAGATGTACCCAGGTGTCAAGTGGAACTTATTTTCCTAACAACTAATTTTGGTTTCTTTGAAAAATATTGCCATAATTCTTTTTAAAAAGTGAATTTTACCTTGGGCTATTGTATATGTAATTTTGTGAAGACTGAGCTAACACAGAAAGTTCCAATCCTTGAATTCCTGAAAATAGAGTGGGTCCTAAATGTTTTCTTTAAAAAAAAAAATCTGGGCTTCCCTGGTGGCGCAGTGGTTGAGAGTCTGCCTGCCGATGCAGGGGACACGGGTTCATGCCCCGGTCCAGGAAGATCCCACATGCCGCGGAGTGGCTAGGCCCGTGAGCCATGGCTGCTGAGCCTGCGCGTCCGGAGCCTGTGCTCCGCAATGGGAGAGGCCACAACGGTACATTATGTACAATGTACTTTATTTTACAGAAAATAAAGAAAGGAGGGATAACACTACTAGATACTATAACATACTATAAAAAATTGAGAAAAAGTCCAGGAATTTAGTATATGATAAAGGAATCATCTTACTGGTGGAGAAAAAGACTTAAAAGACGGTGTGGAGACAAATGTGGTTAAACACCTGGAAGACAGTAAAATTGAATCCATTTCTCACACTGTACAGAAGGATAAAATCCAAATGGATTAGAGACCCAACTGTAAAAATGAAACCTTCTAAATAACTGGAAGAAAACATAGGTGAATTCCTTTATGATCTGAGAGTGGGGAAAACATTCCTATGACCGAATATCCAGAAGCAATAAAAGGAGGAGTTTATATCTAACTGAAAGAAAGAGATTTGGATGGTCAAAAAAAGCAAAGTTAAAAAGTAAATAATAAACTGGCAAAAATATTTGCAACATTTATCACAAAGGGCTAATATAATATAGCCCTAATATGTGAAGAATTTCTAAACTTTGAAAAGAACCAGAAAGAACGGGCAAAAAGATACAAACAGGGACTTCCCTGCTGACGCAGTGGGTAAGACTCCGCGCTCCCAATGCAGGGGGCCCGGGTTCGATCCCTGGTCAGGGAACTAGACCATATGCATGCCACAGCTGAGAGTTCGCATGCCACAATTAAGTAGCCAGCAAGCCGCAACAAGGGAGCCCGCCTGTTGCAACTAAGACCCAGTACAACCAAATAAATAAGATATAGACAGTTCATAGAAAATAAATAGCTCTTAAACATATGAGGATACACATAATAAAGAGAAATGCAAATTAAAACTACTGAGATACCATTTCTTGCCTGTTGGATTGTGAAAAGTCCAAGTTACACAGTGCACTCTGTTAGTGAGACAGTGGGGAAACAAGCTGTCCAGAAAGTACAGATTCCTGTGGATGGAATTTGTTAATAACTATCAAAATTAAATATGAGTTTATCCCTCAACCAACAGGCTCCCTTCTAAAAATCTATCTGAGGTGTACTGGTAAAAATATGTGATGGTGTATGCACAAAGATCTTCATTACAGTGCTATTTATAGCAGCCAAAGAGTGGAAGCCACCCAAATCTCCATCTAGAGGGGATTGATGGAAGAAACCTGGCACATACATATAGTGGAATACTGCACAGCTGTTAAAAAAAAAAATGAGGGAGCATCTCCAGGAGGGAAGAGGATGAAGGCTGCAGAACCACACACACATGGAGACACATCTCAGTTGGTCTCTAATCTTATTTGTGAGGATTCTGCCAGTTGAATGCCTGAAAAGGGAGGTGGGATGGCCTTTGGATTGTACCAGCTTAGCTGGCATTGCTAACCAACTGTTGCAGGCTCTGAAAATAAAAACAATCTTGAACTCCTGCCCCTTCCCCCCCGCACCCCCCAAAAAAAATGCTGTCCTGGAGTCCTCTCCAGAGTATAGGAAGTGAAAGTGAAGAGCAGGTTTGTTGTGCTACCTGATTGTGTAAGAAAGGAGGGGACAAATGAAAAAACAAGCATGCATTTACTTATGTTAAAAAAAAAAAGAAAAATGGAAGGTTTAATTACATCAATAACTAATAAATCAGTTCCCTTAGGGGTGGTGGTAGGGAGCTGGCCAGAGATGGCACCTAGATCTGTATCTTCTTTTATACTTTTTACTTTGGGACCCTGTCAGTGTTTTCTATAATTAAAAAATCAACTCTTAAAACTAAAACTTAACTATCCATCAAATTGGTGGTGTAACCACTCACAGAACAATTACTTCAAGCGACTTTAAAGCCCAGCATTTGTCTGCACTTTCCTAATGGAATATATCCTGTGAACTACAATGAAAACTTAAACTGCATTTAGTATTTTTATTTTTAACAATGATATTGGTGTTGTCCTTTTGAAACTCTATGTATTTACGTATGATAAAGCAAATATTGTCAAAGGAAGTAAGAGCCAAGATTTTTAGTACAAGAAAGAAGAGATACAAGAATAAAATTAAGTAAAAACCCTGTAATTGTATATTTCAGTTGGAAGTACCAGCAAAATACAGTGATTTATTTTTCCTAAAAAATACATGTTGCATAGCTTTAGCCACTGAAAAGGCCTAGAAGCAATCAGAAGTCAGTGGCAAGGCATACCCTAGCACCAAGACTGTCCCATTAGAGGGGGCAGGGAAGGGACAAGATGAGGCTAGACCATCTTGTGTCTGAAAGCAAGAAAGCAATCAGAGTAAGGTCATGTCAAAAGGACCCAGGAGTCAACTAGAGGGGGCTTCCATTGGCCAAAGATGGAACAATTTGAACATCAAAAAGAATAACAATTGACATGAAATATATAAAAATCTATGAGGTCATAATGATAGTTTAAAAAAAATCTATTAGTCATCTTTGGAGATTATTAGGCACCAACTTACTATTTTGAAAATTAACTGGAAAAATGAAGTATTTATCCTGATTCCTTTGTGTACCAGGTTAACCTGATAAGAGAACGTTTTTCACTTAAGAATCATAACTAAATGCCAGAGAATTGATAGGATTAGGAAATCACCCTATTTAGTAACAATACATTACTAAATAACCAAGAGATCACTGAAGAAATCAAAGAGGAAATCAAAAAATACCTAGAGACAAATTACAACAAAAATACGATGATCCAAAACCTGTGGGATGCAGCAAAAGCAGTTCTAAAGGGAAGTTTGTAGCAGTATAGTCCTACCTCAAGAAACAAGAAAAATCTCAAGCGATCTAACCTTACACCTAAAGGAACTAGCGAAAGAACAAACAAATCCCGAAGTACGTAGAAAAAAATCATAAAGATCAGAGCAGAAATAAATGAAATAGAAACAAAACAATAGCAAAAATCAATAAAACTAGAAGATGGTTCTTTGAGAAGATAAACAAAATGGATAAACCTTTAGCCAAACTCATCAAGAAAAAGAGGGAGAGGACTCAATAAAATTAGAAATGAAAAAGGAGAAGTTACAACAGACACCGCAGATATACGAAGCATCATGAGGGACTACTACAAGCAACTCTATGCCAATAAAATGAACAACCTGGAAGAAACAGACAAGTTCTTAGAAAGGTATAACCTTCCAAGACTGAACCAGGAAGAAATAGAAAATATGAACAGACCAGTTACAAGTAATGAAATCGAAACTGTGATTAAAAATCTTCTAACAAACAAAAGTACAGGACCAGATGGCTTCACAGATGAACTCTGTCAAACATTTAGAGAAGAGCTAACACCCATCCTTCTCAAACTCTTCCAAAACATTGCAGAGGAAGGAACACTCCCAAACTCATTCTGCGGAGGCCATCATCACCGTGATACCAAATCCAGACAAAGATGTCACAAAAAAAGAAAACGACAGGCCAATAACACTGATGAACATAGATGCAAAAATCCTCAATAAAATGCTAGCAAACAGAATCCAACAACTCCAACAACACATTAAAAGGATCATGCACCATGATCAAGTGGGATTTATCCCAGGGACGCAAGGATTCTTCAATATATGCAAATCAATCAATGCGATACACCATATTAACAAATTGAAGAATAAAAACCATATGATCATCTCAATAGATGCAGAAAAAGCTTTTGACAAAATTCAACACCCATTTATGATAAAAACTCTCCAGAAAGTGGGCATAGAGGAACCTACCTCAGCATAATAAAGGCCATATACAACAGACCTCAGCAAACATCATTCTCAATGGTGAAAAACTGAAACCATTTCCTCTAAGATCAGGAACAAGGCAAGGATGTCCACTCTCACCAGTATTATTCAACATCGTTTTGGAAGTCCTAGCCATGGCAATCAGAAGAAAAAGAAATACAAATTGGAAAAGAAGTAAAACTGTCACTGTTTGCAGATGACATGATACTATACATAGAGAATCCTAAAAATGCCACCAGAAAACTACTAGAGCTAATCAATGAATTTGGTAAAGTTGCAGGATACAAACTTAATGCACAGAAATCTCTGGCATTCCTATACACTAACAACAAAAGATCAGGAAGAGAAATTAAGGAAACAATCCCATTCACCACTGTAACAAAAAAAATAAAGTACCTAAGAATAAACCTACCTAAGGGGGTAAAAGACCTGTACTTAGAAAACTATAAGACACTGATGAAAGAAATCAAGGATGACACAAACAGATGGAGAGATATACCATGTTCTTGGATTGAAGGAATCAACATTGTGAAAATGACTATACTACCCAAAGCAATCTACAGATTCAGTGCAATCCCTATCAAATCAGCAATGGCATTTTGTACAGAACTAGAACAAAAAATCTTAAAACTTATTTGGAGACACAAAAGACCCCGAATAGCCAAAGCAATCTTGAGGGGAAAAAAACAGAGCTGGAGGAATCAGACTCCCTGACTTCAGACTATACTACAAAGCTACAGTAATCAAGACAACATGGTACTGGCACAAAAACAGAAACATAGATCAATGGAACAGGATAGAAAGCCCAGAGATAAACTGACGCACCTATGGTCAACTAATCTGTGACAAAGGAGGGAAGGCTATACAATGGAGAAAAGACAGTCTCTTCAATAAGTGGTGCTAATATATACAATGGAATATTACTCAGCCATAAGAAGAAATGAAATTGAGTTATTGGTAGTGAGGTGGATGGACCTAGAGTCTGTCATACAGAGTGAAGTAAGTCAGAAAGGGAAAATCAAATACCGTAACATATATATGGAATCTAAAAAAAAAAAAAAAGTTCTGAAGAACCTAGGGGCAGGACAGGAATAAAGACGCAGACGTAGAGAATGGGCTTGAGGACACGGGGAGGGGGAAGGGTAAGCTGGGACAAAGTGAGAGAGTGGCATGGACATATATACACTACCAAATGTAAAATAGATAGCTAGTGAGAAGCAGCCGCATAGCACAGGGACATCAGCTCGGTGCTTTGTGTCCATCTACGGGTTGGGATAGGGAGGGTGGGAGGGAGATGCAAGAGGGAGGGGATATGGGGATACATGTATACATATAGCTGATTCACTTTGTTATACTGCAGAAACTAACACAACATTGTAAAGCAATTATACTCCAATAAAGATTTAAAAAAAAAGGGGTGCTGGGAAAACTGTACAACTATATGTAAAAGAATGAAATTCAAACACTCCCTAACACCATACACAAAGATACACTCAAAATGGATTAAAGACCTAAATGTAAGACTGGACACTATAAAACTCTTAGAAGAAAACATAGGAGTAAGATCTTTTTTGACCCACCTCCTAGAGTAATGGAAATAAAAACAAAAATAAACAAATGGGACCTAATGAAACTTAAAAGCTTTTGCACAGCAAAGGAAACTATAAACAAGACGAAAAGACAACCCTCAGAGTGGGAGAAAATATTTGCAAACGAATCAACAGACAAAGGATTAATCTCCAAAATATATAAACAATTCATGCAGCTCAATATTGAAAAAACAACCCAATCAAAAAATGGGCAGAAGACCATTTAATAGACATTTTTCCAAAGAAGACATACAGATGGCCAACAGGCATATGAAAATCTGCTCAACATCACTAATTATTAGAGAAATGCAAATCAACACTACAATGAGGTGTCACCTCACACCAGTTAGAATGGGCATCATCAGAAAATCTACAAACAACAAATGCTGGAGAGGGTGTGGAGAAAAGGGAACCCTCTTGCACTGTTGGTGGGAATGTAAATTGATACAGCCACTATGGAGAACAGTATGGAGGTTCCTTAAAAAACTAAAAATAGAATTACCATATGATCCAGCAATCCCACTACTGGGCATATACTCAGAGAAAACCATAATTCAAAAAGACACGTGCACCCCAATGTTCATTGCAGCACTATTTACAATAGCCAGGTCATGGAAGCAACCTAAATGCTCATCAACAGACGAATGGATAGAGAAGATGTGGCACATATATACAATGGTAAATAGCCATAAAAAGGAACGAAATTGGGTCATTTGTGGAGACGTGGTTGGACCTAGAGACTGTCATACAGAGTGAAGTAAGTCAGAAAGAGAAAAACAAATACTGTATATTAACGCATATATGTGGAATCTAGAAAAATGGTACAGATGAACTGTTTGCAAGGCAGAAATAGAGACACAGATGTAGAGAACAAACGTATGGACACCAAGGGGGAAAAATGTGGGGAGGGGGTGGCGGCAGTGGGATGAATTGGGAGATGGGGATTGACACATATACACTAAGATATATAAAATGGATAACTAATAAAAACCTGCTGTGTAATAAGTAAAATAAAATTCAAAAAACTAAATAATTTTTAAAAAAGAATCATAACTAAATGCCAGAGAATTGATAGGATTAGGAAATCACCCTTTTGTCACCTGTAGTGAAATAATGGATCTAGGCTGCTGAAAGTATTAGGTAAAAAATTTATGGGAGGGGCTTCTCTGGTGGCACAGTGGTTGGGAATCTGCCTGCCAATGCAGGGGACACCGGATTGAGCCCTGGTCCGGGAAGATCCCACATGCTGCGGAGCAATTAAGCCCATGCGCCACAACTGCTGAGCCTGCGACCTAGAGCCCGTGCTGCACAGCAAGAGAAGCCACCGCAGTGAGAAGCTCATGCACCGCAACGAAGAGCGGCCTCCACTCGCCGCAACTAGAGAAAACTAGAGAAAGCCCGTGCGCAGCAACAAAGACCCAACGCAGCCTAAAATAAATAAAATTTTTAAAAATGTATGGGAAATGTTTTATTGGATGACTCAGGTTGATAACATCTGAACCCAGTGATCAACCTTAGCATTACTAAAAAAGGAACAACCAGAAGTTACATGCCTCTGACGTTTTGCAATAGCAGGAACCCAACACCAGCCATGATGAATTGTTGCCCAAAACAAACAAAATAGAACCGGAATCTAAGCAAGCCTTTTACATCCAACGATCAATTTGTGAAAGCACGGGATACTGAGGAACATGTTAAACAACAGGCTTAATCCAGAATGTGGGAAAGTCCACAGGACAAATAATCCACTTTATTCAACAAATTGAATGTGTAAAACAAAGGTGGTGGTGGGACTTAAATAAAGATTGGAGAAACTTAAAGGACTTGTTTGGATCGTGATTTGAACAAAACCAACCTAAAAAGACATTTTGGGGAACAATTAGGGGAGAATTTAAGATGGATTGGGTATCAGATGATATTAAGGAATTATTAATTTCACTAGGTGAAATAATGGTATAGTGACTATGTGTTGTTTTTTTTAAAGCTCTCATTTGTTAGAGTTACATACTAAGTATTTGTGGTTAAAATTATGACTGGGATTTACTTGAAAATATTCCAAGAAGAAAAAGGCAGAGGACAGGAAATAGAGAAAATGAGCAGAATGTTATGTTGAAGCTGAGTGACAGATACACAGGAGTTTATTATTCTATTTCCTTTACTTTTATGCATGCTTGACAATTTCCATGATAGAAATTTAAAGAATAAAAGAGAATGGGAGAATGGGGGAGATTGGAAGTTGCCAGTATAGACAACTTTCTTTTTTTTTTTTTAGGAGTAAAGAAAGAGCAGAAAAGTATGTAATAGCTAGAGGGGGAACCTTATGATTAACTTGGCAGAGAGGGGGAAAATGATCGTGCAGGAGAGAATGGTTGCGGTGATGTATTAGCAAGGCTAAGGGCAACTAGGAACTCCCACACGCTGCTGGTGGGACTGTAAATAGGTAATCACGACTTTGAAAAATAATTTACAATATGTTGTAAAGCTATATGTGCCCCATACTACTTGACACGGCACTTTCGTTTCCAGTATTCAGTCCCACAAATACCCCAGCACCAGTGTGCCAAGACAGCTACAAGCTGTTCACTGCAGCACTGTAAGATTAAAAATCTGGAACCTGATATATGACTGATTAAATTCCACACTGGAATATTATGCAGCCTTAAAAATGAGGTGGATCTCAATATATACATGTATCAAATCATCATGTTGTACACTTTAAACTTACTCATGTTATATGTCAATAAGATTGCAATAAATGGAATGTATGAGATAGGTCTATCTATAAGTGACAATATGGAAATTTTCCAGAATATCTTTAACGGAAAAAAACAAAGGGGAAACCCCCCAAAATTCAGAATAGTATTTCATATATATATATATGTATACATACACAGACATATAAATATATGTATACAGAATACACTTACCGTGTACTCATATATATAGACATTTTGAGGAGGGTAAACATGTACATGAGTTTGTTAATAGTGATTAGCTTTGAAGAGGAGAGTTCTGTTGTATATGCTTTTATAAAGTTTGGATCCTTGCACATTCTTTATATTTTAATAAAATCCCTATAAAATATAGAAAAAATCTTGTTTACATATGAAATAGGTAAGAAAATAACTGAAGGGGCTTACTGGCTCAGTGTTCTGTGTGGATGTGTAGACCCAGACTGGGGGGAGAGGGACAGGTGTTCAGTGTATGGAAGGCTGTAAGTCTCAGTAATTTATATTGTTGAAAATCGAGCTATAAAGTTATAACTGGTCTTTGTTTGACCTAAGATAGAAACACAGTCCCAACTTGAAACTGCCCTCTTCATTTGCTCTCTTTTGCTTAAACTTGTTGAAAGGGTGACCTGAATTAGAATATCTATCTCCCAGCTGGAAACCAGACTTAAGTGCAGGTCTTCCCTCTAACCCTTACTCTTTTCACCTTTCCTCACAGGCCTCCTCTTTCAAATAAGTCCTGATGGGCAGCAGAGAAAGGGTTTATTGATAATGTTGCTATTTGGTGTTAAGTGATGGGGCTTTTTCTTCTCTTTTGTATTGAGGGGGTGGGAGTTGGGTGTGTAATTTATAAGTACTTTAGTGCATGAGCTGTCTCTCCCTTTTCACACCCCTACAGTTCTCTAAAGGGGCAAACAACCTTCCCTTTGCCTTGGATTCTGAAGTGTTCCTGTTTGTCTCATCCCAGCCCTGGCCAGATATTTTTCTTTGATTTTTAATTTTTTTTTATTAAAAGATACCAATATGAGATTAAAAAAAAAAAAGAATATCTCCGTATCTATGAAGCTCTACCTCTATTTCTGTCTCTCCCCATCTCATATGCACTCCTGTATTTCTCTTGCTATTTCCTCTAAAACCAATCTTTAGAAAAAATTTTGTAACATTATACTAAATTAGAACTAGAATATCTTTTTTTTCTGTAGTCTGGCTTTTAGGATTACTTAATTAGATTAGCTCCCAGATTTAAAATTGAAAAACACTCTTATCAAGTAGTTTACTAAATAAATGGGTAGGAATTTTATTCAACCATATAGTTTAATCCTTAAAAAAATTTCTGTATACTCACTTAAGGCTTAGAGTGTTTCCATGAAGTGGCCATTATTAATTGTTTGAAAATTTAGAATAACCCAAGCCTTTTTCCTCATTAAACATTGAATCCATTTTGGGAGAAGGGTGACTTAGCCAACAGATGTGAGGGCTGAGAGTTATAAATCGGGTTTGTCACACTGTATGACTTGGGACACTTGTTATGAAGACAGGTATGAAAAGCTAAATGACTGGGCCCATGTCCTCCTTGGTAAAATTAGACGTATTGGTCACAGTGACCAGGGTGGGGGGATTAAGTGCATTACAGACATTACTGCTATGTTTGTTGTGTTCAGTATGAGCTATTTCCTAGTTTTTACCTGTGAGTGTTTTTATAATTGGAAGTTACAGCAATGGAAACAATGTTGAGACTAAGATGCCAGACACGAATGATTGTATTTCACCTTCCTGTGCCAACCAGCTTGCCATATTTCTGCAGCTTTGCAAAAACTCCAACAGATCTTTAACCTACATCTATTCAAGTCTTGAAAATGCTGCTTTCCATGGGGTGGGGCGGCGGGCTTCGGGGGATATGGAGAGGAAAAGATGGCAGAGGGAGGCCTTGTGCTGACGTGCAGGAGACTACCGAGGGACCGGTGTCCTGTCTCTGTGTGACGGGACATATTCTAAAAGTTTTCAGTGATGATCTTAAGAAGGGAGGTATCTCCTCTGTGTCTCCAAGTGACTTCTCAGCTTCCCGTGGCCAGCATCAAAGATGTGGGCAGCTGACACATCTTCCTTGGCAGACAGACACCGTCTCTTCAAGTGCAGCCTGTTTCAGCTGACATCTGAGCATGCGGTGTGGACTACATCAGCTCTCAGCAGCGAGGCTCCAACTCTGCTCGAGTCATTGAAGCTCCTGTTTTTTTTTTTTTTTCTTTTTTACATCTTTATTGGAGTATAATTGCTTTACAATGGTGTGTTAGTTTCTGCTTTATAACGAAGTGACTCAGTTATACATATACATATGTTCCCATATCTCTTCCCTCTTGCATCTCCCTCCCTCCCACCCTCCCTATCCCACCCCTCTAGGTGGTCACAAAGCACCGAGCTGATCTCCCTGTGCTATGCGGCTGCTTCCCACTAGCTATCTATTTTACGTTTGGTAGTGTATATATGTCCGTGCGGCTCTCTTACTTTGTCACTTTTGACAGTGCAGAGTTGAGGCCTTACCCCCAGGGGATGCTGATGCTGCAGATCTGTGGGTGTGGCCTGGGAATTTACACTTTGTCATCCTCACCCCCACCCCCAATACATCTGACAGAGGAGTGTTGGGTTTTTGTTTGGTTTATCAGGCAGTTCATTTGATTGGACTCAAACTGCTACAAACGCTGTCTCTTGGTGGCAGCTGAAATCTCAGTTCAGTCACTGTATCCTTAGCTGCAGTCTGGCCCTTACAGCCAGCTGGAAATTTGGGCAGAGATTATATCCAGACTTTGAGGTTCCCTTCTCTGAGGTTCCCTTCTCCCCCTTCCAGGACTCCCCGTCATTTTGCAGTGACCTTGCTTGCCCTGAACTCTCTGGTTCTTGAAGCCAGAAAGACTGCTGGTTGTCTCCCAGAGTTCTGGGTCCTGGGTTGTGACATTCCCTCAGGCTAAGAGCTGTGAAAATGCCGTTCTCTATTCCAAGTATCAAGTTCCTTCCTTACTCTGCTTGCCTTTGATCATTCTCTAGTGCTTTCAGAGTATTATTTCTTGGTCTTGTCCAGTTTATAGTTGTTATAGGTGGGTTTATTGGTCCCCAGTAGGATCTTCCCCAGCTCTTCTGGAAGTGGAACTCTTGGATCAGACGTTGAGATCACCGTTGTCTAGTGTTTCTCTTGTACAGGCTTGAGACCTGGCTAGGAAGAGGCTTGTATCACTGAAAGACAAAATTGCATCTTATTTCTGTACTTAGCAATATGTGGAGAGTTCACTTTACTGTAGAAATGTCAACAAGGATTAGCCAAAGCAGGAAATGTGGTGTGGTATTTGTACTGCTTTTAGAGAGTTTGGCCCAAAACTAGCTGAGATGAAAACCAAATATAGTTTGCAGTCAGTATCCCGTCTGGAAACTGCCATTTCTCCCTCATCTCCCTAAAGCAGCTTCGTTTTAAACCTTTCTATCTTTAGCTTTTGCTGGCCTCATAGGCCTTGCTTACCATGCCCACCAGTGGCTCCAGAGCTTGCAGTGTTTTGTTGGCGCATTATTTCTGAGTCCTTTGCCCTCTCTAGAATTATATTTCTCATACGTGTGGTTGGAGCCATGCTGGTTCACTGTCATCTAATAGCCATAGTGCTGTACGTTTCTACTAAGCCAACCAAACCAAAGTGCTTAAATTCGTAAGAAATGCCAAATTCTCATGAATCAGGAAGGTTCCGACAACTTCAGATAGTAAAGTACCCCAGTATTCTGCATTGCCCAGAACCCCATGGCATCAGCTGTAGAATGAGATTAGTGAAATCTTTTTAGTCTGGAAGTCAGCAAAAATCTTGAGGGATGAATGCTTTTAAACTTATGCATTGCTGATGGAAACGATTCATAATTCCCTAAACTAACCCGTAACAACCCTAAGAAGTAATGCTCCTGACACATTCCCTCCATATCTCCACTTCTTGATCCTGGTAAAGGAGGAATCTGGAAATAATAAGCTTGCTCTACTAAGGGGTTTGTTTACTAAAATAATGGAATTTATGTACTAATATAATATGGAGTTCTGTGAATCACAGTCCTGTGACCTGTGAATTGGAGCTCTGACATCCAGCTCATCCTTCATTCATCTTTGGCTTGTGGGGACAGGAGCCAGCCAGCCATTAAGGCAGCTGTCACACACATACCTATTGAGCAGCCTCCACTATCAGAGACACAGCTGAGAGCCAAGGAAGAGGAATCAGGCCTGAGGGCTCAAAATGGACACCACCAAGACTTGCACATAAAGCCCTGGATGTCCGAAGATGCAGAGACCCTCCCTCAGCATTCAAGCAGCTGGCATTCTCACCACACTTCCAAATGGCTCTTTTTTAATCTGATGTGTGGCTTTAATCCACATAAAAGCAAGGATTTCCTGTTTCCTAGCCTGTTTTCTGGGAGAGGGTCTGAACAGCAAAGAATAAGTTGGTTCATTTTAAAATACAGGCTTTTTATGTTTTCATGGCAGCTCTAACCATCATGGCCTTGGATGGAGCTCCCAAGAGATCCACTCTCTTGGAAAAGCAGTAGGTCCCCTCCCTGTAAATGAGGAGTTAAAAGAATGTTCAGTGGTGGTGACATCATGATGAGCTTGGCAGAGAATATACAATTGGGAACCTGGTGATTTTGAGGAATGGAAAGATGGTCATCTCAGAGGAGTGGAGGAATATGGGGTCCTGTGGATGAGAATGGGGAAAGCACAGCACTTTTATAAAGGTGCCACAAGTACCTTACCTCATCCTAACTATCTGTTCTGGGTACTGCATAAGATTTTGGATTTCATTCTAAGGACAATATATAGATGTGGAAGTATACGGGGAAGGTGGAGGATGGAACCGGGTACATTTGAAAGGTATTTCCATTTTTACAAGGAGGAAAATGAAACTCAGGTTAAATGACTTGCCCAAAGTCATACAGCTAAAGAGTGGTCAGCCAGGACGTTGGAACCAAAATAGTCTCATTCCCTTTAGAGTTTTTCATTTGGACTTCCTTCTGCATAATGTTGCCAAATATGGTAACTAATGTGCAGGTTTGCCCTGCCCTGTGTTCGAGTGGGCAAGACCTTTACAGAAAACTAAAGACAGGACAAAGGTCATTTGATGAGCTGTGTTTTGATCTAGATCTCACAAAACTGCCAGCACCCGAGTGACGCAGAAGCACGTAGGTATTTTCAGAATGATTACACACTTCTCTATGATAGAAGGTGCCCAAACAAACGTTATAACAGTACAGGCCACATTCAGGACAATGAGTAAGGTGTACACCCTCTCCTACTGGGTCATAAGCTCCTTCTATTTCTGCTTATCATTCTTCTGTGTACTTTTGTTAACTTACTGTAAGATAAACACATTGCATTGTTGCAAAGGGAGAGGGATTGCATCTGGCCTGGGGGGATCAGAAAACTGGAAAAGGGAGGTGGCATAAGAAGCTGGTGTTAAGAAGCCAGTGTTTAAATACTATTCATCTTTCATAAGAGCTAACGTTTATGGAACACTAATAGTGTGCTCGAAGCTTTGCAGCATTGTTTTATTTAAGCCTGATAACATTGTTTTATTTAACTCTGGGGAAATGTACTGTTATTTCACAGATGTACCTTGTTAGAGCAGATGCTACCGATGCCAGTGCCCATGTGGCTTTTGGTGAGTCAGCTTCTACTGGCATGGCTGTCAGCTGGTTCACCCTGACCTTACTATTAAGGACTGCTGGTGGCTGACAGAAGAAGCCTTGCCTGGAGATGTAATCTGGAAGGCAAAGTCAAGGGAATCTGACAGAGATAAGAAATAGGGAAAAAACAAGCTGATGAGAGGTATGAATATTGGAGTTCCCGGATCTATCTTCCATCTAATAAACATTCCAGAAAGAGAGACTTTAAAATTTTTTTATTTTAATAAGGAATAGAAAATAGTGGAGTTCTTTGTTTGTTTTGTTTTGTTTTGTTTAAGGGAATTGCTTTGAGGTGCCCCCAGGTTGTGAGAAGCAATAACGGGGGAAAAAGTCACACACAGACATCACCCAGTGAAGTTTCAACCTCTTAAAGACGCCAAAGATCCTTGGCTAAGGATAAAGAGAAAATCCTACAAGTTTCCAGAGGGAGACATACACGTGAAGTTTCAGCAAATAGACTGGCATCTGATTGCCCATCCTCAAGGTGGGAGCTATCTACAAAATTCGGAAGGAAAATGATTCTGAGCCTAGAATTCTGTGCCCAGTTTACTATCATTAAGTGTGAGAACAAAATAACAATGTCCTTGAACGTGCAAAATGCCAGACTGGACTGTTTGTGGGACACGGTGCAAAATGAAAATTTGGGTCCCCTTGTTTAAAAATGTTAAGAATTTTAAGATGACAATATCAGAACATTAAACCAAGTGTGAGGCTCTTCTGAATGCAGGGCCCCAGGCAACTACCCAGGTTCATGTGACCATGACAATCCCCTGGACCTAGAAAGCTTACCACCTGCGAGCTCTTTCTGGAAAAAAGAAAAATTAATTTTAAAAAAAAAAGGTGAGGGGGGAATCCCCTGGCGGTCCAGTGGTTAGAACTTGGTGCTTTCAACTGCCATGGCCCCGGATTCAGTCCCTGGTTGGGGAGCCAAGATCCTGTAAGCCACGTGGCGTAGCCAAGAAAAAAAAGGAAATAAACAGGACAAAACACCAAAATATCCTCCCAGTAAAACTTCTAAGTCCTCTGTGGGCCATAGTTTGCCAACCCCTGATTTAGAGTCATATGACATAGGTGAATCAGGAGGGGTCAGGGTGAGACAGGAAGTGTGAAGGATTAGGGTTAGCAGGGCATTGCCTCATTCACCTCAGGCTGTGTAAATGGCATCCCACCGAGTTGTGCAGTGCACAGACTCTACAACCGTACATGATAGTCCTGAGAGTAAGATTAAAAGAAAACAAACCTTCCAATCTAGACTGTCCTACCCTAGGAATGGCTAAGTGCTAAGGCCCTAGACAGCACCCTGTTCCTTGGTGGGGTGGGAATGACAGATTGTGAAAGGGCCTTGGAAAAGGAAAGTAGGGGTGGGGTGGGGCCACTCACTTGCTGAAAGGTAATGCACGTCCAAGAATATCAGGTTCTCAGCAGTTGTCAGGATCATGCAATGTATTACTTCCCAGAGGATGACGAAGGCAGACCCACCCGGTGACCTGGTCTCATGGAATTTGGCCTCCCTGCTTTGTAGGGCCTGTCCAGCTCTGCTCCACCATGGAAGCAGGGTCAGCAGTACAGAAGGAAAACCCTCGTGAGGCAGAATCATGCATCTCAGAAAGGACTAAGAAGGTCATCATTCTCACTTTCCTGGAACTCCGTTCCTGGGCTCCTGGGCCAGTTGGACACACAGTTGTGCAGTAAAGCCAAGGTAAACTTCGGCCACTCCTGATAGCATCTGCTCCAGCAGGTCAGGAGCAGGACAAAGTACAGGAGAGAGATTAAAGTGGTTGCTGCTTTCAGCGGGTTTGACTAAGACTGGGTAAGAAAGATGGAAAACTCATTCGTCTGACAAGTTCCAGGCTGTTGGCAAAGACCATCATGAGAAGTTCTGCTCTGGACAGGGGAGTTTGCCCAGCAAATGCTGGGACGGGGGAGCTGTGCTCAGGAGTCAGGGGATAAATGAGGCAAGGCTGGAGAAATGGACTTGGAGCCAGAAAAGGAGGTGTTAGAGCAAGGGAGGTCCTGGTGGGAGATGGGGAAGGCCACTGCTTTGCCAGGGTCTGGCCTGCTTGGCAGGACCATGGGCATCACCTAACAAAGGAAAAACACAGGCCTGGCTCTGGTGAAAACAGCAGCATCTCCACCAGCTGCTTTTAAAATCCTGATCTTGGCTGTGGAGCTGAGGATCCATTATGCGACAATAGCATTCACACGGCTCACCCAGAAAATCAACTCAAACTTCTCAGCTCTTGCTTTGACTCAAGTCCCCATGGGTGTCCTGCTCCGGAGCTGGCTGTGTACTCAGGGGTTGAATGAGTTGCTCAGGAAAGTTTATGGATTGAATAACACCAGGATGAGTAACCAGAAGTAGCTTTCTAAAAATAGATCTCCAGAGAAAGAAGACCACTAACAGGTTCTGAGACCTGTATAGGTGGGTTGCTTCCTGGAGATCAATGAATGCACTGGATTGAGGGTTCTTGAAACTGGTAATGTAGCAGAACGACCTCAGGGTCTTGTTAAAAGTTCTGAGGCCCAGACTACGGAATCGGATTCTCTTGGCAGGGAGGCCAAAAATCTGGATCCGACAAGTTTCCTGGGTGCTTTAAACATACAGGCTGGTTTGGAAATCCAAGCATAGGGGACCTCCAGAGATCATTGCTGTCCCCAGAGCAGAGCTGCAATGACTGCCCCAAGCTGCCCACGCTGCCCCGCTGCTCCTGTCCCGTGTGCCTGACTGTGCTACAGTCCAGAAGAGGGAGACCAGGAGCGCTTGGTTAGGACCTGCCTCCAGAAGCCCCCAGTGCAATGTTTAAATCATGGCACCAGCTACGTGCCCCTCCCCAGGCAGATACAAAGTTAGGGAATCCGGCCCTTGAATGGAGTAACTACGGCAAAGCAGGAAAGTGATTAAGAGTTGTCTTCCCAGTGTGCAATGGCTGCAAACAGCAGCCTCCTCAATAGTGTATTCAGCCTGTTGCCCTAAGGGACCTTGGAGACAGCCCTTTCCAGTGGACGTCATGACTGGCACGCTGTCCCCAATCTAGGCTCCAGACGGGTATGCGAGGTGCCTTTGGAGAGCCCCAGGGCACAGTGGCCAGAGTCCACATTGGCCAAGTCATAAAGTCCATCCTCACCAAGCTGCAGAACAAGGAGCATGTGATTGAGGCCCTCCACAGGGCCAAGGTCAAGTTCCCTGGTGGCCAGAAGATCTCCAAGAAGTGGGGATTTACTAAGTTTAATGCAGGTGAATTTGAAAACATGGTGGCAGAAAAGCGGCTCATCCCGGATGGCTGTGGGGTCATATACATCCCTAATCGTGGCCCTCTGGACAGATGGCGGGCCCTGCGCTCGCGAGAGCCTTGGTGCTGTCCCCTCCTTACTCGTGCCCACCAATAAATCCTACTTTCCTGTCAAAACATTAAAAAGAAGAGTCGTCTTGCTGTTTTGGTGGTGGTGGTGTTTGTTTTGTTTTTCGTTCATGTTGGTGAAAATCCAAAGGAGCCATGTCAGGCCACTCTCAAAGGCAGTTGGTACAAGGGATCATTCACTTCTATCTGCACATGTTTAAAATTCCATCAGCAAAGTCGTAAAGCATATAGAAAAGAGAAAGGAAAGGGAATTAAAGCTTCTAACAGAAGAATAAGAAAATACGCTAAAATACGCAGAATGAATATGGTGATTAAGGACGCAAAGTCAGAATAACTGCGCCCATATTCTAGTGGTCAGTACTGAAGATGCAAATACATAACGAGACACACAAACTAGAAACACATTTTACGTTAAAATGAAAATTTGTGCTAATGGAAAGAGGATTAAGATCTAGAAAATCATCCAGACAGCATTTTTTTTAAGCAAATCAAGGTTATCAGACTCTTCAGTGTTTGGTAGACTCCTCCAGTGAAATGCAGAGGCCTGGAGATCTTTGTGGGGAGCTTTGTGGTTACAAATTCAACTTCTTTAATGGTTGAATGGTCCTCTAACCATCAGAGAAATTGAATTCAGAGTTTAAAATTTCCTGAAAAAATAAATCTCTTCTGGTTTCAGCTCTGACATGTAAAGAATCTGGAAGTCATTACTCCCATCCTGAAGAAAAAGCTTTAAAAAACTGAAAGTCAGTGACTTTTCTTGGACCCATCACAGAACTGAGGTCACAGGGCAAACAGCCACTTCAGAACCTGGAGAGACAGGCAAATCCAGAGAATCACAGCCAAGATCTGTTTACCTGGGGCAGAAGCAAATGGTGAACTGGGGCAAATGGTCTTCAAAGATAGAATAGACAAAAGGATACTGTCTTCAGCAGATAAAGGACTGACACCCGTGATGGGGAGAACATGCAGACCCCAGAGAGAAAGTGAGCAAAGACTATGGATAGGCAAGAGGAGACATAAAAGTGCTCAAAACAGTTGTGGGAATAAGTTCAAGTTCACTAACGATGAAAGAAAAGCAAATTAAACCCCTGAGATAGGTTTCCTAAATTCTCTCCAAGCTGGCTGGAGCAAAGACTCTCTCTGGTGGCCATATCACACTGTTACATCCTTTCTGGAAGGCAGTTTAGCAGCTGATGTCAAGAACCTTAAAACACTATGTACCCTTTTGCCTAGGAACTCCAATTCTAGGAAACTGCCATGAGAAAAACAGTTGGGGTCAAAGGCTGACACCCAAACATGTTTGCCTCACACTACAGTGATAAGGAAATGCCGGAATATGCAAAATGCTGGCAAGGAGCGGGTGTGTAAACCATGGTATCTATTAAAATGAATGTGGAGAATCCACTAAAATTACACTTAGAAAACGTTCCTGATGATAGGATAAAATGCTTATGGTGCTGTCTAAAGGGGAACGAAGAATACAAATTTGTATAAATCACATATTTTCACCTGCACTTAAAAAAAAGCAGTCGAAAGGAAACATACAAAATATTAAAAGAGTTTATGTCTGGGTGAGAGCTGGCAGGGAGATTGGAAAATAGAGATAAATATTCTTAAAACTAGAATTTCAATATAAACAAGCAATTTTATGTTCAAGACTTCTACAAATCTTTTTTGTTGAGCTTAAAAACCTTTTTTGGACTATAAAAGTACATCAACTCAATGAAAGTTAATTAACGAACAATGTGCTGAAATAATTAAATTGATAAGAAAACTCATGGAATTTTCTAAAAGCCCTGACTACTGTGATTATATAAATTGTACATAACAGAGAAAATTATTTTAGTGATAGGAGGAAAGGAAGAGGGGGATGGACCATGAGCCTCTGTCAAAACCAGTGTGTGTGTGATGGAGGGTTTGTGTGATTCATTTATGAAATCACATCGGAGAGCAGTTCTTTCTCCATTTTTCTATCCCTTTAAAAATATTTTAAACACAGAAAGGACAGAATAATATAACCCACTCCTAGATTCAACACGTTAGCATTTTGCTACGTTCAGATTCTTTTATTTTTTTAATTTATTTTTAATATATTTATTTATGGCTGCGTTGGGTCTTCGTTGCTGTGCACAGGCTTTCTCTAGTTGCGGCAAACGGGGGCTACTCTTCGTTGCGGTGCACGGACTTCTCGTTCCGGTGGCTTGTCTTGTTGCAGAGCACGGGTTCTAGGCGCACGGGCTTCAGTAATTGTGGCTCGTGGGCTCTAGAGCACGGGCTCAGTAGTTGTGGCTCACGGGCTTAGTTGCTCTGCGGCATGTGGGATCTTCCTGGACCAGGACTCGCACCCGTGTCCCCTGCATTGGCAGGTGGATTCTTAACCACTGCGCCACCAGGGAAGTCCCCAGATTCTTTTATTTTTAAGGAAATAAACGTTGTGGATACATTTGAATTCCCTCCTGAAAACCCTGCCCCCTCCAGTTCATTCTCTCCATCCCACCCACCTCTTGTCACACTCACAGCTGTTGATTTGCTGCTTTCCTATCCTATGAGAGAAGCAGTTGTCAAAATTGTAGCCATGAACTTCATTTATTTGTGCATCCAGTACAGCAGAGGTTTCCCCCACCGTAACCTGGCCAGGTGACTCCTTGCTGTGAGCCTGTGACCATGTCCCTCAAAGGGCACCCCCCTCCCAGTCAGAGGCCCTGGACACTCTCCCTGCTCAGCCCCATGGGCTGTGTGACCTGAGAAAGTCTTCACTGTAAGACAGCCTCTTCCTTGGTACCAGAGGCATCCGGGCTGTGATTTGTGGTCCCTTCAGGCTCGAGAGTAGGAAGCTAGGCAGCATCTCTGGGTCCCTCCCCACATTGCAGCCTGTTTTTCTAGCCTTCCTTTTTTGTCTTTCCTATGCTGACTCTGAGAAGTGTTACCCACATTTCATCCTTTGGGAACTGCGATGGTGGAGGAAGCGGACACGTGGAGGGCAGTGAAGAGCTGGGGGCTGTTATCGTCTGTCCGCAGGGTGCTTTATTCACTAGCAGCTGCCGGGTTCACTCATCAAAGATTTATTGAGCCCCTGCTCTATAGGAAGCACTGTCCCAGGCTTGGGCAGACACAGACTCAGCTTCTGTCTTGATGAGCTGCCTCTTCCTGCTGTAATAAATTACTGCAAACTTGTGGTTTAAAACAACACAAACGTACTGCCTTATGATTCTGAAGGTGAGAAGTCTAAAATCAAGGTGTGGGCAGGGCTGGTTCCTTCTCAAGGCCTCAGGGGAGAATCTGTTATTAGCCTTTTCCATCTTCTAGAGGCCACCCGCGTTCCTTGGCTTGTGGCCCCATCCTCCATCTTCAAAGTGTAACCCGTTACTCCAACCTCTGATCTGTCTTCCCATCTCCTTTTTCTGATCTCGGACTCTCCTGCCTCTCTTTTATGAGGAGCCTTGGGATTACATTGCCCCCTACCCTGCCACCGATAATCCGGGCTAATCGCCCCATCTCAAGAGCCTTAACTTGATCACACATGCAAAGCCCCTTTGCCACTAAGGTAACATATTCACAGGTCCTGGAATTTAGATGTGGACAGCTTGAAGTGGGGGGATCAATCTACCTACCACAGTGTCCCCGTGGCAGTTTTCACTTGTGATTAGTTGTTAAGTCATAGCAAATGCAGAGGGAGGAGAGGTGGAGAGCCTCAGCAGGGAGGTCAGAGCCCTCCCCAAGGAAGCGACACTTACGCCAAGACTGGGAGGCTGAGCTATATTGAACATTTGCAGAGGGAACAGCCCCTGCAGAGGCCAGGCAGGAGGATGAGGCCGGGGCGGGGGCTGCGGGGGTGATGAACTGTCTGAAGCCTGATAGGTCAGGAGGATAGAGAGGAGGAGAGAGTGGCCTGAGATGAGGTCAAAGGGGGAGGCTGGGGCCAGACAGTCCAGGCCTAGGGATTTGGTTAAAAGATATTTTTCTTACTATCAGTGGAGATGTGTAAACAGGGGATGACTGACTGACTTATTTTTGACTAAGTCCCCTCTGGCTGTATTGTATGGAGATGACCCTGGGGAGGGTATTCTGACCTTACCCTGTGTGATGGAGAATAAGGGCTCCCCCAAAGATAGTCATGTCTTAGAGAAAGACAAATATCACATGGTATCGTTTATATGCAGAATCTAAAAAACGGACACAAATGAACTTATTTACAAAACAGAAACAGACTTCCGGACTTAGAGAACGAACTACGGTTTACTGGGGGAAGGGTCGGGGGGAGGGATAGGGAGTTTGGGATTGACATGTACACACTACTATATTTAAAATGGATAACCAACAAGGACCTACTGTATAGCACAGGAAACTCTACTCAATGTTATGTAACAACCTAAATGGGAAAAGAATTTGAAAAAGAATAGACACATACATATGTATAACTGAATCACTTTGCTGTACACCTGAAACTAACACATTTTTAATCAACTATACTCCAATATAAAATAAAAAGTTTAAAAAAAAGAATGTATGTATATGTATAACTGAATCACTTAGGTATACAGCAGAAATTAACACAACATTGTAAATCAATTATACTTCAATAAAATAAATTTTAAAAAATCATTAAAAAAATGTCTTAATCCCTGAAACTTGTGGATGTACTGTTACATGGTCAGGGGGAATTGAGTGGCAGATGGAATTAAGTTGCTAATCAGCTGACCTTAAAATAGGGAGAGTGGCCTGCATGACCCAGGTGGGCCCTAAGTAATCACTGAGGTCTTTAAATTGTGGAAGAGGGAGGCAGGTGAGTCAGCATCACAGTGATGTAAAGAAGACTCAACTAGCTACCGCTGGCTTTGAAGGCAGAGGACAGGGCTTCCAGCCAAGGAAAACAGCAGCCTCCAGAAGCTGGAAAGGCGAGGAAATGAATCCTCCCCTTGAGCCTCTGGGAAGGAGCATAACCTTATGGACATCTTGATCTCCAGAGAGATCCATTTTGGACTTCTGAACTCCAAAACTAGAAGACAGTGAATTTGTGTGTTGTTTGAAGCCACTAACGTTGTAGTCATCTGCACAGCAGCCATAGGAAGCTAACACCCCTGGAGGTTCCGGGACACCATTGAGGCCTAAGTCGGGGAACAGGGAATCGCCGAGGGAGGGGACTTGATGGATTTTTCTCTTAAAAGGCCTTGATCCTGGGATCTGGGGAGCTGGACACTTCATTTTATGAAAAAGGAATCAGAGGCTTAGAGTGAGGGATAAAGCACTTTACCTAGGAATGAACAAAGTTAAGAATTACATCCAACTTCTCAGAAACCATGCAAGCAAGAAGAGCGTGGAGTGAAGTATTTAAAGTGTTGAAAGAAACCACCAACCTAGAATTCTGTGCTTTGTGAAACTATTTTTCAAAAGTGAAAGAGAAATCAAGGCTTTCTCAGACAAACGAAAGTGGAGGGTATTTGTTGCCAGTAGATCTGCCTTGCAAGAAAACGCTAAAAGACATTTTTCTCTAAGAAGGAAAATAATATAGGTCAGAAACTCAGGTCAACATAGAGTAAGGAAGAGCATCAAAGAAGGAATAAGTAAAGGTAAAGTAAAAAACTTTTAGTTTTCTTATAAATGGATCAAAAAGATAACATTTGCTCAACATAATACCGACAATGTATTCGCTCATGGGTAATTGTGCTCAGGCTGCACAGCTGGAAGTGGTGAAGGGAATAACCAAACCCTTGTCAGTTTGGGAAGGTAAAGCCCTGCTGAGAGCTGCAGCCCCGCACATGGCGTCAGCATGTTACAGGTTTGTGTAGCACCCGTGGAACTGAGCGGTCCAGAGTCCCGTTGGGGAAGAACTTGTCCAGCTGCAGGACGCAAGCCGTGAGCATCTTCACATCTGCTTCACCCAAGGTGGGACGCCAGCACATGTGGCACCTGAGCCAGCCAGGGGCATAAAAGCCTGGCCATGTGGGTCAAATATGGATGCTGCCAGGCGATCCTTGCTGCAGAGCCCTTTGCAAGACCAGAACAAGTCTTTGGACGGCAGAGACAGACCTTGGAGACAGAAATGCTGCAACTAGGGGCTGAGGGAGCCCAGCTTTGCATTCTAGGTAGCATTTTACTCCAGGCTGCTTTTGTTTTCAGCACAGAAAAATGAGTCAGGGGCCTCCCCATCTTTAATGCTTGTTTTGGTTTTTGTTCTTTCTTTTGAAGGTGAGGAGTGGGTGCTTGCACATGTGTCTTGATAAGGGAGAAGCAGAGCTCTTGGACGGTGGATTCCTGGGGAACTAGCATCCTCCTGCCCTGGCCAAGTCATACTCATGCCTCTGCCTGGCTATACATCTCATCTTCCTGCCCCCAGCTGCTTGCAGGCAACAGAATGAATTCAGCGCTGGGCAGGGGCACCATATTATCACCTGATTCACAGTCTGAGAGGGAAGCTGACCTTACCCATTCAAAGGGCAGGGGGAGCCATTTGTCCCCACTCATCACAACTTCCTCCTGGCTCCTGCCTCCGACGTCTGGGAAAAAACAGGGCACTTTATCCACATCAGCACAGTAGCTTCTGGTGACAATGGAAGGGGTGGAACAGGGCTCAAGCAGCCATGAGTGAAGCCTCAGAAAGCTACAAGGACCACGTAACAATAGGGATGTGGATACCAGCCCAAATCATTTTTCTATGTCAATCCCTGAACACTTTGTTTTTCAGAAATTCTCTCTCTATGTATGCAGAGATTTTAGTGTTTCAGCTTCACATGTAAGGAGCTTGGAAGTCACCGTTCTGTTCTAACAATACATAAAAAGCTGAATAGACTTAATAACTCCTCCTGGATCCATAAGAGAGGAGGACACCGTCAAACCACTGCCCCCCAAGATGGCAGCGGCAGACAGGTGAATACAGGGAGTGCTGGCTTAGCTGAGCAGAGACTCATGAGTGGAAACCAGTGTGGGAACCAGTGCCTGGGTAGGAAAATCTCAAGGTAATTGATGAATCATTGGAGCTCATTGTGGACAACTCAGTTAAAAAACTCCAGGGGAACCCCAAAAGTCTAGGGGTAAAAGACTCCATGACACTGTGAGATTTACCTCTAGGAGTTCTACCAGTATTCCCACAATAAATATCTGAGAAAAACCTACTCAGGAGGCTGGCAGGTGGAGGGGAAAATACCACTCTGCAATATGCCTTAACAAGGCTGCCCCCAGGAGAAACTAGTTAACCAGAGCCTAACCTGCCTGCTGGGGTGTTATCAGAGCCTGAGTAACCCGGGGAAAGAGAAATACCCAACTCCAGCCCACTCAAGCCATCCTGTCTCACCTAAGAGGAAAAGAAAAAAACTCTTGTGAAGTTCACAGACCAGGAGCACAGGCTCACTGAAGACTGAGACCTAATCACAGGACTATAGAACACTGCCCCTCCCCACTATATTGCTAAAGGCCTATTTATAGCAGTTCCTTTTTTTTTTTTTTAACTGAATATAGCAGTTCCTTTTACCCAGTACATCATGTCTGGTTATGAAGTAAAACTACAAGGCATACCAAAAGACAACAGTTTGAAAAGAAAGAATAAGCATCAGAATCAGACATGGCAGTGATGTTAAAGTTTAAAACAACTAGGATTAATATAGTAAGGGCTCTAACAGGTAAAATAGCACACAAGAGCAGATGAGCAATGGAAGCAGAGAGAGAAATCCTAAGAAAGAACCGTAAAAGAAGCACTAGACTAAAAAATACTAACAGAAATAAAGAATGTCTTTGATGGGCTTTTTGTAGAGCGGACATGACTGAGGAAAGAATCTCTGAACTTGAGGATGTCTCAATAACCAAAAAGCGAAAAGAACAAAAACAGAACAGAGTATCCAAGGACTGTGAAACAACTACAAAAGTATAACGTGTAATGGGAATACCAGGGGGAGAAGAGCAAAGAACAGAAAAAATATTTGAAGAAATGATGGCTGGGAATTTTCCAAAATAATCTCAGACATCAAACCACAGATCCAAGAAGCTTAGAGAATAACAAGGATAAATTCCACCCCCCCACCCAAAAAAACACCACCAAACTATACCTAGGCATATCATTTTCAAAGTACAGAAAATCAAAGATAAAGAAAAAAATCGTGAAAGAAGACAAGGGAAAAAAAGCACTTTACCTATGGAAGAACAAAAGTTAGAATTACACCCAACTTCTCGGAAACCATGCAACAAGGAGAGAGTGAAGTGAAATATTTAAAGTGTTGAGAGAAAGAAACCACCAACCTGGAATTCTGTACGTTGTGAAGTTATTTTTTGAACATGAATGAATAAAGACTTTCTCAGATAGACAAAAATTGAGGGTATTTGTTGCCAGTAGATCTGCCTTGCAAGAAAATGCTAAAAGACATTTTTCCTCTCTAAGAAGGAAAATAATATAGGTCAGAAACTCAGATCTACCTAAAGTAAGGAAGAGCATCAAAGAAAGAATAAAGGTAAAATAAAAACTTTTATTTTTCTTATTCTTAATTGATCTAACAGATAAATTTAAATAATAGCAAAAATGTATTTGCTGATGTATAATTGTCTTATGTACATATATATGCTTATATCAATATATAAATGCAATGAGTGACAGCAATGAAACAAGGAATGGGAGGGAGGAAATAGAATGATTTTATTAGTGTAAAGAAATGCTACAGATTTTTGTATATTAATCTTGTATCCTGCTACCTTGCTGAATTCATTTATTAGTTCTAATAGTTTTGGTGTGGAGACTTTATAAAGTTCTATGTCATAGAGTATCATGTCATCTGCAAGTAGTGACAGTTTTACCTCTTTCCTTCCAATTTGGATCCCTTTTATTTCTTTTTCTTGTCTGATTGTTGTGGTTAGGACTTGCAATTCTATGTTGAATAGAAGTGGTGAGAGTGGGCATTCTTGTCTTGTTCCTGAATTTAGTGAGAAGGCTTTTAGCTTTTCACTGTTGAGTACTATGTTGGCTGTGGATTTGTTGTAAATGGCTTTTATCATGTTGAGATACGTTCCTTGTATACCTATTTTGGTGAGAGGATGATTGTTTTTATAAGGTACTCATACTTCCCATGAAGTGGTATACTAATAATATTTGAAAGTGGACTTGGATTAGCTGTAAACATGTATTGTAAACTCTAAGACAACAACTAAAAGTAAGAAAGGAAGTATATAACTGGTATTCTAAGAAAGGAGAGAAAATGGAATCATGTAAAATGCTCAATTAAAACTGCGAAAGGCAGAAAAAGTGGAAGACAAGAATAAAGAACAAGGGCGACAATTAGAAAACAGTGAAGAACATGGCAGATATTAACCCAACCAGATAAAAAATCACTTTGAAGATTGATGGTCTAAGTGTAACGATTAAAAGACAGAGAATATCAGAATGGATCAAAAAACAAGACCCAGCTATATTGTTGTCTACAAGAAACCCACTTTATTTTATTATTTTGTTGGCCCTGCTGCGCAGCATGTGGGATCTTAGTTCCCTGACTGGGGATGGAACCCGTGCGCCCTGCAGTGGTCGCTCAGAGGACCGCCAGTGAAGTCCCAAGAAGCCCATTTTAGAGATACATATAGATTAAGAGTAAATGGATGAAGAAAAATTTACCATGCTAACACGAATCAAGAGAGAGCAGGAGTAGTTGCATTAATTTCAGACAGAGCAGACAGAATTCAAAGCAAGGGAAGTTATCAGGAATAAAGAAGGGTGTTTCATAATGACAAAGGGGTCAATTATCCAGGAAGAGTAACAATCCTTAATGTGTATGTACCTAATAACAGAGCATCAAAAACTAATAGAGGGCTTCCCTGGTGGCGCAGTGGTTGAGAGTCCGCCTGCTGATGCAGGGGACACGGGTTCGTGCCCCGGTCCGGGAAGATCCCACATGCCGCGGATCCGGAGCCTGTGCTCCGCAACGGGAGAGGCCACAATAGTGAGAGGCCCGCGTACCACACACACAAAAAAAACTAATAGAACTGTGTGATGAATTGGGAGATTGCGAATGACATATATACACTAATATGTATAAAATGGATAACTAATAAGAACCTGCTGTATAAAAAAATAAATTAAATTAAAAAAAACTAATAGAACTGCAAGTGAGCCTAAAACTTAAAGTGTTAATAATAAAAATACCATCAGGAAACTTTCTTATGCATGTCTTTTTAACGAGAGGTCAGAATACCAGAGGAGAGACAGAAAGCAGTGTGTGTCTTCTCTAATGCAATCCAAGCAGTTTCCCGTTACCCCAGTAGTATCACCTTTGCACATGCGTGTACTGGTGTGCTAGTAAGTGGTTGAAAGCTCTGATTTGTAGCCTTTGCCGATTTCCGTGTTATAAACATTCCCCCCATGGCTGATATCAAGCTCCTAAGGTGACATTACTGAACACAAGAGATGGGCAGCAGCTCACTGTTTTATAATATATCCACCACTCCGATACAATAAACATAAATAACCTCAAAGCACAGAGAACAGAAAAACGTAGTGAAATAATTAGGGAGTGATGAATTTATTACCTTTGTTTTTAATATCATTTAATTGTAAATGTATATAATCTAATTTTATAATGGATGTGTTTAACAACCGGCTCATGAAATTCCTGAACATTTAATAAGCAGTTCTCATGGGGCGGGGAAGAGCCGGCTCCAGCACGGTGCCACATGTATGGCCATTTAGCAACTCCATGTCACTTCATAGCCACCATCCCAAATGCCACTAGGGTTGAGTCTGTGGGTTCAGATACAATAACAGATGATCTGTGTGGCCCCTTTTCCCCCCACCCTCAGCCTGTGCTCTCCTTTGCAGTATCTGGAGGTAACATCGGATGAACTTCACTTCTTGGAGGGAAAGAGCATAATATAGTGGAAAGAGCACAGGCTTTGGAGTTAGAAACAGCAGGATTTTTCAGTTCTGCCACTCACTGTGGAGTGACTTTGGGTGAGGTAGTTAACACTCTGAGCCTCAGTCTTTTTTTCTCTAAAATGGGGGTAATAGTGACTACCTCATAGGGTTATTATGGTTTTTGACAGGGATTACTAAGTATACCCCATTCTCCCGTTTAACATAGATTTAGAATTTTTAGCCAGACACATACCTGTCTGGATGAAAGATTACATTTCCCAGCCTCTATTGCTGCTAGATAAATACGTTCTGATTGATGGGATAAAGGTGGAAGTGGTGTGTGCAATATCCAGGCCATACTCCTAAAGGGAAGGAGCATACCTCCCTTTCCCATGTTCTGGCTTCTTGCTGGCTGGAATGCTGATGTGATGGTGGGGGCAGAAGCAGCCATCCAGACCATAGGGGGAGGCCACATGTCAAGAGTGGCAGAGTACTCAGATAGAAGGAGCCTCGGGTCACCTGGCAATTGTGGGGTCACCTTACCAGCCCTGGGCCACCTGTTTAGCCTTTTATGAGTGACAGGAATGGTATTTAAGCCTCTATTATTTTGAGTTCTCTTTAAAACTTTTTTTATTGCCATAAAATATAAATAACATAAAATTTATCATTTTAAGTGTATGACTCAGTGGCATTAAGGACATTCACAGTGTTGTGCAACCATCACGACTGTCGTTTCCATAACTTTTTCATCATCCCAAACAGAAACTCTGAACTCTTAAACAATAACTCCCCATTTCTCTCTCCCTTCACCCCCAGGTAACCTCTCATCTACTTGCCTCATATAAGCAGAATCAGACAACAGCTGGCCTTTTCTGTCTGATTTATTTCACTTAGCATAATGTTCTCAAGGTCCATCCATGTTGTGGCATGTATCAGAATTTTGTTCCTTTTTAAGGCTGAGCAGTATTTCATTGTAGATATATACTATATTTCATTTATCCATTCATCTGTTGATAGACATTTAGATGTTTCCACCTTTTAGCTATAGTGAATAATGCTGCTGTGAACATTGGTGTACAAGTTATTTGAGGTCTTTTTGTGAAAGAAGTAGAACCAATATACCAACTAATACCAGTCTGAAATTAAATACTGCATACAAAATGTCGTCCCAGTGACTGTATGCGTGTCCCCCCACTACTCATTCTTTTTCGAGAGAGTAGGTCAAGGGGTGTGATGAAGCAGTTTGGGGTAAAACCAGTGGTGTGAGAGAGCTGGCTCACAAGAGCCACTGCTTCAGCTCACACAAGCCACTGATTAAGTATTCAGTGAATTTGTGAGCTGGCTGTTAGAATCTTGGTGACCTCAAATCAGCCATGACGTGGGTATTTACACTATGGTAATTGGCAAACAGTACAAATCAGGGCTTTTCGGTTTCTTGGAGAGCTGGCTGTTGAACGAGTAGCACCTCACTGGTGAAAGCCATCCCTTGCTGGAGGTACAATCCTTTACTGCCTACAAGACTTTATTATAACCCCCTCTTAGGTGTAGCAGGTTGTGGTCATGTTAACTCCATTGCTGGAGGGTGTGGATTGTTGTGTATAAAGATTACGAAGCAGACATTTATTTGTGCATGTAAGTACCTATAACCCTTGCTTAAGGTAACAGCAGAGAGGACACTAGCTAGACATGCCAGAAGTTGGGGGCTAAGAAAATGCACGATTCTTCATGCTCTCTTCCCTGCTGGGCCACGCTCGGAGGCTTTGTGTTATGATGGCCGTTCATGAGAGCAGAGCCTCCATCAGCCCCGGGGTCCCTGACGGATAAGAATAGAAGTCCCAGCTGACATGTGGTGGACAGGAAGCACAAGCAAAAAATAACCCTCTGTGGTTTTAAGCCGCCGAGACGTTGGAGTTGTTTCATCTGCATTGTAATCTAGTTTATCCTGACTGATAAACCTCCAAGTGAAGAGGCTGGGTAGGTAGCTGCATAATATAAAAAAAGAGTACTGGGCTCCATGTAGGTGGCACTGAAATCTCTGGGATTAGATGAGGTCACCAAGGGAGTGAGTATAAATAGAAAAGAAAAGAAGTCCAAAGACTGAGCCCTGGGGCTTCCTCAGTGTGTAGATGTTAGAGGGATGAGGGGGACCTGGGGAGGCAGGGGAAGCCAAGAGAATGTGGGATCCTGGAAGGCAAGTGTATCGGGTAAGAAAGAGGGGCAAATCTGTCAGGCTCGACCCAGAGTTGTCCTGGCACCAGCAAGGGCGCGGGTGTTCTGGTGACCTGTGATGGGTGGGGTGAGAGGCTGATTGGCACTAGCTCACAGCAGATGCGCAGGAGGCGAGCTGGAGAAAGGAATTGTTGCAGGAAGGCGGACCCCTTCCGGGGCCTGAGAGTGGGTTCTTATCTAAAGCTCGGAAATGAACTGTCCGAGGAGACACACGTGCTGACACAGCAAGAGACTTTATTGGGAAGGAGCGCCTGGGCGGAGAGCAGCTGGGTTAGGGAATGCAGGAGAAATGCTCTGCCATGTGCCTCGCAGTCTCGGGCTTCACGGTAATGGGCTTGGTTTCCGGGTTGCCTCTGGCCCATCCTCTTGCTTGACCCTGTAGTCTGACTCAGGGCCCTTCCAGGTGGCGCGCGCGTCTCTCAGCCAAGATGGATTCCAGTGCAAAGGGCTCTGGGAGGTTGGTCGTCTCCGCCCTCTTCTGGCCCCTCCCAACTCTTGCTGGTTAGTTTTCCGCTGCAGCGCCATGTTCCTTGTCGGGACCTCCTGTTGTGAGACGCCTCAGGCAAGTGGTTATCCTCGTGCGGGGCCGAGGCGGGCGGGCGGTTTCGTTCCCTCACAGAATTACACGCAGCTTTTCAAGGACGGGTTTGCGAAGGGGAGGAGAAATGGAGTAACACCTGGGAGGGAAGTGGGGCTAGGAGAGGGTCGTTGTTTTTTAAAGAGAAGAAATAAGACCATGTTTGTGTGGCGGTGAAAGGTTGCAGTGGAGAGGGGAGAGTTACTGGTGTGTGAAGCGCTGAGAGGAGATGGGGACTCGGGCCGAAGGTCCCTCTCCAGTACCAGAGGGAGAGGGGACTGAGGCAGAGCGCAGAGGATGGGGCGGGAGAGGGGCTGTGGGCTTCCCTCCAATGGCTTCTGCCTCCTCTGTGCAGTAAAAGGCAGTAGGAGGCAGGGAAGGGCCAGGAGCTGGCGGTTTGAGGGATGGTAGGAACCAGAAAAGGCAGAAAACCCTGGAACAAAGTCAGGACTGAGGTGGGGTCATGACTGGCGCTTTGGGCAGGAGAGAAACTACCCACAGGAGTGCGTACACCTGCTGCCTTTCCTCCGGCCACGGGCAGGACGCTCAAAGGGAGGAATATGCTGGTGTCTTGGCTGCTTTCTGCCTCAGGGGAATAGGGTCTCACAAGGGAAAATATCAAGAGCAAAGAGTAAAGCTAGAACCAGAAATTATTCCTCTTAGGCTGTCTGTAGTCAGATAGAAGTAGCCTGTCGTCTCCCAGTCAGTCCGTCAGTCAGTCAACAAACATTCATCTTACAAACACCTACTAAGCTCCAGGCACTGAGCGGTTGCTGAGGATATTAAAATACTGGCTTTCTTACTAGACTAACTGTTACTTAATGTGGCTGGAGCTCCGTCAGTGAGTACACTCTGAAGAGGGAGTGAGTCTTTCCGCCCAAGGGGAGAGGGCAGAGGATCTCCACTAAGAGCTGCCAACTCTGCTTTCCTGGTTGGACCCTCTCTGTTCCTTGAACACACCTCACGCTGTTCCCTCTGCCCAGGGCTCTCTGCTCTGGCTCTTTGCATGGCTGACGCGTTCTCTCTTACGTCTTATCTCAAAACACTCTACGCCTCTACCTAGAGCACCTTTGGACTCTGCCTGGAAGGCTGCGCCCCCACTCACCTGTGGCTCCCTCCCGTTTGTTCTTTTTTTCCACTTCAGCCTTACGGAGGTCTACTTGACAAATAAAATCGTAAGATATTTAAAGCATACATGCTGATTTGATATACGTATACATTGTGGAATGATTCCCCCAGTGAGTTAATTACCATATCCATCACCTCACATATTTACCTTTTCTGTGTGTGGGAGAACATTTAAGCTCTACTCTTAGTAGATTTCAATTATACTATACAGTGCTATTAACTAGAGTCACCACGTTTTACATCAGATCCTCAGACCTTATTCATCTCATAGCCGAAAATTTATACCCTTTTACTTTCACCAACCTCTCCCTATTTCCCCCACCGCCAGCCACTGGCAACCACCTTTCTACTCTCAGTTTCTATGAGTTCGCCTTTCTTTTTTTTTACATTCCTCATGTAAGTAGTAGCAGGCAGTATTTGCCTTTCTCTGTCTGGCTTAATTGACTTAGCATAATATCTGCTAAATGCATCGTGTTGTTGCAACTGGCAGGATTTCCTTCTTTTTAATAATACTGAATAATAGAATATTCCATTGTATATATGCACTGCATTTTCTTTATCCATTCATCCATCGATGGACATTTTGCTACCTGGTGAGTCTCTCTGGCCATGTCCAGCACATCCCCTCCTGTTCCTTCCTCTGTGGTCCTTCACCACACTCATCCGATCTGACCAAGTTTCTATCTTACTCATTTTTCTGTCCCTCCTACCAGAATGCAAGCACCACAAGGGCAGGTGTTCTGGCCTCTTTTCTTCATCCTGTATCCCCAGGGCCAAATGCCCAGCAGAGAGTACATGCTCAGTAAATCTTTCTTGCTTCAAGGAGTGAAGGAAGGAAAGGTCACCTTGAAGAGACATGCTTCAAGGTCAGAGAGACTCTCCCTCCCCGCTCTGCCCACAGTTCCTCCTGCACCTGCTTGTTTCCCTTATAGCCCTCATCACTCTTCGAAGGTCGTCATTTTTTCTCTCTACCCATGGAGTAGAAGATCCCTGGGGCTAGTTTTTCTGTTGGTCTTGTTCATAGCGTTTTCCTCCAACATCTGGAAAGTAGCACAGAGTAAGACGTGTGCAGTGAACAAGTGAAAGAGTGAATGGGTGCACGTGGCTGCCTCGCACACATAGAGGTAGCAGGGGTCACCCTGGGCACTGGCGTTGGGGTGTGGATGGGAGCGGCCAGCCCTTCCTGCTGGGAGAAGTTATGAGAAGTGTGAAGAAGTTTCAAGTTATGTGTGAGGAAATCGTGTAAATATTTAACACACACAGAAAAATTCAGTAAATGGCGGTCAGCATGTTTATTTTCAATTTTATCTGTCTATCTTACATAGGTGGGGTTTCACAAAGAAACCTCATCATTCCTGGCTGTGGCAAAAGGCAATACAGAGGGTCTCCAGGGAAACTTCGATATTACAGATCATGGGATTTCTTAGGATTTATGGCTAATTAGTAACTGGCCTAAATCTCTTACCAAAAACCTTCAGTGAGGGCTATAGATTTCCCAGTTCTCCACAGGGCTGGAGCCTGGGTAAGTAAGGCTGTGCCTGCAGCTCTGGTGCTTGTGAGAAATCACAGCTGCTGACTGCCTCCACCCTGGGATTCAGAGGAATGAGCCCCCGTTCTGCCAGCTGGATGTGTGTGTGTGGGGGGAATCGTTTCTCCCCACTTCCCAATGCCACCTGCCCCTCCACTTCCAGGAGCGGGACTGGTGGACAGGCCTGAGATCCTGATTTTTTGGTCACATTGGTACCAGGGTCAGAGGCAGCCTCTGAGGCCCCCTCACCCCTCTGGGCAGTCACCACTAGGGGGTCAGGGGGCCCTCAGTGGAGTCGTGTGGTTCCCGAGTCCAACCATAAACGTCACTGTCTGGTCCTGCTGGTGTGAAAGCTTTCCCACATGGTGCTATTCAAGTGCGAATATGTCTCTGCGGCTGTAGGGAGAAGGTTTCTGTGGAGAAAAATATGATTTAGGAGGCACACGTGTGGGCCTGGGCACTGGTAGCTTGAGGGTAACCCACCCAACAAGGGAGAAGTAGGATCTCGTCAGGATGGAGGATAGTGAACTCCTGAAGGCGCCTGGCCCGGGAGCCATACTGGGGTTCTCTGAGTCAGGAGAGGCGGGGAGGATAGGGGTGGCTTTACACTGGGAACTGGACTGGAGGCTGTGAGGACACGGTGTGTCACAGATGCAGCGGTGGGAGTCGGGGAGGTGGGGACGAGAGTTAGGGCCCCTCGGAACCTCCCGCCTGATGCCGTGACTGTGCCCCTCGGTCAGCCACTGTCTGTTTGTACCCTGTCTCCTCTCCCCCTTCTCTCTCACCTCAACTTAACTCCAACCCCCAGCCTCATCTGGCTTAGGAAGGGCAGAGAAAGGGGTGCAGCCCTGGATTAGCAAAAACCATTCAACCCTAGGAGACCATGATGGACAAGGGACACAGACAAATGTCCCAGGGTGGAAGGGGGGGGCCAGAAGGAGGACCCTTGGGTCACATTAGGCCCATGTTCACTGAACTGAAGTTTTCAGACTCCAACTCTGATGTTTTTGAGGCAGCTTCTGCCAGGGAGCCCTCCTGTAAGTCAGAAATTTGAGGCTGGATGTAGTCACCAAATTAGGCGTGTCACCCCCAAAAGGGACATCTGGTGTGTTTAATCCCTGAGCAGTCACATCCTTGAGTTACTCCCTCGTGGGAAGATTGGTGTCTAAAACCTACAGAGGAGGGGACAGGAACTCATATTTATTGAGGAGCTGTGATGTGATTTATTTAAAATAGCAGATAACATGCGAAATGCTTTCACATTTTCTCCTTTAACCCCACACCATCCCTTCTGGTAGGTATTATTATATCTGTTAGGAAACAGAGGCTCAGATGTTGAATAACTGACTGAGATCAGGGGTCCAAACCAAGATGGACAGCTAACCCGGGTTCTTTGCTACCCAAGGCTCACCAGCTCCTGTGGCTGCTGGGAGCACACACATAACACAGTAGAGGAAGCAGGTCTGGGGGATTTGTGAGAAAATCAGCTCAGGGGTGATGATATGGTGCCTCCCCTAAATTAGAAGGGGTCATAGGGGCAGGAGGACTGCTCAGCCGTGGAGGAATATAAGCCCCAAATTTCCATACTCTTCAGGTTTTCAGTACGTGGTACACGGGCCTCTCACTGTTGTGGCCTCTCCCGTTGCGGAGCACAGGCTCTGGACGCGCAGGCTCGGCGGCCATGGCTCACGGGCCCAGCCGCTCCGCGGCATGTGGGATCTTCCCAGACCGGAGCACGAATCCGTGTCCCCTGCATCGGCAGGTGAACTCTCAACCACTGCGCCGCCAGGGAAGCCCCAGAAATCTGGATTTTGAATGCAGTTCTCCACTTTTAATTTTTATTATTATTATTATTTTTTAAAAAAATCTTTATTGGAGTATAATTGCTTTACAATGTTGTGTTAATTTCTGCTGTACAACAAAGTGAGTCAGCTATATGCATACATATATCCCCATATCCCCTCCTTCTTGTGTCTCCCTCCCACCCCTCTAGGTGGTCACAAAGCACCGAGCTGATCTCCCTGTGCTATGTGACGCTTCCCACTAGCTATCTATTTTACATTTGGTAGTGTATATATGTCCATGCCACTCTCTCACTTCATCCCAGCTTACCCTTCCCCCTCCCTGAGTCCTCAAGTCCATTCTCTACGTCTGCATCTTTATTCCTGTCCTGCCCCTAGGTTCCACTTTTTAAATACCATTGCTTCAAACACTGTGCTGGTCAAACAAGACACATTTGTGGGTCAGCTCCTAGCTGTGAATTGGGGGTTCCCAGGCATACTGGTCAGGAGTGAGTTCAGCTGTGTGTAATAGATACCTGCCTGGGTAGCATAAGCATGCAGGAATTGACTTTCTCTCTACACTGTTCCTTCCTCCTCAGGAGGAAGTACTGGGATGATGTGGCAGCTCCACAGTGCTGCTGCCAGAGACCCAGGCTTGCTTCATCTTTCTGCCCCACTCTTTTGCGTCTGTGACTTTTATCCTTATGTTCACAGGATGCAGCATTTCCGGGCATCACTGCTTGTTTCTGCTAGGAGGAAGGGCAAAATGAGAAAGCATGAGCTACCCGGGTCTGTCCCCTTAGGGAAATGATAGCTTTCCTGGAAATTCCACCTGGTACACTTTACCTTACATCCTATTGGCTAGAATTGGTCTCCTGACCATCTCTAGCTGCAAGGGAGTCTGGAAAAAGGAGTGTTTTTAAATAGAAACCATTGCTAATCAGGACAAAACTAGGATTTCATTAATAACTAACAAAGGGAAAATGAGTATCATATAATTGTGTCTTTCTCACTGTGCTAATTTTCTGAGTGACGTTGACTGGTTGACTCCTGCTGGTAACAACAAAGGAGGTGCCGTAGCTCTGTTGGTAGCAATTTTACACTGTTCCTTCCTTCTCTGGGTCTCCAACATTTGGGCAATATAACCTGTGTTGGTGTTTTTATTGCCCAAATCCTCCTCCCAATAGAGACACCTCTGGAGCCAGCCAGATCCCTGGTAAAATTCATCCACATGGCAAATTCTGTCCCTTCAAGTTGCCTGCTTTTATCTTTTAATATAATCTGACATCAGTTTTTGCCCTTCTTTTTTTTTTTTCTCATTCTTAAAATTAAAAAAAAAATTTTTGGCCATGCCATAGGTCATGTGGGATCTTATTTCCCTGACCAGGGATCGAACCTGGATCCTTGGCAGTGAGGGCACAGAGTCCTAACCATTGGATCTCCAGGGAATGCCCTCCCATTTGTTGATAGACATTTTTCCTAAGGATATCTCCCTGTTATTACATATTTAGTTATAATTTATCTACATTCTTTAGGAAATACAACATCAACTGCCATTGAATTTAGTTATCTAAACTACAGATTACAGGGTGTATCAGTCAGGACAGGCTTGGTTAAGCCACAGTAACAAAGAACCCCAAAAACCCAGTGACTTAAAATGGAGTATTACTCAGCCATAAAAAGAAACAAAATTGAGTTATTTGTAGTGAGGTGGATGGACCTAGAGTCCGTCATACAGAATGAAGTAAGTCAGAAAAACAAATACCATATGCTAACACACATATATGGAATCTAAAAAAAAAAAAGGTTCTGATGAACCTAGGGGCAGGACAAGAATAAAGATGCAGAGGTAGAGAATGGGCTTGAGGACATGGGGAGGGGGAAGGGTAAGCTGGGACCAAGTGAGAGAGTAGCATTGACATATATACACTACCAAACGTAAGGTAGATAGCTAGTGGGAAGCAGCCGCATAGCACAGGGAGATCAGCTCGGTGCCTTGTGACCACCTAGAGGGGTGGGATAGGGAGGGTGCGAGAGAGGTGCAAGAGGGAGGGGATATGGGGATATATGTATATGTATAGCTGATTCACTTTGTTATAAAGCAGAAACTAACACACCATTGTAAAGCAATTACACTCCAATAAAGATGTTAAAAAAAAAGATTAATTTCTTACTCACATGTCCACTGTGGGTCATTACAGATATGGGAAGACTCTGCTCATAGTGGTCATTCAGGAATCAAAGTCTAAAGGAAGCACCGCCATCTTGAACATCGCTAGTCATCACACCAGGGGAAAAGAGGGCTCTGGAGGACTTGCATTGGCAATTAAATGTCACTTTCCCTTGCAACTTATTGGCTAGAATTGCTCACGTGTCCTCAAACAACCAGAGGGGCCCAGGAGTGCAGTCCCATCATGTTCACGGAGGGATGAGAACAAGAAGTATTTGGGAAGCAAACAAAGTACTCAACGTGTGTAAGCAAGGCCAGATCAGGGGTCTGTCTGGTTAAAGTTTGTTCTTGATGCAAACCTCCACCAGTGAAACATATCTGTGATGGTAACTGCTCTTGAAGGAGGCCCCGTCCCTCTGAAAGGTGCTTGCTTCTGAGTCAGCCGGAGGAAAGAGGAACCTAGAATATGGCTTTAGCTTTGCACAGTAGAATTTCCCCCCAAGTAAAATAAAGAATGTTCTAAACTCTTCTCTTTACTTCAGCCAATCTCTGAGGTCCCCTTCCCTCACATAATCCCTACATCATCTTCCTCAGGAGCCACCTTCAAAGCCTTTCCACGAAAGTTCTCTGGCTGTTTGTGGAGAGTGCGGTGGGGGAGGGGTGTGGCTGGGGGAGAGTTGGAGGGCAGGGCCAGGGTTAAGTGAGCGCCGTTCCTCAAATTCGTGGATCCAGCATTTCTAAGGAAGACTGGGTCGGTGGATTTTCAGGTCCATGGTGACAGTCACCGGACACATTCCTTTCTTTTCCACATAAGGTTATAATAACAAGGGTGCTATTTTGTTTTCCCTATTCTGGGATAATTGCCCCAAAATGGTGAGACAGGGAAAAAGCTGTGTCTGCTCTGGCCTTTGCTTCAGCACCGCTTTGGTGCAAGAAGGTATGAACAGCAAGTCCCTCGTGGGTATCGTTTTCCTTCTGTTGGTGAGTGGGAGGAACTGTAGAAGATGTTAACTCACACACATCACAGACGCACACTCTACTCCCATAAAGATGTTAAAAATAAGTAAATAATTAAGTTTTAAAAACGATGCACACGTTCCTTTGGCTGCAGGAGAGGGAGCAACGGAATCTAGCACAGAACTTTAGGCTGATGAATTAACTTACCCTCTTTGCAAGAGAGGTTTGAAAGAAAAAAAAAATCACTAGGCTAAGGAAAGCCTCCCTAGCTTCCAAAACTCTAGCAACTTTCTCTACCATAATTTTGCCGGGCATGTTTTCAGAGGAGGACACACCAGCATCTGTCTGTCTGCAGGACTCCCGGAGCGGTGTTAAAGCTCCAGGTGGCCTGTGGATGGGGACTCTCACAGCCAGCATTGGCGAGAGTTCTAGGCATTGGCAAGGGTTGTAGTTTAGGTCTTCCGTCTGTATGGGGGTTTGCTGTTATATTGTTGTCATTGTTTCTGCTAGGGTGGTGCTCTGTTTGAGGCAGTTTATGCAGTGAATAGTTGAACCTGAATTTGAACTCAGGCTCTGGCACTTACAGCCAAGGGATGTCCCAGGTCTGGTTCTTCAAAAGCAGAGCCTTTGCATGCAGTGTGTCACTGGGAAATGCTCCCAGGAAAACCCAGGAGAGGCCAGGGAAGTGGGACCCGGCAGGGAAGGAGCTGGGCAGGGGTGCAATGTGCGGCATCAAACAACATCCCACGGAGGGAAGGCTCCCAGCTGGCTCTGTTCCCCTGGGAGCTCTGGGGTCCGTGTCCCATTAGCGGTGGGGACCTAGTTACTTATCCATTTCCCCAGGTCACAGTTTACCAGCCTGCCTCCAAATCCCCAACATCAAACACCGTGATAAACCACCTGGTACTATGTGAGAATTTCCCTGGGACTTACATGCCCAGGAGTGGGATTGCTGGGTGTTGCAGACAATGGAGTCTGCATTTTGCTAAATGCTGCCTGCAAGCTGTCCAGAGAGGTGATTGCGGCTTTCCCCTCGCAGCAGTGCAGGGTTCCCACCTCCCCACATTTCTAACTTAGCCTCTCTGCTGGGTGTGAGAGGACCTCTTGTTTGAATTTGAATTCCTCTGATCACTGCTGACCTGGAACCGCTCTTCACATACTTGTTGGCTTTTTGGTCTCCCCTCCTGTGTATTGCTTGATTACCACTTTGTTTCCTCTTAAAATTGGTGGTGGTGTTATAGTTGTTGATTTGTAACCGACTGTATATTTGAGAGTCTGGATAGATATCTTTGGATTTTCGACACTGCAAATACCTCAGTTTGTCATTAGTGTGGAAATTTTCTCCCAGGTCCTTTTAACCAACCAGACATGCAGTTGTTTAAATATAGTCAAAAGCATTAACTGAGCACATACAATGTGGCGACACTCTGTGAGGTACTTGTCTTAGTTTCTCTCTCCCTGGAGCGGACCCTGAGACAAAGACATGGGTGGGAGTAGTTTATTTGGGCCATGAAGACAATGCTTATAGGGTGTGATCCGGGTAAGGGGAGGCAGCCAATAAACGGTGTATTATCCAGCAAGTTACCACTCTACGTGAGGGTGACTTAATTCTGCTGGAGACTTGTGGGACTCAGAGCCATCCTACCAGAGAGGTAAGGGAGCCGGGATGTTTATACACCAGTTGCCGTCAGTCGTTGGCTGGGGGGGCAGGGAGGGTGTCAAATCCCCAGCACTTCAAGCTTGCTCCTGAGGCAGCAAAATGAGCTCTAGGCAAGAGGAAGGTTTCCCACAAAGCAGTGCAGGGACTTGCAGTCTCCCACCACCCGCCAGGTGTGCTCTGAAATGGTGAGGAGATATGGACAGGGCACCAGCGGGGGCCTGCTACCCTGCTGTATGTACATCATCCCTAACCCAAACATCAAACAAAGCAAAAACAGAAACACTCATAGGTAGGCATGATTGTACCCACTTTTTAGGCTGGGACAAAGGGTGAAATAAATGGAGTGAAGTTAGTGGCAGAATAGTGATTGAATTGCCTGGAGGAGTTTATACAAGGCAGGTTCTACGCCTGAGGTGAGGCTCAGAGATCTACATTTTTAACGAGGGTCTGATGTAGGTGTTTGTATTCGTTATCTATTTCTGTAAAACAAATTACCTCAATACTTAGCTTAAAACCACAAAACATTATCTCCCACAGTTTCTGAGAATTAGAAATCCAGGGTGGCCTGGCTGGGTGGCTCTGGGTCTCTCAAAATATTGCTGTCTGCAGGGGACACCGGTTCGTGCCCCGGTCCGGGAAGATCCCACATGCCGCGGAGCGGCTGGGCCCGTGAGCCATGGCCGCTGAGCCTGCGCGTCCAGAGTCTGTGCTCCGCAATGGGAGAGGCCACAACAGTGAGAGGCCCGCTTACCACAAAAAAAAAAAAATTAAAAAAAATTGCTGTCAACATGTGATTCACTGTCAAGTTTGCTCATGTGTTCCTCATGGGCTGTTGGTGACAGAAATGTTCAGTGTCTTGATTGGTGGCAAGTACACCTACATGAGTGATAAAAAGTGTGTAGAACACCAGAATTCCCTGGTGGTCCAGTGGTTAGGATTCAGTGCTTTCACTGCCATGGCCCCAGGTTCAGTCCCTGGTTGGGGAACTAAGATCCTGCAAGTCACACGGTGTGGACAAAAATTTAAAAAGTGTTGGGACTTCCCTGGTGGCATGGTGGTTAAGAATCCGCGTGCCAGTGCAGGGGACACAGGTTCGAGCCCTGGTCTGGGAAGATTCCACATGCCGTGGAGCAACTAAGCCTGTGCGCCACAACTACTGAGCCTGTGCTGTAGAGCCCGCGAGCCACAACGACTGAGCCTGTGTGCCACAACTACTGAAGCCCCCGCGCCTAGAGCCCATGCACTGCAACAAGAGAAGCCCCTGCTCGCCACAACTAGAGAAAGCCTGCGCACAGCAACGAAGACCCAATGCAGCCAAAAATAAATAAATAAATTTATAAAAATAAAATAAAATAAAAATTACAAAAAGTGTGTAGAACTCAACTTACAAATGAGTACAAATAAAACTGGAGAAGCCTGAACCAGGTGCACAGTGGATTATATCAATGCCAATATCTTGGTTATGATATTGTACTGTAGTTTTGCAAGATGTTCTCACCAAGGGAACCTGGGTAAAAGGCACCCCAGGTCTCTCTGTATAATTTCTTACAACTGCATGTGGATGTACAATGATCTCAAAAAGTTAACAAAAAAACAAGACTCTGGCAAGAATATCCGTAGCAGCTTTATTCATAGTCACCTTCAACCTCAAAGCCCATAAAACCAAAGAAAGTGTAACCAGATTGTGGTATATTGACACAGTGGCACAGTATAATACAATGAAAATGAACGAAGTACAATTATACACAACGTGAATGAATGGCACGTGGTGTGGAGTGAAAGAAGACAGCACACCCAATGTGAGGCTGTTTATATAAATACAAAACCTGGCAAAACCCAGTCTACGTTATGAGACGTCAGGACAGTGTTACCATCCTGGTGGTGTACTAACATCAGGGATGCGGGAAGGGGCTTCTGGGGCCCTGGCAATGTTTCCTCAGTTGTCTGGTGTTTCCTGTTTGGGGAAATTCATCGAGTCATACATTTATGATATGTGTGCTTTTCTGTAAGGGCGCATCAATAAAAGTTTTTAAAATATTTAACGTATGGACTTGGGAGGGCATTATGCTAAGTGAACTAAGTCAGACAGAGAAAGAAATACTGTATGATACCAATTATATGTGGAATCTAAAAAATACAACAAACGAGTGAATATAACAAAAAGGAAACAGACTCACAGATATAGAGAACAAACTAGTAGTTACCTATGGAGAGAGGGAAGGGGGGTGTAGGGGATTAAGAGGTACAAACTATTATGTATAAAATAAATAAGCTACAAGAATATATTGTACAACACAGGCAATATAGCCAATATTTTATAATAACTATAAATAGAGTATAACCTTTAAAAATTGTGAATCACTATGTTGTATGCCTGTAACTTATATAATATTGTACATCAACTATATCTCTAAAAGAAAAAATATTTAACATACAATATATTAATACCTAGCATTAATTGAGTGCTAGCTCCATGCCAAGCCCTTTCCTAGCCACTTTACGTGCATTTTGTCATTTCAGTTTTTGAGGAAGTTTCTATTATTATGCCCATTGTACAGATAAGAAAACTGAGGTTAACCGCCTCCCAGCTGCCCTGTGAGGCACCTGGAAATCCCCGATGCTCGAAATCACCTTGGGTTCATAGACAAGGCCAAGCCATTAGCAACATCATTGAAAATGGTCCTGTTCACTCAGCAACACATGATTGCCCTGGTAACACTAGACATGGCTGTTTGCCCAAAAGGAGGGGGACCCCTACAAAGAACAGTTGTGAAATCCAAGCACTTTATCTTTTACTGAAAGCCAGGGTAGGCCCAGGATGGGGGATGAACTGCTAATTGATAAACACTGTAATTAAGTAGAGAGGCTTCAGTTCAAACGACCAGGATTGTAGTTGACAATGGAAGTGTGAAAATGACCATGATTAATGAACTAGCTAATAGTGTTGTCCTGTTAATGACATTCTTTCATGTTTTAGCTAGGAGCACATGTGGTGACTGCAGATCAGCCAGTGGGCAAACCAATGTAACTTTCTTTAATTATTTCTGGTTTCTACCCTGGAGTCCCATCCAGGTGGTGAAAAAATTTTAGTCAATTCAGGGCTTTTTCTCTTCCCCCTTGCCCCCAGGGAGAGTGCTGGGGTGACGGTGTCCAGGCCTTGATGGCGGTAAGGGTGGCATCTGGTTCTGATTGTCATGTGTCCACTCCGGCATCCCTGGATGACAAGCTCCAGATGTGACAATGCATGTTGACATTCTGCCACACTGACAGCTGCCATGGCATCCTTGTCCCTCCACGGCCAGCAGTCCTGTCTCCTGATCTACTGCTGTGTTCTCCTTGTTTTGGCCACAGGCTTTGCCACTGGTTCCTCTTGTCACTTCCTTCAGTAGCTTCTCAGAGGGATAATTGGCTATACTGACTATAGTGGATGCTGTTGGCGCAGATGCTGAAAACTTGGCCTCTGTGCGCTGGTGCCAAATCAAACCTCAAAGACGGAGTTTTGGGTGAAGTAGAAAAGAGTGGCTTTGTTGCTTTGCCAGGCAAAGGGGCGCACAGAGGGCTTCTGCCTCAAAAACGGTGTGTCCCAACCCGGGAGGATTTGGTGAAGAGTTTTATAACAATGGTTCGAGGGTGGGGTTGCTGATAAGGATCAGGGTGTGTGCAGGGCCTGTACTCCTTTAATCTGGCTTCAGGTAGCCTCTTTACGAGCTTCTCTGGTTCCTTTCATCTGGCATCAGGTGGTCTTCTCTGCAATGAAGAATGCTGACATCTTCCATTTGTGGGGGTTTTAGTTCTGTAAAGAGCTCAAAGATATTGTTATGTGTATCCCTCGAGGTGGAACCAAGACCCTACCCCAAGCCGGCACTATTGTTTCTTAGCTGCTCCGTCTTTGTCTCTGCATCGCCCGCCCTTCCCTGATTAGCAACTGTTCAAATCTGCCCTTTGGAACTCAGGGAAGGTCATGGAGGCTGGAGGCTGTTCCCTACAAACAAGAAACAGGGGACACAGAAAGACTTCCATGCCCAGGAGCCCCACAGTACCCTGCTCGGTTTCAGTGTCCCATCCAGAACACTTTCTCTGGGCCAGTGCATTCATCCCCCAGGTGCTTGAGCACTGGAAGCTAAGAATTCACAGCTGCCCTCCTCCAGAATTGTCCCCGGCTGATGGGAAACACCTCACCTGGGGAGGGGACAGTTAGGTCTTCCTCCTCAGGGCAGCCCACAGCCATGACTGATGGATGAGTGTACCAACCCTTCCCCTTGCTTGAAGGTGGTGTGATGGCCTTTTTCCTGAAACCAAATGCACTGTATTTTTTCCAACACCGATTCTACAATTCTCCAACACCAGCTGGGTGTCCAACAATTCATTCAATTCTGACGCTGACTCCCCAGAGCCAGACTCCAGGCTTAAGGGTTCAGTTCCACAAGACTGCCCTTACTTCAGACGCCCACTTCAAATGGGGTGTCCAGGCCACTCACACTTCTGCCTGGCCTACTACAAATGTAGAGGATGCCATGACCCCCCTCAGGTTGACAGTTCGCTAGAATGAGGCACAGGAGAGTGCTCTACTTACTCTTACTGGTTTATTATAAAGGCTGCAACTCAGGAATAGCCAAATGGAAAAGATGAGCAGGGCAAGGAATGGGGGAGAAGGAGGTTCAGGGGCTCCAGACCCTCTCTGGGCCAGCACGCTCTCAGGACCTCACCGTGTTCGCCCCCCTGGAAGCTCTCCACCACATCCTTTAGGGGTTTTTGTGGAAGTCTCATTACATGGGCACGAGGGATTCAATCATTGGTCATTGGCGATTGAACTTTTTTTTTTTTTGGCTGCGTCGCGCACCTTGCAGGATCTTAGTTTTCCAATCAGGGATCGAATCCGGGCCCTCGCAGTGAAAGCGTGGAATTCCCTGGTGATTGAACTTAATCTCCAGCTCTTTTCTCCTTCCTGGAGGTTAGGGGGTGGGGCTGAAAGCTCCAGCCCTCTAATCACGGCTGGTCTTTCTGGCCACCAACCCCCATCCTGGAGCTCTCTAGGGTCCCCTAGTCACCAGTTATTCATTAGCATCCCCAAGAAGCTCTAACCACTCCCTTGCCTCTCAAATCCCTACAGCTCCCAAATAATTTCTATTAGTTAGGATGTCTTGAGCTACAAGTAAGAAAACCTAACACAAACCAGCTTAAATAATTTCGGGATCACACATCTAGAAGCCCAGGGGATGGGTGGGCTTTAGAGGTTAACTTAGTCTGAGTCCCAGCTCTGATTCCTGGGGTTCTTTCTGCTTCACCCTCTTCCAGGTATTGGCATCATCTTCTGTTTAAGAAGAGGTAATGCCCAGAATGCTCCAGGCAGCCCATCTACAGCTCACATTCGAGGGAAGAGAGTAATACAGAACTGATTCAGGAAACCTTTTCAGCAGAGTAAGGAAAACTTCCCCCAAATCTGCTGACAAACCTTGCGTTGAATCTCAGTGGCCTGAATTTGGCCATGTGCCCATTTCTGAACCCATCTAGCCCAACCCTGGAGCTGGGGATGGGGTCTGCCTCCCTAGGGAGAATACACGAAGAGCACATCAGGGTGCTTCTAGAAGTGGGCTCGGGGAAGCTTCATGCAGGGTGGACAGACAATAATGTTCACACACGATATTGTTGTCCAGTTGGCTGGGGTGGGCACAGGGCTCAGGAGGCTTTCCTAGGAACTCCTCAGGTTCAGTATCAGCAACTTTATGTTGCTCAACCAAACACAGATGCTCTGTGAAAGGTCACACGACTTTACGTTCTAACCAGATGGCTCAAGGGTTCTTACTTTTTGACATCTTCACCAGCACCTGGTGTTACCTCCCGTTCTAATCTCATTATTGCTTTAATCTGCACTGTTTTGAATTCCAGACAGAATGCTCATTTTATCATCGATAGTCAGCCAGTTCATTTCTTCTCCAATGAATTACCTATTTATAGACTTTGCAAATTTTCCTGGTGTATGTTTTGCCCATTCCCTCCATATTCTAGATCAGGGTCAACAGACTTTTTCTGTAAGGGGCTAGATATTAAATATGTCAGGCTTTGTAGGCTGCACGGTCTGTCACAACTTCTCAACTCTGCTGATATAGCACAGAGCAGCTACAGACAATTCATAACTGGACAGGCATAGCTGTGTTTCAGTAACACCTTATTTACAAAAACAGGCAACCTGCTGGACTTGGCCCTGTGGGTTGTAATTTGCCAACTCTTATTCTACATAAATATGAATCCCTTCATTTTATTTTACTTTTTAAAATTGAAGTATACTTGACCTACAACATTGTTAGTTTTATGTGTACAGAATAGTGGTTTGACATTTATATACACTATGAATTGATTGCCACAATAAGTCTAGAAACCATCCGCCACCATACGAAGTTATTACGATATTATCAACTATATTCATGTAACTATGTTACATCCCCATCTTATTTATTTTATAACTGGACGTTTGTACCTCTTTATTTTTTATTTAAGTATAGTGGTCTTTACAACTTTGTGTTAGTTTCTGTACAGCAAAGTGATTTCGGTTATACATATATACATATTCTTTTTCATATTCTTTTCCATTATGGCTTATTACAGGATATTGACTATAGTTCCCTGTGCTCTACAGCAGGACCTTGTTGTTTATCTATTTTATATATAGTAGTTTGTATCCATTAATCCCAAACTCCTAATTTATCCCTTCCACACCCCCTTTCCCCTTTGGTAACCATGAGTTTGTTTTCTATGTCTGTGAGTCTGTTTCTGTTTCATAAATAAGTTCATTTGTGTCATATTTTAGATTCCACATATAAGTGATATCATATGATATTTGTCTTTCTCTGACTTAACTTCACTTGGTATGATAATCTCTAGGTACATCCATGTTGCTGCAAATGGCATTATTTCATTCTTTTTTATGGCTGAATAGTACTCCATAGTGTATATATACCATATCTTCTTTAGCCATTCATCTGTTGATGGACATTTCGGTTGCTTCCATGTCCTGGCTATTGTAAATAGTGCTGCAATGAAAATTGGGGTGCATGTATCTTTTCAAATTATGGTTTTCTCAGGGTATATGCCCAGCAGTGGGATTGCAGGATCATATGGTAGCTCTATTTTTAGTTTTTTAAGGAACCTCCATGCTGTTCTCCATAGTGGCTGTACCAATTTACATTCCCACTAACAGTGTAGGAGGGTTCCCTTTTCTCCGCACCCTCTCCAGCATTTGTTATTTGTAGACTTTTTGATGATGGCCATTCTGACTGGTGTGAATTGGTAACTCATTGTAGTTTTGATTGGCATTTCTCTAATAATTAGCAGTGTTGAGCATCTTTTCATGTTCCTATTTGCCATCTGTGTGTTTTCTTTGGAGAAATGTCTATTTAGGTCTTCTGCCCATTTTTTGATTGGGTTGTTTGCTTTGATGATATTAAGCCACATGAGCTGTTTGTAAATTTTGGAGACTAATCCCTTGACAGTCACATCATTTGCAAATATTTTCTCCCAGTCCATAGGTTGTGTTTTCATTTTGTTTATGGTCTCCCTTGCTGTGCAAAACCTTATAAATTTGACTAGATCCCATTTGTTTCTTTTTGCTTTTATGTCTATTGCCTTGGGAGACTGACCTAAGAAAACACTGGTATCATTTATGTCCGAGAATGTTTCGCCTCTGTTCTCTTCTAGGAGTTTTATGGTGTCATGTCTTATATTTAAGTCTTTAAGCCATTTTGGATGTTTGTACTTCTTCATCTCCTTCACCTGTTTCACCCAACTCCCACGTCCATCCCCTCTGGCAACCAGCAGTTTGTTCTCTGTATCTGTGAGTCCGCTTCTGTTTTGTTTCGTTTGTTCACTTGTTTTGTTTTCAAGATTCCGCATATAAAACATGCAGTATTTGTCTTTTTCTGTCTGACGTATTTGCTTAGCATAATACCTTCTAGGTCTATCTGAGTTTTGCAAATGGCAAGATTTCATTCTTTTTTATGGTCGAGTAATATTCCGTTGTATATATATACTACATCTTCTTTATCCATTCATCTATCGAGGGACACTTAGGTTGCTTCCATGTCTTGGCTACTGCAAATAATACTGCAGTGAGCATAGGGGTGCATATATGTTTTTGAATTAGCGTTTTCATTTTCTTTGGATAAATACCCAGAAGTGTAATTGCTGGATTATATGGTAGTTCTGCTTTAATTTTTTTTAGGAACCTCCATACTGTTTTCCACACTGGCTGCACCAACTTACATTCCTACCAACAGTGCACAAGGATCCCGTTTTCTCCACACCCTCACCAACACTTGTTAGTGTCTTTTTGAGAATATCCATTGTAACAGGTGTAAGGGAATATCTCATTGTGGTTCTGATTTGCATTTCCCTGATTAATCCCTTCATTTTAGACAAAGCAAAATCTTCTCCAAGTCTTCACCCAGCTGTTAGCTCTGTCTAAAGTTTCTTTTTTTTTTTTGAACAAAATCCTTACTTTTGATGTAGTCAAATGCATCCAATTTTCATCTGAAGGTTGTGCTTTTTAGATTATGTTAGGAGATCTGTCCTTCTCATTCCAACAACACAAAGATATTCTGCTCCTTTCTTTCCTAATAACTCCTTATTTCTGTAAGCTTTCACACCGAGTGAAGCCTTGGACCTGTCAGGTGTTTCCTTTTGTGTGTGATGTGGGATGCAGCTTTGTCTTTCTCCCTGTGGGTGAGCTACTGACCTCACACCAGCAACCAAATCATCCATCCTTTCCCCACTGATCTGTAGCAGATGTAACCTTTACTTGGAAAGAAGACAGGAGAAGCTGAAAGGCTTACCTCTCCAACCAAATGCTGGTCCTTCTTGGCATGAGCTGTTCCCTCTTTGCATGAAGGGCCCTTCCTCATGCTTTAGGCCTTACCTCAAATATGCCTCGCAGATGCCTTACCTGAATACCATCTCATCTGCTCTGCTATTTAACCCAACTGGAAATTACTGCTTGCACTTGCTTACGTACTTACTGTTGTCTCGCCCTCTTACAATGTGAGTTCCAGGCAGGCGGAGACAGGAACCACATCATTCACCAGTCACTGCCTCCCCCGTGCCTGACACATAACAGGCCCGAATTAGAGTTCTCAGCAACAGAACAAATGAGCAAGTGCAATTGATTTTTCAGAGGCAATGGGTCATTAGATTGCGCCAGCGTTGTCCAATAAATTCTCTTACCCCCTTTGACAATGTACAGAATTAGAATTAAGGTTTGTCCTTCAACCCCACTCTACTCCACACCTTTATCACTTGATCAAACATCCCAGGAGCTGGAGTGTGCTTATCACACCTGCGTTTATTCACAGTTCGATGAGAGCCCTCGTTAACTCCCTTAAAATGTCTGATTGAATTTCATGTGGACGCGAATGCCACAGATTAAATATATGTTGTGTGAAGAAGCTTCCCGTTTTAACACAGCCTGTGCACTGCCAGAAAAGCATTCTGCATGTTAATTAAGATAGCTGGGGAATTTTTAAAAGACTTCTTTTTCTCTAACTTTCTAATGCATTCAGAGAACGGGAACTAAGGCAACTATTTGCAAAGCTGTAAAAAAATCAGTGTCAAGTCAGATGGCTTGCAGGGTCCCAGTGAGGTTCAGTGACAGGCCAGGGCCCTGTCTCTGCATGTCAGAGGCAGGTGGATTCTGAGATGTCGGCTGCAAAGGAGCTGAGGGAGGCTGCAGGGAGGAGGTCCCGACTTCTGGCTTCGGTAGGAACAGTGCCCTTTTGGCTAAGACAGGAATTTCACCCCGGGAACAGTTAAGCAAGAGGGACGCAGGGTGGGAAGTGAGCAAATCCGAGAATCACAGTGGACGAGATGAATTGGGATACTGAGAAAATGGAAAAATCTCACCTTCCACCCAATTAGAATGTCAGCACAGCCAGGACAGTGTGGCAAGACCAACGGGGCTGTGCCAGTGCCTGCTTTGGCTGCCGTAGAATAAAAGCACGTTGGTCTCCCTAATGGGCCCAGATTCAGAGGTCGCGTGGTAACGTGAGAAAAGCAGGCGCTTGGAAGCTCTTCAGACCTGGGTTAAAATCCTGGCTCAGCCCCTTGCTTAGACAAGTCACTAACTGGTCCTCAGTATCTCCATCTGTGAAATGAGCACGGGGTCACTGCTGGATCCAGGGAGCACAGGTGCAGCTGGCACCTGGCCAGCCTGCAGCAAATGACCCTCACTGCTGTTAGGTAAGAACTCGTACTCACTTCTTGTTGGCAGGGACCCAGTGCACTGCTGAGTGTTTGATCCCCCCGCCCCCCGCCCTTTCACCTCCCTGCCCCTCCACTCACCATTAAAACACAGCCGGCCCTTTAGAGGCAGAAAAGATGTCAGGATGATGTGGGGAGTAGTTCTAACCGTTTGCGCAATCCCAGTAAACTCTGGTGAGGGGAAGACACCCTCACACGAATAGTTCCAGAATACTGCTGTTTATTTGGGAACCCCTGACCCGTAGCCTAGGAGTCAGGCATTATCAAAATAGTGTTCCAGGTGGGGTGATACTGAAAGCAACAAGCAGATGTCTGCACAAACCACTGGCAAGGGCTTCCCTGGTGGCGCAGTGGTTGAGAGTCCACCTGCCGATGCAGGGGACACGGGTTCGTGCCCCGGTCCGGGAAGATCCCACGTGCCGCAGAGCGGCTGGGCCCGTGAGCCATGGCCGCTGAGTCTGTGCGTCCGGAGCCTGAGCTCCGCAACGGGAGAGGCCACAACAGTGAGAGGCCTGCATACCGCAAAAAAAAAAAAAAAAAAAACACTGGCAAGTTTCTCCTCCCTGACACCTTGTCCTTGGCCCTGTGTATTGCCATGCCTTTCCCAGTTGTGGCCAGCAGGGGGCGGCACCTCTCTCGTGTCCATTTCCACACTCCTCCCAGTCTCTGCCTCCCGCCTCCCAGCCCTCCTGAGACAGGGCCCTGGCTGCTTCCTTCTGTGGTTGGTAGACTGCAGGGCGGGGAGCTCCTCCCAGGCTGGGGAACAGATGCCGTGGCATCCTTGGCACTGGATTGGCTGGTCTCTCTCTTTCCTGGCTCCATTCCAAGCAGGACAGTCCCCGGGAGAGACCCAGGCTGGTCCTGTCTCCAGCTGGGACAGGAAGGCATCAAGGGACTCTCAGTCATGAGACATCCCCATCAGAGATGAGACAGCAGTCAGAAGGTGTGTCACGGACCAGGGATGACACACACCCTGAAGACGTAATACGCTCTGAAGAGGTGACACACCTCTCACCCCACAGAGGTGACATACCCATTTGAGCTCAGCCCTACCCAGACACTTCGGCATCAGAAACACGCCAATGGCACAGCAGGCCCCACAGTGCCCACCCTATAAGCCCGGCTCCTCGGTTGCGAGATTGCAGCCCAGACAGCAGCCGACAGCCAGCCAATAACAGCGGCCTGGGCCAGCCCAGCTCTGGTGCCCCAGCTGGAAGGTGGCTGCCTCCCCTGGGTGGGGTCCCTACTCAGGAGGAACGGGGTTTCCTGAGCCCCAGCCCTCCTGCCTGTCAGAAGCTCTTGCAGTTTCAAGTCCAACAGACAGACAGACACCAGAACCGGTGAGAGGGAGAGTCGTTTCTGATTTACGAATAATGAGCTGATTTAATCCCGGCTTTCTCCTATGCCTCCCATTTCGTACTTTGTTCCATTTCTTAATGGCTTGAGTTCTTTATCGGACTGTGGCAGAGGAGAGCGGTGAGTCATCACTCCAGGGATGTGAAGGGTGAGCTGCGTATACTGGGACCCGGGGAAGCAGGTCCCGAGAGACGGGCGTCAGCTCCGCCCTCCACACCCTCCCTGGCAGGGCAGCTCCTGTCTCCGCGTCCGAGCGGCGGGAAGGAAGCAGGTTTGGTGGCCTCAGCTGGGTCATAGCAAGCCCTCTGCTTGTCCTTAGATTGGATGTTGGGGGAAGATAGGGATGATGGGGGTCGAGGCCCTGCAACACAGGCCACCTTCAGCTGCTCCGTGAGTGGGATAAGAGCTGGGCATCAGGCTGCCCCCATCCTGCTCAAATCTTGGCTGCCACTTTCTGTCTTTGTGACCCTGGGTGCATCGCCTCACCACTGGGAGCCAGAAAAAAATGCTCCAGGGCTTCCCTGGTGGCGCAGTGGTTGAGAGTCCGCCTGCCGATGCAGGGGACACCGTTTCGTGCCCCGGTCCGGGAAGGTCCCACATGCCGTGGAGCGGCTGGGCCTGTGAGCCATGGCCACTGAGCCTGTGTGTCCGGAGCCTGTGCTCCGCAACCGGAGAGGCCACAACAGTAAGAGGCCCGCGTACCGCAAAAAAAAAAAAAAAATCCTCCAAACAGTGAAGGTTCTCGCCTCTGGCCTGGCTGCCTGAATCTGTTAATTGAATCAGAATCTGTTGTCTTAAATCTTCTATTTCTTTTATTTGTGTTTTCCACACAAGGATACTGAGGCTTAGAGGAGGTGAAGCCCCTTCACGAAGAGGGCAAGAGGGTGACTGGTGAACAGAGAAGGGGAGATGGAAGCCTGAGAAGGCCTGGAATCGAGACACCAGGGTGGCCCCTTAGGGCTGGCTCTGCTGTGCCTGGTCCGTGTCATCCTGCTCAGGCATCTGGATTCCAACGCGCCCCCATGCGGGATAAGCAAGCAGGAGGTGTGTCGGGGGGCTGGACTGACTGTAGCGGCCCCTGAGAGTACAAGGAAGGAAATCACTGGGGTGGGGGCGGGGCTCCGGTTACGTGGACAGGCAAAGGGGCGGGGCTCCAGTTACGTGGACAGGCAACGGGGCCGGTGGGGGCGAGGAGAAGTGTGGGCCATGGTATTTGCAAAGTTAGCACCCGCTGTTGGCATTTATCCTGTGAAACAAGGGTCACTGTGTCCATTTTACAGCCAGATAAACTTGGGATGAAGAAGTTCTATAGTTGCTGAAGCCGCACAGCTGGTGCGAGTGGAACCTGTCTTCCTCCAAGTCTCTCTCTGCCCACGGTCCCATGTGCAAGGCCACCTGCTCTGTGATAACGGTTGTCCTCCTTGGTGGTCTGGAGGTCCCTGGTCATTGCCATGTACATCACCCTCTTTGATTCTCCCACTATTCCTGGGAGATAGGTATGAACGAGGACTGGTTTACATATACATATGAAATGCTTTTTTCAAGTATAACATACAAACAGAAAACTGTGCATCTTGTAAGTGCACAGCCCTCTGAATCGTCATAAGGACTATTATTTTAACCACATTTTGCCTAAAGAAAACTGGAGCGGAGCTTAGAAAGGTTAGGTCTCCTTATGTATTGAGCCCTGGGAGCAGTATTCCAGCCTAGGTCTCTTAACGTCCATGTTTTGGAATGGATTTTTATAATTAAAGTTTTGATTTTGATTTCTTTTGAGAGCAATACAACTTAATGGAAAACAGCAATGCTTTTATCTTATTAACTTTATTACAACAAGTAGTTATATGAGAAGGAAATTGGGCGCTGTAAGCCATGCACTCTTCTGGTATAAAACTCTTTATTTGGGGGATGAGAGTTCTGTTGAAGTATCTTAAGGAGAATTTGTTAAAAACGTACAGGGTAAACTTCACGGTGAAGTCTAAAGTTTGCAAATTCAGAAAGGCTCCAGGAAGGAACGTGTACTTGAATCGTTTATTTTTGCAACATGTAATTTAGCAGTCGTTATTTACATCAACACTTTGGAATATTTTGGAGAATCAACAAAGCCTTCTTAAGAGCAGACTGATCCTCTGTTTGCAAGTCTGTTTTTTTAGCTGTGAAATAGCTTTTTTAATCCACTTTTCAGAGAGAGGAAAACATTTCTGTTCAGTTAAGTGAAGGGAGTGGGGAGTTGTCTTCATTGTGTGCAAGGGCAGAGACCCCCTTAGGACGCTCTGGCCCTCGCCTTAGAGGAGGGGAACAGAGAGGGGGCCTTTCTCCCGAGGGGAACCTGGGTGGATTTCCACTTCTCTGTTTTCATGGGAAAACGGGTTGGGGGATGCATTAGAAAGTCCCTTCCGGTTCCACGAGAGCATGATTTAGGACAATTAGAAACAATTCCACCTTAGTCATCTTTTCCCTTCAAAGAGATGTCTGGGGACTTTCCCGACTGCCTTTGGAGCAGAAACGACAAAACCTCAATCAATTAGCCAATATCCACTGACTAGGATGGACCCTGTCTCTGTCTGGGAATGGCTGGGGAAGCAGAGCCTGTAAAGAGATCCATCTGGCAGGGGAGGGAAGATGAATCCAAAGACTGGGAGATCTGGACTGGCTGGGCCACACTGGGCTTTGCAGACGGGGTCGTGGAGGGCCGGGGGAGGGGGGCAGCGGATGCCACCCCTGCCTCACAGTCCTGCCCTAGGTCCGGCAGCCTTGGCAAGGTGAGCAGCAGCTGGAGAAGCTGCTCTCTGCCCCAAGCAGGAGGGAGGATGCTTTGCCAGCAAAACCTGCAAGTCATCCTGCGCAGAGCTGCAGGGCTGCAGGGGGGTGGGGGAAGGGAGCTCACATGTTTTTGTTTTCACCTAGAAGTCCCTGCAAGGTTTCAGCACAGTCTGATCCACCAGCTGACTTTCCCTCTCCATCACATGCACAGGCATTCTGTCCACACCCAGAGGGTCCACTTACCTGCAGTCACACGCACTTAGGGAAGATGCATTTGGTTGGGTCCATGAAGCGCTAGCTAGATAATTTCACTATTTTAATGGAACTAGTTGCCAAAGCTCTAAAAATTCGGAAATTTCACATATAAGCCCAGTCTTCCTGCTTCTCTTGAAAGCTCTGGGGACGCTGGGTTAAGCCCCTGCGTGGTCATGGAGAGAGTGTGTCATCTCCGGGGGCCACGGTCCCTACCTCTCCCCTTTTGCAACCCCATGTATATGCCTGGCTCTCCAGGTCCACTGACTTAGTGAGCTCTCACGTTGCATCTGCAGAGGTGAGCCTGGCGTTCTCCTTCCCACCCTGTATTGAAATGATCTGTTTATGCCACAAGGATTGAAGCCATTTACGGGCATTCGTTTATATGTCCTTCCTCTTGCCCGGGCTCAGAGGATTTAATTTCCTTTGGAGACAAATACTGAGATGTGATTCCCCTCGTCCGTGACCCAAGGAAGGCTGAGTGGATCCAGTGATATCTCTCGTTTTGAAGATGAAGAAACTAGGTCTCAGAGCGGTTTCCCAGGGTGACACAGCTCACACGAGCACGGTAAGATCCTTCAGGCATAGCCTCCCTCTGGAGCACTGTCCCCTGCGGGGTTGACCACAGCAACTCTGGTGGTGGAGCGGCAGGGGGATGGACCCTGGGGCACTGATCCTCTGCATAGCACAGGCACACCCGGCGCCCAGAGCCCCCTTCCAGAAGGTTCACATGCCCGTGGCTGCCCTGCAACCTGGGGGCCAGTGGCCCAGTCAGCCCAGGCCCTGCTTGGCTTCCACGTTCAGAGCACTCAGCACTGGATGGGGACTCGGCTGAAGACAGAGTCAGTTATACTCACCCTCACTTCCAGTTCAAGGCCATCATTCAGGAGCCACTCCCTCTGGAGGACAGGGAGTGGAAAGTGAGCCAGGAAGAGAGAATAGATGGAGGAGCGCGAAGGACTGTTAGAAAAAGCTTCTTTCTTTCTCTAACTTCCTTTCCAGCCTATTCAGAGCTGTCCTTAGGGTCCCACGGCCTGAAGGCAGGGCCTGCAGCTCCGGGTGTGTGCAGAGGCTCTGAGTTGGCGCGGATGACACCTTTGGAAGGGTGTCGCAGAGGGGCCCCTGAAGACTTTGATCCTTTGTTTTTAACAACTCCAAGTGGGGAAAGAGATTGAACTCGCACCCTCGGCAGTGAAGACGCGGAGTCCTCACCACTGGAGGGCCGGGGAATTCCCAAGACTTTGATCTTGAAGCATAAGTTTGCGAGCCTAAGGGGTGGGGTGTATGTGTGTGTGTGTTTTGGGTTGAGGGGTAAGTCCGCCCTCGGTAGGGCTCCAAGTGACCTCCATGTGTCCTCAGTGAAGTGTAGAATTCTTGCTTCAGGTAGTACTTGTTAACCAGCTGTCCTGATAACAGGAAGCTCCATATGCTAGAAGAATAAGAAAGGGTTTGTTTTGTTTTGTTTTAGCTCTGCCTGTACCCTTTTCTGGTTGCTGGGCTTCAGGTAGCCCAGAGCCTCTCTGTCAAATGGGGCTACGAACTCCTGCCCTCCCTGCCCTTCCATCTCGTTGTGACCTCAAATGTGATGGCATTCCCGTCGTGGAGGTGTTTTACAGGCTGTCCAGGGCTTTGCCAAAGAATGAAGTACACGCTTAAAACCCACATCCTTCTTCACAGTCATCCGCAGCTCAGCCGTCCGGGTAGGGAGGCAGCCTTCTCTGGGCACTGTGTGTCCAGTCCTATTTTCATGTCCTCAACAACTGGCATCTTAGCCGTAGCCTTCTCGTGCGGGGGTAACAGGAAGTTGTACACCTTCTCAGAGTATCGAGAGGGCTAGAAGATTGGGATGGGGGGGAATCGTGATTTTTATATTAAAACAGATACTTCTACATGATGATTGTGTGGAATGCAGAAGTTCATAATTTTTTTTTTTTTTTTTTTTTTTTGCGGTACGCGGGCCTCTCACTGTTGCGGCCTCTCCCGTTGCAGAGCAAAGGCTCCAGACGCGCAGGCCCAGCAGCCATGGCTCACGGGCCCAGCCTCTCCGCGGCATGTGGGACCTTCCCAGACCGGGGCACGAACCCGCGTCCCCTGCATCGGCAGGCGGACTCTCAACCACTGCACCACCAGGGAAGCCCAGAAGTTCATGAATTTTAATGTTAAAAGCAAAGAAGGGGGTGTCGAGGCCCCTTGGGGCTGCTTCCCTAGAGGACTCGGGGGACTTCAACATCGTCCTCTGCCGTTAAAGATATTTTAGTAGAAAGTGTGAGGAACACTGTGAAGGTGGGGGAGGCCCTGTGCTGGTCTCTGCAGGAGGGGCAGCAGTGTTGAGGAAGGGAGCCCCACAGAGGGGTAGCTTCCTTCCTAGGCTGTATGGGAGTGCAGACAAAGGCATCAGAGGAAAGAGAGCTCTGGTCTGGTTGAAGTGATGGCGATGATCTAGGGGACTTCCTGGAGGAGGAGACAGGGCAGGAGGTGAGATTTTAGGAGCCCAGGAACACATACTCGGAAGTGCAAGTCAAGCTTGGTCACTGGCAGGAGAATCAGACCTGGGCCAAGGTTTTGGAGAGAGGGGATGTGGCAGATGTGACTGGGGCCCCTGGTGGGGAATCTGGGATGAATACAACAGCTCTTGGAAGTCCCAGAAATTTTCTGAGCATCAAAATGACAGTGGTGAAGGGTGATTAATTTCATGCTCTAGAGGATTAATTTCATGTTGGAGATGGACTTCTAATTGTTTTCTTTTGCTTGGATAGTTGTCCAGACAAGGGGGTCCTTTTATGAGTTTTTCGTCCCAGAAGAGAAGAAATTCCTCGGAGAGAAATATTCTTTTAGCTCAAATGTAGCCAACATATTACAACAACCTTTTTTCTTCTTGCTACTCAAATGAGGAACTGTGGCCCAGAGAGGCCAAGCAACTCACCTCATGTTGCCCAACAAATTAGAGCCGATGTTGAACAGCAAGAGCCACAGATCACTGGGGTAGATGGGTCCCGGCAGATCCTCCAGAAAGGTGGGCACCGTGTGTGTCACAAAGTACCACCATGGAACATGATGCCTTTCTTTATGCATGAACTCTCCACAGGAGCCCTCAGCCTACAGGCTGAGCAGATAGGGATGGCAATAACCCCCCTTCCTCACTGCTTGCGGGGTGATTTGGCCACTCAGGTCCTCTAGACCAGTAAGACTTCACAGTTGATTTCAGGTCTTGCTGAAGAATCAGATCCACTCTGCACCTGGGCACGTGTCTGGTCTGTCACCCAGAATAGAACACGAGGTAAAATGAAGCTGGGCTGCAGCTAGAGGCTGGTGACTGAAAGCTGAGGACCCCCGCGCCCCTCACTCCCCACCCCAGTGCTGGGCAGGGCTCAGGGCGACTGGGCAAGTCTCAGTCTCTGCCCCACCCCTACCCGCCAGCCACCCTGACCCTCATCTTATCCCATTCTCTCCTTACCGCTTCCCAGGCTGTCAGCAAGGGTATGAACGGCAGTTTGATCCATTATCAAGCTCCGTGTGTATCTGTTAATCAGTTGACTCATGAAACATTTATTAAGCGCCAGCTGGATTCCCCGCACCCTCTAAATGCTCGGGTAGAGCAAGGAACAAGGCAGAGGCAGTACCCACTCTCCCCGAGGGAATTGGGAGCGAGATGTGGAAACAGGCTTGGCAAACACTCACACACATACACACGTGATGGCAGGCTGAGATCCCCGCCACAGAGGAAAAGCCCAGGGTGCTTCACGAGAGGATGCCAGGTGGTCAGTTTCAGCTCGGAGGGACGGGTGACAGGGAAGAACTCTCGGAGGATGGGACATTTGTGCTCAGACCTAGAGGAAGAGAAGTTGGCCGAGGGAAGGCAGAGGCTGTTGGGGGAGAGGGAGGATTAGGCGTGAAAGCCCCAAGGTGGAGCCCCAAGCTTGGGAGGTGGGAGAAAGCCCCAGAGACCGGTACGGGTGGAGTTGGGACCGATAGGAGCAGTGCGAGGGTGTGGGAGGGGTAGGTGTGACAGTGTCCCAGCCTAGCCCCACTCTTATGGGCCTGGTCTATACCCAGGCCAGCCCCAACACAATGGCACCGGTGCCAGCAGAGACGCTTCCCCTGGCATGGAGACCAGGCCCCAGGGTGGCATCATGTACACGGGAATGAGGAGTCCCTGTGTCAATTCCCCTGCCCTCCAGAGGAGCAGACAGATGGCTCTGCGCTGAAGCCTGGGCTCTGTCCTTCCCTAAGGGAGCTGGGGGCTGGGGGCTCTGAGTGTATAGCCCTGAGGGCCATTGATGTGAATCACCATTGGGCTCTCTACCAGGCTGGGTCCTTGGGGCCAGACTGGGCTGTGCTGAGTGAGGCCATGCATGGACATAGCTCCCACTACTCCCAGACTCCTCCTCCAAGCTGTGCAGGAGTGAGGGTGCTGCCGCATGCAAAAAGAAATAACTGTAGCATGAACATTTCTTGAGCGTTTTCTGTGAACCAAGCACAGTGCCAAGCGATGGTGGTGGATGGCTGCAATCATGGCCCCAGTGAAGCACACCTCCTGTCGCCCACCCCCTTGTGTAATCGCCTCCCACACGCACCGTGGGCTTGGCCGTGGAACTTGCTTTGGCTAATGGACATCAGCAAACGTGGTGCAAGCAGAGCCTTGATAAGCACTTGGGCGTGAAGACCACCCCTCTGGGAACCACAGCCTCTGGAGAACACTGGCCTGCACAGCTGGGGAGACCCTGGGGAGGAGAGCCTGGCACCCTAGCAGGCAGCTTGACAGGTGCGAGATGCGTGAGCGAAGGCACCGTGGACTCCCCAGGCCCAGCTGAGGCTCAGATGGGTAACGCTTCGTGAGTGACCGTGGGAATGACCAACGGGTGAACCGCCCAGCTGAGCCCCACTCACAGTGCAGAACCTGAGAAAAAGATGATTGTTGAAGCAACCGTGTTTTGGGGTGGGTTGTTACACAACAGTAGCTAACTGATACAGTGACTAGCAATCATCCACCATCTCATTTGATGGGCACGACAGTGCTGGGAAGAAAGCATTTTTCTACATCTTAGACGGAGCCTGATTCAGAGGGAATAACTCACAGAGGCAGGCAGTGGGTCTGTCTCTACAGCTTCTGCCCTGGCTCTGTCTACTGCCCCGAGGAGGTGGGGACAGAGTTAGACAGATATTCAGAGCGTGAGGGGGAGGCAGGCCTGCCTTTACCTGCCAGTGCTTGGATAAACCCCGATGTCGGCTGAGGTCGCCCAGCTCTGCCCACAGCAAGGCCACCCCCTGAAGCCTGGTTCAAGATTCCTGGGATTTCTTCTTCTCCGTCTCCTCTGTTCTGTCTCTGCAACTCTTCCACTACCTTCACTTTTATTTTTATCCATTATGGAGCACACTTGTTTCTTGGTTCTGCTCCTTAAGCAACCGCAAGCACAAGGCAGTCGCTTGTAACAGAATCTTTATTAACGATTTGTGGATTGTGAAGAGTCTTGTCAAACTCTGCTCTCACACAAGCTAAAATCACGTATCAGGTGTCCTGCCCTTAACCATCAATTGCTCACCAGGTACTTTGTCCCACTTGGTAGCAGCATGTGTCATCTTCCGCCGTCCTCTGCCTCCTTCCCATCCTCCTTCTCCTAGTCCTGAGAGCACTGAAGTCCTCTTTCTCGCCATCACTTCACGCCTGACTCCCAAAGGCAGCTCCCCGACAGCCCAGGGGTCTTTGGTTCAACCAGAGGATTCCCTGCTTAGAAGCCAGCTGTGGCAAACCCTCTCCCCGCCTCACCGCACACATTTGCCTGACCAGAGAGGGGACTTTGGAGGGCATCCCGCCAGATCTGTCATTGTATGACTGAGGCCCAGAGCCCAGGGAGAAGGGGTGACTTGCCAAGGCCCCAGCTATGACCAGGGCGGGGCCTGCGAGGCAGAGTCCTCCTTGCTGCGTGTGATCGTTCGGTGGCGCGGGGGCGGAGGACCCGAGCTTGCTGTCCCTGGACCCCCCCAGGTGAGGCAAGGTGAGGCAGCAGACATGCTGACCTGCACCATCCTCCTCCCTAGCCACTCAATCCCCGGGGTCACGCACGCAGGCCCAGCCCATAAATATCTTATTTTGTGTTCCTGCCAGCGCCCACTAATAGGGCTAATGCTTCCTGAGGAGCAGCCCAAAGCTGCATTAGTCGCAGATGTTTGATTGATTTAAAACAAAGAGCCTGACCACCAACCTCTCTCTATGGTTTCTCTTCCTGCCACTTTGCTTGCAGGGTTATCTCTGAAATGCAATTAAGGGGCTTAAAAGTACATTTTCAGGAAGATGCAGAATTGATGAGGGGAGCTGGGCCCTGTGGGTGCCTCCATGGTTCCGGCTCCAGGGCAGGGAGCGGGACCCTGCCCAGAGCTACGTCCACACCCACCAAAGTGTCAGGCCTCCAGGGTAAAACCCGCCCCCAGGAGCCCAGGGAGGTTTGGTGGGAGGGGCTGCCTTCCAGTGGAGCTGCTGCCCCTTCCTTGGTCCTGTGCTTTGGAAGGCCCAGCGCCTTTGGGGAGGCCTCTGGGCGGGGGAGCCAGGGCTGCAGGCCCGCAGGCGGCTCTGGGGGCTGCCAGCTCCGGAGCTTCCTGAGAACATCCCTGTGGTGGTCGGGCTTGTCCAGGACCCAGCCTGGGGAGCTTGGGGCGGGAGAAAGTGGTATTTACCAGAATGTCTTTTAGGAGAGGTTTGCAAGGTTGGGAGGTAGCTTCTGAGAAGCGGTCGTGTGGGTTGGAGAATGCCCAAAGGCAGCGCAGGGCACAGAAAGCATCTCTGAAGGGCGTCTGCTTTGCAAGTGGTGTGTGGAGTTGCCTGAGCTAACCCCTCCGCTGTCCTGCTTCTCTGCTCCTTCCGTGACACTCCTGCCTTGAACAAACTGTTAGCAAATGTCAGGTTTCAAGGGACACCACATTCTTAGCCTGTGCAGGCTGTAAACTTTCCCTGATCCCATTCTGACAGCACAGGAAGGAGGGCAAGGTCACCTTCTGCCAAGGTTGCTGGGGAAAGTTTCACCCTGGACGTGCCATTCTAGCTGGGGCAGGTGTTGAGTTGACAGTTGGAGGTGCAGAGAAAGGGCCTTCCTGCTAAAGGTACACAGGAAGAAGTGAGAATTTGTGGAGTAGGTATGGAAAACAGTAAATATCTGTTTACTGAAGCATCATGCCGAATGAGAAGAGACCTCAGTGGTGGATTTCCATGTCTTGCTAAGAAGTTTGGGATCTACTGGCTAGGCAATGATGAGCCATAGATGGCTCTAGGGCAGGGGGAGAGGCAGAGTTAGAAACATGCTTCTCGAAGACTAATCTGGTTGGGAATGGGGAGAGAAGGTAGGTGCTTTTGTGATAATTAGCAGCTTCTCCAGGTCTCTGAGGGGGAAATTTATCTCAAACCATAGAACACGCAGCTTTGACGTTCCATGGGACCAGTCCCTTGGCCACCTCACCTGCTGCCAACACATCCTCCACCATGTCTATCTTCTTTCTTTCTGGAAACTTCCAGACAATTCCTGCTTTCCCTGGTAACCCACTCATGGCACTCGGCCACCTCTCTCTGCCATCAGCTGCTGAACTTTCAGACCTTCCCCTCATTCATCCAAGACTTGAGCAACCGGGATTATTCTCTTCCTCTGGCCTTTGTCCTGGGAGATGTCAGCTTCCAACTCCCAGGCCTCTCAGCCTGTCAGCCTCCTCTGCAGCAATTGTCCCCTTCACTCTTCTCAGGCCCCTGTTGGCTGCAGCCTGGACCTCATCCTCACTGTAACTGCACCGTCTCTGAAGCCACCAGATCAAACCCTCCTCCTTATCTTAATCCAGGGCGTGGCACAAGCTGTGGCCCACTGACTGTTTTTGTAAATAAAGTTTTATTGGCACACAACCCTGCCCATTCATGTACCAATCGTATGGCCCACGAAGCCTGAAATACTTACTACGTGGCCCTTTACAGGAGGGGTGTTTGCAAGACCCTGGCTGTAGCTGCAGGAGCCTCGTGAGGGCTGCAGGGACGTGGTGCTGGCACCCCCGACGTCTGCTGCTCCCCCTGTGCCCATGTCTCTACCAAGCAGGCCCCTGGGTCCTTTCCACTTGTTTTAAACACTGTCCCAGTTCTCCCATTTAAACAAAACCCTCTCTTGAACACTTACCCTCCACACTCCCCTTCCTTCTGTCTTCTCCCTTCAGTATCAAACCAATTAGAAGTGAAACCCGTGGTCACCGTGCGTGTTCCTCACTCCCACCGGGACCTCAGCCCATTTCAATCGGACTTCTCCCCTTCATTCTGACAAAACCGGCCCCCTCAAGTTCAGCTCCACGGCGCTCAGTCCGACGGACATTTCTCAGCTCTCCCCATGCCGGTCTCCTCCACAGCATCAAACACTTTTGCCCACTTCCATCTTCAGACACTCTTTCCTCCTGGATTCCAGGACATCGCCAACTTCTGGGCCCTCTCCCGCCTTTATGCCAATTGAGGGTCTTCTGGGTGGGCACGTAGGCCTGAAAATGAGACAAGGCCCCTCCAAGCCTCTTCCCCTCCCAGGACCCATCCAGGCCCACAACTGATTTTTTTTTTTTTTTTGACTCACTGGGTTATCGGTTTATTACAAAGAACATTAAAGGCTACAAATCAGGAGCCAGCTGAAGAGATACAGAGGGCAAGGTCCCAAACAAAGGAGCTTCTGTGCCCGTGGAGTCTGGGGCCTGGCACGGCACACGTAAATACATGGATCACTAACTTGGAAGGTGTCTTAACCTCGTCCTTTTGGGGTTTTGTGGAGGCTTCATCACACAGGCATGGTTGATCCATGTGTGATCGCCAGGTCCACAGCTTTAAGCTCCACCACTAAGGGGACGACGCACATTGTTTTCCGCAGCTTAGATCTTTCCAGTTGCCTATTTGTCGTTTTCTTTTGGAAATCTCAAAGCATTTCAGAGTCCGTACTGGACACGTGACTCCTCCAGCCCTGACAAAAACCCATGCCTGGACCTTTCCAAAATCTCAGTGAGTTGCAGTTTATTCATCCAGTTGCAAAGGTCAGAGACATCCTTGCTAGCTGCTCCTCCCTCCCCCAAGCCCTCCCCCATGGCCCAGTCCTTCCCTGAGACTGGATGATTTTATCTCCTGAATCTCACGTCAGCTCTGTCTCTATCACCCCACCACGAGTCAAGCTGCCACTGCCCTGCCCTAGACTCTTGCTCCCAGCCCGGGACTGGCTCCCTTCCCATCCTCTTTGCTGTAGCGTTCACCTTGCAGAGGACTCTTTCCACAGTGCAAATCTGATTATGTCCCACCTTTGCCTGTGACCCTTGTCTCCCCATTGCTCTCCTGACCGTGGGTGGCAGACCTTGCAGGCCTGGCCTCCTCCAGTCTCCCACCACCCCCCGTACACACAGCCGCTCCCTCCTCACCTCACTGGCCTGCATTCAGCTATACTTCTTCCCGCCCCTGGGCTTTTGTCTGCGTCAGATCCTCTGCCTGGAATGCTCTTCTGTTCTCTTGTTAGTTCTTCCATTTCTGATCCTAACTCAGTCATTACTTCCTGAGGGTCACATTCCCCAAGGTGAGCTCTCCTGGCCCTGTGGAGGTGACTTTCTATCTCCTGCCATATGTAGACTGGGATCAGGGGCCATGTCTGTTTTGGATCCCCATTGGGTACCCCCTTACCCTTGCCCGGTGCAGTATTTGGCCACTGTGGGCACTAAACCAATATCCACTGAATGAGGGACTCCACCTGAGAATAATCTTATCCAATAACATTGGGGTTGGGTCAGTTCGCTGAGCCTAAAACCAGAGGTTCTTAATGAGAGGATGGGAGCAGAGGTCAGAATCTCCTTGAGAGGATTTCCAAAGTAAACCTTGCCCATGGCTTTACCTCCAACCTCAAGATTCCTTCTTGGGGGAAAAGGGCGATGTGTGACTATTTTATTCCTTCCTCTCACAGAAAGATGAACTGTTTGAATTTTAAGGCCATTTGATTGGCAGTAAAGAGTCCTTGCAAGACCAAGGCTCTGGCATCATACCGTCCTGGGTCCGAATCCTAGCTTTGTCATTGGTCAGGCCTCTTTGAATCTCAGTTTTCTACTTTGTTAATTAGGGATCAGAACACCTATCCCTTAGGGTTGATCTGGGGAAATGCTGGGCATCTGACGGCGCTGGACAGAAGCCATGTGGGACTGACTGCCCTTCCCTTCCTGACCCACAGTCAGAAAGTCGCTTGTCTCAACGCCCTTTCCCCAGATTTTCATCCTCTTCATTATTCCTTGAACAAGGTTGTTGAAGACTCACCCGGGAAGCTTTCTTTCAACTTCCCCCTCTTGTCTTCCTGGGTCTTGCTTTGGTTTGTCTTCCATTCTGCAGAGATCCCAGAGAGGAAGGTTGAAAAGATGACGTCGTTTTGTCCGAGGTTTTTGCTAACCATACACTGGGTTTTCTGCAGAGTGATTCATGGAACTGCATTTACAGCTGAAGTTGTAGATCTGTTTTTAGAAATTATTAGCAGGCATTAAACAAAAACAGGCTTTATTAATAATTCACCAGAAAAAAAAATATGGTGTAATATCTCGCAACAGTTACCTCTAATGCCGGAATAAGTATTCCGTTTCTTTGTTGTTTTTGTTTTTTCCTCCCTTCAGCCTAAGAGAGGCCCAAATCCTCTGTAAACTGAAAGAAAGGCAGGTCTAAGAGGGCATAATTATCAGCTGAGCAGAGCACGATTCTGCCTGTAGAGTCAGAAACACAGGACAAATTCTGGGTGCCAGCCTTTAGAAATCAAGTGGAATCATCAGAAGCAAAAATAGGGCACGGGCTCTATGTTAGGGGTATAACGTAAGTCTCTGCTCCTCAGACCTCTGCTTTGCTTTAGCTTCAAGGCCTCATTAGTTCACGGATGCCGCAGACCCCAGGGCCATACCCACACCCCTCTGGCCCACCTGGAGATCACTGCAGACCTTCTCGTGCCCACTGATGGCTTTCTGGGTTGTCCTGCCTGAAGGCCTGAAGCTTTCGCCAGAGATGGCACAGAAGTACCAGGAATCTAACCCTCCCTCCCAGTGGCAACTCTTACCAACAAGGCGAGGGATTGGGGGGACTAATCCCCCAGGCTCCCTGGCTCTCTCTGGGGTGGTGCAGAGGTGTGTTCCATAGACAGTCTGGAAGCAACATGTTCCTTTGTAACGTGTCATCCTTTCTGGGTTTTCCTCTGTCCCCTTTCTTGCTTCCCTACATCCTCGCTGTGTTTCCTGGAATCAGCCCCAAGATCAACCACCTGCACCCAAGTCCTAATCTCAGGTCTTTCTGGGAAACAGGAGAGTGAGACAGGGAAAGGCGGAAATCTAACAAAAGTGTACTAAGCAGAAGGTGCCCCACCAGGAGCACCAAGGGCCCCACCTCGGGGGACCCTCCGCCATGCTGGAGTGGCGGAGGAGGGGGGCGTCTGGAGCTCCCAGCCCCACTGGTTGAGGGTTGACCCTGGGGCATTAAGCCTCACTCCACTTGCACCCCCATTGCTCTGACCAAGCTCGCTATGCCAGAGAGAGCCCCCAGGCAAAGAAGAAAGACAATTCCAGAGGTGGGAAGGTGTCAGCTGCTGGAAACTGCCTGCTGCAGCTGAGAATTCAGGTGGCCAAGTGTGGGAGCAGGGTGTTGACAACTTCGCTAGGGGTGCCCTCCTCTGGTCCAATCGAAGTGGCCAAAGAGGTGGCCGGGTGGGGAGCGGGAAGCAGGACAGAAGTGGGCTGTGGCCGTCTGTGCGTGAGGAACTGGTAGGGCTGTATCCCTACAGGGACAGGTGTGGTCTAGCTGGAACCTTGATCACTAGCCCTAATTTAAGCAGAAATCTCTAAGACATGGTGAGACTGAAGCAGAGCACAGCCAGCGGCACTCAGGGCAGGATGCCCAGGCAGAACACGAGACGGCTTTCAGTGGCCTGAGCTTCCCTGCTCATGTATAAAGCAGGCGGGCTTTCTCTGGGCCCTCCTCCCTTTCTTGGGATGCCTCTTTAGCTGTGACAGCCGCTCCTCCCCAGCCTCCCAGTGCCCTCTGCATGGCCTCTGGCTGCCCTGCCACTCCCGATCCGCAGTTAACCTCTTTCTCCAAAGAGACAGGCCCAGCCTTTTAAAATTCACTCCCCTTCCCCAAAGGCCATTGGCTGCATTAATTCATACTGAATTGTGAAGGGCTGGCACCTTCAAAGCTCTCTTGGTACTTGAATCTAAAGGGGGAGCTTAGGCACCCAAAGGAGAGAGGATCGCTTTGCAAACAAGTGGTACAGTAAAACACATAAACACAAACAAATAAAAACCACACAAAGCCTTGCAAAGCTTTTCTAGAGAAAGGCAGGTGACACAGTGGGGAAGACTATGAGCTCTGAAGCAAGGATCCTTGGATTCAAAACTTAGGCACAGGGCGCTTCCCTGGTGGTGCAGTGGTTGAGGGTCTGCCTGCCGATGCAGGGGACACGGGTTCGTGCCCCGGTCCGGGAAGATCCCACATGCCACAGATCGGCTGGGCCCGTGAGCCGTGGCCGCTGAGCCTGCGCGTCCGGAACCTGTGCTCCGCTACGGGAGAGGCCACAACAGTGAGAGGCCTGCGTATCGCAAAAAAAACAAAAACAAAAAAACAACTTAGGCACACACCCTCCCCACACAACACACAACATTGGTGCGAACTTGAGCAAGTTACTTAATTTCTCTATGCCTCGGTTTTCTCATCTAGAGGATGACATACAAACTTACCCCATAAGGTCGTGGGGAGGATTAAATGAGTTAATACAGCCAAAGGGCTTAGAACTGTGTCTGGGAGCCGGTAAAGCTCAGTACGTGTCAGCCATGGCTACTCTTGGGTCTTCAGAGATTCTCAGGAGTGAATCTTTTCTCTGACTTTGGGCTGGATCAGAACAAATGTCAGTGATGAACAATCCAACAGGAAGCATTTCAGGAGAGATTTGTTCCAGCCCCAAGGAACTCTGGGAGGTTAGGACGACTTAAACCTGAGAAGTGGTCCCGGGTCCCTCGTTTCACTGTGTCTCTGAGTTGCTGTAGTAGCCAGGCCTTGGAGACACCACCCTCACAGACATGGTAGAGAGGGAACCAGCTTCTCTCTGTTTCCCTGTGACCTGGGCACCTGAAGAGGGACTCAGGGGTCCATCAGTCCATCTTAGCTCCCAGGTGGTGTTCTCAAAGTCCATCCAGTGCCCAGATTTGAGATTCAGTGAGAAATTGCTAAATAAATCTGGCCAGAGGGACTCAGGTATGGTGGGTGGCCTAATTTTTTACTTTGTCAGTGTGCACGTGTAAATCTCTCTCTCTCTGTATATGATGATGGATAGTAGTGTCTTTAAGATAAGCTTGTTCCTTGCTTTCCTCCTCCACATTCTCCTCCCTGCCCTCATCAGCCCCGGAGTCATTGTCTGCAGAGGCCCCGAAGAAGGGCCGAGGTGGTGGTGACCTGGCACTGAATTGCACAGTCCGGCTCATGACTTAGCCATTATACTTGAAGTTTCCAAGTATTTTGAAGATGAATTACAATGTAATGTACAGTTTTATTTTTGAGGGGGCTGGAGGAAGAACTCAGGCTCCTGCTCAGACAGAAAGTCTCAGATAGTTACCTTGAGATTTTAAGATTTCTGCTTTGTACTTAACCATTAGGTACTTACCAGAAGTTAATGATCTTAAGTTGCAACATGGTCCTTTCTGTGCAATGATTAACCAGCCCCAAGTGTGAGAATGGGCTGCCCCAGAGTTTCCAGGTCATCCCAGTGACAAAGCCACCTGCTTGTTCTGAAGGGTAGAGCACTGGAGACCTATAATCAGGTGTCAGTTTCCCCCAGGCTTGCACCTGGAAAGAGGGGGAAGGAAGTCGGGCCCCTATTTGCTCAAATTGTTCCCTACAAAGATGCCACAGTGGACTTGCAATCCCGTAGTCTCAATAGATTATTAATTATAAAATGTCACTCAAAGACAAGTATACATCTTTCAGGACAGAAAGGTAAGGGTTCATCATAATCCCACCCAGACTGAGCAGTTCTGGTCCCAGAAAGGTGAGAGGCAGCCTGGGTGGGAGAAAAGTGCCCAGAGAGTGGAATTGACTAGTGATTAAGAGCTTGTGCTTTCAAGTCAAGTGGACTTGGCTTGTCCTAGGTCAGGTTCCCAGGAGCCAGACTCTGAGATGGAGATAAACACATAGGAAGTTTATTGGGAGTTTATTGGGACCAAACCCTGTGGGGTGGAGAGAGAGGAAGCAACAGTGGGCAGAGGGAGGAGACGGGCTGTGACCTCAGCCAGTCCTACACTGAAGTCCTGGAGTTGTCCCAGCTGGAGGCAAGATGACCCCACAGTGGGGTATGACATTGGGTAAGGCAGTTCCCTTTGGCCTTGGGAAATTCCTGGAGAGGGACTCAGCTATGAGTCATTAGAAACTGTGGGAAAGGGTACCCAGTCCAGAAGGAGGATCTGGGCAATCACCACAGCATCCACTTATAGGTGTTATGGACTGAGTTGTGTCCCCCTTCCCCCAACAGCAAATTCGTAAGTTGAAGCCCCAGTCCCCAGTGTGATGTTTTTGGAGATAGGACCCTACTCCAGTAGGATGGGTGTCCTTATAAGAAGAGGCAGAGACACCAGACACCTCTCTCCCTCCACAAGAGCCCAGAGGAAAGGCCATGTGAGGCCCCAGAGAAAAAGTGGCTGTCTACAAGCTAGGAGGAGAGGTCTCACCAGAAACCAAGCCTGGCATCTCAGTCTTGGACATCTAGCCTCTAGAGGTATGAGGGAAAAAAATGTCTGTTGTTTAAGCCACCCAGTCTATGGCATTTTGTTATGGCAGCCCAAGTAGACTAGTACAACAGGTGTATTAATAGTCATCAATATCCCTTTGCCCTTCTGAACTTAGGCATGACCATAGGTTTAGTCTATGAAACAGAAGCAGAAAGGGCATCTGTGAACCATGGTTACAGAACAACATTATTAATCGGGACATCTCATGCCTTTACCAGGGGTCAATGCCATGAAGACTCAACTCTTATTTCAGTAAAACAGCTCAGGCCATTTCCAGCTTGCTGAAGTTCACCTTCATAACACAATGGCCTTATAAAGTGCGTAAAGAAGGATATATATCCAAGGATAACCGGGAATCATCTGAAAATGAAAGAGAGTAACGGTGTACTTGCCTCCCTTGATGGTAAAATATATTACAAGACTCTTGTTGTCCAAACAGTATAGTAATAACAAGGGAATAGGTGAAACAGAATAAGGAAGCTAAAAATATATCCTAGTATATATTGTATTTTAATGTACAGAACAGGTGGTGTTTAGATGGAATGAGACCATGATGTTTTATTTAATAAGTTACGGTGACATCACTGATTTTCCATCAGCAGGGAAATAAATTTAAACTCTTACATTACGCTTCATACGAAAATAAATTCCAGATGTATTAAAGACTTCAGTGTAAAAAATAAAATTATGTAATTTCCATTTCCAGCCAAGATGGAATAGCCCCATTCCTCCCAGTTCCTCCCTCTTACAACTAAAAATCACAACACATTTGCATAGGAAGACTCTGAAAGGTGGAAAAAAGAACCTCTGTGCTCTGATTCCCCTCTGGTGTGCTCTGGTGGTGTCAGTGGGCCGGGCCAGCAGGGAAGCAATTTTCCTTCCTGCACAGGGTGGAGACAGGAGGAGAACTCCAGTTCTCCTGCTAGCAGGGCAGCTGATCTATTCCCTACTGAGTAGAAGTAGGCAACTTATTTCTTTTCCCCTGCTGGGACTGGCTGGGGAGCTGATCTTCCATCCCCTACCAGTAGAGGGAGGCAGTGCTCTGATTCCCCTGCCTGGGTAATGTCGGGGTGGTCCAGGGGTGTGCTTATCCTCTAGTCCTACCCAGCAGTACAAGGCTTAATGAGGTGCTGCCAGGCAATGCTTGTCCCTCCACCCTTCACCCTCTCCCCTGGGCGTCAGCAGGCCCAATGGAGGGTTGGACTACCATGCCCACCTGGCATCATGAAATGGATTGAATGGTGGGAGGTGGGAATTGTTGGCAGTCTGTTCCCACCCCTCCCCCGTCTCCTCTCCTGATGTCTGCGGGGCCCAGTGGGGAGCCGAACTTACACACTTACTTAGAGGCAAAAAGGTGATGCCAGTCAGTACCCCACTTCCACTGGGAAGCTCTCCATGGGACCAGGGGCCAGCTAAGCTTTCACTCCATCTGTCTGCAGTGAGGCAGTGAGAATCAGTGTTCTGCTTTTGCTGTAGTGTCAGTGGAGCCCAGAGAGGAGATCTACGTGTCACACCTCCACAGCAGCACTGCCTGCTAAAAAATAAGATCAAATAGGGTCCAGAGTCTCATAATATAATATATAATATCCAAAATGTCCAGGACACAAGAGAAAAATCACTTATCACACCAAGAACCAGGAAAATCACAACTTGAATGAGACACAAATACTAATGACACTAATACTGAGATAAATCAGATGCTGGAATCATCTGACAAAGACTATAAAGCAGCTATCATGAAAATACATCAACAAGTATTGTAACATTCTCATGAAGCAAATTTAAAAAATAGAAAATCTCAGTGAAGAAATAAAAGTTATTTCTTTTAAAAAAGAGAACCAAAAGGGAATTATAGAACTGAAAAATACCAAGTGAAATAAAAAATTAAATCATAGGGGCTTCCCTGGTGGCACAGTGGTTGAGAGTCCGCCTGCCAATGCAGGGGACACGGGTTCGTGCCCCGGTCCGGGAAGATTCCACATGCCGCGGAGCGGCTGGGCCCGTGAGCCATGGCCGCTGAGCCTGCGCGTCCGGAGCCTGTGCTCCGCAATGGGAGAGGCCACAATAGTGAGAGGCCTGCGTACTACAAAATAAATAAATAAATAAATAAAATTATAAAGATCCTAGAGAAAATTTTAGGTGAATATATGTTTAACTGTGAGGAGTCTGTTTTAACTAGACAGAAAGGCCAGAAACTAAAACTTTTTGGTTGAGTTTATCTGGTGCCCACAAATAACATCATATTTAATGACGAAAGATTCAAAGCTTTCTCCCTAAGATCAGGAATAAGACAAGAATGTCTGTTCTCACCACTTCAGTACGACACGATACTGGAGGTTCTAGACAGGGCAGTTAGGCAAGAAAAATAATTAAAAGGCTTTCAGATTAGAAGGAAGAAGTAAAACTATCTCTATTTGCAGATGATGTGATCTTATATATAGAAAATCCTAGAGAATAAAAAAAATACTAGAACTAATAAATGATTTCAGCAAGGTTTCAGGATACAAAATCAATATACAAAATTCAATTGTATTTCTATGCACTGGCAATGAACAATCCAAAAATAAAATTAATTAAAACAATTAAATTTACATGAGCATTAAAAAGAATAAATACTTAGGAATAAACTTAACAAAAGAAGTATAAGACTTGTACACTAAAAAACTGCAAAACATTGTTGAAAGTAATGAAAGAAAAATGATATAAATGGAAAGATCTCATGTTATGGATCAGAAGACTTAATATGGTTGGCAATAGTGCCCAAGTGTATCTACAGATTCAATGTAATCCTCATCAAAATTCCAGCTGTCTTAGTTGTGGAAATTGACAAGCTGATCTTCAAATTCACATGGAAATACAAAGGACCCAAAATAGCCAAAGCAACCCCGAAAAAGAACAAAGTTCCCAATTTCAAAACATCCTACGATGTTACGGTAATCAAGACAGTGTAGTACTGACGTAAGGATAGACATGTAGATCAATGGAATTGAATTGAGAGTCGAGAAATAAGTCCTTGCATTTATGGTCAATTGATTTTCCATACCACTACCCTTCAGCCTCTCCCCTCCCCCCTCATCCTGATCCCCTGCCCCGTGGGGAGCTGAGCCTCTCTCTCTACCTGGCATCAATGAGGCAGAAATATAAGGCAATTCAATGGAAGAAGGATCGTTTTTTCAACACATGGTGCTGGGACCACTGAATATCCACATGCAAAAGAATGAACTTGAACCCCTAACTCATCCAACTTACAAAATTTAACTTAAAATAGATCATAAGCCTACATATGAGAGGTAAAGCTATAGCACCCTTAGAAGAAAACATAGGAGCAAATCTTCATGACCTTGGATTAAGCAATGGTTTCTTGGACATGACACTAAACCTTATAAATGACCAAAAAAATAGACAAATTGGATCATCAAAATTAAAAATTTTGTGCTTCAAAGGACACCATTAAGAAAGTGAAAAGGGCTTCCCTGGTGGCGCAGTGGTTGAGAGTCCGCCTGCCGATGCAGGGGACGCGGGTTCGTGACCCAGTCCGGGAGGATCCCACGTGCCGCGGAGCGGCTGGGCCTGTGAGCCATGGCCGCTGGGCCTGCGCGTCCGGAGCCTGTGCTCCGCAACGGGAGCGGCCACAGCGGTGAGAGGCCCGCGTATCACCAAAAAAAAAAAAAAAGAAAGAAAGAAAGTGAAAAGACAAACCCACAGAATGGGAGAAAATTTTTGCAAATCATATACCTGATAAGAGACCTGTGTGAAGAATGTATTTAAAAACTCCTGCAACTCAACAATAAAGGCAACCCAATTTTAAAATGGGCAAGGATTTGAATAGATATTTATCCAAAGAAGATATACAAATGGACAATAAGCACATGAAAAGACGCTCAGCATCATTAGTCACGGGAGAAATGTAAATCAAAACTACAATGAAATACCACTTCATGCCCCCCAGGATGGCTATAATCAAAAAGACAGATATTAACAAGTATTGGTGAGGATATGAAGAAGTTGGAACTCATACACTGGGAGTGTAAGATGGTACAGCTGCTTTGAAAAATACTGTCAGTTCCTCAGAATGTTAAACATGGACTTACCACATGGCCTAAGAGCTCCACTCCTAGGTTATATACCCTAGGGAAATGAAAACTTGTACAAATTGGACATGAACGTTCATGCCAGCATTATTCGTAAGAGCCAAAACGTGGAAACAATTGAACCTGTATATTAATGTTTATATGAACATTATTCATAATAGCCCAAATGTGTAAACAACCCAAGTGTTTATCAGCAGGTGAATGGATAAACAAACGTGATCTATCCATACAGTGGAGTATTATTCAGCCACAAATAGGAAAGGTATGGATACATGCTACTGCATGGATGAACCCTGAGAACATTGTGGAAAGTGAAAGAAGCCAGACAGAAAAGCAGCCCCTGTCCTCCTGGAGCTGGCCTGGTGCTATCGCTAGGCCTTGGCGTTGCTCCTGAGCTGGCGTGGGTGTTCTCCTTGGAATACAGAAATGTTCACATCGACAGCAGATGAGGCCTCTCAGTGACGACGATGGATCAAAATAAAAACAAGGTCGCTCTCTAGTAATGTCCAAACATAGACAAAATATGAGCATTGCTCAAACCACAGGAATCACCGAGCGTCCCCTATCCTGGCCGATATGAGTAATGGCTGCTTCTTTCCCAGTTATACCTGGAGGCTCACTCTGGTGTGCCGTTCCTCTAGATGTGATTTATTAAGATACCCAATCAGACACTGGTTCCCCACTTCCTGACAGCATCTAGTCCAGAGCAAAACCTAGCTGCCTCAAACCCTCTCCCAGTCCTACCATAAGTCCTTCCCAACACCCTCTTACTGGGGCGCCCCCATGGTCCCCCATGTTGGGTGCGCTCCCTCCCTGGGACGAGTAATAAGTCCAGCTTGTTATATTGCAGGGGATCCCGGAGGCCTTTGTCTGGAGCACACTGGCAAGCCTTCACCTGGCCCTGAGCCGGCAGCCGTGCCTCCCCTCCGGGAGCATGCCAAGGGCTAAACTTGGTTTCTATCTGTAACAGGGATCAATCAACCCCAGCCCTCCAAGCTAGCAGCTAGCACTGGTCCTCAGAATGGTCGGGGTGGGATGCTCTCCCAGTAGACACTGGTCAGATGGTGAGCATTGCCTCAGCCTCCACATGACTGCTGGGAGGTCATGCTGGCTGCCGGCTCCAGATGTTGCCTCCACAGCTCTCTGTTGACACCATTCAGGTCTGGTTCCACCACCTGAGACCCCATGGCCTCTCTCCCTCTGCCTCTGTCGTGCTCATCTTGCCCGAGGATCCCTTTTGAGCTTCAGGAATAAGAAAACTTGCTGGCTTTCCTCATGTAACCTCTCGAATATGTCCTCCATGTTTTGATTCCTTTTCCCCAACTTAACCTATGTCAACAAATAATTTAAATAAAATTAACACCCGCTGTGTAGGCCGGCTAGCCCCCAGTGGCCAGTAAAACATGTACGTGGCTGAATCTGGCCTGTGGGCCACCACTGAGACTTCAGGTATTCCACGCTGCCGGATGTATTAGGCTGAGTTTCTCAGAAGCCCACCTTGAGATGGGGGTTCATGCGCAAGGGATTTATAGGAAGAGTTCCCAGGAACTTTTGACAGGAGAGTGAGGAAGCAGGACGGAGAAGGGAAGGGGGCCAGGCAAAGATGCTATAACAAGCAGAATCCCAGGAAGGGTAGCTTTGCTTCGTCCTGCAGGAAGCTCTGCTACAGTGTAGGTCTTGCCAACTGGGGGCAAAGGAGCCATAGGGTCTTTACTCCCATACTTATGGGCCACTGGGGCTAAGGGCGGACTCTGGGGAAAGACAAATATCCAGGCACCTCCTGTTTTCCATGCACACAGGCAAAGGGGCTCCAGAAGCCTGAGGGCGGCTTTCCAGAAGCCTGAGGGCGGCTTTCCAAGAAAAACTAGCAGGTGCTGGCTGTTGGGAATGAAAGCACCCGGGGGAGCCAGCCTTGGGGGTCAATGAGGAAGCCGTCCAAGGAGCATCCGCTACCCCATGAAATTAGCTGGGTGTATGATGGCAGCAGTCACTGGGAAGAAACTGATCTTGAAAGGAGCAATCTCTAGGGGTTGAATTCCCCTAAATCAATTATAAAAGATGTCATAGGGCAGACACTAGTGACTAGAAGCTAGTTCCCTCATGGCTAATCTTAGCAGCCAGAGACAGCACCCAGCTTAAGAAGTAGGCTCATGAGTTCATGCCAATGGACCCAACAGCAGATAGACCTGTGAAGCCCAGAGCAAATGACAGAGCCTGAAAATCCGAGCCAAAGACGTAAAGGCCATTGCAGATCGAAGGAGATTAAAGATAAGACGCAAACGTGCTAAACCTGTCCCTGTTACAAGAATGAGGCCAAACTCGCAGCCAATGTTCTTAGAAAAGAGAGGGAGAGAGGTGTAGGAATCTCCCTTTAACTCCCAGCTGACACCCCGGTCTCCATGAGGGTTTGGGCCTGGATGCCCCAGAGCCCTCTAGGGTGAACATCTCCGCTGTATTTCTGCACAGGGCCTTGGAAGGTCTTCTGCCATCTTGAGACCAGAGAATTTTAGATTCCCATCAGGGAATATAATGGCTTTCTTGGCAGTCCAACAGACAAGATTGAAACCTCCTTCATTTTATTTTTTGGGGGAGGTTAATCACTCTAGCCTGACTCACGTATTCTAAAAGCCCAGTTGCCTGGGCTAAATAAATATTCTCTGTCTGCCCTTGAGAGTGACTTAGTAATGAACTCAGCATTTTTGAGTTGAACTCCACAAACATTTATTGAGCACCTACTATGTGCCTGGCATGGTGATAGATCTTGGGGGTATAATATTAATAAGATTTAGGGAGTTCTTTGTTTTAGAAGTCCAGTGGAAAACAACAGCAACTTAGGTGTCAGTTCATTCCACTCCCCACACTGTAGAGGAATTTTTGGACCAAGGCTGAGTTTGGAGTGAATCAAAGCTTTTGTATCCACCCCCATATGTATATTAAAGAAAGGCTGTTGAGATGCAGTCATAGGGAGCTCATTCGCCTTCACAAGCCTGTAAAACCAGAATTCAAGTGAAACCCTTAAGTCAGAGAGAAGGTGAGGAGAATTTTATTGAGCTGAAAGAACAAGAACTAATCTGGAAAAATTTGTGTGCGTGAGATCAGAAGTGATTTGAGGAATTAGCTGACAGATATACACCACAATGTTATGAGTGGTTTTCTCCAGGGGATGGGATTTTGGTTGTTTCATTTTTTTCCTCATTTCTCCCTTTTCCTTAGTTTCTCGCTCCCTCCTTACCTCCCTCCCCTCCTTCCTTCCTTCCTTTCTCTTTTTTCTTATGCTTTGTTAGTATTGGTAACATTTTCTACAATACGTCTCTATCAACTTTTGAAATAAAAAGGCCCTATTTTAAAAATTAAGCCAACTAAGAATATAAGGTATATTGCATTTGTGTCTAAAGGTCAGCCCAGATTGATGCCAAACATAAGCTAACTCTGCAATGTTCTCCCCACGCCCCCATTTCTCCGCATCTCTCCCCCAGGCTCCCAGCACTTGGCTGCCTTCAGATTGGTGGCATCAGCTCAGGAGAACTAGTATCTGCTTAAACAAATCCAAATTTAAAATGTCTATTTATTAAAATAGTTTCTGAACCCAGATCCATATTCTTACCATTTCCCCCTCCTTGGAGAGTCACAGAACATTTTTCTTAAGAATGAAAATAACTCGGAAACCAAGAGATCACCCTGACCAATTATTATTTTTTTATGTTAAATAACAACCTTTACTTAACAACCTCCTACTTCTTTCTTTCCATTATGTTTTTTCATAGGATATTGAATATAGTTCTCTGTGCTATACAGTAGGACCTTGTTGTTTATCCATTCTATATATAAAAGCTTACATCTGCTAGCACCAACCTCCCACTCCATCCCTCCCCCAACCCCTCCCCCTTGGCAACCACAAGTCTGTTCCCTGTGTCTGTGAGTCTGTTTCTATTTCACAGATAGGTTCATTTGTGTCATATTTTAGAATCCACATATAAGTGATATCATATGGTGTTTGTCTTTCTCTTTCTGACTTACTTCACTAAGCATGATAGTCTCTAGTTGTATCCATATTGCTGCAAATGGCATTATTTCATTCTTTTTTATAGCTGAGTAATATTCCATTATATATATATATGTACTACATCTTCTTTATCTATTCATCTGGTGATGGACATTTAGGTTGTTGCCATGTCTGGGCTATTGTGAATAGTGCTGTTATGAGCATAGGGGTGCATGTATCTCTTTGAATTATAGTTTTGTCTGGCTGTATGCCCAGGAATGGGATTTTTGGATCATATGGTAATTCTATATTTAGTTTTGTCAGGAACCTCCATACTGTTTTCCACAGTGGCTGCACCCGCTTACATTCCCACCAACAATGTAGGAGGGTTCCCTTTTTTCCACACCCTCTCCAGCGTTTGTTATTTGTAGGCTTTTTAATGATGACTGTTCTGACTGGTGTGAGGTAGTACCTCATTGTAGTTTTGATTTGCATTTCTCTAACAATTAGCGACACTGAGCATCTTTTCATGTGCTTTTTTTTTTAAGCCCTTGTCGGTTACATCATTTGCAGCCCTGACCAATTATTGACGTGACTTTTTTTTTTTTTAAAGAAACTTTGCGTTCGATAAGGCATCAATTGCCCACATAAAGCAGCTGTAATTTTAGTGGATGGTTACATTCTATATCATAGAGAAGCATCCGAGGCAAGGTGATAAAAGCACCAACAACTTTTCTATGGAGGAGAAATATCCCCCAAAAGGAAGAAGTAAAAGCCAAATTAGTTATGTTTGTTTAAAACAAAATATAAATCGAAATCTGACTGCTTCCAAGGAATTAAATCGAACAGAGAAACCAAGGAAGCATAGAATTGTGTTTGTTGTTCTGTCTGCTTGACACCTGAGCATTTGGAGTTTTGTACTCTAGGCTAGTGCTTTTTAAATTTTAGGTCAAAACCCATTCGCTATAAAATCCATTTAGTGGGGCTTCCCTGGTGGCGCAGTGGTTGAGAGTCCGCCTGCCGATGCAGGGGACGCGGGTTCGTGCCCCGGTCCGGGAAGATCCCACATGCCGCAGAGCGGCTGGGCCTGTGAGCCATGGCCGCTGAGCCTGCGCGTCCGGAGCCTGTGCTCCGCAGCGGGAGAGGCCGCAACAGTGAGAGGCCCGCGTACCGCTAAAAAAAAAAAATCCATTTAGTGAACTGAGACCACTAGTTTTTACAATGAAGCAGGATAGAAAATATCACAGTGCTTTGCTTGCAGTAAAATATCACAGTGCTTTGCATGCAGAGTGCTTTTCAGGGTAGTGTGTGTGGGGGGGGAGGGGATGACATGTCAATGTATTTCTCATTGTGGCCTGCAGTTAAAAAATTTGGAAATCGCTGCATAGACAGTCTAATGGTGCCACGGGTGGGTCATGTTGCCTTGAGTCGCTTGTAGGATGCTTGGAACTACCTGATTTAGAATGACCATCCCTAGTGGGAGACTGCAAGGGATTCAGGTGGAGAGAAGGATTTGGAATGGGTGACCTCTCAGGCTCTTTCCTACTTTGCAGTTCGGATTCTTGGATCCAACAGAGTTATAACAGTCTGGTCAGTAGGATGTGGCTGTACAAGTTTTTAAAAGTAGGTTATGTAAATAAATGATCAAAATCATGGTCCCATAATGAGTCCTGCAGTGACTCGGGACTCCTCTCCCAAGTGTCTTGAAGTGACCACAGAGGATATTAATATATTTTTACAAAGCTCAGTCCCATCCAGCTCCTCCTTCCATGTTATTGATCTGTGGGCTTCTTCTCTGGCAGGGTTTGAAGCCCTGGCATTGGCAGGGCCATCTCCTCAGTGCCACTCAGCCCACCCCCTCCAGCCGGTGGGTGTGGGAACCAGGGAGCTGGTGGACAGGCCAATCACCCAGTCTGCAGAAATGGGGCAATCTTTTCTTTGGAAAAGTGCATCCGGGCTGCACAGAGGAGCACTTGTGGGCTTCCAGGGTTGGGAAGGAAGCTTTTCTGTCTTCTTCAACCCTTCAGTCTTCCCACTTGTAGGAAATGACACCTCCACTAGAGTTCTCAGAGCCCTCTCCTTTGCCCTGCCTTTCCCATGGCCAGCCCGTCACCTAGTCCTGTCCACTCACCTCAACTTAGAGCTCCAGTCTCTCCCTGTCTTTCCTTCTCACCTCGGGCACAGCCACCATCATCATTTGCCTGGGTGACCAAAGCCACCCTCTAACTGGCCTCCCCACTTCTCTAGCTCCTCTCCAACCCAGTTTGCACTCTATGGCCTGAGAGTTATTTTTTGAAACGCATATTAAATCATACCATCCCCTGTTCATTTATTTTTTTAATTTCTATTTTATATTATAGTATATAGAGTTACAATGTTGTGTTAGTTTCAGGTGTACAGCAAAGTGATTCAGTTATACACATACATATACCTATTCTTTTTCAGATTCTTTTCCCATATAGGTTATTACAGAGTATTGAATAGAGTTCCCGGTGCTATACAGTAGGTCCTTGTTGATTATCGATTTTATTTTATTTTATTTTATTTTATTTTTTGGCTGCGTTGGGTCTTCATTGCTGCGTGCGGGCTTTCTCTAGTTGCGGCGAGCGGGGGCTACTCTTCGTTGTGGTGCTTGGGCTTCTCACTGTGGTGGCTTCTCTCATTGTGGAGCACAGGCCCTAGGCACATGGGTTTCAGTAGTTGTGGCTCACAGGCTCTAGAGCACAGGCTCAGTAGTTGTGGCACATGGGCTTAGTTGCTCAGTGGCATGTGGGATCTTCCTGGAGCAGGGTTAGAACCTGTGTCCCCTGCATTGGCAGGTGGATTCTTAACCACTGCACCACAAGGGAAGTCCCTCTATTTTATGTATAGTAGTGTGTATATGTTAATCCTAACCTCCTAATTTATCCCTCCCTGCACCTTTCCCCTTTGGTAACTATACGTTTGTTTTCAGTCTGTCTGTTTCAGTTTTTGTAAATAAGTTCATTTGTATCATTTTTTTTAGATTCCACATATAAGTGATATCATATGCTATTTGTCTTTGCCTAACTTACTTCACTTAGTATGATCATCTCTAGGTCCATTCATGTTGCTGCAGATGGCATTATTCTGTTCTTTTTTATGGCTGAGTAATATTCCATTGTCTATATGTACCACATCTTCTTTATCCATTCATCTGCCAATGGACATTTAGGTTGCTTCCATGTCTTGGCTATTGTAAATAGTGCTGCTGTGAACATTGGGGTGCATGTATCTATTCTAATTATGGTTTTCTCCAGATATATGCCCAGGAGTGGGAATGCTGGATCATATGGTAGCTCTATTTTTAGTTTTATAAGGAACCTCTATACTGTTCTCCATTGTGGCTATACCAACTTACATTCCCACCAACAGTGTAGGAGGGTTCCCTTTTCTGCACACCCTCTCCAGTATTTATTGTTTGTAGACTTTTTGATGATGGCCATTTTTACCAGTATGAGGTGATATCTCATTTCAGTTTTGATTTGCATTTCTCTTATAATTAGTGATGCTGAGCAGCTTTTCATATGCTTTGTGGACATCTGTATGTCTTCTTTGGAGAAATGTCTGTTTAGATCTTCTGCCCACTGTTTGATTGGGTTGATTGTTTTTTTGATATTGAGCTGTATGAGCTGTTTGCATATTTTGGAGATTAATCCCTTGTCATTCACATCATTTGCAAATATTTTCTTTTATTCTATGGGTCGACCCAAGGCAATCTACAGATTCAATGCAATCCCTATCAAATTACCAATGGCATTTTTTGCAGATCTAGAACAAAAATTTTTAAATTCATATGGAAATACAAAAGACCCTGAATAGCCAAAGAAACCTAGAGAAAGCAAAACAAAGCTGGAAGAATCAGGCTCCCTGACTTCAGACTATACAATAAAGCTACAGTAATCAAAACAGTATGGTACTGGCACAAAGACAGACTTATAGGTCAAAGGAACAGGATAGAAAGCCCAGAATAAACCCACACACCTACAGTCAATTAATTTATGACAAAGGAGGTAAGAATTTATAATGGGGAAAAAACAGTCTTCAATAAATGGTACTGGGAAAAGTGGAGAGCTATATGTAAAATGATGAAATTACTACATTCTCAAGCACCACACACAAAAATAAACTCAAAATGGATTAAAGACCTAAATGTAAGACTGGACACTATAAAACTCTTAGAGGAAAACATAGGCAGAACACTCTTTGCCATAAATCACAGCAATATATTTTTGGATCCACCTCCTAGAGTAATGAAAATAAAAACAAAAATAAACAAATGGGACCTACTTAAACTTAAAAGCTTTTGCACAGCAAAGTATACCATCCCCTGTTTAAGACCCACTAATGGCATCCTGTCCCATCATACTCAGGACAACCTTCAGACTCCTGGTTACTGCTCATTCTGCCCTCCAGTCTCCACTCCCCTTCCCCCATGGCTGAATTTGCCCTTCCCCTCCTTCCCCTCAACTTCTACCCTTGTTGTGGCCCCTCAAAAGCAATCAGCTTGGGGACTTCACAAACGCAGGGACCAGCCCTTCTCAGCGGCGTCTGCTAAACTCTCCTCATTCCTCAGATCTGGAGGGATTTCTCTGACCCTGGGCCCACCCCCAACTAATTGGGGCCCCCTGCTTCTGTCTCTCGTAGAACTTAGCTTTCTTCCTTAAAAAATTTAGGGCATATTGTAATCACATTTGAATTGATTCATTTAATATTTACTTCCCCTTCTAGTCTGTAAGCTCCAGAAGAACCAGCAGTGTCTGCTCATAATAGATGATCAATAAGTATCTGCTGAGGGAATAAATTAGTGGGATCCTGGTGCCACCTCCTTCCGCCTGGATACTGAAAGCAGATTTTATCCATCAAGACACCCCCCAAAACTTCTTCTTCCAGTCTTAATATCCCAGCACCTTTAGCCTGTCACACCTAATTTATAACCCTTTAATAATCTCCCAGACTGCTGTAGTTCCCCCGACAAAATCACCAATCTCCTTTCAGCTGAGAAGCCCAGCATGGTTTGTTGTGTTTTAAAATATTTCTGGCCAGTACTGAGGGTAATGGGAAGATAGCCCCGTGATTCTGACAGACAGCCTCCTTCTCAAACTCCACCATAAAGGATCTCAGACTAATGCTGGAAATGGCAGGTGGTTCAATTCTGCTCAAAATCATGGCTCACGCTGCCTTGACAGTGCTTGTTCTGGATTTAGAGTTTTCTTGCTCCCTCCCTCCCTCCCTCTCTCTCTGTCTTCCTCCCTTGTTTCTCTGTCTGTTCTTCCCTCCTCTCCTTTCTTCTCTTTCTCTCTCTCTCTCTCTCTCATTCATTCATTCGCTGATTCACTCATTCTGTTTTGTTTTCAATCCTGAACGGAGTACTTCCTTTCCCATCTTGAGATCAGAACTAGAAGAGGACAGTAAATGTACTTAGAATGAGGACTCAAAAGCCATTCCTCACAGTGGCCTTGAGTGTCCCAACAACCAAAGTGAATACGTTCCTTATGACCTTGTTTGGACCCTCTGCCTCGTTGGCAAGTCGGCTGTGTAATGACAGTCAATGCCCTCTGCAGAAATCAGGGCCTGTGAACGGGGCAACAAAGAGCTTGAGGGGGGCCCTCGACATTTGAATCAAAGTGGAGGATCTGACCGGTGAAATCGATGAAGTGTGAAATGCTGTTCCTCACACCGAGGCTCCATTTAGCACCTCGGCCCCGGGGTTTCAGCAAAGAGAAAATCTTCTGGAATCGATACTACTATCATTTCGCAAAATTACAGTATTGCGTCCTGAAAATGAGCCATAAATCAACTGCAGGCTTCACTTGCTGGAAGAAACAGCTTTGCTGTGAGAAAGCTGGCGGCTGGAACAAATTTCAGGAGTTCAGGGGGTCCGGGCCCCTCCCATGGTTATTACCCACCTGGAAAGGCAGGCGATCTGGGGTGAGGGCCCCGAGCCCATGGCATCACTGGAGACAGGCCGGGGGGTCTTTGGTGCGTTGGAAATGCAGCACGACTGAAATCAAACAAGATCTCAGAATCTCCAAATTCAGTCAAACAGAGACTGCTGAGAAGAAATTGGGAGCTTCTGGCCTCTTAAGTGATCCCCGGCCCACTCACAGGCCCTAATTTCATTCTTCCCAGCGTGGGCTGCCTTGGTGAGATGTCGAGCCTGTGGATTTCAATTGCAGAAGCTGGCTGGGAGGCTTGTGGCAGGGAATTCTTTGCTGGCTGTAGAGCTCCTGACCCTGCACCACACAGGGTCATCTTGAGGGCTTGCTTTCTTCTTTGGTTCCTGTCCGATGCGTATTTACCAAAGGCCAGAGGTCTGAGCACTGCTGTGCTGGCTACAGGACTTCAGGTAGACTATGGAAAGAGTGGACACGAGGGCCAGGGGTTATCAGAAGCCCCAGTCCAAGCACCTTGAGATGAACCAAGCTGCCCAGCCTAGGGAAGTCCCCACGTGGCATCCACTGGGAGGGTCTTGGGCTACCACTTTGCTGTCCCACAAAATTGTAATTGCTGGGCTTCCCTGGGTGGCGCAGTGGTTGAGAGTCCGCCTGTCGATGCAGGGTACACGGGTTCGTGCCCCGGTCCGGGAAGATCCCACATGCCGTGGAGTGGCTGGGCCCGTGAGCCATGGCCGCTGAGCCTGTGCGTCTGGAGCCTGTGCTCCGCAACGGGAGAGGCCACACAGTGAGAGGCCCGCGTACCGCAAAAAAAAAAAAAAAAAAAAATTGTAATTGCTGCAGAGCACAGACTCTTGTCCTCCATTTCTCATAGTCTTTCCTGGTCCTAGCAGAATGCAAAATACCAAAATATATAACTACTGAGGTTGAGAACTAAATATCTCCCATAGTCTTCTGATTGCCAAGACCAAAGGGGAAAATAAATCCAGGTCATAGACTTCTAAGTATCTGGGTCTTTATCTGCCACTAAATTCTAAAAGGGATTTATTTTGATGGGTAGTTATCTAAGGGACCCTGGAAAACAAAATGAAAAATATTTCAACCTGGTTTCCATGAAAGATTAAGAAATATTTTTAATAAGCTGTACCATTGACCTTCTCTGGGCCTGTTTCTGTTTTCTTTTTTAATTTAATTTTATTTTTAATACAGCAGGTTCTTATTAGTTATCCATTTTATACATGTTAGTGTATATATGTCAGTCCCAATCTCCCAGTTCGTCCCACCACCCCCTCACCCCACCCCTGCCACTTTCCCCCGTTGGTGTCCATACGTTTGTTCTCTACATCTCTGTCTCTATTTCTGCCTTGCAAACCGGTGGGCCTATTTCTTCATCAGTAAGTAGGAATAGTAATAGAGACATTCTTATCATTACAACTCGGATATCACAGCATGTTGTGAATTTTAAAAAGTTAATGGAGAAGAATACGTTTTTCAAATGGCAAAGTGTGTGTGAGCATCGTGTGACCTTGACATAGGATCATCAGCACCTCTCCCCACGGTGTACCGGAAGCGCAGCTCTTGTCCAAAGCACTGGGATCCGTCCCCCCCGCCGTCCCACCCCACACACAAAGGCAGGGAAGGCTCTGTTTGAATACTCCAGGGAGTCTCTTGTAGGAGAGCCTGCCGTCCCGCTAAGTTAAGCTGCCTCCATTGCGGCTTTCTGTGGAAGCAAAAATAATTATAAGCGGTCTCGTTTCTTGAGTGTTTTCCACGTGACGAGCATGCTTTACCTGCGTCATCGCGCCGAATCCCCTCGTGAGATGGAGATGGTGCTATTAGCTCCCCATACTTCACAGGAGAAAACTGACCCTTGGGGACGTTAAGTAACTGGCTCAGGGTCCCACTGTGGGGAAGATTTGAACCCAGGTTGGTTTGACTCCAGAAACCACGTGCTGTTCACCGCCAGGCTGTCGTTCCTCAAAGAGGAACGGGAAGAGAAGTGAAAAAGAACACAGCGAAGGGAGTGGAAATGGACAGTCGGCAAGTGTGGGTTTGTTCCCAGGCTGCTAGAAGTCTGCTTGACCGCTACCCAGTCACTGAAATCCTCTGAGCCCCAGCATCCTCATCTGTAATTGGGCAAAGCACAAGCCTGATCTGCTCATCCTACATTTACGTGATACTCTGCAGTTTGCAAAGGTTCTCCCAGTCCAATCCCTACAGCAGCTCTGTGAAGCCGAATCATTACTTCCATTTTACAGATGGAGCAACCAGTCTCCATCAGCATTGCTGTGAATGACAAAAAGTTATCACGGATGAGATCCTTTTAAAATAGTCACGTGCCACGCGAGCATCATCATTACATCATGACTTTGATGTGGGCTTGCTCAGAATCACCTGTGTAGTGGGTGCACCAGTTGGGATGGAGACAGAGCTCTTTGGGCTCCACATTCATGTTCTTTCCAGCTGCCTTCGTGTGCCTCATGTTCTTGTCCACCATCTTGTGGCCCGTGTTCTTGGACACGCCTGCCTGCACCTCAGCCCAAAGGGCTCACTGCCAGCCTGCCTCCCACCAGGACTTGTCTGCCTTGTGGAGATGCTGAAATTTCTAAGCCCCTCCCGCACAGTCTTCTTACTTCAAGTGCTGGGAACATGGGCTTATGTTTGAAGAAAGACCACTATGGTCCCACTGTTGGGGAGGACTCTTCCAAGACAAGTCTCAAAGCGATAATGGAAGGGAATTTTCAAGACCTGGAGAAAAGCATGAATTCCCCAAATAGAAAAATCACACTGAGTTAAAGGCAGGAGGAAACCAACACCCAAAAGTGAAAAAAACAAAAGCAAAAGAAAATATACCAAAAAGATCCTACCTAAACAATGAGAGTAAAACTGCAGAATATAAAACAAAACAAAAAGCTATTGGAGACAACACGATCTCCCAAATGACAAAAATTAGGCCTGCATCTATGCTGTATTTCACAATTAGATTTCCCATTAGCAACAACAGGGGTGCTAGAAGACAAAGTTGGTGCACGTACAAAGTCAAGACTGAATAGTTCTGATGTCTCCTACTCACACCTGTTAAAAATTCCCAGTATAGAGCATGCAAGAGACAATTTCTGGTTCCTCTCCTATTATCAGAGGGTCTGTCCTTTGACTAGTGGGTGCTGTTAGGACTGTGAACGCTTCTTAAATGATTGTCAAAGAGCTTTTCTCAGTTGGTGAAGAAGTAAAATGTCCAGTGTTGTTGAGGATGGAGGGAAATGGATCGTCTGGTTCCTGGGAGGAGTGTAAAAGTGAACAGCCTCTAGGGGCGCTGTGGGGCATAGCTCTGTACCAGGAGTTCCATTTCTTGGGATCCATCTTACGTACATGCCCACACACAAGCACAAAGCGGCCGGCTCTTCCCCACCTCCATCCTTGGTTGATGACTCACAGGGTCCCTGGTCAGGGGATATTTGAGGAGACATGACCTGTGGCTCTGGGGACCCACCGTTAAGTCACCCTCTCTGTGTGTCACTCTCTGACCTCATGCACCATCTAGAGGCTCGTGTCCTGCCTTCCCCTTATGAGTCAACCTCTACCTTCTGCTTCTAGAAACTGAGGAGGTGGAAACAATCGTTGAGCCCTTGTGTTGCGCCCACCCTCGATCCCAGGACCAGTGCTTGCCTTGTCACTGTGCCTTGTATCCAGTGTTGTGACGTTGCTTCCCTCCCTCAAGACTGCAGAATGTCCTGGATGGGTCTCAGGTCCTTGCAATGGAAAGATGCAGGTCAGGAACACCAGGTTAGTGCTGCTTGAAAACGTCAAGGTCACACGGGGGTCTCTGTGCATTTCCACCTGGAACTTGGCCACACGGAGCCACTGCAGGTCCCCTGAACCCAGACGTACTCTTTCTCTCTGTGACTTTGCGTGTTTGGTTCCTGTCATTCCCTAAAGCCTTCCCTGACCTCTCAGGGCTGGGATTGGTCCCTGCTCGGATCTTCCTCACTGACCCCAATGTACATCTGTCAGAGCTGCCAGCACTCTGTCAGGCGTTGCTTTGCTTGTTTTTCTCGTTTGTTAGAGAGTAAATCCACCAGCACATGGTCAGAACTGTGTTTGTTGACAGGATGGATGAATAATGCCATGTCTATGTGGGTTCTGCCCTCAGCACTCAGCCGTCTCTTCTCTACCAGCTGAAACATACTTAAGGCAAGTGACAAAGATGGAAGTTTGGATCCAACTTCCTCTGGCCTCTGCTGTGGCCTCTCTGTGTCTCTCGTCTCTGTGTCTCCCCACGTCTCTCTGGCTCCCTGGGTTGGAAAACAGGTCTGAAGTCAAGTTGGAAAAGAGACCTTGTCTTGGCCAAGCTGTAGAGAGTCTCTGACATTTTTCAGTCGTGTCCTGTGTCGCTGCCATTTCATCTGCTGCCTGTCTCGGCAACCAGTTCCGCCTCCTGGGGACTCACTGGATCACACAAGACAGAGAAAACTGGAGGTGTTCAGCCCCAAGGAAATGTGCAAGTGTCATTTACCCACAGTCTCTGTCATTTCTTTCCTTCTTCCTAAAGACAGTGCTCCCCATTCTATGTTTCTCTTCCACAGAGTTCTCCAGCCTGACACGTCTCCTCATTGCTGATCCATGGCCCCAGGGATGCTTGGTGGCCTACTTTTCTTTCCTTCCTTTGGCTTCCCAGGCCATCCAGGAATGTGCCAGCAGAGCAGTATCCCAAACCTCACAGAGTTAGGGATCTTCCAAGCATCTTCCACCCCTGGATGTAGCTATAGGAAAGCCATAGGGAAGGCTGCATATCTTTTGGCTTGGGCTGTGGGTTTTTTTGTTTTGTTTTTTTCTTGTTTCACCTTTACTTTTTTAAAATTGAAGTATAGTGAATTTATAATGTTGTGTTAGTTTCTGGTGTACAGCAAAGTGATTCAGTTATATGTACATCTATATATGTGTGTGTGTATATGTATATATATATATATATAATATATATATACACTCTTTTTCAGTCTTTCCATTATAGTTTATCACAGGATATTGAATATAGTTCCCTGTGCTATACAGTAGGAACTTACTGTGTATCTATTTTATATATAGTAGTTTGTTGTTTTATCAATAAACTTTTATTTGTTACTTTTATTTAATATCATCACTGTTAACATTTATCCTTTATCAGTTTAATAAGACCCTCTTTTTTAAAAAAATGTTTCTTTTTTTAATTAGATTATAGTTGATTTACATCGTGTTAGTTTCAGGTGTACAGCACTTGATTCAGTTCCATATATATACACTTTTTCAGATTCTTTTCCATTATAGTTTATAACAAGATATTGTTCCCTGTGCTATACAATAGGGCCCTGTTGTTTATCTGTTTTATATGCAGTAGTTTGCATCTGCTAATCCCAAAGTCCTAATTTATCTCTCCCCACTTGAGCTATGTTTTTACACTGGCAGGATAGACAAGTCTTGGGCAACTTTGAAAACTAAAATAATAATAACTATAACTCTGAAGATGAACATTTACTAGTGTATTCCTCCTCACTGTCGCCTGCACTGCAGATCCCTCCTCTTTGAGATGGATGGAGAGAGAAGACAGCCATGCCGGCCTCCAAGAATCTTTCATGAGTCATCATCAGAGATCAGGGGCCCAGCGGTGGGGGGGAGTGTTTGCTCCACTGATGGCCTGATCCTGGGGCCACCCCGCATGGCTGCCTTGACTCGTCCCCCAGTACTGAGCTGCCCCAAATACACCCATTTGTTTGAGCATCCTCCTTCCCTCCCAAGGCTGGCTAGTGGCAGCCCGTAGGAATCAGCAGGTGGAGCTGGAATGGAGGTGGAGCCTTTCCCATCGTGATGCTCTACCAGGATCCATGGGAGTGATGACAAGAATTTCCTTTTTGTCCCTCGAAGTTTCTTGCTCCCTGAGGCCAGGGACAAGGCAATTAATCTCCCAGAACCTCATTTACCTTGTCCTTACAAAGGGGGTGTCCCAGGAGTGCTCATCTCAAAGGGCTTCTGTGAGAACCATAAAAGGCATTTATAAGAAAATATTCAATACTTCATAAACCATAAATCAGTGGATCTCAATTTATGGTCTGTGGCCCCCAGAGGGGCTCTGAAACTCTTTCAAAGGGTCTCAGAGGTCAAAACAATTTAAAAACTAACACTAGGACTTCATTTGCCTTTTTCACTGGGTTGACATTTGCACTAATGGTGCAGAAGCAATGGTGGGTATAAATGCTGGCGCATAGGCGTGAATTAAGTCCGTGTACCAGACTGTACTAGTGGTCAGTGTATTCTTCACCTACCTGAAGAGAAAAAATTTTGCAATTAAGAATATCTTTGATGAATCAGCACAAAGTATTAATTGTATTGAATTGCAATTCTCGAATATACATCTTTTTAATATTCTATGTGATGAGATGGGAACTACACGTAAAGCACTTACATGGCATGCTGAAGAGCAGTGTTCATCTCAAGGAAAACTGTATGATTATTTGAGTTTTGATATGAACTAGCCACTTCTTTCATGCAACACGATTTTTACTTAAATGGACAACTTACAGACTTAGGTATTTGACAGACATTTTCTCAAAAATAATGAAGCGAGCCTGTCACTTCGAGGAAAATAAATGACAGTGTCTGTTATCAATGATAAGATCTGAACTTTCATGCAAAAACTAGAGTTACGGAAAATTTGTATTTGCCTTTCTGAGCTTGGCAGTGTTCCGATGCTTAAACAGTTTGGTGATGCCGTTTTAACATACATAATGAAATGTTTCAAGGTCTGAAAGATCTGCCATGAGTTCATTGGACCAGTAATTCTCAGGTGGCCAGTACGTGGTATTACAGAATCATGGCTGGGTGGGTGAAAGAGCCATTGAAAATGGAAAATTTTAATGAGCAAGTGTATGATTTACAGCCATTTGTCGAGTTTTAGTGTAGTATCAAAGAATAGTCACAGTTTTCTGAAAAGGCTATTTTAGTACTCCTCCCTTTTCCAACTCCATATCTACCTCAGACAAAACAACATTTTTGTAACAGGCTGAATGCAGAAGCAGACAGGAGAAGCCAGCTGTCTGCTAAGCCACGCAGTAAAGTGCTTTGAGAAACGTAAAACAATGCTGCTCTTCTCGCTACATTTTTCTTTGTTTTCAGAAATATGATCCTTTTAGAAAAATGTCATTTTATATTAACATGGAATGATTTTATGATATTTTAAAATAAACTAGTAAAATCAATATTTTAATTTCTATTATGGAAAATACTAGTAGATAAAACCCATATTAAAAATGCTCTAATATTAGGGTCTTAGGAAATTTTAAGAGTGTAATGCTCCTGACACTAAAGGTTTGAGAACCACTGCCATAGAGCACAGTATACATTTCAGTTTTTTTTAATCATTATTTCTCTCCCGGTTCCTAAAATGGATTTCCAATGGAGACCTCAGGCTACAGCTTCTATTCTCAAGGAAAGAGTCCCCAGCTTGCTTTCATTTTCCAGAGCAAGGCTGAGGAGCTTTCCCTGAGGCTGAGGGCTTCAGTAAAGTTCCCCATAAAGGGGACAGTGTCATGGGTCCTTCTCAGGCCACCCACAAGCAGAGGAGCCATTCAGTTTTGTAGCAGGTAAATTTCCACAGCCGCCATCATGGGCTCAGAGTCCATCTTCAAAAAGCATGTGAATGTGAGTGTGGCCCTTCCCATCCACATCGTCATTATATTTAGGCTGGGCAAGTTGAATGGCCTGTCCCTCCCCCGCCTGCACTTCCACCTCTTCTGCCAGGTGCATGGTTACTATGGGAACAGCCACTTTGCAAACTATGACCTTCCCCTCTGGCTACAGTTGATTGGTCAATCGGAGTATATCTCTGTGATTTTTGGATGTGGGACTCAGAGGGTCAGTCAGCCTCATTCCAGTTGCATAAAGATATAGCACATAAAACTTGAGAGCCTTTACTGTCCATGTTTGCTGGCACATGGACCGAGGAGCAAAGAGAGGCATGTGTGAGCACATCTGGGTTCAGGCTGATGCTACCTGACTCCACGCAATAAAGCCCTTGGAGACGGGAAAGTACAATTGTCCCAAGACTTTCAAAAGAGTCACATGTTTCCCTGTTGCTTATGAAATTCTGGCTAAAGAGCGGGTAGATGGAGGTTAGTTGTCCTGACCGCTTCTATCATTTCATTGTGCTTTCGGAGAAAGATGATTTTCAATCTCGGTGTCTTTACTGAGGAATGCAAAGTTATTCTATCGCTGTACAACCAGGTGGTTCAGAGTTCTTAATCTGAGGTGTAAGAATAAAATTTAGGAGTCTGTGGATATGTATGGGAAAAAAATTACTTCTACATTTTCACTAATCTCTAACTGAAAATTAGCATTTCCTTTAATTACTCATGTGGGTAGCAAACCATAGTCGTATAAGCAAAATCCACTTATAAAAATTAAAATAAATGAGTCACGAGTATGAAAGGTAAGGTGTGGGGAATATAGTCAATAACTATGTAAAATCTTTGTATGGTGACGAATCATAAGTAAATTTATCATGCTGATCATTTTGAAATGTACAGAAATATTGAATCACTATGATGTGTAACAGGAACTAGCATAGTATTGTAGATTATACTTCAAAAACAAACAAACAAACAAACTCATAGAAAAAGAGATCAGATTTGTGATTACCAGGGGCAGGGTGTAGGGGGAGGGGAGTTTGATGAAGACAGTCAAAAGGTACAAACTTACAGTTATAAAGTAAGTACTAGGGGGGCTTCCCTGGTGGCGCAGTGGTTGAAAGTCCGCCTGCCGATGCAGGGGACACGGGTTCGTGCCCCGGTCTGGGAAGATCCCACATGCCGCGGAACGGCTGGGCCCGTGAGCCATGGCCGCTGAGCCTGCGCGTCCGGAGCCTGTGCTCCGCAGCGGAAGAGACCACAACAGTGACAGGCCCACGTACCGCAAAAAAAAAAAAAAAATAAGTACTAGGGGTATAGTGTACAACATGGTAAATATAATTAACACTGCTGTATGTTTATATGAAAATTAAGAGAGGATATCCTGAGTCCTCATCACAAGGAAAATTTTATTTTTCTGTTTCTTTGATTTTGTATCTGTGATTATGGATGTTCACTAAGCTTATTGTGATAATCATTTCATGATGTATGCAAGTCAAATCAGTATGCTGTACACCTTAAACTTATACAGTCTGTATGTCAATTATACCTCAATAAAACTGGAAGGAAAAAAATAAAATCTTTTCTATAAAGGAAAGCAAAGTAATAGGGGAGGTGGGTCAAGAGAAAGTTAAAATGAAATATAATCACATGATATTTGTACTTTCTCATTTTTTAACTTAAAAAATGTACAAGAGGGCTTCCCTGGTGGCGCAGTGGTTGAGAGTCTGCCTGCCAGGCCCGCGTACCGCAAAAAAAAAAATGTACAAGAAAAAAGTAACAGATATTTCCATGTCACATTAAAGTGTTGCAGATATCCAGAAAAATTATTTGAGCTCATCATACTTCAGATTTACGGCAGTCATTAGACGCTCCACTAGATTCTATTATCTCACACATATATTCCTTTATTAAACATTTTAATATTTTGGTAACTGCATTTCTTTCTCTCTTTTTTGTTTTTGTTTGTTTGTTTGTTTGTTTTTTGTGGTACGCAGGCCTCTCACTGTTGTGGCCTCTCCCGCCGCGGAGCACAGGCTCCGGACGCGCAGGCCCAGTAGCCGTGGCTCACGGGCCCAGCCGCTCCGCGGCACGCGGGATCCTCCCGCACCGGGGCACGAACCCGCGTCCCCTGCATCGGCAGGCGGACCCCCAACCACTGCGCCACCAGGGAAGCCCGGTAACTGCATTTCTATTAATTAGTGCATTTTGTTTTATGCACTTAAAAACATAATTCTAAGAATGGATTGATAGAATTCATCCAGGCACCAAAAACAAAACAAAACAAAAAAACCCAAAAACCCTAAACTAAACACTGTTTTAATTCACCTTCTTAGAAGCAGGATAACACACAAGAAGCAGAGATTTGGTAAAAATACTACAAATATGGCTTCATTGCTACATAGGACAGATTTTATTCATAATATTATTCTAGTTGTATATTGCTGGGTAATAAAACACTCAAGCTTAGTGTCTTAAATTATCAAGAGTCATTTATTTTGCATCTGAATCTTTAATTTAGGAAGAACTTGGAGGCAATAGCTCTTCTCTGCTCTGTGTGGCAGCACCTGGGGAAGCTTGACTGTGGAGGAAAGATCCACTTCCAAGATGACTCACTCACCTGGCCAGCAGGTTGGTGCTGTCTGTTGACCTAGAACCAGCTAGGGCTGTCAGCCAGGGCCGTCAGCTAGGGCCGTCAGCTAGGGCCTCCGCTTCCCTCGACGGGGGACTCTCCACTGGTCGCTTGGGCTCCCAACTGCATGATGTCTGCATCCCAAGAGATTATTTGAGACGTTGAGAGCTGCCGTTGCTTAAGACTTGAGCCTGGAAACTTGAGCAGTGTCCCTTCCACTGTATTTTACTGTTAAGCAGTCAAAGGGCCAAGTCAGGTTCAAGGGAAAGGGACCCCATCTCCTGCTGGGGGGGATGTCGAATGATTTATAGGCAGCTTTTATCTACCACAGATGTGAACTATGATTTCCTTTGGAATTTCTTTTTTTTAACCACTTTTAAAAATTGAAGTATAGTTAATTTACAATATTGTGTTAGTTTCAGGTGTACAGCAAAGTAATTCAGTTCTCTCTCCCTCTCTCTCTCTCTCTCTCTCTCTCTCTCTATATATATATATATATATATATATACTTTTTTCAGATTCTTTTCATTATAGGTTATTATAAGATATTGAATATAGTCCCTGTGCTATACAGTAGGCCCTTGTTGCTTATTTTATATGTAGTAGTGTGTATGTTTATCCCAAACTCCTAATTTATCCCTTCCCCCCCACCTTCCCCTTTGGTAACCATATTTGTTTTCTATGTCTATGAGTCTATTTCTGCTTTGTAAGTAAGTTCATTTGTATCTTTTTTTTAGATTCCATATATGTGATATCATATGATATTTGTCTTTCTCTGTCTGACTTACTTCACTTAATATGATCATCTCTAGGTCCATCCATGGTGCTGCAAATGGCATTATTTCATTCTTTTTTATGGCTGAGTAATATTCCATTGTGTATATGTACCGTATCTGCTTTATCCATTCATCTGTTGATGGGGAAATTTCTTCTTTTATAACATAAGATTTTAATACTTTTAAAAATGAAGTCTTTTTTAAATGAAGTCTTTAAAGTGGCTAGTTTAGTGGTCTTTGCAAATGGAATGCTCTTGGAGGGAGGAGGGAGCTGACCTGGCTTCATATTTGCATAACCCCCCAACCCTCCTTTCACCCTCCCACTACTTTTTCCACCTCAAGCTTCTTCTTCTCTTTCCCCCATTATTTTGAAACTTCTTCAACAACAGATAAGGACAAGGAAAGGAGGAAGAGGAAAAAGAGAAGGAAGAGAACAGCAGGGCAAAGTGGAAGGCAAGAGGACTAGAAGAGGTGGAAGTGGAGGGAGGGGGGTGGACGAGGGGAAGGAGGTCTTGGTGATACTGCTCGAAAGGGGAAGAAAAAGTTGGGAACAATCTCAATGGTCATCAGCAGGGAACTGGCTAAGTCAATTACACACAGGCGCACATGTGATCCTCGTTATTTGCAGGTTCTTTTCTTGCAATTTTTTTTTTTTTTTTACGAATTTGCCTACTTGCTAAAATTATTTGTGACCCCAAAACCAATACTCGTGGCACTTTTGTGGTCATTTGTGGACTCGTGCAGAGCCACTGAAAATTTGAGTCGCCCACTGTGCACGTTCCCAGCTGAGGTCGAGCAGGGCACTCTCTGCCTGTTGGTTTCAGGTCTCATACTAGAAACAGGGTCCTTTGCACAGTGTATTTAGCGCAACATGTTTGCATTTTTGGCTCCTTGTTGGTGATGTCTGTTTTGAATGGCCCCCAAACGTAGTGAAGTACTATTTAGTATTCTTAAGTGCGAGATGGCTGTGATGTGCTGTATGGAGAAAATTCGTCAGTTAGATAAGCTTCATTCAGGCACAAGTTACAGGGCTGTTGGCCGTGAGTTCAATATTAATGAATCAACAATATATACTAAATAAGGTGTCTTTAAATGGAAACACACATAAAACAAGGTTATGTATTGATTGGTTGATCAAAATTGACCAGAGGCTCACAGGAACCTAACCTTGTAAATACTCCCTATAAACATTGTTTATAGGGAGTATAAACATTTTTTATACTCCCTATAAACAATGGGTAAATATTTGTTAATTCATTGTTTACAGCGACTTTACAGAATATAACTCCTGCAAATAATAAGACTGGACTCTGTGTGTGTGTGTGTGTGTGTGTGTGTGTGTGTGTGTGTATACAACTATTAGAAATGATGAAATACAGCCACTTTTATTGACAGAGATGACAGGGTGGTGTATATGATGCGGGCTCACAGAGAACTATTGGAAAGGGGATCTTGCCAGTTAATAATGGTTATCTCCTTCGATAAGATCTGAGGTGATCTTTAATTTTTCTCTTTAGAATTGTCTTCATTGTTTATTTTTGTTTGTTTGTTTTTTTGGCGGTACACGGGCCTCTCACTGTTGTGGCCTCTCCTATTGCGGAGCACAGGCTCCGGACGCGCAGGCTCAGCGGCCACGGCTCACGGGCCCAGCCGCTCCGCGGCATGTGGGATCTTCCCGGACCGGGGCATGAACCCATGTCCCCTGCATCGGCAGGTGGACTCTCAACCACTGCGCCACCAGGGAAGCCCTAGGTAGCACACTTTAAAAGGATTGGCAGAACTCCAAAGACAAAACAAAAAAATGTAAAAGCAAGCAAAGAGAAAGGACAGGTTACCTACAAAGAATAACTATTAGATCAACCATAGATTTTTCACTAATAGTAATAAAAGCAAAAGACAGTGAAATATTATCATCAAGCTGCTGAGAACAAAATAACTATTAACATGGAGTTTTAAAATACTTAAACCTATCATCAAACACAAGGGTAAAATAAAAACATTTATCAAATAACAAAAAACTGAGGAATTTATTTCGAGAAACCTGAATTTATGGAACTTATAAAGAATGTCCTTTTGTACAGAAATTGAACCCAGAAGGAAGAACTGAGCTACAATGCAGAATGAGGCTTAAAGGTCCGGCAAACCTAGACTGCCAAGGGCTGTTTTAGAGGTTGTGTACTGCATAGAGGTGCAACATCTGGGGATGCCAGTTGAATGGTAGACAGTGTAGCTTGTATGTTTATTATGCACTCTTATTATTGTATAGTGTATGTATATTATTGAATTACGTGATTGTTTATTTCCACAGATGGAAATTAAGTGTTTCGAGAAAGAAGCACCTCTTCCTAATTTGCACAATAATGCCATATGTGTTAGTAGAAGTCCTGCACAAACATACGGGCAAGTCTAAACAAATATTGACTGCATAGAACAACAGCAACAGAGGTATTAATTTGTGATGTAGAAGAGAAACGAGGAGGGAAGAATCACTACATAAAAATGACATTTAAGAAGGCACAGGTTGTTAGATTAAAAACAGTCTAAGGTCCTTCTGTTTTTCCAGAGTACAGAGAGATTTGTAAAGGTTGCCTGTAAAAAACAAATTTATCATATGAAGCATTTTATAACACAGCAAACGTGCTAATGGGCAGATTGCATGTGCTCTGTTAGGGCAGACACCTGCACCTGCTTGCTCACCACTAAAAGAAGACAGGAGGAAGAACAGAGGGCAGCAGCCAGCTCCCATGTAGGCAGAGAGGCAGAGATGTCGAGCTCCTCACCTGGAGCTGCATATGCCAGGGCTCCCCACCCTCCCTCAAGGCCTCCCTGTCGCTACCTGGCACTGGCCCCACTGAGCTTCTTCAGCTCCTAGAACATTGCCTCCTCAAATGGCTCTGGAAGCGACTGTCCAGAGGCTCTGGCAACCCCAGGCTGCCTGGAGAGCTGAGAAGTCAGCAAACTGCAACCCATTCCCCGTGAGCTGCAGCCCATCACTTGGGTGGCTCTGTATGAACCATAGCCACTCACATAAAAAATGGATTACCCAGCAATCATACCTTTTGATATTTACCCAAAGTAGTTAAGAATTTATGTTCACACAGATAAAGTTTATAGCAGCTTTATTCATAATTGCCAAAACTTGGAAGCAACCAAGATGTCCTTCAGTAGGTGAAGGGAGAAATAAACTGTGGTACATCCAGACAATGGACTATTACTCAGCGCTAAAAAGAAATACACTATCAAGCCATGAAAAGGCGTGGAGGAAACTTCAATGCATATTACTAAAGACCAATTTGAAAAGTCTACATACTATATAATTCCAACTATATGACATTTTAAAAGAGGCAAAACTATGGAGACAGTGAAAAAGATCTGTGGTTTTCCAGGAAGGGATTAATAGGCAGAGCACAGAGGATTTTTAAGACAGTGAAAATACTGTGTATGACACGACAATGATGGATACGTGCGATTACATATTTGAACGAACCCACAGATGGTCAACACCAAGAGTGAACCCTACGGTAAACTATGGACTTGGATGAGTATGACGTGTCAGTGTGGATTCATCAATTGTAACAAGTGTACTACTCTGGTGAGAGCTGTTGATGATGTGTGAGGGTGCACATGTGTGGGGCAGGGGGCATATGGGAAATCTCTGTACCTTCCTTTCCATTGTGCTGTGAACCTAAAACTGCTCTAAGAGAAGAGTCTTTAAAAAATTGGTTGGCTAAGATTCTTTGAAGGTTTAGAAAATGCATCTGGTATCTTTGGAGGTGGGGAGATTTGGAGATTATAAACAAAGTGAATTCAAAGAGTACAACATTTAACTGGCTAACATAATCTTGGTATGAAAAGTAGACAAAGACAATACAAGGAAATAAAATTATATACCAAATTCACTTCTGAACATCAATGTAAAAATCCTAAATAAAATATTAGCAAGTCCACCCCTCTAGATACTGCAATGTCCCAACCCACATTCTTCATTCACTGCCTGTAGATTATCTCACTCATGATTCTCAGGTTAATATCTCTAGTTGCAACTCTCCTCTGAACTTTCAACTGATACCAATGTCTACATATATAAAATATTACAAAATATTCAAGGTCATAGGAGAAGAAAACTTTCCTGAAATGAAGGAATATTTGAATCTGGAAATTAAAAAACTTAGCTATACTTTTTTATTCCTGTGTTTCACAATGGTCTGTTCTTTTTTTTTCCTGTTTCTAATTCTACTTTTATTTTTGTAATACTTTTCTTTTTCCCACCTATTTTTTTCCTGAGATCTGCCAGATCATTTTTCATCTTCTTCTGTTACCATGTCCCTCCTTCTTTGACTGTTTATTATTCCTCTTTTTAGAGCTCTTTTTTTCATTAAAACTATATATGATTTTTTGTTTCTTTGCAGGGAGGAGTGTTGATCCATAAATTTTCCTCTGCTTTGTTGCCTCTTCTTGGGCATGAATTATTCATCATTATTTATCTGCTTTTTGTTTGTCATGCTTGTATCTTTATTCTTGTGGCACCTTTATATAGATTTCGTACTATTTCCTTTCATGTTATTATTCATTTTTTAATGGAGGTGAATGCTTCCTTGGTCAGCCCTTTGTTGTAAGAGTTGAGCAGTGTTGGGACAAGGGATCAGGGGAATAAACTAGGTCAGACGGCGCTTGGGTTTGGGTGGATGGGTTCTAAATACGTTTTCACCAACACTCCCCCCAGGGGGAATGGGTTTGCTTCAGGTTAACAGGAAGTCCTCCTGTTGCAGGTTGAAGCTCAATGCATTTCTTGCAATGACCAGTAGTTCTTGTCTTCACCTAATTGACATCATCAAATACAGGGCTGCTCGTTTGCTTTTATTCCCTGCCCTATCCCATGGAGAGCCTTGTTTTTGCAGAGATAGAGTGTGTGAGTTAACATCTTATGGGGCAACCCATGGCCAATGAGGGCAGAAGCTGGTTGATAAATGCTGCTCTCTTCCATCCCAAAGCCACACCAATCCTAAAGCACATTCCTTCTGCCTTGTTTCCTCTTCCTCAGTTCCCTTTACCTGTTCCATCTAAACCATCTGATATAAACTCTTTCTCTTGGGCTCCCCTTTTTAAGATGGCAGCTTTTCCTGAGGAGTGTGGTTTGGAATTCGGGTTATTTTTTTCTTTTATCAAAGAAGTAGCTTTCTTTTCTGTCCTCTTTCTCCCCATTGTTACGTTTGGTTTCAGAGAGGAGAACAGACACGCCGATGCCTCCATATTTTAATTATTATTTTTTTTAAAAGCTTCCCCAGCTTGTATCTTATCTGAATTTTTCTATCTGCAAAGAGGAAGCAAATCAAGTCCTACACTTTCCAGGTCTCTATGCCTTAGACCAGCCTGCAATGTTTTCTTTTTCTCAAGTGGTGTCTTGATGAAGTCCCTGAGCACATGAAAGCAACATTTGTAAGAAATTCAGGTCATTGCAAAACTCACTACATTTGGGAGGCATATATTCCTCTCTCTCTCTCTCTCTCTCTCTCTCACACACACACACACGCACATACACACAGACACGTATACACACAAATTCAGAGTACATTAACACACCAGCAAACGAACGGGAAATGCAGTAACCCATTTTCATTTATAGCCTCCCACGGAGTCTCACCCAAGGTCACAGCCATAGCTGTCCTGAATTGTTTTACCCTTTTAAACCAGGATTTGACTTCTCAAAACTTTTAATTATTTTCGCATAGGCATTCACAGGTGGTACAAAGGGCTTTTCTACAGTCCAAGGCAGACTCACCCCTGGTCCTACTCTGGCCTCTCTCTAGGAAGCAGCATCTCTACCCAGCAGCACCTTAGGCCCGGACCTGCCCTCACCACAGCATTGGTGCACCAACCTCCTGGCCTGGGTTCTAGCCCCTCCAAGGGTAGAAATCACCTTATAAACATCCACTGCCCTGGGGTGAAGGAGCCTTTGCCCCAGTGAGGAGGAAATGGCTTAGTTTGGAACTTCCCGGGGGAGGGGTGATGAGGGGCTCTTCACCTACCCAGTTTGGAAACCATTGTTCCCATGTGTCTAGAGCATAATGGATCCTAGGACATAAAGGGACAACTGTCCAGGACTTTTATTTCCCACTAAGGAGGCCTGTCTCTGTGGGCAGTGGTTGCTCCTGCCTCTCGGTGCACGAGGTATTTGTGGGGGATGAGTGACACTCACCCAAGTCCAGAAAACTCTTGAAAGAGCTGGTTTTCCATCCATATCCCACGTCCCATATGGCGGGCAGCCATATGCCTGCCCCTGGGAGACAGAGTGGATAATGAACTGCTGCTAGGACCTTCCTGAAGCCCCATCAGACCCTCCCTGCACAAACGGCAAGGCCTTTGTCAATGCCCAGAGTTTTTGCCCTGTGTGGGGATATTTTCCTTATGTCTCCAGCACACCTGAGAGTCTCTGGAGGAGCCAGGAGTACGTATTTAGGTGTCCCTGCCTCTGTGGGGTGAAATCTATGCCATACCAGTCGGGGTGGGGGGAAGGGGAGCATAGTGGTTAGGGGTACGACTCTGTGTTGGACCACCAGGGTTAGGATCCTGACCACTTACTTCCTGCACGATGGGTAAATTACTCTTCTCTGTGCCTGTTTCCTCTTCAGTAAAATGAGGATCATCATAATAATACCACCTCATAGGGTTGTTGTGAAGGTTGATGAGACAATCTATGCCTAAAGCACAGGGACTGGCATATAGTAAGTGCTCATGAAACACTAGTTGTTTTTGTTGTTGTTATCATATGATTATCTAAGCCCAGAGTTATGGTTTGCGTGTGTGTGTGATTGAGAGAAACTGATTGATTATGATGCAACTCAAAATGGGAGCCAAGGCAGCATTTCAAGGTGCCTTGTCGAGACAGGACAGAGGCCAGGGGACTTTGGGTAGAGAAACAAGGCTGGAGATGTCACGAATGCTGGAGGAGCAGAAAGGTGCACACCCAGACCTGTTTGTAGCTCAAAGCTTCAGCACCACCGCCAACCCGTTTGTATGGTTGGTACGGGAAATAGTCTTCATTTTTACGGCCGTCTCCACTACCTGCTCTATACACTTGAGTTTACAGTCCCAGAGCTGTGTGTGTGTTTGCACATGTGTGTCCACATCCACAGCCCCATCAAACCTCAGACAGAGACTGCCCCCAAGGAGGCTGGGCAGACAGGGAGAGGACAACAATAATGGCAGAGAGGAAGCGAGGTAAACTTGGATTTTGGTTTTGAGACAGTTGTAAACTGGAGGCATCATAAGTCTCATCTATCCCCATACCTCTCCTGCAGGAGCAGGAGCGGGTTGAGGGATTGGTCTCCGCCTGCTGACGGGGGTGGCTCCTCGGCATCTCAGATGGCGAAGGGGTGGCCACTTGCTGGATTTCAAGCAGGGAACTTTCCTGGGGAGGGCGGGGAGGGGGCTGAGAAAGGAAACATGCCATGGTGGAGGAAGTTGAGTCTGTGAAGCAGCATTTGAGTCTGAAGTACGGGTACCGAGTATTGGTCTCCACCTTGATCGTCCACATTTACCCTTATTCAGGGCATCTGTCCCTGTCCTGTCTGTAAGGTGCCACCCTGCTGGGTTTCTGGGTGCAGGTCTTTGTGCAGAGGCCAGCACTGGGTGTCCTAGATAAGTTTCCACCAAAATGTGGCCTCTCCCTGCTGGCTGATGTCCAACACTGTTGCCCCTGGACTTCTCCCTGGATTATTCTCCACCTCCCACCTTCCCCTGATTATTCCCACTTATTTATCAAGTCTCAGATGAATGATACTTCTTCAGCAAAGCCTCCCTTACCCCAGGACACTCGTGCTCCTCTGCCGTAAGCTCTCTGAGCACCCTGAATTCTCTTTCAGGCAAACGGGACCTGCTTCCTCCTGGGTCATCTAACTCTCTCTTCTCGTTGCTCAGCCTATCCCAGGCTGGGGTGGGAGCCCTCCTTTGTTCACCAGGGCACAGTGTATGTCCTTCCACTCTCGTTTGTTATTACACTGGGTTGCAATTGGCTGTCCATGTTCCCCACTAATCTATGAGCTCCTTGACAGCAGGAACTGCATCAGTCAGCTATGGCTGCAATAATGCTGCATAACGAACCATCCCCAAAGGTCAGTGCTTAACACAAGCTTGTTTTTCTCTTCCTTAGTTTTGCAGGTCAGCTGGCCTTGGCTGCAAGCTGTAGGTTGAATCCAGGTCTGCTCCACACGTCTTGCATCCCTTTGAGACCAGTGGCTGCCTGGAGCATGCTCTTCTCATAGTGAATGGCAGGAGCTCAAGAGAAGCCCACCCGTGCAGGCACTCTGCTCACATCACACCCATTCAAGTTCTGTTGGCCAAGGTAAGTGACATGGCCATGCCCCAAGTCAGTGAGGCAATGAGATATCTTGCACCCAAGGTAGAGGGGGAGAGGGATGAGTACAAGCTACATGATAATCTAACTCCTCGCAAGGGCCATGGACTGTGTGTCTTTAAAACCCCAGTATTTAGCATGGGACCTGCCACAGGTGGGTATTCAGTAAAGGCCGAATGAATGAACGGAGACGAGCAGAGGGTTGTGTTCTCTTTCCTAGGGATAACAGGGATGCGGGGGCTCACAGATTCCCCTCACGGAAAGATGGTATCACACGGAAGTAAGTGCTCGGTCTGGAGACTTAATTTCCTCTCTTCCTCTTATTGACTGTAGCCTTGGCAGGTTACCTATTTGAGCCTCTTTTTTTTTTCCCTATAAAGTGGGAATGATGATACCTGCTTTATCAGGTTATTGCAAAAATTAAATGAGATTATCTGTGTAAAACAGCACCATGCCTGGAGTTTCATAAACACTTGTAAATGCTAGCTGATATTATTACTGATACCAATATTATTATTACTGCTACCATCTTGTATTCTGTCCATCAGGGAGAAAATGAACTGAGTTGCAGTCAATTAAATAGAAGAGGATCTGCTGATTTGGGCGTTAACACTTCCAACCTGACTCAGGTTTGACAAGAGCCTTGAGTATTTCCCATAATAACCTAGACCTAAGAATTGTGGGAAAGGGTTCTCCCTTATATACCTGAGAAAGGGTGACAGGCAAGAACCTAAATTTTCTCTCCCATGCCTGGGTGTGGAGGGATAGGGCAGAAAAGGAAGAGCTTATCTAAGGACATCATGGCATCCCTCTGTCTAACACCTCACGCTGTCCTGCAGGGAGCAAAAGAATGCAGCTTTGGGGGCCATTCAGTTAGAGGCCAGCTGTAGAGTGGACACGGGGATAAGGTGGAATTCCTAATCGTGTCCCTGGTGCTCCAGGTGGGTGGGCAGGGTGATATTTCCGAGCCCCTGGCCGGATCTCATTTAAATGGTGGGGACACTCTGTACCTGTAGCAAATCCTGCTGGAAAGGCATGATCCAGGGCGGGTGGGGACCGTGGACCAGCAGGGAGCTTCCTGGTCAGTGTGGTAGAGTCTAGTGGGTCCTGGCAGGCAGGTGAGCAGGGCAGTCTGGGATGCTGCTCTTATCACCTCATCCTTGGGAGACTGTGTCCCTCAACCAAGTTAGTGTGACAGTTATGGAGAGAGGGTTAAGCTAGATGCACTGGGGTAGAGAAGGGGCCAGGTGGGGCCTTGGAGGTGATGAACAGGTGGCTTCCTTCTGCCACAGCCATTGCACCATGGGAAGCAGGGCAAAGCAGGGAATGAACATGATCCCATGCCTGCCCCTTACCAGCTATGTGACAAGGGCCCATTGTTTCCTTTCCCTGGGCTCAAGGCCCTCATCTGTTTTCTGGAGAGGTTAGATTCCATCCTTTCACTCAACGGATATTAGTGGAGGATCCGTGACAAGCCAGGTGCTATTCTAAGGCCTTGGAGATCTACCTGTGAAAAGGATAAAAGTTATCAATGAACATTAGATGTGGCCCTATATAACAGAAAGCCCAAAGAACAGCAGCTTAGGTCAAACAGGGGATTTGCTTATTTGTGTCACTTAAAGCAAGTCTAAAGACCGCAGATCAGAGCTGGCACAGTGGCCTCATAGTCACTAGGGACATGGGCTTCCTTCCCATGAATCCTTGAGAACATTTTAAATAGTTGTTTTAAAGATCTTGTCTGACTCTACCATCTCTATCTCTCTATGCCTGTTTCCACTGAATTTTTCCAAGACTTTGGGTCACACTGTCCTGTTTCTTCATATATCTAGTAAGTTTCAGCTGGATGCGGTACATTTCGAACTTTACATTGTTGAGCGCTGGATTTTGGTTAAAGGGTGTTGGACCTCTTTATGGCAGGCAGAGAAGTTACTTGCAGGGCAGGCCTTTTTTAAAGCCTTTTAATTTTCTTAGGATGGGTCATAAGTAGGTTTAATTCTAAGATCAGTTTAGCTCCGCTACTAAGATGTGACTCACTTGGGATATCCACTGAAAACCCGAGAATCTGAGACATCTCTATTCCAACTGATCAGAATTTGATCGTCTCTCAGCCCTGAGAATTGTTTTGCTTACAGCTCCCTGGTTTTTCTTTCCGTAGCTTCCTGGATCTTCATTCTATGTTTATTAATAATCAGCAACAGAGGCAGGGGATCCCTGTACACTTTTCTGGAGCTATTTACTTAAATAGCATCTCTCTGTCCAGTACTATGTCTCGAATTTCCAGCCCCTTCATCTTTTCTGAATGACAACCCCTGTCTCTTTAACTCAGAAAGAGCTGTGCTGTGCTTGGATTCCCTTCTCTGCAGAAAACACCTCCAGACAGAAAGCCAGGGTGATAAGAGGCTCATCTTGTTTGATCTTTTTCTCAGAGATGAGTGTTCCCTAATGTCTGAAAACTGCTGCCTTGTATATTTTATTCAGTTTTATAGTTCTCAACAGTGAGAAGATAAGCCTGGTCCCAGTTACTCCATCACGGCTAGAAATAGAACTTCCTAATATATTTTTAACACCCATATCAATTAACATTATTCTGGCTATACAGTTTAAAATTTTGAATTAAAAAATTAATCAAATACTGATCTACTGAACTATGACTCATAAAAATTGCATGTACATGTACCTTCATGACATGGTACTAGTCACCAAGGAAGATCGCAGTTTATGGATTAATCTGTTCCTAAGAATTCCACCTCATTAAAATGCACAATAGATTAAAATGTATTCACAAGAAGCACAAAATAAGATTGACTGTGCAAACAAGTGTGGTTTTAAATGCATTTAAAACAAGTCACACTTTCACAGGCATTTCAATAAGTCTGATAGGGTCCCACAGGAGGTGAGAGAAGGGGGTACAAGCAAGTCAAGTTGGTGGCAGATGTGAGAATGGAGTCGAGAACTGTTAACTCATTTTCATAGATTGTCACCTAGGGGATTTGGAAAAAACGGATCCAGAAAATTCTGTATTAAACATTTCTTCACAGATTCTGTCAGGCCATAGCTTGATCTGTTCTGAGGGAGCTACCATGAATACAGCACTCACGAAGGAAATCTGTTTACATATTCCTGGAAGGTTTGGAAAGTTTTTAGTTTTTGCTTTGTCTGGAAGTAAACAGACACTGTGTGTGTGTGTGTGTGTGTGTGTTTTAAACCTTTCAAAACCTCTTTTCTATTGAAGGCAATCACCTGTGAATTTTTCCTTCTCTGACATCCCAGACATCTCCTTAACATCATCTGGACTAACGACATCTCCACCCTCAACTCTCCATACGCTTCCCTTTACTACCATCTACAACTGGCCTCAGGGCCTTTGCATATGCCTGGAAAGCTCCTCCTCTCCTGCCCACCCCCACTTTGCTTGAATACCTTGTCATCTTTTTTTTTTTTCCTTGTCATCTTTTATGTTTCAACCTGACCTCCTCAGAGGCCTCCCAGGATCATCCAGTTTAATAACGCTATCCCTTTAATTCTTCCCTGCAATATCCTGTTCTTTTCCTTCAGAGAATGAATGCTCGTTTTTTCCTGGCCTGTTTGCCCTCAGATCCATCCCCCCTACCCTTCCCCTGGAGAACTCTATACCTTTGGGGGACTGACTCCTGTGGACTATATTTCTCAGGCTTCCTTGTTTCCTGACATCTACAGAGGCTCAGCCTTCGAGAGGTACCGGTGGTTGTCAGAAAAGCAGGAGGAGGGGGCAAGGTCAGGTTGTCTCCCTTCTCTTTTGGCTTTGATTTCATCTGCACAAAGACTTAAGTTCCGCTGTGTCTTCCATTCATACTAGACATCCACTCGTTCCATGGTCCCAGTCCTCCTTGGGCAGCTCCTGTCTTGATTCTAGTTCCCCTCTCCCAAATGGCCCCAGGTGCTGGACTCTGATAACATCCCCTCCTCTCTTTGACCCTTCGCTGAATGGCTTCCTGCTGCTAATAATCTCTGGTTTCCTTCACTGTCCCAGACTTCTCAGCATCTCCATCACTCCTGTAAGTAACAAATCCCCTGCATTCGATCCTCTCTGACCTATATACTCAGTGATTTCTCTCTTCCTGGTACAGCATGTATCTCAAATTGTAGATATAAATGTATCAACTGCTGTGTCTTTTTTTTTTTTAACATCTTTGCTGTGTCTTTTAATCTACTATCTGAATACCTCCCTCTCCCCTCCCACACACTCCATGAAAAAAGAATAATGTCTGTTTTCTTCACGACAGAATCTCTAACACCCAGCACAGTGCTTGGCCTTGGGTAGTTGCCCAATTAATATTTGTAGAATAAATGCTTGAAAGGGAAGGTGGCAGTGATGAGATCAAATTTCCCATCAATCCCAGGTGACGTGAGTCTTTTCTTACCTTGGCTTAAGTTCTATAGATTGTTGAGAGCAAATCTCAGTGAGCCATCCTTCACGGTTATGCAAAGAAAAAGTCTTACTGTGGGGAGACCAGAATGATGAGCCTTGATGCTATTATTGTTTTCTCTTTCTCTGTTCTTTCAAATTCCACTTTAGTGGAGAGAAAACTTTCTCATTTCCCATTTCAGCTCACTGAATTATTCATCAAAAATGTTCCACTGGTAGTTCCTCCTCTGTTGGAGTTTTGCAGTTCCAGAAACACTCTGCCCTGGAGTTGCAATCAGAGCAATTAGCAGCCCCTTCTGGGAGCCAGCTGGCCCGTACCCTCAGCTTCCCGACCTGGGCTGTGTGGATGGAGAGCCAGCCCTGCCTGGAGTCTGAGTTTTCTGCAGGGGCCAACCTGAGCTGGAAACCCCACTGAACCCCTGCAGACTCCCCCTCCTCCTTTGCTGGGACCAGCAGATCAAGCAACCATCCCCCCCGCAAGAGGTCAGGAGTTCTGCTAACGCCTCCCCTTGTCTGACTAGCTGATTCCTTTGTGCCTCAGTTTCTTTGGCTCTAGAGTGGGAAGGACAGCCCTTGCCTGCTGGCCTTGCAGTGTCGTTGGTGCGGTATGGGGCCCCCCTTGGTCCTGAGCAATGTCCGCTACCGGGATTCCAATGGACTCTGTCAACTGAGAGAAGGTTCCTGCAGAAGTCAGTTTGCCTGGAAGGATGATTTCTCTCCAATAGGCATTGCTGTTTCGTTATAAGTGTATTCCCGTTACACGACCTCCATCTCTGGTGTCTCTCATCTGCACAGACCCATCCTTGTGGGTTTGCATCTGTGTCCTGGTCAGAGCAGCGAGAAGATGAAATAGTCACACAACAGCGCTTTGCACAAAATAGGCGATAGCATACTTCCCACCGTCATAGACCTCTCTGGGCTTTTTGTCACTTTGGGGGTCCTGTGTGGTACTGTCAGCAGGAGGACTTCTCAGCAAGAGGACACCTGGGGCGCCAGCATGAAGCTATGACTCTGTGATGCTGGGCCCCCCCAACGCTTCTCCTTTGCCGCAAACCTGCAAACCACTTTTCTCCGGCAAACCGCAATTTCTCCTTTGCCAGCATCCCTGATAGGCTCTGCCACCAGGGGGCACTCGAGAGACTGGAAGGCTGGAGGAGGAGGATGCTTATCCCTGTCTGCTTTCTGCTCCCGTGAGCAGTGCCTCACGAGGCTTCTTCTCCCCGACCTCAGCAGCTCCTTCCCAAAGCAGCCACGAAATCCACACTGCAGTCTTTCCATTTTCCATCTTGCAGAACTAGCTGTGCTGCTCACTCCCAGGCCAGAAACACTGCACAAGCCGTCTGGCATCCCCTTCTCAGAGTCTGGGTCTCAGCCCCAGGGGCAGCCTCTGAGCACAGAGACGCCAGTACCAGCTGGCTGCCTCCTCCACCCCTCCACCCACCCCTCCAAGATACCTGTCAGGTCCTCCCTCCAAGCTTCTAAGTGTTTTAAGAATTCCAGTATTTTGCCTTGGTGCCCACCCAGCCCGAGGGGGAGGGAGCTGTTCCCTGCAGTTGCTACCTCTGGAATACCTTAGAGTTCTCATTACCTTTTTTTTTTTTGGCCGCACTGAGCAGCTTGGGGGATCTTAGTTCCCTGACCAGGGATCGAACCTGTGCCCCATGCAATGGAAGCGCAGAGTCCTAACCACTGGACCGCCAGGGAATTCCCTCCCTTCTTTTTTTCCTTTTTTTGCAGTACGCGGGCCTCTCACTGTTGTGGCCTCTCCCGTTGCGGAGCACAGGCTCCGGACGCGCAGGCTCAGCGGCCATGGCTCACGGGCCTAGCTGCTCCGCGGCATGTGGGATCCTCCCGGACCGGGGCACGAACCCGTGTCCCCTGCATCGGCAGGTGGACTCTCAACCACTGCGCCACCAGGGAAGTCCTAAGTCCTTCCCTCCCTTCTTAATGTCACAGTTAACAATTCTTCCATACAATGTTATATGTCAATTATAGCTCAATAAAACTGGAGAAAAATTAAGATTCCCATTAAAAACAAATCTTCATATTAAATTCTCTCTGTTCAAATACCTAGTGGTTCCTGCCTGCTCACAGGACCCTAACTGATCCAGAAATGGGCACCAGGAGCGGAGGCAGGGCTGGTGGACAGCGGGAGACCATGAAGGCCGGCCGAGCCCGTCGTGCACAGAGGATGCCAGTCAGGGTGGGAGAGCAGTTGCAGACCACCAGTCAGCTGTGGGCGAGCCACGACCAGGTACCATGGGAGCACCCACATGCATGACTCTTCACGGAGCCTGGGTCTTGAAAGAGATCGTGAACCTGGGAGCCACGGGCTCGGAGGCCCGGGGATACTCGGCCAAAGGAGCTTCGTAGCCAGGAAGCCCTCCGCATCACAGTCTGAGTGAGTGGGAGAGCCGATGAAGGCGCCCTCTGCTGGCTGGCCTGCGGAGAGAGGAAGAGACGCTCTTTCTAAGAGGGCTCTGGTTGCACTTGTCTCCTCCACGACCCTCAACGTGTTGTGTCTGCTTCCAGTCCCAGGAGTTGGTAGGGCAGATGGTCTGGGTGGCCCCCTGTGGATCAACCTTAAGCTCATGACTCCTTCAAGGTCAAGCTTAGGTGCTGCTGCATCATGGGACTCCCACTATAACACCCGCCTCACAATCATCTCTCCTCTCGCCGCACTTATAGCGCTGATGGTCAGTACCACTCATGGGGCCTGCGGAAGAGGTTCTGGGGGAATAGACATCGTCTCTACCCTCAGTGGGGTGTCAGTGTGAAAAAAACAAAAGAACCCAGTAGTGACTAGCTATCTACCTATCTGTTATCTACTTATCTATCACCTATCTACCTGTCTATCTATCAGTCTATCTAAAGTAATGGTTCCTAGTAGGTGTTGCATAAGTAATAACTGAGTGAGTGAATGGATGAATGGATGGACATCTCCCCTAAAATGGGTGACAGGCAGTCTGGGGCAGGGCCATCTGTCGTTGCTTCCCTCTTGCGTTCTAGATGCCTAGTGATATATGACACACGATAGTCACTTATCCTTGGGTGAGTTTATGACTGAGGAAATGAGGAAAGGTATAGAGGAAGGAAAACTAGAACGCATAAATGATCCAGAGACGTGAATCCTAAACCACCGTGCCCGCCCTGCGCCCGCCTCCTGGTACTCGCGCCAGGTGTCGGCGCTTCGGCCCCGGAGATGACTCTCCTGCTTCAGCGCCGTGCACCCCGCTGGCCCTCTCTGGCCCGGCTTCACCGGCAGCTGTAACACCTGAGCAGCTCCGGGACCGAGGAGCTGGTCCAGAGCTCTCTCCCCAAATGAGGGGAACCTTGGACCAGGAAAGCCCCGGGGCTCCAGAAGTTCAGGAAACAGAGAAAAGCCCTGGATGGGGGGGCGTGAGGTTGATGGGGAAGGCAGTTCACCTGGGGCCACTTTTACCAGGCCAGGACCTGAAGGTGGGGCTAATCTCCATAATCTCGCGCCATCACTGTGTATGACAACCACCTGTGGAGACAGGCCTTGATGATGAAAATCAAAGGGCTCCGCAGTGTTGGTGGCTCCACTCCGCAGACTCCAGGGAAGCAGACACCAAGCCCCAGGTTAGTGTGTGGGACCTTTAGTAGGAGTGTGACTGGGGTGGGGACTGACACCTGCGGGGGGATGGGGAGGACACAGGGCAGTGGGGGAAGGTGTCTGCTCTGGGCTCTGGAGTCGGGCTCCTGAGTTGGGGGGCGTTGCATGTCTCTGGACCGCTCAGCCATTGGATGTGACGGCCCCGGGGAGCGGCGGGACCTTGGATGGGCAGCTTGCTGTACCGGAGGTGCCTCTAGGAGGGCTGGCACCTGAGGGCATCTTCAGGCCTCACTCTAGCGACTTGGGGAGTAAATCGTCAGTGTCTGAAGGGGAATTTGGGGAGCGCCTTGGAGAATGCAGACCGTGCTCCCTGCTGTACGGCCCCAGGCAGGGTGAGGAAGACTTCTTTCCTCTTCCACCTCTGGTCATCCTCCCCAGGTCTCCGGGCCTGTCTCCTTCCCCGCCACCCCGCCTGCAGCCTCGCGTTGCATTAGCCGCTGGCTGCCTCTATCAGAGTCTCCGGGAAGATAATCTAGCCGGAAAAGTGCGTGCGAATTACTAAATCAATAAGCGCTGCCAACCTCTCGATGTGCTGCCTCTCTGCAGAGATCACTGCAGCCCTGCAGCCTCTTGAATGAATGTGAAGGAAGCAGAATAAGCTTACTGAGCACAGGCCTGGAAGGGAGGGGCAGCCACACTCACCCTGGGACCCCACGGTCAGGAGCACCCCTCCTCCACCTTTGTTTTTAGCATGTGTTTTAGCACTGACAGAGGTAAGCAGTAAGAAAGCACAGGTCCTGCTCTGTGTTCAGCCTTCAGAACCTCAGCCCAACCCAGAGGTCACCTTACAGGCCCCACCTCGGAATCCATCTACGGATTGAATTGTCCTTCCTTCACCAATTCAGGGGAAGGGTACAAACTTTCATTTGTTTAAGGCAGGAAGTTTTGTCTGCTCATCCAAAACCATTTTAAAGAAGAAGAAAACTATTTACAACATGCAACAAAATTAAAAGAGACTGTTCTAATGATTTATAAAAACGGCAGCTAGCACTTGCACTGTGCTGATTGTTTCAGTCAGAGTGTGGTTTTAAGCGCTCTACATACGTTCACTCACTTGATACAACTACTCTATGAAATGGTGATTATTATTATTGGTATTGTTGTTATCGTTATCCCCATTTTACAGGTGGGAAAACAGAGGCACAGGGAGGTTAAATAACCAGCTCACACAGCTAGAACATGGAAGAGCCAGGATTTGACCCCAGGGCCCATGTTCTACTAGGTCAGTTCAATTCAACACACATTTGTGGCAGGACAGCTTAGAGGTATTCATTTTTTCTTCCCTCCCCACACTTCAAGAAGGTAACAGAGCACTTTGTGTTTCTTCTCCTGGGCCTTTTCCAGTGCAGAAGGAAGAAACTGTTTGGGGACACCCATTGCTTCTGCTTTTTGTGCGAGGGTGCGCTATTCTGGAGAAATTAAAACTAAAGCTTTCTTACTGCTCACCTCTGTGAATGCTAAGACTGGGAAAACAAAAGGTTTGGGGTGCAGTTCCTAAGTGTGGGGATTCCACACTGCATCCAGCACCTGGGTCTCTCTAGCAGAAGGCTGGCTGCACTTGACATCCAGCTTTGCCAGTGCTTAGGGAGAGCCAGGAGCGTCCCCTGGGGTAGCCCTTGGCCAAGGACTGACGGGTGATGGGGTGTGGGGTCCCTTGTCCATGCAGGGGGACACTCCAGGTGTGACCTGCACACCCAGCCCTCCCACACCTGCTGGGCCTCCTTCCCTTCCTGGTCTTGTTTCCCCCTCCCCTCATGGAGTTCCCAGGGAGCACTTGCTAACACAACACATTCGCACGGATCCCCAGCTCTCTCTCTGTTTCCGGGAACCCTGCCTAAGACGCCACCTTCTAGGCTAATGGGCCAGAGAGGAAATGCATCTTCTGAGCGTGGTAGAGCTGGAGCTTGGAGGAGGGCCAGTCAGGGCAGGGAGAGAGGGGAGCAGGCACCCTAATGCTCTCTTCTCCTGCACCCTGTTCTCCTGCTGGGGCGGCCCATTGGCAGGAGTTCACTTCGGCCAAATTCTACTGCCCAGAGCACAAGACCCATCCAGAATCAAGGGGTGGGGAAACAGACTCCAGGGAGAGGGGCGAAGTTGGGCCATTTTTATCATCTACGATACTATCCAGGCAAAGTACCCCCTGGAAAGGCTTTCTGTTCCCCGAGTTTCAAAACTGCTGAGTTACCCAAGGGCACCCAGCAGCTTAGTGGTTACTGGGAAGTGGATCTGGGCAGCCTGATATACGGCGAGGGTTCTAACCCCATCACTCAACATTGTTGTCCTGTATGAGAACAAAGCCTAGGGCATGTAGTGTGCAGTAACTGTGCAGTGGTTTTAAATTTGCACCACAGATAGGCAAGGAACATCTTATTCATTCTTTAATAAATAAACTCCCATGGAGTTGAAGGGAAATTTGATTCCCTCCCGCCAAAGGCAAACTGGGGTCCTGGTGTCAAGTGAGAGCACAGCATTCTGGAAGGAGCCTTCTGTCTTCTGCTCAAGCTTGTCCCTGCTGAGATGAGCCTGCTGAGGCCGAGCATGGGGCCCCCAAACCTCAAGGGCTGGACCTCCCTGTGCATTCCAAATTCTTTCCCTCTGGAGGACTGGTAGGTCCCCATCTTCATGCACCCACCAATACCCATACCCTTTCCAGGTTGGGGGCTCTCTCTCTTTTGGCAAAAGTGTTGCAAGATAGGAACTAAAAACAATGGAATTTGCAAATCTGATTTTGTATACAATCAAGTGCCCTGATAATCGGTTATCACATTATTCTTCCCAGACTTGGAGGCATTCATTAGGGTATCTTGGGGAAGGGTGGATATAAACAAGGGGAAGGGACAGAGAGCATAGGCCCCTGACTCAGTGCCACGCTAACAGCTCTTCAAGTCCCCTCCCAATGACCGGCAGAAAGTGGGGAGTAAGAAGAAACATAGCAGTACTTCCCTGGTGGCTCAGTGGTTAAGAATCCGCCTGCCAATGCAGGGGACATGGGTTCGAGCCCTGGTCCAGGAAGATCCCACATGCCGCGGAGCAACTGAGCCCGTGCACCACAACTACTGAGCCTGTGCTCTAAAGCCTGCAAGCCACAACTACTGAAGCCCATGCGCCTAGAGCCCGTGCTCTGCAACAAGAGAAGCCACCGCAACGTGAAGCCTGCGCACTGCAATGAAGAGCAGCCCCTGCTCGCCGCAACTAGAGAAAGCCCGCATGCAGCAATGAAGACCCAACGCAGCCAAAAATAAATAAATTAATTAAATTGATTCTTTAAAAAAAAGAAAAAGAAGAAGGAACATAGCATCCTACACAGAGGCCCATTCCTCTCCTCCTGGTGTCCTGTGGGTTACTGCGGAAGTGCTTTGCAGAAAGTGCTCTCTGTTTATCTGCTGACTCTCCTTGCAACCTACCTAGCTCATGCTTCTACCGACAACAGAGGTGTTAGCTCTTCCAGGGTCTTCCACTCCTACCCAGAAATGTAGCCAAATCCCACAAAGTCAGGGAGGGCCCCTTTGCCGTGAACGCTGGGCCAGGGAGCATTCCGTGTTCCGGAAGAGTTGCAGGCGAGTTGCTTCGTGTGCCTCAGAGTGTCCGCTGGGTTGGGAAGGGGGAAGGTCACCAGACAGCCTCAGCCAGGCCTTAGCAACCCCTTCCCCCCATGTCCTGAAAGCAACACGGACTCAACAGAGGTCTGCAACTTGACCCAAGGGCTGGCCTAGGTTCAGTTCCCACTCACCCTGGCTGGGGGCCTGGTTAGATGTTCCTCCAGTTCAGTCCCCATTATCTCATGGGCCTCATGACAAAGGAGTGGCAGTGGTCCACTACCTTCTGATGACTTCTGGGAACCCAGTGCGGGGAAAGGCATACAGTGAGAAGCTAAGATGGCCGTGAATCTCCCTGTACACCCACTTCTGCGCCGTCCCGGGGGCCGCCGATCGCTGGTTCGTGAAAAGGAGGCATCGTCTGTGTGGGTCGGTCTGCATCTGCCTCCCTGACCCCTGGCTCAATTCTCTGCCCTTCTTGGCCCTGCTCTGACTCCCAGTTGGATGTGGTCAGAAGCAGACCCTGGCAGGAGATGGGGGTGGGCGGAGAACAGTTGGGGCGCTCCTGCCCGCCTCTCTCTCTCCCGAGTTGCTCCACACGGCCCCTCCCTGCGTGGGATGCCGATGACCCTTGTCCCTCTCTTGCCCTTCGGCCCTCGGGATAACAGCTTCCTGGTGTCGCCCGTCTCTGGGTGCTTCCCTTGTTTGTTCCCTTAGCCCTGCCCACCCCTCTGGAAGTATCCCTCTCCTTAAAGCCTCTCCTTTGGAACCATCTGGGGTGAGTTCTGTCTCACGTGCAGCCCCTGAATGATACAGCACGAGGCCCCCTCCTCTGAAGGGCAAGCAGGTGACACCTGTAAATGCAAACGCCACCCGAGGAGAAACAGTCTCCGCTTCTCACCATGAGACGCACACCCGCATTTGGCATCTCCTGGCCTCCCGCAAAACCACGTGCCTCTCCCCCTCCCCTGCAGTGATACAAATTAGGGTGAAAGAAAGGTGTCCTGAGGTCAAGAGCTCTGGTCTCCTTCCTGCTGGATGTGTGGCCTGGGCCAGTCACACCACCCCTGTGAGCCTCAGTTTCCTTCCGAGGATGCAGCAGGCAGGGTTGGTGACCAGACGGGTTCCAGGGTGCCAAAGGGCAGGACCGGGCAGAAGGAGGCCAGACAGGCCCACAGGGGACAGACAGACTCCAGGGGCTACCCAGAGGCAGGGGATTTATTCATGGCAGCCAGTGAGCCAGGAGGGAGCTGGGCATCTTGGCAGGAGTGAGGGGCCCTGAGGGCTCAGAGTTCAGTCAGATAGACACCCCCCCACCGACAAGTGACAGCCACACCATGAGTGTGTGGCAGCTGCAGATACCAAGTGCTTGCTGGCTGAAGGGAAGTACCACAGAGGGGGGGATGTTCAAACTGGGCTTTTTCACAGAGTTAAGAAGCTGGAGAGGGCATTCCAGGCAGAGGGACAGTGTTTGCAAAGCCCCAGGTTGGGGATCAGGGACGAGGAAGCACAAGGATGACAAGAAGACTGCTCATTCAGAGGGTCGGGAATGTTGCTGGAAAACAATCTGGTGGAGGTTGGGTTGGGTGGGAGAAGCGATGTCAGTATTGCAGGGTCTCTTACAACAGCTTCCCCCATGCAGAGCCTGAGACAAGGATTCTTGAGGGCGTGTCTGCTGGAGAAGGGCAGTGAGGGCAGTGGGAGGGGTGGGGGAAGGAGTGGAACCAGCATGTGGTCTCGCTTCAACCAGATCACAGCAGGGGCTCTGGAGCACCAGGTAGTCTGGGCTTAAGACAAAGGGCCATGAGCTGCAGGACCGGTGGGCAAAACTCCTGGGCCAGGTAGTTCCTGGTCAGCCCGAGGCAATTCTCTGGGCAGCCAGGATGTGGTGCACCGGCAAACGGGGCATCTGGGCTGTGTTTGGACAGCCTTCACCTGCCTGTCTCACTGGGCCCTCCAAGCTCCCCCTTGGGTGCCTTCCCAAGGAAACAAATTTCGTCCAGTCCACCTGTCCACAGGGGCATGGGCTCCCAGGTCCCCCAGGAGCATTCTAGATGGTCAGAGGTACACTCTTCCCAGACTGGGGCTGTTGGAAGGGGTGAGCGTGGCCACACAGGGACAAACGTCAGAGGAGGTTGTCTGTGACACGCCTGCCGACACAGCCCTCCCAAAAAGCAGCGAGGTCTGATGTGAGTGGCTTCCAAGGGCACGCTGACCACAGGTTTTCTGGGTGACTTGGGGCCCCCTGCCCACCTGGGTGTAGTGCAGGGATGCCTGGCCTCGCTCTGCCTTCTTGGGGAGTTGGATGCTCTATGACTTAAGGTTATGTGTCAGGGAAGGGGCACAGGGCAGGCCTCAGAGATCATTTGCCCCGTGCATCTGACGTGTGTCCTCTGACCCAAGTTGAACAGGGGTTCAACTTCAATAGAGTTGAATAGGGATTGAACTGAGCGTGTCCACTTATATGTGGATGTTTATTCAATACATGTCCTGTGGGACGTTTTCCATCCATGGTTTGTTGAATCCCTGGATATGGAGGGCTGACTATGGGATTTGAGCATCTGCGGATTTTGGTATCCACTTCGGGTCCTGGAACCAATCCCCCACTGATACCAAGGGACGACTGTTCTTTGTAATCGCAAATACTTGGGCCTGAAGCCAGCATGGTTTACCTGTGAAAACAACAGGAAATCCTCCCCAACCCATTACCTGTCACCTCCCCTCACTCAGTCCCAGATACCACACATCTCCCACCGGGTTCCCACAAGAGCGTCAGTTATCAATCAGGAGATGATGCCGCCTGGAGCAAAGAGCCGGGATTCACGTCATGTGGTGCCCCTGCATGAGTCGCTTTCCTCCTCACCGACGGGGTCTTAACGGTCCAAGTGGGCCTTTGTGTGGCCCAAGCACCACCCGTGAATCCTTGTGGGATCCACACACAATATTAGAGATGGGGAGACTTGGCCCGGAGACGTTAAGCCACTTGCCCACATCATCAGATTAATGAGTGATGGTACTAGGATTGGGACCCCAGTGGAGCTAAGAAGTACTGCCCTCAACCAGGTGGCTCTGCAGGTTCCCAGGGCCGGCTGGAGGGTTGAAATAGTGTCATATTTGGAATTTCCTTAGTCTAGTGCAGAGCCCAATGCAGTCTCTTATCTCTCCCCTTCCATGCGAACCGTGCACCTTACATCACTCCCCTGCTATAAAACCTTCAACTCCATTACTTACCGTGTAAAACCGCAGGTCCTGGCTCTCGCCTATCTGTCCAGTGTGATCTCTCTCCATCGCTGCCCTCACTCCCTACTCTCCAGACCCAGCCATGGTCTCTCAGTCCTCCCTGCCTTGTACATTTCACACCTTTGTAGGTTTCACACCTCCCCTGGATGCCCTCAATCCCTGCTTGGATGACTAACTCCCGCTGAGCCTTTGCCATTCAGCTCCAAATTCACTGAGCCTTCCCTCCAGCCCACTTCAACCTCCTGCTCTGGGCTCCCTTGGCATCCTGGGCCCACCTCTGCCACATCCGTAGCACGCTGGCCAGTTGCGGTTTGCTTGTCTAGGTCCCCTGCTAGACGGTGAGCTTCTTGAGGCCTCATCTATCCTTCTCTAGATGCCGTCCTTGGAACCAGCACAGGACCTGCCACCAGGAAGTACCCAACACACAGTAAGACTCCACAAACAACTCTGAAAATAGGGATGAGCGGGCAAGCCTCAGAGCCCTTTCCTCCAACACAGGTTTCAATGCTGGGCTTTCTGCATGGGACCGGCCTCCACAGAGCAGGGGAAAACCAAGGGCTCAAGGTGCCGCATCCAGCCTCCAAGGGGGCTGCTGAGAACCCAGGGAGGGGAAACCTCATCAGGCTGATAACTGAGCTGACCACAGAGCTTTGGGAGAAAAGGCAGAGGAGGGAGAGAATTCTCATTCCGGGGTGGCCAGTTCTGTGGGCAGAGTTTCTAACCCACCCCCATCCTGACTCAAAGCCCCTCCCTGCTGTCTGCAGTGTCTTAGGTTAAATTTTGCAAACGCCAGCTCTCTTAACGATGCCGTTCCTAAGCTTTCATTGTTGACACCTGAGCTCTGCAGAAGCGCTTTTTAAGGAGACTTTTGTTGTTGGGTGGGTTTCTTTTTAAGGTATTTTTTGTCCTTGTCAGTTCATCTAGAGAGTTTTTGACAAGACTTTGCGAGAATGAAATTGTTTCAGAAAGAAGGAGGGGGAGGAGAATGAGAAAGAGGGAGGGAGTGAAGAAGGAAGGGAGAGAGGGGGGAGGGTCATAAGCTGCCGGATCTTCAAGGCTCTAAGAAATTGTCCAGTTTTGGCTTTTTTTCCTTTCTGTTTTTGCAAATGAATAACTGAGGCCCCCAAACAGGGAAAAAAAAAAACCTGGCCAGTTTTTCCTCAGTCAGCTAGTGACAAAGCCAGAGCCCCAACCCAGCCATGGGGATACACGAGGCACTGCACCAGTCGCCCGTCACTTGGGATGGACTGATAGGGGGTGGGGCAGAGTCACGTGACCCTTGAGTCCACCCCTCCCTCTGGAGTTTTCTGCAGGTGAGGGCATGAGGGAGCGAGCTCTCCACATTCCCCACCCCCTCACCCCGATAACCAGGTCAGGATCAACAGTCACTCCATAAGCATGCAGTGAAAATCTTATTCCTTCTCTGCCTGCCTCCCTAATTTACACGTGTCCCCCATCACCAAGCAGGGCCCGCCCCATGGCACAGAGCCTGACGTCCATCCGCTCTCTGAGAGAATAAATAAATAAGGTTAAGAACAAAGAGCTCTCAAGTTTCAGCCAAGGTGTGGGCTGGTGCGGGAGCTGTCCTTTGCCAGGAGGTAATGGCTGTAAGTCAGACCACACTGGATGGAAATTCTGCTGCGTTTTGAAGTCCATTTGGTCTTATTGCTTGTTCAGCTTCTTAATGCATTAATGATAAAACATCAGGGTGAATATGTATTCCCAAAAAAAGTGCATTTAATCAATATTGCACTTACTCTATTTGGCTACGATGAAGTGGTAAACAGGAGTTAGGCGGGCTCTGTGAGCGTGAAGCTCTTCTCCTTCTGGAAGCCTTTCCCAGCAGAGGGAGGATCTGAGGGGTGTCAACTCCCAGGAAGGAAGTAGCCAGCCCGCAGGTCCTGTGGTCAGGTAGACAGGAACACAGTCAGATCTCCTAGGGAGAACCAGGTCCCGCCTCAGTTGCATGCCCTCTGCCCCCCTCTGGCCTTAGGTGAATGCCCTTCCCTTTCCACCTGCAATTTTCCCACCTGTGAAATGGGGCTCTGATGCTAGCCTCACACCCACAGTGCAGGAGTCATCAAAAACTCTGGGATGCAAGACGTGTTTGATTAATATGGGTGTCATTGTGAGAAGCAAGCAGGTTAGTAGGTGTCCAGTGCTCCTGTGGTGCTGGCCGTGGGAAATGCCCCACGAATGTTAGTTATTATCATTTTCATTTGCGCCCCTCCCCCGCCACCCTCCCCTCCTCCCTGCCAACCTCTTTGGCATCCCAAAGCATTGTCTCCAGCAAGAGCTGCTTGCCTGGTCTCAGCAAGGCCTTTCAGCCCAAGTCTTAGCTCCTCATTTTATAGAGAAGGAAATTAAAGCCCAGAGAGGTTAAGTGACTTGCCCAAAGTCACACAGCTGGCATGAGGCAGAGTTCAGTCTTCTCATCCCTGAACTCTGTCTTCTGACCATGCCTAACCTAAGTGATCTGGGACGGCAAAGAGGGGGGTCTCCATGAATAGGATATTCTGTAAATATTTGTTCAACATTGATTTAGGGGCTGAGCTCTGTGGTGGGGAAGAAGCTCCTTAGCAGGAACCCGGCTTGCACCTCCCACTCAGCTAAACCAGGGCCCTTTATTTAAGGAGACCCACCTGACTTGGGAGGTAGTCTAGGGACCCTTCTAGTGTTTCTCAAGCATTTCTTCAACAAGTGCTTACTGAGTGGCCACCTGTGTCAGCCACCAGGCCACTGCACCGTGGCCCCGAGGAGCGCACTTTCCTCCCAAGCAGCTTCTCAAAGGATTCCTTCCAAACACTTGCCGCTCAGGGGCTTCGCTCTGAGAAAATCCTGTTAATACAATTTTGCCCATTCTGTTCCACCTCTGGCTCCTCTGATAGCCTGCCTTCCTGGTGCTGGCAACCTCTGCCTCTTTACCCGGCTCTACCCCCGGGCAGCCGCTCCCTAGTGTATAAACAAAAGCACATGATACAATGACATTTTGATTGACCAGGCTGTTCTTGGGTCAATACCAAGTGTTCTGGAAAATTCAGGGAAGTCAGCAGCCCCGAGGGATGCTGTTTACCATGGTAGACACTTGATAGCTGCTCACTAAAGCCTCCTTGCTCAGTGTCCTTCGGGTGGCTAATGGCTGGATGCACTTCCCCTGGGAGCCAGGCCTGCATTATTTCCTGCTTCTTCCTCACATGATGCCCTGTGTTATCTTCATTCTCTCTTCAGACCGATCCCCAGTGGGTCCATCTCCAACCAAGAGGCTTTCGTCTCCATTTTCATTGTTGCCCACAGTAGGGGGTGGGAGGGTGATGTGGGTGTCACAGCACCAAGTTACCCCAAATCACCAGTCAAAGGCCAGAGGAGGGGTGGGTGGGCGACCAGTCAGACTAGTGACATTCCACACCAAGGCCTGCTGTGCCCACTGTACTGGCCACTTCCCCGCGTGCCTGCCAAGACCTGGCTCCTCACCTGGCCTCACGAGGTAGACCATGGGGCCCAGCCACTCCAGAGCTGGTCACAAGACCAAGACGGAGTCTTTTATTTTATTCTTCATTGAAGTATAGTTGATTTAGAATGTTGTGTTCATTCCTGGTGTACAGCAAAGTGATTCAGTTATACACATGCACGTATACATATATATGTATATTTCTTTTTCATATTCTTTTCCATTATAGTTTACTACAAGATATTGAATATGCTCCCCATACAGTAGGTCCTTGTTGTTTATCTATTTTATATACAGTAGTGTTATCTGCTAATCCCAAACTCCTAATTTATCCCTCCCTCTCCCCCTTTCCCCTTTGGGAACCATGAGTTTGTTTTCTAGGGACCACGATGGAATTTGAACTGCCCATGGGCCTCATGAGAAAACAGTGCTCGGCACCTGGGTGCCGCCCTCAGACCTCAGCAGAGTTCTTCTCCTGGGTGCGCCAGCCCCCTGACAGGGGTGACACACAGCTGAGCAGCAGGGCTGAGTCTCCCCCATGCTGTAAGGGCCCGGCTCAGGACAGCCAAATCCATTTGCAGAGGAGGGACTCTCAGAGTCCCAATTTGTCTTCCCGCTGCCATGCAGCATCCTGCATTAAGGTCTCGGCAGCCTTCCAACAGAGTTTTGCTTTCAACTTTATTTTAGTGGTTGGGCAACTTGGGAAATCTGAATTCCACTGACACATTTAAGATCCTCTTGCCTGTCAGCCCATGGAGAAAATTCATCTCATAGACACAGAGTCCTTCTGAGCTCCAGGCCTCTTGAAGGATAAAGACTCCATCCTGTTGGATGGGAAAGGGGAGGGTCCCTGGGCAAAATGGTTCCAGCAATGAGCACCTTTGTCCTGGGGCTCCTTTTCCCCTTGGCTTTTCACTGAGGGAGCAACTGTCCTGAGCACAGGCCTTTACGGTTGCCCTTTGGGACACTTTGTTCCCTTCAGTCACCACCCTCAGAGCCATTTTCTCCACAGGCCCAGGAGCTTCCCCAAGGGCTGGGAAAAAACAAAAACAAAAAAACAAAAAAACTGTTGGCTACACAAGGCAAAAAAAACAAACTTTATTTGAAATTAAACAGCTACAAAATTTCACATTTCGTTGGCAAGTCAACTGCCACTCAGCTTGGGTGGGATTGGCACCTGTGAAGTCTGTCTGTGTGAGGTGTGGACAGGCTGTGTACAATGTAGGATGAGGCCTTAAGAAGTCAGGAGGCTGTATTAGGCAGAGTCTGTTGGCAAAACAGAACCTGGGTCATATAATTGAAATGAGGAGATGGATGAGGGGAGGAGCTAGTCACAAAGGCCAGAAGGGCTGTGAAGGACACAGGAGAGGGTGAGGTAATCCAGGGTTTAGTTGCAGCTGGAAGGCACCACCACCCCTTGGGACAGAGGGGTTGAGGGATGAGAGGATGTCTCCAGACCAGGCTCTAGGGGTTCCCTGATGGGACTGGGGACCACAGCAGGAGGGCCCATAGTGGGGGCAGGGCTGGAACCATAAAGGAAATAGAGCCATTGCCTGGCATACCACACAAAGCAGGGGAGGGGAACAGTACCCTGACTTTTCCCTTCCTCTCCCCTCCCATCTCTCACCAGGGTCTCCCCTCCCATTAGCTACATCCCACTGGAAGCTCATGAGTGAGAGCTCCTGGGACACTTATTTGTAGGACTTATTCCCCTACAGTACAGAGAAGAATGGGCAGGGCAGGGATTGGAGAACAAGCAGGTAAATGGCCCTGACCATTATTTAAGAAGGATGTTGATAACCAGAGGTGTCCTTTCAGAGAGTGACGGAGGTCGTGGGGCACTAGGGTGCTGATCATAGAAAGAGAGAAGAGGAACTGTTAATGTTAGCTGAGCCTGGGTCTTCAGGGTTCAATCTAGGGAAGACTTTTGAGCATGTTCAGAGAGGAAGTGGGCTGCCTTAGGAGACAGGGAAGGATGAAGGCTGCAGAGGAGGGGCAGGGTCAGATGATGTCGCAGGCTCATTTCTTCCCTAAGACCATGACCCTGCACTCTTCCATTACAACGCTGAGAGCCGGCCCAGGCAGTGCTGGCTAGACTAGAGTGCTATCCCATGCAACAGTGAGAAGTTTTTGCTATGATAATGGTCCGTAACAAACAGCCCCAACAGCTCAGTGGCTTACAACTACAGTGCTGACTTTGGGCCCACAGTGTGCTGGTCGGCTGTGGTCTGGCTGATCTTGGCTGGGCTCAGTGACGTATGGATGAATCAGGTTGAACTCTACGCGTCAGGTTGGGGTCGGGGCCCCCCACAGGTCTTTATACTGAGGTTCAAGCTGAGAGTCAACGGCTTAATGAGCATGCCTTCTTGGTGGCAGGGTGTAGAAGCTGCAAGAGGACTGGCAGAAATGTGCCACGTCGCCTGCAGCCTCAGCTCAGAATGGCACACTTTCACTTCTATCCTCATCCCATCAGCCAAAGCAAGTCACATGGCCAAGTCCAAAGTCGAGCGTAGAAAATCTGCCCGTGGAAAAGTCATGTCAAGGGAAGGAAGGAAGAATTTCAGGACAAATAACACAACCTACCTCGAATAATGTGCATCTTTTCAGAGTAAGGTGACAGTATAGCATGGTGGTTAAAGCCATAAACTGATATGGGTTTGTGTTCCAGCTCTGTTACGTCTTGGCAAATGACCTTGGGCAACCTTTCTGGGCTTCAGTTTCCTCATCCAGAAAATGGAAACCCTAATATGCAGACCCTCCAGTGTGGTTGTGAGGGTGAGCTGGGAAGGCAGATGTAAAATGCTGAGCTGGGTGCCTGGCCTCTAGTAAGAACCTAATAGATGCTGGCTGGGATGTTGTTAGGAAGAATCTGTTGAAAATTGTGCCTTCTGGGGGCAAGGCATGCAGCAAGGAGAGGGGAGGAACATTTCAGGGAAATAATTTGAAAATCTCTGCATGGTAGGCTCATGAAAAAAAGGAAATTGCTCAGTAACTGAGTCATCCACTGAGCTCTGGGAACAGAAAGCCTGCAGGCTGGCACTGTTCTCCACTGCAGAGTTGACAGCTTGTTGGAGGAGGGATGGCACTAGGTGGGGGGAGGGGGAGGGCTGACTTCCTCTCCTGGTCGCTCGCTCTGGCTCACCCACAGCCCTGTACACACAGAGGTCCAGTTTCTGGAACGACCTCAGCTGGCTTGCAGAAGTGCTGGTTCCCGGGAACTACCACGCTGCAATTTGAGAATTTAAATATATGCATTTGCTTAATCTTTTCTTTTAAAGAAAGATATAAATCCCTCCCAAAATGCATGGTTCTGCATCATTATTTATTCCTGTGCCTTCCCAAATCAAGTCCTAAGCTGTTGAAAGGGAAGAAACAAATAATAGGGACACTTAGCAAGACCAGACTAGCAGATCAGAAGTCCCACCAGTCATGAGATGCCCTCAGTTGGGTGGCAGGAGTGTAGGTGTAGGTTTGTGGATCTCTCCGTCGCACAGTGGTTGGGGCATAGCTTTTGGAGCCAGGCTGCCCGAGTGCAAATTCCCTCTCTTTGCTTCCTAGATATGTGACTGAGTAAAGGAGCCCTGGTGATTCAGAATCTTCATCAGTTAAAAGGGGTAGTGATAGCTCCTAACTCACAGGTTCTTGGAAGGCTTGCATGAAATACCCTGTCTCTTGAAGCACTTGCTGTGCTGTAGCCGCACTCATTGCTTTTCTTTGTGACTGTTCAATGCAGTTGATAAACACTCCATTAGCCAAGGTCAAGAATTTTATTCCCACGTGGAAACAGTGTTTGCTTTGAGGGGGAACCAGGAGGGACGGGGGAGGCACTCGGAACAAAACACCATTGCAGGCCGAACTCATCCGGGTGGCAGCAATCCGCTGGCCCTCAGCTTTGGAGGCTCAGCGCTTCGACTTGTTGACATTTCTGTCTTAGTTTGGGTTCCCCCAAAGCAGACCCTGAGATGAGGGTTCATATGGAAGCAATTTATTAGGGAATGATTTATTAGCAAGTGTTTCCTAGAGAAACTGGTAGGGGGGTGGGGAAGTGGGATCAAGAAGCGAGGGTGTGACGCTAAGCCTGGGCGGTAAGTTTGGCTTAGTCCCACTGGGGACAGGGCATGTCATACTTCAGAGGATCTCCATGAGGGTCAAAGGAACGGGGAGGATTTATCAGTCATTGGTCAAGGGCGGCCCCAAGAGGATGCAAATTCCCAGGCGCTTCCAGTTGTCCACACACACGGGCAAAGTGGGTTTCAGCAACCTGCGCTCCATCCTCAGGTGCTGGCTCTTGGAGAGAAAGCAGGAGGGGTCCCACTGCACACAGACGTGGTAAGGGGACCCGAGAGGTTTCGGGAGAGCATGAACAGCAGCTGGTACAACACCCAAAGGTGACCGGCTGCTGGGGACTGGCTCATGTGAAGCAAACTCCCAATAGATTGCCACGTCTCCAGGGAGAAACAGAACCAGCAGACACTCCTTGTTTTCACGTCCAGGGATCAGCCCATGTTCCCCAGGGAGGAAAGCCTGCCATAAAAACAGAGGTTGCAGGCCGAGGACGCACTCGGCCGGAGTGTTGACTGCGTTTCGTGATGGCCCGGCGCTTCAGTGGTGATAAGAAAAGGATGGCGGGTGTTCGTGGGTCAGGATCCCACCTTGCCCTGATGGGGCTGGAAACTAACTCTCCTGGCATTGCCAGCTGCAGTGTGGGATAGTGAGATGCAGTCTGCATTTGGGAGTCCGAAGGAGCAGGGTTCAAATCCTGACTCTTTCCTGTACCAGCTGTGTAACCTTGGGCAAACTACTTGGCCTCTCTGAGCCTCCTAAGATCTGGCTGAAATGACTGTCATCCCACTCTTTGTGGAGGCGATTTCAAAACCAGAGTCCCAGGTCGCTTCCTTACAGAGCCATGCGATCGCTGCTCGACCTGAGGGGACTGCCGCTCGGAAAACAGTGAGCGGCAGTGGTTATCGCCTGCGTCTTCCTCAGGGCTAGCCTCACAATTTTTTTCTCCTTCTTTTTAACGAAATGGCGTTCGTCTCAATCCACTCCTAAGAGAGTGCTCCTTGAAGCCTATCGCCCCACTCCAGCCCCAACCCCTGGGCCAGGCTACTGCCTCCTCTCCCCGCCCCCTCCCCATGCAGTGGCCAGCCCTCTGCCTTCATTCCCCCAAGTGCCACCAACAGGATGCTCCTGTGTGTCATGGAATTTTACTCGAGGTCTGGGGCTGCCGAGAGGGGATTATGACAGAGCACAGCACGGGAAACAAGTTTCACTGCGGGCCTGGAGATCCCGGGTTCTGGAAGCTGCCAGCCTTCCTGATGCTCAGGGGCTTTCACTGGCCCTCGGTCTCCCCAGGATTCTCTCCCTCAGCGCTGCTGAGTCTCTCCCCTGTGAGGCCCTCACCCACACGGCACCCAGGGCACACTCGCCACTTCCCACCACACTGGGCCTCCACAGCAGGCACGTCTCAGGGCCTGTGACCCCATCATACCCTGCTGCACTGTCTTAACCCCTTTCCTCCTGGTCCAGGCCCAGGGCCTTCACTTTTCTCAATCATAAATCCAAAAAAAAAAAAAAAGAAAAGCTCCCCTAAGTTTTCATTTTTTTTCTTTCTTTCTTTCCTTCTCTCTTTCTTTCTTTTTTTTTTTTTTAACAAAAATACAGCACAGTCCAAGAGGCTAAGAGGGACTTTTTCCCAGGAAGTCTGGCTCAAATGGCAGTCTGGCTCTTTAGCAAGAGCGTCCCTTCCCATCCTCACCTGCCTCCGTGGTCCCCTCTTCCCCAGCTCCGCCGCTCTTCCCACCCCAACACACACACACACACACACGCACGCACGCACGCACACACACGCACGCACACACACGCACACACACACACCCCGTGACTCTTCCTCTAGCTTTTGCATTCCTCCAATCAAATCAGGTCTGGGCTGGAGCCCTCCTGCCTCTTTAAGGTGACTTGGCGTTTTTCTCTGCGTGGATCCATTTTGCTGGCTTTATGGTTTAACTGGCAGAGGGATGTCTTATTATTTCCGAATTCTTCCAGGCACATCTCTGTGACTTCTCCCCCTCCCCCTCTGCCTGGGGCGGGGCTGCAGAATTTATCCAGGGGAATCAGCACCGATGCCCTCACTCCCACTGCCCTCGCAAGGCTCTGGGATATTTTAAAACGTTGTTTCTTTACAATAAGAATGCATGTTCATTGCAGAAGAAAAACAGAAAATGTAGGTAAGCAAATATAAAAATCAGTCTTAATCCACCATGTAGAAATAGTCTCTGCTAACATTTTGGTAAATAGTCTCCCAGGTTTTATTTTCCATGAATCTACGTGCATGTCAGTCAGGACTCTTTCGGTTGCAGGCGACAGAAACTCAAACCCCTTGTTGGGGGCTGCATCGTAGCCCGCTCCCCTCCTTACCCCACCCCGCTATTCCTAGGCTGAAATTCTAACTCCTGGTGTCTCAGAAGTAAGGTATTTGGAGACAGGGGCGTTGCAGAGGTCGTTAAGGTTAAATGAGGTCCTTGGAGCGGGCTCTCATCCAATGTGACTGATGTCCTTAGAAGAAGACATTAGGGCACAGACAAGCACAGCAGGAAGCTCGTGAGAAGACACAACCAGGAGAAAAGCCTCGGAAGAAACCAACCCTGTTGATACCTTTATCTCAGACTGGGTGGCTTAAACAACAGAAATGTACCTTCTCAAAATTCCAGAGGCTAGAAGCCGTAGCGAACGAACGCACCCCTGAAACTAGCTGCAGCCCAAAGTGGGGTTTGTTTGATGGGTCATACAACTGCAGGAGTGACGCTGGGGTACAGGTGGGGCACATGGGAAGATGTGGACTGGGGATTCGAAAACCACCAGGAACTCACATTCTGACGCCCATGCCTGCTTCTCTCTGGCTCTGTCCTCCCAGAATGAGCTCCCTGCGCCTGGCAGGAAAGAGCTCCCCCATCTCCAACGGACAGTTCCACCCCCAAGGAGGGACAGGCCTTTGGTTTCACTGCTAGTTTACAAAATCCTAAGGACAGGTATTGTTTTGTCTGCACCGTGTGGCTTGCAGGATCCTGGTTCCCCGACCGGGGATTGAACCTGCGCCCTCAGCAGTGAAAGCACGGAGTCCTAACACTGGACCACCAGGGAATTCCCTGGGGACAGGTTTTGCTTGGCCTGGCTTAGGTCATAGCCTACTCCAAGGCCATTCAAGCTTGTACAGGACAGCAGGGCCACCTTGCCAGTGTTTCCATGCCACGTTCCGGCCTTGCTAGTTGAACCCTCCTCACAGGTATCATTCAGGTCATTTTGCTGAGAGCCCAGCCAAAACTAGGATGAGGCAAGCAAGGCATTCACCTTAAGTGCCAAATTTATGGGATACCAAAAAGGAAGAACACAGCGTAAGCAAAGGAAGTAATCTTCCCAGGCAATATTGAAAGAAAATCAAATCAGCAAAGCATGGCCCACAGGCTGCCTGCCTGTTTTACTAAGTACAGTTTTATTAGGACACTGTGGGTTCAGCCATCCAGCAGTGCTTTGCTGCTGTAATAATAGAGTCTGCCAAAGAGAGAGTGAACTTCCCTGAGACACCTCTGACTTTGGTGCTGTATTAGTCAGGATTCTGCAGGGCAACAGAACCAACAGGATGCATATATATGGAGAGAGAGGGAGGGAGAGGGAGAGGGAGAGGGAGAGGGAGAGGAGAGAGAGGGAGAGAGGGAGGGAGGGAGGGAGATTTTATTTTAAGGGCCTGGCTCACACCATTGTGAAGGCCTGGCAAGTTCAAAATCTGCAGTGGAGGCTGCAGACTGAAGGCCCAGGGAAGAGTTCAAGTCCAAAGGCGGTCTGCTGTCAGAATTCCTTTTTCTCCCAGGGACCTCAGTCTTTTTCTGTTAAGGCCTTCAACTGATTGGGTGAGGCCCACCCACATTCTGGAGAGTAATCTACTTTACTGCTGATTTAAATGGTAATCTCATCTACATCTAGAATAATATTTGACCAAATATCTGGGTCCTGGGGCCTAGCCAAACTGACCCCAGATGAACTATCACAGGTACCTTCTATTATTATTGAATTTGTGATTGGCACTTTATCTTCTCCATGCAGACATTCTTTTTCTCCATAGCAAAGAAAGAGAGTCCTGCATGTGAGAGAAGAGACGTTGTTTTATGTCTCTTTGCATACGCTCTGATGTTTTCTTGCGTAGTACTTTGCACAAAGGAGACACCAGATGTTTGTTATTTGATGGGTGGCTATAAATTTAGCTAGCTGTTGGGCCTCAGTTTTAAAAAAAAATTTTTTTTTTTTTTTTGGTCAAAAATTTGTAGGACCTTAGGAGGAAACTGGCTCTTTTCAAAATCCAAGTACAAAATAGTTCAGGTTCAAATAGCAGCAGAAGAGTCTTTTCAAGAATGCTTTCTCTCAGTCTTCCAACTCATGCCTTAAAAGCACATCCAGCACTTGACCTTTGAGAGATGCGGAATCAAAATCCCAGGCAGTCTTTCTCTGTGGAACATGGAACTATTCCTTTTACAATTTCTTTCTCAAATCCTTAATCCTCACAATAATGAAAATGATTTATCAGATTAAGACACAAGTTAATCCCATCTGAACAACTTGATGTTATCATGTTTAATTTCAAATTTAATTATTTTGGTATTTAATTACAAAACAGTTAATTACCTTATTGCAATTATGTCTTGTTAAGGTAGAAAGAGGCTAGAAATCCCTGATAACGGGCTACCCTCAGGCAGAGCCATTTTCCACTTTATCACCAAAGCTATCAGCCCTGCTTCCTGATTTTCCTGTTGCTTAAGCACACCCTGTTTGTTCTTGGTCTCTTCCCTACGCTCCCAAAACCAGTATCCCAAGGCACATTCTGTTGTTTGCGTTGACTGCTCCAACCAGGCCCTCCAAAGCCTTGTTCTTTGACACTTTAAACAGCATCCCTCTGCCCCCCTCCACCTTCTTATGGACAGGCGGTTGTATCCTTTTAAGATAGGAGTTGCAAACTTCAATGCTTTTTGTGTCGCCCTGCCTGTGGGCATCTAACACCAGAACAGGGCAGGCATCATTCCGTAAAGACGGACACTGCTCCTGGCTCTGCCACAGGGCTGTGGGGTTTGCTAGCTTTATCCTTTGGAATGAAGGGTCTTAAGGGAGAGGCCAGCATGGCTGGTGCGGTAGGGTTCTCCGGGGCCTCAGGGTACTGGCTATTTGCCCAATGGCACAGAAGAACTTTGACGTTTTTCTCCACTGAGACAACTCTACCAGTGCATCCGGGCTCAGCCCCATCCCTGCCCACAGGGTCAGGCAGGTTAAGAAGATGCTTGAAATAGGATGAGGGTCGCATGTGGGCAGGGGGTGGTGGGGAACTGGTATCCAGGAAGCAGCCTGGTGATTATCTTGGTGGGCAGCTTTTTTCAAGAGAAATCCCAAATTCAAATTTTTTATGAGAAAATTTCAGATTTTTAAAACACTGGAAGCCAACTCAAGTTTTTTTTTTTTTCCCCTCCCAAATACCTGTGGGTCAGCATAAATGTAACTGGGTGCTGGCCCCCTTCCCCACTTGTAGTCATAGCTGTTCCACCCTGCATGGGGCTTCTATTTTCTCATCTTCTGTTTAAAAGTGAGCATGATAAACAACAGGGACCTACTGTATGGCACAGGGAACTGTACTCAATATCTTATAATAATCTATAATGGAAAAGAATCTGAAAAAGAATATATATATATATATATAACTGAATCACTTTGCTGTACACCTGAAACTTTGTAAATCAACTATACTTCAATAAAAAAAGAAAAAAGTGAGGATGGACTTCTGGCTTCCGCTTAGGATGTGGAAAGCTGGGAAAACATCACTCCCACCCTTACAACAAGAAAAAACTAAACATGGTACAAATTCACAATTTCCCTTGAACCCATAAGAAAACTGAGGACACTGGGTAGATGATTAACTCAAAATCTAAAGACAGGCACCTCCAAGGAAAGACGGGATTGGAGCACTTCCTTGCCTAGAACAGACGTCACCGGACGTCACACTGGCGAGTAGGAAAAATCCGCCTCAACTCTGCAGTGACTGCCACGGGCAAAGTGTGGGTGTCGTGAGAACTTGGGAATCCCCTCCCTGGGAGACACAGACACAGGGACTCGTCCCCCCCACCTCACAGGCTCCTCTCTGCTGACCTAGCAGGTGCTCATAAGAAAGATCGGGGACAGAGCAAGGGTCCAGAGAAAGCGTCCCCATGGTGCAGCTCTTGGGCAGGGGAACAGCAGCTGCTGCAGGAAGGGTCAGCAGTCCTTCCCCATAGAACAGCATTAAGCTGCTGTGGAAGGGCAGCAAACTCTACTGCTTTCAAGCACCCAGGGCAGCTGGAGGAAGAGAACAGGGAAAAAAAACCAATCTCCACCCTGGAGGAAGAGCCAGAGATACATCCTGGACCCAGACTGTGAAAGGTCTCCTACAGCTGGGGCACTGCAGAATCTCCTGGAAGACCTCACTCCTGAGGGACAGGGCACCGTGCCTGCCCAAGGCTGAGGTCAAATCAGAACAACACCCTTCTCCCTCCCACATTCTATGACGAGGACAACCAGTGTCAAGCGACAAGTGACAGTGTCTTATTGCTAGAAGAGACATCTTCTCTCAGCTGCAGGTGCACAGGAAATCCCGAAGCTGAAGGTGGAAAGAGATTAGAAAACAAGTCTGGGAAAAGTTCAAATGTCCTACAACCGGGGAATGGATAAACAAAGTGTAGTACTTTGTACAACAGGATATGGAACGGCAATACAAAGGACTGAACCCCTGAAGCACTTGTTCACGCGGATGAATGTCACGTGCATTATGCTAATTCCTACATGCTGTAGGATTCCATTTCCATGACATTCCTGCAAAGGCAAAACTATAGGGATAGAAAACAGATTAGTGGATCCCAGTAGCTGGGAATAGGGTGGGGATTAAACCACAAAGGAGAACAGAGAAATTCTGGGGGGTGATGAGAACTGTTCTGTATTTGGATCGTGGTAGAGATTCCACGACCCTATACTTTTCTCAAGACTTGCAGAACTATACACCGAAAAGGGAAATTTTTACTCTGTGTAAATTATACCTTAATGAAATAAACGGAACAAAATGAGGGTCATCAAATTATCAAACCAAGCACCAATCCATTTCTTCTGACCATCTTTTCTTTTAAGTTGGCTATGCTGTCCTAAGAAAAGTGAAACTCAGAAGCAAAGGACGGGCATGTGAATTAGTCAGCCTCCTTTTGGCTGTAAAAGACAGACACTCGGGCTTCCCTGCTGGCGCAGGGGTTGAGAGTCCGCCTGCCGATGCAGGGGACACGGGTTCGTGCCCTGGTCTGGGAAGACCCCACATGCCGCGGAGCGGCTGGGCCCGTGAGCCATGGCCGCTGAGCCTGCACGTCCGGAGCCTGTGCTCCGCAACGGGAGAGGCCACAACAGTGAGAGGCCCGCGTACCGCAAAAAATAAAAAAAAAGACACTCAACTCAGTCTAGCTTAGGTTCAAGAGGAATTTGATGAGAGGACTATATCTTTCACAGACTGGCACCAGCGGTGATGAGAACCAGGGACTCATTTCTGTCCTTTGACTCCCTCTCTCCCTGGGTACCTTCTCTCTCACCACACACTGGCTTCCTCTGAACATGGTTGCCAGCCTTACACCTTCACCAACAAAGAGGAACTGCATCCCTTATTCTGATTCCAGTTCAAAAGGTTCCAGGAAGTGCTCTGATTGGCCCAGCTGAGGCCAATCAGCAGGGGCAAAGGAGCAGAGATCCTATGATTGCTACCTTCCATTCCACGTGGTGGGAGTGGGAAACAGATGCTCCCCTCTGAAGGTAGACTGCTAAGCAGACAAGACATTGTCTATTGCAGCTCATTATCATCTGATTGCAATTAATTTTCTTTTTTGCTCTCCAAAAGAGCTTGAAGTTCTTCTTCTAGCTTTAGTTCATTTCAATTTTGTAAAGTGAACAAGTGGCTATGGTGAGGAATGAAGAGGAGTATAAGGCAAGGTCCTTCCCCTCAAAAACAAAACAAAAAACCTCTGCATCCCAGTCTAACGGGGGAGACAGGCGCAAACAGCTCATTACAAGATCCTGTGATAACCACTCTGGGAGCACAGAGGGAGGGGGCCACCCAACCAAGTCCAGGGTTTCAGACAAGGTGTCCTATTAGAGATGATTGCAGTGCAATTTGAAGGTTGAGTAAGAAGGGGAAGGGCATTCCAAACAGAAGTGTAGGACCTGCATGAGTACAGGGGAATCGCTCTCACAATGGATGGGCTGTAAATCCTTCAATGGGGGAATGTCAGGTCTTTCATGAAAAAGAATACTTTACTTTTGAAAAAAGCACTATAGTTTTCAGAACACTTACAACTTTTTGGGTTTTTTTTTGCTTCTCCAGCAGGCTTACCCAACAGAAACATTACCAAAAATGGGGAAACAAGAACACAACAAACTTCGGAGAAAAGGGTGAACAGATATTCTTCAACAGTGCTCAGCCCACGTGCCACTCCCACCTCTAGGACTGGCCTGCAGGTAGGTTGATGCTTCAATGTTGGGGGTTGGTGAGATGGGTGTGGTAGAAACAGAAAGTGGCCAGGAACTTCCAAATTGCTAAACAGTGCCTTGTGGGACCTAGACTGGGTAGGGAAGATGGACGAGAAACTGTAAGAAAAGGGAGGATCAAGGAGATGGAGTTCTAATGAAGTTGAAGAACCAAAACACTGGGAATAAGGGCACAAAACATTGGAGGGGTAGAGAGTGAAGTGTGAGATGGAAAGATTTCTGTGACTGTGCAGTTCTAGGAGATGGCATGCTCCGTAGGATGTGTCATGTAGGATGTAGTGGCTCGCCAAAGAAGGAGGCGGAATAGTGTTATTGGAGCTATTAGAAGAGGTCAAGGACCTTTGAGACAAGACATTGGATGCATGTCAGCATGAAAGCTGAAGCCATAAGGTGTATAGATGAATCTGGAGTGGAGAAGAAAACCAAGTGGCAGGTGCCAAAGTTTTCGGGAAAAGAGAGGGAGTGATCAGGAGGTTGGTGGAAGATAGCGACTGGGAGGGGAAAGGAAGGTGGAGCTTGATGATAGGTACTTCAAGAAGGAGGTGTTTGCATGGGGATGGAAAAGCAGTGTCCATGAGCAACTGCAGAGTCAGGGGCAGACAGCCACTGCTCCACTGACTGCAAAGGCAGACGGAAGAGCTGGAGACAAAATGAGCAGCCCACACTCAGGAAGTACCGGGCATATCCTTGGCCAGGATTGAAAGAGCCTAACAGAGAGCATTTTTTAAAATTAATTTTCATTGAAGTATAGTTGGTTTACAATATTGCATTAGTTTCAGGTGTATAGCATAGTGATTCAGGGGTTTTTTTTGGGGGGGTTGCAGATTATGTTCCACTATAGGTTATTACAAGCTATTGAATATAATTCCCTGTGCTATATAGTAAATCCTTGTTGCTTATCTATTTTATGTAAAGTGGTTTGTATCTGCTAATCCAATACTCCTAATTTGTACCTTCTATGCCCATTTGATAACCATAAGTTTTTTTCCTTGTCTGTGAGTCTGTTTCCGTTTTGTACCTAGATTCATTTGTGTTATTTTTTAGATTCCACATATAAGTGATGTCATGTGGTACTTGCCTTTCTCTGTCTGGCTTATTTCGCTCAGCATAATATTCTCTAGGTCCGTCCATGTTGTGGCAATGGCACCATTTCATTCTTTTTATGGCTGAGGAATAGTGCATTGTCTATACACACCACAGCTTCCTAAGCCAATGTCAGTCGAAGAGCAGCTGGTTGGCTTCCATGTCTTGGCTATTGTAAACAGTGCTGCTATGAACATTGGTATACATGTATCTTTTCGAATTAGAGTTTTCATTTTTTTCTGGATATATGCCCAGGAGTGGGACTGCTGGATCATATGGTAGCTCTATTTTTAGTTTTTTAAGGAACCTCCATACGGTTCTCCATAGTGGCTGTATCAATGTACATTCCCACCAACAGTGCAGGAGGGTTCCCTTGTCTCCATACCCTCTCCAGCACTGATTATTTGTAGACTTGTTGATGATGGTCATTCTGACCAGTGTGAGGTGACACCTCATTGTGGTTTTGATTTGCATTCCTCTAATAATTAACAATGTGGAGCATCTTTTTTGTGTGTCTGTTGGCCATCTATATGTCTTCTTTGGAGAAATGCCTCTTTAGGTCTTCTGCCTGTTTTTGATTGGGTTGTTTGGTTTTTTGATATTGAGTTGTATGAGCTGTTTGTATAGTTTGGATATTAACCCCTTATCAAATATATTGTTTGCAAATATTTTCTCCCATTCCGTGGGTTGTATTTTCACTTTGTCAATGGTTTTCTTTGCTGTGCAAAAGCTTGTAAGTTTGATTAGGTCCTGTTTGTTTATTTTTGCTTTTATTTCTTTTGCCTTGGGAGACTGATCTAAGAAAATATTGCTACAATTTATGTCAAAGAATGTTTTGCTTATGTTCTCTTCTGGGAGTTTTACGGTGTCATGTCTTACATTTAGGTCTTCAATCCAGTTTGAGTTTATTTTTTAATATGTTGTGAGTGAATGTTCTAATTTCATTGATTTACACATATATGTTCAGCTTTCCCAACACCACTTGTTGAAGAGACTGTCTTTTCTCCATTGTATAATCTTGCCTCCTTTGTCATAGATTAATTGGGCATAGGTGTGTGGGTTTATTTCTGGATTCTATTCTGTTCCATTGATCTATATGTCTGTTTTTAATGCAATACCATGCTGTTTTGATTACTGTAGCTTTGTAGTATAGTCTGAAGCCTGGAAGGGTTATACCTGCAGCTTTGTTCTTTTTTCTCAGGATTGCTTTGGCAATTCTGGGCCTTTTGTGATTCCATATAAATTTTAGGATTATGTGCTCTAGTTCTGTGAAAAATGTCATGAGTATTTTGCTAGGGATTGCATTAAATCTGTAAATTGCTTTCAGTAGTGGGGTCATTTTAACAATATTAATTCTTCCAACCCAAGAGCACAGGATATCTCTCCATTTCTTTGACTCTTCTTCAGTTTCCTTCATCAATGTCTTAGTTTTCAGCATATAGGTCCTTTACCCCCTTGGTTAAGTTTATTTCTATGTTTTGCATTTTTTATTTTGATGTGATTTTAAACAGGATTTTTTTTTACTTTCTCTATTTCATTATTAGTGTAAAGAAACATAACAGATTTCTGTATATTAATCTCGTATCCTGCTACCTTCATTTATTAGTTCTAATAGTTTTTGTGCGGAGACTTCAGGGTTCTCTCTATAAAGTACATGTCATCTGCAAATAGTGACAGTTTTACCTCTTCCCTTCCAATTTGGATTCCCTTTTATTTCTTTTTCTTGTCTGATTGCGGTGGCTAAGAATTTCAACACTATGTTGAATAGAAGCAACCCAGAGAACATTTACTGAACACCAGACACTGCCTGGATGTGCCGATTAGCTCGGTGTCCATCAGAGTGTGGCACTGTACCACTTTCCATAGGTACGATGGTGTCAGGTAGTCCACGATGATCATTTTCTCCATTTAAGACTAACATGATTATTCTAATATACATGCTTATAAATATATAAATATATATATATAATCTCCAGTATATCAACCTGGAGAATTCACAGATATTGTTCCTTAGAATGAGACTAAAGTTTAGAATGGAGTCAACTTAAAAAATCAACTAAGTAATAAAGCACATGGTACACGGATAAGGGGGCAAAGTGTGAAGGTCGTATGCAAATGCCCCAAATGTGGAAAACCCTGGATTATTTCACTTACTCTGCACAAAAACTCTGAGTTAAATATAGCTGTCATTCCCTCCTGGGTATCAGGACAGTCTAAGCGTCTAGCCACTGACACACCACAGCTTCAACTCACACTAAGGAAAGAAGTTCTAGGTCTCTGTGCTGCAGAGGGTCCCCACGGTTCTTGGGCAGGCACAGGTGACTCCACAGCCTGGAATGGAGCAGATAGGATTCTGGACATTCTAAAGGGAGGCTCCTGTCCCAGTCACCCATCGTGTATCTTTTTTTTTTTTTTTTTTTGCTGTATTTGGGCCTCTCACTGTTGTGGCCTCTCCCGTTGCGGAGCACAAGCTCCGGACGTGCAGGCTCAGCGGCTATGGCTCACGGGCCCAGCCGCTCTGCGGCATGTGGGATCTTCCCGGACCGGGGCACGAACCCATGTCCCCTGCATTGGCAGGCGGACTCTCAACCACTGCACCACCAGGGAAGCCCCCATGTATCTTTTATACTGAAATATTTTAGATGTCAGTTCAGCCTGATTTCTTCTAGAAAATATATTTTTACAAAAAACAGCCTCACTGTGGCAGACACCTCATGTGCTATCTCAGATTCTCTTAAGTGGCCACACCATGCCAGCCTCTGCCATGATATGGGCTCTGGGAGGGCAACTTGGTTCTGCCACCTGAGGTTTCTGGCCGCTCCCATGACTTCCAGACTCAGACGACCCCCCCCCATGCTATTGGGCATGGATCATGTTTTCACGGTGACTCCTGAAGGAGCCGTGTGATGCAACCCAGAAGCACAGGGAAATGAACGCTTATGGGGAGAGCCTTACCCAGTGAGGGACAAGAGACTGTGGACAGCCAGAAGACAAATCCCCTCTCCATTCCTCCATATGGACTATTTCTAGGCATGGTGCTCCTACATTGTCTGTTCAGAGACATCCCACATGGCCAAACGTCCGGCCATGTCTCTTCCTGAAGCAAGATCTGCTCAGCAACGAACCACTTTGTATTTTCTCCTCATCCTTCCTGGTGCCTTCCTTGCCCCTCACTCTTGCCGCCCTGGGAGTGTACCTTCCAATCACACACTAGCACTTACCCCTTACCTCGTGCTCTCTGTTCAGAGGAGCCTGGGCTGTGTGAATCTAAGTAGGGATTTTTTTCAATTCTCGTCCGTAGCAATTGTAAAGGTCAGTTTCAAAAGTATAGTGGGCGACTTCCCTCACCTCGAAAGACTGCCCAGAGGAACAGAGTGACTCACTGGCAGAGGCTGGGCAGTAAACCACCTGCTTGGGGAAAGGAGTAGTAGCAACCACTATGCTTCTGTAGACACTCAGCATTCAGGCGGAAGGTCCAGCTAGACAGCCCGGAGCCATCAAATGTGCATGGGGATGGCAGTTGGACGGGACCAAGCCGAGGTGAGAACAGCAGCCATGAATGCCATGCAGCCTCGCCACCACTGGGTTCCGGCTCACCTTGCCCCTGTTTGCTAGGCTGTGGGCTGTAGGGAACCTCTGGAATATTCCCATCAGGTGGAGGAGGGGCAGCACCTCGCAGAGAGGGAACTTTGAACTGGATGGTGATTGAAATCCTTGATTAGACTAACATTTTTATTGGATTAGACTGGCCTTTGCTGGAATGGACTGAATTTAGTGTTACTGCTGCCAAGTGGGAATGAGAGCTCATTAAAGAAAGTACATGCAATTATTATTATTTTTTAAGTGCAGTTGGACTCTCCGAAGCCCCACTTTAATTTGGCCAGGAGCCCTGTCCTTGACTATGAACTCTGAAGAGAGCCAACCAGACTCCGGCACTTGGATAAATGGGGTTTATGTTTCTGTGGCTGGAATAATGAGGCCTGGGGTAAACTACCAGGATGATGTGCAATGGCCGAGTCTACAGGAGAGACCGGCTGTGTGCTCCTGGCCACAGAGATCGTGGGGACGAATGAAAGGTCAGCATGTCAAGTATGTTTTTATAACGTGCTTTGCTGTCTAAATCCATTGTGGACACAGTTCCAGTATCAGCATTTGCTGGTTGTTGTATAAGTGGGGTGTGTATGCATGGTGTGTGTGTGTGTGCACACGTGTGCGTGCGTGCGTGCATGGTGTGTACAAAGTAATGTTTGAGAGCCCAGGCTCTATGATCAGATAGATCTGACCTGAGACCCAGCTCTGTCACTCACCAGCAATGTAAGCTTGGGTAAGTTCTTAACCTTTCTAAGGCACGGCTTTCTCACCTGAAAAGTGAGGATAATTAAACCAACTTCACTGGTCTGTTGTGAGAATCCAAACTCCCACCATCACCTAACTTAGCAACTCCTGCCACGTCCACATCCCGCTTTATGCTGCTTCTTCTCTGCTCCAGCCCTGCCCCAACCCAGATCCAGTTTCTGCTCAGATCTGTACTGCCAGGGAGGCTGACCTGTGGACTCCCCCCAGGCCCCTAGCCCACTGGCCTCCAGGTGGCTTGGCCCATGGAAGATGCTGGCAGGAGATGAGACCTTGGAGGGAGAGAGGCTGGGGTGTTTCTTCCCTGCCCTCCTCACCTGGGTGCCTTGGCTCTGCCCACAGTCGGCCCCTCGGTAGCTCCATCTCTCATTGAGGCCCAGTTCCCTCCCTCGACCCTTCCGGCCTCAGGTGGTCACAGCCACCCCGGGGGCTACTCTCAGAGACTTAGCATTATTTAGGGTTCCCTGTACCCTGTCCCAGGAATCTGTGTGTGGCCGCCCCTTCATCAAGTGTTGCCACGGAGACCATGGAGAATTCTTTTTCCTACCTAATTCTGGGTGATACACTCCTGATTTACTGTTTAAGTGGTGTTTTCCTAAACAACGTCACGTTTTAAAAATCTAAATGATTGTTTTATGGGAATTTTACGTCTCTGTGTCATTGTGGACTTGATATGCTGGCTTTAACCTTTCTAATCACATTAAAATAGACACGTACCTTTAAAAATAAGAGTGTTCCCGGAATTCTCTGGCAGTCCAGTGATTAGGACTCCATGCTTTCACTGCCAAGGGCCTGGGTTCAATCCCTGGTCGGGGAACTAACACCCACCAAGCTGCGGAGCGCGGCCAGAAAAAAAAACAAAAAATGTGTTCACCGTGTCCCACCTAAAATCAGCTCTGGTACCTCCTTGGCCTGTGAAGTCCCCTTTGAGAAGGACTGAGTCATTTGTGGAATCGCTCAGCTCAGGGACACTCGCTTTATTGTCTGAGGACTGTTCTTAAAATAAGGACCCATGTAGTCACACGGCGGCAACTCCAGACACACGGCAAACACACACCAGGCAGGAGCGTGTTTCTTCTCAAACTATCTCCGCTATTCGCATAAAATATAACGTATCGTCGTGTAGCTAATAAAGGCTGCATGCCTCCTGTTGTGACAGCTTTCTGGATGAGAATCGCCCTCTCTCCCCTGCAGAAAGGGCAAGGTGTTCATTTCGAAAAAGAAATGATCTGCAATCAGCCCCAGTGCAGACAGGAAGTCTTTCTGAAGTCCACCTTCAAATGACAAGGATTTAAGAAAGAAATTTGGTGGAATCTTGCTGGGATTTTCATACCAAGAAGCTGAATAGTTAAGACAGAACATGTCACTCTTTGTTAAAAAATAGAATATGCCCAGATAGCTGGGTTCAACCTCTTAAGCATCTTTTCTCCTTCCTCCTGCCTCAGTCCCACCCACCACACCTTCTGGCCACACACACATGCTAACTGGCACTTGCACAGTCACACACACGTGCGTGTACACAGATTCACACCCGCACGCCCCTCCCGGGCGGGCGCAGCGGCAGGATGGCAGGTCCATCTCCCTGCCCTCTAGCATCAGGGAGTTGGCTGCTTTTTGCACAAATTACCTCCAGAACAAAGCAAGCTGGCCTGTGAGAGGATTTGTGTCATATCTGCTGGAGTGGCGCTGCTCAGGATCAAGCAAGACTGATGACAAAACTTTTTTTAAAAAATTCTATTTTTGCTATTAAGTCACAGCAGATGAGGAGCTGAACTGAGATGTGCAGAGGGGTACCCTGTTGGGTGTCGTATAACTTCATCTTGGTTACAGGAAGGGAGGGAGGGAAAGTGACTTTAAGAGAAGAAATGCACTTTGGTCATTTGCGTCCTCCCTCCCTCCCTCCTCCCTCCCTCTCTCCCTCCTCCCTCCTCCCTTCCTCCCTCCCTCCCTCCCTCCTCCCTCCTCCTTTCCTCCCTCCCTCCATCTCTCCCTCCTCCCTCTCCCTCCTCCATCCTCCCTCCTCCCTTCCTCCCTCCCTCCATGCCTCCCTTCTCTCTCCATCCCTTCCTTCCCTCCCTCCCTCCCTCCCTCCCTCCCTTCCTCTTCCTCCCTCCTCCCTCCTTCCTTTCCTTCCTTTCTTTTTTGGAAGCAAGCCTGTCTTGCACCCAAATGCCAATCCCTCCTCTCCTCAGCAGAGGTGAACACAGCCTCTGCAGAAGGGTGTGCTAATGTAATGGAGGAACACAAGAAACTCCTATGAGCCCAATGTCAGCCTAGTTTCTCTGGCCCTGCCCTGTGGAGGTAAGAGGACTGAAGACCCCCCAAGTTCACAGTGAGGGATCAAGCCCCATGTCCTCCACAGATCTCTGCAAATTCCCAGCACTTAAGCCCCCTCACCCAGACCCCTCTGCCTCTGGAATCCAGGATATTGTCTCCTACACCTCTCAGCAGACCAGATGCAAGATATCAGCCCTTTACCTGATTTCCATAAAATAATCCACTCTTATCAAGTACAACCCCCAGCCCCACACAACATCCTCAATGTACTCCCCCACCCCCCGCACAGGGCATAAGGCAAGGGGTTGTTACGCAAAATTGTCCCAACTCTATTTCAACAGGGAACCTTGCATCTATCCATTCCAGTACTCCAACAGATATTCTGATTTTTCACTTACAAAAATCCTTAACAGAGAAATCCCTAGTTATATATAAGACAAAAAGTATAGATTTCTTATTTTAAACACCAGTCATTTATTTCAATAACTAAAGCAGCATCAAAAACATTCTCGAAGTCTCCAGTGCGCTGTGAGCTTCTCCAGTGAAGCACAGCTTCAAGTCCCTTCTCTCTGTAGGCAAAACACACAAAAGAACAAAAACAAACCAACCACAACAATGTCGTGGACTGAATGTTTGTGTCTCCAAAAATTTATATGTTGCAGCCTTTAATGTGATGGTATTTGGAGGTGAGACATTTGGGAGGTGATTAGGTCATGAGGGGGGCCCCCCATGATGGGATTAGTGTTCTTCTAAGAAGAGAACAGACCTAGCCCTTTATGTCTCGGCCATCTGAGAACATAACAAGAAGATGGTAGCCATGTACAAACGAGGAAAAAGGCCCTCACCAAGAACCACATCTGCTAGCACCTTGATCTTGGACTTAGCCTCCAGAATTGTGGGAAATAAATGTTTGTTGTTTAAGCCACCCAGTCTCTGCTCATTGGTTACAGCAGCCTGTGCTAAGACAGACAACAACAGAAAGGAATGATACAGCAGGGTCTCTTGAGTGCAGGAGTGAGAGATAAAGTTACAGAAATTCAAAATGGCCAACTTTTAAAACTCACTTCGAAGAGCTTGCTGAGAAAAGCCAAGGGGGCTAGAGACAGGGATGGGAAGCATAGCTTCCAGAACTTACCATGGGCCAGGTGCTGTGCTCTGCACCATTTTAAAATTTAATTCTATTTCTACCAAAGTAATACATACACGTTTTAAAAAGCCAAATAGTTCTCTAAGCCCAGGAAGGAAAATAGCTTTCCTCTTCCCATGCCCCCCACCCCAAGTCCCAACTCTTTATCAGATAGTTTTTTATTTACCTCCATTTTTCTGAGCAAAAGGAATTATACTATTGTGTTGATTTTTCCATTTTAGACATAATCTTCTGCCTTTCTGCTATGGGTTTTAGCACATATACCTTCACCTTGTCTCCTTTCTCTCCTACATCCCCCCCATGGAATCATATCACATTTTTGTTAAATCAATATTCAATGAATATATTATCTTTCCTAAGTAAACATTGGTCAAGCTGCTCAGGGAAGTATTATATTTCCTTTCATATATGACTTTTTGTTTTCCCTGGAGTTAATCATTGACTTTATATTCAAACACATCAGTTCCGTCTGTATTTTGGAGATACCCTTCCTGGAGCTGTCCTTCTTCCTGCTCCAATCTGGGTTGGTGGGTCCCCATTCCTGCTGCCCAGTGGTCATCCTAGAGCTTCACTCACCAAACCTTGAATTCCCTTTGACTCTATTTTGTGTTGAATCCTGATTAATTATCTATTTTATATATAATAGTGTGTATATGTTAATTCCAGTCTCCTAATTTATCCCTCCCCCCACATTTTCCCTTTGGTAACCATAAGTTTGTTTTCTACATCTGTGACTCTATTTCTGTTTTGTAAATAAGTTCATTTGTATCATTTTTTACATTCCACATATAAGTGATATCATATGATGTTTGTCTTTCTCTGTCTGCCTTACTTCATTTAGGATGATAATCTCTAAGCCCATCCATGTTGCTGCAAATGACGTTATTTTGTTTCTATCGCTGAGTAATATTCCATTGTATATATGTACCACATCTTCTTTATCCATTCCCCTGTTTATGGACATTTAAGTTGCTTCCATATCTTGACTATTGTAAATAGTGCTGCAATGAACATTGGGATGCATGTATCTTTTCAAATTATGGTTTTCTCTGGATATATGCCCAGGACTGGAATTGTTGGATCATATGGTAGCTCTATATTTAGTTTTTTAAGGAACCTCCATACTGTTCTCCATAATGGTTGTACCAATTCCCACCAACAGTGTAGGAGGGTTCCCTTTTCCCCCAGAACCCTCTCCTGCATTTATTGTTTGTAGATTTTTTTGAGGATGGCCATTCGGACTGATGTGAGGTGATACCTTATTGTAGTTTTGACTTGAGAGTAGTTTTTAAGATCTGCTGTTTATCCCTGCAATATTTAAAATTCCATGAAAATGTGCTTCGGTGGGTGCTCCTCCCCTTTAAAAAAATTCATTGTGCTGGGCACTACCTGAGGCTGTTCAGTCTGGAAAATAGTATTTTTTAAATTCTGGGATATTTTAAAACATTGTTTCCTTAGATAATTTTGTTTCCTCCCCATTCTCTTTGTTCTCCATGGAATACCTTTTGGACCTCTCGTATTGCCCCGGTGTTCCTTATCACACTTTTGAGAGATTACCTTGACTGTAGCCCCACCCTTTTTATTGTATTTATTTCTGTCCTGTTTTGCTTTGTTTTGTTTTGTTTTCATTTTCAATACCTCTACTGTCCTCTGAATACTCTTATCTTACAGATGCAATTCCTTCTCTCCCTTCAAGGGTAGGACCACATTATCCCTGTTTGCTCAGTTCCTTTTCTTCTCTTGTTTGTTTTGATATTTGCTTTCCGCCCGTTGAAAGTTTTGCTTGTCATCTTCGCCTGTCCCTTTATGCTAGGAAGGTGGAATCAGAGGCTAGTGGAAGCTCCTGACGTGGGGATGGGCTTGCCACCTAGGGCTTTGCTAAGAATGATCAGGGCCTGCTGTTCCTTGGGAAGATTCTCGAAAATTCAGTATCCTGGCATTTTCTCTGGTTTCTGGCTGGTGGATGTATGCCTGACGGTCAGCATTCTGGCGGCCTACCTGGGAGGACTGCAGTGGGAGCAAAGCCTCACAATTTCACTTAATCTCATTTCTGTCCGTGGCCTCACCTCCATCCCCAGCTGTGCCTGGCATCTCTGAGTTGGGAGCTGCCTGGCTCAGTTTCTCCAGAGGGTAAAACTCCCAGCTTCTGCTGGGGCGGGGAAGGCATGGGCTTCAGGCTGTGCGGAACAGGGACTTTACTGTCCTCAGATGTATCAACTTCATCGCTAGCTTCTTTTTCCTAATTACTATAAAAATTCATGCACTGCAAAAAGGGATATAAATTCTGTAACGAAGCTCTTCTAAACAATGTAAAAAGAATATGAATTAGGCAAAGCTTTTATGCTTTTAGAAAGTGTATCTGTTACCAAAGATTTCATAAGGCAGGTGGGGGAATGGTTCACACCTCCTATTAAGTTTATAACCTAAACAACCGGATGAGCACCCCAGGTGTCCCCAATCTCAGACCCTCCAGAGGCCACTCCTTTCTGTGGCTGTAGGTCCACTCAACTCCTCTAGCCTCATTCCTGCAGCGGCTCCTTCAAAAGCACCACAAAAATCCCTCCCCTCGAATCAAAAAGAAGAACCTACTCTCTCCCCTGAAAGCACCTACCTTAATGCCCCAAACACAGATCAATGCCTGTTCCCAAACAAAGACAGTACTGTTTCTTAAAGGAATTTTGATATGTTAAATATTCCTACTTCATTACACCGTGAGGAGAAATCTGGTTTACAAAAATAATTACGTTTTTGTGCATTTCTATGTGCTGATTAAAGAATTCCAAATGCACCCTAAGGGGTCCAAGCATTCAGGGAATTTCTGCGGCTCTAAAATGACCTTTATTTACTCGTTCCACCTTCCTCTCACCCCTACTCAGCCTCTCATATTCTCTTTGCTTTTCTCCACCAGCAGACATGGGTATCACATATCAAAGGGAAAGAATAGTTCAAGAGGAAATCTGTACCGTCCTTATTTTAAAAAGTGGGTTTAATAATTCATCTAAAAGAGAATTTTTAGCAACAAGGTTTGCATATAAAAAGGGAACGTGTCTTCCCTAAACAGGCATCTGTTACTCTTGCTGCAATGCTGAGTGGGGAGAAAAAAGGCCAGTCAGGTCCAAAAGTATCTCGTGGATTCACTAAGGACATCATGGTCTGTAGCCCACTAGGCAAAAGTGATTTTAGAGCAAGCTTTGCAAGGGAAGGCATTTAAACCACACCCTAAAAGTCTTCTCTTTGTCACTGCAGAAATCCACCTAGAGGCCTTTGCGACAAACATGCATATTCCAAAAACGTCTGCAGATTGTAGGTCTCTGCATTTCCTGGTCGTAAACTGCCACCCTGCCCAGACCCCCACTATGGCCTCAAATACCAAACCAATGGCATCTCGTAAGTCAGACGGTGGAGGGTTTGAGGGTCCACAGGTCTCCACGCGCACGCACAAAGCTGCTTAGAACGTCAAGAAATCACTCATTCACACAGCTGCGCCGCTCATGCGTGGCTGGCTGACTTTAAATATTTGTCACTCCAACTTGCTGCTGTGGGAGGGGGAGGGGAAGCTGGTAGAAGGAAAAGGGAAGCAAATTAACAGACACCTCTAATTGCCTAGGTTTGCTGCCTTGAATATTTCTGCAGTAGCTCTGCAGAAGGCAGCACCACCAATGTTTTCTGACCTGCCAATGGGTAAGTTGCCAGGGAGCGAAGACCCAGCAAAAGAAACAGTTAATACCTTTTTCCTCCCATTTTATAAACAGTGTCTGTCTCCCTGCTTTAGAAAAAAAGAAAAAAAAATGGTTTGAGAATTAACTTCCCTAGTTTCTTTTTCCAAAATGTTCCTGTCTTACCATGTCCTTTGCAGCCTCTTGAAACCCAGCACATTCCAATGACATTATAGAGGTATTTTTTTCTTTAGGGATGTAATTTGTTTGTAAATGAAGATTGTCTTGCAGTGACACCCAGACTTGGGAAAGAAAGTGGGCACATTCATTCTACCTGGAGGTGTATGGACTGAGCCCGCCTTTCTGGAGGCTATTTGGCCCCTTTAAAAGTGACGTACTTTGACCTGGCAATTCTGTTTGTCTTAAGGGATCGTCATGGTGTGTCAAAGATTGCTGCATTCTGGGCCCCATCATTCATCATAGCGAAAGCTGGGGAGCAATCTAAATGTCAAAAATAAGACAAGCGCTTAGTTAAGTTCTGGCCAATTCATACGATGAAATACCGTGCAGTCATTAAAAACAGACTTGTTTTCCCCCATAGCTGATATGGAGAAATGTTCGTGATGTATTGTTAAATAAAAACCAGAATGTACGTTATGATAGCTTGAAAATTTTCTTTTCGTAAATCAATTTTATTATATGTATGCTTAGGAAAAAATGACTGAAGATGTTGAAAAATGATTTTCAACATCATATGGTAAATAGGGGAGCTGAAAATATGGGGCATTTTTAGTTTCTTCTTTGTGTTCTCCTGTATTTTCCTAGTATAACACATCGCTTGCAGTTAGGAAAATAAATCAGAAACAAAGAATCAAGTGTGGGAATCAAAGTATACGTATTGTTACATTAAACTAAAAGATGGTAGGAGTCAGTTTAAAATGCACGTGCCCTTCACTTGATCAAGTACCGTCTGAGAGATTCCATTTGCCAGGCCAGAGTCAATGACTTTGATGCTTTAGGTACTGTTGCATGCTGCCTGCGGGTTTTAGATTAACTGAAATGATGGTGTTTAGAGAGAGGGAAGTGAAAGGGTTCCTTAACCAATGCTTTTCAAACAGGAGTCTGGGAGCTCTCGCGTTTAAGAAATAACGATGTAGACAGGGACTGAGGTCTATAGCTGGACGACTTAACCTCTCTGTGCCTCACTTCATCCGGAAATTGAAGGTAATAATCCATTACTTTTCTGGGTTGTTGAGGGTGACCTGAGTGAATCCGAGTAAAGTGCTTAGATCGGTGCCTTGACGGAGAGTAAGTGTTGGCTCTCACTAGAAGCTGCAACCTCATCGCCTGCCTGGCAGAACAGAGCCCCGGCACATTCTGCTCTGCTGGGGGGCGGGCGGGCGGGCGGGCAGACATCAAGACCCCCGCGAAACGCACAGAGCTTTGACCTCGGTGCCCAGTGAGGACCCTGTTTGAAGCAGAAACAATGCGCGCGCGCACGTATGCACCGCGCTCCACATGCACGCCCGCGCGCACATTCGCCCCACGCCCACGCACGCCCACCCACGAACGCGCGGCTCCGTGGACCCGCCGCGGCTCAGCCCCTGCTCGGTGGATCCGCTCGACCTTAACAGGCCCGTCAGAAACGTTTTTTGCTCTTTCCAAACACCAGGCAGCGGCAGAATGAAAAGGAAAAATAAATGAACGAAATAAAACAGACCTTTTTCACATCCTGCCGCCTCCAACAGCGCCTCGCTTCCCAAGCGCTTTTTCAGGGTCACTGCCCGGCCTAAAAAAGCCAGGAAAGATGGAGAGGAGCAAGGCGAGCAGTGAGGGAGGGGTAGGTTAACAAAGGGGGGGGGGCGGGCAGAGGCCAGAGTCCCCTCTTTGTATTGCCCCCTCGCCATCCCCGCCCCCAAAGGTGACCAGCGTGTCAACTCCGTCCCCGTGCGGGGCCAACGCGCAGAGCCACCCCTGTCCGGCCGCTTAGCCAGGGCGCTGGGGCTTGTGACTGGGGAGATGCTCGCAACCTTCTAGAGCGACTGCATCAAACGATGCCGATGCTGGGCTTCTGCTTCCCGCTGGTCCGCAGCCACAGCCGCAGGGGACCGTGTCGGCAACCGGTACTCCGTTTCCTGCCTCCGCCTGGACCGCACGGTCAGCCCCAGGCAGCATCTCCTTGGTCCATCTCACCGGGTGATTCAAAAAGGCCTTTTAAAAAGAAAACTGAATTCTCCATTGAGAACGCTTAACATGAAGAAAATCAATCATCGTTTTAGTTTTTACGATGGAAACATCGGGCACAGAAATCACAAAAAATTTATGTCGGCTCAAGATTGCTTTTTCTCAGCAAGCCAGAGCTCTTCAAAAAATAAAATAAAACCAGTCTTAAAAGTTTTCTCTTGGGCCTCCTATGGAAAGTATGTTAAAATCCTGAACGCTAAAATTCCTTTGGGATCTTAGTTGTCATTACCAGGTGAATTTGACCAGTTGAACAAACTTTGAAAAAAATAAAGACAAAAAGTACAATGATCAGACAAGAATGTTAAAAGCCCACTAAGTCTGTTGTAGCTCTTGGTCCTGCGTTTGAAATCCATTTTTTAATCCTTTTTCTTCTTCCTGGTGGTGATGTTTTGTTTGGTTGGTTTTGGTTTTCTTGTTTGTTTGTTTTGTTTTTGTTTTCTTTTTCCTTACATTAGAGTCTTGCAGATAATGCGGTCCCCCTTTGGAGCTGATTTGACCTCACTCCCTTTCTGGCACAACTTTTTTTTGCGTTTCCCTTGTGCTCCCACAGGTCTATATATTAACAACATGCCTCATTTTTGGCACGGCAGCCTCGTTAATTATCAGCAGAGAGCTGGCACTAGGACTCCTCAGCGCTAGATAATTCCCATTTCCTTCCTGCTGGCGCTGTTGCCTCTGAACCACCAACCTACCATCAGCAGTCCTCATTTTCCCTCTGCCTTCCCAGCCGCCCTCCCCACTCCCAGGCTCCAGTCTGCCCACTTCCCAACTCTGCAAAGAACAGAACTTGAGGACCCAGAAGAATGACACAGCAGAACTCTAATGAGTTTTATTATTATTCTTTGGCCTGAAAGAGAGAATTTCTGGGCCACATCCCAGGTCCTTCTGACCCTCTTTGATAAACTTTTGATGATGATGTTGATAACAGTGGTTACCATTTATTGAATGCTTACTAGGTATCCTGTGCTTTTAAAAAAAACAAGTGGATTATCTCATTTAATCCCTAAAACAACCCTAGAGGCAGCTATCGTTATCAATACCATTTAACAGAAGAGAAAGGCTCAGTGAGTTAAGGTCTGGCAGGCCCAGGCGTCAGACTTTGTCTGCTGTCACCAGTGCATGTTATGACATGAGGCAGCACCTCTCTCACAGCAGACGACAATGTAGGCAGAAGTGGCAGGAGGCTCGGAGGTGTGACATTTGGAAATCACTTCAGAAAGTTGAGTAGAATAATGCGGCTAAACAAAAAGTCAGGAAAGTCATCTCAGAGAGTGTCGATTAGGCCGACACAGCCCAACAGATACCATTGTCAAACCCCAAACCAAAAGCCCTGATTCTGTTTTTATTTTTGGTTTCCCAAGCTTGCCGGAAATGTCTGAGATTCTGGCCAGTAATTTACCCTCGAGGGCTAACATGCCTTGCCTAGTGACTAGGGAAGTAGGGCGTAAGCAGTTGTTTTCACAGATATTACTCCTAATTTTAGTATTACACCGTCGGTCAGTAGGCCACATCCTCTTTCCAGCCACATCTGGCATCTGGGTGGACAACCCAGGGAAAGTCCTTCAAGGAGCTGAGAGCTCGCCCCGCCATATTGAAACACTTCAGCAATCGTTGGGGAGCTCCTTGACTAACCTGAGGGCTCAGGCATTATTTAAAAACATTTATAACATGTCAGCTTTATACGGGACACTGAGCTGAGGCACTGCAGGTAAATAAACATGGTCTCCATTCTAATTTTACTTAAAATTAAGGTTTTATTGGGGGTTTTTTGGTTTGTTTTTGTTTCTTTTTGCGGTACGCGGGCCTCTCACTGTTGTGGCCTCTCCCGTTGCGGAGCACAGGCTCCGGATGCGCAGGCTCAGCGGCCATGGCTCACGGGCCCAGCCGCTCCGCGGCATGTGGGATCCTCCCGGACCGGGGCACGAACCCGTGTCCCCTGCATCGGCAGGCAGACTCTCAACCACTGCGCCACCAGGGAAGCCCTAAAATTAAGGTTTTAAAGAAATCAGAACAGCTGACTCACGGGGCAGACAGAAACCAGGCTGGAGGGACGACTTGCATCATGTCAGAGAAGGCTGTAAGAACTGGATTTATCTCAGTTACCAAAGCTGAAGAGACCTTCTCAGGAATAGATAGGACAGGTGCCTTGTCCATACCACAGGGCAAGGCAAATGCCTTGTCCATTACGAAACTTGGTATGCTTTATATGAAAGATTCAAACCCTCTAGAGCTATAAAAAGTGGCAGTGCCCTTTCACGGTCACCCCCCCGCCCACTACGATCTCTCTCTCTACGGATAGATACTACAGTGAACAGTTTGAATCAAAGGAAACTAGTGCTTCTTTCCTGAACATGACAGAAAAAGAAAATCCCAAGGAACATAGCCCAGAGTAAAATCAGACCACAGAGTTTATGGAATCTCAGCTAGCTGAGCTACAATATCCTTCCTGTGGGGTAACTTATTCCTGCTTTATCCTATCTGCGTGGCAAGGAAAGTCTAAATATTTGCTCGTTGCCTGGAACCCAGGACTCAGTGGCAGTCCCTAGGCAAACTTATCATTCCGTCCTCTGGGTAAGGCATTACCAGGTTCTGGTTAGAGCCCCGATGTGTTCATCTGGTTGCTGCCACAATCAAGCCTTAACCATCATGAATCTTTATGTTAAATTAACTTATCAAATTAGCAATGTGAAGAACCTTGGGGAATGGAACAGGTACGCGTTAAGGCAAGGAGGAGAAACTTGGGCTGGTGCAGCAATGCCTGGGGTGAGACATTGTAATCGGGGCTCTGGGCAGCTGGAATTTGGAAAGGAAAGAAGGGGCTATGGTTCAAGAGGTAGGCTAGGTTCAGGGCATAAACCTCACTCACTTTACAAGTTTGCCTTGGAGCAGACACAGTAATCATTATAGTATGAAGTTAGATTTGGGTTGGTTTTTTTTTTTTTTTTTTTTTTTTTTGGCGGTACGCGGGCCTCTCACTGTTGTGGCCTCTCCCGTTGCAGAGCACAGGCTCCAGATGCGCAGGCTCAGCGGCCATGGCTCACGGACCCAGCCGCTCCGCGGCATGTGGGATCTTCCCGGACCGCGGCACGAACCCGCGTCCCCTGCATCGGCAGGCGGACTCTCAACCACTGCGCCACCAGGGAAGCCCTGGTTTGGTTTTGATTAATTTATATCAGCACAGATTTATCCAAAGACTCTGCCTCTACCCATGCTCCTCCAGAACCTTGACCTTGAAGGGATTTGAAAAGGCCTTGAAGGCCGAGCAAGGAGGGGTACTGCCAGAGGCCCTGTAACCACCATTCTTCCCTGCATGGTCATCACAGAAGGCACTGTGTGGCCCAGCTTCCCTTGCTCAGTGTGGCCTTGGGACAGGATTTTGCTCCAGGGTAATGAGTGACAGTGATGTGTGCAGTTTCTCTCGAGTGCCCCGTAGTGTAGGCTGTGTCCCCCGGAAACTGACACTGACACAGAGATTTGAGTGTAAGTTGTTTATTGGTAAGGTGATTCCAGGAGACACGAGTCGGGGAAGGTAGATGCCCAGGTGGAATTAACATGCAAGGATTTTATTAGGGGAAAATGTCAGATGAAGCTGGGAGACCCATCGGGAAATATTTGAGCCAAGCCCGCTTCAGAGGTGTCCCAGGTCTCCTAGGAACCTGCCTAGAGTCCCTGCTGCACCCAGTCATTGACAGGGGCAGCCCACGGGAAGCACGGCCTGGGCACAAACACAGTGGGGGGACTCAGGTGCAGCAGTCAGCCGGGTCACTGTTCCCCTCTGGTTTGAGGCAAGTCTGCTGGGCTCATGCTCGGGCCACCACAGGCACTGAGGCAGGCGGGGAAGGAGGCGTTAGGGCTCTCTGGGGAGCAGTTTACCTCTGTGGGGAACAGGCACAGTCAAGCTGGCGCTGTCTGGGGGACTAGGGACCACGCCCCCCCCCCCCCCCCACACACACACACAACCTGAGAGGCATGGAAGGTGGAAAATACACTCCCATCCTCTCAAAACTGCTGAGTTGCTGGACTTCACTTCAGCCCTTAAACTAGTACCATAACTAGCCCAGGTTCAAGCCTAGGAAGTTGTTAACAAACTGAACATATAACTGATTGGGGTTACGCCTCCTCTCTTTCCACCCTCCTCTCCCGCCTCCCCTCTCCTCACCTGCTAGAGAACTGGAAAAGTGTGAAATGCCCCCAAAGCGAGAAATACAGAGCAAGGGAATCTGGGAAAAACCAGACAGAAAAATCCACCCCTTCTCCCTGTAAGGGCATACTGCCAAGTCCCTGATTATAACCATTTCTCTTCTTTACAACTCTGTGTAAAAGCTTATGATCAAGGGGAAAAAAAGACTAGAAGGAAATACACCATAGCAATATGTGGCTATACTAAAGTGGTGGAATTATAGATATTTTTCTTTTATTTCTTTTGCCACTTTTCCATAATGAAGTATGACGTTTCCCTCTTTAACTGTTTACATTAACACACTATTTTTCTACTTTTCTTCATGCTTAAATACTTCCATAATAAAAATCATGTTTTAAATTTCAAAACAATTGTTCCCCTTCCCCTTCCCACCTTTTCTCCCTTAATATCCTCTGCTTCCTGGTCTTCCCTTCATTCTCCCTGCCACCCCCACCCAAAAACAAAAGGTACCATCAACTCCAAATCCTTGGTGTTCATTAGGATACCTGTGACCTTGGGCAGATGGCAAGCCTTGGTTTTTCCTGGCTGAACATTTCACTGAATCTAAGGGGAGATGGTGGTGTGGTCTCTCCTGAGGGGAAGCTGGCCGATGAAATCTGGTCTGAGTTTGTATTCAGTCCTCTGAAAAAGTGTCCCTTCCTGCAGCAAAAGCAACTAGTTAGTTATCAAATCTAGCTCCTCTTCTCCCTGGAAACAACAGCAGGACCACATTTCCCAGATTGCCTTGCAGTCTGCCATGCCCATGTGACAATTGCAGCCCATGGGATGTGAGTGGAAGGGATTGCACCATTTCCAGAGCTCAGGATGGAAGGAGCCTGGGTCACTAATCACCACGTGGAGGGGAGCTGCCCACCCAGCAGGAACACCCATGTTGGACTTAACTTAGCAGAGAAATAATTGTGTTTAGCCACAGAAATGTGTGTTTGTTACAGCAGCAAGCCTACCGCAGTGAGTACACCGTTCATCTCTCATGCTAAAGTGGCCTGGTAGCCACACTCTGAATCCACTTAGTGCAAAGTGAATTTGATTGCAGAGAGCAGTGAATGGAGGCCCACTTTTTAAGACTTGCAAGCTGGCCTCTTCTGCAATCATTGTACAATAGGGAGATATTGCCCTTGATGTTCCCTTTGAAATTTCATAACATCCTCTAAATTTACTGTAGCTTTCTCCGGTGGAAGCGGCTTTAGACGGGGAGCCTGGATTATCTGTTCCTAATTATTAGCAGGATGATGTATGAATCACACATCCCCTATGAGCCTCAGAGAGTATCCAGTTCATTTTAAAGACAGGCCATCACAACAATTCTAATAACTAGCTGTGACTGAGTGGAGGCTCCGGTGGTGTGGGTGATAGTATCAGCATTTTGGAAATAGGAGAAACTGAGGCACAGAGAGATTAAAACATTGCCCAAGGCCACGGCTAGTAAATATCAGATTCAAATATAGGCAATCTAATTCCAGGGCCAGAAACTGAATTCTCAGGGTTCTAAAATGCTGAGATTTGCACCAGAAGGAAATCTCTCTGTGGTTGCAATGCTCTTGGTGCCAGCCCTGTGATATGCCTGGACTTGGTCGTTTCCTTATCCTCCAGCTGTGCTCCCATCCTGCTCTGGACAACCTTCTCCCACCGATGGCTCCTGCTCTGGAAATATACGGCCTTGCAAGGAATGACAAGATCTCCCTCTTCCTTGATCTCCTTAGCTGATTAGACGAAAATTGTAATATGCCTCGATTCAGAGAACTTCCTTTTGCCAAATTAAATCCCCTGAGATCTCACACACAGACCCTGATTTATGAACACCAGACTCTTTCAGTCCTCTGTGATTTTCTTTATTGAAACCACGCAAGGCCAGCTCTCAAGCAAAAGAGAGCTGGTGATCAAATCTTGGTTTCCTATTAATTCAGGGAATTCAGGGAACATCAGAGGTCATGTGATTCAAATGCTGAGTAAATCACCCCGACTTTACTCACCAGAATAGCAATTAGAAAATGACAACCAGACAAACCCTGGTCTTTAATAGGATGCTGGGCTTAGTATTAAAATACTAATATAATTCTCTGTTATGACTATTTTCAGTAATTCAGCATTTCTCTTACAAATGCCTCATCTACTCTGAATTGCTCCAACTGTAGGACATGGTGCACCTTCCTGGACCATTGCGAGGATGAAAACATCCACAAGTTATTAAGCACTCGCTAGGTACCAAACATTGTGCCAAACGAATACCACCTACTTACTGTTTCATCCCCAATTTAGAGATAAGGAAACTGATACTCAGAGAGGTTAAGTTACCTGGCTGAGGTCTGGTAGGCAGAATAATGGCCCCCCAAAGATGTCTATGTCTTAATCCCCAGAACCTGTGACTGGGTTACTCTGCAAGGCAAAGGGACGTGTGGATGTGATTAAGATAAGGACCTTGAGATGGGGAGATTATCTTGGATTATCTAGTGGACCCAGGACAATCACAAGAGTCCTTACAAGGGAAAGAGGTAGGCAGAAGAGTCAGAAAAGGAGATGTGACTGGGAAGCAGAGGTCAGAGTGATTCAGGGCCACAATTCAAGGACTATATGAGCATCCTCTAGAAGCTGAAAAAGACAAGCAAATGGATTCTTCCCAAGAGCTTCCAGAAGGAGCACAGCCCTGTCAACCCGTTTTAGACTTGTGATCTCCAGAAGTATAGGATAAAAAATCTGGGTTTCTTTAAGCCAGTAAGTTTGTGGTGTTGTTACAGCAGCCATAGGAAACTGCTACATGTTACATAGATGGCGAGTGGTAGCGGCAGGATTTGTACTGTGCTCCCTGTGACTGCAGAGACCATGCTCTTTATTTATAGGTTAAGTGGCCTTGAAACTTAAATACATGACTTTTAAAATATGGTTTTTATATTACAGTAAATATGATATTAAGAAACAAAATGTAAAACCCAAAAGAGTTTTTAAAGATAAAATGTGAGATGTCAAAAAAAAAATACGATAGAGCAAAGGAACTGAATAGATGGCATAATAGAACTAGGGTTGTCTTTATATGGTAAGCTGGTACACCGATGACCGTACTACTACAAAGTCACGGGAAAAGGATGGATTGTTTAACTGATGGTGATAAGGAAACTGGAGTTTTAAAAAACTAATAAAGTACGTGCCATAAAGTAAGCCCGGAGTGCTATCTCACACACTGAAAAGGGAGACTCCAGATTGATTAAACTTCCAAATGTGAAAGGAAAGATAGTCATAGAGAAAAATGTGTGAGAATATGTTCATAACCAAGAGTTGGGCAACCATAAGACTTCGCCCCTTCCGCAAAATCAATAGATTTGATTATGTTAAGCAAAAAAAATTCTGTTCAATAGATAAATATGATAACCAGGTGTCAATCTGGGAAAAGATATTTGCAATGATTAAAAATGATAAACAATTAATTTTATACTCTACAAAGAACTCCTGCAAATTAACCAGAAAAAGACAGGAAACCTAATAGAGAATAAGCAAAGAATATGTAGAGTGAATTCACAGACGAGATTCTCAAACTCATTAATAATCAGGGGAATGCAATTAAAACAATGGACATAATATATTATACCCATCAGAAGAGAAGAAAAATAGAAAAGTAATTAACCATAAGGTTTCATGAGGTTTTGAGGAGATGGGAAATTTTGTGCACTGCTGGTGGGAGGGTAAACTGAGACAGTCATTCAGGAAACCTATCTAGTATATGCCCTAGGACCAGTCACCCCTCTCCTGGATAAAGGTGTGTAAGCGGGCATGTGTGAGGGTGTTCATGTCTGTGTTGATTGGGCAGTAGTGAGCTGGAGGCGATCCAGGGGCCCATCCTCAGGGGGAATTGGTAAAGTGGTAGAGACACACACCACGGCATGGTCTGCAGCAGCTAGCAATACATTAGCTGTACAATCGCGTATATGTCTTAAAGCACAGCGTTGAGTTCAAACAGAAGGCAACAGAGCAAGTTCCATTACCCAATACTATATATACAAATTAAAACGCAAAATGACACTATATATTCTACAAGGAAGCATCCTATCAGAGGGCTTTTATCAAACACATTGGAGTGGATGCCTGTGGGAAGAAGGGAATAGAAGAGATCAGGGATAAAAAGGAAAATAAACCAATTGAACAGGAGTGATAACTCCTACAGAGCAACGATGCTGATATGCTCTAACTTGAGATCTCTCTACACCTAAAATAATGGGAATAATAGGTTTTCTTTGGGGGGGGAACCTTTTTCTGCAATAAGCCACACCAGACTACCGGAGCTGGTCTCAGGCAGAGCCACTTTTCCCTGTCATGTTGGTAAGAAAATGTGAAGTGTTGACAGGTACCTAATGTTTCTGATTCTCTAAAACACTCTTAGAGTTAGGAAGAATGGAAACAGGGTAACTTGCATCTGGAAAAGACCCCTTAAAGTCAACCCACTTAAAATGAGAACCAAACTGTCATTTCAAGTAGTTTTAAAAAATTAGAATGGTGTCTTTTTAAGCTTGAAAAATGAAACTAAAAATTAAGAAGATATGTTTTGTCTCATGGTTTATAAAATTGTATTTTCAGTGCAACTCTGGTCTGCTGTATCACTTGTGCTCACAGACAGCCACTGTGCAATAAATACCTGTTGAATAAGTGAATGAACAAATGATGATCAACTCTTAGAAGGAAAAAAGAATGGATTGTGTTACCTTTCCCCCAGAGCTTTCCATCATTCTTTTTCTCAATTTTTTAAATTGAGGTATAATTGATTTACAATACTGTATTAGTTTCAGGTGTACCGCAAAGTGATTCAGTTATATATATATATATTTTAATTATTTTCCATTATAGGTTATTATAAGTTGTTGACTATAGTTCCTTGTGCTATACAGTAAATCCTGTGGCTTATCTATTTTATGTACAGTAGTTTGTTAATCCCATACTCCTAAAATATCCCTCTCCCCTGCCTTTCCCCTTTGGTAACCGTGAGTTTGTTTTCTACATGTCAGTCTCTTTCTGTTTTGTATATAGACTCATTTGTATTATTTTTAGGTTCCATATATAAGTGGTATAATATAATATTTGTCTTTCTCTGTCTGACTTACTTCACTAAGTATTCTCTAAGTCCATCCATATCGCATATTTCATTGCCCAAAGAATGGCAATATTTCATTCTTTTTTATAGCTAAGTAACATTCCATTGTATATATACACCACATCTTCTTAAGCCAATTGTCTGTTGTTTCCATGTCTGGACTAATGTAAATAGTGCTGCTATGAACATTGGGGTGCATGTAGCTTTCTGAATTAGAGTCTTTGTCTTTTCTGGATACGTACCCAGGAGTGGGATTGAAGGATCATATAGTAGTTCTATTTTTTTATTTTATTTTATTTTTTTTTTGCGGTACGCGGGCCTCTCACTGTTGTGACCTCTCCTGTTGCGGAGCACAAGCTCCAGACGCGCAGGCTCAGTGGCCATGGCTCACGGGCCCAGCCGCTCCGCGGCATGTGGGATCTTCCTGGACCGGGGCACGAACCCGTGTCCCCTACATCGGCAGGTGGTCTCTCAACCACTGCGCCACCAGGGAAGCCCTATTTTTAGTTTTCAGAGGAACTTCCATTCTGTTTTCCATAGTGGCTGTGCCAATGTATATTCCCAACAACAGTTCCCTTTCCTCCACATCCTCTCCAGCATTTATTATTTGTAGACTTTTTGATGATAGCCATTCTGACTGGTGTGGGTTTGATTTGCGTTTTTCTAATAATTAGCGATGTTGAGCATATTTTCATGTGCCTCCTGGCTATCTATATGCCTTCTTTGGAGAAATGTCTATTTAGGTCTTCTGCCCAATTTTTCTCAGTTTTAAACTGTTTTATCTCTGCATGATTTTTTCGTTTTTGCTGACTTTGTGTGTGACTTTAGCAATTCTCCAACTTCACTTTTCTCAACTTTGTGAAATTCTGTATCTTTGTAGATACTGTGATTTCCCTTCGCAATTAATCTGCATTACATGTGCGTTACAAGCTCGAAAAGGGACATTTCAATGGGAACCCATTTCATAAATAATCGTTCAGAAGTGACTATTTGATCATTAGATTCACTTTTGCTCGCCAGGCAACCCTGTTCCTCTGAGGACCCAAATAAAGAAAACTCAGGTTACAAAGATGCTCTGGATTCCCCGCACTTTGCAGATAAGAAAACTGAGGCTCATGGAGGTTAAATGGTTTGACCAAAGTCTCAGGGCTTGAAAGTAGCAAACCACAGAAAGCACGATAGGAGAGAGACCATGAGAGACAGGTCATATCCAAAGAGCTCCAAAGGACATAAAGGAATGGAGTGAGGGTAGGAAGTGTTGGTTGTGTGCTCACTCTATTATTAATAATGGCTTGTAATAATAATAGTTCTGACAAGGAAAAGTTAGCTTTTTAATTTTACATTGAGCTATCGTTCCTCACGCGCCCTTTCTCTACTAGGCAGCAAGGAAAACTAAACTTGTCATGAGTAATATTTCGGACTTCCCTGGCAATCCAGTGGTTAAGACTCTGCACCCAATGCAAGGGGCATGGGTTCAATCCCTGGTCAGGGAACTAAGATGCCGCATACCACATAGTGTGGCCAAAAATAAATAAATAAAAGAAAATTTTTTTTTAAAAGTGATATTTCAGTGCCCCTGGATCTAACCAGTCTCCTTTGAGTTTCTGCTGCCCTCTCTCCTCCTTTCCAAGGAGGCTGAGGGATGTACGGGACGTTTACCGTGTCCAGATGGCAGAGGAGGATAGAGATGGAGACCTGTGTTTGGTTCCCTTGCGCTGAACTCTGGATCCTCCTCGGCCTCTGGAGACCTGGTGTCCCCTGTTCACCTGGTCACTGCCTGCCCTCTTGGCACTGGCGAAGGTTGTGGCTGCTAGAGCTTGGGACCTGCTTTCTTTTCATTGATTCTCAGAGGCTGGTAGTCCTCCCACTGTCTTGCTGTAGCCCCCGAGGCTCAGTTTCTGGCCCCAGTGACCAGCTTTCTAGCCCCCATGGCTGTGACCAAATCTCAGCCCCTTAGGGTATGTGACAACCCAAGGGCTCAGAGAAGCTCGGGGTTTCTCTGCCAAGAGCACCTTTCCCAGTGGCATGTCCCCTAGGGGTGCTGGGTGAGACACATTCTCTTCCCATATCCCTACAGCAGCAGTCAGCATTTCACCAGAAAACAGAAGTTCCTTGGGTATTTAAAACAGAGGGATTTTAATACTGGCCAATGGTGACACAGATGATGGAAGAGCTGAAAAGCCAAACAGGGCAGAGTGAGGCCCCCCAAGATTAGCAGCTGCATGATGCCACAACTACCCTCAGGCTGCGTGACAAAAGGAGAAGGGGAGGTGAGCGGAGCCCAGGGCCACCTGGTCCCCAGGAGAGCGGAAACCACCCCTGGCCTGTCCGCTAGACCCGAAGCCACAGAGGCAATACAGAAGCTGCTGGAGACCCAGCCTGAAGCAAAGAGGCAAGGAAAAAGACCCTGGCCTTTCCCTTCCTCCAGCCGCTAGCCTAGTAATTCCCCCTCCCCCAACTCCTCACAACCACCATTCAACCTCTGTCTCTATGATTTTCACTACTCTAAGTACTTCACAAAAGTGGAATCATACAGTATTTGACTTTTTAAAAAATTTTCTAGCTGAGTTGAAATGCCACATTTATCGTATACTAAATTCCCATAGACATTTGGGTCTGTTTCTAAATTCTTCATTCTGTTTACCCAATCTGTGCTAACATCAAAATTTAATTACTATAGCTATTTTTCAGAATATTCTTGGTTTATTTTTTCATATAAACTAACAACCTTGTCTCTTTCTAACCCCATCATAAAAAATCCATTTTTATTTTATCAATCTATCTATCTATCTGGCACTTATACAGTTCTTACTGGGTACCAGGCACAGTGTGAACATGTTTCATTTGAAAGCTAATTTAAAAAGACACCTTTACAATTTTTATTCTTTTTAACCAGTATTTGTTGTTTTCTGACTGGCTTATTTCACTCAGCATAATGTTTTAAGTTTCATTCATGTCGTAGCATAATGCAGAATTTCCTCCCTTTTAAGGCTGATTACTATTCCACTGTACGGATAGACCACATTTTGCTTATCCATTTGTCTGTCAATGGATACTAGGGTTGCTTCCATGTTTTGCTATTGCAAATAATGCTTCTATGAACATGGGTGTACAGCTAGCTCTTCTAGACCTTGTTTGCAATTCTTTTGGATATCTACCCAGTGGAATTGCTGGATCATATGGGTAATTCTATTTTTAATTTTTTGAGGAACCAACACACTGTTTTCCACAGCAGCTGTACCATTTTACATTCCCACCAACAGAGCACGAGTGTTCTAATTTCTCCACATCTTCACCAACACTTATTTCATGTGTTTGTTTGTTTTTTATAGTAGCCACCATAATGGATGTGAGGTAGCTCTATAAATCTCATTATAATTTTTTTTTTTTTTTTTTTTTTTGCGGTACGTGGGCCTCTCACTGTTGTGGCCTCTCCCGCTGCGGAGCACAGGCTCCGGACGCGCAGGCTCAGCGGCCATGGCTCACGGGCCCAGCCGCTCCGCGGCATGTGGGATCTTCCCGGACCGGGGCACGAACCCGTGTCCCCTGCATCGGCAGGCGGACTCTCAACCACTGCGCCACCAGGGAAGCCCTATAATTTTGATTTTCATTTCCATACCGATTAGTGATGTTGAGCATCTTTTCATGCGCTTAGTGGCCATTTATATATCTTCTTTGGAAAAATGTCTATTTAATTTCTTTGTCCCTCTTTGAATTGAGTTTGTTGTTGTTGTTGAGTTATAGACATTCTCTATATAGCCTGAATATTAATCCCTTATCAGATATATGATTTGCAACTCTTCTCTCGCGTCTGTGGGTTGCCTTTTTATTCTGTCGTCGTTGGCTGTCCATGCGCAAAATTTTCAGGAAGTCCAATTTGTCTTCAACTCTGAATTCTCATTCACAATCCCTTTCCTGCCCTCTCTCACCACCACTCCCTTTTCAGTTTTTTGGAAAGTTTGATTCAAGAAATGGCATGGTTGGTAATCATCTCTCTGATGACCAGTCTCAGCTTGGCATTTTCACAAAGTCATGAACTACAGCCACTACCATCACTAAGTCTTTATTAACATCCACCTGCATATGTGTTACAGCTTGGGTCCTCCCTATTCCAAAAGCAGACCCTGAGATGAGGACTTGGGTGCAACGAAAGACACCATTGGGACACTCTTGGGAGTTTAAAGGGTGCTTCTCAGAATTGTCCCTGACGGATAGAAACGTTTATCCATTAGCTCTCACCCTCCACAGGTTGAAACTCTCCTGCACATTTGGGCTGTGCGTGGCAGCTGCTGTGTGATGATCCCCAGATTCCCCTGCAGAGACAAGACTTATACTCCCAGCTGCTGGAGGTGCTGCCCAAAGATGGCCCTCAGCTGTCAGCCCTCCTGGAGATGTCTTGGGGGAAGATGTCTCTGCCTCGTCCACAGACACACTTCCTTCCAGGGAAACCCACACTCTGTCAACACTGGAATGTAGGGGCCTGACTCATCCCCCTAAATCCGGCAACTCTGCAGGGCCATCCCAGCTCCAGGGCACCCCAAGGAGTTGATCGTGGACGACTTCTTCCTCTGTCCACATGTGCCTCCATAACCACCCTTCCTCAGGGGTTGATGAGCACTTCCTAAGAAGTATCCCGCATGCTACCCTGCTTCTAGAGCGCCAGACCTACCACAGCATGTGTAGGTGCCACGTCTGCCTTCCTCCCCTCCTGGCCAGGGAACTGCAGAAAAGGAAGTAGAAAACATGCAGCTTGCAGAGACATGCTAGAAGCCCAAAGTGGCAAGGGGACTTGAAGCTCACCCAGGACTGCTCACCATGGCCGTGACTGCAGGAGTCAAGGCTCGGCGAGGATGAGGCAGGGCTCAAGAGGCATCTGACACCACATGAACTGGAGCTGATTCCAAAATCATGAAACAAATCTGGGTCTTGCCCTACTGAAGCTGAATGATAGTAATAGCCTATTGCCATTCGTTTTGAGTACCTTCGTGTGCCCAGGAAAGGGCATGTTAATGGGGAGGAAAAGTGGAAAATTATGATTTCAAGAACAGTCATGATGAGAACAGACATAAGCTAAGGACATGTTGGCCACTGATCCACTCCCCCACCCCACCCCCCCAGAAAAAGTCCTGTGCCTTTTCTAAGCCCGACAGCTGACTTCTGATCTAGTGCCTCAGTCCTGCAGGCCTGCCCCCTACAGTGATGCTGGTGAGAGCCAGGAAGCATCAACATTCCACTCACTGTCTTCCAAGTATAGCACGGAAAATGCCTTGTCACCAAGGAGGGCATGCTTCCAATTCTTTTTCTCCCAAGTCCCTGAGAGAAGCTGAGGCCCATAATCAGAGGAAGCAAAAATGCTTCTTTCCATACTGCCAAGGAAATCCTACCAGAGGATGCAAAGTGGCTTCAGAAAGAAGGTTATACAGAGCTGAGATTTCAGGACGGAGGAAGGTCTAAGAACAGCGTTACTGAACTCATATATGCTCACCTAGGCCTTTGCCTGTGCGTGAAGTACCATGTTTTGTTTTCTTTTGTTTTAATCACTGTTTCAAGTTATTGAGCATTCATTTAAAGGAACTCTTCTAATGGCTGAAAAGTCAGAAGAGAAGAGAAAGCAGACTAGAAATTCTTACAGGGGGTAGAGGAATTCTATTTACCTAGCTCAGAACAAAAGACAAGGAAAGATCATAATAATGAAGAAAATAATTGCTGCAAAGAGAGTGAAAATGCTGACTGGACCAAGAAGATACCGAATTGCATTCAGAATAACCGAATTGCATTCAAGGTACTTAGTTGCTCGACTGTGGGTCAGTGGTTCCTTCCTCATGAATATTTATGAAGCCTGAGGGTCTGGGAATCCAGATATGCTCCAGATTACATCTGGGGAAAGAGAGAGTCACTTAATAAGACAACAAAGGTGAATAACTGGGGAGGGGCATGAAAATATCTAGTAGCATTTTCAGCACGTTAGTTAGTCATAGAAGCAAGTGGAGTGGAATTTTCAACCTCTTGTTTTCCCTTCCAAACAGAAATGAAGCCAATATTATTCAGGAGAAAGGATTTTTGCAGACCCCTGAGTCCCCGGCTTGGCCAAAGCGAGACTCAGAATTTCTTACAGCAAAGATAGCTGTGGAGGCTTCTGGCAAAGCAGGGCATTGGATTTGACAACGTCAAGTACCCACTGCTAAAGCAAAGAAAGCATCATTTGGGAATTCTCCAGATCATCTAAAGACAAAGCCAAAATTATGTGGTTGTCATGTCACTGCTGATTACCCTTAACCTATTCTCCAGTTTCCCCAGCTGGTAGAGGCTTTGATTAGATTAGTCAAACAGTACCATGACTACATGATCCTCATTCATTGAAGGAAATTAACCTGCCATAAATCCCCATGACACTGAGTTTCTGAAGGGCAAGGACTGCATCCCGTTCTCTCACGACCGTGATGGGCTTAGCGCATGGCGTATGCGCAGGGTCTAATGGCTGAATGGGTAAAGGGAAGCTGAGGTTCCTTCATCATTCTCCCTCTCACCCATCTTCTTCCCACTCCCTACCCACAAACGACTCAGGGGGCTTGTTTCTCAAGACCAAATTAGCTACTGTTGGAATTTGCTTTGGGCCTGGGTTTTCCAGCTAATCATATCCAAGAGATCGCCAAAATAAAAGGTTAATGGGAAGTAAAGATCAGAAGTGAATGGCACTGCTAGTCCAACAGAAGAAAACCTAAGCAATTAGAGTACAAATGCAGGAGGCAAGGCAGGGGGAACAGAAAGCAGAGGGGGATCAGTCACACTGATTTTGTAAAATTTAATAAAACGTATAATTGACCCTCATTAGATTTATTCACATTACAAAGAGAAAGCTGTTTGCTAATGAGAAAAGCTTTATTCCCCGAATTTCAGATCACGAATTCATTTCCCTTCTTCCTTGCTGGTTTGGCACGTTTTTAAATGGCTTGGTTGAAACAACTATTAATCCTAAATTAAATATCCATGACAGTTAATCCCCCCAGAGCCAAGGAAAGTTGCCACTGCTTCCTACTTCATTTTCTCTGTGACCGAGTTGTGAATTTGCTCTCTCTAAGGCTATGTGTGAGCTATATTAACGCAGAAGAAATATACTCTAGGTTAAAGGGAGGCAAGTAAATAAAAACAAAATAGAGTGGAAACACTTGTTAATTGAGCCACAGGCTGGCATTTTTAGCTTTGTTGCTGTGTACTTCCCATTAAGGATTATATTTAAAAATGAAAAAGCAGGGCTTCCCTGGTGGTGCAGTGGTTGAGAGTCCACCTGCCGATGCAGGGGACACAGGTTCGTGCCCTAGTCCGGCAAGATCCCACATGCCGCGGAGCGGCTGGGCCCGTGAGCCATGGCCGCTGAGCCTGCGCGTCCGGAGCCTGTGCCCCGCAACGGGAGAGGCCACAACAGTGAGAGGCCCGCGTACCACAAAAAAAAAAAAAAAAATGAAAGAGCAAAACTTTTATTATTAGCTGTGCATCTCATCTATAAAATATGAATAATAACTGTACTTCATCAATTGTTTCTAGGTTGAAATGAGTTAACCTACGTGAGGGGCTTAGAACAACGCAGTGCACCTGTAAGGACTGGTCCCTGCCAGGTGTTATCATGATTCTCTCCAGTAAGTTCTTCCGGGGCATTGAGGCTATTATTTTGGCACGATGTCAAATAATATTTTAAAAAATACCTGTTCAACATTTAATTTGGAAAGGCTCTGAGAAACCAATTTTCTATTAATAAACATATATTTTCTTCCATCTGAAATAAAAGTAATTACACACATCCATTATATGCAGTCTTCTGGACCAGAAAATCCCAGTAGCATTTTAAGTGGTTTCATTCCTTAGATCATAAACCACTCCTTCCATTATACATTTTTCTGTTTCAAAATTTCTGCAACAGTAGCCGCTAAATTCAGCTCTGGCCAGCTGACGGGACTTACAGTTGGTGGTCCGGGTATGTCACCTCTCACAAGTAAATGACAGAAGCACATACAGTGCAGCCAGTCTTGGTCATGTATTTCTGCTCTAGGTCCACCTTCCTTGGCAGGAATGGGGCCAATGGCTTTTTGTCAATTGTAACGAATCTCAAAAGAGATAAATTAGAATGAGGGTATTTTATTTCCATTTGAGGACAGTCTTTTTTATTTTATTTTTTCCCAGAACTAAGCCTAATTTACATTTTACCAGTCACACACAATGCCATGTTTGGAAACCTGAGTCAAAAGCCAGCACATTTTCTGAGGTGTGTTTAAGCACTCCTCACTGCTGGTACTTCTAATCGGTGACCTTAATGGTCCACTCTTTAACTTAGCCTCAGAAGACCCCCCCAGACTAACTCCTACCCAATTAACACTCTTTTCAAGTTCTCCATCCAATTAAGTCTTACTATTTTTGCAGAACCCTCAAGTTGTTTCAACATAGTGTCAACTGAAAAAAAAAAGTACAACCTAAAAATTGAGAATTATGTTTTATTTGGCAGACAAAACTGAGGATTTAAGCCCGGGACATAGCCTTTTAGATAGCTCTGAGGGATAGCCCTGAAGAGGTAAGGGAGGAGCCGGGATAAACAGGAGTTTTTGCAACAAAGAACAGGTGGTCGGAACATCGAAAGGTTACTATTAATTAAAGAAAACCAGATTGAGAGCTCAAGTTAAGGAGTTTAGTGCTTTTCTATGTATGGGAAGATGCAAGAGTCTGGGCTCACTGAAATCATTCCTTTGATATGCACTTCAGCTCTCTGGGGCCAACATCCTGTGCTTCTCACCCTGAGTCTCCTCAGGGCTCCCTGTCGGGGTGACTGTAATGTGATGGCTTGATAGCTGCAACATCCTTGGTTTACTGATGAGGCAAGCAACATTTCTTCACTCACAATAGGGCCAGTGCAACCCGTAGGAAAGCCAGGAGAGGAAGGTGGAGGCTCAGAGGGCTGGAGACTAGCAGATCAGGATTTCTGGACGCAGATTTCACTCTGAGCTGGAAATGACTTGTCCTGTGGGTTCCAGTAAAATCTGTGTCATTCATCCGCCAGTGTCTCGGAGGTAAACTGGAGCATCTCCTGTGGGTATTCCCCTTGTCCGTGAAGTCGGCAATTTCTCTCATTGTCTCATATTTCCTGCTTACAGCCACTTTGTGAGGAAGGTATCCGTATGGCTCAGAGACACCCAACTAGAGTGGTTTAACCAAAATAAGGGTTTTATTTCCCTCATGTGACAAAAAGTCCAGAGAAGTAGCAGCCCAAGGCTGGTACAGCTGCTGGAGACATCATCAGGAACCCAGGACTCTGCTCCACTATCCCTGAGTATGTGGCTTCCAACCTCATTGTCACAAGATGGCTGCTTCTCCCCCAACAACAGCATTTGTGCCCCAGGCAAGAATAAAAGGAAAGGCAGAGAGAAAAAGGCACGTGTCAGCTGAGTCTGCCCGTATTTATGAGGAAAGCAGTGGATCTCCTTGAAGCCACCCCCGCAGGCTTCTGGTCACCTCTCATCAGCAGGAACCAGCTATAGGATCACCACTGGGTGCAAGGGAGCTGGGGAATGGGAGTACTTTATCTGGGACATTGTCTCCCAAACATGGTCAGGGTTCTGTTGGTGAAAACGGAGATGGATTGGAAGTAGAGGGGGAGCAGTGTCTGCCTCCGTATTATTATTTCTGCTTTATTGATGAGGAAACAGCTTCGGAGGAGCTTCAAGATTTACTCAAGGCCATGCAGCTGTTCAGTAAAAGAACTAGACTCTGCGTCCAGAATCCTCATCTGTGCTGGGCTTGTGTGCAGTGGTGCCGTGAGTAGGAGGAGGAAATACCCCAGTCAGTGTTCCTCCTCCACCATAATGCAGACACAGTGGAAATACACATGGCAGGAATGGTTGATTTGTTTGTTTGTTTATTCATTTATTTATTCCTGGGTAATTGTGCGTGCGTGCGCGCGTGCGCGCATTCCTGGGTAATCACTTCCATTTCTTTGCCAGTGATGTGGATATAATTTGTGCTTCACTAGTGCTTTCACCGAGGGAACAAAGTTCAAGTGACTTAATCCAGCTGTGTACTTAGTCAGTGGGGGAATGGGAACGGTGCCAGGCTTCTGATGAGTTGAAGGGAGCTGAGCACTCCACCCTGTTGGAGACATGACCCTGCTCCATGAAAAAATCCTAGAAAAATCAAAGAAGTGGAACACCTCTGGGGTCGATAAACAACATCTCTATCGTGTTTCTCTAACGAGGTTGACTCAAGAATTAAAACTTACTTCCGGGGGCTGCTGGGTGTGGGTCTGTGACCGTTCAGAGAGCTGGGAGATGACCTGCAGAATGGGCTGGAGTGTTAGTTCCTTCTTCAGGGGCTGCGTAGAACCCACGGGCCGAAAGGAGGATGCTGCCATCATTTCGGTCATCTCTACCAGTTCATTGCAGTCTCCCCTTCACCTTGTATTATGTATATTAATAGCTTTACCCTAGTTCAGGTCAGAGTCACAAAGTCAAATCCACAGTGATTGTTGGCACAGGAAGGTAGACCCATAGCCCAAAATACTGTTCTACTGACTTAGCTACTCCCTGCGTGCCTCAGTCCCTGAGTGCCTCAGCCACCTCCAAGCCTTGGCCTGGGTGAGGCTCACTGTTGGACCTCACCTTTCTTCTTCCAATGACCTCCACCAGATCGGCCCCTTCCCACCCTTCCAGGCTCAGTTTATCTGTCCCTGCTTCTCTAGGACAGGATTAGGGTCCCTTCCAAAGGGCCCCCATACTACCCCATTCTGTCCAAAGTCGGAAGCAGCCACCCGACTGGATAATCAGGGTGATTAGATCATCTATCATCTAAACCAGAACGCTTAAGAAGGAGAGGTAGTACTATTAATAATTACACAATAACAAAGAGCAGAAACCAAAACATGTGCTCAACCTCACTGATTTTAGAGATGTGAAAATAAGAACATAAAAAAAGGATACATCTTACAATCGGCGAAATGTGGCATTTAACTTTTCTGATTCTGTTTGGACAAGTGAAAAACATGCCTTACATGGCCTTGGTGAGTATTCTGTTGTTATTGTTTGTTCGTTTGTTTGTTTCTTAAGTGATAGAACCCAGAATGGGCCAGAGTTTGGGGAAGCAACCACTTTGGTGCACTGGCTATAGGACTGGAACCTGGTTCAGTATATCTGGAAGATATTTGACACTGTGCATCAAAGGCCTTAAAATAATTCATAACCTCTGACTCAGCAATTCTATCTCTGAGAATCTGTCCTATGGAAATAATCAAAGTCGTGCAAAAAAATGTGTTCATCGTGGGCTTCCCTGGTGGCGCAGTGTTTGAGAGTCCGCCTGCCGATGCAGGGGACACGGGTTCGTGCCCCGGTCCGGGAAGATCCCACGTGCCGCGGAGCGGCTGGGCCCGTGAGTCATGGCCACTGAGCCTGCGCATCCGGAGCCTGTGCTCCGCAACGGGAGAGGCCACAACAGTGAGAGGCCCGCATAACACACACACACACACACACACAAAATTTGTTCATCGTAACATTAGTAAAAAAAGGGGAAATAATTTAAACAGTCAAACTATAAATAGGTTAAATAAATTATGGTACAGACCTTGTGATAGAATACAAAGAACCACTCAAAACCTGTGTTGCAAAAGTAGATTTAATGACATCTTGTTAAGCAGAAAAAGATTCACAAAGTAATTCATACATAATTTATTTTTGTGCAAAATATGTTTGTAAAAAGAGACCTATAGATATTTTCTTTATATATCAGAAAAATTCTCTATATATTTCTGGTGATTTGTTTTTTCTTTATGCTTTTAATATTTTCTAATTGTGAATATAAAAAACTTAAATTACCCCCCAAAATAAACCTAATGTGTACTTTTATATTAAAAAAATTTTTAAGTGGTGTTTTCATGTTTTTATATTTCATCTGACTCTCAGAAAAGAGAGGTGTTTTTTTTGTTTGTTTTTTGTTTTTTGAGGTACGCGCAGGCCCAGCGGCCATGGCTAACGGGCCCAGCCGCTCCGCGGCATGTGGGATTCTCCCAGACCGGGGCACGAAACTGCATCCCCCGCATCAGCAGGCGGACCCCCAACCACTGCATCACCAGGGAAGCTCCAACAGAGGTATTTTTGAAACACATTTCCCCCAAGGCTGTGAGCTGGTTTGGGGCAATAAAGTCAAACTGGACAAACATGTTTTCTTTTGGGCATACAAAGAGCCAATTTTGTTTATAAGATCATGCTTTTCTACTCTTCCTCTAAAGAATTTTATTTAAGAGACAGAATGGATTTTCCTATTTGTCTTTTTTATAGAGCTATACTAAATTGACTTCACAGCCACCTTAATAAATATCTAGAAAACTCATGTGCACCTTCCGGCTGAATCTCCCCCAGGCCTTAGGGCCCCCAATTCCCGCTGCTCTGCAGGATGACGCTGCCCCACTACGGTCTTTGACAACAAGGAGAGCAGCTTTCCCAGTGCAGGTCCCAGCCCTGGTCCAGGAACTCAGCAACTTCCCACCACAGAAGCAGCTGCAGGCTCAGGGGTTCCAGCCTAGGGGTGTGAGAACTTTCTGATCTCTGAGGATCACTCCTTCTCCCCGTTACTTTTCCAGACCTTCCAATACCTTTGTAATCAAACTTCTGTATCAAATTCTCTCTTTCTGAAATACCTACATGGTTTCTATTGTCTGGATTGGGCCGTGAGTGACGTACCATAATGGTTCAGATGACCAAAGTCAGGGTTTTCTATATGTTAACATTCTGGTAACTGACATTTTAATACCCTTCCAAGAAGTTGGAAACCCTAACTGGAGGGTTTGGAAACCCATCTCCCTCATGCTTTGAATGCTGTCTGCCTTTGAGATGGGAGAAATCCTTGCTGTGATAACTGCCGGGCACATAGGAGCCTGCAGGCCTTAAGCTGTAGCTGTGTCCAGGCTACAGCCATCCGTAATAAGGACCTCCTCCTTTTCCTCCCCAAGACCCAGAAAAAGCCTGCACAGAAGAAACACCATTGACATCCAAATGAAATATGCCTGAGGGAGAGCTGGGAGCTGCTACTGGGACTTTTTAATGGGGTGGGGGAGGGGTGGCATATCCTGGGGGAGGGGGAGAACAGGGTTTACTGAGAAAATGTGGAAGGTTTGAGCAGTGAGAATGGGAAATGAAGGTGCGCCCATGAGGGACACTCTGAAAGCCTAGACTCCTAACAAGGAAAGTTAGCTCAACAAATCCTCTGGGTCTCTATGGCTTGGGGGGCTCAGACCAGAACTCCTCCTGGTGAAAACACCACTGGGGTCACTTTGTATTTAGGATACAGAAAACTAGCAAAGCTGTATTTTAAAGAAGGCAACCACTCCTGCCCCCAACACACACACTCCACTGACTTCTGGTGGACTCTGCCCCATTTCTCTAACAGAAGAAACCCCAAAGCTGAAGACATTGGTGGATTCCCTTCATTTTCCCCTCCTGCCCAGAGAGCAGTGTGGGGCTTGCCCAGAACTGTGGAACTGAATGGACGGGCCTGGGATGACAGTTCTGATCTGATATAAGGGTAACTGAGGGCAAGTCCCAGGTCTTAGTCATTTCTATATCCCAGAAGAACAGCATACAGTCGGCACTCAATAAAGATTTATTGAATCAAATTCGCACTGCCCTTCTGCGCATGCCCTCCTCTTTGCATTTTTCTCTGCAAATCTACCAACTGGAAAGCACTTTGCAATTCTGTTTCTGAGCCAAATACACACCATCATTTCTTTGAGAAACCTTCTGGGACTTGGATTCGTTTTGAGAAATCCCTAGCATTAGGGAGTCCAACCAAAGGGTGTGAGGATAAAGAGAAACAGTGATCAATGTATTTTTGCTGACTGGTGTGTTGCTCGGAGGCTAGCTTGTACCATGTGAGCAGGTCTCATCTGATGTGTAATGGTAACAAAGTGGCTCACTTCTTGGGTGAGACTCAGTTGAAATCTCTTTAGAAGAAAGAAGGTAGGAGATGCGCTTCCCCTTCCAAGAAGTAAATTGGCAGGGCTTACTAATTAAAGTCAAAAGCAAATGTCTGAGTCACACTTCCTGGCTTTCTGGCTCCTTCCTTTTGGTCTCCCACCTACTTCTGAACCATGTGCTGCTCTGCTGGAAAACACTGCTGGTAACACCCTTGACACTAATGTAGACACTAATGATTTTAAGTTTCTCCCACCAAATCTGAAGATTTGTCTGTGATACAAACAAATATGTGCTTTGGACTGTGAATTTTCCAGTTAAGCTATTTGGAGTTCCACACACTTGTTCTCTCCTTTTTTCTCTAAAGCACAAAGGTTTTCACAAATGCAGAGGTGTGTGTACTGGAGGAGGGGATGAGGTGGGAATTTAATGGTAAAATCCTGTGAGGCTAGGAATGTCATTGTCATTTTTCTTGCAAGTGTATGGAGTGGAAACTTTCAATTCTTGGTTTCACAGCATGCATTTCTAAGGGAACTTCCTTATGGTTTTGTAATTGATTTTCAATTAAGTGAAATAATACTGCAAGTTGGGCAATCAGAACCATGGGTTCCTTCATTCCCCAGTACCAACCTGCAGGTCCACTACCCAGAGGCAACCACTTAGTTCAGTTGTTTGTCCTGGAACTCACTCTCCTATTTCTAAGTAGCATGCTTTTGTTGAAATGTCTTGATTTTTCAGTGTTAGAAATGATCTATTGACTTCCTATTAGGTTAAATAAAGATTTCGCACTCTTACAGATCACCACCCTCCCTTTCCATTTTACCCATTCTCCTAATATGCTACTTCCAGAATCAAACCTATAGCCAATGTTTACATTATGACAACCTTGTTGATATTGATCACTGCTGAAGCAGGGAGACACTTTCATCTTTTCATTTCTTGTACAAGTTTTGGTTTTCCTGGAGTTTATCGTTGCCTCAGTTTTTTCCATTTACTTCATTGTCTATGTTTCAATTTCTATTTCTTCCCCGTATCTTCCAATGGATCTGTCAAGTGTCTACAAATAACATTTTCTAAATGAGCAAGCATATCAGATGCTTCATGATTTCCTAAAGACTTCTCTTCCACAGCTCTCTATCCTTCTCCTTTATTCTGGACTGGGTGTGGACTATATCCCACATTTCCCCTCATCCTTCTGGGTTGTTTCTCTGGTTTGATGGATCTAAAGTTTTCCCCTTTTTTTTCCTTTTGGTTTTCTCTGTTCTTTTGCTTAAGTACATCCTCAGTAGCTTCCCAATATTGCTTGCTTGAGAAGCAAATTTTTTGAGATTGTACCCATCTAAAAATATTTGCTTTCAAATTTGATTAATAGCTTGGAAATATAAATCCTTTGATTCAAAATTGTTCTTCCTTATACTTTTAAATGTACTGCTTCCATTATGCTCTTGAGAAATCCGATGCCATTATGTCACCCAATCCTTTGTGTGGGACCTATTTTTTTCCCCTCTCTGGATGCTTTCAGAATCTTTTAGTTTTTTCCCGATGTGCCTTTATGTAGATCTCCCTTCAGTTTCCTAAACTGGATGATTATTATGCTCTCTCAACTTCTGGAAATTTTTCTTGTAATGTTTCTTTAATAATTTCCTTTTTTCTCTTTCATTTCTCTTTCTGGAATGCCAGATTGATTGCATAATTTTCTTATCTTCTCTGCCCTATATATGTAACTTTTTGTTCTATTCTCTGGGAGAGTTCTTATACTTTATCTTCTGGTTCTTCTATTTAATTTCTTTTAATTTAGTTACATTTAAAAATTTCAAAGCTGTTTTTATATTCTCTGTTGCTCATTTTCCATAGTATTCTGTTCTTGTTTTTGTTTGTCTGTTAGTTTCTGGGGGTGGGGGAGCTGAAATGTTATTTTCTTCTCTCTCTAAGAGGATTAAATTAGTGAATAGGTATATTCATGTGGCTAGGGGAAGGGTCCAGGTGTCTTTCTCCACTTTGAGCACAGGCAGGGCTTGTGGACTGGTCAGTGTCAGGAGCGGGGGCATTGGTGGTCAGGTTACCTGCATTCAGGCCTGGCCTTGCCCCCACTGCCAGGATCAGGAGGCTTTTTTTTTTCTGAAGCTTTGCAGATTCTCTAGAGAAGAACCTTCCCATCTTCTGCCCGAAGTAGAGGTGCCCAGATACCTACATTTAGGGGCATGCTAAGTAAACAACAGAGGGAACCAATCAGGATGCAGACTTTTACTTAATCTGTCTACTGTGGGCCCCATACCTCTCTGCCCCCTCCACTGTGCCCATGTCCCCTGAATCTGAAATGTATGAACGGAATCTTTTTCTTTCAAAAAGAAACCTGTCATTTCCTGTGGGTGACAATAGGCGAGACCTATACCACTCCAGATATAGCTCTATATGCTAGAGCTTTACCCCTGCTTGCCTTCCAAATTCTGCACTTTTGGTGATTTAGGACCCTGGGCACTTCCAGAATTCTGTAGGGTGTGCCGTCTCATTCCTTCTCAGCAGTTGGGCTGTGACCACCATGTGCAAAGGTAGAGACCATGCCTCCAAATGCTGTCTGCTTCCAAAGATTTTTAGAAATCTTTTGTCTATATCTTTTTGCTTCTTTTTCTCTCTGTCTGAAATGAAGCTAATTTTATTCCCTTGCTGTCATCTTAGGGGAGTTCCAGGAGGGAGTAAGCATAAAGATGTCTCTAAAATATTTGCAAATCATGTATCTGATAAGGGTCTAGCCTCTTACAGCTCAACAATAAAATGACAAACAATACAGTTTAAAAATGGGCAAAGGATTGAATAGACATTTCTCCAAAGAAGGTATACAAATGGGCAATCAGCACATGAGAAGATGCTTAACATCATTAGTCATTAGGGAAATGCAAATCAAAACCTAAATGAAATACCACTCATACCCACTAGGATGGAGAGATATATATAAAATATCAAGTGTTGGTGAGGATATGAAGAATTTAGAACCCTCCAATGTTGCTGGTGCTAGTGGTAATGTACAGTGGTGCAGCATTTTCCCCCAACAAAAAAAAGAGAATCTAGGCTCTGACTATTCATCATTCATTTGCCTAATCATCCTTTCACTTTCCAAAGGGTATTAACTGAGCACCTACTCTTTGCCACACACTGTGTTTTAGATATGACTGGGATTTAGTTGGGAGCAAAACCAGAACCATTCCCTGTGCTCATGCAGTTTTCAGTCAAGAAGGGGAGATAAATACGAATCAAATAGGTACACAAATATCGAATTACAGGCGTACGTTGTCTTATTGCACTTCACTCTGTGGCACTGCGCAGACGTTGTGATTTTTACAAATTGAAGTTTTGTAGCAACCCTGCATCAAGCAAGTCTATTCAGCACCACCTTTCCAATAGCATTTGCTCGCTTTGTGTCTTCAGGTCAGATTTTGATAATTCTCGAAATATTTCATACTTTTCCTTTATTTTTGTATTTGTTATGGTGATCTGTGATCAGTGATCTTTGATGTTAGTATTGTAATTGTCTTGGGGTGCCACAAACTGCACCCATGTAGGATGGCGTACTTAGTTGATAAATGCTGTACGTATTCTCATTGCTCCACTAACTGGCCATTCCCCAATCTCTCTCTCTCTCCTTGGGTCTCCCTATTCCCTGAGATACAACAATATTGAAATTAGGCCAATTAGTAACCAACATTGGCCTCCAAGTGTTCAAGTGAAAGGTCTTTCACTTTAAATCAAAAGCTAGAGGGCTTCCCTGGTGGCGCAGTGGTTGAGAGTCTGCCTGCCGATGCAGGGGACACGGGTTCGTGCCCCGGTCCGGGAAGATCCCACATGCCGTGGAGCGGCTGCGCCCGTGGGCCATGGCCGCTGGGCCTGCGCGTCCGGAGCCTGTTGCTCCGCAACGGGAGAGGCCGCGACAGTGAGAGGCCCGCGTACCGCAAAAAAAAAAAAAAAAAAAAAAGCTAGAAATAATTAAGCTTAGTGAGGAAGGCATGTCAAACACCAAGATAGGCTGAAAGCTAGATTTCTTGTGCCGAACAATTGCCGAGCTGTGGATACAAAGGAAAAATTCTTGAAGGAAATTAAAGTGCTACTGCACTGAACATACGAATGATAATAAAGCAAAACAACCTTATTGCTGATGTGGAGAAAGTTGTAGGTGTATGGATAGAGGATCAAACCGGCCACAGCATCCTCTTAAGACAAAGCCTAATCCAGAGCTAGGTCCGAACTCTCTTCAGTTCTATGAAGTCTGAGAGAGATGAGGAAGCTGCAGAAGAAAAGTTTGAAGCTAGCAGAGGTTGGTTCATGAGGTTTAAGGAAAGAAGCTGTGTCCATGACGTAAAAGGGCAAGACGAAGCGGCAAGTGCTGACGTGGAAGGTTTGTCAGCAAGTTATCCAGAAGATCTAGCTAAGTTAATTCATGAAGGTGGCTACGCTGAACCACATATTTTCAATGCAGATGAAACAGCCGTCTATTGGAAGAAGATGTCATCTAGAATTTTCATAGGCAAAGAGAAGAAATCAATGCCTGGCTTCAAAGCTTCAAAGGACAGGCTGCCTCTCCTGTTAGGGGCTAAATCAGCTGGTGACTTTAGGTTAAAGCCAGTGCTCATTTACTATAATGACAAGCTTAGGGCCCTTAACGATTATGCTAAGTCTACTCTTCCTGTGCTCTATAAATGGAACAGTAAAGCTTGGGTGAGAGCACACCTGTTGATAAAATGGTTTACTGAATATTTTAAGCCCACTGTTCAGACCTACTGCTCAGAAGAAAAGATTTCTTTCAAAATATTACGGCTCATTGACAATACACCTGTCACCCATGAGCTCTGGCGGAGAGGTACAACCAGATTAATGTTGTTTTAGTGCCTGCTAACACAACATCCATTCTGCAGCCCATGGATCAAGGAGTCATTTCGACTTTAAAGGCCTATTATTTAAGAAATACATTTCATAAGGCTTGGGCTTCCGTGGTGGCTCAGTGGTTAAGAATCCGCCTGGATTAGTTGCGGAGCAACTAAGCCCGTGTGCCACAACTGCTGAGCCTGTGCTCTAGAACCTGCGAGCCACAACTGTTGAGCCCGTGTGCCACAACTACTGAAGCCCATGTGGCTAGAGCCCATGCTCCACAACAAGAGAAGCCACTGCAAGGAGAAGCCTGTGCACTGCAACGAAGAGTAGCCCCCACTCGCTACAGCTAGAGAAGACCTGCATGCAGCAACGAAGACCCAACACAGCCATAAATAAATAAATAAATAAATATTTATTTATTTATTTATTTTTAAAAAAAGAAATACATTTCACAAGGCTTTAGCTGCCATAGATAGTGATTCCTCTGATGGATCTGGGCAAAGTCAATTGAAAACCCACTGGAAAGTATTCACCATTGTAGATGCCATTAAGAACGTTTTGTGATTCATGGGAAGAGGTCAAAATATCAACATGAACAGGAATTTGGAAGAAGTTGACTTCAACTCTCATGGATGGCTTTGAGAGGTTCAAGACTTCAGTGGGGAAAGTAACTGCAGATGTGGTGGAAATAGCAAGAGAACTAGAACTAGAAGTGGAGCCTGAAGAGGTGACTGAGTTGCTGCATCTCATGATAAAACTTGAATGAATGAGGAGTTACTGCTTATGGATGAGCAAAGAAATGGTTTCTTGAGATGGAAACTATGTCCAGGAAAGATGCTGTGAATATTGTCGAAATGACAACAAAGGATTTCAAATACTACATACACTTTGTTGATAAATCAGTTGCAGGATTTGAGAGGATTGACTCCAGTTTTAAAAGAAGTTCTACTATGGGTAAAAACAGCATTGTATGCTACAAAAAAAAAAAAAAATCCTTTGTGAAAGGAAGAGTCAATCAATGCAGCAAAGTTCGTTGCCTTATTTTAAGAAATGTCCACAGCCACCTGGTCCTTCAGCAACCACCATCCTGATCAGTCAGCACCCATCAACATCGAGGTGAAACCCTCCACCAGCAAAAAGATTACGACACTCTGAAGGCTCAGATGATGGGCAGCCTTTATTAGAATAAAGTATTTTTTTAATTAAGGTATGTACCTTGTTTTCATAGACATAATGCTACTGTGCGCTTAGTAGACTACAGTATTGTGCAAACGTAACTTTTACATGCACTGGGAAACCACAAAATTTGTGGGACTCGCTTTATTGCAAACTTCACTGTACTGCAGTGGTCTGGAACCAAATCTGCAGTATCTCCGAGGTCTGCCTGTGTAACTATGATACGTGCAGCAAAGAAAATCTCTGTGTTTCTATGGGAGAATGTAATAGGAGCACCTGCCTGAACTTCGTGGGGACTGGAAGGCTTCCCTGGGAAAATAACTTTGAAGTGAGATGAGATGTTTGAGTAGGAACTCATGGAGGTGATGAGGGAGGAGGAGGTGGAGAAGGGCGTCCTAGACAGGAGGCAAGACCCAAGGAGAGCGTGCGCAGGAGGTGTTTGAGAAGCTCACAGCTGACATGGCGGCTGATCCTTCAAAAGCACGGATCATTTAGGAACAAGTTGAGGCAAAGGTGTTGATCCGGGGCCAGAAAGCTCCTTGAGGCTACAATGGCGATTTTGTTTCTGTTTTTGTTTATTTATTTTTGGTTGCGTTGGGTCTTCTTTGCTGCGTGCAGGCTTCCTCTAGTTGTGGCGAGTGGGGGCTACTCTTCGTTGCAGCGCGCGGGCTTCTCGTTGCGGTGGCTTCTCGTGTTGCGGAGCACGGGCTCTAGGCGCGTGGGCTTCAGTAGGTGTGGCTCACGGGCTCAGTAGTTGTGGCTCGCAGTCTCAGTAGTTGTGGTGCACGGGCTTAGCTGCTCCACGGCACGTGGGATCTTCCCAGACCAGGGCTCGAACCCGTGTCCCCTGCATTGGCAGGTGGACTCTTAACTACTGCACCGCCAGGGAAGTCCCCACAATCGCCATTTTGATCTTTATTTGGAAGGTGATAGCAGGTCATGGAATGGTTCTTAGCAATGGAGGAATATGATCTCATTTTTGTGACAATACCTTGGGCTTCTGTAGGCAGGAAAGATTGGCAGCAAGCAAGCACCAATGAGAAGTAACTGCTGAGTGGTCCAAGTAAGAAAGCCAGTGGGTGGGCAAAGCTTGCAATGGAGATGGAGGGGAGTGTTATTTAGGGGGTAAGTATTAATGGGCTTTAGGAACGGGTGTGTTATGAAGGGTGAGGGTGAGGGAAGTGTCCAGATTAAGTATTGGTGCCACTTGGGGAAATTGGTGGAAGATTCGTGGGGGAGGGGAGGGAGAGCATGAGTTTGGTCCTTGACGTGTTGTGTGTGAGATGCTTTGAGCCATAGGAGTGGAGGTGCTGAGGGCAGAGGGGCAGCTGGATTTAGGGGCCAGAGGTGGAGGCACAGTGGGCTGGAGGTGTATATTTGGATGTCATGGTCACGCAGACTCTTGGCATCCTGTGCAGCTGTCACATGCCTTAACAAGGGCAAGGTGTCAACGATGTAAACAATAGGCAGAGACCTCAACCAAAATCTACTTCCCTCAAATGCAATCAGTAAACAGGCTGACAGCTCATGGCATGCCTGGCTCCATCCTAGAGGCTGAGCGGGAGTTAAGGAGCACAGGATTGACACTCTAGCTGGAAAAACAAGTAAGAGGAAACCCAAATAAGAATACAGAAGCCCAAACACAGAGCACCATGTGATGCCCTAAATCAGCAGGTGGAGACCGCTGAGGAAGAAGCAGAAACATGAGACTCCTGGTTTTTCTGATGGGCTGGAAATAATAACACCCCGGTATCCTGCCTCCTGCCTCTTCGGGAGCTCTGCTGTCACATTTCCATCACCCACCTCTTGCTACACAAAACAGCAAATGCCGGAGTCCTTCTTCTGTCCTGATACCCCCAGAAACAGCCACTCCTCCCTCCTGCATGCCTCTCCCTTCCTCCTTTTCGCTCTCATTCCTGCTCTTCCCCATTACCAGGCATCTATAAGGAAGGAGCACAGACTCATAGAATGTGAAAATCAAACCATGTCTGAAGAGCATTGAATCGAGCTTTTTGTTAAGGTGGGGAAGAGGGGAACCCCAGGATGGGTAATTGAAGCCCTTATGCAGCACACATGCCCAGACCCCCCAATTCGGGGCATCTGGATACTCCCTGGGGGCTTCTGCAACTTCTCTCTGGGGTCACCCACCTCCTCACAGCCATCTCAAGTTCCCCAGTAGGCTCCATGAGGATGGATTTTCCTGCCTATCCTCTGACCTCCCGACCTCTGCTACATTTAAGACAAACCTTTGGGCAATGTCCAAATATTGCTGGCCTTGCTTCTCTGCTCCCACGTGAGCCTTCCTGGGCGAAGTGTTAGAGTGTGTACAGCACGACGGCCTAGTCCAATGACCCTCTTCTCAAGCAAAGTCAGGGAAAGAGGGGATGCTGTGAAATCAGGACATGCATTGGTGCCTTGCAAATTGTGGGGCCACTTAGTGGGGACCCAGAGCAAGAATCTTCCTTCCCGGTGTTTCTTTCTTTCTTTTAAAGGCACAAATAGCATATTTGTATGCTACATAGTTTATTTTCATGCAGTTTTCACATTAACAGTTCATCCAGATTTCCTCACTAGAAAATAATAGTGTGTATATGAGAGAGGTGGCATACAGATAAATGCAAGGTAGAGGTGAGCTATACTAAGTCATTAGTGACTTTTGTTTTTAATTTTTATTTCTTTTATTTATTTATGTTTGGCTGCATTGGGTCTTCGTTGCTGCGCGCGGGCTTTCTCTAGTTGTGGCGAGCGGGGGCTACTCTTTGTTGCGGTGTGCAGGCTTCTCATTGCGGTGGCTTCTCTTGTTGAGGAGCACGGGATCTAGGCACACAGGCTTCAGTAGTTGTGGCTCGCGGGCTCTAGAGCGCAGGCTCAGTAGTTGTGGCGCACGGGCTTAGTTGCACCGCTGCACGTGGGATCTTCCCGGACCAGGGCTCGAACCCGTGTCCCCTGCATTGGCAGGTGGATTCTTAACCACTGCGCCACCAGGGAAGGCCCTTTCCTGGAGGGTCATCCAAAGCCCTTGGATTTCTCTGAGTCCTGGAGTATAGGGTGTGTCTCATCTCAGGTAGGTTGGCAACTTCTTCCTCTCGAGGGAAATGACTGCTTCCCTGCCATCCAGAACCAACAAGCCAAGACCTGAATCTATGCTAAATCCCACATAACTCAAGCACTGAACAAAAGGCTCTAAACTTGTTGTCTACGTGCCAGGCGTGATGCTGGCTTGCATCCTGGACTGCGGGGGAGTAAACATTGCTATAAAATGGTATTGGAGCAATTAGCGTAACGTTAATTCCGCAAATTTTTATTTTTGACCTGTGGTTATGTAAGAGAATGTCCTTTTTCTTAGGAGGTATATGTAAAGTAATAAGGGGTTTAGGGCTTTGGTCTCTGTGATTTACTCTCAAATGTTTAGCAAAAAAATAAAAAGGAATAAATAGTGTATATATTTCATATCGCTCAACCTTATAAATTGAAAGAGAGAGAAAAAGAGATAAAGCAAAAATGGCAAAATGTGAACAATAGGTGACTCTATGCAAAAAATATGTTAGAGTCCAGTACGATATTCTTGCAGTTTCTCAGCAGGTCTGAGATTTTTTTCTTTCCCTAGATAAAAGGGTTAATTTTTTTAAAGGCTCTACGTTGGAAAAATGTGCTGTTTTCATGCAGTAGGCCTACTGGGATACTCAGTAGGAAGAGGATGAATTGGTAGCCATACTTTTCAAGCTCTGCATAGGTTTTCCCCCTGCTTCTCCACAAAGCATATCTCCATGCAGATCCTTGGATTCTGCCCAGATCATTTCAAAATCATGCACAAGGTTCTGAAAACATGCATGTCTCAGAAGTATTGCTAATGGGTTCATCTACTAGAAGTTACCTTGACATTTGACTTACGACTGTCCCGCCTTCTCAGTTTACTTTGAAAGACTAAGTGGTTTTCCAAACTTGGCAGAGTCCAATTAGCCTTTGAAGGCAAAGTCTTTAGCAACAAGCTCATGGTCTTGCACTTTGCATCTGAATGTTCCATTATGTTTTCCCAAACTTCACCCCTGGGAGTTGCTACACCTACTACTATCTTTAATATTACATGTGTTGGCAAAGGACCTCGGAGTAAGTGCTTGTAGACATTGGCACGTCGGGTGGGTCTTCCCTTAGGCCTTCCTCAAGAGTGCACCTTCCTGACCCTGTTGAACCGACTGACACTCAGAAGGCGTTCACTCAGCCAGAGCTCTAAGACCCATCAGCCCACCTGGGGAGAAGCTGCAATTCCCAGAAGCTGTTGTCACTCCTATGCGTGCACACTCCTTGGGGAGGGTGAGGTCTCCAGAACCCAGAAGGAGAAAGTCATGTAGAGCAAGCTGCTTTGAGAGGAGCTGTGACCTTCAGGAAGGGTCAAGGTCAGCCAGAAGCACCCTCATGGAGAGGGAGCCAGGGAATAAAAGCCCTGACCTCATGCACCCCACCCTCTGACCTCCTGGAGGGGCTCCCCTGCCAAACCCAATCAGAAGCCAGAGGGGGAGGAGTGCACGGAGCAAGGACACAAAGGCCATTCTCCCGAGCACAGAATGTGGGTCTGGAGGGCTGATGGGAACATATCTGGCATATCCCACTTCCTCATCTGTAAAGTGGGCTGTTGTCAGGGTTAAATGAGACAGTGTAACTGGATGGCCTGACTCAGTGCCTGTTTGCTTTTATTATATTCAAGGAAGGAAGCCTTTGGGGAGGAGCCTCCTCCAGGAAGGAGCTCTGTGCTTTTGCTTTGCTTCACCAGGAAGGAGAGGGGTCAAGGGTACTGCTGATGTTGCTAGTTGAAGTATTTTCTGATTTCAAAACTTACTACAAAGCTCCAGTAATCAAGACGGTATGGTATCGGCAGAGGGACAGACAGCTCGATGGAATAGAATGAAGAATGCAGAAATAAACCCTTCCATGTTTTACTCACTGATTTTCGACAAAGGGGCCAAAATAATTCAATGGGGGAAAGAATAGTCTTTTCAACAAACGATGCTGCGACAACTCGATATCCACATGCAGAAGAGTGAATTTGGACCCTTTTCTCATACTGTATACAAAAATTAACCCAAGCAGGACAGGAATAAAGACAGAGACTTAGAGAATGGACTTGAGGACACGGGGAGGGGGAAGGGTAAGCTGGGACGAAGCGAGAGAGTAGCATGGACATATATACACTACCAAATGTAAAATCAATAGCTAGTGGGAAGCAGCCGCATAACACAGGGAGATCAGCTCGGTGCTTTGTGACCACATAGAGGGGTGGGATAGGGAGGGTGGGGGGGAGATGCAAGAGGGAGGGGATATGGGGATATATGTATACGTATAGCTGATTCACTTTGTTATAAAGCAGAAACTAACACACCACTGTAAAGCAATTATACTCCAATAAAGATGTTAAAAAAAAAAAAAACCCAAAATGAATCTAAGAGCTAAAACTAAATTCTAAGAAGAAAACATAGGTGTAAATCTTCCACACTTTGGATTTGGCAAGAATATCTGAGGTGTAACACTTAAAGCACAAGCAACCAAAGTAAAATGGATAAATTTGACGTCATCAAAATTAAAAACTTTAGTGCTTCAGAGAACGCTATCAAGAAATTGAAAGGGCAACCCCAGAATGGGACAGTATTACTGCAAATTATATATCAAAAAGAGACTCACATCCAGAATACATAAAGAAGAATGCTTACAACTCAACAATCAAAAGATAAATAACCCACTTTAAAAGTGAGCAAAGGATTTGAATAGCCATTTCTACAAAGAAGATATACAAATAACCAATAAAAAAAACACATAAAAAGATGCTCGACATGTTCTTGAGCATCAAACCAAATCAAAAGCACAATGAAATAACACTTCATACCCACTAGGATGCCTGTAATAAAAAACACAGACAATGTCAAGTGTTGGCAATGATGTGGAGAAATGGGAATCCTTAAATCCCCCATGTGTGCCCTCCTACCATGTGGCAGAGCTGTGACACTCCTCATGGCTTCATCAGGCATGGATGCCTACTTGCTCTGCCCCAGCTGATGGCTGTAGGATAAATTGTTCAAGACAGGAAGGGAAAAATAGGAAGAGAAGAGAAGAAAAGGGGGAAGTGAAAGGAGGAAAGGAATAGGACAGATTTTTTTTGGTTTTTAATCTATCCCGTTTCCATCACGAAAACTATTTTGTGGCTTGAATCAAAATCTATTTTATTCATGCAGTTCCCTCTACCTGGAATTGCCCCTACGCTTGCGTTCTGAAATTCTAGTCATTCGTCAACACAGAGGACAAGTGTCTCTCTGTGGAGCCTTCTCTGTTCACACAAACACGCACACGTGTGCGCGCGCGCATACACACACCTGCACACAAACAAAACTGTTTGCTCGTCCTCCTGGTTTCCTACGGCGCTGTGTACAAGCTTCTGTCAAAACACTTAAGAAATTATATGAGAGTGGATTGATTATAGTGTGTAGCCCCCACTAGACTGAGTGCTGTAAAGGCAGGAGTCTTCCTTCGCTAGCACTTAGCACAAGGCTGGCACATAGCAAGTGTTGAATGAACCATCCCGTTGCTTTGGCACATAAAGCAATCTCAGTGTCGGAGAGCTGGTGGAGTTTTTTGTACTCTTGGGTCGTGGGGTTTCTTTTTTTAATTTAAACTTTATCTAGGTGGTTTACACTTAACGACCATGTTAATTCTGCACTCAGATATGTTCTATAGGACTGTAGGGGGCTGATTGAACCCAATCTTCTGGCTGCTACCGACAACTACCAGAAACTCCCCCACAGCATTCTTGTGTGCGCCCCCAAACTCAGCAGCAAATTAATTACAGTGGCTCATCAGTAGCAATCTGTGCATCTCCAGCCTCTGTTAGATTATAAATAAAGTCACGTGACAAGACTTTCGGTTCAGAAAACAATACCAAAATATGAAGAGCGACACCAAGTAATCCAAGTGCAATGAAAGAGGAAGAATCCAGGAATCTTTCTAACCCTGAATTCCTCTGGAGGAAAGATCCTCAAGGGTTCGACATGGGAGCTAATTTAAACCCGTATCCTGTAATTTTAAATTCAGAAACTCGGGTGACCTGGTATCCATCGCGTAGCCGGCTCAGAGCACTTGGCACCTTTTATCATTTGTATTTAGTTTCACAGTTAAGTATACACACCGGAAGCAACCCCACCACCCTTTTTATCTCCTTCTTCCTCCCTCATTTCTTTCCCTTTCCCTCTCCCTTTCTCAGACAGCACTGGGTTGGCTCTGTTCCAAATTTCCCTGAACATCTGGAACAGTTTTCTACTGTTCTTGATCTGAGTTTGAAAAACCATAAATAACTTGACTAAGCACCACTCCCCCTTCATTTTGAAACCTACCTAGATTTCAGATGTATTTATTTCCCGTGCTTCTGATTCACGTATACCATGCTCATCAAAGCACACTTTTTTTTCCCAGCTTTTTATGAGCCATTTGTTACCCAAGATGCTTAGGCAATCTCTGTAGTCTTTGTCAGCATCTTTCAACCTTTTTTTTTTTGCTTCCGGGAAGGCGGATCGTTGACAGAATAAAGGCGTAAATCTAAGGAACCCACGGCACTCTCACCCCTTCCCAACCACACCACCCAAGAAAAGCTGACGATCAGTTCAGAATCATGAAATCATGTGGTGAATGAACGTGTCTGCTTGGCAAAGAGGCCCTTCTGGACACAAAACAGGAGCTTATTAGTGCTTTGTAGTAATGTATGCAGGGAAACTAGAAAGAGTACATAAAATGATTTTTGAATGCATAATGAAAGGCTACATCACAAACACTCTCACTGAATGACTTTTTTTAAACTTGTTTTGTTGTGATAAAACATACATAACATAAAATTTACCACTTTAATCATTTTCAAGTGCATAATTCAGTGGCATTAAGAGCATTCACATCATTGTGCAAACATCACCACTACCCATCTCCAGAAATTTGTCATCATCCCAAACTGAAATTCTGTACACATTCCCCAATCCCTCCTTCCCCCAGCCCCTGGTAACCACTATTCTACTTTCTGTCTGTGAATTTGACTATTCTAGATACTTAATATACATGGAATCATATGATAAGTGGAATCCTTCTGTGTCTAGCTTGTATTACTCAGTATAACTTACACTTTCAAGTTTCAACCATGTTTTAGAACTTCACTCCTTTTGAAGGCTGAATAATATTCCACTGAATGTATATACCACATTCTGTTTATCCATTTATCCATCAGTGGACCTTGGGGATATTTCCACATTTTGACTATTGTGAATAATGCTGCAATGAACACTGGTGCACAAATATCTGTTCAAGTCCCTGCTTTCAATCCTTTTGGCTATCTATCTGGGAAGGGAATGGCTGGGTCATATGGAAATTCTAGTTTTAAGGTTTTGAGCAACCTCCATACTGTTTTCCACAGCAGCTGCCCCATTTTACATTCCTACCGGCAATGCTGAATGATTTTTTTTTAACTGCCTAGATTATTAACGCCAATGTGACCCACTCAACAAGAATATAAGGGACAATCTGTTTGGTCAGGAGGAGGGACAGGAGACAAGTTGTCTGCTGCATCTCCCTTGTACGCAGGATATCCGTCGTTCAAGAAATGGCCCTCAAAGTGAAAATAGGATTTGAGGTTTCAGAAAGCTTTAGAGAAACTAAGAAATCCATTAAATTTTCAGCAAGTATGAATTTATGGGCACCCAGAACCCACTTTCTAATAGACTCTCTTGTCAGACAGTCAGGCTTAGCCAAACACCGAGGTGACCTGGCTAGATCGCCTGGTATTTTTATTATATTTGTATAATATATCCAGTAATCATATCCCAGCTAAATTCCTCTGTGTACCCTGTTCCCTGCCAGCTAAGTCACCTGGTGAACTCTTGTATCCAGTTAGGAAGCATCTCATTCCCTAAATAGCATGTAGCCCTTGACCTGGCACCCAGGTACTTCTCCAGGCTTCCCCATTGCTCCTCATATGTGGGAGGGCCAGTGCTAATGCCCTGTCCTCCAGGAGCCCCCAGGCTGGCCCACACGGTCATTGTCTCTGACAGGGACCCTCCTCAGTGGGACCAGCTGACAAATGGAAGAAGCCTTTACAAAGGACTTCTCGATAAAGCTTCAGTGGGTTTGCAGAGCGAAGCCCACAAAGGCTGTGTTCTACAAGGTCATCTCTGCATCCACCTCTTTGGGTCTCTCCATCATCGCCACTGATACCTTATCATACTTCGCCTCCTCTGGTCCAGGAGCAGATTTCTGCACAGTGAGGGACAGAGAGGGTGTAGAAAGTGTCCTGTGGCAGAGAGAGCCCCTGGGAGGGACCACACACAGCCAGTGTGTGAACCAGGGACAAGCCCCAGTCACCAGGCATGACATCACGGTGTCCCTGATCCATGCTCCGTTTGGCTGCCCTGCTGACCCTCGCAGGACCTGCCAAAAATATGACTGACTCCCCTCCTCAGGGATGCAGAGTTCTAGTTTTGATTAGTTTTTCTCATGAGGAGAGAGGGGGGAAAATGTTGTGTCACCACAGACAGATGAGCCGTGCAGAGTGTAAACTGGGCCAGGTGGCCCATTTCGAAGTCATCGAGGAGGCGGCTAAGAAAACAAAGAGGCAATTTCCTATGGCCACATCACAGAAAGGCTGGGCAGGTTGAAACTAAATGACTGCAAAGAGCTTGGAAAACTCCAGGCCACAGGCAAACCACAGCCACAAATAATTTTACCTCCACAGTCTCAGGGTGGGGAGTGTTTCCCACGGTCTCAGGACAAGAGCTCCCAGCTCAGTGTGTGGTCCCCAAGCAAGGCCAGATAGTCAGGGTAGGGAGTGACTGGAAACTAGACAGGACCCTCGTAGAAAGGGAACAGTGAGTCAGGAACTGAATAACATCGTGAGTATCAAGAGATGCTGGGAACCAGGCAACAGGCAGAAATTTCCTGGGAGACTGGGTCAGGGCCACCCATGGCATGTTGGAAAGAGCATCATTTTGGGGTCAGTCAGACATGGGTTCTAATCCCAGCTCTGCTACTGTCTTCTTTTGAGCTCCTCCCCCTCCCTCCACCAACAGCCTTAAAGACGAGGAGTTGGATGCAGGTAGTTAACTTGGGAGATAACCCCAAGAAACACCAGTTGGGGTGGGGAAACAAGGGAAGGCAAAAGATACAGAGTGAGTTATCCAGCAGTTAGCACTGTGGGAAATGAGATGCAGAGTTGTTCCCAGCTAGAGGCAAGGGAGCCGGGGGATGTGTCCACCGACACCCTTCCATCATCAGTTGAGGGTGTTAACTCTCTCGCACTTCAACTTGTTCTCTGTGCCAGGTGGGTGTGGGGGGCACGTAGGTAGAAAGTTCAGGGCGGTGCCATGTGGGAAAATAAGTGTTAGGATACAGGTGGGCGCCAGTAGCATCTAATACACCCTCTTACTAGCCCTGTGACCCTGGGTCTGGTCTCCTGACACGTAAAGTACAGACAAAACCCATCTTCCAAGGAAAGTGGGTCCCATTCAATTGTGTAGGGGCCGGGGGTGGGGAGGCGGGGGCTTTGTGCTGCCAACAACCTCAAAGCCTTGGTTTGGCTCCTTGGGTGGGGAAGCGGCAGTGTCCAGGCTGGACTGCTCTGCAGAGTGGTTGGAGGAGAGCTGAGAGCTCCTGGGGTGATCTGGAGGGATGGGGGTGGGGTGGGAGCAGAGGTGACAGGAAGAGAGAGGGGAGGGCATAGGAGTCCTGTAACCCAGAGTCTGCACTGCAGTCCACAGAACTCAGTGGGGATGGGTGTCTGTGAGGGGCTGCATTATGGGACCAGGCTGATGCGAGGCCAGATGAGGACAGCAGGTCTGGATGGGTGAGCCGTGAGCAGGAGAAGCCTGGTGGCTCCTAGGACTTACTGGTGATTCTGGGTAGGGCTTTGGATCTCTCTAGGCGGTGGAGTTGGTAGGGTCCAATTCCCCGCCCCCAAAAACAGCCTCTGAGATAAGGCCCTGGGTGTATGTGGTTTGCTTGCAGAGGTGATCTCGGGGACGGAGTGAGTAAATGAGGGACTGTGTAGAACACATCTTAGGATTGTCCCACGAGGGAAGAAAGCTGACTTTACCTACAGCTCCCCAGTTCAGATGAGCGCTGCCCCTCGGGTGTGAAGAACCCCCCAGCATGGGCAGGCTGCTGTGCCCAGGCTGAGCAAACTCTTGTGCTGCCCAAGAGGGCGCTGGGCAGGGCAGAGCATGCAGGTGCTGGGAGTGGCAGCTATCACACGTGGGGAGTGCTCCCAGCACCAGGTGAACTCCAAGGGGGAGAGGGGTGGGTGGTGGAGGAGGAAGGGGGACTCGAAGCTTCTACTACACCTACCTAGAGCTCTGGGGGCAAGTGGTCTCAACAGCACGCAGGACACAAATATCATGATCCGTCCAAAGAGCGAAGGTGTCTGGAGGTGCCTGGTGGCCCCTCAGTGACAGGTGAAGGTACAGCCCCAGGTGGAGCCCAAAAGTTCAGGTATTCAAGAAAGTGCAGGCAGGGGCTGCATGGAAGTCCGGCCACGCGTGGGAAGGGGGCTGCAGCCCCCCAAAAGGGGGCAGGGGAGACCAGCAAGTATTCCCTTCCCTTTGTAAAGAAAATAAACATTGGATTCAGGGGAAAAATTAGAACGGCGAGGGACTATATCCATTAGGATGAAGTTAGTCTGTGACTATCAGGAGACTCAAAACGTCATGGCTTAGACAAGATAAAAAGTTATTCCTCTCTCGTGATAAAGGCTGGAACTTTCTACCTTGGGGACTAGTGGAGCAAGCTCCCCGACCAAGTCTGCAGGGACCCGGGCTCCTTCTAGATCCCCGCAGTGCCAGCCAGTGTGGTCCAAGCTGGTGACCCTCACACTCCATCCCAACCCAGGACGGAGGAAGGGACCAAGAGAAAAGAGAGGAGGACAAAAGGCACCACCAGCTGTTTTGATGGAAGATTCCCGGAAATTGCCACAACTCCACTTCCATCCCATTGGCCAGATCTAAATCCTGTGACCACGCCCATCTTCAGGAGAGGCTGGAAAATGTAGTCTGGTTTCTGTGTGACCACGTGCCCAACTAGAAATCCTATTACTGAGGAAGAAGGGAAACGGACGTGGGGTTCAACCAGCCGCCTGGGCTGCAGCCAATTTGCCGATCACCTTTCAATTGTGGACACTTAGCTGAAGGTGGTTAGAGAACATAAAATAGATTCCATGTGTGTTCTGAGCATTAAACTGCTATTTGACCCACTCCCATGTCCGCCCATCCCCTCCACCCTCCTGAGCTCACGTGCCGCTGTAGGGGGCAGTTCCTGCATGACTGCAGCCACCTCTGATGATCACATGTCTCCTTCTCTCTTCCTGAGACTTTCTTCAGACTTTCACCATGAGGACCTCTGGCACACGCAGACACAGCTAAATTTTGGAGGAGCTAATACGCCTGCAGCAACCCTCAGAAGAAGGGACCCGACAGGCAGTGGGGTCGTGCCCCAGGCTCCCAGCCCTCAGGGGAGAATTCCGAGGGCGCGCGGCATGGCTCCTTGGCAGACCCCAGCGGCACTGAGCCCCACCATTGCCACACCCATTGCTGTCTTTTCTCCACCCCCATCTTGTTCTCCCCATTCCCTTACCCTAATCAGCTTCCTGCACCCAGGTCCTCATCCCGGCGTCAGCTCTTGGAGGAACCCAAATGAAGTCACCTCTGAATGCCTCCCCTATGATCACCCAGATAGTGGCTACATCAGAATTCAGACTCCGATGTCTAGACTTTTAGGCCACATGTTCTTTCTACCGTGTCAGAAGAACAACACGGGTGCATTTTTAAAACCAGTACTTTTTCAACAAATTGCAATCCTGAAATTGTTGACCTGATTTCTGAATCAAATCCTGGGCCGGCAAACAGTGAATGGAGTAGATTAAAATGCAATAAAGACTCAGCCCATGTATTAAAGATAATCACCAGGACTGGTTTTGCTAATGAACGGAGCCTGTGCCTCTTCCTGCCCCAGCAGTTCTGGGAACAGCTGTTTGATTTGGTTTATTGGGTTTTGGGTTTGGTTTTTTTTTCTTTCTTTATTAGGACGCTGTGTGCAGTGGCAGGAGGGGCTGTGCTTGGAGGGTAAGAGCTCCACCCTGGTAAACACGAGAGACTGGACACTCAGAGACACTTTGGAGCATCGCCAAGAGTCATCCACAACCTCAAGGTCATCCGTTGACCCTGTAGCACAGCCAGTCTCCCAGAGCCAAGTTCATTCACTGTTAAACACGTGTGCGGGGAAACTGAGGCAAATGACTGAGAACTTGCCAGGAATCTGGGGGTGGGGTTCCTGCATAGGAAAGGAACAGAAGGGGGTGACAATCACGCAGGGCCAGATGGAGATCCTGTCCCTGCCCTGTCCCGACGGGCCCCTCCTTAGTGCCTGCATCCTGACTCTGCCTGTTGCTCATGGACTGCAGCTTACACACTAGTCCCAATCGGATTTGGTGTCTCCTGCATTAATAATAATAATAACAGTAGTAGTAGTAGCTTTTTTTTTTTTTTTTTTTGCGGTTCGCGGGCTTCTCACTGTCGTGGCCTCTCCCGTTGCGGAGCACAGGCTCCGGAAGTGCAGGCTCAGCGGCCATGGCTCACAGGCCCAGCCGCTCCGCGGCATGTGGGATCTTCCCGGACCGGGGCATGAACCCGTGTCCCCTGCATCGGCAGGCGGACTCTCAACCACTGCGCCGCCAGGGAAGCCCAAATTTTACTGTAAGCATAATATCAACAGTGTCAACTGCTTCTGCTTTACTTTTTTAAAGTATTTTTTAATTTAATTTTTATTTTATATCAGAGTATAGTTGATTTGTTGACTTACAATGTTGTGTTAGTTTCAGGTGTACAGCAAAGTGACTCGCTTCTACATATATCCATTCTTTTTCAGATTCATTTCTCATATAGGTTATTACAGAATACTGAGTAGAGTTCCCTGTGCTAGATAGTAGGTCCTCATTGATTATCTATTTTATATACCACAACTGCTTTACTTTTAGCGTTCCTTTTAGTCCTGACATCAATCTCCATTTTACAGATGAGAAAACTAAGCCTCCGCAAGGTCAAGTAACTTGGCCAAGGCCACATAGCTAATAGTTCCAGCGTGTCTGCCCCCAAGGCCACGTTCCTAGCATCATGCCTGCACATGGCCTCCTGGTCTGCTGTATCCACCTGTCAGCTCTTTCGGTGCTAAGGCCCCAGCACAAATGTTGGTTTTGGCTGTCGCCGATGAAGACCAGAGAAACTGAGCCCCTGCCTGCCCTGACGGATTAGCTACTCTGGGGGATGTGGTTCGGAACATCTCCCCTGCTGTGAGACTGAGCTGGACAGGTTCTGACGCATCCGCAGGCCTGGCTGAGGACAGGGCACTGACGGTGCCAGGCTCCCCTCGCCCTTCAAACCTTCCAATGAAGCCTGCTCGCCACTTCCCAAGTACCTTGGGCAAAACCATGGGAAGCCCTGGCCAGGATCACGAGTGCCTTTGAAGGGCCGGACTCTCTTCCTCCAGTTCCTCAAATGGGCAACATGGGCCTGGCACCTGGGCAGTCCCAAATGTCCCAGCTCTGGAGAGCTCAGCATTGCCTACACCCCACCTGAAGCTTTCTTCAGAACATGCTCCAGAAATGTCTCCCTGGTGAAATAAGGCTTGATGAGAGAGAAAGAACAAAAGTGGGGGCGGAAGTATTAAAAAGTGATCTGGGATTCATTTCTTCGAGACAGCAGTCTCCTAAAATTTTTATACATGGCAACGTGGTGATGAAGTACGGCTGGTGCCAGCGGCTTACGGGAAGCCGGAAGGGAGGCGCGTCCCATGGAGGGGGCGGGAAGGATGCAGGCGGTACCTGGTGAGCCGACTTCTGCCCGGCCTGAATGCCAAGGACGTCTCGTTGCTCCTTTGGGCTCTCTCCTGCGTTGCAAATCACTAGCCATAAATCTTCTGGCCCTGCGTTTTTTTGTTTTTTTGTTTCTGTTTAAGGTGTGTGTGTGGTGGAGACGGGGTGCACTATATCCTGGCTGTTTCTTAATAAAATAGATAGTTTGGTGAGTGTTCCTGAATACCAAGGACCAGAGGAGTGACTGGAGCCAGGGTTTTCCTAATGCTATTAAAAGGTCCGTGAACAGAGGGCTGGGCTGGCTGCTGGCAGCCTCCAGAGAACGGACACGGCAGCTAAAGAGCCTGTGACAGTTGCGGCTGGTGCACTGGGTGCTGGACTGCAGCCCCAGCAGGGCCAGTGGGCAGAAGAGGGGACTTTTCTGGAAGCACAGCAGGTCTGATCTTCCCAGACCACAGCCCAGAACATGCAAAAGGGGAGGTTTCTTTGCTACTGAACTAAGCTTGGCCTTCAGCAGAAATGATACTCAGCTTTTAAGCACCTTACAAGAGGCCGAGCCCCAGTGCAGGGGCCCTTTGCAAGTCCCTGCTTGGGCCGCGTTGGTCAATGTCCCATGGGTGAAGGAGTCATGTGGCTGAGCCCAGATTCCAAGAAAGGAGAAATAAATACCGCCTCTTTCTTGATGGGGAGCGGCAAAGTCACACTGCAAAGGGTCACGGTCCAGGGATGGGCAGAATTATTTTAGCCATTTTGGCAAACCATCTACCGCATACCAGCTCCTGCCTCCAAGATGTCGAAGTCCTGCCAGGTTATTTTTGTCTGACTGCAGTTCATCATCCACGTTGGTTCAGCCTCACAGTTTGAAAGATCGCTCTAAGTGAACTGAATGGCAACAGTGCTCCAAGGACTGGGAGTGAGGAATTGGGGATACTCTGTTACAAGGCACCTGTCCTACCTGTGAAGTAGGATAGTGTTATTTGAAAGAGTTGCCTTGTGGGGAAACGGGGCTTTGTGGAATTCGTTGTAAAAACATACTGTAAACTCTAGGGCGACCACAAAGAAATGTAATTGATACGCTAAGAGAGGAGATAGAATGGAATCACACAAAATGCTGAATTAAAATCAGAGAAGTCAGAAAAAGAGGGGAAAGGGCTTCCCTGGTGGCGCAGGGGTTGAGAGTCCGCCTGCCGATGCAGGGGACACAGGTTCGTGCCCCGGTCCGGGAGGATCCCACGTGCCGCGGAGCGGCTGGGCCCGTGAGCCATGGCCGCTGGGCCTGCGTGTCCGGAGCCTGTGCTCTGCAGCGGGAGAGAGGCCACAACAGTGAGAGGCCTGCGTAACGCCAAAAAAAAAAAAAAAAAAGAAAAAGAGGGGAAGATTTTTTTTAAGCACCAAGGATTAAGAACAACAGATAGGAAACAGCTATAAATATGAGAGTCATTAAACCAACTAATGTCAATAATCACTTTAAATGTGAGTTGTCTAAATACACCAACTAAAACAAGAGCTTTATCCACTGACAGAGTGGATAAAACAAAAAATAAGACCCAATCATATATGTTGTCTGCAAGAAACCCAATTTAAATGTTTTGAAAGATTGCTCTAGAGCCATCACTCCTGTGCTCAGCAAGTTCTGAGGATGCCATAAGCCCGTAAGAAAAAGTCCAACCTCCCTAGAATGGCATTTAGTGGGTCTCACAGTCTGGCCTCCACATGCTTAATCAGCACCACTTACCCTACACCCCGAAACCTAACTAACTGCCCCACGCGTCTGTGCCTCCACGCCTTTCCCCTTATCCTCTCTCCACCCAGAAATCCTTGCCCTTTCCTTGTTCATTGGATAAATATGGGACTCATATAATGTAAGAATTTAACTGACAAAAAAATTGTCTTGCTGAAAGAGAAAATTTTAGACACTGCCTTTGATGCTGAGCTGAGAGAGATTCTAGTATCTCAAGTGTACTTTCCACTTATGTAAGTTTTTACCTTTTATGCCAACACTGGAACCTCCCTCTTTTAGTAAGACAACTTTCCAGTGTACTACTCGTCCCTCAAGTGTGTCCAGCAGACACACTGTCTCCCCGCTGAGGGTTCCCTGGATGCCCAGGCAGTTAGCTATTCTCGCCTCTGTGTTCTTATAGCTATTTGTCTCCATCTGTTCTAGCACTGGCCCATCGTACAATGGTCGTCTGTTTCAGGTAGACTGAGAGACCCCTGGCGGGGCGGAAGAATATCTTATGCTGGATTTCCACCGCCCCCCAGCCCATGGCAGTACAGTAGCTGGAACCTAAGAGGGGATCGTAGCGGGATGGATGGATAAATGGATAGATCATTCCTGTGGGTTCCACCAAAGTAGACCCAACGTGAGGACTTGGATGCAAGTCGTTTTTCTAAAGGTGATCTCAGGAAGCAGTAATAAGCTGGGAACGTAAAAGAGGGAAGGGAGAAAAGTCAATAAACGGTGCATAAACGAGCGTGTTGCCTTGCGGGGAGACTGGGGACTTAATCCCACCCACTGGGGACTCCCTGAGGAGGAACTTACGGAGCGTGGCTCAGAGGGGGCTTACAGCAGACGAAAGAGTGAGGCTTTTATGTATCTCTTCCCAGCCCCCATTGGTTGGTGGAACTGTCCTACACCCCTGCATTCCTGGTTTCCCCTGCTTGCAGCTGAACAACTTCCTGTGGTGTGGGAAAAAGCCCTCAGTCAGGGCATCCACAGCATCTGCTACAAATGTAAACGTATCAGAAGACGGAGCCATCGGTAGTCTCGGGCTTTATAGTGGGAAGATTTTACCAAGCCCCTTCCAACCGAGACACATTGCTTCCATTGAGACGGTCCGCAGTTATTCACTTATTTGCTCTCTGAAGTGATGCACTTTGCCCACGGTACGGTTCGAGTGGGTGGGCGTGGAGTCATACTCCCCTTCCCCCCGAGGGATCAGTGTGTCTCGCACTCTGACCCAGGTGATCTAAGCCACTCATATTTTCCTGGCGTAGCTCCACAGTCCTGTATTGTTATAGGATTCTGCCCTGCTGAGGAGATGGAAAGGATGGTCCCCGTGGTCTTGAGCTCCTTCCCACCCACATAAAAATTCCAAGAACAGGATGGAGTGTCCAACCAGGAACCACACCCCAAGCATCTTCATACAGATGGCAAAAGAGCTGAAACATGGATGTCCAGGAAGGGAGTGCCATTTTGTTGCAACAAAGCTGGATGGTTTTGCTGATTTTCCTCCTGGATTCAATGGTCTTTCCAGCTGTGTAGAAAATATATAAGGGGGAGATAAAGAGCAATTTGGGGTGGGGGGAGGGAGGGAGAAAGAGCTGTCTAAGAGCTGTTAATAGACTTGCTGGGTTGAGGCATTTTCTACTGTTTTGTTTTCTTTTGTATGTTAGGATACAAGAGAGGGGAGTTAAAAATGTTACTTGAAAAGAAATTCTTTTTCGCTTTTAGAAGGAAATCCAGTGTCGCTTTGACTGTATTATTCTTGTTAGTGACTGGAAACACCTATTCACCTGGAGGGCCCTAGACAGGGAAGATCGGCCCACAGTGGGTTCACAGGCACCAATCCCAGAGAGCAGGGTCAATTTTCTAAACCGAAAACAATTCTAAGATTACCGGAACATAATATCGAGGTATTGGACAGGAGCTCCGCAGAGCACATCTGAACCGGACAGGACTTCCTTCAGCAGACAGTAGGCATCCTGAACTATAAAGTTCGTGGGAGAAAGAGAGCCTGAGCTGGGGGTTCTTGTCTGAGGGTGCTCTCAGGGGAGCAGGATGGAGCAGGGAAAGGAGCCAAGTAAGGATGTGGTTCCAGCTGGAGACCATCTCAGCCTGGCCCCACGGGGAGCTCTGGAGCATGGATCGCACCAGAGCTGTCCCAGCGTAAGGCAGAGGGGCGCCTTTGTAATACCATGTCATTTAGTCATCGCTCCGGTTTGTGGGGGTCAGGGTGACTTGTAACCTTGGGGGAGGTTGAGGTGTGGCACGGCTCCTATTCCTTAGGCTAAGGCCAGTGGGCAGGGGTGGGGTGAGGGTGCGGGAGCCGTGTGCTCTTCTCAGCCAACACTCCCAGCAGCGAGAGATCAGGTGCATTTGTGCTCTAAAGGGATCGGAGTGGGGTACCAAAAGCATCCACCATAGCGGGAAATACCAAACTGCGGCCTGTCTTCATCCACGTGAATATGTTTCACCCACATGTTTTTTGACACCAAAAAACACATCTAAACTCACCGTGAACTAAGATTTATTGTGTGGTTCTTGGCATTAGCACTACTGGTTCCCAGCTTGTCGTAAAAGATGGGTTTCTCCACTGCCTTATTTCAGTTCCCTGTGGGTACGTCTAAGCTCTTCTGCATACTTCCTATCCATTAGATTCTGATATTTTAACTATTCTAATCAGTAACTAGACTGTTTGGCTCCATTGAGCTTTCCATGTTGAAATGCATGTTTCTGAGCCCGTGTGCCTGGGTCTTAAACTTAACCCACCGAGAACCAAACCCAGAAAAAAAACAAAAAGCTAGTTTTTTAAATTCAAATGGAACCAAATCCAAATTCTTTGAACTGGAACATGAATCAGAAACAGAAATCAGAAGCTACACTTTCCGAAATGACTGAAACAAAGAAAAGCCTGGGTGTCAAAACCGCCTCAAAACTGAAAGTGATTTTTGGTGCAATTTTATTTTGTGCCAGTCACTTGCGGACATTTGTCCCCAATGAGCAGCTGATCGGGTTCTGTCATGATGTCCTCACCTCAGTCCTATTCATTCCCGATTCACTCACCACCTCCTCCTTTACCTTTTACAACCTTCCCCTTGAAGGTAGAGGAGGAGGGGCGCGGCGGGGCCTAGTTTTAGAATCTACTAAACGTGTATACAGGAAGAGTCCACAGGAAGAAACGACTCTTGTATAGCTGCGACCTTTCCTGGTTGTTTTTCCTGCGTGTTAAAGGACAAAATTCACTCAGCTTTATGATTGCCCTGCCTGCCCTTCTTCTCTTCATCCTTTGTTCCCGTAAGTAAATCAGAGTGAAGTCATTTGGGCATTGCCACAAAACGTGTTAAATTCTAGGCATCGTCCAGGAAGGCTGCAGTGGAATAGAGCACAGTCATCTTCTGGGACTTGGTTCTGAGCTCAGCTTCAGGGCCCGCTGATCATTTCCAGGCAGGTGGGAAGGCAACCGGGGTTGGCTTACTTTCCAGAGGACTTCCGGGCTGCACTCAGGCTTCACCTGGCAATCACGAGAGTCTCTCTAGCGCTACAAAGGGACCCGGGGCCTGCTGTTCATTTGGGGGTCTGGCAGGATCCTGTCAATTCTTTTATCGTGCTGTTTAAAGATGAGCTTCCCCCTCTTTTCTTTGAAATATTTGCTTACATACATTTTCTCACTTTTCTTTCCGTCTTCCCACCCTTCCCACATACACACACAGAAATAGCTTCACTTCTCCAGAGTGGCAGGCTCCAAGCTCTCCGGGTGGGGCTGGAAGCCTGTGGTCTCTTCCTTGAGCTGGCAAGCGGCCGGGGAGGCTGAGGGGCTCTGGCCTCAAACCAAGGACGTAATTACCAACATGCTCAGCAACCATCCAGTCTTCTCCTGCGAGGGCTCTGCTAATGAGATAATCTGCCACACAGGTCTCGTGTTGTATTCATTTTGCAGAGAGAGAGAGAGAGAGAGAGCGAGAGAGAGGGGGAGAGAGAGAGAGAGAGAGAGAGAGAGAGAGAGGGAGAGAGATGGAGCGATGGAGCCCGAGAGGGAGAATGGGGCCCAAAGATTCAAAGCGCCAGGAATGGGCTCAGATAGCCCTGGGGAAGGTTGGTCAAAAGTATGAGCAAAGTGTAAGCCCCTTGACCCAGCAGGAATCCAGACTTAACTTCCTATGCTCACAGCACACACTTATGTCACCAAAATCTCTCCTAGGCAAAAAAAAAAGAGAGAGAGATTAAATATTGGACTCTAAAATTAAACAAACTCAGAGAGTTCTAAGCCCTGGCTAGAAACCCATGCTGCAAGATGAAGTATGTGCTAAATGACATCTGAGGTCCAGTAACTCCATGGGAGACATTGGGGACAACAGGTGTGTTCATAGCACAGCACCCGTGCAAGAGCAAACGTTCGCAGGGTCCAGGCGCGTGATAAAGTGAGCGACGTGGGTTGGGTGGGGACCGTGGTGAGTGGCGAACCTGGACCAGGTGAAGAAGGCACCTGCTGACTGCTCCAGGTAAGTGTAGCCACATGTAGAGTCATGGCCAGGGCTGCCAAAAGGCACTTTTATCAAGAGGGGCCAGAAATTCAAAATTTTATATGAAATCACTGATTTTTAAATACTGTGTCTAGATTTTTTTAAAAACACTGTTTAGGCCAAATAACACATCAGTTATGAGCTGGATCTGGCCTGAAGTCTTTGAGACAATTCCTATGGGCGAATTAAAAGCTTCACAGAGAAAGTCCTGATGTTCAGTGAACTTTGCAGACCTTGGGAGCAACGGTCCACACCACTCCAGAGAGATGCTGGAGACCGTATTTGTTTTACCTGCCACTGGGTTTCTCCAGCGGTACTGCAGGCCTCGCCTGAAACTAAAGATAGCAAGAACGGCCACAGAGGCTGTGTTTCTCCATGAGGCCAGGATGACTCGGGAAGCCGGCTCTGGCTGAGCCTAGACTGCAGACTCTCTCACCCAGGCAGCTGCTCCACGCCTGTGGAAAGGGCGCAGGGGACAGTCCTCCACCCACCGCCACCCACTGCCCAGAGGTTGCTCAGGGAGCCCAAGCAGCGTAACCCCCGAGCCGGTGTGTTCCAAGTGGAGCCCCGTATCAGACAGAAGCGCGCTGAGCTGCTTCAGTGACAGCACAAGGGGAGGAGCTGGGCCCCCCACGGGCCCCTCCCACTGCCCCCGCAGACACGTGCCCCAGAACCTCCCCCTCGTGCAGAGAGCTGAGCAGACGCCTCCGCTCCCCAATCCCTTAGAAGGCCCGCAGCCCTCCCCGTGGTTTCTATGGATTCCTGAGTCCCACTTTCTCGATGCCCCTGGGGCTGCCTCTGAGTTGCTCCATCTCTATCCGTCGCTGAGTGTTTGAATAGACGACACTGAAGACCCAAGCGTGAAAAGCAAATCCTTCGCCGTGTGGTGAGCACAGCAACGTGGCAGGTACCTGCAGGTGCTCGGGTGCTTCTGTCTGCCCTGGGGGTCTCACCTGCTCCCTGCGGCTACGTCTCCAAGGACCACACTCAGGGCTGGCCTCACGAGCCTGCCACAGTTGCAGGACCTCATGTGCCAAAAGGTCCCGCACTTGATTTAATGCTCTGCTGTCAGCATCTTGAAATTCTTAATAATTTTTGAATAAGGGGCTCCACATTTTCTTTGCGTCGCACCCCCGGGCCCCCAACTCCCATTAAGTAGCCAGTCGTGGCTATACTTGTTTAAACCCCACGGTGCCCTAAGAGGAATTTTAGTGGGTAACAATGCTCCCTATCCCCATACATCTCTCCTGGCCTCAGTCTCTTCACCTGTAAAATGGGAACATCAATCTCATACAGGTGGCCCTCTCCACAAAGGGAGGGGCTCTGAGCTGCAGAACCCTTGAGGAGGTTCCCTATTAATAAGAAAAATACCGCTTATTGGAAATATTTCATGTGCCGTGCACTTTTCATTCACTACAGTTCGTCCTTACAGCATTCTGAAAGATAGGTGAGGTGCAATGTCCCCATTTGATAGATGGGATACTGAGTCATGGAGGGTTTCTGTAACTTACTCAGGTCTAGGGAGCTGATTGCGGGGACAGAATCCAGACCCCTTTCTGTCTGACTGCAAACCCCCTGCTCTTTCTGCTCCACCACCCCTGGGGATGGAAGGGCAGGGCGGCAACCTCTCAGAGCCCAAAAAACCATGCTGTTCACTCTGTCATGAATAAGCTCCGAGCCTGGCCCACAGCAAATATTTGCCCAAAGAATGGCAAGAAGGATCAGAAGGGAGAGAAGTAGGGTGACCACATCACTGACCATCCAAACCAGGACACGTCTGCGATTGGACATGAGGGGTGAACAGGACTGTAACAGGTACCCTGGGCATCTGGTCACCCTGGGAGACCTGAGCCGACTACATTCTCACCGCTCCCAGTAGATTTGTGTTTACATTTTTACATTACTGAAGGATCCTAAGACGATATCCAATACACTTTTTTTTTAGGTTCTGCTCTGGGCTGGCCTCTTCCAGGTTAATTCCTGCATTCTGCACCTGCACTCACTGCAGAGGGTCTTCTGCCCCTTGGGAAGGCTCCATGAATGCGTTGGCCCTCCCCCAGCCCATGCCCGGAGCTCCTCACACAGAGAAGAGGGACCGTGCTGGGCTCTGCGGCTTTGCTGTTGGAATGTGTTGGATGGTGCCCCATGTGCCTTCTAGACTAAGCTGGGTTTTTTCTCCAGCGTGAAGCATCCGGTCTTCCACAGAAGGCAAATACTTCATTCATCTTGTATCCGCTGCTGCCCAGGAGACGCTCAGGCCCATTGCAGGAGGGCAAGAGGCCCCAGAGCTAATCCGCCACCCTGGGCAGTGATTCTCTGAGAAGTTTCCTGTTTCTTGTACGTTTTTCTTCCTACAAATTTTTTTTTTTTAATTTCAAATATAAAGTTGCAAGGCTAGGACAACAAACACCCATATACTCTTTACTCAGCTTCACCAATTACTAACACTGGGAACATCTTGTCACTTTCTGCATCCCTCTCTCCCCTCCCCCATACATGTGTGAGCAGGAAGCTTGTTGAGAGGTAACACCTGTGAACAATAAGATCGCAAGGAGGCGGGATGGAGCTGGGAGAACATTCACTTGCCACGCAAGTGTGCCAAAGTTTGGGCTGACCCGAAAGAGAGTTCCAGAACAAATTTGTCCATTAGAAAAGTGCTGTGTTGGGCAAAATGGTCGGGCCCTAGGGCCTCACCATGTTCAGTCCCCAGCTGGGGGCTGCATGGCAAGTGAGGGCCCTTTAAGGCGGAAGCCGACTCTCCCCCCCCCCCGGCCCCCCCATGAAGGCAATAAGAGCTGAGGGTCTTCAGCTGCCTGCCTCCTCTCAGTTGAATGGCTTGTCTTTCCTTGAAGGGAGATCTCAGCCCTGCACCTCCTGCCACAAAAGGTATCTTTTTCCTTTTTCCCTTTGTAATTAAAAGCTTCGGGTTTCTTGAAGGACTGCTGTCGGGTGAGGTGCAGAGTCTCCCCACTGCCCCCCGCCCCGCTGCCATGTGAGTGAGTGAGATGGAGACAGAAGAGAAAGTACGCTCCCCCGCTTCTCCATCCTGAGCGTGGAAGGAGAGGGAATGGCCCTGCCAGCCAGAGCAGCCCGACTCCAGGCTTAGAGCTGCTTCTCTCCCTTCCAGTTCATTCTCACGGAACCAAGCACAGCTGCACCGGGATCCTGCCAACACCTGCAGCTCTTCCTATTTGCATGCAGCTCCAAATATCCCGGCACGGGTACCCGAAGGGACTGGTGTCCACCCGTGTAGCATGGCGCTCACCCCCACGTGCAAGTTGCTGGGTTAACACTCACAACTCTGCCTAAGTGCATCTTAGGGTCATGGGAGCTTGTTCTGTGCACGTACAGGGAAGGGTGGAGAGTCAATGGCCCTGGCAACAGCCCTGTGCTGAAGACAACGGGAGATAGTGGATAACTGTGCCCGCTTCCTTGTCAGTGAGAGTGGGACAGCTCTGAGGTGTGTGCTGGACCCCAGTGGCGACCTGCTCCAAAAAGCATCCTGCATGGGCCTCCCTCCCTTCCCTGACTCACTTCCCCACTCCCCTCGAGGGACTTCCTGAGATCTCCTCCCAAATTAACCACTTGCACTTGAATTCTTGTCTCAAAGTGTGCCTCTGGGGGAACCCAACTCAAAATAATGCCTATGCATTTGCCACATTGCTGCCAAAGTGGCTCGTTGCACAGTAGGCTAAGCGGAAGCAGATCACCGAGCTGTTAGACATGTGACTCATCTCACCCAGGCCTTGTCACTTGTGTGTAAGGTTTGGAGGAGGTCCTTATATATTCCAGTTTTACTCTATTATGTCCTATAGGTGCCAGGATGTTAACGCCACAGGAGTGACCCTTAATCAATGAAGGAGGGGAATTTGTAGAACACATCTCGGAGTCACCCTACCGATGGGCTAGTTTTAGTGATAAATACTGGGCTATTCATCCCGCACTCCTCTGTGGGGTCCCCAGGGGAATCTACCCCCATTGCCCCTCAGGATCTGTTTTGGCCTCTTTTCCTGTTTTATTCTCCCTAGTCCCTCTTCCTGGGATCACCTCCCATACAGACTACTTTTGCCCAAATCTCTGTCTGTAGGTGTGCTTCGGGAAAAATACAGACTAGCACCTCTCCATTTTTCAGATCAGGAAACTGAGGCATGGAGGCATTGAGGAATGTATTCGAGGTCGAACTGCTATGATTGTAGCCCAGGCATTCTGGTTCCAGAGCCCGAGTTCTTAGTCTGAATACAGGGGTTCTCAAACTTAATTGTGCACTGGAATCACCCAGAAGGTGATTAAACCCAGATGGCTGGGCCCCACTCCTCAGAGTTTCTAGGGTCTGGACGAGGCTCTGGAATTTACATCTCTAACCAGTCTCCTGTAATGTTATGGTTGATCCAAGCACCACCTATGAGAACCACTGCTGTAGTGCTTACTCAGTGCTCAGTGATTGGAGCCCCTATCATCATGCTGTTGAAGATGTTTGTCAAATCCATCGTATCAAAAAAGTAGGGTCGGGCTTCCCTGGTGGCGCAGTGGTTGAGAGTCCACCTGCCGATGCAGGGGACACTGGTTCGTGCCCCGGTCCGGGAAGATCCCACATGCCGCGGAGCGGCTGAGCCCGTGAGCCATGGCCGCTGAGCCTGCGCGTCCGGAGCCTGTGGTCCGCAACGGGAGAGGCCACAAGTGAGAGGCCCGCGTACCGCAAAAAAAAAAAAAAAAAAAAAAAGTAGGGTCTGTCCCTATGCAGGTTGCCTACCCCAGGGGAGCTGAATCCCAGTGTGGCTACTATGCTCTGTAGTTTACTCACATATCCTCCTGCTATAGTGGGTAGTGTACTCACCTATACTGTATATGCACTCCAGCCTGTATTTTCTGGGTATCTGTGTGTCCAGTACTGTGCAAGAGGCTGCAGGGATACAGAAACCTATAAGACCAAATGTCTACTGTTGGAGAATGTGGGTCCAGCCTAGGGTAGAACATTCAAGACCAGGCCCAAACCATGATACTAAGCAGCTGATTTTAAAAACAGTAGAGGGGCTTCCCTGGTGGCGCACTGGTTAAGAATCCGCCTGCCAGTGCAGGGGACACGGGTTCAAGCCCTGGTCCGGGAAGATCCCACATGCCGCAGAGCAACTATGCCCGTGAGCCACAACTACTGAGCCCGTGAGCCACAACTACTGAGCCCACGTGCCACAACTACTGAAGCCCGCGCGCCTAGAGCCCTTGCTCCGCAACAAGAGAAGCCACCTCAATGAGAAGTCTGCGCGCCGCAACAAAGAGTAGCCCCCGCTCGCCGCAATTAGAGAAAGACTGCGCTCAGCAGCAAAGACCCAATGCAGCCAAAAATAAATAAAATAAATTCTTAAGAGAAAAGAATGAAAAAAAATTTTTAAAAGAAAAAAACAAAACAGTAGAGAGTGTGATGCCTGGATTAGTATCTCAGAAACTCACCAAATCAGTCATCAGAGAAAGTGGGAAGTCAAGCCTTGGCATGGTGGCCCCAGGGCAAAGGTGAACTGTGGACACTGCTTTTGTTTGTGTGATTCCTATTTTATCTGCCGTTAATGAACACAGCCCATGGGGCTGCATCAGAAAGCCTGAGCCTACTGCAATTTTGATTCCTGACATTGGAACTTGTTCCTCCACAGCCATTATTATGCTGGCAAAAGGAGATTAATTCATGGGATGAAAAGAAACCATATTAATGGCAGAGATGATATAAATTTGTATTCAGTGAGGCAGATCAGCAGTGCTCTCTACCTACAGGAGCGGTAGACAAAGAATGGCATGTTAAATTACTCCTGTCTTGGGCTGTCAATTTTAAACCCCTTTTGCGCATTCTCTTCTTTGACCAAATACGTGTGCATTTCGTGTGCAGTGTGAAGGCAATACCCGCCAACCTGCAGCCTTAGGCCCTCCCCCACCACATAAAAGGGTTCAGTGGCAAAGGCTTGTAAGTTACACTAGAGTTCCTTTGCTGGGAAGCGTTTTTCGTGTATAAATATAAGGTAGCTATTAATGTGTGTGTTGTGTGTATGTGTGCGTGACTTAGTTGCAATTAAAAAAGAATAAAGACCGCAGTGGTTTGAATCATAATGATTTGCAAAGAAAAATCCATTAGCCCTGTCTATGGATGATGCTAAATATACCAAATGTCAGGATGTGGTGGACGGGAAGGACAGCCTTAAAATAGTTCCTATGAAAATAGCCCCTCCAGATGGCTTTTCTCCACAGATCTATCTCCTTGACATATATTCCTGGGGAAATAAAGGCGATGATCAGGGTGCAGGGCAGATTGTATGGGAAGAGGAACAGAGCTGAGTGTTCCACAGTGTCAAACCCCGGGGATCCCGGAGCAGGGGTCTCCACAACCCATTTGGGGTTGCTCTCCAACCTCTGGTTGCAGGACACCTGGATCACATCTGCCCTTGTTCTAGTGTGAGACAGTTGACCTGTCAGGGACAGACTTGTAGCCGTCCTGCCTGCCCTGACGCTGTTAATATGCAGCATCTTATGTGCAGATAGGGTCAAGGAGAAGTAAACAGGTTTTGGGTGCTGGTCAGAGGGGTCCCTCCTCTGGAGGGAGCGGTTTGATATGGTAGAAGGTTGTGGCCTGACTTCCAGCTGTCTGCACCCACATTGCTTTTCCTGGGGGCTCTCTCTGCCGCCTACACGGCAGACCCTGAGTGCCAGGGACTCCGCTCCCCCCAGGAGCAAGGCTCACCCGAGGGGTTGTTGCATAAACACAGCTCCCTCCCCCTCAGGCAGGACAGATCCAAGATGCCTGTTTTACATTTATTCCCAGGGTTTCTCAAAGGGACTAAGTTCCAGGTGCCCACGATGATAACCTGCTGATTCCACATCCTTTGTTGACTGCCTTCCTTTCCCTGTCTCACTTCACCACTCCCCTCCTGGGACCACCTTCCAAATAGACTATTTGTACTTGAGTCCTTGTCTTAGAATCTGCTTCTGGGGAAACCAAACGAAGACAAATGTATGAGGCAGAATTTTAGTTCTAGTATGGCCATCCAGAGTTTTTATTTACTTATTTTTATAGAAGATGGCCATAAGGGAGAGTGCTAGATATATGAATTTTTGATATGCTATAATTATATACCATGACCTAATGGTAGAAGCTGGGAATTAGATTGATGGAGAGGAGAGAGATTTAGCTAATGCAGTAAGAGAAGAGCCCCTGCCTCTAAACAGCATTTCTGTTTTCCTTAGGTTACAAGTGTTGCCTTGGAACTTGGAAATTATTCTGCACCTAGGGAGGTCAAGTTGGTCAAACCAGGCCAACAGGAAGGTGTTTGTGTAATGATACTTTTGCCAGGAATTAAGTAGAATGAAGACTTTGGAACTGTTGGTCCAGATAAAGAACCAGGCTTCGGAAGGACACAGACTGCCCCCTCAGCTTCCCTGTCACACTGGCCCTGTCCCAAAGGCTGGATTTGGGCCTCCTATTCCTTGTCTGAAACTCAGTCCCCAAAAGAACTAGAATTCTGCCTCAGATTCCAAGCCCATATGACTAAGAGGATCCTTTGCTATAGCCTCTACACATCTTTACTCAAAGTGTGGTCCATGGTCCAGTAGCAACAGCATCACCTGTGAACTTGTTAGAAATGCAGAGTCTTGGTCCCACCTATAGACCTATAATTAGGGTTCACATTTAAACAGAGCCCCAGGGACTTCCCTGGTGGTCCAGTGGTTAAGACTCCACATTCCCAATGCAGGGGACACGGGTTCAATCCCTGGTCGGGGAACTAAGATCCCTCATGCTGTATGCCACATTACGCGGCAAATAAATAGATAGACAGATAGATAGATGATAGATAAATAGAGCCCCGGGGGCTTTGTGTACACATCTGGCATTTAGAAGTGGTTGACTTGGAGGAATTAAGGTAGGGCCCAGAAGGTGGAAAGGACTGGGCTATTGCTTTTAACTGGGTGGTCATATTACTTTGATAAAAATGTAAAAGCCACTATGAATAAAGGAACTAGATGTTTTAGCATATTATTTAAAGCCATAACATATATAAAAACAGAAGAACTAAAAATTTCAAAAGACAATTTGTGTGAAGGCAGGGTGAGGGCAGAGGGGTAGAATACATCAGCTAAATGCCGTATCTTTCCTACAGAGAGTCCAAAATATACAAGTCCAAAAATAGAGGTATAAGCAGTGATTTAGAAAAATGTGGATAACTACCAGAAAAAAAAAAAAAATGAAAAGAAGCAGAAGCAGAATCATTTGAAAGCTATTGGTCCCAGGGAGCAGTACTAGTAGAAAGGTGGTGGGCAGGAAAGAAGACTTTTATTTTTATGTTGGGCTTTCTGTACTGTGAATTTTTATTGGCATGTGTGTTATTTATAAAATTAAGTTTTAAAAAAGAAAGAAGAGCTCTAAAGCTAACCAAGGTTAGAAGGGCAAGAGAGGATTTTTAGCATACAAAAGACGAACATATTTATAGGCAAAGGATCAAGAAAAAAAATAGGAAGATATTAAAGATAGAAGAAAAGAAACGGCAAATAGACCTTGGTCCTTTACTTGTATCTGTGCCCCTGCCTGACCTTCCAAAGAATCTTCACTGGAACTTGGATTTTCTGAATTCTGGAATTTCACTACACAGTTTTTCTTTGCTAAAAAATTTTTTTTCAGTTGTAAAAGCCATCCCTATTCCTCTCCCTTTCTCAAAGAGAATCATGCTATCAGTTGGGTGCGTTTTGTTTCTGTATCAGTTAACTGATGCTATACAACCACACTTGGGTGGCACACAACAGTAGGCATGCATTGCTCACATGTCTGGTGTGGTCGGTTTGGCCGCTCTATTCGTTTTGCCTGGGTTTGCCCATAAGTCTGAGGGTCAGCTGACTATCAGCCAATCTAGGGTGGCCTCAGCTGGGACAACCGTGGAGACAGACACTTCTCCAGGTGTCTCTCCTCCTCCAGCAGGCCAGCCTAGGCATCTTCTCTAAGTGATGGAAGAGGCACAAGCCCCAGTGTACCAGTGTCTCTAAAGCTTCCACTGTGTCCCACTTACAACATCCCATTGATTCAAAGCAAATCACATGTCTGAGCTCAGAGTCGGGAGGAGAGGATAAAACAAAGATATATAGCAAACCGTATAGATACAGGAAGGGGTGAAGAATTGGGAGCATCCTTGCAATCAGTCACACTACTAGATCAGGATTGGCAAGTTATGGACCACAGGCTGTATCTGACCCACCACCATTGGAACACAGCCAAGCTCATTCCTTTATGTACTGTCTATGGCTACCCTCACACTACAATGGCAGAATTAAGTAGTTGCAACAGAAGTGACGGTGCCTAAAATATTTACTATCTGGCCCTTTACAGAAAAACATACCAACTCTTGTTCTAGACCATTTTCTAAGCATTTATATATGTATATATTTATACATATGCCATGTTAACTGTTAATTTTTAAAATTTTACAAAAAAGGGAACATACCATGCATATTATTCTATAATTTATTTTTCTACTTTAAAATATACCTTGGGATTTTTCTGTATCAGTACATATAGGTCTACCTTATTCTTTTTTTAAGCTTTTACATAGTTTTCTATTTTATGGATATACCATAGTATATTTAACCATAGGCATTCACATGCCCCACCCAACCCCACCGTTTTTTTGATGTTTTTTTTTTTTTTTTTTTTCTGCTGTTACAAACAATACTGCAGTGACTAACCTTACGTATGACTTTTGGTACATGTCTAAAGTGTATTTCTCTAGGATAAATACCTAGACATAAATGGAGCGGGTCAAAGGATGTGCCTATTTTTTTCCAACACTTTATTATAAAACTTTCAAACAAACAGCAAAAATTAAATAAATTTAAGGGAGCACCAGTATGTCACTATCTACCATTAACATTTTTGTATAATTGTTTTATCACGTATCTACCCATTCCTCTATCAGTCCATTAATCCACCTAATTTTCTGATGTATTTACAAGTAAATTTGAGAAATCAGTACACTTTCCCCTAACTATTTCAACTTGCATATAGTTGACTAGTGTTAAATGTTTTTTTAGAGTTTTGATTTCTTTTGATGTCGAATTTATGTGTAAGAAAATGTTCAGATCTTAAATGAACGTTCATGGAATTTTGATAAATTGTATGCCTGTGTCTCACCAAACTCCTTCAAAATATATAACGTAAACAGCACCCAAGAAAGTTTCCTCATGCCCCTTCTCAACCCTACACACACAGAAGCAGCTACTTTTTTGATAGTTTTCCATCCTTTTGCCTGTTCTAGAACTTCATTCAAATGAAGTCATACTCCATATATTCTTTTTGTAAGGATTTTCATTGTTCCACATCCTCACCAACATTTAGTATTGTTACTTTTTAATTTGAACCCATTTGAGAGGTGTGTGGTAGTATCTTATTGTGGTTTTAAATTGTAAGCCTCTGATGACTGTTGTCATCAAGCATTTGCAAGTCCTTATGGGAGCCATATAGCATTTTCTTTTGTAAGGTATCTGTTCAAAACTTTTGCCCATTTTTCTCAAGTATTTGTCTCTTAATTGTTGTCAAAATTCTTTGCATGTGCTGAATACCAGGTCTTTGTCAGTTTTATGTTTTGCAAATATTTTCTCCCAGTCTGTGGCTTGCCTGTTTATTTCCTCAATGATGTCTTTTGATGAGCAGATGTTTTCAATTTTGATGAAATCTAATTTGTCAATTTAAAGATAGTTATTGCTTTCTGTGACCTGCCTAAGAAACTTTTTTCTACCACAATTCACAAAGATAGTCTTCAATGTTTTCTTGTAAACAATTGATAGCTTTAGCTTTTATCTTTAGGTCTAGGAGCCACCTTAAATTAATTTGGAGTAGAGTGAGGTAGAAATAGTATTTCATTTTTCCCTTCCATATGGATATTCATTTATTCCTACTCCATTTGTTGAAAAATTTATTTTCCTTTCTACATTGGATTATTTTAGCTGTTAAAAATCAAATGATTGCATAAACTAGGATGTATTTCTGGGCTCACTGTTCTGTGCTTTTGATCTATTTGCTGACCTTTATCCCAGCACCATTCTGCACAGTAGTAACTCTTACAGTCAAATGCTCTGACTTTGTTGTTTCTTTTCAGGATTGCTTTGGATATTCAAGGTCATTTGCATTACCATACAAGTTTTAAAATCTAGTTGTCAGTTTCTTTTTTAAAAAGTCTGCTGGGATTAAGATTGAGACAGAGAGAAACCTGTAGGTTAATTTAAGAATAATTACTATTTTAAACCAGTAGATTTTCCAATTAATTCACATGATATATTTTTCCATTTATTTAGATCTTCTTTAATTTAGCTCAGGATGTTTTACAGTTTTTAGTCTAAAGTTCTTGTATAGCTTTTGTTAAAATTTATCCTAAATATTTTACTTTAATATTTTTAAACAATGGAATTAATTTTTAAAAATTTCATTTCCAATTGTTCGCTGTTGGTACGTAAAAATACAATTTACTTTGGTATATTGACCTTGTATCCTGTGACTTTACTAAATTAACTTCCGAGTTTGATAGTTATTTTATGGAATCCATAGAACTTTATACCAAAAAATCATGTTATCTATAAATAGAGATAGTTTTAATTCTTTCTTTCCAATCTTTGTGTCTTTTTCTTCACTTGTTGCAATGGCTGTCATCTCCAGTACAATGTTGAATAGAGGTGGTGAAGGTAGGCATTTCATTTCGTTCCCAGTCTTGGGGAAAATGTTCAAAATTTTACTATCAAGCATGATGTTGGCTATATGTCTTCAATAGGTTTGTTTTATCAGATTGAGGGATAACTTCCTAATCCTAGCTTGCTGTGCGTTGTTGTTATGGGTGGATGTTGACTATTGTCAAATGCTTTATCTGTATCTATTCAGATGATCATATGAGCTTTCTCCTTTATTTTGTTAATGCAGTAAATTACACTGATTGATTTTCTTTAATGTTAAACCAACCTTGCATTCCTCAGATAAACATTACTTGATCATGATATGTTATTCTTTTAGTATAATGTTGGGCCCAATTTGCTAATATTTTATCTGTATCTGTACTCATGAGGGATATTAGTCTGTAATTTTTTTGGTAATAACTATGTGAGATTTTTTTTATTAGGATTCTGTTAGACTAACAAATTGGAAAGTATTACCTCCTCCATTTTTTGAAAGAGTTTGATTAAAATGGTGTTATTTCTTGCATGTTTGATATAACTCACCAATGAAACTATCTGGGCCCCAGTGAAACCATCTGGGCCTAGAATTTTATGTGTTGGGAGGTTTTTTATGATTAATTCAAGTTATATTTATTTATATGACTATTCAGATTTTCTCTATCATCTTGTGTCCATTTTGGTAACTTGTATTTCTCAAGGAATTTATCCATTTTATCTAATTTATCAAATATATTGGCATAAAATTGTTTTTATTTTTTAATTATCCTTTTAATGCCTTTAGGTCTTGTAGCAATATCCTTTCTCTCATTCCTGATATTGGTAACTTGTGTTCTTTCTTATTTTTTTTTCCTTGAACTGTCTAGCTGTTTTGTTGATATCTTCTAATAATCAACTTTCAGCTATGTTAATTTATTCTATTCTTTGGCAGTTTCTATTTCATTAATTTCTTCTCTTTTAAATTTTAAAACATAATACATAATAGACTTCAAAAAAAGCTATCAACATTCACTCCCAACAACAATGTACAAGAGTACACAATTCTCTCTTACCCTCTTCCATTCAGGACATTTATCAACATATAAATAATTGCATGGGTTAGAACTGATATTTCATTGTTTTCATTTTTATTTTCCCAACTACTGTTGAGATTGAACATTGTCACATGTTTATTGACCATTTGTCTTTCCTTTTCTGTGAACTGTCTATTCATATTTTTCCCATTTTTAATTGGGCTGTGTTGACTTTTTTCTTGGATTGGTAATTTTTTATATACTTCTACATCAATTCATTGTTATATACATTGCAATTTTTTCAGGTCAATAACATGCAGTTTAATTTTTTATAACATCTTTTATCACACTGTAGTTTTTTAATACAGACAATTTTTCAATATTTTATGTTTTGTCTCTTGCTTAACAATGCTAAATTTACTCCCAAAGCTATAAACATTCTAATTCATAGCTCCATAGTTATCTAAGAATTGCTTCATAATTCACCTGAAATATTTTTGTTATGACAAGAGATAAAATCTAAGTTTATTTCTCTCCAGGTGGTTAGGAAATTATCTTAAGCATGAGTAGTCCATACTTTCCTCACTGAATTAAATATGCTGGATTTCTCTTATACAGAATTCTTAAATATATGAATTTGTATCTGAACTCTTAAATATTCCATTAATTCGTTTATTTCTAGACCAATATCACACTTTTAATTACTAAAGCTTTACAGTATCTTTTGATATTTGGGATCCTTCATTATTTTTCTTTTTCAAAAATATGCCTTGACTATTTTATTCGTTTTCCATTCCAGATTAATTTTAGAATCAGCTTGTCAAATTCTAGGACAAATCCTGTTGGGCTTTTGTTTGAGTCTATATAGAACTTACAGACGAATTCATTGAAACAAACATCTGCATTATACTAAGGCATCCTATCCAAGAACAGAGTATGTCTCTTCATTAATTCACATCCTTTAAATATATCAGTGAAGTTTTATGATATTCTACATACTGATTTTTTACATCTCTTAGATTTGTTTCAAAACATTTTATTGGGCTTCCCTGGTGGCGCAGTGGTTGAGAGTCCTCCTGCCAATGTAGGGGACACGGGTTCGTGCCCTGGTCCGGGAAGATCCCACATGCCGTGGAGTGGCTGGGCAAAAAAAAAAAATTTATTTTTTACATTGCTATTGTAACTGGGATTTTTTTCCTATTTCATTCTTTAATTTGTTATTGCTGGTTTAAAGGAAAGCTATTGATAATTTTTTCTCCTATTCTATCTGGCATATTTGCTGTACCCTCTTATGAATTTGAATAAGTTTTGAAAGTAGACATTGTAAGTAAAATAACTGATAACCTAACTTCTAAGATCCACATATATAATCTTAATTGTTTGTGGCAAAAATAGAAAAATAATCAACAATTTTATTTCACTTCCTTGGAATTGACGTCAGTATTCACTAGATTAAGGTAGAAAGATATGCACACTTATTGCCTATATCTGTTGGGTTAATTTTTCCGGATCTCATTTTAAATTTAGGTTTAGGAGCCTTTAGTTATGTAGTGTAAGACCTCAAACTTCAATTGCTCCCTGACATCTCTGAGCTGCACAGGGCTCTATGAGTTCCCCTGTTCTCTCTGGATATACACCCCCCACACAGCAGGAAAGGCTTCCCTCTGGGCTAGTTCCTCTATCAGCCAGACCAGCTGCACCCCACCTAGTCCTCAATCTCATGGGCTTCACCTCCCTGTCAGCCTGTGGAATTATTCAAACAAGCCAATCATGTTCTTCTGCAAGAACCAGGCAGCACTCCCAACCACCAGTTACTACAAAGGCTGCCTCCTACCCCACCCCACTTCCAGGTTCACTTGCTCCCCCACGGAGCCCTTGTGTGGCCCTATGTGATGTGTGGTGTCCTCCTCCACTGAGTTTCCATGACTAATAAACTGCTGCCAGTTGCATGTATCAGTGTTAGATGTTGGTGTTCGGTGATCTTGTACTACTTACAGCAGGAAATCTCTCCTTCACCATCATGGTGAATAGAAGGTAATCAGAATAAGTAATCAAATCATTTTTGTTCTAAGCATGTCTCTCTTCTGGCTTAACTGAATAATGATGGTGAAATAGATATAATTCTTCCTGAAATTCATAAAGATGGAGGAGTAATGTGCCCTTTGGACATCACTTGTCCTTAATGACTCACTAGCACGCATTTGCTCCAAGGGAAGTAATTTGTAATTTGCTCCAGAGGCAGCCCCAGGCATGCCTAAATTCTCTGTTCAAAGGGGATATTGGTTGATGTGTTTCAGGTAGTAGACCACCTAAACCCCAGTGCTCACAAACATCACAGGCCTCAGCAGACTTAGGTCCATCTTGGTGCTCTCTGTAATTCAAATTCCTCCCATCTCTCTTTTCTTCTAAAATTTCCTTATTCCAAATAGAAGTATCTTAGTGTATTAGATTTCTTTTGCTGTGTGACAAACTTCCACAAACTTAGTGGCTTAAACAATATAAATTTAACATCTCCTGTTAGTCAGGAGCCCAGATACAGTTCTGCTGGATCCTGTGTTCTAGGAGTGGAATCAAGGAGTTGGCCAGGGCTGTGGTCCCATCTGGAGCTTGGTGTCATCTTCCAGGCTCACTGAGCTTGTTGGCAGAATTTAATTCCTTGCAGGGGTAGAACTCATGATGGCTTCCATCTTCTTTGAGGCCAGCAGGAAGCCATCTGCTGTAGCTTTAATCTTTCTGACTTCTGTCTCTGATTCTAGCCCCAGATTTAAAGGACTTGCATGATTAGATCAGTCTACCCAAGAGACTCTCCCTTTTGGTTAATTCAAAGTCAACTGATTAGGGACCTTAATTACATCTTTGCTATACTGCAGAACCTAATCATGGGAGTGATATCCCATCATGTTCATAAGTCCTGTTCACAATCAAGGGGAGAGGACTATATAGGATGTGTACCCCAAGGCGGGGTGGGGGGGAGGGAGAATCATATTTTCTCTGCCCTCAGTCCGGCTTCCCCTTCTATCCCTTCCAAAGCTTCTTGGCCAAAGGTCACTTTGCCTTATTACCACCAGTGAGCATCCCTTTGACCGGGGGAAATACGGTTTTTGTCCCTGTTCCTTCTGGAATGGGGTGGGGTCTCAGAATCTGTATATCACTTGATAGCTACCTGGCTGCTCCAGTTTGAAAGCCAAGGGCTTGATGACCTGTGAACCCCCTAACCCCACACCTCACACCAGCTGACTAAAATTATGAGTTTAATTGATATTTGTTGTTATTCTTCACAGTGTGTTTCCTGAAAAGTGCTCCCATTGTCACATCAGAGTTGATCCCATCAAAGGCTCTGGGTCCTACTGTCCTCCTGTGCTTAGGAAAACACTTTTCATTCAGGTAGGAAATGGATTATGAACATTGGTAAAGGATGCTGACATCCTCCCACACTTTCCACCTCTTCTTTACACCTGCACATCCTTGGAGCTGAAAAGGAAGATGGGGAACCATTGTGCAGTCCAAATGGGCTTCCATTTCCACAGTCACAAAACTCTCTGTGCTTAAGCCTCAGTGTTCACATCAAGCAAATTAGGGGAAATTTTTTACTTTATACAAATTATTCTTTGTTGTACAAAAGGATCCAATGGAAGTTTTCTTTTAATATCCAAGTTCTCTAGTGTATTTCAAATATAATTCAGTTTCCAACAATTCAGTTGACTCTTTTTTTAGGAATGCATCAGTTGTGTAAAGCCAGGTATGCCAGAAAGTTCCTCATTATTGGTTTTAGTGTTTTTGAAGTTCAAGGATGAAATTCTATAGATTCATAGAAGATATTGGAGGACCCGGTTATGGTTTCTGGAAATGGAATCTCCCATGGAGTGGTTCAGATAAAAGAAAGCTAAGAAAGAAAAAAATCACAGGCTACTCTGAGACCCTATAATCTATCTTCATTCTCTATTTTTGATAATGTCACTTTTAGCAGATGTCATTATTAAAATCTTACAACCAATGACTATAACTAGTATTTCAACTTAAACCTCTGGAGTCATCTTATTTCCTGAAGGTTCTCGGATGAGCAATACTTTTGTTCCCATCAAACAACCCAGGGAACCAAGGTATCAAAGATTGACTGAAATGCCCAGGGTGACAGATCTATCTGCCCAGGGCAGATAGAACACTTAGGTAATTGAACTTGGCCCAGAGCCAAGTTCATTAGTTAGTGCTCAATAAATATTTATGAAATGAAGAACTGAGTCTTTTATCTGGCCAGTTCTGTAGACTTTTCACTTCATTGTGCTGCCTCTGAGCTCAGCAGGGACTACTTATTAGCACACCCTGCTTGTGAGGGACTAACAACATGGCAGGTTGGAAGACTTGCCTCCTGTTTGTGTTTTTTGTGTATAAAAATGCAACCCACACATAACTTCTCAATGTACTCAGGGTGCTCTTTTGACTTAAACGTTTTCCCAAGAGTCAGTTGGGGGTGGGGTTGACTCTTGACATGGACAGGCCGCACGCGACCTGTGCTTGGAAGGGCCTTGCACTTGGTTTAATTAACTGGTTTCTCCAGTTGGAAGTTCTTATTTTTTGACCAAGGAGCCTGCATTTTCATTTTTCACTGGGCCCTACAAATATGTAGCAAATCCTGGGGGCAGAGAACAATCATTTTTTAAAAAAACATCTCTAAAATATTAAGCCTTTTGATAGGAGTGATACAGGCATTTTATATTTGTGATGCTATAACCATAATAGTGAAAGCTAAAAAGGTTCAGAGAGAAAAAAAACTTGGGGGAAAAATAAGAAGTCATGCAGGTTTCACTTAGTTCTCGTATTTGTCTTTGAAGAGGCAAGTCAATGGGACTGGCAAGGTGACTGTTTGCCAAGGTCAGTGTTGCCTTCAGTGACCATATAAGTGGGGAGACAAGGAGAAGATACTTCCTGAGCCAGAAGCATCAATATATCTTGGCTATTTTCATTTCTGTCATGTAGGGTGGAAAAAAAATACCCTCTAATTGACGCAGCAAGGAAACCTGGGTGAAACAGATTCAGGTCACCAAAAGTAAACAATAACAAAATTGGAGTGGGGAGAGAGGTGGGGAGGACCTCTTGACAGTGAGCCTTTGCAAGTTGTATAGAAACACCTTTGTAGCATAGGTAAATATTTCTGACAAATCAAACCATAAGCTTTTCTCTTTTTTTGGAAAATTTTTATTGTGGTAAGTAAATTTTACCATTTTAGCCATTTTTAAGTGTACAGTTCAGTGGCATTAAGTACACTCACAATGTTGTGCAACCATCACCACTGTCCATTTCCAGAACATTTTCATCATCCCAAACAGAAACTCTTTACGTATGAAACAATAACTCCTATACCCTTCTCTCCTCAGTCCATGATAATCTCTATTCTACTGTCTGTCTCTATGGATTTGCCTACTCTAGGTATCTCATATAAGTAGAATTACATAATATTTGTCTTTTTGTATCTGGCTTCTTTCACTTAGCGTAATATTTTCAAGGTTCATGAATGTTGTAGCCTGTGTCGGAATTTCATTCCTTTTTAGGGCTGAGCAATATTCCATTTATGTATATACCACATTTTGTTTATCAGCTAATCTGTTGATGGACATTTGAGTTGTTTCCATCTTTTGATTATTGTGAATAATGCTTCTATGCATACTGATGTGCAATATCTGTTTGAGCCCCTGCTTTCAATTCTTTTGGGTGTAAACCTAGAAATGGAGTTGCTCCTTCATATGGTAATTCTAAGTTTAACATTTTAGGAATGACCAAACTGTTTTCCACAGCAGCTGTACCATTTTGCATTCCCACCAGCTATGCACAGGGTCCAATTTCTCCATATCCTTAGAAACACTTGTTATTTTCTGGGTTTTGTTTTTGGTTTTCTTTATAATACCCATCCTAATGGGTATGAAGTCGTAACTCATTATGATTTTGATTTGCATTTCCCTAATAACTAGGGGTGTTGAGCATCTTTTCATGTGCCTATTGGCCATTTGTTTGTCTTCTTTAAAGAAATGTCTATTCAAGTCCTTTGCAAATTTTTGAATTGGGTTACTTGGTTTTTCGTTGTTCAGTTGTAGGAGTTCTTTATATAATCCCTTATCACATATATGATTTGCAAATATATTCTCCCATTCTGCGGGCTGTCTTTCCACTCTCTTGATAGTATCGTATGATGCATAAAAGTTTTAAATTTTGGTGAATTTATCTATTTTTCTTTTGTTCCATGTGCTTTTGGTGTTATAACCAAAAAATCATTGCCAAATCCAATGCCATGAAACCATAAACTTTTTATTGGACAAAATAACTTTTAGAATTTCAACAGTTGACTGCCAAAAAAAGCTTTAGAAAAGTGCATGAATATTCAAATATATGATATAGGAAGGTTGAAATTTAAAAGGATGAAAAAATATATATCATTCAAATATTAAGTTTTTAAAAAGCAGGAGTGGCTACATTAATACCAAAGTAGGCTTCAGAACAAAGAAAATTACTAGAGACAAAGCTGGACTTTATGTAATGAAAAGGATAATCTACCAGGAAGACATAACAATCCTAAATGTATATGCACCAAACCACAGAGCCTCAAAATACATGACACAAAAGCTGATAGAGCTTAAAGGAGAAATAGACAAATCCACAGGTAAAGTTGGGGACTTTTAGTATCCCCTTCTCAGTAACTGATAAAAACTACTAGCCAGAAAACCATTAAGGACATAGAAGAACTCAACTACATCATTAACCTATAGGATCTAATTGACATTAATGAAAAACTCCACCCAACAACAGCAGAATACACATTTTTTTCAAGAGCCCATGATATATAGACCATATCTTGGCTCATAATATAAACCTCAACAAATTTAAAAGAATTGAAGCATACAAAGTGTATTCTTTGACCATAAATCAAATCAAACTAGAAATCAATAACAGAAAAAAATCTCTAAACACTTGGAAATTAAATAACACACTTCTGAAAAAAACATGGATCAAAGAGGAATTCCCAAAATAAAATTTAAATATAATAGAACTGAGTGAGAATGAGAATACATGTCAAACTTCGTGAGACACAACTGAAGCAGTTCCAAGAGAGAAATTAATAGCACTAAATGCTTACACTAGAAAATAGGGAAGGTCTCAAATGAGTAATGTAACTTCCTATCTCAAAAAGCTAGAACAGTAAAGCAAGAAGAAGGAAGGAGAAAATAAATAGAAGGACATAAATAAATGAAATTGAAAATAAGAACACAATTGAGAATGATCAATGAAACAAAGAGCTGGTTCTTCAAAAAATCAATAAAATTGATAACCCCCAGCAAGATGTACAAAAATAAAAAGAAGAAACAAATCACCTATGTCAGGAATGAAACTAGGTATATCACTGTGCTGTAGTCATTAAAAAGAAAAGGTGAAATACCATGAACAACTTCATTCTCAACTTATTAGAAGAAATGAAAAAACTTAGAAGAAATGAATCAAAACCTTGAAAACCCTAAGCTACCAAAACTCAACAAAGATGAGATAGATCACCTGAAATGTCCTATAACCATTAAAGAAATTAAATTCGTAAGTAAAACTCATTAAAAAATGCCCAGGCCCAAAGAATTCTACCAAACTTTCAAAGAATAACTAACACCAATTTTATACAATCTCTTCCAGAAAATAGAAGAGAAGGGAGTACTTCTCAACTCATTTTATGAGGGCCTGATACCAAAATGAAACAAATGCGGTACAAAAAAAAAAAGTTCACATCAATATCTTTCATGAAATTAAACGCAAAAGCCTTCACCAAAATATTAGCAAATTGAATCAAAGTATGTACAAGAAGAATTATGCACTGTGACCAAGTGGGATTTATTCCAGGTGTTTAAGGTTGGTACAACATTCAAAAACCAATCAGCGATATGAATTTACCATATCATATGATGATATCAAACAATTTGACAAAATCCAACATCCATTCATTGTAAAAAACTCTAAACCAGTTAGGAATAGAGGAGAATTACCTCAACTTGATAAAAAAGCATCTACAAAAACCCTACAAAAACATACTTGAAGGTGAAAGACTGAATTCTTTCCCTCTAAGTTTAGGAACAAGACAAGGATGTTTGTTCTCACCACTCTTATCCAACACAGTACCGGAAGTTCTAGACACTGAAATAAAGCAAGAAAGGAAAGGTATACAGATTGGAAAGAAAGAAAGAAAACTGGCCCTCCTCACAGATAACATAACGGTCACATAGAAAACTCTTAGAACTGATAAGTAAATTCCGCAAGGTTGCAGGATACAAGATCAAAACACAAAGATTAATTGCATTTCTATATTAACAATGCTCATGTGGAAACCAAAATTAAAAGTACAATATCACTTACAATTGATCCAAAGACAATGAAACCTTTAGGTATAAATCTAATAAAACATGAACAGGATCTGTATGCTGAAAATTGCAGAATGCTGCTGAAAGAAATCAATGAAGTCCTAAGTAAAGGAATAGATATACCATGCTCATGGATTAGAAGATTCAACATAGAAAAGATGTCAGCATTCCCCCCAAAAGGATCTATAGACTTAATGCAATCACTATCAAAATCACACCAAGGTGGTTTTTTTTTTTCTTTTGGTAGTTACAGAAAGCCCATTCTAAAATTTATATGAAAAGGAACAAGACCTAGAATAGCTAAAACAATCTTTAAGAAAGAAGAATAAAGTGAAAGGAATCACTCTACTTGATGTTAAAGCTTACTACATAGCTACAGAAGTCAACACAGTGTGGTATTGGTAAAGTGATAGCCACATAGATCAATGGAACTGAATAGAGGACACAAAAATAGACCCACACAAATATGCCAACCAACATTTCATTAATGTGCAAAAGTAATTCAATGAAGCAATGAGAGCTTTTTCAACAAATGATGCTAGAACAACTTGGTACCATAGGCAAAAATACATCTCAACCTAAACTTCACACCTTACAGGAATATTAACTCAAAATGAATCACAGAACTAAATTTAAAATGTAAAGCTATAAAATTTATTTAAAAGTTGGAGAAAAATCTTCTGAATTGAGGGCTAGGCAAAAGTCCTTAGACTTGGTACCAAAAGCAAAATCCACAAAATGAAAGGATGATAAATTATATCTTTCAAAATTGGAAGATTTTGCTCTGCAAAAGTTCATGTGAAGAGGATGAAAAGACATGCCAATAAATTGGACAACCTAGAAGAAATGGATAAATTCCTAGAAACACACAACCTACCAAGACTGAATCAAGAAGAAATAGAAAGCCTGACCAGATCTATAACAAATAAAGAGATTAAATCAGTAATCAAAAACCTCCCAACAAAGAAAAGTCCAGACCAGATGCTTTCATAGGTCAATTCTACCAAACTTTTAAAGCAGAATTAATACCAATCCTTTTAAAACTCTTCCCAAAAAATAGAAGAGGAGGGAACACTTTTAAAACTCATTTTATGAGGGCAGCGTCACACTGGTACCAAAGTCAAAGACACTACAAGACAAGAAAACAAAAAATCCTGAATAGGTAGCCAAAGCAATTTTGAGCAAGCCAGAGACAGCACACTTCCTTATTTTGAAATATATTACAAAGCTACAGTAAACAAAATAGTCAACACTATTGTTGGTACTTGCATAAAAACAGACATATAGACCAATGGAACAGAATAGAGAAACCAGAAAAATAAGCACACACATATATGGTCAACTGATTTTTGACAAAGGTGCCAAGAATACACAATGGGGAAAGAATAGTCTCTTCAATAAATGGTGTTGGGAAAACTGGATATCCACACACAAAGAATGAAATCAGACCCTTACACCATACACAAAATTTAACTCGAAAAGGATTAAAGTGCTTCCCTGGTGGTGCAGTGGTTGAGGGTCTGCCTGCCGATGCAGGGGACACGGGTTTGTGCCCCAGTCCGGGAAGATCCCACGTGCTGCGGAGCGGCTGTGCCCGTGAGCCATGGCCACTGAGCCTGCGTGTCCGGAGCCTGTGCTCCACAACCGGAGAGGCCACAACAGTGAGAGGCCCGTGTACTGCAAAAAAAAAAAAAAAAAAGGATTAAAGAGTTAAACAGGACACCTGAAGCCCTAAAATTCCTAAAAGAAAACATAGGGGAAAAGCTTCTTGACATTGGTCTTGGCAACGATTTCTTTGATATAACACCAAAAGCACAGGTAACAAAAGCAAAAATAGACAAGTAGGACTACATCCAACTAAAGAGCTCCTGCACAGTAAACAATCAACAAAATGAAAAGACAACCTACAAAATGGGAGAAAATATCAATATTTGCAAAACATGTATCTGATAAAGGGTTAGTATCTAAACATATATACTGTATACATCTATTGCCTATAGTTAACAATACAGTGTCATATACTTAAAAATTTGCTAAGAAGGTAGATCTTATTTAAGTGTTCTTATCACAAACTAATAATAAAAAAGAAGGTGGGAAGAAACCTTTAGATGTGATAGATATGTTTATGGCATAGATTGTGGTTGAGAGTGTCATAGGTATATACTTATCTCCAAAGTCATCAAGTTGTATACATTAACTATGCACAACTTTTTGTATGTCAATCATACCTCAATAAAGTGCTTTAAAAAAAATAACTCTCAAAACGTAACAGTAAAAAAACCCCAAAAAACTCTAATTAGAAAATGGGCAAAAAATGTGAACAGACAACACACAAAAAGGGGGATAGAGATGACAAACCAGCATATAAAAAATAATATCATTAGCCATCAAGAAAATGCAAATTAAAACCACAATGAAATATTACTACATTTATCAAAATCACTAAAATAAAAAATAATACCACCACCAAATGCTGTGGAAGATGAGGAGAAACTGAATCCTTCATATATTGCTGTTGGCACAGGCGCTCTGGAAAAGAGTATGGCAGTCTCCTACAAAACTAAAAATATGCTTACCATATGACCCAGCAATTGCCCTCTCAGGCATCTGTCCCAGAGAAATGAAGTTATCTTCACACAAAATCCTGTACACAAATGTTCCTAGGAGTTTTATTTGTAACAGCCCAAATCTGGAAACAACCCAGATGTCCTTCAGCAAATGAAGGGTTAAACGAACTGTTTACCTTTGTGGTAGCTGCATTCCATGGAATACCACCCAGCAATAAAAAGAAGAATCTACTGATACAGTGACTTGAATGAATGTTAAGGGAATGATGCTGAGTGAATAAAACCAGTCCAGAAAGATGACATTACTGTATAGTACCATTTATATGACATTCTTGAAATGACAAAATTATAGAAGAACAGATTAGTGGTTATCAGATACCCCTCCCCCAAGTGTGGTTATAAAAAGGCAACAAGAGGGATCCTGTGTGAGGGAGCGGTTCTGTACCTTGACTGTGATAGTGGATCTGGACCCACACATATGATAAAACTGAATAGAACTAAATACCTACACACACGAGTACGAGTAAAACTGGGCAGATCTAAATAGGATCAGTGGATTTGATCAAAGCCAATATCCTGGTTATGACATTGTACCACAGTTTTGGGAATTGTTACCATTGTAGAAAACTGGGTGAAGGGAGCACAACATCTCTCTATATTGTTTCTTAAGAAACTTCACGTGAATCTACGATAATCTCAAACTACTTTAATATTATTTTAAAAGTGTGAATTCCTCTGGGCTATTTATTTTTTTAAAATAAATTATAATCCTCTTAAAAATGTCATGGCCAGGGGCAGAAATCTATTTCATAATTTTTAAGAAACCACCTAGCTCCTGAGTGCCACTCCCTCACCTTGCTATCGGCTACGTGATGTGCACTGCATAGTGTTGGAATTAGGAGTTGGAGAGCGATCTTGGTCGTGGCCTCGTGGTGTTCAGGTGTGTGTGTCTATAGGTGGGCACGGGTGTGATGGTGAAAAAAGAGAAAGCAGAGGGAGAGCTATGCCTTCCCTACTGTCGGGGAGGGTGGCCAGCTGACGAAGGTGCTGTGCTGAAAGACAGGGAAGGGTTTAAGGAGGGTGCTGGCGCCTCAGGAACGCCTTCGTGCTGCACTCTCCAGGAGGCCGTGGGCGGTGGCTGAACAGCCGGGATGCAGTGACTGAACCCCACCTTGCACAGGAAAAGGTGAGTGCGGGACGCGCGCGGAAGGTGCGGCCTCTGAGTAGCGGCCCGCAGGCGTGCTGGGCAGCCCGGCTGGCAGAGGCGGCGCCCGGTTTTGGAAGCTGCAGCCGAGACGCCAAGGAGACTCCGAACGCAAGGAGCGAAGCGTGGCGGCCGGGGAGGGTGGGGCCGCCCAGAAATCCCGGCGGCGCCAGCCGGGTAGCTTCTGCGGGCCGGGGGCGCGCACACGCGAGGCACGTGGGTGTGGAGCAACCCGCGCAGCTGGGCCTCCTTCCTGCGGCGCCGCGGCGACCGGGTGCCGGCGCTGGAGGAACCGCGGGTGGGGCGCCCGCCCCGTGCAGGCGCCCCCCGCAGCCCCAGCCCGGCACCCAGCTGACAGGCCAGGGGCGGGGACCGCACCGAGGCCCGGCGCCTGGAGGCGCTCTCCGCGCGCCTCTCTTCCCCGTTGCGGGCGGCCTCCTTCCCGCGCCGGTGCGGGAAGCCCGGCGGCTTTGTCCGGGGATGTCTGGGAGCGCTGGCGGGGACGAAAGGGCTTCCCTGCCTGCCACACCCTGGCATGGGGGAAAGACTGGGATGGACAGAGCCTGGTGGGAGCGCCGAGGGGCTCGGAGAACTGCACCCGCAGCCGAGCTCCGGAGACTGGCTCCGGGGACCCGCGAGGGCCGGTGGGTTCTACATGGGTGGACCCCGAGCTGGGGGCAGTGGTGGGGTCGCCGTCGCGTGCGGTTCCCTATGCCAGCACACGAACGCGGGCACACAGCGTCCGGCTGCCATCCGCCGGTGGCGGGGCTGGCGCCGCGAGCGCGCGGGGGAGGGAAGGGGGGCGGGGATGGTTGGGGGCGGTCCGCGACTGAGGTGTGGCCGCGGGGGGGAGGGGGCGGGAGGCACCGGAAGGCTTTGGCCCTGCTGCCGCAGCAGCTCCGCAGTCCCCGCCCGGCGCGGGGGAGGCGGCGGCGGGCCGTGTGGTGCCTGCGGGCCACACTGCGGTCCGTGTCGGCGTTAACCTGTCCTCCGAATAAAAGGAAAAGGCAGAGTCCGTTTAAAGGGGCGTGGGCGGGCAAAGACTTTTGCTGGTTCCGGCCGGCGCGGAGAGGTTGGCCGCGTGGACGTGGGAGTTGCAGGGTACCGCCAGGTGTCATAACGCGGGGAGGTGACCGCCCGCGCAGCGGCGCTCCACTTGGGTTGAGCTTCCGAGAGCGCGACCCAAGATGGGGAGAGCTTTAAATTGGGCATTTCCCATAGTAGTCCTAAACCTAGCATTAACCCCTTCCCGCCCTCACGCCACACACCTCCAAATTCTTAGCAGTCTTCTAAGCGCTCGGTATTACCAGCCTAATTTTATGTGAAAAACCAGGACAAATTCGTCACTCTATTAACCTCTCCGTCCCCAAGACCCCAGAGGCAGCTTTCTATGGCCCTAAGACGTGGTCACTCGAAACCCACAGTCCTCGGCTTTTTGCTACGCAAACCCGGGAGGATGCCACCGGAGGACGCTGAAGGCAATGTCTCAGTGGCCGCCCGGCGCCGGTGAGACGGCCGCGCGAGCCGAGTGGGGACGAGCCTCGCGTCCCCCTCCCCAGGCGAGCGGGTCGGCCCTGCACGGACACTTGGTCTCTCTCTCTCTCTCTCTTTCTCTCTCTCTCTCTCTCTCCACCCCCTCTCTCCCTCTCCCCCCCTCTCCCCCTCTTTCCCTCTCCCCCTTCGGGTATCGCGCATTTTCTCAACAGAGCGTGACCTGGTAGACAATGAATCGAGAACCCGCCTGCCCTTGTCCGAGCTGCCTCCCGACATCTCTGCCCTTCACCGTGGCGGGCGCTGTGTGGGCACTTGGACCGCCCCGGTACCTCGGTCCCCAGCTCCCTACTCCCCGAGCGGCGGGAGAAGGACCTTTCCGAGTTACCTGACTCAGGTTCGAGGCCGTCCCCCTCGCTCTGCTTCCCAAGGGCAGAGTCCATGAAAGTCCGAAGCATCTGTGCCACTCACCTTCCCCCATGCGGGGCGACCCCCTGCGCGCGCGCGCGTATGTGTATGTGTGTGTGTGTGCGCGCGCGCGCGCGCGCGGTAAGCATTTAACAGCACAAAGTAAATTCCCAGACGTGCAAGACAAAGCATTTCAGGCAAAGATGGTCCAGCGTTCTAGTTTAAAAAAACCACCAACAACAACAACAACACAGACACACACGCATCTCGAGGCACTGAGTCAGTGCTCGCCGCCTGCCTCGGCTTCTGGAGCGTCCGCATCCCGGTGAAGGATTTTAACTGCATCTCCGCCAGATCCGCAGATCCGCTTGGAAATTACCTCCTCTGGCGGTGCCGCAACAAGTGGTCCCGCCGCCTACCCTGCGCTACAGCTTCCCGGTCCCCAGTCGGCCGGATGGGGGTGAATGCGAGGAGGAAGACTGCTGATTTTCGATTGTGAAAATGCTGTCTGCGTCCTGTGCGCTGCAATTCTCTTGTCACAATCAACCTTTTAATGTGGTGGTATCATTAACACCTGGAAATGTAAAACTTACCCATCTTCCTATTAAAGAGGTGTTGATTTTTAACCGAGCATTTTTTTTCCCGACGGACTTACACTTTACTGATGCGATTTCCCCAACCTTCTGTGGTTTGGAGAAGCGGGGGGGGGTGGGGGGGTGGGGGGGTGGGGGGGGGACGTAACGGCCGCCAGGCTTTTATTTTTAGAACAGATACTTCTCCCCCTTTCCCTACCCAATTTACAATGATTATATTCTCAGCTTCCTCAAAGGTTCCCTACCTAGGTTTTGTGCCAGAAGCTTTACGGTTAAACCTGCTCACCACTTGTTCCATGCCCAGCGAAGCCCAGGTACCAATGGGTCAAGGTTCCCTGGCTTCCACACTGTCACATTCCTGTTAGAATAGGCCCTCAAGGGCGAAAGACGGGTTGCTAGGCTGACCGAAGTGGCGAACAGAGGCTACAGCTTCCAGAGACAAGGGGCCTCGGTCTTCCTCCCGGCGGTTTCCTGGACTCCGCTGAGAGCCGCGGTGACCTCGGCTAGAAACCGATTCCCCGCCCTAATAGAGTACGAAATTCCTTTGGACAAAAGTTTGAGAGAATCCAATGTAAAGACAGACTTCCTCCAGTCTCGTTATAACACATTATCGTATAATTATACCCACATAACCACCCAAGTGGGGAGCAGGCACCCAGATTCGCGGTCCCCACGTGTTGCAGGAGTTGGCGCAGACGCGTCAGCGGGCACCGTGGGGAACGTGACACCGCATTTTCTCCGAATCCCTGCCTTCTCGGGTGGTGCAGCCGAGTGAGAGGGCCTCAGGGAGGTGGGGAAGAGGCTGCGGAATCCATTCGTTCTGTGGAACCACTGGGGCTTGAGAACAGCGCGCAACTCCGGGGGCTTTCCCACGGCCCCATTCTCCCACGTGAGAAAAGCAATGCTGGTTATGGGTGATTAATAGCCGGGCTTCCCACGACCGTGCGGCGCGTCGCTGCCAGCACCAGGAGCTTAGTCGTTTTAATTTGACCCTTATTATTAGCAACGTTTTCCCAGAGGCTGGAAGCTGGATTCGCACCCCGATGGCCGTCCTCTCCCCCCCTCCACCGGCCTGCTTCCTAGGCAGGGTAAGAGACTTGCAGCTCCTGCGGCGCCCCTTCCTCCTCCAGAGGAAGTAGGCCCCGAGACCCTCTGCGACTAGCTCGGGGGCCATCAGACATCCCCGGGGGTCTCCCGGGCCTCCGAGCTGGGCGGTGTCTGCAATGCCTCGTCGTGGGTTCTCTCTGGCACATTGTGCCGGTGTGCAAAGAGAAAAACACAAAACAAAACACACTCCTAAGTGCCACCGGCATCCATGGAGTGGCGATGGTCTATACCGAGTGCCTGTGCCCGGACTTGTGGGGGAGGGTACTGCGGTCCAGGGCAGCGTGGGAGGACCTTGAAGGCCGGCTGGCCGCACGGGAACCCTTCCTCTCCGGGTTCAGCGGCCGGGAGCACCCCGGGCGGCGGCAAAAAGGGTTGGTAGGCTCTCCTGCACCCCGTGTGCTCCCCCGCCTTCCCTGTGTCCCCCGGCTTTTCCAGGAGGAAGATGGGGTGCCCAGCGTGGGTGGGGCGCGCCGGGCCGCGGGGCCGGGCTGTCACGTGTCCCCCTCCCCCGCCACTGCGGCGGGAGTTCCAATCAGAGCGCGCCAGGGGGCTCCTCCTGGGCAGGAACCACCCGGCTCGGCGGCGGAGGGTGGGCCGCCGTCACCTGACCGCCCGCCCCCGCCCCCCGCGAGTAAGGGGCGGTGGTAGCGTCTGCTCGCTTACAAATGGCCCCTCCCGCCCCGCTCGCCCGCTCGCTCGGGCTCGGCGCGGACCCGCCCGGGCGCACTCCTGCTGCCGGTTCCCAGTGTCCCGCCGCCCTGCCCGGAGCCGGCCGGCGGTCCCCGGCACCCAGCGCGGAAGCTCGCCCGCGGAGGTCGTGACGGGAGGCTGGACCGCGGTGGCGCGCGGCTCGCCTACCGTCAGGTGAGTGTGCGGTGTGGGCGTGGGATGCTGCGGGGAGAGTGCAGGGGGACGTGCGGGTCCTCAGATGAGGACGCGGGTCCGTGCGATGCGCAGGTTAAGTTTGCAGAGCGAGTCCGAGGTCCCTCTCCATCTCGGCCTCCTCTTGCTGCTCCTGCGGGTTGGGGGCTCCAGCGAAAACCTAGATTTGGGGGGAAGGGCTTCGGGAAATTCTTGTCTTGAGATACTTGACAAAGGTTGAAAAGACACATCAGGTGGAGGGTGTAGCTACAGCTGATGGGGGTTAGACAGGTGCATTCGAGTTTGCCTGTGTGTGCGTGGCTCCCGGGCGAGTAGGGTGAGCCCGAGATGGGGCGAAGGCTCTGCGGCGGGTCATTCCGTCCCCCAAAGCCACTTAGATACCCAAGAGGGAAATTGCGCTGCTCCGAGGTGGTCACTGGGTGTTACAGCAGCAAACCGGTGACCTCCGTATTTCTGATATGCTCCTGTAGTAGCAGGAGAGCAGGTGGCTTCAGTAAAGAGTGTATGAGGCTTCAAGGCACCCAGAAAATATTCCATTTACCTTTTAACTTCTTGGCAGGATTGTGTATTAGAAGTGCTGAATCATGCAAAAAGACATGGAACAGGGAAATAATGAAATAATGAAAATAATTCACTTCATTTTTTGGTAAAGTTTTTCAAAGCTAGTGATAATTTTTGAATAAATGCTTCAAGTTTAAGGTGTAGGCACCAGGTATTTTAAAATCACATTCTAAGACTGTGCCCTTTGCTTTCTGGCTGTTGATTGCTTTTCTGTCCTTAGAGTGAGTTGTATCTATTCAGTATCTCTTGCCACCCTCCCCCCTTAAAAAAAAAAAAAAAAAAGCCAACCCAAGTCATGGGCTTTTTTGGTGTGTCCATGATTGTAAGAGGAGTGGAGGAAACCAGTCCTTGGAAATAGAAAACTCCTTCTTCGATGAATGTGATGATGGCCAATTTGATTTGTCATACGCATCTGAAGGGAATGTCAAGCTGATAACATGCAGACTAGAGAGAAAAAGAAACAGGAGTTGCCCATCAAGGAAGAAATGAGCCCAAATGCAATTGTGTTCAGTAAAACAGCTGAAGGGAAGTGATCCCACATGGGAGCCTGAGTCCTTGTAGGTGGAGGTGGAAGGGTGCAGCTTTTGATGCAAGTTCTGCGGTAAGACACCAAGTAGCATAACGACGATTTTTTAAAAAATCAGAGTCAGGATTAGCAAAATGGGTGTGTCCAAAGACAGCTCTTGCCCGTTTACTCTGGGCTGAACTGTCTGAACTGCTCATGGCCTGCTGACTCATAAGGAAACCAGCATGGCTTAGGAGGGTTGGGTTTTACTTATACAATCTAAATAACTATACCTGTAAAAAAAAAAATTTTTTTTTAAGGAAAATAAAATCTTTAACACAGATATCCATAAACAGAAAAACTCGTCTCCTCCTCACATCCTTTCTTCGGGGAGGTTTTTCCCGATTCCTTGACTTGTCACCTTCATTTCAGTACCTGTCATCCATGCTTGTGCACAGAACATTTGGGTTGACACCAGAGATTTGCACCTAAATCTTGACATTAGAAATAGTGGCATTCCTACCAATACGATTATTTCAAAGGTATTTGTGAAGGATGCCGAAAAACTGGACAATGAATGATTAATTGAGTTTTCTTTGCAGCACAGACTCCCTTAACATGGCATGCAGGACCAGGGAGCCCCACCCTGTTTCTGAGCATCTGCATGAAAGGCCAGGAAAGGAATTCAACAATTGCAGTGGTGCACAGAGAGGCAGTTTCTAGACTTGGGTGTTAACGTTTGTTTAAATAATTACTAAAAGGTTGGGGGGGGTTAGGCTTTAATCCATAGGGAGGTCTTGAAAAAGCACCTTGTTATGTGGTTTCACTTGTCAGCTTGTTAAAATATCCATTTAACTTTGAGAGGTTGATTTGGATAGAAAAGGGATCTGAAGTGGGTGCTGCTTCCCAATTTTAAGATGCTGGGGTTAAAAGACGTGCTTGGAAGGACAAATATCAAAGCATTTAGTGAAGCCAAAAAGAGTTATTTTTGCTCTGGTATTCTGAATAGAATTTCTTTATAAAAGTAAGTGTTTTAGAAAGAGAGGTTTCATTTTCAGGCAGTAAACCTGCTTGTGGAATAGACAAGCACTGGGCATCTCAGAACAGAGATGCACAATGGCAGCAGGAAACAGATGAATGAGTTTACCTTCCGCTCCTTGGTCCTTCAGTCGGAAGCCAGTCGTGTCATGTCAGATTAGACGAAGGCCATTTCTGCAACAAGGCGAGGAGATTTCAAACCTTATTTCAAATCTATGGGAAAGACAATGTTTTGAGCTGCTCTGAAGAAAGAGGCATTCATTATAAATTCACAATTCATTATTGTCCTAGCCATGCTAACCCGCATCGTCTACTGCAGACAGCGAGTCTGACCATGAGGAACAGAGATACCAAGACTTTCTTCTTCCCTTTTCTTTAAAAAAAAAAAAAAAAAGAAAAGAAAAAGAAATTTCAAAAGGACGCCCACTTGATGTTACCATTTTTTAAAGGCAAATAAATCATTTAAAGAAGAGAAAATTTTACTTTTTCCCTGATGGCTGGAGTGAATTAATGCACTTCTAAATCTGGATGTGGTGACCATTTATATAACAGAATAACTGTATCAATAGTTATTCCAGTCTGAAGTGAGACTCCAGGTGAAAATTGCATGTTCTGTTTGGAACGAATGTAACTTCAAAGCTGCTGAAACCACCTTCCGCTCTTTACCTTTCTTTCTAATACTATCTTTCCCCTCTTTTAAATCCACAAACCACACCTATCAATCCTAGCACCTAGAAGACTTTGCGATTTCACCAGGAACACACAATCAGGTAAATTGCCTGTGATTGCGGGTCATTCTAAAATCAAAATAGATTTCATCTGCAGCTTCAAGAATCCAATTGCGAGGACGTCTCTGGTGCTTTGCTCAGACACTGGCGCCCTGGTAGCCTGGTTTCAAAGAGGGACTTGTCCTAAGATTTGCAGCGATTATTTTGTGGAAGTTAGCTCTGCCCACTTGCATAGTTAATTGCAGTGCAGGAAGGTTCGAGAACAGTACCTCCTTGAGTTCCGGCAGTAAATGTGTACACAGCATTGTATGAGCAGCATTCCAGCACACCCACCTCCCGGTGAAGTGAATGTGCTGTCTGCATAAACACCTGGGCTTCTCTGGCCCGCCAACAAATCTCACTTTTCACCATACGAGATAGTGTTAATGGACACCAAGCTTGTTTAGGACCCTAGAGAGCCTTAGAGGATGGAGAGAGCTGTCTGATATCTGACTTCCTTTAGAGCTGGCCTCCAAAAATCTACCTGTTTCCCTTTTGAGAATGTGAGGTTATGTGTATTTTTGAAGGAAATAAAAGAGAACACGCTTTGCTAATCCACTTATTACAGGGAGTTGTAAGATTAGTAACCTTAGTAATATCTTTGGCTTTATGTAAAAATGAAAAATTCGTACGTTTGGGGGTACGTGACTGTTGGGTTGGGTTGAGTATTCGTAGGGAGTTGCCTTTAAAAACCATTTGGAAATCGCTGCTCTTAAAATTATGTGACATTAAATACTTGCACATTCATCTCTGCAAAATGAAAGAATACACTTTGGTATGCACAGTTTGCCACATACGCATGCATCCTACACAAACTAGAATTGCTATTTAGAATTATTCAGTTACTTATTTTACAGAGACTTGAGGTAGTGGGGAGAGTTTTTGTTTCTTCCCTAGTGGATGTTGGGCTCTGATTCTGCCTTGCTTGGGTATCTTAGGGCTTAGGACCCTCAAGAAGAGGCAAGGAACACATACAATTGTTCCTATTATGAGTAAAGTATATTTTTTACAATGTGTCTTTCTTTAGGTTGCCAGTTTAAAAGTAGTCATGCTCTAGGTTTTAGAACTAGAAATATCACGAGAAATAGCTTTTGTCCAGATGTAGCTCAGGATGCATCTCCTTTGGTCAAATTATGGTAAATCATCTTTGCTACTAATGGAATGTGGAAACTACCCAGACTGCTAATGATCTAAATATGTTGATCTTACAGGTGTTCCTTTGATACAGTGGATGGTGACTCTGCTCTTCTGCCTGCGAGTGGTTCAAAATGTAAGTTCAGCAAACCAAATAATCAAACATTGGTAATTCTGGAGCTCTATGCAGAACAGTTCTTCCCATTTTCATTCCTTCTGACCAAGACTCTAGCCTCATAAGTAAAAGGCTAGGAGGAGGTGATATCATCCCCTTGGGTAGGTGGAGGGATACCCACCTTAGACCAACATTTGTTCACTGTACAGCAATGTAACTTTATACAACTGCCAAGACAGCCGTCCGTTGGTATTTTTCTCTATTCCTCCTCACCCCATTATTTTCCTGGCAATAGAATAGGTACCTTTGGTGTCTGGGCAATACTGAACTGACACTTCCCCAGATGTCACATCTTTCTGGGTGGCCCTGCCTATTCTAATCTTCTCCTGGCTCAAGCAAACAGATTTTGATACGTAGGTACACACAGGAGCAGCATTCTTTTGTGCCAGAAGAAATCCTATGGCTGCTCTCGAGCTAGCTTTCCCGCCACGTCCATTAAGCAAAATGCTTCTTTAGCTCAGCTGATGAAGGTCACACTGTTGGGATCTGGTACACTTCAGTTATAAAATGGCAAGTGTTAAAATATGCAGGAGGCCATTACTCCTTCCACAAAGACATTGGATGGTGGGGGATTTTACAGATTTCCTAAGGATGGCTCCTTACTCTCTGTTCTCAGAAAGGGATCCAGGGGAAGATCCTTCCTTACCTGCCTCTGTAGAGACCTCCACATGTAATTTAAGCTATTTTGGAAAAATCTTTAGGCATTGAATGCATTTCATCAGCGGTCAGGCTCTAGAAAGCTGATTTTTATTAGGAAAAACATCTCTGCTGCCTTCTCTTCCCCTTGCTTTTCTGCCTCCTATCTCTGTTTCCTTGCCCCAAACATGGATTTCCGTGTAATTCAGTTCACTAAATATTTCTCCATTTTTGGTTTTGCTGCAGAGTTTATTGCTAGAGCGGCTAATAGACTTTTGGCACAAATAGTATATTGATCACTTGAAATCTTGTTTGAGCTTGACTGAATATACATAATGGGGTGTCAATCGGGAAAAAAAATCTCATAATAAATGGCAGGCGACTTATATTCGTGAGAAAAAAAAATGTCTTGGGCAGCACACAAAATATCATGTTTACTGTAGCATGACGGACTGATTCCACCAGTCTCCGCACATTCATGGGGTGGATATTTGATAGCAAAGGCAAGGTTAGAATACCAAGATCCTGGGACCGTTCTTTCTTTGTTTATATGGGGAAGCATTTTTGCACACCCTCTAGAGTATAAACATCTTCTAGAATCGCAGCCAGCGAGAAAGATCTTTTCTACCTGAGGAATTCAGAAATTGCAAACAAATCTGTTTAAGTTGGTGTATATTTAAAATCAGCTCCTGATTTATGCAGTCCATATTTTTTAACTTTTCACCATGTGTGTATCAGTGCATACACTCGCTGTATGCAAATATTTTCAATGTGTACATGGGAGAGCACGGTATATTTAGAGAAAATCCTGCTTTACATAAATTATTTTTAAGAACAACTGAGCAGAGGAGTAGCCATGCGTTAGGAAAGTGAAATCTTTTTTTTTTTTTTCCTTTTTAAATTTCTTATTGAATGATAAGTAAAGGAATCTCAACTTCACAGTTTTAGGGGTAATTCTTCAAATTCTCTTTTCCTGATAGAGCAGTGATTGTGATGGCAAGTATTTCTGGGAAAGTGGTATTTTTGGTTACTTTCTGTAGCTTTTCTCTGACTCTGTTGCCGTTGGTCGTCTGTGTGGAATCTGGCCCCAGAGGGAACATGGGGTATTGTAGGAGCTGTCATCCTGCTTCACCCCAAGACGGTGTGGGGTATATTACACTTTCCCAGTCCACCGGCTGGGGTGCAGCCTACCTGCCGTCGGGAGTTCTTGGTGTCCTATAAGTGAATGAAGTCAATGCGCTTTTTGCTTACCAGGGTTTTTTTTTTTTTTTTTTTTGGCTGTGTTGGGTCTTCATTGCTGTACGCGGGCTTTTTCTCTAGTTGCGGCGAGCGGGGGCTACTCTTAATGGAGGTGCGTGGGCTTCTCATTGCGGTGGCTTCTCTTGTTGTGGAGCATGGGCTCTAGGCACGCAGGCTTCAGTAGTTGTGGCATGTGGACTCAGTAGTTGTGGCTCACGGGCTTAGTTGCTCCACGGCATGTGAGATCTTCCCGGACCAGGGCTCGAACCTGTGTCCCCTGCATTGGCAGGCAGATTCTTAACCACTGTGCCACCAGGGATGTCCTGCTTATCAGGTTTTAGTTTGCTTTTTTATGGCAAAAACTAAATCACGTTCTAGACAAGTGTCTCTTCCAGTTCCTTTACGGTATTCAAGATTTTTAAAAGCATATTATGGCAGAGTTTTCACTTTTTAAATCTCAGGTCTTATCCGACAACTGGAAGAACCTACTTATCACAGAGTGTGTGAAAATAGGACAAGTGAGGCTATTAGGGTATAAAAGACGTGACATCAGGCCCTGATCATATCTGCTATTTTTCTGTAGGGCTTCAAGAACTTTTGCCTATTTTCATCTACTTCATTAAAATGCTTCTGATTTGTTTTTTAAGGTTTCTGATTAGCAGTAAGAGAGCATGCAAAGTTTGCTAAGAAAATGGGATTATCTGAGAACTCACCAGTTGCAGAGATGCAACAGTATATGATTATAGGGGAGCTATAGACTTTAGCAATATCTTGTATGAGTAAAATTTTTTATCTATATAGTCTCTTATATATGTATACTGTTTTATGACAGTTAGAAACTATTTATAGTATGCGGCTTCTTGCACAAAGAGGCAATCACATTCAATAGTTTAAGCTTGGGGAATTATGCTGCTGAAATTTTAGCAAAAACTACGTTACATGAGAACTTTAAACTCGGGAATTAGCTATTCGAATAAATTATTAACTTTTAACCTACAGAGAAATGAATGTCTGCAAATGTTAAAACTTGGACTTATTGGGTGTCACCAACAAAAGGGAAAAATGAAATCGCAGGGCAGAGAGAATGGGAAGGAAAAAATTTCCCAAAGTCTGAAATGTGCTTTTACAGGCCTTGCTGTTGTCTTAAATTTTGGATCATTTTACTGATTTATTTTAATAAAATGAAGGGAGGAAATGAAAGGGACCAAGAAGAAGCTACGCAAGCTGTTTTCTGATTAAAAGATATTCAAGATTATGTGTTGGTAATATAAATACCTAGGTTTAATAGATTGCTTTCTTACCAGTTCCTACCATATTACAGTGAGAATATTTAAAGACAAAACAAGTTAAAGAACATATCTTTTATGTCAGTAGAATTAAAAACAACATCAGTATACTCACCAGGTACTTGGTAAGGCGTTTACATTTTTTTTTTTTTTACATTGCTTTTTAAAAATCGTTATTCAACACAGCTTTTGAAAACCGATTTGAATTGGCAGTCGTTTCACAGAAGGGACATTACAGTTTCTGAGGTTTGATTTCTGCATACGCTAAGTGAACGTTAGGAAGTAACTGGAACTCTTCGATGTTTGTTTTCTTGCAACTGCAACATTTTCAGAAGGCAGAGTCAGAGCTCTCTTCTGTTAGAAGCAGCTCATTTAAAGTTATATTCATTTAAAAGAAGAACAGTAGTGAGACGACTTTTTCTTTCAACAATGATTTAAATAACGAGGCTGATGCGATGGATTAAGGATAATACGCATTTTTAAAAGTTGGTGTTTTTTCACTTTCGTAAAGAACACGTTGAGGCAAAGTAAAGACAGATTACAGTGTATTAATTCAATTATCAGTGAAGTAGTAGTTTGGTATATATTACTTTTAATAAATCTAGTTTTACATTTAATAAAATGTTTATTTTCAGGTTTAATTGCTCATGCTCAAACCACTTGCTTAGGGCATAGAACTTCTGCTGAGCCTTGAGCAAGTTCGGTTCATTAGACCCCCATGTTCCTCTTAAGAATGAAATTTTGCTATTTGCAGCAATGTGGATGGACTTGGAGGACATTATGCTCAGTGAAATAAGTTGGACAGAGAAAGACAAATACTGTATACATCACTTGTATGTGGGATCTAAAAAATACAACAAACTAGTGAACACAACAAAAAAGAAGCAGACTGACAGATATAGAGAACAAGCTAGTGGTTACTAGAGGGGAGAGGGAAGGGAGAAGGGGCAGTATAGGGGACTAAGGGGCACAAACTATTAGGTATAAAATAAGGTACAAGGATATATTGTGCAACACAGGGAATATAGCCAATATTTTGTAATAACTTTAAATGGTGTACAACCTTTAAAAATTATGAATCACTAGATTGTATACCAAAAAAATCCATATCCCCCATATGAGAGGGGATAACTTGGGGCTCACAGTCAGCTGATGACGTCTTATGTGGGGCTGGCCAAAAAGTTCGGGTTTACAGCAGCATCTTGCGGGAAAACCCGAACGAACTTTTTGGCCAGCCCAAATGTTTATTGATATGTTAATAATATATTCTATGTATGTCATGTAAGTATATAATATACTTATTAAAAGTATATTGTTGGGGCTTCCCTGGTGGCGCAGTGGTTGAGAGTCCGCCTGCCGATGCAGGGGACACGGGTTCGTGCCCCGGTCTGGGAAGATCCCACATGCCGCGGGGCGGCTGGGCCCGTGAGCCATGGCCGCTGAGCCTGCGTGTCCGGAGCCTGTGCTCTGCAATGCGAGAGGCCACAGCAGTGAGAGGCCCGCGTACCGCAGGAAAAAAAAAAACACTTATATTGTTATGCTTTATTTATTAATAGTTAAACATATATACCATTTCAAACAAGCCTAAACCTTTCCAGTTTAACTGGAAACAATACTAAGAAATTGACATAACCAAATGTCCTATAACATTAAAGAAATTAGGGTTAACTCTTTCCCCAGGTTAGTGCTGGCTTGAAATAATGCTGTGGCAAAAGTCATTTTCTTACTGATAGGCTGATCCACCACGGTTATGCCTGAATTTGGCGAAAGCGTAATGTGTGATGATGTTTTTGGATTATTTTGGTTTTGGTGTGTGTGCTTTGAGTGGAGGAGGGTAGCTTTAAGGAATGAGAGTCTCATTTTTAAAAATAAAAAAAAAAATCAAGTGAAACCAGTTAATCCCACTTTCAGGTTAAACTTCTTCATCTTGGTGTGCCCTTGCCTCCCTTAAGACTGGGCTTTGGTCACACTGACAAGTGTGGACATGCAGACCCATCGTCTGATGGACTTGATTTTGTCTCGGCCAAATAGAGGGAGTGGCCAGCCTCTGAATTCTATTCCCAAGCCAAGAATTTGAAATTGATGTTATTCCCCAGCAAGCTGGCCACACCCTCTTCAGAATCATTGTTTCATCGCCATGCTTTTCTTATACTCCTGCAAACACACCTATACCGCTCCACAAGTTACTCGAAATCATTTTTCTTTCGTATCGTTAAAAGTAAAAGGTAAGCGTTCAAGATAAGACTTAAAAATATGAAACCTACTAGAGATCCACATTGTCAGGCTTTTCCACTCTCATACAATCTGTGGAAATAACCTGGAGGACGTGAATTTCCAGCCTGGGCAAAGCTCTACCTCAGGCCTTTATGAACGCTCCTTAGGAGATGTATCTTACCCGGGATTTGCAGAGCTGGGATGCTGGAGTAAAGCAGACAGACAGACACTCTTTAGGCAAGGATTTAAGTTGACAGCTAAATAAAAACCAAAACAAAACAAAACAAAACACCAGCACAAAGTGAACATGAGAGTGAGAGTGAGAGGTGAGAGTTCCTGTTTCTTTAGAGATGTCAGTAAAGGCAGGAGAGTCAGCCGAATTCCAGGGTTTTCTGCTTTTTATTCTCTTCTGTGATAGTCCAGGGATGTCGCCACCAGTGACCACGATGACTAATCATTCTTAATTTTTCTAGTTCTGAACATGAGGCTGACTGGATCCCTTATAGAGCAGACTTCTTGAGCAGCATTGTCCGACGGAATTTTCTGTGATGACAGAAACGTTTGCTGTCTGTACTGTCCAGTACAGAGCCACTCGCCACATGTAGCTACTGAGCGCTTAAAGGTGGCTAGTGTGACTCCGAAACTGCATCTTTAAAATCTTACTTAATTTTAATTAAAATGTAAATTTAAAAAGCCACATGTAGCTGGGGGCTGTATATATTGAACAGTGTTGCCTCTGACAGTCAGGAAAGTGAGTCAGCTTTGCATAAAGTCCTCTTTGTGGATGATGTGAGCGAAGGGCCATGCACACTCCGGAAACTGGGGACGGGTCAGTGCTGACCACTGTGCGCTCACCACGTGCAGCTGCCAGGCAAATCATGGCTGTGCTGTTGCTGTCTTATGTTCACATTTTATTTATTTATTTATTTTAAATTCTTATTGGAGTAGAGTTGATTTACAATGTTGTGTTTCAGGTGTACAGCAAAGTGAATCAGTTATACATATACGTGTATCTATTCTTTTTTTTTTTTTTTTTTTTTTTTAAGATTCTTTTCCCCACATTTTTAAATAGAACTGAGTCCTCCCAGTTCGGGGCCCAGTGCATGATATTGTTACTACTCTTTTTTTTAATTGTGATAAGAACGCTTATAATGAGATCTAGCCTCTTCACAGATTTTTCCGTGTACAGTACAGTATTGTTATCTGTAGGTGCCATGCTGCACTGCAGAGCTCTAGAATGTGTTCATCCGGCATAACTGAAATTTCATACCCATTATTAGCAACTTGCCATTCTCCCCCCGCCCCCTTGGCAACCATTGTTCCATTCTTTGCTTCCATGAGTTTGACTTTTGTTGCTTCTCTGAGACCCAGTCCCCAACTGGGCAGTCTCTCTGTTGTCCCAGAATCTCTCTGGGTCCTGGCTACTTTGTTTGGTTGTGACTGTACCTCTGAGGTCCTCTTAGAATTCTGGCTTTAGGATAAGAGGTTTATGGGCAAAAGTCTGGATTTGCCCTTATAGAAGCTTCTTCCACCACTTCTTCCTTGTTTTTTTGTCACTGTATCCTGTTGTCCGTGGTGAGAGCTTCACCGTCTACTTACACTGGGGTCTCTGTGTCTGGAAGGATTTTACCTCCAGTGCGCTTAAGGGTATGGACCCCCTCAGTCAAGGCGAGACCTGTTACGAAGTTATGACAACTCACTCATCCCGCAGACAGGCCTCTTCCTAAAGGCGGTGAAAGCTTCCTCTATAAATGGAGAGGGTCTTCTGACTGAATTGACGGTGACCTTTTCAGAGCCTGTTCTGGGACAGAGTCCTTGGGTGAGTGGACTTGTCCTGGTGGAGCTTGGTCTCTTTGGCTCCCACCATCCTAAGACTTTAGCGGTAGGCCAGTGGGAGGGAAAGGGGGTGAAGTGTGCCTTGCAGCTGTGACCATCCCCTTTGTGCCCCCAGGGGGACCCCATGCTGCCCGGCATACCCAGGAGGCTTCCATCTGTGTGGGGAGAGCCAGCCTGACTGTGGTGGGCACAGGTGGGTGAGCGGCTCTGTCCTCTGGAAGCTCCCAGCCTGCACCCCACCGTCTCCCCCAGACCCAGGATCTTCCAATCTGGTCCTGCCTCAGAATCACCTAGGAGATTCTTCAGGAAAAAAATGTTCATAAGCAAATTCCTGAGCCCCACCCCTCATGTGTAGAATTAGACCGTTTCTTTCGGTTCTCTCAACCCCGTCTTCACGGTGAGGGGGTTTTCAAGACATGCTGCCGTCAGGGTTCCCCACCAGACTGAGTGAGAATCTCTGGGGTGGGGCCTGGACACTGACGAGTGTCAAGCTTCGCTGGCGCTGCTGATGCAGCCTGCCTCTGGCTCCATTGCGGAGGAGTTCAGGATGTGCAGGAGGAGTTTCAGCGGGGTTGCCCCCCTTAGCTTGTATTCACTTGTTGGACACCTGCTATGCGTCCAGCCACCCTCAATGTGATGCTGGCTTTCAGCATCTTCGCCCCTCACCTTTTCCTGCCTTCTTTGCAGTCTCGTCACTTCTGCTCCGCCCATCGAGCAAATGACCTCTGGGCCTGCGGTGACCTTTCCATAGCCTGCTTTGCAGCTCCGGCCGGGTGTGTCCTTCAGTGATGTGGAAGTGGGCCAAGTCCCCTTCCCCATGCCACCCTGCTCCCTGGCAATCAGGGTGCAAACCTCAGCTGCTCCTCCCCCGCCCCCCCACCCCCACCCCAGTGCTGTTCCTGAGTCCTGCAGCCTTGGTCCCCCTGCAACGTCCTCTGGTCACTCTGATGCTGACCGAGTTCAGACCTGCGCCGTCTCATGCCCGGCCTGATCAAAAAGGCTCTGAGTTGGCCTCTGCCTGCTTAGATGGCTCTCCTGTCCAGTTATCCCTCCTCAGCTGTGGAACCATAGGTCAGTTCACAGAACTCACATCAAAGCTCCTAAGGGCTTCTTGATGAGGAAAGGGCTGTCCACACCTCCCTCACCCACCCAACCCTGCCTTCACGGCCCCCGGCCACCCAAGGCTGCTAGCTGGGTCCTCTGTGCCCTGCAGCCCAGGCCTCAGTGCGTGGTCCCCCTGTTCTTCATCCCCCTCCCGTGTTTGCTGATCTATACCTCCCTCAAGGCCTGGTTCACAGGTCACCCGCAAGCTTCCTTCAATGCCTTTGGCCAAACCACTCATTCCCAAAGCCCCACACCTTTGCCTGCACCTCTGGTTCTTGGTTCTCTGCCCGGGCTCATATGCAGCTGCTCACAGGGTCCCCGCTCCCACCGCCAACTCCATCCTGCAGCCACAGTCGGTCCCTACATCCAAGGACAGGCCCCCTGCAAAGCTCTGCCAGCATCACATACTCCCGCCCAGGTGCCTGTGGCATTTTTAAGTGCTCTTGACTAGATGCCCTTGGCAGTGACCAGGCCTTTGGTTTTCCCCTGTGCGTGGACCTGCTGGACCCCTCACCCACTGACCAGACACATACACACAGCGTCATCCTCCCAGCAGGGAACTCTGTTCCCCACGCTGGCCCCCGCCCACCCCCCATCAGAGCTGCTCACTCATCCCTTCGTTCTCAGAGCAGCCTCCCAGCTCCTTGATGGTACTTTGGGAAAACACTTTTCTCCACCCTGGTCTTCTTGGAAGGAATGAGAATTTTGAGACACAGTTGGCATGTCTTTGTAGTAGAGGGAAAAGGATGCCAGGAACCCTCCCACTGTTGCCCCCTCCCTGTGTCATCTGTCCCCACCCCACCTCTACCCCTGTCTCTGCCTTAGCCCACCTGGCTATATCCTGAGCCCCTTTCTTGCGCAGCTGCTTTGAGGGTAGCCTCAAATGGCTGAGCCAGACCCTCGAAGCCATCGCCTCCCCGCTTTTTTGTGGGAGATCCCCCGGGGACCGAGAGGACAGCCAGGCCCCTGCTCTGGACAAATGCATAGAGATGAAGGGTGCTCTCCTGCCACCTGCTGCCGTGGGGAGAAAGGCTGGCAGCCCATCAGGAGGAACATTGGGAGGGGTTGAGCCAAGATGCTGAGGGCCTCATCCAGCCGGGCCAAGTTGGAGAAGCTTCCAGAGCTCAATCTTAGTGAAGGAGGAGGAACTAGAAGGGCATCAGAGGCCACAGATGCACGCAGAGGCCCGAGGGAGGGTGCGAAGGCCGGGCTTATTCGAGGAACTACAAACATGTCAAGTATTTCAGAGTGGGGTGGATGTAAAGGTGGGACAGGCAGAGACGGAGCAGTGGGACTTAAGGCACTGCCGCGGGGCAGAGGGGAGCGGCTGCGCAGCGAGCGCTGCAGATCCCCACGGGCCGTCGTCGGGGACGTTCCCTTCTTGATCCCGCCACACTGGTGCTCCCGGCTGGTGCTCCCCTGGGCCTTGTCATTGTCCCACCCGTCAGCCTCACCCACCGCGTGGAGACCTTTGCGGCAGTGGCTATACCCACAGTCAGGCCAGGGGTCCACTGGGGCTCAGCCCTAGAGGAGAAACCACAGCCGAGCCCCCAGGGGACTGTGGCCCGAGGACGAGGATGAGCTGCTGCACATTCCAAACTTGGCCTTCAGCCAAGAGTCCCTTCGGCAAACTTTTAGGGGAAAGAACACAGGCCGTCTCCCCCTCCCCGCGCAGGTCTCCTCCGCTGCAGCCCCCCCAGGGCCAGGAGCACACGGGCACCCCAGCTTCCCAGGCCACCTCAGGGCCACAGCCTCAAAGGACGTGGGTGACTCTGGGTGGCCCCTCTGGGAACACCTCCCAGAGAACATGGCCAGCGCCTTCTCGGCTCTGCTGTCAATCTCTGGGTGACGATCAAGGCGCTGCAAAAGGACAACTCACAACCAGCCTGCACAGAGAAGTCCTTGTATGTGCGGGGATGGCCCCGTCGTTCACTTTAGCACCATTTATGTCTCTCTTGATAGGTGTTACTGTACCTGAGAATGGTCAAGCGGCATTGCTTTAAGAAGGCTATTCAGCCATTCGATATAAAGCACACCGAGAGGGTTCACTGTCCCCAGGCAGCGCGATGGCCTGGGCCAACAGCCTGGGGTTGGCTCCTGAGTTTGCTGAGTGGGCGGGCGACGCTGGCAGAGCGTCATGGAGTCTGTGGGCTGGCGGAGGTGGTGGGCTGCCTCTTGGACGCAAGCACGTGACGGGCCCAGCCGGCCCAGGGTCCCTCTGCAGGATGACGCGGCAGCCCGTGTGGGCGGTGGGGAGCCGTGCCCACCCACCCAGGCAAATCAGAGAGAAAGCAGGCTGGTTCATGATTTAAGGTCCCAGGATTGGAAACTAGAGCCCCACATGGGAAGGACGATGGTTATTTGTAACCCTGGTCGTTGGCATGAATGCTCCATCAGCCAATGAGGGGATCCCACAGACACCCCCTGAACTGGTCACCCAGGTTGGCCTGAAGGAGGTGTCTTGACTGAGACACAGCACAGTTTTGGAGCTAGTCCAACATGCAGGAAGATCCAACGTCCCTGGAAAGCCTTCTTTACTTGGTTGTATCTACCCCTCAACCCTGCCCTACCACCGAGGCAGGCCACTTCTTCCCGGCCCCCCAGGCCTGCAATACCTGCTCTGACCCGAGGGCCCAGTGAGGAGACGGGGGTCCCATTCAGTTCAGGATCACGCCCCACAGTTGGCTCAAGCTCCAGGGACATCATCTGAATCGGGAATGTCCAAGGTATGTGCTTTCTGTCCCTCGGGGCTGGACCTGAACTGGCCACCTGGGCCCTGAGCACCGTGGTCCAGGACAGAAAGGGATTTACCAGCCTTATTATTACTGCCGTTGTTAGCTCTCCCTTTGCAGTGTTTCCTCAGCCCTTGGTGTGGGTGCTTTCTTTTATCTTCATGGCCACCCATGCAGTAGGTACTGCTGTCACCATTTTGCAAATGAAGAAATTGGCTCAGAGAGGGCAGGCCAGTGGCTGGGGGTCACACAGCTAGGAAGAGGTAGAGGCACTCCTTGTTGCTGTCCTGCATCTCCAAGGCCTGGACTCTGAGCAGCCTGAGCCCAGGCTCCCAGGCCCAGCTCCCCACCTTCCCCAGGTGTTTCTGAATCGTGAGCTGTGGAAGAAGAAAAAGAAGGAACGAGTTAGAAGCTTAGATGTGCTCCAGGGGCCTCATTTCCCAGCTTCCTCCTCCCAGCTGGGCCTCCGGGCTTCTGTAAACCGTCCTCAGGGCCCACTATCTCTCGCCTCCATACACATCAGTGAGTCATTTCCTCAACTTTTTTTTTCCCCCTTAGGTTTTTTTTTTTTTCCTATTAGGAAGAAAAGTTTCCTTCACAATGATTTATGCCTGCCTCTGCAGATCAGTTTTTGAAGTGTTTCAAAGACTTGCAGAATTACTTTTTGTTTCAATATTAGATTTCTGTCTCTGCAAAATTTAGAACCATATGCTCTCAACTATGGGTATTGGCTTCTGAGGAGTATCCACCCTGAATTTTTTTACCCCAGATAATAATCAGACATCTGTCTCAGGGCAGCCTAAACCTTAGCTGGGGAAATGCTGAAAAAATAGGGAATGGGTTCCTGCTCAGGGGCACACTATACCTGTGAGCCCTGATCCCCCCGGGTACCCACATTAGCAAGATGGGAAACCAAGGTAGATGGACACAGGCTTCAGGGCTGGGGGAGAAGAGAGGCAGGGTGAGTGGCTGAAGCCCTCAGCACAGGGCTGAGCTCCTGAGACTGTTCATGAGAACCATGGAGCACAGGCCTGAATTCAGACGGCCTGGCTTCAAATCCCGGCTGTGCCATCGGTCACTGCTGTGTGCCCTTGATCAAGTTCCTTAACCTCTCTGTGTATCAGTTTCTGAATCTGTAAAATAACGGTACTGCCTCCCAGGGTGGATGCAAGGATCGAATTAGTGTGTACGTGTAGCGCCCGGAGAACCACGCCTGGCATGTATTAGGGGCTCAGCCTTGTTGCAGCGAAAACTGACTGGTTTCTGGAAAGCACTCTTTGGAACAGCTGGGGATATTTTGCAACCAATGAAAAGCAGTAGTAATTCCTATTTTATAGAGGCAGAGACGGTTGACAGCTCTAGTGAGGCGCCAACCTAAAATCAGAAGATTCACATCACAGCATTCAGGGAGTTGATGCGATTTACTGTTTATTTAATGCATCTGTGCCACGCCGAGCTCCACCCGGGGTCTGGGCTGTCTTCCGTCAGCTCGCTCTCTGGACGTGCTGTTGCTTCTTGGTGAATAAGATTAGGTCAGGGATTGGCGCCAGTTTGGGAAGAATGACTGTCCTATCAGAGTGACACCATTCTTTGTGTGTCTGTCTCTACTTGGTTCATTGCTTTTGCCTGTGACTCCCTAGGCCAGGGGTGAGGGGAAGGGGAGTGTCACCTGCCATTGTGTACCTCCCTGTATTTTTTGGTTTGTTTTCAAGTTCCATTTACTTAGTTTAAATTTTTATTGGAGTAGAGTTGATTTACGATGTTGTGTTAGTCTCAGGTGTACAGCAAAGTGAATCCGTTATACATATGCATATATCGACTCTTTTCTAGATTCTTTTCCCATATAGGTTATTACAGAGTATTCAGTAGAGTTCCCTGTGCTCTACAGTAGGTCCTTGTCGGTTATCTGTTTTATATACAGTAGAGTGTATATGGCAACCCCAATCTTCCAGTTTACCTCCCTGTCATTTTGAAAGACACATGTTTACATGACTCTTGTCCCATTTGAGAGAACCCCTCCTGTGATCCCAACCTAAGGCTTCATCCAGTGGCGTGGTCCTCTGTAGGCCAGTTGGGGACCTGGGGGCCAACTCAGCTTTCTCACAGGTACTTCTTTCTGGCCCATCCAAGTGCCACGTATGAAGCAGACATCAGATGGTGGCCCAAGGGTTCAGGCCATTATGTACAGTAAGGGGTGTGGTTCAGGGACCCCACCCAACCCTCCCTGCCTCAGATGTTCCCTTGTGGGATATTCTTAGCCTCATGGCCAAGATGTGGGTGCATTTCAGGGGACCGAAAATCTCCCCTGTAGTTGCCAGGCACCAGGAGCCCCAGCAACCTGAGTGCACAAGCCCCAAGCCTGCTGGCACCTTTGTCTCCCTCTCGCCCACACCCACCTCATCCCCAGAGTCACCACCCAAGCAGAGGCCACCACCTCCCTTTTCAGGCTCCTACCCCGGCCTCCGTCTGCATCTGGTCTGCCTGTCCCCAGCTTCTGCTCCATCTCCGGCCATACAGCATCCAGGGTGGGCTTGAGAAACGCGACTCTGATCGTGTTATGTCTCCTGTTCCCCTCTCGCCAGGCACCCGCCCCAGCTTCCTGTGTTTCTTCATAATGCTCTGCAGCTTCCGTGGTCTGCTTTGTCTCTCTCGCCCCCACTAGCTGGTAGGGGCCATACTGGCAGGGTTGTGTGTGTGTTGCTCACCTCTAGGGTGACCTTACAGCCGTGGCTCTGGGTGGACGGAGAGGTAAACCCGAGAGAGTCTAAAGACAGGAATGTCTGGGAATCCATCTGCTAAGAAGCCAGGAGGACCTGGTGGAGGTAACAGGGCTGGTACAGGCAGGTGGAGAAAGAAGCCCCCCTGCCCACCACCCACCTGCCGTTTCTCCCTGACAGCCGGCCAGGGGCTCCCCAAGGCAGCTGTGGCACATGTTTCTGGGGAGCTTGGAGGACAGGTCTCTTCTCACCAGGAAAAAGATGGTGACCACTTCCTGGTGGCCGAAATCCTGGGTAGGTTAGAGAGGATGAACAACGATTTGCCTTCGGTGCCAGATTTCTCACACGTAATCTCAGTTCATCTCTACCCAAACTTTGTGAGGCTGGTTGCACGTTTCCCATGTAACTGATGAGGAAATTGAGGCTCAGAGAAGCTGGATGCTGCCCTCTCCGTTCCATGCCTGGCCTATCAGCCAAGCCTGAGAGGAACTAACTGCTGGAAAGAAGCAAGTGTGCAAACCCTATATGCCATAATGGGATCAAATCCCTTTATCTCCAGTTCACGGCCAAGACGAGGTCCCTCAGTGAGGACGGTTCAGATATGGTGATGGTCTGTGAAGCCAGGTGGACCGTCTTTCCCCCAGAGAATCTGGGGACCGTCTGGGTCTGTCCAGGAAAGTGTTGACTTTCATCAGCATGTAAGTGGCGTGACCAGTCTTCTCATCTGGAGCTCTTGAGGTCTGACAACAGGTCAGGTGTGCTCAGTCTCCAGACAGCGCACTGACAGCAGCAGGAAAACAGAGAGGCGAGGTGGGAAGAAAAGTCAGATCTGTAACCTCCCGCTACAGGACCTGCCCCTGCCCATGTCCGCATCAGCAGCTGAGGGTTTTGAGGTGAGATTGTTACCCGGTCCAAGCTCATACGGCTCACTGCATGACAGGCCAATAGACTGAGAGACGAGTTGTTGGGGCCAGGTATAGTGACTTTATTTGGAAAGCCAGCAGACAAAGAAGAGTGTGGACTCGTGTCCCAAAGAACCATCTTGGCTGGGTTTGGTTGCTAGTTTCTATTATAGAACAAAGAGGGGGAGGTGATAAGTTGTTGCAGATATTTCCTGGTTCTGGCCAGACTCCAGAGAGGATGTGTTCGTTTCTTCTTTCCCTGCAGCCATTCACAGGTGGGCCTGGTCAGGATGTTTCCTGTGAGCTTAAACAAAGGTGTTTTAGCTTAACACCAGGGGCAGGGGAGGCAGGGTTCCCCGAGGTAGGCCATTATGTATGCTTTAAGCTTATAGGCAACATCACTTCAGTGATTAACTTGTAGCAAAAGCAATAGAAAACAAAGGTTCCAGTAAAAGAAACAGATCCAATATGGGGTCAGCTTTATTCTTCCCTGTTACAAGATCTTCACAGATGATGACAGTTGGAGTAAAATGGGGTTTTGGTTGGAGCAGCTGTAATAGCGAGGCCATGATAGAAAGATTGTAAGATGGTAGTCAAAGGGGAAAGACCAAAGAACTCAGAAAACTAGAAGCAGAGGTGGTTCCTGACCTTGACCTTGGCTAAGACCAGTCGCACCCTCATGTCTCAGTTGTTGCTCATGAACAGGCCCCAGTTCTAGATGCTGGTGTTGGTCGGACAGACTCAAGCTCCATTCTCCACACGGATGGAATCCTAGCCAGAGGGTGGCATCACACAGGGGTCACCTTTACCTGCGCTTATGTAAATAAAGGAGTCTCAGATCCAGGCTCCAACTGCAGCACTCCTGATACTGACGGTGCTGGCCTGAGCAGGGGATGGGAGTAGCCTTTAGGGTGAAGGTGAATGGGAATTAGGGTTGAAAGGTGGTAGAGAGTAACAAGAGGCCCTTGCTTCCCAAAAAAACCAGGGGACCATCCCATCCCAGTATTAGCTGGACATTCAGAGCTCAGACTCTTGAGGGAGACACCCTGATTCAGTGGACATAACCCTGGACTGGGACAAGAGCTTCTTGTGTCACTTCGTTCCTGTCGCTTTGCCTCTTCTGCAAAATAGACCAGCCCCCTACCCTCACATGCTGCAGTGCTGCCATGTCAAGTTTGCATACATGCCAGCTACATTCGGGTCTACTACATTTTCCTTTCAAACACTGATACTTCAATGACTTAGGCCACTCTGGCCCCGTAACTCGATGAGGTAGTATTGGTTTTTAGAATTACTATCTTGTGATTCCTCATGAGCAACTCACGAAGCACTCGTGGTCCAACTGGACCACCTCCATGAAAACATGGGGGTCACACACGGCCAATAAAGATTAGCACCAAGGCCAAGGAAAGGGAATCTAGACCAGGAGGAAAGCTCAGTTCATCAGCTGTGAGATGAGCTGTCACAGGTGGTCTGCACTCCTCCAGGCATGCCCCCATGCAGTCGACTATGCTGGTTCTCCATCCTGAAATAATTTGTCCATAGCAAATCAAATGGCTCTTCTCCAGGCTGGGGTGGTCCCGGCGTAGTCCATTTGTTTTAGGGGTATGTATCAATGCTCCCGTAACTTTATATCTGGTATTGTTGGGTGAAAAATAGAGGGGGGACCATTCAGTAGTCCCAGGAAGGAAAATGGAACTTGCCCTGCACTCAGGTGAATAAAACAGTGATTTTGGTCTGAGTAGAGCCAGATCCAGTTGAGACAAAAAGCTCAAAATGTTTAAACAGCTGCAAACCCTATGAGCAGTGGAAATGTCCCTAGCGTCCAAAGAGGGGCTTTTTTTAAACTCCAATCACTACAATAAACATTTTTCTATAGAAGATAAAAAATTCTAAATTTGGACACTGTAGTCTATAGTCTGTGTGATGGTTATGAGAATTCTGGGGTTATTATTTTCTCTTAGAACTTGGGGAAAATTCCTCTACATTCCATCTAAATTTTTTTTTCAATACCAAAGAGGAAATTGTTTATAATTAATATGTATTCTCCCAATGAATAATAATTTAATATAAATGATTCTCTTTTTTCCTGTAAAACAACTTGTCAACATGAGATGGGGTAAGGGCTTTTTTCCCTCCTACTAAGATCAACTTTTCCCTATTTTAAATGATATCACCAGACGGTTGAGCAGTGGTTTCTATATTGGAAATAGAGATGACCCCATCATCCCAGCTGGTTAAAAGTTTATACCCTCTTCAAAATTCTGTTAATTTTTCTCTTAATACTTGGTTCTTGGTGTGCTTCTATGGTGTCTAATAAGAAACTTGATATAGACTTTTAGCAGACCCATACTTAGTTACTTTCTAAATAATGGATTTATTGAGCCCCTTCTCCTGAACGTAGAAAACTGTAATATTGATGCAAATGTTTCATGATAGAAATTTGATGAATATATTACAAATCCCAGCTGAGCTCAAAGGAAGTAGCTCGGTTGGATGTTGAATGCGGGAATAAAAGTCCATGGCTTCTCAAGCTCAAGTTAGAATGCCAGTTGTCCAAAAGAGGGATTTTTAAAAAGGAAGTTTGTTTTTAAACATCGGCAGTCTAACCACGGCAGATTTGGAATTCCACTCCTGACCGAGAGGCAGGGAAAAAGAATCCTCAGATGTACTATTAAGAGGTGGCTGTATATGTGGAGAATACAAATTGATTATAGCGTTAGAATAAACACAACATAAATTTGAAATACCAGTCAACAATACGTACATTGTCTCCCCAGACCTGTTATAGATTTGGTGGATGTACCCTGACATTGCACCTTCTGAAGTGCGTAGGTAAATGAGCAGGGGTGATGTGTGTGCCAGGCCCCCACGTTCACGTTCACGTTCACGTTCACGTTCAGACAGATCCTCGCTGGCAGCCATGTTCGTCTGTGAGCAGTGAAAAATAAAGGAATCTGAAGGTGATCCATCCCATCGTGGGTCTGACAAATTAAAAATTTGCATGTGTGAGACAGTAGTTTTGCAGTCCGAGGAAAGCAAATAAGAAAGTGCAAAGCATTTGAATTGTGTCGCTTCCAACAAAGCTTTTAGAAACAGACAAATATAAATGAGATTGATTTTTTAAAAATCTTTTCTTCTGTGGAGTCAAGAGAGTGACCCAAAGCTTTGGAGGAGCATGGGAGCTGACAGAGGGCTAGTGGCTTGCTGTTTTCTGAGAGCCCAAGCAAGTGAGAACATAAATGTTGCCCGAACAGTTTCTGTTTTCTGGAGACCTGCGCGAGAGAAAACAGCACCCACCCGTCAGTGGGAACAATGAAGCAATCGGCTTTGTCTGCATGTAGGGACTTTGCACGGACACTCCAACTGTTAAATACCAGCAACCTCAGCTTGCTCCGTCCCTCATTTCACCAAATTAATTCTGAAGAACTGTGTCTTGTAGGGGCTCAATCTTTGTGTGTTTTCTGTACAGCAGACATGCTCGTCTCTGCTGATTTTCTGAAACTGACCAATACTTTCCTGGGGATGAAGGAGGGAAATGGTGTGGTCCTGGGTATTTATTTCGTGACACTGCCCACAAGGGCGCACTGGCCAGTAGGCTGGATGCCAGCCACCAGCCCATCATTTCTCAGTGAAAAGAACCTTTCAGCTTGGTTACCTCCTGGAGAGAGCTGATTTTCCAGCAGTCAGGCTTGATCTGGGTAAATAATTAGAGAGCTGGAGAGCGAAGACATCGCCCTAGTGCTGTCTGTGATTCTGCTAATATAGCCAGACCCTGTGATTCCATCGCTGCTATAATCTTACCGCTGCCTTTCTCTAAAGCTGGAGAGAGAGAGAGAGAGAAAGGGAGAGAGGGAGGGAGGGGGAGGGAGGGAGAAAGAGCAACAAAGCCAGTTGCTTGCGTATGTCTTGAAGGAATTAATGACATTTTTCATTCTTTGGGTGAAAACAAGAAAATAGCTGCAGTTCTTTATCTGCATATAAGAAGGTGAATCTCAGTCTACCTCGCTCTCCCTACCACCTTCACCTCCCAGGCCATGCATGCCCAGTGCAATTACTTTGGTATATTGATTGAGTTTTAAAACTGTATTACCCCTCTTTACTGGAATCTGCAGGGCTCTGGGTTGTGTAGGCGGATCACATTTCTCATAAAGCAGACCCTGAAGTAGTTAATAGGTTGTTGAACTTTTGCAGCTGCTCATTAAAAGCCAATTAAAAAAAGAGAAAGAAACGTTGGCTGTTATGAAGTATGTGTGTCTCTCTCAAAATATCCATTATTCTGAAACTTTATCGCGTTTTATCCCGTCCTTCCTCGTGGGGCCCGTGGATGGAGAAGGGCAAGAGAATAAGGAATTGATAAAACTGTTCCAAGGTTCTAGTGAAATTCCCAGTTTTTCTCTCATTTGTGTCTTCAGTTGCAACCTCTATAGTTATTATACCATTAATTCTCACTGATTGAGAGTCATGGTGAAAAGGGAAATCAGATTTACTGAAAAATAGTAATTGTACTAATGGAGTTTTATTACTTTGGAGAAAGTTATATATATAGATGTGAATGAATACTAAGAAGTAGAAAAAGGTAACTTAATTAAAATAATTAAAATTCATAACAGGCATGTTTAATATGCTTCTGTGTTAACTACAAAGGTCCTCTGACGATTTCTGGACCAAGAACTGGAAGACACAATGAAGAAACAAAGGCTGTTAGTTTAGGTGGCCTCCTTTTCCAAGCGTGGAAGATCCTGAGTGTCAAGAAAGTTGGAAGTCAGCTAGTCCCCTACCCACGGCCCACCTCCACAGATTGGTTTATCACAGATTGTAAAATTAGCGAGTTCTTAGCTGAGGTGAACGACATACTTTTCTGGCAAATACCAGCTGAATTGGTAACATGGGTTGCTTCAGTCACCAATATGGCAGGCCTTGCTGGGTGTTTGGTATGTGACAAACCTAGATGGTCTGGCTCATCTGGGGGTTAAGTAACACAGCCAAAGGGGCAGACACAACAGTGCATTGTATGTCGGCCGCTAAAGTGCATTCAGACCAAATCTCACCGGATACTTTTTTTTCTTTTTTAATTTTTCACCTATTCAGTACCATAGTTTGTCTTGGAACTAAAACCAGCAAAAGTTGATTGATATTAACTATGACACCTCTGAATGAACTAAACCTAATTCCTTCCTTCCTTCTTTTCCTCCTTTTTTCCTCCCCGCTTTTCACCCTCCCTCCCTCCCTCCCTCCCCTCTCCCTCCCTCCCTCCCCTCTCCCTCCCTCCCTCCCTCTCCCTCCCTCCCTCCCTCCCTCTCCCTCCCTCCTCCTCCCCTCTCCCTCCCCAAACCCAAGGGACCCTAGAAGGCTGTTCCTGGGCAAGAGAGGAAGGTCCTTGGGGACTGGATGCCAGTAGGGTGGGTGTGTCAGGAAAGAACACAGGGTGTCAGGAGTATGGGGGCCGGGAGACTGCCAAGTGCTTTCTGGCCTCACACAAAGGGGACTGGGAATTTTTTTTTGGAAGGTCATGGGACGTGATTGTCCCACAGTAAAGGGACAGCGTCCGGGACGGTGTCAGGAGTATTTTTGGATGTCATAGAAGAATCCTCTGGAGAAAAACAACGTGTAGGACCCCTCTCTGTAATGCCACTGGCAAGGTTACTGCTTTCAAAGCAAAGCCAGACTCCGGCCCTGCCCGAGGTGAAGTCTTTGTCTGCCTGCGCGCCCGATCGCTCCGGCTTCGGATTGATTTTTGGCCGCCGATGCAGCAAGTTGGGGGCCGGCTCGGAGGGTGGAGGCGGCTGGGGGCGGAATGCGGACTGGCATCCACGGCACCAGGGAGCCGACTGCTGCTTTGGGATTTTTTTTTTTTTAACCTTGGAATTTCCAGATAACAAAAAGAAAGAGGTTTCTCCTGGATCTGAGGGAGCCATTAACATCTATTAATAACGCCGACGGGGTGAGTAGTGGAGTGGCGCTCGGCGCGGCAGCTGGGTGCGCGGTCCTCGCCCGGCTCGGGCCGGGTGCGCTCCGGGCCGGCGGAACCCAGCCGGCTGCCCGCCTGCTCCGACCCCTGTCCAAGGTAAGGGGTCTTCACCGGGGCGCCTGCGGGCTGAGCACGTCCCCTCCCCCCGACTTCTTGGCAGGGCATTTTCTCTGGCGGGTAAAATTACGTGTCATTTCTCACGGGGCATCGCCGGCCGCCTTCCTGGAACCGTCCTTTTAGATTTTGTGATCCGCCCTGGCACAGAAGCTTTCCTAGGAGGTGGTGCTTATGCATATTCATTTTGTCTAGTAACCGACTACCGGTCTTGCCATTGCAGGTTGATTTATTGATTTATGTGTAAAGTGTGTTTTATTTTAGTAATTAGGCAATCCTGAAGTCGTGGAGACGTCTGCGCGTCCCAGACATGTTCATTGCTAAGGATGAAAGACAAAGGTGGTCGTCCCACCTCGCCCCACCCCTTCATTTTGTACCTAGTGACCACTGACTTTTGTTGTTTTATGGAAAGCTAGTTAGGCATGGCATTTTTGCCCCCCAGAGGAATCACTGAATTCAATATTAGTGTTTGTAAGTAAAGCATGCAGTTATTTTTAAAAGCCCAACATTTGAGAAGTAACTTCTTCTGGGGTGTGTGGTCAAGACTGGACAGTGTGGTGTGTTATTTCAGTTTGGGGATGATTCCAGGGTTGCTGTTACTTCTGGGAAACGGTCAACAGCATGTTCCCATCAAGGTACATGAAAAGAAATGTTGCCTTTCATTACAAAGGAGACTGCAGTGAAAAGGGAGACATCACGTCAACTCTTCAACTGTGGTTTTCATCTTTCCATGCTCCCAGCCCTCTACTCATCCATACATAACCCCATCATTTAAAAAAACAAAATTATCTCCACAGACCTGCTTATATTTTTCAGGAACTCTATTATGCCTATAAACTTGACCTGGATTGTGTTACTAATTTGGTAGGTTCTGTCATACAGGAAATCACAGTCTGTGGGTCAATATGTTCATGTGAACCCGCCAGTCAAATTAGCTAAATTGTTCTAAAAGATATTTTTAGGCCAGTGAACACTTAGCAAAAATGTCTCTACAGATCCCTGATAGAACTGTTTTTAGATTCAGTACTTTAAAAGCCTGTTCAACCCAAGGAGTTCTAATCAATGTAAAATGTGCTTCTAACAAAAGATGTTTGTATTGTTAGTGATTAAATCATTATACATTTCCTTAATGGAAATAACTGATCTAACAGCAATAAAAATTTCACCCCGTGAAATAGTATTCTGATTTTAAACTCTAGAAAAAAGTATGCGTTTATTGTATTTTAGGGGGAAGGAATCGTGTAAGAATGAATAACTAAAGTATAGGAACACTTGTTTGGGGTTTATATTTTCTACAGACTCATTGTATATTCTGTTTGATGTACCTATTTTAATCTTTTAAAAATGATCTAAATTTTCAATCTACTGCCAATTCATATTATACATAAAATAGATGAATGTACTGTGCAATACACACGTATGATTTAATCCATGGGTAGAAACGACAGCCATTAGGTGAGACGAATGAAGCATCTGCCTCTATGAGAGAGAGCAAGAAAGAAACCACCCCAGATCAATAACTTATAAGTAACCAGCATGAAAAGGGGCCCCAAAGCTTTTCTTCTGCTTCAATTCTTAAACAGGCTTTTCCTGGTGGCATCATATTCATGTTGGAGGGGTTCAGTAAAAATGAGAAGACCAAATGTTAACTAGGCAATATAAGTGTTTCTATCTTATATCTTTACTACAAACATTTTTTTTCGAATTTTATTTTTTTATACAGCAGGTTCTTATTATTTATCCATTTTACAAACATTTTTGACATGCGTTGATTGCTGAAAAGTAATTATAGACTTGATATTCTGAAGATGGCGTGAGGCTGCATTTTTACGAGTAACAGCAGAGATGAGTTGGGATGTGACTGTTAAGCTTACGGGAGCGACTCTAGCAAGTAGGCGTGAGCGTGTTTGGTGTGTCTTTGTGCCTGTTTTACAGGAGGCACGTTACCATTGTCTGTGAGCCCCGGCTCTGGTGTTATCGAACGCAGAATGAATATGTAACAACTTAATACATTTAGTCCCCTAAGCAGTACATGGATCTTTCTGAGGTCTTGGGGGCAGTAGAAACTTATCACCGAGAATGTAAAGAAGGAAAGAATTAAAGTGAGCTGGGTTGACTCCCCCTGAGCAAAGAGATACTCCGCCTTGAAATAATAACCACCACAGTAATAACCACCACCCCCCTTTCGTGGCACTGTCTGCGTGGCCTTTTGTTCATTGTATGTGGAGTTGGCACTAAATCCCTGGGGATGGTGATGGTGTATAAAATCTTTTACTGATGGTCTGAATCTTCTTGTGCTTCTGTGAGATACACACATACAAGCACACGTTTATTAGATAGTAACACATGCAAACAAGTGTGCAGTCTTCTTTCAATTCACTGGAAAGACTACAGGGAACTTTTTCAAGCTCCATTCAAGACCATTACCATCAGATCGCTAGTTGTGATTTTTTTTTAACCTGGAAAGTGACCTTTTCCCTACCAGAAACTCTTGATGAATAGAAAGAGTACTTTCAAAAGCCCTCAGTACTTCCGTGGTGGTCCAGTGGTTAAGAATGCGCCTTCCAATGCAGGGGATGAGGGTTCAATCCCTGGTCAGGGAACGAAGATCCCACATGCCACAGGGCAACTGAGCACGCGCACTGCAGCCAGCTACTGAGCTCGTGTGCCTCAACTAGAGAGTCCACGTGCCACAACTAAGACCCGAGCAACCAAAAATAAATAAAATATTAAAAAATAATAATAAAAAATAAAAGTTAAAAAAAAAAGAAAGGTTTTTTTTTCTGGTTTGTTTAGTTGTTTAGGCTTCTGTCCCAAGAAAGAACAGCAAATGGAATATTCCTCAGTATCAGAAACATTTGAGGCAAACCTATTTGATTGATTCAAGGATTCACATATGTATTTTTCCCTTTATTTTGGTGAATAATTGAAAGGGAACTGTTTAATATAAAAGCCTGTACCTGGACAAAATGATACTGTATTGGTCTGTCGTGATTGAATCAGAAGCAGGGGAAAGGTCATTTCCACTTTGCAGATACCATTGGTCATCTCTTGTTTATCAAGGGTGATGTCGGGAATGAAATGACTGGGGAGTATTAGAGATTATGTGTGTCGATATTTACTGACACACAAATCTATTCTTTGTTTTTAAAATGTAGCTCAGAGTAGGGTGGAATTCTTTGGCTGTCGGTGTTGATCTCCTGTGCACTGGGGTAACTGGGATGTCCCAATTACCCCACTAGGATGTGTTGAATTCCCCTGAGAAATTAGATGTAATGAAAAAGCCTGCCTGTGCTGGTAGAGTTGGCCTCCCTTTGTAGCCAGTATTTGACTTCTAACCACCTTTGGGACAAAGCTGTCTCTAGGCTCCCTTTAACATTATCATTTTGGGGTCATTATGATCCCCTCCAAAAAACCACGTCTTCTGTGTACTTGAAAAGGACTTGATTTTGGTGTACTTTTGCAGAACTCAGTTCCAGGGAGACAGTAAAATACCTTAGTGGTTTCATCTTTATATAATTTACATATTTTAAGCTCTCTGTTTCAGGTCAGTGGCCTATTTTGCTATTCTAGATGATTGACCAGTGTTAACAAACCCAACGGATCTTAGAATAAATTAAGAATGACTCTGGGCAGGCCCCAGAGGCCCTCAGTAACCAATTTCTAATAGATTCAAAGAGAAAGTACTTGCCCTTTCTTCAAACTTTATCCCCAACACAGCGCCCTCCTGGCTGATAATCAATAATGATTCACGTGGGATTTGATTTACGGTGAAGTTTCATTGTCTCTGCCCCAGAGGATTTCTCCATAACAGTCTCCAGATGGCTGAGGGGTTAAATAAGCACGTTCCCTCTGTGCTTCAAGGATAAAAACAGAAAAACCAAAGTGTACAGTAACGTCAAGGTATTGTTTGATTACTAGACGGCTGATGGTCGTGGAAATGAAGAGTGGTAACGGTAGCCTCATGAAATTTCTTAAAATGCATGGCAATTACTGGATACTAGATATCCGTTACACAGCCCCAAGATAAACTTTGGTGCCATCTTCTCACACAGAATTTAAAGCATCACCTTCATACCACTGTGGAAGTGAGCGTCCCAGGCACCAAAGTAAAAGGTGGATGCACAGAAGCATAGGAATGTGTTAATCTGGTCCAGGTGCTAAATCAGGCTTGGCGGTTCACCAGTCTGCAGTTTGCTTAACCACAAAATCCTTAAGCCTGGGACCTGTTCAAGATGCAGATGGAGGCTTGTCACTGTACGGAACAGATACGCTCATCAGTGGTTGTGGTCACCCCTTACCCAGACCCCTCTCTCCTGCTCTGAAGAATTTCCCTTCTTCCAAAAAAAAAACTATAAATAAAACAGGTATCTAATAAGGACTTACTGTATAGCACAGGGAAGTCTACTCAATATTCTGTGATAACCTATATGGGAAAGAATCTGAAAAAGAATGGATATATATATATATATATAATGTATAAGTGATTCACTTTGCTGTACGCCTGAAACTAACACAACCTTATAAATCAACTATACTCAAATAAAAATTAAAAAAAAAAAGCAGGGCTTCTCTGGTGGCGCAGTGGTTGAGAGTCCGCCTGCCGATGCAGGGGGACACGGGTTCGTGCCCCAGTCCGGGAGGATCCCACATGCCACGGAGCGGCTGGGCCCGTGAGCCATGGCCGCTGAGCCTGTGCGTCCGGAGCCTGTGCTCCGCAACGGGAGAGGCCACAGCAGTGAGAAGCCCGCATACCGCAAAAAAGAAAGAAAGAAAAAACAGCAGCAGCTAGAGGCAGTAGGAGGAATAAGAACCAGGGAGGAGCGCCATGGCTCAGGCCCTCCCTTCTGTGTGTCTGTGATTGAGCAGATAAGCACAGGTGGTCAAGGGCATCCGTGGTGAGCGTGCTGTGTGTTGGCAGAGCATAAATAACTCAGTACCTGGGAAGATGGTAGAACAGAAACAGTAACGGATCATTTCCTGTGCACTGTGTGGGTTGCAGGGACACAGCGAGACCCCTCTGCTGTGCTTCCACCTCCAGCCACCTGGGAGGTTCAGTTCCTCTTCCTGGTTCAGGGCCATTGTCCCTGGTACTCCCATGGAAGACTTCATGGCGGTAGCGGCCACCAGAGCCTGATTAAGACACTGCTCTTGTTCTCAATGACAATCTAACAGGGCAGGAATCAGGGTGAACCAGATGAAATTGCCAGCATTCAGCCACTTCTGACCTACAAAACCAGCAGTTACTCATTTCCCAGTTTCTTATCTTGCTCTCCTTCTTCACACAGCAACCAGATCACGGAATTCCCCTGCCTACAAAATGTTCCACTGGCTTCTCAGTGGGCTCAGAATAAAATCCAGGCTCTACACCTTGGCCTCCTCCGAGGTCCTTCAGGACCCAGCCCCTGCCTGCCCTTCCCCCACCTCCCAGCTGTCCCCCCAGCTCACTCTTCCTCCCAGCAGGCCTCCAGGGATTCCTGGAACTCACCTCAGGATCTTTGCATTGGCCCTTTGCATTCTGTCTGGCTCCTTCTTGCTACTGGAGCCTCAGCTCAAATTTCACCTCCTCAGAGAGGCCATTCCTGGTCTTTCTGTCTAAAGGAAGCCTTCCTCCTCATCCTGTTAGCCCGTTTTATTTTCTTCCAAGTACTTTATCCCTATCTAAAATTACTAATTTTCCTTGCTTCTTTTTTTTTAATTGAAGTATATTTGATTTACAATGTTGTGCCAGTCTCTGATTCTTTTTTCATATTCTTTTCCATTATGGTTTATCCCAGGATATTGAATATAGTTCCCTGTGCTATACAGTAGGACCTTGTTTATCCATTCTAAATGTATTAGTTTGCGTCTACCGACCCCAAACCCCGCCTCAGACATAGAGAACAGACTTGTGGTTTCCTCGCTTCTTGTCATCTCCTTCACGTCAGTGGAAGAGGAAACAAACACCTCGCCTGGCTTGTTCTTTGCTGTGTTCTCCCTGCCTGGTACGCAGCGGGGACTTAGTATGGATTTGCTGACTGAACACGTTGGACACGTTATGCACCATTCTGAACCCTCTTAGCCGCAGCCACTGCAGAGCCTGGTCCCAAGCAGCTGTGGGCAGCTTCCTGCTGGAGCAGCCAGGGATGCCCTGTCCGAGGGGTCTCTGCCTCTCCAGCCCCCTGATAGCACGTTGTCCACGAGGGTGAGGGCTGGCGGAGGTCTCTTTCCCCATTCCTTCATCCTCTGCCAGTGTTTCTTGAGGTTCCCTGGACTGTCCTTGTAAGATCCAGCCAACCCGGTACTTTCTTGACCTCTTGTCCCACTCCTGCTAAACCGTCTTCCTGCGAAGTCCTGTCGCAGGCAATGGTCTTGGGGGAAACTCAGGCTGATGAAGGTGCCATCGATTTGGTGATCTTTTCCTAAGCTAAAATCTTGTTCAGTGAGTTGCTGTACTACCCAGGTGATTTGGTAACAGCTAACAGTGAATAAGGACTTACAGGTTTTTTTGTTTTTGTTTTTGTTTTTGTTTTTGCGGTACGCGGGCCTCTCACTGTTGTGGCCTCTCCCGTTGCGGAGCACAGGCTCCGGACGCTCAGGCCCAGCGGCCATGGCTCACGGGCCCAGCCGGTCCGCGGCATGTGGGATCTTCCCGGACCGGGTCACGAACCCGTGTCCCCTGCATCAGCGGGCGGACTCTCAACCACTGCGCCACCAGGGAAGCCCAGGACTTACAGTTTTAAATCTAAACATTTAACCCTCCCAGCAACCCTATGAGGTATCATCCCCATTGAACAGATGAGGAAACTGAGGCACGATGACATTGAATAGCTGGCTCAAGGTCACAGCAGTCAGTGGCAGAGCTGAGTGCAGGTGAACCACATCCAGGCTGGCTCTCTGAACCTCCCCTCGTGACCACACTCTCCTGGCTCTTGACTCAGGCCTTTGCCAACAGCTTCAGTCCCTCCTCTGAGTCCCTCTGTCCTGGCCTTTTCTTCTTTCCCTGAATTCTTAACGTCTCCCAAAGTGACCTGGGCACCCAAGGGTGCCGGGAGGCTATGACCAGGTGTTACTAATTCATTTTGCTCTGTTGACTACAGGCATTGCCTGTGACGCTGGCCCTGGCATTTAGGCCAGCTACGTGGACTTCCTTCTGTCCTCAGGATTCCACCTCTGTGGTCCAGTGCCACAGAGGCACTAGAGATGGAACTTCTACACCGCCCTGTCCAGCCCTGTGAGCAGGACAAATGCTCCTGCCCCTCTCAGCCCCGTTTCCCTTCTGTCATCATAGTGCCCACCTCCCAGGGGTATTCTAAGGATTAAACAAGATAGCGTTTTAAAGTGCCGAGACCTCCCAGCCCCCAGTAAGCGCTCAGCAGATATCAAGTGTAATTATTCTTTTCATAGCAGTCGTTAGGACAGGAGGACAGGACCCGCGGTGGGGTAGATCCAGGGGAGGGCCCATCTTCTCTATTGCACCTTTTTAAAAAAAAATGTTATTGGATTATAGTTGATTTACAATGTTGTGTTAGTTTCAGGTGTACAGCAAAGTGATTCCGTGGTACATATACATATATTCATTCTTTTTCAGATTCTTTTCTCATATAGGTTATCATCGAATATTGAATAGAGGTCCCTGTGCTATACAATAGGTCCTTGTTGTTTATGTATTTTATATATAGTAGTGCGTGTATGTTAATCCCAAGCTCCTGATTTATTCCCCCTGCCCCGCATTTCCCCTTTGGTAACCATAAGTTTGTTTTCGATATCTGTAAGTCTGTTTGTTTTGTAAATAAGTTCATTTGTATCATTTAAAAAAATTAGATTCAACATATAAGTGATATGATATTTGTCTTTCTCTGACTTACTTCAGTTAGTATGATCATCTCTAGGTCCATCCATGTTGCTGCAAATGGCATTATTTCGTTCTTTTTAATGGCTGAGTAATATTCCATTGTCTATATGTACCACATCTTTATGCATTCATCTGCCGATGGGCATTTAGGTTGCTTCCATGTCTTGGCTATTGTATTGCACCTTTGAATAGAGGAAATTGCCATTTTGTTTTCTCCCTGCCTCTATTAAGTCAGAGACTATGGAGGCACTATTGTCTTTCCTTTCCTTCTCTCCCTTAACTCCCACTGCCCTCCCTAGGCCTGACATGGGTTTCCCTTTGTTCTGGGCATCTACAATCATGGGCATTAGCCCATCTCTTCTTAAAGTCCATTGCATCGCTGCAGAACAGTTGGAACTGGAGGGTGATGTTAGCTTTGAGAAATGCTGAGTGACTTCTCCTGCCCCGGGCGCTCCAGGTAGGCGGTGAGCGACCGAGAAGCCAGTGGTTATGACAGATTGGCGCACCTCAGAGTTTCCCGTTTCAGCATTCACTTGGGGGGACTGCCAGTGTCCTTCAATGGGTAGGACCCCTAACTTGCTAGATAATGCTCTTCCTGTCCACACAGAGCCCAGATGCATCAGAATAAAGAACACTTCAGAGGTAGCTTTAAATTATATGCTGTTGATGGTATTTACAAAACCAAGGAATAAAAACATCAGGCAAAATAATTGACATTGAAAATAAAGTATTGCTTCTTTCCAGGTCCTTCCTTTGCAGAAGGTAGAACCTTTGACTAGGCGAGGGATAGATCATCCTGGTATCTCTTCTGACTTTGGATTTCTAATGCAAAACAAAGTCACACTTTTTTTTTTAAGTTTACAGAGCACTTTTTTTTTTTAAATTTTTTTTAATTTTTATTTTTGGCTGTGTTGGGTCTCCGCTTCTGTGCGAGGGCTTTCTCCAGTTACGGCAAGCGGGGGCCACTCTTCATCGCGGCGTGCGGGCCTCTCACTGTCGCGGCCTCTCTTGTTGCGGAGCACAGGCTCCAAACGCGCAGGCTCAGTAGTTGTGGCTCACGGGCCTAATTGCTCCACGGCATGTGGGATCCTCCCAGACCAGGGCTCGAACCCGTGTCCCGTGCATCGGCAGGCAGACTCTCAACCACTGTGCCACCAGGGAAGCCCCAGAGTCACACTTTGAGAAACACATCTCCCAACTTTTGTCCTCGACTCTGATGGAAGGTACCAGGGTCTTTATTGGGGCATGAGTGACCAGAACAGTCATTCTTCTCCTAGGCATACCATCATGCCCAGAAGAGAGGACTATAAAATCACATTGTTTTTTCCATTTGGGCCTCTTTCAATCCTATAGATCTGAATATCCCACTACCCCGTATTTTGGAGGAATTTGACTCTATTGGCTATCTTCTGAGGTTTTTTTTCTTTAACATTACCTTTAAGATCTTGCTCACAATTCTGTTATTCTCTTGCTTATTAACATATCAAGTCAGATTTTGCAAAAGCAGGTCTTTCTTCTCCCTCTCCTTCTGCCAAGGCATGTACATCACTTTTACAGCACTGTGTTGTGTTTCTGCCGAAAATTAGCAGTCGACATCTTTTGAATAAAAATCTGGAAGTAGGCTAACGATCATTTGTAGATCAGGCCAACTCTTCATCTTTTCTAGACTTTATAGCCCCAGTTTATTTGTGACTCTATCCTCCATGTTATTTGAGGAAATGTCCCTGTGTTTTCTATGTCAAGTGTTTTCACCTTTTGCTTTGTTTTCTTAACCATATTTTCTAAAAACCTAGAAGTGAGAAGGAGAAGCAAGCATGTGGAAAGGTGTCTGTTAACTGGTCCTCAAACCAGAAGTGCATAATTACCAATAACATAACACATAGGTGTAAATACATAGACCGGACCACCACACTGAGAAATTCATTCAAATGCATTCTCCGTTATTCCCAGTCACTTTCAACAGAAGGAGGCAGGTTGGCCCTGGGCACTGTTGAGAGGCCCTTTGCATGTGAAATGGTTGACTTCCTTGCCCCTCTTCCATTTGATCGTTTGGCCATGCGCGATCTAAAATCCATTCTAAAATCCATCAGTACCACTCTAAAATCCATCACTTCTTCTCGGTTATCATTTAAAAATTCACACCGATATCAGTGTAATTGAATGAAATACCTTACGAATTTGCATTATGTGAGGAGAAAAAGATAGGCTGGCTTAGGTTGCCCCATACAGACTCTATGAGTCCATCTGCTGGCTTGGTTCCCAGGATGGTGGTCTAAAATCTGGCCCAGATAGAGTTAGCAGATGAGAATAGTTCGTGGTCCGTCGAGGGACAGGACACTGGGAGATGAACGGGAAGACACAGGAGGAGAGTATCAGGTGGGGCTCCCAGCACTGTGATCACCCAGGGACCTAGTGGTTCCTGAATTGAGCTGCACTGAGAACACCAGGGGTGATTATTATAAATTCAGATCCCCAGGCCACTCCCTCCCCAGATCTGAGGTTCTGATTCAGTAGGTCTGAGGCTGGGGCTTGGGATTCTGCATCTTAACAGCTGCTCTAGGGGCTGGGACTAGCACCGTGGTTTGAGTACTTTTCTCAGCTTCAGTTTTCACGTCCCTAAAAAGAAGGTAATAACATCTATTTCTCAGAGTTGTTCCAGAAACTGAAAGAACATGTGGGAAAGGGCCCTGTGAGCCATGAAATGAGACAGACTAGAATGTTGAATTAGTGGGTTTAACTCTCAGCCTCCTTCTGAAAGTCTGAAGATTGAGGTGGACCCTGCCCACACATCCCAGGATGCTAAAAAATTACTGTTCCCAGTAGAATCCCCTTCTCAGGCTTCATTTTCCCACATCAAAATGCCAGGAAAGATTTTCTAACCCCCAACTCCTTCCTTCCTTTAACAAATATCTATGGAACACCCACTGTTCTAGGTGCTTGGGACACATCCAAGACTGATTTTCCTGTCTTTCTTGACCAAAGTGGGTAGAGAAGCATTGTGGTTTGGTCCATGGAGAGAATAATGCCTGACTGATTTCTGCCACTTTTCAGATGACCCTTAAAATAATATTGGTCCGAAATGTCTACAGAAGATACTTCCCAAGAGATAACTGGTGGCTCAGGGCCCATCTAACCCAGCAAGTAGCAAGGATGGGCTTTCCCTGGTCACATCATACAGCAGTGGCTCCCGGAAAACCCCAAGAGAGACTGCTACGTGTTGCCTGTAGCTGAGCCCCAAGTTGGGGATTTCATCATGCCTCCCTCATCCAGAATGCCCAGAAAACTTTGACCAACACCAGTCCCTGAAAAAGAATATCCCCAATTATTTTCACCTACTGGAGACTGTAACTTAGCCTTGAACACAGACTAAGAAGATAGGAGTGCAGTTCTAGCTCACATGACACGGGAAGTCCTTCCTCAAATACTATTTGATGATAATAATATAGTAGTACATGCCCAGTCAACAGATTAAGCATGTGGCAAACTCCTTATACGAATTATTGATTGGGGTTGTTGGAAGAAGTAAGTAGGTAATGATGTTAAGTATTGCAGTAGCTGAGACATGAAGGTTAAGTGGCTTGCCCAAGGTCATGCAGCTTGTGAGCCGGAGTTGGGATTTCAACCCAAGTGTATGTGACCAGTAGGCTCTTCTGTCTGCCCCAGGATGAATGGAGGTTTGCCTAAAGCAGATTCAGCCTTAGAGCCCCGAATGAGGGGTATGGTTACTAAAATAACAAAAGGAGTTTACTGAAATACAGTCTGACGCAGCCTTTCTCAATCAGTTCCTTGAAAGTATTAGCCCTTAAGGCATCTATAACGTAATAAATTAACTGTTCTCTGGTGCATCTAGGATGGTACAAATCATAAACTATTCTTGGGAGAATTGAGCCAGCAGTCTCTTCAAAGCTTTCCATTACCTTAAAAAGGAAAGCCAAAATCTTTTACCCTGCTCCCAGGGCCTTGGACCATTGGACCTCTGCCCACTTTCTTTCATTTCCTTGGATGAACCCTGCTTCTCCCCAAGGACATCTTGCCTTGAAATCCTGCCCCTCTTTTCTCATTCTTCAGATCTCAACTTGAAAGACACTTCTTTTTTTTGTCTTGTTTTCCCAGCTTTATTGAGATATTATTGACAGGGAATAAGTACCCCAGTCCAGCTTGTTAACTGTGAAAAGATCAAAAGCCTTTGGCTAAAATCCACACTCTGTTACCTGCACAGGTACTGTCTGGAGAGTCAGCGGGCATAGCTGGCCCTTTTTACTGGGGTCCCTTTCCTGCCCTGTCCTTGGAATTTTGAGGTGTCCCCCTTGCCTTTTGCCCAGCTGTGCTCGCTTTCCCACCCTCATCTTGGGATCCCTGCCCGTTTCCTGGGGTGTATGCAGTCTACTCTCAAGCCCATGGCAGCTCCTGGCCGGGTCTCAGTCTGACCTGACATCTGGGTGAAGGCAGGGTGGGCACAGCATCACTGGCAGTGCCCTCGAGGAGAGCTGGTGGACAGGGGTGGCCGAGCGCTGCACGCTGAGCTTTGTCCCAGGAGTTCAGGAGGTTTTAGGGACCGGGATGCCCATCCCCTGGCAGTGCCCTTGGTTCTCCTCAATCCACCCTCCCTTTGAAACCACTCCACCTCAATAATTAAATAACCCCCCTCCCCCAGTGTCATATGGAGCACTTGCTGGGATAAGAGGGAATTCACTTTCTGGCCTCCTTTCATGTTATCCCTTCAGGAATATTAGACACGTTGAGATAAAGACCAAAAATCAAAGATGATATTCTGTTTTACATCTTTTTTTAAAAGAGGAAGGATGCAAGTGTAAAAACCCACACAGCAAAAGTCCTCATTGTTGCAGAGATTTAATAATCTTTTTCTTTGGAGATAAACTCCGATTTCTCATCTTTTCAATTCCAAAATGGAAGGCCATCCTCACATGTCAGACAGTTTACTGTTTTACAAAATAATATGACAATCGTAATAATGATAATAAAACAGTAAGATGATTCCCGACTGAGTCTCCGTGTCACCGAAAAATAATTGTTTAGAAACAAGGTCTTTCTCATTGAGAAACTTCTCTTGTGTCTTAAGGCTTGAAGTTCTGAAATAATCCTCAAGGTTTTTCTCTCTTTCCCTGTTGTCCCTGATTTCCCAATCAGAGTGCTTAAGCGAAGCCTTGGGCTTTTGGTTAATCATCTTAAAACCCAGTTTCCAGCTTTTCTGCCTGGATTTGGAGTCAAAGGCTCTATTTTCTCAGGTGATGAGAACGCACGAAGTTTTTCTGTTCTGCAACAACCTCCGCGCCCATTTGGGAGTGCAGTACCTTCGTGGAAGCCTTATCTCCATAATGTCACCGCTTATAAGTGCTCTATGGCATGCATTTATCTCTTACTGTGGTTTTTTTCTCGGATTCTAAAAGTAATATATGTTCACTTTAGACAATTTAGAAAATACAGAAAATGAGGAAGGAAAAATAAATACCAGCCACAGTTGTACCCCCAGGGATGACAACTGATAACACCTTCATCGGTTTCGTTAGCCTTGGTTTGTGCAGATATAAGCTATAAATTGGAATTCTATTTTACACACAACTTTCTTTTTTTTTTTTTTTTTTACACACAGCTTTCATATCCTGTTTTCTTCCCACTTTTCATTTTATTTTGAGAATGTTCTCATGACATTAAACAATCTCTGAAAACATAATTTTAATAGACAAACAGTATTCTACCATGTGGAAGTACCTGAATTTATTTCATTGTTCACCTACGGCTGGATGTTTGTTTCCAGTTTTCACTAGCATGCAGACTGGTTCTGTAAATGTCATTATTAATGGCCCTTTTCTTCTCCTGTAACTTTTAAAATTGAGGTATATTATACGTACAGTAAAACACACAGATCTATAGTGTACATTTTTACATGTGGACATCCTGTGCATTAGGTCATGTTTAAAGGCTCCTTTTATAGTTCTCTCAAAATTAATTTTGCTCTAGGTTGGTTGTGAGTATTCAAACACAAACACACATTTACTGGGGACTTGTTATGTATGATTTAATTGAATGCTCGTGGGCATCCTGTGATGGAGATGCTGCTGTTTCCAGCTGAGAAAATTGAGACTCTGAGCACCCGAGTTGGTTGCCCGTCTCGCAGAGAGTCAGGGCGGACTCAGGATTGGATCCCAGGCTTGCCTGCACCCAGAGCTTTGGCTGTTTGTGATATTTTCTCTTAGATAATTAAAAGGAAGAGCTGCCAACATCGTTCGATAGAACACAGAGCCACTGGGTTCGGTTTTGTCTGTGCCTCCCTTTTTTTTTTTCTTTTTGTGGTATGCGGGCCTCTCACTGTTGTGGCCTCTCCCGTTGCGGAGCACAGGCTCCGGACGCGCAGGCTCAGCGGCCATGGCTCACGGGCCCAGCCGCTCCGCGGCATGTGGGATCTTCCCAGTCCGGGGCACGAACCTGTGTCCCCTGCATCGGCAGGCGGACTCTCAACCACTGCGCCACCAGGGAAGCCCTGTTCCTCCCTTTTAAACTAAGATTAGGGATCAATAACCGACAGCACTGGCTCTGCCGGTTAGAGCTTGCGTTTAAAGTCGGCAGAGAACTGTCACTGCTGCTTTGGGTTTGGGTTGTGTTTCGCTCTTACATTTTGCTCAGGGCTAGAGAGCACTATGGGCTGTCATCCGTTACAAGCCATAACCCACCCACTCATGCCCCCCATCCCCCCACTCTGGCTTTCTCCAGTTCTGTTACCAAGAAGAGGAGCAATCCTGAAGACAGAGGCTTATGAAAACCGGCGAACAAGTTTCAGGCTTGGCTGCCAAAGCGCGGAGAGAGAAGGCCTCAGTTAAGGTGTACAGTTGAGATTTGGGACGTGAGGGGGAAGCTTCTGGGCCATCTTGTCCAACCTGCTGAGTTTACGAAGCTGAAATTAAGCCCTGCGTCGTCTCCCTGGGGAGATGGCCTGTTAAAGGCAGGCCTGAGACTGGAACCAAGGACATCTGCTTCGGGACTAGGTTGCATCTCATCGGGTCAGTGGACACACACATGGGGTGGACGGGTGAGGCCAGAGTCGCTGCCTTCTCCCCCCCGACACAGCCAGATAAGGGCAGTCAGGTTGGATGGCCCCCCAAGTGCATTCCCACTGTAGGGAAATTTAACAAGATGGAAAGAAATGTCCTCTGTGTATGTGGTGGGAAGGAATTCTAGAATATGCCATTTGGGGTATGCTGAGGTGAGGACCCCCAGATCTCTCAAAGAGCAGGCTAGGTTCACAACAGATAGCCAATGAACTGCTGTCCAGAGCGCGAGAGGCCAGTTAATCGCAGGGCTCTGGTTTGCTGTGCGGGGCGTGCAGGTTTGAGGCCAGAGTTGCATGGCAGTGAGGCCTCCCACACCTAGTCATTCGGACAGAGCAGCCAGGTTCGAGCCCTGGTCGTGTACGTCTGGGTGAGTTGCTTCACCTCCCAGGGCCTCATCAGCAAAATGGGCCTGATAACAGTACATACTCGCTTCCAAGCTTGGTGAGCGTGAATGTTAAATGCCAGAGCAGCGCCTGGCACAGGGAAAGCGCTCAGTCTGTATGAGGGTCACTGATGATGGTGAGGAGGACGGCAACCACCACCTGCTGCTCCCGGGGACCCTCAAGGAGACGCTGATCTCTGCCACTGCCATCCTCTGCAAAACTCCCTCGGGGCTGCAGGGAACCTTGCCTCTAAGAAATGCTCAACACTATTTAAAGCCTGGATTTAAACCGGTGGCAGTTCATCGACTTGCCCTGGGCACCGACACAGCTCAATCTGCAGCTGGACACGCAGACACTCTTTCTAGACCAGCTCCCTCATTCCAACCCAAGGGACCCACGCGTCTCTGGGAAAATGTCGCTTTCCGAGGGTTCTTTCTGAGGAAGTAGAGCTGGTGGCTGAGAGGTCACCAAGCTGAAGGGGGTTGCTTAACCCTTTGTGCCTCTCAGCCACTTCCCACCTTCTCCGTGGAGCTGACAGGGATGATCATAGCACCTCAGGGAGGCTGTGGGTAGATGAGTGAATGGATGCAAAGCATTTACAGTGGTGCCCAACGCCATGGGGGATAACTGTTGGGTTTTACTTTCCTCTTCCTGTTTCTATTTCATTCCATTTTTTTCCTTCCTTCTCTCTCCCTCACAACTTCCACAGTATTAGACATTTTTGCCCACGTTCTTGACAGAAGACTTCAACCATGCTGCTCTGTGAAATTCATTTGGATTCATTTTATCTAGAGATAAGCCTCTTCCCTTTTTTTTTTTTGTTTTATCCTATGTGTGGTTTTTCATACTACTCTGCAGTTTTCTGTTCGAGGACTTAAAACCTTGGCTTAAATGGTGGAATCTCTCAGTAGACTCTACGCTCCTGGAAGGCAGGGCCTGCCGATCCCCAGTGCTTAGCCAAGCTTCTGGCCCGGAGCAAGTGCTAGCAAATGTTTTCTGAGTCCATCATTTTCCTTACAAAGAAACTGTAGAGAGAGAAGGTCACTCGTGGCGGATGGATGTCCTTGGGTAGTCCACAGAGACGCTTGGTGGTGGTGTCGTATTCTTACTCCCAGCAGCCACTCCAGCCTTGCCGTCCTTCTAAGTCCTTTTCTTAGGATAAGTGACTTCCCTCTGGAGCCAGTGAAAAAAATTAAGTTCTTCCATCTCCAGTGTTCCTCTGCTGTAAAAACGAGGAGAAGAGAAGATGCCAGGAGCAAATGGGTCCACTCCTCAGTGTTCTGTGTTTCCTGCCTGGGGCTTGGAGTTGATGAGAAACCAGCTCAGGGTTTTTCCCTCTTGGCTTGTGGCATCTCTGAGAAGTGGATAAAATGTCAACATTTCTTATCTGTTGAACTGGCTGCTAGAATACAGACCCTGGGGTGCTGCGGGGTCAGTGTGGAACATGCCCACCTAAGCCCCTTCCAGCTCCTACTATGGCCCCTGCCCTTGCCCTGCAGGTGTGAGCCATCCAACTGGCAAATACTGTTACGGTATCTGAGCTGTTTGGCTTCAATGAGGGTAATTTCTGACACGCACGTAATGTTTTCAGATGAAATCAAATAAATGTGTCTTTCCCGGGCATCTTTTGTAATAGTCTACTATGAAAATAATCTTTAAACTTTTTCTCACTCCATAAATACAATTGACTCTAAAAATCTCTGATGCTAGAGAAGAGTATTAAAAAAAATGTTACACAGGGCTTCCCTGATGGCGCAGTGGTTGAGAGTCCGCCTGCCGATGCAGGGGACACGGGTTCATGCCCCGGTCCGGGAAGATCCCACATGCCGCGGAGCGGCTAGGCCCGTGAGCCATGGCCGCTGAGCCTGCGCGTCCGGAGCCTGTGCTCCACAAAGGGAGAGTCCACAACAGTGAGAGGCCCGTGGACCGCAAAAACAAAACAAAACAAAACAAAAAAATGTTACACAAAGGGAATCATATCATACGTTCTGTGTGGTCTTTTTCATTGTGGACATATTTTTTTTAAACAACCCTTCTCTCCTCTCCCTTATCTGCCACTCCCAAGACAACCAGCATTAAGAGCCTGGACGTTCTCTTCCATACTTTTCTCCACAGATATATAGTCACATATGCATAACATAGAGAAAACATAATTTGGTCATTGAGGCAAGTGAAGTCATCCTATATGTGCTTCTCTGCGTTTTACTTTCGTCGCTTCGTGAAGTGGGCTGATCCCTACAGTGAATTACTAACCCTAACCCGTCCTTGTCGGTGGCGGCAGATTCCACGGGAATGGGTGTATCACAGCACAGGCAGCGTGTTTCCCTGAGCAGCCTCTGCTGTGGTAGACGTGCGTGTGCTTATAGCAGTGCCCACCGGCTTTCATTTCAGTGGGATTGTGCCAGCTAGAGCCCTTTCTGCTGTAAGGAAGAGGAGACCTGACTCAAACTGGCTCGAAAAGGAAGAGCTTAATAAACGCAGTAAAAGTGATACAATAATCCCAGGTAATACGTAAGTGAAATGGATGCCGCAACTTATTAGTAAAGAATACATCGACACAAGAAAATGCAAGGATCGCTTTACATTTGAAAGTCTATTAGAATCGACCACAGTCACAGATCCAAGGAGAAAAAGAGTTCAAGCATTTCAATTAAGGCATAAAAATCAAAAATTCTACTCTCATTCCCAATGTTTGAAAATGTTTTGACCCATGTGAATAGACGGCCTGATAAAGGGCATCTGTCAAAAACCTGCAGTAAACACCCTGTAGAAATGTTACATGCGGAAACACAGCAAAGAGGCTGTACCACTTTGCTGGCCCACAGAGTGGCTGGATCACTTCTCTTTGACATCTCTACTAGCAGTCCTGGCCACTAAGATGCAACCGAAGAGAAATAAGGGCTATTCAGGATTGAAATGAGAACAAGTGTATCAGTTTTTGGAAATCCTTAAGGTAGTCAATTTAGAAAATCCAAGAAAATCTATGCAATTAGAACTATTCCATGAATTCGGAAACTTTTCTGAATACAAATTCAGTAGCATGCCTGAGCACTTGCAACTTCTAAGTAGGGAGTGAAATTTAGAAGATTCTATTAACTCCAAAAACTCAGAAGCTCAGAAATAAATCTAATAACATATGAGATGTGTATGCAAATAATTTTAAAACTATCAAAGGACAAGGACATGGCTAAATAGACCAACTAATTAACATATCCATTTCCCCAAATTAATATATTAATTCAGTACAATTTCAATAAAAGCTTCGATAAAATTTTGCACGGAATTTAATGAGCTGATCCTAAAATTCATGTGGAAGGGTAAAGGGCTAAGAAAAACCCAAGACAAAGAATAGAGAAGGCAGCCTTGCGCAATGAGAGAGGTTTTTTTGGAAAGATACAGTTATTAAAATAACGTGGTATTTGCAGAGATGTATTTGTGTTCTCTAGTTTGTCCCTTTGGTCTAAGTGTGTATCAGGGTTACAGTTCAGAGGTGGAGCTATTAATCAGTGGGAAAGGAAGCCAAGTCAATATACTGCACTAGGATGACTGATTTCTCATGCAGGGAAATGTAAACTGAGGTCGCTTTCTCACATCTCACACAAAAATAAATTCCAGATGGATCTAAGACCTAAATATGAAAGACAAAGTTTTTCAGTGTTTAGAAGAAAACCAGGCAAATTATCTTTATGACCTCAGGGCAGTCTTTTTCTGTTTCTTTCTTAAAACTTTCCACCATAGCTAAAACAGCTGAGAACCAGCCCTAGCAACAGTGTAACAAAGTATTATCCTTAAATCCAAGAACGCTTGGCTTTGAAAGCTGGAGGGATGCTGGAGACAACCTCATCTCACATTCTTTTTTTTATTACCATTGAGATATTTAAACTATATTAGTTTCAGGTGTACAATGGAATGATTCAATATCTGTATATATTGTGAAATGGCCACCGCAATAAGTCTAGTTCACATCTGGCACCATACATAGCTACAATGTTTTTCTTTCTTAGGATGAGGACGTTTAAGATCTACCCTCTTAGCAACTTTCAAATATGCAATACAATATAGTCGCCATTCCACACGTTGCATGCCCAGGACTTATTTATTTTATAACTGGAAGGTTGTACCTTTTGACTTCCTTCATCCATTTCTCCCACCCCTCCCCCCAACCTCTGGCAACCACCAATCTGTTCTCTGCATCTATGAGCTCAGTTTTTTTGGGGGCGGGGGTTTGTGGGGGTTTCGTTTTTTTTAGATTCCACATGTAAGAGAGATCATATGGTATTTGTCTTTCTTTGTCTGACTTACTTCACTTAGCATAATGCTCTTAAGGTCCATCTGTGTTGCCACAAATGGCAAGATTTCATTTTTTATGGCTGAATAATATTCCATTGTGTGTGAGAGTGTGTATATGTATATATACATACCATGTTTTCTTTATTCATTCACCCATCAGTGGACATTTAGGTTATTTTCATGTCCTGCCTATTTTAAGTAATGCTGCAGTGAACATGGGGGTATCTTTTCAAGTTAGTGTTCTCATTTCTTGAGATAAATACCCAGAAGTGGAATTGCTGGATTATATGGTAGTTCTATTTTTAACTTTTTGAGGAACCTCTATACTGTTTTCCATGATGGCTGTGCAATTTACATTCCCACCAACAGTGTTCAAGTGTTCCCTTTTCTCTACATCCTCACCAATACTTGTTACTTCTTGTCTTCATTTATGTGTGTGTGTGTATATGTACATATATAGCCATTCTAACAGGGGTGAGGTGATATCTCATTGTGATTTTGATTTGCATTTGAAATCCAATGCATTAGTGATTAGTGATGTTGAGCACCTTTTCTTGTACCCCTTGGCTATCTGGGAAAATGTATATTCAGATCCTCTGCTCATGTTTTAATCAGATTGTTTGGTTTTTTACTGTTGAGTTGCATGAGTTCTTTATATATCTTAGATATTAACCTCTTATTACGTAAATGATTTGCAAATGTTCTCTCCCATTCAGTGGGTTGCCTTTACACTTTGTTGATGGTTTCCTTTGCTGTGCATAAGCTTTTTAGTTTGATGTAGTCCCACTGGTTTATTTTTGTTTTTGTTTCCTTTGCTTTCAGTGTCAAGTCCAAAAGATCATCGCTAAGACAGATGTCAAAGAGTTTACCACCTTATATTTTCTTCTAGGAGTTTTATGGTTTCAGATCTTACGTTCAAGTCTTTAATCTATTTTGAGTTAATTTGTGTGTGTGGTATAAAATAGTAGTCCAGTTTTATTCTTTTGCATGTGGCTGTTCAGCTTTCCCAACACCATTTATCAAAAACACTGCCCTTTCCCAATTGTATATTCTTGGCTCCTTTACCATAAATTAATTGACCATATGTGTGTGGGTTTATTTTGGGGCACTTTATGCTGTTCCATTGATCTCGTGTCTGTATTTATGCCAATACCATATTATTTTGATTACCATAGTTTTGTGATACAGTTCGAAATTAGGGAGCGTGACGCCTCTAGCTTTGTTCTTCTTTTTAAGATTACTTTGGCTATTTGAGATCTTTTGTGGTTCCATACAGATTTTATGATTGTTCTGTTTCTGTGAAAATGCCATTTGAATTTGATAGGGATTGAAATGCATCTGTAGATTGCTTTGGGTCGTTTGGACATTTTAACAGTATTAATTCTTCCAATCTATGAACATAGAATATCCATTTATTTGTGTCTTCTTTAATTTCTTTCTTTAGTGTCTTACAGTTTTCAGTGTACAAGTCTTTCATCTCCTTTGTTAAATTTATTCCTAGGTATTTATTCTTTTTATGTAATTGTAAAGGGGATTGTTTTCTTTATTTCTCTTTCTGATAGTTCATTATTAGCATATAGAAATGCAGCAGAGTTTTTTATATTGATTTTGTATCCTGCAACTTTACTGAGTTCGTTTATTAGTTTAACAGTTTTTTGGTAGAGTCTTTAGTGTTTTCTATATGTAATATCATGTCACCTGCAAATGATGACAGTTTTACTTCTTCCTTTACAATTTGGATGCCTTTTATTTCTTTTCCTTGCCTAATTGCTCTGGCTACGATTTCAAAACTGTGTTGAATAAGAGTGGTGAGAGTGGGCATCCTTGTCTTATTCCTGATCTTAGAGGGAAGCTTCCAGATTTTCACCTTTGGGTATGACGTTAGCTGTGGGCTTGTCATATATGGCCTTTACTGTGTTGAGGTGAGGGGAGGATTTCTTAAACAAGACACAGAAAAGCACAAACGAAGAAAGGAAATAATTGATAAATCTCACAGCACAAAAATTCAAACTCATGAATGACAGCAGTAACCATTTTTAGAAGGGGGAAGAACAAACCTCTCATTGGGAGATATTTGCAATGCATAACAAGGAACTAATTCAGCCTACCCAAAGAACTCCTGGCATTCAATAAGAAAACCACTAACAAGCCAATAGAGAGATGGTCAAAGTGTAGGGAGAAGCTCTTTGCAGAAAGGGGAAAACTGATAGTCCATAAACATATGAAAAGATGCTCAATTAGTAATGAGGGAAATGCACATTAAAACCTCAAAAGGCAACCGTTCCACAGCCAACAGATTAGCTCAAATGTTGAAGGCTGGCCAAAAGGAGCAAGCTTTGGAGAGGAAGCTTTGAAGTAGGACCTGTCTTACTGGATGGCAGGGCTGGAAATGCAGACAGCACCTAGTAAATCTCGAGATCCTGCCCCTCCCCAGCAGCTCCACTTCAGTGTTCTGCCCTCAAGAGACTCCCCGTGAGCACCAGGAGATGCAGCACCTGTGAAAGAAAAAAAGAAAAGAAAAGGAGAACAAGTTAAACACCCATCTGTAAAAGACGAAAACGACTTTATGACGCATGCAGTCAGTGCACTTCTGAGTGGCAGTTAAAGTGACAGGGATCAACATGGATACATTTCAAAAGTATGTTGGTGACTAGAGTTGCTAAATTATGTATACAGTGATGCCATTTCTTAAAAAATGTATTAGGTTGAGCTATATAAAATAGGTATATGTAGATAAAATATCAATACATAGGTAAAAATGGTTCATATTGACCAATTCATGTAGTTCAATCTACTACATACCTAATGTAAAGATTAAAAGGTGAAGGGAAGGATAGCTGCTAACTTCAGAATAGTGATTGCTTTTAGAGAGGGAGACAGAGGAACTGAGTCAGGGAAACCTACAAAGGGAACTTCGAATGTGTCTAAAGTTTGATTTAACACGCAGAACGGGAGCATATGGCAAAATGTGAACGTTTGTGAAATCGGAGCTATGGGCACTTGGATGTATTCTCCCTTATCCTCTGCATACCTTTCTCTGTGTTTAAAGTACTTCATAAATTGCAAAGAAAACCAACAGAAGAGATTCATTGGCAAGAAAGGTCAGTGGCAGATGTGGTTCAGGCAGGCCCCTGTCCTCCTCCATGTTCGTGATTTATTCTTAGACTGAAAGCGAGATGGGTGCCGTCAGTTCTGGCCCGCCACTGCATGTAACAACAGCCAAAGGAAGAGAGAGGCTTCCGGTATGTCTCCAAAGAGTAAGGAATCCTCTTTTCCAGAAGACCCTAGAAAACTCTGGCTTCAGTCCCATTGGCCCAGAGTAGGTTACATTGTCCAGTCCTGGACCAAGCCGTGGGACCAGGAGAATGCCAAGAGTTGATGTGGCCTAGGCCTGTGTCCTGGAGCCGCTCACAGGCAAGGAAGATGGGATTACTCTTGGACCTCATGGGTCCTTGAAAGGAGCTATGGGTGGGGATTGGGTGAGTTGAATGGGGGCAGGAAGCCTGGCATTCTGTTAGAAAGAGGAAGGAAGAAGCGAGTGCTGAGTAGGAAACCAACCCAACAGTGTCTACCAAAGAAAAGATTGCCAGGAGTGAGATTTGAGCCTTAAGTGTGAGGGAATGTGTTCTTTAAGCTGGAATCTGTCGGATTGCTTTCTAAGCGGATTGAATTACTTTGCATTTCCACCAGTGATTTTGCAGCCACGCCCCTCCTGACCCAGGGGATTTCTCACCTATCAGATTGGTAAAAATTCAAGAGTGATAAGTGACAGCTGAGTGTTGCCGTGATTTGCATTTCCCTGACAGCTCCTAAGGTTGAGCGTCTCTTCCTGTGTTTATTGGCTATTTGAATGAGCTCTTTTATGAACCGTCTCTCCACATCGCTTGCCAAAATCAGAGTCTTGTCATCAAGCTTTTAGACTGCATACGATTTGAATGTGTTTTAAGGCATTCTCTGAGCTGGGAGGTGAAAAGTGATTATCCGTTTCTGGAAGCAGCTTGGTGGGTTGGGAACAAGAATCACTTAGTAAGCAGGACACCCCAAGATTCTTGTGCCCAGTACTCTGCCCCGATCGCTCGCTTATGGTGTCACATTAGGGAAACGGAGGCCCAGAGTAGGAGGCAACTTACCTATCTATAAAATGAAGGGGCTGCCTGTTTATTCGTAAGGGGCTTTCCAGTTGTGGTACTCAGCTGCTGCTTTGGTCAGGTTGGAGAACCTTTGTAGGCCCTTGACTCACAGAGTTCAAGTCTCCCCCTTTTACCTACCCCTCCTACCATGTGGGGATCCCTCCCTGGATAAGGTGGCCTCTGGGACTAGCGTCTACCTTTCCGGGCAGGTCAGGATCCTCAATTCAATCCGTGGCCCTCCGCTGGGCCTTTGTCCCATCCTGATTCCTCAGCCAGATGGCAAGCCCTTGCCTGTGTCAACCTTCTGTAGCCGCTCTGAGTTGCTTCTTACAGGGCACAGGTGGGAGCTTCGGTTCCGGCGGTAGATCAGACCTTTATTTCTTCACAAAGCAGCTCTGTAAAAGCAAAGCCTGACCTCAGGGCCAGTGTTTGATGGCAAAGCAGCAAGGCATCGGTGACATATCACAAGCAGGAAAGGTTGGGGAAGGCCAGGAGAGGTCAGCCAAGAAGGGAATCAAGCAGGTTGTTCCCAGTCATGTGTGTCTCTGCTCATTCAGATCAAAATTGCTCCTCCGAAGAGCACCTTTCGCTAACGAACACCGTCTCGCAATAACAATGACGATGTTAATGGTCCGAGCCTCACGGAGAAAGCGGGGTTCTCTGCGATTGCAGGTCTGCCTCAGCACCTTTGGCGTGGAGGGGGGCAGGTCCCAAGACGCGTGCAGGAAAGAGGGGGTGTGCAGTGCTAGGAGATGTTTCCTGCCCGCCCACCCCTGAGGGTGCCGGGGTGCTCCTCTGGTGAGCAAAGGCTGCTCTGCATCCCGAGGGCGGGTGGCGCGATGATCCTCTGGCTTTGCGACGTTGGTTTCTCAGCTGTGTAGAGAGGCGGCGCGCTCAGCTCCACACGGGCCACCGTGCGTCTCTCTTTCTGTGATACCGGCATAACCTTCGTGCCCCTGTGGCCGTGTGCCCACCGCACATGAAATGATGGGGGTGATCCCGCCATGGGCGGCCCCTCCCTTCTGGCCTCCCCACAAGCCCTAGATGCTGTGCCCCTCTTGGTGTAGGGACTTCACAGAACTGGGCCCTTTCTGTAGCTTGGAGAACACCATCTTCAAGGTCCCTACCTGTTACCCTCCTACCTTCTACAGGCTGGAGCTCGTTTTGACTTCCAGTCATGCCCAACCTGCCAGCCTCACCCACCCCGAGTCCAACACACCAACCTCCTTTCGTAGCGTCATGAGATCGTGCTGCTTGGGATGGCTGAGGGCAGTTTCTTCCAGCCAATAGGCATCAGCATTTCCGTACCACGCTCTCTCCTGAGCATCTTCCTCCCTTCTCCTGGGTGCCTGTAAAGGACAGAGGCAGCCAGAGACATCGTTTTTGTGGTACGTCGTGGATGTGCATAAAGTTCTTTCTTATTTTTCTGGGTTTTAACGTAGCAAGACTGGTCACCTTACATCTTTATTGTATCCTTCTGGATAAAACTCAGTCGTCATTTGCATACAGTTGTTTCCATTGAAACATTGTCCAGCACACATTTCTAGGCGGCCGTAGTTTCTCAAGGGGATGCTCCGTTATAACATGTATAAAAAATGGGACCCCTTTCACTTGGTTCCACCTGAATCTTAAGCTTATCTCGTTCAACATAACAGACATCCACGGGATGTACACCGCATACAGGTTGCTCTGCTCAGCTCTGCTCCGTGAAGCAGGCCCCCTTCTGATCAGTCAAAAGGTACTCTGCCCCCATTATTAATGATTTGGAATTGAGGGGTCTTAATACAGAAGAACAAAAGTGATATTTTAACATATCTGAGCTCAGGCATTATTTTTGGATATTTTCACATTGTTAGAGCGCTCTCTCTTTTTTTTTTTTTGGTTCAAATTCAGTCATGTTTTCAAAAAATACCAAAGAAGTCTGTGTCCTACTTAAAATCAGCTTGTTTCCTCATTGCCTGCAGGATAAAATGAAAATGCCTTCTACTGCAGGGTGCTTCCCAGGCAGTCAGCCGCCTTCTCCAGGCCTCAGCATCTTGACCTTGGCACCATTCCCCAGTGACACCCTCTGCCCTGCCTCCCCGCGTCCGCAGGAGCTGCTTCCTGTGCTGGGAGCCTCCCTCCCTCACCACCTTCCTTGTTGTCCAGCTCCGCTCACCCACCGCCACCAGCCCAAGGGCAGCTTCAAGCCAAAGGCTTTCTGCTCATCCACGACCTCCTGCAGTTCAGACTCTTAAGAGAGCACACAAAATTGACCTTCTGTGCTGATCGTCTTTCATCCTCACTGTTCCCCGAGCTCTTGGAGGCCAGGAGTCTCTATTTCACCTGTGTTCTCAGTATGTAGTTTAAGAAAGAAAAAAAATTAGCCTCCGGAAGGCTACCGTGTCTGTAAAACAAATCAGTAGAGTATACAGGCTGAGACCTACACCTCGGTGATGTACTTCACAGTGTTGGGGGATTGTTTATTCATTCATGATTCATTCATTCATTCCTCAGCAGAGGTATTGCATTCCTGCTTTCTGCTAATTTTGGATGTTAGACCAGGTGGTCCAAATCCTGGAGACCGTTCAGAGCCTCCACCTAGCAAAGATGGAATTGAGGTTAGCAAACATTTTATGAGACTTTGTTTTGGGTTCACATAGTTCGGGGTTGATTTTTTTTTTTTAACTTCTAATCTCCATCACTCCTCCCCCAGATCTGAACTTGAAAGAACTCTCCCATTGCCACTCAGAACTTGTGTGGAGGAAATAGAAAACCACACACATTCTCAGCATTTCTTATTGACTATTTTAAAGACAGATCTGGATGCAGCACTGCACCAGGGTTTTTTGACTTTCCATAATGTGCTAATTAACATCAGAGCTCTTTAAAAACATTCCAAAACCTCTGATATGACTACTCTTGACAGCTATCTATTTGTATTTATAGCTTTCTGAGCAGAAAAAGAATCACTGAAGCTTTTCTATTTCATCATCTTGTAGACAAGCCATCTGAAAAAAATAGGGAAATGCTTCATTCTCAGAAGTTCCTTGGGCCTCAGCCAGCTGCATTGAGGTCCCCAGGCAGAGCTTTCTGTGAATGTTGCTGTGGGAAGGGACTTTTCAGCCCATGGAAAAATGAGTTCCTGCTGGTGACCTACCAGGTACAGGTGGTCGAGGCTCATCTCGTTGGGGGTGTTCAGTGCATGGCTGGGCTGCGTGTGAGAGGCCTGAGTGGCAGGTTTATGGAGCTTCCCAGGTGGCAAATTAACATCAGCCGTGTCATGCTGACCACTTTCTTCTCATTTGTCTACACTTTAGCTCTCCAGAGTGGGAACACACAAGATATAACCCACTGTGGTGCAGGAAAAATGCAGATCAGTAGACTAGAAAAGTTCTGTTCTCATACAGTTGTTCATGGGCCCAGTATGTTAGGATAGTAGTGCATATGCCTGCTTCATGAATATGCATCTATCCGTGGCAGGATCACAGGGGTTTTTTGGGGGTTTTTTGTTTGTTTTTTCACTCTTGGGGTTGTGTGCTCAACAGAGTTTGGAGGCTACTGTGTTAGCTAACTCCCATTAATCTAGAACAAAGAGTGTCCGTTTTCACTTGAGTGGATAAAAATGATAAGAGATTTCAAAGTAAGCATCAGTTGTGGAAATCCAGTACGGTAATTTCCCTCACAGCATTGTATGGTGTGTTGGTGGGCCCTTAATAACACTTGGGTTATTTCCTGCAAAAATCTAGGTGTGAGCGGTCATATTTTAAATACTCTATTGTTAGCCTCTGTATGCGCATAACAGAATGAAGAACTTTCTAGGGGGAGTACAACACAGTCAATGCCATGATTGTACATGATGCAGAACTTCAGAGGAAGGTGGTAAAGGGGACCACCATTAATATGTTGCTGCATGTTTCAGAAATTTGTCTATTAAGTGTATGCCTCATTTTTGGTTTCCCAAGTTATGGGTATGTTGAACAGTGTTTTATAACCCCAATGTTTTCGCTTCATTTGTATTTTTTTTCCTTGTCAGAGAGGTGAGAATAAGACAATGGGCGCAGGGTAATGATCATGAAGGTCATTGGTGGTGGTTTGGCTTCTCAGCTCTGAGACTCAGACCCTGGAAAGTACGCCCTTGTTGCTTACATTTCTCTATAAATCCAAAAACCCATCACATGCTTTGCAGTGAGAAATACAGCCTCCACACACACCATGATAGACCAGGAAATGCCTTCTTTTTCCAGCACTAATAACACCCTGGAAAACCATATTGAGGTGAGAAGCCTTTGGAAGATGCATAGACTTGACTGAACCTGGAATTCCTCCCAGCCAGGTGGGACGTTGGGCTCCCTGGGCTGAGCTATAAACAGCTGCTCCAAGCAGCAGCTTCCTCTGTCCAGTTCCAAGTTCTCCATCAAGATATTATTTCCGACTGCTTCAGAGGAAATTTTTTTTTTTTTTTTTTTTTGGCCGCACAGTGCGGCTTGCAGGATCTCAGTTTCCTGACCAGGGATTGAACCCGTGCCCCCTGCAGTGGAAGCTCAGAGTCTTAAGCCACTGGACCACCAGGAAAGTCCTGCTTCAGAGGAAATTCTTGCTCCTCTCCCCCCACCCCAATCACAGGCACAGTAACATTGACAAGTGAAGTATATTTCTGTGGGTATCCTTAGATTCCAGCAGAGAGAACTGTAAAATCTTAGGCAGGGGAGTAAAGCACAAAGGTACTTGGTAATTGCCGTCACTATTAACAGGACAAGGTTCATGGGTACTCCCTGTGGGCGATGGCATAGACAAAGCAGGCTGCCGGCTCCACGAAGTTCCCTGGCAGTCACCAAAAGTCACCCCCTCTCTCCCACTCCAACACTTCATCGGGATGCAAGGGATGTGATTATATGGATAGACCTGACAATGCTATTTTTAAAAGCAAATCGGATTCTTGAAATGTTAACATTTGATGAACTCTTATTAGTTTCAAGGCACTGCCCGATATAGCGCCGTGCCTCGGAAGCTTAGCTGTGGATCGTCCCCTTCTGATCGTCCGTCTTCTCTGCCGATTTTCTCTAACCAGCAGAACCCCCTCCACCTCTGCAGGGGAGGGCTTAGGAACTATAGGGACCTCTCCGGATTTTGGTAACCACGTTTCTTGTCCACTGGTTAGTTAAGAGCGCAGACATGTTTGTGGACAGCCATGGATTCCTACCCCTCTGTTAAGCGTCTAGTTCCCAGGATTAAAGAGGCAGCAGGGTTTTCTTCCATCGTTACAGAGGTCTCTGGGTTCCACCTTTATGAGCCAACAGAGGCTTGTGATGGAGGTTGAACAGGTGATCCAGCCATCACATAAGCGACTTTACAGCCTCCGTGACTTGGTTATCGTTGGAATGCAGTTTGACAGGAAGACTCTGGCTTCCAGATAATTCCCGTGTCATCAGTCCTCGGTCGTGGCCGACCCTCCATTGCTAATCAGTTCAGAGCAACCCAAGGCGTCTTTGGTGAATGGTCATTTCAGCTCTTTATAAATCCTTCGGAATTGGGACATTCCTCTACGAACAGCCCAGATAAACAAAGGGCCCAGTGTATTGGGTTTAGCTGGTATTTTTACCAAGTTTGTTGAGCTAGCCTTCTTCATACCAGTCCATTCTTGGAATTCTAGACGTGGCTGCTGGGAGCCATCTGAATGCTGTCTTTAAGCATAAGACTTTTGTTATCAATTTCCTTAGCAGCTCTACCTTGAGTTCCGGGTCTGAAAGCTATAGATGAAGAAATTGCTTTCTGGGTTTGGGCTGGGGGATTTTCCTTGTCACGGTAGGGGGACCTTACTGAGGTAAGTTGCTGCCTGAGTGTTGAGAGGTATGAGGTTGCATGAGATTGACTAGTAATGTCTTCCATGGGCGCAGATGAGGAGTGAACTAGTAATGTCTTCCGTGGGTGATACCTGCCGTCAGTCTGTCACCCCAGAGCTACCACCAGGATATACTACCTACCCCACCAACACCTGAAGCCAGCCGTTGGGGCTTTTACAACACCTGGGTGAGGCGTCCTGTTAATGAAGGACTCACCTGAGAACACCAGGAATCAGCCTCTGAATTCAGCAGTGTCTGACCCTAGGTTTCCCTCTCTCCCAAATGAAAGGTAGCTTTTCTACCATCTACTCTGTTCATCCTGCATGTTTAAAGTTTTTTCAGTAGCGCAGACTCTGGTTCTGTGAAGGATCTTCCAGATTGGCATCTGAGTTGATTGCTGTTCTGTAGGCAGAGCTGTCTAGTTTGATCAGGACTTCCCCCACAAATCTCTCCATTGGAGATAAGAACTTTGAATACAGATGAAACCCCACAGTGCCAAACTCCTGGAGATCGTCTGGGTTCGTCGCTTACGCTAAAACATGAAGGCATCACAGTACTGACTGAGGCTTAGCACTGCTAAACGGAGATCTTCTGGTAATCGTTTTTATAAGAGGATTTGATTTGGGGATAAAATTTCACTTATGATTTTGGCCCACTTGTGCCTTTGCATAAAATTCTGAACCAGAGTAAACAGGTAGATACTTTCATTGACTTCTTTTGCCACGGCTATTTTTACACATCATTGTGCAAAGACCCTTTTGGCTCATGGCAGAAAGCTTTTTCCTCCGTTTAAGGGAATTTTATCTACAAACCCATTAGATATCATTTTTTAGTCTTCACATTTCAAGGATGGTTTAACTCGCAAGTGTTGAAATGCTTAATCCAATTTCAAAGATCATCTTCAGTTCCACTCGGAAATCAACATATCGTTAAGCCGCTGAGATACACGTGTGAAAATACAAGGGCGGTTGGGGAGAGTGTCACTGGGTGCTCTGTGGACCGTGCTAAGTGAGATTGCAGGAGTGTAGGGGAGAAAGCATTGGGCGGGGACGTTGGCACCCCCTGGGTGCCACCTGCAGAGGGGCAGTCAGTCACCTCGAGCTGCTGTAGAACGGACTGTCCCGAGCGGAAAGCAAAAGCGTGCCCATTTATTCCTCAGCGACTCTGAGTCCCCAGCTCCCCCGACTCGGGTGAGCAGTTCGACGTGCGGGGACAATGGGTGCAAAGATCCCCACTGTTCAATCGGTGCAGCTCGATGCCAGGGGCTCGACTGACTGCAGCCCTGACACCACGGTCTGTCTTCTGTCCCTCTCGGCCGGCCTCTCCCCAGGCTGAGCGCAGTGCCTTGCACCTGGTGGGACCTCAGTACATTCTTGTTGAATTGAAATGGGTCCTTCATGCCTGGTCCTTACATCCCAGCCCCTGGGGAGGGGCCCATCACAAAGGGCTTTCCATCGAGCCATTGCCGGCTTTGAATTAGTCCTTAGCATACCCCCAGACATCTCCAGCATTGATGGGGCTGCTCTCCCCACCCGTCGCCAGTCAGCACATCTGCACTGTCGCTGGCACAAAGGACAGAGCTGGGTGGGGGGCAGGGGGGCCCCCGGTTGGAGTCTGATATAACTTTGCCCAACAAATCCCCACTGTCTGCGCGATGCTGCTGGTGCAAGAAGGCCTGTGCATCTGCGGCTGCGGAAGCGTGTTTAGTCTCGAGCTTGGGGTCAGTTTTATATATTTTTTTTCTTTCATCAGCTTCTGTAGCGTGTGGGGTGTGCAGTCAATTTGAGGACTATAGGGGAGCTTATAGACTTGCATGGATCTTATTTTGCAGAGAAGCAAACGGAAGCATGATCTAAAATGCAATTAGATTTTTCTTTACAGGGTAGAGACTGTATGTCTTCTGAGCTGCAAAGAAACCAGGCAAATGCAGCCCGGTTTCCTAGATAACACGCTCTAAATCTGTTTATCGGGCTCCTCCTTGCTTTGGGGAATAAGAGGAGGAAGGAGAGCCTGCAGGTCTAAGGGGATGTGGAGTGAGGGGAAGCTGGGTGTCTCGGTCCCCCAGCACAGGTTTCAGAAGAGGCCTCGTGGGGTGAAGACAGGAGGAGGAGGGGCCAGGAGCCAGAGAGAAGCCCACACAGGAGAATGGTACGGGCTCCCCTCTCCCAGGACTTAGGTCTGAGTTCCACTGGTGGCAACCCTTGGTGTTAATTTATCAGTGCGTTCCTAATCCCCTCAAGGAGAGCGGAGGAAATGGTGACCACAGGACACCCACAGAGGGAGAAACTGGAGACCTCTGTTTATCCAAACGAGTTCAGTCTGCTATTAAACGCTCTCAGGCCAAAACGTTTGCGTTTGTGGTCCAGGGTGCCTGGAGCCCAGGGAGAGCTCTGGGTTTAGGACGGGCTCCGAGCAGCAGCCCTTCCTCCACCCACGCCTTGGGCCACCATTCCCATGCCCAGAGCAGCGTCTGCCCAGCAAGGACCCATTCTCTCACCCAAGATGCAGAGTGTACAGGGCAGATGCCATGCCGCCCGCCAGCCTGGGGGAGAATCAAAACCTCATCCTTCCTAGGCCCACCCACCCCAGGCCACTTGACCAGCTTCCCCAGTGGCGAGACTGGGACCGCACTGGGAGGTTCGCAGATCCATTCTGCCTGAGCCGGGTGCTGATTCTGTGCGCTGACCCCTGCCCTCCCAAGGGTCCCTGCCTGTCTCCAACTCACCCCCCTGCAAGGCCAGGACCACCAGCCTCCCTGGCAGTGATGCTGCCTCTGGGTGGCCCTGCTTCTCCTTTCGTTCACACCCCTTTCCCCGAGCACAGCCGCAGTCAGCCTGCCGCATCTAAACCCAGGTCAGCAGTTCAGAGACTTGGAACAGGGAAAAGGAAAAGTGGGCCCTGGATAGGCACCAGACACCATCCCTCCACAGGCGCCACTCACTGGGCACCCCGCCAGCTCCCAAAAGACGGAGGAGGCCTGTCTTCCTTTCTCCCCCATGCAGGACCTCCCCCAGCCCGAGGGCCCACCCTTCCAGTCCTCTCCCTGCACCCTGGAGGCATGGGGTCACAGTCCCCTCCAAGAAACCCCGAAGTTACGTACACCACGCTGGCTCTGTCCTCTCTCCCTCACTGGGACAGTGCCACCAGCACACAGCGTATTGCTGTAGGAAGGACCTTTTAGCCCAAGACTCGCCCATCAACCTCATTGACTGTCACTTTCTAATCCTCCCCTTGTAAGGACGTCTTCGCTCTCAGGTGGCCAGTGCATCCCCCCAGTCCAGGACATTTAGCCATTTGATCTAGGAGAACAGGAACAAAGGGCAACGCAAGGAGAGTCAGCTAGATTATCACACACAGTTCTGTTTAAACAGAGTGAGGTAGGCTATCGAGGGGGAAAGATCAGCACACGAAGGAAGAAGGGGTTTAAAAATAAAGAAGTGACCTTAAGACCAGAGAAATGTTTGTTTTTCTAGTAAAGTGATGCTTTAAAAAATCTGGATCTAACAAAGAGAAGGCAAATAGATCTGTCACTACATGGCGCTTAGGGTGGCTACTGCAATTGATTGGGTTTGGCATCCACGATGAAATCTGAGATCTAATCAACGCTCAGCAGAGAGTCTGTAATTGATTATTAGTGTCTGCCAAGGGCACGAGGAGGAGGAATGGCTCAAGTGTCATGCGTTTGCCATCTTTCCTGACCAGTCTTTTCCAAATCCACCCATCCGTTCCCCCTGCCCCCAACCTGAGAAGATGTTCATTCACGTAAAACAGGGAACAGCATAGCTGGTCCTAACAAAGCTGCAGTAAACTGACTCGGCCGCTCATTCAGTTGTGCGTTGTTCATTCAGAAACTCACTCCGTGGTACGAAAGGCCAGCGTGTGGGAGATTGTGGAAAGGAAAGACTCCCTTGCTGCTTCAAATCCCTTACCATCTAATTCCAGAGATAGAACATGAAATGTAACTGATTACAATACAAGCAATCACTAGTTCCAAGACACCCTAAAATAAAACAAGCGTGGCACTGAGATTGCTTGGTATTGTAGATATTTGTTCAGTACCCGATGAGCAGTTTATAAGTATTGTTTGTTTTCTTTTGTGTTTGTTTGTTTTGTAAGCAGCTAGATGTTTTCCCTCAAAAAGCACCAAAAGTGATGTTTTGGGTAAAGGATGAGGGTAGAGAAAAGTCCCAGATGGGTCACCAGATTAAGCAAATATATAGATCTTTGGAGAAGGTTTCAAATAGACCCATAGGATAAGTGGGTTGTTTTTCCTGAAACTGTGAGTTGTTTTGAGACATCAGGATTCTGCGCACTGTAGCCTTGGGGAGAGACTGTCTCTCTGCACTCTTTCAGCTTTCATTTCATTTCTTAAGACAAGCGGGATTTACCTAATTGCAGTTAACGTAAGATAGAATACCCCGCAGTCATGGAATTGATGACATGTTGCGCTCAGAAGTACGTGTTTATGTAAGTAAACCAAGTCTCTTTGTGAAGTGCAGTTGTGGTCTTTCCTCACTTTTCCTCCCTTCCCTCTGTGGCAAAGAAGACAGGCAGGGTGAGTCAGGCAGAAGCTCCGCCAGTGCCAGGAAGAGCGCGTTTGGAAGATGTCTTGCGTTTCCCCCTTTTTAAGTACAATTTGTAACGCGAGGTAAAAAGCTGGGTCGTTTTATCTTGTATAATCCCCTCACATCATGGCCCTGGGTTCTTTTGAGAAGGTCGTGTGCCTCGGGGTCCACTGTGGAGGTTCTGGGGATTGATGGGGGTTAGGGAGTTGGGGACCCAGGGCTGTGGCTCGGGACCCCTGCAGGATGCCTTGTGGAGCTGTGGCTTCAACATGGAGGAGTAAGGACCATCTGTGGGAGGGCGGCAGAGGTGAGAGAGAGAAAACGGACGGGGAGTACGCGAGCTTGGACAGACCCGTCCTGCTGGGAATCAGTGCTAGTGATAGCATCCGTGTGTTAATCTGAAAATAAGGCTTGTAAAGTGCTTGGTATTTCCTGGAGAGAGACCCCATTTCCTTAATCCTCCCTGGTCTTTCCGGGACCAGAGCAACACAGCAGTGCCTCTGCCTGCTGACGAGAGAACCGGCATTCCTAGACCTCTGAACTGCCCTCCCGTCGGCAGTGCCGAAGTGTCAGCCTTCCGAGGCAGGAAGGTGACAGGGCCCCTCAGTTTTCTTGGGCTTTTACAGTGGTCTCTCGTGCCCCCGTTTCATCTTCGACCGCACATAGGTCCCTGTTCCAACCTCACGTTTAGCCTGTATTTTTCGGCCCCGTCCCATTGGATGATGCTGTGTTGTTTGTAACGGCTGGTGTTGGCCTCTCGCCGTACTTGACCCTTGCCTCACTGAGGTGTGCAGGGCGCAGCAAAGAAGGCAGCTGTCTCCTGACAGGGGGCTCCAAAACGGGAAGACACAAGATGCTTCTCTTTTCTCTGTGTATTTCCCGCCCTGGTTCCTCCCCCTGCCCTCAGAGTCTGTGGTACCCTGAATCCCAGCCCCCTACCTCTGCCTCTCACTGGCAGACGCATCTTTTTGTCTCCTTCGTCCCTCAAGCCCCTGGTCGGTGAATTCTGCCTTCACAATGAGTCTCAGCTCTGAACATTCCCTTCCACCTCCTCTCCCCTCCCCCCATAGCCCCCTCCCACACTGCAGGCGTCATCTCACTCCAGGAAGCACCTGACCACCATCCACTCCCACGGGGTCTCAGGAAGGCACACCAGCCCCATTTCCAGTCTCAGGTGACTGCCCCACGCCTGCCTGTCGTGGGCTGCCTGGTGGTCCCAGATCTCTGGAGGCCCTCGCCAGCACTCCCCTCTGCCTTCCCCTGCCAGGCCCTTCTGTGAGGCCCAAGTGCCACCTCCCTGGGCTTTCTCTCCCTGGTTCCCTTGTCAAACATAGTTTATCATATGTGTTCCATCACGTCTTCTGGGCACCACTCTTACATCGGTGACTTTTTTGAGGGGGGGCCTCGCCGCGCAGCACGCGGGATCTTGATTCTCTGACCAGGCATCGAACCCGTGCCCCCTGTAGTGGGAACGTGGAGTCTTAACCACTGGACCGCCAGGCAAGTCCCTTATATCAGTTACCTTATTCTGCGGTTTCGTATACAGATGGTTCGCAACTTACAATGGTTAGACTTACGGTTTTTTGACTTTACATTGGGTTGGAAGCCATACGCATTCAGTAGTAACCGGACCTCAGGTTTTGAATTTTGATCTTTTCTAGGCTAGTAATAGGTGGTACGATCTTCTCTCGTGATGCTGGGCAGGGGCATCGAGCCGCAGTCCCCAGTCAGCCACCCGCTCGTGTGGGTGAACAACCAGTCCACTTATAACCGTTCTGTACCCAGACAACCCATCTCTTTTTCACTTTCAGTGCAGTATTCGATCAAGTACATGAGAGATTCAATGCTCGATTATAAAACAGGCTTTGTGTTAGATGATTTTGCCCAACTGTAGGCTTCTGGAAGTGTTCTGAGCATGTCTAAGCCCGGCTGGGCTAAGCTGTGATGTTCGGTAGGTTAGGTGGATTAAATGGCTTTTCACCTTACAATATTTTCAACTTAACCATGGGCCTATAGGGAGGTAACCCCATCGTAAGTCGAGAAGGATCTATACTTGCCTTCCTTCCTCCCGAAGCCATCAGCTTCCCAAGGGCCGTTCCTTATTCTTCTCAGAGGGTTTGTGGAGTGGAGTTGGATCTGTTCGTTTGCTTGGGGTCCTAGAAGGTGACGACTTCAGGCTTTTCAGATGAGATGGCCTTCTCAGAGTATCTTAAACGTGACTTGAAAATTTGGGAAACCACCTTACGTGATCAATTGTTAAAGGCGAGGGAGGGAATAGAGAGCGTTGGAATCACATTTTGCTTTCACTGACATTCTCGCTCTCGCCTCACCGTTTCTGCAGAGAATTCCAGCTCTCCCTGCCCCCGCTGCCCCAGTGGTCCTGCATCAGGCCGGCCCTGATGCCCGGGCTTTAGGTAGGGCAGCATCAGCAACATCTGCTCAGCCCCGCATGTCTGCTGTCCTGTCCTCATTTCTGTCCTCCCCGCTTTGCCACCTCCCTGCCGCCAGTGTACCTGCTCCAGTGGGATGTGGGGCTAGGCCTAAGGTGTTGCTTTCCTTTTGAGGAGAAAGTTGCTCATCCCTTTCGAGGCAGTGAAACGGGAGCTCAGAAGTCAGAGCCGGGCTGTCCATTCCCAGAGAAGTCCTTTAAGGCAGGCAGGTGTGTCGTTTTTGTTTGTTTTTAAGTGAGACAAATGTGCTTTTCAGAAGATGGCGTGTGTGTGTGTGTGTGTGTGTGTACGTGTACGTGTGTGTGCTCACACCCCTGAGTCTGCTTGAACATCTAACACCTACCAGCTCCCTGATGAGAACATTTGGGGCAGATAAAAGACATTAAGAAGTCCTGAGAGTGAAGCGGCATGAGTCATGGGGAAAGAGAGCCTGCCAGCGCCATGTGGAGCTGGTTGCAAAGCTCCGCTCTCCAGTTCCCTTTGCTCAGACCTCGTGCACGGCGGGGGCCCAGGGGTAGGCGTGATTGTCTCCCTCCCTTGGGCCCCTCCCACCACCTCCCAGCAGACACAGGCCCCCTGCATACCCTGCTGGGCTCATCTGAGTCCCGGAGGTTTTATTTGCCAGCTGGGGCTGCAGGAACCAGCCGTGGGCTGCTTTTGCCCCAGGTGCCGAGACTGAGCCGTGAGTGGCTGTGTGTCACTCTGCCTCTTTCATCACAGCCCTGGGGAAGCCGCAGGAGGGTGTGGCCCTGCCGAGCCAGGCTGTAGAGCTTAGAAAAGTGCCTGCAGAACGGCTGAGAAGATTTGCAACTGGGGATCACAGGAAAAGGTGGGCTCAGAGTGCCACCGGGCAGGCAGTGTCTGTTCTCTTTATGGTCCCCATGCAGCCTCTCCAGTCCTTGGCACCATGGTCATGTCCTCCAGCCACACCGTCCTTGCTTTCAGCATTGCTTGTCTTGCACCCCAGAGGAGTGGGAAGGAGACTTGTGCACAGTCCTTTGTGGGGCTGGGGCCTAGGGCATCCCTGTGGCAGAAGCTGGGGACTTTTGTAGAGCCTGCTGTTTTTTTTTTTTTTTTTTGCGGAACGCGGGCCTCTCACTGTTGTGGCCTCTCCCGTTGCGGAGCACAGGCTCCGGACGTGCAGGCCCAGCGGCCATGGCTCGCAGGCCCAGCCGCTCCGTGGCATGTGGGATCCTCCCGGACTGGGGCACAAACCCGTGTCCCTTGCATCGGCAGGCGGGCTCTCAACCACTGCGCCACCAGGGAAGCCCGAGCCTGCTGTTTTTGAGGTGTGTTCAGGCAGGCTCACAGCTGGTTTAGGAAGTGTGGGACTCATCAGGGAGATTGGAATGAGAGGGGAGACCATCACTGATGGGAGGGGAGAATACCTAGACGTTTGGTGGGAGATGGGTTTGGAGAGCAATGAAAATGAGTGACTTGATGGGGAACTGGGGATTGGAGCAGCTGGGGAGAGTTCTTAAAACGCCTCCACATGCCTGGGGGAGCTGCTGCCCAAGCCTGAGTGTGTGTATCCATATCTCTTTAGAAGCCACGGCCAGTTCCTCAGGGGCCTTCACTGAAGGGGGACTCTGAGCCACAGGCTTGCCTTTCCCCAGAGTCTAATGAGAACCCACCGTCACAGCCACACGGACACACCTGTGCCCACCCGGGGGCCTGGGAAGAGATGATGCTGGCATAGCCCTTCAGTTCAGCGTGCCCCGCTCCTGTTTCTGAAGCGAGTTAGGTGATAGGACCAGCCCGCACCTTGATGTGAAACTGCTTTGGGAGCGCCTCCTGCCTGTGTTCGGGGCACACCTGGGTCTGCCAGGTGCAGCCGTGCTCCAAAGGCTATCTTGTAGTCTGAGGTCAAGCTCTTCCACAGAACCACTGACGCCTTTGGCCAGGTTTTAGGAAATTCAGTCACTGGCAGGCTGTTGACCTCTGTGGTTACGGGAACTCCAAGGCTCTGGACCAGCCCAGTGTGCCCCACACCGTGGTTCAGAAATTCAGTCAAATACAGTAAGCAGATGTTTTCAACCTTGGAGTCACAATGTGACTCTTGTAAAGAAATGTACAAATAAAAATGTGTTTTCACTTTTATTTATGCAGAAGGAGGAGACAGCAAAATTTTAAACCCCAACTGTAATCAAACGTGGAAGAAAACTCACAAGATTTGAGCAACTAGTTGGAACCTTGCCTCTGTCTTTGTTTCTGTGTAGGTCTGGTTCTTCATAATTACTAGACTCGCTAACAGAACTCAGTGTATTTAGTCACTGCATAGAGTTCCCATTATTTGTGAGACCACAATGGCCCCAGTGGAAATTCAGAAATGGAACTTGTTTTATTAGAAAATTTGAAAGGGCCTTCCCTGGTGGCGCAGTGGTTGAGAGTCCGCGCGCCGATGCAGGGGACACGGGTTCGTGCCCCGGTCCGGGAAGATCCCACATGCCGCGGAGCGGCTGGGCCCGTGAGCCATGGCCGCTGAGCCTGCGCGTCCGGAGCCTGTGCTCCGCAGTGGGAGAGGCCACAGCAGTGAGAGGCCCGCGTACCGCAAAAAAAAAAAGAAAATTTGAAAGAAGTTATCAAAAGGGGAGGAAAAGAAAGAAAAGCAAAGAAACTAGCCACAGATCTGCTTCAGCAACCACTCCAGTCACTGTGCCCAGCAGCATAAAAACAGCACATTGCTGTGGCCAGCTGGCGGCAGATCGGGGTGCAGACTCCTTCTCCGTTGTTCATTTCATAGGAGCCTTGGGACCTGCATTCATCATTTTGGTCTTAAGCAAGGGATGTCGTTTGTAGAAAAGGTTTTCTTTTTTAACCACTTTTTCAGGTATGGTGTTTTTCCCACCATACTGCAATTTACCCAGGAAGTTAATTGCCTTATTCTTTTACATTGACCTTGAGAGTATATCATATCTGAGAAAAGTGACATTTTGGTTTTCTAATTTAGAAACACAAAGGAGGTTGAGAGAGATAGTGTATGAACCTGATTCACACTTTGGGGAAAAGTGCTCAGGTTAAATTATAGGCTTCTGGAACTGGGAGCAAAGATAATACTATTAGACGCATGCATTAAGTATGATTAATGGGACAACAGGGATAACATCGATGCCCCTTTGCCAAGACGATGATGGCTTGCACTTCATCTGTGAAAACGTGCGCAGGTTGAAGGATGTGAGTCCACACCAGTGAAGGTCTGAGCTCACTTAAGCTTCTCGCTTCCCTGGCAGGAATATAGCAATCCTAGAAACCCGTTGCCTGCAGTTTCGAAGGATGCTGTTTCAGAAGAGGGAGGGATACTTTCCCCAAGAAGCACACGAGGAGAAATGCCAGCCCTTGGGTGGAGGGTCACTGTGAGAAGAGTTAATGGAAAGAAAAGAGAAAACCAGCAATAATTGGTGGCCTGGGAAGGTGGGGGGTTTAAGCTTGCCTGAATCAATTATCATGCTACTTGACAGGTGTAAAGGACGGTCAGTTTGGTTTTGCCTGTAAAGTGAAAGAGCTGGGTCTTGCCGGATCCCGGTGCACCCCGGAGCCGGGCAAGGGCTGCTCATTTGTGCTGCCAGCAGAGGCTTCTGGACCACATTTTGGTGATTCTTTGGGTAGCCTCATCTCTCAGTGGGGAGAATCGAACTTCTCATTCAGCTGACAGAGAAGGCCACGTTTAAAATGCAGTCATTTTGAAACGATAACGACGGCGGGGCAAGGGCAAAACGGAGCTGTCACCTCGTGCTCTGGGGAATTTGTGATGTCTTAGTCTCTTCAAAGATGAATAAAATATAAGGCGGAGGTAGGACTTTTCTTATATATTTTTTTTTATTTTTTATTTCAAAGAATTTTTTTTCTTTTCTGGCTGCACCAACGTGGCACGCGGGATCTTAGTGCCCTCACCAGGGATCGAATCCAAGCCCCCTGCATTGGAAGCACAGAGTCTTAACCACTGGACCACCACGGAAGTCCCAGGGGTAGGACTTTTCCTGGGTGTTAGGGTGGTGGTAGATGCCACCCCTTATACCCTGCAAATTGTTCAGGGGCTTATGCAACAATCTGAAAGGCAACACGAACTTGAAATAATTTGTCTTTTCCACATCGAGATCAGAGTAACTTTTTTGTGTTCTTGTACACTTGAAGTAAAAATTAAAAGAGTAAGTTAGCCCTTACGGGGAATTTTAATTCTTCTGCTTAAAAAAAAAAAAACTTTGTTTACCTTTTCCTTTGGAAATGGAATAGTCACAAATGACTATTTGCTTTAGATTCTCTCCTAGATTCTACTTTATCTTCGAATCATTAAAATAGGAATATAGTTAATATTCATCTGACTTTTCAAAGTGAAATTTATTGGTTTAACCTTCATTCTTTCCGTGTTATTATCATTGCCAGCACCCATGGCTCATTTATTGGGGTGTGAAAAACAAAATGGATGGAAATTAGTTTTTCTCTCCATATGCAGACATACCCTCTCTATTCGCCAGTTCCGTCAGCTAAAACACTTTGGGTAGGTCTTGTTTGTGTCTGTTTCAGTCCTTTCAAACGGCTGGTTCCTGCCCAGTAACTCCCAGGCTGGCCCTCAGGCACTTGTTTGCTAAAATATGACGACTGCATCCCTGAAAGTGGATGGTGTGTTGAGAGCTGCCTAGGGGCTCAGCTGGATCTGGGGTCAGGTTGTCACAGTCAGGATGGTGGCAGGGCTGCCCCCTGGACAGACAGCTCTATACTGGACACAGGGGCCTGTCCACTTAGGCAAGATGGGAATGGAGGTCTGAGACAGGGCAAGTGTGCCAAACAGGCAGTGAGAGAATTGGAAGGAGCAGAGGTGGGAGACACAGGGGGCGTGTGAGCAGTGGGGACAGGGTCCCTGTCATAGAGAATATGAGTAGAAATGTAGAAAAGAAGAAGCAACCAGCCAGGAAGACGGCTGATGGGATGCTGACAAGCAGACATGCTTTTAAAAGCCTATTTCCCAAAAATAAATGTAGGGGAAACTGGGAAATGGGGACACAAGGCATGATCTATCTGCAGAGGCCTGGAAGGGTGGGCAGACACAGAGGGCAGCCACCGCTGTCTGAGAGAGAGGGTCAGTCCCGGAAGCCGAGGGAAGCTAGGACGGAAGAGGTGAGCAGGATAGACTTGGGGGTGACAGTCCAGAGAGGGCTGGCCATTCCTTTACATGGAGCTGCGTTTTTATGATATGTTATATTTTTATTGTTGGATTCAAGTTGTTAAAATTTAAAGAAAATTTATTGAAGTATAGTTGACTGGCAATGTTGGGTTAGTTTCTGGTGTACAGCAAAGTGATTCAGTTATATATATATTATATATAGTATATATATATAACGAGCAGTAGCTTGTTAGTTCCGTGTTCCTTACCAGGACCTCGTGTTAAGATAACTCATATATTTTATATATATATATTTTTTCCAGATTCTTTTCCATTATGGGTTATTACAAGATATTGAATAGAGTTCCCTGTGCTATACAGTAGGACCTCGTTTATCATTTTATATATAGCAGTGCGTATCTGCTAATCCCAAACTCCTAATTTATCCCTCCCTCACCTTTCCCCTTTGGTAACCGTAAGTTTTTTTCCTATGTCTGTGAGTCTGTTTCTATTTTGTAACTAAGTTTGTTGCAGGAAGGGGACCCCTTCTAGTGCCCGAGAGTGGGCTCTTGTCTAACACTCAGAAATGAATTGTCCTGGGAGACACACCTGCTGACAAAGCAGGAGACTTTACTGGGAGGAGCTCCCAGGTGGAGAGCAGGAGGGGAAGGGAACCCAGGCTCACGTGGCTCGCAGTCTCGGGCTTTATGGTGATGGGGTTAATTTCCGGGTTGTCTCTGGCCAATCATTCTGACTCAGAGTCCTTCGTGGTGGTGTGCACATCGCTCAGGCAAGAGAAGGATTCTGGGAGGTTGGTAGGACTTACGGGCTGGCGTGTCCTCTCTCCTTTTGAACTTTCCCAAATTCTTCTGGTTGGTGGTAGCTTTTTAGTTCCGCGTTCCTTATCAGGACCTCCCGTTGTTAAGATAACTCATGCAAGTGGCTACTATCTTGCGTGGCCAGGGTGGGCAGTTTCGGTCAGTGTTTCCCCTAACAAGTTCGTTTGTATTGTTTTTTTTTTTTAGATTCCACATACAAGTGATATCATATATTTGTCTCTGTCTGACTCACTTCACTTACGATGATAATCTCTAGGTCCATTCATGTTATCGCAAATAGCATTATTTCGTTCTTTTTTATGGCTGAGTAGTATTCCTCTGTGTGTGTGTGTGTGTGTGTGTGTGTACGTGTACACATACAGTGCATCTGCCGTTTTTAGCTGACCTGACAGAGTGCCTGCAGCCCGACCTCTGAGGAGTCACCCTGCACACTGTCTCCAGCCCACTTTTTGACAGTGCCATCGCCTGTTTCTGGCCCTCCAGGGTCTCACTTCCCTCCAGGGATACAGTCAAGAAGGCGATGGCTGCATCAGTGTGTAAGTGATGGGAACTTACACAGTAAGGAAGGCAGAGGCTTCGATCCAGCCTTTGAGGTTGGGGAACCACTGTTCACACTGATACTTGGAAAGGGAGAGCTCTTAGACTGGGTGAAAGAACCTGAGGCCGTAAACGCTTGTCTAGAACTGAAGGAGGGTGTGCCAAGGAGGCTGTGGAATCTCAGAATCTAGAAAATTCTAAGGAGTAGGAGCCCATCTTTGCTATGGGGCATAATCTGGTTTAAAAAAAATCCAGGGGCTTCCCTGGTGGCGCAGTGGTTAAGAATCTGCCTACCAATGCAGGGCACACGGGTTAGAGCCCTGGTCCGAGAAGATCCCACATGGCGCGGAGCAGCTAAGCCCATGTGCCACAACTCCTGAGCCTGCGCCCTAGAGCCCATGAGCCGCAACTACTGAGCCCATGAGCCACAACTGTGAAGCCCGCATGCCTAGAGCCCGTGCTCCACAACAAGAGAAGCCACCGCAGTGAGAAGAAGCCCGCGCACCGCAGCGAAGAGTAGCCTCTGCTCACCGCAACTATAGAAAGCCCGCATGCAGCTACGAAGACCCAATGCAGCCAAAAATTTAAAAATAAATAAATTTATAAGAAAATTTTTAAAATCCAACTTTTTTCAGTAGGTACTGGGCATACTGTATGTTCCTAGACAAGCGGCAGCCAGACGGAGTTGAGAAGAATCAGGAAACCAGTTTTGTTCTAGTGGCTCTTCAGCTGTTCTTTGGCCCCCGCAGCCTCAGGCTGGAGGAGCTCAGAGAGGTCTGAGCATCTGGGCTCGTGTGGGCGCCGAGCGCGGGTCTCTCCACGTGGTCACTTCCTTTGACTCTAAAATAGGAACGATCGAATCCCGGGTCACAGCAGGATAAAACAAAAGTGGAAGGCGTTCTCCCATTGCGTGAGGACTCCAGGAATGGTGCACCCTTGGGACATGGCTCAGAGAGGCGCCCCAGCAGACGTGAGCCATTGTTACCACACTGTCGTACCTCAGCAGTGGCCGAGGGGGTGCCAGACATCTGTGTGGCAGGCACAGTCTCATGCTTCTCGTGAATTAACCCACAGTGCGGGTTATCAATATGCTCCCTATAATTAGAGATCTGAAAGGCACATTTTCATAGCTGCCACCAAAGAGGAAGGATGGAGGGAGAGGTGAAAGGAAGCATAAAAGAAAAAGAAGCAAAAATGGATGGATGGATAGATGGTAGATGAAGGGATGATGGCTGGATGAATGTATAGAGGTTGGATTGATGATGGATGGACGGAGAATAGATGGATGATGGGTGAATGGATGGAGGACGGATGGAGGATGGATGGATGGACGGAAGGATGGACAGATGGTGGATGAATGGATGATGCCTGGATGGATGGATAGAGGTTAGATTGATGGATGGAGGGATGGATGATGGAAAGAAGGAAAATGTTGTATCCACAGTCCAACTTCTATTGGACCTTTCTATCCTCCTCCCGTAGCAGTTTAGAGAATCAGTAAGACTTTGTTTGTTTTTCTTAAAAACAAAAGTTTGTTGAGCACCGACTATATCCCTGGTCCGTACTCATACTCCTACAAAGCTCGCTACTAAGAAGGGACAGTGGAAATAGATGCCCAGCAGAAGTGGTAAGGGCCCTGTGCAAGGGGCACATAAAGGAGGTGTGATGCCTGCCCACTGGTGCAGGCAGTCCTGATGCAGACAGGACTCGGCTGAAATGCCGCCCCTCCCTTGTAGGAAACTGCAGGTGGGTTCTCTGGTTTGAGTATAGTTTCCATGGAGGTGGTAGGGGGGACCTGAGGGAAATAAAGTAGAAAATGTAGGTCGAGACCTTATTATGAACAGCCTAAGAAACATGGATGTTTTTGCCATCGAACATGGAATAATTGTATGCGTATTTTGGAATATTATGCTGTGGTTAGCATACGTACCAACATGAATCAGTTTCCAAGACTTGTCATTTAATGAAAAATGCAAGTTGCAGGAAAATATGCCCAGTGTGCTATCACCAGTGGAAAAATCCTACACAGAACACCTCTGTTTGTTGGTGTTCTCTGTGGGTCTGAGGACCACACCAGACTGCTAACAGAGGTTACCTTTGGGGCAAAAAGAAAGAACTAGGGTTTGGGTGGGGTGGGGAGTGTTGAAGGGGGACTTCAGCATTTTTTGGTAATCTTTCAGTTTTATTTTAACAAGGAAAATGTTATCTTGCCGTTAAAATGTAATTTCACTTTTTTTTTATCGGAGTAAAATTGCTTTACAATGTTGTGCTAGTTTCTTATATACAGTGAAGTGAATCAGCTATATGTATACCTATTTCCCTTCCCTCTTGGACCTCCCTCCCACTGCCCGCCTCCCCACCATCTCACCCATCTATGTCGTCAGAGAGCACCGAGCTGAGCTCCCTGTGCTATACAGCAGGTTCCCACTAACTATCTATTTTACACATAGTAGTGTGTTAATGTCAAACCTAATCTCCCAATTCATTCCACCCTCCCCTTCCCCCCCATGTCCATGCAAATGGAAATCAAAAGAAAGCTGGAGTAGCAATACTCATATCAGATAAAATAGACTTTAAAGACTGTTACAAGAGATCAGGAAGGACACTACATAATGATCAAGGGATCAATCCAAGAAGAAGATACAACAATTATAAATATTTATGTACCCAACATAGGAGCATCTCAATACATGAAAATGTAATTTTAACATTCAAAAGATAATGGAGTCGTTGGCTTACGTCCTAGCTCAGCAGTTTTCAATTAGAGCCTGCGCATTCCGAGAATTGGGAAGATATTCTCTGAAACCCAACAAAATCCAGGGGTTTAAAAAAAAGCCCCCATCCCCTCAAAGCCTGTAGAGAGGAGGAGCTCCTCAGGCCACTTTCTCACAGGCCCAAGCAGCATCATTGGTTTGGTTCATCGATGGTCAGTTTCAGGTGATGAAGGATGCTTTGCACCCACACTGACCTTGCAGAATCATTCAGCTTTCCTGCCCGTGACTGGATTCAATGCCATTGGCGGTGGCTGGCTCCGGGCAGCAGTGGCAAGTATGTTTTTCTCTTTCCTGGCACCAGGATCGTTTTCTTGGAGAGTCTCTGTGGACATTGGCAAATAGTTTTGGTCTTCTTCCAAGAGATTGGGTTTATACCAGTCTAAATGAGGCAGGCATTTAATCAGTCACCCAGGGAACAGGCTTGAGGCCCTCTGGTGTCTTCTTTATAATTAATTTTTAACATTTGTTTTCAGTATAAAATTTGGGCCTTTATCCTCTCTGAAATAAAAACATAGCATGCATATTAGGTTGCATTGGCACTACACTTCACACACCATTCTTTTATCCCCTTCCAACTATTAATTCCTATTAAGCGAGACAGAGAGATAATAAGATCCCCCCGCGGTCCCCCGACTCGCTGGCCTGCGCGAGATGTCTCATCCTCTGTAATTGCCTTTGGTGGCCGAGCTCTGTCCTGTCATTAGTGTGCATCAGAGGCTACTGGTCAGAGATCCACCTCCCAAGCTGCCCCCTCTGCCGTGCATCCCCTTCCGTGCCCCAACCTCTGGGAGGTCCTGGCTGACCGAAACCTTTGTTAACAAGACACAGGGGTTAATTCTGCATTTTTAACTCTGAGATTTAAACGCGAACTGCTGGAGATTATTTCTTGTTTGTTTGTTTGTTTGACCTGTTCCTGGCTCCTGGGAGCCCAGGCCTGGACCAAGGGGACCAGAAACCTTACAGTGAACCTTGGTGTGTGCAGATACCTGGGACTTGGACTAAAAATACAGATTGCAAGGCCTTTCTCCAGACCTACTCAATCAAAATCTCCAGGGTGAAGGCAAAAATCAATTGACTTTTTTTTTTTTTTCTTTTTTAAGTTCTGTAAGTATTTGCAAGTTACCCAGTTAGGTGATCGTTTTTTTCACGGTCTTTCAGAGAAGTTTCAGCACAAACATAGCTTTAAGTACACTGAGCTTGCCCTCACGGCTGCCATAGAGCCTTTGTGCAGATTATAAGCAGGGACCCTTTTTCCCTGACAGGTACAGACCACACAGGAGACAAGACATGGCCTGCAGAGCCCAGGATGGATTTCAGCCCCCTGTCCCTCCTTGGCTGGGAGTTTTTGCGCAGTTAACAACCTATGCAATGGCACATTGCAACCCTGCTTTAACTCTGTGCTCTGACAAAGAAACTAGCTACCCTTGAGTACCTACTTGTGTAATCATAAGGCCAGGAATGTTTTCTTACATAGTTATTATCTAAAACCCTGACAGCAGCTCTTAAGGTTTTATGCTGAGGAAACCGAGGCTCTGAAAATTTGATTTTCCTAAGTTAACACAGTCAGAAAGAAAGTAAGCCGGATTAAGACCCAAGCCAGGCTCTGACATGGCAAGCAGTTGGATGGATAGGAAATTATTTACAGTCAATGCCTTCCTTCTCCAACAAGGCTGTGGGTAATTCCTCATCCTTCTTCTTCCCTCTGAGAAACCTATTAACCCAGGAGCCTGGGAACTGTCCCCGAGGCCAGGAGTTAGCTGCCTCTCCTTGCTGCCAGAAGCCTCAGGCCTCCAGACGCTGAATGACCAAGTGTTTATGGCGCACCAAGGGACCTGGGCGGAAGGTGTGTGACACGGTAAAGCGTTAACCATCGCGTGTTTATTATTAGCAAAAGTGTCACACTTTCCAGCCAACCACCATGATTAAAAGTCCAGTTTCTCCTTTATTACGTGTAGGGATCTGAGCAAAGGGCTGAAACTCAGGGGATCACGAAATCGGAGCCAGCGATGACCGTTAGTGGCACTGTCCTGTCCCCTCCATTGGTGGCTCAGTGATTTATCCTCCAGAGCAAGGAGTTGCCCTGCAGAGCACTGACTTGGCAGGATGTACGTTGGCTGCCTGTTGCCTGTCTCCTTGGTCATCTAGGGCTGCACGAGGACCCGCCCCAGAAACTATCAGCTTCAGCAACACTCGTGTTATCCTGTGTCTGCAGGGTTGCAGGGGCTCAGCTGATGCAGGGGTGGCTCGGCGGGGCCCCTGTGCTTCAAGATGTGGCAGCTGGGAGGCCGTGCTCTGCACATCTCTAGTTCTCTGTGGACCAGTCGGGTGGCCAGGCAAGCTCTGCTCGTGGCAAAGGCAGAGGAGAGAGAGGGCAAGTGGAAACACGTCAGACCCCCCGTGATCTAAGCTCCGGACTGCACACCGTCACTCCGCCTCGGTCTCCTGGCCGAAGCAAGTCGCACGGCCATGCTCCCCTCCCCTCTTTAGTGGAAGGAGTCGGCCAATTCACGTGGCAAAGCGCAGGGCTGGAGGGTCAGAACCAGGTCCATAATGCCCCCTACCCCTCCCTGGAGGCTCATTTGCTGGAATCTTCTTTCACTGCCCTTTCCCCCTCGCAGGCAGTGGGGGAGCCTGGAGGGCCACGCCCCTCCCCAATACGCCATCCCCATAACCATGCTATCCCCCAGCACAGGATTCACCCAGCAAGCAGCTCCCATTTTCAGAGGAGATCTGTCGCACGTCAGATGTTTTTCATTCGATTCTCAAGAGCTTTTCAAAGGCACGTCTTTTCTAGAAGCGCCTCCCTGGACACTTTGAGATCACAGCCTCGGTTTTGCTCCCTTTCTTCTCTGAGAAATTCAGAGCTATCCAGATCGCCCTTCTCTCACAATGATGGCAGCTCATCAGTGGCCCTTCTTTATCTTGGGTGGCTTTGGTCCTTTTCAAACAGAGGCAGAGGGCAGGGACCCAAGCCCCACCCCCCATTACTCCTTTGTTAATAATGGGAAGGGGCCCTTCTCCCCCTCCTCGCCGGGTGGCACACGAGCCACCTGGTCTCAGCCCTGGTTTCAGGTGGTTGCACCATCCCAGGCTGAAAGGCAGTTTGAGGGGTCAGCTAAGGTGCTCTTCCCCCAAACTGGTCGGGCGTTAGAATCCGCTGCGGAGTTGCTGCACGTTTAGGTTCCTGGATGACTGGTGCGTGGAGCTAGAGGCCAGCTCATTTGGGAACCACTGGTCTCAGTCCCTTCACCTACCCGTCCTTCCTCCACTTGAGGGACACTCAGAGTATTCCAGATGCTGATACTTGCTAACCCTCTGATTATTTGTGACCCAGATCAGGAAGACGCGGTCGCATTAAAGCGTGTGCAGAGTGTTATCAAATGTCTTCTTATTAAGGCGGGAGCCTCGCATTCCTGCAGAATCTGAGAATTTCTTGTTACTGTGTGACCTCAGGGGACGGGAGACAGCTCCTTTTCTATGGCCCTGAGAGCACTGTACTTGATAAAATCAGCCCTCCTTGGTTCCTTCCAGAGCCCCAACAAAGACATAGGTTCAGCACAGAGAAGTCAGTTACTCTGAAGTTCGTATTTCCCACTTTAGGCTTTCACTTACCACGATCCAAAACTCAGCGACATAGCCAAGTAAAATGCTACCTAAGACTGAATACGAGGGGAGGGCAGGCCACTCACCCCTGTTGTGTCCCTGTTTACTTAAGTGATTCCTTTGAAAGGGCGCAAGGCTAGGAATCACAGGCCCAGATTTTAGACTCAACTCATTTCTTTCTCTAACCATCTTTCTCCAAGTCATTGCCGCATTCTGGACCTCAGTGTCGTCACCTGAAAATGAGAGGGTTGAATTAGGTTACCTAGAATCTTGCAAAGTGTGGTCCGTAGGGGCTGGTTAGAAACACAGAACCTGAGACACCAGACCTGCCAAAGCAGGATCTGCAGGGAGTTCGTGTGCACAGTAAATTTTGAGAAGCACGGTTCTGTAAGGTTCTAGAAAGTACCTACTAGGGTGAAACCAAAGCGAGACCTTTGCACAGTGCCCCCAGAAGGTGGGGAAACTAGCTGCTCGCTCTACCCTTCCTCTCCTGGTGGGTGTGGGAACGCTTTCTGGCTGGGACATCCCCTCTTGGGGCCGGCTTCGGGGGATGGGATGCCGCAGGCAGAAGGAAGCTCTCTTTTTTGCCTTTTGTGTGGTTCTCCTCAGGGTTTTTGTTGCACTGTGTTGTTAAAATTTCTCAAATGGACTCTGGACTCTCCCAGAGCTGTTTTGTTCATGGCTAGCTGTCTAACTGTTGATCTTGTCGGGGGACAGAGAAGCCGGGTTCTCCTCCATCACCATGTTTCTGTAGGTTTTATTAAGGTACCTTCTAGGAGCCTCGCATTCAGTGCCTTCGAAACCACGGTTACTCTCCTGTACCTTCCCTGTCATTCTCCCCCCAGTTCCTTTTGTGAAAGCCTGTCTCGAGGACGGTTCTGGTCCCTAGTCCCGCCAGAGTCAAGGCCACTGCTCATTCATACTTGCCGCCTTCTGGGTTCTTTCGTGCCAAGGACCAGAGGCCAGGAACACTGAAAAAACAGATAAGCCAGGAAGAGTCAAGAAGAGAACTGTAGTTAAAATTCTAAGCAAGCCTCATGCAAGTCTGGGTCACTAGACATGTCAGCATCACAAAATAGATTGAATGTTACCAGAGCAGGGAGAGGCAGAAAGCAAGTCAGAGAACCAACAGCCATGAGAATAGGAGCATGCAGTAAGCCTATTTTCCATTACCACTTGTCAGAAATATAGGCGGATATATGCCCAGGAAAAAAAGATCATAAATTTCCCTCGCTCCTTTCCTGCGCCGTTTGGAAGAGGACTTTGCCGTGGACCTGGAGCTGTGTTGATTGGCAATTTATTTGTGGATTGTTTTCTTGCAACAGGGGCTCCTCTTCGGGGTTTTCTGCAGTTCACTACAATTAACTGTCGGTTTGGTGGAAATTTCTTTCTCCCTCAAGCCAAGCTCCCCATCCTATTCCAACGCACGGTACCTCCCGCAAAGCATATGACCATTTAAATAACGAGCTCTGTCGGAGCCTGCTGAATTTCCCCTCCTGTTCATGGTAGCATGTCAGCTATTATGTACTCTCATGTATTATTCTGCCAGGAAGCATGGTACAGGAAGACGAAAGAGTCATCTTTTATTGATGTCTCAAGACCCAGATCGGGAGCCCAGAATGCTGCAGAACTCCGAGACACTGGATTAGGGGCACTGCCCAGCCTTCGCTAGATCAAAGTGACATTGTCGTGGTTGAAAATAAACAGTGACTTGTACGTGAACCATTCTAATAAGCAGGTGATTGAACAGGTACGGGGCTGGCTAAGGATGGTAGTGAGGATTAAATGAGATGGTGTGTGCAGTCAGCATTCTGCAGGTGAGGAGACACGTGGAGTAATTGCTCAAGGTCCCAGGCCCAGCAGGTTGGGGCAGGGGTCCAGATCGAGGCCTCTAAGCTCCTTAGCTCACACCCTGAGCTTCTGCCTTCACATCCCTGACTAGGAAATGCCCCTTCCTCATTAGCGCATTGCTTTGCATCCTTTTCTCTTTTTTTATTAACTATAAATTACTGCTACTTCATGTTCAAGACCCCACCATCAGTCTCCTTCTGGGGGGCCCCTCCCTGACTCCCAGTCGCCCCCGCCCCACTCCTGGCAGGATCAGTGGCCCCTCTCCCTACGCTATCATGATACCCAGTGCCCTCATCATAGCATCTTAAAGCAAATTCTCTGGTGGTCTCTCTTTCTCATTAGATTCTGAGATCCTCAAGTCGGAAACCATTGCATCCTTCCGACTACCTGGCACAGTGCCCCGTGTGAACGTCCGTGTCTTTTCTGCCTCTCATGAGAGATGTGTAGATTCTTTGAAACAATCCAAATGCAAGGCGTGAGTGTAGGGGCTTGCATACGTGCATGGATATTTCTCTACACATATTCTGTTGTGGCCATTTTATCGCGATCGTCATTACTTTGAAACATTGGTAACTTGGCAAAGGAGATGGGGTAAGGCTATTTCAGTGACTCATGAAAGCAAGATGGCAGGGCCTTGTCAAGGGGCTGCCCTCGGCATCCAGGAAGGCCTCCATCAAAACTCAGAGCCCTGACGTCCCGATTAACGTTTCATAAGAGGTCTGTGGTTTGTTTCTCTCCATCAAAACCCCGACTTCAGCCATTATTCATGCAGAGTTGCTCTGAACAGGGGTCAGAAGAGCCTGGCCCGTTCAAAAAGGTGAGCAGACGTCTGTTTTTCCATGTGGGTTCCCTGTGGCAGTGAGACAGCTCTGTCCTGAGGCTCAGAAGGGAGACAACAGATGCAGAGACAGTGACCGTGCAAAAGGCAAAGATCACCCCTCGACTGGGCTTCTGGGACGCCATGTGACACAGAGGTTGAGAGTGTGGTGCTGGGACCTGCTGTCTGGGTGGGACCCTGCCTTGACCCTGGACAGCCAGGTGACCCCGGGTGAATTGAAACAGTGGAGTCCCGTCGCTTCCTCACTCCTGATGTGAAGACGGCTGCTGGAGGGTGGAACAGACGGAAGCGTCTGGAAGAGCTGTGACACATTGTCAGCGCTCGCTGCTGTGGGTCCTGACGGGTCCACCGCTCACTGTACTGGACGCTCTGGAGGGCACGCCCCTCCCTGTATCAGGCTTCCCTGTGCGCTCCCAGACCCAGTACCATAGGTCAGAGAGAGGGTATTTGATAAATACCTGTTGAATAAATGGGGACTGCTCCTGGCCTTGGTGGGCAGGGTGGAGTAAGTCGTCCATGGATAAAGAAGTAGAGGAACTAGAGGAACGTGTGGGCTTTGTGGAATTTAGTAAGTTCCGTTTTATAATCAGTGGTGGTTTCTTAAACGAAGCAGCCAGGAGCCCTGCAACCACGCGGGTCCATCCCAGCTGAATCTGCGAAAAGCCGTCATGTTCCCACAGGCAGACACTGAATCAGAATGGCGGGGAGCGTGATTTGTGACCTCAGTAACGCCAGGACGTCCACTTACAATTATAAAGGCGACTGGAGCTGGGCCCGGGGTGGGGGTGGGGGTGGCTGCTGCTTTAAAAGCCCCGCCCCCCGGCTCTTGCCTTTTTTGGCGTCTCCAGAGCCCAGGGGCTATGTCACTGAATCTTCTGTTTGCAGGCAAGGGTTAGTGGGGCAGAACGAGCCTTGCTGCTGAAAAGAGAGAGGAAGGCAGCCAGGAGGCTTCGATGACCCAAAGGAAAACCCAGTCCTCTGCCCTTGCGGTGGGCGAGGCTTGGTGTTTGGTCTGGACCCATACCTCCGCCCGGCCAGCCCCTCCCCCGGCTGCCTGGACACATCCTGGCATCGGCACAGAGCGTGTGACGAGCCCCCAAAGGAAGGCGGGCTCCCGACTGCAGGAGTGAGATGTGCTTGGGGCCGGACTGCCCTTGAGTCTCTCCCTGTGCAGGGGAGACATTACTCAGCATGTTGGGTGGGGACGTCATGAACCCGAGCGCAGCTTGGCTGGTCTCCGCCGGAGCAGACAGCCGCTGTCGTGAGCCTGGGGCAGGCAGAAAGGGCCCCCCTCACTCGTTTCCCAGGAGGCTTTCCGGGGTGATTTTGGTCAGGATCCCTCTCCTGAGATGCCGCTGGGGGGCAGGGCAGGGACCGTTGCCCCTGTGGGTGAAAATGGGGTTCTCCATCCGCAGAGTACACATTGTGTGTCCGGCGTCTCCTCCATCGTGGCCTCTGTGCATGAGTGAGACCTTAATTTGGGTTCCCCCAGGGGTGGATACTGAGGGCAGATTCGGGAGCAATTGCTTTATCTGGGAGGTGAGCCCAGGCAGCGCTGCTTGTGCGGGGAGGAGAGAGGAGACGGGCAGAGAAGGGAGCCAGGACAGCGGGCATTCATTCGAGAGCAGGTATGTACAGCCACCGAGGGCGAGGGTGCTGGTGGGGCATTCACCCACCAACTCCCAGGGTCATGAGGGCTGCTCCTGGGGCTGTGAATGTACCAGCACGTCCAGCCTGTCCCCTGCAGCCTCAGGCAGGGGATCCAGGGCAAGAAGCCTTGGGAGGCACCAGCGAGTGCCAAGGTATATGGGCAGCATAGCAGCAGCACTTGCTACATTTCGCCGGGGGAAGGGTTGAAGCCACCCAGTTGTCCCTGAACTGATGAATTGGATAAGCAAAATGAGGTCTGTCCGTACAATGGAATAGATTATTCAGCCTTAAAAAAGAAGGAACATGGGCTTCCCTGGTGGCGCAGTGGTTGAGAGTGCGCCTGCCGATGCAGGGGACGCAGGTTCGTGCCCCGGTCCGGGAAGATCCCACATGCCGCGGAGCGGCTGGGCCCGTGAGCCATGGCCACTGAGCCTGCGCATCCGGAGCCTGTGCTCCACAGCGGGAGAGGCCACAGCGGTGAGAGGCCCGCGTACCGCAAAAAAAAAAAAAAAAAAGAACATGCTACAACATGGATGAGCATTGAGGTCGTCCTCCTAAGTGAAATAAGCCTGTCATAAAAGGACAAATGCTGTACAATTATTCTTGTATACGGTGCCTAGAGTAGACAAAATCATAGAAACAGAAAGTAGAATGGTGCTTGCCAGGAGCTGAGGGGAGAAGAGGAAACGGGTTTAATGGGTTCAAAGTTTCACTTTGGCGAGATGAAAAAGTCCTGGAGGTGGATGTCGGGGATGATTGCATAGAGATGAGAATGCACAGAAGTGTGCATTTAGAAATGGTTAAAATAACATGACATCGAACTAGAAGGAATTGAAATAAAGCGAAAGGAATCACACACACAAAAAGCAATAGTTAAAATAGTCAATTTTATGTTATATATATATGTATATATTTTACTACCATTTTTAAAAAGAGGAGGAAAACCAAGGCCCAGTATCTGGGTGACTTCTCCAAGGCTGCTCAGTGGTTAGGTGTCCTCGGTGAGGCCAGTAAAAGCCTGAGGAGAGGTGTCTGCTGCCACTGCAGGTGCCAGGAGCCCTCACTCAGCCTGTCACCTCCTCGCCAGCTGAGGATTCCACGGCAGGGTCAGAGCAGGTTTTCCTGCTATTATAGCTGAGATGAATTTGAGACAAGAATGAACTTTTCGGCACGTGGAATGGCTGCCTCATTGTGAATTCCGCCGTGTTACAGTTTTATCTTGAGGCAAGTGAAACAGGCACGTTGAGGACCTACTATGTGCAGGAACTTCCAGATGCTGAGAGAATTGTACCAAAGTCTCTGCCGCTTAGTTTATGTCTTGTGAGCAGGAGGGCCTGTAGACAGGTACTAAGTGACATTTACGAAAAAATCTGAAGGATGGGTTAATGAGGCTGCTAGGTAGAGGGGTGCTGCAAAGGAGTTGGGGGAGGGGTGAGCCATCCTGACAGGGGACAGCGGGGTGGGGGGCGGGGGCTGGCCTCGAGGAACTGAAGGGTCAAGGTGATAGAGAATGACGCAGTCAGTCTTGCTGCAGCGTGGAGCTGGTTAGCCTGGGCGATAGTAAGGAGAGGCAGCCAATGGGCAGCGTGGGGGGCCGGGGCCTGTACCTGAGCAGGGTTAGTGTTACTGGTCTCACGTGAGGGTCTCACATGACAGTCAGAATATAGAAACATTTCAGCATCTTTGGATGAGCAAAACATCTGGATGTCATAACCTCTATTTAAGTAGAGTTTGCAATATATTTAATGAGCTGTAACGAGGCCAGATTTATATAAAACACAGAAACTGGAGACCTCATTTTAGATGGTTTGGAGGACAGCAGGAGTTGAATGACTGTCACTGTACCTTCTCTGGTTCCCAGGGCACTCAGAGTCTCCCCGAGGGCTTTACCATCTTTTATTCATCTATGCTCCTGTCATGAAGTGGAGGAGGGTGGCATGCTGTCTTTCTGGCCCCTTCCGTTTGTATCCCACTCTGCTAGATGGTAAGAGAGATGTAGAGATACACAACGATAAGAGCACTGCGGATCTAGTTGGAATCATTAGGTAGCGGCAGCTGAAGAGTTAAACGTGTGTCTTTCATAGCCGATCAAGGCAGCCAGAAGTAGGACATGACTAATTGTTTAATGATAAATGGGACAGAAAATAAGAGACTGTAGGAAATGAGAGAAAGAGAGAACCCTCTAGGGTTTCCCAAGCCAGATCTGAACACCAGAAGGATGCTGGGCTTGGGACAAGAGCGTGAACAGGAGTAGGGGGCAGGATGGGTGTGGTGGAATGGGTGGCAGTGTGCACGCCCTGGAGCCTCGGTGGAGGACTTATTTCCACAGGAGAGAGGAGGTGGCGGGCTGTCCTAGGGCTGGAAAGGTGACAGAACACCAAACTGTGTGCCCGGGCAAGCTGGGAAGCCAGGAGCTTTTAGGAGCTGGTGGGTGATATGTTCAAAATGGTATTTTTCAGACGACTTAATTGTCCCAGTGGGTGGAATGACTTAGAGTGAAAGAGGCTGGGCTGGAGAAACAAACCATCAAGGAGCTGATGAAGGATGTTTCGGGAGAATCAAGAACTTGAGATGGGAATGAGCAGAGGTGCCCGTCACCCTGAAGCACCCATGTCAGGAAAGGGGAGGCAGGGAGATGGAAAGAGCCTGAACCTTTCATCTGAGGACCGACATCCTAAAACAGCCAGGTCAGATTTGGGCAGCTTGGTCACCAAGCTTCAGTGTCCCATTGGGATGGACCAGGAAGTCTCAGGTCTCCCCCAGCTTGATGATTCTGAAACTCCCTGACAGAGGTAGGGAAGGGTAGTGGAGGTGATGGTAGGGTAGAAGCCTGGGTCAGGCAAGTCGCGATGCCCCCAGAAGGGGGTAGGGGGAACACATTTGGGGAGCAAAATGAGTTATTTCAGACATCCTGAATGTGATGTATGGGTGGGGGCTGGATCCAAGGGGAACCATCTCTCAGATGCAGCAGCAAGAGAATGAAGGTGAAAGAAGGCACTATTGGCTTTGTCTTTCAGAGGGCCGTGGGGACCTTTGAGAATGCAGGATGCGTAGGGTAGCAGAGGTGTGTATCGGGTCAGGGGCATGGGAGGAGACAGATGGTCTACTCAAGCTGGGTCCTTTGAGGAGAGTTTAATGAAGGGATGGTGTGCAGAGGTGTGGGCAGGGTGTAGGAGAACCACGGAGATGGTGCAGACTCAGGGTCTGTAGCAGCGGCAGCCAGCCTGCCAGGACCAGAGCAGGGAGCTGCTCCCAGAACCTGAGACAGAGAGTGGTGTGGCAAGGGACCCGGCAGAGGCTGAGCCCAGGGCATCGATATCTTGCCCTCCCTCGCCTTCCCTTCAGGAGGGAAGGGAGCCGTTGATGAAGTTCCCACTCTGTGTCAGCCTCCCAGATCCCAGAGCTGGATAACAAAGGGAGGAGAGGGGATCCAGAGGGGCAAGGAAAAGACATGGCATGCCCACAGCCAACCTGCAGGGTAAGGGAGACGGGAGATGATGCGGACACAGTGGTAGGTTAATGGAGATGGTAAGAGCCGAAGTGGAGGGGAGCAGGGAGGCTGAACAGCCTAAGCAGATGATGATTGTTGGCTAAGAGCTGAGCTGTGCACACCCAGGAGCAGGGGAGGAGTAGAAGATGACAGGAGAGCAACCAAATTGGGAAAGGGGTGGGTTGGAGTCCAATAATCAGGCACAGGGATGCGTCCCTGGTCAGTCCTCCCTCCAGAAAAAGCGTCATTAAAGAGAAGAGAAGCAATGGATGTGTAACCCACGAAGACTGAGTAACAGCGATGAAAAATACAAAGTGAGCTCCCAGCAACTGATGAGCGAAATTAGCAGAAACCAGCATTTCCAAACTCTACCTGCACTTAATTGCTTTTCCCTGAAAGTCTGACCCAACTGGTGCTTGAGAATATATTTTTGAACAAACAGCCTGATAGGAGGCAGCCTGTCTCCCGCTCTTCACTTCATCAGAATCTGCCCTCGAGCCGGGCTCCTTCCGCTTTCTTGTGCTCACCGGGGAGTTAAGTGCAGATTCCAATCCGGCAGGCCAGGGGTGGGCCCGAGGATCTGCATTTCTACCAACTCCTCAGTGAGATGCTGATGGTCTCTGGAGCCACTGTGGGTACTGAGGTCCCGGGAGGCCTTTTCAGTGATTAGTAGCAGTGAGTTCATCACAGGTATGAGAACCAGATTGCAAACATCCATACCAAAAAAAAAAAAAAGCAGTGAGCTCACCTGTACCCTCCGCCACCTTTCTGAACATATAAAGCCCTGCATCTCCAGGAGATATTCTCCACTGTGTACACATTGCCTACTGCTTAAAAGCAGGTGCTTCTGGAGGCAGAACCTCTCCTGCACATTGTAAATTACCTGTTAATTGCAGTGGCACCTTAAATAGATTGGCCACAGTGGTTTGCCGCACTTCCTTCTTCTTGAAATGATTCTCTAGTCCCTAAGCTTGATGACTTTTCACCACCACCCCTCTCCCCCTGGTCCCCTGCACACACTAAAAGTGGTTTTCTTCCATTTCTTGAGCTGATCTGCATCCGTGGATGGAGACAGATAGTTCATGAGCTCCTTTGAACACCTTCTAAACACCACTGTGCAAGGCTGGCCTCCTGCCCCTCTGACTGTACCAATAAATCTCAGAAAAGGCAGCTCCCCAGCATCCGTTTCACACAGTAACTGAAGGAGGCTGTTGTAGTCCTACTGGATTTAAAAAGCACAGGGCATTTGAGGATGCAGATTTCTCAGACCCTCACTTAGGGCCCTCCTTGGCTAAGAGTAAGCCCATCCCAGGACAACAGGTGTTCACTTGTTATCTGTTATTATTTAGTTCTAATCTTTGGATGATGAGCTGAGAGCTAGGATGTACTTATTGTCATGAAACAATAAGTTTATTTTGAAAATTAAGGTCAGTGAGGTAGAAAAACCCATTCAAATGGCTCCCTCAAGCCCTGCTCTCACCCCCACCCCATTCCACTGCCTCTTCTTGAACTGTCTTTTTAAAAAGCAGATTTCAGCATCTGCGGGCAGCCGTGGTCTGGATACACCTGGGTCCAATCGTCATTTTCTTCTCTCTTTCCTGATTTCTTCATACCCGTTCAAACTCACCAAGCAAAACAGGTTCACCCGTAATCTCTGGTTCACACTAGATTATAGAAAATTAACTCACTCCAAGTGGAATTGTTTCCTCACTGCAGCAATATTTCACTAACAGTGATCATTACTCAGCACTTACCGTGTGCTATACCAAGGCTTTCCATGCAGTAGCTCATTGATGTGGCAGACAACTCCGTGAGGTGGGGTATGTCACTTTCCCCACTTCACAGAGAAGCCCAGGACATACCTGGATCAGTACCTTTGATCAGGGGCACTCAGTTGGGAACGGCGGTATTAGGCCTGCCCGGCCCCAGAAGCCGGGTTCCCAACACTCCTGTCTAGTGTCAATGGCAGCCTGAGCAGCTTTCACCCTCATCAGATATGCTCGGCGGAAATACAGGAGGCGCTCCTGGAAGTTCAGGAGACCCAAATTTGAACAGCCCCTTAGTTAGAACATTGCACACTAACAGTGTCTGCAGTGTGCCGCGGGAGAACTAGCTATTTGTGCCTTCCCCTGTGTGCTTCACAAACGTCTACCTCCAGGGCTTTTGTCTAGCTGTTATGAAGTCCAGGCTCATACTGCTTGCCACACAACAGGTCGATCAGTAAATGAAGGGACAGTTCGTTGGGGCAAGGAATAGCGACTTTATTCGAAAAGGCAGCAGACCGAGAAGATGGTGGACTCGTGTCCCAAAGAACCATCTTCCCGGAGTTAGAATTCAGGCTTCTTTTACTCTAAAAGGGCAGGGGGTGTGAGTGGTTGCTGTAAACTTCTTAGTGCTGGATTCCTTTGCTCTTGCAGCTGTCCACTAGGTCCAGTCACAATGCCCCTGTAAACCTCCAACAAGACAAATGCTATTTTCTGTTCTGCAACTTTTTATCTCTGTATGAAAGGGAAAGTGTTATACCTTTAAAGGTCAGAGCCTGAAGAATGGGCTATCCTGCATATTTCAGGCTGTAGGCAACTTCTTTTACAAAAGGTGCAGAGTCAGCATGACTAAGCACAGGCGACAGAACACAAAGGTTAGAGCTAAAGGAATAGAGTCAATATGGAATCAGCTTTGTTCTTCTCTATGACATAGACACATTCCTACCATGAAAAGTCCCATTCCTGCCCCGGGCCACTGTGCACCCTTGCAGAGACACCGAGGGATTCTCGGTCAGGCATCCTTCCCAGTGCCCGCGGCAGCAGGGCTCTTGTCAGGTTCTGGGAGGGGCTGGATCTGGTGCATTTGTTTATGTCTGAGTGAGTTGGGCACCTGCTACATAAACTGTCAGACCCTGAGTCGGGGATCTCGGAAAGATGGGTTGCTGAGTTCAGGTGAGCAAACTTCCAGTTCAGCCGGAGCATGGGGTATACCTGTTAAGTGCAAGCCATGGATGGGGTGAAGTGGAAAGGCCAGAGGGATAAATAAGACACAATCCCTGTGTCTGGGGCCCATGATGACACGTGTCCATCCATAACGCACGCCACGTGGCTTCATAATGTACGACAGGAGGCCAGGAAAGGAAGGGGAGAGAGCTGGCTGGCAGGCAACCTGGGAAGCCTCAAGGAGGAGGTGGCATTTGAGAAAAGACTGGAATGAGGCAGTAGCACTCAGACGGGCAAAGCCTCCAGGGGGTGGGATATTGCCGGTAGAAGCAGGGAGTCTCCCCCTGTAAGACTTTGAAGAGTGTCAGTCAGTCCAGGGGCATCTGAGGGCCTGCAGCTGTGTGGCCACGTGGCCTTGGAGAGGACTAGACATCTAAATCCTCTAACATCAGAGCCAATATCTAGTCTTAAACCACGAAGCACTTCGGAGGCATCCTCAATTCAGTTCCTCTCCTCACCCTCGAAGGTAGGTTTTATTACCTCCATTTCACAGATGGACAAACTGAGACCCAGAGAGGCTAAGGGACTTGCCCAAGGCCAAGTGAGGAGTGAAACCCCAGCAGGTACCCTTGGGAGACCCTGCTCCTCACCTGGGCTTTCTGCCACACCGTTGTTGACCCCTGTCCTGGGGACCCGAAACCAGTCCCCAAACCACAGAGGCTGGAAGCAGTGAGAGTTGCCCTCACCACGTGGGAACCAAGGCGAGTCCAGGCCAGATGCAGCGCTGAGCCCACACCTGCATGGTGTTGGAGGTGGAGGTGCTTTCGGGACCTTCAGGAGCCCCTGCCTGGGTGGCATGAGCCTCCAGGGTAGAACATCCCCAGGAGGCCAGCGGCACAGTCACAGCGGCCCTCGCTCTCCCCTCCGGCCCTTGCATAAGCACGCGGAGCCCCAGGCGCCAGGGAGCTTCTGTCTCTTGCGATCCCCGCTGAGGCAGAGGGAGAGAAAGCCTAGCAAATTAAAACAATTGAAGTCACATCACTTGTGCCTCTTTGAGCTACCCATAAATACACACATACTCAAGCCTGCTAATCGGACTCCAGCTAATATGTTTTAACCACAGTCTGTGGGCTCTGGAAAGCAGCTGTGAGCAGAGCAAGAAATTGGATCGTAAAAGTGCAGGATAGAAAAATGATTGCAGCATTTTGACAATTACCTGGTGTTCCTCGGTCCGCAGAGGCGAGAGTGCTTTCTCTCTGTACTTCGGCGGTTAAAAAATGTATCCAGGGGCTTCCCTGGTGGCGCAGTGGTTGAGAGTCCGCCTGCCGATGCAGGGGACACGGGTTCGTGCCCCGGCCCGGGAGGATCCCACATGCCGCGGAGCGGCTGGGCCCGTGAGCCATGGCCGCTGGGCCTGCGCGTCCAGAGCCTGTGCTCCTCAACGGGAGAGGCCACGGCAGTGGGAGGCCCACGTACCGCAAAAAAAAAAAAATGTATCCAGGTTAAGTCCGTTTCATTACTATACCATTATAATCCAGCCTGTATTGATTGCTCACCGCTCAGCAAGACACAGGGCGCTGTCACATGTCACCCCGACAGCTACCCACCCACAGGGGCTCCTAGCACTTCTGCTTTCCGGAGGCGTCAGCCGAGGAGCTGAGAAGCCAAGCAATGTTCCAAGTTGACGGGCTGGTGACTGTGGACCAGGATCCTAACCCACGGCATCGAACACCAGAGCCCACTCCTCCCAAGGGTGAAAGTTTTGCTTTTCGCTCTGTTACTGCGAGGGGAAGGGAAATATAGGTCAATCTCCATGTTTCGATTGCGTGTTCTTTTCACACCTAAGGGGTCGGAACAGCCTTATACTTGGTAGAGTGGATCGAAGTTCACTTTTGTGAGGTTCTTAATAATGTGAGGTGCCCCCTCTGACGGGAGCGGCCAGATCCCCTCTTTGCGTCCAAGCACATGGCTGTTTTCCCGGTCTCCCTCCACATTATTAAGAATCTCACGAAAGTGAACTTAGAGCCATTGTACTGCAGACAAGCCGCTTTCTATTTTTTGCTCTTCTGCTTAAATTTTCAAAGAATCTAAAATAGCACATGCTATTTTTTACCATGTTCTCTTCTGAAATATTTAATTCTTCCTTGGGCAGTTTAACATTGCTTCGCCCAAGGATTAACTTCCATCTCTGAAGAGTCTATTAGCTGAGAGAGGCAGAAAACGTATTTCATAGAGCGGCAGAGATGGGGGGCTGACAGCGTAAGCAGAGAAAAGCGGGGAGGCCCGCGGCTTGCCTCTATAGAGCTGCCTGCCCATCAGCAAAGCCGGGACCCACTCCCTTGATTAAACACATACTGATCTTTAAAAAGCAAAGTTTCCCTGCAAAGACCACTTTTAAGGGGATTAATGCTCAATGAATAATGAATCGGGAAAAGAACTACAACAGTAATACTTAATTGGAAGAGGTAAAATCAGCCGTGGTGAAGTGCTTCCATCACCTTGTAGATGCAAAGCAAGTTCTAGAGGGCTCCGTGGGTCTTCAGCCAATCAGACAGACGCGAGGGCAGCTCCCAAGTCGAGTGGCCAGCCGGAATGGTGCCGGTCAGGATCGCAGCATTTCTCTGCTTATCTGTTTCTTAATAAAGGCCCGAGAAGAGGGGAGGAAAAAAAGCACGGGAGAGATGAAAGCTTTGGTGATTTCTGCCTTTGTATTTGAAGGCCCTAATCAAAAGCTTAATTGCTCCCTCTTGCATAATTAAGCCGTATGATGCCGACGTTATGTGACTCGCCGTGCTCTTGCTGCAGTTGGGTCCTTGGTCTTCATCTCCTGTTCCTCCTTGGGCCAGGCCTAAAAAGTTTGCCTCTCGAGGCACATTTTTCCAGCAGCCTTTTATGCATAGCTGTGATGGTTTAACTGCCTTTCTCCGTGTGTCTTTCTGTTCAGCAAACTGTACCTTATTTAGTCTGGGGTGTTCACAGTGTTTTGCTTCTTGGACCAAAAGTGTCAGAATTCACTCCCAGTGGTAGCAAGAGAAAGGGATGGTTTCCTCCCTTAATCCTGAGTCACTTTTTTTTTTTTTTTTTAAAGAAAGGTGTCTAAGCTGTGACGCTGGAAATGTTCTTGCCAGTCAACGTGGGAAAATGTGATTCTTGGCCGAGTAATTATAAGGCTGATTTTCCCAAATCCAGATTGGGTAGTGATGAATTACTAACCCTTGTCAACGGTCATGTTCTTTTTTTTTTTTTTTCTTACAAAGGAAGATGAAAGGGGGGGGGTCTCTAAAAATTAAAAAGAAACCACAAGGATCCCACTTTTAGCACATTTCCCACCCTGCAGCTGGCCGCTCACGAGACACAGTGGACATCACCTGGTTTCCACTTTGCTTCAAGATCACGGAGTTATAACCCAGAGATACGAGAGGCACGCTGAACCCCAGGGAGTGTGCGGGGCTCCCCAAGCTGCTTCACAGTGCATTTTGCTCCTCCTGGGAAGCCTGGCCCTCCGGCTCCCATGTTGTCAACTCTCCAGGGGCCCCAGGTTTGCAGTCACCTCAGGGCCAGGCACAGGGCGGAGGCGTATGGAAAAGACGCGCAATCAGTAGTGTCTAGAGGCGAGGGCTTTTATAAAACCCTCTCCCAGGACCAGCCCCACACTAATTAAACCGACTAACTGGCAGAGGGACAGAGGCAGCTGTGCATTTTCAAACACGCCCCTGGAATCCGCCGTGCAGCCGAGTTTGAGAGCCACTGATCTCGGGGCACCTCCCGAGACAGCTCTGGGGAAGGTGTCTTTCAGAATAACGCCTGCCCTGCCTCCTAGTCCCACTTATTTAGCAGAATCTCCAGATTTGCTATAGTTTCACCACTGATTTTTGTATGTGTGACACATGTCATTTTGCCAGCTCCATTTTTCCTCCACGGCTGACACAACCTTTAATAGTCACGTTTCTCACCAAGAAGATCGTTTAAAGCTTGAAGCAGTATGTGACCTTTACACTTTTGTCCAGCTTAGTAAATCTGCTGGCTTTTTTTTTTTTTTTTTACATCTTTATTGGGGTATAATCGCTTTACAATGGTGTCTTAGTTTCTGCTTTATAACAAAGCGATTCAGTTATACATATACGTATGTTCCCATAGCTCTTCCCTCTTGCGTCTCCCTCCCTCCCACCCTCCCCATCCCACCCCTCTAGGTGGTCACAAAGTACGGAGCTGATCTCCCTGTGCTATGCGGCTGCTTGACAGTAGTCACTAAGACATCACAATTTCATTGTAGTTATTTTGTTGTACTTCACCAGATTTTTTTCTAAAAGCAAGGATGTGCTCTGGCTTTGCTTTTGAAAAGATTGTAATTTTTAAAAATTAAAGATGCGGGGGCATGGGAGAAGATTCCTTTATTCTAGGATTTTCCCAGCAGTATTTCTATAGAAAGTGAGTTGAGCCCTTCTACCACTAGAATATTGGGTCTCTAAATTCTTACAAGTAGGGCTTTAATAAATGTCTGCCAGTTTTTAAAATTTACATCTGAGGAGAGAAGAACAGGTGTAAAGTCGAGGCATTGTGTGAAACAGGAAGAACAAAGTGAAACAGTCATTGCAATTAGGCATTCCTTTTTCATAAGGCTGTAACAAATAATGTGTTTATTTCCCCACCAGTACGCCTTCTAGAACACATAAAAGCTTGGGATAATGGGAGGCCGAGATCTCTGGCTCAGTTTCTGACTCATGCACTCTCTGAACGTGAAATGTTAGGTATAATATTTCATTTCTTGAAATTGTTTTATACTGCCTACCTCACAGGGCTATTATGTGGTTTCAAAGAGACGTAGGTGAATACACGCTGAAAAGCCTGAAGTACTATATGATATAATGTAAAATTAAAATGTTATTTAATTAAGGGTTCACTGTCTGCTGCGGCCTTTTTGTACTTGGGTACGAGGCTGCCCGAAAATAGGCACATTTAAGCCATGATCTAGCAGAAGAACAGAAGTTAAAAGGGAAATTCATAATATAACAAATAACATTTCAGTGCTTCTTCCCTGATGGTAAGGGGAATTTACATCACCCCCTGCAGAGGGCAATTAATTGGTTGAAAGACCACTATCACTCAAGTCGGTGCTTTAAAAATGCCTTGCGCTGTGCGTCAAGACAGAAAGGCAAGGGGTGTTGGGAAGAGAGAAGGATTCTCAAATGGGTAGATATTATTTACATAATATAATTTTTCTATTCTAAGAATTCATGAATATTTTAAGTTACCTGGACTTGTTTCATATGTAACGTGCATTTTCCACCCTGAATTTGACCAGTGTGTATTCAGAGACAGCCTGGAAAGCAGGGAGATAACTATAGCTGGAAAACACTATGGTGCCCCCTGGCCTGGTTGCTGCCGTAACTCACTCACTGTCCTGTGTTTTTGCCACAAGACTACTCCACTTGCCGTCTGTCAGGACAGTAGAAGGAAGACATGGGGAATATTTCTTTATGTATGTATTTATTTGCTTTTTTAGAATAAGCACATATTACAGTTTTTAAAAATCGTTAAGATGAGAAAGATCCTCTTTTAGAATGATGGAGGTAGAAATGAGTGGAAAACGGACTTCTACTCTGTGTTTTTCTGCATTGTTTAGAAGATCTCCCTTTCCTCACGTCCTCCCTGCTTCATCTCTCCCCATCTCTGGAAATAACCACCATTTGCCATTTATAATCATGTGCCTTTACAAACAGAAACCAAAGATGGGACTCTCATAAATGAGTATTCAGCCAGTTCCCCAATATTAATTGAGCACCTACTATAGACAAGGCAATGTTTAGGTGCTTAAGATACAACATGCAAGAATTGTCGCAGTCCCTGGTTTTGGATAGCTTATATTTTAACCTTTAGTGATTTTTTTAAAACCCCTCTTTTTTTCAGAATAATTATAGATTCACAGAAAGTTGCAAAGCTAGTATAGAGAGGTCCTGTACATCCTTTATCCAGTTTCCCCCAATATCATAGGACGTTATCTAAACCAACCATATGGAATTGCATTTGTAGATTTGTGTAACCGTCACCACACTTAAGACGAAGACTTGTTCATCGTTATGAAGATCTTCATGCTACCCCTATATAGTCACACACACCCCTCTCCCCTCACCCTCTCTAACTTTGGCAACCTGTTCTCTATCTCTGCAATTTTGTCATTTTGAGGACATTATATAAATGGAGTCATATTGTATGTGACTTTTTCTAATTGGCTTTTTTTTTCACTCAGCATCATGTCCTTGAGATCTATCCAAGTTGTTGTATCAATAGCTAGTTCCTTTTTTTTTTAAACATCTTTATTGGAGTATAATTGCTTTACAATGTTGTGTTAGTTTCTGCTGTATAACAGAGTGAATCAGCTATATGTACACATACATCCCCATATCCCCTCCTTCTTGCATCTCCCTCCCACCCTCCCTATCCCACCCCTCTAGGTGGTCACAAAGCACCGAGCTGATCTCCCTGTGCAGTGCAGCTGCTTCCCACTAGCTACCTATTTTACATTTGGTAGTGTATACATGTCAGTGCCGTGCTCTCACTTCGTCCCAGCTTATGCTTCCCCCTCCCTGTGTCCTCAAGTCCATTCTCTGTGTCTGCATCTTTATTCCTGTCCTGTCCCTAGGTTCATCAGAATCTTTTTTTTTTTTTTTTTTTTTAGATTCCATATGCATGTGTTAGCCTACGGTATTTGTTTTTCTAACTTACTTCAGTCTGTATGACAGACTCTAGGTCCATCCACCTCACTACAAATAACTCAATTTCGTTTCTTTTTATGGCTGAGTAATATTCCATTGTATATACGTGCCACATCTTCTTTATCCATTCATCTGTCGATGGACACTTAGGTTGCTTCCGTGTCCTGGCTATTGTAAATAGTGCTGCAATGAACATTGTGATACATGACTCTTTTTGAATTATGGTTTTCTCAGGGTATATGCCCAGTAGTGGGATTGCTGGGTCATACGGTAGTTCTATTTTTAGTTCTTTAAGGAACCTCCGTACTGTTCTCCGTAGTGGCTGTATCCATTTACATTCCCACCAACAGTGCAAGAGGGTTCCCTTTTCTCCACACCCTCTCCAGCACTTACTGTTTGTAGGTTTCTTGATGATGGCCATTCTGACCAGTGTGAGGTGATACCTCATGGTAGTTTTGATTAGCTAGTTCCTTTTTACTGTGGAGTGGTGTTCCATGGTATGGATGGGCCAGAGTTTGTCTAGCCATTTACCTATGTGGCGACATTCTGGTTGTTTCCAGTTCAGGGTTATTGTAAGTAAAGCTGTTACGAACAATTGTGTGTACAGGTTTTCGTGTGAACATAAGTTTTAATTTTTCCGGGACAAATGCCCAGGAGTACAATTGCTGGGTCATACAGCAAACATGTGTTTATTTTTTGAAGGAACCACCAAACTGTTTTCCAAAGCATCTGTACCGTTTCACATTCCCATAGGCAATGTATGAGCGACGTCCCCATACCCTCTCCAGCATCTTGTGCTGTCACAAGTTTTAATTTCATCTGGACTAATAGGTGTGTAGTGATAGCTCATCATGGTCTCAATTTGCATTTCTCTAATGGATGGTTGAGTTGAACGTTTTTTCCTGTGCTTATTTGCTATCTTTGCATCCTCTTCAGTGAAATGTCTGTCTGTTCATGTCTCTTGCCCACCTTCTAATTGGATTGTTTGAGATTTTAATATTGAGTTTAGATTTCCTTGTATATTCTAGATAATGCTCCTTTGTGGAATATGTGGCTTCCAGATATTTTCTCCCAGCCTATATAACACAAGGTTTTTATTTTGTTAAAGTCCGATCATCAACTTTTTTTTTCTTTTATGGTGTCACGTCATATCTAAGGATTCTTTGCCTAGCCCTAGATCCCAAAGATTTTCTCCCATGTTTTTTTCTAAGTTTGATAGTTTTACATTTTATATTTAAGTCTGTCATTCCTTTTGAGTTAATTATTGTATAAGATGTGAGGTTTAAGTTCAGGGGGTTGATTATTTTAGCTGTGGGTGTCCAGCTGTTCCAGCATCATTTGCTAAAAAAGCCATCCTTCCTCCACTGAATTACTTTTGCACCTTTGTCAAAAATCAGTAAGGCAGTAATGTAGAATTATTTCTGGGTTCTCTATTCTTTCCATTGCTCTCTGTGTCTCTCCTTCTGCCAATACCATAGAATAGCTCTACAGTAAGTCCTGAAATCAGGCAGAGTGATCCTTACTTTATTCTTTTTCACAATTGTTTTAGCTATTCTACTACCTTTGCCTTTATATAAAAATTTTAGGATAATCTTGTCTAGAGCTACAAAGTAGAGGGATTTTGTAAAGAATTACATTAAACCTATATCAACTTGGGCAGAATTTGACATCTTCACTATGTTGAATTTTCAAATTCATAAACATAGTATGTCTCTCCATTTATTTAGATCTTTGATTTCTTTCATTAGCATTTTGTGGTATTCAGCACGCAAGTTCTGTACAGGTTTTGTTAGATTAATATGTATTTCTCTTTTTTTTTTGAGCAATTGTAAATGGTATTATATTTTTAAATTTGGTGTTCACATGTTCATTGCTAGCATATAATAATACAATTGATTTTTGTATATTTATTATATTTATCTAGTATTCTGTGACCTTGCTGAAATTCCTTATGGGTTCCAGGAGTTATTTGTTCATTTTTCTTTTGTTTTGTTTTTAGATTGATTGGGATTTTGTGCGTAATCTCATGTTACCTAGAAATAGAGTTTTATTTCTTACCTTCTGTTCTTTATAAATTTCTTTTTTCTTGCCTTAGTGCACTGGCTAGAACTTCCAGTGCTGTGTTGAACAGGAGTTGTGAAAGCAGACATCCTTGCCTTGTTTCATGTCTGTGGAAAGCATTCAGTCTTTCACCATGAAGTATGTTAACTCTACGACAATCTGTAGATGCTTTTTTTCAAGTTGAGGAAGTTCCCCTCTGTTCCTATTTTTCCAAGTGTTTCTATCTTGAATGGGTGTTGAATTTTGACAGATACTTTTTATGCACTAATTGATATGATCTTGTAATTTTCTTCTTTAGCCTGTTAATATGGTGGATTACGTTGATTGATATTTGAATGTTGAACTGGCTTGTACCCCTAGAATAAGCCCCCACTTGGTCATGGTGTATAATTACTTTATATATTGTTGAATTCTATTTGCTAATATTTTGTTAAGGAGTTTTGCATCTATTTCTGTGAAGGCTATTGATCTCTAGTTTTCTTTTTCATATTGTCCCTGCCTGGTTTTGGTATTAGGATAATATTGGCTTCATAAGATGAGAAATGTTTCCTCCTCTTCTATTTACTGGAAGAGAATATATACAGTTGTTGTTAATTCTTCCTTGGTAGACTTCTCCTAGGAAACTACGTGGACCAGGAAATTTCTTCTTTGGGAGATTTAAAATTACAAATTCAATTTCTTTAATACTTATACGGCCATTCAAATGATCTACTTTATATTGGGTGAGTTTGTGGTAGTTTGTATTTTTTGAGGAATTGGTTCATTTTATCTAAGTTGTCAAATTTATGTGTGTAGATTTATTCATAGTAATTCCTTATCCTTTTGATATCTTCAGGGTATGTAGTAATAGCCTCTGTTTTAATTCATGATATTTGTAGTTTGTGTTTTCTTTCTTTTTTGTTTTATCAGTGTTGTTAGAGATTTGTCAGCGTTACTAAGTTTTTTCAAAGAATCAGACTTTTGTTTCTCATTTCTTTATTTTTCTATTTTCAATTTCACTGGTTTCTGCTCTTTATTATGTCCTTTATTCTTCTTGCTTTGGGTTTATTTTGCTCTTTTTCTAGGTTCTTGAGGTAGAAGCTTAGATTATTTGAGACTTTTCCTCTTTTCTAAAATAAGCATTTAGTGCTAAAAAATTTTCTTTTGGCACTGCTTTAGCTGTGTCTCACAGATTTTAATATGTTGTATTTCCATTTTAATTAAGTTCTATGTATTTTATTTCCCTTGAGGCTTCCTCTTTCAACCATGGATCGCTTAGAAGTCTTTAGTTTCTAAGTGTTTAGAGAACTTTCGGTTATCTTTTTGTTATCTACAATATTTCTAGTTTGATTCCATTGTGGTCAGAAACATACTCTGTATGGTTTCTGTTTTGTTTTGTTTTTTCAGTTTGTTGACGTTTGGCTCTAGGTATTGTTTTTCTTTGAATACTTCCGTGAGCATTTGAAAAGAATGCGCATTCTGCTGCTGTCAGGTGGAGTGTTCTGGAAACGTTGATTAGTTCCTATTGGTAGATGATGATGTTGAGTTCCTCTATACGCTTGCTTATTTCTGTCTAGTTTTTCTATCAACTTTTGAGAAAGGGATGTTGAAGTCTCCAACTCTGATGGTGGATTTCTCTGTATCTCCTTTCAGTTCTGTCAGGTTTTGGTTATCATATTTGCAGCTCTGTTGTTTGGTGCACACATATTTAAGATTTTCTGTTTTTTTGATTGATTGGCCCTTGTGATGTTATGTAGTATTCATCTCTGTCTCTGGTAATCTGAAGCCTACTTTACCTGATATCAGTATAACTACTCCTGCTAGCTTTCGATTAATGATTGCATAATATATCTTTTTCCATCCTTTTACTATTAACCTGTCTTTAACATTATATTTGAAGGGAGTTCCTTGTAGACAGCATATAGTTGGGTCATGTTCTTTTATCCACTCAGCCAATCTTTGACTTTCAATTGGTATATTTAGATCATTTACATTTAATGTAATTATTGATATGTTAGGGCTCAAGTTGGCCATTTTGTTTCCTTTCTGCTTGTACTTTCTCCCTCTCTTTTTCATCTCTATTTTCTTTTTCTTGTCTTCCTGTGGGTTACTTGAACATTTTTTTAGAATTCCATTTGATTTATCTATAGTGTTTGTGAGTGTGTTTTTGTATAGATTTTTTAGTGGATTGTCTAGGTATTACAAGCTTGTATGTATGTATGTATATGTGTGTACTTGTGTATATATGTAATTTATCATCTGTTGGTATCAGCATTTTACCAGTCTGAGTGATGTATAAAAACCTTACTTCCCTTTATATCCTTTCACCCTCCCCTATTTATAATTGTCTTAATTATTTCCTCTACCTACATTTAGAACCCATCAGACAGTGCTATAATTTTTTCAACCATCAAACATAATTTGGAACATTCAAGAGGAGAGGGATAATGTATTTACCCATATTTTTACTTCCTTTTTTTTATCCTAATTCCAAGTTTCCTTCATTTTCATTTCTTACGTGTTTAGAGAACTTCCTTTATCCATCCTTATAGGATCGGTAACAGATTCTCTTAGTTTTCCTTCATCTGAGAATGCTTTGATTTGCCCTTAATTCCTGAAGAATATTTTCACTGGTATAGCATTTGGGGTTGGCAGTTCTTTGAAACGCACTTGAAAAATGTTGTGCCGCTGTCTACTTGACCTCCCTGGTTTCAGATGAGAAATTCTTTCCTCTGTCCCCTCCATTCTGCTGTTGAGCCCATCCACTGAGCTTTCTATTTCAATTAATGTATTGTGCAGTTCTAAAATTTCCATTAGGTTATTATTCTTTATAGGTTTGTTCCTTTACTGAGGCTGTTGTTTTTTTGTTTCAAGAGTGTTCCTAATTGCTCATTGAAGCATTTTTACGATGGCTGCTTTAAAATCTTTATTAGATAATCCTAACATCTCTGTTATCTCAGTGTTGGCATTGATCTATCTATCTATCTATCTATCTATTCAAATTGAAATTTTCCTGCTTCTTGGTATAAGTGAGTTTAGATTGAGACCAGGACACTTTGGGTTTTATGAGACTCAGAATCTTATTCAAAGCTTTTTCTGTTTTAGGTGACTACTTTTAACACTGCTCCAGCAGGGGAAGGAATGGCATCACCTCGCTACTGCCAGGTGATTGTAGAAGTCCAGGTTTCCCTTTCAGCCTCTGTTGTTGATACCCAAAGGAAGAAGGAGCTCCTTCTGGGCAGCAGTGGAGGTGTCAACTCCCCACTAAACCTGATATCACCTGTCTGGGAAGGATATGAGTGCCTTTTGTTGCTCTTCATATGGCCAGCACTGGCACCTCAGTTTGGGGAGAGTAGCTTGCCTCATTACCCCTGCTGAAAGTCCTTGCCTTCCCCTGACTCCACCCCAGCATGGAGGAAGAGGTGTACTTCATTATTAATGGGTGGTAATGAAAGTTCAGGCTCCCTACTCAGCCTCTTCTGACACCGCTCTAGCAGGGGTGGAGGTGGGGTATATTGGGGGTACCTAGCACAGCCTGGCCTGGTTGAAAGTCTAGGTTTCCCACTTGGTCTTTGCTGGTTGGAGTGGGGTCCCAGTTTTTTCTGCAATGTTTGGCTAGAGTAGATCGGTTACTGTCTAAAAGTTTTCTGTCTTGCTAGGATACCCCTTTCTGGTCCTTTGGCTGTAAAGAGCAGCTTTTTTTATAATATGTTTGTCTGTACCTATTGACATTTCCAAGTTGTTGGCTTCTTCACCTCCAAGTCTGGAATATATGAGGCAAAAAGACAACCCGGGAAACTCACCACCATGTCATTCTTTGGCACCCAACGTCCCTAGCCAGTCTCCTTTCTTCTCTCCACTTTTCATATCTCTATCTCCATGATGTAGAGATATAGAGATACAGATAAAGAGATCCTTACTGAACAATGTTAATAGTTCTAGTCATTTTCAAATGATGGTTTTGGATTTTGGAGGGTAACAGTCACATACTTTGAAAAGAACTATGTTTTCTTCTCTTCTTTTCCAAAATTTACACCTCACTTCCTATTCCATCACTGCCTTGCCCAAGACCAGCGGTGTAATGTGGAAGAGCAGTGACAATGACAGGCATCCGTCCTTCTTGCTTCTAATCTTTCAGTGTTAAGTAGATTGTTTTGTAGGTTTCTGTTTATATCCTTTATCAATGTTTTCTCTGAACTTATTAAGAATTTTTATTAAGAATGGATGTGCAGTTTTATTAAATGCTTTTACTGAATTTACCAAGATGATCATGTGATTTTCTCCTCCGATCTATTAATAATAGAATTATAATAAATTTTTCTGATGTTGAGTCTTCCTTGCATTCATAGGACAAACACTGCTAGGTCATGGTGTATTACTCTTTTAAGACACTAATTTTTCTTTTTTTTACTTTTTTTTTGTCACTACTAATTTTGATTGGTTACCGTATTTAGGATTTTTGCTCACGTATGCATTAATAAGATTGTGCTTCTAATCCCTACTACGTTTCCTATTAAATATTAAATTTCTTTTTATTCAATGTCCTGTCTGACTTTCATAGGCACTTTGAGTTGCTGGTCTGTACTTTGCTACGTTAGTGCCATCCTATCCATTTTTGGTATCTAGGTTATACTAGGTTTGTAGAAGAAATTGAGAATCTTTACATATTTTCGACATTCCACAGCAGTCTAGCACAGGAATTAACATGTACTTTAAACTTTAAAGGTGTTAAAAGTGAGAAAAAAGAAGGAGTGAGTAGTAAAACCATCTGGTCCTGGGACCTGGTTGATGGGGTTGGAGGTGGAAGAGGTAAACTTTGACTACCTTTTCAATTTTCTTTTCCTATAGTTACTGGTCTTTTCAGGTTTCCTGCCTCTTACTGAGTCATTGTAGTCATTTATATGTTCTAGAAAATCATTTTATTTCTATTTTCAAATTTATTTTTTTAATCTATTGGAATTTGCATATATATTCTCTAATAATTTTGAAATGAAATCCACATCTATAGTTATATCCTCTTTATTAGTTCTCATTTTATTTTGTTTACTTTTTTTTTCCCCCCACAGTCTGGTCTCTTTGGTTGGTCTTTATAAACATCTTTTGGTTTTAATGATGAAACTGACTTGTTTGTTTTCTGTTTCATCAGTTTCTGTTTTTATCTTTATTGATTCCCTTTCTTCTACTTTGTTGAGCTCTTTTTAAACAATTTCTTGAGATGATTGTTCAGTGCAGTTTTAATCTTTCTTGTTTTCCAAATGCACGTGAAACATGGAGTCCCTCTTTGATTTTGAGCTGAGTGCTGTCATGATCATTCATTGCTACGTGGTCTCCAATTTATTTTTATTTCTTTTTTTTAAATACATCTTTATGGGAGCGTATTGCTTCACAATGCTGTGCTAGTTTCTGCTGTACAACAAAGTGAATCAGCCATATGCATACATATATCCCCATTTCCCCTCCCTCTTGCGTCTCCCTCCCACCCTCCCTATCCCACCCCTCTAGGTGGTCACAAAGCATGGAGCTGATCTCCCTGTGCTATGCGGCTGCTTCCCACTAGCTAGCTATTTTACATTCGGCAGTGTCTATATGTTGATGTTACTCTCACTTTGCCCCAACTTTCCCTTCCCCCTCTGCTTGATTTTCTTTTATAAATTAATTCTTGGGTTAGAGTTCCAAGAGGCCTGTACTCTTTCTCTTCCAGGAGTTTTATTGAGATTTTATTTGTGGCCAAATAATTGGTCAGCTTTTTTAACTGCTCCATGAAAATTTAAACATACGCTGTCTGTTAGTTGGGAACTGAGTTTAAATTTGAAATTCATCTAGCTTGATGATTGTGTATTCAGATCATCTGTATCCTTACCTATTTTTTTTGTCTACTTGATCTATCACTTTCTGAGAAGGACCTGCTAAAGTTTCCCACCATGATCATGGATTTAATAGTTTCTGCTTGCATTTCTAACCCTTGTTACATAATTCCATGCTGTGGTGTTCAGTGATAAAGCTTTGTGACTATTATCTTCTAGATTGTATCTTTAATCCATGTAAAATAGTCCCTTTGCTTTTGACCTTGAATTCTATTTTTATCTAATATTAAGACTGAATTTTTTGGCTTTCTTTTTGATAACATATATTAGGTTTATCTCCAGTCATTCTGTTTTGTGCCATTTTAAGTCTTTTGTAAATAACATAAAGCTCAGTTCTAAGTACTTCCCATCACAAAGTCTGTCTTTTAATAGGAAAATTAAACTGTTTGTAGTTATTATAAATATTGGTATGTTTGAACTTATCCCTGTCATTTATTTTCATTTCCTACTTAACATGCCTCCCTTTTCGATATTGTTGTACTCATAATGTTTTTTCTTTTTTTTTCCTCCTTTGGTGTTTTGGAATTTCTACGTCCTATTCTTCTTTAGTTGTTGAAAGCAGAGCGTCAAACTCTCATCACTTATAGGAAAATGTAATTTAAATCAGAATTTGTAACCTACCCTTCCCACGAGACAAAATCTTGAGCAAATTTTTACCTGTTTTTAGCTTCCAAGGACTGTTTCTTGCTCTCAATGGCTCCATTTTCACAACAGCCTACTCTGGGTTTTCTCAGTGCAGTATCCTTCTGAAGATGACAATTTTGTGTGTGTGTGTGTGTGTGTGTGTGTGTGTGTGTGTGTGTTCTATTCTCTGCATTGGAGTCCAGTTCAGGTTGTTTTCGTCTTTCTCTATTATGGAAAATATTTCCTCAAATGTCTCCTAGTTCTTTAATATGCAGAAAGTTGTGGATTGATGTTGGTAACCGTCACGTGTTTCCTCAGCAGTCATATGCTTGGTTTCCACTGCAGATCCCTCTTCTGAATGGGAGGGATGGCTAAGACCGTAAGTCAGTTTGTGGGGGGCGTAACAGCAGATTTCCCTTTAAGGCATTTAGGAAGAGAGCAGGCCGGCCAGCTGGGAACCCTCATGGGGCCCCGCAGGGAAGCTTTGCCTTGAGGTGAAGCAGTTTCCCATAGCTGACTTCTGTGCAGCTCATGTTTCTATTTTCCTCTCCTTACCCTCGACTCTGCCTGCTGAGGAGCTTCGTACTCCCTACCTGATGTTCTAGACTCAGAATCCAGGAGGGTAGCCCCTACCCTGGCCAATTCCCAGCCTTCTTTAAGAGCTACGTTCACAACACACTGCATCCAGCCTTCTACACACTGGGGGAAGGGGGAGGACATGTTGGTCCAGGTTATTTAGAGCCTATCTTGTAACTCATTTCCCTCCTAAGTGCCCCCGTGGTCTGCCCTCTCCCTGAATTTGGAGGGGTTCAACACAGCCTTGAGAAGACTCCACCGAGCCTGCTGCTGTGCTGGGCTTGTTTGGGGTAGCAGTTTTCCCCACTCTAGGTTTTCTATCAACCTGTCCCACCTACCAGTATGTCTGTGTCACTGATGGTGCCCTTTCAGTGCTACTAAGGATTGATTTTCCTTCTTGCTGAGGGGAAGAAAACATATGTGCTCAGTCTGCCATCTTGAACCAGAAATCTAAAAGAGGGTTTATTTAGGATGCCAGAAACAGGTAGCTTGTTTTTTTCTTTAATGGCTTGTTGGGTTTTTTTTAAATTTTATTGAAGTATAGTTGATTTACAGTGCTGTGTTGATTCCTGTTGTACAGCAAAGTGACTCAGTTTTTTATATATATATATATATATATATATTTATATATATATATATACACACACATACACACACACGTATATATATATACTTTTGCATGTTCTTTCCAGTATGGTTTATCACAGGATATTAAATATAGTTCTCTGTGCTATACAGGAGGACCTTGTTGTTTATCCATTTTATAGACAGTAGTTTGCATCTGCTAATCCCAAACTCCCAGTCCATCCCTCCCCCACTCCCCCTTGGCAACCACAAGTCTGTTCTCTATGTCTGCGAGTCAAACAGGTAGCTTTTTGAGTGAGGAAAACAAATCACTTAAAATATCCTTTCTATAAAGAATTCCAAAATAGACATCCCTGTTCCTGTACTTAAAAGTCAAATAAGTAAAAGGCAAGAATACGAGTAGTGTTTTTGTCTGCAACCAGAATCAAGGGGTGCGTACTACTGCCCGACAAGGCTGGAGCCGGGGCTGTGTTTGTATTGGCAGCGTCGGTCATGTAGGCTAGCTGCCTCTATTAAAATGTAACTATTAGCAAATGAAATTAAATACTTCAGTTGCCTAGTAACTAATCCAATTTGAGAAAGAAGCAAAAATAGAATACATAAATTTAGAACTTTTAGGCCGTGTGCCAGGCAAAATATTCTTGCTTGTATCCTTTTGATCATCTGCCATTTGAATGGAAGAAAGGATGTTTTAGCGTCAGATCCGCAACATTTGTGTTGACCTTGCTTGCTAAAAGTGAATATCCCTTGATGACTAGACATAAATGAGAGGTAGGGTGGCTTCCCAAAGACATCCAGCCCCCCTAGCTCCGGAAATTGCCAGGTAGGGGCAGGGGCAGGAAGACGCTTTGAGTGACTACTAGGAATTATTTTTTTTGACTTAAATCACATAATGCCCTTCCTTTTTAATTAAGCCACACGATACTAAGGGGAAAAATGTATAAACCATCTGTTTTATCTATTTCCATACAAAAGTAAAATATATTTCCTCCCAAAGCAGCTTTTCAACAAGATGGAAAATTAAGAAACAGTTTAAGATTGTGTAGTACATGAAGTAATTACTGGGGTTATATAATATTGGAGTTTAAAGAAATACCGTGACGTTCAATGTGATGTCAGTTACTTCAGGTATGACGTTTTTCCGCCTCCTTGAAAATATTGAGAAGAAACGCCCCACAGTTGCCTGTATTTACAGATGACATATTTCCAAAGAGAAGGTGAAAAAGAAAATGAAAAATTATTCCCTCCAAAATAAAATAATTTAAACTTAAGAAAGAGTTGTAAGAATAGTACAATGAATTCTATATAGTCTGGACCCAGATTAGTAATTGCTTTATCACTTTTCTCCCTCCCTCTCTCTTACACACACACACACACATACACACACACACTCACAGACATTTATATATGCACACACATATACACGTACTTATATACACAGACATTTTTCTCCTAAACGATTTGAGAGTTAGTTTATCTTTAAATATTTCAGCTTGTATTTCCTGACAACATAATCAAATACAATATCCAATTCAGGAGATTTAACATTGATATAATAGTATTGTATTGATGCTGCTGTATTAGTACTGTGTTGATTGCATTGACGGAGTATCACAGTCCATGTTCAGATTTTGCCATCTGTCTCACTAATATCCTTGAAAGCAATTTCTTTCTCAGTGCATCCAGGATCCAGTCCAGTAGCGCCATTGCATTTGGGTGTCATGTCTCTTTGCTCTTATGTAATCTGAAACAGCTCCTCAGCCTTTCTTTTGTCACATTTGACACATTAAGAGAGAACAGAGAATGTCCCTCATTGGGGGTTTTTCTGACGTTTCCTCATGATTAGATGAGGACCTATTTTTCCATCATTAATTGCGATACTCTTTTAAATAGTCTAAATTCGTAAGAGGATCATGCAGCGGAAGATGGTTAGCAAACCTCAGAGCCCTGTCACCCCAAATTGTGGCTGGGTCGACCGTGGCTTGTGGTTGGGCGTGGCCGGCAGCCCTGCCATGTGCCAAGGGCTCTGACCTCAGCCCTCTGGCGTGTCCCCACTCAGCACACAGTAGGCATTTCCTAACAAAGTATCCAGGGACTCATTCCAAAATAGGAAAGCAACCCTTTCGGCCCAAAACCTATTTTTTTCCCTCCCCTTTCTAAGTGTTTTAGAGATGTAAGAGCTCATGAAAGAAAAGGCCACATACATGACCAAAAGTATTTCAGCTAGGTAATGTTCTTCTATTACTAGTAGTTATTAGCAAGTTACGTTTTTAAACTGATAACCAACTTTAGCTGCTTAACTATAGAAAGGTTGGCTGATAAATGGAAGGGCTGGGAATCACAAGCAGACATCACTGGCAAGGCAGAGAAACCAGTGAATAAGACTTACAAGGGATGTTCACATTCAGGCCAGTGAATTAAATCTAGAGCCTACTTGTCTGCAAGTCAAAACTTACGCCACACCCAGGTTTTGAATGATGGGTTAGGTTAAGAGAAATTTTTGTGGGAAATAACGTGACATGCGTGTGAGAGTTTATGTTTACCCGTGGTCGGATCTGGAAGAAGAAATAGGCAAAGGTCTGTTTCTTGTCCTTGAAACTGAAGAGGTTCGTGTCTGAGTCCTCCAGGGCCTTCACTGGGGTGGGCCAGTTTCACCCACACCCAAAGGCACACGCACATTTTAAATCCTGGACAGAATCACACGGTTCTTCTGGGCTTTGCTATGTGACTCTTTGCTTGGTGCCTCACCTTTGTTGTTTTCTACAACTCTTTCCCTTCCTGTTTTTCTGCACTTATTTCCGGTCTTAAAAATGCAGACTGGAAGCATCACAGCAATCGTCCCTAGGCCGTGATACCCGGGTCTTGAGGTTTTTAACCATGGCAACTTGGTGCCTCTCCTTGATTTATAGCTCTTAGCTTAATTAGTTCAGAGCTTAGGTTCTCCCCTGCTCTCCTTCAGCTTCCATGAGACTCTCCTGGACTGCTTCCTCAGCCCCGCTCTGTGCAAAGCCAGGGGGACTGCAAAGATCAAGGGGAGCGTGGTCAGCTCTGTGGAACAGTACCGCTGCTTCTCATTCATTCATTCATTCATTCAACAAGCACGCTTTGAGCATCTACTCTAGGCCAGGCACTGCTCTTGGAGTTGGAGATAGAGGTGACAGGTCTGACCAGATTCCCACCCTCACGGGGCTTATGCTCCAGCGGAGAGTCACGTGATGTACTAGTGAGTAAAGCCAGGAAGACGTAGTTCCGGATGGCAGGAAGCACCGTGATGAGAATCAAACAGGCCAGTATGAAAGGCGGTGGGAAATGGGGAGGGTGATCACCCGGCTTCCCCAGTCGTCGTCTCAGTTGGATGCCCTCATCTTACAGGCAGGGGTCAAGGAACTGGACAAGACTCCATTTGATAATCTGCGGAATTACCTTCCTGAAGAAAAAGACTTTCCGTTTGTTCCAAGGGAAGCTAATAGAGCATTATTATTTGTTTAATGTACTTCTTTTTTTTTTTTTTTTTGGCCGCACGCGGGCCTCTCACTGTTGTGGCCTCTCCCGTTGCGGAGCACAGGCTCCGGATGCGCAGGCTCAGTGGCCGTGGCTCACGGGCCCAGCCGCTCCGCAGCAATGTGGGGTCTTCCCGGACCGGGTCACGAACCCGTGTCCCCCGCATCGGCAGGCGGACTCTCAACCACTGCGCCACCAGGGAAGCCCTAATGTACTTTTTATATGACAAAGAATCAAAGCTATGCACAACAAATTTAGTAGAATAAGCGTTGTCTTGTTTATGCTTTCTAGACACGATGTGACTACGCCGCATGGTTAATTCCAGTGATTCTCTGTGACTCTTAGCAAGTAATTACCATTCCATTCACATCTGCCCTTAAAAACGGGCCATATGCAAGTCTCTTATAGTATTTATCTTGCAAATCCAAAGGTAACAGACTGAAATGATGACTTAAAGCGGGGTGGGTGTTATTCTTCTCAGATCTTTTCAAAAGGTCACATCTTTGAGCTGCAAAGGTATGAATTTTTCAGGTGCATCATAGTAACCTGGATGGGGCATGAGAGGAAAGAAGGGCTGGATCTGTTCAGGGCGTGACTGGTACCAAGCCTCCAAGCCCTCATAAAAAAATGGATTCTTCTCTTGGGGTGTCAGCCTGAGATAGTCGCGTTATGAATTCAGCAGTGAGCAGCTCTATCTTGTCTATGATGGGAAAGCACACAAACACTGCAAAAAACGTATACGCTTTCACCAAAACTTGACCGAAGATGCTTACTTGGGGGCGAGGTAGCAAGGCAGGTCTGATGCCTGTGGTGGGATAGGACCACGGCATCCAGGCCACAGGCTTTCACCCAGGTGGGCGGCTTCTCCATCACTCTGAAGTGGTTTCCCCTGGTGCCGCTCCTCCCCGCCGCCCCACGCACACACCTCGGGATTCCTGTGGTCTTCACTCCATCACGAGAACCGCGCGGGCAGCCCTGGCCAGACCCACCTAGGGCTCACAGTTTGAAGGGATGGGGGAGCGCCCTCCAGGGGAGCACTGGCTGAGGCCTTGACGCCCGTACCTTCCCTGGGGGAGGACATGAAGCACCTGTCTCCTCTCCTTTCCTCTGCTCTGATCGCCTGATTCCCCAAATCCTGGAAATGGCAAAGGCCCAATGAAAGGGCTGAAATGAACACCTCTGATGTATTTCCAGCCAAGGTGGAGAACAACAGAGGCCTCCCTGGAGAGACCATGGCCCGCATAACCCTCACCAAGGTCAACAAAGCAAGGCCAAAATGTCAAACTTCCTGCCTGGGGGAGCTTGTGACACTTCAAAGCTTGGAAATCCAAAATTCTTCCAAAAGCAGAACTCCGGAATGGCCCAGGGTACAGATTTCATCACAGTAAAACACATAAGACAGGATTTCTGCACCCCACCCATGCTCTGGCAGCACCAGTTGGCACCATCAGTAGACCCCTGAGCAAAGAGGGCATAAAACGGGCAAAGCCCAGGTGTCCCTGCGGTCCCCTGCTGACCTATAATAGCCCCCCACCCTCTGTGCCATAGGTCTGCCATCGTTTCTCTTCGTCCTGGGTCCCTGGGTCTGAACTTGGCCAGCCACAGCAATAGAAAATGTGGACCACTCACCTTGTGCCTTACCCCGAGAACAGCCTCCTCATCTAGAAAGAGACCCGAAAAAGAAGGAAAAATAAACAGGCTTCCACACCTGAGAGACTTTAATTACTTTTGTTTTTCAATACCGTGCGAAATTACCATGAACGATAAAAGTGTAAACTTGAGGGTCCCCAGAAAATGCGCTAGCATGGCGAGCACTGTACGTACACTGTTGCATTCGGCAACCGTCGGATGCAGCAGGGGGAATCAGGGTCCCTTGGTAATTATGCGCATCCATTAGCATGGCATCCATTCCTTGTCAGAGGTGTTTGGTGACAGTCTCTCTCCGGAGAAGCACACAGCCTTGTGGTCTGCAGCTACGTGGCCACAGGGTAGCACGCCGAGGGAGATGCCACCGATAACACCCTATTAAAGGCAGAGTTTGTTGGGGTTTTGTTGTTGTTGTTGTTTTTAATCTCAGATGCTGGTTGCAGAGGCACAGGGTGTTGATTACAGTTTTACAGGCACTGCTAACAAAAGCTGCACTCGCCAAGGAAAATTCAGTGTTAAGGTTTCGTGGATGATGATGGCGGGGTAGGGGCAGGTAAGCTGTAGAAGGTAGGGAAGGATGGGGGAAGTGTCGTTGCCGTTCCTTTAGCAGAGGAAGATGGGGGCAGGCCATAAACATAGCTTCACTCCCAAGCCGGCAATTCTTACACTTAATATGTTTTGTCAGGCAAGTCTTCAATACAGATTAAAATGAAATGCCAAGTAATTTCCACCTCTCGGCCGCTCATGTCTGCGAACAATGGAGAGTGTTTTGATGAATGTCAGTTAATGGCACTTGCACGCTTGTAGATTTAGTCCCAGCAGCAAGGACTAGGGATGGGGGAAGGGTGGGAGGCTCTGTGTGCGTGGAGAGGGCTGGGGAAGTGTTCCGTAATCCCTTCCCAATGGATTCGGTTCACGACAACCCAAATTGAAAGTAAACCCAAAACAAAATCAGCCTGCCACGTTGAGATGACCTGTTGTCGTTAATTAGGCTCAAAGCAGCCTCCACCTGGAGGAGGGTTTCTTTGCATGTAGGTTGCATTGTCGAGCAGATGCAATTTCCGTGGAAGGCAAGTGAGCAGCTGCGCTGCGGCGTCTAAGGCTGCGGTTCAGCTGGGATGTTGAAACCGAGTCTCAGTAGCTGTACTTTTAGAGTCTGTCCCCCTTCCCGCTGGGTTCCATCCCGACAGAAACCAGACACTGCTGACCCACAGGCCGAGCTGTGATTTCTCATTTCCCCGTACAACCCTGCCTTTGCAACTTTGCATTGTAAACTCCCAGTGTGGGATGTATCAGAAGAGCAGGATAAAGACAGAAACACCGGCAGAATTCTGTCCCCCAGGGATTTAAATCCTCACCTTCCTCATGACTGACATATGCCGTGTCCTTAGTTCTCATCTGTTCTTCAGCCTGATTGGGAGGATTTAGTTTCTGCTAATTCTCTCATTGTTTGGCATAGGAGCTTAACTGGAAGTTGCTGACTAATTTTACGGTTGTGTAGGTAACAATTAACACTCTGTCCAGCAATCATCGTGAAGGAAGCCTCCGTGTTCAAAGTCTAGTAGATTAAATTGGTTTTCCCTTCAAGTACCAAGGACCAGGCTGTTAACTTGACTTTGGTGCTTACCTGTGTTTTGCTTGTTTTTTTGAATCACTGGTTACCAAATGGTTTTGTGTCCAAGGCAGTTTTTTTAAGACATTGAATCAGAAGGAAACTCTTGCAGGAATGCTTAGGACATGTGCGAAAATTCTCTTGCTGTGACCAGAGTGAGAGTCCCAGGGGCAAAGAGAATAAAAGCTGAGGTGTGTTGGGCTCAACTGTTCTCACTGTTAGTTAATAACATTTGTACCCCATACTTACCTAGTTTGATCCCTACAACAGCCCTCTGAAGGGGTTACCATCCTCATTATATGATGAGGAGACTGAACTCTCATGGTTTTCCCAAGACACCACACAGTGAAGGATCACACGTACGGGGTCTGTCTGACCTAAAGTCCCAGCTCTCTCACCAAAGCCTTATCTTTGAGAAATTTTCCAACTATTTGGAACTATTTCCAACAATTTTCAAATAATTATTTAGAATTGAAGTTACTTGCTAAAAGATGATTGGACAAAGAAGTAGTTCTTATTACACTTATATACTGGTGTTGAATTGTTCTAAAAATTTTTTTAACTTAGTGTCCTTCTGGTCAGTAATTAGTCTGAAAGCATCTAACATGGCGGCCGAGAGCCCGAGACCGAGTCTGTTCGACAGAGGGTTGCTTTGCATCTAGAAGTTCATGTACTTCCTCGTGTACATTTCAGAAGCAGCATGAGTTTTTCAACTCTTAGATAATCGGAAAGATCCATGTTGCTGCCAATTCTAGGCTTTTCAAAGCTAACATTTAAGGAGGTGCTTCTGAAGTAGGAGTAAAATTGGAATGGCTTGAGTTGGTCTCCCTTCTGCATCCTGGGAATTTGGAAAAGCAATAGAGAGTAGGCAACCTGCCAGTCTGTGAGAAGAGGCAGAGCGACACTTCCTGCCAGTGTCTGGGGGCTGGAGGACCATGGCCAGAGCACAAGTCATATCCCCCCAGACTGACCCAGAAGCCCCACTCTCTCTTCTCACCTCACCTCACCCCCCTCCACCATCCAGCTTTGTTGTCTTGTCATCTGGGGAGGACAGAACCAACCTCCCTGCCTTGTCATCACTGCCATTGGGAGCACATATGGATGTCGGGGAAGCACGTGGGTGAGACCCAGTCTCCACTTCCTGATCCATAAGAGGGGGCGATACCTCCCTCCCTGGGTTACTGGGAGGCTTGGACAGGAAATGTGTGGAGCCACTGGGCCACCCGGGCCACCCGGCACAGTCAGGCTTGGTGAAACGTGGTTACGGCCGCAGAAGCATTTCCAGAAGCCCGCAGCTGGTCCAGAACATCGCTACCTTCCTCAGCAGACCTGAGCTCACAGTCTGTCTCTGATAACAATTCCAGGTCTTCGGCATCTGGAGGGAGTACCAAGGTGGGAGTTTTACAGTAAATATTGAAACCCCGCAAAGCAGCCCTGTCTGGCCAGAGAGCTTCTGGGCATTTCCTAAGACTCAGTCTTCTGGGACTTCTTCCTGATCGAAAGGATTCTTCAGTTTCAAAATCAAAGTAAAATCTCTGGCAAAAAACACCGAAATCGAGTTGAGCATCTCTGTCAGCAAATTCCGCTTCCCAGAGAACCGTCTCTACAGGCAGAAACACAGGTGGTAAGTGGGGGAGCAGAAAGATTTGGGGCCCAGGAGTCCTGCCTCAGCCTAGACCTTCAGGAGGTGGACAGGGTAGCGTCTAGTCCCCAGAGCACGGCCGCCAGAGCACAGACGTGGGGAGAGGCCAGAAGGGGCGTTCCCCCAAAAGAACTGCAAGATTTTGCTAATTTAGAAAACCTGAAGAACACAGGTAGGAATGGATTCTAAGGAAATTAGATTAAGGAGGATGGAATGTGTTCGCTCAAGCAGCTGGAAGTGGCTCTAAGAGATTGCTTTGTTGGTTGGCTGAAAGTTGGCCTTCATGGTTCTACATTCAGTGGGGCTCTAGAATGTCCCTGGCACAGCATAGAAGGAAGGCATCCAAGGCTTAGCGAGGTCGGCGGGTTGGAGTGCATTTATCATATGTGCCCTGCACACCCACTTCCTCACCTTGTCCCCAAAACAGGCTCAGAAGACACCCCCCGCTCAGGCCCTGTGAAGCACGTTACTGAGGGGGCACCAGCCACTCCTACTCCAAAGAGCTCTGGGGAGGCTGAACTCTGTAGGCTGGGCATGCCAGGGGAATGCAGCCATTGAGATGTTTCAGTAGGGATGATGGGGTCACTGCGTGGCAGAAGACACGGACAGGGATGCTGAACCAAAGCTTGGGTCCACTCACTTGCACGCAGTAAATCCTACCTACTGACACGCGGTTTGCTGAGAGAAAGTGCAGCGTTTCTTGCAAGGCTCCAGACGAGGAGCCTGGGACAGTTAATGCGCGAGAAGCCCGAACTCCCCGATGGGTTTCAGCAGAGCCTTTTTAAAGGCCAGGCAAGGGAGGGGAGTCCCAGGATATGTAATCAGCTCATGCACGAGTCTCTGATTGGCTGATGGTGAGGTGAAGTAAAAAGGCACTGCGTTGTTTCACATATTTCCTGGCTTCTGCCAGGCTCCGGAGGGGATGTGTTCATTTCTTCCATTTCGTGAGGGTTTCCGCATCTGCAAAACGACTCAGGAAACGTGTAGCAGATACTGTTACCTAGGTACTTCAAAAAGGAGCTACAGCAGAGGATATGGGGGCGGGGTCTGTCCCAAGAAGGCCCCATAGGGTCCTGCTCGCTTATAGGGACAAGGTGGCACCCTGACCTAATGACCATCAAAATGTTTTCTCAGTGTTGCTGACCGGCTCTCCTACCAACATTATTTGTATAATGTTTCCTTACTCCATTATTTTTCTTTGCTTTTACTATAGCTAAACACTGTGTAGCCTGTCTTGGCTATAAATCAACTGGATGCCTCTACTTTGATCCTTTTTTCTCTCTCTTCCTAATCTTTGATATTGGAGAAGAACACTTCCAAAACCATCAATGGGTCTACCCAACATGTCATCTTTGGCGTAATGAACTCTGAGCGCAGAGGCATTATTTAGAAGGAGTGTGCCAAGCGTACAGCACTCCCCCAGGGCTCCCTGAGCAGAGCCGGCTGTAGGAACTGCCCACTGCGGTATTTGGGCCTCTCTCTGTAGGGTTAGGGGCACCAACGGGTGAGCTGCCCGATGCTGTTCATGATGATGGCTGTGTGTGTTTGTTAAGCCCAAGGATTCTCTCTTTTATCCCCTCTAGTGGCCAAGGAGGAGAATTGCCGTTGTCACCATTTTACGGATGAGGAAACTGTCGGCTAATCATTGGAAGTCTGTCTCACTGACATTTACCCTTCCACCCCAGGTACCCAGGAGGTCTCTGGGTGAGTTCCCCCGGGCCTCCAGCCACACTGCCCTCTATTTGATGAGTACAAGGTGGTCAGACACTCAGAACCAGCCACAAAAGGTGGGCAGTGTTTCATAGCTAAACGTGCTTGGGAGAGGATGCGGGGGAGCATTTCGCAAATGGCAAAGCATTACTTGCACATCTTGCCTTGCTCAGACATGATAACCCAGTTTCCTGTCCTACGTGATGCAGCTGAAGCTTGGGGTAAATGAGTAAGTGGCCAGGGTCACGTGAGGGTAAGTGACGGCAATTCTTGCCTTCTGACTCCAGGGCTCCCCCTGAAGAAGCAAGTCATGATCTCATATCCTCCCGTAAGCCATCCACCATCATCCTATTAACAGGGGATTCAAACTGAAAAAGGCAGTAGAAGTGATATTGGGAAACGTCTGTCGGCACTCTGGGTATCACTGTGACGAGCCTTCCCTCCAAGTCCTTCTGGAGGGCAGCCCTCTGCCCCGAACTTCCCGCTGACTCAGTCTGGATAAATGCTGTGGCCCAGACGAGCCACCTCGTTTTTTTATCTCCTCTTCACTTTGCTAGTCTGAAGTCATCATAAGAGTAAAGAAAATGAGAAACATTAACTATGAAATGAAAGTTGCTTCGAAGAAAAGTTAAAGACACTTACAAAATATGTATGGCCCCCACCAACCTGTGATTTTCATAAAGGTTGATAGGCTGCCCTCCCACCGAAAAGTTTGCTTTAGGCCCCATTGCCTCAGTTTTCCCCATCTGCAAAATGGGCATAAACCGTGGTCCATTCCCCTTCTCCCATTTTGGTACCTGTTGAAGACAAGGGGAACGGAGGTCAGGTGTATGTATCTTCAGCTGAAAAAACAAACTTTGCAAAGGGTCTTCTCATTTCCCCCATTCTCTTCCTCTTCCCTTGAAAGCCACCCCCCTACCCCCCACCCCCGCCTTCTCCAGAGCCTCCCTGGAAAGCCCCACCCCGCCTTCTCCAGAGCCTCCAGGTCTACAGCTATTGCTTCTGGGAGTCAGAGGACAAAGGAATGGCATCAGCTAGGTTGCAGGCTTGGTACTTTGTCTAAAGAGTATTGCATCATCGTCCCGCCTGCTTTTTTTCCCTTAATAATGTGGAATAGGGGTGAGGGGAGGTGGGGTGGATGAGAGCGCCTGGGCCCTAAAACGGGAAACTCTTCGTCCGTTTGCTCCCTATGCTTAAAAGACCCATGGAAGCACGTCACTAGAAGCATTGCGTCAAGCAAGAGCTAAGAGGCACTTAAGGGTGCTGTGATAATGTTAGCTGTGCCCTGTCACTTTGTCTTTAAAAATATGCAAGTGCAGAAGAGAATCCGGCAGTGAGTTCCCAGGCTGGCAGGATTCCCCACCTTCATGCACACCCACGTCCACCCGCAGTTGTTCAGCCCAGAGTTAAGACAGCAGGTCAATGATAAAGGTGCATCTTCTTTGGGCCACAATAGTCCCTATGAAATTCAGCTGAGCCCTAAGGTTGCCTTTGCTGAGTCTGAAGTTAGAGTATCTATGAGGGTGACCATTTTCTGGACATTTCTTGCAGAATGAAGGAGGCTGGACATCCTGTTTTGTATCCAGAATAAGGACGGAGAGGCTCAACAGTGCCTACAGGTCAGTAGGGTTTTTTCTGGGCCTCATGATAAGGGTTCTGAGTTGGCTGTAGCCGTGGCCGTGGGCAAGGCACATGATGTCTGACCGTGAGGTTCAAGGGTTTTGTTATTCCCGCTTTAGCGAGAAGGAAACTGAGGCACAGAGTAAAGCCAGAGCATGTGGACAGTATTACCAGACTGTCTGAATGCAGCAAGGTCAGGTGGCGGCAGCAGCTGAGGGTGAGGCTGCGTCTTTACATCCATGCTGATCTCCACCCTCCCAAGGCATCCACATCCTTAGGGGGAAGGGGTCCTTGATCTTTTCTGTGTCGTGGACCCCTTCTCACCATACTGTCTTTAAATGCTTACGATACCTATGGTTTCAATACCTTTACTTTGAGCAAGGTCTCAGGAATATTTGTCTAAGTAGTCCTCATTTAATTTCACCAATAAATAATTACACAAGGAAGTTTTTTAAATAGTATTTCCAAGAAAGCTGCATGGACCCCACCCCACCCTTGAATTCTACCCTCTGCCTTGGTCTACACCACCTTCCTGCTCCTCTGAATAACCCCCTACCCCCTACCGTTCCTCATCATCTTTTCCTGAGTATTTTTTGGTGTCGTAGCGGTAAATCGTTCTGTTCAGAAGCAGAACCTCCCTTTGCTACTGTGTTAAACCGTTTCATTCAAAGGGCTCCTTAGGACATTAGTTGCTGCATTTTTTTTTTATTGGAATGTAGTTGATTTACAATGTTGTGTTAGTTTCAGGTATACAGCAAAGTGAATCAGTTATTTTTATATATATATCTCCATTCTTTGTCAGATTCTTTTCCCATATAGGTTATTACAGAATATCGAGTAGAGTTCCCTGTGCTATACAGTAGGTTCTTGTTGCTTATCTATTTTATATATAGTAGTGTGTATACGTTAATCCCAACCTCCTAATTTATCACTTCCCCCCATGTTTCCCCTTTGGTAACCACACGTTTGAAGATCTGTGAGTCTGCTTCTGTTTTGTAAAAAAGTTCATTTGTACCATTTTTTTATTAGATTCCACCTATAGGTGATATCATATGATATTTGTCTTTCTCTGTCTGAATTTCTTCACTTAGCATGATCATCTCTAGGTCCATCCATGTTGCTACAAATGGCATTATTTTGTTCTTTTTTATGGAGAGAGGAGAATGCAGACCCGTGGTGACAGAGGCCTTTAGAACCTTGCAGGGGAATGTCCCCGGAGCTCCACGGCCAGGAAGTGAAGGAGGAAACAGGACTTTCAAAACAGAAAAAGTAGGTCTGCTGAGAACCAGAGCTGCCCAGTCAGGCCTCTGAGGTCTCAATGCCAGTTTAAGGTTTTCAAACAACAACTTCTTTTCTTCCCTGAGAAAAACTGCTTGGGCAAGCTTCCCCAGTGTGCATTTTTGTCTGACAAGAAAGCATTTTGTCCTCTGTCAATGGAAATGCCAAGAACAAAGCAAGAGGGGCGTTGCCGGGAGGCAGTCAAAGCAGCTTCCCTGACCCAGGCGCTGGAGGCCCGGGCCCCCGGGTCTCAGATGCGCCCAGAAGGACCCTCCCTGGGGCCTGGGCAGGCGGCAGGACAGGAAACGTCAGTGACCGCATGGACGCCTCGGCTCTGGTCAGTGGGTGAGGGGGCTTTGGGAGAAAATGGAGACAGGTCTGTCTTGTTCATTTATTAATAGGCATTTGTCACACACCAGGTTAGGAAATAATCCTCCCATTGTCAGCGTGGCTTAATCCTGCTCTTGTCAATATGTCTTCCGGGGTCTTGCAGGGAAGGGAGGTGCTTTCTCAAAAGAAATCCTTTTCAGAGATAAATGCAGATGTGCCTCTCTTGATACAGTGGGCCTGTCCATGCAAGGAAGTATGTGCGTCTCCCACGTGATATTCAAGGCATCAAGGAAACGTGCTTTGTAACGGAGTCCTCGATCTCTTGAAGAAGTCACTCCTTAGGTGGTTTCTGTATAAACAGAGGCTTCCGCCTACTGGGTTTCTTTAAAACAAGGGTTTTTTTTTTTCCTGCATTTCGCTTGGTTCCTAAAATAGTAACAAACAGCATTATTCAGGGAAGGTCAAGAAGCTGGCAACCCTTTTGGAAGCTTTTAGTGCCGCAAGCCTTAGCCTCCTCTGATGAATGCCTGTGGAATTGTCACCTATCATCATCCCTCACCCCCACACACACCCTCACAAGAAACCCAGGAACTGAGATGACCACAGTGTTTTTAAAAATTCAACAACCCTCAAGCGTTTTCAATTTCAGCGAAGAATTAGAAAAGCAGAGTCCAGAGAGCAGAGTCAAAAGCAGGTCTCTGTCGGTTGTATGAAATTGTCACGGTGAAATCCTTTCGAGTAAAGAAACCCAAGTACTTTCTATTCCTCTGACAGGATATGAGTGCTGAGTGCAACCCTAGAACCACCAAAGAGGCAGGAATTAGCCAACTTTTTTCGGTCTTTTTTTTTTTTTTTATTAATTGACGTTAGAGTAGGGTTGCTTTACAATAGCCAACTTTGATTTGGCTAAAAAAGAACAGGAAACACACACACTCACACACCCCTAACTAAGGCACCAGATTCACGCAGTAGGAAAGAAGAAATCATAAACTTCCTCCATGATGCTAAATAGCATTCACGGCAAAAGCGAATTTTCTGACAGTGAATCAACCACTGAAAAAAGCTTCCTGCAGCACATGGCACAGAGCAGCCTCCTCAGACGTCGGGCGCTTATTATTCTGTTCCCAGCCTTTATTTTCCTCCCACCCCTCCCCGCAGAAGACCGCACTCAGATACAGCAATCCATCCCAAGGAGAAGCTTCGCCACTGAGAGATTAATCATGAGCGGGGATGTGTGATTGAGCCTGCCGCCCGAAAAGCAGTGGGAAGCGGAGGCTGCCTTTTAGCCAGTAAGCAAAGTTCAGAGCTGTTTGCATTCTGCTGGGTAAGCAGGGGTCTCTCAAGACCTGAGCTGGATGGGCTGCGCTCGGCAGGAATTCTCGCTAAGGCAGTGCACAGGTGTGCCTGGGTGGACTCACCTGAGCCCCAGAGGCCAGAGGGTCAGAACTGCTCATTTTTGCAAATAGCCTGATTCCATCATGTTTCAATTAGCGTGAAGTATTGCAGACCCATTCTGTTCAAGCTGTTGGCAAGTGAAAACCAGATTAAGATCTATGCAGTAAGCTTAGGATATATAGGGTTTTCCTAATCACTAGAGAAATGCCAGAGGCTGGAATTTCCTAATTTTTGCAGAAAAGGAGTCGAGGGGTTTTTTTGGCCATATCCCGCCCCCCCCCAAAAAAAAACCTAATTACAGGATTTATAAAGAATAAAAATAAAAGGAAGGGGAAAATACTGCATTTGGCATAGCTGTACATTGGAACAAATAAATGCTAAAGGGAGTTGGTAATTCAGGAGGTCCACCGTGGACTCAGATGCTCGGCAGAAGCAACGGCATCACAGCAAAGATGGATGATGTAGCCTAGTGGCCTGGAGAGCCAGCAGCCCTGTGCTCAGACCACAGCTCTGCAGCCACTTTCTAGCTGCAACTCTCGGTAAGTTCATTGTCATTTCCGAGCCTCTACTTTCCTTTTCCTTTTTCTTTTTTTTTTTTTTAAGTCGTTTAGCACTTACATTTCTCCATTTCCTTAAAGTGGGAAATCAGTAAACAGTACCGTCTCACCTCAACTGGAATTCAACGAGACAATGAATGTGGAGTATCAAGCCTGATAACAACGACAAAGTAAGTTCTCAACTTACTTTATTATTAGACTTTATTAGAAGATCTAGCAGGATCCAGGAGTGTGTTCAGTGGCTGGGTTGCCAAGGAAAGCATATAATACAGCTCCTCCCAGTTGGAAAGTTCTCTTCACATCCGGGGCAAAAATCCTGTCCTGACACATCCAGTATCAAATAGGTTTAATTCTCCACCCTCGAGGTCATCACGAAAATGTCTAAGCGCTCATGTCAGAATGCGCAGTCAGCGCTGTCCAAATACCAGGGCAGTTTTAAACCTACACGTGCACACTGTCATTTACAAACCACTCACACGTCTTAGCAGGGCTCAGACTAAAGGCTAATGCACAGACTAATGCTAAAAGGGCTATGCGGAGCTGAGGACGTTTGGGGTAAGAAATGAACCAGGGAGAACTACGGTTTAACAACAGTGAACGTGGCCTCATCTCCTGAGCTTGTGTTGGAAGCCAGACCCTATGCTACTTTCCGTGCATGATCCCACGTGATTCTCACGACATCTCCATGCAAGCTGAGGGGCGACGAGGAGGCAGATGGATAGAGAATGAAGAGGGAAACCTGGCACCTTGCGGGAGACTCCGTAACCATAATGGCCATTACGGGGCCATTACTGTGTTCTTAGCAGTGTGCCAAGCACCTCCCACGTGCTTATTCACTTAGTCCTCACCTGCCATGTAGAACCAAGTCCCCCCGTTTCTAGTGTCAGGATTGTAAGTCTCAAAGGTTGACTACCTTGCCCAGAGTCGCATAGTAACAGGCTAGGACTCAGTCCCTGGGAATCTAATCACAGATCCTGTGCTTGTCCACCTAGAACCCCTCTTCCTGCCCACCAGTGCTGCCAGGGGTAACACAGAGACCAGTGGCATGGGGGACAGGAAAGGGCTCCTCAAAGCCAGTTTCCTGTACTAGCCGGCAAAAGAGTGGAGTTTACATCTGAAGACCCTAAAAGACAGGTCCATGTGGAATTTGACCGTGTACTTCACATGTGTGCTACAGTAAGCTGTAAATGACAGAGTTTTGACAAATTTCAGTCTGTGATCATATTAGCTTCCATTTACCCAGTGCCTGCTCTGCGTGTGCCGGCACCTTTCTGAGTGATTAGCGTGTATTAAGTCCCTGAACCCTCAAAGCGATCGTATGCGGCAGGTTCTGCCCATTCTACAGATGAGGAAAGGACTTTGCCTGAGGTTGCAGAGGTAGAAGTGGTCCAGCCGGGGTTTGAACCTGGGCGAATCTGGCTACAAGGCCACAGACTAGAAGAGCGATACACCGTGGGGCCTGAGATGCTTCTCTTCCCTGTGGCAGGTGGATACCTGGCAAAGGTGTTTGCAGGTAAGGATGCACCTCTTCTAATAATTCATGTGAATGATTCCACTGGACTCTGTAAGCGGTGACACCAGAAATACCGGCTGAGACGGATGCCCTCTATTCCGTCATCTTCAAGGCCCAGGAAAAAGCAGTCTTGAGCGGATTTTCCTGTTTTGACCCTTCCCGTTTAGCACAGTCAGCTGACGGCTGGGTGAGGCTGCTGTGAAGAGTTTGGAGGCCCGCTGAGAGCCCTGACACCCTTGTCTGAAAGACACTGGCATTGGCAGCTGTCCAAGCACTGTGGCTGACTTTCAGACCATTTAATTGAAACCATATTTTTTAAAAAAGGGAAGGGGTGGGTGCCAGAGCAGGAGAAAGATCTTGGCAGAAAACCTCGTGTGTGCCGTTTCCACCATCGGATTGAGCAGACAGGGCCACAAAGCTGATAAAACAGGATTAGCAAAATTGTATTGTTGGCCATAGGCACGGCGTGACATGTGCTACAGCGAAGGCATTTGGCAGGATTAACCTGCCAGGGATAAAGATACAGCAGACAAGGGGCAGAATTAGTGGACTGGCATGACCAAAGCGGGGAAATCTATTTGCATGCAATATTAACTGTGCTAATAAACTCCGGGCTAGGCTCGGCAGGCCCAGCAGTCCTCTCTGAACCAGGATTTTTTAATTTTAAAGCCCACCTGGAGTCTTCCAGCGACGATGGGCTAACGCAAGCGGGCTTCCCAGGTTGCCTTTAGGCTGACGTTTGCCATCATCCTAGAAGAGTTGTGCCGTCTTACATCACCGTAGCAGCCTTCTGACCGTGCAGAATGAGCCTAATGCCTCAGGGTTTTGGTGCTAAAGGGTCCTCCATTTAGAGGGTGACTGTCTCTGAAAAACAATGAAGAAACATTCAGTACAACACACTCTACAAAATACCTACTTGGAATGGCTGGTTTTGCCTGATGTGTGTATTCTGATTGCCTGAAAGTCGGGGCGGGACGAGGGTGAGCAAGGAGGACAGCCCAGGACATAAATTTTCAGAAGGTGCTCGTGGGTCCCGCTCCTATAAGAGCAGGTTCAGCCTCTGAGAGTGAGTGCCTCACGCCCCTCACCCTGGTCCTGCTGAAAGTGACCGTGGGGACAATGTAAGGTACACCCATTCAAAATGCACGTGGGCTTAAATACACTCACACGGTCACTAATGCACAGCTGAGTGTCGAGGGGAGGGCAGGGCAAGGAAGAGGCTGGGCAGGTGAGAGGGAAGGGAACCAATAAAGATGGAGTTATCCTCTGGGTTACTGCTGTGGGCAGGTGGGGACCTCTGCCAGCCTATGTGGGGCAGGAGAGCAGGTATTTTTCCACCAGCTCCCATGCATCACTGATGAGGGATGTTGACTTTTTTTTTTTTTTTTGCTGTACGCGGGCCTCTCACTGTTGTGGCCTCTCCCGTTGCGGAGCACAGGCTCCGGACGCGCAGGCTCAGCGGCCATGGCTCACGGGCCCAGCCGCTCCGCCGCATGTGGGATCCTCCCGAACCGGGGCACGAACCCGTGTCCCCTGCATCGGCAGGCGGACTCTCAACCACTGCGCCACCAGGGAAGCCCTGTTAACTCCTTTTTAACCCAGCAGGTTGACCACACACGCCTGCTCCTTCTCCTGACCTAAGGAAGCCCCCCGGCCGAGGGTACCGCGTGAACAGTGGTGCTGGATACCACCAGCACTTGCCACGTGAGTGAGATTTCATATTCCTCTGAAGATGTGTCATTAGAAGTGTCCGTTTTTAACAGGGCCCTAGATTTAGAGCAGCAGTCCCCAAATCTGGTTTATCAGAATCCCTGGGGTGGGGGGAGGGTGGGGATTCCTGGCCTTTGCTTTCAAACCTACTGAAGCAGAATCTTAGAGTGGTGGGGATGGAGCCCTGAATCCCACCTTCCCATCCTGAGCCAGCTAGCCAGGCTGGGGGGGGGGGGGGGGATGTCAGCCGCTTCAGGGAATCTGCAGCGACCCGTGGTCAGCGTGGGAGGTGGTTGATGAGGAAACCCGCCCTGTTTCTATGGCTGTCAACTTTTCCCCAAAGTAACAGGCGGGAAAATAGTTTGTTGGTTTGAGACCGCTGATGTTACAAAGCTTAGATAATTGTCACGCCCTTCCGATCGCCTTCACCAAGTGATCGTTATGTGACATTTAAAAAAATGAATTAATAGGATTAGCTGGCTTGACCTTACCAGGCAAAGAAGAAGAAGGACTAACAAACATAAACAGGCCAAAGTGTGAAATAAAGAGATAAAAGGTTTTGGTTAAAATGGGTGCAGAATTTTGGAACACCAGAAATCTTAACATTCTCTTCAAATGCCCCCGGGGTAGCTGAGGTGCTTAATGAGGCAACAGCAGGTAAAAGGGCCCTGAGGTGGGAGGAAACCAGGTAGTTCCAGCAGGGCCACTCTGTGTGGCTCAGTGATGCAAGCGCCCCCTGTCTGGGGGCTGGGGTCCAGCCCAAGGCCACCCACCAGGTCACATGCCCTGTTCTAGGGCTGCATCTGCCCAGGAAAAGGGGGAGCTTCTTGAGCTCACAAAGGGCTCCATCCACAGGAAAGGTCTGATTTTTTACATGGTAGAAGGTACCATATGGCCTAGCTCCGTGTTTCAAGATCTGAAAGAAAAACAGCGCGGCTGAGTGCACGGAAAGGGGGAGGTGTTGGTAGACAGGTAGGCAGGGCTGGACGACCGGGACGCGTGTGCTTTCGCGGGGATCTTATCCTGGGTGGGATGGGAACCGGGGTTGAAGCAGGAGAATGACACGCTTTGAGTCATATTCTAGAAGGATCACTCAGGCTGCAGCACGAAGAGTGAATCAGAGGGACAAGTTAGACACTTAGAGCATCGTCCAGGTGAGAGGCAGGGCAGGGCAGGGCAGAGCAGGGGCGGGAGCGCTGGGCTGGTGGTGTAGGGTGGCCATGGAGATGGAGAAATGTACTTCAGTGGCGAAATATTGACCATTCTGATGACTCCTAGGGGACATTAAGGACAAAAATTTGTTTTGTGTCTGCACCTCCCCCAACTTCGCAGGACTTCCTTCACTGATTGAGAGCACAGCCAAGCTGCAGGTCCTGCTGTTACAGCTACTGTGCAGTACTGGGCTGCCAGGGGACTCCATGACGGCCTCTGTCCTTGGGATCACTGTCTCCTGTGACAGACTGACGAGTGGAACAGTAATGGAAGCACACAAAAGGTAGAAGAATCCTAGATACCAGGCCCAGAGCTCAGGCTGAGCAGGGAGCCGGGGGGCCTTCTTGGTGGCTGACCCTGGAGCCCTCCTGCATGAGCAGGAGTGTGTTGGGTAGAAAGGGGCAGGGGTATTCAGATCCACAGAAGCAGGCAGACGTGGGGTCCTGGGGGGAGGCCTGCTCCCTAAGAGGGGAGGAGCAGGCAGGGAGTGAGGAACCATAGGATCTGGAACTCATGGGCATGACGAGGAACCTTAGAGAGGTTAAGCCAGATCAGACTGACCCTCTGGAAGAATCCGTCTGATTTCCCTGTGCATCAGGGTACCGCTAGCCTAGAGGCAGGGAGATGAGTTAGGAGATCTGGCAGTCAGCTACTGACGTAAAATTATTCGTTACAAAACGGCACGTGTATGTCCTTAAGATACTTGGTGCCTTTTTTATTTTTCCTTTTCCAAACGCGTAGATAAGAGTAGTTGGGCCACACACGCCTTAGTTTAAACCATGCGTTCATTCGACCAGTATTTATCAAGCACCCCCCACGTGGCCAACGCTGGGGAGGTTAGAGTTTAGTGGAGACAGCTCTATGCGCACTGTACGGTAAGTGCCCTAAGGAAGGGGACCAGATGCCTGGAGAGCACGTTACGGAGGAGTCAGGTCTGGTCTGGGGGATGGGTGTCCAGGAAGTCATTTTGGAGTTGAAATCTGAAGGAGGAGTTGGTGTTAAACTATGCGAAATGGGGAGTGAGGCATTCCAGGCAGAGGAAGCAGCTTGTGCAAAGGCCCTGTGGTGGAAAGAACTATGGCATATTTGAGAAGTTAGAAAAGCAGATAAAAGCCCACGGAGTGCAGACACATGGGGAGATGAAATGTCGAAGCTGCTTGCACTCTGCTTCTAACCCATGGCTGCTGTCTGTCCCCCCCTCCCCCCGCCGCTCCAGACTCCAGAGGCAGCACGGAGGAAGGGACCCCACGACCATCGATCGGCCTCCCCGGCACGGTGCGGTGGGGCAGCTGGTGTTGTGAATCAGGCCGTCGCCAATCAGAGAACGGCTACTTCACAACACCAGGGTCACACCCCACCACAGGCAGCACTCCAGGCACCGGCCCCCATCACATCCGCACCTCGGCCATCGATGGGGCACCACCAAGCCCCCCAGAACCACAGCAGGTGACTTTCTGGTTCATTGTGCGTATGCTGTGCGGACACCACCGCAAACACAGCGGCCCGGAGGCTGTTTCTGCCCCAACACAGACAGCTCCACTTTTAAAGAAAAAAGCTACTCCTGGCAGCATCTATTTCCTAGGTGGTCCCGGGTGCCTTTGAGGGTGAGAGTCCCACTGCCCGCCATCAGCACGTGCCCCCACGCTGGATGAGAGCCACGTACAGGAGGACCCTTCCTAGGGCATCAGTGTGTCACACACTCGAGTCCTAGGTAACGTGATCTGTCACCTGTGCTGACAGGCGGGCTTCCTTTCCCTGGGACCCCACAGCCAGGGACCTGGCAGGGTTGAAAAACTGATGGGGGTCTCCAGCGTTGAAGTGTTTTCATGTTTAAGTACCTAAGGTAAATCTTACATGTGAAACTGCTGTGTTTTAAAGCCAAGGGAGGAGTTTAAAGACAGGGTGGCTGGTTGGCTAGAATCCCTTCTCGAAGCACTAAGAAAAAGGAGGATGCCCATCTCTCTGGCTTTCTTTCTGTGGCACAGAGAAGGAGAACCAGGGCCACTGCGATGAACCCGGGCTCTGTCTGTGTAACCTCGGTGCTGTGCTGCCGTCCGCGAGGAAGCCAGAGGGATGGACAAAAACAAGCCCAGTGCCAATACTACACAGAATGAGGTTACGTAGACCTTGGGTTAATCAGAGCGGCCCTGGGTCTCTGTCCCCTTGAAGTTCTGGGAGGTGAGTCTACTGCTGCTGCAACGTTCTGCCCCTCACCCCAAACTACGAAGGCATCTCTGAAATGTTACGTAAGTTATGCTTGCGGACAAGTATCTTTAAAGTTAAAGGAGTCCCAGTTTTTCAGAACAGTCTTCCCACCTTCTCCTTAAAGCATATAAACGGCATATCTCTGAGCATCTATCCACTAACTGGTTCCCCTGCCACCACCAGAGTCCAGGTGGGTACCGTTCACAGTGTGGTCCATGGTGGTGGCATCAGCACGCTGGAAAGGCAGCGTCCCAGGCCCCACCGCACGCCTGCTGCATCACAATCTCAGGGCCACAGCCTGGGTTCGGGGACTGGGTGTTAACAGGCCCTCAAGGGGATTCTTCAGAATCGTGACCACTCCCTTTTTGGTCTCCCCACATCCTCTCCAGGTTCCATTCCAACCCTGTCTCTTCCGCATGTTCCAGCCAGAATGGGCTTTTCCAAACACACACCTACATCGCGTGAATTCCTCCACCCTCTGCCTTAAAACTGCTGGAAGAGTTGTCCTCACCCTAACACTGGCACCCCGAGTAGCGTGCACCCCCAGCCCTTCCTCCCTCTGGCACACCTGCCCCAGGACCCCTTTCCAGACCCTCACACCTTCCCAAGCTCCCTCCTGCCCCAGGGCCTTTGTGCAGCTCAGCCCTGTCCGGAGTGCTCCCAGCCCTGAGCATCCTCCCACGATTGGTGCCTACCTATCCTCCAGATTTCAGCCAGCACCGACTCTCCAACCCGGAAGGCCAGGCCAGGTAAGGAAGCTGATGTTCAGAGCAAGCTGAATTCTGCCCCTTCAGAGCACACGTCCCATTTTGTCATTACGCCTTCACGGGTGGGAATCTTTGCTGAATGTGTGTCTTCCCCACTGGCTGGACGCTTCCTGAGGGCAGGGACCCTTCGGCTCCATTCACTGTTGCGCCCCTAGCCGAGCTCAGTGTCTGGCATGGAGTAGTGGCTCGATAATGTATTTGTTCACAGCCTGAGCTCTGAGTGTCCTTCAAAGTCAAACGCTCTCTCTGGCCCATGGGAGCGCTGCGTCTGTTTCCTTCCAGTGGCATCGTAATAACAGCAGCAGGCACTTACAGCGTAGAAACGGGGGCATGCACCGCTCTGAGCCCGTTGCATAGCCGTGTACCCAGTCGGTTTCCTCCTAGTGGCAGGTCGTGCAACCACCCGTCGTGTAAGTAGTGGGACCACACCATCCATACTGTGGGTAATTGGCGTAACCCTACCCCAGGCTGTCTGGCTCCATGCTGCTGAGAGGAGCCGAAGGGGACAGCGCTGGAACCCTCCTTCACTGTGGGTGGGAATGGCCATTGGAGCAGCCACTATGGAAAACAGTAGGTAGGTGCCTCAAAAAGCTAAAAGTAGAATTACCATATGACCCAGCAATCCCACTCCTGGGCATCTATCCAGACAAAACTCTAATTCAGAAAGATACACGCACCCCAGTGTTCATTGCGGCACTGTTCACAATAGCCAAGACACAAAAGCAATCTCAATGCCCACCGACAGATGAATGGATAAAGATGTGGTCCACATAGACCATGAAATACTACTCAGCCGCAAAAAAGAATGAAATAGCCATTTGCAGCAACGTGGATGGACTTAGAAAGAGAAAGAAATACCATATGATATCACTTACACGTAGAATCTAAAATACGACACAAACAAACCAATCTACAAAACAGAAACAGCCTCACTGACGTGGAGAACAGACTTGTGGTTGCCAAGGGGCAAGGGGGAGCTGGGCGAGGGATCGACTGGAAATTTGCGGTTAGCAGATGCAAACTATTATATATAGAACAGATAAACAACAAGGTCCTACCGTATAGCGCAGGGAACCATAATCAATATCCTGTGATAAACCATAATGGAAAAGAATATTAAAAAGAATGTGTGTAGATACACATATATATAACTGAATCAGTAGGCCATACAGCAGAAATTAACACACTGTAAATCAACTATACTTTTTAAAAAAGGGGGGACAAAGCTGGACATGGAGATCCCCAGGGCTTGCTCCCAGGGACCCAGAAAAACCCCCTCCATTCTCAGAGGCTTCCCTCTGGTCTCTGAAACCTGGTAGACCGGGCAGTATTCTTCCTGTTTGAACCTTTCGAAAAGGTTAAATTCTAATCTTGTTTAAAGCACTTCATAATGGAACCTGATTATAAACCTAATGAAATATAAAATAGGGTCAAGTCCAGAGAGAGAAAAAACTGTTTAAGAACCAGAGGAAACTCTACTTAATTTTGTTGTTAAGTTGGTGAATTCATCCGAGGTGTTCCTCAGTTACCTTCAGAGGTCAGCGCTTCTGGGAAGAGCTGGGTTTGGAAAGGAGGTTTCCTGAATAAATATTTAATATCAAATAGAGCCACGGTTCTCAAAGTGGGGGTCCCCTGACCAGCAGCATCTGCACCTGGGAACTCGTTTGACACACATCTTCCAGGTCCGCACAGCCCTGCTGAATCAGAAACCCTGGGGGAGGAGGTCCAGCAATCTGTGTGCTTTTTTGTTTTTGTTTTATTTTTTAACATCTTTATTGGAGTATAATTGCTTTACAATGGTGTGTTAGTTTCTGCTTTACAACAAAATTAATCCAGCTATACATATATGTTCCCATATCTCTTCCCTCTTGCATCTCCCTCCCTCCCACCCGCCCCATCCCACCCCTCCAGGCGTCACAAAGCACCGAGCTGATCTCCCCGTGCTCTGCGGCTGCTTCCCACTATCTATTTTACATTTGGTAGTGTATATATGTCCATGCCACTCTCTCGCTTTGTCACAGCTTACCCTTCCCCTCCCCATATCCTCAAATCCATTCTCTAGTAGGTCTGTGTCTTTATTCCTGTCTTACCCCTAGGTTCTTCATGACAATTTTTTCCCCAGCAATCCCACTACTGGGCATATACCCTGAGAAAACCATAATTCAAAAAGAGTCATGTACCAAAATGTTCATTGCAGCTCTATTTACAATAGGCCGGAGATGGCAACAACAACATCAGATGTCCAACATCAGATGAATGGATAAAGAAGATGTGGCACATATATACAATGGAATGTTACTCGGCCGTAAGAATAAACGAAATTGAGCTATTTGTAGTGAGGTGGATGGACCTAGAGTCTGTCATACAGAGTGAAGTAAGTCAGAAAGAGAGAGACAAATACCGTATGCTAACACATATATATGAAATCTAAGAATCTGTGTGTTAATAAGCCCTCCCGGGGATTCTGAAGTGCCTCAAGTTTGAGAACCACTAAAATAGGGTAAAAAAGGAAAAAGAACCGTCTTCATTACCACATGTGGAAAGGGCAAGGTCATGAGGTGCTCACGCAGGCCATTCGAAGCAGTGTGGAAAGTTTAGGGCATTTACTGTACGTTGAATAATAATTTTTCTTAAACCTACTTTAAAGTAAATCCCCTGGTGTTCTGGGCTGCGGAAACCTGACCCTTGCCTTCTTCACCTAGACCTGAAAAAAACATCCCCAGAGCGTCTTTTTATCCCTCACAGCGGGGACACTGGAAGATAAAATTACTTTCCACCAGTTTAAAGGCTTAGATTTTTATTCCCTATTGATTGAATTATTAATACAGGACAAGGCACATTTTCATGGCTTTATATGCCTTTAATCAATCAGAGCTCCCAACAACCCCATTTTAAGAAGAGGAACCACAGGCAGAGAGGTTAAGGAACCTGCCCCTGGGAATGACAGGCATCTACCTGCAGGAACAGAGGCTGGAGCCCCGTGGTACCCCCCAGACCCACACTCGGACCTGCCTTTGATTGGCTACCTCTGTAAGGAGCAACTGGGGACCAGGAGAGTCAGCCTTGCCAGCTCAGGGCACCCTGTGTCTGTCTAAACAATTAGAAGCCGTTTAGGACTTGGCAGCCAACTTGGGGAAACCCTGACTCTAAAACGTAACGCCGTAAAGATGAAACACTGGACAGCCGTTTCATTTAAACTTGAAAATTTTTGTTATTTACCTTGAGGTAGGTTTCCTTCTTGATGGGGAAGGGGGAGGGTAGATTTCCTTGTTTACTTGTAGTCATCACTAGACATTTACTTTTAGCCCCATGGGTGGCCTTTTATGCATTCCTTGTGCAAGCTACGGCCAAGGACATTTTCAGCCCCGTGCACCTGTCTCTTGATACAGACCCCAGGGCCGTGGCTTCTCCCAAATAGATAATTTGAGGGTTCCTATTCGTTGTGCTGCTACAAAGCAAGAGTTCCCACGTATCACATCTTCTCTATGGCAGTAAGGCCGCAGGGAAAGCTGTGCACACACGAGCTACTGAAATGTCAGGAAGGGTCCATGGGCCCCACAGACAGAGTTGAAGTGGAAGGTTTTCACCATAGTGTTGATTGTTGATGTAGCTTGGGAAAGAGGAGGGGCAGTCAAAATCCATTCCATCATTCGCTCTGTCCCCAAAACTCATAAAGAACCTCACACGGGCCAAAGAGAGAGTTTGAAATTGCTATTTTAAAAGACACAGCAGACCACCCCCAAGGTTCACTGCAGCACTGTTCACAGTAGCCAAGACATGGAAGTAACCAAAATGTCCATCGCCAAAGGAATGGATAAAGAAGATGTGGTACGCATACATAGTGGAATATTACTCAGCCATGAAAAAGAATGAAATAACGCCATCTGCAGCCACATGGATGGACCCAGAGGTGACCATACTAAGTCCGAAAGAGAAGGATAAATATCATATGATATTGCTTAAATGTGGAATCTAAAAAAAAATGGTACAAATGAACTTATTTACAAAACAAATAGAGTCACAAATGTAGAAAACAAACGTGGTTACCGAGGGGGGAGGGATAAATTGGGAGATTGGGATTGACATATACACACTACTGTATATAAAATAGATAACTAATAAGGACCTACTGTAGAGCACAGGGAACTCAATACTCTGTAATGGCCTATATGGGAAAAGAATCTAAAAAAGAGTGCATATATGTGTAACTGCTTCACTTTGCTGTACACCTGAAACTAACACAACATTGTAAAGCAACTATACTCCAAGCATAAAAGAGTTTTGGTAGAAAAATGGATCAAAGTAAATAAGCAGTGAAACCTAATTCTGACATTCCCTCCGGCTTCCCGCGTACTGGGGCGGTTCGGGGGACTTGGGCCACTGTTCTTCATTTCCAAGGGGGGGCACAGGGGCCAGAAGCAAGGAGACCTAAGGCTGAGGCCCAGCAGAAGGTGAAAGTTGCGAGCGGCCTCAGATCTGGGAAGCTCCGTCATCTTAGCCGAGCAGAGGGGCTGCTGTCATGGCTTCAAGGGGTACCTGTGACTGGAAAGGCCTCCCCTGGCCTTGTCCCATTGCAACTCATTTTGCAATTGAGGAAGCGGAGGCCCAGAAAGGTCAAGTAACCTGCCTTAGGCCACACAGCCCGGCCCTCAGTTTCCAGAGCCACAGGTCTCTGTGATTCAGAACCAAGACAGTGACCACCCCCCCTCCCCTGCTGGTATTTACCGTGTCCTGGCACTTGGCCAGCGTCATCTCACAGCAGCTCGGAGCAGCGCTGGGAAGGGAAGCAGTGGTATCATTCCCATTTCTCAGGTGAGGAACCGGCTCAGGTCAAGAAAGGCTTTCTTGCTCAAAGCCTCCCAGCTGGTGAGTGGGCTATCAGGACCCCAAAAGTCTGCTTCCAACCCTGCTGAGGGGCTTCATCCCCTCCCTCCTTCCCGGGCAGCGCCCTCCTCACCTGCCAGCAGCCTACACCCGTGTGACTGACTGCCTTCAAGATTTTCTAGCCGTTTTCTGCTTGAAACACTGGAGCTCGGGGAGAGAAAGCCCTGGACATCGGGGGAGAAAAGCCACGCCCTCCTGAAGTGAGCCTCCAAGGCTGTTCCCTCGGGCCCTGACAAGTGCAAGAGGGGGTGTGTGTGTGTGTGTGTGTGTGTGTGTGTGTGTGTGTGTGTGTGTGTGTGTGTGTGTGTGTGTGTGTGTGTGTGTGTGTGTGTGTGTGTGTGTGTGTGTGTGTGTGTGTGTGTGTAATTGACTTTACAACTGAAGTACAGTCAATTCTCTTCTATCTTTGCACCATTTCTTTTTGTACGTTGCCTAGAGGAGCATCCCTCAATGTTTAGAGCCACGAAACAAATAACGGGGGAAAAAAGAAGACATTATTCCAGGACCAGACCGCTCAAATAGCAAAAGGATTACAGAGGTGCAGGATAGCCTGTGAGAGTCCCTTATCATTCTATCCCCAGAGATAACCACTTTAAAAAAAAAAAACAATTTGAATATTTTTTTATGATTACAAAAGCCAGATGCATTTAAAGATACAGCAAAATGAAAGTAAATAAATGCTTCACTGCTCAGGCGTTCTTGGGAGGCACAGTGTCTGAGGCCACAGCCGCCGATGCAGCTCACCACCTGGGTTACCAGGGCTCCCCGCCACTGACCCTCTTAATTTTTGATTCAGAATAAATCGAACAGGCAAGGACTGACCTGCAATCCTTTGGAAACACAAGTCAGACCACAGGGCTCTGACCTCCATTGCCCATTGCCATGTGGGATCCACCACCAACTCCCACTTCTGCTGTTCGCTGCGCTGTCTTCCCCCAAGGCCCCACACACACTGTTCCCTGCAGGGGCTTCTCTTCCCCCAGGTGTCAGCTTGACCCCTCTTCCCCCCACTGAAAGCCACCCTGACCTTCCAGTTGACTGCGCGCCACCGTCCACAGCACGACCCCTCCCTCCCATCCCTGGACCCTGCCCTGCCTCGTCTCCACAGCACGCATCACCTTCAGGGTCCTACGTGATCTACTTGTGATCTGGTCTCCTCCACCTCTAGACCATGAGCCTCCCGAGGGCAGGCATTATTGCCTGCTGTGATCACTGATGTATCCGCAGCGCTCAGCAAACAGTAGGTGTCCAATACATGTTTGCTGAGAGACCATGGGCCCCATCCTTGCTGAGTCCGGGAAGCAAACAGCACTTCTAAGCCCAGCTTCACCACCCCAGCCTGCATCTGCACGGTTCCTGGGGGCGGCTTCCTCCAAGCTGTGTTCATATGTCACTCAAGCTCTGGGAAGCTGAAGGTTCATCGAATATGGACAATAGAGTGCGCAGGTGAGAGCTCTCGCCAAGGGAAGAAGGCTTTCCCTGGGGCACTGTGATGAGAGGCCGTCAGAGACAAGCCCAGGAGGTTTGGGGCATCTTACTGAGCTTAAGGACAGAAGAAACGGCTTCTAGGCTGCCTTCCCTGAGCTCCAGACCAGGTGAGGCTCCCCCGTTACTCACACGGCACGCTGTACTTCAAAAACAAGCGAACAACTATGACTTTGCAATATCCTATTTCTCCATCAGGCAGTAAGCTTCAGGAACACAGCACCAAGGTCTGTTTTGCTCTTTCGGCCTCCCCAAAACCTGGCACAGTGCCTGGCACATAGGTGTTTTGAGGGATAGCTGAGCCACTTGTTCGCACGGTGCCCTGCCCTGTTCTGGCAGATGGGAATGTTTACTGCGTTTCCCATCCTACAGAAGACATTCAGTGCCCCTCTGCTCCCAGAGCCACCAGACACATCCAGAGACTAGTGCCAAATAGATGGCATCACCAGCTTAGGAAGAAAGTGTCTTGGTGAAGACACCCCCGTTTCCACGGAGTCAGTGTGGAGTGGCAGGAGTAATCTAGGACCTGGAGGAGAGACTTAAACTTTGTTACTTGTAGCCAACAGCATTCATAGCCAGTCTAACCAGAACCGTTGTATCAGAATTATCACCCATAACAAGAAGCTTGGAGGTGAGGAGTCCAGAAGGATGAAATGATTCAAGGATACCATCAAAAGCCCAGGCTTTACCCTTCTGCTCCACCACCCTTATCACCTCACAGTCACAAGAGGGCTGCTGCTGTTCAAGGCATCACCTCTACCTTCCAGGAAGAGGAAAGGGGACGTGGAGGAGCCAGTACTATCCCCCTCCTTTCATCAGGAGATATAGCCTTCCTAGAAACCTCCACCTCCACCCAGCAGACTTCCACTTAAATATCACTGGCCAGAACCCCATCACTTGGCCACCCTAGCAGTCAGGGACATTCGAAAGATGAGAATTCAATGATAAAGATTGGAAAAGCTGAAGTAGCAAGGGAGGAGTGAGTCAGTAATAGCTATAGAGTTAGCCAGCCTGCAATATCTTCCAAAACGAAACTATTTTTTAATATAACTTTTTGTGGGTTTTATTATAAAAGCGATGAATATACACTGTTACTTTAGAAAATAAAGATTTTTAAATCTCTACAATCCCATCATACAGAAGTAACCACTGTTTATTCCTGCTTTATGATCCTAGAACTTCATATTTTTTTAACACGGATGAAATCATACTATGGGTGGTTCTGTAATTACCCTTTCCATTTGATATGATGAAACATCTTTCAAATCATTAAATGTTCTTTGCAGAATCATGTTTTATGTCCGTGTATTCCACTGAATAGTGTACCATGATTTGTTTCTTTGGTCCCTTGGTGTTGGGCATATTGATATTTATAACAGAAGAGTGAAAAATCAACACTAGTGACTCCCCCCTCGTAGCTAAAATGTGGCCCAGCAGTTCCCCACCTAAGAGTGTTTCATAAGGGATGTGCACATTCTTTAGAGCTTCTGAAGTATCCTAGCAAATCGCCTTCCCAGTTGGATTATTCCAATGTATAATCCCTCCAGCAGATACAAGTGCCCACCTCCCCCACGAAATTTTCACCCACCCTTAAAAAAAAAAAAAGATAGACTAGGGGAACAGGAATGGCAGCCTAACCCAGCCCACTCCGTTCCCAGATGAGGGGACAGAGGGAAGAAGTTCTTGCACAAGGCCACACAGCCCGGCCAGCCTGGGAGCTGGGCCTCAATATTGAGAGCCAGGCCCCTTGGTACTGCATCCTGACCCCTCCTGGAGCACCCGTCAGGGAAGGAGAAGCACCAGGGTGCAGGAGAGTCTGGGGAGCCATGAACAGGTGCCAGGGGTTCCCAAGGAGAGAGGACCAAGGCCAGGAGACCTCGGGAGCATGATGGCCTGAAGGCCTTGGATATGAGCAGTCCTTGGTCTGGGAGTCACCCCAGGCAGACAGATTTGCTTCTGACTCAGCACTCCATTGCCACTCAAGCTGTGGGGCCCTAAGCTTCTCACTTCCCTGTCTCTGGGACCAGTATAGCGAGGCAATACAGCTCAGACCCAGGTCCTGCCAGCCATTCATGCCTGTTAGGAACTGAACTGTGTCCCCCTAAAATTCATAGGTTAAAGCCCTAATCCCCAGTGCCTTAGAATGTGACCATATTTGGAGATAGGACCTTTAGGGAGGTAATGAACTTTAGATGAGGTCATAAGGGTGGGCCCTAATCCGCTGGTACTGGTGTCCCTATAAGAGGAGGAAGAGACACCAGGAAGGCGTGCACACAGAGGAAAGACCACGTAAGGACACGGCAAGAAGGCAGCTTCCTGCAAGCCAAGGAATGAGGCCTCAGAAGAAACTAAGCCTGTCATCCATCACCTTGATCCTAGACTTCCAGCCTCCAGAACCACAAGAAGAACAATTTCTGTTGTTTAAAGCACCCAGTCTGTCGTATTTCGTTTTAGCAGCTTGAACTGACCTAATAAGATGCTCCCATAAGTGTGGGGATCATTGCTGTTTCCGCTGCATCCTGAGCTTCAGGACTCAGATACCCTGAAACTGGAGGCAGGTTCTTTCCACAAGCCTTGAGTACTCACTGTGGACACCCACCCATTGTCTGGGCCACCTCTGGTTCCCTGTGGCCGTGCTGAACAGTTCCCTGCACGTTGACTGCATCCCCTCTCAAGCTGCGCACCTGAGGCTCTTCCTGGTACCACTGGAGTCCCTGGGCCCCCGTGCTGGCCACATCCTCCAGGAGGTGCCAGGAAGCCAGTGCCACCAATGAGGAATGGAAGTCAAAACCATCCCGACATTCTGCACGGCTTCTCACACAGTCCCCAGCAGGTGCGAGCCCCACTTGCCCTTGAAGATCAATTCACTGATGCCTCTTCATTGGCTCAGACTCCTCCCCTCTCTAATTCCTCTCCTCAAAGCCTGCTTCCTGGGATCTCCTCTCTATCAAACTATTTTTCTCAGCAACTGCCTTTGCGAGAACCCAAACTAAGACACATGGAGAAGAGAGCTGTGTTTCGAACCCAAGACAGACCCAAGTGCACATACAGTCCTCCCTCAGGATCCAGCATCTACGGGGGATTGGTTCCAGGATGCACCCCTCCCACACACACCCACAGATACCCAAATCCAAGGATGCTCAGGTCCCTCATGTAAAATCATGTTGGCATATAACTTCACGCATATCCTCCCGTATACTCTAAATCGGATTACTTATAATACCTAATCAATGTAAATGCTATGTAAATAGTTGTAAATACAATGTAAATGCTATGTAAAGAGTTGCCGGGGTGCACGGCAAATTCAAATTATGCTTTTTTGGAACTTTCTGGAAGCTTTGTCCCCGAATACTTTCAACAGGATGCAGAACCCACAGATACAGAGGGCCAACTGTACAAACGTACCCGCCCAGACACAAAATATGCTTTGGGGTCAACGAGCCGCTGCAGAGCCCAAGTCCTTCACAGCGGACGATGGCAGCTGAAGCCGGCGGACTCTGCCATACAACATTGAAGTGGGAGCCTTCAAGCCAGACAGAGGCGGGTTCAAATTTCAGTTCTGCCAGCCGCCGGCACGGCAACCTCAGGGTAAATAACTTGCTGGGTCTCCACTTCATCAGCTCTGAGTGTGGAAATAACACTGACCTCCCAGGGCTGGTGGGAGGCCTCAGGAAGATAAAATGGAGAAAGCGCCTGACTCGGTGAGCGCTCGGCAGAAGGCACCCGCCCTTTCTTTCCGAGGCAGCCGTGGAGCTGTGATGCTGTGATCTCCCTTCAAGAAAGAACTTGCCGTTCAGCTGCCAGGAGTGCAGTGAGCTGACAGACTCCAGACACGGCGCCTTCAGATGTGCCCCAGCCTTTGAGCAGAGGCTATGCTCCTCCCGGCAGCCCCCAGCCGGTGCTGAGGCTCGGCCACTTCTTGCCACCGCGGAACTTCTCTGAGAGGAAATCTTTGCTCAGGAGTGCCCCACGGACCTGGCTGAGACATCATCAGACCTACCTGGCAGCCTGAGGTTCTTCCCGCCCAACCCACTCCCCCACCCCCCTGCCCCCAAAAACATCCTCTTCCACTCCTGTTTCCCTCGCAGTTCAGTCCTCTGGGAAGATGGGGCTAAGACATCCTTCCCTTCCTCTCTTCTTTCTGGAGAGACCTCCCGCACGAAGTAACAGCAACAGAGAAGTTTTCACAGGACTTCGTCTGAGAGCCTCTATGGTATTCATCCCAGTGGGATTCCTCCAAAGGAATCAGAATCAGGACTCTTCCCATGGCAAGCATAGAAACAGGTCCTCATGAATTTCATAGGAAAAGGAACGAGAATTTATTGGAACGCTATGGGATACCCAGAGAATTTCAGGAAAGGCTACAGAACTTGGCTCCAAAAGGATAGGGCCCCAAGAGCTCACAATCTCCCAGAATTAGTCAACTTTGTTTCTTCAGGACTGTGCTGTTGACATCAATAAGCTCCAGTCTGATTTTAGCCCTTGTAACATCCCACTCAGGATTCGGATTCCAGGAAGAAGGTGTCTCATTGGCCCAAGAGGTGGTGGGGCACTTTGGGAAGCAACTTTCCTTCCACTGATGGACAGACCCACTGACTCTGCGTCTAAAGATCAAGGTGCCTGTCACTCAAAGATGAACGGATCTGTCAAGATGGCTGTTAGTTTCAATAGAACCTAACAAGAGAGGGAAAAATACACCCTGCCCCAATTCTTGCCAAGAGTTCAAAGCGATGTATCTCCCATGCATTTCCACCTGCTCACTCTTTGCCTAAAGCACCGTCCATTCCTCCCCAAGGGTTTGAGTTTCTTGGGTTCAATGTCACTGTGCCTAATCTTAACACTTTTCAACCCCCCCAAAGGACCAGAATCGGAGTCAAGAAGGACGTACTCAAACTTTTTCAAAAACACTTGTTTGGGATATAGTAAGCTGCCTCCCCAGCAGGAGGACAACTCCCCCACTCTCCACTGTGACAGAGGCCAATGGGCCTTGGCCTTGACTGTACCAATTTCATCTCCAGCCTCTCTGGAACCTCTGGTAACCTCTCAAAGGTCTGTTTTATATTAGTATCTTTATTTTACATTCCTTCAACTTTTCAGATGGAGCTCCTTAGCCCAACCCTAAAGCACTGTGGAGAGTTGAGGAAATTCACTGATACGCAGAGGGCCGACAGCTCAGCCAGGAGGCCCAGCGCAGGTGATGTGGTACCCTTCCCGTGTGCACCTTCAAATGCTGAAGGCTGCCGCCTGCCAACACCTGCAACTCTGCCTCAGGACTTTTGGTGGCGTTATGTTTGTTTTTATCCCGATTTCTCGCAGGTCAAGCTGGGAATGTAGAGAGTTAATGCCTCTGGGAGGAGACCTCATTGAAGAACAGAGGGAGATGGGCTAGATAAATCCACCAGCTTCCTTGCCCCTTGGGGGGATAACGTGGCTCCCACATTTCCTCCGGGGCTGAGCTCCCCTTGTGCACAGCAGTCTCTTTTGAAAATGCACTTCTACCAGCTGCCTTCCCTTCCCTGCCTCTCTTCCCTGCTCTGCTGGAGTTCCCTTGGATCCCCTCCCAATTAAATTACTTGCCCATAAATCCTTGTCTCAGTTTTTGTTCCCTCAGAAGGAGACCTCAAGACGAAGCCCATTTTGAATTAAAGTTTTTCGCCAGAAACACTTTGAGAACAGCAGTGGCCATCCGCTGCTGGCAGAGGTCCAGGAAGGAAGCGCCAGGCCTTGGCCAGGTGGGGAAACTGCGCAAGTTACCTGCCTCCTCCCCAAAGGACCCAGGAGCCCCGCCCTGTGTACACAGCTGCAGGTTCTGCCCTCTAGGCGCCGGGGGTTGCCAGGAGGCTGCTGCTGGGAACTGAAGGGATGCAGATCCCAACAGCCTCTCACTGCCTATCGGCTCATTTCACACTGACAGGCTACCGGGGGTGTAGGACTATTTTTATTTAAAACATTGGTTGCCATAGTAACATCCACATGACCGAATACTTATTCTAAGTCACATAGAAAACACCCTTGGGAAGGGAGAGAGAGAAGAGAAGGCCCGTGCAGCCCTGGGAATCAGACAGCAAGAGGCAGTCGCTAGAAAAGAGAAACCCACACCAGCCCAGGGGTCTGGGCTCTCCTCCGTCGCCCGCCTGAGTCTTTCAGGGGTTTCGATTTGCAGTCACTGAAAAGGTTTAAAGGGCACTGTGGGAGGGCTGTGATCTGCCCAGGTGGACTTGTGAGTTGTAGCTCTTCCCGGGAGACCAGAAGTTTCCCTTGGTGTGATCTACTCCACGGGTCAAGACAGGGTGATGTGCTAACAACTGGGCCCTGGCACAGGGTGCTGATGGTGAAGGAGGACCCGCTTCCAGCCCCGCCCAGCTTTCCACAGCACGCTCGGGACAAAGGGAGTCTATGGGGGCCTGTGAGGCCCCCCATCCACACAGCCCTGCCGCAGAGGACCAAGCCACCTGGAAAGCACCCCCAAGGAGCAAAGCAGCACACGGAAAGGAGTTGACTTTTCAGGGCCAGAGGGAGAACTCATTTCGCAGCAGCCATCACCATGCAGCCTCCCTGACCCTGAGCCTTCCACACCCCTTCAGTGGCTTCTTTACTCCTTCATTAGTGTAGAGCCCAGAGGTAATATCTGAGGGCCCCGAGCGTCCCCACGAGACTCGCAAGGGTTTAGACAGAGGTCATGTGGCTCTGGTGGTTCAGTGTACTTAGTAATCAGTCGTGGTTAACATTGTATCGGAGGGGAGGTTACGGACCATCCTTGAGGAACACCCACGGGACAGATCACATCGTGCCTCTCCCCTCCGCCAGGTGATTCAATTATACTTGTTACAACGCTAACAGCTCACATTGATTGAACACTTAATATATACGAGCGTCTGACTCATTTGATCCTGACAATGATTCTCCAAGGGGCCATTGTCATGTACGGTCGACAGACGAGAGAGACTCCAGTTTCCCCATCACCAGAGTTAGGTAACCTGCACAAGCGGCTGATATGCCGTGGAGCTGGGACTTGAACCCACATCTGTGTGACTCCTGAATGTGTACTTTTAGGCATCATGCTATGCAAGTGATCACCCGGGACCACCTCGTCCAGGAAGAGAGTGGCCAAAGCGCAGATGAGGTATGTATGGATCAGGGAGGGGGTGAGCTCTGACTTGGTGGGCGATGATAGGGCTAGCTGCTCGTCTGTTCGTCTCAGCTCTTTGTCTGCTCCTTGCCCCCCAGCCTGGTCTGGTAGCCATCAGAAGCCCCCAGGACTAACAACATCTAGCATTCTGTTGCAAGATCTGGAAGAGGGCCTCTGAGGCTGGCCTCTGTTCGGGGTCAGAAGTGTGGGTTCCCCTGAAGTGTGTGCCCTTCTAGGCTCCAGGCTCTGTGGGACAGACAGAGGCTCCTGTGGGACAGCTGCTGCCTGGGGGTGCTGCCAGCAGGGGTGCCACAGAGGTGACAGAGGTTCCGGGACTACAGCAGGGCTGCATCACAGCTGCAGTCGGCACTTCCTCGCCCCGGCAGCCATTGGCATCACCTTGAAGGTGGAGATGAAGTTTCAGCGGGCCCTGGGTCCCACTAGCACCTCATCCTGGAAAGTGTTCTAAGAGAAAGGACATCGAGCAGTGTCTTAGTCCAGCAGATCTGAGCAGATCCAAGCTGTGTGACTGTGGGAGTCCCTTAAAGTCTGTTTTGTCATCTCTCACGTGAAAGTGAGGCGCACCTGTAGCAGATGCTGTTGGGGTCCTGCTCGTAGCCACTCGGCTTCCTCAGGAGGTTGCCTAAGGACAGTGTCAGAAAGCCCATGGCTTCCTACCCAAGAGTGTTCTCCGCCCACGGCAGTGAGCTCAACTGAACGTGCAGGGCAGCCCACACGTGCCCAGGAGTTAACGCTCTAAAAGTAGCCTCAACCGGCGAGGACAAGGGTTGGTGGCGGCTTCCGTGCCCCTGGTGTGGTGGCTGTGAGGTGTGTCCCACAAGCTCTTTCTTGTGGGTCCCCATCGGGGTGGAGCCCTTGGTGCCCACCGCATTTTCTTGCACGTGTATCATTTTCCTCCCTTCTCTGCCTCACGTTCCCACACCATCGCCATGCTTCCTGGGATCACCTCCCAAACAAACCACCTGGGACTTTGTCTTAGGGTCTGCTTTGAAGAGAACCCAACCTACGACACCTCATGGTTCGGGGAAGACGGAATGAGGATGCATGTCAAGCTCTCAACACAGTGAACACTTTCATAACCTCCAATGCACTCGTTATACCTGATGCACACTTGGGGGTAGAGTGGAGTCTGGCTGTGGGTTTACTTTGTACATTTGGGGGCTCTCCGTTCCCTGAGCCAGAAGGCCTCTTAATCTGGGCTTAAATTTAACTGTGGATAATCACCCACCAACTTCTTGATCTCCACATGGATCACTGAGAAAGACTCTACCTTCTAGAACAGCTTCTCTAATAAAATTCCCCTCTGGCCCCCAGGAGAGGCTGCGTAGAGCAGGTAAGGTGTCAGATAAAATTACGCAGCCAGTGTTGTCTTTCCCTCACCCTTCAGGCTCCTGGTCCTTCCTGCAGCCCAAAGAGAGACCCACCTCTGCACTGGAGAGCCCCTGTGCTCCCTAGATCTAACTCACCTCAGCTACCGAAGATAAAACTACACTGTGATGAGATTCACTAAGGCGTGACTGATGGGCTTTCCATTCCATTTCAATTTGAGGAGCGCAGCGAACATGCACCTCGGCTGCCTAAGGGGTAGCTGGGAGCAGGGTGTTCCTTCCCCTCACACCTCCACCAGGCTTAACATTTCTTTCGACTATCCTGTTTCAGCTGAAACTCTCATATTCCACCCCGTAATGCATCCAGAGCTTAGAAACATAGAAATGGGGCCACACGCCTGCCGACATGTTGAATCTGAGTCCCAGTCCCCGACCTCTAACATGAAACACCTCGATTTTATTTAAGCTGTTGGCTTCTGTGTCCTCCTAGTACACAGGCTGCTTTGTGTGTGTTCAGAAAAGAGCAAAAGAAATCGGGACACGTGCGATAGAATATTTGAATCCGAAAATTAAAGAGAGGTTCGCCTCACCCACAGTACCCTCTCCTACGCAGAGAGCCTCCAACTTTAGTATAGATGAGAGCGGTGGGGAAGGGAGGGGCTTTTTAAAAGGCAGCTCTTCAGCCCCACTCCAGGAGGCTGATTTCAGGCTTTGAGATTCTTTGTAAAGCCGGGATGCTGGTCATTCCAATAAAGGTCATCTTTTGGATTCTCACTTTGTTCCTTTAAATTAGTGTTTCTCAAAGAGAGGTGTCCAAAGGACAGCCCCATGCCCACCTCTGCCCTAAGCTCCCAGAGACATTTGAGCAGATCAGAGAATGCTGCCGCTTTGCCTGTCAAAGGCAATATCTGATGCTTCACAGACACTCGTGTACCGCAAGGATTAAAAGCCCGCAAATAAACCAGTTTGTTCATTTCTATTCTATTGCATGAATTATTATTCATGATTATTTACGGATATTCCGGATCTATGAGCTAGCTATAATGCACACCCCCTAAAGAGAAAATTTATTACATCAAAGAGTAACAGAAGAAACACACAGGCTGCCCCTTGGAGGTGTTTGGCATGGACATGACAGGTATAGGTTCTGCAGATAGAAGTCCTTGGGAGTTTCATGGCATCAGAAGGGGAACATCTCCACCTCCATCCCATATTCTTAGTTAATTCTGCTCAGAAATATTCCACCTCATGCTCCCCAGGCTTCTAGTTTGACACACAATCATCTCTATTTGGGTCAAGATTCAGAAAAATTAAAAGTATCAGATTCAAAATAGCTAAGGATAAAAGAAATTTTTCAAAAAGATTCATGAGACAGACAGACAGACACATAGTGATGCAGTGATCACCTTTCACCATGACCCTGCCCAGCACCACCACCCAGAGGCTGCTTTGTCGCTATGGGCACCTAAGCAAAACCTTGCTCCTTCACTCTGGGATTGTGGGAGAGACTTTAGGGAACAGAAGCCTCCTATCCTGGACACGTATTTGAGACTACATTGCAGATTAAACCAATAGGAAGGGAAGGGCCTGAGGTCAGGAAGCCCTGAAATTCCAGTTAGAGACAGGTATCCAATATGTTCCCATCTTCATCCTCCAATTATGCCACAGGTGTGGAAAGAGCCCTAAATCCACACACAGACATGGCAGATAACCTCTCATTAAGCCCGCTTGGTCCCAAAGAAGGAGTAAGTCAAGCCCATTTCCGGGAAGGGCTCATTTGAGCACCTCGCTTTACTTTTCTGCCACACCTCCATCAGTTCCCGTCAGATGGCTGTCCAGAAGCACCACATCGCTGTCTCCACCAGCCACCTTCCTCCCTCCCCCGATTTCCCAAACCCCATAGTTTTTTCTCTTCCTTCCTTTCCCGGGTCCTTGCTCTACCTGGCGAGGCAGCATGGCGTTGCTGGAGTTCTGGCTCTGTGTATTGAAGAAACTTTCCCCTTGGGTCACTCAACTCCCTTCAGAGCAGAGCTTGGGTGAGTTATGTCTTATTTTGGGTTCTATCAGAAGCAGATCCTGAGATAAGGATGTGAGGGCAAGAAATTTTACTTGGGAAGTGATCCTAGAAAACATTGTTCGGGGAATGGTAAAATGGGACAGGGGAGGGTTCCTTATAAAGCTGGTTACCCCTGAGGACCACTAGAGTTTTATGCCACCCACAGGGACACACTGGGAACTAGCAGAGAACGAACGCCTCAAACAACTAGGGTATTCATCAGTTGAAGCCCACTCCCAGGGGTTGTTAATTCCCTGGGACTTCAGGCCTGCCCATGGTTGGGGAAAATGTCCTCTGCTTCCAAAACAAGTCCTTAGACAAAAAAATGCAGGGGCAGGCAGCTAGAAGTCTGATGGCAGGATGTTAAGGGCAAGAGGACGTGGGCACCAGCAAAGGGAGCTTCAGATTCTTAGGTTAATAGCATTCTCTGCCTCTTTACTCTTTTATCAAAGACTGCTTCCTATCTGTAGTTAGACTAAGGGAAGGAAAGAAGGGAGGGGAAGGGAGAAAATCCACTCTCATCACCATATTTCTAATGTAGCGATTCTCGAGATGAAGGAAGAGGAAGAGGGATCTCCAGGGGAAGACAACTGGTATCAAACCATTGTAATACAACTTCACATGGGGCTGGAGTGTACTGCTTTTTTCGAATACAAGTATAGAAAGAAAAATTCAGGGAAATCTCACTGTCTGCCGTACACAGAAAACAGAGGCGTGATCCCCAAGCTGGTGAGCCATATGTAATATTCTCTTGGGAGAGGTGGCAGATCCTAAGAAGCTTGGTGGTTACAAAGGAGAAACATGGGTTTTTAAAAGTTGGGAAACACTGTCAGCATGAACGAGGCCAAAAGGCTAAACACTATGTGACCAGGGACCTGCAGAAGTGGAGGGAGCCACCTCGTGATTTAAAAAGATGAGACCCCTTATTTGTTTTTGTTTTTTTTGGGGGGGGGGTACGCATGCCTCTCACTGTTGTGGCCTCTCCCGTTGCGGAGCATGGGCTCCGGACGCGCAGGCTCAGCGGCCACGGCTCACGGGCCCAGCCGCTCCGCGGCATGAGGGATCTTCCCGGACCGGGGCACGAACCCGCGTCCCCTGCATCGGCAGGCGGACTCTCAACCACTGCGCCACCAGGGAAGCCCCAACACTTTAAAATAGAGTGTGTTGGGTAAGCCAGCCTCCCTTACAAAAACAAGTCTGGTACCACCTGAGTTTCACCCTGGAGGGAACTTCAGCCCTGCACCCTGGAATGTCAGCCCCTCTAGGGCGCTCTTACTCTGAGCACTGCCACTGATCCTCAGGCGTGCTCAGCTTCTCAGATGTGTCATTCCGAGCTCCCCCAAAGCAGATCCTTAGATAAGGGCTTGTATGAGGGTGGTGTATTTGTAGAGTGGTCTCACGAAGCAGGAGGGAGGCGGTGGGAAATAGAAGAAATGACAGTAAAGGGTGCATTAATGAGCAGGTTAGTGCTGTGGGCAATGAGTCTCAGTCCTGCTGGGAACCTTCTGAGGAACCGTAGAGAATCTGCCCCAGACAGATTCTCCATAGTCCCCCCGCCCTCCCCTTGCACTTCTGGGTTAAGTGTATGTAAAAGCCCAGGGATCTCTATCAGCTTCGGAGAATGCTCTGAGGCAGAAAATGAAAGAGCAGCTTTGGGGGCCACTCATGGCAGTCATGGAGGTTTGCCACTCAGATCACCTTAAGCAGAACCTGCTACAAGGCATCTCTCCTGCTGCTGCACTCTCGCATCTGCCTCGGCACTCACCCCAAGGCCACACTTTCTCTGGTTGTCCCCAGCCGACAGGAGCACAACAGGGGCACTAGAACCGGGCCATTCCTGCCCAGTGAAGGACTCCTGTAAAGGGCATCCTGCTCAGAGACTCCCCAATGTCCAGGCCAAGACTGTCTCAGAACTACACTGTGGTGTGAAGTTCTCCCTGCCTACTTTTACTTCCCCCTACCATCACCACCTCCAGCCCCTTTAGCCTTCACAGACATTGCCCCTAGCAAACCTCTTTCTCGTCTAACCCTGCTTTAGCATCTGCCTGTAGGACCAGCTGAAGTGACAGAAAGCTTGCCGGACACCATCTCAGCTCTGGATGGAACTGTCCATCACTATGGTGCTGAAATCAGAAGTAGGCCAGGGAGACGCAATGCGGAAAAAAAATATATCTGTGTTCTCCCTCCCTGACTGGGTAACCACTGAAGAGTACAGCATATTCCCTTGGTCCTTCCTAGCCAGGGGAAGTAGCTGGTACTTTCTAAAATGTCATAGTGGGAAAATGAGGAGATTGCCATGAGACCACAAAAAAAGTAGTTTCCATGGGTGCTGCTCCTAGAAACATGAATGTTGCTGAAATCTGCCAAGTCACCCTCAGCCATTCACAGCTCCAGAACCAGGAGCAGAGTGGCTTATACCCCTCCTTCTTTCTAGCCTCCTGCAAATGCCTTACATTGGCAAAGACCGACAGGAACCCAATTGGCAAGATGAACTAGAAATGCAGCTCCACGCTTTCATCCTTCACAGTACAGACTGTAAAGGAGAACACTGGAGAATGTCAATGAGGCTGAGGACCCACAGACAGTTCCTGGGCTGGAAAGCAACATACCTGTTAGTATCATCAGTTGGCACTCTCTCACCGGGGTCAGGTGTCTTTGCCTCACAGGGGTGATGAGGTAGAGAGGGAGAACACTAAGCGTGGATTCTGTCAACAAGGCTGAAGTCCCACCCCTGCCAGAGACAAACTGTGTGACCTTGGGCAAGTAACATGACCTCTCTGAGCCTCAGCAACCTCATTTGTAAAGCAGAGGTGGCACTAGACCAGAGATTTCCAAGTAGTGTTCCGAGGAACCCTCAGGTACCACAACCCCATTATGAGTTACTGAGCGGTTTGGGAGGGGAGAGGAGACCAGGTCCACCTGAATTAGTGTAGCCCTACCTTTATCTGATTCCCATTAGAGGGTTTTCCAGGATTTTCTCTGAAGCTTAAAATAAAAGTTTGAAAATCTTACACCCAGCTTATCTTTAAGGCCCTTTTCTACCCCTGTGTTTCATAAGTCTATGGGACTTGAATCAAAGTCTAGGTCCTGCTTCATATAAGTGAGGGAAGCTACCTAACATCTCTGACTCACTCTTCTCATCTGTTAAATAATTCATCACTTAATGAATACCTGTGATGTGTCAGGTGATTTGCACACATCCCTAATTTCACATCCATCTCTCTAACAGACATACCATCAATATCCCCATTTTACAGCGGAGGAAGCTGAGGCTAAGAGGCTGAGCAACACACTATATTACTCATCCGGCAAACGGCTTGATATCTGTTAGGCTCCAATTTTTGTTCTCTCTGCTCTGTTGCCTGCCTGTTTTAGAGTGGTATGAGGAAGAAATGAAACTATAAATGTAAAAATGTCTTACAAAAATACAAATCATGATGTAACCGTAAAGAATTGCAGTTCAGGTTTAGAATCAGAATTAGTTTAGCACTAGTGAACCTAACTCCCTTCCACAGTGAAGGCTGTCTAGCTCCAGAGCCAAACCTGTCCTTAACCACTGTGTGACACTTGTACACGGAAAGCTGCCATGGCCCGTGGTGGAAGGGGGAGGCAGGACCCACTGGGTCAGAAGTAGTGTATGAACTGAGTCCAGAACAAACGATGGGCAAGGATTATAAATTCTGTCAAAAGTGGGTTTGAATTGGCTCCTCCACTTACAAGCCTTGTGGTCTAGAGTAAGTTACTTACCTTCTTTGCCTTGGTTTGCTCATCTAGAAAATGGGGGTGACATGAGTTTACCTAACGGTACGGCTTGAGGGAAGAATTCTCCATACAAGACCTCCCTCACTTCTGATATCAGTTGCAAGTTGGGGGAGTTCATAAAACCACCCACAGGTTCGCTAATTCGTTGACAGGACTTATAGAACTCACTGAAAGCTATTATACTCTCAGTTTATTACCAGTTTATTATAGGGAAAAGATACAGGTTAAAATTCACCCAAGGAAGAGACTCCTAGGGCAGAATCTGGGAGGGAGTCCAGATGTGGAGCTTCTGTGTGTCCTCTCCCCGTGGAGTCCTGGATGGCATTACCCTTTCTTAGCCACAATGTGTGACAATACAAACAGAGTATTGCCAGCCAGGGAAGGTCATCCGAGCCTTTGGTGTCCAGAGTATCTACTGGAGCTTGATCACTACGGCCCAGGTGGCTGACCTGTAGTCCACAGCCCCTCTCAAAAGTCAGGCTAATACCTTTAGTCTCCAGTTCCTCTAGAAATCAGAACTCATAACACGTGGCCCAAAGCCTCCATCATAAATCACATTGTGACACTGTCTGATGACCAAAGCCTCCAGGAAAACAAAGACACTCCTGCAGACAGGACATCCCAGGGGCCTAGAAATCAGCTTCCATGAGCCAAGGCAAAGGCCAGACCACTTGCTGGGTAAGGTTAATTCTTCTCTACACAAGGGATAACAGTTCCTATTTCAGGGGGTCACTGTGAGGATTAAGTGAGATAACACAAGTCTATCTTCCCACGTATGCAATTCTGAAATCCCAAATGCTTTGAAGACTCGAATTTTATCAGAAATCATTTAGAGGCAAAACTTACATTACAGTTAGTGGGAATTTTCCTACGCTTTCCTACTGAAATAACTGTGTGTGATTTGGGCGACAGTGCCACAAACCCCCCCTGGGGGTGTAACAGTACAGTCAGCACCTACCACACATTGCCTTTCTAAAACTCAGAAATGCATCTGGCCCTGAGGGACTTGGACAAGATATCGTGGGCTGTAAATGTAGGTACTAGTAACAGTCCCTAGCATATAGTAATTGCTCAATAAATGCAAACTATTAATATTTTCTACTAAGACCAATACAAATGTAGTGAAGGCGGAAAACACCTGCAAAAGTGGTCAAGGCTACTGATTTAATATCCCTTTGGCAAAATTTTACCCCAATTTAAATTTTCACAAGAAAATTCCAGGAGCATATATGGTGAAAATAAATTTTATAGATTTATCTTCTTACGTTTATTATCGTAAGTATTATATGTTTTGACATAGTTAGTAAAAATTAAACATAGTCATGGCACATGTAAGCAGGGCTTGCTGAGGGTGGGCGAGCAGAGAGGGTACCATGGTAGGTTTGAGGGTTTGCCATGGGCTCTCAGACCTTTTTGTATATTGACAAACTCTTGCTGTATATTTACTGTTGAACTTCCTGAAATTTGCCACCTGGGCAATTTCTTAGAACTTCCTACCAAGCTTTTAGGCAATTCTATTTCTTAATCAGCCTACCAATTAAGTGTTTGTATTATTGTTTTTCCCTCTCTAGAACTTGTTTGGTCAAGCATGCCCTCTTCTATTAGTGTCACAAGAGTAGAGTTGTGCCTAACTTGCTTCTCCCCTGGGAGAAGCAAATCAGGATTAAAAATGTCAAAGAAGAAAGGAAAATTCACAAGAGCCCACCCACATCACAAGCAGGGAGGCAAACCAAAACATCCTGGGAGCCAGACTTTCCACGTGCATCACCGCACTGCCCTCAGTCCTTACTGGAACCAGTTGGGAAATGGGTGGATGGACACAGAGATTGTTTTATCACAGGACCACAGCCTCTGATTCCCAATCCCCAAATATAAAGAACTCTGAAAAGAGAAAGATCTATTTGTAACTCATTTGGTTACAAACCTTGCCCTGGACTAATGAGAGGCTATTTTTAGTCTTTATGCCGGTCTATATGAATATTCATGGATTTGGCTACAGAAATATTAATGTGTTTGATTACAGGGTGTTTCCGAAGGCTCCACTGGGCGTGTTAAGTAATATGATATATATGCTGAATTACCTTCCTAAAAATCCAAAAAATTCTGAATTCGGAAATTCATCAAGTTTTTGGATAAGGGATTATGAACTTACATTGCACAAGATCCCAACAGGTAGGTGTTATCTTCACTTTAAGGATAATAAACAGATTTAGAGATGTTAAGTAACTTGCCCAAGGTCATACAATAAGCAGCAAAATATTATACGCTTTGATAGAACAACTATGTCGATTGCAGCTTCCAATGGACAAGATTTTGTATGGCATCATCAGGGAGCTGATGACACCTGAAGGTAGACTGAAAATTATGAAGAGATGTTTTGCCATTGGCAAAGTTATGCTGTTGAGATTTCAGACCAGCTCCCAGAGAGCCTTCCATTTCCAATTTCAAGGAAACTATGCCCTCTGACTTTAAGGAGATACATTTCTTCTCATCCTTTAAAAGCAGAGAAATTTGATAAAGAAGTTGCCTGGGAAAGAAAAGGAAAAAAAAAAAAAAACCCGCTAGACCCAAATCAAAACAAATCATTTTTTGCATATCAATCAGGCTCCTGATTGAAACTGTGCTAACTGCTTCAAGAGAGGAATATTAAAAGTAAAGCGTTGCTAATTTAAGCACAACTAATTTTAAAAGATGTACCTAGAAACAGCCACATGGGAGAATCACTTAAGCTGCATCAACTACCTGCTTCATTTGACGGGATATGCCTGGGTTGGGAGCCCCAGTGTCATGACATTTGCCTCGTCCCTATGAGTAGAGAATGAAGTCAGCCATTCCCTATCATCTTCAGGGCTCTGGTTTTCATGAACCCATGCCAATTTACTCCTGCCTCACAAATGATCAAGAGGAGTCTGGAGGGAAGACCCTGATCTGGGGCTTAAATGACTGTGTAGGAGCTGTCACCAAGCATAACCCCCTTCCTTATGGAGCTGGAAGGCCATCTCTTCCATGAAGGCAGTCCCATAAAAGCAGTTTCTGGGCTCATCGATCAATCTCACCTGCAGCAGACTGCCGCAGCTCTTCCCAGATCCCCTTAGATCCCTTCAGCTGGCTGTGTACCCCTCCTGGAGCTTCTCAAGGTCTGTACCCTTAACTCTCTTGGAAAGATTGTGCTGGGGCTACTGGTGCAGTTTTGTCTGCAGGCACTGGGAGTTTGCCCCCTGAGGAGACCATCAGTCAGTGCAGAACTAATGCAAGAATATGGAGGCTCAGCTCCCTTGTCTCCAGCATAACTGAGGCTCCAGAGTTCCTCTGTGAGATCAGGTCAACACTGTGAATTTGCCTGAACTTGCCCCTTTCCGAGCTGCATCTCCTTTTTTGCCAAATGTTTCTCTCACTCCCTTACTGATTTCTCCTGGGGGCTTGCTCCTTTAAAAAGTCACTGCTTCTGGGCTATCCCACCTAAGACCATTGTGCCCAAGGCTCTGAGATCTCAGTATAGATAGTACATGTTATACTTTAAAGTGAATAACGAACCTCAAGTGAATCCTCTAGACTTCTGGAAAGGACCTACTTACTTGAAGCTCAACTATTCCACAGGTGAACTCGTCATTTGCCACCTCAGCCTGCATGGGGATGAGGGCAAAGGAGAATAAGCTAAAACAGAACAGAGAACATGACCTAGTCAGGTGCCCCTGTTTCCTCTCTCCAGAGCTATGGATAACACATAAGCATACCCATGGCAGAGGCTGCTAGCTATCCCAAGATATGGTCTCTCTTCTCCCTCACAACCATGGAGCACAATATGTTCGGTTATAAACTGAACACACGTCTACCCAGACAGCCACCATTCCAGTTAAATATGGCCTTGCCGCTAAGTTCCAGCCAATGGGGTGTCAACATAAGTGATGTGCACAACTTCTTAGACATATCTCCCTTTCCCTATCACCCTGTGTGGACGTGGTGGGAAGCCATGTAGATGAAGGCCACACCTGAGGAATGGAGGAAAAACAATATAGATCCCGATCGTCAATATCATGGAATTGCTCACTCTGTTTCATGAACAGAAAGAAACTAGCTGAATCACAGAATCACAACTAGCTGCTGGATAATCATCAAGAGGAAGACACTGGAACTCACCAAAAAAGACACCCCACATAGAAAGAAACCTCTATCAGTGAAAGCCAAGTCATTTGGGGTTCCTGTTAGAGCAATCAAACCAATATTCTAAAGAATACAATTCCTTAGAGTGCAATAGGATTATAAATTTCAAACTGTGTCATGGATAAAGAGAAAAATGTCTTTTTTAAAAAAATATTTTATTTATTTATTTATTGGCTGCATCAGGTCTTAGTTGCGGCACATGGGATCTTTCATTGTGGGGCGCAGGCTCTTCATTGTGGTATGCGGGCTTCTCTCTAGTTGTGGCGTGTGGGCTCTGTAGTTGTGGCACACAGGCTCTCTAGTTGTGGTGTCTGGGCTTGGTTGCCTCACAGCATGTGGGGTCTTAGTTCCCCGGCCAGGGATGGAACCAGTCTCCCCTGCATTGCAAGATGGATTCTTAACCACTAGACCACCAGGGAAGTCCCGAAAAATGTCTCTCTTAGATTGGATTTCCCACAAAAGACCCTGGGATGAGGATCCATGTCAAAGTGACTTATGAGTTATTAGAAAATATTCCCAGGAAAAACTGGTAACGGGGTAAGAAGAGAGGACGGCCAAGCAAGGGTTTGATATCAGATAAAGCCCCGTGAGGGTAACTGTAGCTAAGTCCTCCAGGGGAATTCTGGGGACAGTATAGGTCACAGTTATAGGCAAGAGAGCTGGAGAATTTACACACCCTGCACTTGCCAGTTGAGGGATGCCCCCAGAAGAGTGTAAATCCCCTGGCACTTCTAGCTGTCCAAGTATGTAAGCAGAGCAGGTCCAGCAGCCTGCAGGCAGCCCTCTAACATACAGGCACAGGTGCTGGCCTTTGGGAGTAAACACATACTGGGAAGCCAAATGCATAAAAATGGTACATGACTCTAAGGTGACGTGGGTGGAGTGCAGACAAGATTGGCTTACAGAGGGCTTCTTGAAAAATGTTTCCAGGAACTCCCAGGTGATTACTTGTGGCACTTACTCATGTGATCCTTTGCATAGGAAAAAACTCTCACCCTCACCTGGACATTTCTCTTGGTTATATCTTATGTTTCAGGGGTTTAAAATGGCATTCTGTGGCAGCCACAAAGATAGACAAGGTTATATTTCAGAGGTCTCTTTAAGTCCTAAGAGAAAGAGTAATAAATTTACAGGAAGGGAGAAACCAAGATGGTGGAGTAGAAGGACGTGCTCTCACTCCCTCTTGTGAGAACACCAGAATCACAACTAGCTGCTGGATCTTCATCAACAGGAAGACACTGGAACTCACCAAAAAAGACACCCCACATCCAAAGACAAAGGAGAAGCCACAGTGAGATGGGAGGAGGGGCACAATCACAGTAAAATCAAATCCCATAACTGGTGGATGGGTGACTCACAGACTGGAGAACACTTATACCACAGAAGTCTACCCACTGGAGTGAAGGTTCTGAGCCCTACCTCAGGCTTCCCAACCTGGGGGTCCAGCAACTGGAGGAGGAATTCCTAGAGACACAGACTTTGAAGCCTAGTGGGAATTGATTGCAGGACTTCGACAGGACTGGGGGAAACAGACACTCCACTCTTGGAGGGCACACACAAAGTACTGTGCACATCGGGACCCAGGGAAAGGAGAAGTGACCCCAGGGGAGAGTGAAACAGACCTGCCTGCTAGTGTTGGAGGGTCTCCCGCAGAGGCGGGGGGTTGGGGCTGTGGCTCACCATGGGGACAAGGACACTGGCAGCAGAAGTTCTGGGAAGTACTCCTTGGTGTGAGCCCTCCCAGAATCTGTCATTAGCCCCACCAAAGAGCCCAGGTAGGCTCCAGTGTTGACTCAGGCCAAACAACGAACAGGGAGGGAACACAGCACCATCCATCAACAGTCAAGTGGATTAAAGTTTTACTGAGCTCTGCCCACCAGAGCAACAGTCAGCTCTACCCACTACCAGTCCCTCCCATCAAGCCTCTCAGATAGCCTCATCCAGGAAAGGGCAGACATCAGAAGCAAGAAGAACTACAATCCTGCAGCCAGTGGAACAAAAACCACATTCACAGAACGATAGACAAGACGAAAAGTCAGAGGGCTATGTACTAGATGAAGGAACAAGATAAAACCCCAGAAAAACAAGTAAATGAAGTGGAGATAGGCAACCTTCCAGGAAAATGAATTCAGAATAATGATAGTGAAGATGATCCAGGACCTCAGAAAAAGAATGGAGGCAAAGATCGAGAAGATGCAAGAAACCTTTAACAGAGACCTAGAAGAATTAAAGAACAAACAAACAGAGTTGAACAATACAATAACTGAAATGAAAACTACACTAGAAGGAATCAATAGCAGAATAACTGAGGCAGAAGAACGGATAAGTGACCTGGAAGACAGAATGGTGGAATTCACTGCTGCAGAACAGAATAAAGAAAAAAGAATGAAAAGAAATGAAGACAGCCTAAGAGACCTCTGGGACAACACTGAATGCACCGTCATTCTCATCATAGGGGTCCCAGAAGGAGAAGAGAGAGAAAGGACCCAAGAAAATATTTGAAGAGATTATAGTCAAAAAGTTCCCTAACATAGGAAAGGAAATAGCCACACAAGTGCAGGAAGCACAGCGAGTCCCATACAGGATAAACCCAAGGAGAAACACGCCAAGACACATAGTAATCAAACTGACAAAAATTAAAGACAAAGAAAAATTATTGAAAGCAACAAGGGAAAAATGACAAATAACAGACAAGGGAACTCCCATAAGGTTAACAGCTGATTTCTCAGCAGAAACTCTACAAGCCAGAAGGGAGTGGCATGATGAAAGGGAAAAACCTACAACCAAGATTACTCTACTGGCAATGAGCTCATTCAGATTCAATGGAGAAATCAAAAGCTTTACAGACAAGCAAAAGCTAAGAGAATTCAGCACCACCAAACCAGCTCTACAACAAATGCTAAAGGAACTTCTCTAAGTGGGAAACAAAGAGAAGAAAAGGACCACAAAAACAAACCCAAAACAATTAAGAAAATGGTAATGGGAACATACATATCTATAATTACCTTAAACGTGAATTGATTAAATGCTCCAACCAAAAGACACAGGATTGCTGAATGGATACAAAAACAAGACCCATATATATGCTGTCTACAAGAGACCCACTTCAGACCTAGGGACACATACAGACTGAAAGTGAGGGGATGGAAAAAGATATTCCATGCAAATGGAAATCAAAAGAAAGCTGGAGTAGCTATACTCCTATCAGCTAAAATAGACTTTAAATAAAGAATGTTACAAGAGACAAGGAAGGACACTACATAGTGATCAAGGGATCAATCCAAGAAGAAGATATAACAATTATAAATATATATGCACCCAACATAGGAGCACCTCAAGGCAACTGTTACCAGCTATAAAAGAGGAAATCAACAGTAAGACAATAACAGTGGGGGACTTTAACACCTCACTTACACCAATGGACAGATTATCCAAAATGAAAATAAATAAGGAAACAGAAGCTTTAAATGACACAATAGACCAGATGGATTTAATTGATATTTATAGGACATTCCATCCAAAAACAGCAGATTACACTTTCTTCTCAAGTGTGCATGAAACATTCTCCAGGATAGATCACATCTTGGGTCACAAATCAAGCCTCAGTAAATTTAAGAAAATTGAAATCATATGAAGCATCTTTTCTGACCACAACGCTATGAGACTAGAAATGAATTACAGGGGAAAAAATGTAAAAAACACAAACACATGGAGGCTAAACAATATGTTACTAAATAACCAAGAGATCACTGAAGAATTCAAAGAGGAAATCAGAAAATACCTAGAGACAAATGACAATGAAAACACAACGATCCAAAACCTATGGGATGCAGCAAAAGCAGTTCTAAGAGGGAAGTTTATAGCTACACAAGCTTACCTCAAGAAATAAGAAAAATCTCAAAGAAACAATCTAACCTTACACCTAAAGGAACTAGAGAAAGAAGAACAAACAAGACCCAAAGTTAGCAGAAAAAAAGAAATCATAAAGATCAGAGCAGAAATAAATGAAACAGAAACAAAGAAAACAATAGCAAAGATCAATAAAACTAAAAGCTGGTTCTTTGAGAAGATAAACAAAATTGATAAACCATTAGCCAGACTCATCAAGAAAAAGAGAGAGAGGACTCAAATCCATAAAACTAGAAATGAAAAAGGAGAAGTTACAACAGACACCGCAGAAATACAAAGCATCCTAAGAGACTACTACAAGCAACTCTATGCCAATAAAATGGACAACCTGGAAGAAATGGACACATTCTTAGAAAGGTATAGCCTTCCAAGACTGAACCAGGAAGAAACAGAAAATATGAACAGACAAATCACAAGTAATGAAATTGAAACTGTGATTAAAAATCTTCCAACAAACGAAAGTCCAGGACCAGATGGCTTCACAGGTGAATTCTATAAAACATTTAGAGAAGAGTTAACACCCATCCTTCTCAAACTCCTCCAAAAAATTGCAGAGGAGGGCTTCCTTGGTGGCGCAGTGGTTGAGAGTCTGCCTGCCAATGCAGGGGACGCAAGTTCATGCCCCAAACCGGGAAGATTCCACGTGCCACGGAGCGGCTGGGCCCGTGAGCCATGGCCACTGAGCCTGCACGTCTGGAGCCTGTGCTCCGCAACGGGAGAGGCCACAACAGTGAGAGGCCCACGTACCACACACACACAAAAAAATTGCAGAGGAAGGAACACCCCCAAACTCATTCTATCAGGCCACCATCACCCTGATACCAAAACCAGACAAAGATACTACAAAAAAAGAAAATTACAGACCAATATCACTGATGAATATAGATGCAAAAATCCTCAACAAAATACTAGCAAACAGAATCCAACAACACATTAAAAGGATCATACATCATGATCAAGTGGGATTTATCCCAGGGATGCAAGGATTTTTCAATATATGAAAATCAATCAATGTGATACACCATATTAACAAACTGAAGAATAAAGACCATAAGATCATCTCAATAGATGCAGAAAATGCTTGACAAAATTCAACACCCATTTATGATAAAAAAAAAAAAAACCCTCCAGAGAGTGGGCATAGAGGGAACCTACCTCAACATAATAAAGCCCATATACAACAAACCCACAGCAAACATCATTCTCAATGGTGAAAACCTGAAACCATTTCCTCTAAAATCAGGAACAAGACAAGGATGTCCACTCTCACCACTATTATTCAACATAGTTTTGGAAGTCCTAGCCGCAGCAATCAGAGAAGAAAAAGAAATAAAAGGAATACAAATTGGAAAAGAAGAAGTAAAACTGTCACTGGTTGCAGATGGCATGATACTATACATAGAGAATCCTAAAGATGCCACCAGAAAACTACTAGAGCTAATCAATTAATTTGGTAAGGTTGCAGGATACAAAATTAATGCACAGAAATCTCTGGCATTCCTATACACTAATGATGAAAAATCTGAAAGAAATTATGGTAACACTCCCATTGACCATTGCAACAAAAAGAATAAAATGCCTAGGAATAAACCTACCTAGGGAGACAAAAGACCTGTATGCAGAAAACTATAAGACACTGATGAAAGAAATTAAAGATGATACCAACAGATGGAGAGATACACCATGTTCTTGGATTGGAAGAATCAATATTGTGAAAATGACTATACTACCCAAAGCAATCTACAGATTCAATGCACTCCCTATGAAATTACCAATGGCATTTTTTACAGAACTAGAACAAATCATCTTAAAATTTATATGGAGACACAAAAGACCCCAAATACCCAAAGCAGTCTTGAGGGAAAAAAACGGAGCTCGAGGAATCAGACTCCCTGACTTCAAACTATACTACAAAGTACAGTAATCAAGACAATATGGTACTGGCACAAAAACAGAAACATAGATCAATGGAACAAGATACAAAGCCCAGAGATAAACCCATGCACCTATGGTCAACTAATCTATGACAAAGGAGGCAAGGATATACAATGAAGAAAAGACAGTCTCTTCAATAAGTAGTGCTGGGAAAACTGGACGGCTACATGTAAGAGAATGAAATTAGAACACTCCCTAACACCATACACAAAAATAAACTCAAAATGGATTCAATACCTAAATGTAAGACCGGAAACTATAAAATTCTTAGAGGAAAACATAAGAACACTCTTTGACATAAATCACAGCAAGATCTTTTTTGATCCACCTCCTAGAGTAATGGAAATAAAAACAAAAATAAACAAATGGGACCTAATGAAACTTAAAAGCTTTTGCACAGCAAAGGAAACCATAAACAAGACGAAAAGACAACCCTCAGAATGTGAGAAAATATTTGCAAATGAATCAATGGACACAGGATTAATCTCCAAAATATATAAACAGCTCATGCAACTTAATATTAAAGAAGAAAACAACCCAATCCAAAAATGGGCAGAAGACCTAAATAGGCATTTCTCCAAAGAAGACATACAGATGGCCAAGAAGCACATGAAAAGCTGCTCAACATCACTAATTATTAGAGAAATGCAAATCAAAACTGCAATGAGGTATCACCTCATACCAGTTAGAATAGGCATCATCAGAAAATCTACAAACAACAAATGCTGGAGAGGGTGTGGAGAAAAGGGAACCCTCCTGCACTGTTGGTGGGAATGTAAATTGATACAGCCACTATAGAGAACAGTATGGAGGTTCCTTAAAAAATTAAAAATAGAATTATCATATGATCCAGCAATCCCACTACTGGGCATATACCCAGAGAAAACCATAATTCAAAAAGGCACATGCACCCCAATGTTCACTGCAGCACTATTTACAATAGCCAGGTCATGGAAGCAACCTAAATGCCCATCGACAGATGAATGGATAAAGATGTGGTACACATATACAATGGAATATTACTCAGCCATAAAAAGGAAGGAAATTGAGTCATTTGTTGAGACGTGGATGGATCTAGAGACTGTCATACAGAGTGAAGTAAGTCAGAAAGAGAAAAACAAATATCGTATATTAACGCATGTATGTGGAACCCAGAAAAATGGTACAGATGAACCAGTTTGCAGGGCAGAAGTTGAGACACAGATGTAGAAAACAAACGTATGGACACCAAGGGCGAAAACCGCGGTGGTGGGGGGTTGGTGGTGTGCTGAATTGGGCAATTGGGATTGACATGTATACAGTGATGTGTATAAAATTGATGACTAATAAGAACCTGCAGTATAAAAAACAAACAGGGCTTCCCTGGTGCCACAGTGGTTGAGAGTCCACCTGCCAATGTGGGGGACGCGGGTTCGTGCCCCAGTCCAGGAGGATCCCACATGCCACGGAGCGGCTGGGTCCGTGGGCCATGGCCGCTGGGCCTGCATGTCCGGAGCCTGTGCTCCGCAGCGGGAGAGGCCATGGCAGTGAGAGGCCCGCGTACAGCAAAAAAAAAAAAAAAAAAAAAAAAAAAACAAGAAAAACAACTAATACTAAACTTTCTTTGGGTTATTTGTATGGAAATATGTTAATATAGATGTTTCAGACATAACATGAAATTTCTAAAAATCTTATATGTTCTGGTATAATAAGTCATAATTCTAGTTATTACTTTAAAATGTATATCTCAGAAATAACTAAATTTCCTTGTCAATTGCATTACTATGAACTTTCATCAAATCTTTAACCGTGGTCATTTTTAAGTCTTTTGTCATTTACAGACAGTTCTGGGGGTACTCTGATGCTTTTGCAAAAATGTTCCTATAAAAGGGTTTCATCTTCAAGGAATTCATGGAAAAGACTCTGACAAGTACAGGTTTCTGGTAACTGACTATACTGCTGAACTAAATGAATAAGCATTTTCAGAACTCTAATGGAAAACTGATGAATTCATAAAAGTGCTAACAAAAGATCAAGATGAAAAAAAATTAATTACATGGGACTGAGTGAACTGATGAGGATGATCATAATTTTTGTGACTTTTTATCTGAATAAAAAAAAAATTTTTACAGGAGTCTCTGATAGGGCCCTTTATTCCCCACTCACAGCCCAAAAAATCCAGCAGCAGAAATCATCTAACTTTTTCCTGGAGTGACACCGTTAGCAGATTTATTCTATTCCTCCTTAGGAATGAGCACAGGCATTTTGTAATATTAAAAGGCACTTATCAATACCTTTTATTCAGATGGCCTGAGATGGACCTGCAACTCAAAACTAGAGCTGAAGACTGCTTGCTAGATACACACACACTTTTTAAAATCTCATCTAACGTGTATACCTATCAAATTGGAAAAGGTGATAAAGAACAGTACGTCCCAGTGATGGTGAACATAGACACACTTAGGTGCTGCTGACTGGCATGTAAATTATTACAACCCTTCTGAAGGTCAACATGGAACTATGTTTCAGAAGACTTAAATACATGCATATTCTTTGATGCTCAAAAAAAACCCACGTTTAGGAAATTTTGGGGGTGTAGAGTTCAATGAAGTATAATACATATATGGATTCGTATAACCACCAACGCAGTAAGGGTACATCAGAAAACTCCTTTGTGCTATTCTTTTGTAGTCACCCTCTTCCCCTTACAGTTCCTAACCACCATTGATTTGTTCTTCAATCCCCTAGTTCATCTTTTCAAGAATGTCATTTAAATGGAATCGCACAGTATGTAAACTTCTTTCACTCAGCAGTGTTTTAAGACTCATCTAGGTTGTTGCATTTATCAATAACTTGTTTCTTCTTATTGCTGAGTACTATTGCATTATACAAATGAACCACAATTGATTTATCCATTTACTAATTGAATGACATGTGGGTTATTTACGGTTTTGGCAATTATGAACAGAGCTGCTACAATCATTCATGTACAGGTTTTGTGTGAACCTAAGTCTTCATTTCTCTATGGTAAATAACCAGGAGTGTGATTGCTGGTCCATACAGTATGTACATGTTTAACATTATAAGAAACTATTATTACAAACAGATAAACTATTTTCAAGATTTGCATTCCCACCAGCAACGTAAAGAGCTCCAGTTGCTCCGTGTCTTCATCAACACTCAGAATTATATTACTAATTTTTGCTTTCTGATAGGTTAGTGATATCTCATCACCGTTTTAATTTGCACTTACCTAATGGTTAATGATCTGAACAAGACATCTTTTTATGTGCTTATTTGCTATTTGTATATCATAATCAATAGAATATCCATGTCTATTGCTAATTTATAATTTTTTTAATTTTTGAGTTTGAGAGTTCTTTATATATTTTGAATACAATTCCTTTGTAAGATATGTGATTTGTAAATATTTTCTACCAATTTGTGGCTTGTGTTTTAATTTTTTCAACAGTGTTATTTGCAGACCAAGAGCTTTAAATTTTAGTGGAGTCCAATTTATCATATGTTCTTTTATGGATTGTTCTTTTGGTGTCATGTCTAAGAGCTCTTAACCTAAGCTAAAGTCATGCAGATTTTCTTCTATGTTTTATTCTAAAAACCTTATAGTTTAATGTTTTCTATTTAGATTTTTTTTCAGTTAATTTTTGTGTAAGGTATGAGGTTTAAGTTCAAGTTTATTTTTTTTGCCTAAGGATGTCCAATAGTTCCAACACCAATTGTTGAAAAAAAATATTATTTCCCCCATTGGATTACTCTGGGATCTTGTCAAAAATCAGTTGGGACTTCTGTCTTCTACCTCCTGACCACCTGGTGTTTTGTCCTGCAACCTTGCCTGGCATGCAGTGACTATCTCTCTAGGACCTCCAAATTGTGGTAGAAGGGGAGAGACAAGATGCAGAGCAGAAGGACTTGAGTTTACCTCCTCTCATAAAAACATAAAAATCACAACTAACTGCTGAACGACCATCGACCAAAAAGAATCGAACCTACCAGAAAAGTTATTCTACACCCAAAGAAAAAGAAGAGGCCACAATGAGATGGTAGGAGGGGTGCTTTCATGATATAATCAAATCCCATACCCACCAGATGGGTGACCCACAAACTGGAAAATAATTATATCGCAGAGGTTCTCCCACAGGAGTGAGAGTTCTGAACCCCTCATCAGGCTACCCAGCCTGGGGATCTGGCATCAGGAAGAGGGGGCCCCCAGAGCACTTGGCTTTAAAGGCCAGCAGGGCTTGAGTGCTGTGAGATTAGAAATCAACTACAAGAAAGAAATGTAAAAAACACAAACACGTGGAGGTGAAACAATATGCTATTAAACAACCAATGGATCACTGAAGAAATCAAAGAGGAAATCAAAAATGCCTAGAGACAAATGAAAATGAAAACATGATGATCCAAAACCTATGGGACACAGCAAAAGCAGTTCTAAGTGGGAAGTTTATAGCAATACAATCTTACCTCAGGAAACAAGAAAAATCTCAAAAAAAACCCTAACCTTACACCTAAAGCAACTAGAGAAAGATGAAAAAACAAAACCCAGAGTTAGTAGAAGGAAAGAAATCATAAAGATCAGAGCAGATATAAATGAAATAGAGATGAAGAATAGAAAAGATCAATGAAACTAAAAACTGGATCTTTGAAAAGATAAACAAAATTGATAAACTTCTAGCCAGACTCATCAAGAAAAAAAGGGAGAAGGCTCAAATCAATAAAATTAGAAATGAAAAAGAAGTCACAATGGACAACACAGCAATTCAAAGGATCATAAGATACTATTACAAGAAACTCTATGCCAATAAAATGGACAACCTAGAAGAAATAAACAAATTTTTAGAAAGGTAAAATCTCCCAAGACTGAACCAGGAAGAAATAAAAAATATGAACTGAACAATCATAAGTAATGAAGTTGAAACTGTGATTTTAAAACTTCCAAAAAAAAAAGTCTGGGACCAGATGGTTCACAGGTGAATTCTATCAAACATTTAGAGAAGAGTTAACACCTATACTTCTGAAACTATTACAAAAAATTGCAGAGAAAGGAACACGCCCAAACTCGTTCTATGAGGCCACCATGATCCTGATACTAACATTAGACAAAGATACCACAAAAAAAGAAAATTTCAGGCCAATATCACTGATGAACATAGACACAAAAATCCTCAACAAAATACTAGCAAACTGAATCCAACAGCACATTAAAAGGATCATACACCATGAGCAAGTGGCATTTATCCCAAGGACACAAGGATTTTTCAATATCCACAAATCAATCCGTGTGATACACCACATTAACAAATTGAAAAATAAAAACCATGTGATCATCTCAAAAGATGCAGAAAAGGCTTTTGACAAAATCCCATATCCATTTATGATAAAAAGTGCCCAGAAAGTGAGCATAGAGGGAACCTTCCTCAACATAATAAAGGCCATATATGACAAACCAACAGCAAACATCATTCTCAATGGTGAAAAACTGAAAGCATTTCCTCTAAGATCAGGAACAAGACAAGGATGTCCACTCTCACCACTTATATTCAGCATAGCTTTTGAAGTCCTAGGCACAGCATTCATAGAAGAAAAAGAAATAAAAGGAGTTCATATCGGAAAAAAAAGTAAAACTGTCACTGTTTGAAGATGGCATGATACTATACATAGAAACTCCTAAAGATGCTACCAGAAAACTACTAGACCTCATCAACGAATTTGGTAAGGTTACAGTATACAAAATTAATACACAGAAATCACTTGCATTTCTATACACTAACAACAAAAAATCAGAAAGAGAAATTAAGGAAACAATCTCATTTACCATTGCATCAAAAAGAATAAAATGCCTAGGAATAAACCTACATATGGAGGCAAAAGACCTGTACTCTGAAAACTGTAAGCTGATGAAAGAAATCAAAGATGACACAAACAGATGGAAAGATATACCATGTTCTTGGATTGGAAGAATCAATATTGTCAAAATGACTATACTACCCAAAGGAGATTCAATGCAATCCCTATCAAATTACCAATAGAACAGAAACATTTTAAATTTGTATGGGAACACAAAAGACCCCTGGAATAGCCAAAACAAACCTGAGAAAGAAAAACAGAGCTGGAGGAATCAGGCTCCCTGACTTCAGACTATACTACAAAGCTGCAGTCATCAAAACAGTATGGTACTGGCACAAAAACAGAAATATAGATCAAACATAGATCAATACAGGATAGAAAGCCCAGAAATAAACCCATGCACCTGTGGTCAATTAATCTACAACAAAGGAAGCAAGAATATACAATGGAGAAAAGACTCTTCAATAAGTGATGCTGAGAAAACTGGACAGCTACATGTAAAAGAATGAAACTAGAACATTCTCTAACACCATACACCAAAATAAACTCAAAATGGATTAAAGACCTAAATATAATACCTGATACTATAAAACTCTTAGAGGAAAACATAAGCAGTACACTCTGACATAAATCGCAGCAATATCTTGCTGGATCCACCTCCTAGAGTAACAAAAATTTTAAAATGGGACCTAATTAAACTTAAAAGCTTCTGCACAGCAAAGGAAACCATAAATGAAACAAAAAGACAACCCACATAATGAGAGAAAATATTTGCAAACGAAGTGACCGATGAGGGATTAATCTCTAAAATATACAAACAGCTCATGCAGCTCAATATCAAAAAAACAAACAACCCAATCAAAAAATGGGCAGAAGATTTAAACAGACATTTCTCCAAAGAAGTCATACAGATGGCCAAAAAGGACTTGAAAAGATGCTCAACATCACTAATTATTAGAGAAATGCAAGTAAAAACTACATTGAGGTATCACCTCACACCACTCAGAATTTCCATCATCAAAAAGTCTACAAACAATAAATGCTGGAGAGGCTGTGGAGAAAAGGGAATGCTCCCGCACTGTTCGTGGGAATGTAAATTGGTAACAGCCACTATGGAGGACAGTATGGAGGTTCCTCAGAAAACTAAAAATAGAACTACCATATGATCCGGCAATCCCACTCCTGGGTGTATCTCTGGAGAAAACCAGAATTTGAAGAAACACATGCACGCTCAATGTTCACTGAAGCACTATTTACAATAGCCAAGAGATGAAAGCAACCAAAATGTCCATCAACAGATGAATGGATAAAGAAGATGTGGTACATATATACAATGGAATATTACTCAGCCATAAAAAGGAACAAAATTTTGCCATTTGCAACAACTTGGATGGACCTAGAGATGATCATACTAAGTGAAGTAAGTCAGACAGAGAAAGACAAATATTATCATTTATAGGTGCAACCTAAAAATTGATACAAAGGAACGAATTTACAAAACAGAAACAGACTCACAGACTTAGAATACAAACTTATGGTTACCAAAGGGGAAAGGTGGGGGGAGAGATAAATTAGGAGGTTGGGATTAACATATACACACTACTATATATAAAATAGATAATCAACAAAGACCTACTATATAGCACAGGGAACTCTACTCAGTAATCTGTAATAACCTATATGGGAAAAGAATCTGGAAAAGAATGGATATATGCATATATATAGCTGAATCACTTTGCTGTACACCTGAAACTAACACAGCATTGTAAATCAACTATACTCTAGTATAAAATAAAAAAATCAATTGGGCATACTTATGTGGATCTATTCCTGTACTCTCTAATATTGCTTCATTATTCATGTGTCTATCTCTTCATCAATCTCATACTCTTAATTACTGAAAGTCTTAAAATCATAATAATTCTCCCAACTATTTTCTTTTTAAAAATTATTTTAGCTATTCCAATTTATTTGTTTACCATGAAATTTAGAATAGCTTGGTCTACATCTACTAAAAACCTTGCTGGGATTTTGATGATATTATATTAAACCTCCAGGTCAATTTGCACAAAATTGACATGCTTACTTTTTTGAGTCTTCCAACGCATGAACACAGTATATCTCTCTATTCATTGGGTCTCCTTTCTTTCATCAGCTTTTTATAGTTTTCATCACACAGACCCTGCACACACTTTTTTTTTAAACATCTTTATTGGAGTATAATTGCTTTACATTGTTGTGTTAGTTTCTGCTGTATAACAAAGTAAATCAGCTATATGTATACTTATATCCCCATATCCCCTCCCTCTTGCACCTCCCTCCCACCCTCCCTATCCCACCCCTCTAGGTGTTCACAGAACACTAAGCTAATCTCCCTGTGCTATGCAGCTGCTTCCCACTAGCTATCTATTTTACATTTGGTAGTGTATATATGTCCATGCCACTCTCTCACTTCCTCCCAGCTTACCCTTCCCTCTCCCCGTGTCCTTAAGTCCTTTCTCTACATCTGTGTCTTTATTCCTGTCCTGCCCCAGGTTCTTCAGAACCTTTTTTTTTTTTTTTTTAGATTCTATATATATGTGTGTTAGCATACGGTATTTGTTTTTCTCTTTCTGACTTACTTCACTCTGTATGACAGATTCTAGATCCATCCACCTCACCACAAATAACTCACTTTCATTTCTTTTTATGGCTGAGTAATATTCCATTGTATATATGTGCCACATCTTCTTTAACCATTCATCTGTCGATGGACACTTAGGTTGCTTCCATGTCCTGACTATTGTAAATAGGCCTGCACATTTTTTTCAGATTTATACATAAGTTGTTTTTGAAGGAGTGCTATTAAAAAAAAAAAAATTTTTTTTTTTTTGGCCACACCATGCGGCTTATGGGTTCTTAGTTCCCCCACCAGGGATTGAACCTGTACCCTCAACAGTGAAAGCATGGAGTCCTAACCACCGGACCACCAGGGAATTCCCTAAAATTATATTTTTAAAATTCTTCTTTTCGTTGTACATTGTTAGTATATAGAAATATGACTGATTTTTGTGTGTTGACCTTGCATCCTGCAAACTTGCTTATCTTTATTAGTTCTAGAGTTTTTTTAGTGACACCTTGGGGTTTTCTACATAGAAAATCACGCTGGGGCTTCCCTGGTGGCACAGTGGTTGAGAGTCTGCCTGCCGATGCACGGGACACGGGTTCGTGCCCCGGTCCGGGAAGATCCCACATGGCGCGGAGCGGCTAGGCCCGTGAGCCACGGCCGCTGAGCCCGCGCATCCGGAGCCTGTGCTCTGCAACAGGAGAGGCCACAACAGTGAGAGGCCCGCGTACCACAAAAAAAAAGAAAAGAAAAGAAAATCATGCTGTTTGTGAAAGGAGATCCTTTCTTTCTTTGTAATCTCTACAGTTTCTTATTTTTATTTTTTGTTTCTTTTTTCCTGATTACACTAGCTTAGACATCCTTGCCTTGTTCCTGTTGTTAGAGGGAAATCATTCAGTCTTTTACCAGTAAGTATGATGCTAGCTCTAGGTTTTTTTGTAGGTGCCCTATATCAGGTTGAGGAGATTTCCTTCTACAATTCTGCACCCAATTCCAACGTGTGTATTTTTTCTATACCACCAAGAAATTCTCTGACCCCAGCTGGGTGTCCTATGTGTCAACTCAATCCTGATCTACCTGAAGATAGTATCAGATCCCACAGGTTGAGAGCTCAGCCTTAAAGACTGCCCCCCTCTACCCACTTCTGATGCCAATTCCAAGTCGTCACCGTGCTTCTGACTGATCAGCTATAAATTGGAGGTTCCAACACCCCCTCCCTGGGTTGATTAATTTGTTAGAGAGGCTTATAGGATTCAAAGAAACATTTTACATTACTGATTTATAAAAGGCCATAACTCAGGAAGAGCCAAATAAAAGAAATGCATAGGGCAAAGTATGTAGAATGGGTCGCACCACTCTCCCCAAATATCCACGTGTTCACCAACCCAGAAGCTCTCTGAACCCCATCCTTTCCGGTTTATATGGAGACGTCATTGCATAGGCATGATTGATTAAATCATTAGCTATTGACAATTGAATTCAATCTCCAGCCCCTCTCCCCTCTCCAGAAGTCTGGGGGTGCGATTAAAAGTTCCAACCCTCTAATCACGTGGTTTTTTCTCCTGGCAACCAGCCCCCCTTCCCTAGGTGATTTCCGAAAGTCATCTCGTTAACATAACAAAAGAAACCTTCATAGCTCTCATCCAGGAAATTCCAAGTGTTTTAGAAGCTTTGTGCCACGAAAGGGAATGAAGACCAAATATATATATATATATATATATATATATATATATATATTTCTTACTATAAATCACAATTTCTCACCTTCTATTCTTAGTTCCTTGAGAATTTTTATCAGGAATGGATGTTGGAGTTTGTCAAATGCTTTTTCTGCATCTATTGATATAATCATGTGGAGTTTTTTTTAGACTGTTAATATAGTGAGTTACATGGATTGACTTCTGAATATTGAATCAGCTTGTGTAACAGCGAAGAGCCAATTTTTGACTCCACGTTGGATCTGTTTCTTTGACTTTAGCCTTTGCTTTCCGTTACTTTTGTTGTTATAATCATACATAATGGCCTGTCTCAGGGAACCCTACCTACCTGTGAGTGGCTGCAGGAAAGAAGAAATTAACACATCCCCTTCCTGAGGCTGGCTGTTCCGAGATGTTTTGCAAGACTGATAGCCCTTTTTACGTTACTTCCTCCCTACCTCTCCCTCTCTATTCTTTGCAACACTGATAGCCTTTTTACTTTACTTCCCTCTCTGATTCTATAAAAGAAACTGGCATCCAGACCCCAATAAGATGGTTTTTGGGGGGACCCTAGTCTGCCATCTTCTCGGTCTGTCGGCTTTCCGAATAAAGTCATATTCCTTGCCTCAACACCTTGTCTCCCGATTCATTGGCCTGTCATGCGGCGGGCAGAGCGAGCTTGGACTCGGTAACACTTGTATTCCCAAGCTGAATAAACCCCATTTGGTCACAGCATGCTATCCTTTTTAAATTTGCTAATATTTTTGGAGCATTTCTGTATTTACATTCTTGAACAATAGTCATATGTACTTTTATTTTTTTGTGCTATCTTTGATTTTGGTATCAGGGTAATGTTGGACTCATAAAATGAGTTGGAAAACATTTCCTTCTCTGTATTTTCTGGAAGAGATTGCTCAGAATTGATATTTGGTAGAATTTGCCCATGAAACCATCTGGGCCTGAAGACTTCTTTTTTTGGAAGGATTTTTAACTACAAATATAATTTCTTTCATAGTTATGGGACAATACAGGTTCTCTAGTTTATTTTAGGTGAGGTTTGATCGTTGTGGATTTTGAGGTATTAGTCCATTTCATCTAAGTTCTCCAGTTTATGTGTAGTTTGTAATGTAGGTGTTGACTTAAAAAAATGCACAACATGAGAGTTGCGAGTTAAGTTTTATTTTGGGCAAAATGAGGACTGCAGCCTGGGAGACAGCATTTCAGATAACTCTGAGAAACTGCTCCGAGGAGACGAGGGGAGGAGCCCGGATATATAGGAGTTTTGCAACAAAGGGCAGGTAGTCGGGAACCTCAAAAGATTATTGTTAATTAAAGAAAACGTGATATCTCAAGTTAAGGAATTTGGCGCTTTTCTCTGTATGGGAAGATGCAAGAGTCTGGGCTCACCGAAATCATTCCTTTGATGTGCACCTCAGCTATCTGGGACCAGTATCCTGTGTTTTCACATCCTGAGTTTCCTCAGGGCTCACCACAGGGAGTGGCTGCAGTCTGAGGGCTGCTAGGTGACAGGTATTCTTTTCAGCCCTGAGTTTCCTCAGGGCTCACTGGCTCACGTTGGAGGGCTGCAAACGTTGGTGACTGTGACTTCCTTTGTTTATTGATATGGCAAGAAATATTCCATTTATAAATATTCCATTCCATTTATCATAGGCTTTACAAAGGCCTCTAAGGTCTGTAGTGATATCTATCCTCTTTTTTGTTCATGCCTAATATTGGTAATTGGTGTCTTCTCTTTGCTATCTCAGTCCTCCTCAAGGTTTAATTTTATTGATCTCTCCAAAATACCAGGCACTGGTTTCATTGATTTTATCCACTGTTTTTCTGTTTCCATCTTATTCATTTCTGGTCTTTCTATTGGCCTTTTTGTTATTATTTCACAGGTTCCTGGGATTCTGTTCACTTTTTTTCCAATCGTTCTTCTGGTTTTTCAGACTGGATAAATTCTGTTGATCTAAGTCAAAGTTCATTGACTCCTCTGTCTGCTATTGAGTCCAGCCAGTGAGTTATTCTGGTTGTGATTTTCGGTTCTAAAATTTGCATTATTTCTTCTTTATGTTCTCTCTTTCTTTGCAGGGACTTTCTGTTTAGCGTTTGTTTCATGAGTGTTCCTGATTGCTTGTTTGAGTATTTTTATAATGGCTGACTTAAAATCTTTGTCAGATAATTCTGTCATCTGTATTATCTCTATGTTGGCATCTGTTGATCATCCTTTCCCGTGCAAGTTGAATTTTTTGTGGTTCTTCCTATGCTGAATAATATTGGATTGTATCATAACGTTTTAAGCATTATGTTACAAGATTCTGGATCTTGTTTAAATCCTATAGAGCAGGGGTCCCCAACGCCCCTGCCGCAGACTGGTACTGGTCCACAGCCTGTTAGGAACCGGGCTGCACAGTAGGAGGTGAGCAGCGGGCAAGCGAGTGAAGCTTCATCTGCCGCTCCCCATCTCTCGCGTTACCGCCTGAACCATCTCCTCCTCCCACCCCACCCCTGCCCCGGTCCATGGAAAAATTGTCTTCCACAAAACCGGTCCCTGGTGCCAAAAATGTTTGGGGACCTCTGCTGTAGAGAATGTTGGTATTTTTGTTTTAGCAGGCAATGGACCTGGTGGGGTTCAGGCTGAAAAAGTCTCAACCTGGAGGCTATGTTTCTAATGTCAGTTCAGTTGTCAAAACCTTTGCGACGCTCTTCATGTCTGTCATGGACGTGTATCACAATCAGAGTTGTGGGGATAATCTATCCATTACTTTAGCTCTCAGAATCTTTGGTTCTGCTAATTATAACATGCACACCTCACACAGCTCAGGAGTGAGCTCTGGAGTTCATAAACAGTTGTTTCCCTGAGGTCCTCCTTCTTGCAGTCTCCCTGGTAGTTTCTGATTTCTTAGATTTCCCCTTTTCAGTCTTCCGGCCAGAAACTTGGGACTGTAGTTACCTCACTCTGTCACATACTTCCATGATTGTGTCTGCATTTAGACCAAGTAGTAGGAGGACAAGAGGTTAAAACGTCAACAGGTGTTGGCCCCACCCTCTTGGAATCAAAGTTCAACCACTGCTCCCACTCTACAGGATTGCTTGGGGGCTGGGGTGCAAGAGAAAGAAAAAATTAAATCCAGGAGGATTTCTGCTCAAGTGTTCTTGGGAGTATGTCCTCTCTCCCTCTCTCTTTCTCTCTCTCTGTTTCCCTTTCTCTTTCCCTGTTTCCCTCTCTCTCTCCCTCTTTCCCTCTCCCTCTCTCTCCCGTTCACTTCCCAATATCTCAAGCCAGAAGGATTGGGGAATTCCCATAGAGCTCTTCCATCTACAGTGCTCACTTCTGAGTTTCTGGATGCACTGAATTCAACTTGGAGATACTGCAGGGGAAAAAAAGTTACATTCCCTGCCAGGTTGATGATTCTTTGGTATCTAGTGTTCTTCCCCAATCTGCCCGCTACAATTTATTTTTCAAACCCCCAGATAGCCTACTCCATACACCCTGCTCCAGTTTTATAGTCACATTCACTGGGAGTGATGGGCAGCTGCTTAGTCCATCTTACTCAGAACCTGAGAGCCAGGTTTAGGAATTTATCCTAGGGAAATAATCAAAGATATGTGCTGAGAATGGATGCTTAAGGATTTTCATCACAGCAGTGCTTATAATAGTTATATTATAAAGTGGCTTTGTGCAAAGCCTTTGTTAATCTTTGCAAGCAACAGAATCTGGTCGTTTTAACTTGGCTGATTTAAGCAGGAGATACATTTTTAAAGGGATATTGAGTGCTGTAAAGAATGCCAAGGAGGCTGAGAAACTAGCCTAAGAGGGTACGGAGCCAGGAACAACGCCCAAATTCGAGCCAGTGATGAGTGCCTCCTAGCACCACTGTACACTGGCCCTGATCACCACTAATCTTACTGTTGCCACTGCTACCCCCAGAAAACTGATCTTTCTGCCTCTGCCACTATCAGCAAGGACAATTCTCTGCTCTTCCTACTTGTTTGCAACCCTCTGACCCATTCGTAGCGTCCCTTCTCTATAAAACTCCTACAAGGTCACTGAAGGCTTTGTGGTCTTGAGTTTCTCTTTACTAATAGAAGATAGTTTGGCACTAAACTATGTACCAAAGGTGATACAGGCAGTAGAATTTTAGAGGAGAGGGATGCCCCTGAGAACACGAGTTGTAGGAGAGAAGGCTTTTTAGAGAGGGTAGGGGCAGAGTTGGATCTTAAGGTCTGATCTCAGGAAGAGGACTGTAGAAGTCAGCTACTGTGGCACAACCAACAATAACAAACAATCCTGGAATAATATTTCTCTCTCATGGACTTGGAGCCAAGTGGGGAAGTTCTGCTTCTGATTTTTGTTTACCCTCTCCACAATTTCTCTAAGTTTCTGTGGTTTACATCCTTGTATTTCTGAAAGCTTTCCACCTGGCAGCATAAATTGTTCCCAGTTTGCATCACGGCAACCTGGCTTCACCAGTTTACACGACAAATCTACTCATGTCAAGTATTTTGCGATTTAGCTGCACTTCACCAAGGATTTGAGAGGCTGTGTGACAGGGTCACATCTTGGAACATATGGCCTTCAGCCACCCTGCTGGCTTTTCCCTCTTTCTCTCTCTCTCCCATTCATCTCCACTTCTCCCAAACCCAAATCAACTCACAAATCCTTTCTTTTTCTTTCACAGACTATTCTGTCATCACCCAGGCCCCTCAGGGTCTCACCTGCTTCCCAACGACTTTAAAAAGCAATTCTTTCAAACACATCCAGTGCTCTCCCCAGAAGAACATTTGGCAAATCATGGGCTCTTTCAAAGCAATCATAGTTATGTGTTTTTCTTCTTATCCTTCCAATCTGTTATTCTTTTTCCAGTTAGTATTCTTATTTAAGAATAACTAGACATGCAACAAGCAAATGATCTGTGGAAGATTTAACCTACTTAAAAGGGGAAGAAATGAGACGTGGATACCTATGTGTTATCCCTTGAAGAAGCTTATAAAAGTATAGCCCCAGTAGCCAGGATGCTCTGAGGAGAACCCCATTGGGGAGAACAATGGCTAAAAATAGTACTTGACCTTGGGTATCTGAAAGGAAAAGGATGAGAAATGTTGACCAAAGAGTTTAAAGTGTCTTTGAAGAAAAAAGAAAAATAAAAGCACACCCACTTTTTAAAACTGCATGGAAGTCACCTTCTGCACTTTCTGGAAAGGAAAAGCTATTCAACCAAGGTGTAGGCTGACAGGCACAACCTTCAAAACAGGCAAGGGGGTAGCACTCCATGTACCAAGTCGATGGTAGAGGCAAGGGGGGCAGCAAGAGAGAATCATAGATAACCCAAACACTGGAGAGATCTCAAAGCAAATGACCAGATCAGAAGGCAGAGCCATCATCATGGGATCACACCTGAAAAGGCCTGCTTTCACTCAGCAAATAGATGTCTGGATGACATTCACAGGAACTATATGTTCCCACAAGGGAATGATGGAGGAAGAATCCGATTCTAACATCTTACTACAAGTGTGTTCCCCCACGCCAGCACTCTAGCCACCTTGCAACGGCGATTCTTCTTTAGTGAGAGGAAATGGAAGACCCTGAGAGACGTTTCCCCTTGGCTCTCACACCCCCCAACTGCTGTCTCGCTCTGATCTTTCCCTCGTGTTTCTCCCCTCTCTCTTTACTACTTGAGGGCTCCCCGCCATGCTAGGAACTGTGAAGAGCTCAGAAAGGAATGAGACCATGACTATCCAAGCATGTGTTGAAGGGAACCCATATCTGCGCCCTTAGAAATGAGGAGGAAGACTTTGCTTCACACTTAGTGGAGGCTTCACGTTAAGAACTGGCTTTGGGCAGAGCCTTGAAGAACATACTGACTCGGTTGGGTGGAACTAGGCTGAAAAGAAGGGCCTTTAGTAGGTAAACGTGTTTTCTGTAACGGCGTACGTAAAACCCGAACGAACTTTTTGGCCAACCCAATCAGAGTGTCTGCCATGTGCTAGACACTGATGCTGCCCACGAGTTATTTTAGTTAAGTGTGTTTCAACAATTTGTTGAGTAATACCAGATACAAGACCCTGGAGATCCACATATGAACAGAGGAGTCACTTTCTTTATGGAAGTTGGAGACTAGTGGTTTGACAGACAGAATAATGACCTCCTCATGTGTCCGCAACCTAATCCACAGAACCTGTGAATATGTTACGTGGCAAAGAGGAATTAAGGGAGCAGAAGGATGACCTTAAAATAGGGAGATTAGGGCTTCCCTGGTGGCGCAGTGGTTGAGAGTCCGCCTGCCAATGCAGGGGATACTGGTTCGAGCCCTGGTCCGGGAGGATCCCACATGCCGCAGAGCGACTGGGCCCAAGTGCCACAACTACTGAGCCTGCCCTCTACAGCCCGCGAGCCACAGCTACTGAAGCCCGCGCACCTAGAGCCCGTGCTCCTCAGTGGGAGAGGCCACTGCAGTGAGAGGCCCACGCACTGCAACAAGGAGTAGCCCCTGCTCGCCGCAACTAGAGAGAGCCCGTTTGCAGCAGTGAAGACCCAACACAGCCAAAAATAATAAATAAATTTTTTTAAAAATAGGGAGATTATCCTAGACCAATGTAATCACAAGCGTCCCTAAATGTGGAAGAAGGAGGCAGAAGAATGAGTGACCACGTGATCGATGTGAGAAAGACTTGGACCAGCCGTCGCTGAATTTGAAGATAACAGAGGCCATGAGCCAGTAACGTAGGCAGTCTCTAGAAGCTGGAAAGACGATAACGTGGATTCTCCCTTAGAGCCTTGAGGAAGGAACACAGCCCTGTTGACACCTTGGTCTTAGCCCAGTGACATCCACTTGGGACTGCTGACCTCAATAACTGTAAAATAAGAAATCTGTGTTGTTTTCAGTCACTAAGTTTATGGGAACTGAACGTTGCTGCTGGTGTTTTTAGGAGGAGTAAAGGCAGAGGAGACCGAAGAAGGTGTGTTGCAGTAAGAGACAGCAGACCAGTGTGTTCATTCCAACTCTGCCATTAATTCATGGATTTACTCATTTGTTCAGCTGGAGCTATGTGCGGGGCAGAGTGTTAGATGCCAGAGCGTAACAGAGAATAAGACGTGGAATGTTCCAGCTCTCGGGGAACTTTCAGTCTAGTTAGAAAGCAGATAAAAAGTCAATAAAAAAAATAAATTACCCAAATTATTTGGAATGAAATTAACATGGTGCCATGAGAAACATGATGGTCAGGGAAGGCCTCTCTGAGGTCATATTTAAGTTGAAATCTACGAGAGAGAGAGAACCATGTGAAGGATGTATGCAAACAGGACAGGAAAAACAAGGCCGTGTGCCTGGTAAGAATGACTGGCATGGTCTAGGATCTGACAAATGGCTTAAGGGACAGGAGAACAGTAAGCAAGGGGGAGGGGTAGGCATGGGCTAGATCATACAGGCCTTGTAAGTCACGGTGAGAAATCATTCTTGAGAGTAATGTAAAAACACTGAAGGGGGGCTTCCCTGGTGGCGCAGTGGTTGAGAGTCCGCCTGCCGATGCAGGGGACACGGGTTCGTGCCCCGGTCCGGGAAGATCCCACGTGCCACAAACACTGAAGGGGCGGAGGGGAGTGGGAGAGGGTAGGAGTGGGAGTTTGGGATTAGCAGATGCGAACTTGTATAATACAGGATGGATAAACAGCAAGGTCCTACTGTATAGCACAGGGAACTATATTCATCCTGTGATAAACCATAATGGAAAAGAATATGAAAAGGAATGTATATATATGTATAACTGAGTCACTTTCCTGTACAGCAGTAATTAACACAACACTGTAACTCAACTATAATTGAATAAAGATAAATTTTTAAAAAACATTGAAAGGGCTATATAAACAGATGAGTGTTATGACCACCTGTAACATTTCATATCACTGTTTGTTAACTTTTTATTTTGAAATGACTACAGATTCCCAGAAAGTTGCAAAAGCATGCAAGAAGTCCCATGTACCCTTCACCCAGTTTCTTCCAATGGAAAAATACAGCATAACCATAACACAATTTCAAAACCAGGATATTGACATTAGTACAAGCTACAGAATTTATTCAGATTTCACCAGTTTTACACGTACTTATTTGTGTGTGTATGTATCATTTTATGCTTTTTTTGGCACATGTGTAAATTCATGTAAGCACTGCCACACCAACAGACAAAACTGCTCCTTTGCCACAGGGCTCCCATATACTACTCCATCCCCCTTTCTCACCTAACCTCTGGCAACCTATAATCTCTTTTCTATCTCTATAACGTTATTATTTCAAGAATGTTATATATACAATGAGGTACCACCTCACCCCAGCCAGAATGGCCATCATTTAAAAATCTACAAATAACGAATGCTGGAGAGGGTGTGGAGAAAAGGGAACCCTCTTGCACTGTTGGTGGGAATATAAATTGATACAGCCACTATGGAGAACAGTATAGAGGTTCCTTAAAAAACTAAAACTAGGACTACCATACGACCCAGCAACCCCACTCCTGGGCAAATATCCAGACAAAACCATAATTCGAAAAGATACGTGAGCCCCAAAATGCGTCCCAGACAGTGGGCTGGAAAACACATCTGCCTCCAGCTCTGTGGGGCTGTTTGCTGGTCCTCCCTCTCCTTCAGGAACGGGGAATTCCCTGGCGGTCCAGTGGTTAGGACTAGGCGCTTTCACTTCCGTGGTACTGGGTTCGATCCCTAGTCGGGGAACTAAGATTCCACAAGCGGCATGGTGCAGCCAAAACAATAAATAAAATAAATAAATAAATATATATATGGACGTGGGAATGTCCTAGAAGAAAATGGTGAAGGCTATCAGGTCTACGATTTCAAGCTAATTGGGAGCTAGAAATGTTATCTAAAATTTAAATAACAGGGCTTCCCTGGTGGCGCAGTGGTTGAGAGTCCGCCTGCCGATGCAGAGGACACGGGCTCGTGCCCCGGTCCGGGAAGATCCCACATTGCCGCGGAGCAGCTAGGCCCGTGAGCCATGGCCGCTGAGCCTGCGCGTCCAGAGCCTGTGCTCCGCGGCGGGAGAGGCCACAACAGTGAGAGGCCCGCGTACCACAAAAAATAAAAATAAAATAAAATAAAATTTAAATAACAATGTAAAACACTCTACTTTCATTTTACTCCACTTCAGAAATTTTCAGCCACCCAAAAGGATGGGCCTCATTCCCTAACTCTACCAAAAAAGAGAACTGTTCCGTTACTGTGACTATGATACATTATCATTAAAAGGACTGTCCAGGGGCCTCCCTGGTGGCGCAGTGGTTGAGAGTCTGCCTGCCAGTGCAGGGAACACGGGTTCGAGCCCTGGTCTGGGAGGATCCCACATGCCGCGGAGCAACTGGGCCCATGAGCCACAACTACTAAGCCTGCACGTCTGGAGCCTGTGCTCCGCAACAAGAGAGGCCGCGACAGTGAGAGGCCTGCACACTGCGATGAAGAGTGGCCCCCACTCACCACACCTAGAGAAAGCCCTCGCACAGAAACGAAGACCCAACACAGCCAAAAATAAATTAATTAAAAAAAAAAGTACTGTCCATAGCTTAAAAAAAAACAAAAAAGAAAAGAGATACATCTACCCCAATGTTCTCTGCAGCACTATTTACAATAGCCAAGACATGGAAACAACCTAAATGTCCATTGACAGATGAATGGATAAAGAAGATGTGGTACATATAGACAATGAAATACTACTCAGCCATAAAAAGAATAAAATAATGTCATTCGCAGCAACATGGATGGACCTAGAGATTATGATAATAAGTCAGAAAGGACAAATACCATATGACACTTGTGGAATCTAAAATATGACACAAATGAACTTATCTATGAAACAGAAACAGACTCACAGACATAGAGAACAGACTGGTGGTTGCCAAGGGGAGGGGAGGGGAGGGATGGATTGGGAGCTTGGGATTAACAGATGTAAACTATTATATATAGAATGGATAAACAACAATCTATAGAATGGATAAACCAGCCAACAGATCAAGGTTGGTTTGGGGTTTTGGGTGTTTTGTTGTTTTGGGTTGTTTTTTTTTTCACTCTCAGAGGTCCATTTGTCCCAGCACCATCTGTTGCTGCTCCCTCCACCCCTGAACTAAATTGCTTTTGCACCTTTGTCAAAAATCAGTTGTGCAGGGCTTCCCTGGTGGCACAGTGGTTAAGAATCCGCCTGCCGATGCAGGGGACGCGGGTTTGATCCCTGGTCCGGGAAGATCTCACATGCCGCAGAGCAACTAAACCCGTGTGCTACAACTACTGAGCCTGTGCTCTAGAGCCCACAAGCCACAACTACTGAAGCCTGCTTGCCTATAGCCCATGCTCCGCAACAAGAGAAGCCACCACAATGAGAAGCCCACGCACCACAATTAAGATTAGCCCCACTCGCTGCAACTAGAGAAAGCCCGCACGCAGCAATGTCGACCCAACACAGCCAAAAAATAAATAAATAGATAAAATTTAAAACAAAAAAAAGCAGAATGGAAAAATAGCAAATTATTTTTTTAAAAATCAGTTGGGCAGACTTTTGTGGGTCTCTTTCTGTGTTCAATATTCTGTTCCACTGATCTATGTGTCCCTGACTCTGCAATACCCTGTATTATATAATTACTTTATTATATAATTACTGTAGCTGTATAATACATCTTGAAGTCAGGTAGCCCGACTCCTCCCCCTTTACTCTTTGTGGTAGTGTTTTAGCTATTCTAGTTCCTTCTTCTTTCCATGTAAATTTTTAGAATAAGCTTGTGTATGTATGACTACAAAAAAAATAACAAAATCTTGCTGGGATTTTGATAGGAATTGCATTAAACCTATATATCATTTGGGCAGAACTGATATCTTCACTATGTTGAGTCTTCTAATCCATGAACACAGTATGTCTTTCCATTTATTTAGATTTTCTGATTTCTTGCAACAGCATTTTATAATTTTCAGCATACAGATCCTGTATGTGTTTTGTCAGGTTAATACCTAAGTATTTCATTTTCTTTGGAGTGATTGTAAAGGGTATTGTTTTAAATTTTAGTTTCCCCATATTTGTTGTCAGTCAATAGAAATGTAATTGATTTTCGTATGTTTCTCTTGTACCACGGAGCCCTGCTGAAATCACTAGGAGTTTTATAAATACCTCGGGATTTTTAACACAGAAAACTATATCATCTGCACACAGTTTTATTTCTTCATTTATTTCTTCATTTCCAAACTGTATGCCTTTTAAATCTTTAAAAGACTTCTCTGCTTCTTAACAAATGGATTGTAGAAGGACAGCCGATTTTTGGTTGTAGGAAGTGGGTGGAGCGTGGAGCCATTTGTAGAGATTGGAAAGAGTACAGGAAGGGACAAATGCAGGAGGGGTTCTGCCTGCTGTTGAGTGGGTGATTAGAGATTTGAGGACCAAGCCTCAGAGGAGAAGTCAAAGGTCGAGATATTGGGAACAGTCAGCAACTAGATAGTATTGAAGTCCAGGGAAGAGAGCCAGAAGAGAGCCAGAAGAGGACCCAGGGCTGAGCCCTTAAGACTGCAGGTATTTAGAGGTTGGGTACAGGAGGAAGAGTCCGCAAAGAGGACCAGGAAGGGCACCCAATGACTTCAGAAAAATCACTCCGTTTCTTTACACTTCAGTTTCCTCATTGGAAACAAAATGGGAGTTTTGGTGAGAGCACTAGTGTACCTCTTAGAGCCCTTCGGCAATGTTCTTCAGTCTGGGGGGCTCCCATCAGCAAAGTGCTAGACGGGAGAAGGTCTGACAATGAAGCCATTTTCTCATTTGGTGAGACTTGGCACGTTGGGAGTGATAAGGATATGATTTCCTTGGATAGACAGCCTTTATCCCTTTAAGGATACATCAATTGAGCATCTCTCTTGCCAGGCCCTCTGACCAGCCATTATGATAAATTAATGCTCACAAGTCAATGCCTTCATCAGTCATAAAGCAAAGCATTTTGCTCATAGGATAGGCTACTCAGGTTCTCAGTGCTCTGTAAATCCAGCCACTGACGGCCACACCACTTCTTAGACACTGGCACTTTTCCACATACCTCTTACCACACCTTTTAATGTAATAAACATGATAAAGAGGTAAATCTGATCATATTTCTTGTTTGTCTCCAACTATCATCTTAACTCCTTTTGAGTCAGGAGATAGATGGGCTCCAGGCTGGGCGTTTACAACCAGCCGCCTGTTTGCACTTCAAAATAGAAATAACAACAGAAACAGGGTAAGTAGCTGGACTTTGTCTCCTGAGGACACTTTAAGATAACAGTCGAGGTGGGGACAGAGAGGGGCTAAACCCTGTCTGAGTAAAGGATCGAGAGGTCACATGCGTCCCATCCTTGGGACAAGGGAGACACTGCACATGCACAGAAAGCCTCCTTGGGGGTCAAAAAGGAGGGGGCGTCACCCCATCATAGGTGATGCCAAAGCCCCCACAGGCTTTTGGGCTGGAATCCATCTTGGAAAAAATTTGCGCACACATATTGGGGAAGGTCCTAGGGCAGGTCAGATGTGGAAAAAGAAACCAGATAATTGGCCAAAGATAAACAAAGACCGGGAAGAACTGCCCTATATAAATGACTTAACCACCTCTTTACTGTGCTCCTCCACATTGGGTGGGATGCCCACACCCTTTCTCTCCAGGTGTGCATCTCTGCCTTGCTTCTGTCACAACAAACTGTTTCTCTGTGTGCTCTCCCACTTGTTGTGCTGTGTCTCTAATAATAAACTTTGTACCTGTTTTTACCTCCTTGAGAAATGCATTTTTCAATGGGGGCAAGAGCCAGGGGAACCTTGGATTTCTGGTTTTCATCCAAGCTACCGACGTCCAATTCCTGGGCAGGGAGTAAGACCTCACTTCAAGCCACCGCCCACTGCTGTCTCTCCAAGATCACTATTCAGAGAGTCCCCAAAGCCTAGACAGGTGGCCAGTCCATAATAAGCGTTCCAACATTTGTTGACAAATTTTGAAATAATGTAAATCACCTCCAAATTTTAAGTTCTTCAAGAATCATGGTCCAAAGCTGAATGTCAGTGGTGTTTGTTATTAATACAGGGAGAAACGGCTTGAGTGTTCCTATTTATGGAAAAGAATCCTGAATTATGCAGAGCTTAAATTATGCAAGACTGTCATGAATGCATCCTTCATGTAAAGTATAACCAGTTTATAATTTATTACGTATTCATGCAATAAATGAATGTACAATCATTAAGTTTTAAAATATATTTAATGATGTACAGAAAATAACTTCATGTTACAGTTTTGAGTTCAAGTAATGGAATGTAAAACTACATATACAATATAATGAGCACATTTTTGAAAGGGGGAAGAAATGAATCAGAAACACACAGACAAACCCAGGACACAGGCCAAAGTAGTTGAATGCTAAGATTACAAGTAATTCTTATTTTTCTTTCTTTTTTTTGGCATCCTTTTCGTTATTTTCTACGATTAACACCTAAAACTTGTGCGATCAGAAAACACCAACCACCAATAAATGGAGAGTGCTTGGAAGACAATGTTCTCTCAGAACTGAAAGCACTTTTAGGACCATCCAAGACAGCACTACTGAACTGACCTGAGAGGTCCTAAGGCCTCTTGGAAATCAGTCGTGGAATAAAGGAGGAGCCAGCAGCCTTGTGAATGTACCAGTTTTGTCCAGAAGTGTTTTTCAACTGCACTAGGCATTTTAAAACTTTGAGGTTACCCCAAGGCCCTTCCAAAAGACCAGGGATTCACCTTCACCCACACTCCCAAGTAGAACACCTAAAGCTGTAGGTAACAGAAAACCAACTCAACTGGCTGCAACTACAAGGAAATTATTTCACATAAAAGAATAAAAAATGAGCAGGGCAGCTCCAGGATAGGCTCAAAAATAATAGCATAGTCTACCCTTTCAATCACTCCAGCTCATTCAATCTAACTCTAATTCTCATCGTGCAGTTGCTATCACCATCGCAGGCATCACAGCAGGCAAATAGCCACAATCAGAAGAGGCTCTGCCTCTTTCTTGCAACTAAAGAATGAGCCTTTCACTATTCACAATAGCCAAGACATGGAAACAACCTAAATGTCCATCGACGTAGCAATGGATAAAGAAGATGTGGTACATATATGCAATGGAATATTACTGAGATACAAATGAAATAATGCCATTTACAGTTACATGGATGCAACTAGAGATTATTATAGTAAGTGAAGTAAGTCAGAAAGAGAAAGGCAAATACCGTATGATATCAATTCTATGTGGAATCTATAATATGACACAAATGAACCTGTCTATGAAACAGAAACAGAATCAAGGACAGAACAGACTGGTGGTTTGCCAAGTGGGAGAGGGTTGGGGAAGGGATGAAATGGGAGGTTGGGGTTAGCAGATGTAAGCTTTTATATATAGAAAAGATAAACAAGGTCCTATTGTACAGCACAGAGAACTATATTCAATATCCTATGATAAACTATAATGGAAAAGAATATAAAAAAGAATGTGTATATATATATATAATTGTGTATATTGTAAAACTGAATCACTTTCCTGTACAGCAGAGATTAACACACATTGTAAATCAACTATACTTCAATTAAAAAGGAAGGAAGGGAGGGAAGAAAGAGGGAGGGAGGGAGGGAGGGAGGGAGGGAGGGAGGGAGGGAGGGAGGGAGGGAAGAAAGAAAGAAAGAAAGAAAGAAAGAAAGAAAGAAAGAAAGAAAGAAAGAAAGAAAGAAAGAAAGAAAGAAAGAAAGAAAGAAAGAAAGAAAGAAAGAAAAGGAAGGAGGGAGGGAGGGAGGGAGGAAGAGGGAGGGAGGGAGGGAGGGAGGGAGGGAGGGAGGGAGGGAGGGAGGGAGGGAGGAAGGAAGGAAGGAAGGAAGGAAGGAAGGAAGGAAGGAAGGAAGGAAGGAAAACAGCCTTTCAAGAAAGACCCCAGCCCCCAATTCTCACATTCATGTTGTCACTGTACCCTTGCCTAATCCAATTTCATTCAAGGGAGTAGGAGTTTTCTGATTACACCAATCAAACCCACCCCTGGGGACAGAGTGGGTTAGCCTCCTCTGAAACCCGGGATGTATGAACATTAGGAGGTACATATTTGGGAACTCCAGAAGAGTGTGTGGGAGGTGATGGGTGTGGATTTCAGGCTGGCGGTCAACAGGATCTGCTGTAGTTACTGGATTCTCCCTACCAGCCAATGGGCTTTCTTATTCCCAACTAGAGGAAGCAATATGAAGCTCTCTCTGGACCAGTCTTGCCTCAAAACAAGAGGTCTTCCCAAAGATTGATACCAAGCAGGACGCTGTGGGGCTCCTGGGCACAAAAGCCTTTGTGTCCCCCATTTCTTGATTACAGGAAATAAGCTTCATTCAGCCTCCATGACCTTCCCTGAGTTCCGATCAGCAGGTTCAAACAGTTGCTAATTATGGAAGGGAGGGGATGCAGAGACCAAGGAGGAAACAGTCAAAAGAAACAATAGTGCAGCCTTGGGGCAGGGTCCTGGTTTCCCCTCAAGGGATACACATAACAATATCTTGGAGCTGTTCTGCAGATACTGAAACCCCCACCAGGTGGGAGAAGAAAACAGTATGCTGTCCACAGTGCATGGACCCCAGACTGGTTGGAATCTGAAGGGTGGTGATGCTCACTCCCACTTACCTCACCACCAACCAATCAGAAGAATGTCCACGAGCTGATCGAGCCCTCTTTGAACCATTACTATTAAACTCCCCACACCCCCTCCAGGTCAGACACACAGTTTTGAGGACATTAGCTTGCTGGGGCCCCCTTTGCCTGACAAAGCAATAAAACTATTCTTTTCTACTTCACCCAAAACTCTGTCTCAGAGAATTAATTTGGTGTTGGGGTCCAGAGGCCAGATTTGGCTTCAAGATCCACAAGAATTTCTTCAAAACACATTTGGAAACAAGATTTACAATATGGAGGACTTTTACCTCTGTTCCTTAGTGTCTAGTTAACCCGCATTTCCTGCTTCAGACAGTATTTTTTAGATCACTGAGCTAAGCTATGGATTGCCAAGTTTGTCATTAGTTCAGAGTTTTAAACCACAGCAACAACTTCTAGGAAATCAAAACTAAATCCTTGCTTTGAAGAGCAGAAGTGCTCATAGAGTTGGGTTTGGACTATAGTGAGACAGCACAGGGATGGAGTGAAAAAAAAAAATCATGGGTTTTTGTCAGAAAGATCCAGGTTTGATTCCTGACTTTGTTAGTTAATTGCTGAGTGATTTTAGGCAAGATATTTAACCTCTCAGAAACTACATTCTCATCATAAAATGAAAATAGTGCTACCCACCCAGAGCTCTGTTGGTCTGATCAAATGACTACTGATCTTTTCTCTCTCCATTTTCCTAGAGAAGTCCGCACACGGAGTGTTCAGACCACATAAGTGGCAACCAATACACATGCTGATCTTTTCCTTTGTAATTTTCAACACTTGGCTTAAATTCCCTTTGAACAGAAGCAGAATAACACAAAATAAATTGATTGGCTCTTAGGAATTATTATACTGCAGAGAGTGGGGCTTCACTGCACACGAGACTGGAGTCAGAAGACAGTCTGTAATTCAGAGAAGCAATGAAATGCTTGCCTGGCATTTTGATTTTCCTGTAGATGAGAAGTCATGACATTTTCCAATATATCTGGAGGCATTTATGAAACGCAAAATGGTGTAAGCAGCTACACTGAGCACTATCAAGACTGAACATGGTCAACGGCATGGATAATTTGTGTTATTGTTACTTGAATTATTGCATTCTAAACACGGGGTGTGATGCGACCTAAGTTATCTAAAATATGTAGGATGGGAATAAATGTCTCCATCAATATTCCAAGAGCATTCATTTCCAGCCAATGTGTCTTTATCTACATTGAAGTCCCAACCAGGAATTTCTGAAAGTCCATAATATACTTGATTTTTTCTTTTTTTCTTTTTTTTTTTTTTTTTTTTTTACAATTCTCTTGTTATCAGCTATGCCAGCCTGCCTGTGGAATCTAATGATTTGCATTATGAGCGGTACTGAGGGTTTTTTCTGACCTTCATCTTGCACAAACCCTACTTATCTCCAGGAAAGAAGGTGGAATTCCCTCCCTCAAGTTAGCCTCCTTCACCACACCTGTTAGCTAATATCCATCCACAGCCAAGCAAGTCACTACTGCACTGACGAACCAGGTCAGTTCCATAGGAAAGGACACATAGTACAGCTATGAAATAACCCACTACTGAAGGATATGGGGAGGAATGAAATGATAGCTCCCAATTTCTTGGAATAATAAATGCTGCATTAGAAACAGACTCACAGATTTAGAGAACAAACTTATAGTTACCAAAGGGGAAAAATGGGGGGAGGGAAAAATTAGGAGTTTGGGATTAACATATACACACCACTATATATAAAACAGATAATCAACAAGGACCTACTATATAGCACAGGGAACTCTACTCAATATCCTGTAATAACCTATATGGGAAAAGAATCTGAAAAAACAATGGATATATGTATATGTATAACTGAATCAGTTTGCTGTACACCTGAAACTAACACAACATTGTAAATCAACTATACTCTAATATTAAATAAAAATTAAATTTTAAAAATTGCCCCATAATGAAATAAAATGCCATTTTCTCCTCTTCAAAAGGCAGTTTCAAAACATCTTTAAGTCCTGCAATTCACCTATTGAAATGTTGACAACATACCCCAATCATTTAATACATTGTGGTGCAGAGATTTTCACACTCTCCAGCAGGTAAACATGGATATCCCTTCCACCTGCCTGAGGAAGGTGACCCAGTACTCTCCTGCCTGCCAGCCTCACACAGATGCAGGCGTGGAAGCGTCTAGCTCATGTAAACCTGATGCAAATGCTGGTCACATCACTCTCCCAAATGTATCTTCATTTTCCGAGTCTGTTTCCTTTCACTGATCACATGACATGTATTTTTCATCAAAGGCTATGTGACCTTCCATTTATATTTATCAGTCATAGAAATGGCAAGGTGGAAGGCAGTTGGAAAGGACTGAATTTGATGGGAAGCCCTTTAACTGACAGAAGAGCTGCCCAAATTCAAGGGCAGGGTTTCTCAGTGGTCATGTTAGTGCTACGTCCAATTTGCCATGTGTCTCTGTCTCCACGTCACAGGGAGCAATGACGAGGAATGGAGAGCAGTGCATACCCAGTGTTCCAACATCTGCTCTGGAGACCACACTCTGAAAAAAGAGTTTAGAAGCTCCAAGGGCTGGTAATAGTGGCTATCATTTATGGAGTGTGCTCTATCTATGAAACAGTGTGCGTACATTTGGTATGTATTATATCATTGTGAATTATTTCTCCAATAATCCTGTGAGCTATTGTTCTATTTTAGAAGTGGGAAAGCTGTCGGGTGTCTTGCTCAATGTTCAAAAGTCAGGCCATAGAAATCTATCATGGTGTCCTATGAGGTGATGAAGGAGTGTCTTACGAGAAGCTTTATACTCAATCAACAGGCTTGTAGCAGGAACTGTCAGTGCCTCACCCAGATCTGTAGGCAGCTTTCCAAGCTCATGGGCCAGATTTTTCACTGCCAGCACCTGAAAATCTTTGCCTAAGGACTGTCTTTGTCCACCAGAGCCCCTCTGTCCATGTGTGCAGCAGGCTGGAAGTGCTGGGAAATTAATGCCCAATGACTGACCAGGGCAACTCTGACGTGTGTGTTTGTAATAGTCAGAGTCTCCCAGAGAAACAGAACTCATGGGGTGTGTGTATCTCTGTGTGTGTACATACATACATACATATATATATATATAGAGAGAGAGAGAGACAGAGACAGAGACAGAGAGAGACATTTTAAGGAAGTAGAGGCTGGCAAGTCCAAAATCTGTAAGGAAGTCTGGCAGGCTGGAGACCCAGAGAAAAGTTGATATTACAGCCCAAGTCCAAAGGCAGACTGCTGGCAGAATTCTTTCTTGCTTGGGGGAGGTCCATCTTTCTATTCAGGCCCTCACCATTATGGAGAGGAAGCTGCTTGATGCAAAGTCTGCTGATTTAAACATTAATCTCAAGGTAAAAAATACCTTGACAGAAACATCTTGAATAATATTTGATTAAATATCTAGGTACTGTGGCCTAGCCAAGGTGACACATGAAATCAGCCATCACAGTGTTCTGCACTGTCCCCCAAGTTCCTGGGTACCCACAGTGATCACTGGCTTGATGACACTCCCTGTACTGACTCCCTCCCCTCATCTCTCACTTCCCCAGGTCCCTGCCCCAGTGCCTCCTGGGCTCACTTCCAGGTAACTACTTAAATTCAATACCTTGTCTCAGGAGCTGTTCTGGGGGAACCTAAACTGAAATGATACGCTTTGTGCTTGGCCCATATTGCTCCTGGAAGAAGAGGCTGGGCCGGTAGTGAATCCTGCTGCAAGGAACTGAACACATCAAGGACCAGTGGTGACTGAACCTCCACAACCTGGGTGGCAATGTGCTAATGATTAAGAACCAGCCCTGAGACAGCAGAAGCAAGAAGAACTACAATTCTACAGCCTGTGAAATGAAAACCACATTCACAGAAAGATAGACAAAAAGAAAAGGCAGAAGACTATGTACCAGATGAAGGAACAAGATAAAACCTCAGAAAAACAACTAACTGAAATGGAGATAGGCAACCTTCCAGGAAAATGAATTCAGAATAATGATAGTGAAGATGATCCAGGACCTCAGAAAAAGAATGGAGGCAAAGATCAAGAAGATGCAAGAAATCTTTAACAGAGACCTAGAAGAATTAAAGAACAAACAAACAGAGTTGAACAATACAATAACTGAAATGAAAACTACACTAGAAGGAATCAATAGCAGAATAACTGAGGCAGAAGAACGGATAAGTGACCTGGAAGACAGAATGGTGGAATTCACTGCTGCAGAACAGAATAAAGAAAAAAGAATGAAAAGAAATGAAGACAGCCTAAGAGACCTCTGAGACAACACTGAATGCACCGTCATTCGCATTATAGGGGTCCCAGAAGGAGAAGAGAGAGAGAAAGGACCCGAGCAAATATTGGAAGAGATTATAGTCAAAAACTTCCCTAACACTGGAAAGGAAATAGCCACCCAAGTTCAGGAAGTGCAGAGAGTCCCATACAGGATAAAGCCAAGGAGAAACACGCCAAGACACATAGTAATCAAACTGACAAAAATTAAAGACAAAGAAAAATTATTGAAAGCAACAAGGGAAAAATGACAAATAACATACAAGGGAACTCCCATAAGGTTAACAGCTGATTTCTCAGCAGAAACTCTACAAGCCAGAGGGGACTGGCACAATATATTTAAAGTGATGAAAGGGAAGAAACTACAACCAAGATTACTCTCCCCGGCAAGGATCTCGTTCAGATTAGATGGAGAAATCAAAAGATTTACAGGCAAGCAAACCTAAGAGAATTCAGCACCACCAAACCAGCTCTACAACAAATGCTAAAGGAACTTCTCTAGGCAGGAAACACAAGAGAAGAAAAAGACCTACAAAAACAAACCATAACAAACCGTAACGATTAAGAAAATGGTAATAGGAACATACATATCGATAATTACCTTAAACATGAATGGATTAAATGCTCCAACCAAAAGACAAAGGCTCGCTAAATGGGTACAAAAACAAGACCCATATATATGTTGTCTACAAGAGACCCACTTCAGACCTAATGACACATACAGACTGAAAGTGAGGGGATGGAAAAAGATATTCCATGCAAATGGAAATCAAAAGAAAGCTGGAGTAGCAAATCTCACATCAGATAAAATAGACTTTAAAATAAAGAATGTTACAAGAGACAAGGAAGGACACTACATAATGATCAAGGGATCAATCCAAGAAGAAGCTATAACAATTATAAATATATATGCACCCAGCATAAGAGCACATCAATACATAAGGCAACTGCTACCAGCTATAAAGGAGGAAATCGACAGTAACACAATAATAGTGGGGGACTTTAACACCTCACTTACACCAATGGACAGATCATCCAGACAGAAAATTAATAAGGAAACATAAGCTTTAAATGACACAGTAGACCAGATAGATTTAATTGATATTTATAGTACATTCTATCCCAAAACAGCAGATTACACTTTCTTCTCAAGTGCACATGGAACATTCTCCGGGATAGATCACATCATGGGTCACAAATCAAGCCTCAGTAAATTTTAAAAAATTGAAATCATACCAAGCATCTTTTCCAACCACAACACTGTGAGATTAGAAATCAACTACAGGGGAAATAAATGTAAAAAACACAAACACATGGAGGCTAAACAATACATTACTAAATAACCAAGAGGTCACAGAAGAAATCAAAGAGGAAATCAGAAAATACCTAGAGACAAATAATAATGAAAATATGACGATCCAAAACCTATGGGAAGCAACAAAAGCAGTTCTACGAGGGAAGTTTATAGCAATACAGTCCTACCTCAAGAAACAAGAAAAATCTCAAAGAAACAACCTAACCTTACACCTAAAGCAATTAGAGAAAGAAGAACAAAAAAACCCCCAAAGTTAGCAGAAAGAAAGAAATCATGAAAATCAGATCAGAAATAAATGAAAAAGAAATAAAGGAAACAATAGCAAATATCAATAAAACTAAAAGCTGGTTCTTTGAGAAATGAATATAGATGAAAAAATCCTCAACAAAACACTAGTCAACAGAATCCAACAACACATTAAAGGGACCATACACCATGATCAAGTGGGATTTGTCCAAGGGATGCAAGGATTCTTCAATATATGCAAATCAATCAATGTGATACACCATATTAACAAATGGAAGAATAAAAACCATATGATCCTCTCAACAGATGCAGAAAAGGCTTTTGACAAAATTCAACACCCATTTATGATAAAAACTCTCCAGAAAGTGGGCATAGAGGGAACCTACTTCAACATAATAAAGGCCATATACAACAAACCCACAGCAAACATCATTCTCAATGGTGAAAAATTGAAAGCATTTCCTCTAAGATCAGGAACACGACAAGGATGTCCACTCTCACCACTATTATTCAACATAGTTTTGGAAGTCCAAGCCATGGCAATCAGAGAATAAAAAGAAATAAAAAGAATAAAAATTGGAAAAGAAGTAAAACTGTCATTGGTTGCAGATGGCATGATACTATACATAGAGAATCCTAAAGATGCCACCAGAAAACTACTAGAGCTAATCAATGAATTTGGTAAAGTTGCAGGATACAAAATTAACTCACAGAAATCTCTTACATTCCTATACACTAACAACAAAATGTCAGAAAGAGAAATTAAAGCAACAATCTCATTCACCATTGCAACAAAAAGAATAAAATACCTAGGAATAAACCTACCTAAGGAGGTAAAAGACCTGTACTCAACAAGCTATAAGACACAGATGAAAGAAATCAATGACACAAACAGATGGAGAGATATACCATGTTCTTGGATTGGAAGAATCAACATTGTGAAAATGACTATACTACCCAAAGCAATCTACAGATTCAATGCGATCTCTATCAAATTACCAGTGGCATTGTTTTACAGAACTAGAACAAAAAATCTTAAAATTTATACAGAAAAACAAAAGACCCCGAATAGCCAAAGCAGTCTTGAGGGAAAACAACGGAGCTGGAGGAATCAGACTCCCTGACTTCAGGCTATGCTACAAAGCTACAGTAATCAAGACAGTATGGTACTGGCACAAAAACAGAAATATAGTTCAGTGGAACAGGAAAGAAAGCCCAGAGATAAACCCACACACCTATGGTCAACTAATCTATGACAAAGGAGGCAAGGATATACAATGGAGAAAAGACAGCCTCTTCAATAAGTGGTGCTGGGAAAACTGGACAGCTACATGTAAAAGGATGAAATTAGAACACTCCCTAACACCATACACAAAAATAAACTCAAAATGTATTAAAGACCTAAATGTAAGACCAGACACTATAAAACTCTTAGAGGAAAACATAGGAAGAACATTCTTTGACATAAATCACAAGATCTTTTTTGATCTACCTCCTAGAGTAATGGATATAAAAACAGAAATAAACAAATGGGACCTAATGAAACTTCAAAGTTTTGCACAGCAAAGGAAACTATAAACAAGATGAAAAGACAACGCTTAGAATGGGAGAAAATATTTGCAAGTGAATCAATGGACAAAGGATTAATCTCCAAAATATATAAACAGCTCATGCAGCTCAATATTAAAAAACAAACAACCCAATCCAAAAATGAGCAGAAGACCTAAATAGACATTTCTCCAAAGAAGAGATACAGATGGCCAAGAGGCACAAGAAAATCTGCTCAACATCACTAATTATTAGAGAAATGCAAATCAAAACTACAATGAGGTATCACCTCACACCAGTTAGAATGGGCATCATCAGAAAATCTACAAACAACAAATGCTGGAGAGGGTGTGGAGAAAAGGGAACCGTCTTGCACTGTTGGTGGGAATGTAGATTGATACAGCCACTATGGAGGGTGGGGCTAGCACCCAACCAAAGGAAATGGCCCAGGAAGAGACCCAGAAGCAAGAAAGAATCTGATGTGTTTCAGAAACACCTAAGAGTGGGCAACTCTCATGGCTTTGCACAGGATGGTTGAAAAGGAACAGACAAGGTTGGGAGCAGGAGACTGGATGGGAAGCTTTTATTCTAGTCTAGGGGAGAAAGGTGAGGACCCGACCTGAGGTAGGAAAGGTACAGGAAGCAAGTCCTCACAGGCCACGGTGGAGAAGTGTTTATGCGAAAGCCTGTGATTCCCACAGTCATGGCACAAATACAAATTTGTGTTTCTTTTATTTTTTTTATGGCCGCACCACGTGGCATGCAGGATCTTAGTTCCCTGACCAGGGATCGAACACGTGCCCCCTGCAGTGAAAGCATGGAGTCCTAACCACTGGACCGCCAGGGAAGTCCCAAATTTGTATGTTTCAATGCTTCACACCCAGGCTGGAGGGGTCACAACGTGTACCCCTCGGTATACCTTAGGTGAGCTGTGCTGTCTGGGAGAGAAAGGGCCCCTGACTCAGACCACACCCTGGGTATAACCAACCGCTCCCTGGAGAGGGCTGAGCCGAGGTCTGCTTGCCTTGGTCCAGGCTCAGAGAGCGGGGACATAGCTCCTCTAGGAAATAACCCAGACAAAGCCTATCTGATACAGGAGCCCAAATCCAAAATCCAGCCCTGCTTTCTCCAGAAGACATCTCTAGCCAGAGACATGGCCTCTTAAGAGCTCCCTCAGTGGGTATCAGCCCCTCCGAGCCAAGAGCTAGGGATGCCAACGCTCTCTGTTCTCAGGAGATGTGCCCCCTCGTCACACTCAGTTTGGTTACTTGTTTGCCATCGTCCCTTGGGAAAGCTTTGTGAGGGAGCATGCCTTGTCCACCTTGGTCACTGCTGTACACGGAGCCCTAGATCTGTACCTGGCACCTAGGACATACTCATATGTGATGAATAAAGGGATGCTGGATCCCTAGAGTGGTAACCCCTGGCTCCCATGATGACAGTCCATGGAGGAACTTGGCTCCCACCCTTTTCTGAACATGTCCCTCTAAACCACTTCTCTGCTACGATGAGGCTGGGTGGAGAGGGGCAAGGCAGCCTAACGCCAGGCTCTGATGTTCTGCGGTTAGACGTCTGGTTGCCTAGAGGCGTTGGCAATGACCAATCCCACTAAGGAGAACTCCAGCCCAGCCCAAGGCAAAAGGAATAGGCTGGATGATATTTTGTCATTTTGGATGCTGAGGGAACATGATCTACTTACACAATTTTTTTTTTTTTTTTTTTTTTTTTGTGGTATGCGGGCCTCTCACTGTTATGGCCTCTCCCATTGCGGAGCACAGGCTCCGGACGCACAGGCTCAGCGGGCATGGCTCACGGGTCCAGCCGCTCCGCAGCACGTGGGATCTTCCCGGACCGGGGCACGAACCCGTGTCCCCTGCATCGGCAGGCAGACTCTCAACCACCGCGCCACCAGGGAAGCCCTACTTACACAATTTTTAATGGGGGAAATGCAGGCACTTCTGCACTCCTTGTTCTAGAGATGAGGAGACACGCACCACCAGGAATAAAGCAATGAACTGACTGCTTCTCCTCCAGCCTGTGAATACCTTAGATTTATCTCCACGGCACAGTGTCTGGTCCCAAGTGGGTCCTCAACAAGACTAAGTTGAATGCAACACAATAGATGGCCATCAAACACAGATGGATGTCACGTGCATTAAAACTGAACAATCCAACTGTGAGTGTGAGAGTGAGCACGTGCACAGGAGAAATGGAGTCTCAAAGGAGGAAAAGCAGGGTGTTGTTCTCCTTGCTCCCAAGAGATCTTTGTCCCTACGGAAATGGACACACCCTTCCCCTAACACCAACTCAAGAATCTGAAAAAGAATATATGTATACATATAACTGAATCACTTTGCTGTACACCTGAAACTAACACAACATTGTAAATCAACTACACTCCGATAATTTTTTGTGGAGCTCGGGACCTAGAACTCGAAGGTCTCTCTCTGCGCCTCCCAACAGCAGGATCTGGAAGCCAGTCTCTGGCCCCTGGGGGAGGATGCACACACCTGGCCCAACCCTGGGGGCAGTTGAGGTAGAGACCAGGTACACGTTTACACTCAGATCCACAGCTGCCGCCGGCAAAGGAAGGTGCTTGGGATGGAGAAAACTTAAGAAGATGGAGCTAAATAGTAAACTTGGCTGTTAACCATCAGATTGAAACGTTCAAGACTAAAACTGTTTGATCTTAAGTGGTTGGGGTCATGGTTTTCCTGCCAAGCATTATAAAAATACAAAAATGCTGCTTTCAAATTGTTTTATTGCCCATCAAACTGTAAATGTTTGTTGAAGAATCTTGATCAGATAATTACAAGTTATAAAACATGCAGGAGGTCATTGCAGTTCATAAATTTTACTTGTCAATAACATCTGAAGTTTAAGGGAGAGCTAGTCTCTTGCATAAAGCTCAGTCTTATGTTGAAGTGTTTAGGAGTGAAGTATAATAATGTCTGCAGCTGACTATGAAATACATTAACGAAAATAAGATGGATAAATGAATGGATGGAGGGATGAAGCGACATGTGATAAAATTATAGAATCTAGGTTAACTGTGGAATCTAAGTGATGAACATGTGAGTGTTTACCATAAAATTCTTTCGACTCTCAAAAATAAAACTATACTCTGATAAAATTAAAAACAAAAAAACCCAAATACATGTACAGTAAAACACCACCACCACCACCTAACTCGGATACCAAGAGAGGCAACCGATAATCAAGAAGCAGCTTTCTAGGCTCTGCCCGACCACACAGATACACAGCACGGAGCTGCCCTGTGGGCCGGGGTTAGTGGGATCGACTCCGCAATGCCTCAGCACGATGATGGTGATGTGTGTTTAACCAAATCCATCCTCATCTGTATCGACACTAGGACTCGTTTATTAGCATTAGAAGCGGTTTTGATCAGGGGCATTAGTGATGCTTAAAACAGGACGGATTAGGAGGCATCCAAGAGAAACTTCCACCTTCCATGAAAACAGCGTGAAGAACCAGAAAGCACAGCAGCCAGTGCCACCAGCACCCTCTCAGTGTATAGGAGCCTTTCCTCTGGGGTTGGTCTGTTTTAAGAAGGATCCTGCCACCTCCCAACCTTAAGATGTCCCATCTGCTTGGGAGGGTTCCTTCCAAGCAAGTGCTGGGAGAACTGCCAGTGGAGAATGATAGAGAGGGATTTTTCCCACTCCAGACAGGCTGGGAAACCTCTGTTAGCACAGCCCGTACACTTGGTCAAATTTGGTCTGAGACTTAGGAAGCAGTGAGGCTGCCAGTTGTGACTCTCTCTCTCTCTCTCACACACACACACACACACACACACACACACACACCACATCCCTGACATTCACCAACTAACCAGACTGGTTCAGTTTGGTAGGTTGGTGAATGACACCAGCTCATCCTCTTCTCCCCACTCCTAACTGCCTTGCCATGGGCTCATCACAGCCCTGTTCAGCTTGGCAGCGTTTTCTGGATTGATTGATGGATTGATTTGCCACACGGCAGGCAGGATCTTAGTTCCCAGACCCAGGATCGAACCTGCGCCCCCCACCCCCTGCAGTGGAAGCGCGGAATCTTAACCACTGGACCACCAGGGAAGTCCCTCGATAACATTTTCTCACCTCTTTCCTCCTCATACTGTCCACCTCAGTCTCTGTTGGCTAACTCCACGTTCCTCAAAGGGGAATCGGATTGGCTCTACTGATGTTTTCAAATCAGGCCACTTGGGTCATTGACTAGTGTACTGTTGGACTTCCCTTGGGTCAGACACTTTACTCAACGTCCAGACAGCCATGGCCAGAGAGGTGGGTCCAGATTGAACAGACGTGGCAAATGCCCAGTTGCCCCTTGGTGGGTTATGGCCGGAGTCTTCCCATCAACAGAAGGAGGGGCAGGAATACTCAAAACCCAACGTGGACACAAATCTCTGTATGAATACTTGGTAGACTCCCTAAAGAAAGAGTAGATTGGCTAGGATTCATTTTCATGGTCAGATTATAAACTCTGGGCTAGGGGTAATGAAAAACAGTCTATTCATTTGTTTTCATCTCAAATGCTTTTTCACATTTTCCCTTTCTGAAGGGATGCCAAGTTGATACGAAAGGTATCGAAAACTCATACAGCCATCAGCACCCAGGAGTGATTAAGTCACCTTTGCAAAGTCACAGAAATTAAATCAGAGACAGAGTCAGGACTAGGTCTACAGACAGCTGAATTCGTATTTAAAAGCAGAAATCAAAATATACCAAACCTATAATCATTTCACAATGTATACATATATCAAATCATCACATTTTATACCTTAAATTTATATATGTTACATGTCAGTAATGTCTCAAAGCTGGAAAAATAAAAAGCAATGCAGTAAAAAAAAAAAAGTGTACATGTACATACCATAGGTTGGCCAAGTACAACTCTAATCAAACTCAGAAAATCATCTGCTTTGTCTCTCTACTGACTACATTGCAGCCTTTGTTTTTAAACATTTTGCAAGTAATTGTGAGGATGCCTGTATCTCAAGGAGCATGAAACAAAAGATAGGAAGTGCACTGCAGCATTTTCAAAGATGATAAAGATAATTAATTCCATTTCACCAACACTGAATGCATAATTAAAATGGAGGCCTGGTTTTCCCTCTGTTCAAGGTCATTCCCCGCACTCTGTTCATGGGAAGTCCATTCTGATTTAACATGTTTCCCCAGGGTTTTCTGTAGGTGAACACTTTCCAAGTGGCCGCTCTGTGTTTTCTGAGGCTAGGCCTGGGTCCATGGCATTCACTGGGGCATCACCAGTGCCCATGAACATTTGACAGATAATTAGCAAAGCGCCCAATACTATGCAAACTCTATGAAAGATGCAGGGGAACCTAACACACCCAACAGCAAGAGAGTTTATGGAGAAATTAACCATTCTGTCTGTCAGTGTCTCTCCGTACTTCTGCTCTTTAGCTATGATCCCCATTTCATCCTCATTGCCCCCCACCAAGCAATCTCTAATCTATTTTCTGTATCTATATATTTGTCTCTTCTGAACATTTCATATAAATGGAATCACATAATATGTGGTCTTTTGTGATTGCCTTCTTTCACTTAGCATAATGTTTTCAAGGTTCAGCCATACTATAGCATGTATAAGCACTATTCATTTCTGTGGCTGAATAATACTTCAGTATATAGATATACATACTGTTTATCCATTCATCTGCTGATGGACATTTGGGTTGTTTCCACCATTTGGCTGTAACAATGCTGCTACAGCCTTTTGTGTACAGCTTTGTGTAGACTTATGTTTTCAGTTCTCTTGGATGGATATCCAGGAGTTGAATTGCTGGGTCAAACGGTAACTCTATGTTTAACAGATTCCTGCTACCTAATTTTGTTTTTGTTATTTTTTCCAAGCTCTTTCTTTCTTATATCAGTACTACCTACCATCCACACACATCTTTTCTTGCTTTTATGTTGAAGTCTCTTTAGTTCCAGTTTTTTCCTCCACTGGTTAGAAAGTTATATATTCTATATTTATTCTCTTAGCGATTTACCCTTAAACTTTAAACCTTTAATTTTAAGCTTTAAATGTTTAATTCATGTATCTTTCTAGTGAGGTCCCTCTCTATAACTCTCCCCCAAGACAAGGCAAGAAGCGTAACATTGGATAAAAAACAAGGTCCTACTGTATAGCACGGGGTACTTCAATATCCTGTAATAATGGGAAAAAATATGAAGAAGAATATATATATACCTGAATCACTTTGCTGTACACCAGAAACTAATGCAACATTGTACATCAATGACACTTCAATTTAAAAAAAAAAGCAGCATATTGTGTTTTTATACCTCCCTACTCTCCCCCACCACCTGCTGCCCTACTTCCATGCTGAAATCATCTAGAATTCTAATTCCAGATCACTCTTCTAAAACATTTCCTCAATTAGCACTTATTTAGAGAGCTCTAGATTTTACTCACCATTGCATCTCTCCACTTCCTCCCAAACTAATTTTTCTTCTTGCTGAATTACAGCCTCTAGTAGTGTCAGAAACAGTCGGGGGGGCGGGGGGGGGGGCGGGGTGCTTTAAGTCCACAGTTTTGGTATAGCCTACATTTAAACCACATATTCGAATGTCCCTCCTCTGATTAAAACCATGCAATGGCTCCTGATTTGACTCAGAGTAGAAGTCACACCTTCTTAAGTGCCCACGTGACGTGGCTCCCATTCCTCTCGGCCACATCACTGGCCACAGACACCGCATTAGTCCTGCTCTGGCCACCTTTTTCACTGTTTCTCTGATAGGAGTAGACAGGTGACATCTCATCTTGTGCCTTGTTTCTTGCTCTTTCCTCTCTGGTATACTGTCTTCTTCCCCCAGACAATCATTCAGCCAACTCCCTCACCTCAATTCTTTGCTTCCAAGTCACTTTCTCAGTGTGGTCTTCCCTATCTTTACTGCCTCCTTCCACTCTAAAATACCTGGTTCCCTTTATTTTGCTCTACATTTTTTTTCCCCCAAAATTAAAAAATCTTAAACTTACCGCCTTCTAAACATACTGCTGTTCAACGGGCATTTACTCTCATACCAATCCCGCCATTCTCCTGCCCTGTTCTGTATCACAGGGAACTAAGTTTCCCAGGTTCAGTTGCCCTCTGGCTTCTGGGAGATTCAGCCAATGGGAGGTACTGACAGGAGGTTGAAGGGTGGAAAGAAGAAAAAGACTGAGGTCCTTCTCCTCTCTCTGCTTTCGGAGCATCTCTGTCCTCTCTGTGACTCCATATCCCTCCATCTATCCCCTTCCTCTGTGATCCAGGGCCTTCCAGGCTGCCCCCTGATCCTCTAGCCCGCACCAATAGCCTCAACTTCTAGGTTCTGGTAAAACTGCCCCTTCCTTTTGTCCCTCTGGCCCTAGAGGTACATTAGATCCCGTTTGGCTCCCCCACTCTTTCAATACTTGAATTAATCCCCTAGATAAAACTCCTTCCATATGAAAATCCTACAGTGGTTTGATTTTCTTGGCTAGCCACTGATTGACACAAAACTGTTTAACTTCCTTACTTATTACCTTTATAATTTGACTGCCCATAAGCTCCAAGAGGGTGGGGATCATTGTTTCTTTTGTTTACTGATATGCAGCAAGTGCCTAGCACGGTGCCTGCCACACAGTAGGTGCTGAATACATATTTGTTGAATAAATGTTCATCTCTGTGCTGGATGCTGGGATGTGACCCTCAGATCACTCCCTCGAGACAGAAGAACTTACTCCCCCAGAAGCTAGCAGTATTGCTGGCAGACATATTGTAGCTTTTAGCCTTCTCCAGAAATGTCTCTCAGCTAGCAAGAGCTGGCTCATCCAACGTTGCACCCCCTTCCTGGGGGCATCCTGCACCCAGTGACTGGTCCATGTGGGAGCAGAAAGACCCCATGCAATGCGGGACAACTCTGAAGGCCATTCCACCTCAGAGCTCCCCTTGGGGTCTGCTGTAGCCTTTGCCAGGGCTCCATTGCAGCCCAACTTTTCTTTTTGCCTAATCCGGCTTCCTTCCCTTCCTCCACAAGTGTTGATTCCTGATGCAACTCCCCTATGCTAATCTCCATCTCGTCATCTGCGTCCTTGTGAGCCCAACCTGGAGCAGTTTTACTGGGTCTAAAGCTGTGGGTCAAAGTTCTTTTCCTTCACTACTTTAAAGCAGTAACCCTATCGTCCTACTTTTAGAGATACTGATTCGAATTTTAATTCGATCTAATTCTAGCTCTTTTAGAGTTGTGGCAAGTAATCTGTGGCCTCCCCCTTTTCCTTCTGATAGAACCAGAGTGTTGTTCAGGTTTCTACTGGCCAGTGTGCACGGTCTTCTATCTAGCCCCAGGGGGTGAAGGTCAATTACTCTTAGCCATTGTTTCCCATCTTTTTGCATCAAGGCCCACATAGGATTTGCTTTTTATAGGACACCTTTTAAGTGCTTTCATTTATCCTGGGAGACAACTAACCTGGGAGGCTCTGGGCACCCCAGGTGCCCCCCAGGCTGCCCTAAGGAATGAGAGGAGCAAAGTCTCAGGACTGTCACCCACTTTCAGCACTGCCTACCAGCTAAGATTCTCTGGTCCAAGCCAATCATTCAATCATGCTAATGCCATTCCCCTTGCCATGACTGCTTTTTGTATGGAAGACAGAGTTGCCTTTTCTAACCTTTGGTCACTGTTGTGTGGATAAGTGATGCAAGTAGCTGTCCCATCTTGTAACCATGGGGTAATAGCCTAGGAGCAAAAAGCAAATACTCTAGGGGAGGCAAAGCCAAAAAAATGGAAATAATCTAGATATCTGGTAACACTGAGCCACTGAATTAATACTGGAACTTTCCTGCCTCAGAACTTGTGTGTAAAGAATTTTCCTCATTTAAAAAAATTTTTCTTTCAATTGGGTTTTTTGTTGTTTGCACCAAAAAGCATCCTATCTGATACAGTAGGTAAACTTGTTTGTTTCTAGTAGCTTTTTGGATAGGCTGTAAAGAGAAGTCATTAGCTAAAACCAATGACAAAACACTTTTTGTCCTTTTCCTGCCATCTTTTTCCTAAGACTCAGAATGTGCATGTCTTGTCTAAAGTTCTAGGAGCCATTTGTAACTACAAGAAAAAGGCCGAGCAAATGAAGACACTACAGCCCTAAACCAGTGCCAGCCATCTCCTCCCTCTGGACCTATTACAAAAGGAAACAAACCCTCAAGTCTTTAAGCCACTACAACAGGCGGGTCTCTGTCACCAGCCGTCAAACAAAAGTCCTTACTGATTCCATATCCTTTGCATAATTGTCAAGCAGTTTGTCTATTTCTTGTCAAATTTTACGAGTTCTTTATGTATTGGAAAGATGTTCTCTTATCTGAACTGCGAACATTTTCTCAAGCTGTCTCCTGTCTATTAACCTTTACAATATTTTGCCATGCAAATGTTCCATATTTTCATGTAATCAGATTTTTTGTAGTTTTTTCTCCTCTTAGTTACAGTGGGGGTGTTAGAGATGTGCCCACAAATTCCGTGATACTCCTCCCATCAAGAGGAAGAGTTTCATTCCCTTCCCGTTGAGTGTGGGCTGAACTTAATAATCTATTTCTAAGGAACAGAATATGGCAGAAGTGGTGAGATGTCACTTCTAAAATTAGGTTAGAAAAAGACTGAGGCTTCCACCTTGCGTGCATTCATTCTCATTCTCGTTCTCTCTGTCTTGAATCTCTTACCCCAGGGAAGGCAAGCTGCCATGATGTGAGCAGCCCTATGGAGAGGTTCACATGGGGACAAACGGAGGCCTCCTGCCAATGACCAGTGAGGAACTGAAACCTACCAAGAACCACATGTGTGCACTTAGAAGCGGATTCTCCAGCCCCAGTTTAGCCTTTAGATGACTGCAACCTCCCAGGAAACTGAACCAGAACAACCCAGCCAAGTCACTGTGAGATTCCTGATCCTTAGAAAGTCTGTGAGATAATAAATGTTTGGTGTTTTGAACTGCAAAGTGTTGGGGCCATTTGTTACACAGCGATAGATAAGTAATACAGTGACAAATCATTTCTATTATCCCAAATTATACTTGTACTCTCCTACACTTTCTTGCATGGTTTTAACTTAAAAAAATACATTTTAAGTCTTCAATCTATTGGATTTAATTTTTTAATGTGGAGTAAAGTAAGTCCACATACTTTTTTTTTCCAATATGAGCACCATTTATTATATTATTATAACTCCCTTAATTCTTTGAAATATTACATTTTTAGAAATTAGAATCTCTTTCTGAATTTTCTACTGGAACTTGTGTACTTGTCAATCCCTAAGCCAATAGAAACTGTTTGATTGCAGTGGTCATTGGATGGGGCTAGAGGTTCAGTGGGAGGAGGCTGGAGGGGGCTGGACCACAGAGGGAAGGGATGTATTATATGAAGGGAGATGTAGACATGAAGAAGACACAAATAGATGCTGCTGGAGGTATCACAGGAAGCAGAAGTACCACAGAAAAAGACCCTTGCCCTTCCTTTCCTCCAAGTCTCCAAATTTCTGCCAATGCCTCCCATTAGCCAGAACTCCCAGAAGAAAAGAAGGAAGGAAGGAGGACTGGGGAGGAAGAGTCTAGGACTACATTGTAGTTCCAAGGAAGTTTCAACCCAGGCAATGGGGAGTCCTCAAGCAAAAGCTTAGAGGATTCCTCAGTTAGAGGAGTCCCACATGCCACTAGGATGCCCACCACGTTGGTCAATGGCTGGGACCAGCCCAGGGGAAGCATGGTTTCAGTGCAAACATGGTGGTGAATCCAGAGGAGCGGCAGCTGGAGCTGCCAGTCAACCAGTTTCTCCTTGGCAGGAGATCTGAGCAGCATGTTTCCACAGTCACCACTTTTGGTTTAAAACTCAATCTATATTTAAATCACTGGAACAGAATCACCAGTGGTCTCTAACTGCAAAGCATGGTATATATTCTCTGACCAGGTAAGTACTTGGCATCGTGCGTTTGTCTAGATACTGTGTCACAGGAAAAATGCACACCATACTCCATCTATGCCAATTGGTACAAAATATCTACCTTTTGTCCCTGAAATATAACAAAATATATCATCAAAATATATTTGATATGTTCAAATTGAACATCTATCATGTTCCAGGCAATGTTCTTAGGCACTGGGGGAACATGGTGATAAAACAAGACAGATTCTGCCCACGTGAGCTTACATTCTAGAGGGGGAAGTGGTAGGGTACAAAATAAAAGAGGGTAATAAAATGGAGAACCCTGATTTGTAGCATGACAAGTACCCAAATGGATGGAGTCAGGGGAAGACATTAGGTGGAATGGTTCAGACAGGCTCCTGAAGAGGTGACAAGTGAGCTGGGACTTGAATGAAATTGCTTTTGCTATCTCCAAATGTTTCATACCTTATGTTCAATCCTTCAAGTGCTTTTGCTAGTCTTGATTAGTGACAGATAGAAGTCAATATATTAGATGTATAGAATTCTTTTATTTTGAGATAAAAATCAACTAGCTTCTTTTTATAATCGTCATGATTTTTTTAAATGACTCATTTGGAAAGAAAGTTTGAGGCTGCTATTTGCAAGCGTTGCTCTACAAATAACACATTTCAGATGTGGATAGTATCTATTCCCAATAAATAGAAAGCTAAATTGGAGTAATTTCCACCATATTTTCTCTTTAGCACTGGTTGCTTAAGTGATAGATAATAGTGTTGCTCTGCTATGTAAAGATCTCGATCAGATAAATATGCAACTTACAGATCTGGGAAGAACATCTTGAGGCATATCTGAGGAATTATCATTTATCTTCTTAAATACGTATTTCAACATCAATGTTCCTCAGGTTTCCTGCCTTCCATCAAGCGTTTATCATGGCTGTGAATTTAAGACTATGACTAAGAATAAAACAATTTAAAACATAGAATGGTTTACATAATTGCAATGTCCACTCTGCTCTACCAGCCACAACGGACTTGGGTTCAGATAGACAAATTCACAAGACACAATAGACCCCACACAGCACCAAGTTTACTTAGCTTTACTAAAGGATACAGGACATGGTATACCCTGGCATGCACCGCAACGGCACAGCCGAAATCCTAGGCACAGTCATTCTGAACTTGGGACATGTGTTTTCACAAGAGACAAGACTGAGTGCAAGTGACCTCAGTTCAGGGAAGCCATCAGCTTTGAGCCCCCTTCAGCTTTATGCCAGCTGGTCACGTAGCCCCTCAGGTATGCGACGACCCCCCACCCATTCTTCAAGGCAGCTGCATCTCATCAATGCCAATTACTCATTACTCAATAACCAGTTTTGACAACGTGCATGTACAGACTATAATCCTCAACCAGATTCTATTTAATCAGTAGCCTATCATCTCAACAATTCTTTAAGTTAATGTTCCAAAGAGAAAAGACCAAGAGTCTTTTGGTCAGCTATGGGGGAAAAAACCCCACAAATTCCAAGCAACTGAAACTTAGTATCCCAAGCAGCACTGTCTTTCATCTCCTTAGTCTTGGCCCAAGTTATTCCCAAGAATTGAACTGATTGGGCCCTGAATTTTAGCCAGGTGAATTAACCATCTTTAGCTGGCTGTAGGTACTGTTGAAGTTCTCCAATGTTCCCTCACTGCTGCTTCTGAGACGGAGACCGTCACCACATCACCCGTGTGAAAAACAACTTACTTTTGATGGCAATCAAATCTAGATCTCTTCTCACTGGGTTGTGACCATATACTGGAGACTTCAGGCACCATTGCAGGAAGACAGTGAATGGATCCTGCATTCCTTCCGTTAAAAACTGAGTTGTGCCCGGCTTCCTCCCAAAGTTTATATAGAAAAGCAAGCATTAGTCAAATCTGTCTAATTTTAGCCTGTTGGGCTTTCTAACAATTTTCACTGCGTCTAGTTTGGTGAAAAGCCATGATAGCCAACATTTAGTCTCCCAGAGCCCCCTGCTTTACTCCTAGGCCAAATAGGACTATTATTAAGACGGAGAGATGATCACTCCTCCTTCCACTTATTACAACTGAAATTTCTTAATGCTGTCCCATAAGGCAGTACTATTCAATATTCAGTTTAAAGTGTGTAGAATGGGAAGGGGGAGGGGCAACTATAGTCTATGGGAAGTGAATTGGAGATATCACAGCCAAGCACATTCGATCTCTCCTGAGGTAGGTTATCTTCCCAAGCACGCTGGAATGGTGAGCTTTAATAGGTGAAGGGTCTGAGATTTTACCCTACTTGCAAGCCAACAAATGAGCCTGCTACAGTTTCATGGTGGAAGATGGGAGACTCTTAGATCATTTCTCATGGAACAGAAGCATAAGCTGCACGTTTACATAGTCCCTCTTGCATCAGGTGGATGCTGCACTGCAGGTATCAAAGTCCCGAGGTGCGAAAGGCATTAGCACATTTAAGAAGAGAGATAATACAAGCGTGCCTGGAGCCTGGTCATCAAGGGGAGAAGGAGAATGAAAAGATTAGCAAGGTAAACAGGAGCCAGATTTGCAGGTCTTGGGGGTCATGGTAAGAAGGCCTGAATTTCATTCTGGAAGATAGGAAGCCATGTAACTCTTCAAGGTAGGAAATGCCATCATCTGATTTATGCCTGAGGGAGATCATTTTGGCTGCCATGTGGAGAAAAGATAGGAGGAGATCAAGAGTGAAAAGTTTAGTCCAGATGAGAGATGAAGATGCTTGATCAGGAGGTGAGAGGAAGTTGGAAAGGTGCAGATTGATTCAAAACAATACGGAACTTGAACCAGCACCACCTGCATGTGGATTGGTGGGGAGAAGCTCTGTGCTGGGGGTAAGGGAAGAATTGAGGGTGATGTCTAGGTCTTTGGCTTGAAGAAAAAACAAACATACCAGAGGTAGGTAGATAGGAAACGAGGTTTGGGCAACCAGAGGGGCATCATTAGAGCTCCTTTTGAACAAAAGTGACTTGAAATCCACATAAGTTTTGGAGTGTTAGTATTTGGGGTACAATTAAAGGCATGAGACTAGTGATGACCCAGTGAATGAGTACAGAGGAAAAAATCAGACCAATACCACGGACGAGGGCAAAGATGTGTCTACAAGAGTGGACATCATGGTGTTTATCATAAGAGAACAAAACAGTAGCCCAAAACCCACTGATAGGAGACCGATTAAATAGTACCATGCCATCAACTGAATTGTGTTCTATAGTGTATTCGCTCACATGGAAAGAGGTTCGGTTTTCATCCAGGCTCGCCAGGTCCGATTTCTGGGCAGAGAACTAAGATCTCACTTCAAGCCACTGCCCACTGCTGTCTCTCCGAGATCAGTTCATGATATTAAGAGAAAATAGTTATGAGACTATAGCTCGTGTAATCCTGCTTTTATTGAAGAAATTCTCTGTACATATGCATAAAAATAAGAGTAAAGAAATATCTACCAAATGGTACTGAGGGGCTAGATTATAGATTTTTTGTTTCTATTTTCTAAATCCTCTTCGATAAACATGGATCATGTGTATAGTAAGAGAACAGCTATGAAGAAATAATCTGATTCCTCACATCTCATCTTTGGGACTCAATCCTGCTTCTAGAAACTCGAGTGTAAGGATTAAGGTAGTTCCAGTGGATTAGGACAGTCAAATCTATCTTATTTCTTAGCATCATTTCCGTAGCCAGCATTTCGGAACCCTGGCTGAATACTAGAATCAGCTGAGTAACTTAGAGGTCTATGCCGGGGCCCCACCCCAAGAGATTCTAACCTACGTGGTTTGGAAAGTGACCCAAATACAACTATCTGGGGGCCCCAGGTGATCCTGATGGGCAGGTAGGGCTGGGAACTAGGGGTAAGACCTGGCTTTGGTCTCCCAAGCAGAGGCTGCGAATATTCAGAGAGGAGAGTATGGTAGGAAGAATGGCAGAGAAGGAGGAGTTGTGAAAGAATGTAGACTCGGAAATAAAGGATTAGAGAGAAATTAATCAGGACGCAAAATGCATTGAGGAAAAGGTTGAGAACTCCTCCCACCTCAAAATAGCTTTTATTTCACACCAGGCGCTAGTTAGCTGCAAAAATCTGATCCCTGCACAGAAGTTGATAATAAGAGGCCGTTTCCAAAGCTGCTGGAGCAGGTGTTTCCTCCCGAAAGAGGGCGGGCCAGAACTGTAAATCTCATTTTGGAAGTTTCGAGCCCTGGGGATACTATTCTGTGTCACCGCCACTCTTGCTGCCATCTGTACTGCATCTCGGCTCCCATTTCTGAGGCAGCCCTCCATCCCACTTGCAGCCCCAGGGTTTGCATTCTTGCACAGTGTGTGAATGGAGTGGGAGAGCCTTTGGCAATGCAGCCCTGGGGTTTCCTTCCCTCAAAAGATCTGCCAGTGCTCCTTGTCCTGCTGGCTTCCTCTTTAATTGGCCCACGCCGTGGGGAGCAATTGAGATTAAATGGCCACTTGCTGGGTGGCTGCATGACGGTAGGCGTGCATGGCCCTATTTGGAGCATTTGTTGTCTCCCAGGGTTGAATGAGGCGACCGCTGCTGCTGCTGAAGCTTGCGGCATGTTCCTTGAAGCCATGTCAAAGCAGCCTCTTAATTTTGCAAAACAGCCTCCAAAGTCAAACCGGCTCTGCACTGGAGCCATTCTAGACAGGAGCTGTCACGAGCAGAAGCCAAAAGGCTCAGAAAGAACTGGGCAGAAGGAATCAAGAAAATGTGTTATTGTATAATTGCTAGCTCACTTTGAATAGCCAGCAAGGGACAGGGAAGGACCCCCTTCACTCCCAGAGGTGCCATGTTTCTCTAACAATGCTCCGGGGCAAAGATCATCCCAAGAGAGTCCAGAAGTCCTGCATTTTAGATGCTAAGGGTCAGAACAGGGCATGGTTGACTATGACCTTGAGCGAGGTGCTGAGCTTCCCGAGGTCTCAGATCACAGGCTCTGCACAAGGGTGGCAGTAAATCAAAGATGTGTTTTCATCTTCTCCTGGAATGTTCTCAAAGATGAGCTTTGAGCCCCGTTCAGTCCCATCATGCAGGATGGACTGGGGACCTCACTGAGATTAAGCCAATGCAAATGCCAGTCCTTTGGCAAACCCAGAACCTGACCACCTGCAGCGGCACGCCATCCTCCTGGGAGACTCCTGGCCTCATCTCCCGGTACTCCCCCCAACACACTTACTTTGCCTCCCTGCACCTTGCCTCAGGACTTTTGCACTTACTTCCCTAGATTAGATCCATACTGGAGAGTAAGCTGAACTTCCAGTAGAAAGAACAAGCATTTCCATATAATACAGGTCTCCTCTGCCCCTACTGCAAATGAATTACAAAATGTATATATCAAGACAGACTGACAAGGGGAATTGCAGCCTGGGATCATTAGCTATAAACCAATTATTAATTGGGAATTGTCTACCACACAGAAGACTTTGCTTACTCAGCAGCCCTCGGATTCTGGGTGAAATTAGCTGACAGCGCCTATCGCATAGTAAGGCCCTTCCTAATCTTTAATATGTAGATGACACGGTTTGAACTTTCTTACGCTTGTATCCAGCTCAGCCCAGCGTGTTGGGCAATCGGTAAATGGAAAAAAGAAGCATCCAGAACAATCAGATTGTGAGAGGTGAGAAACCAGAGCAGGGGTCACAAACAGAGGTCTAGCAGGTGATGAGCAAGAGAGAAGTGGGCAGAAGCCAACTGGAGGAAGCAGGGCCCATCTAAAGGGGCAGCTGCTGCTCAGCACTGCCTCATTTTTACTCCATGGGAAAGCAAGTCTGGGGCTACCAGATCTGGTTTCTCAGTGCAAGCCAGAAGCCAAATTTATGTGAAATCCCTCCATTTTTAAAATGTTGGCAACTCATTCAAATTAAAAAGAGAAAGTGGCATGGGTGAAACTACACCTCTGGGACAGATTCAGCAAACACACTGCCCACGTGTGATCTCTGAATTGACACAGAGAAGGTTACAGCGAGTAAGGGATGAGAGGAAGGCAGCTTTATAAATGCAGAATGAAGAGGGATGACCCCCAGCCTGAGGTCAGGAAAGGTGTCAGAAAGGAGACAAGTCTTAGACCGGAGAACATGACTCAGGCAGAGTGGCAGGCAGGTGTGCATAATAAGTCTGCCTAATTTCAGCACAGCCAGCAAAGGCCCAGAGATGGGATGGACAGTGCAGTCTGACCAACTGAAGCACAGGGAGGGTGCTGGTGTGGCAGGATATTCCATCTTCTCTTTTCCTGCCTGTGTTTTCACCTTTCAAAAATATAGGGCAGAAGTCACAAGCAACCTGGGACTCCACAGGGCTCGTTTCCAAAGCCTGAACCTCTTGGGTCTAGGGTAGAATTCTCAAGAAAGGTATTTTGGTCATGAAATGAAGAGAATAGCCTAGAAAGAGCTTTCCCTGGGCTGTGGGGGTGAAAACAAGCAGAGGTGTCTGAGGGTCCCATGGCAGAGGCTGTTCATAACATGGCAGGAAGAAATACCTGGGAAGCAGCCGGATCCCAGAAGGGAAAGTGACGCCGTACATCAAGACAGATGAAATTCTACATGGCTGCCCAGGTGGATTCCCAGCTACCGTCTGGAAGCAACAGAGAGCCTCCAGGAAGATGCTTCAAAACCAGGGCGATTCCTCCCAACACCCTGACTCCTCTGAGAGTGAGGAAGTTTCCTAAGACTCAGTAAAATGGAGGCTCAAAATCAGTTATTTTTCATATACCTGGGGTTGTAGATGGAGGTTCAAACTGGCTCCTTTACAGCGAGGCTAAAATTGAAGGTGGAGAGGTCAGAAGCAGTGTCTGAACTTGAGTCCAAGCTCCTCTGCTGATGGTCATGGGTAGGCAGTCTGTCTCTAGGATGGCTCCTAAGGATTCCCACCCCATGATATTACACCCCGGGTGGTCCCTCCCACGCTCTACCAGGATTGGTCTGTGTGAGACAAAGAGCATATGGCATAAGTGACGACGTATCACTTCTCGGATTAGGTTATAAAAAGACTGCAGCTCTGTCCTGGCCACTCTCTTTCTTCCCCACCCCCCCGCCCCGGGCGATCACTCTCTCTGGGAGAAGGCAGCTGCCACATTGTGAACCATTCTAGGAGAGGCCCAAATTGTAAAGAACAGAAGCCTCTGGACAAGAGCCTGTGAGGAACTGAGGCCCTCAATCCAACAGAGAGCAAGTAACTGAGGCTGCCCATGACCACATGAGTGAACTTGGAGGCAGATTCTCCAGCCTCAGTCAGTCCTCAGGATGACTGCAACCTCAGGAGAGACTCTGAACCAGAATCCCTTAAGCTGCTCCCAGATTACTGACTTTTAAAAACTGAGAGATAATAAATGTTTAGTGTTTTAACCTGTTAGGTTTGGGGGTAATTTGTTACACAGCAATAGATAACTGATACAGTCCCACCTCGATAGATAAAGTGGATACTGAACCCAGTAAATTAGGAATTAGATGATTGGCCAGCAACAGAGTATAGAAGTATTGTCCTTTTTCTGCCCAGATGGTGCCACTGACCCTCTGGCAGAGAAGCTGATTTAGGAGAGAGAAGTGAATGAGGCAGTCAGTTGGGGAGGGATGCTGAGTCATGCTCTGTACTGGGCACTCCTGGGTGATACAATTTCTGTACAGGATTTGTTGTGTGTGTCAGCAGAGGGAAGTGTGCCTTCCTGGCTTATACCAGTTGAGGAACCAAGAATTCCCAGGCAAGCTTTAAGCCAAAGTCCCACAGGGTGGGCAGCACAGGAACTCACACTGGGTGATTTAAGGTAAAGACTGATTTTCAAGAGCAGCAGATCTTTGGTAGTCACTTCCTTCCTCCCACTCTTTTTTTTTTTTTTTTTTCTTCACAGAAGGGGAACATTTGCTGTTTTTTTTTTTTAAACTTGCCTAGAGCTTTAGCATCATGCCCCCTTGTCATTGGGAATTGAGTATTACGGCGCTTGATTTTTAAAGTGGCCATTCATCATTTAGCTCTATACGTACTCTGATGACAAGCCAGAAACGATTATAAACTGGAGCATTGAAGAGTTAACCCAATACTTCCTCTCCTGACGTGCCTGACATTTGTTCTCTGTGGTCTATGAAGCTAGGGGACACAAAATGGAGACCCTAGAACCTAAGAGAGAAGTTGGGGTGGGAAAGCCTGGAACCCAACCCTCTCCAGAGAGATTTCCCACGGTCTCTCTTCCAGTACCTAAGTCTTTGCCCAGGGATACTCTTGTCTTGAGACATCCCACGGGAGGATACTTCCAGAACGGTGCCAGTGACCTCCCTAAACCATGGGTTGTAGGCAGCTCCACCACTGCTAACTGCTTCCATTAGAAAATTTTACAGTCCTAAACAAACTCACTTTGGATCCTGAGAATTAAAAGAACTCCTCTAAACTTGCACAGGGTTTCCTCTCAAGAAGGTACATTCACATCACCTTCATTCTGATGATTCTTCATCACAACCTTGTGACAAGGCATCCACCCTCAAAGGACTGAGTTTGATTTTAAACTCTTATCTGGAAGCTGGAAAGCTGAGAAATACTGAATGTGAGCTTGTGGAATCAGGGCAAAGGCAACTCATGATGAGTGGCCTTGGTCAAGTGTTAAGAAAGATCAAAGTGAATGACCAGTGGCCTTTACCATTGGGTGTTTGCATGAGCTGAGCTGGGCTGATGGCCAGAGCAAAGCCTCTTTTTTAGCCATCAGTCTCTCTTTGCATCCACTGGCACGTAGGGGCTTTTGCTTCCTAACTGTAGGAAGAAGAGGAGGTTTGGGTGGACAAGGAGGAGAGGAGAGAAAGCCAACCAAGGCAGGAGCTGGGGGAGGTGTGGAGACAGCTCTTCTCCTGGCCCCTTGGATGGATTTGAACACCTGTGGGTAAGGGCATAAGGGCCATCAGCTTCCCATAGAATCCTATCTGTGACATACATATTGGCCTTGTCAGGACCTTGTTCCACTCAGAATTAGAATCATTTCCAAAACTCTGGAAAAAAAATTTCTGTCTTGTGCTTGAAGACAAACAGATTTCATGTCACTAGAATAAGCCTAGGGTCATGAGGCTTTGGAAGTTTGGTTCTCTACAACAGCTAGTCTACTTCCTTCAGTCCCCTGGTGTGGTGTCAGCAGCCCATTTAAAGTTCTGAGCACTTCAGAGAATGGGAGCTGGAAGGTTAGCATGAGGCTTAGCCATGCTGCCAGAGCCTCACTTTCAGTGATAACGCATCAGGGGCTTTTCCAGTGGTGCCTCTTCCCTCCATGGTCAGATCACACCTGGAAAGACGGTTTTAGGAGCCTCCGGCAGGTAATCATCTCAAGGTCTCTTGACACTGAAGATGCTTATTTCCACAGGGCGGTGGTTTCTAAACTGACTCTAAAGACAAAATTACAAGAACCCCAATGTATAGAATAGGTGAAAAGTGGAAATTTTGATTAAATGAGGGGACATGGCGTCCAGAGTCCCACCAAACCTAGTTAGAAACTATGCAGTAACATTAGATGGTATCTTTAAACGTGGCCACATGGGTCCCCTTCATTTGGTTGCCCACACTGATGTCTATTTTGTTTTTGTGGAATGATAGCCAATTACAGGGGGCTTGTAGACAAGGTTGAAGACAAGCAAAGCCTCCAGGTCCAGCTTAAGCACCGTGGGGAGACGCCCAGGGGGACCCAGCCAAATCTGTTCTGGTGCCAGTGATGGCAACGTGGCAGTCGTTTAAGTGACTGGAAAATTCAGAGCCTGGTGTAGTATTGTATACTTTGCCACTTCTGTCCCCTTCAGGGGACCAGTTCTGTCATGTTATTTGGGGGTATTGCTCCTGGCTGTGAAGCTTCCTAATCTGGCTTTTCTTCTTTCCTGCAAATTATTCTTTTCTGCTTGTTAGCCAGAATCAGTACTTGCAACGCAAAACCTGACTTTCAACAGCCTCCAAGAGACAGAGAAAGGAAGGGAAGTTATTGCAGTAGGAAAAGACTCCAGTGTCTCCCAAAACAGAATTCTGCATCTGCTTGAGGCACCCTTTCCCCCTGTAGGGAACCCTCCATTTCCGAGGGCTCGGGGTCCTTGCCTGGTGCGTTGTTCTCTCAGTTTGAGCCGTGACCACTGTCACAGGGGTGGGCACATGCCTGGAGGAGGTGCTCTGGCAGAGACATAAGAGCCATGGAGTTGAGGGGCTAGCTGAAAGGTGGGCGGTGAGCCCTTACTGCTAATTAACAAGACTTAAAGAATGGTCCCAAATGGCCACTTTCCCACCACACAAACAACCTTCTACATCAAGTGCCTTAGCTGATCCCCTGCCCCCTGAAAGCAGAGCTGAGAAAGAACTTGCTTACAGGTTCTGCACTTGACAAGGCTTTTAGGGATCGGCAGTAAGGGGAAGGGGAGCGTGAGACAGAAAGGAGGCCATCCCCAGATGCGCCCTCATCACTGACTGGTCACACTGTGGGTCACGGGGGCTGGGGGTGCACCACGGGCCCCGCACATTGGATTGCACACACAGCCATGTGAGGCAGGCGCCTACAGGCCCGCCCCCCCAGGATGTAAGAGCAGCCCCAGGGCAGGCGTGGCCCTGCCAGCAGAAGGTGCTGACTCCTGGGAACTGCACACTCTAGCAGTGCCTGGAATCGGAGGCCCGGCCAATGGGACGTGAGGCGGGTAAGGCATCCCATATCCCTCCCACTGCTACGCTCTCAAGGCACTCCATGCATTTCAGAAGATTAGTACCATGCTGCACGCCAAAAATGATAGCTGCCCAAGTTTGGTCACTTTCGATGTTATTTCTGGAACAAGCCCCACATCACTAAAGGAAGCAAAACACAGATCTCTCTCCCTTCCTCGTGCACACCCTAGCCTACACATTTTTGGATTTGTTACCATGAGGCTGGGCAGAGGGAACAGGGTCCCAAGATTTGGGTTTGGGACTTAAGAGAAGAGAGCCTATTTAGGTCTCAAGCATGAGTCTCAGGTCCCAGCGCACCTTTTCAGACTCTGTCTTGGGGCCTGGGGAGTATATGTCAGACTCCACGGAAGAAGCAGCTGCTCTCCCATGCCCTCTTGTTCCTGTGTGTGGAGCTCCCTCAAGGATCTCCCAGGAAAGGCTGAGTCAAGACGTGACCCAGGGTTCCTCGTCACTTTGATAGCAGCAAAGTGCCTGCCTTTGCCCATGACATTCACCTGGGCAAAGGTGTGAATGATGGATTTATTCTACTGATAACCTGAAGATCTTCCTTATGTTTCAACTTTTTCCAGTTATCAAAATTGTTTACCTGAAGTTATTTCCAGCTAGATTTGAAAGCCATCTCTCCTCATCTTCTCTTGGGGAAAGCCCTTTATCAAAATTGCCAGCAGGTAAGCAATAACCAAAAAAAAAACCAAAAACAAAGAAACAAAAAAACCAAGCCTATGGGGGCGGGGAATTCCGACCTTGGACTACTTAATGTAATAACATCTCTGAATGTATTACCATTGGCAAAGTAAAGAAGCCAACTATGAATGAAATAAAGAGCTTGAGGTTTTTTTCATTTCTTTCCTTATAAACATGTATATATTAATTTCATTCTTCATTCCTAGTGATATTATAACACAGACACAGTCACTAAACACCTTGGTCAGCAAAGAATCTCTAAGTCTAAAACAAGCCTCACTCAGTTAACCACTTTCTTTCTCAAATCCATTAAGCGAAGGTGAGCTGTCACAATTTTTTCCTATAAGGATAGTGATTCAAATAGCATTAACAGAGCTGAAGACGTTAAAGATGGTAGCTAGTAGAGTGTAACATCTATGCCATGGATCTATTATACATACAGAAGTTATAAGGTGGTCTCAATACAGGCTGAACTGTCACTAATAAGCAGTGGTGGTGACTGAGGGAAGAAGCAGCCTAATCCAGTGCTAAAGTCAGAAACTGCCCATTGTGGTTACCCTGAACTCAGCCCCAGCACCCCCTGCCCTTCCAATTGTTCTTTTGCCCAGAGACAGCTCTCTGAGCAGTCACACTACAACACATCAAAGCATCTTGCATCTGACATCAGCTTTGATGTGTTAGCAAACCTCCAGGTTCACACCTGTGCCAGGATGTGTCTATGTTTAAACACTTACACCTTGTTTTCTCAGAGAGTAAAATTTGATTGGGAGAAATAAGATTACCCCATGTCAGACTTCAAAGGACATAGGCACGCTCTGTATAACAGCCCAACGTAGGATATAAAAGAGTGCTAGGGACTTCCCTGGTGGTCCAGTGGTTAAGAATCTGCGCTTCCACTGCAGGGGCCGCGGGTCCGATCCCTGGTTGGGGAACTAAGATCCCACATGCTGAATACGGCAAAAAAAGGAAAAAAAAAAAAAAAAAGAGTGCTCTGGGAAACAGACAGGTCAGTGGGCATAGCAGTTGCCAGGGAAGGAACAGTGATTGTGTATCGATATTTTTTCACAGAGAGGAGCGTCTCTCCCCTCTCTTTTTGAAAGATTGCTCCCCTGCCCGCCTCCAGACGTATAGTTCTGGTCAGCCTGCCAATCACAGGCTGAGCTGATCAGTGATTTGTCACATCCTTGCCCTGTCCTAATTCAGGCCAATCTGAGTCCCTCCCTGGGATTCTACTTAGTGAACTTGTCAAGGAAATGTTCTTTTTCCTCTCTGATCATATGACTATGAAAAATCTAAGTCTGGAGCTGCCTAAAGCTTTGGTTCCAGTTTCCTCAGTACAGGGAACCTGGGAGAACAAAGTCAGCATGCAAAGAGAGGTAGATACAAAAGCTGGGGAATACCAATGACATCCAAGTCTCTCAGTCTAGTTACCCTTAGATCAGCACCAACTGCACCCCTTCTTGGGAAAAGGCTTGAACCTGCAACTGACAGAGTCCTACTGCAGAATGCTTCATAAACGGATATACAAGTCGGGTCTTGAAGACAGGTTAAGGCCCTGGATGCATGAAAAAGGAGCATGAGAGGACAGGGAGAGGTGCAATGATCAGACTAAAGAAGCAGGGTGTGCTATGCAGGAATGGAAGAAACGATGGGTCAGAAATTGTATACAGGATGGCACACTTTATGGTATTGCTGGAATAAATACAATCCAAATTGATTTAAATTTCTAAAGTAAATGCTGAGAAGTTTCCTTCCCATGCCTGTTTCACAACCACTCAGTTCCCATTCCTAGAGGAAAACAATGTTATCAGTCTCATATCATACAGCAATTTAAAAAAAAAATTGCATAAACAATATACGTAACTATTCTAGAAAGCCTTGAATGCCGACGTAACACACTTTGTCTGCATTTAGTAGGCAACAGGGAAACAGTGCAGTATTTTTCCAGGTGTAATTTACATATAAAATGCATACTGTCATTTTTAAAAGACTGACATAGTGAGAGTAGTGTTTGGGGATGATCTGGCTGTCAGAAGGGTTGAGAATTTCATTGTGTGGGCTTAATAGCATATTTGAGATGACGGGAGGAAAAAATATGGCTTGTGGTCAAATATCAAAAGGCCTAAAATGGGTGTAATCAGAGTCCAGAAAGAGGGAAGACAGAGATAGGGCACAAAATATTTCAAGAAATAGCAGTCCAAATTTCTAATTTGATAAGAAATGTGAGTTTATAGATTGAAGTTTAGTTAGTTCTAAGTGGGATAAATACAAACAGACCACACTGGACACATCATAGTCACTGCTGAAAACCAAATAAGAAAACCTTGAAATAAGCCTGACAAAAAGGATACTTTACACATGAGGAAGCAAAATTAAAAATTATGGTTTGCTTCTCATCAGAAATAATGCAGGCAAAAAGTCAACATAATGACATCTTTAAAAGTGATGAAAGAAAACTGTCAAACCCAGAATTCTATATCCAGCCAAAATAAATCTTTCAAGAATAAAGGCAAAATAAAGACACTTTTAAATAAATAAAACCTAAGAAAATTCAAATTCATCACCAGCAGACCTGTTCCACAGGAAATGTTAATGTTCTTCACACTGAAAAAAATAATACCAGATGGAAACTTGGATCTTCAAGAAGGCATAAAGAACACCAGAAATAGAAAATATATGGGCAAACATGAAACAGTATTTTGTCTTACTTTAAAAAATACATAGGACAATATGTATAAAGAAGTAACTATTACACTGAATCACGGGGCTTATAAAACATGTGGATGTAATATATGTACATGTATATTATGTACATATATATAAACATAAATATACACACATATACATATATACAGGCATATATATGTGTGTGTATATATATATACACACACACAGACACACAACTATCATATACATATATACAGGCATATATATGTGTGTGTATATATATATACACACACACAGACACACAACTATCATATAAAGGATAAGATAGGTAAATGGAAGTACATGACTACAAGGTACAGTTTAGGTGAGACGGTGTGATATTAAATTAGATTGTGAAAAGTTAAGTATATTGTAATCCCTAGGGCAACCACTAAAATAAAAATCAGCAGACAAAAATGTAATTCAAGAAAACATTTTAACACAGAGGATAGAAAGGGAAGAACAGAGAAACAAAACACAACTAAGACAAACAGAATACAAATAGCAAAATGGCAATCATAAATCTAACCATATCAATAATTACATTAGATGTAAGTGGACTAAACACTCCAATTAAAAGGCAGAAATGGGCTTCCCTGGTGGCACAGTGGTTGAGAGTCTGCCTGCCGATGCAGGGGACACGGGTTCGTGCCCCGGTCCAGGAAGATCCCGCATGCCGCAGAGCGGCTGGGCCCGTGAGCCATGGCTGCTGAGCCTGTGTGTCCGGAGCCTGTGCTCCGCGGCGGGAGAGGCCACAACAGTGAGAGGACCGCGTAACAAAAAAAAAAAAAAAAAAAAAGGCAGAAATGGTTTGGCTAAGAAAAGCAAGATATTCCTAACATGCTATCTATAGGAGACATTTACAAATATAAACATATATATACAGGTTTAAAGTAAACCTACAGAAGAGCATATACCCTGCAAACAGGAAGCATAAGAAAATTAGAATGGTTACACACCACATAAGGTACTCTTTAAGACAAAGAGAACTACCATCAATACAGAAGGACATTTCAAATTACAGACAGGTCAACTCAGGGGAGAAAAAGTCACATATTATAAACTAAATAACAGAACTTGCAAGTACAGGCATACCTCATCTTATTGCACTTTGCTTTATTGCACTTTGCAGATATTACGGTTTGTTTTGTTTTGTTTTGACACAAATTGAAGGTCTGTGGCAACCCTGTGTTGAGCAAGTCTATTGGTACCATTTTCACAATAGCATTATTTTTTAATTATGTACGTTGTTTAGACATAATACTATTGCATACTTAATAGACTCCAGTATAGTGTAAACATAACTTTTATAGGCACTGGGAAACCAAAATATTCATGTGACTTGCTTTATTGCAGTGGTCTGGAACTGAACTTGCAATATTTCCAAGGTATGCCTGTGCATGAAGCAAGAGTAGGTAGAAACAAAACAGAGAAAAACAAATCCATAATCAGAGCTGGATTTTTTTTTAAACACTCCTCTGCCAGTTATTGATAGAAAAACTAGACAAAAACCAACAGTCAATAAGGACAGATAGTTGAAAAATTCTACTGAGCAATTTGACCTAAGTGACATTTGTGGAACAGTTCGCAAACAATCCCAGAATACATATGATACATTGATCAACACTGATCATGGGCTGGACCATAAACAGAGTCTCAATAAATTCAAAAGATCAAAATCACACATACATCCTATGTCTCTGTCCACAATGGAATTAGAAATTAATAACAAAATATCTAAAAAGAAAAAAAATCTGGAAGTTAAACATACATCTAAACAAGTCAAAGAAGAAATCAAGGAAATTATGAAATATTTTCAAGTGAATAAAATAAAGTGTATTAGGTGCCAAGGCCCCAGATTTTTCTGAATAAAACTAACCTGAGGCTGGGTTTCTACTTGAACTATGTGATTTTTTAAAAATTCATTACTTTTGAGTGTGTGAAACACTAACGTGATTCTTGAAGTGTTGATGGAGGTCATGAGAAGACGTGAACACTGACTGACCCGTGAGCTGGACCCAGGCAATGGGAGGCTCCTACCCACTCCCCTGTCCTTGGATGTGCATTCCGCTTACCTTCCCCACGCTAGAAGCTGCCCAAGGAAGACACAGCCTTGAGGGAGTAATGTGTTGTTTAGACCATCTGAAGAGTACACATGACTGAAACCAGTTAAGGCTTCTATATAAACTTTTAAGATTCTGGAAGGCAGGTAGGGCAATCTACTCATCTTGCAACTGCCCAAGACAAGCCTCATAAGTATGTCCCCTTGCTTATTAAACCTGCCATCAATCAATCAATAAGGCATATTAAAATATATATGATGCACCTAAAACGGGGCTTAGTGGCTAAAAGGCAAATTATAGCTACAAATGTTTATTTTAGAAAGGAAGAAACCTCTTCAATAAGTACTCTATAAAGTTCCATGCTAAATAGCTAGAAACAAAGAGCAAAGTAAACCCAAAGCAAGTAGAATATAAATAAGAGAATAATTTTATGAAATTGAGAAAATTAATAAAGACTAATAGACAAAATATAAAAACAAAATTAAAAGTTGTTCTAGTAAAAGATTAAGAAAATTGATAAACCCCTAGCTACACTAATCAAGAAAATAAAAACACAAATTACCAATATCAGGAATAAAAGACATTATAATGATAAGTACATATTATGAACAACGTTATGATAAATTAAATAGATATAATGGACAAAGTCTATAAGTAATACAACTTATTACAGCTGATACAAGAGGAAATAAGAAATCTGAATGCCAATATCTATAAAAGAAATTAACTACTAAAGTTTCTCAAAAACAAGACTCCAGGCCCAGATGGTTTTATTAGCATATTCTATCAAACATTTAAGAAAAAAATAACACCAGTCTTACACAAACTTTCAGAAAATGGAGTAGAAAACACTTCAACATATTTTATGAAGCCAACATTTCCCCAGTACCAACACTAGACAAAGACAATACAGGAAGAGTACTGTAGACCAATATCCCTAATGAGCATTACATGCAAATATCCTTGGCAAAATATTAATAAATCAATATATTGTGAATGAATGGAGTTTATGCCCAGAATGCAAAGTTGGTTTATGCTTGAAAACCATTCAATAAAATTCCTCATATTAACATAAAGGGGGAAAAAAATCACATGATTATTTCAATATATACAGAAAAAGCATTTAATAAAATCCTATACCGATTCATGAAGGAACAAACACTCAGCATAGTACGAGAAGAAGGGAATTTCCTCAGTCTGAAAATGCATAAACAAAACACCTACAGCAAACATCATACTCAGTGATGAAATGCTAAATGTTTTCTCCCTGCAGTCAGTGACAAAGCAAGGATATCCACTCTTACCGTTTCTATTCAACATTGTACTCAAAATTGAAGCCACCGCAATAACACAAAGAAAAGCCATCATGATCATTAAGAGAAAGATCAAACTTTCTCTTTTCAAAGGTAACTGATTGTGTAGAAAACTTTAAAGAATCTATAAATCAATTACTAGAACCAGTGAATTTAGTTAGGTCATAAAATGCAAGGTCAACATTGAAAAAGATCAATTGTGTATCTATATACCAATTGAAAAATTGAACTGTAAAAAACAATATACCATTTACAATAGCTTTCCAGCTTCCCTGGCATTAGGTGTGGTCTTTGATCAAACTTAATCGAGGTGATCTGCACTGCTCTAGGCATGGCCCAGATAATCCTCTAGCTACAATCCTCAGTCCTCTCTCCCCTTCCTTATTACCAGAAACCTTGGCAGCCTTGGAAATCTTGGTTTGAAGATAACAGAGCTGCAAAGATAGGTGCCTATATCTTCAGAGCCCTGTTTTAGAAGAGAGATGCCTCCTCTCAGGAATAATTGTTTTGGTACTCCTAATAATAAATTTATGACGTTTGGTCCATTAGCTAATATTACGTTAACTGATATAGTGACCATCACTTGGGGATCAGATAAGGAAATATTCTAGAACACAATGCTGCAGTTACATGCCATGAATAAGATATATCCATGTTGCTGTGCATACATCTTAAACAAACAATGAGTGGAGAGAATGACAGATCCACAATGTGGAACCGCTTATGTAATTTGGAATACATTCCACTCCACTGTACATTGAAAGCATCAAGCATATATACAAACATATTATTAAATGCATTAGAAAGGTTAGGGTGGAATGGGAGTGAATTGTAGGAACAAGGGTGAGAACATGTGACCATGAAATGTTACTCAACAGCTACGAGGAGACAACACAAAAAGACAACAGGTTGGAGATGGGAGTCTGAAAGTAGATGCTATTAAGAATATATGTGAGGACTTCCCTGGTGGCACCGTTGTTAAGAATCCGCCTGCCAATGTAGGGGACGCAGGTTTGATCCCTGGTCCAGGAAGACCCCACGTGCCGCGGAGCAACTAAGCCCGTGTGCCACAACTACTGAGCCTGTGCTCTAGAGCCGTGAGCCACAACTACTGAGCCCGCGTGCCACAACTACTGAAGCCCACACACCTAGAGCCAGTACTCCACAACAAGAGAAGCCACCTCAATGAGAACCCCGCGCACGGCAATGAGGAGTAGACCCCGCTCACGGCAACAAGAGAAAGCCCACGCACAGCAACGAAGACCCAACGCAGCCAAAAATAAATAATTTTTTAAAAGAAAGAGTATATGTGTACAGGGACATATATTCAATAACTTATAATGGAAAAGAATCTGAAAAAGACAAAATGTATATATACACACATATAACTGAATCACATTGCTGTACACCTGAAACATTGTAAATCAACTATATTTCAATTAAAAACCAATTAATTAAAATTTTAAAAAATTTTAAAGAGGGTATGTGTGATCAGCATACAGAGACCATGTTAAGGATTGCTTAAAAGACAGTCCAATGGCACAGTTTGCTTTGCAGAAATCGCAAATAAAAATATACTTAGTTAAGGAAAGCACTTTGATATTCACACTTGCAAAATGTGTATATTTTCTGGTAGATGCAAAAAAATCTTAAGTCGTAATAGTGCATGTCTATGTTTTTCAAAGGCAAGGTTGTTAGAAACAGTAATATGATAACTCAGGTACCATTAAGGGGAGCCTCACAACAGTCCTGTTAGAATTGAGACCATCTTCCACTTAACCAAAAACCCTGCTATGGATCTGTAAAGGAATCGCAAAGAACCCTGAACACACATCACATGCATTGATTCATACTTGGCCTTTAACTCTGTTCTAGAAACAAGCTGCACAAGACTGTAGGACATTTTAATCTGGCACATATGAGAGGAAGATCCAACCCCTTAATAATCCTGTTTTAAATTCCTGTGTAAGAGAAAAGTGGCGCAGTTCCAGTTTAGCCATTTAGCACGTGAATTATATATGATTTTAGATGAGGCTTTTAGACTAGAGACTCATCTCCGTGTCTAACTGCTGGAAAGGGTGCCGTAAACATACACTGATGACCCCATGGAAGTAGCAACAGCCATTAAAGTTGTATGACTACTTAAAGAAAAACTTGTAATTGAATGAGATTGCTTTGGTCTCACTGTGGTACTCACACGAAACTAAGAAAGGGCCAGCTCCTAGTGATATAAAATATATTTTGATTGTTTGTCTACATCTGGGGAGGTGTCTGAAACCTACAGAGCACAGCAGGGAATACCCAAGCAGGATTTCATGTAAGAAGACAAAGTGAACGACAGGAAAAGGTACAGAGTCATATGTTTTTGTCTTCTTACTGACTTACAGCAATAAAATATTTCAACACATACTTGCTGGCTCCGCACTACAGTGTATCACAAGACTTCAGTGCCTTAGAATCTGTGCACCATGAGAACTTTGTAAAGATGTGAAGATAAAATGCCTTACCGTCACTGTGAAACAGTTGCGACTTGCTGAGGACGCAGAGATCACACCCCTTCATTACAAATGCTCTGCAGATGAAAACCCATAATTAGACCAGGGGGCAGAGGCAGGCTGGAAGCACAATTTAGCCAAAATGTGAAACATTCGCTTTGAATTGTTCTGGAACGAGGTGTGTGGGGAGGAGGGGCAGGAGGTTGGGAGAGATTCCCAGCTCCCTCCTAAAACTCTTCTTTCAAACTATTCGGCAGATTTTTATACTCCAGAGCAAAACTTACCTGCATTCCTTGGCAGTTGGCATCCTGGTAGGAAATAGCCTTTGGCACACCACCATCTAGTGGTGTCTAGAAGAACTCAAAAAACTCTAGTTTTGGGGCTTCCCTGGTGGCGCAGTGGTTGAGAGTCTGCCTGCCGCTGCAGGGAACACGGGTTCGTGCCCCGGTCCGGGAAGATCCCAAATGCCGCAGAGTGGCTGGGCCCGTGAGCCATGGCCGCTGAGCCTGCGCATCCGGAGCCTGTGCTCCACAACGGGAGAGGCCACAACAGTGAGAGGCCCGCGTACCAAAAAAAAAGAAAAAACCTCTAGTTTTATTTATTTTTTCTTTAAACTCATTGGAGGCGAGAGGAGGAGTTTATGCATCCTGGGAACCTCTTTTCTTTGCAATCTAGGCCCTCCCCAAAGGGGGGACCCTTCATTGGACTTTCATGGTGGCATTGCAGACTGCCCTCATTTGAATGAATCCTCCTACTTTTCATCATCTCAGGTGAAGACAACAGCATTTATCCCCAAGTTTGTTGTGAGGATAAAAGTGCCCATGCATGCAGTGCTCATACCCATTCCTGGTATAGAACAAGCACTAAATATCTTCACCAGCAGCCAGTGTTAGAGCCAATGACATTCCTACGCTGAAAAACTCAACTTACTGCTCATTAGAGCTAAACAAGCCATCTAGGCTTGTCAGGTGGCCCTCCCATAAACAGCCACAAATGTAAGTGGCCGAGAGCAGTGGTGGAGGTGGCAGCACTTCCATGGAGCAGGGGCAAAACGTAGATGAAAAAAGCTTCCATTCTCCCCCTATTTTCGGCACCATCGTTCTTTCCAGAACCCCCAAACAGAACGATGATTTTAACCCTTTCTGGTTTCGAAAACACCTCTGGGAAGCCAGTGTCTGTGGTTCACCAGAAAAATGCACACAAAATCTTACATTTGACTGTGGGGGGTTCACTGACCCCCAAAGCTTATACCCACGAACACCAAGGTTAACACTGCCTCTTATAGAGACTGCAGGGTCATCTGGAAACAGGTGAGGGGGCATTTTCCCCTCCAGCCCCTTTATAAGTCCCCTGCTTCCAGCACTGGGGGGAGAGTTATTGGTGGATACAGAGCCTGCTTACGTGTGCTCTCATCTCTGCCCTGGTTAAGTGGGCTTGCCACTCACTCACTGAGACAAAGCCAACATCCTTTAAAGCTGCAGTAACCATTTAGACATTTTCTCAACCTTTACTCTCTCCTTCCTCCCAGCCAGGAAAATGCGCTTGGAAGCTGCCCTTGGGCAGTATGACAGCTCTAAGCGGAGGATGAAAGGCTTATGAAATACACTGACATTAAGACCCCAGCCATCTGTCAGGTAATTTAGAATTTTAAACAATAAAATGAACAGTTGCCCAGGCTTGCCAGCAGGCCTGCTACCCTTATCTGCCTGAAAACCACACCTTCTACTAAAGAAGCGCCTAAGTAGGGTGACCAGAGCTGTAGCCCACTGAGACCCACAGGGCTTTCCCCACCCATCATCCATCACTCCTGGACCACGGTAGCTGCTTGTTGGATCACACTATACCTTTTGCAGACTCAAAAGTTGTGCATGGTTCACGGTGATTTTAGGGGTGTCATTTAATATAGTTTATATAGGTCAATAGTGTTAGAGAGACATTATCTGGTCTGTTTTGTAAGTTCCTAGATTCGACTCTTCTTTCTTACTCCTCTGGGGTTGAGTTATCTTGAGAGGCCAACAGCCCCCCTTGTTCATTTGGATTTCACAGGAATCTCCTACTTATTCTTAAGGCAAGCCTCCTTCCCACATTTGCTACCAGTTTAACTCCTATAGACTTTGCTCTAGATGACTAAGCAATATCTTGAATGAAAGGCTTCAGTAAGAATTGAGAAGAATAAGCACCATTGTTTCCTAAAGGTAGTGATAATATGATTTTTCATCTAGAAAAATGAGATCATCATCCCACCATGACCCCACGGTTCTCCTCCTAGGATTGTAGAATTGAAGAGAGAAAGGCGATCAGATACAAACAGGCCTATTCTAATCTGTGTCTCCAAGTCCAGCTGTTAGTGGACTAGTCTCTAGTAAACTCAACTATAAAACCAGTGACCCTAACAGCCAACGTACCTCTTGGGTAAAGAGAGATAAATGATTTGCTTTCTATTTTATGTGCTATGATAATAATCCAAAACTTTCCCATAACCAGTGTTAGAAATGGCAGTAACTACATGTAGACTATATGTGTATGTAGTCATTTAGAAAACACTGTTCCCAGAGGGATGCAATGAAAAGACTCAGGATGATTTAAACCTCCATGAGCCTTAATGGAGAAGACATTTCAGGCAGAGTTATAACGATTAAAGAAAATGTATCTAGTCCAGCACGGTTCTGGCAGAGAACAGGTACTAAGCAAGGACCTCCCTTCCACAAACTGCCTCAGTCTTCTGACTCCTGCTATTCGGAATGGCCTGCAAACATCTAGAAAAAAAATACCAGGGAGGGCTTCCCTGGTGGCGCAGTTGTTGAGAGTCCGCCTGCCGATGCAGGGGACACGGGTTCGTGCCCCAGTCCGGGAAGATCCCACATGCCGCGGAGCGACTGGGCCCGTGAGCCATGGCCGCTGAGCCTGCGCGTCCGGAGCCTGTGCTTCGCAAGGGGAGAGGCCACAACAGTGAGAGGCCCGCATACCGCAAAAAAAAAAAAAAAAAATACCAGGGAATCAAACCAATAGTCAAAGGAAGGGCAGTGACCCTGTCATTAGCAGTTCTGTTACAGAAAATTTGATGGAGAAAAATCGTACATCTCACACATAGCGTTTGCCATCTTCACGGATGCATAATTCATAAGGTTATAATTAAAAGGTGATGGAGGTAGATTGAAGCTCCCCACAGAGGTGTCACTCAAAGCTCTAGCTTTAAGTGTGCCAACTGGCTCTTGGGGACCAATGCCAAGAATGTGGTCGGATGCTTTCTGCCAAAAGCAATGATAATTTAATCAACATGGAAGGGAGACCAAGCTGGGCTCCTCTACCAACACAGCCTTTGGGATCACGAAGGAGTCTTCTAGGGTTTTCTGAACCTGTGCCAGGTGGAGACGAGAGAGCTAGATGGAGCCAGAGCTGGAGGGTGGCCAAAAGGAGATGACTACCTCTGAAAGGGAGGCTAACGACTTGAAGAAATAAACCGACCAGTTGGGCCCCTACCAGCTCTACCTCTACATGAAGCACCTGATTGTTAAAGAGCCTAAGAGCACACACACACTAAGAATTGGAACTAAAATCCAAAGAGAAATGCTCCTACGGTCCAGGCTGGCAACCTTCTGAAGGAAGGCGTCAAGTAGATAAGCTGAACAGTTTCGTGAACTCACCGCATCTCTCTCTGCCATAGGAAAGTGGACGAGATGGGATGGACAATATGATCAGTATCGGGCCAGATCTCCAATACTACCCTACCATTAACTAGTTATGGAAAAGTCTGACAACTGGGTTTCAATTGTAGAGTCTGGAAGGGGAAAACAGTATTCCCGTCACTTTGTGCAAGAATAAGAGTGGTAGGGTAGACTAGATCATCACTAAGCCCCTTTCAGCTCAATTTCTCCAATATCAAAGCACCTGGTCTCCTAGGCCTATTTTTAGCTTCCTTTCAATCAGGATCATGCATGGTCTACACGTTTGCTGTAGACCTTAATCATCGATTAGCGTCCTCTCACAAGCATACCTGAAGTTTTCTGAAGACTTTCGAATGCCAGAGAACCTGCATCTCATTTTAATCAACACTTTGAGTAGCCATTTCACACTAGGCACTGAGTTAATTCAGTGTGAGTCATGGGAGCGTACGACCTGTTCCCTACTGTCAATGTGTTTGGCCATCTGAAGGCAAGGAGTTAACTGTAGCTTAAAAACTAGGAAGAAAGAATTCCTTTTATCAAAAATCGAACTCAGAGTTAAAGACTTTTAATCCGTATCCCAAGCAGGCATGGGAAAAGCCAAGTTCTCTGGCTGCTTCATTACCACCCACTTTTTCCTAATTTGGGTACAGCGTCCAAAGCCAACCCAATACTGGGGAAGAAAAACAAGAATATCTCCAGGTTCAAAGTCTCACCGAACTTTTCCTTCAAAGCAGCAGTGGCCTGCGTGGAAGGGAATGAGAAACAGGTCTTGATGAGCACATACAGCTGTGAGGCAAGGCTTCGACAAGGCACGGGGTCGTGCTGGTCTTGGTGAGTGGGCAGCTGCATTGATGACCCAGGCTGGGTGGCCAAGGACAGAGGTATTCCAGACTAATAGGTGACCTGGAGCAAGGGCTAACCAACCAGGGCAGATGCCCAGGGAAATACTACCTTTTATTTAATAGTGCTCAAACTTGATGGGACTCAATCCTGGCTTATCTCCAGATACTTTACAGCCAGGAAATAGAATCAAGACCCAACACCTGAATTGAGTTGAAAACAGAAACCCAGGAATTTACTATCAACCAAAATAGCATCCATCTGGCGTCTTCATAGCCACGACCAAAATTAAAGCAACTGGGTATTGTTTCCATAGTGATTCAGTTGTCACCACTGCAGACTGGGCTGTCCCTTGGGTAGAGCAACGAGGTCCCCAGGAGCCCCACATGGTCCTGCATTTTACTTCTTTTTTCTAATCATTACAATTCAATTTCAAACTTCGGTTTCTAACCAAAGCCTCAAGGACCCATGAAATATACCAAAAACACAACCTCCCTTAAAGCGCCATTATTCTGGGCAGGCTGCACGGCTTAAATAACTCCAGGCCCTGGGGCTTCCCTGGTGGCGCAGTGGTTGAAAAGTCTGCCTGCCGATGCAGGGGACACGGGTTCGTGCCCTGGTCCGGGAAGATCCCGCATGCCGCGGAGCGGCTGGGCCCGTGAGCCATGGCCGCTGAGCCTGCGCGTCTGGAGCCTGTGCTCCGCAACGGGAGAGGCCGCAACAGTGAGAGGCCCGCGTACCACACAAAAAAAATTAAAAATTAAAAAAAAAAAATATATATATATATATAACTCCAGGCCCTACACCCTTCTAGGGAATATCCTAATGTTAGATGCGGGCTTTCCCCCTACTTAGGAGTTAAAAACAAAGCTACAGTTCAACCTCTTAGTTATTTTAGAAAAGCCTTCAATGTAAAGTAGAGAATAGCTTGAAATCAAAAATTACTCCCGAGGCAATTGCAAATTACCACTTCCTAAGGTGGGGCTCCTTGGACACCCCAAAAAAAGGTTTAGGCTTAGGACCCCGCTGGTAACTGGCTTAGGACCCTGCTGTTCCCCTTTGTAGCTGCATGAAAACACATGGTCCTTCAGAGCAAGTTTGGATGGTTGGGGCTGCTGCGGCTGGAGGCCATATTCTCCAGGAAGCAGATTAAAAGCGCAGTGGAATTCATCTCTACAGAGACAGTGAGACACAGAGCTGACCTAGGCTCTTCTTCACTCCTGGAGACGCAGCTTTTTCTACAAACCCATTTGTTCATCCTGGACTTACCTTCCAGAGGCCATAAAGCTCACATCAACGGCAAGTTTCAAAAAGGACGCTACACCGCAGGCTGGATTCTCCCACCACCCGTGAAGGCAGAGGCTGCTGCTTCCCAGAGAGAGCTTATAACCTACGGCTGGATTGGCTGCTCAGGGAAACCGGAAAGGGCGGGGGAACCTAGAATTCCACTCAGCTGTCTCATACCACTCGAGGGAGGTTTCAGGTGAGCAACAATGCACTGTTTTACCCAGCAATCAACATTTCTTTGACTACAAAGAATATGCTAGGTGGGTTCTTAAGAAAACCTGGAGTGGCTGTAATTTTCAGGAACTACAGGGTCATTCCCCAGAATCTAATGTGCCGTTGGGAGGAACTACTGCTCAATCAGCACTTGCAAGCAGGGGTTAAGTAGGTGGTTCTCAGACCTCATCGTTCATGGGCCACACCTAGGGAGCTTATTAAGGTGCAAGTTCCTGGGCCCTAGCCCATGAGGTTCTGATTCGGTAGCCTGTGACTCTATATTTGTATCAAGCAGCCAGCTAATAACAGTGTGAGGGTTCCATGGCCCACATGCCTGAAGCAGAAACATGCAACCCCTAGGTCAGGGCCAACGTCCTGCACAGCCCAGCTGGACCTTACACTCCCAGAAGCACTCCCGGTAACTCCGTAACACAGCTTGTTCACTCCATGATTCGTCCGAGATACACTCAACTAACTCCAAGCCTGTGTCTGTGCTGTGAACAGTGGTGGCTCCAGAACCTCGCCACGGGGCAGGGATTTGGCTCTTGGACGAAGGGACCAGGGAACTCCACTTAGGCTTAGATAATGTGCTTATCTGGGGCAGCTTGGGAAGCAGCTGAGGCTGACTTTATCATCGAAATGGCAGTGGCCCACAAAGATGGCTGAATTATACAGTGGTTGTAAGTGTCAGTTTGTCTACCTCCCATTGGATTCTAAGCTCGTTGGGGACAAGGACTGTGCGCTACTCCTCTTCGTGTCCTGGAAGAGCCTTCCATGCAGTAGGTGCTCAATCACTAGTTGTTAAAATTAAGCACTGCACCTTCACACATCCCCTGATGCCTAGAGGCAAGTGCAGTGCCTTGCACATTAGAAGGCGCACCCCAAGTATTTATAGATCTGATTTAATGCTGGGTTCCCCTAAGTCAGAGCTGCCACACGAGGGTGGGCACTGCAAAGAGATACCACATCGAGATCGGGTAAGTCCTGTGTGGGAGGAGGATTAATGCTGGACCTTGATGGCTGGATCTGATTATAGTAAATGAAGATCCCTTGAGCTGTCAAAAGATGGAAGGTTCTGCCAGACAGTCAGTTGGAATTGTGAGTTGAGAGGATAATGTACATGATCTCTGATATTGATGAGCTCATCATTGTAGCTGACGGGATGACAGGCTGTGGGAAGAAATATGGTCTCCAACTGGAGTGCAGCATAGAAGAAGGAACTGAGAATGTAGGGAGGGGGTGGAGGAAGACAAGTTGGCGAAGGAGACTAAGAGGGGAGTTGTAGGCATAAAGGAGAATCCAGAGAGTGTAGCTCTGATTCTTCTGAAAGACTGAACATAAGGCAAAGAATGAACCAAGTATCATGTTCTCTATACAGTCTGGTACACAGTAAATATAGATTAACTACAGGAAAAAAAAAAGAGAGACAGAGATACCAAATCGAAGAGGCTCTCGTTTACACTGAAGCCATCAAAGTATCTGAATAGACATTTCTCCAAAGAAGATATGCAAACGGACAATATTCACATGAAAAGATGTCCAACGTGATTAGTCACTAGGGAAATGAAATCAAAACCACAATGAATTATCACTTCACACCCACTAGTATGATTAGAATCAAAAAGGCAGATAGGGCTTCCCTGGTGGCGCAGTGGTTGAGAGTCCGCCTGCCGATGCAGGGGTCACGGGTTCGTGCCCCGGTCCGGGAAGATCCCACATGCCGCGGAGCGGCTGGGCCCGTGAGCCATGGCCACTGAGCCTGCGCGTCCAGAGCCTGCGCTCCGCAACGGGAGAGGTCACAACAGTGAGAGGCCCGCGTACCGCAAAAAAAGAAAAAAAAAAAAAAGGCAGATAAATGTTGGTGAGGATGTGGAAACATTGGAGCCCTCATACACTGCTGGTGGGAATGCAAAATGGTAAAACAGTCTGGCAGTTCCTCAGAAGGTTAAATGTAAGGCTACCATATAATGCATCAACCCCACTCCTAGATATATACCCCAGAGAAATGAAAACGTATGTCTACACAAAATACTTGTGCACAAACCTTCAAAGCAGCGTCATGCATCGTAGCCAAAAAGTGGATCCAACGCAAATGTCCATCAACAAATAAATGAATAAACAAAATGTGGTATAGCCATGCAATGGAATATTATTCAGCAATAAAAAGGAAAAAAGTACTAATATACTGTATGAATCTTGAAGACATGCTAAATGAAAGAAGCCAGACACAAAAGATCACATATTGTATGATTCCATTGTTATGAAATGTCCAAAATAGGCATAGCATAGAGACAGACAGTGGATTCATGGTTGGTTGCCAAGGGCTGGGGTGGTTGGGAGGAAATGAGGAATAACTGCTAATGAGCATGGAGTTTCTTTTGTGCATGATGAAATGTTCTAAAATCAATCGTGGTGTTGGTTGCACAACTCTGAATATATTTAATAAAACATTTAATTGTACTTTTTAATGGGTTAATTGTATGGTATATGAATTATATCTCAGTAAAGTTGTCATTTCATTTTTTAAAAAACCCATTGGAATAAAACTGACAAGGTCTAATGGAACAAGTTGTTCTACATTTTGAAAATCTTTTTTGGTGGATTTGTTTACAATTAGGTCTACACAATAAGAAATTCTCCCAAGTGCGTTTCCTAAAAGCAGGGCCACTGTGTATCGTTGGTTAGGTTGTACACTCAACAATGTACTTAGCAGTATGTAGCAATCCTGCCTGAGGGGAACTCCATCTCAGACTGGGTGCTTTCTAGCCTGGGGGCGTAGAGCTGACCTGTGCCTTGGACCCTTCTTTGTGTCAACAATCAAACAGTGGTGATTCTTCATTTCCACTGGTTCTTCAACATTTCAAACGGCCCAACTCACCTAAATCTCCTAAACAATTCTCTTGAAATGCATGGCCCACAAAAGAAGGCCAAAGCCAAGAGCAGAATGGATGTGAAACCCCAGCCTTCCTCCTGGTTGGGTTTGAAATATTTCTATTTACTTCCGGAGTCTGTACTGATCATCTGGGTACTCCTTTGTCTCCTCCCACACCCTGCAACCCTGGATTGTAATTCTTGCTAACAGCTGATCGCCCTGATTCCATTTCAACCAAAAAGACTGGGAGTTTTACCTTGAGCGTTAAAGAACTCTTCTTTATCTCCTAATGGCTTAACATAGAAAACACACCTGAATTGCTAAAGGAAAGTGAACGCTGACTTATGCAACGGTTTGGTACACTATTATTTTGAGAATAAAATGAGATGACGCATGTGAAAAAAAACCTTGAAGTTTTATAGAGAACAAATGATTTGAGAGCTAGAAATAATTAAGGAGTTGATAGTAAAACACTTTAAGCTGTGCCTCATCAGGCTAACTATTTTACTTCCCTGGGCCTCAGTTTATCCATTAGTAAAGTGGGCAGAATGGTAGTACCCTTTTCATAAAGTTGTTGTGAGTACTAAATGAATTAATATATACTAAGAACTTTAGAAAAACATCTAGTTCCCACTTTGCTCTTATTATCGTGTTTGCTCTTTCATTGTACATTCCAGATTCCACTTTGAACAAATTTTGGAGAGATCTGTTCTAATGTATTGACCACAACTTTATGGGGTTCTTCTTATCCTATCTCCAATTTTTCTAAATAAATAAATTAAGCAACATTTAGTGGTTAAGAACCTGATTCTGGAGCTGATCATCTGGATTTTAAACCTGGTTCTGTCATTTCCCTATAATCTCTCTGAGCCTCAGTCTTACCATCTGCTAAATGGGGATAATAGAAGGACCAACCTTATAAGGTTGTTGTGAAGATTGAGTTATTACATGTAAAGACTCAGTACAGAGCCTGATACATAGTAAGCACTGTGTATTTGCTATTATTAGGTTCAAAATGTGAAAATATTACTGATGGTCTTATGATCAGTCCTCCTTACTCTTCTGGGTTGCTGCTAAAGTAAAAGAAAAAAGATCTCCATTGATAATCAGGAGCAAACTAGGTCCACCCTCTTAGGCTAAGGCAAGGTAGACCTCACTACCAGAGAATCATCTCAGGGTATCCATCCTGAGTTTAAAGCCCAGAATTTACATCAGGTTAAACATTTAATCAAGTTAAGCACAAAGGAAAACGACTAATAGGAACCATTCTAGGTGATTATATTTTCATGCAAATTCAGATTTCAGGAGCACACAAACGACCCACGCACTCAAAGGACAGCAAATACCATCTGTACCTCCACAACGGGGCAATGAGTTTGTTAGCAATGTGTAGGGAGGGCCACAGTTGATGACAAAACCATTCATCACACTTTAAGAATTGCTCAATGACTGTCATTTTCCCCACTTGCACTTTCCAAGGCCCTGATCACACTGTGATTAAGATGAACCCCCAGATGCAAGGCCATAGGGTAAGGGTTAGCAAGTACTACTGGGCTGGTCCTGACCTGGTGTGCCACTAGGGAGAGAGCTGAAAGAGTATACTTGAAAGCAAGGTTATCCCTTAAAATCTTCGTTATATTATTCTGACATGTCCTGGGAATAATGACTTCTGACTATTAAAAAAAAAAAAGACAACAGTCCACAGTATAGCCCAAGCCAGTTTTGGACTCCAGTCCTACCAGAGTATGTTCATGAATCCTGGACTTTAGATCCTAAAAATAGGCAATATTCTCTTGTTATTACTGCTTAGTTTCGGTTAGATTAGCAGTTGAAGGATCAGAGGGAATTTGACAGAATGTGCACCCTCAAGGGGTTATCTCTGAAGAATTTCTTACTGATTCACACAGAAATTATTGAACCACCTAAAACATTCAGTGAATCACAAAACCAAGTGATGAATGCTAATGTCAGCCAGTGATGAAGAAAAATGTATGGAAACATTAAAAAAACCAATAATCTTGACATGCTATTATGTGTCTGTAGCATACATATGAAAATTTGGACCCCGAAATTTAAATATAAGGAAAGATTCATCACCACCCTACTTAAGAATCTTTATTAGCCATAAAATAGCTATCTCTCAGGAAGGGGGCCTCCTTCATATTTCTCTTCTCACAGAACAGAGGTTCTTATTAAAACCAAGTGTGGAAAGGAAAACACGGACAGATTGAAGCATAAAAATCCAAATGTTTTGTTTAACAAAAAATATTGCAGACAGAATTAAAAGATAAGCTACTGATGGGACAAAATACCAGTAACATACACAGCCAGGAAGGTAGTAATATCCATAATACAGAGAATCTATAAATCCATAGAGAAAAATAATAAAACCCCCCAAATTGTCAAAGGACAGGAATACAAATTCACAGAAGAAACAACAATAATAAATACATGAAATATTGTTGAACCTCAGTAATATTCAATGAAGTACAAATTAGAATATGCCCTTTTTTGCTGATCACAAGGTAAAAAATTAAAACATTAACCATAACAGTAGGAATAGAATTTTATTTATTTATTTTTAACATCTTGATTGGAGTATAATTGCTTTACACTGGTGTGTTAGTTTCTGCTGTATAACAAAGTGAATCAGCTATACATATACATATATCCCCATATTCCCTTCCTCTTGCATCCCCTTCTCACCCTCCCTATCCCACCACTTTAGGTGGTCACAAAGCACCAAGTTGATCTCCCTGTGCTATGCGGCTGCTTCCCACTAGCTATCTGTTTTACACTTGATAGTGTCTATATGTCCATGCCACTCTCTCACTTCATCCCAGCTTACCCTTCCCCCTCCCTGTGTCCTCAAGTCCATTCTTTACGTCTGTGTCTTTATTCCTGTCCTGCCGCTAGGTTCTTCAGAAACTTTTTTTTTTTTTTAGATTCCATATATACGTGTTAGCATATGGTATTTGTTTTTCTCTTTCTGACTTACATCACTCTGTATGACAGTCTCTAGGTCCATCCACCTCACTACAAATCACTCAATTTTGTTTCTTTTTATGGCTGAGTAATATTCCATTGTATAAATGTGCCACATCTTCTTTATCCATTCGTCTGTCAATGGACATTTAGGTTGCTTCCATGTCCTGGCTATTGTAAATAGAGCTGCAATGAACATTGTGGTACATGACTCTTTTTGAGTTATGGTTTTCTCAGGGTATATGCCCAGTAGTGGGATTGATGGGTTATGTGGTAGTTCTACTTTTAGTTTTTTAAGGAACCTCTGTACTGTTCTCCATAGTGGCTGTTATCAATTTACATTCCCACCAACAGTACAGGAGGGTACCCTTTTCTCCACACCCTCTCCAGCATTTATTGTCTGTAAATTTTTTGTTGATGGCCATTCTGACCGGTGTGAGGTGATACCTCATTGTAGTTTTGATTTGCTTTTCTCTAATGATTAATGATGTTGAGCATCCTTTCATGTGTTTGTGGGCAATCTGTATCTTCTTTGGAGAAATGTCTATTTAGACCTTCTGCCCATTTTTGGACTGGGTTGTTTGATTTTTTGATATTGAGCTGCATGAGCCACTTGTATATTTTGGAGATTAATCCTTTGTCAGTTGCTTTGTTTGCAAGTATTTTCTCCCATTCTGAGGGTTGTCCTTTTGTCTGGTTTATGGTTTCCTTTGCTGTGCAAAAGGTTTTAAGTTTCATTAGGTCCTATTTGTTTATTTTTATTTTTATTTCCATTTCTCTAGGAGGTGAGTCAAAAAGGATCTTGCTGTGATTTATGTCATGGAGTGTTCTGCTTATGTTTTCCTCTAAGAGGTTTATAGTGTCTGGCCTTACATGTAGGTCTTTAATCCATTTTGAGTTTATTTTTGTGTATGGTGTTAGGGAGTGTTCTAATTTCATTCTTTTACATGTAGCTGTCCAGTTTTCCCAGCACCATTAATTGAAGAGGCTGTCTTTTCTCTATTGTATATTCTTGCCTCCTTTATCAAAGATAAGGTGACCATATGTGTGTGGGTTTACCTCTGGGCTTTCTATCCTGTTCCATTGATCTGTCTTTCTCCTTTTGTGCCAGTACCATACTGTCTTGATTACTGTAGCTTTGTAGTATAGCCTGAAGTCCTAGAGCCTGATTCCTCCAGCTCCAGTTTTCTTTCTCAAGATTGCTTTGGCTATTTGGGGTCTTTTGTCTTTCCATACAAATTGTGAACTTTTTTGTTCTAGTTCTGTGAAAAATGCCATTGGTAGTTTGATAGGGATTCCACTGAATCTGTAGATTACTTTGGGTAGTATAGTCATTTTCACAATGTTGATTCTTCCAATCCAAGAACATGGTATATCTCTCCATCTGTTTGTATCATCTTGAATTTCTTTCATCAGTGTCTTACAGTTTTCTGCATACAGGTCTTTTGTCTCCATAGGTAGCTTTATTCTCAGGTATTTTATTCTTTTTGTTGCAATGGTAAATGGGAGTGTTTCCTTAATTTCTCTTTCAGATTTTTCATCATTAGTGTATAGGAATGCAAGAGATTTCTGTGCATTAATTTTGTATCCTGCTACTTTACCAAATTCATTGATTAACTCTAATAGTTTTCCTTGGCATCTTTAGGATTCTCTATGTATAGTATCATGCCATCTGCAACCAGTGACAGTTTTACTTCTTCTTTTCCAATTTGGATTCCTTTATTTCTTTTTCTTCTCTGATTGCTGTGGCTAAAACTTCCAAAATTGTGTTGAATAATAGTGGTGAGAGGGTGGCGCAGTGGTTGAGAGTCCACCTGCTGATGCAGAGGACACGGGTTCGTGCCCCGGTCCGGGAAGATCGCACATGCCGCGGAGTGGCTAGGCCCGTGAGCCATAGCTGCTGGGCCTGCGCGTCCAGAGCCTGTGTTCTGCAACGGGAGAGGCCACAACAGTGAGAGGCCCGCGTACTGCAAAAAAAAAAAAAAAAAAAAAGGTGGTGAGAGTGGGCAACCTTCTCTTGTTCCTGATCGTAGTGGAAATGGTTTCAGTTTTTCACCACTGAGGACGATGTTGGCTGTTGGTTTGTCATACATGGCCTTTATTATGTTGAGGTAAGTTCCCTCTATGCCTGTTTTCTGGAGGGTTTTTATCATAAATGGGTGTTGAATTTTGTTGAGAGCTTTTTCTGCATCTATTGAGATGATCATATGGTTTTTCTCCTTCAATTTGTTAATATGGTTTATCACCTGAATTTATTTGCTTATATTGAAGAATCCTTGCATTCCTGGGATAAACCCCACTTGATCATGGTGTATGATCCTTTTAATGTGCTGTTGGATTCTGTTTGCTAATATTTTGTTGAGGATTTTTGCATCTATATTCATCAGTGATATTGGCCTGTAGTTTTCTTTTTTTGTGGCATCTTTGTCTGGTTTTGGTATCAGGGTGACGGTGGCCTCGTAGAATGTGTTTGGGAGTGTTCCTCCCTCTGCTATACTTTGGAAGAGTTTGAGAACGATAGATGTTAGCTCTTCTCTAAATATTTGATAGAATTTGCCTGTGAAACCATCTGGTCCTGGGCTTTTGTTTGTTGGAAGATTTTTAATCACAGTTTCAATTTCAGTGCTTGTGATTGGTCTGTTTATATTTTCTGTTTCTTCCTGGTTCAGTCTCAGAACGTTGTGCTTTTCTAAGAATTTGTCCATTTCTTCCAGGTTGTCCAATTTATTGGCATATAGTTGCTTGTAGTAATCACTCATGATCCTTCATATTTCTTTTTTTTAACATCTTTATTGGAGTATAATTGCTTTATAATGGTGTGTTAGTTTCTGCTTTATAACAAAGTGAATCAGCTATACATATTAAAAAAAAAAGAATATATCCCCATATCTCTTCCCTCTTGTGTCTCCCTCCCTCCCACCCTCCCTATCCCACCTCTCTAGGTGGTCTCAAAGTACCGAGCTGATCTCCCTGTGCTATGCAGCTGCTTCCCACTAGCTATCAGTTTTACATTTGGTAGCATATATATGTCCCTGCCACTCTCTCACTTTGTCTCAGCTTACCCTTCCCCCTCCCTGTGTCCTCAAGTCCATTCTTTAGTAGGTCAGCATCTTTATTCCCATCCTGCCCCTAGGTTTTTCATGATCCTTCATATTTCTGCAGTGTCAGTTGTTACTTCTTTTTGGTTTCTAACTCTATTGACTTGAGTCTTCTCCCTTTTTTTCTTGATGAGTCTGGCTAATGGTTTACCAATTTTGTTTATCTTCTCAAATAACCAGGTTTTAGTTTTATTGATCTTTGCTATCATTTCCTTCATTTTTTTATCATTTATTTCTGATCTGATCTTTATGATTTCTTTCCTTCTGCTGACTTTGGGGGTTTTTTGTTCTTCTTGCTCTAATTGCTTTAGGTGTAAGGTTAGGTTGTTTATTTGAGATGTTTCTTGTTTCTTGAGGTAGGATTGTATTGCTATAAACTTCCCTCTTAGAACTGCTTTTGCTGCATCCCATAGCTTTTGGGTTGTCGTGTTTTCATTGTCATTTGTTTCTAGGTAATTTTTGATTTCCCCTTTGATTTCTCCAGTGATCTCTTGGTTATTTAGTAGTGTACTGTTTAGCCTCCCTGTGTTTGTATTTTTTACAGATTTTTTCCTGTAATTGATATCTAGTCTCATAGCGTTGTGGTCAGAAAAGATACTTGATATGATTCCAATTTTCTTAAATTTACCAAGGCTTGATTTCTGACCCAAGATATGATCTATCCTAGAGAATGTTCCATGAGCACTTGAGAAGAAAGTGTAATCTGCTTTCTTTGGATGGAATGTCCTACAAATATCAATTAAGTCCATCTTGTTTAATGTATCATCTAAAGCTTGTGTTTCCTCATTTATTTTCATTTTGGAATATCTGTCCATTGGTGAAAGTTGGGTGTTAAAGTCCCCTACTATGGTTGTGTTACTGTCGATTTCCCCTTTTATGTCTGTTAGCATTTGCCTTATGTATTGAGGTGCTCCTATGTTGGGTGCATAAATATTTACAATTGTTATATCTTCTTCTTGGATTTTTCCCTTGATCATTATGTAGTGTCCTTCTTTGTCTCTTGTAATATTCTTTATTTTAAAGCCGATTTTGTCTGCTATGAGAATTTCTACTCCAGCTTTCTTCTGATTTCCATTTGCATGGAATATCTTTTTCCATCCCCTCACTTTCAGTCTGTATGTGTCCCTATGTCTGAAGTGGGTCTCTTGTAGACAGCATATGTATGGGTCTTGTTTTTGTATCCATTCAGCCAGTCTATGTCTTTTGGTTGGAACATTTAATCCATTTACATTTAAGGTGGTTATCTATATGTATGTTCCTATTACCATTTTCTTAATTGTTTTGGGTTTGTTATTGTAAGGCTTTTCCTTCTCTTGTGTTTCCTGCCTAGAGAAGTTCCTTTAGCATTTGTTGTAGAGCTGGTTTGGCAGTGCTGAATTCTCTTAGCTTTTGCTTATCTGTAAAGGTTTTAATTTCTCCCTCAAATCTGAATGAGATCCTTGCTGGGTAGACTAATCTTGGTTGTAGGTTTTTCCCTTTCATCACTTTATATGTGTCCTGCCACTTCCTTCTGGCTTGCAGAGTTTCTGCTGAAAGATCAGCTGTTCACCTTACGGGGATTCCCTTGTATGTTATTTGTTGCTATTCTCTTGCTGCTTTTAATATATTTTCTTTGTTTTTAATTTTTGATAGTTTGATTAATATGTGTCTGGGCATGTTTCTCCTTGGATTTATCCTGTATGGGACTCTCTGCGCTTCCTGGACTTGATTGACTCTTTCTTTTCCCATATAAGGAAAGTTTTCAACTGTAATCTCTTCAAATATTCTCTCAGTCCCTTTCTTTTTCTCTTCTTCTTCTGGGACCCCTATAATTCGAATGTTGTTGTGTTTAATGTTGTCCTAGAGGTCTCTCTTCAATTCTTTTCATTCTTTTTTCTTTATTCTGCTCTGCAGTAGTTATTTCCACTATTTTATCTTCCAGGTCACTTATCTGTTCTTCTGCCTCAGTTATTCTGCTATTGATTCCTTCTAGAGAATTTTAAATTTCATTTATTGTGTTGTTCATCATTGTTTGTTTGCTCTTTAGCTCTTCTAGGTCCTTGTTAAGCGTTTCTTGTATTTTCTCCATTCTATTTCCAAGATTTTGGATCATCCTTACTATCATTACTCTGAATTCTTTTTCAGGTAGACTGCCTATTTCCTCTTCATTTGTTTGGTCTGGTGTGTTTTTACCTTGCTCCTTCATCTGCTGTGTATTTCTCTGTCTTCTCATTTTGCTTAATTTACTGTGTTTGGCGTCTCCTTTTTGCAGCCTGCAGGTTCGTAGTTCCCATTGTTTTTGGTGTCTGCCCCCAGTGGGTAAGTTTGGTTCAGTGGGTTGTGTAGGCTTTCTGGTAGAGGGGACTGGTGCCTGTGCTCTGGTGGATGAGGCTGGATCTTGTCTTTCTGGTGGGCATGACTGCATCCAGTGGTGTGTTTTGGGGTGTCTATGAACTTATTATGATTTTAGACAGCCTCTTTGCTAGTGGGTGGGGTTGTGTTCCTGTCTTGCTAGTTGTTTGGCATAGGGTGTCCAGCACTGTATCTTGCTGGTCATTGAGTGGAGCTGGGTCTTAGCATTGAGACGGAGATCTCTGAGAGAGATTTCACCAATTGATATTACGTGGAGCCAGGAGGTCTCTGGTGGACCCATGTCCTGAACTCAGCTCTCCCACCTCAGAGGCTCAGGCCTGACACCCGACTGGAGCACCAGGACCCCTGTCAGCCACACGTCTGGGTGTATGACTGTTGTCTCCTTTTCTTCACATCCCAGGGCTCTTTGCTCAAAAAAGGTGACCAGGTTCAGCTTAGAGACAGCAACACTTGGCACGTGGCCCAGAGGGCAGACAGGATTTCAGCTGCCAGGGTCTGTCCCAAACACAGTGGCAGTGAGGCTTTGGGCGGGGTTGGGGGTTGCGCCACCTTCCTCTCAGACTTTGGGACAATCTGTGACCGTGGAGGCAAGAGAAGCCGAACAAGGGGTTCAGGCTCTGTGCAGACCCACTCACCATCAGGAATAGAATTTTATATTGTAATTTCCATCTTCATTAAAATAGAGACTTTCAAAATCTCTTTATGACTAACTTCATTTATTTAACCAGTATTGATTGGATGCTTCTAAAGCCAATGACAGGCTAGACCATGCAGTAGTTACTAAAATGAATAAAAAGACACCTACAAGTAAACTGTAGTCGAGGGAGAAAGAGACCAACATCCAAGCAACCAATGCAATACAAGACAGAGTGAAGTAGGTATGTACACGAGAGATTTGGAAGATCAGAAAATTCCCAGTAGGAGATGTCTTCAAGAAGGGCTGGCATTTGAGCAGAACTCGTAATACTGAGCTGAAATAACATAGGCAGAAGTAGGAAGAATATTCAGGTAGGTTGAAAAATAAGAATAAGAAAAAGAAAAGTGAAATCACAGAAGGAAGGTCATATGAATTCTATAAACACTGAGGCTGGTGTGAACATGGTAGCAGGGTGGCCAGTGGTTAGACAGGCAAGTTGAAAATGGCTCAGTATGGCCTATTTAAATAAAGTTCAAAAAGAGACAAAACTTTACTAGGTCATTTAGGAACAGATGCATAGGGAGTAAAGGAAAAAAGAAATGGTTATCACAAGAGGCAAGAAAGAATGGGAGTGGGGGAAGCTTCTCATAATAGGGAAATGTTCCCTTTATTTTTGGCCCCTAGTGGTGGTCACACGGGTATGTGCTTTACAACTATGGATTAAAATATTCATTTTATCTAGGAATGCTATAGTTCACAATTAAAAGCATAATTTTAACACTTTTTTAAAAAATACAGATTTGATTCTCCTTTGTATTCTAAACTATTTGGTAAGATTTGTTTTTAGGTGTTTACATGAAATTGTTTGTAACAAGTGAAAATCAGTCCTTCTACCTTTATGAGAAATTCAGTATTAAACTATGGAACATAGTTCAATTTTATGAGTCTCAACACTGAAGGAAGGAGAAGGGGGAAGAAAGTTAAGCTCAGAATTCACCCTGCACCAGATTATGAACAGGCTCCATGTGGCCACACACTCGGCTGAGCTGACTCTGCTAACCATCAGGAAGGTGGTTATAAGAGGTAGGCTGAGCCAGAGCCTACCAGTCTTGGGGTCCTCAGGCGTAGGTGGGTGGGGATGCCAAGAAGACAAGATCTTTGAACAGATTCAAGGAGTGAGGTCAGGCCCGGGGAGAGAGCACAAAGCTTGAGTCCAGAAAGGTAGAGACTTTTAGTGCCTGCACAGGAAAGGGGCTGCAGCCTTACGAAGGGCTTTGGATGTGGGGTATGAGGTGAAATTAGCAGCTCTATAGCGATTCTAGCTTACAGACAAGGCTCAAGGCTCTTTGAGGGGGTTGATTCCAGAGCCCCTTTCCTCCTTAATTCTTAGCCATTTCCATCGAGGCTCACAACGCCCAACTGCTTGCTTGGGACACTGTGGTATAAATAGCCTTTTTTTTTTTTTAATGTACTTTGCTCTTTGTGAGGTATTTTGAGACTCCTCTTATTCCTCACAGTGTAGTCGGTAACCAAGAGGATGTCTATCAAGAAGCCTAGAAAATGGTCAAAAACTTGTGACCAAAAACAAAGCCAATTTGGGCTAGGTATTGGCAATATAGTAGTACTGTGCTTAAGAACTTGCTATCTCTATGTCAAGTTGTCTTGAATGTAGAGCTAACACTGGTGTCAGGACTTGCCTTTCAAACATCTCTAGCATTCTATGCACTCAGGGGAATTACTTTTCTGGTCTACCTTCTGCCCTAATCTGCCACTGATGGTGTGTTCTTGTTCCATGTATGCTGACTCGTCCTTTTGACTTAAGGGTTTCAAATTTCTCTCGAAGGGGCACCTGGACAGTGATGGGTGTAGATGGGTAACTAAAGGGTCCCATTTACCCCCTTCTGTGTGTACTGCCTTTGTGTAACATTCTCAATTCGATTGTGGAGTGGCTGTTATTTAAAGTGATACAGAATGAGGTAAGGAGGGAGTTATGGGAATTTTAGAGCCTCATCAAATTTTTGGAGGCAAGACTTGCCACACTTATAAAAATCATAGCATCCAATATTGAAAACTAGATTTCTTCCCCAAATTTTTCCTTCACAAAATCCTGCTCAGAAGGAACCAGAGGCCAGAACTCTTTATTTCCTTTTTCTGAGAGGGAAAAAGTGATTCTTAGGAGATGTCTATCCTGGTTTGGCAATTTCCATGAAGAAAGAAACAATGGGCTGTCTGAAATATCCAACTGTCTGAACTAATGCTGAATTGGAGGTTAACTCAGAAATCTAGCAGTTCGGGACCTGGGGTGGGTTGATGGGGAGGGGAGGCAGATTGACAGGTGGAGACAGTAAACTAAGACTCTTCCCTTGAGCCAGCTGTTCCCTGTGAACCCTAACTGAGCCGAGCAGTCTAGGCAGCAAAATCTGTCAAGAAGGGAGAGACAACTCTCAAGCTAAGATGAAGGGGAGATACAAAAAATTGAGCATCTCAACGTTATTCTAGTTTGAACTCCTCGCTCCTTTGGAGGTCCGAATAAAGAACTAGGTGACTAGGAGAAGGCAGAGCTCCAAGGAAAGAACAAAGAGCAGGGATAGGCTGGAGGGCTGGGATGTAGAAGCTGTTGTTTACTTACAGGAGCATGTGCTTAAAGTCTGGTGTGTTCGTGTCACAATTTCCCAGCTGCCTGTCTCTGCCTCTCCCAAAATTCCTGCCATTCTCTCATTGGGAAGATCAAGGGGGCAATAAAACTAACTGGATAACCGCTTGGGAGTTGCAGGAGACAGGAAGGATGCCTTTTACGACAGCCCTTTGGAGTTGCTTTCCTGCTGGCTCTGCTTCCCACTTGAAGGGACCCAGAAGAAAAATTGGTCAGGAAGAAGGCACAGCTGGCGAGCTCATGGACAGTACCTAGTGTAGCTCATTGGATGGGGCTTGAAGAGCATTAAGGCCAGGTGCCCCTGTTTTCCTGTTGCACAGGCCCCTCTGGCAGTAATTGAGGGGGCCAAGTATCCCCCCAAACTTAGAAGGCTCCTTGCCTCACTTGAAACCAAAGGCTCGGACATGTTATGCTGGGGCAGGTGGAGGTTTGGGGGGCAACTTGCAACAGATAGAGAGAATCACTGGGGGATATGACTGGGTGGGGGGGGCAAACCAGGTCACGCTGCTTAGAAGGGGTCTGCTACCTGTGTGGGTAAGCCACGTAAAGGGGAGCAAGTGCTAAATGATTTAGGGTTGGTTTGTAACTTTCTGTAGTGGCTCCAGCTGACTTCAAGGTGAATCGTAGGGCAGGTAAGCAGTGACTGGGGGCCAAGCCAGTAACAGGGAAAAACCACAGACCCATAAAGTGTGAACGTGGCTTATCACAGTGACAGGGCAGTAGATTTTTAAAAGTCTGGATTCTACTCAGGGCAACAAACGCTTCTGGAGCATATTTAAGCCAAGCATCCTGCAGAATCTTACCTCATTTAGTCTCACAAGGCATGCAGGAAGTGACTTCTCACCCAGATCTTAGATGGCAGTTCTCAAACGTGAATGTGCGTGAGAATCCCCCGCAGGGCTTGTTAAAACACACATTGCAGGGCCTCAGCCCAGTGTTTCTGACTCAGAAGGACTTGCACTCCAGCAAGTCCCCAGGTGAGGCTGATGTCTTTGGTCAAGGATGTTTGTCATTGGCAGAAATACTGTGCATAGGAAAGGGCAGTAGTTTCAGTAGTGACTTAGGTAGAACTGCAGGCGAATAGAGGTATCTTCCTAAATTTTAGTGTATATGCAAAGATGGTTACATTGCCTGAAGCCACTGATTTCATGAAGAGCAAAGGATTTCAGTTTCAACAAAGACCTAGCTCTCTGAGGTAAACTGTGTGCTCCCTGTTGTGAATACACCAGATGAAAGTTGGGGTTGTATCTGCGTGAAGTCAGAAGTTTGCTATTAACTTCCAACTGGAAGGGCTGACCTTTTAGGTAAATGATTTTTGAGAAAGTCAAAGCAGGTACCAAAGGCTCTGGAAAATGTATACAAATGAGAATGGCTGAGCTGCTGTTTGCTTTGTCTGATGGGATAATGATAGGAGTGAAGTACAGATGTCAGCACCAATACAACTTAGATAAATAGGGGGGGTTTGCATGATTAATTGATTTCATTTCCTGAACCTGATTATCTGTTTTCCTGTCACTTACACCTGCATTACCAAGTACATTGGGGCAGGGAAATTGCTGCTCTGCTTTTCTACAGGTAGAGCTTGCATTTGATGACCACATCGCACAACTTACAGTACACCAGTAATTTCCCGACAGCTTCCACTTAGGGAACATATTACTATATTTATCAAGACATCTGAGTTGCATTTTCATGATTCCAAGTATAGCTTGTTTGTTTCTTTTCTTTATCTGAAGTGACTTTGAGAATGTTGGAAGTTCTGGTGGAAGTTATGATGAAAAGTAACATAATCAGAACTGAAGTTTTAATTGACAATATGGAATTCCAACTTTAGGAGTCCCTCTGCGTGATGTGAGTTTGAATAATTTTCTGAAAATATATTTCTATATTGTTAGAATGCTTAACAAAAGGCATGTGGTGTTTTTTTTTTTCTCAAAAGAGATACAAACTTTGAAAACAAAACTTTGCACTTCCTCTAAGAATTGCCCTTCCTTTTGTAATCCTCCAAACTCTAGAAGTTTTCTGTATGTCTGTTATTTGTCTGCTTAAGAACCTGGAAGGGGCTTCCCTGGTGGCGCAGTGGTTGAGAGTCGGCCTGCCGATGCAGGGGACGCGGGTTCGTGCCCCGGTCTGGGAAGATCCCAAATGCCGCGGAGCGGCTGGGCCCGTGAGCCATGGCCACTGAGCCTGCGCATCCGGAACCTGTGGTCCACAACGGGAGAGGCAACAACAGTGAAAGGCCCGCATACCGCAAAAAAAAAAAAAAAAAAAAGAACCTGGAAACAGCCATGACCGTTATCTTACTTTCACATTCTTTATGCTAACACACCATCTAGTGAGATTGTTAGAATGCAATTAGCATTCTAATTATGCAATTAGCATTCTAATTATGCAATTAGCATAACCCAAGATGTCAGTTAAAGGGAGGGAAGAGTGTACATGTTCACAAAGATGAAAATACGTCTGTATAATATATGACCTTGGTCAAGTGTGCCTCCCTTTTCTTTGAAATCTGCTCCTTTTAATATGTAGAGTTCTTGTATATAGGAAATGCTCAAGTGTCAGTTTTAGCCTAAACATTCCAGGGTAACCTCCTGCTTATAGGGAATCAGGATTATAAGGGAGAGAATACAAGATGTAATATCTATTTGCTCTGGCAATATAGATAGAGCAAACCATTAAAAGCAGAGAGAATGGAGAAAGCACATGGAAAAGTTAGCTGTCTTCAGCATTCACTTCGGTGGTGGTAGCAGCATTGGTTTTGTAGCTCTGAGAGTACAGTGCGTGTGATGTAGGAGAGCAAATGTGTAATTATGAATATTCCAATCTATCATCTTCTGTATCCTTGAGAACCAGGATTCTCTAGATGGAAGAAAGGAAACTACAGAGATAAGATGAAAGAAGTTAAGTAAAAATCCTGCACTCATGAATTTGAAATAAAAGTATGAGCATGAACTCAGGGTATTTTCATTTAGCTTCCTAACTCTGCTGAAGAGGTCTAGAAATCATGACCAACCTGTTAGCAATGAGCACCCCTAGCACCCAGACTATGGCCTTGAAACACCATTTTCTGTTAAAAGAAACCAGGGCTTCTTGGAGAAATGGATGATTCCAGGGGCAAGATAGAAAATGTCCTAGATGAGTCTGGAACATCTTGTCATGTCAGAAAGTTAAGGAAGCTATCAAAGATTAACAAGATTGTGTTTCTAAGGACTTGACGAGGCACAGGCCATAGATGAGAGAATTTACACAGTAATGAAAAGATATAATGGTAATAAACAGAAATATTCAAATATGTTAAGTGATCAGTAAATCCATTATGAAATGTTACTAAAAGGAAAGAAGTCACCTCTGGAGCATGATAGAGAACAAACTCTTTTTAAAAAGTAGTAAATTGAACCAAAGAATTTCCCTGTTTTTTCTATATAGATGGAACCACTAGGTAACCAACTAGTTGATGAGGGGAAGTTTCTCTGTATGGAAGTAGCTATCCAGCTAGTACATAAAAGAATAATAGATTTAGAAGATCACCACTCTGCACTCCCCAATGAACTAATGCATGCAGCATCAAAGGCTAATAATACCACAGAAGAAGAGGTGAGCAGACATTATGTGCCTCCCAATGCAAAAAGACATTGCCGCCTATGAAATTATCTTGGAAAAAAAAAGAACCTGAATTGGACCGTCTCAAAATTCAGAGAACAGAAGACAGTGACAAATTACACTATAGGGATGCCATCAGCAAAATCCAATCTATGGGAAACTTTAGAGCAGGGGTCCCCAACCCGCAGGCCACGGATCGGTAGCCTTCCATGGCCTGTTAGGAACCGGGCCACACAGCAGGAGGTGAGCGCTGGGAGAGCAAAACTTCATCTGTCTTTACCAGCACTCCCCATCGCTTGCATTACTGCCTGCGCTCCACCTCCGGTCAGCATTATGGTGAGTTGTATAATTATTTCATTATATCTTACAATGTAATCATAATAGAAATAAAGTGCACAATAAATGTAATGAGCTTGAATCATCCCAAAACCATCCCCCACCCCTGGTCCGTGGAAAAATTGTCCTCCACGAAACTGGTCCCTGGTGCCAAAAAGGTTAGACCGCTGCGTTAGAGGACAAATGATTCAATTTCTTCAAATTGCAAAATGAAAAAGGGAGGTGGTGGAAACCTGTAGTTTAAAAGATTTCAAAGACATTTATTTTTCAGGGGCAAGCTAAATTACTGCACATAAGGATACACATTTTGGGGTTAAAACTATAAAGAAAAGCGACGAAGAGCTGTGATTGCACAAGGCACAAACGTGCTGCCAAAATAGATGACAAAGGTCTATTTCTAGACCTGGGAAATGATTGCAAGGGTATTTGTTTTATAATTTATTAAGCTATATTTTATGTGGATTTTCTGTTCCTGTTTTACAACCAAAAAAGTAGTGGGAAAAAGCGATACACGTGATCAACGGGGTTCACATCGTTTGTCAGAGAAAGAATCTCCTAGAAAACAGTAAGAAAAAGACAGTCAACATAAGAGAAAAATGAGCAGAAGACTTGAAGCAGCACTTCACAGAAAGAGAATATCCAAATAGCCGATAAGCAAGACAAGTGCTGAAGCGAAATACAAATTAAAACCACAATTAGATACTGCTACATGCCCACCAGAATATATTTAAAGTGTTGGCAGAGATGTACAGGGACTCTGAAATTGCTGGTGGGAATGTAAATTGGTACAACAGCTTTGAAAATAATTTGGAATTATCTGATAAATTTAAGGACACACATCCAGTGAGAGCTGTGAAATGTTCAACAGCCAGCTCTCTGGAAGCAAAGCCCTAATTTATAGTGTTTGCTGATTTCCATGGTGTAAAAACTAGGAAGTGATGAGTCTTTTTTAGAAATATAATTAATTGCAAGTTTATATAATTTAGTTTTTAATAAGAGCTGTGTTAATTACAAAATTCCTGAAAATTTAATGTTTGGCTTCATGGGCCAGCATGAGGCTACAGCATATATATTGCCATGGCCACAGCCCATGACCCAGAAATTCCACAACACCCTAGAAAACGTGTTCATATGTGCACATACAGAAACATAGTCTTGTCTGTAACTGTTCAAAACTGGAAATAACCTACTATCCAATAATAAATGGATTCAATAACTTTGGTATGGTCATACAATGAAGTTTATTATACAGCAATGAAAAAAGCCTGGAGTTACATGGAACAGTATAAATGAACTTTTAAAACAACGTTGAGTAAAAAGTAGACACAAAAGAATACATCATTACAACTCGGTTAATATAAAGTTGAAAAGCGGCGACGCTATAGTGTTTAGAGACATACACATAAGGAACGAAACTGTAAAAGCAAATCAAGAAGATGCTGTAAAACACAGGATGGTGACTATCTTTGCTTGAAGAGGCAGGGCTGTGTTCAAGGCACATGGGGTATCTAGGGTGCTGAAATGTTGCTTCTTGAACTGATGGTGGTTACCCAGACCTTCACTTAAGCTGAACATGTGTTCCAAATACTTCTCTGTACATGTGCTGCATTTCTAAATACGTTTCTGTATGTGTGTTGCATTTCACAATTTTTTAAAAAGTTAAAGTGAATAGAAAATTGTCTCCAAGCATAACTTTCAAGGTGTAGCAAAAGTTAATATCTGAAAGGCACCCTAGAGAAATGCAGAAGGCCCAGCAGAGAGCAAGAATGCAAAACCTGGCCACAGAGTCAGTGGCCGTGAGCAATACTGATTCTCTCCAAATCATTTTCCTTTGCAAAATTGGGCCTGTCACCATGCACTGGCCCACTTCATGGCATGACCATAAAGATAAAATGCGTTGATGGCTTAAGCACTAGAGAAATACATTCAAGGGAGCTTGTGATTCAGTGATGAACTTGATGGGCAATGCAGGCGTGAATCTCTGCCCTGCTCCAACCCACTGAGAGGACACCCCTCTGAGCCTCAGTGTCCTGATCAAGCATCCTTCAGTGGCAACAAGCCCTTCCTTGTAGGGTTGGTAGGGGGATATTAAACACCATGTCCCACATAGAGCACACTCAGATCGTGGTACTTTAACAAATGTATAACCTGTATTGAGCAAGCGCTACATAGGTGTGGGACCACAACTATTCTTCTGTTTTCCTCTGTCCCTTCAGACTTCCTACAGTGAGGAGTAATATTCTAAGAGCCTGGGTGAAGACTTGGGCAGGATGAGAATGTTCTGGTCACTCACAGATAGTCCTCTGTTGCTCTTAGCCATAGATAATCTTGATCACAGAAATTAAAGTGTCTAGTCCCTCGCGATGGTCTTGGTCTCGACAACCGTGGTTGTCAGTTGGCTCTGCACTGTCTCCCCTCTCGGCTCATTCCTGCTCCCAGATGAAAGCCTCCAATGGGAAGAGGGATCCCCTTTCTCCTTGCCCCTCTTTTCCAGCTCACTGCTTTTCCTGTCCCCCTTTGCTTTTCCTCCCTTGCTAGTTGTCTCAGAGAGAAGCAGTGGTCAAAGTCATCTCTCATGGGCTCTGCAGAGCCTCCTCTTGTCCCTGAACCTGAGCAGGTGCATCTATTTTCCAGGTGGTCCTTGAAACTCTTTCCTTAGCCACCGGGCACCCAGCCTCCTCCTCCTGAGGACACCCCATCCTATGAGCTGACCCTACTAGACATGACCAAGACTCCCTCATGTCAGCTCTCCCCTGTATGGTCCCATCTGGTGCATGGTGGATGCTGTCCAGTCTCCCGCCCAGACTAGTTCTAGGAGTGCAGACCCGTCCCCACCTGGCCAGCCTACTGGCTCCAAGGCAGAGTCAGCTCTTTCCCACTCTGGATTTTCTGGGTAGCAGGGTGTCAGGCTCCATTTGTGGTTCACTTTAGTTTTCTGAGGCATGGGTCAGGCCTCAGTTCTGGGTCTCCCAACTGGATGGAGTCCAGATCAAACTCCCCAAGTGGTTTCCTGGAAGCCACCCTTGCTGGGCTTATGTCAGAAAATATCTCCTCACAAAGGGAAAGGATTCAGCAGAGCGGCAGCTCTCTCCCTTGAATATCCATTTTAGCCACCATAAACGTTAACTGACTGTTACTTCTAAGGCTCGACCGGTGGCCAGGCATCAAGCTGGGTGCCGGGAGAGGAGAGATCAATAAGACACTCTCTTGTCTCTCGAAGAGGAATTGTTCTTCCTCGGGGTCTCTTGAACCCGCCACTTGCTTTTCTAGTGTTTCGCTCTAACGTAATGGCTGTGGAGAGGGCCCTCTGCTTGGTTACCTCCTTCCTGCATGCTCAGCTCTTCCAGATCAGCCTTCCCGAGCCTCGACTCTGACAGTCCCAACATTCCACAACTGCTCAAAAAGGAGATTTCAGGCCCCATGCATCCAACGAACGTGTACTCTGGGCCAGGCACTATTTTCAGCAGGAGGGATACAGCAGGGCGTGGAGGAAGACCCTGCTCCAGCTGCGGGCTGGAACAGACCGACAATGAACAAGTACACCATATGGCACGTGTTGGAAGTGTCAGGAGGAGAATGAAACCAGGGAAGCGCCTGGGAGGAATATCCCATCTTCGAGTGGTGCCAATGTTGAAGTTTACCTAAGCCCTGCGATCCTGCAGAGCAGGGAAGGTTAAGGAAACCCCACCCACTCCACCTTTTGTGTTCCAGAAAACTGCTAACGGCAAAGAACCACCTTTTCCGCCATAACTGAGATAAGACTCCCAGGTGCCTTTATTTATCTATGACAAGGCCAGACTCTCAAAATTCCCTTTCTTTGCCGCATAATTAAATGAACTGTTTGTCCCCACTGATCAATTGTAACAAAGTGCTTGTCTACCAAACTTTGGTTAAGCTTCTCTCCTCCCTTTAGGTTCCTGAACTTTGGACCTCCCTCACCCTGAGCCAGCATACGACCCCCCCTGAGAACAGGCTGGCCTCAGGGTCAGACATTCTCCGATCTATCCGATCACGCCACCCTGTCATCCCACTACCCCAAACCTGGTTGATTCTAGTTTTATTTACTCCTCTCTGTAAATAATCTCTTGAAATCAATCCATTGACACCGACTAGACCAGCGATGTGTTTATGTGTAATATGTGAAACGATGTACTTTCCCAGTGTATGAACTACACTACTACCTTATTCTTATTTTATTTATTCTATTCTTATTTTAAAATTTAAATTATATTAATGAAGATGATATAAAACTAAAAGTTCAAAAGAAGACCCACAGACATAGGAAACAAACTTATGGTTACCAAAGGGGAAAGGTGGGGAGGGGTAAATTAGGAGTTTGGGATTAACAAATACACACTAATATATATAAAATAGATCATCAACAAGGACCTACTGTATAGCACAGGGAACTCTACTCAATATTTTGTAATAACCTATAAGGGAAAAGAATCTGAAAAAGAATAGATATATAGAGAGATATGTAGATATAGATATATGTATAACTGAATCACTTTGCTGGACACCTGAAACTAACACAACATTGCAAAACAACTATACTTCAGTAAAAAGTAAAATAAAATAAAATAAAAATAAATAAATTAGAAGTTCATCTTCTCAGTTGTACCACCTACCTTTCAACTGCTCCAAGTGTTATAGGTGGCCAGTAGAGACAAGAGCATTCTTTAGAAAATTGAAGTTTATTCATTTAAATACTGAATTAAAGATCATTTGGATTGAAATATTTAAGTATATTGCAAAGCACCTGTCCATATTAAGTTTTTTTGGTGATTTAGATCATTCATTTTTTTCTTTAATATTTACTTACTTACTTATTTATTTTGGCTGCCCTGGGGCTTAGTTGTGGCATGCGGGCTTCTTAGTTGCAGCATGGGGACTTCTTAGTTGCAGCATGCATGCAGGATCTGGTTCCCTGACCAGGGATCGAACCCAGGCTCCCTGCATTGGGAGCACAGAGTCTTACCCACTGGACCACCAGGGAAGTCCCTAGATCATTCATCTTTGAACTGTGTATATAAATCATGGTACTGTGTGTATACATTGTACATACAGTGATTTCCTATCCCTTCGATATTTACTGTGTTTCTGCTGTTTCCCAAGAATCCAAGCGCTCATCTGCTTTTAGTATAACTTTCCCATCTGTGAAATGGAGATAACAATACTATTAACTATCTCATAAAGTTAAATGATATAGCGAATATAAACAACTTAGAACAGTACCTGACACATGGAAAATACTCAATGAATATTATGTACGTTTAAGTTACAGTAAATCAACTATACTTCAATTAAAAAATAAACTTAGGGCTTCCCTGGTGGCGCTGTGGTTGAGAGTCCGCCTGCCGATGCAGGGGACACGGGTTCGTGCCCCGGTCCGGGAAGATCCCACATGCCGCGGAGCGGCTGGGCCCGTGAGCCATGGCCGCTGAGCATGCGTGTCCGGAGCCTGTGCTCCGCAACGGGAGAGGCCACAACAGTGAGAGGCCTGCGTACCGCAAAAAAAAAAAAAAAAACAACTTACAAACAAACTTTTTGCCCAACTCTGGAGGCACTTGTAGATCTTATGGTCACAGTGTTCTCTCCATTGTAAGTCTCTTTCCCCCCTTGCAATAATCCTTTTTGAACAGAAGTCTTTCCTGGCTAAGTCCAGATGTGTTTTTTATTTGGCTTGGTCAGAGAGAGTCTCTTTCCACAGGAACGTTTCAGCAGAGATGTGAGGAAGTCAGGGCGTGGAGCTGATCGATTCTGGTGGGAAGAGACACTCCAGGCAGGGGGAAAGCAAATACAAAAGCCCCAAGGAGAGAACACACTTAGCATGTTCAAGTGACAATGAGAAGACCAGTGGGTTAGAGCATCACAAGGAAGAAGAAGGTGATCAAATATTAGGGCAAAGGGATGCCAGGGACATGATTATGCAGAGCCTGTGGAACATCAGAAGGACTTGGGATTTTATTTCAAATGGGACGGGTACCCAGTGGAGGATTTGGAGGCAGGGACAACTTGCATTTTACTGAATCAACTTGACTACTGGGTGAAGAATAGCGGGGCAAAATTAGAAGTAGGGGAATAAGTTAGGTTTTTTACAGTAGTTTGTCAAGAAAGATGGTGGCCGAACTAGGGGACAGAAGTGGTGGAGATGATGAGAAATGGTGAGATTTGGGATGTTTTTAAGGAAAGCAGACCGAGTTTGCTGATGATTGGATGGGGGTGGAGAAGTGGGCCGGTGAGAGAGAGGATCCCAGAATGAGTCTAAGGTTTTTGACCCGAGTAACTAAAATTATAGAGTTGTCATTTACTGAGCTGATGAAGCTATGGGAAAAGTGGGGGAATCAAGGGTTATATTTGGGGCACATGAATTTAAAATGTCAGTTAGATATTATCTTAGCTGGGACAGAGCCCAAGGTGAGGACCTACGTGTAAGTCGTTTATTTAGGAGATGCAGGGGCCAGTGGTAAGAATAGGGAGAGTGAGACCAGGATGGAAGAGAGGCCAATAAAAAGGTGTGCTATCCACTGCTATATATGAAATAGATAACTAATAAGGACATACTGTATAGCACAGGGAACTCTACTCAATACTCTGTAATGACCTATATGGGAAAAGAATCTAAATTCAATCTAAATCTATGGATATATATATATACATATAACTGATTCACCTTGCTGTACAGCAGAAACTAACACAACATTGTAAATCAACTATACTTCAATAAAAATAATTTTTTTTAAAAAAAGGTGTGCTATGAAGGTAGCTGCCATGTGCGATGATGGCTCAAATCTTCAGAGATATCTGAGAAAATACACCAAATGCCCCCAGGATCATCTGCCTGAAAGGCAGGAGGCAGGAGCATTTTTTCCACTAGCTCCCCACCCCTGCTGGCTGAGAGTTTCTCCAGGCATGCTAACATCACTGCACTTTCTAGTTGCCCATGCCCTGAATGAAGCCAGCTGTCTGCTGTGGGGCACTGGAGGAATCCCTGGGGCAGGAGGGGAAAACTCTTGGTGACTGCTCTCTGCTAAATGAGGCAAACCCTGCAAGAAAGTGTTTATCCCAGCCACCTGATCAAAGGCATGGACAAGAGGCTTCGAACCAGGACATTGGGCTGGAGATACGAAGTCATCAGTGTATATGTAAACATATGCATGTTTTTCCTTGAGTGGGAAAAAGGCTAAAAAGGAGGAAAACTTCCCTGTCACACTTCAAATCAAACCATTTAGACAACCATCCACTCTATCCATTGGTGAGCTTGATTTTGACATAGCTACCGGCAGAGCCCCCTCCTCTCTGAGGTTTTCCCATATTGGAAAGTGAAATGGGAATTCCCTCCTCCAAAAATGATATAATAGACTACAATGCTGGCTCTAATTCAACTGGAAAATTTGAGAGGCATAAATACAAGCTCCCTTACAGAGATGCTAGAACACGGGCACATGCACCACAAACATCCTTAGACAGGTGTGCAGCCACATGCAGAAGCAAGAGAATAAATTTGTGCTTGCCTTGCTCTCTCTGTCAGACCAGAGGTGACTGTCTCCCGAAGAATGGCCACTTGGAAGTGTGGGCAACTCAGCAGCAAGCAGAGGAAACACTTAGGAAATGACTGATTCACAGCACTTTTAAATTACTTAGCTTCCCCTGCCTCACAGTAGTAAAATGAAGAGGTGAGACTGGATGATTTCTGAGGTCCTGTTCTGCTGACAAATTCCCATTGTGTTCCATTTTGGACTTATTACATTGAGTAATTGACTTCATCTGACTCAATGACACAATCAAAGGCTCGTAAAGAGCGTGGAGTTCCTGGACCCAGAGTCAAGAGCGGTGCGTCATCCTCGGCTGCTCTGGATCTGGGGCCCTCTAGTGGACAGAAAGTCAATTGAGTTTCCAAGTCCGGGCTTTAATATCTGAAGTAAAATATTTGGGACCCACTGGCCAGTTCTGAAATCTTTGATTCTTTTTCCCCTTAGAGGTAAAACAGGATTATAGATTTGTTTTTCTTACATTTAAAGCGTTCCAATATGTTATTCTCTGCTGAATATAAGATTCGGTGATATTCCTGGATGGAAGATTCACAATCTAAAGTCGAATAAGAAGCTACCCCTGGTGAAAATATTGGAAATACTTAGGAGAAAGAAAAACGACCATGTCTTGGGAGAAGACAATGGTTATCCTTGCATTATTTAGACATTTATTTCAAGATGGGAAAAGAACATTTCCTGCCATTATGGCAGAACAGAAGTCTTTCCTTTTATCCCCTTTGTTCCTTCATCTTCACTTTTAGTTACAGAGGGGTTCTCTTACCAAAAAAAAAATTACTTTAAGTATCATAAACAGAGGAATATAATGCAGGGGTAGAAGAATTGAGAAAACAAACAGGGTTTGATGAGGTGCCCAGAGATCAGTAAAAACAGAAAGGCACTGCTACTCTGAGGATGGAGGGTAAAGGGACCTCAAGGCACCTGGCTGAAGCTACACCCCAGTGAGCCTGCCCAGCAAGAGATGGAGGCCCAGAGGAGATGCAACTGCTGTCTCATAGACAGACTGAAGCAGAGGAAGATCTGGGGAAACGTCTCCCTTCTCCATTCTCCTACCAGTGTCCTTCATTGACCAAATCTCACCCATGATCCAGAAGCATGGAAAACACAGGCTGAGGGGCTAGACCCTGTGATTCAGAGCAGGGCAGAGGCAGAGAGTGGAATTTCTCTGAGTTCAAACTGACCAAGAACTGGCACAATAAAGAGTAGAAGTTATGATGTCAACACTGATAAATATTAGCCACAGAGAGGCTTGTAGACCATGGATCTACAGGGCTAGCTAGCTTCCTGGGCACACAACCTGTGTAGTTGCACAGGGTGCCACACTTAGTTTAATACTCTGCTGTCTCTGTCTTGAAATCCTTAATTTTTAACAAAGGGCCTCCAAAAAGTACATTTTCATTTTATACTAAGCCTCACAAATTGTGTAGCCAGTTGTGTGCATTAATCATCTACAAATTATAGTTGCAGAATGCAGAGAATGCTGCTCTGCTGTCCTCTTTCCAGCATAGAGCTAGGACCTGCCATGAACAAGGGACATGGTTGAAGCAGTGATCCTGACATTGACTTCAAGGGCTAAGCAGTAGGTGTCCGCCAGGATCCAGGGACAAGGGGAAAGGGGTAGAAAATTAAAAGGGGGGGAGGGGAACCAGAAGAGAAAGGACTCCCGAAGGGCTGACTCTGAGTGGACTGAGATGCAGTCCAATAGACATGGGTAAATATTCTGCTCCATATTCTGGACTCGCAAGTGTATGAGATCTGCCACCAGGAAGATTGAGTCTTTTCTGATAAGCAACTGTGCCTGCCCTTTCCAGACACTGCCAAGCACAATAGTAGGATTATGATAATCATTTCACAGAAGAAAACTTGTATAAACACACCTAATCGCCTCAAGTTTTCAGTGAAAGCAGTTTGGTATGAGGAATTTTAAAACTGTAATAAAGATTATAATTTTCTTATTCAGAACACTCAGGGAGCTTGATTTTGCAATTTCCTATGCTGCTAAGCTCTTCCCATTTCTCTTTTATGCATTGCTCAACAGTTACAGGCTTAAGTCTTTAAATTCCTGGGCCTATAGCCCACCTTAAGACCCTCTGTTTTTATTAAGACCAAGGAAGCTGGACTCTTGAATTTTTATTTTTATGTTACCAAGACCTTAGTAACAATGTTTATTTTGAAGGTAGTAAATGCCAGAATTATATAGGATTTATCTTTCAATATAGAGGTTTTTATTTAACAAATCTAGTTGTTGTTTACAATCTGCTAGGCATTGTTCTAAGTGCTTTACAAATATTAGCACATTTAATTCTCAGGAGAACTCCTTAGAACTCCACCTTCTATAGCATCTTCAACAGGGAACAATAAACTTGTATAGCGATTACACGACAAAGGAAAGCAGTTTTAGGTGTCTAAGGGTGGCAAATTGCAAGAAGGTAAACATATGGGAGGAAACTAATAGAGTAAGTCTTATTTGCAGATTCCTCTAATGCCATCTCCAAGCTGATAAGAGTCTAGAGTCATCTCCAGTAATGGAGAATTTATATCTTGCCTGCACACAGAATTGAGGGAGGGTAGAGAGTTTTTCCTGCATTTCCTGCTGCTTAATTGCCTTCAGCTCAAAAAAAGGTTTATGTCAAAGAGGCATAGCTTGGGATGACATATTCTGGTTTCCTTCAGGAGGTGCTCTTATTTCATTTTACAGATGAGGAAACTGAGGCACAAAGTGAACTTGGAATGAGCATGTAGCCTGAAATCCATAAAATAACTTTTTCTAAATTCTGTTATTCTTAAGCTGTCTTCCCTTTCTTTCTGTATTCACAAGCAGAAAGAAACAAAGTTTCTAGATCTTTTACACCTCCTTTACCTAAGTTCTATTTTCTAGAAGCTCCTAAGGATATTCCACTCATCCAAACTGCCACAGTACTCACACTCTCTGCACCATACCTACCATCCTTGAATGCATAACACACATTGTGTTCAAAATCACCAACTTCCTCTTTAAACACACAAAATGCACAGATTAAAAGAAGGTACCAGAACTTCCCTGACGGCTCAGTGGTTAAGAAACCGCCTGCCAATGCAGGGGACCAAGGAAGCTGGACTCCTGGTGGTGGGTTCAATCCCTGGTCCAGGAAGATCCCACATGCCGCGGAAAAACTAAGCCCCTGTGCTGCAACTACTGAGCCTGTGCTCTAGAGTCCGTGAGCCACAACTACTGAAGCCTGCGCGCCTACAGCCCATGCTCCACAACAAAAGAAGCCACCGCAATGAGAAGGCCGCACACCGCAACGAAGAGTAGCCCCCACTCCCTGCAACTAGAGAAAGCCTGGGCATAACAACGAAGACCCAACACAGCCATAAAAAAAGAAAAAAATAAAAAATAAGGTACCTGCCCTGAGGGGGACATACAAGTAAACAGTTGAAAGTGACAAGTTTGCAGGCAGAAACACCTGACCCCTCCAAGTGTAAGGAGAAAGTTAGGCGGGAAGCTTCCTTGAGGGGTGATCCTTGCACTGAATCTTGGAGGGGAAAATGTACTTCACCAAGCAGACGAGCAAAGGAAGAATTTCCAGGACCAGCATGTAGAGAGGCAGACTGTTGGGGAAGCTAGTAAAGTAGTCTTGTTCAGGCTTCAGAGGCGGCACCAGGCCTCTCACTGACGGGACAATGATGCTAAAGCTGGCTTCATGCCCAACTGCTGAGCTACACCCAGGCCAGCAGGGTGGCACCAGCACACATCATAAACCACTAGATAAGATCGAGTCAGTCATGGGACCCCTTGAGGGTCTGGCCAGCCCCCGGAATCAAGAACATTTCCCAAACTTCCCAGAGCTGCAAATTTGCACGTAGGCTGACTGTTATCAGCCTGCGGCCTGGTGCTAAAAGCTGTGCTCCTTCGAGTGGCAAACTGAAGTCTTACCCGTGGGGTGGACGCACCACCAGGACTTTCCCAACTGGGACTCCAGATTGCTGTTCAAGGGGCTTCCCAGCATTGCTTGGACCTGGATGTAGGTGCTTCCCCAATTCGGAGATGTATAAACCTCTGTCTTCACTATTCTCTCTTAGTTAGTTATACTATTCTTTTCTTAATTAGTATAATGCAATTTGTTAATTCAATAAACTCTCTCTAAATTCTCGTTTAACTGAGTGTAGAGTGGTTATTTTGCCAGCTAATCCTATGAACCTTAAAACCGAAAGTAAGGCTTTCAGCAAAACACAGGCATTGAACAATTCATCTCAGGACTTAATGAAGCTCAGGTTCTTTATGTCTCAGCACAGAAGGAATTCAGTGAGGAACCAAGTGGTAAGAAGTGGATTTGCTAGTATAGGATGGATTAGTATAGGATGCTTGTGAAGGATACAAGCGGGCAGGCAAGAGAGCTCTGCCCTGATAACTAAGTGGGCTACATTTTTATAATCCAAGGAAAAGTGGGGAGGGGGAGAAGACCACCTTCTTCCTCATTCTTTGAGTAGACAGCAGGCTTACATCATTAGCTCCTCCTTCATGTCATGGGGCTATTCAAATCAGCATAAGAGTGGTAACATACAGTAAAATATGTTAAATCATCTCAGGTTTCAGTATAATGAGGGTCTTCTACTTTGGAATGTCACCTTTTCCCTCTATTCCTGTCCTTGGTACGTGCAGAGGTGCATGTCCTAAGGATCATTATCTTGCTGACCTCCACCAGCAGGATGCAGGTCTCATTTTTTCACTTAATGGCCTGGGGCATATCTCGGTGCTTTTGTTAGGGGAAACACTGACTGAAACTGCCCACCCTGGCCAGGCAAAGACTGTAACAATTTGCATGAGTTATTTTAGGACAGGAGATCCTGGTAAGGAACACGGAACTAACAAACCACCACCAACCAGAAGAATATGGGAAAGGTCAAAAGGAGAGAGGAGACTCCAGTCTACATGTCCTACCAACCTCCCAGAATCCTCGCTGGAATCCATCTTGGCTGAGTGATGTGCCCACCACCAGAAAGGACGCTGAGTCAGAATGCTTGGCCAGAGACAACCCAGAAACTAATCCCATCACCATAAAACCTGAGACTGTGAGCCATATGGCAGAGCAGTTCTCCCGAGTTCCCTTACCTTCCTGCTCTCCACCTGGGCACCCCTTCCCAATAAAGTCTCTTGCTTTGTCAGCACGTGTGTCTCTTTGGACAACTCATTTCCAAGTGTTAGACAAGAGCCCGCTCTTGGGCCCTGGCAGGGGTCCCCCTTCCTGCAACGCTTTTATTGCATGGTTTCATTGTTAAGCAGGACTGTCTTGTTTCACAATGTTCTGATTACTTTCTTGAGTGGTCATTAACTTACAATGGTCTCCCAAAGTTCCCTCTCTAACTATAATCCCCTAGCGGGATTTCTAAAGCTACCTGTGTAACTATCCTACTCTATCCCTATCAGCATGATGGATCATATGGAATCTAGGGAACTTCAGTAGTATTCCAATGTGGTTTAAGTGCAGGCAGGCAAGGGTATGTGTGGTGTTAAAAGATAGCACCCCCGCCTCAATTAAAATTGTTACTGAACTTGAGTCTGCTCACCCACAGCACAGCAAAGCCAATTTACTGACACCATGTTGTAGTGAAGGAAAGTATAGCATTTATTTGCAGGGCACCAAGCAAGGAGTACAGGCAGCTCATGCTGCAAAAAGAGCCAAAATCTCTGATGGTCTTCAGGGAAGAGTTTTTAAAAGCAACATTTAGGGGTGAGGACTGCAGGATGCATGACTTTCTTCTGATTGGTTGGTGGTGAAGGAACAGGGTGGTGTTTCAGGAATCTTAATCATCAGTCTTCTGGTTCAAACTAGTCTGGGGTCTATGTGCTTGTGCTCAGTCTGAAGTTACCATCCTCTACCTGGGTGGGCTACTTAGTTCCTGTAGAACTCAAAGATATCAGATTGTTCTGTATATCCCTTGAGGAGGAATTAAGGCTGTGCTTTATCAATGCACTATTGCTTCTTGCACTACAGTTTTCCCTTTGTTTCTACATTCCCTCACTTCCCTAATTAGTAACTGTCTGAATCTGCCCTTTTGGAACTCAGGGGAAGCCTATAAACAAGAAATGGGGAAACAGAAAGACTTTTGTAAGCAGGAGGGCCCCACAGGGTCCTGCTCAGTTTCAAAATCATGACTGTCATATAGATGTAAAAATGAACATGTTAAAGATTTTGTTTCTCCCATCAGGCAGATTTTATAATAACCACTCAAAGGGTGAGTCCAAAGAACAGACACGTTTATAGACCAGGAATATTGAAATGAATGTGCAAACGGAAGCAAAACTGGCTTCTTCCACAAGGAGCGGGAAGTCCACTGAACTTCTGTAGGAGAGAATTTGCATATCTATAGACCATTATTTTGCAATGCTACCGCTCATTTACAACTCATATAGTTGTAAAGTATCTCCCATAGAATCAGAATCAGATAATGCAGAAGGGTGACTCCTGTGCATAGATTTCCACCGAAGCACACCTTCTCCCCTACAGTGGCAGTAAGAGACAAAATCAACAATTCAGGGGCCATATCAGAAAGAGCCACAAATACCACAACGAAGAGTTTGGACTTTCTGTTAGTTTCAGTCTTTGAGCAAAGGACGTTCATGAAAGGTCAAGCTGGGAAATGCCAAGACATCCTTTCATTGGAAGGGCATGGCCTGGCGGCAGGTGGAAGCTGACTGACAAAGCACAAGGATGGAGGCATGAATAAAATCTAGGAGGTTGATGCAGTGGGTCAGAGTCTGCAAGCCAGAGCCAAGGCGAGTGGCTGACAAACACAGAAAGTCGAATCAAGCGGACCTAATGAACGTGGATGCGAGGGATGAAGTGGAAAGAAGGGTATCTGATGGTTTCTAGGTTTCTGACTTAGACAACTGGGTAGATGGTGACGCATCCACCAACACAAGAGGAGCAAGCCCGTGATGAAAGACAAGGTCAGTTTTGCACAACTTAAGTTTGAGGTGCGTATAGGATGTCAGGAAGGCATATGGAAAGGGACCCCCCCACAAGAGACTTGGGGAGGACTTAGAAGCCACTCGGTTTTTGCGAGCAACCAGGCGCCAGAGGTGGCCGTGGGAGAGTCCGGCCTACTGGAAGGCTCCACCCCCATGCCCCGCAACGAACGGCAGAGGGGCCAGCTGCAAAGCCTCGAGGTCCTTCCGCCCGTTGGGCCTTGCCGCGCCTGCCCCAGGCAGGCATCGCGGACCCCACTTCCGCTTCCGGTCCCAGGGTCTTGGCGGCTGGGCGCGGCGGGGCGGGGCTGAGGGCGGCGGGTACCTGGCAGCCGAAGCAGCTTTTGTGTGGCCGGTGGGCTCCGGCCCGCGGGCGTGGCGGGCCTCGGTGGGCAGACGGGCGGCCCGGGGCGGATGCGGCAGCCGCGGGCGTCGGGCCCAGCGACGGCCCTGGGGCGTAAAGGCGACGCGCGAGGCCCGAGGAAGAGAGGCAGGCGGCCGGGACCAGGCGAGGCGGGAGGCTGTGGCCCTGAGGCCGGGGGGCGCGAAGAGAGCGGGCAAAAGAGGGGGATGGTGGCCCGGAAGTCTGGGAGAGAAGAGGTAGAAAGTGACAAGTCGGGTGAGGCGTTCGGGGCTGGGAAGGCCTCAGCGAGGCGGCGAGTGGAGGGGCCGGGGGGCCAGGTGGGCTCTTCAGACCCGTCGGACCGGCCGGGCTTCGAAGCAGCGAAGGAGGCGGAGCTCCCCTTGCAATCGGGAAGACACAGTAAGGAAGCACGCAGGGGTCACTCCCTTTCTAGCGTTTGCACCCCTTCTCCTGCACCCGTGTTTTACCACTGGCGTTTCACTTGCATCTACATGGGCTTTACTGATGCACACGTTGACCCGGAGAGAAAAAAACAGGAATTCGCTTAAAAGGTGTTTGTCCTGTTAGGATCCCTTGCTCAGAAGTTCTGTAAAAGGAATTCCTACTAGTGATTCACTTTGGCTTGTATGAAATCACGATGCTAGAGGTTATTCAGCTGTCTTAGAATTTATACAGGACCTGAATAGAAATTAGGTCTTTGATTTAAAAACAAATGTATGTTTCCATTTGGCTATTCAGGGAAGTAAAAATGGATGGCTTCACAATTTTTTTTTTTTTTAAGTGATATTGCTTTTTCCTCCTCAATGTAAAATCTTTTCTGGTATGTTTTGTTGTTTTGTTCAGCCAAGGAAAAAAGAAAAGTTACTGAAGCCTCAAGTGATGATCCCCAGCCAGGAATTGACCTGGTAAGAAAGGAATCATTAACCAGTTCGGAATCTTTCCAAACAGTGGAATGCAGTGAATTTCAAAGTATGGCTTTCTTGCAGTCTTTGGGTAAGGAAAGTTTGGTAAAAGGTATTAAAAGAAGAATTCGAATTAAAAAATTTAAAAGCTTAGAACGGCCACCTCTCAAAATAACGGAATATAAGGCTACACAAAATAGTAAGGTTGAATTCCAAGATGAACTGTACAAGAATACTCCAAAATATTCTTGTCACAGCTTGTCACCTGGAGTAGAAAATAATTGCATTTTAAGATTACGTGATTGCAGTTGTTTCCCCCATTCCAAGAGTTGTAATGATGAAAATAACCTTGCATATAAACCTGATGGTGGATATATGCATGTACCAGAAAATTCCTCAGAGTTAAAGAAAGAAAACCCTAGGAGTCTTGGAGATAAGAGTGACACAAATAATATTCCTCAGCATTTACAAACTGAAGAAAACTTAATGGGAGTAAATCAGTTATTACTTGAAGAAAATGACTCATACCAAAGTAAAAATAAGGGCTTGCTTTCCTGCCTTCAAAGTGAAAAAAATAAACATTCATTAGAGGAGAGCAGTGTTGGGAGAAAACCCAGGAAAAGGATGAAGGTGTCTGAAAAAGGAGATGAAATGGTTATTAAGATGAAATTCTCTAATGTGTATAACAAATATGAGCTGGTGTTACAAGAAAACAAAACAGGTGCTGAAAGTAAAGAAACAGAGACTTTAGAGGCTAAAAAAAGTCCTTTAGAAGTTTTTAGAAAAGTAAACAATAACACGCTGTCACCAATGGATCATTTATTAAGTCTTCCAGAAACAGGGAAAAAAACAAGTCATGAACACCATGTAAATCCTATGTTTCAGAAAACTCTTGAGCCACTTTCAAAAGAAGAAAAAAAGAATGGTTCAGAGCCTTTAGGATGTAAAAGGATGGATCCAGAGGAGTATTTTAAGTGGATGAAAAACTCAATAGTGAAGTCACCTAGCGATTGCCATCCTATTGAAAAGAGAGCTTCGAGGGAAGACTCGAAGAATGAAGCTGAAGAATCTAAATTTAGCTGTCAAAGAACAATACCAATGACTGGCAAAAGAACTTGGCCTTGTTATTCGTGTGCTAGAATATCTGCCCAGTGTTGGAAAAAGGCTTCCTTGCCACAGTCAAATACCTTTCTTCCTGGGTCTCAGGAAAGTTTTAGGCAAGATGATTTTCTTAAACACCAGACAAATCAAACTCATTTAACTGATTCCAAATTGATGCTACAAAGTTCTCTAACAGAAACAAGCAGTGAATCTTCAAGTAGAGAGAAATTGGATTCTAATTTAAATTGTTTATCTTCAGTCTCTACAGTGGAACCTACTTTAATGGTTATAAAGGAACCTATCATCAATGATAATAAAAAAACGAAGTCAGAGAAACTAAGCAGAAGTGCGTCAGAGATAGTTTCTAATACTATTGAAGATACTCCATTAACTAATGTGACTCAAAACTTAACAGAAAGTAAAAAAAAAGATAGAGGGAATTTAACAAAACTGAATTTGACAGTGGCTTCCCAGGATGGCCAGGAAGCAAATAGCTCTACAGGCAAAACTATTCATCGAAAAGCATGCATTGCTAAGCAAACACTGGTTGTTCCAGACTTGATTAAGATATTGAACACAGGACGGCTGACTAATTTTAAAATTCCCTTACTTAAGAACAAAACAGAAAAAAGAAAAATACATGGCAAGTCATCAGAGAGAGAAGTATATAGTCCCCTAGAACTTCTTGACAGTTTATCTGGAGCAGAGGTAAGGCAGAATAGGACTAAAGAAAATGTCACCACAGTAACTTCAGGACCTCAATCTTTGAGCATACAAAATAGTGTAGTTCCAGTGCAAGCTGGTTCTGACTCATACTGCAGTAAGAGTTCCTGTATTATTTCTCCAAGCTTTTTAAAGCAAGGTAATGATAATAAACCATCTAACCACATCTCTAAACCAGGCAATATTGTTTCTAATAAGGAAGCTGTTTCTCTCACAGTTGAAAATAATACTATTTCTTATGATCCTGGGTGTATAAAGAAAAGTCCTGCCTTCTGCTCTAGTGAACAAGAAAGATTCAAAGCAGTTTTCTCTGAAGTTAGTGGTAGAAAAATGACTGAGAACGTTTCAGAAATTGAAGTGGGGTTTCCAGATATTCTTAAAGCATATGAAGATGATGTCCTCTTAATTGATGTAATTCAAGATGACCCAGATCTCTTTGGAGTCTCCAATGAAGGAGAGCTCTCATTTACTTCCGAGGGTCCCGTGATAAGCCAGGAGCCCAATGTTGCTGAAGAGCACCAGTCAACAGACTCCAAGCACATGGAACTTCCAGGAAAGAAAGAACCAAGTGATGACTTGAGGTATGCATATTCAAGTATGCCTTTTGGTACAGATTATTGTTGCAGGTTTCAAAAGCACTTTCTACTCTTAGGTGTCACTAATTTATTCAGTGATCATTATTGACGCTCCATTATTTTTTTAACCCAGTTATTTATTAAATGTAATATAGTATATAATTGCTAAGACCTGGAAATGTCATTAATGCTGAAACTTAGAATCAAAATAAAACAATTATATATATTTGAAATTATAATGGAGCAGATTAGCTGTTCAGAATTTTAAATGGTGGTTTATAAAGTGGCTTTTTAAATTAGTGAGATTGCTTCTTTCAAAAGTCAAATTTATTTTCATAGTTTTTTAATAATTGTAAATATACAGATATATTTTTATTTCAACCAAGTTACGTATTAAGAACAGTGCTATGTATTTTAACCCATTTTCTGTGGCTTCCTTGTTAGATAAAAAATCCATTTTTCAGTGACCAGAGAAAACTTGGAAAAGTTTATTTGAATTAGAACTTGAAAGTCGAATCAAAAGTTAAACTAATATTCAGAGGGGAAAAGCACGAATTTTTTTTCATGGTTTTACTTTCAAGGTGATGGTTTTATTTTTTTTTAATTTATTATTATTATTTTTTGAGTAAATGTTTCTTTAATATCAGCAAGGATAGAATAGGCATCTTGGTTAAAAGCAAGTAAAGGTGATTCTTTTTTTTTTTGCCATAAATAGTAGAATTTTTATTTATTTTGTTTTTAATTTTAGAATTTATTTATTTATACAGCAGGTTCTTATTAGTTATCCATTTTATACATATTAGTGTATACATGTCAATCCCAATCGCCCAATTCATCACACCACCAACCCCCCAGCACCACCACTTTCCCCCCTTGGTGTCCATACATTTGTTCTCTACATCTGTGTCTCTGTTTCTGCCCTGAAAACCAGTTCATCTGTACCATTTTTCTGGGTTCCACATATATGCGTTAATATACGATATTTGGTTTTCTCTTTCTGACTTCACTCTGTATGACAGTCTCTAGATCCATCTAAGTTGATGGTTTTAAATGATGACTTAGCCCCCAAAGAGAGTGAGTTTGCCTGAATCAACTTTAAATGGAGCCAAGTAATAACCTTCTTGTTCGGGAAATTGACCTATCTGATTGGCCTAAATTTTATTTACTATTATGTTATATTTTACTAAAGTTTTATAATTCTTTAAGCTCTAATTTATATTTGTATGTTACAGTACTTGAATATTGGAATGTTCTGTGAACAGACTCGAAACATAAACACTTTCCACTAAGATTCAATAGTACATGACTTAAATTTGTCTGGTATTCATAAATTTTAGTTACTTTTGTGATATTACATTCTTCTTGATGTTCTTAGTGTGACAGTAACTTGTAACATCACCAAATAGAGTACTTTCTATATCCCAAAGGAAGGACCAAGAGCTTTATCTGTTATTTTTTAAAAACGTCCATAATGAAGATGGTAATCTGCCCATTTTGAGGTGGAAAAAATGAAGATGACAAGTTGTCAGTTGTCCAAATTCACACTGCTAGTAACAGAATCTAGATTTGAACTATCTTAGTTTAAAATTAGTGGTCAAGAACTTAACCTTTATAGTCTGACCTAGGTTTTTGAATCTTTTCCTTTCCCTAATAGCTCTGTCACCTTGTAGGCAAATTATTGATATTTTACCTTATCTGTAAAAAGGGAAGGTACTTGCCTCTCAAGGTCGTGAGGATTAATCAATGAAGGGATGGGAAAGGTTTTGGTGTAATACTGAGTGAATAGTAAGAGCTCAATAAAAGGTAGTTAATTAAAGGTGCTTTTAACTCTTTCAAAGGCAAACATCTCTGTTAGCTAACAAGATGTTGACAGTGAACTGCAGTTGAAGGTAGAAAGAGAGAAATGTTGTAAACTGGGCGTAAAGTTTGTTTTTTATACTTTTTTTTCTTTCTTAGGATAATGACTGATTTTATAAAAATGATACGTGTTCATTATATTAAAAGTGTAAGAGGGAGGGAATCTCACCACCCAAAATAACAAATTAATTACTCAAAATTTGTATGCCTGTCTAGGCATATATGTGGATATAATTTCAGAAAAGTTGGATCATGCCACTTTTTAGTAAACATTTAATTTTACTTACGTTTAACTTGGGGAAGGAGGGACTGAAGTGAAACTAAAGGAACTGCTGAATCAATATACTTTTTTACAACAAGAAATTAGTTCCTGGGCTTCCCTGGTGGCGCAGTGGTTGAGAGTCCGCCTGCCGATGCAGGGGATACGGGTTCGTGCCCTGGTCCGGGAAGATCCCACATGCCGCCGAGAGGCTGGGCCCGTGAGCCACGGCCGCTGAGCCTGCGCGTCCAGAGCCTGTGCTCCGCAACGGGAGAGGCCACAACAGTGAGAGGGCCACGTACCGCAAAAAAAAAAAAAAAAAGACAAACCAAGAATCAAATTTACTTCAGATAATTTTTCTATTATTGTAACTTCATTTCCTTTTATGGCAGGAGTACCAATTATACTTGTTTTTAGCTCTTCTTTTTCTTTCATCCCTGCTTCTGAAGTTTTGGGTTTTAAATAAACTTTAAAATTTCCTCAGTAGTTATTTTAATTTTTTCTGCACTGGAAATACCAGTTTTACAGTCATCCACGGTGCTAGGATAAACCTTAACAGGGAAAAATGGACGCATGATCACCAGAGGGTCTGCTAATAGTTATACAGAAAATTGTTAATGGTTCTAGAACTAGATGAAGCTTAAAACATAATTTCTAATGTCAGCTCTCTCCCTTTTACCAATCAGTTGCTAATTAGTACATTACTGTTTCCTCACTCTACGACACTGAGAGGTTGAAACCTGTTAGAATGAGTTTCTGTTTTACAGAAATAGAAATTGAAGATGGGAGGGCTATGCCCAGAAATTGTCAGAAGCTCTGGACTACCTCATATTGGTAAAACAGGTAGACAAACATGAGCTTATTTGTAAGGCATTTAAGTTATGTTAGAATACTTATTCATTGTCAGTCTCCACTGTGGGGGAAGTCCATATTAAAATCCAAAGCATTAGAAGCATATTAGAACTAATTCCCTAAGACTTGAACTGATGAACTTAGACATATATAATGGGTGAAATAGGTAAAACTTTTGAATTAGCCTGTAAGTATAGTTAGAGATCTGAGAATGTCTGTAATAGTCAGTGCTGGACAGTTAATCTGTACTAGAATATAGGATTATGTTCAATCACATATGCTAGAATTTCAGTCAAGTGATATTATACAGTGGATCATTGAGATTTTAAGAATCTGCCAAATATTCACGGGAATTACTATATAGCTGGGGAAGTGGGGACTAATGTGTTTGAAACAAAAATATGTAAACTGAGGTACAAGAACACTAGTAGTTTAGAAAAGAGGGTTGAAAGGGCCTCTTGGAAAAGCCAAAATTTGTACTGATCCTTAACGGTTGGATTGATTTAGATTAACAAGGGGGAAGAAGGAAGAAAGTTTGGAGAGGTAGAAAATTAATAAAGAAAATGTGGGCAGAAGGTAAAGGTAGCTATGAATATGGTTGTGCAGGGCAGATTATGACTTCTTCAGACAGAAGCAGGAGCCGTTCTCTTCCCACAGCACCTTTTGCTACCTCACTTATGGCACTGATTTCATGATGATATAATTTACATCTCTCACCTGCTAATACTATTGGACCTTTTTTTTTTTTACTTTTCTTTTTTCTCTTTATTTCCAAATTTATTGAGACATATTTGACATATTTGAGACATTTGATGTATCATTTATGTAAGTTTAGGGTGTACAATTTGATGATTTGATATATGTATATGTTGCAAAATGATTACCATAATAAGGTTAGCTGACACATTCATCTCTGTTCCTATGAGTTCTTTCTTTTAGATTCCACATACAAGTGAGATCATACACTATTTGTCTAGACAAAATGAAAAGGCAGCCTATGGAATGGGAGAAAGTATTTGCAAATCATGTATCTGATGAAGGATTAATATCCAAAATACATAAGGAATTCATACAACTTAATAGCAAAAAACCAAATAACATGATTACTTTTTTTTAATCTTCACATAGTTAGGAACTCAACAGATTGAGTCAGCCAACTAAGAGCATTGTACAGGCCTGATTACACAACAGGAATCAGAAAATTTAACTTTAGCCAACAAAACATACACTAATCTAGTAGACCTTAATAATTTTGATAAAATATGTTTTATTTGCCCATTTTATTATAAACACAGTTATTAGTCTTGTTTTATTTTCTTTGTAGATGTAACATTTAATGAGTTCAGTGAAGTCTTGAGAGGAGAACATATTTTTTGTTACTGAATACAGTCTAATTTTCATCTTGGTACCCACCAATGTAAATACAGTTGCACAAGAATATATACTCTTGTGTATATTCTCTATTTTTCTTTCTTTCTTTCCTTTTTGTTTCTGGTGTTATCCTCTCTAATAAGTTCTTGGTTTAGAGTAGATATCTCAGACACTTTTCCATGGGAACATCATTTTCTGTTTGTGTGTGTGTGAGACAGATATTTAACTTTTGTGTACCATATCTTGTATTCCATGGCTCACATAAACTGTTGGACTTCTTGAGGGTGGGAAATGTCCATGTCTCATTTGCCTTTGTAAACCCAGTCACTCATACATTGAGGGAGGGGAGAGAATTAAGGTTTCAGTTCCTACTATGTTGTAGGCTGTTTCTCAAGCATTGGAATATATGTAAATGGAGACAGTGAATCCTTTTTTTCTAAAGCAGATAGATGTTTAAGAATAGTAAAAATAAGACTTGATAAGTAGGGTGATACCAGACTAAGAAGGTTGGAAAATTAGGCATCAAAATTTGAACTTGGTATAGAATTGATGCTGGTGATCAGTTTGGATCATTTATACCACCTTTGCAACTTGGACTTAAATCCATGAAAAGCCATTGTACATTCTAGAGCTGGTAAATAATAAACTTCTAGGGGGAAAAATACCTAGCACCACTGTACAGAAAATAAAAGCCTATTACTTTTGCTCAGGCATTTGAGTCCCATTTAGACCATGCCTAGCATGGATCTATGCTGGGTAAATTATATTGTCTCAAGAAATCCACCCCACTTACTTTCTCAGATCTTGGGGAATCAGTTTGTTCCCCAAGAGACTGGCCTCTGTCACCAGGTTTACAATACCAAATGACCAAAAAAAACCCAAAAACAAAAACAAAAAATGCTTTCCAGCAGAAGTAAAGGTCATTCTCTTTCTTTCCCTCATTTATTTAGACTCCTTGGCCTGTCTTTCAAGAAGCTCATCTTACTCCATTCTCCCTGTCCACTGAATATCTGAGGCACTCTAACTATAATGCACAATTTTACACTTAATTGTAAGAACTGACATTTAGTGTCTACCCTGTGCTAGATACATTACTTATGCTATTTCATTAAGTAGAACAGTTCTGAGATTGACCATATCTTTAAAATTGAGTCAAAGTCACTAACTTTCCAAAGGGCACACAACTAGTAAGTATCAGAGCTGAGATCTGGACACAGGGCAACCTGCTCCAAAGTCGATCTCCCCTCCCCAAAACAGCATGCTGGAAGAGTGGCACTTTGGTTCTTTACATGGCTTCAAATCCATTATTCTATAGACTGCCACAGAACATTATTTACTTTTTGACCCCTTTCCTCTCTCATCTCGTCCTCCTCTTTATTTTTTTAAATTAATTAATTCATTTATTTATTTATGGCTGCGTTGGGTCTTCGTTGCTGCACGCGGGCTTTCTCTAGTTGTGGGGAGCAGGGGCTACTCTTCGTTGCTGTATGCAGGCTTCTCATTTCTGTGGCTTCTCTTGTTGCAGAGCACGGGCTCTAGGCACACGGGCTTCAGTAGTTGTGATGCATGGGCTTAGTTGCTCCGCGGCATGTGGGATCTTCCCGGACCAGGGCTTGAACCTGTGTCCCATGCAATAGCAGGCGGATTCGCAACCACTGCGCCACCAGGGAAGCCCTCATCCTTCTCTTTAAAGTAGCAGGTGGTGCAGTTTGAAGAAGCATCCTTCTGATTTTTACTTTTTTCTCTTTTGGACCACATAAACCATTGTTTGTTTTTGCTGAAATAAATGGTACTGTACTTGATGGGGTTATCGTTTGTAATATTAGGAGACTGAGCACCTCACGTCCTGGCATCAGGCTTGGGAACCTCTGGCCCACTGAATTGGATACTGTAATATTTCTGTTTTGGGCCACTGTTATCTGCAGAATAATTGCCCCAGTGAGTTTATGGTAGTCCTTTTCGCAAACAATATGTGAGTGTGTAAATAAGTGAACATTGACTGCACTCAGCTAGTTAGCATCTCAGAAGGAAGCAATAACATTCTGAATTTTTCTTGGGAATTTTTTCTGAATTTTTCTTGAGCAATAACATTCTGAATTTTTCTTGGACAATAACATTCTCTTAGTTTTCAAGCTTTTTCTGCTAATAATTATTCTAGAGCTGTCGTCTTCAAACCTGTTTGTCAGTTACCCATACTAAAGATACATTTTACATTACAGTCTGGTACCTACCTATGAATATGTAAGACAATAGATTTATAAAAATAGTATTTCCCTTACTACATGTGGTCTAGTATCATATTTTGTATTTTATTCTGTTTTATTTAAAAATCCTGGTTGGAACCCATTAAATTACATCACCCCCTTGAAAAATGCTCTGTTAGAGGATAAACCTGATGTAATCTATGTAGTTCTTCAGAAGCCTCTCTTATTCTCCTCTCCTTTTTGCTCAGATCTTCTCTTTTGCTTCCCTGTATTCTGTAGCCTCACCCAAGTCTGTTTCTCTCCTTTCCTCCTTCTACCCTTCATTTTTCCCCCTTTCTACTCCACTAATGCAAAGCTGTAATATATTTATGGGGGTTACAATTTTATTTTTCCTAATCTAGTTGAATTTAACTTTTTCGTATCTCTTTGTGTCTTGCAAATTCAAAACAAAACTAAATTACTTCTAACAAGAGTGGCATGTGCAATTTTACCTTCCTTGTAAGTTACTTATTCATAGTAAAAAGTTTCTCTTATGAACTGTACCAGCAGTATTAAAAAATACTGTTGTAATACACTTGCTATACTTATTTACTTTTTTGGGTTTTGGGTTTTTTTTTTTTTTTTAAGGAATAACCTTCTGTGTGTCTGGGCTGTACCTATTTGTGAATGTAACTTTCAGCATAATTAGAAACAGCCCTCAATTCTCTATTTATTGAGTCAGTTAATCCTATTCATGCTATTATCTTGAATATCTCTCACGGTTTTTCCTTTCTCTCAATTCTCACTGCTACTATCTTATTCATATTTCTTCTAAATTATTGCAATTAGCTCCTGGTTAATCTTCCTGAAATCTCTTAGTATATCCTCCTCCGCAGTAATATTTTGAAGCAGAAATTGATCTGCCAGTGACTGCTTACAGTACTCCGGTGGCTCTCAGCCACCTGAGGATAGAGTCTAAATTGATTGGCATGGCTTATTATGGCTCTTTGGTGGATCTGCATCCATTCTGTCTTTGGCAGCTATGGGGTTGGTGGGGAGGAAAGTGTGGGGGGAGGCTGATAAAAGATAAGCAGAGCAGGCAGCTCACTGTTTCCACAATATGTCATTATCTGAATCCTTTTGCATGTGTTTCTTTATCCAAAAGTTCCTTTCTTTTCATTCATTTGTCCTCTAAATCACATCTGAGATATTATTCTAGGGATTTGTTCCAGTAGTTCTCTTGGCACAGATCTCAGTATATTATGTCTCCTTGTATGTGCACCTCCTTCTATGCTGGGAGTTTGTAGACAGGAGAGAGGCATCTTCATTTGCCTCTCCCTAGTGTCAGGCCAGGAGGATGTTAGGTGCTGAGTATATGGTTAGCAACTAGATGCACATGGACCTTGTTCTCACAGAGCTTTTAGTCTATCAAGGGCTGCAAATGATTAAGCAAATACAATAAAATATGATAGGAAAAGTGCAAGGTGTTGAAGGCTTCCTCGCCCTAGTAACATTTAAGTTGAACACTAAATAATGAATAGGAACTAGGCAATAGGTGAAGAAAAGTGAGTAGAAAATTGAGAGGGAAGGAGTAGTCTATAGGTAGGCCTGCAGGGAAGAGCATGTTACAACTGAGAGACAGAAATAACATCCCATGGCTTAGTGTTCAGGTGGCAAGAAATGAACCTACAGAATATGCAGAAAGCTCAGTCGTGCAGGGCTTTGTAAATAGGATGACCATAGAATTGATCTTCTGAATTGCAAAAATTTTGAGAGGGAAATGCGGGGGGAGGTATTAATAATTAATATGCCAGGATAAGAGGCATACACAGATCATCCTAGACAAACTAGAATTCATGGTGAGTTTGAACTTTATCCTAAGAGTATATAGGGATTCACTGAAGGACTTGACTTCCAGTAGAGAATTTGATCAGATTTACATTTTAAAAATCATGATAGCTCTGGTGTGGAGAACAAATTGGCAAGGAGCTATTGTCATAATTAGACCAAAGGACATGGTGACTTCAACCAGAAGTGGGAGTGGATTTGAGAGAGGTTTAGGAAGTGAAGATTGATTAATCAAATGGGGGTGAGGTTAGAGGTAGGAGTTAAGGAAGATACCTGGTTTCTCTTGTTTCAAAGAAGGGCATTACAGTTCTCTGATGAAAACAGGCAGGATTGGGGAGGGATGCTGGTCATGAGGTCAAATTTAGACATGTTGAGTTGGAGAGACCTTTGAAATACTGAAATGGAGATATTCTAATAGATATGAGTCAAGAGGTATGAATTGGGGGAGGAGATTTGTATATATTTGTGTCTTGTTTGTACTTTTATTTTCCCATTCTTTTTTTAAATTTATTTATTTTATATTTATTTTTGGCTGTGTTAGGTCTTCATTGCTGCACAAGGGCTTTTCTCTAGTTGCGGCGAGCGGGGGCTACTCTTCATTGCAGTGCGTGGGCTTCTCATTGCGGTGGCTTCTCTTGTTGCGGAGCATGGGCTCTAGGCACGTGGGCTTCAGTAATTGTGGCACGTGGGCTCAGTAGTTGTGGCTCGCGGGCTCTAGAGCGCAGGCTCAGTAGTTGTGGCGCACGGGCTCAGTTGTTCCGCGGCATGTGGGATCTTCCTGGACCACGGCTCGAACCCGTGTCCCCTGCATTGGCAGGTGGATTCCTTTTTTTTGTTGTTATATACACAATTTTTTTCAAATGACAAGGTAGTTCAAAGCAGAAAATCAAAGACGATACTATTTTCAGAGAAAATTTTTTTAAAAAGCAAAATTAAGGTTCTGAATAATTGAGGTAACATTGAAACTTGGAAGGAAAATCCCTCTCACAAAGTATAATATCATATAATTTAAAAAGCCATTGGTTTTCATACATGTGTCTATAAACTTAAAGTTATATAAATACTTACTTTTTTTAACATCTTTATTGTACTATAATTGCTTTACAATGTTGTGTTAGTTTCTGCCGTGTAACAAAGTGAATGAGCTATATGTATACATATATCCCCTCCCCCTTGCGCCTCCCCTCCCACCCTCCCTACCCCACCCCTCTAGGTGGTCACAAAGCACCGAGCTGACATCCCTGTGCTATGCAGCTGCTTCCCACTAGCTATCTATTTTACATTTGGTAGTGTATATATGTCCATGCCACTCTCTCACTTCGTCCCAGCTTACCCTTCCCCCTCCCCGTGTCCAAGTCCATTCTCTATGTCTGCATCTTTATTCTTGTCCTGGCAGGCGGATTCTTAACCACTGCGCCACCAGGGAAGTCCTATTATATTTTATTCTGTGTACTTTTATATACTTTTGTCCAAGTTTTTAAAAATGGAATAGTGTTTGGCCACTTGTTTGTTTGTTTGTTTGTTTGTTTTTTCCCCAGTACGCGGGCCTCACACTGTTGTGGCCTCTCCCGTTGCGGAGCACAGGCTCTGGACACGCAGGCTCAGTGGCCATGGCTCACGGGCCTAGCCACTCCGCGGCACGTGGGATCTTCCCAGACCGGGGCACGAACCCGTGTCCCCTGCATCGGCAGGCGGACTCCTAACCACTGTGCCACCAGGGAAGCCCTGGCCACTTGTTTTTGAGTGGCTCCTATAGCTGTAGTTTTCATTTGTTGAGCCTATGCCATTGGCTTTAAGGACATTTTATCTTATTTAATCCTCACAATAACCTCGTGGGTAAGTGGTATTCTCATTTTACAGATATGGTTAGACTCAAAGAATTTAAATAGTTTTGCCACTGTTGACATAGTAAGTGGCAGAACAATATTTGAACCCAGGTTGGTTTAACTCTGATCTCCATAGCTGTTACCTTTAGACCTTAGGTTGTCTTCAGAGACTACAAAAAGAGATTCAAAGTGCTCTCACACTCTTCCTTTTACATTGGCGGTAAGACATACATACACATGCTTAAGAGTAGGAGGTAAACATTATCTTGCATTGGTGTAATACTTTAAAAATGTTTTAAATGCCTTGTATATGTCATCAGTTCTCTCTGAGTAACAGAGTTTGAGTGGCAGCACTCCCTAACAATTGTGGCGACTGTGATTAAAGAACCAAATGCAGGGGCTTCCCTGGTGGCGCAGTGGTTTAGAGTCCGCCTGCCGATGCAGGGGACACGGGTTCGTGCCCCGGTCTGGGAAGATCCCACATGCTGTGGAGTGGCTGGGCCCATGAGCCATGGCCGCTGAGCCTGCGCGTCCACAATGGGAGAGGCCACAACAGTGAGAGGCCCGCGTAACGCAAAAAAAAAAAAAAAAAAAAAGAACCAAATGCAGAATCTGCTTGGGTGTGCTATCCCAGAATAGTACTCTGGCCTTGGAGGACTTGAGCTGATGTTCGCCAGGCTGCTAAAGCTAGTATTGTGTAATGTTTAGAGGAGTGGATAGTTTTGCTAGAATATGTTATAATGTGTAAGCTCTGTTTGCTTTATAATAGAGAACTCCCTGTACTGGATCCTGAATTGATGAAGTCAGAGATCTGTGCTTCCTTGTCAGCAGGTAAAATTTGACATTTTCAGAATGTGTAATATTGAAGTACTTTTATATCTCTATTTAGGCATAGTCAGAATGAATTCATTAAAATAGGAAGCTTTTCATTTTAGAGTCTGTCAACCACGTTTTACAGTTTGTCAGTTTTCCTCAGTTTTGCCTGGTTGGCAGATCAGATTTTGAGAAATTTTCCAGTTGATTATTTAATAAATAACTTTGTTAGGCTTTATCTACAAAAGATAATTGACCTTAGCAATTTTTGTAGTCTCATTTTTGAAATTGAAATATATATTTAAGCTTTACCACATTTTAAATCTGAGTCCTTTTTAATATTTTTTTAATAATAGCTAATCCTAAATTTAAATAACTGAATCTTTACAGGAAATAATTTGAAAGTTAATTGCAAAAACTTTCCAATTTTAAAAATATATTGAAAAATAGCTGGACATGATCAAGAAAGATTCTTAAATTTATCTTTATGTCTCAATTTTGTCTTACTGCCAATTCTTTTTATACCATGTAATGGAGTTATTTTGATAGAGAGGGAGGAATAAATGTATAATTTGCTGAAAATGCTGCTTCATATTTGTCACATTGGACTTTAAAAGAGTCTCTGAATTCTAACTCATTTTTAGAACAATCTTTAAATGACTTGGTTATTTTGTCATTTAAAGTTTCTACAGTTGAATATTATTTCTTTTCAGCAAGTGAGATAAAACATGATTCCAAAGGTGCAAACATTTCCTTAGGTGAAGTTACTAATGAGACTTCTTCAAATGAAAAACTGGGAGACGTCAGTGAACACACAAAAAGTTCAGACTTGGATGAAAAGGTACTAGGGAATCTTTTGCATATTCTTATTTCTTGGTCCAGATAGTGGTAAATACAGAAGTCCATCTTAGCAGTGCTGTCAGGTGACAAGGGAATGGCCTTTTTGTTGAGTAAAAGAGTCACGTCATTCTGGCCATGGGACATACTGCTTGATGCTTGCCATAAGCACAGTATTAATAGAGTTTCACTTGTCTGGGAAAATGGGGTATGCTGTTTAATTATATATTTAGCTTTTTAGAATCCTAAAGTTCTTAAACCTATGTAAATCTTTCTAAATTGTTACATATCTTCCTGCCTCACTAAGTACAAAGTACTGAATATCATTTGATCTTCTTTGAAATTTTAGAATATCATAGTGTCTGAGTGCTATGAATGCAAGCATCAGTTATTCGACCACAGATGTAGAAGGCATAGGAATTGGAGCTAAACCTAACTTGATGTTGGAACATACCACTGGTGTATGATATGGAGAAAATTGGGGGTATCAATTATCTGCCGGATAATGTGTATGATTGTCTTAACCTTTTGAATAATTTAATTGACTCCTAGACAACTATTTCATGTTTCTTTCTCCTTATTCCTCCTCATTTGTCCTCATAGCTAACAACCTTGTTTCCTACTTTACCAAGAAAATTGAAGTAATTGGAAAAGAAGTTCCTACCAATACATTAGGCCACCTACCTGCACCTGTTCCCAAAACTCCAGCTTCACTTCTGTTACACTGGATGAACAGGCCAAGGCTATTCCCTTCACCTGTGTGCTAGAATCCATCTCTTTCCTCTCTTAAAATACTACTCCAGTAATTCTCCTTTCATTACTGGATCATTCTCTTCAACATAAGCATGCTTTTCTCCCATCTTCAAACAAAACCAAAAATACATTTTCATGGTCCCATTTTCCTTTTCACCTGTCGTCCTGTTTCTCCAAAGACTTGTCTAGACCCTCTATCCCCAGTTTCTCTCCTCCAGTTCCAAAGATACTCACCTTCACCTCCACCAAAACTACCTGTCTTAAACTCTCCAGTGATCTGCTCGTTGCTGAGTCTAATCGACATAGTTCAGTCTTAATCTTACTTAACCTATCACCAGTATTTAACAGTTGATCACACTTTCCTTGAAACATTTTTTTCACATGGCTTTCAGGTTAAACATGCATGCCTAGTGTCCTGTCTGTCTGCAACTTCCCAGTTGGTTTCGCTGGTCTCTCCTGATCTCCCTGACCTCTACATGTTGGAGCGACCCAGTGCCTAGACCAGGAGTCTGTTCTTTTTTCCTATCTAGATTTGCTCCTTAGATGGTCTCATCCAACCTCATTGCATTGAATGCCATCTGTGTGCTAAGACTCTCAAATTGATATCTCCAGCTTGAACTTCGTCTCTGAGCTGCAGACCTTTCTGTCTAGTTGCCTATTTGATTTTTCCACTTGGATGTCCAATTATACTTCTCAAACTTAACATGTTCAAAACTGACCTCCTGTTAGATGTCCCCTACCCTACCACAAACCAGCCGTTCCTGTAATTTTCACCTTTTCTATTAAAGACAACTCTATCCTTTATAAGTTATTTAGGCTCAAAAGCGTTGGATTTTCTTACTTTCTTTTTCTCTCACTCCATATCCAGACTGTAAGGAAATCCTGCTGGCCTTAGCTTCAGATGATGTCTGGAAATTATTCACTTTTCATCACTCCCACACATACCACACAGGCCCAGGCCCAGGCCCCGCCTAATATCATCTCCTGCCTGAATTACTGCAGTGGTCTCCTACATTTCTCAGCTTCTGATATTGTTCTCTTGTAGTTTATTCTCAACATAGCATAAATTAGATCATGTTATTCTTCTGCTTCAAACTCTCCAGTGGCTTTTAATATTGAGATTCCTTACTGTGGCCTACATGGCCCTTTATCTGTTCCCCCTACCCCTCCCCTACGTTGTTACCTCTCTGATCTCTTTGACTACTCTCCTTATCCATTTTACTCTGACCACATTAGCCTCCTTGCTGTTCTTGGAACAAACCAGGCTTTCTCCCACTTCACGGCCTTTGCCCTTGCCATTTTATCTCCTAAAAAAAAAAAAAAAAAGATATAGTTTACTTTCTTATTTCCTTCACATCTTTACTCAAATTTCATGTTCTTAGAGAGACCTCCGCTAGCCATCCAACCTAAAATTCCAGTATTCTCCGTTCTGTCAACATTTCATATCCCCCTTTCTTGTATTTATCATGATATAATATACTTTACATTTACTTATTTATGTTTACCTCCATCTCTTCCTGCTAGAATGAAACTCCATGAAGGCAAAGATTTTTGTCCATTTTGCTCACAAACGAATCTTTAGCACCTAGAGCAGTGGCTGATACAGAGCAATAACACAAATGATTGGGTTTTTTTGGCCGCTCCGCACGGCATGCAGGATATTAGTTCCCTGACCAGGGATCAAACCTGTGTGCCCTGCAATGGAAGTGCAGAATCTTAACCACTGGACAGCCAGGGAAGTCCCAAATGGTTGTTGAATGAATATTGAATGTGAACCTCATTTGAAAATAGTCTTTTGAGACTTCCCTGGAAGTCCAGTGGTTAGGACTTCGCCTTCCAGTGCAGGGGGTGCAGGTTCGATCCCTGGTTGGGGAGCTAAGATACCACATGCCTCGGAGCCAAAAAATCAAAACATAAAACAGAAGCAATATTGTAACAGATTCAATAAAGACTTTAAAAAATGGTCCACATCAAAAAAAAAAAGTCTTTAAGTGTTAGAAGTGTCCTGTAGCATGAATAAAAATATCACAAAGTACTTGCTTAATGGTTTGATGATAACAGCCACTATGTATTGAACCTTTATTAAATGCCAGCCAGCCAGTGCTAGAGACTTAGCACTGGTTATATCTTATCCCTATGATATAAGGAGGTGCTATACAGGAGTTCCCAAAGCCACCCTCAGGTTCAGTGATTTGCTAGAAGAACTCACAGAGGTCAGCAAAGCTGTTATTGTAACTCAAGGTTACAGTTTATTTCAGTGGAAGAATACAGATTAAAGTCAGCAAAAGAAAGAGTCACATAGGGCAGAGCACAGGAGAAACGGAGTACAAGCTTCCAGTTTTTCTCTCCCAATAGAGTCACGTGGACACTGCTTGCTCCTCCCAGGAGTGATGTATGACAAAAACAGAATATTGCCAGCCAGGGACTTGCCTGAAGCTTGGTCAGGGTTTTTATTGGGGTCAGTCACATAGGCATGGTTGACCACCTGCATAGCTGACCTTAGTCACTCAGTCTCAATCCAGTCCCTCCAGAGGTCAAGCTGATACCACATGGCTCAAGGACCCCGTCATAAATCACAAAGACTTTCTGGAGTGGCCCAAGGCCTCTTCCATAAATTACACTGTTAGCTTACATTATCTGTTGTGATCCCAGACACCCAGGTAAACAAAGACACACAATCAAGCAGCATATTCCAAGGGCTTATAAGTTACCTTCTAGGAGCAGGTCACAGGCCAGACCTTTAACATACGGCATATGGACAACCCAGATTTACTGAGTTAATCCTTTACTGCACATGAAGTGTGTACTGCTATTTCCCTTTGCAGATGAAAAAACTGAGACTTAGTATCTTGTCCAGGGTCACACAGTAGAATCCCTTGACTCTATAGCAGGGGTCAGCAAACCTTTTCTTTAAGACTAGATAGTAAATACTTGTCTGGCTTTGTGGGCCATATGGTTGCTGTCCTAGCTACTCAGCTCTGTTACTGTAAGGAGAAAGAAGCCATAGACAATATGTAAACAAATGTCAATTGCTGTGTTCAAATAAAACTTTATTTACAAAAACAGGCAGCCTGCAGGCTATAGCTTGCCATAGCTTGCCAACCTTTGCTCTAAAGCATTAAAAAATAAACAGTTTGTACTCTATTCTACTTAAAGCAGAAGAGAAGACTTTTTGCTTTCAGTTCTGCAAGGATAGATTTTAAGAGATGTTTGCCAGAATTCACTGAGTTCTTAACTAAATATTTAAAGATGTAGACTATTTTCAATATTAGCTCTTTTAAAAATAATCCCCAAAATCATTTATCTACTTCCTAGTGTAAACTTTTTGGATTTGTTTAAGGGAAGGGGAATGATACTTTTATCTTTCTGATACCGTGGTAAGCTTCAAAGTAGCAACTCTTTAGAAAATATTGATACATGACCTTGTCAATAATATTTGTCATTAAAATATCTGGCCCCACAATTTGGGAATTAACAAACTTTATCCATCTCTCACCTTATATTTTAGGAACTTTAGAGGGTAAATAGGTTGATTTATAGGACATATGTCTAGCTTGCCACTTTTCTGCTTTTATGTATGGTTTTCTGTGAATTTTTAGAAATGCTTCCTTACTGATCTTTTACATATATATATTTCTGTCTTTTCTACAGACCTTGTTTTTTCTTTCTCTTGTATATCAGTTATACCCAGAATCCATATATAACAATTTTTAGATTTACCATGGTAGTAGTTGCTTAATGATTCTAGTTTTGACCCCCAGATGGTTGAAATGCTAGTGTACTTTTTAATTTTTATTTTGAAACAATTGTAAATTCACAGAAAGTTGCAAAAGTAGTTTTCCTCCATGATTACATCTTAAGGCACAATATCAGAAGCAGAAATTTGGTATTAGTATAATGAGTGTATGTAGTTCTGTATATATTATCAAGTGAGCAGATTTTTGTAGCCACGACTGCAATCAAGATAATTATGCCATCACTACAAAGATATTCCTTATGTTACCCCTTTGTCACACATCCCTCCCTACCCCTAACTTCTGTAACCTTAGTAACCATTAATATGTTTTCCATCTCTGTAACTTTGGTATTTTGAAATAAATGCCCAGGTTTGCAGTTGCTGGGCTGTCTGGTAATTGCATGCTTAGCTTTTAACTTGGGTGGACTTGGCCTCCAGGTTACTCCCCTGCGGTAGTAGGCAGTTGAAATGTTTTTTCAGTTCGTTTAGTGTCATCTGGGTTGTTTGGAGTCTACCTTACAAAGGTGTAGTTCAAGGGTCAGCTAGAGATTTGGACCAAGTTTAAAGCAGATTTGGGGGCTTTCTCTCTTAGGCTCTCCCGTTTCCAGGATTCCCAGCCTCACTTCCCAGTTTCTGACTTTGCCCTGTACTCTGTCTTCTGGTTCTTTGTGTCAGTATGGCAAATTTTTAGCCTTCCCCAGTGGTTCCAACCAATTAAGGCCTCTCTTTAAGAATAAATCCATAAAAACATGACTGTTACCCAGTGTCATTCCCTCTTTTCCTCCAGATTCTGCCTACTTTTCATATCTCTCCAGTGTTTTCAGGCAGAGTTTTTTTTTATAGTTCATCTGAGAGTTATAGTTGTTACCTGAAGAAGGATTAGCCCAATAAGAGATACTTATTTGCCATTTCTCAAACTGGACCTATTGTGTGTTCTTTTTAATTTTATACAAACGACAGCTTATCGTTCTTTGTCTTTTTTTAACTTAATGTATAATGGAGATTGTTTCCTTTCCATATATGTAATGACACTTTGTTTTTACAATTATATAATTATCCACTATATGGGTATACTCTATTCAACAAGTTACACTGTTGATGGACACTTGGTTTGTTCCCATTTTTTGCTATTTTAACATTGTTGCATTATGCATCCTTGAGCATAAGGCATTTTGCATATGTGCAAGCATTTTTGGATTAATTCTTAGAAGTAGAATTTTCAGATTGCCCTACATAGAGATTGCTTTGATTTATGCTTCCATCAACATTGTATGGGAATGACAGTTTTCTCCCCCACACACTCACCAACTCAGTATTAAATTTTTTTTATTTTTGTCCATCTGTACATTTTTACAAATGACTTTTCATTTGCTTTTCTCTTATGAGTCTAGTTAAGCATCTTTTAGTATGTGTAAAAGCCATTTACATTTTCTTCTGTGAACTTCTCTTTTACATCCTTTGCCCATTTTTCTTTTGGGATTTTGGTCTTTTTTTATTTGCAGGAACTTTTCATATATTAAGCATATTTGTTCTTTGTCATATGTTGCCATAACTTTTTCCTGTTTTTTCATTTGTGTTTGACTTGGTTTTCATTTGTGTTTGACTTGGTTTCAAATGCCATCTTTAATAGTTTGGTTTTACCTTGAAGGAGCTTTTTATTTTTATTTAGTCAAATGTATGTGTTTTTTTTGTTTTTGTTTTGTTGTTGTTTTAATTTATTTATTTTATTTTTTATTTTTATGGCTGTGTTGGGTCTTCGTTTCTGTGTGAGGGCTTTCTCTAGTTGCAGCAAGCGGGGGCCACTCTTCATCGTGTTGCGCGGGCCTCTCACTGTCACGGCCTCTCCTGTTGCGGAGCACAGGCTCCAGACGCACAGGCTCAGTAGTTGTGGCTCACAGGCCTAGTTGCTCCGCAGCATGTGGGATCTTCCCAGACCAGGGCTCGAACCCGTGTCCCCTGCATTGTCAGGCAGATTCTCAACCACTGTGCCACCAGGGAAGCCCCTCAAATGTATGTTTTATTTTATGATATTTGAGTTATGAGTTGTATTTAGAGAAACCCTTCCCCGTTTCTGGATCAAAAATGTTCACCTGTATCTTTTTCTAGTGCTTTTTTGGTGTTATTATGTTTAAATTTTTTATCAATATAAATTTAAATTTTATCTTGGAAGAAAAAAAGTAGAAACGATGTAACCTTTCTGTTCTTATTTTGACAGGTGACTTCTGTCATCTTAGCATACGAAAATATTTTAAATGTTTGTATTCAAACCTACCGATACCGTAATTCATGGTTTCTGCCTTTGGTGTCAGCTTAGGCTTTCTCCAGCCTCCAAATTATATAACTACTCACCTTTATTTTATTTTTGATACTTTCAGTATTTTTTATATTTAAATCTTTAATGAACTTAAAGTATTTTGGCATATGGTGAATTGGTACCAAGCTTTTTTCCATCCGGTCAGCTAGCCTGTTGTTCTGTTACTATTTATTTTTTTATTTTTTTGTGGTATGTGGGCCTCTTACTGCTGTGGCCTCTCCCATTGCGGAGTACAGGCTCCGGACGTGCAGGCTCAGCAGCCATGGCTCACGGGCCCAGCCGCTCTGCGGCATGTGGGATCTTCCTGGACCGGGGCACGAACCTGTGTCCCCTGCATCGGCAGGTGGACTCTCAACCACTGTGCCACCAGGGAAGCCCTGTTACTATTTATTGAATCATTTCCTCACAAATTTCAAATGCCATCTTTAATAGTTTCAATTTTTATGTATAGAATGATTCTTTTACTTGTCTTTTATTTCATTAATTGCTCAGGTCCTGTACCAATTCCATACTGTCAATTACTTGAAAAATAAAAACAGTCAGGAAGGCTTGCTTTAAAAGATACTAACATGTATTATAAATCTAAAATATTTCTGGCTATTCTTATATTCTTTTAAGAGCTTTAAACACACATTGTAGTTTTTTAAATGTATAAATTAATTTGCAGGCAATTAACATTTTTTACCTTTAACATTCTCATCTAGGAACATGGTATATCTTTCTATTTGCTAGTGTTTCATGTTACTCAGTTGATTTTTATAGTTACAATAGTATATATAGTATGTACCATTATTGTAAAATATGATTGTGTATTTCAAAAAGACTAGAAAGATATAAAGTAAGATATTAAGTGGTTATCTCTGGCTGCCCAAATGATGGGTGATTTGGGGTGTTTATTTTCTTGGTGCTTGTTTTTTCAAAGGTCTAGTATGTATAATTTTCTTATAATTAGAGAATCACAATTCCCAAAACACTAATTACTAATTGTAAAGTGCTTTAAGTGTAGCAATGTTTTAAATACATATAAATATTTCTAATGAAAAACACATTTATGTTGGTAAATACCACCTAAAAATAAAAATCACTCAAAGCTGTTTTTTTCTGAATAAAAAGAAATATAACTTTAATTGTCCAAAATAATTTGAAATGGTGGCTTGCATAATTAAAGGTGACATCAAAAATTGGGAAAAATGTATTGATTTATATTAGTTTTTCTTAACAGCAGAGATTTTAAAATCAGTGTTCATATTTTAAATAATGTAGAGTAGAATTATTTTCCTGCTTGACCATAAGCTAGTCGTTTAATTAACATCTAGTACATTCTGATCTGATAAGCCTCATAGCCTAATATGGAATGCAGAGATAGTCACTTATACTATTTAACCATAATCTCTTCACAGTGTAGATTTTTGGACAAGGTGACTATTCAAGAAGAAAAAGAAGATATTTATGAAGTTTGCAAAAGGTCTGTAACGTAACTTTTAATTACATAATGTTAAAATAGTCATTCATGTAATTTGTATCTTGAGCATATTTTTCCTTCTCTCCTGTATATACTTGGGCTACTATGCCGTAAACAATATATGGGTATTATTTAAGTAATGTGTCAGGTGTATACAGATGTCAGGGATATTGTAAGTTACCTTAAAGTTATCACTAAGTGTTTGGAGCCATTAAAATATTTTTTGAGGGAGGAATGAGGAATAGTGATAAAATAAAAGAAAAAAAGATGTATATGTGACTTCTATGAAGGTAAGACTAGCTGAAATCAGATGAACATTGCAATTTGCAGGTATCTTCTATGTCTGCAGCGATTAGTACTGAGAGCTACAGTACACTCACTGGAACATATACAGATACCAAATTTAGATTTAGAGGACACCTTGGAGGTCATTTGATCCACCCCCCACACCTATCTTGCTGTTGAGGCAAGGCACAGTCGGGTCAGGTGACAAATATGTTCAAGTTCTTTTATGTTAAGACAGTGTTTTTCAAAGTGTGGTCCTTGGAGCAGCTGCATCATGTGGGAACTTGTCATAAATGTAAATTATTTGTTCCCACCCCTGACCTACTGAATCAGAAACTCTGGAAATGGGGCCCATCAATCTGTGTTTCAACAAAGTCACCAACTAATCCTGCTACATGTTCAAGTTTGAGAACCATTACGTTAAAGAAAAGCCTAGGTAAGAATTAGATTGGCATAGAAGCCCGTATGGTTCATGCCCACTTGAAGATCTTAAAAAGAAAATGTGACAAGGTTAACTTTTTTTTTTTCCTATTAAAAACATTTTGCTTACAAGCTAAATAGTTGCAACCTGCAGAGTTTTGTCATCACCTTGGCTCTACCATAATGACCAGGAGTGTGACATTGGGTAAGTCACCACATTACCCTGGGTTTCATTACCCAATCAAAATAAAAGAATTTTTCTAGATAATCTTTTCCATCTGTAAAATTCCATAATTCGTATTTGTTTGTTTTATGTTACTGCTTTTATTTTGTTTTATTTGGAGGGGGTATGATAATTGCGCATATCAATGATATCCCAAGTTGGGGAGAGAAACAAATATTTTTGTGTGAAATTATTGAACTCCCATCAGTGCTACTAGGTTTCAACTGTTATAAGCATTGGCCCCTTTTCTTACTATTTTTACTCTCTGCTGGCCAAGGGAACCCCAGCTGAAAAAGCTTTATTAGAATTGTGTTTAAGGTAAAATACTGTAGTATCTGAATGAGGGTATAAGTCTTTCTCCGAAAAAGTAAATTCATTTATATCTGATAGCTCTGAGGTACTTTCCACCCTCCCCCTTGCTTAAGTTATTTATTTTTCTAGGTTAAGTGACCTCCAGATTAAGGGTTTTTTGTTAATTGGCTATATAGGATCTCACATATTAGAACACAGTCAAAGCTGTTTAAATCAGTAGCCTAGAACAATACATTTCTTATACCTTCTTCCCAAAGGAAGGTCTCAAGTACATGTATAAATTTATTATATATACATGTCCTGAAGAATAACTTACAATTCATTTATTTTATTGCACTATTAATAGAATCATTGCATGATCTTTTCTGGATTTGGATGCTAGTCCAGTTCCTCCTCAAACCTTTTGTCTGACATGATCAGAAATACTTTGCTCTAGTTTTGACCCCACCACCCCACTTTTACCCTTACCCTAGCCCTTTAACAAGTATCAGTTTTCTAGTTAAGAAGGCAGGAACAACCTATTGAAAATACTGAAGAATCATAGTATATGATGGTAGTACACAGCATAGTATGTAGACTACATCAATACTATCATTAGGATGTGTTTCTACTTATTTGATTCTCATTACTTTATGTCTTTAGAATAAATTTAAATTCTGCTTTTGGGTTTTCTGCTCACACAGCAGCGATTCTAAAAATACAGATAATGTGGTTGGTGAATGTCAGTTGGCAGCGCTGGGCCCCAAACCTCTGTGCTTATCAGTGCCAGTGCCACTTTTGAATCTAAGTGCTCATCAGGAAGACACATTACTGAAGCCCTGGATGAATGGTATGATTTTCTTAGTAAAATTCTGTTGGCTTTTGATAATATAGAAATGATACAGGAGATTTTTCCACCCAAAACAAAAAAGTTAAGAAAGAAATTGAGGGAATTCCCAGGCGGCAGTCCAGTGGTTAGGACTCTGTACATCCACTGCAGGGGGCAGGAGTTCAATCCCTGGTCAGTGAACTAAGATCCTGCAAGTTGTGTGGCAGGGCCCCCCCAAAAAAAGAAGAGAAAAAAATTGAAACAAGTATAGAATATGCTAAGATTAGAAGGTTTGTATACCTTTAGTTAGTACTTTTGATGGAGCGACTTCTGAGATATCTATATTTATGCAATAGTGTTAGTATAGGTAAATTATAGTCTATACCTAAAATATTCATATTTTAAGTGAGTGTTTTAGAAATTTAGAATGTAGTTTAGAATTTGTGTCTTTTTTGGTAATTCATAATGCTGTGAAAAAATAAACTAGATTGAAGAATTAATTTAGAAACAATAAAATCCTGTTGTGTGTGTAGCTCACACCTAACTCTTCTGGACTTCCCATTACTGACTTCATGCTGCCTGGTGTTGTGTACTGTAGCAGCAAGCCCATGATGATCACGTGTTTTATCTTAAAAAGCTTTACCTGTTTCATAATGAAAAGTACTGCAAAGCTATGCAGCAAAAACGTCAGCTTGTCCCAAATTATATCTGGATGCTGCCAAAATGAAAAATGAAATTGCTTAAGATAAAAACATTTTTGTGTTATCTTTCGAAAAAATAATTTGTAAATGTCCTAATTCTCATTTTAAAAGACTAACATTAAGGGATAATGATCCCTGGTATAATAGTCAGCTCGGGCTGCCATAACAAAATGCCACAGACTGGGTGGCTTAAACAACAGATATTCATTTCACACAGTTCTGGAAGCTAGAAGTCCAAGATCAAGTTTCTGGTAGAGTTCAGTTTCTGGCTGTCTTCCTGGCTTACAGACGGCAGCCTTTTCACTAAGTCCTCACGTGGCCTTTCCTTGGTGCATGTGCATGCGGTGGGGGCGGGGGGGGGGGAGAGAGAGAGAGAGAGAGAGAGAGAGAAAGCTCTCTGGTGTCTCTTATAGAGACATTGATTCTATCAGATCAGGGCCTCATTTTTACAACCCCATTTAGCCTTAATTACTTCTGCAAAAGGCCCTAACTCCAAATACAGTCACTTTGGGGGTTAAGGCTTCAATATATGAATTGGGGGGAGACACAGTCGGTCCATAGCACCTGGGTTTGTCAGTAGTTTTCTTCCCTAAGAAAGGTTTATTGTGTGTAATATTTGTCTGTTTAACTTACAGACAATCATTTGAATATAGTACTCAATTCTGCTGTGTAAGGCTTTTAAGAAAGCATCTTTAGCTTATAATGAATTTAAAATGTTAAGTTCAGATCTAGACATCCTTAAGGAACACCTAAGATGTAAATTACTGTATATTTCACAGGAACATACCACAGCAGCAGACCTTGAACTGAGCACAAGAAGTCCAAAGTGAAATATTAAAGCAGATAGTAGTAGTCATCTGTTTGATTGTTATGAAAGGAATAAGTTGTAACATATTGGAATGTAATGTCATTCTTAATCATTTCTAGATTTCAGATTTCCAGGAAAACATTCTCTTCTAAAACCACAGGATCCTGAAATTTGTGAAATATTTAAGAGGGAAAAAACTATAGGGGTAAGCGCCCCATTAAAAAAAATAATAATAATCTTATAAGCTTGTGCTTTGGGGCTTTCTGATTAATTTCCCTATCATCATTTAAGCAGTTCTGGACATTTTATGGATTTTAAATGGGGGTTGGTGGTAAGGGACAGAAAATGGGTAGCGATTCAGAGGATATTCACAAACAGTATAACAGGTTTAAGGCAGAGGGTGGGGGATGGGATATCCAAAACAGAAAATACAGGATGAATAGTTCCCTGTGATGAAGGAGAAAGCTAGTGATATAAAGCAATTGATAGGAAAAGCCTGTTGTAAAAAGCTTTCACTCATTGCCTTTTTCCAATAATCAGAAAAGCTAAGGAGATTTTTGGTTCTAATAAATGCATCTGAAATATGCATATTATTACAGAATTAACTTTTTATACAAGTTAAAAGGGCAGGCACATGAGAAGGAGGAGGGAAAGTATAAACTTTTAAAACCACGTAAAGTAAAATGGTAGTAACTTTGATGAAATATAAAAGTTTTACACTAAAGGAAATTGCAAAAATTCAGACAAATAACTTTAAATTGATTTTTTTCATAATTTTTAAAAATATAAATTGTTTGGAGTTACTTTTTATCAAGTCAGCAAACAATTTATCGTGATACTTTTTTGGATGTATAATATTTCTGATTGTTTCAAATACTTTCTCACTTGATTGCAGTAAGTGTTTTACAATTAACACAGAAAGGGAATTTGTCTAATTTTCTAGGTGTTCCAGAAGTCCCTAGGGTTGATGATACCCCATAGATATTGCAAATTTCATTTTAATACATTACGTGGCTGTGAGCGATCACAGTGCAAGTTTGCTCACGTGCCTGAGCAAGGGGATGAAAAGGTAAAATATGTTAAGTCTTTGAAGTAGAGATTGTTTTAATAACCATCTCAGTCATATGTTTTAATTCAGATTTTCATCAACTCCTAATATATGAGCTTTGCCTGATTTTGTGCTTTACATAAATGGAATCATACAATTTGTATTCTTTTGTTTCTGGCTGCTTTTGCTCAACATTTTTGAGATTCATCTGTACTTTTTTACTTAATTGTAGATGCTTCTTTCTCATTGCTGTATAATATTAAATATTCCATTGTATGAGTATATCAAAATGTTTTTTGTTGATAAATACTGCTTTTGATGGGTGATTTCTAAATTTGGTAAATACAGTAGTGTTCTGCATGTCTTTTGGTGAACATATGAACACATGCTGATGGGTTATACTTAAAACTGGAATTATTGGGTCAAAGGGTCTACATATATTCAACTTTAGTAGATACTGCCAGACAGATTTCCAAAGTGGTTTACCAAATTACACTCTAACCAGCAATGTTTGAGAGTTCTGGTTGCTTTACATCCTCACCATCTCTTGGTGTTATCAGCCTTTTAATTTAAGCCATTCTAGTGGGTGGGGAGTGATACTCTCCCTAGTGATTGATGAAGTTGAGCATCTTTCAGAATGTTTGTTAGGTGTTTGAATATCCCCTTTCTGTAAATATCTAAATATTTTGCCTATATTCTAGAGGATTATCTTTTTCTCGTCCATCTTAAGAATTCTGTATATATTTTAGATACAAATGCTTTGTTGGATATACGTATTGCAAATAACTTTTACTACTTTACAAGTTGCCTTTTCACCCTTTTATTTTTTTAATTTTTTTTTGGAGTATAGTTGATTTACAATGTTGTGTTAGTTTCATGTGTATAGCAAAGTAAATCAGTTATATATATATATATACATATATCCACTCTTTTTTAGATTCTTTTCACATATAGGTCATTACAGAGTATTGAGTAGAGTTCCCTGTGCTGTACAGTAGGTGCTTATTAGTTATCTATTTTATATATAGTAGTATGTATATGACAATCCCAATCTCCCAATTTATCCCTTCCCCTCCCCTTTTCCCCCTGGTAAACCATAAGTTTGTTTTCTACATCTGTGACTCTATTTCTATTTTGTAAATAAGTTCATTTGTACCATTTTTTTAGATTCCACATATAAGCATATTTGTCTTTCTGTTTCTGACTTACTTCACTTAGTATGATCATCTCTAGTTGCATCCATCTTGCTGCAAATAGCATTATTTCATTCTTTTTTATGGCTGAGTAATATTCCATTGTATATAAGTACCACATCTTCTTTATCCACTCCTCTGTCATAGGACATTTAGATTGCTTCCATGTCTTGGCTATTGTAAATAATGCTGCAGTGAATGTTGGGGTGCATGTATCTTTTCAATTTATGATTTTCTCCAGATATATGCCCAAGAGGGGGATTGCTGGATCATATGGTAGTTCTATATTTAGTTTTTTAAGGAACCTTCATACTGTACTCCATAATGATACCAATTTACATTCCATCAACAGGCCTTTTCACCCTGTTATTTTATTTATTTATTTATTTATTTTGCTTAGTTAAATCTCTAATTTTATTTTAACATCTTTATTGGAGTATAATTGCTTTACATTGTTGTGTTAGTTGCTGCTGTATAACACAGTGAATCAGCTATACGTACACATATATCCCCATATACCTTCCCTCTTGCGTCTCCCTCCCGCTCTCCCTATCCCACCCCTCTAGGTGGTCACAAAGCACGAGCTGATCTCCCTGTGCTATGTGGCTGCTTCCCACTAGCTATCTGTTTTACATTTGGTGGTGTATATATGTCATTGCCACTCTCTCACTTCGTCTCAGCTTACCCTTCCCCCTCCCTGTGTCCTCAAGTCCATTCTCTGTGTCTGTGTCTTTATTCCCATGTTACCCCTAGGTTCTTCAGAACTGTTTTTTCTTTCTTTTTTTTAGATTCCATATATGTGTATTAGCATACAGTATTTGTTTTTCTCTTTCTGACTTACTTCACTCTGTATGACAGACTGTAGGTCCATCCACCTCACTACAAATAATTCAATTTCGTTTCTTTTTATGGCTGAGTAATATTCCATTATATATATGCCACATCTTCTTTATCCATTCATCTGTCAATGGACACTTAGGTTGCTTCCATGTTCTGGCTATTGTAAATAGAACTGCAGTGAACATTGTGGTACATGACTCTTTTTGAATTATGGTTTTCTTAGGGTATATGCCCAGTAGTGGGATTGCTGGGTCATATGGTAGTTCTATTTGTAGTTTTTTAAGGAACCTCCATACTGTTCTCCATAGTGGCTGTATCAATTTACATTCCTACCAACAGTGCAAGAGGGTTCCCTTTTCTCCACACCCTTTCCAGCATTGATTGTTTGTAGATTTTTTGATGATGCCCATTCTGACCTGCGTGAGGTGATACCTCATGGTAGTTTTGATTTGCTTTTCTCTAATGATTAGTGATGCTGAGCATCCTTTCATGTGTTTGTTGGCAATCTGTATATACTCTTTGGAGAAATGTCTATTTAGGTCTTCTGCCTATTTTTGGATTGGGTTGTTTTTCTGTTATTGAGCTGCATGAGCTGCTTGTATATTTTGGAGATTAATCCTTTGTCAGTTGCTTCATTTGCAAATATTTTCTCCCATTCTGAGGGTTGTCTTTTCGTCTTGTTTGTGGTTTCCTTTGCTGTGCAAAAGCTTTTAAGTTTCATTAGGTTCCGTTTGTTTATTTTTGTTTTTATTTCCATTACTCTAGGAGGTGGGTCAAACTTTTAAAAGTGTCTTTGGTAAACAAAATTATTAATCTTTATATAGTCTAATCTTATCTATTTATTTCCCTTTTATGGTGTTGACTTTTTACATGCTGTTCAAGAAAGCTTTGCCAAAATCATGAAGATGTTCTTTTATGTTTTTCCTTTAAAAGTTTTCTTGTCTTGTCTGATATTTACATTTAGAACCCTAAGCCATCTAGAATTAATTTTTGTTTAGGATGTGAGAAGGTCTAGATACATATTTTTTCCCATGTGTATCTCCAGGTGACCCCAAACCATCCTTTCCCCCACTGCACTGCAGTATCACCATGTCATAAATCAGCTGATTGTGTATGAGTGGGTTTATTTATAGGATCTCTGTTCAATCCATTGGTCCATGTGTTTCTCCTTATACCAGTAAAAGAAGTCCTCCCTTCCCCAGTTGATTGCTAATCTTGACTCTGTTTCCTAGGCTATTTCTTTGACAGAGATTCTCTGAATAAGATTTTTGTAATGAATTCAACGTACATTTCAAATCTTAGTTAACCTAACATCAGCTTCTTTATTCCATTGCTTTCAATTGACTTAAAAAAATTGGAATAAGCAAAAATACAGGACTGAAATTTGTGTAGATTTTACGAAATATAAAAAGGTAATTTTACATTTTTCGTGACTCTTATAGGTTTGTATGGATGTGTTTAAGAAATATATAAGTATCAACGAGCTTTGTTTGCTACAACGTGCAGGTATGAGACAATGGAATGATTACTATGAATTTATTAATACAAGAGTTTCAAACAATGTGCTATTGTCTTAATAGTTTGAAAGTAAATTCAGTACTTTTGAGTATGAAAACTGAATGCCTTAGAGTAGCTCTCTTGGTGTTAGAAAGGATTAATAATAAGTGTGGCATTTTGGTTAATACAAAAAGTATAATCCACCTAACACTGTAATTCCCTCACATACTAATATTTTTGTGACATAGAAATTTTATTTACAGTTGTAAGACAGGAAAAAAGATATTATTAATTGGCTTAAAATCTTTCTGAAGGGATCTTTGAGAAACTGTATCTTCCTTACTTATTAGCCCTTTTCTTTTTACACTATCCCTTGTAGCCAGTGCACCATCCATCGTTCTGTGCAGTTCCCTAAATAGGGCATGCTGTGTTATAATAGAGAGGGCGCTGCTGTCTCTACCCAGGATCCCTTTCTTTTATCCCACTTCCCCATAGCAAAGACCTATTCATCTTTCAAAGCTTACTCATAGGAAATAGGATACTCTCCTCTGTTAGGCCCTTATCTGACTCCACAGCCTCATCCCATTCCCTGCTCCCATCTCCCTCTACTACGTTGTGAGCCCCAAGAGGAAGGGACCAAGCTTTACATTTGTCACCCTGACACAGCCACCAAAACCACATAGTATTATGGTAACAAAGCACCATATTCATCTGCTTAAAATCTCATCTAGCTAAAAACAAAATCTCTGACAAGTTTGTTTTGCTGGTGATATCATCTCCTCTAAGGATTAGAGGAAGCATATGAGGGAACTGGTAGTCTGGACTTAATCCAGCTGTAGCAAAGAGGAGGTAGTTAAGGTAGAAGTAATAGGAGCCTATATAGGGAATATACCTGTCACCTGACACGTTGTGATAACCAAGGAGGAGAAGCTACATATGGTTAGATATGGATGAACATTTATATTCCAGAAATAATTCCATAACATATATGGAAGAAAAGAGGATGACATGGGGAAAATGCGAAACTCCCCAAAACATAAGTCTGGTTGTGTGAGTATCCAGTATGGGAAAAGGAAAAATATATGTTTATTCAGTTATAAAACAATAAATACAGAAAACAAAAATAAAAACCTATAGTGAAGAATCAGTGCAGGAAGTTGGCAAAAACCTATATAAATTACGTTTGATGTGAAAATAGAAAGTTAGATCAGCAGAACAGATAGATAGCTCAGAATAAACTTGATATTATGTATAAAGAGGTTTAGTGTTTAGAAAGACCATAGGGTTTGGGAAGGAAGACTCATTTTATGAATGATGTTAGGAAAACTGGATAGCAACTTAGAAAGAGAAACTCTGAATATCACTGGTATAAAGTATAGATCTAACTGCTCAGGCCCTACAGAGAGGCCTCAGGGACCACCTAGTTCACAAGGGGAGGTACTGAGAGGGTGAGACTCCCCATTACCCTATTTAACCATAAGTTCATTTTTATCTGTTTTATATTTAAATTTCCACATAAAATTCTTTTTCCAGAAGTTGTTTGACTAAAAACATTGTGAAAAACTACTACTGCTTAGCATACACCAAAATGAATAATTGTAGTATGTTGGTAATTCAGTAAAAAGAATTAACATTTTCAATCAGATTTTTTTGAAAGTTGATAATTTCTGTGGTTTAGAGTAATCAAAGGAAGCACAAAAGATAAAAATTTGTTTATGTAAACTGAAAAAAGCTATTAGCTTCAAATATTTTAAAATATATGTATTCTGAGCTCCAGAGTTACATTATTGGATTCAAATGCCCACTTTTCAATCAAAAAGTCATATGACACACAAAGAAATGAGCAAAATATGGCCTATTCAAAGGAAAAAATAAATCAACAGAAACTATCCTTGTAAAAGACCTGATGGCAGATAAATTAGACAGTGATTTTAAAACATTTGTCTTAAAGGTGCTTGAAGAACTAAGGAAGATGTGGGGAAAGTCAAGAAAATAATGTGTGAACAAAATGGAAATATCAGAGCGATAGGAAACCTAAAAAGAAACCAGAAAAATTCTGGAGTTGAAAAATACAATAACTGAAATGAAAAATTCACTAGAGGGATTCAAAGGCAGATTTGAGCAGGCAAAAGAATCAGATAACTTGAAGATAGGAGAGTGGAAATTATCAGGTCTGAGGAACAGAAAGAAAAATGTTTGAAGAAAAGTGAATACAGCCTGAGGAACACCATGAAACAGAACACTGTGGAAGTCTCAGAAGGAGAAGAGAAAGAGAAAAGGGTAGAGAGAATATTGAGCAAATAATGGCTGAAAACTTCCCAAATTTGATGAAAGTTGTAAATATAAATATCCAAGAAGCTCAGCAAACTCTCAGATGAACTCAAAGAGACACACACCAAGACACGTTTTAATCAAACTTTCAAAAGCCAGAGGCAAAGAGAGGATCTTGAAAGCAGCAAGAGAGAAGCAAATTATCACATACAAGGGATCCTCAATAAGATTATAAGCAGATTTCTCATCAGAAACTTTGGAGGCCAGAAGGCAGTAGGCCAATATATTCAAAGTGCTAAAAGAAAACATCTGTCAACCGAGAATCCTATATCTAGCAAAACTGTCCTTCAGAATTGAGGGATAAATTATTGATATGACATTCCCGGATAAACAAAAGCTGAGAGAGTTTGTTTTCTTTAGACCTGCCCTTCAAGAAATGCTCAAGGGAGGCCTGCAAAGTGAAATGAAAGGGCATGAGACAGTAACCTGAGGTCATATGGAGAAATAAGGATCTCAATAAAAGTAAATACGTGGGTAGTTATAAAAGCTAGTAGTATTGTAACAATGGTTTGTACTGTACTTTCTGGTTTTTACATGATTTAAGAAACTAATACCTTTAAAGAAAAGTATATTAGTGTAAAAACTAGTATTATTGTAAATTTGACTGGTAAGTCCAAATCCTCTTTTCCATATTATTTAAGAGACTGATGCATTTGAAAGAACTGTTAATTAATGTTTTCGGGCACACAGTATATAAAAATGTAATTTGTTACCTTAGCAACTGAAAGGGGTGGGGATGGAGCTGTAAAGAAGCAGAGTTTTTGTATATTATTGAAGTTAAGCTGGTATAAATCCCATGGTAACCTCAATAGCTATAGAATATGCACAAACGGAAATGAAAAAGGAGTTAAAACTCACTCAAAAAATCAGCTAAACACAAAAGAAGAGAGTAATGCAGGAAATGAGGGACAAAAAAGCTATGAGACATACAGAAAACAAATAGCAAAATCAGAAGTAAGTCCTTCATTATCAGTAATTACTTTTAAAGTAAATGGATTAAATTCTCCATTCAAAAGACACAGATTGGCAGAATGAATAAAAACACATTATCCAATTACATGCTGTCTACAAAATTTTCACTTTAGAGCCAAAGGCAAATAGATTGAAAGTGAAATGATGGAAAAAATATTCTGCACAAATAGTAACCAGAAGAGAGCAGGAGTGGCTATACTAATATTAGACAGAATAGACTTTAAATCAAAAAAGGTTACAAGAGACAAAGAAGGACATTATATATAGTAATGAAAGGTTCAGTATAGCAGCAGTATAAACGTTTATACCTAATGACAGACGATCAGAATACATAAAGCAAAAACTGGGCTTCCCTGGTGGCACAGTGGTTGAGAGTCCGCCTGCCGATGCAGGGGACACAGGTTCGTGCCCCGGTCCAGGAAGCTCCCAAATGCTGCAGAGCGGCTGGGCCTGTGAGCCATGGCCGCTGAGCCTGCGTGTCCGGAGCCTGTGCTCCGCAACGGGAGAGGCCACAACAGTGAGAGGCCCACATACCGCAAAAAAAACAAAAACAAAGCAAAAACTTACAGAATTAATGAGAGAAATAGACAGTTCTACAATAATAGTTGGAGACTTCAATACCCCACTCACAATAATGGATAGAACAACCAGACAGAAGTAAAGAAATAGAGGACTCAACACAATATACCCACTAGATCTAACAGGCACATACAGAACACTTTACCCAACAACAGTAGTTTACATATTCTTCTCAAGAGCACATGGGGCATCTTCCCAATAGACCATGTGTTTGGCCACAAATTAAGTCTCAACAGATTTTAAAAGATACATATTATACAAAGTATCTCCTCTGATCACAACAGGATGGAATTAGAAACCAGTAACAGAAGAAAACTGGAAAATTAACAAAATTGTGGAAATCGAACATACTTTTAAGCAACCACGTGATCACAGAAGATGTCACAAGGGAAATCAGAAAATACTTAGAGACAAATGAAAATGAAACACAACATTCCAAAACTTATGAGATGGAGTGAAAATGGTACTTAAGAGGGAAATTTATAGCTATTGTATAAATGTTTATGTTAAAAAACAAGAAAGATGTCAAATCAACAACCTAACTTTACAACTTAAGAACCTAGAGAAAGAAAAACAAACTAAACCTAAAGCTAGTAGAAGGAAGGAAATGATAAAGATCAGAGCAGAGATAAATGAAATAGAGAACAATGAGAATAGAAAAACAATGAGAAGAAAATCAATAAAACTGAAAGCTGCTATTTCAAGAAGACCAACAAAATTAACAAATCTTTGGCTAGATGGACTAAGAAAAAAGGAGAGAAGATTGAAATTGCTAAAATAAAAAAAGTGGGGACAATAATACAATTCTACAGAAATAAAAATGATTATAAGAGAATACTGTGAATAATTGTGTGCCAAACAAATTGGATAACTTAGATGAAATGGACAAATTCCTAGAAAAACAAAATCTTCCAAGACTAAATGATGAAGAAATAGAAAATCTGAATAGATCTACAGCTAGTAAGGAGATTGAATCAGTAATCAAAAATGTTCTGACAAAGAAAAGCCCTGCACCAAATGGTTTCACTGGTGAGTTCTACCAGACATTTAAAGAACTAATATCAATCCTCAAACTTTTCCCAAAAATTGAGGAGGGAACACTTGCTAACTCATTCTATGAGGCTGAGGCTACCATTGCCCTGATACCAAAGCCAGATAAAGAAACTGCCAAAAAGGTAACTACAGATCAATACCCCTTATGAACATTGATACAGAAATCCTCAACAACTAACAAACCAAATTCAGCAGCATATTGGAAGGATCATAGACCATGACCAAGTGGAATTTATTCTTAGAATGCAAGGATAGTTCAACATACAAAAATCAATCAGAATAATAAACCACATTAACAGAATGAAGGGGAAAAACCACATGATCATCTCAATTGATTCAGAAAAAGTATTTGACAAAATTCAACACCTTTTCATGATAAAAACACTCAAAAGACTAGGAATAAAAGGAAACTACCTCAACATTTAAAAAGCCATATCTGGGCATTTCTATACACTGATATTGAACAATCTGAAAAGGAAATTACAAAAACAATTCCATTTACAATAGCATAAAAAAGAATAAAATACTTATTAACTTAACCAAGGAAGTGATAGACTTGTACGATGAAATCTACAAAACATTGCTGAAAGAAATTAAAGATAAATTAATGGAAACACATCCCATGTTCACAGATTGGAAAACTTAGTATTGTTAAAATGTCAGGGGCTTCCCTGGTGGCGCAGTGATTGAGAGTCCGCCTGCTGATGCAGGGGACACAGGTTCGTGCCCCGGTCCGGGAAGATCCCACATGCTGCGGAGCGGCTGGGCCCACGAGCCATGGCCGCTGAGCCTGCGTGTCCAGAGCCTGTGCTCCACAACGGGAGAGGCCACACAGTGAGAGGCCCGCATACTGCAAAAAAAAAAAAAAAAAAATGTCATTACTTCCCAAGTGATCCCCAAGGAGTCCCGAAATAATCTTGAAAAAGAAAAAACCTGGAGGACTCATACTTCCTATCTTGAAAACTTACTACAGAGCTATAGTAATCAAAACAGTGTGGTACTGGCATAAAGACAGACATATAAACCAATGGGCTAGAATAGACAGCCGGGATATAAAGCCTCACATATATGGTCAAATGATTTTTGAGAAGGATGCCAAGATCATTCACTAGTGAAAGGATAGTTTTTTAGTGCTGGGAAAACTAAATATCCACAAGCAAAAGAATAAAATTGGGCCCTTATCTAACACTATATACAAAAATTAGTTCAAAATTGATTAAAGACCTTAATGTAAGACCTACAACAATAAAACTCTGAGAAGAAAGCACAAGGACAAAAGCATCACACATTGGATTTGGCAGTGATTTCTTGGCTATGACACCAAAGACAATGGGAACAAAGAAAAAATAGACAAATTGAACTTCATGAAAAATTTAAAATTTCGTTCATTAAGAGACAATATCAGCAAGATAAAACAGCAGCCCACAGAATGGAGAAAGTATTTGTAAATCATATATCTGATAAAGGATTGGTATCCAGAATATACAGAGAACCTCTAAAACTCAACAACAAAACCTGAGTCAAAAATAGGCAAAGTACTTGAAAAGACATTTCTCCAAAGATACACAAATGGCCAATAAGCATGTAAAAAGATGCTCAGTATCACCAATCCTAAGGGAAATGCAAATCAAAACTACATTGAGGTACCACCTTACACCTATTAGGATGACTGCTATCGAAAAAAAACAGAAAACAAGTGTTAGTGAGGGTGTGGAGAAAGTGGAACCCTTGTACCCTATCGGCAGGAATGTAAAATAGTACAGACACTGTGGAAAAACAGTATGACAATTCCTCAAAAAATTAAAAATAGAGTTACTGTATGGCCCAGCAATTCTTCTCTTGACATATACACAAAAGAATTGACAGCAGGGTCTCAAAAGATATTTGTACACCCATGTTTATAGCAGCATTTTTCACAGTAAAATGTGAAGCAACCCAAGTGTCCGTTAAGAAACTACTTTCTCAAAGGAAATGTTATAATTTTTGGTAGAATGTTCATATCATAAATTGGAATAAAAATATCCCCAGGTCAACATGTTGGTGGGGGTTAAAACAGCAAGAAGGGGTATATGTCAAAATTGTCTGCATCCACCCCTAAACAGGCCACTGCCTAAAGTCTCCATGGGAGTGTGGCTCCTTAGGAGTTCGTATTTAGACCATTATGTATGAGGCAGTTTGGCCCTGTTTTCTGTGGGTAGCATATAAGTTAGCTCCCAATCTAGTGCCTAACATCTTGGTTAACATGTTATTGCCATTAACTTTTGCTTTAATTTATTTTCATCAAGTATTTCTGATACTGGAAGTGTACCTTTTAAGAAAATGAATTTATACTACTTGATCTTTAAATATGGAAAGATTGTCTAATTTAGGAAAGATGAATATCTTAAAAGCAGCAAATAACTTTAACATATACTTCTTCCTTTTTAGTAAACACGTTTATGGCGTACTACAGAAAGTTCCCTCCGGGTATACACTTTGATCTACAAGTGGTAAATAACCTTCTCAATTCTTTACTCAAACATTGTTTACTGAGAGAAGTGTTTCAGGTCATGAGCCTCAGCATAATGGTTAAAATGCTGGTAAGTAACCTGAAAATATATTTTTCTAATACTTTAAGTTAATGTATCTGTTATATTTCTTGTTTGTATAATTGAGCAGTTACATTTCTGTTTGTTGAATACTTCGTAGAGAACACTTGTGTTTTTCAGCATAAACGAATTTGAGAAACTTAAGGTGTACTGAAAGAAGACATGAAAATGAGTGTAATTTTTTTGTTTTATCCAGCCTGCTCTGAAAATATTACTAAAAACATTTGAGTGTGTGGCAACTATGAAATTAAGGAATGCTGTACCTGCTTTAATTGATATCTTTTGCAAGGTATGATTTCATTTTATGCCTTTTATTCTCTAATACTGAATAACCAAGAAAATAATGATTTCTGCTTACACTCTTAAATTGCCTTTTACTCACATTCTTAATGCCAAAGAATTCTGTTTTCAGAAATGTTCTTTTTCTCCCAAAATAGGGTTTATAAACAGACTCCAGTGACTGACAGGGCTTCCCCTTAATTAAATAGTTGTAAGCACTCGAGGTGACTTCTTTCAGCTTCGTGAACTGTCCTCATCTCTACTTCTTAAGGATGATTAAAGAAAGTTTTCTTTTTCAAAAAGATTTGAGGTCATATATAACAAAAGTAAATACACAAATCAATGTATAAATAGGATATTGTTACCAAACAAAGCAGATAGATAAGAATATGGTGGCAAGGAGTTAATTTTCTATTTGGCATTAAGCAAAAAGAAAAACAAAAATTTTTACAGCTTTTTAAAGGTATATTAAAATTTTTACTGTTGTAGAATATTTCCTAGTATTTGGTACTACCCAGCCATTCATTTCAGAATAGGCTTAATAGCAGGAAAACACCCAATTCTCACCCATTCTCTTTAGGAAGCAGCATTGGAACCACTCTAGCAGATGAACAAATATTTCAGTGAATACCTCTAGTACCATATTACAAAACTTGACAAAGTTACTTGCCTGGAAATTTTTTGAATCAAGAATTACTCAAACTTCCAGTTACATAACAAATGAGTCACAGGGATGAAATGTACAGCATGGGGAATATAATCAGTAATAATGTAGTATCTTTGTATGGTGACAGTAACTAGACTTATGGTTATCATTTTGTAATGTACAGAAATATCAAATCACCATGTTGTGCACCAGTAACTAACGTAGTGTTGTAGGTTAATTATACTTCAGAAAACAAACTCATAGAAAAAGAGATCAGATTTATGGTTACCAGAGGCAGGGGGTGGGGGGATTGGGAATTGGATGAAGGTGGTCAAAACTTACAAACTTCCAGTTATCAGATAAATGAGAACTAGGGATGTATTATACAACATGAAGAATAGAATGAACACAGCTGTGTGTTCTCTATAAAAGTTCTAAGAGAGTAAATCCTGAGAGCTCTCATCACAAGGAAACAAATTTTTTTCTTTTATTTTGTATGTATATGAGATGATGGATGTTCACTCAAATTACTGTAATCTTTTCGTGATGTATGTAAGTCAAATCATTATGCTGTGCACCTTAAACTTATACAGTGCTGCATGTCAGTTATATCTCAACAAAACTGGTAGATAGATAGATAAATTTAAAATTAAAAAAATGAAAAGAAATTACTGCTCACCTGTAGTCATTGTAGAAAACCTCAGTTTAATACCTCTCAGGAATTTTATCATCAGGGATACAGTACAACCACCAGTGCTATACTTACTAAAAGACAGAATGAGTACCAAATGAGGTACAGCTGATAAAGTGGTTGAGATAACTTGGAGAACAGGAAGAATATACAAGTTTGCATTCAAAAGTATTATTTTCATTTTTGCTTTAAATTCTTGATGTAAGCAGTCTTATTGTGGTTCTCAAATATTTGAAGAAAAATATGCTTCAAAGTTTTAAAATGAATTTTAATTCTGTTTGTCTCCATGTTACACTTCTTCCATCAGTCTCATTTTTTTCCACACACATTGGTTTTGACTCTCATATTTTTATGAGAATGACTACTGTTTTCCCTCTTCTACAGCTTGTTGAAGCTGGGATGGTACTTGACCCAGAACACTTTAACTATATTATTAAGCTTTTATACCAAGTACAGGCTTCCAAGCAAGAAATAACTGAAGTTCTGGAAATGAAATCCAGGTAAGAAGAATCACTATAATTAGGACTAAAATATATGTATTTTGGTGGGGACTTAAAAAGGATGAAGGCAAAGCACTTATTATTGTTCATATGCTCACCGTAAGCCCTTCTCCTTCCTTTGGCTATGGCCTAGTCACATTGTCATCAGCTGCTTCTAGCCAACCCTCCTGGCCAGCCTCACCAGATCTTTTTCAGTACCTGATTTCATCTCAGTGCCTGGCAGATCAAATGTAAAGTCTCCCTTGCTCTGTTTCATAACTTACTTGATTCTACTTAATGCACTCTCTTATGTGTATACAAATTACTTTAATTCTTTTTTCTCTCTCACTTTTTGCCACATTAAATAAAATACTTTAATGTCTCTCCTTCATTCTTTTTATTGATTGATTGATTGATCGGTGGCTGTGTTGGGTCTTTGTTGCTGCGCGCAGGCTTTCTCTAGTTGCGGTGAGCGGGGCTACTCTTTGTTGTGGTGCGCGGGCTTCTCATTGCGGTGGCTTCTCTTGTTGCAGAGCATGGGCTCTAGGTGCCTGGGCTTCAGGAGTTATGGCTTGCGGGCTATGGAGCGCAGGCTTAGTAGTTGTGGCACATGGGCTTAGTTGCTCCACAGCATGTGGGATCTTCCCAGACCACGGCTCGAACCCGTGTCCCCTGCATTGGCAGGTGGATTCTTAACCACTGAGCCACCAGGGAAGCCCTCTCCTTCATTCTTTCTCTTACTTGTTCACTTTCTCTATTCAGTTTATGGGCCTCCAAAGGCCTTAAAAAAAAACAAAAAAAACCTGTACTAATTGTAAGAGTAGTACCATAATATACCTGTATTGAGAAAAAGGAAAGCCATGACTTCTATAAAAATTTTTATTATGCTGTCACATACATAGAGGAAAGTATACAAATTTTAAGTATTTAAATGAACTGTAACTTTTTAACAAAATCAAATTTGATAAAGTGCAAATGATATCAACCACCAAAGTCCTTGAGAGTGCCCAGAAAGCTCCCTCCTTCAGAGGAGCTTCCACAGTTGTTTTTATCTCATTGCTTATTATCCTCTAGTACAGAGGTTTCCAAACTTTCTTGGTTCACAGTGTCCAGAGGCCAAAATAAATACATTAACAGTACCATTTATTAAGTAGTTAAATCCAAACAAGTTAATAGCAGTTTGACAGTGTCTGACAGATGTCGCTTGAAAATTTAAAATGACCTGAGGAGCCCCTGTGAATTTGCTCTAGTGCTCTGGATGCCATAGTGCAGTTAGGGAATTTCAGCTCTAATTATACTACTTCCCTTCAAACACCAGCATTTAAGGCACATTTAAGGTTCTTCAGGTTCTATGATTTTTTTAAATTCCTTTAGTGATAGTTAATACTATTTATGTTGCATATGAAAATTATGACAATTTATTTGGTAACCCCTAAGTTTGAAAATTGTATCCTTATGCACTCTCCCCCTTCCTGTGTGCTTGCTTCAAAACAGTTATCTTGTATTTTTTAGGAGGTATTAACATTGGTGACCTATTTATTAGTGAAGGAGAAAATTTAAAAATAACTCTGGGTAGTTAAGATGTGTAGATCATGGTTGGGGATATGGACCCAGCCCCAAGGTAGAAGGAAAAAAAAATTTAGTATTTATTATTTTATATTTGAATTTATATCTTCTGATGTTCTTTGAAATAATTACCCGTTTCTAGACAGGGAAGTGAATTTTAATGGACATTCTTATTTTGATTTTGATTATAATTTTTAGTTAGCTGTAGTTCATTTGAAAGACTTTCGCTTTCAGTGAATAAGGCTACTACAAAGAATTCTGACATTTATATTCAGGACATAAGTGAAAATTTAGGTGTGTATATAATCTAGGAAATTTGTTAACATACATTTATTGACTTTAAAAATTGTATTTTGAAATAATCTTAGATTTACAAAAATGTTGCAGAAATTAGTGTGGCAAATTCCCATGTTCCCGTCATCTAGCTTCCTTTCATGTTAACATCCTACATAATAATAGTGCCAATATCAAAACTAGGAAATTAATTTTGGTATAAATCCATTAACTCACTACAGATCATATTGCACTGTAGTAGGATGCACATGGTGCAGTATATCTTATTACTGGTTAAGTTAACCTTTATCACTTAGTTAAAAAGATTATCTGCCAAGTTTCTACACTGTAAAGTTACTCTTTGTCCTATTGTAATGAATAAATATCTTGGGGAAGAGACTTTAGCATTATGTATTATGCTGTTTCTCCTCAAAACTTCATACATTAATTTTAGTATTCTTCAATGGCTGTTTACTACAGGTTACTACTGTGGTATTTACCCAATGGTGATTTTGTATTTTCCCCATTTTTTCTACATTAAAAGAATTTTATTTATTTATTTGGCTGCACTGGGCCTTAGTTGTGGCACGCAGGATCTTTAGTTGCGGCATGCAGGATCTAGTTCCCTGACCAGGGATCGAACCCGGGCCCCCTGCATTGGGAGTGCTGAGTCTTAGCCACTGGACCACCAAGAAAGTCCCTTTTCTACATTTATTTATTTATTTTTAAATAGCATGGTTCCTTTTTTTAAAATAGCTATTATTGCTGGGGGGTTTTAAAAATATTTATTTATTTGGTCACACCAGGTCTTAGTTGTGGCAGGTGGGCTCGTTAGTTGCAGCTCACCAGCTCCTTAGTTGTGGCATGCGAACTCTTAGTTGCGGCATGCGTGTGGAATCTAGTTCCCTGACCAGAGGTCAAACCCAGGCCCCCTGCATTGGGATTGTGGAGTCTTAACCACTGCACCACCAGCGAAGTCCCTCCCTTTTCTACATTTATTAATTGGAATTTTTCAGTAAAGAAGAGCTGTCCCTTCTCCATTTATTTACTTATGCAAAATTTATGTCAATGTGAACTCATGGCTATTTATTTTATTCTATGGGTTACTTATAATCTAATAATATAGTTATTTATTTTGTTGCTCAAATTGTTCCAAATTTGACCTTTGGGAATTCCTTCAGGTTTGTTCCTACATCCTTTCATCATTTTTTTTTTCGTTTTTCTACAACTTTTGTGTTATTTGAAGCCTCAGAATTAAGTCTCATCTTCTCTTTTCCCTGCTCCAACATTGGCAGCAACCATTTCTCCAAGGAGCTCTCGTTCCTTTTATTAGAGAATGGTATTTCAAAACCAAGACCTGAATGTGTTCATTGCTGCTAGAGTATCATTGCAGCCAGGTCTTCTCAGTGGACAGGGCTAGGAAATATATGTATGTATACACAACATACATACACACACAAGATATATATATTTATTTCTCTATTTTTATATATATTACAAAAAACATGAGTACATACTGATAGCTTGATTCGAATCCAGCACTACAGGTTCATCTTAGCCATCCCTTTTTCATATTTATAAATTCTTTCTCCAACAGTGAGAAACCTGACTCTCATTATCTACAATATATTTGCTCATTTATTCAGTCTTACGATCCACAAAAAGTAGTTTCAGAACTGCTAACCCATACCTCTGTGGGAAAAAAATTTAGTACATTTTTAGTATAAGGTTATTATAGTATTCAGCCAAAATATTGCTTCCTAAGTTATTTTGTTTAGTTCTTTTTTTTTCCTATGCCCATTCAATGTGATTATTCATTTGTAGACCATTTAGGTTTATTTATTACTGTTTGTATTATATTTTCAGTTATCCCACATCCTAGTTGGTTTGAATTATTTAGGGAAGTATGTGAAAAATTGCTGTCTGTTCTAACAGTCAATGCTGTACTAAAAAGATGGAATGAGCAATGTTACTCCAGTTTACTCCTGCTCCACCGTTTCCATTTCATCCTTCTCTCTACCTCTTTTCCACCTACATACTGGAGGTAACCAGTCTTTCAGTTTTATCCTCTTATAATGAGCAGATGTGTATGTATTTTCTTATATCTACTTCTTTATTACATATAGTGTAGAAAATAATGCTCTTTTTTTTTAATTTGCTTTTTTTCACTCAGTATATCCTGGAAATCAATCTAAATCAGTCCATAGAGAAATTTGTCATCTTTTAAACAATGCAGAGTACTCCATTTTATGGATGTACTTTAGGTTATTCAATCAGTGATGGGTATTTAAGTTGTCCCCAATATTTTGTAATTTAAAACAATGCTACTGCTCTTGGATTGGAAAAATTAATATTGTTAAAATGACCATCCTCCCCAAAGCAATCTACAGATTTAATGGTATCCCTATCAAATTACCCATGACATTTTTCACAGAACTAAAACAAATAATCCTAAAATTTATATGGAATCACAAAAGACCCAGAATTCCCAAAGCAATCCAGAGGAAAAAGAACAAAGCTGGAGGCAGACCCCTCCCAGACTTCAGACAATACTACAAAGCCACAGTAATCAAAACTGTATCGTACTGGCACAAAAACAGACATGCTGATCAATGGAACAGAATAGAGAGCCCAGAAATAAACCCCCACACAGTTAATCAGTTAATCTTCAACAAAGGAGGCAAGAATATTCAATGGAGAAAAGACAGTCATTTCAACAAGTGGTGCTGGGAAAGCTGGACAACTTCATATATTTAAATCAGTAAAGTTAGAACATTCCCTCACACCATGTACAAAATAAACTCAAAATGGTTTAAAGACCTAAATATAATGACACCATAAAAATCCTAGAAGAGAACATAGGCAAAACATTTTCTGACATAAAACGTAGCAATATTTTCTTAGGTCAGTCTCCCCAGGCAAAAGAAATAAAAGCAAAAATAAACAAATGGGGCCTAATGAAACTTAAAAGCTTTTGTACAGCAAAGGAAACCATAAACAAAGACAACCTACAGACAGGGAGAAAATATTTGTAAACGATGCAACCGACAAGGGCTTAACTTCCAAAATATATAAACAGCTCATACAACTCAATATCAAAAAACCAAACAACCCAATCAAAAACTGGGCAGAAGACCTAAATAGACATTTCTCCAAAGGAGACATACAGATGGCCAACCTGAAAAGATGCTCAACATCGCTAATTATTAGAGAAATGCAAGTCAAAATTACAATGAGGTATCACCTCACACCAGTCAGAATGGCCATCATCAAAAAGTCTACAAATAATAAATGCTGGAGAGGGTGTAGAGAAAAGGGAACCTTCCTACACTGTTGGTAGGAATGTAAATTGGTACAGCCACTATGGTGAACAGTATGGAGATTCCTTAAAAAGCTGAAAATAGAGTTGCCGTATGATCCAGCAGTCCCATCCCTGGGCATATATCCAGAAAAGACGAAAACTGTAATTCAAAAAGAAACATGCACCCCAGTGTTCATAGCAGCACCATTTACAATAGCCAAGACATGGAAGCTACCTAAATGACCATTGACAGATGAACGGATAAAAATTAGGAACTTGTCCTTCCTTTTTAATGCTCTGGAATAATTTATAAAGCATCGGGACTAATTACCAAAACTGACCCCATAGTTGGCTGTCACACACTATTGTTAGTTTAATGGAACCCTCCTCTTTTCTCCTTTTCTTCTTCTCCTCTTCCCAGTTGCCAGTGTGCTTCCCCTTTCATTTTTGTCTTTTTTTCTTTCCCAGAAGCTATCTATACATTTCACAGATCACTTTCTTTAAATCATACAAAACTTTTAAGTTCCTTCTGTGTGGTTTGTGTTCTAATATACCCAGACAGTTTTTTTCTTAGCATTTTCAAATTTAGTGTGGACTTTGTCTTTGTAATGGTAGTTCTTAATCAATGTTAGGTCCCTCTGGTAGTTTCCCTTTTTGGTTCTCCCCTACAAGTATTTTTGTTTGTTTGCTTTGTTTTGTTTTGGTCAGTATTTGCTTGCCACAAATCCTTATGGACCAGTGAGAGTGAAGTGGGAGCAGTAGAGATCAAGTGCTGTGATTTAATTTTTTTCTCTTTTTAATCACAATTATCTTAAAGTTTTGACATTCTCTGTCTTCAAGTTAGGATGAAGGTATGATTTCATGTGGAATTTGCTTTTTCCTCCTCGTTGCCTGTGGTTTAGGAGGAAATAGTATAAGTTAGGTATCTGTGCAGCCGCCATTTTCTTCAGCGCTGAATAATTTTTATAGTATATTTCTCTTTCTCCAGTCTCTTAGGTATAATTTATAGAACAGATGAATTAGGACCAATATTGATTCTTTGGGTGATGAACATAATTAACCCTTTTTTATTGTTAAAGGTTACAGATGAGGCAGTTTATAAAGAACTGGAAGTGTGATTTAGAGTCAGCCTTGAATGAAATAGAGGTATGTTGCTTATCTTTTAAATAAATTTCTGGGATCTCCGAAAACCAATAACAACAAAGAAACTTTGGATAGTAACCCAGTTTTAGAAAAGTTTTACAATGCGGCTGTTACACAGAGAAAAGAAGGAAAAGAAGTTTAATTTTTTGCAGGTTAATACTTTGAAATGCAAACATAATTTCTAGAGTTGTGAACTGTTCTAAAAATAATTCTCGAAATAGTTCAGTTTAAAATTGACTTATGTTAAGCTATAATAATCTATAGCTTAGCCTTTAATTCTTGTCACTAGGCGGACTCCCTCAGTGCACAAATGACTTGGCTTTCTTGTCGAGATCCATAGGTGGCTGCAGTATGTGACATGACAGGGTAAAGCCAAGGTCATTGTGCACTCTCCAAGCATTTAAAGTCTGAATAAGAAATAGAGGACTTTCAGGATGACTGTACTTTTTAATTTAAGATCATTTTTGTACTCATTCTAGTAATTGTTGATCTAGTCTAAATTAGAATTTATATCCTTGAAACAATTTTTTGTTGGCATGGGAAACTTTCTTAGTTTAGAATTGAAAATAATAGGAAGATAGTAAGTTTACTGAAATTTACCTTGTAGCGCCTTTTGTAGAAGAAATGTAATGCCCAAAATTATGTGTGGGCTGCAAATCATAAATGGCCAACTAACTGTAAAATGCAGTCTCTAAAAGTAGTAAAATAGTGTATTGCTGTGGAAGTAGCTCAAATCATGCTGCTAATCATCTGTTTTCCTTAAATCTATCTCCACTGTGTAGTTCAGGTTTGAGGGTGACATCATTAAGTACATTAGGAGCTAGATAATTAAAACAAGTGTATGTTGACATCTGGAACTTATTGAGGCATTGCTATGGACAGAAAAGCAAATTGTACAGTAACATGTTACTGCTGTTGTAACACTTGTCAGTAAGTTTATAAGGTTTGCAGAGATTGTCTTATTAATTTCTGTATATCTGATGCCTGCACGTGCCTACCCCATAATATGTTTGCATAAATGACAACTTGCATTTTTTGTTTTGTTTTTAATAATTCTCATAGCATTATAAAGAAAAAGGTGACTGGACCAAATTGGGAAATTTATACATTAACATAAAACTGGGCTGTGAAAAATTTGCAGATTTCCAGAGATTTTGTGCTTGTATTGCTGAAACACTGACAAAAGACTGTAAAGAAGAGAGACCAGGTGTTCCATTTTGTGAATTCGCTGAAACAAGTAAATGTCACTGTTTTTGTCTGAGTATTCTGTGTTAGGGTGATACAGTGTTCTTTATTATTGATTGATGGATTGACTGGTACAATGTTCATAACATATAAAGCTCTTAATAGTCTCCATGTTGGAGATAAGTCAACACTGCAGTTTTTAGATACTTTTCCTTGTTTTTATAAATTTTTCCATCTATTTATTGTTAAATTAGATTATAATGATAAAAGGTCAATAGTATATCAGATGTTTCATGTTCTTATTTTTCTTTTCATTCAGATTGGTAAAACTATTGCTTAGAAATTGTAGTGGAGCATCTGAATTTTTGAATCATTAAGTTGTTACTATCTTCACTATTGCCACGTCAACAAAATTCGTATATTTTTGAGACCTTTCTTTTTACATCAGCTCTTCACTGCTATATTCTCTGTCAGGGTCGGCAAACTGTAAAGGACCAGATTTTAGGCCTTGCACGCACAGTATATAATCTGTGTCACACGGTTTTCTTTTCAAACAACCCTTTAAAAATAAAAACCATTCTTAGAATCTCAACAGGCTGTACAAAAACAGGCCACAGGCCAGATTTGGCCCATGGGCTATAGTTTGCTGATACCTGGTCTTTGTGGTAATATCACTAATTCCATATTAAATTTGCCTTTTCCATCATTCTAAGGGACTGTTTCACTTTCTTCCATATACCTACTTTGTGTTTCAGTTAGCAAAGATCCACAAAACAGTGAAGTAGATAAAACTTTGCTGGGAAGAATTGGAATCAGTGCTATGTACTTCTACCACAAGCTGTTGCAGTGGTCCAAGGTACTTCACTAAATTTTATTTTGGCTTGGTATATAGAGTGTTAGTTTAAAATTTTTGAGCAGAATATAGGTTAACCCTGAAAATTTGCTAATAATTTGCTAAAAATGTGCTAATAATCATTACGGGTGGCAAATTGAAACTTACACAATAAGTGAATTATTAGGTGGTATATTAGGCAAATACGGAAAGGAGATGGCATGAGAAGAATATCTATGACTACTATGAAGAATCTCAGTATAAGGAACACTTAGGAAGCTGTGCTAAATATCGTATTTATTTGAAGCACCTTTCAATTCAGAATTTATCTTGCCAGCTCTTGAGTATTGGTAGTATTATAATTTTGGAAGCTCTCTCTTAAGATGATCCCGAGATGCTAACAATTAACAGAACTCTTTTAAAATCACTTCTTAGGATGCTCTGGAATACTGTATACCATATATCTTCATGTCTACCTTTGAGGCTTAGCTCACCATAGAAGTGGTGTAGTGATTCTAGACCATATTGTGCTATCATTGTTTAGATTTCCCTGAGGTGGTGGTGGAGTTATAGATTCAATAAAGTTAAGTAAAGTAAAGGACAGAAAAATCCAAAATAGGGAGAAGTGCTGAGGGATGGAGAGTAAGGTGGTTGAGAGTGGGGTTACTACTGAATCAACTATTAAAATGTATATTTTATTCCTTCCTTCTTTTTATAAAGAGGTTATTTCACAATTGAAATAATATTTAAGGACATGGTCACTCAGGTACACATACAAAATTCATGAATTTTTTTAAAAGAAAATAATTTTTAAATAATCATTGTACAGAAGGTCTCCAGTCTCCAACGTCTTCTAAGCGGTTTAGCACTTATTGTGTGGTAGGCCTGGGATGGGCAAAATGTACCTTGGCTCCGCTCTCACATTCTAGCTTAAAGTCTATCATAGCATTAATTTCTTGGGTATTTAATGCTTGAGAATTTGAGGACTACCTAGTTAGAAGACCCTTTTTTAAAACTCAGACTGATTTTGCTGAAACTTTAGAGTATGTTTTAATTTTATTTGGTTTCTTTTTAAAGATTTATTTTTGATATGGAACATTTTAAAAGTCTTTATTGAATTTGTTACAATATTGCTTCTGTTTTATTTTGTTTTTTTGGCCATGAGGCATGTGGGGTCTTATCTCCCCAACCAGGAATCCAACCCGCACCCCCTGCATTGAAAGGCGAAGTCTTAACTACTGGACCGCCAGGGAAGTCCCCTTTATTTGGTTATTTTTATTTAGGATATAAGCAGTTGGTGAATTTGTGCCCTTTTCTTTTCTTTTTTTTTTTTTTTCCTGGCCGTGCTGCGCGGCATGTGGGATCTTAGTTCCCAGACCATGGATTGAACCCGTGCCCCCTGCAGTGGAAGCACGGAGTCTTAACCACTGTACCACCAGGGAAGTCCCAATGCCTGTATTTTAATTTTAAATGTCAACTATCTTATTTAGAATGAGTATTTTATTATCTTACTTAGCATGAATTTTTTAATGAAACATTCCATTTTGAACATAAAAGTAAAACCATTGAAATTAAACTTAAGGTATCCCTTGAAAAATGCACTCATTTATACAGTCAGATTGAAAGTACTTTGACATCATAATATGCATCTGACTCAAAATAGCATGTAATATAATATAAAACAAGAGTCTGAAAACCAAAAGCCAGATCTGGCCCACAGCCTGTTTTTATACAGCTCATGAGCTAAGAATGTTTTTTACATTTTTAAAGATTTAGAAATTTAAAAATAACCAAAAAGAATATGCAGCTGACCAAATGTGACCTGCAAAGCCTAAAGCATTTACTGTCTGGCTTTTAATGGAAAAATTTTGCTGACCTTGGTATAAAATAATAACACATGTCCAATTTCTGATGTCCACCCTAGAGACAGCCTTTATGTAGACAATGTGAAATAATTAGCCTATTGACTCAAAAAAACAATTTTCAGACAACAATTTTATCCCCCCCTTTTTTTTCTATCATTTTCTATCATTCTTTATCTAAATTTCATATGAAATAATCTTTTCATTGACTTTCCGTCCTGGATCTCAGGGTGATCAACAGAAGAAGAGCAAAAACATAGGATGGATAGCTTTCCACATTAAGGCATGAAATCCTTTTGCCAAATGAAATCTTTAGAGGCTCAGTGAATAAAACAGATGAAAGGAGAACCGATGAAAGGGGGCCCAGTGGTGGGCGTGGTTAATGAGACAAAGCCCTGCTTGCTCACCTTCCCTTTCCATCTTTGTGGCTGAGCAGGAAAGGGCTTAGGGAGTCTTAGAGCAGTTTGACAACCATCAGTCTAGAATTATTCAAATTGCATAATTGATTTCTATATAATTATCAGTGACTTTGTACCTCTATAATACTCTTAATGATTGATACTCAGTGGGTTTTTTTGTCTTTTTTTTTTAACTCTAGGGAAGGAAGGTCTTAGATAAACTATATGAATTAAAAATACATTTTACAAGTTTAAAAGGACTTACAGGGCCTGAGAAGTTAGCACCGAGATGTCAAATTGTGAATATTGCAGCAGAAATTTTTCTAAAAAGTGGAAGCCTAGATGGCGCCATTTGGGTGTTAAGGGGTAAGTTCTGATATATGCCAGCATGAAATAATTTGTTAAGCTTGTTATAAATTCTTGGTTTTGTAGTTACCTCAAGTTGATACTGAATTGTGGGTGATAATTTGGTCTAAACCCCTAGTGATCATGCGGGTAGGAAAGGTTGTTATATAAAATGAAAGGAGAATGGTAACCTAGCTTTAAAGAAGAAACTGTGTGAACCTTTGCTGAAAAGTTAGTTCTTTCTTTGGCCTAAGCACTGTATAGATGCTTTACCTGATTATCTCAATTAATCTTCATAGAAACCCTATGAGTTTGGAATTATTACAATCCCCATATTATTGATAAGAAAATGTTGTCAGAGACAGTAAGCAGCTTGCCCAAAATGACATAACAAGTAAGGAGTGGAGGCCGGATTTAATCCCAGACAGTCCAGCTTCAGAGCCCAAGCTTCAGCTGCTGAGACAGGGAAATCCTGATTGCAGTCTGCATAACTCTATCTTTGCATGTGCCGACAACCATGGCTCCAAACCAAGACAGTAAAGATTATTTCCCCTAGTAAGTCAAATCATCTAATAGAAATTGCGATGAAATTAAGCCAGCAGAAGCAACTAAGGTTAGTTTGGCATGAGGTAAATAAAATTTAGAGAGCACAGTAGTAGCACAGCATCTAATGTAGCTTTGGCTACTTGGACCATCAAGCAGATTTTATTTGATAAAATGAGATAGATAAGAATGAAGAAACTTCGAGAATCTCAGTTTAGGTGGAAGATGGAATAAACTCACAAGTAAATAAAATAGAAAACTTTTACACTAACACACAAAACTAGCATGCATACATATTCATATATACATAAAATACCGTTATTTGTTCACTGCTGAGGGTTTATGGAATATAGAGGTTGTGATTAGACTTTGTGATCAAAAGCTTGTTGGAAAAGGTTTTCTTCAACTTAACAAACTTAACAAATGTAACCAGTGAGTTACATTTGTTTTCCTAGGACGGGAAGATTAATCAAAATAGAAAGATACCACACAAAATACAAAATAGAATGTGCATAAAAATAGGAAGCAGCAAAATGCAAGCCAGAGCTCACAAGCTCTGTGAGAAAGAAAAAATGTGGCAAGAAATGGAAAGGGTAAAATAGTTGGTAAAAATGGGCCTGGATGATCTTCTGCCTATAAGTTTCTGGCAAAACTAGTCTATCTCAAACTAGAGACTGGGGGAGGGTTTGTGGGAGGGGTGTGGAGTAGTCTATGGAGATTTTAAATTTTTATAATTTTGTTGTTTCAATTTTGAGATTATCTTTTAAAATTCTATCAGTTACAAACACAGGATTTTCTTTTGCAGTGACCATTCCAATTGAGTCATTTTTCATAAGTAAAATTTTATTTCTTTGGAAAAAAAGGGCCCACAGAAGTATGTTAAGTTGTCCCCAGAATTTTTTGGTTCTTCAAAGGTTCTGCAGTGAACAGGCCACTCTCAAGAAAGGAAATACAAATGGCTTGATCTCACTTGTAATAAGTGAGAGTAATACTCACTTGTATTAAGAGAAATAAACATTAAAATCCTAAACACCTGTCAGACCAGCAAAGATTAAAGTTTTGTGATATGCTTTTCGTGAGGGTATAGAGAAATGAGCCTTCACATATATTGTCTTTAGGGGCTTTTTGACAAAATATCTGTCAAAATTTAGTAATGCATATTTCCTTTAATCTATTAACTCCATTTCTAGGAATTTGTCCTACAAACACATTTATATCTGTATACAGGGGTATGCACTGTAAGTTATATGGAATCTCTTTTTTAAACCATCAACAATGATAACAAAGAATTCCAGATAACTTAAGTGTCTGTTAAGGGTGTACCAGTTAGTGAAACTGTGTGACAGCCATATGATGGAATAGAACGACGTAGAGCTGCAAATACTCATTGGAATGATCTCCAGGATTTACCACCAAGTGAAAAAAGGAATGTGCTGAACGGTGTACACAGTATGCTACCACTTCTGTAAAAAAATAAAATGGATACATACATACTTGCTTTATACCCTTAAAATACTTGCAGAAGGATGCACAAGAAACTAGTAATAGTGGGTGCTTCTGGGAAGAAGAATTGACTGCTTGGAGGACAGGGATGAGAGGCATATTAACTTGTTACATATTTTTTTATATTTTTTCCTTTTAAAAATATGTGCATTTATTACCTACTAAACTTTTTAAAGAAGGGGTTTACATACACTTACTCATATTTGAGTAATGTAGAATATTTTATACATTTTTTTTTTTTTTTTTTTTTGCGGTACGCGGGACTCTCACTGTTGTGGCCTCTCCCGTTGCGGAGCACAGGCTCCGGACGTGCAGGCTCAGCGGCCATGGCTCACGGGCCCAGCCGCTCCGCAGCATATGGGATCTTCCCGGACCAGGGCACGAACCCGTGTTCCCTGCATCAGCAGGCGGACTCTCAACCACTGCGCCACCAGGGAAGCCCACATTTTTATTTAATGGGTGGCAGCCATTATGCAGCAGTCCCCAACCTTTTTGGCACCAGGGACCGGTTTCGTGGTAGACAGTTTTTCCACGGCGGGGGGGCGGGGTCGGGGGGGGGGGAATGGTAATGCCAACAATGGGGAGCGGCAGATGAAGCTTTGCTCGCTTGTCCGCGCTCACCTCCTGCTGTGCGGCCCAGTACCGGTCCGCAGCCCATGGATTGGGGACCCCTGCTCTATTGTTTGGGCCTTACACATTTTCACTTTCACATTTTGAACTCTTTTTCAGTATTGGTACCTTGTATCCTGGCAAATGAACAACAAATTCCTACCTTGCCTTATATACCCTTACCAGCATTAAAAAAAAAACCTTAAAACTATAATTTTATAATTAAGGTTTGGAGGCTGAAGAATAAATGTCTTAACTTTCTAGAATACAAATTTTGTAAAAAAAAAAATTTATATATGCTATTTATTGAGAAACTGCTCTTGAATTTTTAAAATAACTTTTATTGCCTTTATATAAGTAATACATGGTTATTACGATTTAATAATATGTTTTGCTTATCCACCCCTTCTTATTTCTCTATAGTGAAATACAGAGAAATTTCTCTAGAGAAATAAGAAGGGGTGGATAAGCAAAACTGATGACAAAAAATCCTTATTCGGGGCTTCCCTGGTGGTGCAGTGGTTGAGAGTGTGCCTGCTGATGCAGGGTACACGGGTTCGTACCCCAGTCTGGGAAGATCCCACATGCCACGGAGCGGCTGGGCTCGTGAGCCATGGCCGCTGAGCCTGCGCGTCCAGAGCCTGTGCTCCGCAACGGGAGAGGCCACAACAGTGAGAGGCCTGCGTACAGCAAAAAAAAAAAAAAAAAAAAAAAAAATCCTTATTCGGCCAGCCACCCAGTGTTATAAATAACACTATAGTGTTACTATACAGACTCTTTAGTACCTTTCATTTTCATCAGGCAACAGTCTTTCTGTGGACATCTTTCTGTGAAAGGGAATATTCCTCTACAACATCACTTAAAGGGCTGCATAGTTTTCCATCTTATAAACAAATAAACATAGATACATAGGTATGTCCATGAGTCCACTTTTCTTGAACTAGCTGGTTTTTAAATTTCTATGATAAAATCCCTACTAAACATCCCTGCTAAATCTTAATTATGCCCTTAGGATAAATTCTGATGGAATTGCTGGGTAAAGGTAAGGGCAGTTTAAAGCTTTTTGATAAATGTTGGCAAATTTGCCCTTGTTGCCATTCAGATTTGCAGCAAGTTATTTTGAGTTAATTAGAAAGCCTCCCTTTGTGAGAAAATCCTTAGAGAACAATTGCATAGGTATCGTCTATACAGTCATTGTCCTGTTAGGGATCACAGGTGCACATAAACAGTCCAGATGTTAGTGCCCAATTTTATGTTTTTTAGTTACCAGACAGACTGGCGCACTTCAGTTTATGCAAGCCCTAATCTGGCTACTCTGAGCATTCCATTCCAGGTGTTACCTCTGTGAATAGAATACAGACGCACTCTACACCTTTAGAAGTGTTGAACTAATTATAGTCATCTTGCCAGCATTTCAAGATGCATATTATGAAGCAAACACCCTTGCCAAATTCATTGTTATTTTTCCTATCTCTTTGTTAGTTTGACAGGATAAAAGTGATATTCACTGGTTTGTTTTGCATTTAATTGCTTATTAGAAAATTGAACTATTTTTCTTTTTATTTCTATTTGTACTTATTCTTTCGTGAATTACCAGTTCACATTCTTGGTCTGTTTTTTAATATTAGTATTTCTCATCATTATTGATTTAATCAATTGAGAAGTAAATTAATGAAGGTATCTGTCTAAATGAGTTAATAATTGTAAAGCACTAATATTTGTAAAACACTGCCTCATAGGTAGTATAAATCAAGTCAACCAGTCAAGGGAGCTCTAGTAATTTAAAAACAAGCTCCTGCTTTAAAGTTTTCTACTCGATACTTAAGACTTTATGTGGCATTGTATACTTGATTATCAAATCTTTCTTTAATACTTTCTGTATTTACTCTGCTGGGAAGGCCACAAAAGAAAAGGATTGACTCCTGCTCTTACTCCAGTTGAAAAAGAACACAGGAATGTGATTTGAATGTTACATGACAACGTTTCATTATGTGTCTCATTATGTGTAAATGATTGAGGGAATTAGGTAAATGGTAAAATGCTGGCATTTCTAACATGTTAACACCTCCGTGTTCTATACTACAGTCTTCCATTGTTTTTCTCAATGTGAAAATCAGGGCAGAAATTAAGGAACTTCAGCATTATAGGTAATATTCTCTTTTCTTTAAGCGGTGTGATGGGTACCTAAGGATTCTTTTTATTACTTTATTATTATACTTTTGTAACTTCCATATGTTAGATATTCCTCTGTACATAGCAAGTATTTTATTTAAAAATTTTTGAATAGGCAGATATTGTGGGGGAAAGCTGCTCCCCAAGAATACCAAAACTAATTAAATTATGTATTCTTTACTGTAAAATTGTTTAATTTGTCTACACAAACAATATTTTACCTTATAATGTATACTCATTATAATCTGAACATTTTGTCATATAAAAATAATCATTAACTTCAGAATCAATAACTGATTGGTACATTTAGAAAAACGAAGAATTAGTAAAAAGGTAAAAATAACAAAATGGTCATTAGCTGCATCTTCTTAGGATGATGATCATCACTATATAAGTTGTTTCTAATAAATTTGAGCTATGGTTATCTTTCTGAGTACACATATTTAAGTTTTTCCACTGTCTCCAAAAGATACTTAAAAACATTTGTTGTGATTATACTGTTAAATGTAATTTTCATGGTGTAAAGTACTTGTACTTTTTCTTTTTGTAAGAGTCAGAGTGGGTCATCAATACACCACTGTGGCCTTGTGATAGACTGGATGTGCTCAATCGGCATAATCTGCTCTGTACAATTGCACAAGAAATTTTAGCGAAGAGTCTTTACAGACAGACATTTGAAGTTTTGCAAAATCTACCAGGTTTTCAAAATTCTCAAGGTATGTTTTTTAAAAAGTCTAGCTTAATTATCTCTGGCCCATCTGGTATTTAATAAGAAACAGTTCTCCACCTGTTTTGGTTGAATTTTATATTCCAGCATATATTTTTAATGATGTTTTTTGTAAAATGTGTTCTCTGCCAACTGAATATGCTTTCCTGATGATTTAAAAAAAAAAAAAGAACAAAAACCAGAGATGCTTATCTTTTATCAGCAGTTCCTACAAGGAGCATTTCATCATTCCTTTTCTAACCTCTGTCAAGTCATCAGCAATCAACGTTAAGTGACCCCAGCAAGCTTTATACTGTGCCTTAAAATAATTTTTTGCATTGGCATAATAAAGAATACCTTTTCTTTTATCACTTAACAAACAGAGAACATAGTTTCCATTACCTTGGAACATACGAAAACATGGAATAGAGGAAGTTAAGCAGATGATGGGTTCAAAGAAAGAGAATGCCAGTGTGGGCAATGGCAGGCAGTGCTCTTGAATGCTTGCAAGTCATATGTCGGCAGCAAGAGAGAGTCCCTGTGAAGGGAAACAGCAAAAGCTTTGGGTCAGGAATGAGCTGGGCAATGGGTTCAGAGTGGTGGGTTAATGTTTAATGAAAACGTTAACTTGAAGGCCTCCCCTCAGTGCTTTATCACTCTCCATTTTCCCATGTATTCCACTGAGATACTGTATTGTCATTAACATTCTTATCTGATTCTCCCTCTAGATAGTAAGCTCCTTAAAGGCAATTGTTTTCTTTATCGTGGTATCCCTGGTACAATGGCTGCTGTAGAACTGGCTTTTGATATACCATTATCGTGAAATGAAACAAAGTAATGAAACAAAGTATAATGAAACAAAGTATAATAGTGAGATCAAACAGATAGTTGTGCCAGATTTTGGAAGACCTTGAATGGCAGGCTAAAGGAATTTTCTTCTCCATGTGTAGTAAGGGGTCACTAGAGTTTTGGCGCCAGGGTGTTACATAATGGGGTTGGTATTTTCGGAAAGTTCCTCTGGTGGTAATGTTTAGAAAGAGACTAAAGGTAAGGAGATAAATTTCCTGATAAGGCCTAGACCACTAAAAAGTCCTAAAGTGATAAAGACCTAGAGTCTAGGTCATAGACCCACCTGACTGAATATAGGGGATAAAAGAGTTGGAAGTATCCAAGGTGACTTCACTTTCTTCTGAGTGAAAAGCAGAAAGGAGTAGACATACCCAAGAAAGGAGGTTTGCTTTTTTTTAAATTTTAGAGTGAATATTTATGAGTGGATGATTTATTTTTAGTCGTGGGAAAAACAAGTCTGAGATCTGCACTGTAGATAGAATGAAAACAGAACCGTGCAGATGCAGTCACACTTGAGGACCATGGACAGAGGTGTTAATGTAGCCTCTGAAATCATATCCCTTCCACATTCTCCATTACAAAGTGAATGAACCGTTTTGCTTTTGTTGAATTTTTTGTTTCTTTGTTAACTTAGTATGTAAGATGATTGCATTCGGGTGACTCTGACTCTTATAGCAGGTAGGAAAGGGCCAAGGAGAGCAGAGGAGAAAGGAGTAAGAGAGAAGTTTGAGAGAAGATAGATCAGTTTCACTATATCAATGATTTTTTTCTTTTCAGAAACTGTGGAGGTCTCACAGTATAGCCTTCTTTTTAATAAACTTCTAGATGCCTGTATAGAAAGCAACAGTCTTGGTATATCATCCTCCGTAGCAGAATTCATGATTTCAAAGAGCATCCCTATTGATTTTTCCTTTCTTAGAAGATTAATTACTTCTTTAGGAAGAAGTTGTTTATGGCTCAAAGCCAGAGCCCACTACAAAAGTAAGTTACATTTTAAAATTTAAAATTTTGATATATTGGTTTTGAATTTGATTTTCTAACCTGAAATCTATGTATAATATTCATGGTGGGGCATTAAATATGTAAAAAGAGCAGTTGATACACATTTAAAAATAGTGGTCTACATAGATTTGTGCTCTTTTGAAACATGTTATTTCTCATTTCTAATTGCTGTATTTTTATTTCTTTCTATATTGGCATGTCCACGGGAGGATATGAAAAGGAAATAAATGACAGAATTTGAACCAGTTTGGCATATTTTATAAATATATAGGAGTAAACCAATTGGTAGAATGAAGCTTAAGGAATACATATTTATCCCTGGTATATCCCTGATCTTTTTGGTTAGAATATGTTATAACAGGCACATAGGAAGTACAGAGGGCGTCGTTACAACGCAACATGATATATAACAGTTTTTCACATGGCTCCTAGTAATGTTTACAACTGTTCCTCTCTAACAAGTAAGCCTAGAAAATGAATATCTTCTCTAGTCCCAATCTCCTTGCAAGTATTTTAATTAGAAAACAATTCTGTGTAGAATCTAGATCTAGAAAGGAATTCTTTTCTGCCTTCATGCAGTAATTTGTCTTAAATTTCCATTTCTACCACTATCAACTATATGACAAACATTTGAGTACCTACTCTGTGTCACCACTGTGCCAAATGTGTCAAACATCCCAGCCATCTTACACCAACAAAAACCTCTCTGAACTTGGAAGTGTTTTCAATGTTCCCAGCTGTGATCAGTTCAGCAAGTGGTAACTTTTTTTCCCCAGTGAAATGGGAAAGAAACTATTAGTGTGCATTACAGGTAGTAAAATAACATATTATTTGATCAAATTTTTATTTCAGTTACATGTATTCTTATATGTGTGCTAGGGCATTATGTAAAATGTATTTCTTATTGTAGGTTACAATAAAACCTTTTGAAAGCAGAATTTTTATAAAAGGATGATCAGAAATTTAGAGGCAAGGTGGAATTATTTGTTCATAACACCTCATTTCAATTTTGTGGTTATGTTTCAACTACTTATACTATTTCCCTGCAGACTGCTAGAAATCACACCACAAAGTATATATGTACTATTTGCTATAACTTCTTGATTTTAGTTTTTAGAATTGATGTTAATGAGGTATTTTTTTCAAATAATTGTGCAATTTGGGAAAAATGCCATCAGAAGGCATTTATGTGCCGCAGGAATAACGTGTTAACTTGGAAACACATAAATGAGATTTCTATGAATCTTTCTGTTTTTCAGTTGAAAATAAAATTTTGTATTAAAACAGCTAAACTTAATCATTTAAAAAATTTTCAGTTGACAGCTTTATTGAGCTATAATTCAAATACCACACAGTTCACCCATTTAAACATGTACAATTCAATGGCTTTAACTTATGCAAGTGAGGTTATAGGGTAAAGAGTATTTTTGTTTTGTTTTGTTTTTAATGTGCCTGAGTTATAAAATGAAGTGAGTAATTTATAGTCACTGATCAGTCTTCAGGACATCTCATTTCCTGACAGTGTTGACATTTAAAATATCAGTGGAACTCTCTTTGGATCTGTCTTCACACACAGGTTAACACATGCTAGGAAAGCCTTTCCATGCCTTATAATCACATCTAGTAGTACATATTTGATTCTGAGCTTACAGTTAAGTTTTCATCAAGGCACTGTTAAGGCTGTAGTACCAGTGCCTTTGTTTTGCTTTTTTCTTTAATATTTTTTACAGCTTTATTGAGATAATTTCACATACCATAAACTTTACACAGGTGAAGTGTACAGTGCATTTTTATTTGTTTGTTTATTTTTGGTTGTGCTGTGTCTTCATTGCTGCACGCGGGCTTTCTCTAGTTGCAGTGACTGGGGGCTACTCTTGGTTGAGGTGCGTGGGCTTCTCATTGTGGTAGCTTCTCTTGTTGCGGAGCACAGGCTCTAGACACGCAGGCTTCAGTAGTTGTGGTACACAGACTCAGTAGTTGCGGCTCATGGGCTCTAAAGTGCAGGCTCAGTAGTTGTGGCACACGGGCTTAGTTGCTCCATGTCACGTGGGATCTTCCCGGACCAGGGCTCAAACTCGTGTCCCCTGCATTGACAGGTGGATTCTTAACCACTGGACCACGAAGGAAGTCCCTACAGTGCATTTATTTTTATTTTATTCACAGAGTTGTGCACCACAATCTAATTTTAGAACATCTTCAACACCTCTAGAAAAAGAAGCCCTGAACACATTTATATTCACTCCCCATTCCATGTATGTTTCCCACCCGACCCAGTCCTAGGCAACAATTAATCTATCTCTATGGATTTGCCTGTTCTGGGCATTTCACATAAATGGAACCATTCAATTTGTAGTTTTTTGTGACTGGCTTCTTTTACTTAACATAATGTTCTCAAGGTTTCAGTGTTTTCAAGATCCATATCATTAGCCTATATCATTATTTCTTTCCTTTCTAATTACTGAATAATACTCCATTGTATGGAATTTGTCCATCCATCAATTAATGGACATTTGCTTTGTTTGCACTTTCTGACTATTATAAGTAACACTGCTCTGAACATTCACATGCAAGTTTTTGTGTGGATGTATGGTTTTCATTTCTCTTTGGAGCAGAATTGGTGGCTCGTATGGTATATCTATGTCTGGCATTTTGAGGAACTGCCAAACTGTTTTCCAAAGAAGCTATCTGTTTTACATTTATATTCCCACCAAGCCATGTATGGAATTTCTAGTTTCTTCACATCCTTGCTGAGTCTTTTATTTTAGCCTTCCTAGTGGATATAAAGTGATACTTCACTGAGGTTTTGATTTGCATCTTCCTAATGACTAATGATGTTGAGCATCTTTTCACGTGCTTATTAGCCATTTGTATATCTTTGTAGAGAAATGTCTATTCAATCCTCTGCCTATTTTTTTCTTTGTACTTTTTTAAATTGAGGCGTTTTTCTTGTTTTTCCTTGTTGAGTGTGTGAAGTATGTGTGTGGGTACATATAAATATATACTATTCATATATGTATACATGCACTCTACATACAAGTCCCATGTCAGATATATGAATTCAATTTTTTTTCTATTCCAGGAGTTATCTTTTACTTTCTTGATGGCTTTGCTTGTGTTCCCTAACTAACCAGAAGGAAATTGTCCAGGGACAGCAGAATTGCCTTCCTGACGCTCCTGATGTGCTTACCTAGTCCTAAAAATACGGCTTTTCTGTCAGAACTGAAAAGTCGGGAAGGGAAGATGTTATTAGTATATTTTTTCCTTACTTTCCCCCGCTAAAACCAAATAGTATTTTTCTTTTCATGTTTGATTTTAGGGTAAAAGATAATATTAGTAAATTTCTACCTAGTTTGTTGGCTTTTGTTTTCCTCTTCTGCTCAGAAGTAAAACAGGTGTGCATGTAAATTATACCTACCAATATTTAGGAATGTTAACGAGTCAATAGTTTGTTGGTCCTGGCAGTGATCTAGGAAGGCGGGACTTCCTAGTGGTTAAGATTCCAAAATCTGGAGTCAGAAGGCCAGGGCGCTTACCCAAAGCCCCCCCATCTATAATATGGGAGTTGTTGTACCTAATTGCAAAGGTAGTAAACTGTCAGGTTAAAATTAGATAAAACCTGTGTGTTTAGCTCAGGTACCTGGCGTATAGTAGGTCCTCAAAGATTAGTCATCATCATCCATATTAGAAAGATTTATTGAAGAAATTTAACTTAATAAAACATTTTAAACAAATTTTACACACAGATTTAAATTGGTTTCAGTAAAAGACAACAATATAATATTGCCTATATACAATTTGGATGTCCTGGACTGATGTATAGGAGATTTCCCTGTATGTCACCTGTAATAAGCACCTAAACAGTTTAAAAGTTGAATCTGTTCTTTGGAAAAGCAAAATTTTTAGAACATGAATTGGAGAACAACACACTGAGCACCTACATGATGGAAATGTATCTTACTCATTTTTATATCTAGTGTTTAGCACAATGCCCAACATTTGTAGGAACAGCAAATACTTATTGCACAAACTTTAGCAGCACTATAAATAAGTACACTCAAAAATACTATAAAACTGTGTGATAGAAAGTAAAATCTTCAAATTATAATTTCTATTTTCTTCATTTTGGATTCATAATTCAAGATATGTAGTTATATATATAATTATATATAATATTATATACATAATAACTGTATGTAGTTGCTATTAGACCCAGATCCCATTAAAACAAAGCCCAAGTAGCTATTCTGGTTTTTTAGTTATTCTGAAATTATGTTGTGTTGACTATGGCTTAAAATAAATGGACATTTGCTACAATGAGGCTCAAAAATTCTTTTTCAGGGTTTGTTTTTTTTGTAATTTCTCACTTCATGTTTAATGTTTCAAAACCATTTTACAAAGAATGATCTCAGTTGTACTAGGATAAGCTCACTACCATATAATTTATGCAATAAATCTGCTTTGAATGTGAAGAATTATTCTGAAACAAAAGTAATTATCACCTGTGGATATTTTGTAAGTCTAGGTTTTCACCTACCGGGGTTTTAGTAAAGTTTGATCTGTTACTTGACTTTCAGGTGCTCTTTCATTGGGTTGCTACCCACCATTGGAGGGAAATTTATACCGAAAACTTCTACTGATTCCTTCCTATTTGTCTGAGATTGAAATGCTTTTAGCTATTGAAATCTTCATGGTATCTAATGCTAGTAGTATTCAGAGTCCTGGAACTTCTACACAGATGCTGCAGATAGTTTTAAAAAGGTTGGTTGAAATAACTTCTGACTGCATCCTGAAAGCAGATCATGTCCCTACACTTGCCCTAGGATGTAAATGTTTTATTTGTTTGTATATATATAAACAGTTATATATTTATATACTGCATATTTATATATTCATATACTTGTGCATGTGTGTATTAGCAAACTTTGGTAGCATTTATACTGAGAAAGGATTTGACGTATTTGAGGTTGAAACCCAAACAAGTTAGTACCTTTCAGTAAACATTTTAACAACTTCAAAGATCTTGTTTAGGTGTTCAAAGAGATGGGTCTTTTTTTTTTTTTTTTTTTTGTGGTACGCGGGCCTTTCACTGTTGCGGCCTCTCCTGTTGCGGAGCACAGACTCTGGACGCGCAGGCTCAGCGGCCATGGCTCACGGGCCCAGCCGCTCCGCGGCATGTGGGATCCTCCCGGACTGGGGCACGAACCCGCGTCCCCTGCATCTGCAGGCGGACTCTCAACCACTGCGCCACCAGGGAAGCCCGAGATGGGTGTTTTTTAGGTGTGGACCTTTCTCGTGTACTGGTGGTTTTTAGTTAGGTACCTAAAAGTTATCTTTTTGGTCAACACAAAAGATATAAGAACCAGGTCTAAAAGGGAAATATATGATAATTTATTAGGTTCAGTCAAGAATCCTGTTCAAAATAAAGCCATCAGCCTAGTTTCAATATTTTAAAATGTTGTTATAAATGCATAAATATTATAATGTAGCTGTTGGACCAGAGTGGCATCCCTTCAGATAATTTTGTTCAAAATCCCAGAATTTAGTTTTACACCACTCCAATTTCTTGTCAGCTTTATCTAGGAAACTTGTAATATAAGGATCTCATGGGACTCCTGTTTTGGCGTTTCTTAACAAGAATTTTGCTTCAGTTTACTGGTGTTAGAAACCAGATCCTCAGACTGAATATTCTGTTAGTTATCTATTACAGTGTATAAGTTATCCCAAAGCTTAGTGGTTTAAAATAGCAAGTATTTTCTTAGTTTCTGTGGGTCAGGAATTTTAGAGTAGCTTAGCCAGATGGTTGTGGCTAGGGGTCTCTCATGTCACTGGACTCAGGATGTGGTCAGGACCTGCAGTCACCTACTTGATGGCTTCACTGCGGCCGGAGGATCCGTTTCCCAGCTGGCTCACTCATTCCTGTTGGCAGGAAGCCTCAGCTCCTCACCACATGGGCCCCTCCATAGGTTCCTTAAGTGTCTTCATGACACAACAGCTAACTTCTCTCAGAGTGAGTGATCCAGGAGAGAGAACACAAGGAGGAAGCTGCAGTGCCTTTTGTGATCTTACATCAAGAACTGTGAAGGCTCTGAGATTCCACCCCATTTGCAGGCTGTAAGTCAGCCTGCCATAGTTTCACGGATCCTGGCATAAGACACAAGACCTCCTGGGTTGGAGACAGGACTTTATTACTCGTGGCACAGCAAGCAGCATGGTTATCTGCATATTTGTATCTCTTCCTCTTGCTCCCAGGTTCCACACTTGGGCCCAGATGGATACCTGCACATGCAGTGGGTTCCATTACATGAGAGGAATCCTGAACTTAGGAACCCTAATCTTTTACAATGGGTAATAAACATACCTGTCCCTTGCTCTTCAGATGGAAACGCTATCTCCACCTTGTAAGGCTGTAAGCAAACCTGTCTTTTGCTCCTGAAGGAGAAACTATCTTTGTCTTTCAAGGTTGTCCACTATATTAAACATCCTTGAAATCTGGAACAAGGGGTAATCAGTGTCTCTGCTCTCAGAACTTCCAGAAATGCAAGGGACCATGAAAATTGATATCTAACAATCTAGTGTCCAAAGTTGTGCATCATTTCTGCTCTATTTATTGGAGATAAACAAGTCATTCAATCCAGCCTACACTTAAGGGGAGGAGAATTTATTTTAGGTCCACCTTTTTTTTTTAAACCCACTAAAATTAGCTTTTTTGTTAATTTTAGTGGGTTTAAAAAATTAACAAAATTTGTTAATTTTGTTAATTTTCCTGAGGGCCTTCTGTTTACAACTATGCACTACAGTTGCGTGAGGCATTTGGGCTCTCCACTATCCTAATGAGGGTTTGGTTTTCTCATAACTTTCCATTCCCCAAATATGCAGTCTGTTTATTCATTATTGAATTTGTGGGGTATTTGTGATGCCAGCACATAACTAGTGACATGCCTGGATCTTCTATTTTGTCCTAACCAATATTGTTTTCTCCATTACTGTTATCATACCAAGCCCTGCTTTGTTACATTAACCTCTGAGAGAGTTTTTATTCATCTTAAGACTTTCAGAAACTGCATATAGTTGGTGTATGCCCAGTCTACCAGATTTCAGGCACCAATCCTAAGCCAGAATGTACTAGAAGCGGCCTGACCAATCTTTGCTCTCTATGATCACTGATTCCTGTTCAAAGTGGAAGTCCTTACTCCCACCACTCTGTAGACCACACTGTTGTGCTAACACAGGTAGGCTCATACTCGGGCCTTGCTGCTGAGCCTTATAGGTGCCCAGAGCAAGATGCAGTGAACACAGAGAAAAAGTGATGCCTAGTAACAGCTACATCTCTATTTTATATACTTCTTACTCCCTATCTCATAGGAGAAATAGCCATAAGGTATGAGTTTTATGAAATTTTGTGACTGTTAGAAAAGTTATTTTAAAATTCCAGCACTTTAGTGAAGTACCTTAAATCAGGACTGAAAATAACTTAGTAGAAAGTTATTCAGATATGAATATACTATAAATATTATAGTATACTATAATATACTATATTATAGTATATATATACTATATAATATACTATAATATTATACTATAAAAATTTAGTATAAAGGCATACAGCTACAATTTCTGTTACCAGATGTGAGCTACAAATTAAGTATATGCTTATAATTTAAAATAGCCATATCAAGGTAAAACACATGAATGTTAGTAACTCCAAACTCGATTAAATTTACTATTCTTTTATGAATTATAATGAATAATTATACAGTTGTTAATTTGAAAATACAAAGAGAGAGGTTATTAGTTGTGTTCTAGATCAGTGTTTCCAAACTGCGGGTTGTGGCCCATTTGTGTAGTGAAATCAGTTTAGGGGGTTGCAACCATTTTATTTTAAAAAATGAAATAATAGAAAATAGGGTCATAAGGGTAAGTCTTGTTTTGTGAAACTTTTCAGTTTTTATGTATGCAGGTATATATTGGGTCACAATATAAAATGTCTTTATTACTGTGTGTCATGGTCAAACAAGTTTGAAAGCCACTGTTAGAGTAAAAAGGGGCTTCCCTGGTGGCGCAGTGGTTGAGAGTCCGCCTGCAGATGCAGGGGACGCGGGGACTGTCATAGCTTAGAACCAATAAATGTAAATTACTATCTTTTGAAGAAACTATATAGCTTCTTTTTAGAGTTTCTGACTTTGTGAGGTGTTCACTTTGTAGATGTGAAGAAAACAAATCTTGGAGCAAGGATGATTATCAAGCTGCAGTGGAAAGATTAATTATGGCTGCTCGTATATCAGATCCAAAGCTCTTCATTAAGCACATGACCGTCAATGTTAATAAGGAACAGGTTTATAGTTTGGAACATTGTTCTGCCCTGAAATGGTTGAAAGAGAATATGAAGTGGGCTGGAAAGGTTTGGCTTTTCAGTAACCATTAGTTATTAAAGGCTTTTTTTTTTTTTAAGTTCAAGTAATCATTGATGAAAATAAAGACAGTTTTCACTATATTCAGCTTTTGCTCTTTATTGATTTATAGTACGTCAGTAGCTTTCAAACACTAAAAATTTTGAGGTATGCAATTTATAACAGTTTTACCCATACTGCAAATGATTTTTCAGATTACTTTTTGACATCTCTTTAATTTAGGTAAACCTAATATGGTGAATCCCAATTTATTCTGAAATCCAAACAATGACAAATCACAAACTGAGTATTGTGCAGCATTTAATAAGAGGGAGACATAAAGGGGAAAATATTCAAGCAGGTGTCTGGAGCTTTCAGAACAACCTTTAGGGTTATGAAGTAGATTTGGTGAGCACTCAGTCCAGTCTCTAAAGCCTATTGTACATTTGTAAAATAGAATAGTCAAATAATACTGGAAAATGACTCAAACACTAAAATTCCAGAGTACCTTCTGAGTTATACCAGAAATTTTAAATTATTCTCTAAAGTTTTCCTTTAGTGTATCTTAAAATACTATATGTATCTTGAAAATTTGTAATTTATGTACATTACATTAGGTATGACTAAAGAAATCAGTATTTTAAACAAATATACCAGAACCTATCCAGACAAGACTTGTACTTTTCAAGCCACCTTGGGAAGTTTAAGCTTCTTTTCTGAACCCATCTGCAGAATCTGTAGCAGTCATTCTCCAAGGTGGCCATCCTCAATCCTTAATTTGATACTTTAAATTTGATACTTTAAACCATAATTTAAATCATTTAGAGAAAATGTCTGAGTAAGGGGAGTAATAAAAGAGTAAGTGGTAACTAAGGAGACTGAAAGTATTTCTTAAAGGGGTTCCCAAAATATGGTAATGGCAGCATCACTGGAATAAGTCTATAACCTCACAAGAATAAAAAAGTTAAAACCTAGCGCTTAGCAGAATGCCTTACTATGATAAAATGTGGAATGAATACTCTCATGAATGGGATATGGGAAGTAAGGCATAAGTAGACATCAAGAAAGAGGCCCCCCCCAAAAAATAATAAAAAATAAAAAAATAAAAAAGAGGCCCAGTTCTCTAGTATGAACAAATTGGGTGACTAACTGCCATTACTGAAATTCAGCACCTAAGAAATAAATTGGGTTCGGAGATTACCACCATCAGTTTGAAGTGCCTTTGAGGACAAGTGAAGAACGGTAAGTGGGCAATTATAACATTATGCTGGTGGCAAGGATGTATTTGAAAGGATGAAGATGCGAAAGATGATAAATTAAGCTTTTAGGAAAAATGGGATTGGATGGAACGAACCACAAATTGACCAGATGGTTTCTAATGAATGATAAGTCAAGAACCCTTAGGGCTGGAACAAAGGGAGGTTGGTTGTTTTGTTTGTTTTGTTTTTTGGTATTCTGGGGGTATTTTTTGGTTTGGGGTTGTTTTTTTTCCCCCACCTCGGTCAACGGTGCCAAAAGGTAGGGAAAGAGCGGTTATTGTATTTGTCTTATTCCATCTGTGGCAGTTTATGGGAATAACCAAAGTCATAGAAGCGAAATACAGCTAACAGTAGAAACCCCAAGCTGATAGTGGAGAATTCCTTAAGGGCCAAAGTCAAAAGGAAAATACAAACCGGAGAAAATAGTTTTAATTAGCTGTATTTATGTAAAGAAAGCCAAAGGCTATACTCAGTAAGACCTTTAAAACCTGGAGGTCTCAAGCGAGAGTCGTTCTAAGGCGTCAGCTCCGAACGCTCTACGGACTGCTCCGCCAAGCCAGCCTCTTCCCCTCCCAGGCGCCGGGGGTTGGGGTACCCGGGCCGGGGAGGAAAGCTGGCTGGCGAGGAAAGCTGGCTGGCGCGGAAAGCGGGCCGGCGCATGCGCACGCTCGGTCGTCCTTCTTTCGTTGCCCTCCCCACCAACCCTCGGTCCAGGCCCGGCCACCTGCCGCCCAGTCATTTTCCGACCCCCTCCCGCCTAGTCCTTCCTATCCCTTAGCGCTCATTCGCGCCTTCTAAAGCTTTCAGCTGAGTGCGCAGAGCCCGCTCCGGGCCGGACCGTAAGAAGACGGAGGGACGGGAGCTTCCACGCTGCGAGAAGGCTGGCGATCACCTAGTTGCTGACGTCAGGGTGGGGCTGAGAACCGCTAGGCTTTTAAGCCGCGTCCTGGGGCTGTGCGCAGGCGCTCCAGAGAGGAAGGCCTGGCACGCTTCAGCCAATGAGAGCGCGACCTGCGGCCCGACCCAGAGCCCGGACTCCTCTCGAGCAAGCCTCTGCGGCAGGCGCCGACGGACGGGTGGAGCAGTACGCGCCCAGCTGAGATTTCTCGGGTGGGGACTCAGCACCGCGGGTAGGAGCCTGTCAGAGCCTGTCGTCAGGTGGGGCGAGAGCGGGCGGGAGCTCCGGCCCGGCGGCGCGCGCTCGTTGGCCGGGCTGGCGCCCCGGTGCGCATGCGCTCCTGCCTGGCCCAGCGCACCCTTGCAGAGCCCTGCGAGAGGATCGACCGTCCTTCCTCCTGGTACCTGGTGGGAGGTGGAGCAGGTAGGAGGAAGCCCTCGCGGCGGACCCTTGCCAGAACTGTAAGGAGCAGGACGGGAGGGGCTCCATTTGTGCTTTCAGGCTGCTCGGGGCAGAAGTGGGGGTGGGGGTGGGGGTCGGGGTGGGCAGAGATCAGAGTCGCCTTAGCTCGACGTGCTAACTTTTGAACCCAGGCAGTGCCGGGATCGGAGTGCCCGCATAGTATCTGTTTTAACTTGTTTTGAAATGAGAAACCTGAGACGATTTTGTTTCCGACTATTACATTTCCCCGAAGTCTTTGACTTATCCTAGGATATGGTTATGATTCAAATCTCATAGCAAAAGATTTACAAAAGGAAGCTTAAAAACCCTTGATACTTTGCTTTGCTGCAATTTATTAATTTATCTAAAGGGCTTCCTGCTTTTTCCCTTCCCTAAGAAGTGTTAAACCGAAGAGCAGTGAAATATTGCCTGCTTTTATCTCTCCTTGATAGAACAAACTACTTTTTAAAACCTTACAAGATAGTTACTAAGGAAAGTCACAGTTTAAATGAGAGTAGCCTGAGGATATTAACTCTGTTCAAATAAGTTACTAGGACCTCTGTGTGGCAAACGTGGTTTCTATCGAATGTAATTTAAACTTCTTAGACTACCCATAATTTGGCTTTTCCACCAATTTAGATATCTCTTTCTACCCAATTTGATATGAAACTGCCTAGAAGATTTAATGCCTCACTTTAAACAGCACAGGACTTACCTGGTGGCGCAGTGGTTAAGAATCCGCCAGCCAATTCAGGGGACATGGTTTCGAGCCCTGGTCCGGGAAGATCCCACATGCTGCGGAGCAACAGGCCGTGCGCCACAGTTACTGAGCTTTCCCTGACAGTGTCATGTTCACTTAAATTTGCCTTGAATTGGCCTAGATCAGCGCCATCCAACAGAAATACAATATGAGCCACAGATGTAATTTAAATTTTTCTGGTAGTAAATCACAAAAGACCAGGTCGTGTTTTGCTTTTAAAAAAAGCAAAAAGAAACAAGTGAAATTAATAAATTATCATTTCAACATCTAATCAGGATAAAAAATTATTAATGGGATACTTTGCATTTTCTTCATACTAAATCTTTAAAATCCAATGGGTACTTTACACTTAAAACACGTCTCAGTTCACAGTAGCCACATGTGCTAGGGGCTCCCTTATTAGGCAGCACAAGTCTAGATTCGAATTCTCTTTACTGCAGTGTGAACCTTTTTAGGAAATAGGCAACTCACCAAAAAAGCAGGCAGAAAATACCTAACTCTTAACCTATAGTAGCCTAATTTTTTTTAAGTTCTTTCTAAATCTAGAAACCATGATTTAATGTTCAGACTTGTATTTGAGAACATTTTATTTTCATTGGGAGAATCTCTTGTCACTCTTCCAAGTATTAATGTCCTTTTTTTAGTCATTGCTCAGTACTAAGTTTAATTATACCCTATGATTACAGAGTGAACAATGAATGAATTATTTTTCTGGACAACTGAAGACCCGGACTTTTAAATACAGAAACTTTTTTTTTTTTTGGCTTTGATTATTTTTGACAGAATCACTTCTAAAACATGCTCTATAATTCTCTGCATAACATACTTTATGCTCCATGTTTGAAAGTCACTGAGGATACAATCCCTAATTTTTGCAACTTTGCTGTGAGTGACTCTTTGGAGACTAATTCTGAAGTAACTCTTAAGATGAATTGCTAAATCAGCTTTTCCTAACAATTCTTTTTTTTTTTTTTTTTTTTTTTTGGTGGCCTGGCCACATGGCTTGTAGTATCTTAGTTCCCCAACCAGGGATGGAACCCACGCCCTCTGCAGTGGAAGCACCGAGTCCTAACCACTGGACTGCCAGGGAAATCCCTCCTAACAATTCTTATTTATAGATGTTTAGATATGTACATTTCTAAACAGTGTAACTTGGCTGCCTGCCTCTCAAATTCTTTGTGAATCAAATTGGAGACAGCCAGTCTTTTCTAAATCAACTTCCAAAAATTTTATTGTCTTTTTAGTGTGCTTTAACTTCTGTTTCAAATCAGTGATCATGACAGTTCCTTTTCAGTGTTTTATTTGTTTTGATGTCTTGCTTTGGAAAATGGGGAGTAGAGTATGACTTGGATCACCTACATTGCACATCAGATGGAGACCTTGTGATTTCATGAACTTCTAAAATGCTGCTGCAACAGACCATTAAAACAGGTTACATCATTGTTGCAATGGTAGGCCTAAGTTCTAGGCCTACTTAGTTCAGTACTTCTGACTTTTCAAGGCTTCTTATAAGATCATTTTATGCTCAAAAGGATGATGGTTAGAACTTGGCTGCATATTATTTTCATCTCTTGCCCATTCATATTCTTGGTTGATCATATGCCCCTCGAGTATTATTCCTTGTTTCTTACCCAAGTTTTAGCTCATTTATTAGCATCTTTGCAGTTAAGTGGCATAAATTTTCTTACTAATATTAAAAATGAAATGTCATTGTGTGTGAAGATGAGGGGCTGTTTTCTTCTTGAGCTAGATTGGAATCACAGTCCAGGGCCGTCACTGGACAGATTTCCCAGGGCCAGGGGCCTGTCTTAAATACTGAATGAACAACACGTACCTGCTCTATTCCTTTTCATTGTTTAATTTTGTATGCTAGAAGCATTGATTTTTTTTTTTTTTAAGAGCATACTTCGCGTGCTCTTTGTAAATAAACTAGGAAATAAAAAAAAGTAAAGGGCTTCCTATCCTACCACCTAAAGAGAGCCAGTGCTGGATTGGATATGTATATTCTTCTGGTCTCTTCTTTGCAAGCTTGGAGGCTTGTACCTGTTCTGTCTTACTAAGTCGAGATTGTTCAGTTACTTCATAATGACGTTTAGTGAGAATTCAGTCGGTCATGGGCAGCACTGAAACTTTAGTCAAAATGGTTCTTTCTTCCTCATTGTATCTCCATTTAATCTCAGAAATTTTCCAAATGGTAGGAGTATTTCTGGTATCCGTATTTGTCTCAAACAAAATAGCAAGGTGAAGGGTTAAATAAAAATCACGTTTTTAAACATTTAAATGAATACCTATAAACACATTCTGTATCCAAGAGGGTCTTGCCACACCAAGTCCACCAGAAAATGAATGGAAGCACCCACTGTTGTTTGCAAATGCACTTTTTAAATAGGTAATTCTTGAATTGTCTTTTAAATACATCTTTCTATTATCCTGTTAATGGCAGTTTTCCTTCATTACCTTGGTTCAGGTATTTTAACTGCATTATGAAAAAATTTTTTAAACTTTTTAGTTCTTAAAATTTGACAGAATAGGACTTGAGCCACGTGGTGGTTTGTTTTGAGCAAATACACTCTTCCACAGGCTCAGAGCTTCATAAGCCGGGGGAAGAAAGGATTTTTTACGTGGTGATTATCATGTGAATAATATGGCATTTCAAGACAGGTTGCTCATAGAATTTTTAAAATCACTTGGTCAGTTGACATGGAGACTATAGTATAGTTGAAATTCTTGCTGAAGCTCTAAATTATTGGAAAAGTCCATGTGATTCAAATCATGTTCCCCCTTTTATCTGCTTAACCTTTTAAAAAAAATAAGTTTTATTTTTTAGAGCAGTTTTAGGTTCACAGCAAAACTGACCAAAGTACGAGTTCCCACATACCCCCTCCCCACACACAGCCTCCCACACCTGAGTTGTACATTTGTCACAATCGATGAACTTAAATCGACACTTCATTCTTGCCCAAAGTCCATAGTTTACATTAGGGTTCACTCTTGGTGTTGTACATTCCACGGGTTTGGACAAATGTATAATGCCATGTACCTACCATTGTAGTATTATTATACAGAGAGTTTCACTGTCCTAAAAATCCTCTGTGTTCCACCTATTCATCCTTCCCTCTCCCCCAACCCCTGGCAACCACTGATCTTTTTACTATCACCATAGTTTTGCCTTTTCCAGAATGTCATAGAGCTGGAATCATACAGTATATAATCTTTCCAGATTGGCTTCTTTTGCTGGGTAATATGCATTTAAATTTCCTCAATGTCTCTTCATGGCTTGATAGCTCATTTCTTTTTGGCAATGAATAATATTCAGTTGGCCGGATGTACTACAGTTTATCCACTCACCTACTGAAGGATATCTTGGTTGCTTCCAAGTTTTGGCAATTAAGAATAAAGCCACAATAAACATCCGTGTGCAGGTTTGTGTGTAGACAAGTTTTCAGTTCATTTGGGTAAATACTGAGGAGGGTAGTTGCTGGATCATATGGTAAGAGTATGTTTAGTTTTGTAAGAAAGCCCCAAACTGTCTTCCAAAGTGGCTGTATCATTTTGCATTCCCACTAGCAATGAACGAGAGTTCCTGGTGCTCCACATCCTCACCAGCATTTGGTGGTGTTGGTGTTCTGGATTTGGCCATTCTAATAGGTGTGTTGCAGTATCTCATAGTTTTAATTTGCATTTCCCTGATGACCTATGATGTAGAGCGTACTTTCATATGCTTATTCGCCATCTGTATATCTTCTTGCAGGAGGTGTCTGTTCAGGTGTTTGGCTCCCTTTTTTAATCAGGTTGTCCGTTTTCTTATTGTTGAGTTTTAAATGTTTTTTGTATATTTTGGATAGCAGTCCTTTGTCAGATATGTGTATCTTTTACAAATATTTTCTCCCAGTCTGTGGCTTGTCCTCTTGTTCTCTCTACATTGTCTTTTGCAGAGCAAAATTTTTAATTTTAATGAAATTCAGTATATCAATTCTTTGCCTTCATGGATCATGTGTCTGGTGTTGTATCTAAAAAGTCACTGACATACCTTAGGTCATCTAGGTTTTCTCCTAGGTACTCTTCTAGGAATTTTATAGTATTTTTGTTTTACATTTAGGTCTTTGATCCATTTTGAGTTAACTTTTATGAAGGGTGTAAGGTCTGTGACTAGATTAACATTTTTGCATGTAGATGTCCAGTTGTTCCTGTACCATTTGTTGAAAAGATTATTGTTGCTCCATAGTATTGCCTTTGCTCCTTGTCAAAGATAAGTTGGCTATATTTTTGTAGGTCTATTTCTGGGCTCTCTATTCTGTCCCATTGATCTATTTGTCTGTTCTTTCACCAGTACCACACTGTCTTGATTACTGTAACTTTACAGTAAGTCTTGAAGTCCAGTAGTGTCAGTCCTCCAACTTTATTCTTCTTTGGTATTGAGTTGGCTATTCTGAGTCTTTTGCCTCTACATATAAACTTTAGAGTGAGTTTGTTGATTTCCATAAAATAACTTACTGGGATTTTGATTGGGATTGCATTGACTCTGTAGATCAAGTTGGAAAGAATTGACATCTTGACAATATCAAGTCTTCCTATCCATGAACATGGAATATCTCTCCATTTATTTAATTCTTCTTTGATTTCTTTCATCAGAGTTTTACAGTTTTCCTCATATAGATCTTGTACATATTTTGTCAGATTTATAACTAAGTATTTCATTTTGGGGGGTGCTAATGTAAATGGTAATGTGTTTTTAATTTCAAATTCCACTTGTTCATTACTGGTATCTGCTTAACTTTTTAAGTGATTAATGGATGCCTGGAAGTTGACCTACATATATATTCAGAAATGTTTTGCCACCTGAGACCTGTGAGGAGGTAAGCTTTGCGGTTCCATCTGTTATTAGTATTTGTTGGGGTGGAGGGGTGTGGAATCTGTTAGGTGTTTAGCTAATTTCAATTTATTATAATTTATCAAATTCTAACTATTTTGTGGATAATATGGTGGAGGGCAGGAATAAAAAAAGAAACAGAAAATTCATGTGAACATCCAGGTCCATTCTCCCAAGAGTCCATTCAGAGTAGAAGGTGAAAAGAATACCATCTTTCAAAATAGTTCAGTGTGAAAAGTTTAAGAGGAAAAAAAGATAAAGTTTGTCCTTAGCACAGTTCTTATTACCATGTTGCCCTCAAGTCTATTGCCATCATATAGAAAACCACGTTACATTTAAATTGTATAGTAAGGTCATTTGACTATCATATTTGCTATTTATGTAGTAAAGAGTAGATAGTCTAAACCCTATCTACTTCAAGAAAGGATTTAAGGAGTTCAGTAAAATTTAATTGGCACAGTAATAGGCACATATAGGGTAATCAAAATGGAGACCAGATACCCTCTAGAGAAAGATCATTTGTTAAAAAAATAGAACTGATGAGACAGTTATTCAAACATCAAATTTCATTCTGGCTTCTTGGTAGCCCAGTCAAAAGAGATAAATAAAGTGTTTATTTGGCTCAAAGTATATAACCAAAATAAAATTGGATCTGTTCCATAAAAATGACATGTGAAGTTTTAGATTTCTAAAACATATTTGGCAATAATTAGTACTTTTAATTAACTATTATGTACATGAATGTCTTAGTAAATAGTCATTGTTAAAAGGAATGTCTTGGGACTTCCCTGGTGGCGGAGTGGTTAAGAATCCGCCTGCCAATGCAGGGGACACGGGTTCAATCCCTGGTCCGGGAAGATCCCACATGCCACGGAGCAACTAAGCCCACATGCCGCAACTACTGAGCCCATGCGCCGCAACTACTGAAGCCCACTTGTGCTCTAGGGCCTGCGCGCCGCAACTACTGAGCCTGTGTACTCTGGAGCCTGTGCACCACAACGAAAGATCCCGCGTGCCACAACTAAGACCCAGTGCAGCCCCAAAAAAGTAAATTTTAAAAAAAGAAAAAGAAATCATGTGGGACTCACTGCTTTCAAAACTTTTGTAGATTTCAAAAACCCACAAAATTTTACACTTTGGTTTCTGTCTTATTTCTACGGTATTTTCCATACACAATAATCTTAATGCTACTGTCACTTTATACACGGGGGATTTGTGTCCATGTCAGTGCTCTGGTGAATAATAAATCCATATCTTTTAAAAAGGTTATGTCCAGGAAAGATATTTCCATACTGGTTTCTCTACTCAAGAGCTTTATCAGGAGCTGAAGCAGTCAATGCCTTGAGGCCATTCTATTTTGCTGTACATCCAGATTTCTTTGGACAGCACCCCAGGGAAAGGGTAAACAATTATTTTTTTACTTTTTAACATTTAGTCTATGTTTTTGTTTAGTTTATTTACCTTTGCTACAGTATGATACAGAGAGTTCTATAAATTGGGGTTGTTTTGTCACGGTGGAATAATCAGTGCTTTGAACTATAGATACTGAAAATTGAAACTAAAACTATTGTTTTTTCTAAATGAAAGCTGTCATGTTTTATGCAGGCAATAAAGATATCATGTAAACTCCTTAGAGTATTAGTAATCATATTTTCTGTACCAGGTTTGAAAGTAAAATTGAGGGTTTGAAGGAAAATTTAAGGGCTCTGATACCCTAATCAGTCCTTTTTTTTAAGGTTGATGCAAGGAGGGTTTTTCAGTGCCCAAATAGTTTTTCCTTATGTTGCATGCTGCTGGTCCACTTCCCTATATCATCAGTTAATGTCTTCTCAAGGAATACAAACTCATGATGAACTTAGTTAGGAAGGTCACTATTTTTTAATGTTAGATAATATATTACAAAGCCAGATGCTTTGGAATAATTTCATTGGTTCCTTTTATCTTCCTTAACATTGACACCTGGTTTAACATGAAAAGGAATTTAAAACTCTTGAAAATTAGAACATTATTGTGTTGCTTCTCCCCCTTTTTTGGGGGTGGGGGGGCATGCCTTGCGGCTTGCACGATCTTAGTTCCCCAACTAAGCGAGGAGTCCTAACCACTGGACCGCCAGGGAATTTCCTGTATTGCTTTTTTCTACTTGCCATGGAAAATAAATCAGTTTTGCTTCTTTGCTTTAGGAAAATATTCTGTTTATGATAGTTGATATATATATATATATATATATATATATAGGCTATTCGAAGTCATATCCTTTTTAAGTAATTAGTAAATTGAATCAACAGAAAAATACTACCTTGGAGATGTAATAATTTAATACAAATTATTGGGGATGTCATAAATTAACACAATTTAATTTAATGTTTAATAATGTAAAGTTTTTAAATCCAACGTGTGAGGAAAAATTAAGCTTAGTACTAGGTGACTGGTTTCCCTCCTCTACAAGTGTACCTTTTTTTTTTTACTAAAACTTCTGTGTGCTATAAAAGGTGAACTCAGCAGGCTTGGGTTGCTTTGTTGCAAAGAAATGCCAGGCTTCAGTGCTGGCCCTTCACTGCCTCCTGGGAGATGAGCTCTGAGCCCCTGGGATATCCTGGCCTGATAAGAATGTTTTTGTGTGCCGGGGCCTTGGGCCACACCAGATAGTTTATGCTAACAATGTATTTTACGGTGAATGCCTGTTTTCTCATGTCTGAGGCCCTCTGGGGAGGCTGGAGACTGAATAGCTATGGTCAGTCATGTGGGCATGTAGTGCCCCAGTAAAAGCCCTGGCCCCCAAGGCTTGGATGAGCTTCCTTGGTTGGCAGCACTTCTCATGTGTTGTCACATATCCTTGCTGGGGGCTTAAGCACTGTCTGTACAACTCCCCTGGGAGAGAACAACTGGAACCTTGCGCTTGGTCCCTACGGGACTCCACCTTACATGCCTTTTCCCTTTGCTGATGTTAATCTGTATCCTTTTGCTGTTATAAACTGTAACTGTGAGTATAACAGCTTTTCTGAGTTCTGTAAATCCTTCTAGTGAATCATCAAACCCCCAACACAATATAGCTGAGAGCGGTATATTGTACTAAATTCAACAAACAAAAACAAACAAACTGTTCCTAATTTCAGATCACACTGTGTTTCTGAGAAGAGACCTATAGGGATAAGAAGCACAGTTATTATTTATGCCATTTCTTGGAACTGTTCCTTCACTAAAAGACATTTCTTTTTTCACTTAACAGTACATCCTAGAGATCACTCTGTGTACATTCCTAAATACCGTCTGTGTCATATTCTTTCCCTTTTTTTTCCTTTTGGTTGTGTAGCACTCCATTGAATGAAGATACCATAATTCAACCAATCTCTGAAAGGGCATTTTAAGAGCCCATTATATAGAGAGAAATTAGCTCTTTGCTATGAAATAACTTGCAAATTGGGGAATTCCCTGGTGGTCCAGTGGTTAGGACTTGGTGCTTTCACTGCGGTGGGCCTGGGTTCAATCCCTGGTCGGGGAAGTAAGATCCCGCAAGCTGCACAGGGCGGCCAAAAAAGAAAAAGAAAAGAAAGAACTTGCACATATTTTCTTCTACTCGGTTTTTGTCTGTAGACTGCTTAGTGTGTGGGTGGGTGGGGGGGGTTGGTTTTTTATGTGTTCTTCTCTTAAGTTTTTTTTTTAATGGAAGTATAGTTGATTTACAATGTGTTAATTTCTGCTGTACAGCACAGTGATTGTTATACATATATATGTATTTATATTCTTTTCCATTATCCTGGTTCATCACAGGATATTGAATATAGTTCCCTGTGCTATATTAAGTTTTTAAATTTTTTTATGTAATTGGATTTATCAATCATTCATTACCTGGGATATTCAGCCATAGTTAGGCTTTTTCCACATCTAAGTTATAAAGAAACTCAGCCATGTTTTCTTCTAGTACTTACGTGGCCACATTTTTTTTTTTTTACACATCTCATCCCTATGGAGTTCCATGTTGTAAGGGGTGGATCCAATTTTATCCTGTACTGAGGAGCTATGAAATCCCACCATTTTAAAATACTAAATTCTTTAATATACTCAATAATGTGTTTAAAAGGTCGGGATATAATTTCTGACGTTTCCTTGTTCTATTTTGTGTATAAATGCCTCTTAATATTGTTTTCCAGGAAGTCAATGAAAATTCTCTTAAGAGATTAAGTGCCTACTTAGAAAACCTCCAGAAACCAGGCTTCAAGTCTTTGAAACCAACCCAGCTTACGTTTTATGTAAGAGAAACAGACCAGAACTCCTCTGATGGCCAGGAACACTTCAGCACTTCCGGTACGTTTCTTATTTCTCGTGTGTCCCTTGCAGGCTTGGTGTGATGTGTCAAATCTGTCTAACGTTGCTAGAAGACCTTCGGGTTGAAGCCTTGTCATAGAAAATAATATCATTTAATTGCATGTTTTCCTGGAGTTAGATTCTGTTCCTGGTTGCATGTGTTTGATGAGCCATTTTTTATGTTTAAACTTTTCTGACTAGAAAACTGAAGTGTTCCTATTTGTCCCCTTCCTATTTCAGTGCTGTTTTAAGTATTAAATGTCTATATAACAATTTATATCTTTAAAAAATATAGCTTACATTCTCTAATTTAGTCCCCAAAGTACCCTGTGAGGAAGGTAGTATTTGCCCAATTGTAACTTAGTAATGTCCCAGGACCATGGAGACAGAATAGGGGTCTTGAGCCCTTTTACTCCAGCCTCATGCTGTTTCTAAAATCTGATCAGTCTTCCTGTACAGCCTTCTGTTTTATCCTTTGTCACTGCTTTAGCCATGATCCAGTGATCCTTTAAACTAAGGATGAATGTGGGTCTGTCCATGCTTTTCATGATCCTTGAGGAAATAACTTTATTTTTAGAATGAACTTTAAAACAGTTTAAAGATTTACTAAGAGCTTTCTGTGAACTAATGCTAAAACAAATAGCTGTCGTCAGCTCTGGCTGAGTAAAGAGAAAAATCCTCCACTTTCAGTTAATGGTTAACTTTGAACCATTTATTAAATGAAAATAGATTATAAAAAAATAAATTAAAAATGGGAGAAAACATACAGCATAAGTGACAAAAAGATAATGTTAGTATATAAGAAGTTCTTAGGAGTCAAAAAGAAAACAGAGCAGCCTGGTTGCAAAAATGGGCAAGCACGATGTCTCGGCAGTTCAGTAAATAATACACATATATAGCCAATAAGATACAAAAACGTTTAGCCTCAGTAATCAAATGCAAACTAAATTAATTAGGTAATATTTTCCAATAAAGGATATATCCAATCTGGTACAGGCATTCCACACTATATAGCAGCCCTTACCTTGGATTAAACAATTAATGGAATTGATAAATTAAGAGAGAAACTGAGATTTATTCCTTGACTTACCTCTTCTGAGGATAAACTATTTTTTCCTAACCTCAGTTGCAGGAATTTGCATTTTCCTTTCCTCTTTCACTGACTAGAACAATTTTCCTACCAGTATTTCTCACTTTACCGTCAATGATTCAACGAAAAGATCTTTCTTAGTTTGCATGTTCTACATTTTGTAAATCTATGTGGCTGGCATAGTAGGTATCTCTGTGAATGATTTATATTGCAATGACTTTCATCCGTGGCAAAGACAAGAAAACACATTTCGGCCTTCTGTGGAATGGTGAAAAATTAAAAAGAACTTTTATAGTCATCAGTTTTGGCAGTGTTAAATAAATTGTGCTACATTAATTATGTGGATTAGTATAGAGCTACTAAAAAGAAAGAGAATGATGTATACATACAGATAATGGAAGAGTCACCAAGGTTAAATAACAAAAGCAAGTTCAAAGTAATAGATCCAGAATGGTGCAGTTTATATGTTAAAAAGGAACAAATCACACTGTGGGTGTGTGTTCATGCAGACACAAAAGCGTATATGTCATATATAACATACACACAAAGCACATAGAAAAGGTCTAGAGCAGTGCTGTCCAAGAGAACTTTCTGCGGAGAGGTAACTGTTCTGTATGAGCGCTGTCTGGTACAGCTGGCACTAGCCCCATGTGGCTACTGACCACTTGAAGTGGGGCTAGTATGACCAGGAACTGAATTTTAAATTGTATTTAATTTCAATCAATTTAATTTTACCCATAAATAGCCACATATGGCTGGTAGCTACCGTATTAGGCAGTGCAGGTCTCAATGCTTGTATACCTAAATGTTAATGGGGTTACATCTAGTGCAAGTGTGAGGTTGTGTGCCTGTCAACAGGAGACTTTTACTTTGTATATATAATTTTACAAGAAGGATGTACTTATATAACCCTTGTATAATTTTCCAAACTAATTTTAAAAATTTTTCCAAAAAAAGAGTCAGCATGTTATAATGGGGAAAACGCTTGGCTTGCTGGCAGCTCAGATTTCAGCCCTCACTTCACGCTTCTTAACCTCCTTGAACCTCCGCTTCTTCACATTTCAAAAGAGAGATAATAATGGCACTGGTGAGAGTGTTCACTGAAAAGTTATGTAAATTCAACTAGCGCCATGTTTAATACCCAGTAAAGGTGCAGGGGAACCAGTAGATTTCCTACTGTTGACGTAAGTTAGATTACTACCCTGAGCCCAGGGACTACTTGCATTAAAGTCAGATTGTGAAGTGCTAACTTTTAAAAAATTAGGGAACTTTGAGTCACTTCTGAAAATATTGTGTCCCTAGCTAGTTGGATGGGGGAGTATGAGGACAGTCTCTTTCAACCGTAGAGAAAATTTGAGATGGGTTTCTGTGACCCCTGAGACTGGATTGGCCCCCCTCCTTGAACCACTGAAGCAGGGCAGCCTGCCCCACCCTCCCCCTACCTCCACCCTCCCCCTTCTCTTTAGTGCTGGACACCCTCTCTGGTGGACACTTGCTCATAGGAGAGCTTTTCCAACCCTTAGACTGTAGAGACCAAATTTATGAACAGCATTGAAAATATTCTCAATCCCCGTCTTGGGCTGGGGTGGGTTTGGTCACTGGCGCCAAACTAGAAACGGGAGCTGACAGAGGACTTCATGAAGATGGAGGTAGTGTGGTACAGTTTTGGAGAAGGGATGTAGTTTTCCATTTACAGATGATTTTCCAATAGGATGAATTTTAATGAGTAATGGAGTGTTCTAAAGATTTTGATTCTATAAATGTTATATGAAAAGAAATGTTTTTCAAGTAAAGCAAATAATCATCTGTATTAACTGTTTGGGGGAATTATATTCTCTAGGATTTCGAGCAGTCAAATTTACTTTGCACACCAGAGATCTGCTAAGCACAGTGTTATATATTCTCAACTCCTGCAGTTTATCTATTGAACATATCCAAAGCTTGAATACTAATGTGCACTCCCAGCCTCTCAAAGAGGCCACAAGGATATCTGACAGGCCCATCAAATGGGACAAGTCTTACTACTCCTTTACTGGATTCAAGGACCCCGATGAAGACCTCGAGCAAGTCTGGAGAATGGAAACAACCCTAACGTACGTAAGAGTTTTTATTTAACTGAACTTATTTGTAGTTAGTAGCCCCCACTCGCCTCGACTAGAGAAAAGCCCGCATGCAGCAACAATACCCAATGCAGCCAAAAGGAAACCCCAAAAAAACATGAGCTAGAAGAGAGGGTCTCAGCCTTGCACGCACTGGGATCCAGCCCATGAAACTTCTGCTTATACCCATTGCTCTAACGATCTCACAGTGTGTCCCGATGAACAAAACCTTCGGAATGTCTGACCTACCTTTTGGTATAGAAAAAAAGTGGGATTGGATAAGTCAGGGCATAAAAGTAACAATGAGAGTTGTTGGACCTTAAGTCAAGAGGCTTTAGAATAACATATTAAAGAAATTCAGCAATTAGTCTGTGGTTCAGTTGAGTGTTTCACAGGGTACAATTTTGGTCTGGAGCTAGATGTGTAGCCATCATGAAAAGATTGTCCCAAGGACCCAGAACTCAGAGTTAGTCAGCTGGCGAACAACGAAAACAGACTGGAACTGGGAAAAGCCAATTCACCAAGATAAGTGCTATTCCATTGGTTCCTTGTCCAAGCTGAGTATTTATAATTTCCTTATTTGTATGTAGTTCATCCAATAAAATTCTTCAGTCTTTAATAAAAGTAAGCACTCTCACATTATATTATATTACATGTTACTAGATAATGCATTTTTAAGAGTAGGGAACATGCTTTAATCATCTTTCTACTAATCTGCTTCGTAGATTCATAAAACCCAACCAGCGTTTTTATTTCACTGAATTAAAGAATTGTTGGAAAAGTGTGAATGTGAAGTGCTGGAGGCTGGGTGTGGAGAACTCAAGGTTTAATATGGAAATGTAAAGTAGCTTAATACAGATGGTAGCAGTAGAAGTGACTCAGCAATGAATGTAGAGGACCATTTTTTTTTAAAACAGTGCCTCTGTTAGTTTCATTACTGTTGACTTAAAGTATCTGCTGTTTTTAGCAAGAGATACATTGTGTTAAGGAAATTTTCTGAGTGTACATGAGTTGTGTTACTATGAATTCTTCATTTCCTCCAGAGGGATACTTTGTTTTAAATTCAAGCTCTCATGTTGACAGTTACCAGCACAAGCTCAAAACATGTCATTTTGATTTGCCTACTCTAAGGAAGATAGCAACATAAATTAAATAGACCACTGTTTTAGAAATTGAAATCAGTAGAAATATAACTGTCTAATTTATTGATCATTATTATCCAAATTCAGTTGTCAATAGCTATGTATCTTGTCAAACAATGAAGTAAATCCATTCATAGCCAGGTAGAACCTTTGTTTTCTTAGCTTTGACAAATGAAATTAACAACAATAAAGCATTACATGTTTTATCCCTGTTTATAAGAGAGATCTTGCATTCACTTTAAAACTGTGATTTAAAATTAATATTGAATTATCCTAAATGAAACAGACAGTATTTAGAGTTTCTTACAGAAGAGCTGGAATAGGGTTGTGGCTGGTTCTTGGTGTAATGCTGTTTCATATCTTTTACTTCCATATATTTTTCTTGGGCTAGAGAATATTGAGAGTTGACTGGTATCACCTTAAATCTTCCTACTCAAAGCTTCTCTTCTAAAATCGACCGGTTAGAGATTTCTGTTTTGTTTAGTTTTTGATGCTTGTATCGGAGGTCCTTGGGTTATATTTCTTGAACATTGATATGTTATTGACTTACCTGAACCAGATCATCACACCTCATAGAGTTTGAGTTTAGCTTATTAGGTATAATTTTAGAGCAGAAGGTCTAGGCTGGGTAGGATAGGAGAGGACAGCTCTACACTGAAAAAGGCAAGAAAAGGAATACATGCTGCTCTTTGGGCCCTTTGGGTAAATTACAGTATCCAATAAATGCTGCCAAAAAAAATCTGTTGCCTTTACCATCATGCCTTAGAGGGCCGGTGCCCCGGTTACGACAGTTGTATGAATTTGGAAGATTTCATATCTCTTATTTCCATAACCTAACCTGGTCTCCCTGGTCCAGTGTGTTCACACAGGCCCAGCACCCCTTTCCAATCTTGACCTTTTCCCAAATATGGATGTTGCCCAGTTTGCAGGAACGCTGATGAGGGTTTGTTCAAGGTTTTGTTTTATGTTAGTTTTTCCCAGTAAGGATTCCAGGAGCTTATGTCATCAAAGCCAGTTTGTATCAGTTTCTTGTTTCAGTTATTAATTTTTTATTTGGCCACGCCACGTGGGACGTGGAATCTTAGTTCCCCAACCAGGGATCGAACCCAAGCCCCCTGCATTGGAAGTGTGGAGTCTTAACCACCGGACCGCCAGAGAAGTCCTAATTTTTTTAATTTGTTATTATTTTGCAAATAATTATAAAATCGTTGAACCATTTGACAGGTTTCAAACCATATGAATGGAATGACTGTCCCATAGTCAGGAGATTTAGGGGCTGTAACTCGGACAAAACTTATTCACCACCATGGTCATTTTGGCCATATCCGGTTTGTTTTTATTTTCATTCTTGTATTGTTTACCTCATCTTTATTATATCTGTAGTTATAGGAGAGGACGCATAAGGAGCACATGCTGAATTACACAGTTCAGAGGAAGCATAAAAATAATTCTGCAATTTACATCCAGCTGATCTTCACCTGGTTTACAAATTGCATTCACCTGATCAAAATTTAATCTTGGGGCTTCCCTGGTGGCGCAGTTGTTGAGAGTCTGCCTGCCAATGCAGGGGACGCGGGTTCGTGCCCCGGTCCGGGAGGGTCCCGCGTGCCGCGGAGCGGCTGGGCCCGCGGGCCGTGGCCGCTGAGCCTGCGCGTCCGGAGCCTGTGCTCCACGGCGGGAGAGACCATAGCAGAGAGAGGCCCGCGTACCGCAAAAAAAAAAAAAAAAAAAAAAAATTAATCTTGAAAGCATGTTATTTCTAATATTTCAGAATGTAATGTTAAAAAGAGAAAATATAACAGTTCTATTTAGTGTAAACTTTCAAATAATTTTCCTTATGTTTCCGCAGAGACATGCAGGCTGAAATAAATCACAGAAATTATGAAAATAAATTAGTTGAGTTTTTGAAAACACAACATAGAAGAATTATCAGGTCATAAAAGCTCCATTTAATCTATTTTCTTCTTATATCTGGCAGTTACATTTCAATGTACATTTTAGGACATGCTGTGTAATTTTCAATTTCTCAGCAAATTGTGCTTTATCTTACTGTAAAATCACTTTATAGTGATAAAAACACTATAATGAAATGTTTAATATGTAAGGTTTTCTAATTATATACTATAATAAAAAGAATATGCCAGCCTAAAAAAATTAGAAAATGCTACTTTGTGTTGTAGCTTTTAGTATTTCCATATTTTGCATATATTCCCCGATTATCAAATAATTTTATAACTAAAATATATTGTATTTATAGAATTTGTGTTTGCAAGGAGACAACAGGATCCATTTGTATCTAAACAGAATGATCCCATATGTAATGTCTATCCCACTGAAAAAAACATGTCATTGAACTATAGAAAGACCATTGAAATGCTATTCTGTTAACTACTGAGATATTAGTAAGTGTCAGACTTCCATTTTTTCTATTTGAAGTTTGCACACAAAGTTTTATTTCACTTGCATTGTCTAAGCTCTGAATCCTCTTAGTGTCCACAAAATGCCACATTGGACAATTACAATATTGGAATTATTTCTGTAGGATATTTGGAAATGCTATAATCATGCTTTAACTCATATAATACACTTATTCAGCCTTCTCCTTATTTATAGGCTAAGTCATTGTTTTTCAAATTATAAGTCATAACTTTAGTCTCTGTAACCTCCTTTAATCGGGAATGGTTCCTCAGTGTTTTCTTGTCTTCCATTGCCTTGCTGTTATTTAGTAGAATGTCCTTCAATTTGAGTGTTTTGAGTTTATCTGGTATTTCTCATAACTAGAGTCAGGTTATTCATATTTGGCAGGAATACCCGGAAAGTGAAGTGTGTTGTTTTCAATGTTATATAGGAGGCATATGATGTTGATTATCCCATTACTAGTGATATTAACTTGGATCATTTGATTAAGGTGGTGTCTCCCAGTTTTTTCCCCAGTAAAGGAACTATTTTTCCCTTCAGTTAGTTTCTTTTGAGCAGATACTTAGGGCTGTGTAAATATCCTTTTAACACTGAAGTTTTACCCCTTAGCTCTAGTGCTCATTGATGATTTTTGCCTGAATCACATATTATGATGATGGTTGCCAAATGGCAATTTTCTAACCTTATCATCCCTTCAAGCCGGCTCCTATGTCCCCATCATTCTTTGAGAACTCTCTTACTTCCTGGTTCACCAAGGTGTTCCAGGCTCATCTGGACTTTCCCTGGCCCAGTGTTTGATTGAACCATTTTGCCAAGAAGCTCTGGTTCTTTTTAGGAGGGAATGATTTTTAGAAACCAAGATCTGGGTGGTGCATGTCTCAATTGCTACTGAACTTCTCAGTGGCCAGAGCTAGGATACATGTATCTTTGTCTTTATATCTATAGATAGATCTAATATCTACATAGATAGAAAGAAAATGCCATGTGTAGAACCTTCATTTTTATCTCCGTGTTTAGACACAAAACACAAAAATTGTTAAACTAGATCAGTTAAATTTTATACACTAAATGTAAGAATTCCAACAATCAGGTCATGAATATATATAATCGTAAGATTATATTTCATTCTACAGTTTAAGACATTTGGTCCCCAAACCCAACATAGTATGCCATTTGGTAATTCATTTGGCAAAAAGCATCCTTTCTATTACATAATTTAAAGTAAACTGATTAACACGTATGACTTAATAAATGACGAAAAGGTTGAAAAATTGTAATAGCTAATAATCGTGATACAAAGTAAGATATTATTTTCTTATTTCTCACACAGAAAGCAGAAATAAAATCACTACCAGTATTCTTAAAGAGGGAGTAGGAAGAATTATTAATGACTGCACACATTTAGTGAGTCAAAAAAATGGGGAATATAGGGAATTCCCTGGTGGTCCAGTGGTTAGGGCTCCGAGCTTCCACTGCAGGGGGCACAGGTTCAATCCCTGTTCCAGAACTAAGATCCCTGCAAGCTCCTCCTCACGGCCAAAGAAACAAAGTGGAACATCTTTAGTTAGAGGAAAAGATCCCAATTCCTTACCCCAATGTGCAAGACCTTTTATAATCTCACACACACACACACATATGTGCCTCTCCAGTCTCATCTCACACCACCCTCCCTCTAGGCATCGTGTGATCTGGGCACGTTGGTTCATCTTATACTTCCCTGTGCACTGGCGTGGTTGGCATGCCCTTCCCTTTCACTAATCTGCCTGGAAAAATCTGGTCCATCTCTCAGGTTAGAACCTTCCAGGCAGAATTAGTTAATTCTTCCTCTGTTCTCCTAGAAGCTCATATATTCTCTTCCAGTTGCTTCTCTCTCTGTTCCTTACTAGATGTATCTTCCTTAGATTCCCAACACAACACACTGTTCGGCTTTCAGGATAAATATTTGATGCACGCATAATGATTTGATTGGTTCTGAAAGTTTCAATTTGATTACTATTATTTTGCGGCCGCGCTGTGCAGTGTGCCAGATGGTTGTTCCCCGACCAGGGATAGGACCCAGTGTCCCCTGCAGTGGAAGCGGGAGTCCTAACCAATGGACCACCAGGGAATTCCCTGAACTTGATTATTTTTTAAATGTTTTAGATCACAACATCTCAAACCTTTAAAGTGACTTAATAAGGAACCTTCAAAAGGTTTATTTGGCAAGCACTTCTGAGATGGACATATGAGCCCTTCTGCAGAGTTATCCTAACACCTGACCATCAGTCACTGACAGGTGTCCCACAGGGGGTGTCAGGTGGCCTGGGGATGGCGTGCTTTAGACCATTTTTCCCCTAACCCCCTGGAGCTTTCTCTTGCACGGCTGTACCCAGGGCCCACTCCACCACTACATCTTGGACCCAAAATGTTCCTCTGATCCCCAAGTCACCTTGCCATTCTGCCCTGCCTACTCCTGCAGCAGCCATTCAGCCTCCTAGGCACCACCCAGGCCTCTCGTTTGTCCAGACTCCCCTAGGAGACTAGAGGCTCTGAGCGACAGCCAGCATCCCTTGTGCCATGACCATTATAACACCGAGGAAGTGATAACCTCCCAAAGGGCCATGCTGCTCGGTACGAGGCCACCCAGGCTGCCCTCAGCTCTTTTCTGAAGCTCTCCCCTTCTAATCCTTACGCCGAATTTGATGTTTATTTTCTCTTTTAAGACTTCACTGAAGTAAACGTTCTAAGAAATGCAGAATTAAAAGAACATCTTTCTGCTGAGCCTATGATGTAGTTGACGGGGGAAAAAAATAAAGGTGGAGAGAGGTGAGACTAGAGCTGGGCATTTGGTTGGGTGGAAAGGAACTGAGGGGCAAACAGACCCACCCGACAGGAGCATGTGGACGGAGACACCGAGACTGGTGAGGTCTGACCAGTGGGAGCACTTGGACAGAGCGCTGAGGGGGTGAGCAGGGAGGCTCAGGGTGCTAACAACCAAGACGAAAACAAAGGAAGAGACTGGATCTACCCAGTTAGAATCCACAGAGTTCCCTTCGCAAGTCCCTTCATCAGGAAATACTGCCTTTTGAATGTCACCAGTACCATTAGGTGCGTCTTCTGAATTGACTTTTTCACCGTCTGGCTGCACTAGAACATCATCTGCTCATTTGCTCCAGTAGGAAAAGGGTCGCCTGTAGATGACTGATGTAAGTGATGGTCTAGTATAGCCTGCCTAAGAGTGCAATAAACATAAGTGAGGTTTGAAGTATCTTTAATTCTTTAAAAATCATCCCATCTTTGGAAATCTAGCAACAGGCTTGGTATAATTTAAATTGAATTTTTTTGATAGACAAAGGAAGTTGTCATAAGTAGAATATGATTTAACAGATGCTGGCAGTTTTCCAAGAAACCTATTTTAGAAGTATTTACTCTAAAAGAATAGACTTCGCAACAGTACTTATAATTTGGCAAACGTTTGATGGCAAACTCAGTTTAACACTGGGGCTGCTTTAAGTCAATGAACACATCGTTCAATAGTAGAAATGTCTGCATTATAGTTAGTATTGCAAAGTGTATATCTCTGTTTTTCTTCTTTCTAGATCCTGGTTAGATAATAATGGGAAAAGTGCTGTTAAAAAGCTGAAGAATAGTTTGCCACTTAGAAAAGAACTAGATCGTTTAAAAGATGAACTGTCCCATCAATTGCAGCTCTCGGATATCAGGTAATGAAGAAGAGAAAACCTAATTTAGAGATTACCTTTGGTAAAGGTTTCTAACAGTTAAATATTTGCATCTTTAATTACTGTGTTCACTAAATATTCAGTTATCTTTTTATGAAAGTAATCAAATGTTTATGTAAGAAAATCAATATGAATTTCTTGCTTAAAATAGTGAAGTAAAGTTTAGATACTGATATTTTTAGCATAATAGTTTTTTTTTAACATAATGGGCTTGTGAAAAATATACTTTTCCTATGCCCATAATGTATAAAAAATAATTATTTCCCAATCATGTAAGACTGGTACTTAAGTTTAAAAAGAGGAAGGAAGATAAAAAATAAATGTTGTATTCTTTTATTCTGTGTTATATAGCATGACTTTTTTTTTAATTGAGGTATAATTGACATATAACATTATATTAGTTCCAAGTGTTTTACATGATAATTCCTTATTTGTATACATTGCAAAATGACCACCACAATAAGTCTAGTTGACATCTGTCACCATACATAGTTACAAAACAATTTTTTTCTTGTGATGAGAACTTTTAAGATCTACTCTTTAAGCAACTTTCAAAATGCAATACAGTATTATTACCTGTAGTCACTATAACATGACTTTTTAAATGTTTTCATAAACTTAGAAATCACAGTTGTATAAAGATACATGCTGAATCTTTATCTATTATAAAAATAGATTTAACAGCTGTTACAACCCTAAGGAGGGGGTGGTGTGATTCAGTCATGGGACTCTGCATTACAAGAACCCTGAGGTATTGTCATCTGGTCTGGAGCTTAAACTTCTGTTACTCTTTGCTGTAGCCTGTTTTGTTGTTTTCAGCCATCATTATCAGGACTTTTTACTTAAATTGAACCAAATGACCATTTGGATATCATAACAGCACCTTTTTCCTGGGCTTGCAGAATACAGATAGTACTTATATGTTCTATTCTTATGTATTCAAATCATAGTTGTCCAAGATGATTCAAATTTCAGAGGAAAGTGTTTACACCTGGACTGTGTGGCATGTTTGGGTTTGTGCTGATAACTGCTGTCTTTTCATCACATCCAAGCTGTGATTAGAGGGGGCCCTTCCAATTCCATAATCTAGTAACATAGACTTCACTAACTAAAAACAAAATAATAAGATCCTTCTTACAGGTATATAAAAAAACATATTAATATGCATGAAAATAACTTTTTCTAAATAAATTTTAAGAGATGCGAGAAGGCAGAATGGATCAGGAAAATGAAAGGATTTCTTAAACATAAAGAGAAATAAACATTATTTTACAATATAATGGAGAAATTTCTCAGCTATGGTAAATATCAATAGCTATAACCCATATAAACAAAAGCTCTTCGAGGTTCTCAGTTTTTAGGAGTGCAAAGGGGTCCCGAGACCAAAACATTTAAGGACCATGGACGTGAGTGTCTCGGCTTACTGAGAAATTAACCAAGTCTCCAACGAAAGGAAGCATTGTGACTGATGACATTGTGTGTTAAAGGAATAATTTTGAAAGCCGATTTCACTTTATCAGAAATGACATTCATCAGAATTGGCGTTAGCATGAAGAAGGAACCTAAGTTTTCTGAAAGCCTGTTGAGCGCCTTACTCCTTCACATGTTCATCCCCTATGATGTACACTACCTGTGCTGTAAGAAGTGTCCCCACTGGGCAAGCATGAAGAGAAACCTTAGGAAGACTAGAGGCAGTTTGTTGAAGGTCACAGAGCTAGTAAATCACAGAATTAGAATTCGAAGGTTGGTTTTCTGATACCACTTAATACCGGGGCTCTTTACACATACACAGAAGTGCCTCTGTGACATCATGTGAATATCAAGTTCCATTTTGTCACTGAGGTGTAATAATGTTCATCTATAAAATGAGCAGATTACACGATGTCGTAAAAATCATTTTCTCTAGAATATGATAAAAAAAAATTCTGATAAACCAAACTGGAATTCCTAGTTGGAACTTAAATCTAAGACAACACTGTCATTAAACAACATAAAGAAGAAAAAGATCTTTGTCAAAGTTTTCCCCATTTCATCCTCTTATTTTAAGAGAAACAACACAGTGTATTTGCTTGTTTTAAGTCTTTGGATCGCTGAATATAGTGCTAAGATTTTTACCCTCTGGTAAACGATTCATTTCCCATTTGGCTGCTTCTTGAAAAATGAGTTAGTTTGGAAACATGTTGTGTGTCTCCTTGAGAAAGCAACTCCTCGGCTTTCACGGGAGTCAAGCAGTGGGGGCGAGTGTGTGCCTCCCTCTGGGGGGACACGGGTGTTAATGGGCTGTGTGCTCTGTTGGACCAGGTGGCAGAGGAGCTGGGGCATCGCCCACCGCTGCAGTCAGCTGCACAGTTTAGGCCGCTTAGCCCAGCAGAACTTGGAAAGCCTTAAAAATGCAAAAGGTAAACAATTTCCATTCACTTCCGAAATCCATACCCCTTAACGGCTATACACATCTGTAAACTCTAGAGGAAAGCTAAGTGTTAAAAGTCTTTGTATTGATAGATGTGACTTTATATCAGCTGAATTTTAAAATCTGTTCCTTTGACTTAAACAGTGACATAAAATTAGGCTTTAAGCTTCTACCGAATTTAATCCTGAGTTGACACAGGATTATTATTTGCACAGTGCTGAAAGAATGAAGCCTCTCTGGACAGTGACCAAAGGTTTGTGCTTTATCATCAGGATGTACAATAATATTTACAGACCGGTCCGGGATGAGTGCAGTGGGCCATGTGATGCTGGGAACAATGGATGTCCATCATCACTGGACAAAAGTAAGAAAAAGCTTAAAAGCAAAAAAAAATCTCTAATTTGTTATCGACATACTTTTGTTTCAAACTATGCTAATATGTCAGTAAACTAAAAAAAATTTGAATCATCTGTTTGCAGATCAGATGCTTAATATTTTGTAGTTTAAATTGTTAGAGGACTGATTTTTAAGTCCGTTTTTATCTGGAAATTTTATAGTCTTTTCTGAAGCATAGGCTAAAGGCCTTCATTCTGTTGTTTTGTTTGTTTTGTTTGTTTTGTTTTCAGCAGATTTACTGTGGTATAATTGACTTACAATAAACTGTACATATTTAGTGGGTATAATTTGATGAGATGTGACATATGTAAATACCCATGAAACCATTACCATAATCAGGATAGTGAACACATCCATCACCCACAAAAGAATGCTCATGTCCCTTGTAAACCCTCTCTTCCATCTACCACCCCCTACCCCAGCAACCACTGGTCTGCTTTCTGTCACTATAGATTAGTGTATATTTCTAGAGTTTTATATAAGTGGAATCAGAGTATGTTGGGGTTAGGATCTGATTTCTTTCATTTAGCATAATTTCAGATTCATCCATGCTATTGTGTGTATTTATTCCTTTTTATTTCCACGTAGTATTCCATCATATGGATATACCAGTTTCTTTATCCATTCACTTATGGATGGATGTTGGGTTATGTCAGCTTTTGGCTACTAGAAATAAAGCTGCTATGAACATTTATCTACAAAGTTTATATGGACATATATTTCCTTTTCTCTTGGATAAATACCTAAAAGTGGAATGGCCAGATATGTTAGGGTATTTTAACTTTTTAAGAAACTGCCAACACTTGGGCTTCCCTGGTGGCGCAGTGGTTAAGACTCCGCCTGCCAATGCAAGGGACACGGGTTCATGCCCCGGTCTGGGAAGATCCCACATGCCGCAGAGTGGCTGGGCCCGTGAGCCATGGCCGCTGAGCCTGCGCATCTGGAGCCTGTGCACCGCAACGGGAGAGGCCACAACAGTGAAAGGCCTGTGTAACGCAAAAAAAACCAAAAAACAAAAAACTGCCAACACTTGCTATGGTCATCTTTTTAATTTTAGCCACTCTAAGAGGTGTGTGGTTCTATCTCATTGTGGGTTTAATTTGCATTTCTCTAATGATGAATGGTGGTGAGCATCTTTTCATGTGCTCTTTTGCCATCCGTATATCTTCTTTGGTGAAATATCTGTTCAAATCAAATATCTGGTAGAAAATATTTGCAAACCACCTACCTGACAAAGTCTTTGTATCTAAATATATAAAGGACACTCAAAGCTCAACAGTAAAAAAAATAAACAATTAGAAAATGGGCAAAGAACATGAATAGATATGTCACAGAAAAGGACATACAGGTGCCGAATAAGCACATGAAAAACCATCGGGAAATGCAATGAGATGTCACTGCACACCTGTCAGAATGGCTAAACTGAAAAATAATGATACCACCAAATGCTGGCGAGGATGCAGAAAAACTGGATCACTCATACATTCCTGTTGAGCATGTAAAATGGCACAGGCACCCTGGCAAAGCGTGTGGCAGTTTCTTATAATAGTAAACACGTGTTTATCATGGGGTTTGGCAGCTGCCCTCTTGGGCATTTATACTAGAGAAACAAAACTGTACACAAATGTTCGTGATAGCAAAAAACTAGGAAGAACCCTAATACCCTCCAGTATTTGAATGGTGACGCAAACCTTGGCACATCGATGCAACAGAACTCCACTCGGTGGTAAGAAGGAATGAACTGCTGATACAGGCAACAGCTTGGGTGGCTCTCAACGGCATTGTACAAAGTGAAAAAAGTCAATCTCACGAGAATACATGCTGTATGATTCCATTTATATAACATTCTTCAAATAATAAAATTATAGAAAGAACAGATTAGTGGTTGCAGGGGTCAGGGGATGAGAGAGCAGAGGTGTCTGTGGCTATGGAAGTGCAGCAGAGGGGATCCTTGTGATGGAACTCTTCTATGTCTTGACTGTGGTCGTGTCACATGAATCTCTACATGTGATAATAGGTAGTAAAATTGTTTTTCAAAAAGTGTTAGAAGTATATTATAAATACTTTGTGGAATTTTTATACTGCTATTGCTTTTATTATAGCAGAGTTTTTGATGCCTTTCAACTCCTCTAATATAACTGCAACTTTCTGCATAAAATCTGAGTCTGTAATGTAGGACACAGGTCCTTCCCCGACCCAGCACCACCTGCCTCTTCAGCCTCGCCTCCTTCCACTTAGGCCACGTGTGCCACCCTCCAGCCACACCAAACTCCTTGTTTTTGAACCTGCTTTGTCCCTATTGGTGCTTCCAGGTTTGCACATGCTTTATTCTTCCCCTGAAACTTTCCCACATGCAGCTAACCTTCTCTATTCCTTTTTTTTTCATTGAAATATAGTTGATTTACAGTGTTGTATTAATTTCTGGTATACAGCAAAGTAATTCAGTTATACATACATATACATATTCTTTTTCATATTCTTTTCCATTATGGTTTATTACAGGATATTGAATATAGTTCCCTGTGCTATACAAGAGGACCTTGTATATCTATTTTATATATAGTAGTTTGTATCTGCTAATCCCAAACTCCTAATTTATTCCTCCCCCACCTCCTTCCCCCTTTGGTAACCATAAGTTTGTTTTCTATGTCTGTGACTCTGTTTCTGCTTCGTAGATAAGTTCATTTCTGTCATATTTTAGATACCACATATACGTGATATCATATGGTATTTGTCTTTCTCTGTCTGACTTACTTCGCTTAGTTTGGTCATCTCTAGGTTCATCCATGTTGCTGCAGATGGCACTGTTTCATTCTTTTCTATGGCTGAGTAATATTCCATTGTATATATGGACCACATCTTCTTTATCCATCCGTCAATAGACATTTAGGTTGTTTCCATGTCCTGGCTATTGCGAATAGTGCCACTATGAATATTGGGGTGCATATATCTTTTCAAATTATAGTTTTGTCTGGATATATGCCCAGGAGTAGGATTGCTGGATCATATAGCAACTCTATTTTTAGTTTTTTAAGGAACCGCCATACTTTTCTCCATAGTGGCTGCAGCAACTTACATTCCCACCAACTGTGTAAGAGGGTTCCCTTTTCTCCACATGCTCTGCAGCATTTGGTATTTGTAGACTTTTTGATGATGGCCATTATGACCAATGTGAGGTGGTACCTCATTGTAGTTTGGACTTGCATTTCTTTAATAATTAGCAATGTGTCTAACCTTCTCTAAATCCTCTTTATCTCTTCATATTGATTACATTAGACATCTTTAGAAACCTTTGCTTGACCCTCCAGTCCCTTCACCCTGATGTGGCACTTGGTACGCTGAATTCTGATTCTTGTTTTGTTTCCCTGCACCCTGACCATGAGCCTGGCAAACAGGGACACAAATTCTTATCACCTCTATATTCCAAGGACCCAGTTTAGTACTTAAGTACATGATAGGTGCTCCATAATTGAATTTAGTTGAATTAAGGGAAATTCTGAAGGAACAGACTTTCTAATAGAATAGAAATTCTGAAAGAATAGACTTGGAATTGAAATATGTAGACTTTATTTCTAAAACCCTTCTTTATTATACCATTTAATCTTTCTAACCTAATTTGAGAGTCTTACCTGAATATTTAAATGTTAGTACTTAACACTTATTTTTATTTGGAACATATTTCTTTTCTTCTGCAATCTCTTCAATTCCTAGCTAAAAGTTCCTAAGATTTACAGTGGTTTATTTTGAATATTAATATTTCCAGCACTCCATAGCTTTTTTCTTATTGCTTACTTGAACTTTCCTTCTAGGAAAATAATTTATCATTTTCTTGTTAGAATTTCTCAGTACCATTTATTGGAGTCCTGAACTTGGACTGTTAAAGTACCATAAAACTAAATATTCCTTCCCTTTTTTTCAAAAAAAAAAATACTGTAGCTTTTTGAAAGATTACCGAGTTATTTTGACCTGCAGAGGAGGCTGATGCTTCTGGAGGACCAAATAAGCTATCTTCTAGGTGGCATCCAAGTTGTTTATATCGAAGAATTACAGCCAGTGTTGACACTTGAAGAATATTACTCTCTTCTCGACGTGTTCTATAATAGACTCTTGAAAAGTCGAATACCTTTTCACCCTCGAAGTTTGCGTGGTTTGCAAATGATCCTTAACAGGCAAGTATCTAAAACAATTACTTTTATTCATTCAGTCAGATGGGCTGTGTGTGTCCATGCATGAAATTGTTTTGTATTTCCATGTGTGATTCTTAGGAATTAAAGAAAGGAATGTCACCACCTCTGTTGGCAACACTCTTTTAAACTTGAGAAAAGCCAACATGAGAGGATTGAAAGATTGAGTCTCTAGAACATTCTGTAAATATATTGCCCCTTACAGGGCAAATCAGTCCTGTGGAAAACTTTATAGGATTAAACTAATGTGAAATCAACAGTGTGCATATCAGGCACAGTGCTTGGTACTTAAATGCATTATCTCTTCAGCTCTCACAACCTCACCATGGAGTGGGTTACTACCCCCATCTTACAGATGAGGAAGGTCACAGGGCCAGGAAGGGTGTGGTCATCCTGATAGTGTGTCCCTTTGGGGACAGCAAAACTTCAAGTCAATTCTGCTATACAGGAAGTCCACTACATATGAACCTTCAAGTTGCAAACTTTCAAAGATGCAAGCGTACATTCACGTGTCCAATCTCATAAGTTAGTTCATGTGTCTGCTGTACATTGTCACATGCGTGCATCCTCTACAAGTGGTTGTGCTTTTGTGTACTTCACTGTACAGTACTGTAGAGAGTACAGTAGTACAGTATCTTTATTTCAAGTGTTTGTTTTTTATGTATTATTTGTGTGAAAAGTATTATAAACCTACTACAGTACAGTGCTATATAACCAAATTGTGTTAGTTGGCTAAATTGTTGCACTTAAGGAACAAATTGGACTTAGGAACGCACTCTCGGAACGGAACTCGTTCATATGTAGGGGACTTACTGTACCTTTGAGGCGGATTTTCTTGATGAGTTCCTTTCCATTAATCAGACTAAGAAAATCGTTTCTTTGGGGGTGGAATGGGGGTGGAGAGGTTGCTGATTTTTCCTTTTACGTATGCTTTATTACAGTGACAGATATGCTCCAAGTTTGCACGAACTTGGGCATTTTAACATTCCTATCCTCTGCGATCCAGCAAACCTCCAGTGGTTTATTCTCACCAAAGCCCAACAGGCAAGAGAGAACATAAAAAGAAAAGAAGAGTGAGTGCTCTTAGCCCTCTTCCTGTCTTACCATTCCGTCTAATCGTTGAAAATATTCAGGTAGTCAGAACTCGTAAGTATGGGAAATTAAAACTGTATTGAACTTAGGATATCGACTGTATTAAGCTGTATGTCACTTAGGAGTAACATATTTATTTATTCCCCCGGTTGTGCCAGGGATTGGATGTGGCTGTCTTCTCAGTATAATAACCTCAGTTGCATTCCCACCATGTACCTCAGTTTGAGAAGCAGGGCTTGTTAATATAAAAGTCAACTCAGGAGCAGAGTGAAAGATAAGAGTATCACAAAGAAACTGTGCAGATGGAAAAGGGTGGCAACAAGGGGGGAAAACTCAGTTACTACTTGATTAATTAGAATCTTCACTGTTTAAAATTTTGAAATCTGCTGAAGGAAACAAGCCTCATCTGCACTGTCATTAAATTGAGAAGAAATCTTAAAGTGAAAAAGGTTTTTGGTTCATAAGCAGTGCTGTCTCTATGCCATTTGTATCTTTGAAGGAATCCTGTTATAGTCAGTAGTTTTGTAGGCAGTAAGATAGTGTTGATGATGTTTCATGGATCTACTATGAAGAAAGGGAGAGTATTATATTCAAAACAGGGTGGTTTTCCTAACGATGTGGACTAAGGAGGTTTGGCTAGCAAGGATTCATTCATTCATGCAGCCGTCATTTGCTGTGACCGTTGTGGATCGGAAGCTGTGCAAGCCGCCACTGGTAGAAAGATGAAGGCCTGGTCCCCAGGCTCGCAGGAGACGCAGGTGCCCTCAGTGTCAGGGGTGGTGGACGGAGAGGGGTCATGCGTGAGAGGAGCCAAGGCTGATGCTCTGGGAAGGGAACAGGAAGCAGAGGCTGTGGCCAAGGAGGCCGAGGCTGACGTGTCCGGGGAGCAGGGTAAGGAGGGCGGGGGCAGGAGCCTGGTGGGTGGAGGACCGGGGTGATTGTCCGAGTGTGCTGCTGGGGTCCCCCTCTGGTTACTTACTTCTCCGGCCTCGCTGCCCGTTCTCTCCTCGACCTACACAAATTGCTTGTTTAAAAAGCCAAGGATGTGAAACAGAGAAAGGGTGGCCATGCAGGAGGGCTGTGGACATGATCCGTGTCCCAGGAGATGATGGGGTCATTTTATGCATCAAATCAGTGAAGGAGTCACATATCTGTTTCACTTGTGGAATCGGTGACAGTTCCTGGCCAGATCCTATTGAACAAATAGCCTGCTTCCTGATTGGTTGGTGAGCATTTGTGTTTGTGTCGTTACCTTTTCTAACCATAAGTTTCTTTTCGAACTCTATGAATCTGTTTGTGTTGTTAATAAGTTCATTTGAATCACTTTTTCTTTAGATTGCACATGTAAGTGATATCATATTTATCTTTCTCTGACTTCCTTCCTTCCCTTAGTATGATCATCTCTAGGTCAATCCATGTTTCTGCAAATGGCATTATTTTGTTCTTTTTTTTTTTTTTTTTTTTTTTTTTTGCGGTACACGGGCCTCTCACTGTTGCGGCCTCTCCCGTTGCGGAGCACAGGCTCCGGACGCGCAGGCTCAGCGGCCATGGCTCACGGGCCCAGCCGCTCCACGGCATGTGGGATCTTCCCGGACCAGGGCATGAACCCGTGTCCCCTGCATCGGCAGGCAGACCCTCAACCACTGTGCCACCAGGGAAGCCCTATTTTGTTCTTTTTAATGGATGAGTAATATTCCATTCTTTGTATGTACCACATCTTCTTTGTCCATTCCTCTGTCTATGGACATTTAGCTTGCTTCCATGTCTTGCCTATTGTAAATAGTGTTGCAGTGAATGTTGGGGTGTATGTGGCTTTTCGAATTATGGTTTTCTGCAGATATACGCCCCAGCAGTGGGATTGCCGAATCATATTATAATAGCTCTAGTGTTAGTTTTTTTAAGGAACCTTCATACTATTCTCCATAGTGGCTGTTACTGATGTCCATTCCCACCAGTGACATAGGAGGGTTCCCTTTTCTCCGTGGCCTCGCCAGCATTTATTGTTTGTAATGTTTTGATGATGGCCATTCCAACTGGTGCGAGGTGGTACCTCATGGTAGTTTTGCTTTGCATCTTTCTAATAATTAGCAATGTTCGACAGATGAATGGATAAAGAAGATGTAGCACATATATACAATGGAATACTCAGCCATAAAATACCAAAATTGAGTTATTTGAGTTATTTGTAGTGAGGTGGATGGACCTACAGTCTGTCATACAGAGTGAAGTAAGTCAGAAAGAGAAAAACAAATACCATATGCTAACACATACATATGGAATCTAAAAAAAAAAGAAATGGTTCTGAAGAACCTAGGGGCAGGACAGGAATAAAGATGCAGAGGTAGAGAATGGACTTGAGGACACGGGATGGGGAAGGGTAAGCTGGGACGGACTGAGAGAGTGGCATTGACATAAATACACTACCAAACGTAAAACAGCTAGCTAGTGGGAAGCAGCCACATAGCACAGGGAGATCAGCTCTGTGCTTTGCGATGACCTAGAGGGCGGGATAGGGAGGGTGGGAGGGAGACACAAGAGGGAGGGGATAAGGGGATATATGTATACATATAGCTGATTCACTTTATTATACAGCAGAGACTAACACAACATTGTACAGCAATTATATTCCAACAAAGATGTTAAAAAATAAAATATTTTTTTAAAAGTTACCGATGTTGAGCATCTTTTCATGTGCCTTTTTTTTCAACAGTGTAAAATTTACCTCTTGAAATTGGCTTCTTGAAAGTCTGCCCTGTTTGAATTCTTTTGCGATTACCAACCCCAGGACATTTCTTGAGGGCAGGTGTCATTTACAGCCCCCACCCCCACCCCAGGCCTTGTGACAAGTGCCCATCAGCACTGGTTTTTAACTTGTTTTTCTGGGAAATGGCCACAAGGCGGCAGGATTTCTTCATGCCAGCTCTGCTGCCTTGGGCACCCAGAACCTTAGGGAAACTCTTGTTTCTGGGTTGTAAATTAGAACAAACACCCAAGGGCTTTTGTCTCACTGCCCCTTCCCCCTTACCCTTCACCACCAGACAATACCCAACCCCTGCAAAACCGCTCTGCTGAGTGTGCTGTCGTCCGGAGGCGGGGCGACTGTACGGACGGAGCTGGAGGTGGGAGCCCCACCACTAGGAGACGTGGAGACCAGGTGACTTTTCAAATTCTTCCAGCCCAGAGAGTCCACCATCCTTTGGGTGCAGTAGGCTTGGTTTAGCTGTAGGAGGGCCCACCTGGATCTGGAGGTTGTGGTTCTATCCAGAGGGGACCAGGCACTAGAGGGCCAAGGAGGGGCTCGTTTGCTGGCATATCCTTCCCAGCTCCCTCAGCCCCAGGACAGTCCAGCCTTGGGAACCAAGCCTGCTCAGGCTCTAGGGATGTGACACCTGCCCAGGTCTTAATATTCACAAGGCCTGCAGGGCTGTAAATAAATAACACCTGTCCTCAAGAAATGTCCTGGGATAAGTAATCGAAAAAGAATTCAAATCAGTGCAGTATTTCAAGAAGCCAATTTCAAGAGGTAACATTATTCACACTGTTTAAAAAACAAAACAAAACATGACAAGATGCTCAACATCCCTAATTATCAGAGAAACGCAAATCAAAACTGCAACAAGGTCTCACCTTGCACAGGTCACAATGGCCATTACCCAAAAGTCTACAAACTATAGTAGCTGGAGGGGGTGCAGAGAAAAGGGAACCCTCCTAAGCTGCTGGTGGGAATGGAAACTGTTAACAGCTACTGTGGAGAACATTATGGAGGTTGCTTTAAAAATTAAGAATAGAACTACCATACGATCTGGCAATCCCACTCCTGGGCATATCTGGAGAAAACCATAATTTGAAAAGACACATGCACCCCAATGTTCACTGCAGCAGTACTTACTATAACCAAGACATGGAAGCCTCCTAAATGTCCATCAGCAGAGGAGTGGATAAAGAAGATGTGGTCCATATATACAGTGGAATATTACTCAGCCATAATAAAGAACGAAATAATGCCATTTGCAGCAACATGGATGGACCTAGAGATGATCACACTCAGTGAAGTGAGTCAGACAGAGAAAGATAAATACAATTATCACTCATAGTTGGAATTAATTTTTTTAAATGATGCAAATGAACTTACACAACAGAAACAGACTTAGACTTCAAAAACAAAGTTATGGTTACTCAAGGGGAACCATTGCGGGGGTAGGAATAAATCAGGAACTTAGGATTAGCATACACACAACTACTACATGTAAGATAGAAAAACAACAAGTACCTAGTGTATAGTACTGGGACCTCTACTGAATGTGATAATCTATATGAGAAAAGAATATATGTGTATGTATAACTGAATCACTTTGCTTTACACTGAAACTAACAATGTTGTAAATCAACTATACCCCAATAAAATCTTTAAAAAAATAAGCACTGAAGGATAAACCAGAAATTAATTAATTAATTGTAAGTCTCACCTACCTTCCATTGTGAGGCCTGAGGATCTTGCTACATCGTATCTGCTGCTTTTTCTGTTTTCGCACTGGGCATTCTGTAGCTTTGAAATAGTGCCAGTAGATTTTTAAGGAAGGAAAATAAAAAGAAATAAAAATCAAATATTTTAGTTTTTGAGCGTTTCATCCACCAGATGCTGAGGTAAATCCAACCCCGTGATCCATCTTGATTCTTGTCCTGCTTCCTCATTCCCCACCTCCGGGCCGGCAGAGCTCTCAGCTCCACGTTCTCCGTCTCTCCAGAACTCCGCCCGTCTCGTGTCCCTTCCCGCTGCGCCCGGGTCTCAGCCTCCACCATCCTGTGATGCCCTGTCCCGTGTCCGCGCCTCCGCATGCACGCCCGCGCCCAGCGGATTCTCAGCCGAGCAGCCGGAGCGAGTGGTCCTTTGAGAGCCCGTATGTGCTCCTGCCTGCGAGGCCCTGCCGGCGGCCTCCTGAACTCGCCTCCTAAGACGCTGCCCTCACCCCTGCTGCTCCTGCCAGAGGAACTTCTTACCTCCCCAAGGGCACGCGCTCTGACCCTGCCTGGAGCCCTTCTCCCCCATGGCTTCAGGCTCCGCCCCTTCCCAGCCTCAGGTCTCAGCTCCCCTGCCACCCAGCAGCTTCCCCTCATCCCTCCCACCTGCCACCCATCTCCCTATGACACGCTGCTTTCCTTGTTCATTTACTGTCTGCCCGCCCCCCGCCCCGCCCCAGATAGCATGTGAGCTTCATGAGGGCAGAGGCTTTGTCTCTTTCGTTCGCCCCAGTGCCGGGGTCGGGGCCTGGCACATGGGAGGCTTCAGTCAATACTCGCCGACTGGATCCACTGACGCTCATGCTTCCCTGGCCTCTTTCTGGCTCTGGGCTCCGGAGCCTTCATCCCTGTCCCCTCCAACACGGAGGGTAAAGAAACCATTTGCTGGCTGGTCCCGTCCCGCCTGCCCCCTTGGCCTGGGCCCCCTACAGCCGTCTGCCCCGGCCCGGCTGAGTCTCCCCTCCCCGCTGCCTTCTCTCCTCTCCCTGCGCCGCGGTCCCTCCCTAGTCTGGCCGCCTGCATCGCAGCCACTCGGTGCTGGTTAGACAGCCTTCTTGCCTTAGATGAAGCCTGTTCTGACACAGTGGTTTTCAGACACTTTGAGCTGCATCTCTCTTTATAAAGTGGATTCTCAAGTGGAAACCCAATTGATAAAGAAAGATCAAGGTTGGCAGGTGCTCCAGTTGAAGAGGAAAGGAACTGGAGGCCGTCCATACCCACGAGGGCCCTCAGAGCACCTCTGCACCACCCTCGGCTTGCTGAGCCGTTTAAAGACCACTGTTCTAAGCTAACATCTGGGTCCTGTCCTTCCAGCCCCTGCACGACTTCTCCAGGTTGCCTGACTTTCAGCGCCTGTGTCTTACCCTTGGCGGGCAGAAGACAGAACCTGTGCCCTGGTGGGGAGGGCGGCCTCCTCCAGCCTCTGGTCCTGGGGTTTTTCAGGAATCTCCAGAAGTCGCTCCTGCCCGGGTCAGGGTTGGACTGTAGGGCCTCCTGAAGCTGCCGGTGGTGCTCTCAGCTTCCTGCTTTTCTCAGTCAGCAACAGCTGCTCCCGGAGAAGGGATAAGAGGCTTTTGAATTATGCATTAATTAGACAACAAGGACCTATTGTAGAGCCCACGGAACCATACTCAATATTTTGTAGTAAACTATAAGGGAAAAGAATCTGACAAAGAGTAGATATATGTATGTATAACTGAACCACTTCTCTGTACGCCAGAAGCCAGCACAACATTGTAAATCAACTATACTTCAATTAAAAACATTTTTTAATTAGAAGTTAAACTTAAATAAAAATTTTTAAAAAGCCAAAAAAATTATTGTATTAATTATCTTTACCCCATTACTGGTGAAAAGATTTAACAAATACTTAGAGATACATGTGGTAATAATAGGTGCTACAAGATACCTATGGACAGTCTTCTGAGCGTATAATTTGGCCTTTGTGGATACCATTTTCAGTGTTGACAGTAGAAAGTTATGGTCCAATATACAAAAATATTTTTTACATTTTATGTTCTTTTATTTGGTTATAGCTTGTGGCAATCAGATGTTTGTTTTCAATATAACAGGTTGAAAGTCATTGAAAATGAATTGATGCAGGCTTCCACGAAGAAATTTTCTCTGGAAAAGTTTTATAAGGAGCCCAGCGTTTCAAGTATACAAATGGTGGATTGTTGTAAGAGACTTCTAGAACAATCACTGCCTTATCTACAAGGGATGCACCTGTGCATTTCACATTTTTACTCTGTTATGCAGGATGGAGACCTTTGTATTCCTTGGAATTGGAAGAATGGAGAAGCCATTAAATAACACAGAAATCTGTATTATTTTTTAAAGAGATAAGAAACTGCTAAACTTATTTAAATCCACAATTTGATGTAACAGTATTACTGACATGTTACAAGAACAAAGTTTCTAACTGCTGCTTTAAAAGTAGACTTTTTAAAAATTAATTTCTATTAGGAAACTTGTTTTAAAAAGGTTTTATCTCCCAATCTTGTAGTGTTTCTTATCTGATTGGCAGGACTGGCTGAAAAGATGTTAGAAAGAAAGGATTCTACAGGGTGAAAGATTATATATATATATATATACACATACACACATATATATATTTTTTTTATGAGTGAATGTTGGTAAGTATAAACAGGTCTCATTCAATATAGCTCTGGAGTTGCGGAACTCATTTCCACCTGTAACAATTCAACATGTGACTTTATAGTTACATCACATGTATCGATACACACACCTGTATTTCACAGCCAATTATGGACAGTTTGAGTCCAAAACAGATGACTGATGGGTAGTAAAAATTCGTTAATCAAATTTTGCCTAGGGGCTTCCCTGGTGGTGCAGTGGTTGAGTCCGCCTGCCGATGCAGGGGACACGGGTTTGTGCTCCGGTCCAGGAGGATCCCACATGCCGCGGAGCGGCTGGGCCCGTGAGCCATGGCCACTGAGCCTGTGCGTCTGGAGCCTGTGCTCCACAACGGGAGAGGCCACAACAGTGAGAGGCCCGCGTATCGCAAAAAAAAAAAAAAAAAAAAAATTTGCCTAAAGAGAGAGTAGATGGGAAAAAGCAACTGAATTAATAAATGATATTGACATTATCATAAGCTGTCTGATACAGTTTGTTAAAGCATTTCCAGAATGCATTCCCTATGCATTAAGATAGCCTAACTGTTGATAGCCTATAACCAAGAGACAGTGAATTTTTTTGAAACACTGAATGAGGTGATTCATTTGTTTCAAGGACAAACACTATCCAGAAAAATCCTTGTTTCTCAAAGAGTTCCATCAAGTAGGGCCAAGTTTAAAATGATTCGGGCCGTTCAGGATCTGCCACCCCTCTCAACCCCGGTCTTCCAATGATTAGAACGCTGGTTAGAGCCCCTCTGAGTCACCCCCTGTCCATAGTTGTGTGGACTTTCCTGGACCCACCACCCAGCCCAGCCCCAAGCCCTATATACAGACACAGGGCTTCTCTCTGTGGATATTTCCCTTAGGATAATATTTTTAACCAGATCCAAAAACCTCTTCAGCTTGTTTCTCAAGAGGACAAGGTGAATCCAGGTTTGTAACAACATTTTTGAGGCTCTTACTGCTGAAGAAATAAGAAAGGAATTTTTTCCATAGTGCGTTAGAAAGGAAAAGAGATGTTAAAAATGATTCTCGAAGCGTGGTGCGAGATTATTTGATTATTTGAATGATTATGATTATTTGAACGCTTTAAATTCGTGTGTGTTTGAATAAGTATTGATTTGTAATTATTATAGTTTGTGCCTATCACCCCTTTTAAGCTGTGCCTAACAACTGTACTTAATTTTTTTTTCTCATATAAAAATGTTGTTGCCTATAAGTTTTCCAGAGCCAAGTGATGGGAGTGAAAAATTCTTTAGAGGTTACATAGGAAAATTTATTTGAGGGAATTCCCTGGAGGTCCAGTGGTTAGGAATCCACACTTTCACTGCCAAAGGTGAGGGTTCGATCCCTGGTTGGGGAACTAAGATCCCAAAAGCCATGCAGTGTGGCCAAAAAAATAATAATTTATGGAAAAATAGGTTTGGATTATGCCATTTCTAAAATCAACTAATATAGAATCCTCAGTAATATGTTTTGAATTGGACTTTGTCTCAGAACTAATTGTTACATAATAAGTAATACGCTAACCAGATAATTGTTTTCTCATTATTCATTTGTTAATAGTTTATAACTATTTCAACATAAAGGAATCTACAAAAAATTGGTGGCCTGTTTATGCCTGTTTGACTTCCTCTTCCAATCGAACATAAAAGTTCTGGAAAACTCTGTCCCACCACTGAAAACTAGGACAGGATGAGACCCCTCTAACCTCAAAGCCTTGGGTCAGAAATGATCTCCAGAGGGACCTGAGCTCCAGCCTCAGGCCAGAGCTCTCCCAAGGAAGAACCAGGCCATGAGCTTGCCTGGGGGCTGTACCCTCTGCCCAGGCTGTCCAGTCAGGGAGGCGTATGTCCAGAGCCACGTCTGTCCACAGGACAGGTCTCCCCAGGCCCTGCTTCCTCCTTTCTCTCTTCAAAGACTCTGCCTCCAGGCAGCCTCCCTGAGCTCATGAGAGGGGCTATGGGCCTTGAGGGGTGGACAGGTGGGCAAGGGGAACCAGGGCTGCCTCAGGAGCCAGCTCACCTTTGGAAGCTGTAACCCACCCCTCCCTTGGCCTCAGTCTCCCCATCTGTGAAACATGCCCATTCTTGGAGCTCCTTCTCACCCCCAGTGAGTCTGTCCCAGGAAAACAGAGTCCTCCCTTGGATGGTCCTTGGCCACCAGCCCAGGTGCCTGTTGCTGCTTAACAGCTGGACGAGGAAGAAGAGGAGGAGGTGGAGCAGCCAGTGACCAGACAGCACAGACCTGGGTCAACGCCATGCGACCCTCTTCCCTCCATGCCCCTCCCACTGCAGCCCAGTCCTACTGGTCACTCAAAACCCTTCCCTCGGGCTTCCCTGGTGGCGCAGTGGTTGAGAGTCCGCCTGCCAATGCAGGGGACACAGGTTCGTGCCCCAGTCCGGGAAGATCCCACACGCCGTGGAGCGGCTGGGCCCGTAAGCCATGGCCACTGGGACTGCGCGTCCGGAGCCTGTGCTCCGCAATGGGAGAGGCCACAACAGTGAGAGGCCCATGTATCGCAAAAAAAAAAAAATCATAAAATGTGGGAGAGGGGAGTAAGAAAATGTAGGTTTTTTTCTAGACCGTTTTTGAGCTTATATGACTACCAGTCTAAAGAAAGTAGATACAATAATGGGTTAACATATTTGAAAACCAGGGTAACCACAAATCAAAAACATACAATAGGGCTTCCCTGGTGGCGCAGTGCTTGAGAGTCCGCTTGCCGATGCAGGGGACATGGGTTCGTGCCCCAGTCCAGGAAGATCCCACATGCCGCGGAGCGGCTGGGCCCATGAGCCATGGCCGCTGAGCCTGCGCATCCGGAGTCTGTGCTCCACAATGGGAGAGGCCACAGCAGTGAGAGGCTTGCATACCGCCAAAAAAAAAACATACAATAGGTTCACAAAAAACAAAAAAAAGAGAACTCAAACATAATACAAAAGAAAACCATCAAACCACAAAAGGAAAACAAAAAGAAAAATAAAGGAACAAAGAAGAAATACAAAATCAATTGGAAAGCAAGATTTTAAATGGCAATAAATATATATCTAACAATAATTACCTTAAATGTCAATGGACTAAATGCTCTGATCAAAAGACAGAGTGACAGATTGGATAATAAAACAAGAGCCTACAATATGCTACCTATAAGAGACCCACATAGATTGAAAGTGAAGGGATGGAAAAAGTTATTTCATGCAAATGGAAATGACAAGAAAGCAGGGGTAGCAATACTCACATCAGACAAAAACAAACTTTAAAACAAAGGCCATAAAAGAAGGACACTATATAAAAGAATCAATACAAGAAGAGGATATTATACTTATTAACATATATACACCCAATATAGGAGCACTTAAATACATAAAACAAATACTAATGGACTAAGGGAGCTATTGACAGGAATACAACAATCGTAGGAGACTTTAACAATCCACTGACATCAAGGGAGAGATCTTCCAGACAGAAAAATCAGTAAAGCAACAGGGATCCTAAATGACACAATAGAACAGTTAGACTCAATTGATATTTTCAGGACATTACATCCCCCCAAAAACCAGAATACACATACTCTTCAAGCACACATGGAACATTCCCTAGGATAGGCCACATACTAGGACATAAAACAAGCCTCAACAAATTTAAAAGGATAGAAATTATTTCAAGCATCTTTTCTGACCACAGTAGCATGAAACTAGAAATCAACCACAGAAAGAGAAACAAGAAAAAAGTTATTACATGGAGACTAAACAACATGCTAGTAAAAAACCAGTGGGTCAATGATGAAATCAAAGAGGAAATTAAAAATATTTGAGACAAATGACAATTAAAACACAACCATACAAAAATCTATGTGATACAGCAAAAGCCATCCTAAGAGGGAGGTTCATAGCAATAAAGGCCTTCCTCAAAAAAAAACAAGAAAAATCTCAAATAAACGAATTAACCTATCACCTAAAATAATCAGAAAAAGAAAAACATACAAAACTTAAAGTCAGCAAAAGGTAGGAAATAATAAAGATTAGAGAGGAAACAAATAGAGATTTTTTAAAAATAGAAAAAAATCAATAAAACCAAGAGCCAGTTTTTGAAAGCATAAACAACATTGAAAAACCTCTGAGAAGGCTCACCAAGAAAAGAGAGAGGACCCAAATAAACAAAATATGAAATGAAAGAGGAGAAATAACAACCAATACCTCAGAAATACAAAAAACAATAAGAAAATACTATGAACAACTGTATACCAACAAATTGGACAACCTAGAAGAAATGGACAAGTTTCTAGAAATATACAGCCTGCCAAAACTGAATCAAGAAGAAATAGGTAATCTGAACAAACTAATCACTAGAAGTGAAATAGAATCTGTAATTTAAAAAACTCCCTGCAAACAAAAGTCCAGGGCCAAATGGCTTCACTGGGGAATTCTATGAAACATACAAAGAAGAAGAACTTATACCAAGCCTTCTCAAACTCTTCCAAAAGATTGAAGGGGAGGGACACTCCCAAAGTCATTCTATGAAGCTACCATCACCCTGATACCAAAACCAGACAAAGACACTACCAAAAAAGAAATTACAGGCCAGTATCTTTGATGAACATACATGCAAAAATCCTCAACCAAGTATTAGCAAACTGAATGCAACAACACATAAAAAGGATTATATACCATGATCAAGTTGGAGTCATACCAGGGTCACAGGATGGTTCAACATACACAAAATCAATCAATGTGATACACCACATCAACAAAAGACAAAAACCACATGATCATTTAAAATGATGCAGAAAAAGCATTTGATAAAATGCAACATCCATTTATGATATAAACTCTTACAAAAGTGGGCATAGAGGGAACATATTTCAGGATAACAAATGCTATTTATGACAAACCCAAAGCCAATCAATATAATACTCAACAGTGAAAAGCTGAAAGCCTTCCTGCTAAAATGTGGAACAAGACAAGGATGCCCACTCTTATCACTTCTATTCAACATAGTATTGGAAGTCCTAGCCACAGCAATCAGACAAGAAAAAGAAATAAAAGATATCCAAAGTGGAAGTGAAGAGGTAAAATTGACATTATATGCAAATGACTTGATACTGTATGTATAAACTCTATGGACTCCACACAAAAAACTACTAGAACTTATAAACGAATTCAGCTATGTAGCAGGATACAAGATTAACATACATAAATCTGTTGAATTTCTTTACACTAATAAAATATCAGAAAGGAAAAGTAAAAAACAATCCCTTTTAAAAGTGCATCTTTAAAAAAAAGAAGAAAAAAACAAGCCTAGGAATAAACCTGAACAAGGAGGTGAAAGACTTACACACTGAGACTTATAAAACATTGATTTTAAAAAATTGAAGATGATTCAAAGAAATGGAAAGATATCCCATGATCTTGGACTGGAAGAATTAATACTGTTCATACTACCCAAAGCAATCTACAAATTTAAGGCAGTCCCTATCAAATTACCCATGACATTTCTCACAGAACTAGAACAAATAATCCTAAAATTGATATGGAACCACAAAAGACCCAGAATTGCCAAAGCAAAACTGAGAAAAAAGAAGAAAGCTGAAGGCATAACCCCCCCAAGACTTCAGACAATATTACAAAGCTACAGTAATCAAAACAGTACAGTATTGGCACAAACACATATATGGGTCAAAGAAACAGAACAGAAAGACAAGAAATAATACCACACACCTACAGTCAATTAATCTTCAACAAAGGAGGCAAGAATATTCAATGGAGAAAAGACAGTCTCTTCAGCAAAATGTGCTGTGAAAGCTGGATAGGGCCATGTAAATCAACGAAGTTAGAACACTCCCTTGCACCATACAAAAAAATAAACTCAAAATGACTTAGAGACTGAAATATAAGATGTAACATCATAAAATTCCTAGAAAGGAATACAGGCAAAACAGTCTCTGGCATAAATCGTGCCAATATTTTTTTAGGTAAGTCTCCCAAGGCAAACAAAATAAAAGCAAAAATAAACAAATGGGACCTAATCTAACTTAAAACCTTCTGTGCAGCACAGGAAAGCATAAACAAAATGAAAAGACAACTTGTGGACTGGAATAAAATATTTGCAAACAATTTGACTGAAAAGGCTTATTCCCAAAATATACAAATAGTTCATACAACTCAGTAACAAAAAGGCATGATACAAATAAACTTAGAAAACAAACTTATGGTTACGAAAGTGGAAGGGTGGTGGGGAAGGATAAAACGGGAGTTTGGGATTAGCATATACACACTACTATACTTAAAACAGATTAAACAGGGACTTCCCTGGTGGCACAGTGGTTAAGAATCCACCTGCCAAGGCAGGGGACACAGGTTCAAGCCCTGGTCCAGGATGATCCCACATGCCATGGAGCAACTAAGCCCGTGCTCCACAACTACTAAGCCTGCTCTCTAGAGCCCACGAGCCACAACTACTGAGCCTGCGTGCCACAACTACTGAAGCCCACTCACCCTAGAGCCCACACGCAGCAACTACTGAACCCACGTGCTGCAACTGTTGAAGCCCACGCGCCTACAGCCTGTGCGCCGCAACAAGAGAAGCCACCGCAATGAGAAGCCCGTGCACCGCAACAAAGAGTAGCCCCCGTTTGCCACAACTAGAGAAAGCCCACGGGCAGCAACGAAGACCCAACACAGCCAAAAAATAATAAAATTAAATAAAAATTAAAAAAAATAAACTACAGCAAGATATCACCTCACACCAGTCAAAATGGTGATCATCAACAAGTCTACAATGATAAGAGCTGGAGAGGGTGTGGAGAAAAGGGAACCCGCTTGCACTGTTGATGGGAATGTAAGTTGATACAGCCACTATGGAGAACAGTATGGAGGTTCCTTAAAAAAACAAAAATAGGGCTTCCCTGGTGGCGCAGTGGTTGAGAGTCCGCCTGCCGATGCAGGGGACACGGGTTCGTGCCCCAGTCTGGGAAGATCCCACATGCCGCGGAGCGGCTAGGCCCGTGAGCCATGGCCACTGAGCCTGTGCATCCGGAGCCTGTGCTCTGCAATGGGAGAGCCACAACAGTGAGAGGCCTGCGTAATGCAAAAAAAAAAAAAAAAAGAACTACCATATGACCCAGCAATCCCACTACTGGGCATATACCCTAAGAAAACCATAATTTAAGAAGTGTCATGTACCACAATGTTCATTGCAGCACTATTTACAATAGCCAGGACATGGAAGCAACCTAAGTGTCCATAGACAGGTGAATGGATAAAGAAGATGTGGCACATATATACAATGGAATATTACTCAGCCATAAAAAGAAACAAAATTGAGTTATTTGTAGTGAGATGGATGGACAGAGTCTGTCATACAGAGTGAAGTAAGTCAGAAAGAGAAAAACAAATACCGTATGCTAACACATATATATATGGAATATTAAAGAAATGGTTATGAAGAACCTAGGGGCAGGACAGGAATAAAGACACAGACATAGAGAATGGACTTGAAGACCCGGGGAGGGGGAAGGGTAGGCTGGGATGAAGTGAGAGAGTGGCATGGACATATATACACTACCAAATGTAAAATAGCTAGCTAGTGGGAAGCAGCCGCATAGCACAGGGAGATCAGCTCAATGTTTTGTTACCACCTAGAGGGGTGGGATAGGGAGGGTGGGAGGGAAATGCAAGAGGGAAGGGATATGGGGATATATGTATACGTATAGCTGACTCACTTTGTTATACAGGAGAAACTAACACACCATTGTAAAGCAATTATACTCCAGTAAAGATGTTAAAAAAAAAAAAAAGGAAAAAGAATTCAAAACAGGGCTGGCTTTCAGGAAGCCAGCTTCTTAAGGTACATTTTCCTCACACTGTATAAAAAAAAAAACACATGAAAATGTGCTCAACATCGTTAATTATTGGAGAAACGCAAATCAAAACTACAACAAGACACCACCTCGCACCATTCAGAATGGCCATCATCAAAAAGTTTACAAATAGGGCTTCCCTGGTGGCGCAGTGGTTGAGAGTCCACCTGCCGATGCAGGGGACACGAGTTCGTGTCCCAGTCTGGGAGGATCCCACATGCTGTGGAGCAACTAGGCCCATGAACCATGGCCGTTGAGTCTGCGCGTCTGGAGCCTGTGCTCCGCAACGGCAGAGGCCACAACAGTAAGAGGCCCGCGTACTGCAAAAAAAAAAAAAAAAAAAAAGTCTACAAATAATAAATGCAGGAGAGAGCGTGGAGAAAAGGGAACCTTACTACGTCTTGGTGGGAATGAAAATTGGTAACAGCCACTATGGAGGGTCTTTTAAAACTCAGACTAGAGCTACCATATGATCCGGCAATCTCACTGCTGGGCGTATATCTGGAGAAAAACATCATTCCAATGGACACATGCACCAGAACATTCGTGTGCTATTTAAAAGAGCCAAGACAGAGAAGCAACCTTAATGTCCACTGACAGAAGAATGGACAAAGAAGGTGTGGTACACACATAGAATGGAATATAACTCATCCATTAAAAAGAACAAAATAATGCCATTTGCAGAAACATGGATCGACCTAGAGATGATAATACAAAGGGAAGGAAGGAAGTCAGAGAAGGACAAATATGATATCACTTACATGTGCAATCTAAAGAAAAAGTGATTCAAATGAACTTATTAACAACACAGAAACAGACTCATAGAGTTCGAAAAGAAACTTATGGTTAGAAAAGGTAACGACACAAACACAAATGCTCACCAACCAATCAAGAAGCAGGCTGTTTGTTCAATAGGATCTGGCCAGGAACTGTCACCAATTCCACAAGTGAAACAGATATGTGACTCCTTCACTTATCTGATGCATAAAATGACCCCATCATCTCCTGGGACACGGATCATGTCCACAGCCCTCCTGCATGGCCACCCTTTCTCTGTTTCACATCCTTGGCTTTTTAAATAAGCAATTTGTGTAGGTCGAGGAGAGAACGGGCAGCGAGGCCAGAGAAGTAAGTAACCAGAGGGGGGCCCCAGCAGCACACTCGGACAATCACCCCGGTCCTCCACCCACCAGGCTCCTGCCCCCGCCCTCCTTACCCTGCTCCCAGGACACGTCAGCCTCGGCCTCCTTGGCCACAGCCTCTGCTTCCTGTTCCCTTTCCAGAGCATCAGCCTTGGCTCCTCTCACGCATGACCCCTCTCCGTCCACCACCCCTGACACTGAGGGCACCTGCGTCTCCTGCGAGCCTGGGGACCAGGCCATCATCTTTCTACCAGTGGCGGCTTGCACAGCTTCCGATCCACAACAGTCACAGCAAATGACGGCTGCATGAATGAATGAATCCTTGCTAGCCAAACCTCCTTAGGCCACGTCTTTAGGAAAACTCTCCCTTTCTTCATAGTAGATCCATGAAACATCTTCAACACTATCTTACTGCCTACAAAACTACTGACTATAACAGGATTCCTTCAAAGATACAAATGGCATAGAGACAGCACTGCTTATGAACCAAAAACCTTTTTCACTTTAAGATTTCTTCTCAATTTAATGACAGTGCAGACGAGGCTTGTTTTCTATCAGAACATTTCAAAATTTTAAACAGTGAAGATTCTAATTAATCAAGTAGTAACTGAGTTTCCCCCCCTTGTTGCCACCCTTTTCCATCTGCACAGTTTCTTTGTGATACTCTTATCTTTCACTCTGCTTCTGAGTTGACTTTTATATTAACAAGCCCTGCTTCTCAAATTGAGGTACATGGTGGGAATGCAACTGAGGTTATTATACTGAGAAAACAGCCACATCCAATCCCTGGCACAACCGGGAGGGAAAAAAATAAATGTTACTCCTAAGTGACATACAGTTTAATACAGTCGATTTCCTAAGTTCAATACAGTTTTAATTTCCCATACTTATGATTTCTGACTACCTGAATTTTTTTTTTTTTTTTTTTTTTTTTTTATGGTACGCGGGCCTCTCACTGTTGTGGCCTCTCCCGTTGCGGAGCACTGGCTCCGGACGCGCAGGCTCAGCGGCCGTGGCTCACGGGCCCAGCCGCTCCGCAGCATGTGGGATCTTCCCGGACCGGGGCACGAACCCGTGTCCCCTGCATCGGCAGGCGGACTCTCAAGAACTGCGCCACCAGGGAAACCCGTATCTGAATATTTTTAACGATTAGACGGAATGGTAAGACAGGAAGAGGGCTAAGAGCACTCACTCTTCTTTTCTTTTCATGTTCTCTCTTGCCTGTTGGGCTTTGGTGAGAATAAACCACTGGAGGTTTGCTTGATAGCAGAGGATCACAATGTTAAAATGCCCAAGTTTGTGCAAACTTGGAGCATATCTGTCACTGTAATAAAGCATACGTAAAAGGAAAAATCAGCGACCTCTCCACCCCCATTCCACCCCCAAAGAAACGATTTTCTTAGTCTGATTAATGGAAAAGGAACTCATCAAGAAAGTCTACCTTAAAGCTACAGTAAGTCCCCTACATATGAATGAGTTCCTTTCCAAGAGTGCGTTCCTAAGTCCAATTTGTTCATAAGTCCAACAAGTTAGCCTAGGTACCCAACTAACACAATTGGCTATATAGCACTGTACTGTAGTAGGTTTATAATACTTTTCACACAAATAATACACAAAAAACAAACACTTGAAATAAAGATACTGTACTACTGTACTCTCTACAGTACTGTACAGTGAAGTACACAAAAGCACAACCACTTGTAGAGGATGCACGCATGTGACAATGTACAGCAGACACATGAACTAACTTATGAGATTGGACACGTGAATGTACGCTTGCATCTTTGAAAGTTTGCAACTTGAAGGTTCATATGTAGTGGACTTCCTGTATAGCAGAATTGACTTGAAGTTTTGCTGTCCCCAAAGGGACACACTATCAGGATGACCACACCCTTCCTGGCCCTGTGACCTTCCTCATCTGTAAGATGGGGGTAGTAACCCACTCCATGGTGAGGTTGTGAGAGCTGAAGAGATAATGCATTTAAGTACCAAGCACGGTGCCTGATATGCACACTGTTGATTTCACATTAGTTTAATCCTATAAAGTTTTCCACAGGACTGATTTGCCCTATAGGTGGCAATATATTTACAGAATGTTCTAGGGACTCAATCTTTCAATCCTCTCATGTTGGCTTTTCTCAAGTTTAAAAGAGTGTTGCCAACAGAGGTGGTGACATTCCTTTCTTTAATTCCTAAGAATCACACATGGAAATACAAAACAATTTCATGCATGGACACACACAGCCCATCTGACTGAATGAATAAAAGTAATTGTTTTAGATACTTGCCTGTTAAGGATCATTTGCAAACCACGCAAACTTCGAGGGTGAAAAGGTATTCGACTTTTCAAGAGTCTATTATAGAACACGTCGAGAAGAGAGTAATATTCTTCAAGTGTCAACACTGGCTGTAATTCTTCGATATAAACAACTTGGATGCCACCTAGAAGATAGCTTATTTGGTCCTCCAGAAGTATCAGCCTCCTCTGCCGGTCAAAATAACTCGGTAATCTTTCAAAAAGCTACAGTATTTAAAAAAAAAAAAGGAAGAAATATTTAGTTCTATGGTACTTTAGTAGTCTAAGTTTAGGACTCCAATAAACGGTATTGAGGAATTCTAACAAGAAAATTATTTTCCTAGAAGGAAAGTTCAAGTAAGCAATAAGAAAAAAGCTATGGAGTGCTGGAAATATTAATATTCAAAATAAACCACTGTAAATCTTAGGAACTTTTAGCTAGGAATTGAAGGGATTGCAGAAGAAAAGAAATATGTTCCAAATAAAAATAAGTGTTAAGTACTAACATTTAAATATTCAGGTAAGAATCACAAGTTAGGTTAGAAAGATTAAATGGTATAATAAAGAAGGGTTTTAGAAATAAAGTCTACATACTTCAATTGCAACTCTGTTTCCTCAGAATTTCCCTTCATTTCCTAAATTCTATTTTGAAGCACCTACCATGTACTTAAACACTAAACTGGGCCCTTGGCGTTTAGAGATTATAAGAATTTGTGTCCCTGTATCCCAGGACTTATGGTCAGGGTGCAGGGAAACAAAACAAGAATCAGAATTCAGCGTACTAAGTGCCACATCACGGTGAAGGGACTGGAGGGTCAAGCAAAGGTTTCCAAGGATGTCTAACATAACCAATATGAAAAGATAAAGAGGATTTAGAGAAGGTTAGATGCATCACTAATTATTAGAGAAATGCAAATCAAAACTACAATGAGGTACCACCTCATACTGGCCAGAATGACCATCATCAAAAAGTCTACAAATAATAAATGCTGGAGGGACTTCCCTCGTGGTGCAGTGGTTAAGAATCCACCTGCCAATGCAGGAGACATGCAGGAGACAAGATCCCACGTGCTGTGGAGCAAATAGGCCCATGCGCCACAATTACTGAGCCCATGCACCATAACTACTGAAGCCTGTATGCCCTAGAGCCCACACTCCACAACAAGAGAAGCCACCGCTCTGAGAGGCCCACGCACCTCAACAAAGTGTAACCATCACTCACCACAAGTAGAGAGAAAGGCTGCGTGCAGCAACAAAGACCAAATGCAGCCAAAAATAAATTAAAAAGAAAAAAAGCTGGAGAGGGTGTGGAGATAAGGGGACCCTCCTATACTGTTGGTGGGAATGCAAATTGGTACAGTCACTATTAAAACAATATGGGAGTTCCTTAAAAAACTAAAAATAGTGGGAATTCACTGGTGGCCCAGTGGTTAAGATTCTGTGCTTTCACTGCTGAGGGCACAGGTTTAATCCCTGGTTGGGGAACTAAGATCCCTGCAAGCTGCTTGGCCAAAAAAAAAAAAAAAGAAAAAGAAAAACTAAAAAGAGTTGCCATATGACCCAGCAATCCCACTCCTGGGCACATACCCAGAGAAAACCATAATTCAAAAAGACACATGCACTCCAATGCTCATCGCAGCACTATTTACAATAGCCAGGTCATGGAAGCAACCTAAATGCCCATTGACAGATGAATGGATAAAGACGATGTGGTACATATATACAATGGAATATTACTCAGCCATAAAAAAGAACGAAACTGGGTCATTTGTTGAGATGTGCATGGATCTAGAGACTGTCATACAGTGTGAAGTAAGTCAGAAAGACAAAAACAAATATCGTATATTAACGCATATATGTGGAACCTAGAAAAATGGTACAGATGAATCGGTTTGCAGGGCAGAAATTGAGACACAGATGTAGAGAACAAATGTATGGACACCAAGGGGGGAAAGTGGCGGGGTGGGGATGGTGGTGTGATGAATTGGGAGATTGGGATTGACATGTATACACTGATGTGTATAAAATGGATGAGAATAAGAACCTGTTGTATTAAAAAAAAAAAAGTTAACATGACATGTTCCTGGTCAAAAAAAAAAAAAAAAAAAGAATAGCATTTCAATGGTCTTCCTATAGTTCAATGACATGTTTTTTCCAGTGGGGTAGACATTACATATGGGATAATTTTGTTTAGATACAAATGGATCCTGTTGTCTCCTTCTAAACACAAATTCTATAATTGCAATACATTTTAGTTATAAAATTATTTGATAATCAGAGAATATATGCAAAATATGGAAATACTAAAAGCTACAACACAAAGTAGCATTTTCTAATTTTGTTTAGACTGGTAAATTTTTTATTATTGTATAAAATTAGAAAACCTTATATATTAAACATTTCACTGTAGTGTTTTTATCACTATAAAGTGATTTTACAGTAAGATAAAGCATAATTTGCTGAGAAATACAAAATTACACAGCATGTCCTAAAATATAGATTGAAATGTAACTGCCAGATATAAGAAGAAAATAGATTAAATGGAGCTTTTATGACCTGATAATTCTTCTATGTTGTGTTTTTAAAAACTCAATTGATTTCTTTTCATAATTTCTGTGTTTTATTTCAGCCTGCATGTCTCTGCGGAAACATAAGGAAAATTATTTGAAAGTTTACACTAAATAGAACTGTTATATTTTCTCTTCTTAACATTACATCCTGAAATATTAGAAATAACATGCTTTCAAGATTAAATTTTGATCAGGTGAATGCAATTTGTAAACCAGCTGAAGATCAGCTGGATGTAAATTTGCAGAATTATTTTTATGCTCCCTCTGAACTGTGTAACTCAGCATGTGCTCCTTATGCGCCCTCTCCTATAACTACAGATATAATAAAGATGAGGTAAACAATACAAGAATGAAAATAAAAACAAACCGGATATGGCCAAAATGACCATGGTGGTAAAAAAGTTTTGTCCGAGTTACAGCCCCTAAATCTCCTGACTATGGGACAGTCACTCCATTCATATGGTTTGAAACCTCTCAAATGGTTCAACAATTTTATAATTATTTGCAAAATAATAACAAATTAAAAAAATTAGGACTTCTCTGGCGGTCCGGTGGTTAAGACTCCACACTTCCAATGCAGGGGGCTTGGGTTCGATCCCTGGTTGGGGAACTAAGATTCCACGTCCCACGTGGCGTGGCCAAATAAAAAATTAATAACTGAAACAAGAAACTGATACAAACACCACTCTGGCTTTGATGACATAAGCTCCTGGAATCCTTACTGGGAAAAACTAACATAAAACAAAACCTTGAACAAACCCTCATCAGCGTTCCTGCAAACTGGGCAACATCCATATTTCGAAAAAGGTCAAGATTGGAAAGGGGTGCTGGGCCTGTGTGAACACACTGGACCAGGGAGACCAGGTTAGGTTATGGAAATAAGAGATAAGAAATCTTCCAAATTCATACAACTGTCATAACCGGGGCATCGGCCCTCTAAGGCATGCTGGTAAAGGCAACAGATTTTTTTTGGCGGCATTTAGTCGATACTGTAATTTACCCAAAGGGCCCAAAGAGCAGCATGTATTCCTTTTCTTGCCTTTTTCAGTGTAGAGCTGTCCTCTCCTATCCTACCCAGCCTAGACCCTCTGCTCTAAAATTATACCTAATAAGCTAAACTCAAACTCTATGAGGTGTGATGATCTGGTTCAGGTAAGTCAATAACATATCAATGTTCAAGAAATATAACCCAAGGACCTCCGATACAAGCATCAAAAACTAAACAAAACAGAAATCTCTAACCGGTCGATTTTAGAAGAGAAGCTTTGAGTAGGAAGATTTAAGGTGATACCAGTCAACTCTCAATATTCTCTAGCCCAAGAAAAATATATGGAAGTAAAAGATATGAAACAGCATTACACCAAGAACCAGCCACAACCCTATTCCAGCTCTTCTGTAAGAAACTCTAAATACTGTCTGTTTCATTTAGGATAATTCAATATTAATTTTAAATCACAGTTTTAAAGCGAATGCAAGATCTCGCATAAACAAGGCTAAAACGTGTAATGCTTTATTGTTGTTAATTTCATTTGTCAAAGCTAAGAAAACAAAGGTTCTACCTGGCTATGAATGGATTTACTTCATTGTTTGACAAGATACATAGCTATTGACAACTGAATTTGGATAATAATGATCAATAAATTAGACAGTTATATTTCTACTGATTTCAATTTCTAAAACAGTGGTCTATTTAATTTATGTTGCTATGTTCCTTAAGAGTAGGCAAATCAAAATGACATGTTTTGAGCTTGTGCTGGTAACTGTCAACATGAGAGCTTGAATTTAAAACAAAGTATCCCTCTGGAGGAAATGAAGAATTCATAGTAACACAACTCATGTACACTCAGAAAATTTCCTTAACACAATGTATCTCTTGCTAAAAACAGCAGATACTTTAAGTCAACAGTAATGAAACTAACAGAGGCACTGTTTTAAAAAAAAATGGTCCTCTACATTCATTGCTGAGTCACTTCTACTGCTACCATCTGTATTAAGCTACTTTACATTTCCATATTAAACCTTGAGTTCTCCATACCCAGCCTCCAGCACTTCACATTCACACTTTTCCAACAATTCTTTAATTCAGTGAAATAAAAACGCTGGTTGGGTTATGAATCTACGAAGCAGATTAGTAGAAAGATGATTAAAACATGTTCCCTACTCTTAAAAATGCATTATCTAGTAACATGTAATATAATATAATGTGAGAGTGTTTACTTTTATTGAAGACTGAAGAATTTTATTGGATGAACTACATACAAATAAGGAAATTATAAATACTCAGCTTGGACAAGGAACCAATGGAATAGCACTTATCTTGGTGAATTGGCTTTTCCCAGTTCCAGTCTGTTTTCATTGTTCGCCAGCTGACTAACTCTGAGTTCTGGGTCCTTGGGACAATCTCTTCATGATGGCTACACATCTAGCTCCAGACCAAAATTGTACCCTGTGAAACACTCAACTGAACCACAGACTAATTGCTGAATTTCTTTAATATGTTATTCTAAAGCCTCTTGACTTAAGGTCCAACAACTCTCATTGTTGCTTTTATGCCCTGACTTATCCAATCCCACTTTTTTTCTATACCAAAAGGTAGGTCAGACATTCCGAAGGTTTTGTTCATCTGGACACGCTGTGAGATCGTTAGAGCAATGGGTATAGGCAAAAGTTTCATGGGCTGGATCCCAGTGCGTGCAAGGCTGAGACCCTCTCTTCTAGCTCATGTTTTTTTGGGGTTTCCTTTTGGCTGCATTGGGTATTGTTGCTGCATGCGGGCTTTTCTCTAGTCGAGGCGAGTGGGGGCTACTAACTACAAATAAGTTCAGTTAAATAAAAACTCTTACGTACGTTAGGGTTGTTTCCATTCTCCAGACTTGCTCGAGGTCTTCATCGGGGTCCTTGAATCCAGTAAAGGAGTAGTAAGACTTGTCCCATTTGATGGGCCTGTCAGATATCCTTGTGGCCTCTTTGAGAGGCTGGGAGTGCACATTAGTATTCAAGCTTTGGATATGTTCAATAGATAAACTGCAGGAGTTGAGAATATATAACACTGTGCTTAGCAGATCTCTGGTGTGCAAAGTAAATTTGACTGCTCGAAATCCTAGAGAATATAATTCCCCCAAACAGTTAATACAGATGATTATTTGCTTTACTTGAAAAACATTTCTTTTCATACAACATTTATAGAATCAAAATCTTTAGAACACTCCATTACTCATTAAAATTCATCCTATTGGAAAATCATCTGTAAATGGAAAACTACATCCCTTCTCCAAAACTGTACCACACTACCTCCATCTTCATGAAGTCCTCTGTCAGCTCCCGTTTCTAGTTTGGCGCCAGTGACCAAACCCACCCCAGCCCAAGAAGGGGATTGAGAATATTTTCAATGCTGTTCATAAATTTGGTCTCTACAGTCTAAGGGTTGGAAAAGCTCTCCTATGAGCAAGTGTCCACCAGAGAGGGTGTCCAGCACTAAAGAGAAGGGGGAGGGTGGAGGTAGGGGGAGGGTGGGGCAGGCTGCCCTGCTTCAGTGGTTCAAGGAGGGGGGCCAATCCAGTCTCAGGGGTCACAGAAACCCATCTCAAATTTTCTCTACGGTTGAAAGAGACTGTCCTCATACTCCCCCATCCAACTAGCTAGGGACACAATATTTTCAGAAGTGACTCAAAGTTCCCTAATTTTTTAAAAGTTAGCACTTCACAATCTGACTTTAATGCAAGTAGTCCCTGGGCTCAGGGTAGTAATCTAACTTACGTCAACAGTAGGAAATCTACTGGTTCCCCTGCACCTTTATTGGGTATTAAACATGGCGCTAGTAGAATTTACATAACTTTTCAATGAACACTCTCACCAGTGCCATTATTATCTCTCTTTTGAAATGTGAAGAAGCAGAGGTTCAAGGAGGTTAAGAAGCGTGAAATGAGGGCTGAAATCTGAGCTGCCAGCAAGCCAAGCGTTTTCCCCATTATAACATGCTGACTCTTTTTTTGGAAAAATTTTTAAAATTAGTTTTGAAAATTATACAAGGGTTATATAAGTACATCCTTCTTGTAAAATTATATATACAAAGTAAAAGTCTCCTGTTGACAGGCACACAACCTCACACTTGCACTAGATGTAACCCCATTAACATTTAGGTACACAAGCATTGAGACCTGCACTGCCTCATACGGTAGCTACCAGCCATATGTGGCTATTTATTGGTAAAGTTAAATTGAAATTAAATACAATTTAAAATTCAGTTCCTGGTCATACTAGCCCCACTTCAAGTGGTCAGTAGCCACATGGGGCTAGTGCCAGCTGTACCAGACAGCACTCATACAGAACAGTTACATCACCGCAGAAAGTTCTCTTGGACAGCACTGCTCTAGACCTTTTCTATGTGCTTTGTGTGTATGTTATATATGATATATACGCTTATGTGTCTGCGTGAACACACACCCACAGTGTGAATTGTTTCTTTTTAACATATAAACTGCACCATTCTGGACCTATGACTTTTTTTTTTTTAATTTATTTGTTTGGCCACTCTACGCAGCTTGCAGGAGCTTAGTTCCCTGACCACGGATCAAACCTGGGACCTCTGCAATGGAAGAACAGAGTCCTAACCACTGGATTGCCAGGGAATTACCTGGATCTATTACTTTGAACTTGCTTTTGTTATTTAACCTTGGTGACTCTTCCATTATCTGTATGTATACATCATTCTCTTTCTTTTTAGTAGCTCTATACTAATCCACATAATCAATGTAGTGCAATTTATTTAACACTTCCAAAACTGATCACCATAAAAGTTGTTTTTAATTTTTCACCATTCCATACAAGACTGTGTTTTCTTTGCCACGATGACCGTCACCACAATCTAAATCATTCTCAGATATACCTGCTATGCCTGCCACATAGATTTATAGAATCTATAACATGCAAACTAAGAAAGACTTTTTAGTTGAATCATTGATGATAAAGTGAGAAATACTGGTAGGAAAATTATTCCAGTCAGTGAAAGAGGAAAGGAAAATCCAAATTCCTGCATTTGAAGTTATGAAGAAATAGTTTATCCTCAGAAGAGGTAAGTCAATGAATAAATCTCAGTTTCTCTCTTATCAATACCATTAATTATTTAATCCAATGTAAATGCTGCTACATAGTGTGGAATGCTTGTGCCAGACTGCACATAACTTTTATTGGGAAATATTAATTAATTAGTTTAGTTTGCATTTGATTACTTAGGCTAAACATTTTTATATGCTTATTGGCAATTTATGTGTATTATTTCCTGAACTATCTAGTCACTGTGTTTGCCCATTTTTGTAACTAAGCTACTCTGTTTTCTTTTTGACTTCTAAGAACTCCATATATATATCATTTATTTTTTTTAATTAATTAATTTATTTTTGGCTGTGCTGGGTCTTCCTTGCTGCACACGGGCTTTCTCTAGTGGTGAGCGGGGGCTATTCTTTGTTGCGGTGCGCGAGCTTCTCACTGCAGTGGCTTCTCTTGTGGAGCACGGGCTCTAGGCACCTGGGCTTCAGTAGTTGTGGCGCACGGGCTTAGTTGCTCCTCAGCATGTGGGATCTTCCCGGACCAGAGATGGAACCCGTGTCCCCTGCACTGGCAGGCGGATTCTTAACCACTGAGCCACCAGGGAAGTCTGTCTGTCTGTCTGTCTATCTATCTATTTATTGGCTGCACCATGCAGCTTGTGGGATCGTCGTTCCCTGATCAGGGATTGAACATGGGCCCTTGGCAGTGAGAGCGCAGAATTCCCTGGAACACCAGGGAATTCCCACTAATTTATTTTTTTATAATCTATTTTCATTTAATAAATGGTTCAAAGTTAACCATTAACTGAAAGTGGAGGATTTTTCTCTTTACTCAGCCAGAGCTGATGACAGCTATTTGTTTTAGCATTAGTTCACAGAAAGCTCTTAGTAAATCTTTAAACTGTTTTAAAGTTCATTCTAAAAATAAAGTTATTTCCTCAAGGATCACAGAAAGGATGGATAGACCCACATTCATCCTTAGTTTAAAGGATCACTGGATCATGGCTAAAGCAGTGACAAAGGACAAACAGAAGGCTGTACATGAAGACTGATCAGATTTTAGAAACGGCATGAGGCTGGAGTTAAAGGGCTCAAGACCCCTATTCTGTCTCCATGGTCCTGGGACATTACTAAGTTACAATTGGGCAAATACTACCTCCCTCACAGGGTACTTTGAGGACTAAATTAGAGAATGTAAGCTATATTTTTTAAAGGTATAAATTGTTATATAGACATTTAATACTTAAAACAGCACTGAAATAGGAAGGGGACAAATAGGAACACTTCAGTTTTCTAGTCAGAAAAGTTTAAACATAAAAAATGGCTCATCAACCACATGCAGCCAGGAACAGAATCTAACTCCAGGAAAACATGCAATTAAATGATATTATTTCCTATGACAAGGCTTCAATCCGAAGGTCTTCTAGCAACGTTAGACAGATTTGACACATCACACCAAGCCTGCAAGGGACTCACGAGAAATAAGAAATGTACCAGAAGTGCTGAAGTGTTCCTGGCCATCAGAAGAGTTCTGGTCTGTTTCTCTTACAAAAAACATAAGTTGGGTTGGTTTCAAAGACTTGAAGCCTGGTTTCTGGAGGTTTTCTAAGTAGGCACTTAATCTCTTAAGAGAATTTTCAGTGACTTCCTGGAAAACAATATTAAGAGGCATTTATACACAAAATAGAACAAGGAAACATCAGAAATTATATCCCGACCTTTTAAACACATTATTGAGTGCATTAAAGAATTTAGTATTAAAAAATGGTGGGATTTCATAGCTCCTCAGTACAGGATAAAATTGGATCCACACCTTACAACATGGAACTCCATAGGGATGAGATGTGTAAAAAAAAAAAAAAAATGTGGCCACATAAGTACTAAAGAAAACATGTCCGAGTTCCTTTATAACTTAGATGTGGGAAAAGCCTAACTATGCCTGAATATCTCAAGTAATAAATGATAAATGGTAATAAATGATAAATCCAATTACCTAAGATAGTTTAAAAACTTAATATAGCATAGGGAACTATATTCAATATCCTGTGATAAACCATAATGGAAAAAAATATGAAGAACTATATACATATTTCTGTATAACTGAATCACTGTGCTGTATGGCAGAAATTAACAAAATATTGTAAATTTTTAAAAAAATCTTAAGAACACATAAAAAAACCACACATTTTTAAGGAAAACACACACACATACACACAAGAGTCTACAGACAAAAATTGACTGGGAATAAATATTTGCAAGTTATTTCATAGTAAAGAGCTAATTTCTTTCTATATAAAAGGCTCTTAAAATGCCTATCCAGAGATTGGTTGAATTATGGTATCTTCATTCAATGGAGTGCTACACAACCAAAAGGAAAAAAACGGGGAAAGAATGTGACACGGGCAATATATATGAAAGGACATGGAGTGATTTCTAGGATATACTGTTAAGTGAAAAAAGAAATGTCTTTTAGTGACGGAACAGCTCCAAGAAATGGCATAAATAATAACTTTTCTTCTTATCCCTATAGGTCTCTTCTCAGAAACACAGTGTGATCTGAAATTAGGAACAGTCCATTTATTTTTGTTTAATTTATTATAATACACCACTCTCAGCTATGACAGTCCCATGAGCAGCTGAGAGAATTTCCTGTTAGTGAAGGGCTAAATCTTCAAAATTAATTTTTGATACTTATCTCCATTTTTGCCCCAAAAAACCAGGCAGAACCACCCAGAAATGAATAAAAATGGGATTGGGGTAAATGAAATTGGGATGGGAGTGAAACTCCTGAGTAAACTTTGTGTTTAGCTTTTATTTATTTATTTATTTATTTATTTTTTGCAGTACATGGGCCTCTCACTGCTGTGGCCTCCCCCACCGCGGAGCACAGGCTCCGACGCGCACGCCCAGCGGCCGCGTCCCACGGGCCCAGCCGCTCCGTGGCATGCGGGATCCTCCCGGACCCGGGCACGAACCCGCGTCCCCTGCATCGGCAGGCGGACTCCCAACCACTGCGCCACCAGGGAAGCACTAGCTTTGATTTTTGAAACCTATACATGTTTTGCCTATTTTAAAACTGAATTAAAAGTAAGAGGATAAAACAGCAAAAACTGTGCTTCACTCTGAGATCCTGGCCTGATGCCATGACTACATGCGACTCTATGCCTCTTTCCCTTAGAAAGGGGTGAACGTGCCCCACAAGAGTCAGGGGAAAACCGACATAGAAGACAAACTTATGGTTACCAAAGGGGAAGTGGGGGAGGGATAAATTAAGAGTTTGGGATTAACATATACACACTACCATACATAAAACAGATAAACAACAAGGTCCTATTGTATAGCACAGGGAACTATATTCAATAACTTATAATAAACTATAATGGAAAAGAATATGAAAAATAATATATATATACATATATGTGTGTGTGTGTATATATATATATCTGAATCACTTTGTTGTACACCGGAAACTAACACAATGTTGTAAATCAACTATACTTCAATAAAAAAATTTTTAATTAAAAAAAGAGCATTACCAAATCTTTAGGTAAAATGAAAGTGAAAATGATGTAAATTGCACCCATATTAAAGACAAGTTATTGAAAAATATAAAGTTCTTCCTATGAAGTTTTTAATAAAAGCATGTGGCTGCATGCAGGGCTCATGGGATAATCCAGGATAAGCACCTCCTCTCGAAATCTGTAACTAAGTCACATACCTTAATATACAAGGTAAAATTCACAGGTTCCAGGAATTAGGACATGACACATCCTTTGGAGCCAGCATGCAATCCATTACATTTGGTGACGGGATCACCATTATAAACTCCCCTTTGTTTCATTCTGCCTTTGAATGACTTTGCAGAGAGAAGCCACCATCTGTGGGTGTCACGCCAAGTCCACCTGGCATTATTTCACATCCGCTCACACCCCCAAAGTTAAGGTCTCCCATGATTCCAGCCTCTACTGAGCCTGCCCTATTCATTGGGCACTTGGGTTGGATCCAGCCTCTCACTTTTCTAATTGGCTAGTTGTGAGTTTTTTTGTGCACAGCACTTCTCTTTTCTTCTTGGGCCAATGGGTTCCAGGATAGAGCTGCGTCACGGGTGTTCTGTGCCAGTTCCCCCTTTATTGCTGCTCAACTTCCAACCCACCCTTCACACATGCTCTGCAGTAATGAACAGGATTCCTTTAAGCTTCTGTCCTTCAGAGTGAGCACAATGGTAAGCTTTTCCAGTAGAGGGCGCTAGGGGGACATTGCAGAGAGAGGGGCTCTCCTGCTGGTTTTGGAGGCTGCAAGATTGATTGGTCACAAGTGTAGGCGTGATGGTATCTGGTGCAGACCTGCCCAGCCATGGGTGCAGAACTCGTGGCCCTCACAATGTAATAGAGAAGACAAATCTGACTCCATATCAGATCTGTTTCTTTTACTTTAACCTTTGTAACCTACTGTTTTGCTACAAGTTAATTACTAAAGGGATGTTGCCTATAAGCTTAAATTATACATAATGGCCCACCTCTGGGATGCCTGCCTCCCAGGTAATGAGCATTAAGCTAAAATATCTTTGTTAACTCACAGCAAACATCCTGACCAGGCCCACATGTGAATGGCTACAGGAATGAAGAAATCAGAGTCTGAACAGAACCAGGATTTTACTCCCTTCCCTTTTAGTATAAAAGAAGCCTGAATTCTAGAGAAGATGGTTCTTTGGGACACTAGTCCACCCTCTTCTCGGTCTGCTGGCTTTCCAAATAAAGTCACTATTCCTTGCCCCAACAAACTGTCTCTCAATTTACTGGCCTGTCATGAGACAAGCAGTATGAGCTTGGACTCAGTAACATCAACACACTGCAAACACTGGGCCTCCTGCCCACACTGGCACTCCAACCTCCTCTGCTTGTCCACAGGCCTAGCCATCAGCTGACCTGCCTGCACCTGGTTTGTGCCCCAGAGAGTTGCTTCCTGCTTACCCAGTGGTTGGGGAGCCACGGCAGGAGCAACCCAGCCAACTTCTCTGCCACCAATGAGGCCTGAACACAGGACCTCGAGAGAGGACCCCTTCCAAGCTTTTTTCTTCCTGGGGGGCTCTCCCTCAGCCCTAGGGCCCATATTGAGTTTTATTACATCTTATAGTCATTATTTTATCTAAGTTGTTGGGCTGCACCCCTCAAGCCAGCAAGCCCTGTACTTGCCCATGTCACAGAGCCTCAAGCCAGAAGAAGCAGCCCAGAGTCAGCAAAAGCAAGCCCAATGGTTTAATGGATAGGAGGATCTTACACATCTGAAGCAAGGTCCTGGAGCGAGACACCCATGGCATGCAGCAAACAGCGGACAGGACACGGCGGCAGTCTTCACTCCAGGGGGAGAGGAGCGGGAGGAGGTTACCAGTTAGAGGAGGAACTGACGTCAGACTGACTCACTGGTTGCCAGAGAAACCAGCAGAGGAGCACGCCCCTCACTGCCCCTTTGATAAAGCAGCATAGTGGAGAGAGCTCTCATCTAAAGATTAGAACAATCACCAGCTGGGGCCAGGGGCAAGTACACAGGCATTTTCTGATCAGGCTCTACGACTGAGAGGGAAGGTCAGTCACGTGAATAAGGCATAGGTAAAGCAGGGGCTGGTCGAGCAGGGGATGTACAGAGAGCAGGGGATATACAGAGAGCAGGGGATGTACAGAGAGCAGAAGAACAGCCATCTTGGGTGACCTGATCAGACAAAATTTACCAATTTTTATATTGTTTCCCTGTTGAAACCGTCTTGTGATTGGACCCAGACCTGATTCAGCAGTACCTCCAGCCTTGGGGATGAGTCCAGGCTTCGCTCCTCCTGGGTGCTCCCCACCTAGAGGATCCTGCACAGGTGCTCCAGTCTTCTGAGTCCAGCTAGCATACTGGTCATTCATGTAAAAAAATAAAAAATTATTGACTATATCCTTGGTGCTGAGATACAGCAGGCTGGCTCGGCCTCAGCAGCCCACCTCTTCCTCAAAGGACATAAAGCTCACAGGCTCGGGCTTCCCTGGTGGCGCAGTGGTTGAGAGTCCGCCTGCCGATGCAGAGGACACAGGTTCGTGCCCCGGTCCGGGAGGATCCCACATGCCGCGGAACGGCTGGGCCTGTGAGCCATGGCCGCTGAGCCTGCGCATCCGGAGCCTGTGCTCCGCAACGGGAGAGGCCACAACAGTGAGCGGCCCGCGTACCACCAAAAAAAAAAAAAAAAAAAGCTCACAGCCTCTGTGACATTTCTCAGGTGGGGGAAGCCTGAATGTGTTCTGGAAGGAAGAGCTGCTGTGGTCCTGTTGTCTGCACAGTTAGGCCCTGCAGCGTGAACCTGCCTTGGTATAAACCGACAGGAGAGGAACACGGGGCTTCTGAATCAAGTAAGGCGCTGTGAAGCCAAGGCAGGCCAAGAGCGGGCTCAGGGGGGACTTTAGGACCTGGGAGTGCCCTGGAGAACCCTGCTCTGGTTGCTTCCCACCGGCTGTGGGCTCCAGGCTGGGCATTTACCACTGGCCTCCTGTTTACATTTCTTGAGGAAGGAGGCAGGTGGGCTCTAGGCTAGGTGTTTACCACTAGCCTCCTGTCTGCACTACGAGATAGAAATAACAACAGCAACAGGGTAAGTAGCTGGACTTTGTCTCCTGAGGACACTTTAAGATAACAGTCACAGAGGGGACAGAGAGGGGCTAAACCCTATTTGAGTAAAAAATAAAGAGGTCACACGTTTCCCATCCTTGGAGCAAGGGAGACACTGCACATGAGCAGAAAGCCTCCTTGGGGGTCAAAAAGGAGGGGGCGCCACCCCATAATAGGTGATGCCAAGGCCCCCCATAGGCCTCTGGGCTGGAATCCATGTCGGGGAGGGTCCTAGGGCAGGTCAGCAGTGGAAAAAGAAACCAAATAATGGGGCAAAGATAAACAAAGAGCGGGAAGAGCTGCCCTATATAAATGACTTAACTGCCTCTTTGCCGTGCTCCCCCTCATTAGCGGAGACACCCACACCCTTTCTCTCCGGGTGTGTATTTCTGCCTTGCTTCTGTCTTAGATAAACAAACTGTTTCTCTGTGTGCTTTCCCACTTGTGTCTCTAATAATAAACTTTGTACCTGTTTTTACAGTTTTTGCCTTCTTGAGAAATGCATTTTTCAATGGAGGCAAGGGCCAGGGGAATTTAGCTTCCAGCCTCTAGCCCCTGGTGGACTAACGGCTGGGATTCCTGGTTTTCATCCATGCTACCCAGGTCCAGTTCCTGGGCAGAGAACTAAGATCTTGCTTCAAGCCACCACTCACTGCTCTCTCTCCAAGATCAGGTGCATCCCAGCCAGAACCAGCGCGTGACCCACAAGGGTGATGTCCAGCTCCACATGGCTCAGGGTGCAGCCCATTTGGCCAGCCCCTCGTCCCCCACTCTGGGACCCACGCAGCACCCACGGCCCATCCCGGGCTGGGTCTCACTTCCCGCCTTGTCTCACCGAGCCAAGTCCGAGATGAGACCAGGAAGGTGCGATAGCCCCTCCACCGTGTGGCCTGGAACAGGAGATGGCACAGGTGGGAGCTGTCCCAACCCAGCAGTCTCCCCAGAGCATGCAGTGGCGGGTAGCACGGAGGATGCCCCCATCCACGGGGGTCAGGGCAGGACCCACCCACTCGGCTCTCAGCCAGCAGGAGAGGCACGGGATTGGAGGGCAAGCCTGAAAGGAGCCTCCAGGTGGTACAGGAGGGAGGGAGTGGGCCAGTGGTCTCAGCACAGAAAGCTGTTGGAGGGTGACCCCAGCTGAAGTCTTTGCTAAAGCCTCCCGAGCGGGGGCAGGGCAAGGCCCACCCCATCCTCTAGGTGAGGTTCAACATGCCCTGAAGTGGAGAGGCTGGTCCTCAAACCCAGACCCACTGGCTCCAGAGCACGAGCCCTCTGGCGGTCCAGTAGTTAGGGCTCCGCGCTCTCACTGCCGAAGGCCCAGTTTCGATCCCTGGTCAGGGAACTAAAACCCCATAAGCCGAGTGGTGTGGCCAAAACAAACAAACAGAGCACAAACCCTCTATGCTCTGCCCAGCCACAGCCCTGGGCAGGAAGGTTCAGCACCTGTCACCGCATGATAGCGGGCAAAGCTGGCTCTGAAACACGCCTGACGACAAGTTCAGGGAAACCGCACAGCGGACCCTGTGCACTTGACCAGCAACACACACGCCAAAAGTGCGATGAGGGACTGGGCCAAGCCAGGGTCGTTTGTGCTGCACATGACCCTGGAACCCAGGGCCAAGGGATCATTGCACAGAGAGCCAGCTGAAGCCATCCAGCATCTCCCAGCCCAGGACCCTCCCCACTGCCCATCTGCAGGGCCAGCCGTTCAGGCCTACCCTCTGTCCCTGGCCACCGCCTGGGATGGCCGGATCCCTCTGCTCTGACCAAAACTGCTTCCTTGGGGAGAGGAGAACTCTACAAGGGGGAGCAGAGAACTTGGCGGTCCATGGGGCCATTTTCCCCCTTATAGCCTGAGGTTTGCATGTTCCTCACGCACTGGCCTATCATCCTGGTCTATCATCCTGGACAGTTAACCAGGTACCTTTGGATTGGCTTAAGTCAAAGCAAGGTAGGCAGTGGCTAGACAGGAGGAAGAACTTCCTGACCATCAGAGAACTCACCAGAATCAGGACGTGGTGATCCTATCACTTGGGAAGCAACACAGACCACCAGAGTAACTCAGAGGCTCAGTGACGACCCGCTGGGGGCACAAAGACAGCCCTGTTTTCCAGCACCCGGGGTGGGGCGGGGGCCGGGCTCATGGGCCGCTTGCCCATGTTCATGCGGCCAGTGTCGGAGCAACCTAGGTTCACAGCCCCCTCCCCATTCAGGACCCCCGTCCATGCAGGTCACCAGCGGGGATGTGCAGGCCCCAGGGGCTCTTGGCTCCAGGTCAGCCCATCAGCAAAGGCATCCTGCAGCCCACAGTGACCTGGAACAGGTAAGATCAGGATGCCAAGGGGGCCCAGCCCCAGGGGAACAGGTACTTTACGTGATCATGAGCACTCTGAGGAAGGGAGTCCTGCAGTCTTGGGGGTCTTGAAATCCTTTGTGGAGTGTTTCCCAAGGCCTTCTCTGGGCAGGCACCAGGCTTGGCATAACATTGGAAGGTTCACCCAGGGAAGGGGCCGTAGGTGCTCGGGGTCTCCCAGGGTGGGCTGATGGCTGCATGAAAACATTAGCACACAAGGGGAATAAGGGGTCCTGCTCAGTTAGTGCGATATGGTGATTTATAATAAGAGATATATTGTTGGTCTTCATCCCTGTCCCCACTCCCTGCACCGAGCTCCTAAAACCCTTGGAATTTTTTGAGTGCTGAGAGTGTAAAGGTGTCTTTTGTTACGTTAATGAGGTGACTCTTGCAAACACCTGCGGATGGGGGTTGGTTGCCCAGGAAACCAACCAAGTGATTAGAGGGTAGGAATTTTCAGTCCCACCCCCTGACCTCCAAGGAGAAAGTGGCCACAGGTTGAGTCAATTGCCATGGGCCAATGATTTAACCATTGTAAGGTAATGAAACCTCCATAAAACCCTCCAATAGACAGGGTTAGTGAACACGTGGAGGTACTGGGAGAGTGGGGCTCTCAGAGAGGGTTGGAAGCTCTGTGCCCCTTCCCACGTTCCCTGCCCTAGGCATCTCTTCCATCTGGCTGTTTCTGAGTTTTATCCCTTTATAATAAATTGGTGATCTAGGAAGTAAAATGTTTCTCTGAGTTCTGTGAGCTGTTCTACCAAATTAATCAAACCTGAGGAAGGGGTTGTGGGAACCTCTGATCTATAGTGGGTCAGATGCACAGGTGACAACCTGGCCCTGCAACTGGTGTCTGACGTGGGGGACAGGGTGGGCAGTCTTGTAGGACTGAACCCTTGGCCTGTGAAATCTGATGCTATCTCCAGGTTGTGAAAGGAAAATAAAAATGGAGTCAGTATTGCTAAGAGAGCTCTCTAAAACAGAGCCAGGAGGCCACTGAGGAAGTAGGACATGCACACCTGATTCAGCAGTACCTCCAGCCTTGGAGGTTCCGTTAACTGCAGGTTAACGAAACTGTGGTTTCGTTAACTGCAGGGCCTTTGTTGTTATCCACTTGCTTGGAGAGTGTTGGAGGTGAGGGTTATACCCACTGCTGGCTGGCTTTCCAGATTAGAGACCCCGTGGACAATCAGGCCAAACTTGACAGGAAACTCCTGCCAAGATTTTTTTACATATACACTGTCAGCGGAAGTGGCCCTGAGAGGACATGAAGTAGAGGACCAAGCCATGCTGAACCAGAAGGGCTTGGACGGTTTTGTCCATGGGATTTATAACAGTCACTGTTACCCTGGGGACTCTGCTGGTGTAGACTGAGCCCTGGTCCCTGCCCCAGGCTGAGCTTGAACCTCTCTGGGCCTCTCTGAGACACTTGTTGGGACTCTTGGGGGCTGGATGGGAGTGAGGCTAAGAGCCTCTGCAAGGTCAGGGCTGGGGGCCTGGCCCCAACAGCTCTGCCTGAGAGGCCAGCACCCCTAGCCATGACAGCGAGGTCTTTGTCAAGGCCAACCAGCAGGGAGCCCGGAGAGTGTACTCTGGTCCTCCCACCGCCCACCCTGTGGAGCTAATGGCCCCTGCCACTCTCAGAAGCAGTCATGCCCTTGGCATCAGCTGACCCCACCCCAGGCCTGACCTCCAGGCCCCCTGTGTCCCCGGGGCCTCACCCAGTCCTGGTTCCTGGGAACACAGTCACAGACTGTGCAGTTGAGCAGAAGTGCAGACAGGCTTGCTTACCCCCACGTCATGCAGGGAGGGAAACTGAGGCCAAGAGAGGAGGGGTCCTGGCTGCGTCAGAGGGTCATTAGCCAGAGAATCAATGCTGGACACCAGGCCTTTAATCTCCAGCCCAGAGAACTGACGTTTCCGGGGGTCCTCAGGCTGGGACAGTGTGTTTCAGAGCCTCCACTTACCACCTCCTGCCCAGCATGGCTGCATCAGTAGGCAGCAGTCACTCCGTTCCTGGAGGGCCGAGCAGCTGCTCATTGGCCCCCCAAATCATCACCCAGAGCCTATTCCACCAGGGAAGGCACAGAGCTGGGCTGGGGCTGGGGCTCTCTGCCCAAAGGCCCCCTGGCCTCAGGCTGTCCCTCCAGCCCCGGCCCTAGCTCCTTTCTGATCAGGGCCCAGGCTGGTTCTCAATGCTGCCCCCAAGCCCAGGTGGCCCCAGGTTGTGCCCAGGGACACCAGGCCTTCGAGTCCCACTCATCCTGGCTTGTTCCTATCTCAACCAAGTGGGGGATCCTTCTGGCTCTGGCTGGGAACTATTACTCTGCTGCCAACATTAGAATTGGATTCTTGAACCCCAAAGAGCTAAAAACACCAAGATGTCTCAAGAGGTAAAGGACGTTCTAGAAAACATTATGTGTCAAAATCTAAGTTAAATTTATATGGTGTTTGAAAACATTGGGCACATTCCTATAAGAATTCCACAGAGGGTCCTGAGTGCTTCCAGGGGAGGCGGAATGGTCCTTGCAGGGCATGAAGGCGTACAGGTGGCAGGTGACAATGGCTCAGAAAGGTGCTCAGAGGGCGTGCCCCGGCACATTCTCTCAGGCTCAAAAGGAAAATCGGTTATTCCCAGTAAGGACGTTTTTCAGCTTGCAGGTGAAGGTGCAGGGGGCGCACAGAAGGGCTGGGAGGAAAGGTAGAGGCTTGTGGCAGAGGCGCTAGCCCAAGGGGGCCGAATGGCAGCGGAGCGCCTCCTGGCGGTGAGATGGTGACAGGAATTGCTGAGAACAGCGTGGGGCTCCGGGCTCCAGCTTTGGCCGGGAGATGGGTCGGTGTAGGTGGGACGGAGTTTCGGGAGCCAATCTCTTCCAGTGAAGCCCTGGGACGGCGTGGAGGCGCGGCCTTCTGCGCGTGTGCTGGCTGAGCCCTGGGCGCCGGGAGGACCCCCCCTGCACGCTCCCGCGCTGAGATCTGGGTCTCTCTCCTGGCTTCTCTACCGGAGCTGGAGAAGCTGCGGGTGTGTCTGACCTCAGCAGGGGGTAGGTGATTTCTCTAGTTATCTCGTTTACCCAGAAAAATCTAGAGGTTTCTTCCCCTGTCCGAACTCTTTGACATCTTTGCAAAGGAGAAAATGGAGACAACACAGGAGGGTCTTCAGCCGTCCATACTGAGGGAGGGCTCCACCTACAACAACCAGCATCAAAGGGAGCCGCCAGCCCCGGGCTTCTGTAAACAAATTGTGCTAGGCTTCTGTCGTCCCAGATGCTCCAGAAATCTTCCCAGGACCAAAAGCAGGCCTACCTGGAGGCTCCGATGAATTCGAGGGTCTTCTTCTTCTTCTTCTTTTTTTTCTTTTTTTAATGTCAGTGCCACGTGGGCTTGTGGGATCTTAGTTCCCCAACCAGGGATTGAACCCAGGCCACCGCAGTGAAAGCAGGGAGTCCTAACTACTGAACCGCAGGGGAAGTCCCTAGGGTCTTTTCTTAATTAACTTTTCAAATTTTAAAATTTTAACCAAGCATACTAAAAAGTATTCTTTACATCTTGATCTAGTTCAGATATATTTGTGTGTGTGTGTGTGTGTTTGTGTGTTTGTGTGAATGAATGTGCACGTGTGTATGGATGAATGATAACAATTTCATGGAATGTGCGTGGTTGTGTGCAGCGGTCTCTGATATTTTCCTATGCAATTGAGTTTTCCTATATTCCTTTAAAAAATGCTCTTTGCCATTCCTTAAACTCATTTTATAAGGGAAGCAGCAATGACTAATAAACTATAGCTTCAAAAACACTGTCTGAGATTAAGAGGAGAATGGAGAATGTTGGAGCTTCTACAAATGAAGACAAAAAAAATCACTTACAAATTTTACAAAAACATGACCATGTGTAGTCTGTGGATGTCCTTCCCCAAAGATGTCCTTGCCCTAATCCTCGGAACCTGTAAATATGTTTTATTACATGGCCAAAGGTATTTTGCAGATGTAGTTAAAATTATGGACCTAAAACTAGGGGGAAATTATCCTGTATCACCTTAGATAGATTGGGTGCCCCAATCTAATCACTTGGGCTCTGAAAAGTAGAGAGATTTCTCTGGCTGGGATCAGAGAAATGGAGCAGAAGGAGAAGTGGAAGACAGATTAAGTATGAGAAGGACTTTCCCACCATTGCTGGCTTGATGATGGCAGGGACCAAGTGAAGACCATGAGAAGGAAATCAATTCTATCAACAAAATGAATGAGCCTAGAAGTGGATTTTCCTCAGAGCGTCCAGGTAAGAGCCCAGGGTGGACAGAACCTTGATGGTGGTCTTGTGAGACCCTAAGTGGCGTACCAAGCCACACTTGCCAGACTCGGGCTCTGTGAGATGGTAAATGGCTCTTGTTCCAAGCAGCTAAATTTGTGGTCATTTATTACTGCAGCAACAAACCCATACACCATGAGAACACTTTTCCAGGAACAGTGCAAGAGAGAGGCTGCAAAGCTGACTCTTCCTGAGCTCAGGGTAAGCCTGCCTTTGGTGTGGGCCTATTAGCCAGTCCGGAGACTCTTCCTACTTTCCTTCTGTCAAGTTTGATAATTGCTTCACCTTCTTGAAAGTGGACAGTGACTGTCACCCCTGAGAAACATCAAGTTACACTACCCAGAACATCAACCAAGTCAACGAGCTTTCAAGGTCCTGAGAAACATCAAGTTACACTACCTAGAACATCAACCAAGTCGACGAGCTTTCAAGGTCCTGAGAAACATCAAGTTACACTACCTAGAACATCAACCAAGTCGACGAGCTTTCAAGGTCCTGAGAAACATCAAGTTACACTACCTAGAACATCAACCAAGTGAACGTGCTTTCAAGGTCCTGACACCTGCATCCTACATGAAGCTCCAATTTGCCCTCAGGCAGAGAGGGTTTCCCCCACCTTCCCCTGATGGTCCACAAGGCCATGGGGAAGTCAGCACATCCTGCAGGGATTCCCAGAGTCAGGGTGGCTGGTAGCAAGGGCTCGGTGGGTTCAACAGGTAGGGGCTGGCCAGGAGCTAGGGGACTATAAAGGTATGAAGGGTTTGAAGCTCACCTGTCAGGAGGTGCTGGGGGAAGAAGTCTGTGGAGGAAGCTTCAGAGAGGAGAAGGAGAAGTAGAAGACCAGGGGCTCCTAGCAACCCAATCTTTATTGTGTAAAGCATTTCCCACCCTATCCCAGCCTTGATTCCACCTGGTGACCTCAGATCTCTCCGGCACAGCCACAAACACACCTCACTCCTGCTCCAGTCCCCTCTGTCATAGTGTCTGATATCCCCAACCTAGAGGTGTCCCTGACACCCACCCTTCCCCTTCCAATAGTTCCTGACTTTTGCCAGTCCCACTGTGTGTCTCCACAAGCAGTGTCTGTTTTTTCCAGGACATAAACTTACAGACAAGGGAGGATGCCCTCCTCTGGCAAGGTTAGTTTCTTCTTAGCATAGTGGATGCCAGGGGGTCTTCAGTTAGGGATTTTCACAGAGCCGCTCACAGCTGGGTTTGGCTCAGCCTTGGACCCACAACCTCTTCACGGCCTCAGCTCCCTGAGAATTAGACCCATTCCCCATTTTACCATCTGCTAACTGAGATTCTGCCCCAGCCCAGGACCACCTTGAATCTTCACCAAGCTCCCTCTGACCTGGGGCTGCCCCACACTGTGGACCCAGCAACTGCCAAGTGTTACAGGGTCCGGCCCATCACGCTGGTGGAGATGGAATGGCGGACCTCTTAGACTGGCCCCAGGTCATCCCATTAGGCTTTTCCCCTCTTCTCATCTGCCTGGTGCGGCCCACCTGAAGGAGGGCAGTCCAGAAGCACTGCTGAGTCTCCTCTATGCCCCCAGGTGTTCTCCACCCGGCAGCCTGCCACCGACAACTTTCTCCCCTGGGCATTTGTGGCCTTGACTCTTCCCAGGGACTACTGTGAGCCTGTCCTTTGCATGAGGCCATTGCTAACGTGAGGGAAAAACCCTCTGTCTCCTCCTTCCCTGGCTCTACTTATCCCCTCCTGCTACTCTAGGCCTAAGCGAGTCTCCCACTTCTTTCCCCAGCACTCCCATCTCTGTCTGTGATAGGGAAGAACCTTTGTATTCTATTACAAGTTAATCACTAAAGGGATGTTGCCTGTAAGCTTAAATTATACATAATGGCCCATCTCTGGGAACCCTGCCTCCTAGGTAATCAGCATTAAGCAAAAATACCTGTTTAGCTCACAGCAAACATCCTGACCAGGCCCACCTGTGAATGACTGCAGGAAGGGAGAAATTAACACGTCCCCTCCAGAGTCTGACAGGAACCAGGACTTTACTCCCACCCCTTCCTGCATAAAAGAGGCCTGAATTCTAATTCAGCGAAGATGGTTCTTTGGGACACAAGTCCACCATCTTCTCGGTCAGCTGGCTTTCCAAATAAAGTCACTATACCCGGCCCCAACAACTCGTCTCTCGATTTACTGGCCTGCCTTGTGGCGAGCACTATGAGTTTGGACTCAGTAACATGTACACACAAGGGCAGCTTCCCCCAGGAATGTTAACTCATACCTCATCTCACTGAGCTTGGAAACTCAGCTTGCTGACAATATTACCAAGCTTAAGATTTCACTTGCTCTCACCACAGTGCCCAGCTCTTAAAATTCGTGCTCTGAGACCTTTGTCTTCCACGCATCTGAAAACTCTGATTGGTGATGACTGGCCTTTGACAAGTTCCAAGAGGAAAAGGTACACACCTCTGGACACACACCCAGTTCTCCGGGGTCTTATCCATCTAAAACTCTGAAACACCTGCTCCCTGAACGTGTTCTCACTATGATGCTAATGCCCGTGCGTATCTTTCTCACTGGCTCAATTTCAGCAATTATGATTTGGAATTATAGTAGCCACTTTTTAATTAATTTATTTATTTGTGGCTGCATTGGGTCTTCGTTGCTGCAAGTGGGCTTCCTCTAGTTGCAGCAAGGGGGGGCTACTCTTCTTTTCGGTGCATGGGCTTCTCACTGTGGTGGCTTCTCTTGTTGGGGAGCATGGGCTCTAAGCACTTGGGCTTCAGTAGCTGTGGTGCATGGGCTTAGCTGCTCCACGGCATGTGGGATATTCCTGGACCAGGGCTAGAATCCATGTCCCCTGCATTGGCAGGCAGATTCTTAACCACTGTGCCACCAGGGAAGTCCTAGTAGCCACTTTGGAGGAAATCTGATATGGACAAAATTACTCATTTGAGAAGCATCTTAGAACAAAAAACAAAGCAAAATTCTGACTGTCCAATGGTGTGCTTTCTTAATTGGTAAGAGAAGGATTCTAAACACAATTTGAACTCAAAAATTGCCTCCCTAGGAGGCTTCCCTGGTAGCGCAGTGGTTGAGAGTCCGCCTGCCGATGCAGGGGACACGGGTTCGTGCCCTGATCCAGGAAGATCCCACATGCCGCGGAGCGGCTGGGCCTGTGAGCCATGGCCGCTGAGCCTGCGTGTCCGGAGCCTGTGCTCCGCAACGGGAGAGGCCACAACAGTGAGAGGCCCGCGTACCGCAAAAAAAAAAAAAAAAATTGCCTCCCTAAATATTACTTAGTGAAAACTAATGCAAAATATGAGAATCTTCTCCCTCATCAGCACCTTCAGACAGTGTTCAGGATTAGCTTTTGATGTTATTTCCAGTGCTCTTTCCACTGTTGGTTAATGGCTAAAAGTCAGAAATCATAGATGTATTAGGTAAACAAAAATGTTGGCTGGTAAATCACTCCATGGCATGATGAAATAAAATTTATATTTTAAGGCAGGACAGGAAAATTTAAACATAAGATTCTTTCTGTTTCAGCCTCCTCCCTCCCTCCCTAATGTGCCTCTTCCTTATACATTAACCGGACCTCCTCAAAGGTGGGAATGCCTGCTCAACTGTAAAGTTCACTTTTTTTTCCCTTTCTTCTGATGCTAGTAATATAACTTCTTAAAAGATGAGCATTCTTTCCCAGTTCTGTGAGGGGTCATGGTGACTTGCTTCTCTCTTTGTACATGTTACCTGGATTACGGATATTTGTTGAACTTTAAATAAAATGTCAGTCATGTTGATGTACAATCCTTTGTCTCAAAAGTATGCATGACTGTGCCTTCCACTTCTCACAGGCAGAACGGTTCTCAGAGCTTCTGAGAGTCTGTCTCCCAGATTATAATCCTCAGTTTGGCTTGAACACATTTTTTTTCTTAACTTGTTAATTGAATTTTCATCAACAAACATTGACATTCGGTTATATATTTTAAGGAGACTTTAGACACCAAAATACGAAAGAATTCTCATGAGGAAATGATTAATCTTGTTTGCCTGAGCAACACATAATTTTATTTCACTCAGGAAGCATCACTTCCTTCCTTTCCACACATAAGGAATTAATAAGTGCTGGCTTTAAATATCTCATGGCTGGATATAATTTTCAAGGACCAAATTATGTCAGAACCAGATATATGACACTCTTTTTTTGTGTGTGTGCATGTCTAAACTTTCTCCTCTCTCCTTACGGAGAAAAATGATTAGTTATCTGTCTAAAGCCAATTCCCTCTTATTTTTTTCTAGCACACTTCCTCTCTTTTCCCTCTCTTGAAGATGGGAAGGATTTACTCATCAAAAAATGCATTCAGTTGTTATACATATACTCCACAAACATTTAGTTTGGATAAAGCCAAAATTGTCTAAATGAGAAAAAGGAAAGAAACGTTATTAAAGTGTTTCTATTTACGGACATTAGAAAGTATAATTAGGAGCTTCTGGGCTGGTGGACACATGGAGATGCTGGGACAGGGGTTGCTCAGACGGGGCATGGATACTCCATACCCTTTCCCCTTGCCCTGTGCATCTCTTCCATCTAGCTGTTCCTGGGTTATATCCTTTTATAATAAACCAGTAATTTTGTAAAAAAAAAAAAGTATATTTACCTAATAGCCTTTGTAACTACTTATGAGATAATAAGGCATCAATTTAAAAAAAAGGACTTTAGCATTATTCAGTCTTTATTATCATTTAAAAACATGTTAGCACAATATTTTGGTTTGACTAAGACCAATATTATATTTCTCATGATTCAAACTTCCTATATTTCCTATACTGGTTTCATAAGTTAAATATGTTTCCACTATTTCCATAACTTAGTGGAAAGTGGGCCTCATCCAATCCATTGAAGGCCTGAATGGAAAAAAAGCTCTGTGTGGCTGTTTTCAAGCCAGGACATCTGTCTTCTCGTGCCTTTGCCCTCCAACATCTACCGGAACTACACCAGCAGCCCTCTTGGGTTTGGACTTCTCAGCCTTCATAATCATGTGAGACAATTCCTTATAAGAACTCTCTATACACACACACTTACACACACAAACACACACACATACATCCTACTGGTTCTGTTTCTCTGGACAACCCTAATACAGTCTCTCAGGTAAAATGACTACTTTTTTAAATGCCCAAATTATAGAGGTTCCTTTTTTGTCACCACACTATTCTGTTAACTCTCAGTACTTTGGGCATACACTTAAATCATCTTGTTAGTGATTCCCTTGCATAGCCCTGATCTAATTTTATTTGTTCATATTTTTAAATATCATAGAAATAAATTCACCCTTAAAAATACAGACCACTCCCCAAAATTAAATTTCCCAAAATTAAAGTCCACAGGACTAAAATAGTTGCCCTTGCCCAGGCATGCCAACTGGCAAAAGCAAAGAGGTACATATTTACACTGGTAGCAAAGGTGCTCTCCTCCACAAATTGCCTTGGAGAGTCCACTGTGACAGCGAAGGGTGAGCGCTGTGATTGGCTGAAGACCTCGCTGTCATAAAGGCCAGGTGCTAGTGCCAGAGAATAAAAGGAGAGGGCCATGGGGCGGAGAGGGGACTACCAGTCTTTGGCCACTCCTCCTCGTGTTCCTTTCCTTCGCAGCCTTCCTTCCCCCAAACCCAGTGAACATGGCCTTGGAACCCATGTAGCATTCCAGTCCCAGGCCCAAAGTCTTCTCACTGCTCCTCAGTCGGACCCACCTTTTCCACCCAGCATCTAACAGCTGAAAAGCTGCTCAGACCTTGAAACCTACTCTAACCTAGAAGGTAAGGGCTTTCAGATTTCACCAGGAAGGAACGTCACTTCATACCTTATAAAAGAAATAGAACTTCTAAATGCATAGTAATAGCCTTTGGCAAACGTGTCAGTTATTCAGAGGAGGAGTGGACTTGGAGACATGAGTGTTTCTCTTACTGGAGTTCTGGTCAAACCTAAAAATGAACTTTGGACAGTTTATGAGACCTCTCTTGTTCCTGAGAAAGCTTCTGAAAAGCTGTAGCCCCACGGGGTATGGGGTTAGTTCATTGAAGCCCACGGACCCTGGGGTTCCTTGCTATGTAAGAACGCATGCTGTGTGAGGGGTGGCCCCTCCATTGCCCACTGACGGGGAACTCACCTAGGTTTTCTCTCCTCTCCTTTAGATGTCTAGAAGTCAGGTGGAGTCAAAGAACTGGCCTCTACCTACATTTATGTGGGTAAATGAAGTCACAGCCCAAATCACCTGCCCCACATGGAAGATAGATCCTCCGGCACCATCTCCTGCTTCTCTGCTGAGCCTGAGATATGGACCTCTATCTGGATGTAGGGCTGGGGATGTGGCTCCCCCCTGTCCCAGAGGCCCACCTATTGTCCCTGCACAGACATGGAGTCCAGTGGCACCCCCTACTGCTGCCTCCCCAAAAGAAAGTGGCCCAAGGAGCCCTGGCTACTCTCCAGGCGCTGGCTGGGTGCCTGCTACCATCAACAGCCCTCCTTCGCTGCCAGACACAGGCCCTCCCCCACTCTGTAGGCCATTGGTACCACCTCCTCGGCCACTGCCCTCTACATTTCCCTCCCCTCCAGGCACTGTCCCAGCTCAAGGGCATTCCTGCTTTAATAATTTGTCCATGAAGGTGACATCCTTCAACCCCCAGAAAGTCATATTCCAGGCTGTTAGCATTACTCACAGGGTCCTCAGAGGCCCCCAGCCTGATACAAATCATGACCTGGTTTGACCTTTAACATTTCTCAAAATCTAATATTGAAGGCTTTCTTAAATTCTTTTTATCATTATGTATACGTACATATAATTCCTTTAAATACATCATTTTAGATAAATTAAAAAAAATAATATCCGATGTTTGAGTCTTTGTGCTACTATGTGTTTTCCATTTAAAAAAAGAAAAAATATGATCATTGGGAATAAGAACTCAGTGGACAGACTGAATGTAAGCTAGGACACAGATGGCAGAAGGGCTAAGCGAACGGGATCTCAAGTGCCATTTTCCTTCAGGGGTATAGAGATGAGGAAGTTTGAAGTGACAATACACAAATCACAGAAAGAAAGCTTGAGGATTACGGAACAGAGAGCTGGGGGGAGACCACATCAAAGATAGAAGGCTGAGCATTCTCCAAAACTGATGCAAGACAGGAATTCTCAGAGATTCCACTGAATCCCAAGTGGGATAATTAAAAACATCCACACTTACACTGTAGCAAAACTATGGAACCCTGAAGACAAATCTTGAAAACAGCTAAAGAAAATAAATAACCTATGACATCAACAATGATGGAATTTCATCAAATAACAGTTTTAACGTACTTAGAAAAACCAGTTACCCCAGATTTATGTGCTCACCTAATTTTTCAAGAATTGGAAAATATAAAGACTTTCGAGATAAAAAGTTTATCACAATCAGACCTAGACTAAAGGAATGCCTCAAGCAGTGTTTCTTAACCTCAGAACCCTTGACATTTTGGGCCAGACACAAGGGTTAGGGGCTCGGACCCCCCATGCAGTGGAAAATCCAGGTATCCACAGTGCCTCTGCATCCTGGGATTCAACCAACCAGGGATCATGTACTACTGAAGTATTTACTGTTGAAAAAAGAAATTCATGTATAAATGGACCCACAGTTTAAACTTTTGTTATTCAAGGGTCAGCTGTGATTCCTTCTTGTGGGGGGTTGGGGGACAGTACTGTGTATTGTATCAATACGATATTTAGCAGTACCTGTGTCCTCTGTCCACTGGATGTCACTCTTCTTAGTCGTGACAACAAAAATTGTCTTCAGACATTGCCATATGTCCCCTCGTTGAAAACCACTGGTCTAAAGGGTGTTATTCCGGAAGAAAGAAAATGATGCCAGAGCTTGCTGGAAGAAAGACAAGGTTAGGGTTCACCAATGTCCGTTCTCGGCTTTTCCTTAGTAATAGAAATCCCAGACTTCAGCTGGGCAGAGACAGGAAGGCCAGTGCTTTAAAATGTTTGGTCAGGTTGCAATCTTAATTTGGAAGGGAGACCACAATTTGTTTGGGTTTTTTTTTATTTTAATTTAATTTTATTTATTTTTTATACAGCAGTTCTTATTAGTTATCTACTTTATACATATTAGTGTATACATGTCAATCCCAATCTCCCAATTCATCCCACCACCACCACCCACCCCACTTTCCCCCCTTGGTGTCCATACATTTGTTCTCTACATCTGTGTGGAAGGGAGACCACAATTTGAACCCATCTGTGGCATTAAGAAAATGGTAATAAGGGAATTCCTTGGTGGTCCAGTGGTGACTCCACTGCTGTGGACCCGAGTTCAATCCCTGGTGGGGGAACTAATGTCCCACAAGCTGTGTGGTGCAGCCAAAAGAGAGATAGAAAGAAAGAAAAGAAAATGGTAATAAGAATCCAGAATGGTAGTTTTGTTGGCTGCTCTTAGCAAAGTCCTGTGAGAAAAGCGGTCCCTGGCTGGAATTAGCCAGTATGCAAGGAGAGTTGGAAGGATCCAGAGTGTTGCTAATGTAGTTAACACCCAATTGTGGCCTGCCATACATGGACAGTTGAATAAGTTGTTTCCTTACAAGTTTGAGAAAACTAACCACTTCTATATACTCAGCCAAGGCAGTTATTAGCTGTGGCTATGCAGAGGGAGCCTTTGCAGGAGATAACACTGGTGCTGCTAGCAAAGATGAGTTTAAGTGTGTTGCTTTTCTATGACATCTATCGTATTGGTAAACGTGAAGAAAGCTGGCAAAAAATCAAGCATTAATGAGAACTGCTCCAATTTGGCATTATTTTAGAGCACAGGACATAGGCATTCTCAATGAGCCAGGACAAAAACTGGAAAGAGCCCAATGTCCATCAAGAGTAGACTGGATATGAGACTTCCCTTGTGGTCCAGTGGTTAAGACTCCACGCTCCCAGTGCAGGGGACACGGGTTCGATCCCTGGTCAGGGAACTAGATCCCACATGCCGCAACTAGAAGTTCGCATGCCGCAACTGAAGATCCCACACGCAGCAACTAAGATACCGCACGCAGCAACTAAGACCCAGTGCAGCCAAGTAAATAAATAAATATTTTTAAAATAAAAAAATAAAATAAGTGTATAAAAAAATAAATAAATAAAAATAATTTTTAAAAAGAGTAGACTGGATATCAATTGTGGTGTTATCATACAGAATATCATAAAACAAAATAAAGCACAGTAACATGCAGCAGAAACTTGCATAAAACTGACAAAATTTTGAGCAAGATGAAGGACAGAAAACAGTTTGATTCCATTTATATAAAAAGTTTAAAAATCAGGAAAAAATAAACTATATTTAAAGACGTCTACATCAGTAGCAAACATTGTGGAAACCAATAATAAAAATGTCCAGTTTATGGGATAAAAAACAAACAAAATAAAAATTTAGATAATAAGATAAAGGGTGTCTATATATACTGACTTGGAAGGAAGTCCATGATATATTGTTAAATGAAAAAAGGAAGTGGGAGAGATTCAAGCAGTTCTGGTTGAGCATCTGATTAATTCTTTCTTTATAAAACTTTATATTATATAAGCAATAATTGCTAATTTTAATTTTTTTGGCTAAAAATAATTTCAAACATTTAAAAGGTGGAGAGTGGTTGAAGATAGTGTTTCAAAGTAATTGAGGTAGATGTATTAACTTTATAAGTTAATACAAGTACAATACAAGTGTGTTTATATAGTATAAAAATGCATGATCTTTCCAAATAGTAGAAAGAGCATATAACCGTATAGAGGAAAAAATGAATTTAAAGGCTTCAATGAATCCAAACAAAAGTAGAAAAGAACAGCTTAGATAAAGCAGGACAAATTAAAACACTATAAGATTATAGAACTGATTCCAAGAATATCAGTAAATGTGATATTTTTAAGGCGAGTAAATGGTCAGACTAGGAAAAATGCAACTAAATGATGTTTTCAAGATATACACCAAAAACATAAGGACACCGGCTAAAAGTAAAAGGAGGGGGAAAGGTCTGCAATAAAAATACTAACCAAAAAATGCTGGTGGAGCTCCCACACCAAAACAAAACAAAAGACTTTAAAGCAAAGGTTAGGAAACTTTCTGTAAAATTTGTGGGCTATCTCTGACCTGAAGAGTGAATGTAACCATAGACAATATGTAGTGAGTGAGTGTAGATCTGTTCCAGTGCAACTTCATTTAGGGACACTGAAATTTGAATTTTATATAATCTTTACATGTCACAAAATATTCTTCCTTCAATTCTTTTCCCAACCATTTAAAAATGTAACGACCAGGACTTCCCTGGCAGTCCAGTGGTTAAGACTCCATGCTCCCAGTGTAGGGGGCACAGGTTCGATCCCTGGTCAGGAAACTAAGATCCCACATGCCACATGGCATGGCCAAAAAATTAAAAAAAAAAAAAAATTAAAAATGTAAAAACTATTCTTTACTTGCAGGCCATACAAAAACAGGTGGCAGCCAGATTTACCAATGGACCATAGTTTGTCAACCTCTGCCTTAAGGCAAAAAGCATTATCAGGGATATAGATGTTCACATAATGATAAAAGATAACAATTCTCCAGGAATGTTTAACAATCCTAAGTGTGAATTCAGCTCATTAATGTTGTCCTAAATATACATGACAAAACAAAGATAGATATACTTACATGGAGAGGATGGTAATCCTACCATCACACTGAGGGGTTTAAAAAACATGTATTTCTCAGTAACTGATAGAGGACGCAGAAAATAATTAGTAAGGCTATCAATCATAGGAATAACACAATTCCTAAACATGATCCAATTTAGAGAACTTTGATCTTGACAGTCAGAAAATCTGTCATTCTCATGGGCCAAGAAGAAAACAAAATGGAAATAAGAAAATCAGAATTAAATCATAATGAAAATACTCCAAATCAAAATTTGTAGAACACAGCTCAAATGGTACTTACAGGAAAATTATAGCCTTAAATGCTTTCTATTTAATAGAAAAGGTTGAAAATTTATAGGCTAAGTAAGTATCTGACTTAAGATTTAAAAATAATAAATGCAAAGAAAGGGTAAAGGATAAAAGAAATAATAAAGTAAAAACAAAGGTATTATCTAGGAATCAACAAAAGCAAATCTTGGTTCTCTGAGCACAAAAAAAAAAAAAGAAAGTGAGAAAACTGGTAAGATTACTCAATTTAAAAGAGTGAGAAAAATAACAATCATGGAAATTTTAAAACAGGTGTAAGTCTAGCTATAGCAGAAATTAAAATAATAAGCACCACTTTTTGATATTACATAACTTTGAATAACTTTTTGATATTATATTTAAAACTTAGATTAAATGGTCAATTTCCTGAAACAACCTCATTTTCCAAAATCTATATAAAGAAGAATATAAAACCTAAGTAGCTCTCTCCTCACTGAAGTTTAATGAGAAGTTAAGAATGATACACATTGTGTATGGCTGATTCACTTCGCTGGGCGGCAGAAACTAACACAACATTGTAAAGCAATTATACTCCGGTAAAAAAAAAAAAAAGGATACACACACACACATATACACACACATACAAAACAAAGTCCTAGGAACTTTATGGGAAAACTCTAGCAAACATACAAGGCATGGAAAATGTCAATTACGCTAATTAAGATTAGGTTGGCCTATGAGTAACAGTAAGCTAACAAAGATACAAGTTTATTTATTGCATGCTCACATAAAAGTCCAGAAATGTGCGGTTCACATCTCATGTGCTGTGTGAAATCCTTGAGCCTACATGATCCTCCCAGCTCACCCTCTGCCATCCCTAGGGACTGAACCTCGTCCTTCTGGTATAAGAAAGTGACATCTGCATTCCAAACCACATGGTGGAGGAAGAGTTCAAGTAGGAGCCACAATTTTGTCTGCTAACTCTTCAAGAAGATCCCAGAAAACCCCTACAACACTAAGTGGACATCTCATGGCCATGCCTAGCTTCAGAAAAGGCTGGAACCTAGAGTCTTTAATTTCAGTGGTCCTATAAATAGCTAAGCCTTCTACTATTGAAAAAGAAGGGAGACCAAAACATGGGGGACATTTAGGGGTCACTGCCACACCAATTGTATATGGAATCTTCCAGAGAGTTGGAAACAGAAGATATTTCAAATTATTTTATATGGCTAGTATAAACTTGACACCAAATTTAGATACGGAAAATAAAAAATTATAGGCCAATCTCATTCATGAACATAGATGCAAAATTATAAATATTAGCAAATCAAATCTAACAGCTTATAGATACTTTAAAAAATACATCTTTGGATTTATCTTAAGAATTCACAAACGGTTTAACATTAGGAAATCCATTTAAGTCACCACATCTCAACAGAAGCAGAATAAGCTTGTGACAAAATAAGACACCCACTCATAATTTTTAAAATATCAACAAACTAAAACTACAGGGGAGCTTCCTTAACACAATAAGGCTAGTATTTTAATCATAGAACAAACATCATACCTAATAGTGAAATCTTAGAATAATTCCCTTTAAAATCAGGAATCAGATGAGGATTCAACATTGTAAAACTTGCCAGTTCATTAACTTGTGTCAAAGAAATAGAAGTATAAAGATTGGAAAGGAAGAAACAAAACTGCCATTAGTATAGTTGCTCAGATTATCTACATAGGAAAAAACAAGGAAGTCTGTAGACTATGGGAATCACTACCTAAATGCAATGGGGCTGATGGAATCCTGAGGAGACAGCAGCCATGTGGTAACACTCACCAAAGACAAGGCAGGTGTGGTTACTGTACTAAACAACAGAGTCAAAGGAGTAAACTGCAGCGTCTGACCCACAGAGGCCTTTGATGTTAGCTTGTTGCTCATGGTATCCTTAGAACTGAAATGGATGGAGCAGCCTACTAAAGTTTTACTTGATCTAAGAAAGTGGAAAAGCTCCAGGTCTAGTAAATAGAAGTCTGACTTGAATCACAAAAACAGAGTTACAATCCATCACTCAGTTTCCAGACTTCAGCTAGTTCACAGACCTAGAACTGCTTGACTGAAGAGTAGGCAGGTCCCTTTGAAGCAGAACCCTGCTACCAATGAGAAATATTTATACTTTTAATCCTCCTCTTCCCCAAAGGCACCCGAGAACATTTATCAGAGTGACTGTGCATTGGGAAGGGCATATCATCAGACTTTTCTGGGATTGCCAGAGTCTGGTTCTGAACTGACACTAATTACGGGAGGCTCAGAATGGCACTGTGGTCCCCTGGTCGACATATGAGCATACGGAGTTCAAGTGATCAATGGAGTTTTGGCTCAGATCCATCTCACAGTAGGCACATCCTACTGTGAACACATCCTGTGATTATTTTCACAGTCTGGAATACATATTTGGAACAGACATACTCAGCAACCGGCAGAATCCCGAGTGGAAGCCACTAGAACGGTCTCTACCCACAAAAGTAGTAAGCCGAAGCAATGCTGCATCCCTGGAGAGATTGCCTAGATTAGCGTCACCATCAAAGACTTGAAACCACATCCCCATTCAACTCGCCTACGTGACCTGTGCGGAACAGATGGATCCTGGAGACGGACAGCGGATGATCTTAATCATGCAGTGACTCCAAGAGCAACTGCTGTTTCCACATGGAGCTTTGCTGCTGAGCAAATTAACACGTTTGGCACCTTATCTGCAGTTACTAATCTGGCAAAATCTTTTCTCTATACCTATTAGTAAAGACCATTGAAAGCAGTTAGTTTGTTTTCAGCTGGATACACCTTCACGCTACTTCAGCGCTGTATCAACTCAAAAACCCTAGTCACCATCTAGTTTACAGGTACTTGGATCACCTTTCCACCCACAGGATACCACACTGGTCCATTATACTGATGATATTACGGTGATGAGACCTGCCGTGTAGAAGTAGCAACTACTCTAAACATGTTGGCTAGACACATAACATGTCAGTATGGGAAATAAACTTGCCTAGGGTGACCATTGTCTTCCAAAACTCCATTCTTTGTTCTGTATATTCATAATTATGTTCTGTGTATTTAAAGGGGCCACAAGAGACCATTTTACATGAGATTTTCTGGGTCATATGGTAACTCTACGTTTAACATTTTGGGGAACCACCAAAATGTTTTCCAAAGGGGCTGCCTCAAGTCTCAGATAATTCTCAGCTCACAAAAGCCACTCTCAGTGGGCAGTGCTGGCCTCTGAAGTGTTAATTTGGGGCTGCCTTGTGATCTGATCAGGACCAGATACATAATTTGCCAGGTCAAGTGCAAAATGTTCAAAATTATTCTGAATTTCTAAAGAGTGACAGCAGAGCACTAAAGCAAGTGTGAAGCTCTTCTAAGCATGGGCCCTGTGCAACTGCACACCCATGGAGCCAGCACAGGACCTGAGGTGCTACATTTGCTATGGTGACGAGGAAAATGAGCTGATTCTTTTCTTTTTTTTTTTGGCCACGCTGCAAGGCTTGTGGGATCTTAGTTCCCTGACCAGGGATTGAATCCAGGCCCACGGCAGTGGAAACCCTGAGTCCTAACCACTAGACCACCAGGGAATTCCCTAAGCTGATGATTCTTGACTTTGCAACCTTCTTTCCCCAGGTCTGGCCCGTCTAAGATCGGGATCCAGAACATCTTCCCTGAACTCCTGAACCCCACTCTCCCTCCTTGGGCATTTACCCTTATATCCCCACCAGACCCCACAGATATGGGTCCTGAGAATAGCTCCTAAGATTCCACCGGGTTGTCTGTTCGACTTCCTTTCTTCAGCAAAATTTCCACATCCAAAACTTCCTTTCATCTCAGCTGGAAAGATAAAAACAACTAAGGCTTAGCTTCCAGGAAATTTTAGGGTGGTGAGAGATCAAGAGTATCTATTCCTGGGCTTCCCTGGTGGCGCACTGGTTGAGAGTCCGCCTGCCAATGCAGGGGACACGGGTTCATGACCCGGGAAGATCCCACATGCTGCGGAGCGGCTAGGCCCGTGAGCCATGGCCGCTGAGCCTGCACGTCCGGAGCCTGTACTCCGCAACGGGAGAGGCTGCAACAGTGAGAGGCCCGCGTACCGGGGGAAAAAAAAAAAGAGTATCTATTCCTTTCCTATGGAACTTTACTTTCCAGTCTTCATGTCAGGACTTTGAAAAGCTCACCTGCTGAGATCTTCTGTGACCACTTGCGCTGCCTACATTTTCATGCAAAAATGAACCAGCCAGGGGTACACAACAGAAATGAATCCCACAAACATAAGTTTGGATGAAAAGGAACCAGACACAAAGGAATACATACGGTCCCATCTATTTAAAGTAAAAACACACACAAAACAAAGAACAGCAAAACTATAATGTTTAGGGGAGTGTGTTTAGGTGGTAAAAAGATAGAAATGCAAGGAAATTGTTACAATACATCAGAATATGGTTTGCTTTGTAGGAAAGGGAAGGAAGAGGAATTGATCGAGAATGGCAGGAGGGGACTTCTGAGTTTCCCACAAAGTTCTAGTTCTGAGTCTGGCTCGTGATTCCAGGGGAGCTTATCTTATGAAACTTCACTAGGTTGTACATTTTTAATTTCATATACTACTACATTTCATGATAGAAATCTTTTTTAAATATTGTTACTTACACTGTACTTCCAGAGTTGAATATTACCCAGAGCTTTTAAGCCTCATGATTTTCCTTTGAGTAGGCCCTCCAAAACTAGAAGTAGAGTTGACCACTGAACAACACAGGTTTGAACTGTGCAGGTCCACTTATACAAGGATTTTTTTTTCAATAGTAAATACTATAGTAGTACACGATCCATGGCTGGCTGAAACTGCAGACGCAGAACTGCAATACAGAGGACCTATAAATTATACTTGGATTTTTGACTGCACAAAGGGTCTGTGCCCCTAACCCCTGTGTTGTTCAAGGGTCAACTGTAGTTCTCTAAGTCAAGTCATTTACAATCTTAAGGCCTCTTCCCATTGTAAAAATTAATTCCCTGTTCAAAACTATTTGGATTTAATTCTGCTTTGCAGTTAATTTTTATCAAACTTAAAATAGGAACTCAGTCAAATAATCCAGACTAAATTATAAACTCACTGATAGTTCTCACATTCTTCCCAACTTTGTTAAAAAACAAAGAGGATAGGAAAGGAATCTGTTCTCAACTTGACTCAGACCACCACCACCACATAAGAAAGCAAGTTTTAATTACTGAATTTGTTCAGTGCCCAAAAACATGAATCAGGTATCTCTCTTATCAGTGTTCAGCCAATATGAGACCAGACCATCTGCGTTACTTTTATATTTAAAATGATTTTGAAAAGATTGCCGAGTGATGTCAGCATCATGGTGGCATGAGACACTCTCTTTGTCTCTCCCCTTCCATCTAAAACAACTATAACTCAACAAAGTTTCCCCTGCCCAACACACCAGGACCCCGGAAAGATCTGTACATCTGCACCTCTGAAGGTGGGTGGACTGGAACACATAAAGGAGGCATAACCAGGAAAAGAGTGAAACCAGTACCTACGATCCTGGCTCCCCTGCTGAAGTGACTGAGTCCCACAGCCCAGAGAACCTAGTAGCAGCAGTGGAGGCAGCGCACATGAACCCGCCTCCTGACTGCAGCCGTACCCATGGCCACAAGGAAGTGAACAGCAGCAGTGGCAGGGCCCAAACCCTCTAGCCACGTGACTCTGCACCCCACCCCACCTGCAGCAGCAGAGCTCAAAAGCCCAGCAACCCCAAATGTGGTGTAGGTGCCAGAGATCCTGGCTCCCCCCTCCATTTTCCCCCTCCCCCCACTGCAACAATGGTGCCCATGCCCTAGGTGATCCTGGAGGCAGCAGAGTTGCCCGCCATCCTCGTGCCCCCATAATGACACCAGTGACAGCAGTGACACTGGCAGCAGCAAGGTATCAGCAAACCCAGAGGCACAAGCAGCAACAAGGGCACCAGCAACACCTCTGGCACAGGCAGCAGAGGGTGGAAAGTGCCAATTTCCAAATGTAGCCAGAGGCAGCTCAGGTAAATGAAACCAAAAACTTGTGCTATAGGGAAACCTACTGAAAAATAAAATAAATGCCTTTAATTACCAATCTCTTGAACTGTTAGAATCAAATTAAACAAAGCTTTACCTAAATAAGAAAGGTGTTCACTACTTCAAATGCACTGGCAGAGGGAAAACTCATCGAGCACCAGGAAAAGCCACAGTAACACAGTATCACAAAAAGAAAATAACAGTTCTCCAGAAACCAAACTTAAAGTCATGGAAGACTGTGATCTGACACAGAATTCAAAATATCTGTCATGAAGAAATTCAATGAGTTACAAGAAAACTCAGAAAGGCAGTTCAATGAGCTCAGGAATAAAATTAATGAACCTAAGGAATACTTTACCACAGAGATTGAAACGCTAAAAAAGAACCAGGTAGAAATTCTGGAGCTGCACAACTCAATACATGAGACAAAGAATACATTACAAAGCATTGGAAATAGAGTAGACCAAATGAAAGAGAGAATTAGCAAGTTGAAAACAGAATCTAGAAATGATTCGGGTAGAAGAGGAGAGAGAACTAAGATTTTTTTTAAATGAAGAAACTCTACAAAAACTATCCAACTCCATTAGAAAATGCAAGGTTAAAATAATGAGTATTCCAGAAGGAGGAGAGGGAGAAGGGAGCAGAGTTTATTTAAATAAATAATAGCTGAGAACTTCCCAAACGTGGGAAAGGAACTGGATAATACAAGTCCACAACACTAATAGAACAACCAATTATCTTAACATAAAAAGACCTGCTCCAAGACACACTATATTAAAACTGTCAAAAGTCAATGATAAAGAAAGGATTTTAAAGACAGCAGGGGGGAAAAAATGACAGTAATCTACAAAGGTACCTCCATTAGGCTATCAGCAGATTTCTGAGCGGAAACTCTACAGGCCAGAAGAGGGGAGAATGACATACTCAAAATATTGAAAGATTAAAAACTGTCAGCCAAGAATACTCTAGCTAGCAAAGTTATCCTTCAGATATGAAGAATAAATAAAGGCTTTCCCAGATGAACAAAAGCTGAAGGGGTTCATCACCGCTAGACCTGTCTTACCAAAAAAATGTTGAAAGGAGCTCTTCTACCTGAAACAAAAAGGCAAAAGTACACAAAATGTTGAGAAAGGTGATAAACGGACAAATAGAATCAGAAAATTCCAACTCTGTATCAGAATAGGTTGTTGAGCACTTAATTATAGCATAAACGTTAAATGGGGGAAAAACATTTAAAATAACTACAGATACTTCAATTTGGTAAAGAGGTCACATCATAAAAAGGAATAATTTATTACAACAGAAACATAAAAGAGTAAGAGGAAAAGGATGGAACCTGTAGAGGCAAATGAAGATAAGATGCTATCAGCAGAAAAAGGACTATTTTATCTATGAGACATTTTAGACAAACCACATGATAACCACAAAACAAAAATCTAGAGCAGAGACATGAAACATGAGAAAAAAACTGAGAAAAACATCATAGAAAAACCATCAAACTAAAATGGCAGACAGAAACACAAGGGAAAGGAACAATGGAAATATAAAGCAACCAGAAAACAAAAGATAAAACGGCAGTCATAGAGTTTTAGGCAGAAACTGGCTGACGTAGAACCCAGGGCCTAAGCATCTTAAAGCCTAGTTATTCAGAAGCGAGGTAGGGTCTAAATCCACTTCAGTTTTAGTCAGAAAGTGGCAGAAGTACAATTCAGGGCCCAAGCATTTAAAGCCTAGTTATTCAGGAGCCGGTTAGGGCCTAAATCCATTCCATTTTAGGCAGAAACTTGCTGAGGTAGAATCCAGGGCCTAAGCATTTTAAAGCCTAGTTATTCAGAAGAGGGGGGCTTCCAGGAAGATGGCGGAAGAGTAAGACGCGGAGATCACCTTCCTCCCCACAGATACACCAGAAATACATCTACACGTGGAACAACTCCTACAGAACACCTACTGAACGCTGGCAGAAGACCTCAGACCTCCCAAAAGGCAAGAAACCCCCCAGGTACCTGGGTAGGGCAAAAGAAAAAAGAATAAACAGAGACAAAAGAATAGGGACGGGACCTGCACCAGTGGGAGGGAGCTGTGAAGGAGGAAAAGTTTCCACACACTAGGAAGCCCCTTCGCGGGCGGAGACTGCGGGTGGCTCAGGGGGAAAGCTTCCGAGCCGCGGAGGAGAGCTCAACAACAGGGGTGCGGAGGGCAAAGCAGAGAGATTCCCGCACAGAGGATCAGGGCCGACCGGCACTCACCAGCCCGAGAGGCTTGTCTGCTCACCCGCCGGGGCGGGCGGGGCTGGAAGCTGAGGCTCGAGCTTCAGTAGGAGCACGGGGAGAGGACTGGGGTTGGCAGCGTGAACACAGCCTGCAAGGGGTTAGTGCACCACGACTAGCCGGGAGGGAGTCCGCGGAAAAGTCTGGACCTGCCTTAGAGGCAAGAGACTTCTTCTTCCCTCTTTGTTTCCTGGTGCGCGAGGAGAGCGCTGCTTAAAAGAGCTCCAGAGACGGGCGCGAGCTGCGGCTAAAAGCGCGGAGCCCAGAGGCGGGCATGAGACGCTAAGGCTGCTGCTGCTGCCACCAAAAAGCCTGTGTGTGAGCACAGGTTACTATCCACACTCACCTTACCGGGAGCCTGTGCAGCCCGCCACTGCCAGGGCCAACTCACCCAGGAGAACACACGGCGCGCCTCAGGCTGGTGCAACGTCATGCTGGCCTCTGCCGCCGCAGGCCCGCCCCGCACGCCGTGCCCCTCCCTCCCCCCAGGCCTGAGTGAGCCAGAGCGCCCGAATCAGCGGCTCCGGCTCCTTTAACCCCGTCCTGTCTGAGCGAAGAACAGACGCCCTCCGGTGACCTACACGCAGAGGCGGGGCCAAATCCAAAGCTGAGCCCCTGGGAGCTGTGAGAACAAAGAAGAGAAAGGGAAATCTCTCCCAGCAGCCTCAGAAGCAGCGGATTAAAGCTCCACAATCAACTTGATGTACCCTGCATCTGTGGAATACATGAATAGACAACGAATCATCCCAAATTGAGGAGGTGGCCTTTCAGAGCAAGATTTATGATTTTTTTCCCCTTTTCCTCTTTTTGTGAGTGTGTATGTGTATGCTTCTGTGTGAGATTTTGTCTGTATAGCTTTGCTTCCATCATTTGTCCTAGGGTACTATCCTTCCTTTTTTTGCTGTTTGTTTTTTTTTTTAATTTTTTTTCTTAATAATTATTTTTATTTTAATAACTTTATTTTATTTTACTTTATCTTCTTTCTTTCTTTCCTTCCTTCCCTCCTTTAGACAACGAATCATCCCAAATTCAGGAGGTGGACTTTGAGAGCGAGATTTATGATTTTTTCCCCTTTTCCTCTTTTTGTGAGTGTGTATGTGTATGCTTCTGTGTGAGATTATATCTGTATAGCTTTGCTTCCACCATTTGTCCTAGGGTTCTATTCATCCGTTTTTTTTTTTCTTAATAATTATTTTTTTATTTTAATAACTTTATTATATTTTATTTTACTTTATCTTCTTTCTTTCCTTTTTTCCTTCCTTCCTTCCTTCCTTCCTTCCTCCCTCCTTTCTTTCTACTTCTACTAATTCTTTCTTTCTGCTTTTTCTCACTTTTATTCTGAGCCGTGTGGATGAAAGGCTCTTGATGCTGCAGTCAGGAGTCAGTGCTGTGCCTCTGAGGTGGGAGAGCCAACTTCAGGACACTGGTCCACAAGAGACCTCCCAGCTCCACATAATATCAAACGGTGAAAATCTCCCAGAGATCTCCATCTCAACACCAGCACCCAGCTTCACTCAACGACCAGCAAGCTACAGTGCTGGACATCCTATGCCAAACAACTAGCAAGACAGGAACACAACCCCACCCATTAGCAGAGAGGCTGCCTAAAATCATAATAAGTCCACAGACACCAAAAAACACACCACCAGACGTGGACTTGCCCACCAGAAAAACAAGATCCAGCCTCATCTACCAGAACACAGGCACTAGTCCCCTCCACCAGGAAGCCTACACAACCGACTGAACCAACTTTAGCCACTGGGGACAGACACCAAAAGCAATAGAAACTACGAACCTGCAGCCTGCAAAAAGGAGACCCCAAACACAGTAAGATAAGCAACATGAGAAGACAGAAAAACACACAGCAGATGAAGGACCAAGATAAAAACCCACCAGACCTAACAAATGAAGAGGAAATAGACAGTCTACCTGAAAAAGAATTCAGAATAATAATAGTAAAGATGATCCAAAATCTTGGAAATAGAATGGACAAAATGCAAGAAACATTTAACAAGGACCTAGAAGAACTAAAGATGAAACAAACAACAATGAACAACACAATAAATGAAATTAAAAATTCTCTAGATGGGATCAATAGCAGAATGACTGAGGCAGAAGAACGGATAAGTGACCTGGAAGATAAAATAGTGGAAATAACTACTACAGAGCAGAATAAAGAAAAAGAATGAAAAGAACTGAGGACAGTCGCAGAGACCACTGGGACAACATTAAATGCACCAACATTCGAATTATAGGGGTTCCAGAAGAAGAAGAGAAAAAGAAAGGGACTGAGAAAATATTTGAAGAGATTATAGTTGAAAACTTCCCTAATATGGGAAAGGAAATAGTTAATCAAGTCCAGGAAGCACAGAGAGTCCCATACAGGATAAATCCAAGGAGAAATACGCCAAGACACATATTAATCAAACTGTCAAAAATTAAATACAAAGAAAACATATTAAAAGCAAGCAAGGGAAAAATAACACACAGGGGAATCCCCATAAGGTTAACAGCTGATCTTTCAGCAGAAACTCTGCAAGCCAGAAGGGACTGGCAGGACATATTTAAAGTGATGAAGGAGAAAAACCTGCAACAAAGATTACTCTACCCAGCAAGGATCTCATTCAGATTTGATGGAGAAATTAAAACCTTTACAGACAAGCAAAAGCTGAGAGAGTTCAGCACCACCATACCAGCTTTACAGCAACTGCTGAAGGAACTTCTCTAGGCAAGAAACACAAGAGAAAGAAAAGACCTACAATAACGAGCCCAAAACAATTAAGAAAATGGGAATAGGAACATACATATTGATAATTACCTTAAATGTAAATGGACTAAATGCTCCCACCAAAAGACACAGATTGGCTGAATGGATACAAAAACAAGACCCATATATTTGCTGTCTACAAGAGACCCACTTCAGACCTAGAGACACATACAGACTGAAAGTAAGGGGATGGAAAAAGATATTTCATGCAAATGGAAACCAAAAGAAAGCTGGAGTAGCAATTCTCATGTCAGACAAAATAGACTTTAAAATAAAGACTATTAGAAGAGACAAAGAAGGACACTACATAATGACCAAGGGATCCATCCAAGAAGAAGATATAACAATTGTAAATATTTATGCACCCAACATAGGAGCACCTCAATACATAAGGCAAGTACTAACAGCCATAAAAGGGGAAATCGACAGTAACACATTCATAGTAGGGGACTTTAACACCCCACTTTCACCAATGGACAGATCATCCAAAATGAAAATAAATAAGGAAACACAATCTTTAAATGATACATTAAACAAGATGGACTTAATTGATATTTATAGGACATTCCATCCAAAAACAACAGAATACACATTTTTCTCAAGTGCTCATGGAACATTCTCCAGGATAGATCATATCTTGGGTCACAAGTCAACCCTTGGTAAATTTAAGAAAACTGAAATTGTTTCAAGTATCTTTTCCGACCACAACACTATGAGACTAGATATCAAATACAGGAAAAGATCTGTAAAAAATACAAACACGTCAGGCTTCCCTGGTGGCGCAGTGGTTGAGAGTATGCCTGCTGATGCAGGGGACACGGGTTCATGCCCCAGTCTGGGAAGATCCCACATGCCGCGGAGCGGCTAGGCCCATGAGCCATGGCCGCTGAGCCTGCGCGTCCAGAGCCTGTGCTCCACAACAGGAGAGGCCACAACAGTGAGAGGCCCGCATACCGCAAATAAAACAAACAAACAAACAAACAAACAAAAAAACACATGGAGGCTAAAAAATACACTACTTAATAACGAAGTGATCACTGAAGAAATCAAAGAGGAAATCAAAAAATACCTAGAAACAAATGACAATGGAGACACGACGACCCAAAATCTATGGGATGCAGCAAAAGCAGTTCTAAGAGGGAAGTTTATAGCAATACAATCCTACCTTAAGAAACAGGAAACATCTCGAATAAACAACCTAACCTTGCACATAAAGCAATTAGAGAAAGAAGAACAAAAAAAACCCCAAAGTTAGCAGAAGGAAAGAAATCATAAAAATTAGATCAGAAATAAAAAGAAGGAAACGATAGCAAAGATCAATAAAACTAAAAGCTGGTTCTTTGAGAAGATAAACAAAATTGATAAACCATTAGCCAGACTCATCAAGAAAAAAAGGGAGAAGACTCAAATCAATAGAATTAGAAATGAAAAAGGAGAATTAACAACTGACACTGCAGAAATACAAAAGATCATGAGAGATTACTACAAGCAACTCTATGCCAATAAAATGGACAACCTGGAAGAAATGGACAAATTCTTAGAAATGTACAACCTGCCAAGACTGAATCAGGAAGAAATAGAAAATATGAACAGACCAATCACAAGTACTGAAAATGAAACTGTGATTTAAAAGCTTCCAACAAACAAAAGCCCAGGACCAGATGGCTTCACAGGCGAATTCTATCAAACATTTAGAGAAGAGCTAACACCTATCCCTCCCAAACTCTTCCAAAATAGAGCAGAGGGAGGAACACTCCCAAACTCATTCCACAAGGCCACCATCACCCTGATACCAAAACCAGACAAGGATGTCACAAAGAAAGAAAACTACAGGCCAATATCACTGATGAACATAGATGCAAAAATCCTCAACAAAATACTAGCAAACAGAATCCAACAGCACATTAAACGGATCATACACCATGATCAAGTGTGGTTTATTCCAGGAATGCAAGGATTCTTCAGTATACGCAAAACAATTAATGTGATACACCATATTAACAAATTGAAGGAGAAAAACCATATGATCATCTCAATTGATGCAGAGAAAGCTTTTGACAAAATTCATCACCGATTTATTATAAAAACCCTGCAGAATGTAGGCATGGGGGAACTTTCCTCAACATAATAAAGGCCATATATGACAAACCCACAGCCAACATCGTCCTCAGTGGTGAAAAACTGAAAGCGTTTCCACTAAGATCAGAAACAAGACAAGGTTGCCCACTCTCACCACTCTTATTCAACATAGTTTTGGAAGTTTTAGCCACAGCAATCAGAGAAGAAAAGGAAATAAAAGGAATCCAAATCAGAAAAGAAGAAGTAAAGCTGTCACTGTTTGCAGATGACATGATACTATACATAGAGAATCCTAAAGATACTACCAGAAAACTACCAGAGCTAATCAATGAAGTTGGTAAAGTAGCAGGATACAAAATTAATGCACAGAAATCTCTGGCATTCCTATACACTAATGATGAAAAATCTGAAAGTGAAATCAAGAAAACACTCCCATTTACCACTGCAACAAAAAGAATAAAATATCTAGGAATAAACCTACCTAAGGAGACAAAAGACCTGTAGGCAGAAAATTATAAGACACTAATGAAAGAAATTAAAGATGATACAAATAGGTGGAGAGATATACCATGTTCTTGGATTGGAAGAATCAACATTGTGAAAATGACTCTACTACCCAAAGCAATCTACAGATTCAGTGCAATCCCTATCAAACTACCACTGGTATTTTTCACAGAACTAGAACAAAAAATTTCACAATTTGTATGGAAACACAAAAGACCCCGAACAGCTAAAGCAATCTTGAGAACGAAAAACAGAGCTGGAGGAATCAGGCTCCCTGACTTCAGACTATACTACAAACCTACAGTAATCAAGACAGTATGGTACTGGCACAAAAACAGAAAGATAGATCAATGGAACAGGATAGAAAGCCCAGAGATAAACCCACACACATATGGTCGCCTTATCTTTGATAAAGGAGGCAGGAATGTACAGTGGAGAAAGGACAGCCTCTTCAATAAGTGGTGCTGGGAAAACTGGACAGGTACATGTAAAAGTATGAGATTAGATCACTCCCTAACACCATACACAAAAATAAGCTCAAAATGGATTAAAGACCTAAATGTAAGACCAGACACTATCAAACTCTTAGAGGAAAAGATAGGCAGAACACTCTATGACATAAATCACAGCAAGATCCTTTCTGACCCACCTCCTAGAGAAATGGAAATAAAAACAAAAATAAACAAATGGGACCTAATGAAATTTCAAAGCTTTTGCACAGCAAAGGAAACCATAAGCAAGACCAAAAGACAACCCTCAGAATGGGAGAAAATATTTGCAAATGAAGCAACTGACAAAGCATTAATCTCCAAAATTTATAAGCAGCTCATGCAGCTCAATAACAAAAAAAAACAAACAACCCAATCCAAAAATGGGCAGAAGACCTAAATAGACATTTCTCCAAAGAAGATATACAGACTGCCAACAAACACATGAAAGAATGCTCAACTTCATTAATCATTAGAGAAATGCAAATCAAAACTACAATGAGATATCATCTCACACCAGTCAGAATGGCCATCATCAAAAAATCTATAAACAATAAATGCTGGAGAGGGTGTGGAGAAAAGGGAACCCTCTTGCACTGTTGGTGGGAATGTAAATTGATACAGCCACTGTGGAGAACAGTATGGAGGTTCCTTAAAAAACTACAAATAGAACTACCATATGACCCAGCAATCCCACTACTGGGCATATACCCTGAGATAACCATAATTCAAAAAGAGGCATGTACCAAAATGTTCATTGCAGCTCTATTTACAATAGCCCACAGATGGAAACAACCTAAGTGTCCATCGTTGGATGAATGGATAAAGAAGATGTGGCACATATATACAATGGAATATTACTCAGCCATAAAAAGAAATGAGATTGAGCTATTTGTAATGAGGTGAATAGACCTAGAGTCTGTCATACAGAGTGAAGTAAGTCAGAATGAGAAAGACAAATACCGTATGCTAACACATATATATGGAATTTAAGAAAAATAAATGTCATGAAGAACCTAGGGGTAAGACAGGAATAAAGACAAAGACCTACTAGAGAATGGACTTGAGGATATGGAGAGGCAGAAGGGTAAGCTGTGACAGAGTGAGAGAGAGGCATGGACATATATACACTACCAAACATAAGGTAGATAGCTAGTGGGAAGCAGCCACATAGCACAGGGAGATCAGCTCGGTGCTTTGTGACCGCCTGGAGGGGTGGGATAGGGAGGGTGGGAGGGAGGGAGACGTAAGAGGGAAGAGATTTGGGAACATATGTATATGTATAAGTGATTCACTTTGTTATAAAGCAGAAACTAACACACCATTGTAAAGCAATTATACTCCAATAAAGATGTAAAAAAAAATGGCAGTCATAAGTCTTCATAATTACCCTAAATGTAAGTGAATTAAATTCACCAATCAAAAGACAGAGTGGCTAGATGGATTAAAAAACAAGATGCGATTATATGGTGCTTCCCAAAACTCAGATCTAAAGACAAGGTAGGGACTTCCCTGGTGGTCCAGTGGCTAAGTCTCCATGCTCCCAGTGCAGAGGGCCTAGATTCGATCCCTGGTCAGGGAACTAGATCCCACATGCCGTAACTAAGTTCACATGCTGCAACTAAGTGTTCGCATGCTACAACTAAGAGGTCGCATGTCACAACTAAAATATTCCGCTTGCTGCAACTAAGACCCGGCACAGACAAATAAATAAATATAATAAATAAATAAATAAAGTAAAGACAAATGTAGGCTCAATGTGAAGGGATGGAAGATGATACTCTGAGCAAACGGCAGCCAAAAGGAAGAGTTCAGACATACTCATATCAGACAAAACAGACTTCAAGCCACAAAAGATTAACAAGAGACAAAGACAATATATAATGACAAAAGGGATAATTCATCAAGAAGACATAACATTTATTAATATATAGGCACCTAACCTGGAAGCACCAAAAAATATGAAACAATTATTAACAGACCTAAAGGGAGAAATTGACATCAACACAATAAGTGTAAGGGACTTAAACACCCCACTTACATCAATGGATAGATCATCCAACTGGCCTTAAGTGAAACATTGCACCAGACTGACTTAGTAGACACACACATACATACACACACACACACACACACACGTATATATATACATGTACATGTATATATATAAGTATATATATATATGTATATATATATAAGTATATATACATATATGTGTATATATATATATATATAAAACATTCCATCCAAAAGCTGCAGAATACACTTTCTTCTCAAGTGCATGTGGAGCATTCTCAAGGATAGACCATGTGTTAGAACACAAATCTCAATAAACTTAAGAAAATTAAAATCATATCAAGCATCTTTTCTGACCACAACAGTATGAAACTAGAAATCAACTACAAGAAGAAAGCTGGAAAAATCAAAATATGTGGAGACTAAATAACATGCCACTGAACACCTGTTGGGTCAACAAAGAAATCAAAGGAGAAATCAAAAAATGCCAAGACAGGGACTTCCCTGGTGGTGCAGTGGTTAAGAATCTGCCTGCCAATGCAGGGTACATGGGTTCGAGCCCTGGTCCAGGAAGATCCCACATGCCACAAAGCAATGAAGCCCACGCGCCACAACTACTGAGCCTGTGCTCTAGAGCCCACGAGCCACAACTACTGAGCCTGAGTCCCACAACTACTGAAGCCCGCATGCCTAGAGACCGTGCTGTGCAACAAGAGAAGCCACTACAATGAGAAGCCTGTGCACCGCAACAAAGACTAGCCCCCACTTGCTGCAACTAGAGAAAGCCCACATGCAGCAATGAAGACTTGACATAGCCAAAAATAAATAAATAAATTTATGTTTTTAAAAAATGGCAAGACAAATGAAAATAAAAATATGACATACCAAAATCTATGGGATGCAGCAAAAGCAGCACTAACAGGGAAGTTTATAGCAATACAGGCCTACCTCAAGAAACGAGAAAAATCTCAATCTAACCTTACACCTAAAGGAACTAGAAAAAGAAGAATAAATGAAGCCCAAAGTCAGTAGAAGGAAGGAAATGATAAAAATCAGGGTGGAAATAAATGAAATAGAGTTAAAAAGAGAATGAAAAGATCAATGACACTAAGAGCTGGTTCTTTGAAAAGATAAACAAAATTAACATTTAGCTAGACTCACAAAAAAGAAAAGGTTCAATAAATCAGAAACAAAGGAGAAGAAGTACAACAGATACCACAGAAATACAAGGGATTATGAGACTAGTTTGAACAGCTATACACCAACAAATTGGACAACCTAGAAGAAATGGATAAATTCTTAAATATTATAACTTTCTAAGACTGAATCATGAAAAAATAGAAAATCTGAATAGACTGATCACTAGCAAGGAGATTTTAAACAGTAATCAAAAAACTCCCAAAAAACAAAAGTCCAGGACCATATGCCTTCACTGGTGAATTCTACCGAATATTTTTTAAAAAGGACTTAAAAAAAAAAAAGTATCCAGTGGGGGTGGGGAGGAGGAATTTTTCTCCTGGATTGAATTATAATTGCACTTATTATAATCAATCAAAACAAAAAATATTGTAAATTTATATAAATAATTTTTAAACAGAAAGAAATTTTATTGGAATTAAAGCTCTTAATGAGAAAAAAAATAAGAAAGGACTTAATACCTATCCTTCCCCAACTCTCTGAAAAAATTGAAGAGAAGGGAACACTTCCTAACTCACTTTATGAGGCCAACAGTACCCTGATACCAGAACCAGCTAAGGACAACACACATGAAAAAACATTACAGGGCAAAATCTCTGATGAATACAGATGGAAAAAATCCTCAGCAAAATATTAGCAAACCAAATACAACAATACATTAAAAAGATCATACACCATGATCAAGAGGGATTTTATTCCAGAGGTGCACGATGGTTCAACATCTGCAAATTGATCACCATGATATATCACATTAATAAAATGAAGGATAAAAATCATATGATCAACTCAATAGACACAGAAAAAGCATTTAACAAGATTCAACATCCATTTATGTTAAAAAATATTCTCAATAAAATGTGTACAGAAGGAAAATACCTCAACATAATAAAGGCCATATATGATGAACCCACAGCTAACATCATACTCAATGGTGAAAAACTGAAAGTTATCCCGCTAAGATCAGGAACAAGACAAGGGCCCACTCTCACCACTCTTATTCAACATTGGCATTGGAAGTCCTAGCCAGAGCAATTAGGCAAGAAAAAGAAATAAAAGGCACCCAAATTGGAAAGGAAGAAGTAAACTTTTGGGCTTTCCCTGGCAGTCCAGTGGTTAGGACTCGGCACTTTCACTGCCATGGCCCCGGGTTCAATCCCTAGTCAGGGAGCTAAGATCCCACAAGCCATGCAGTGTGGCAAAAAAAAGAAATAAACTTTTATTATTTGCGGATGACATGATTTTTTTATTTTATTTATTTATTTATTTATTTATTTATGGCTGAGTTGGGTCTTTGTTGCTGGGTGCGGGCTTTCTCTAGTTGCAGTGAGCAGGGGCTACTCTTCGATGTGGTGCGCGGGTTTCTCATTGCAGTGGCTTCTCTTGTTGCAGGGCACGGGCTCTAGGCGCACGGGCTTCAGTAGTTGTGGATCACGGGCTCTAGAGCACAGGCTCAGTAGTTGTGGTGCACGGGCTTAGTTGCTCCACAGCATGTGGGATCTTCCCGGGCCAGGGCTCAAACCCGTGTCCCCTGCATTGGCAGGCGGATTCTTTTTTTTTGTTTTTTGGCCGTATGCGGGCCTCTCACTGTTGTGGCCTCTCCCATGGCAGAGCACAGGCTCCGGACGCACAGGCTCAGTGGCCATGGCTCACGGGCCCAGCCGCTCCGCAGCATGTGGGATCTTCTCGGACTGGGGCACGAACCCATGTCCCCTACATTGGCAGGTGGACTCTCAACCACTGCGCCACCAGGGAAGCCCTGGCAGGCAGATTCTTAACCGCTGCACCACCAGGGAAGCCTAACATGATTTTATATATAGAAAATCCTAAAGACTCCACACAGAAAAACTATTAAAAATAATAAATAAATATAGTAAAGTTGCAGGGTACAAAATCAACATACAAAAATCTGTTGCATTTCTTTACACTAACAGTGAACTAGCAGAAAGAGACGTTAAGAAAACAATCCCATTTACAATCACAACAAAAAGAATAAAATACCTAGGAATAAATTTAACCAAGGAGTAAAAAGACCTATACACTGAAAACTATAAGATACTGTTGAAAGAAATTGAAGAAGACACAAAGAAATGGAAAGATATTCCATGCTCATGGATTGGAAGAACTAACATTGTTAAAATGTTCATATTACCTAAAGCAGTCTACAGATTCAATTCAATCCCTATCAAAATCCCAATGATATTTTTCACAGAAATAGAACAAAAAATCCTAAAATTTGTATGAAACCACAAAATATCCTAGCTAGCCAAAGCAACCCTGAGCCAAAAGAACAAAGATGGAGGTTTCACACTCCCTGATGTCAAATTATACTACAAAGCTAGTAGTCAAAACAGCATGGTATTGGCAGAAAAACAGACACACAGATCAATGGAACAGAATTGAGAGCCCAGAAATAAACCCACACATATATGGACAACCAATTTATGACAAAGGAGCCAAGAACATATAATGGAAAAGGGAAAGTCTTTTCAATAAATGGTATTGGGAAAACTGGACAGCCACATGCAAAATAATGAGACCAGACTACTATCTTACACTATACACAAAAATTAACTCAAAAAGGATTACATATTTGAATGTAAGACCTGAAACCACAAAACCATAGGCAGCATGCTCTTTGACATTGGCCTTAGTATCTTTTCGGATATGTCTTCTCAGGAAAGGGGGAAAAAAAGCAAAAATAAACAAATAGGACTACATCAAACTAAAAAGCTTCTGCACAGTAAACAAAAAGACAACCTACCGAATAGGAGAAGATATGTGCAAATCATATACCCAGTAAGGGGTTAATATCCAAAATATTAATATGTAAGGAAATCATACAACTCAACAATAACACCCCCCCCCAAAAAAGAAAAGAAAACTCTATTAAAAAATGGGTAGGGGAATTCCCTGGTGGTCTAGTAGTTAGGATTCGGTGCTTTCACTGCCATGGCCCGGATTCATCCCTGGTCAGGGAACTGAGATCCCACAAGATGCACAGGGTAGCCAAAAGAAAAAAGAAAAATGGGCAGAGGATCTGAATAGACATTTTTCCAAAGACATACAGATGGCCAACAGGCACATGAAAAGATGTTCAATATCACTATCAGGGAAATGCAAATCAAACACAATGAGCTATCACCTCATGCCCATTAGAATGGCTATTATAAAAAAGAAAAGAAAAAGCAAGTGTTGGAGAGAATGTGGAGAAGGAACCCTCATACACTGTTGATGGGAAAGTTAAGTTGGTGCAGCTACTCTGGAAAACAATATGGAGATTCCTCAGTACATTAATAGAACTACCATATGATCCAGCTATTCTATTTATCCAAAGAATATGAAAACATGAATTTGAAAAGATATATGCACCCTATGTTCATTGCAGCAGTATTTACGATTTGAAAACAACCTACGTGCCCATCAACAGAAGAATAAAGATGTATATATATACAATGGAATACTACTCAGCCATAAAAAGATGAAATCTTGCCATTTGCAACACCATGAATGGACCTTAAGGGTATTATACTAAGGAAAATAAGTCAGATGCAGAAAAATAAACTACTGTACGACTTCACTCATATGTGGAATATAAAAAAACAAAAATAAAACCAAACCAAACAAAAATAAACACATAGACACAAAGAACAGGTTGGAGGTTATCAGAGGGTAAGGGGGCTGGGGAGAAGGGCAAAAAGGGTAAAGGGGGTCAACTGTATGGTGATGGATAGAAACTAGACTTTTGGTGGTGAGCACAATGCAGTATATACAGAATTATAGTGTTGTACACGTGAACCTTATATAGTGTTATAAACCAATGTTGCCTCAATTTAAAAAAAAAAGATTCCCAGGAATTCCCTGGTGGGCCAGTCGTTAGGACTCTGCACTTTCATTGCCGAGGGCCCAGGTTCGATCCCTGGTCAGGGAACTAAGATCCCACAAGCCACATGTGGCCAAAAAAAAAAAATGATTCCCATGAATGAATGATTGCCAGCTCCAACTAATGTGACCAATGGTAAGTTAAAAGTCATCCTACAGTTGAAGCTTCATAGCGTGTGAATGACACATTTGAGGACAGGAAAACACCACTTGTTATTGGACATTGGATTACTCTAGTACTAGTGGCCAAGGCTTACCAATTGGAACCTTCTTCAATCCACCTCATACAATTAAAATCATAGTAGTAAGACTTTCTACTTACCTAATATAGCTCCTTCTGATGACATTGTAGCCACCATGCTTGCTCTTAGGACTCCAACCAGACTTTCTTCTTATGTATAACTGCTACTTGTTTCTCTTTTTTAACATATAAAAGTTTCTGCTTATGTTCACATTAGACTGCACCTTGGTAGAATGAGCTTCTCAGTTGTGGATCTGATGATAGAACCTTAAATGTACATAATTATTTTAATTGTAAATGGCCCAAAAAGAAGGAAAACTTGTGGATTTTCCCAACAACTTTATATTTCTATATGAATAAGATTCATGTGTACAACTAGTATGTGGAAATGTTTGCACTAGTCTAAAAGTATACTTCTCTTGGGTTGCTGACTTCAATATTTAGTATTGGTTTATGTACATAATGACTCCTTGGACTCTTTCTCACCAAGGGAGAATCTTCCACTGCCATTTTAAGTAAACCACAATGATGTATCTGAGGGCAGGCAGTCTGTTTTCTACTCTCATTCAAACCTAAAGTTGCAGAGGGAAAACATCCATACTTAGACAATTTTTTTTCTACCTCTACCCAGTATATTTATCAGATTCTTTGATTCACACAAATAGTAACCCATCTGTTGAAACCACATTAATAGCCTATGAATCTTAACCAGTAGAACTAGATGCATACATTCTCCTTGCCTTACCTAACTTACACAGATTTAATTGTGAAAGGCACGAACTGATGTGCTCCCAGGTCATTTGGGCAACAAAGACAGCTCAACCATCGATTTAAATGGAGGCATCCTTGTCTTTTTAATTGGAAGATTCTTTTCAAATTCAGGGCTATAGGACTTCACTGTCTGGTTTCCTCTGTGCTCTGCTGGGGGTTTATCCAAGTCACTGCTCCATTTGAGGTAAATTGGGATTCTACTATGTTTTGTTAAAGTCACAAATTTGCTTTATTAAATTTATTAATTTATTGAAACTTGTAAAATAATGTTTATAAAGTGGAATACCTTTAACTGTGTTCTTAATTTTGAGAGACTCTTCTTGCGACTTTGAGTTCATTACTGCAAGAGGAGTAAGGTCACAGTGAACAGCTAGTTATTACAAGGTCAGTGGGTAAAATCAACTGCTTATGACATAATTTATACCTTTAAGTCACCAGTCACCACATGATTTCCTCAACAAATATTATTGGTCTCAAATTTTTAAGTCAAATATCCTAGGAATTTTAAAAATAAATAATTCAGGAACGCTGCACCATTTATTTAGCTTATTGTCTCTCTGCTTCAAAGCTGCCCTCCTATAGATGTTTTGTGATGACGGGGTTGAATTCTGCAATCCACATCTCTGCTTTGCTCACTGGTTCCATTAGGTTCTGCAATTAAGGAATGCAAGAGGAAAGCTGCAGTGTTGAAGTGTAATGATTAATTGTGTGTGTCAACTTGTCTGAGCCACTGACATTTGGTCAGATGTTACTCTGGGTATTCCTGTGAGGTTGTTTTTTGGATGAGATTAACATTTAAACTGGTGGACTGTGAGTGAAATAGATTACTCTCCATAATGAGGGCAGGCCTCTTCTAATCAGCCAGAATAGAACAGAAAGACTGGCCAACCCAGGCAAGAAAGAATTCTCCAGCAGACTTGCCTTCTGACTTCACCTGCAACATCAGCTCTTAAAGGTTCTACAGCAAAAAGCCTTTGGGTGGAACTGGAACATGGGCTCTCCTGGGTCTCCAACCTGCTGGCCCACTGCAGATTTTGGACTTGCCAGCCTCTATAATCATGAGCCAATTCCTTGTTCTCTCTTTCTCTCTTCCTATATATTTTTTCTATTGATTGATTCTCTGGAGAATCCTAATACAAGGAGGAAGAGGGGGCTTGTTCCTTCCTGGGTTTTGTGGGCATTGCTTCCTGTTCCCAATGCTTCTTCACCCCAGCAGTGGCAATTCCTTCTGGTAGCAGCAGAGTCCAGCTTACAGGTTTTGCCTACATGGGGCCCTTCCCCCGAGCTCAGACACTAGCACCAGCCCAGCAGTGCTCTCCTGCTCATAGGTCTGAGCTCAGTTCCACAGGGGCTCTCTTCCAATGTCTAACCTTTTAACGATTCTAACCGTTTCTCCTTGTTTCCGCTTTGTATCTTGCCCTGTGGAGGCGGGATCAATGTGATACCACCACCCCAAACTGGTTCAGATGTTGAAACTATAATGACCACACACACATCAAGAGGTTATGAAAAAGTTTATTATTCGTATAATGAGGCTCTGTGGAGACAGCAGGACAGGTACCAAAGCCAGGTGGTTTGTCTTGATAAAGGAGGGGTGAGTGGCTCTGGTTTTTATTGTGGTTAGGGGTGAGGATTCCAGTGCAACAAAAAAAGGCCAGGATTTGCATAAACTTCCCCTTCAGAGCTGAGAGGGTATGCTTGGGATTTCTTATCAGCTTGCCCAGATGCGAGGCAAAATGGGGACAGGGCTTGAAAGCTGTCAGTGGTCAAACATCCAAAATGAGGCCAGATTCTATCACAGCTCCTCCAGTCCTGGGTGGTAGCTCCTTCTCACAGTTACTTCCTCCATGATACCCTAGCCTTCTCTTTTTGCCTTTACAGTTACTTAGACAGATCTAGTGAACAATTCTTTACAAGTTTTTTGTTAAATTAACTAATATGGTTTCTGGCTCCTGACTAGAACCTGCTGACACAAAACCTCTTTGCTCTTCTTAGCTGGGTTAGCATTAACATAAAAGGTGGGGCAGTTGGTATGTAAACCTATTTACTCACCAACCTAAAAAAGTGGAATGGATGACTCGGCATCTTCCATTCACAGGCTCCCACTTCTTCATTAAAATTATAAGGCTACAGCTTCTGGCACCACTTGTTATTTTTAGGCAAGGAGGAATGAAAGGAAATGGAGCTTATAATTTCCTATAAACTGTAGGCCTCGGGGATCATCTGTCAATACATGGAGAACATTCCCATTCTTTTTAACTGCTGCCCAGTTCTCTATCATGGATGTGTCAGACCTGTTTAACCACTCCTTTACTAAGAGCCATCTGTGTTGCTCCCGATTTTTGCAGGTGAGAACCTGAAGCCTTGAGAGATGGAGTGGCTCGCTCTAAGAAACATCACATAAATGGCAGAGCCAGGATTTCTATAAAATCATAAAATGGCAGAGCCCATGCTCAAAAATATTTTTATTTTGAGATGTTTTAAACAAACAGTTAAAAAAGAACCCACCACTTATCCCATTAAATCAACATGCTGACCCATCTACATCAACTTCTTAAAAGAAATAAAACACAACTGAAGCCTCCACGTACCCTCCGTGATTCCATCAGCAACTCCTGCTCTGGGAAAGCAGAGCATGGCTTTCACACCTCATTCTAACACATGATTTTACACTCTTCATATAATTTGAATCCATAGGAAATATATTATTGTATAAAAGAGTAACACTGTTTACTATATGCCAACAAGGTTTACATGCCAGCCACTATTCTAAACACTTTACATGCATTAATTCATTAACTGTCCCCCTCCCCCCATCACCCTGTGAGGTTGGCACTACTATCTCATTTTACAGAAAAAGTGAAACACAAGTAAGTTTAAATAATGCGCCCACAGATACACAGTATGTTTAACTTTACATAAATGGTATTCGTAGCTTCTGCAACTTTCTCAGCATCATTTTTGATTCATCTGTGTTGACAGATGTAACTCGAGCTCTTTCATGTTCACTTCCCAAAGTACCAAACAACCCATGTATTTACCCGTTCTTCTGTTGATGGAAATTTAGGCTTCTCCCAGTCTTACTATCTACACAGTGCTGCAATGAACAGTCATATGCACATTTCCTTCTTCACATGGAGTTATTCTAGGGTTTATCCAAGACTAGAATTCTAAGTGGTAGAGTACACACAATTTTACAAGATGTTGCAAATTGCTTGGCACACCCATGGCAGTGAGTTCCCATGTGCCATACACTTACCCACACAATGGCTTTTAAAAATTTGCCAACTTTATGAGTGTAAGATGGTCCATATCAATCTACATTTCCTGCGCTTTCTTCTCTGCACATGCCTCTGTCTGGGCTGACAGTCTCTGTCAGCAAGGGTGAGACCAACCATACTGAACACCTGCCTGAAAGACCTCCTGATACCCACTCCTCTCCATGGAGTCCCAGCCCATCTGGCTCCCGCCGGCCCTAACTTCAGTTCTTCCTAGGAAGAGGAGAGAAGGCGGGGCAGGGCTGGAATAAGGGGTATGTTCTCCAGGCCAGGATGGGGTGTGAGGTGAGCACTGATAGCTGGGGCAGTCAGAAACTGTCGGAGCGTCCTATGACTCGGAACCACCCATGGTTGGGCTCCCAAGTAGCAGGCGTGCTTGTGGGCGGTCTCTAGTCAACATTTCACTCACAGACCCCTTCAAAAACTTCCAATCCTGACTTAGCTGAAATAATAAATCCAGTTCTATATTCCTTAAAAGAGTCAACTTTGTGCAAAATCTACTCTGCCCAGCCAAAGGATAAATAAGCACCCAAACCTGGCTTCCAAAGTACTTGGTCCGGCTGCAGTAGTGGGAATAACTTTTGGAAACCCAGACAACACCTAACAGAGCAACATACAGGCATTAGGAGAGGTGGGACCTGGGGAGAGGGCTTAGAGGCACACAGGTCAGGGAAGGCTGGGACTTAAAAGAGTAAGGACCTGGGCCAGCTTGGACAAGAGTGTGGCACTCCGCGTGAAGGTGAAGGGAGACAGCACAAGGCAGGTCCGCCCAGGGGCATTCAGGCAAGGGCAATGAAGTTAAACCCAACACTGATTACACCAAAATGTTTAGTAGTTAGCTCCAAGTAGTCAGACTTTTCCTTTCAGCTGATCTGTATTTACTAATATTTCTATAATAATCACATACTACTTATATAATTAAAATTATTTTAAAACTCAGGTTACTGAACAGACTGCATCAACACTATCCCCAAATATTCAAGGCTTACCTCAATACAGAGAGATTTTTGTTGATTTTTACTACATTTACATTTTTTAAAATCTGATTTGAATGTTTAAAAATAAATATATATCAATTTATAAAAATGGCAGTAGAAACACCCCTATTGGGGCAGGAACTCTATGAGGTACCAGGTGGCACACAAGGAGTGGGAGGATGAAAAATTTGGACAGTAAAGGGGTATTTCTGTGCTTGTAGCATCAACTGACATGGGATCTGCAGCTCTGTGAGGGCTCTGGTCTAGAGATCAGACCCCTAACCCAGAATCTTAGTAAACCAAGCCTTCTTTTCACCAATCCCAATAGCCAGGTAGCAGAGCCAGCTACTCTAATTTCACACACAAGGAAATAGATGCTGATGCTCAGTGACTTACTCAAGATCATCCTGCCAAGAAAAGACAAACCAAGCCTGGAATGCAGATCTGATGACTCCAAGGCCCTTGCCATGACCCTGGGCCCTCAACACATGGGACTCTGAATCTGAATTACATTCTATAAGGGTTCAGATTCAGACCACAATAATCCTCAACTCAAAACTGTCCAAAAGCCCCCTACCTCCCTTTGAGGTAGCCAAGCCCCAGTGAGGACCCACGATGCTCATGCACCTTGGCCCTCCACCTTTCTGGCTTCCTCACTTCCAGCTGGCTCACTCCACTCTGGCTCAGGGGCCTACTTGCCATTCCCTAGGAGACCAGACAAGACCCTACCTCCTGTGAAGGGTCCTATGTAGCATCTAGGGACCTACAGGGCTTCCTCCATGATCTCCTTTGGGTCTTTATTCAAATCTCACCTTCTCAGTTGAGGCCCTCTCTGACCAGCCCATTTAAAATCTCAACCTACCTCCCAATCCAGCACTCCCTCTCACTCTACTCTGATTCATTTTGTCCACAACACATATCATCATCCGAAATACTATATATATCTTATTTGTTTATCGTCTGTAAAGATCCAAGATGGCAGACTTTTTTGTTCCACTCACTGCTGGGTCTCTGGCACACACAACAGTGCCTGGCACATGAGAGATGCTCAGCACATTTCTGTTTAGCAGATGAACAGCTGCTGCCCATACAGGCCTGTGGGACGGAGACGGCGATGGGGCACTGGTCGAGCTTCATTCTCCAGGTGATCAAGCCCAGTACCCTGTTCTCCATTCGCAGCTGAGACAACTCTACGCCCATGGCAAATATCCAAAGTCAGCTGTGAAGACTGAAGCCGCAGCCAGAACTCCCCTGGAGGCATCAGAAGAGACTAGTTCTTACTGCTGCTGGTGCTTTTAAGGTCAAACAGACTAGGCACCATCACAAGCCAAACTCAAAAGGGAAACTTAGGATCCAACTGGCCCCTTCCCAGCAGCCACAGCCCACCATGCCACGGACATTTTGTTGAACCAAGAAGGGCAATGGTCTCTCCCTTTAGAGTTATAGAAGGAGATCTGGCTGGGGGAGCTCCAGGCCATTGTGCAAAGACCACTCCTAGGGGTCCAAGCCTCCTTCTGGAACACGTTGCTGCTCTTCCCCAGCACCTCATTTTCCAGCAGTAGGATGGGGGTGCCTGCCCTGCATTTTTGAATCCTCAGGATTCGCTGCCACTAGCTTCCAAAATAGAAAGGGCTGGGCCCTCTATGAAGGTCTGCCCCACACTGCCTACAATCAGGGGTTCTCTAGCAGGGTAGCCAGGACCCCCTCCCCACACTGTCAGACCCCAAGCTAATCTCTAGTATGGTTTTTCATATGCCGAGCCAAATTTGAAGACCACCTGAAGGTCTTCCCACACTCTTTGCATTTGAAGGGCCTCTCTCGAGTATGAAATCTCTTGTGGCTAATGAGTTGTGAGCTCTTGCTAAAAGTTTTCCCACACGTGGTACATTTGTGGCACTTTCCCCCAGTGGGTATATCCTGGAGCCCAGTGAGTCCGGAGTTCTGATCACAAGTTTTCTCACAATCTTCAAGAGGTTTCTTCTCCTCACTTGGTTTTAATTCCTGTAAACTCACCCCTGTATCCTGGCGAGAAGACAACCCAGCCACACTGCATTCAGACTGGGCCACTCTGGTGTGTTTTCTCTGATGAATACAGAGAGTATGTCTTCCAATGAAATCTTTCCCACACCACTGACATTTAAATGGTCTCTCTTTCGTGTGGTTTCTCTGATGATTAACAAGGCGATAATTTCTGTCGTAAGATTTCCCACACAGATTACATTTATAGCGTTTCTCTCCACTGTGTATTCCCTTATGATCTAAAAGACTTCTTTTACGTGTAAAGCTTTTCCCACATTCTTGGCACCAAAAAGGTTTTGCACCAGTGAGTATTTGTGACTGCAGATTTGGAGCATCTTCACTTTCATGGTACTCATACGGTTTCCCCAAAGAGTGAACCCTCTGATGTCGGGAGAGGTTAGAACTCCATCTGAAAGACTTCCCGCACTCCCTGCACTTATAAGGCTTCTCTCTGGTATGAACTCTCTGATGGATAAGGAGGAATGAGTGATTACGGAAGGCTTTGCCACACTGGCTGCATTTGTAGGGTTCCTCTGTGGTGTGACTGCTCTGAGGAACTTGGAATGCTACGTCCTGACTAAACGATGGCACGTCCTCACTAAACGATGGCATGTCCTCAGGCTTTATTTCGACGGCATGCTGCCTCTTATGAACAATAAAGGCCGACTTATGAGGAAACTCTTCTGCACATTCACTGCATTGGTATGGTTTCTCGCCTGTGTGAATTCTCTGATGATCAATGAGAGCTTTCTTTTGATTAAAGGTCTTCCCACACTGCTGACACAAAAGAGCTTTCTCCACAGTGGGGGCACTCTGGGGCTGACTGTAGTTGGAGGTCTGCCTAAAGTCTTCTCTACATTTGTCTGGATCACAGACCTCCTCTTCCTGGTGCAGTCTCATGTGACGAGTGAAGTTTGACCTCCACCTAAATGTTTTCCTACATTTGATGCATTTATACGGTTTCTCCTGGGTGTGAATCCTTTGATGTTCAAGAATATATGACTTACAGTGGAAGAATTTCCTACACTGGCTACAGTCAAAGAGTTTCTCCCCATTTTGGTCTCTCAAATGATGATCAAACCCTGAGCCACAAGAGAGAGCTTCCTCGTGCTGATAAGATTCAAGAAATTTCTGCTTAGCATGAATTTCCTGGTGCAGGCGGTAGGCAGACATGCGTCGGAAAGCTTTGTCACATAAACTGCATTTATAAGGTTTCAATCCAGTGTGAATTTTCTCATGTCGCACACGGTTCGAGCTCCACCTGAAGGCTTTCCCACAGGCCCTACATTTAAACGGCTTCTCTTGAGTGTGAAGTCGCTGATGACATGCAAGATGGGAGCTATGACTGAAGGTCTTCCCACAGTCACTGCACGTATACAATGTCCCCACCATGTGAAGATTCTGCCCGTGTTGGTGATGAGAACTAAGGCTGAAGTCCTTCCCGTGCGCATCCTTTGCCTTCCCTTTCAGTCCAGCGTGAATTCTCTGATGTAGGCTAAACCCCCCAATCACGCGTCTGAGCCCTTTCCCATATTCCTTGTAATCACAGTGGTATGAACTCCCTCTGAAGTGTTTGCCATAGCCATGTTTAAGGGACTGCTTTTTTCTGGGTCCTCTCAAACATGTAATATGTTTTAGATGAAGACTATTACTTCTTCCCGATTCTTCACAGTCTTTTCCTGTCCCGTAGCTGGAATTGGTCTCTTCTTTCTTAACTGTCACTTGTATGGGGTTTCCACATTGCTCCTTTAACCTGCTCTTCTGTGCAAAAGATTCTCTGAGCCCTGTTCCCTCAGATATATTTGCTGCACCATGACATCCTGATGGCATAGCTTCTTCCAAAGGTTCATGTTTTAAGATGAACTTGTCTGTTTTCACATGGAGCTCATTTCCTGACACAAATAAAACAGAAGAGAATGTACTCTTGGGAGTTCCCTGGTGGCCTAGTGGTTAGGATTCTGGGCTTTCACTGCCGTGGCCTGGGTTCAATCCCTGTTCAGGGAACTGAGATCCCAGAAGCCACTAGGTGTGGCCAAAAAGAAAAAAAAGGGGGGGCTTCCCTGGTGGCGCAGTGGTTGAGAGTCCGCCTGCCGATGCAGGGGACGTGGGTTCGTGCCCCGGTCCGGGAGGATCCCACGTGCCGCGGAGCGGCTGGGCCCATGAACCATGGCCGCTGGGCCTGCGCGTCCGGAGCCTGTGCTCCGTAGCGGGAGAGGCCACAGCGGTGAGAGGCCCGCGTACCGCAAAAAAAAAAAGGGAAAGAGAATGTTCTCTTTTCCCATACTTGGAACTGCAGAAAGCACCAAGGAACCAAAAAATGTCATGAACTTAGGTGGTGAGGCTTTTGCCTGACTGCCAATACCTTTACAAAATAGTCAGGGATAAGGCAAAATATGGAAGAGTATTCCAGACGACAGGAAAGGGAGAGGAGAAGCAAGACGGGTACGGCAGCTAGCTGTACACATCCAGTGAAAAACAAAAAGGGTTGAGAAGCAGGTGTTAAACAGCAAGAGAGGGGAGAGGAATCATGACACAGAGCATGATAGGAAGGTCTCCAAGAGCTGAGAGGTGGGGCTCCTAGGAGGACTGGCTGCAAGGGCTAGAGGTCAAGCCTACCACGGGGGAAGGACCAAGCAAAGAGAAGCAGCAGGAGTGGGATGAGGGTTCCTAGGAGCGGGAAGGGGAGAGCAGCACAGGGCTGAGGAGGAGCATCAGTGAACTGACAAGGACAGTGAAGCCCTCAGTGGGCAAGAGCTGTTACTGAGAGCGCTGCTGGGGAAGGGGCATGACCAGAAACCAATGTCTAATAGGCCGGTCTGGAGGGGAGAAGCCCAGGCACCCAGTACTTCTTAGCAACACTGCTAAGGATCTTCCTTCCAGTAAACAATGGAGTAAGTTCCCCATGATTTTCTTAGTATAAAAGACCTTAAGAAAGAGGAGAATAGATGCAGGAGGAGCAAGACCTGGTCAGTTCTCTGGAACTCACCTGCAGGGGCAGCACTTGGACTCCCCTTAGGATGAGCTCCCTGGACATTCAAGCCCCACGGCTCCCTTGCCTCCAACCAGGAGATCAGAGCAGGTTTGGTGAATGGCCCCACTGCAGAAGAGAAGAAAATGGGATGTGAATGGAAGGTAGATGAATCATACAGAACTACTCTCCAGGACCCTCTCAGGCCTGAGCTCCTGGTAGGGAGGAGGGAAAGCCAGGGAGGCAGGTGGAGGAAGTTAGGACAGGAGGCCTAGACAGGAATTTCTGACAGCTCTGAGCAGAGACAAGAGAGGCTGAGAGAAACCACAGACAAAAGGATCGCTAGCATTCTCCAGAGCCACATGACAAGTCAACTAGTTAAATCAGCCAACTTATTTTGGATGCCTAAATGGACTAGGAACTTGACACATATGACTTTTAATCTTTATATTAACTTAGCATGACAGGCATTAAGATTAAGTGATTTGGTTAGTAGTTAGAGAGACCAGGACCTAAACCCAGGTCAGGCCCCTTTCTATGCACCATAATGAAAACTAAGAAGGCAGAAGTAGAGGTAGGTAGAAGCATGGGGATATCAATGCCTTACCCAAAGAAGTCACGTTCCCATAATTCTCTAGCATCACATCCCTGTATAGGTTCCTCTGAGAAGCGTCCAGCCATCCCCACTCATCCTGGGAAAAGGTCACCTCCACATCCTTGAAAGTCACAGCCTCCTGAAAAAACACGGTCCTATGCCTTAGAGCCAGTCCACAACTCCCAGCTTTTAGGAGGGGGCAGGGGAATGAGGCTGGCTCTGAGTTGAGTACAGGATGGATCTGATAAAGGGGAAAGAGAAGATCATCACCCAGCAGAAGAGCTCTGGGCTCCTGGGGGATAATCTGGTCTCTGGGACATGCGTCTCGGGATGTGAGGTCACTGGACCGAAAGACACAGGACAGGCGGGAGCTACAGCTACCCCATGAGGCAGCAACGGTGGGACATCAGGAAGGACCGAAGGTTCTGTGGCTCACCTGAGGCTGGACTGTCACCAGGTCTCCTGAACATCCCTCTCTCTGGGAAAGGGCAGAAACCTGTGCAGCAGGAGGATCTGAAGAAGAAAGAGTCATGAGAGAGGGCAGCCCAGCTCTGGTATCCCACTGAGAAGCCCACTCTTCCCCCCACGTGGAGGACTCCCGGGCCCACAGGCAGGTATGGACTGTTTTAAACACCCATTTCACATTTCCCCGGTGTCTGCTGGGGTCAGGAAGTGGGGGGTACAATGGGAGGAGAAGGTAGGTAGACATGGGTCACAGGATAGAAAGGACACAGAACTCAAGGCCAGGACAGAAGGGATTCTCCTGAGAGGACAGAGGGTGAAAAGACAACGTTATAGGAAATTTGGGAAGTGTGGCATAGGCTGGGGTCTTAGAGCCAGGCGGCAAGTACCGGGTTGCCCAGCCAGGAAGTCACGCACTCCTATTTCATAGGGAGGCTGCAGGTGGTCCCCCAGAGCCGAGCCGCTCCTGAGAGGTGAAGCAGGGGGCCATATCTGTGCGGCTTGCAGGGCTCCTGTGCCCATCCAATGCACATCTGGGCTCTGGGCAAGGGCTGGGTCCTGGCAAGAAGAAAATGTTGTGAGAGGATCCTCGTGGGAATCAGAAAGCAAACTCACAGAACTGGCCACATGGCCAATCTCTAAAAGGTAGAGGCCCAGGGAGCGGTGAGCTAGGTCCTTTATTACCTACAGGTAGAGGGAAAAGGAGGAATAGAAAGCCCAGGGAGGATCCCCTCACCCCTCCACCTCCCTGGGCTCTAAAGCGGGCCATGGGGAGACAGGTGAAGCCAGATTCCTGCCTGACATAGGAAAGCAAATGGCAAGTCAGTGACAGCACTGCTGTCAGGCCTCAGGTGCTGCAGGATACCTCCCCACTAGCCCTCAGTCCCCACCCCTGGCCAGGAACTTAGAAATAAGAAATTTATCCCTGAGAGTTAAACTGATAATGGTTCACAGCAGAGATGCAGTCAGATAACATCTATCAAGTTTCGGGCACTGCTCTAGGTAGTGATATGCAAAGTGACCTCGAAGAGGCAGGAAGGCTCCCAGACTATAAACCTGACTAAAATAGCAACACCACTAGAGAGACAATGCTAACTGTGAGGGTCAGCTATGGAATCACAGAAGAAAAAGTCTCAGGTGCAAAAACAGGGAGGTACCCATCCAAGCAGAGACCTGGAGAAAGGTGGTCTCTGTGCTGGGACTTCAAACAGTCTTGGTCTCTGGAGGCAAGGCTATCCCTGATGCAAAAGTGAGTATAGGAAGCTACAGCCAGTGAACTTCAGGTTTTTCTGGCCCTGTGGCCAAGACATTCTCTACACTGATATGGACGAATCTTAGCCTGAGGCCATTAAGTACCTAATACCGAGCTATAGACTGAAGAAGATAAAGTGATCACAGCAATTTATCTCCTGTTCCTCCCAAATCCTACCAAAGGGAGAATAAAGAAAAAATAACAATATGGAAGCATAGACAAATGAGTTTAAGGACAAACTTTCTCAGGCCCCTGTTTCTCAAATTTTGGTAATTTTGATAAACTATAATTTATATGCATCTTGAGCATTTCTGTTCATTTTTTAGAATCTGGTAGGCTTTTTTCCAGGCTCTGTTTTTTGTTTTCTAATTTCTAACTAGCTTTCAACCAGGTAGGCCCTTTCCGCTCGTTTGGCAATGTTTTCATGGATTTTTAAACCACACACCTAGCTCTCGACTGACTTGAATATACCCAAGCCACAATTTTGTACCTACTATGTACCTTATTTGCTTTAAAAGTTATCTTTAGGTCATTTTGAACAACTCATGGTTTTGGTAAAAATTATAAATGTTCTTTTAGATTTTAAAAAATAGTACCCAATGTTGGGCAAAAGGTTTTCTTGTTTAATATTTGTTATCATTTATTGCTGGTAGACAATGTTCAATGTTTTAATTGATTTAATTTTTATATTAAATTTAGAGGAGAAGTATGTCAAATATGTTTCAGAAATCTTAAAAGTAACTTTCATTTATGCATGAATCATACATGTAGAATTACACATACTTTATAAAATTTTTTAAAAGCCTACAAAAATGATAAATGCTCTTTAAAAAAAAAAAAAACCTCAAAGGTATGGAGAAGTATTGAGAGGCTGGCCTGAGTGGGGCAGAGGGGCACACAGAGTGCACTTTAACTGACCCACTGCTCTACTGCCTGCACTGGGACTGTCAGCTCTGTTTCCTAGCACCAAGCCCAGGGCTGGGCACATGGTAGGCACTCAAATATGTAACGAACAAATTCTCACCGTTAGATCAGTTTTCCATTTTGTTTTCAAAAACTGAGGCTCTGAAGGTACCACAATGTTGGCAAGAACACCAAGGTTGTGGAATGCAGTCTAAAATTGTGATCTTCCAATTTCCTAGCCCTGGGCTGCCCCTCACCACTCTTCTTCCCCATCTCCCCCGCAAAGAACAAATCCTCAAAAGTTTACTGAGAAAGAAGTAACATGGTTTGTGTAGACTGCTCTTCTAGGTCTCAAGATGTACTTAGAAGCCAAGGATCCTGACACTAATTCCCCCGTGTACGAGCAAGAGATACCACCCCCACTTTACAGGTTAGTACAAGTCAAGTTAGGTATGTGGAGATGTACTTTATGCACTGTTAAGTCAATGTGTCCAAAACCTCATTACTGTTTATGGATACTTGCAGACCCTCTTCTTCCTGGAGCTTATATTCTTCTGGGAAAGAGGGAAGGGCTGCCTGCTAAATGGTCCTTTGCTTAGGGTCGAGTTCTTAGCTGCTCAGGTGCCATGGGAATGAGAAGGGAAGACCTCCCCTGAATTCTTCCGTGTTGAAGGTTCAGAGGCCCACCCCCCCACCCACAAGCAGGCTCACGAGCAGGCAGAGTTCACTGGGCACCACACGCTTGCTCACACTCACCCTCCATGGTGTCCCATAGAAGTCCCTCTGTAGCTCTTCCAGCAAGGCCACAACGTCCCCACCACTCTCAGGGTGATGCAGCTGCACCCAGGTCCGAAGCTCCCCTGGCAGGATGCTCAGGAACTGCTCCAGGACCAGCAGCTCCAGAATCTGGGCCTTTGAAAGAACATCTGGCCTCAGCCACCAGCGGCAGAGCTCCCGGAGCCGGTTCAGAGTCTCTAGAGGCCCAGAAGACTCATGGTAGCGAAGCTGTCTGAAGAGCTGGCGGAACAGCTCCTGGCCAGGACGATTGAGTGTCTGTGGTCTGGCAGCTGGCACTGAAGTGTAGCTTTCATCCTCTTCTTCCTTCTTTATCATCTGAAGGCGTCCTCGCTCCCTTGAAGCCTTGGCCTGAGCTGGATGGACAGCATACCACCTGCCTGGAGGCATCACTCCTGTTCAAGGTCTACCCACCAGAGTGCAAGCAAGTCTGCGTTAGTTGTATGTATCACTGCTGGGCCCTCGGGAGTATCTTTTCAGCACTGCTGGGGACAATGCCATTTGCTGGGACATCAGAAGTCGCTGGCAAGAGACTGAAATAACCAACATTACTGTTCAGGAGGGATGTGAGAAGGATGGTGCAAAGTAGATGCTGTTAGTTAGGATCATCTTTAGATTTCTGAGAAAAGGACTCATGAACATTTGCACAGTGGAGCCTGTCAGGATCAAGCAGACCAGGAAAAGGGATCATATTTGTGGTTACCAGAGGCAGGGCTCGCGGGTACTAGATGAAGGCAGTCAAAGGTACAAAATTCCAGTTATAAGATAAATAAGTACTAGGGATGTAATGTACAACTTGATAAATATAATTAACACTGTTGTACATTATATATAAAAATTGTTAAGATGAAAATCCTAAGAATTTTCATCACAAGAAAAAAATTTTTTTTACAAGAAAAAATTTTTTTCTATTTCTTTAATTTTGTATCTAAATGAGATGGATGTTCACCAAACTTATTGTGATAATCATTTCATGATGTATGTAAGTCAAATCATTATGCTGTCCACATTAAACTTATACAGTGTTGTATACCAATTATATCTCAAAAAAACTAGAAGAAAATTTTTTTTACTTTGAAAAAAAATCAGTGGTATTTCTACATAGTAAAAATGAACAAACCAAAAATAAAATTAAGAAAACAATTCCATCTACAATCACATGAAAAAGAATAAAATACTTAGGAATGAATTTAACAAAATAAGAACAAAACTTATACTATGAAAACTACAAAACACTGTTAGAAGAAATTAAAACTTTAAATAAATGGAAAGACATTCGTTGTTCACGGATCAGAAGACAAAACATTGTTAAGATGACAATACTGTCCAAATTTATCCATAGATTCAAAAAAATCCCTATCAGAATCCCAGCTGGCTTCTTTGTAGAAATTGAAAAGCTGATCCTAACATATGGAAACTCAAGAGACCCACATAATACACAACACAATCTTGAAAAAGAATAAGCTGGAAGAGAGGGAAGAGATCAAGATGGCAGAGTAGAAAAAAGATGGCAGAGTAGGAGGACAATGAGCTCACATCCCCAAGAACACATCAAAAATACATCTATGGGACTTCCCTGGTGGTCCAGTGGCTAAGACTCTGAGCTCCCAATGCAGGGGGCCCAGGTTCAATCCCTGGTCAGGGAACTAGATACCACCTGCTGCAACCAAGAGTTCACTTGCTGCAACTAAAAGATCCCACATGCCACAATCGAAGATCCCACACTAGGCAATTAAGACCTGGTACAGCCAAATAAATAAATAAATATTTTTTTAAAAAACACATCTCCATGTGGAGCAATTCTTACTAAAAACAAGCTGGAGATGGGCAGAAAAACTCTTCTACAACCAAGGCTATAAAGAAAGATCCACAAGGAGTAGGGCAGGAAGAGAGGAGAAGAAATTATGTTGGGACCTAAGCCGAGAGGAGGGGACACAGAAGAGGGGGATAATCATGGGCTCACAGATCCTCACTGGGGAATGAGGGGTTCAAACCACATATTGGGCACCCCAGATCTGGAGTCCAACACCAGGAAGACGAGTCCCCTTGGCTGCTTTGAAAACCAGTGGGACTTACAGGAGGGCTCCACTCGTGAACAGCATGCACACTGCCGGAAACAAAGTAAAGGAAGTAAAGGAAGCAGACTGAAACCACCCGGGGCACTGGCTGGTTTCCTGCGACCACCCCAGCAAGCAACCTGGCCCACAGCAAGCACCCACTCCAGTCCCTCTAACTCTGGTGTAGCTCCCCACTAGGGTGAAGGCTGCCATTGCTAAGGAGAGTGCACACTTGGGCAACAGACCTGACACTGCATCTGAGGGTGGCTATTGCTGGAGATGCAGAGGCAGCAGACTGGGCAAGGGTGGCAAGGGTGTCAGTCCTGGAAGGGAGGAGAGCACATACTTAAAAGAAACAGAACAGGCTTGGACCCGATCCTCAGGGCTTTTGCTCCAGCAACTTGAGACACACCCTTGCTCCCAATAGGGTGGTGTTGGCTATTGAGCATAGGAGAAGCTCTGGCTCACACCTGGCTCTAGCTCTAACCCCTCCATCTCCAGCCCCACCTCCCACTAAGGTGAGAGCTGTGAGCACACCCTGGGGGAAGGTGTGACTCATGCTCACGTCAGATCCAGTTCTCGCACCAAAGCCACTGGGCACACACAGATTGTATAGGAATGCTCTCACGCAAGGACACCCCTTCAAGATTGGGACAGGTAACTTGTTTCACCTAATTTCACAGAAACACAAAAAGTTAAGTAAAATGAGAAGACAGAAGAGTCTGTCTCACATGAAAGAACCAGATAAATCCCCTGAAAAAAAAAACTAATGAAAGAGAAATAAATAATTTAGCAGATAGAGAGTTCTAAGCATCAGTAATAAGAATGGTAACTAAATTAGGGAAAAGAATAGATAAACACAGTGAGAATTTTAAAAAGGAACTAGAAAATGTACAAAAGAACCAGTCAGTAATGAAAAATACAATAACTGAAATGAAAAACACACTAGGAGGAATTAACAGCAGACTAGCTGATAGAAAGGAATGCACAAGTGATCTGGAAGGTAGAATAATAGAAATCACCCAATCAGAACAGCAAAGAAAAAACCAGATTTTTTTTAAAAAATGAGAACAGTTTTAGAGACCTCTGAAACAATATCAAGCATATCAACATTCACATTATAGGGGTTCCAGGAGAAGAGACAGAAAAAAGGATTGAAAAGGTATCTGATGAAATTATGACTGAAAACTTCCCGAACCTGAAGAAGGAAGCAGATATCCAGGTACAGGAAGTTCAGAGAGTCCCAAACAAGATGAACCCAAAGAGACCCACACCAAGAAATGTTATAATTAAAATGGCAAAAATGAAGGATAAAGAGAATTCTAAAGGCAGCAAGAGAAAAACAAAGAGTCATATATACAGGAACCCCTATAAGGCTATCAGCAAATTTTTCTGCAGAAACTTTGCATGCCAGAGGGGAGTGGCATGATATATTTACAGTATTAAAGGGGAAAAACCTACAACCTAGTACACTTTAACCAACAAGGTTATCATTCAGAATTGATGGAAAGATAAAGAACTTCTCACACAAGCAAAAAACTAAAAGAGTTCATCAATACTAAACAGGCCCTAAAAGAAATGTTAAAGAGTCTTCTCTAAGTGGAAAAGAATAGGCTACAATAAAAAGTAAAAATTTATAGGAAAGGGGACTTCCCTGGTGGTGCAGTGGTTAAGAATCCACCTGCCAATGCAGGGGACATGGGTTCGAGCCCTGGCCCAGGAAGATCCCACATGCCGCGGAGCAACTAAGCCCGTGCACCACGATTACTGAGCCTGTGCTCTAGAGCCCATGAACCACAACCACTGAGCCCATGTGCTACAACTACTGAAGCCCACATGCCTAGAGCCCGTGCCCCACAACAAGAGAAGTTACAGCAATGAGAAGCCCGGGCACTGCAACAAAGAGTAGTCCCCACTCACCACAACTAGAGAAAGGCTGTGCGCAGCAACGAAGACCCAATGCAGCCAAAAATAAATAAATTTTAAAATACATATATAGGAAAGGAAAAACCCCACTAGTAAAGGCAAATATATAGTAAAGGCTGAGGATCAACCACTTAAATAAGCTAGCACAAAGATTAAAAGACAAAAATTGTAAAATCAACTGTAACTACAGTAAACAGTTAAGGGAGAAACATGGATGTAAAATATGAAATCAAAAACAAAATGTGGGGGAGGGGAATGAAAAATATAAATCGTTTAGAATGTATTTTGAACTTAAATGATTATCAGTTTAAAACAAGTAGAGATAGTTACAGGTCAACATACATGAACCCCATGATAACCACAAATCAATAAACTATAATAGATATACAAATACTAGAAAGAAAGGAACACAAGAATACTACTAAAGAAAATCATCAAACCACAAAGGAAGAAATGAACAGAAGAATAGAACAAAGAAGAACTATAAAAAACAAGAAAACAAGTTAACAAAATGGCAAAAAGTATATACTTATCAATAATCACTTTAAATGTCAATGGACTAAATGCTCCAATCGAAAGACAAAAGGTGGCTAATTGAATATAAAAACAAGATCCATCTATATGCTGCCTATAAGAGACTCATTTCACAGCTAAAGACACCACAGACTGAAAATGAGGGGATGGAAAAAGATATTTCAAGCAAGTGGAGACGACAAGAAAGCTGAGGCAGCTATACTCATATCAGACAAAGTAGACTTTAAAACAATGTCTATAACGAATGACAAAGACGGACATTACACAATAGTAAAGGAAATCAATACAAGAAGAAGATATGTGGGAATTCCCTGGCAGTCCAGTGGTTAGGACTTTCACTGCCGATGGCGTGGGTTCAATCCCTGGTCAGGAAACTACAATCACGCAAGCCACACGGCGCAGCCAAAAAAAAAAAAGATATAACATTCATTCGTTAACATATATGTACCCAATATATGACCACCTAAATACAAAAAGCAAATATTAACAGACATAAAGGGAGAAATTGACAGTAATACAATAACAGTAGGGGACTTTAACACCCCACTTACATCAATGGGCAGATCATCTAGACATAAAATCAACAAAGAGTGGTATTAAATGACACATTAGACCAACTGGACTTAATAGATACCTATAGTACATTCCATCAAAACCAACACAATACACATTCTTTTCAAGTGTACATGGAACATTCTCCAGGACAGATCACATGCTAAACCACGAAACACTCTTAACAAATTTAAGAGGACAGAAAGTATATCAAGCATTTTTTCCAATCACAATGATATGAAACTAGAAATCAATTACAAGAAGAAAAATGGGAAAAATACAAACATGTGGAGACTAAACATGCTACTAAAAAACCAATGGGTCAAAGAAGAAATCAAAGAGAACATCTGAAAGTACCTTGAGACAAATAAAAATAAAAACACAACTTTCCGAAATCTATGAGACACAGATAAAGCAGTTGTTTATAGCAATACAGGCCTATCTCAAGAAACATCTCAAACAACCAAACTTACCATCTAAAGGAATTAGAAAAAGAAGAATAAATGAAGCCCAAAATCAGCAGAAGAAAAGAAATAATAATAAAGACCAGAGAGAAAATAAATAAAATTGAGATTTAAAACAACAGAAAAGATCAATAAAACTAAGAACTGTCTGGGTTTTTTTTTGAAAAGATAAACAAAACTGATAAGCCTTTAACCAGGCTCTTTAACAAAAAAAGGGAAAAGACCCAAGAAAACAAAATAATAAATGAAAGAGGAGAAACTACAACCGATATCACAGAGATGCAAAAAAATCCTAAGAGAATACTACAAAAAGTTACATGCCAACAAACTGGACAACCTAGAAGAAATGGATAAATTTCTAGAAACCTACACTCTTCCAAGGCTGAATCATAAACAGACAATCTGAACAAACCAATCGCTAGTAGTGAAATTAAATTAGAAATCAAAAAACTCCCAACAAACAAAATCTCGGGACTGGATGGCTTCACAGGGGAATTCTACCAAACATATAAAGAAGAGCTAATACCTATTCCTCTCAAACTTTTGAAGAGGAGAGAACACTCCCAAATTCATTGTACAATGCCAACATTACCCTGATACCAAAACCAGACAAAGACACTACCAAAAAGGGAAAATTACAGGCCAGTATCTCTGATGAACCTAGACACAAAAATCCTCAACAAAATATGAGCAAACCAAATTCAACAATATATAAAAAGGATCACACACCATGATCAAATGGAATTTATTCCAGGGATGCAAGGATGGCTCAACATCCGTAAATCAATAAATGAGATACACCACATTAACAAAATAAAGAATAAAAACCACATGATCTCAATAGATGCAGAAACAGCATCTGACAAAATTTAAATCCATTCATGATAAAAATTCCCTTCAAAGTTGGCTTACAGGGAAATATCTCAACATAACAAAGGCCATTTATGACATACCCAGAGCTAACGCCATAGGATAAAAAGCTCAAAGTTTTCCCTCGAAAATCAGAAACAAGACAAGGATGCCCACTCTTGCCACTTTTACTTAACATAGTATTGGAAATCCTAGCCACAGTAATCAGACAAGAAAAAAAAATAAAAGGCAACCAAACTGGAAGGGAAGAAGTAAAAATGTCCCTATTTGCAGATGACATAATACTATATATAGAAAACCCTAAAGTCTCCAAAGCTTCCACCAAAAAACTGTTAGACTAAATTAATTCAGTAAGATTGCAGGATACAAGATTAATATATACAAATCTATTGCTTTTTTATTTACTTGTAATGAAGAATCAGAAAGAAAATGCAAGAAAACAACCTTACTTAAAATTGCATCAAAAGGAATAAAATACCTAGGAATAAACTTATCCAAGGAGGTGAAAGACCTATATACTCTGAAAACTATAAAACATTATTGAGGAACTTCCCTGGTGGTGCAGTGATTAAGAATCCGCCTGCCAATGCAGGTGACACGGGTTCAAGCCCTGGTCTGGGAAGATCCCACATGCTGTGGAGCAACTAAGCCCATGCAACACAACTACTGAGCCTGCACTCTAGAGCCCGTGTGCCACAACTACTGAAGCCCTGCGTGCCTAGAGCCCATGCTCCACAACAAGAGAAGCCACTGCAATGAGAAGCCCGTGCACCACAACAAAGAGTAGCCCCCACTCGCTACAACTAGAGAAAGCCTGCACACAGCAACAAAGACCCAACACAGCCAGTAAATTAATTAATTAAAAAAAACATTATTGAAGAAAACTGAAGATGAAACAAAGAATGGAAAGAAATCCTGTGGTCATGGATTGGAAGAATTAATATTATTAAAATGTCCATACTACCTAAAGCAAGCTACAGATTTAATGCAATCCCTATCAAAAAACCCACAGCATTTTTCAGAGAACTAAAACAAATAATTCTAAAATTTATATGAAACCACAGAAGATCCCAAATAGCTAAGGTGATCTTGAGAAAAAAGAACAAAGTTGGAGATATGCTCCTTGACTTAAGAGTACACTACAAAGCTACAGTAATCAAAACAGTATGGTGCTGCACATGTGTGCACACACATACACATACAAGACACATAAATCAGTGGAACAGAATAGAGAGTCCAGAAATAAACCCACACATTTATGATCAAATAATCTACGGCAAAGGAGGCAAGAATATACAATGTAAAAAAAGGCAGTCTCTTCAATAAGTGGTGCTGGGAAAACTGGACAGCTACATGTAGAAGAATGAAAATTAGAACATTTTCTCACACCATACACAATAATAAACTCAAAATGAAGTAAAGATTAAACTCAAAATGGATTAAAGACCTAAATGTTAAGATCAGAAACCATAAATCTCCTTGAAGAAAACATAGGAAGAACACTCTTTGACATAAATCATTGCAATATTTTTTTGGATCTGTCTCCTAAGGCAAAGGAAACAAAAGCAAAAATAAACAAATGGTACCTAATTAAACATAGAAGCTTTTGCACAGCAAAGGAAACCACTGACAAAATGAAAAGAGAATCTACTGAATGGAAGAAAATATTTGCAAACGATATTACCGATAAAGGGTTAAAATCCAAAATATATAAACAGCTCACACAACTCAATGTCAAAAAAACAACCAACCAAACTAAAAAATGGGCAGAAACCCTGAATAGGCATTTTTCCAAAGAAGACATATAGACAGCCAACAGGCCCATGAAAAGATGTTCAACACTGCTAATCATCAGAAAAATGCAAATCAAAGCCACAATGAGATATCACCTCACATGTCAGAATGGTTATCATCAAAAAGATCACAAATAACAAATGTTGGTGAGGATGTGGAACCCTAGTACACTGTTAGTGGGAATGTAAATTCGTGCAGCCACCATGGAAAACAGTATGAAGGTTCCTCAGAAAACTAAAAATAGAACCATCATATAATCCAGCAATTCCACTCCTGGGTATATACCCAAAGAAAACAAAAACACTAATTTGAAAAGATACATGCACCTCCGTGCTTATAAAAGCATTATGTACAACAGCCAAGACATGGAAGCAACCTAAGTGTCCATCAACAAATGAATGGATAAAGAAGTTGTGGAATATTGCTCAGCCATAAATAAGAATGAAATTTTGCCATTTGCAACATGGTTGGACCTGGAGGGTATTATGCTTAGTGAAATAAATCAGAAAAAGAAAGACAAATACTGTATGTTATCACTTAAATATGCAATCTAAAAAATGAAACAGGGACTTCCCTGGCAGTCCAGTGGTTAAGACTCCGAGCTTCCAATGCAGGGGGCGTGGGTTCGATCCCTGGTAAGGGAACTAAGATCCCACATGCCGTGTGGCATGGCCAAATAAATTAATTAATTAAAATTTAACATGAAACAAACAAATGAATATAACAAAACAGAAACAGAGAAAACATTTGTGGTTACCAATGGGGAGAGGGAAGGGAGGAGGGGCACGACAGGGGTAGAGGATTAAGAGGTACAAACTACTATGTATGAAATAAATAAGCTACAAGCATATATTGTCCAGCACAGGGACTACAGCAATATTTTATAATAACTTTGAGTGAGTATAATCTATTAAAAAAATGAAACACTAAAACTAAAAAGCGTAAGCTGGGAGAATAGATTTCATAACTTACTTTATAAAAAAGCAGCAGTCGTCAAGACAGTGTGGTTCTGGCATAAGGAAAGACATAAAGATCAATGAAACAGAATTAAGAGTCCACAAATTGTCTATGGTCAATTTATTTTTAACGAGTGTGCCAAGACCACACAAAGGGAGGAAGAATAGTCCTTTCAACAAGTGGTACATGGACAACTATATGTCTACATGAATAAGAATGAAGTTGGACCCCTACATAATACAATATACAAAAATTAACTCAAAATGGATCAAAGACCCAAATGTAAGAAGCTAAAACTATAATATTCTTATCATAAAATGTAAGTGTAATACTTTGTGACAATGGATTAGTCAATGGATTCTACCAAATGCATCCCACATGCAAAAATAAGAAAAAATAGATAAATTGGACTTCACCTAAATTAAAATTCTTGTGCTTCAAAGGTCTCATGAAGAAAGTGAAAAGACAACCCACAGAGTGGGAAAAAAAAATTTACAAATCACATCTTATAAGGGACTTGTCACTAGAAAATATAAATAACTTACAATTCAATAATGAAAAGACAACACAATTAAAATTAGACAAAGCATCTTAACAGACATTTCTCCAAAGAAACTATAAAGATGGCTGAAAAACACAGAGGATCCTCAACAACATTAGTCATCAGGGAAAAAGCACATCAACACCACAATAAGATACCACTTCACATCCACTAGGATGGCTAGAATCAAACAGTCAGAAAATAACATGTTGGTAAGGATGTAGAGATAAACACTGGAACACTCATACACTGCTGGTGGAAATGTAAATTGTGCAGCCACACTGGAAAACAGTCACGCATCATTAAGTTAAACGTACAGTTACTACTTGCAACTCCATTCCCAGATAAACGGATACAGTCATCCTTCAGTACCTGCAGGGGATCACACAAAAAACGAGTTCTAGCTAAAGATTTAACTTCAAAAACAAACAGGGACTTCCCTGGCAGTCCAATGGCTAAAACTCCATGCTCCCAATGCAGGGGGTCTGGGTTCGATCCCTGGTCAGGAAATTAGATCCCACATGCCACAACTAAGAGTTCGCATACCGCGACTAAAGATCCTGTGTGCCACAACAAAGACCTGATGCAGCCAAATAAATAAATTAATTAATATTAAAACAAACAAAAAGGAGTAAGAGCCCTGGGGTAAGCAAGGATTTCTTAAGGAAACAAAGGAAAAAGGGTGATATATGACTATTCAGTATTTTAAAACCTCTTGTCAAAAAAAAAAGAACAAAAGCACAAACCACTGGACAGAAGTGTAAATGTTTACAGCCACTAGGAAAAGTAGTTTGAAAGTCTGCAGTGAAGCTAAAAAGTCATATTACCTATGCCCCTGAAATTTCCGTTCTAGGAAGCTCCCTGGAAAAACACTTGCACAGGTATTGAGGCATTTACACAGGTGTTCACTAGAGTACTCTTTGTAATAACACAATATTGGAAATGACCTACTTGCCCATCAATACAACTAAATAAAAGTGTAGCACTTTATAGGATGAAATACCATACAACAATTTAAAAGACTGTACAAGACCTTTAAGAAACAATACAATTGTTTCACTGTTCACTGGGTGGTCAAGCTATGCAGCCAAGGTTAAAAAGCAGATCAGTGCCACCCACAGAAGAGACAGAGCGTAATTCTAAGTTCCTGAGAACAGACAACACACACACGAGGCTCAAGTGATACAGTGTTCGCTTAGAGCAAGAGAAGAAAACAAAGTGTACAAGATTCAACCCCCTGCAAACCATTGGTCCCCCATGACCAACGGATCCACTTCGCAGCCAAAGCCATGCAGGTGGAACAGATACCAGCACCACCCTTCATGATACAGTAGAAGAACCTTGGCCCCTTACCCATGGGGTCTGAAATACAGAAAGCAAGGGAGGGCCTGGGGGCCATTGACACATGCACCTAAGAAGAAAAAAGGGGGGCTTCCCTGGTGGCACAGTAGTTAACAATCCACCTACCAATGCAGGGGACACAGGTTCGAGCCCTGGTCTGGGAAGATCCCACATGCCGCAAAGCAACTAAGCCCGTGCGCCACAACTACTGAGCCTGCACTCTAGAGCCTGCGAGCCACAACTACTGGGCCCACGTGCCACAACTACTGAAGCCCACATGCCTAGGGCCCGTGCTCAGCAACAAGAGAAGCCCACGCACCACAACGAAGAGTATCCCCCACTCACCGCAACCAGAGAAAAGCCTGCGTGCAGCAACAAAGACCCAACGCAGCCAAAAATAAAATAAAATAAATTTTTTTAAAAAACATAATTCTCCAAAAAAAAAAAAGAAAAAAGGGGTACACATTAAGCACTGAACAGGTAAAGATAGTCCCTCAAAAGGCTAAGCACAGCACAGGCTATGAGGGCTCTTGATTTCTTTGCAAGAAAATGTCCTCAGCCAGGGCTACTCTTGCAGAGTTATGCTAGAGAGAAGCAGCTGCGCCTGACTGCTTTTCCCAACAGTATCAAAAACGTATGCTAAGTTAAAAAGAACTTAGGTATAATTGGAGAAAAAACCTAAAATCATATTTATGTTTAAATTTCTTAGGTCTGATGTACATAAAAGCACTCGAAAGGTTTTTATTTATTTTTTTTTTAAAAGGTTTTTAAATGGCCTAAAAAGATTTACAAAAACTCCTACTGATTGTGGAAGTGGAGAGGTTGGAAATAACAGTTAAAGGGAGACTTTATTTGTAGTGATTTGATTTTTTTAACACAACATTTATGTTCAAGGTCTCTTTTTCTTTTAAGATTGTACAATGATGACTGCAAATATGCCGAAATGTTAGAAGAGGTTACTCCTGTGTGTTGGAAATACGCCTGCCTGTTATTTTCTTCTTTGTATTTTTTGTCTTTTCCCAATTTCCCCCCCAAAAAAGTAAATTAAGAGGCAAGTTTTAGAAATTATACTTATGAGCTCACTTATGTCTTAAACAAAATAAAAATAAAGCACAGTTTGCATAGGCACAAAAAAGTTCCTAAGCCTTGGCCACCAAAGTGTTTTCAGCAGTTAATCTCCTCTGGCAAGTGGGACTAGAGAGCTTTCCATTCCTATTTGTCTATGTTCCCTGAATTGTACATTATTTTTATAATCAGCAAAGTGATAAATAATTCTGCTTAAAAAACAAAGCAACTGGAATTCCCTGGAGGTCCAGTGGTTAGGACTGGACGCTTTCACTGACCAGGTTCAATCCCTGGTCAGGAAACTAAGGAACCAAGATCCCGCATGCCACGGGGTGCAGCCAATTAAAAAAAAAAAAGGTACTGAGTACCAGCTCCCAGGACTGAAAAGGTGGGCACTCAGCAGAATAGGTTACATGTCCTTGAAGGGCAGTTGTATGTAGATGGTGGCTGCAGCTCAAGTAACTGCAAAAGGGAAAAGAAACCCCACTGACCCTTGTTCTGTTTTAGCCACTGAGTCAACAACCAAACCAAAGAAGGCTGGTTGAACTGAGAACAAAGTAAGACAAAAATTGACAACTGAGGTAGAGAACAAAAGAGAGTAAAATGCTGCCCAAAACCACAACATGCAAAAGAAAAAAGCAAGAAAGAGCATATTAAAACAAAATCAAACCAAGAGTCTACAAAGAAGTATGTATGGCTGTTAGCATAACTGCCACCATCATGGGCCCATTCAATTCCTCCTGTCCCTCCAGTGACCCTTCCTGTGACTGTACTATGAGGTAAAATCACTTTTCTGTCATCAAGGGCTTTGTAGTTAATAGATATTGTTTTAGGATCATTAGTTCCAGGTGGCCTCTATGCTCTAACAGTCTCCAAACAGCTATGAAGATCTTCACTGACACATTCCCATCGCCCACCAGACGAGTTACCCATTCATAAAACTTGACTTAGAAATGCACTTCCCAGAAAAAAAAAGAAAAAAGAAATGCACTTCCTATTTCCAAGCACATACCCCCCCCCATACCTAGGTTAACAATAAAACTGTTCCAGAGGCCCCTCAGTGGTGCGGAGTGCAGCTGCAAATGCTTCTAGTTCACCCACCTGATCTCACCATGTGAGTAAATTACCCTCTAATAAACTGATCCACTGATTATATGGAGCTGCCTGCCTTCTTTTTCAGTCTTAAGCTATCTTCTCAGTTCAATGGGCACTTTTCATTCCCTCCATCCTCCAACTGAAGTATGAGGTAGACTGCAGACCTTGGCACCTGTTGTAAAGTGACCCCATTACTCAGTGCACCAAGTCACAGATGATGGTCATCTTCCCCTGAAAGGGTGGAACCTTCCACCTCCCACCACTGTTAAGAAAATTTAAAGAAACCGTTACTTCAACCAGAAGCCATCATCACCTACAAACATCTCCTGAACTCAGCAAGTACTGCTAGGAATCTCCAAATAGATGACTGTAAACTGAGATGGGATGAAGAAAGCATGCCATCTATGTGGCTGGACCACACTGACTTCACTTTGTCAGCTCCATCTTAGGCCCACAGTCCCCTTTCTGAGCTTTAGCCTACTCACAAGGAATGCATCCAAAGCCAGATAAGTTCCCTATCAACTCTTACTCTTGCCTTTATCTGATATGAAAACTGGAATAATGCATTTTGCTAGTCTAGATGGTTAATGGTCCATGAGGAATAATGTTCATGAGACCTCAGAAGGGAGGAGAAACCCCCAGTTCCCACTGGCACGAATGTGCTTCTCGCTTAGTAGTCAGATTCTATCTTTAGCTTTGGTCCCTTTAAATTCCCCCATGCCAGGGCTTCCCTGGTGGTGCAATGGTTAAGAATCCACCTGCCAATACAGGGGACACGGGTTTGAGCCATGGGCCAGGAAGATCCCACATGCTGCAAAGCAACTAAGCCTGTGTGCCACAACTACTGAGCCTGTGCTCTAGAGCCCGTGCTCTGCAACAAGAGAAGCCACCGCAATGAGAAGCCCGCACACCACAACGAAGAGTAGCCCTGGCTCTCCGCAACTAGAGTAAGCCTGCGCACAGCAACAAAGACCCAGTGCAGCCAAAAATAAATAAATAAAATAAATAAATAAGAAAACATTTTTTAAAAAATAAATAAAATAAATAAATGAATTCCCCCACGCCCCTTCTGGCAGCATAGAGTTCAGCTACAAATGCCTCTGGTGGTTGTCCGCCCGTACTGCCCCTATATAAGTACCCACAATAAACATCATAATTATACTTCATGGAGTTGCCTGCTTCACGTTTTGGTCTCAAAGTTTCTTCTCAGTTCGGAGGCTATTATTCAATATCCCCACCATCATCCAGATAAAAGAAATTGCAGTGCTGCTACAAGGGGATGGAGAATCAATTGAAGAACTACTTTGGGATCATACGCGCTGACGAAGCTGCTGAAGTTCTGGCAGAGAAATGAAGCTTTGCTGCGAAAGAAGGGGATGGGGTAAGGAAAATAAGTACACAGAGAAAACAAAAGCAAAGAAAAACTGAGAAGTGATAAGGTACATAACTGAAGGCCTATAAAAAGAGACTTGAAGACACAACAAGGGGAGGCTGAAGAGGAAAGGTGCCTCCGGAGCGGCAGGGGCAGGCTCCAGCCTTGCTGAGCCGCAGCAGCACCAACGGGAGCTGCTCAGGAGGGAGCTGAGAGTCAGAGAAAGAGGCGAGAGACTTTCCCAGCCAAACCTGCAGAAAGACTGGGGAAGAGAAAGACACTCAGGTGCAGAGAAATCTGGGAGTGAGACGCAACACAATGAACTGGAGACCAGAGAGAAATATTTTGAAGAAACGCACCCAGCGGGAAATGTAAATGGCACTGACCTATCTCAGGAAATTGAGACCCACAGGGAAATCAGCACCAAACATAAGCCTCCAAGCCGACCTGTTCTGAAGCAGCTGCTGCAGAAATGTCCGAAGAGGTCAGTGAAGTATTTGTAAAGAGGTGATGAGAAGATGGACCAACAGAAAAATGAGGGCAACTGTCTGTGAATATGGCAAAAGATTCCAGCCCTCTGAGCCCAGCCCCTGCAACCACAAACATGGATAAAAGTTAGTGACTTCCTGGGACTTCCCCGGTGGTTAAAGAAACCGCCTTCCAATGCAGGGGACGATGGTTCAATCCCTGGTCAAGGAACTAAGATCTCACATGCCGCGGGGCAACTAAGCCCACACGCCACAACTAGAGAGCCCACGCGCCATGGAGCCCGAGCGCCACAACCAGAGAGAAGACCGTGCACCACAATTCCTACATGCTGAGACAAAGATCCCACATGTCGCAACTAAGACCCGACACAGCCAAAAAAAATTTTTAAAAAAAAGAAAACCATTCCTTTAAAAGAAAAAAAATAGTTAATGACCTCCTGGGCCTTTCGAAGTCTGAATGAAAGCCCCACAGCATAGTAAAGAGATGGGGCCAATGAGCTGAAACTGCCCAATTAAATTTAGGTATCCTAATGCCTCAGGGTTCCTTCCAGGTCCCAACTAGCTTCTGAGGACAGAAGAAAAGCTTCATTCATCAACTTGTTAAGATTATACCACAAATGGGAGCCCCCAGGCCTGGGGAGCAACCTGAGATGGAGCAGGCCTCTTCTCCCCCAGAGCTTCATCCCTCCACCCAGTTTCATTCCCAAATGAAAATGGCTTTCAAAAGAACAGGGGAGGACTTCCCTGGTGGCACAGTAGTTACGAATCCGCCTGCCAATGCAGGAGACACAGGTTCGAGCCCTGGTCCGGGAAGATCCCACATGCCGCGGAGCAACTAGGCCTGTGCACCACAACTACTGAGCCTGTGCTCTAGAGCCTGCGAGCCACAACTACTGAGCCCACGCGCCTAGAGCCCGTGCTCCACAACAAGAGACGCCAGTGAGATGAGAGGCCCGCCCACTGCAACGAAGAGTAGCCCCCGCTCACCGCAACTAGAGAAAGCCTGCGCGAAGCAACGAATACTCAACGCAGCCAAAAGTAAATAAATAAATGTAAAAAAAAAAAAAAAAAAAAATGGGAAAATTTCCCAAGCAAGCATATGGGCATATTTCAGGGACATTTTCTTCTTTCTGTCATTTTGCTCTATCATCTTATATGCAATGTAATTTTTTTTGCATTTTATATATTTAATAGTGATACACACACGATATATATATACAAGATATCTATATGTATCTATCTATATCTATATATTATTTATTAAATGTGATAGTCTCAAGGGAATGCAAAAAGGAAATAACCTACTTTTCTCCACTGATGACCAAACAGACTTTCTGGGATATTCCTTGTCCCTGAATTAATCTTGATCTCAGATCTCTTGGCAGTTCCACCCATTTTTTAAGATAATAAAAAACCGGGACTTCCCTGACAGGCCAGTAGCTAAGACTCTGCACTCCCAACGCAAGGGGCCCAAGTTCGATCCCTGGTCAGGGAACTAGATCCTGCATGCCGCAACTAAAGATCCTGCATTCTGCAACTAAAAAGGTGCGGCAACAAAGATCCTGTGTGCTGCAACTAAGACCTGAGGCAGCCAAATAAATAAATAAATATTTCTTTAAAAAGATAATTAAAAAACCCAGTCTAACTTAATACCAAAACTTCAATCTCTCAACCAATTCAAATCTTCTCCCTTACCCCTAGCTCAGGCTGGATTCTTGCTTCTGCAAAGCGGCAGTGAGGAAGATGAGAAGGGATGGGGTGAGTAGTGATGCAGTATCATCTATTCTTTCACTGTTTTTCTATCTTGTTCTGCTTGCCTTCCTCACTTTCTTGCTGATTCTTCCAGTGTCAGAGCAGGGAAAAGAAATGAGAGGCAACCAGGCAAAATCTGATGCTGTCTGGAGTTCTTTCTTGGCTCTTATATGCTGTCTGTTATGGCAGACATCCAACTGCTGCTAGCTCCTCTTGAGAATGCATTTGTAGATTCTTTGTTGGCACCCCTACCCCAGGCACCTTGATGAAGTGGCCTTTTATAGTCCACCTTTTCCTAATTTGAGTGATGCACTTTTGTTTTGTTTTGGTTTTGCGGTACGCGGGCCTCTCACTGTTGTGGCCTCTCCCGCTGCAGAGCACAGGCTCCAGACGCGCAGGCTCAGCGGCCATGGCTCACGGGCCCAGCCACTCCGTGGCATGTGGGATCTTCCCGGACCGGGGCACGAACCCGCGTCCCCTGCATCGGCAGGCAGACGCTCAACCACTGAGCCACCAGGGAAGCCCGCGTGATGCACTTTTGGTTTATCCTTTTAAATTTTTCTCTTACCTCCTTTTCAAAGGATTTATATTTGGGGTCGTTTCCTTCTGCCAGGTACCCTGAAAGGGGATTCTTTTAAGGCAGCTTCAGCCTACTTACATCTATGGTATCATTTGACTTATGGAAAACTTACCCTCTTGCCCCACATCTGTGGAAATGTACTTTACCCCCATCACAATCTTCTCTTCTTATGCTGATGTCAGGGGAATTCTAGCAGCCTCTGATTTTATGGCGTATTCCCCAAACTCTTGTAGGACTATATCATATTCTCAGAATTCTTTTGTAAATAGAAGTGGATGTGGTGCTGGCTGGGCTGATGAGTTAGTTTCCTTAGGTCAACAAGCATCCAGTCAGAAAATAACATGGCAGAATCTTCTTATGCAAGCCTCCTTTAATCTTCTCAAAGGACTTTATTACTGCCTTCCTCACTCCCTACTCTTGCACTTGGATTGGCACCTGGGAAGATAGCATCCCCTGCTATATGAGGAAGAGAAAATGCTGGCTCACTGTCAGGCCAACCAACACTCTTCATATGAATAAGTATTCACACATAGGCTCAAGTTGGGGGGTGACTAAGATTCACAGGCCCGATTTTGTTCACCTTTTAATAAGTCACGTGAAAATGTGTCTGGGGCCTCTCTCTAAAAATGGTTAGAATGTTTTGACACTTATCATTCACCATTTCTGTTTAGGGTTTCAGCCCACTCCGAGTACAGGACCAATCCCATTTAACATCTTCTTACACAAAAACTTGTACATGATAATATGAATATGGAACAAAGTAACAGCCAGATCCTTAATAGTGATTTTCAGGATGGAGGATGGAGAGGTGAGAGAAAAGGAAAAAAGAGAAAAGTACATATACAATAAGGACAGTATTTTAGAACAATCTCTAAATACACATTTGACTGTGTCGTTATACAGATGTGGAGAGATGAAAGAAAGGAACGGCAGCAGCAAAATGTTTATGTGGTTATCTCAGGATGGTGTGACTTCAGATGATTTATATTTGCTTCTTTATCCTGTTCTTTATGATAGTATTTCAAATACATTTTTATATGATCTGGTAAAAACTACAGAGCTGCATTTGTAAAAAAAAATACAAGCTTTGGAAAGCTTAAAGAAAATGAAACATATCTTACTTTCAGAACGTTTCAGAGCCTGGTAATATATTAATTGGGAATCTCCAAGAGTATCTGCCAATAGAATGGCACTATAGTACTCCCCATTTTTCAGTATGACACATCTTTAAGAAATGCTATGTCAACAGATGTGTCAAAGAAGGATTATTTTTAAATTATATCTAAGTCATTGGTGTTCTATGAATTTGTTTTCTTTCTTACATACCTTTTAGGTTACATACCTTTTAGGTAATATATTCAGAAATTTCAATGATGTGCCTATTGTTCCCTTTTTCCCCAATTACAGTGTAAACTTCATAAGATCAGGATTCTGAACTGCCATATTTATTACAATAGGTCCCCATTACCTGACACACAATAGGTAATCAATAAATATTTGCTCACGCAAGAGGGAGGGGATATGGGCACACATGTATACATATAGCTGATTCACCCTGTTACACAGCAGAAAGCAACACAACATTGCAAAGCAATATGCAATGTAATTTTGATTTCCTTTTAAAATCCCCATTAAGTAATCTCTTGTTTTCATCTTTTTCCTGCCAGTGAGAGAGTACATAAGGTTTATTTTATACACTAATAATAAACAAACAAATTTCTAAGACAATTGCCACTAAAGAAAGATTGCTTCTAGTACACATTTAAAATGTTAAAATAATATTTATACCAATTTGCCAATTAAGAAATGAACTCAACCTAGTGCCCAAAATTTGGTTTCTCAATACCATTCTACAATAAACGAAACCAGGAATCCTTGCAGAAATGGTTGATTCCAGGGCTGGGGGAGGTGAAAATACAAGATGAACAGCTTGTGGTGCCTGAAAATCAGAGAAAGACACAAAAAAGGAAAGGAGCATGTAAGGGGAAACAGGAGCCAACTTGAAAGAGTTCCCAATGGCCAAAGTTAGAATAATTTAGTGACTGCCCTAGTGGGGCAGTGGATAAGACTCCGCACTCCCAATGCAGGGGGTTGGGGTTCGATCCCTGGTCAGGGAACTAGATCCCACATGCATGCCACAACTAAGAGTTCACATGCCACAACTAAGGAGCTGGCGAGTTGCAACTAAGGAGCCCGCCTGCCACAACTAAGGAGCCCACGAGCCGCAACTAAGACCCCACACAACCAAAAACAAAGAGAGTAGTATACCAGTAAGAAGACATATCGATATCATCCTCAATCTAAGCAGAACATCTGACAAAACCAAATCGAGAGGGTCACTCTAAAATTACAAATACAAAATACTTCAAAATCATGAAAAACAAGTAAAACTGAGGAACTGTCACAGACTGAAGGAGACTAGAAGACGTGACAACTAAATGGAATGAGGGATTGTATACTGGATCCTGGAACAGAAAAAGAACATTAGCGAGACAGTGATGAACTCTGGATAAATCAGCAGTTTAATTAATAGTATTGGACCCCTGCAAATTTCTTAAGTTTGATGACTGTACTGTAGTTATGCAAGACATTACCTTTAGGTAAACCAGGTAAAGATATAAGGGAACTCTGTAAAGTTATGACACCCTCTGTGTGTCTGCAATTATTCAAAATAAAAAGGGTTTGTGTGTGTGTGTGCGTGTGGTACGAGCACCTCTCACTGTTGTGGCCTCTCCCGTTGCGGAGCACAGTCTCCGGATGTGCAGGCTCGGCGGCCATGGCTCACGGGCCCAGCCGCTCCGCGGCATGTGGGATCTTCCCGGACCGGCGCACGAACCCGTGTCCCCTGCATCGGCAGGCGGACTCTCAACCACTGCGCCACACTTTTAAGAAGGTGAACATTCTCTGATTTCTTAGGCCAATGTAAGTGAGAAGACAGTAGAGTGGTTTTAGGTTACAGCTTTACCTTGTGTTTAAAAACTGTATTTTATATAGTATTTTCATTCTGAAAACAATCAACCTAATACACATCACTTGTTGAGCATTTACAGCTTCATGTAATGTGTACTATGGAAAACAAAATTTTTTTTTAAATTATACTTGCAAAAATATGTCTCAGTGGTGTCACACTGCTGGCCCCAAATTTAACCAATATATGAACAAATGCATTCCACAAGTTGAAGACGATATAATTTTCAAAAAGCAATAATATTAATGTACATAATGGCACTGAATTATACACTTTTAAATGGCTTAAATGATCAATTTTTATGTATCGTGTGGTAAATGTTATGTGCATTTTATCACAATACTACTAAAAAAAGCTTTTTAAAAGCAACAGTATACAAATACGGAATCATGTTGTACACCTAAAACCACTATGTTGTTCTATGTGGATTACACCTCAATTTTTTTAATTAAAAATAAAATATATGGATTATATATCTTTAAAAACCAGTAAAATAATCCCACTTCTTAAAAATATATATTTGTACATGTATAAGAGTTTGCATAATCGTGCACAAATTTTAAAAGGTCAGGAAGCCTCCGAACGAAAACAACGGATTGCGGGTACTTTCACTTTTCTAACGCTCACCCGCGTCATCTAATTACATGTTATGAATACGCTTTGTTTGCATAATTGGGAGAAGTGATAAAACACAGAAACCATTACTCCAGATTCCCGCCCCGGGCAGCGAAGCGCAGGCAGATACGCCCTCACCGCGGCGGTTGGGCTCCCAGGCCAGACCCCAGCCCGGGCGCAGCCTCCAGGCCGAGCCTCACCGGCCGCCCGCCGGGAACCCCGCGCCCCCAAGACAAGCCCCGCCGTCCCGCTCCCCCCAACGCCGCCCCGCCGCCCCGCCGCCCCGCCGCCCCACTCACCGACTCCCGCGGCCGCGAGCTCCTAGGTGCCCTGACCACACGGCCCAGGCCGCGCCAGTAGCCCCGCGCCCGGCTCGCCTCTGGCCCGTATCGCGCAAGCGCGTCACCGCCCCGGGCCTCTCGGCCTCTCTAGGAAGCTGGGAGGGCCGACGTCTCGGCTTCTCCCAGGACCAAGTGCCCTGCTGGACGACCTCTGAGCCCAACGCAGGAGGTGGTCCCCACACACCCCACCTAACCCACTGGGCGCCTGTCTTCTCTTGGTACCCCAGAGCTCCATCCGTCTTATCCTGTTTTCCTACACCCCTCCCCATTTGTGTGCAGGGCATCCCTCCAGGGCTGCCTCCCCCCAGGGAAGAACGGGATCAAAGCCAGGGGTCAAATCAGAGACCAGCAAGATCTAGATTACCAGGCTGGCCAGGAGGAGCTGTAAAGGGGACCACTCATTACCCTCTGGGGCCCCGTTCAAGGAGGGGAACCAAATCCTAAGGAAGGCTCCGTTCAGGACAGTCCCTTCCCCCATCACCACCACAACCAGGGATACTTGCTCATTCCCAGTCCACAGGCACACAAAATTTTTCCTGACCACAGCTTTCAGCTGTTTTCTCCCGTTAACAAAATTCAACTGAGTAAATTTTAAAGCCCTTTTGGTTTTAATTAGCAATTCATTGTGGTGCTCCAAGGATAACGGACAAGATAAACTCAAAGGGCCAACATCGAGGGACAGGAAGTTACCGGGCTCTTATCACTGTCATGTAGCAACCATTACAATATCCCTGATTCCTCCCAAGTGTCATGCCCTGTCCCTTTCCCAACCCATATAAGGAAAGGTATTTGCCCCGTTCTTCTCCTGCTCTGCCACACTGTTAGTATGCATACCCTGCCCAATCAGCAGGTGACTCGTAACTTCCTTTGTTCCCTGGATATAAAAACAGACCAGTAACACTTGCTCCGGGTCGGCTCTCCCTGATTATCAGGAAGCCGGCCTGCTCTTCTGGCAGCGACCCTTCCCTTTAATAAATTCTATCTTCTTTACATTCTGCCTTGTATCTGGAAATTCTTTCCCAACCCGCGTTGGGACCATGACATTCCTGAGTCAGACTGCATCCAATTTAGCAGGCAGAGAGGGGCTCTGAAGAGTATACAAAGCAAGAGGTTTTATAGGCAGAAGGGAATAGAAATGAAGGACCATTGGAACAATTCTTTATAGTTAACCTAGGATATGGCAGTAGGTGCATTCGTAAGTTAAGACTTATGAACGGGTAACTAGTCTCATGGGTGCTGGGAATACGTCAGGGAAGGTTTTCATCATTGTTTGGGGACTAACAGAGCATAGAGGCTTCCTGGACCTAATGATTATTAAACGATACTTATTAACTAAAAAGCCCTTGATGACAGAGAAGTGATTCACTGCACGGTACAGTACAGAAGTGATTCACTGCACAGTACAGTCCTGAGTAGGGTCAGTGAAAAACAGTAGAAATTGTAAGGGCCCAAGATGGCATCAGTTATGCTAACAGCAACACACCGGGTCTGGTACAGGGAACGGTTAGCCCCCGGGTGATTTGGTCTAACGTGAGGCCTTGTGTGGCCTCGGATTTTAATGGATATTGAGATAATTTGGGAAGAGGTTTAGTTACATCTATCTGAATATTTATAGGTTCTGCACTTTTTAATCTCCCAATGTCAGTATTAGAGGTAGCCCGCAGATATTAGGGTAACTGATTAAATTAGGGATTTTGGGCTGGAATTCTTCCTCTCTATACCAAGGACAGATTGTAGGGCACATAAAAAGATATCCTTTCCAGTGGTTAGGACTCCATGTTTCCATTGCCAGGGGCCTGGGTTCGACCTCTGGTCAGATAACTAAGATCCCGCAAGCTGCGCGGCCAAAAAAAAAAAAGAGAGAGAGAGTTATCCTTTCAAAGTGCTCAGCTAACAAATGGGACCTAATTAAACTTATAGGCTTTTGCACAGCAAAGGAAACCATAAGCAAAAGGAAAACACAACCTAAGGACTGTGAGAAAGTATTTGCAAACGATGCGACCAATAGGGCTTAATTTCCAAAATATACAAACAACTCAAAATTTGGTCAGACCTGTGACTTCCCATCTATTTTCTGCCTTTTAATCAATCCACTTACCTCAGGGGAGAAAATACATTTACCAATAAGGCAGTTAGAGCAGGTTGGGCAGCATCATCTATTGTATGGAAATCAGAATGCCATAGGAAGAGAGCTTCCAGATGGGCTTTAAAGTCTGCCCTAAATTCATCTTTCTTTTGTTTGCAGGTGTGAATAATAGAGCAACCACTTCAGGCAGGGAAAACCTTGAGAAGAGCTTTTAAAAGATCCACTGCTATTTTGCGAGCTTTTTCTGGTCCACAAGGGGACCATGTTGGAGATCCAGGATCTTGAGTATCATTCTCAGAGTTACACCATTCTGCCTCCTGCATCCATTCTGGGGCTTTCCTACATGTGCACAAGCTGGTGAAGATCTGACAGCCCAGATTAGGACTCAATTCTTCAAAATACTTTTGGGGATGCTCCCTGTGTTTAGGAAAAATTCTTTAACTGTGGCCCTTAGTCTGTGACAAAGGACTGAAAGATACCCAAAGGAGATCATTAAAAGTTAAAGGCTTCCCTGGTGGCGCAGGGGTTAAGAATCCACCTGCCAATGCAGGGGACATGGGTTCGAGCCCTGGTCCGGGAAGATCCCACATGCCGCGGAGTAACTAAGCCCGTGCGCTGTAACTACTGAGCCTGAGCTCTAGACCCCCGAGAGCCACAACTACTGAGTCTGAATGCCACAACTACTGAAGCCCGCGCACTAAAGCCTGTCTTCCGCGACAAGAGAAGCCACCGCAATAAGAAGCCCGCGCACCGCAACAAAGAGTAGCCCCCGCTCAGCGCAACAAGAGAAAGCCCGTGTGCAGCAACGAAGACCCAGCGCAGCCAAAAAATTAATTAATTAATTTTAAAAAGATGTTAAAAGTTAACTTTGGCGACTCTCCACCCCAAGGCATGTGCGCCCTTGTCGGCCAGTGCAGACCTTCGGGAAGGAGGTGCAGGCCTGGTGTAATCTGTCTGGACAGAGTGAAAGAGAACAATGCAGAAGGACTCCAGCCCACTAGTGCCTTTATATTGTATTGGTTTTGGCTACGCAGCACTGGTTGCTTCGGGTGGGATAAGTGGGATCACTGGTTATGCAAAAGCAGGCAGTGTCCCGTCTCTGGCTGCCGGGCTCCTCTTCGGTGGTTTAGCGGGCCCGGGTGCTTATCAGGGGTCTCAGGACCCAAGGAACATTTAGGTTTTCTTCGTTACATCTGGAACCTTGGCTGGCATTATGGGAATGAGATTCTACCACACTGGAAAATTTATGCCTGCAGGCTTAATTGCGGGAGCCAGTTTGCTGATGGTCGCCAAACTTGGAATTAGTGTGCTGGGTAAACCCCATCAGTGGTAGTCATGGCCCAGATTGGACTCATGAAGAATTTTTAAACTTCCACTATTTTTAGTGTATTAAGATAAATGAGTACAGCATTTTCACATATTCTGACATTTTATTTAAAACAACACTGAACAAAAACAAACAACAAAAAACAACACTGAACTTTGCAGAGAAAAAAGTCAGTCATTATCATTACAACCCTAAAGAGGTGGATAAAGTATAACATAAGAGCTTCTTCCTGTATTACCCTCATACAGTTTGATTCTTGTGTGTTGGTGTTATCTGTTCTTTCTGTATCTACAGGTAATATCTCCAGGGATAAAATGTTAGGTATCACCACTGGGGCCCCTGAAACCCCCGTGTCCTGCTCAGAGGAACAGTCTGAAAAAGATCTCTTAATGAGATTTAGGGTATCTGTTCTTTTGCTTATCTTAAAGCACAGACTTACTTTGAAATTATGTTAAATGAAATCAATGAAAATAAAGTTTACTATAAGCACAAAATAAAAATAAAATAAAAGGTAACTAATAGTCTCTTCAGAGTGGAAAGGCGATTCAGATAGAGGATTCGTAGACTGGGAGTACTCAGGTAAAGGAAGATAGATGGGAGTGGTAAGAGTCACGTCAGTCTTACAGCCTTTGGTTTGGGGTAACTCTTGTGTCTTTAACTTTTCATTAGTGCTTTTATTAAAAAAAATTTTTGGCCCTGCGGTATGTGGGATCTTAGTTCCCCGACCAGGGATCAAACCCATGTCCTCTGCATTGGCAGCTTAGAGTCTTAACCACTGGACCGCCAGGGAAGCCCCTTCATTAGTCTTTTGCAATGAATCTTTCAATGAAGCTATTTTGGAATCTTGAAGCCTTTTGGAGGCTTCTGCATATCAGTTAAAATAACAGGTATCCCATTCTGTTGGTTTGATTTGGGAACACTCGATTACAATTGTACTTTTTGAATGAATGGCCTTGTCTAACTGAAATGTTCCCCATAATGGTCATTGTAAATCTAGGTTGTCTTTAGTAAGACTTTGACATTTTTGTATGTATCTATAGCTTCCAGGACCATAGTTCTTAGACGTAAAATAAGCACGTGTGCCAGAAGATAGAACACTCAGTTCTTTGGAACTTGAGGACCCTATTTCTTCAGTGAAGCCTTTGGTCTCTTGGAACCAAATTCATCCCTAACAGGAATGTGCCACTGGGTTGGAGATTCTGTGATGTTTTATGTTTTACAGGGCATCTCATTGCACAAAAATTTTCTTGAGGTTGGCAGGTGACCTAGTACTGATCTAACCCATTCCCTAACCAATTTATCCTAGAATGGGGGTCTTAGATTAGATGGTGAGCTCAAACAGCTTTTAGGTGCTCAACCTGAATGTATCTTTTGCAACTTTGCCTTCCAAGATTCCCTTTAACAATAGATCGATCATTCTTTTACCTTATGTGTGTATCAGCAGAAACCAATAATAACTGAGCAGGAACTAGACCTGTGGATGTCAGCAGTAACCAAAGAAATGGTATTGTGGACTGACCAGGAGCTAGGGACTTGTGCTCTGTTAAAGCCTCCTGTCAGTCCAGACTGCCCTGTTAACCCTGGTCTGGAAAACCAATGAGAGCAGCAAGCTCAGATGCAAAGGGAGCAGAGCTCAGATCCAAGAGAAACTTACCCATGGCCTTCAGAAGCAGCGAGAAAGAGAACAAAATGGTTCAGCAGGTGCCAATGCCTGTGTTTCCCATTGTCCTTGAGGATGTTAGTAGACTCCCTTGGATCCCACTGTCATCACCAAAACTGTTAAAGAACAAAATTCAATGAAGTAAATTAATTTTATTGGCCTTGGGACTTCCCTGGTGGCGCAGTGGTTAAGAATTTGCCTGCCAGTGCAGGGGACACAGGTTCGATCCCTGGTCTGGGAAGATCCCACATGCTGTGGAGCAACTGAGCCCATGCACCACAATTACTGAGCCTGTCCTCTAGAGCCTGCGAGCCACAACTACTGAGCATGTGCACCACAACTACCAAAGCCCGCGCACCTAGAGCCCGTGCTCTGCAACAAGAGAAGCCACCACGATGAGACACCCGTGCACCGCAACGAAGAGTAGCTCCCACTCGCCGCAACTAGACAAAGCTCGAGCGTAGCAACGAATACCCAACACAGCCAAAAAAATATTTTAAAAATTAAAAAAATAAATAAAGATCTTATTGGCCTTAATTCAGCAACTCATGAATCAGACAGCACACAATTTAGGAGATAGGCATGAGCTCCAAAGAGCTACGCAATGCAAGAGATTTCATAGGCAAAAGGGAGCAGGAAAAAGGAAGTTATACTAGACAAAAAGGATATTGGTCATTGCAAGGTTACTCTCCTTTACAAGGGAATGGCAGGGCTCTATCAGGCAGATTACCTATCTAGTGCTGATCAGGAAATTCCTGAGGGAATGGGACTGGTTTAAAATTCCATTTCTGGGAGGGCCAAAACTTTAAATTAAGTTTGATTTTGGTCACATGGGGCTTAGCATGAGCTACTCCATTTTGGGCCTGTTGTCTCATCTTTAAAACTCCTATAGGTGAGTTCTAACAGGGTTCACCTAGTGGGTGAACAATGGTGCTATCTGCCAGTATGTAGAATTCTGGAGGGGTAAGTTTGTGGGTAGAGAGGCTGCTTGAAGAAGGGCTGAAGTCACATCAGGAGACTGCTCAGTCCCTGTAGGAGCAAATGTCTTCTATTGACAGCATCAGAGAACCTGGAGGGTGTGGAGCCAATGCCGTAAAGACCACCTGCTGCCATTGGAGGACACGTGCAAGCTGCTGTGTCAAGGGGCCAGGTAGCTGTCCTGGTTGCCCTCTGGTACGTGCATCTTAGTGCCAGGCCTCAGCATGTTGCCAACTGATGTTTCAGTAGGAGGGATGCTCATCTGTGCGCTGAGGCTCTGTTCCAGTCGTCTGAATCACACCAGGTTCTTTGTCAATGCCCCAGCCACCAAGGATGGAAAGAGAGAATGGATCCTGGCACCAGAGAGCTATTGATGCGATGGAAGAGAAACCAACGGCACATGAAAACTGAATAACTGAGGAGAGTTCAAGGGGTGACATGTAAAATTGTAACTGTTAAGGAAATGGGCCATGAGGTGGTACAAAACCCCAAGGCTAACAATATTTGAAATAGTAAAAACAAAGCAACAGGCCCAAAATGGAGTAGCTCATGCTAAGGGTCAAGCCACCAAAATAAAACTTAACTAAAAGTTTTGGGGGAATTTCCTGGTGCTGCAGTGGGTAAGACTCCATGCTCCCAACGCAGGGGGCCCAGGTTCGATCCCTGATCGGGAAACTAAATCCCACATGCATGCCGCAACGAAGAGCCCACATGCTGCAATGAAGAACCCACATACTGCAACTAACACCTGCTGCAGACAAAATACATAAATAAATTTTTTTTTAGTTTTGCCTCCTCCAGAAGTGGAATTTTAAACCAGCCCCAGTCCATCAGGAATTTCCTGATCAACACTAGTTAGGTAATCTGCCTGATAGACCCCTGCCATTCCCTTGTAAAGGAAAGTAACCTTATAACCAACCCACTTTTTTGCCTTGTATAACTTCGTTGTTCCTGCTCCCTTCTGCCTATAAAAGTCTTTCATTTTGCAAAGCTCCTCAGAGCTCCTTTCTATCTGCTAGGTTGGATGTTACCTGATTCATGAATTGCTGAATATGGCCAACAAGATCTTTAAAATTTGCTCAGTTGAATTTCATTTTTTAATAGGAAGCTATGACCACCTGTAGGAGGAGGCTACCTGACAGAAGCTGTGGCCTTCAGTTTAGGGACATACTCAACCCATGGTCCAATACAAAGTGAGCTGGGGGAATAAGTACCTGAAGCTGACTCTCCCTCTGGCCTTCTGCCAGAGCCTGCCCCTGGTCCAACCCAACTGGAAGCTGGAGGGCAGTCCAAGAAGGTCATCTTTCCAAGTCTTAAGGCAGGGTTGAGAAGAACCAAGAGTTAATATAGGGGGGCGGGGGAAGGTGCCACTGGAAAATATCCAAAATACCCAAAAAGGAAAATGGGGACTGCTCGTCTATGCCTAATGTGTCCATGAATTTCCTTTTGAACTATGTGAAAGGAAAATAAAAATGGAGTCAGTATTGCTAAGAGAGCTCACTCAGATGGAGCCAGGAGGTAATTGAGGAAGTGGGACTTATACACATCTCAGCCAGGATGGAATCTGAACTTTTGACCACTTATTGACTTATAAAGGCAGGCATCCAGAACATCTACACAATGTTCCAGAAACTTAAGATACTTAACAGACCCTTACCCTAAATAAATCATGACAGCCTATCCCTTAAGGGCAAATATTTCCTTTTTGCATTAGAGCCGATCATAATCCTTGCAAGACAACTTTAACAATCTTGTGGCTTTTGCCTTTATAAGTCTCTGATTCTTTCTCTTCTTCAGAACACTCTTTCGGTTTTACCCAAATCTGTGTCTCCCAATTTGCAATTCCCAAGACCCCAAATAAAGCTCTTTGTTCTATGGACACAGAAAAATTAGGATCGCTAAGCCAAAGAGTGCTGCTCACCACCCGATTCTGCAAGGGTTAAGTCATAACCCACTGCAGTTGCTGACCTGACAGTTGCACTCCAAAAGGAATTTAAAGAAAAAAACAGGATGAGGCACCTTGTGCTTTGGATACACGTGAACAGGCAGGCCCACAGATAGTTAGATGTATATCTCAGGGAAAATTTTAATGGCCCTGGATTTCTGAAACTTCCCATATATAGAAAAGCACTAAAACTATTAACTTGAGATGTCTGTTTTTTATGATTTGCAGTATCTTTTTCTTTTGATGCACGCGTTTGAAATTCTGTACCAAGATGTATGCTTGACTACACTTATTTCCTAGCCATATATAACCTGGCTTCTCCCCTACCTCTTCAGAGCAGTTCATCAGACCTGAGTGGCTCTCTCCTAGGCTTTAGTCCTCAGCAAGACCCCAGATAAAACTCAAACTAACTAACTCAAACACTAACTTTGTGTCTTTCTATAAGTCAACAGTTCTTTGCAGCCTTGGTACTAATTATTGTTCGACAAATAATGTTCCAGATAACTTGTCTCGGTAGGGGTGGGGCTGAAGGGGGTGGTGGGGTAGGAAATGAAAATTCATAACCACTCAAAGTAAAGAGTTGTTTGTTTTGTCTGTTTGAGAACACAATGTTCCCATCACAGAGGAGCTCGAGCAGGTTCTGTGTTTGGGGTGTGCTTATGTCACAGGACAGCAGCTAACATGGACAGCACCCAGACTGGTGTGGTCAAACAGATCCAGCAGATCGGCCCCTCCAGCGTTTGCACCGCTGCAGAAGCAGTCTCTTTGCTCTGTTTGCTCTGCTCAGAGAGCAGCTCTGTTTTGAAGTCCTGCCCAGCGCCCTGAGGCTCAGCCCACCTCGGCCACTACCTGATTTCCCTGAGAGCCACAACACAGAGCCTGTAACAAGGAGATCTCTTCCGTCCTCCGGTTGGGGGCCTATTCTTGGAGCTCTGTTTCCTGAGTGCTTTACCTCCTTCCACTTTGGGCCAGTTTGCTTGGCAAGGAGCCCTGGGCAGAGCTTCTCCAACTTTAATGTGCATAGGAATGCAAATCACTTGAGGTTAAACAGGCTTAGCTGGTTAAACTGCAGATTCTAATTTGGGAGGCGAGGGAGGGGGCAAAGACTATGTCTGACAAACTCACAGGTGTGAGCGTGTTGTGTTCCTGTACCAGGCTTTGAGTAGCAAAGAACTGTGAATGTAAATCACTGGCTCTTAATTCTGCTGCACAGTATAATCCTCTGGGGAGCTCTTAAAGCGTTTATATTGCACATCAGTGTAAGGCCAACTGGCCCGAGGCAGGGGAACACAATCAGATTCACAGGTTGCATCAGACCGAAATTCTCCGGACCACCCAGTTCCAGAAACTGACCTGGGGAGTTTGCACCCGGCCCAGCCTTCCCGCCTTTCAAGGGGCGGGACTAACGGTCCCCCAGGATACCCGAAAAGACCACCAAATAAGGAACACCCTGCGCCCTCCCAGATTCACCACACCCCTTTCCCTTCTTCCCCTATAAAATCTTGCCCAACCCTCGCCCAGGTGCGACTTCTCTGGCCCCTTTCTCTCGGACCAGTGAACCTCGCCCGGGAGCGCTCCCTAATAAAGCTCACTTGAAGCTTTCCTCTGTTTCAAGGTGCCGTTTGTTCAGATCCGACCTTACATTTGGTGCCGAAACCTGGGAGGGGTACCAAGCCCCGCGGGTTACCGCGCGGGCCGCTCCTCCCCTCCCCCAGGAGACAACCAGGGAACCTCTACTCATCCACCCGATCCGGCAGAAAACGGGGTAAGTCCCCCTCCCTTGTTCCCTCCGACTCCCAGAGTCCCTGCCCACCGAACTCCCTGTCCTTAATCCTCCTCTCTCCGGGCCTCGGGCAACTGTGGACACGTCCCAATTGCCTGACCGCTCTCCGACCCGTCGGGCCTCAGGTGATTGTGGAGACGTCCCAATCGCCTGACCGCCCTCCGACCTGCCGTGAATTGGAGACTGAGACCAGGGACGCCTCTCTCACCCAGGGACAGACTGGGGGTCATGGGAACCTCACAATCGAAACCAGATCCTAAGACGCCCCTGGGGTGTCTCCTTGCCAATTTTACAGCCCTCGCTATTTTCCTGAAGGGACTTTCGATTTTAACATCCTCCGTGATCTAGATAATTACTGCCGCAGGACGGGCAAATGGTCTGAGGTCCCCTATGTCCAGGTTTTTTGGTATTTGCCCTCCCGCCCCTCCCTTTGCGTCAATTGTTCTACCTCTCAAATCCTCCTTGCCAAACAAACATCTCCTCCATCCAAAACCTCAATCCCCTTGGATTCCTCCCCATTAACCGATTCTCCCGAATCTCTTACCACTCCCCCCTTCAGAACTCCTCTCCAACCTCCACCCTACCCTGAAGCGGTCCCTCCTCCTCCCGAACCCGCTCCGGCCCCTCCAACCGCTCCCCCGCCTCCCTCAACGGTTTCTCCTCCCACGCCCCTTGCTTCGCCAATTAGTGCACATACACGCTCTCACGACTCCCAAGATTCAAATCTCCTCTGCCCTCTGAGGGAGGTAGCAGGAGCGGAAGGACTGGTCAGAGTCCATGTCCCTTTCTCTCTCCAGGATCTCTCTCAAATTGAAAAACGATTAGGCTCCTTCTCTGCCGACTCCTCCCACTACATCAAAAAATTTCGCTCTCTCTCTCAAGCCTACGATCTAACCTGGCACGATATCTTTGTGATCCTATCTTCTACTCTGACCCCTGACGAGAGGGAAAGAATTCAGACTGCTGCCCGAAACCATGCAGATCAGGTTCACCTTACCAACAACTCCATGCCTGTCGGAGCCACTGCCGTACCTGGCACCGATCCAGGCTGGACTTATCAGGATGGCCAAGACGGCCGTCGTAAACGCGACCTCATGATCCAATGCCTCCTGGCTGGCATGCAGGCTGCCGCTCATAAGGTGGTCAATTTTGAAAAACTAAAAGAGATAACCCAAGAACCTAACGAAAATCCAGCTATCTTTCTCAATCGCCTTACAGAGGCCTTAACTCTCTACACCCGGCTGGATCCCGACACCCCGGCAGGGGCAGCGGTCCTAGCCACCCATTTTATCACCTAGTCAGCCCCGGACATCCGAAAGAAATTAAAACGGGCAGAAGACGGCCCTCAAACCCTTATTCGAGATCTGGTAAAAATGGCCTTTAAAGTCTATAATGGTCGTGAGGATTTGACAGAATCCAGCCGACAGGCTCGGATGCACCAGAAGGTGGCCTTCCAAACCCAAGCTCTTGTAGCCGCCCTAAGGCCGGCCATCTCCCATGGACCACAGCATCCACGGGGTCCGCAAAAGGCAACCCCGCCGGGGGCCTGCTTCAGATGCGGAAAAGAAGGCCACTGGGCTCGCCAATGTCCCAATCCCCGACCTCCTTCTAAGCCCTGTCCCAGCTGCGGGCTAACGGGCCACTGGAAGAGTGACTGCCCTACGACTGGACCTCCCTCAGCGTCTCCACGCGGGGGGCAGGCCGACCCAACGGCATTACCACTCGAACTGCTGGGATTGGCTGACGACTGACGGCGCCCGGACTCGAAGACCCCCCATCACCCTCGCCGAGCCCAGGGTAACGCTACAGGTAGCGGGTAAGTCCATCTCATTTCTGGTGGACACGGGGGCTACCTATTCGGTCCTGCCTACTTATTCTGGGCCAGTTTCTCCTTCCCAGATCTCGGTCATGGGTATTGATGGCAAACCGTCCTTCCCACTCCAGACCGGTCCACTCCCATGTCATATCGAAGGACTCCCTTTTACTCATTCTTTCTTAGTCGTACCATCCTGCCCAGTTCCCTTGCTAGGCCAAGATGTCTTTTTCCACTTAGGGGCCTCCCTCCAGCTGGTTAGACTTGACCCTAAGGTCCCCTCCTCCCAACTCCTGCTTCCTCTTCTCGGCCTGTCTCTAGAACCCTCCCCCTCCTATCCCCCTCTTCCAATCACACCGAACCCAATCAATCCCCAAGTCTGGGATACTTCTAAGCCCATAATAGCAACACACCATTCCCCCGTCCTCATCCGCCTAAAGGACCCCTCCAAATTTCCATCAAGGCCCCAATTTCCCATCTCTGAGACTCACCTTAGGGGCCTACAACCTATTATCACCAGACTCCTAAACCAGGGACTCCTCATCCCCACGGACTCTCCCTGCAACACTCCCATCCTGCCTGTCCGCAAGGCCTCTGGGGATTATCGCCTGGTCCAGGACCTCGGACTAATCAATGAGGCCATAATTCCTCTCCACCCAGTAGTCTGGATCCCTAACTTTGCTCTCCTCGCTAAACCCTTATATCTAGCCGCTAAAGAAACCCCTCAAGGACCCCTCACCTCTCCTTCCGCCGTTCGACAGGCCTTTCTCACCCTCTGTAACGCTCTGATATCTTCTCCCTTTCTCTGCCCAACCCAAACCGACCTTTTCACCTTTTTGTGGATGAACGGGCCGGAATAGCCACTGGACTCCTTGCCCAGCCTGTAGGGCCTTCCTACCGCCCCGTGGCTTACCTCTCCAAACAGCTAGACCCAGCTATTCGGGGATGGCAACCATGCCTTCGGGCCCTAGCAGCGGCAGCCGAACTGACCAAACAAACACTCAAACTGACTCTGGCCCACCCACTAACCGTGTTTTCCTCCCACCGGCTGGTCGACCTCCTAGGCCACAAGTCTCTCTCCCTCCTGGGCCCCTCCCGCATCCAGGAGTTCCACCTACTGTTCATTGAAAACCCTGCTATCTCCCTCGACCTCTCCCCACCGCCTAAACCCGGCCTCCCTCTTGCCTATCTCCGATACCGGGACCTCCCCTTCCCACTCCTACCCCCAAGTCGTAGAGGCCCTCAGCCTGCCGAGAGAGGGACTCTTTGACACCCCTCTTTCAAACCCGGAACGCACCCTCTTCGTAGCATGCTTGCTCCCTGTTTTCTTAGGTTCCTTCGCAGGCGCATGGAGGAAGTCTCTCGGGTGGCCACAAACCAAATGCGCCTCGGTCCTTACACCTTGCTTCCTACAGAACCCCCCACTGGTCTCCCCTAAGCCTTGGACCTCTGGTCGCCCGACTCCCCTTTCGACGCCCCCATTCAGCATGAAGTAGCCAGAGATCAGAACGCCGCCGCATTACACCAAAGATGTCGGGATGTAAGGCCAACTGGCCCGAGGCAGGGGAACACAATCAGATTCACAGGTTGCATCAGACCGAAATTCTCCGGACCCCCCAGTTCCAGAAACTGACCTGGACACATTCCGGACCACCCAGTTCCAGGAACTGACCTGGGGACTTTGCACCCGGCCCAGCCTTCCCGCCTTTCAAGGGGCGGGACTAACGGTCCCCCAGGATACCCGAAAAGACCACCAAATAAGGAACACCCTGCGCCCTCCCAGATTCACCACACCCCTTTCCCTTCTTCCCCTATAAAATCTTGCCCAACCCTCGCCCAGGTGCGACTTCTCTGGCCCCTTTCTCTCGGACCAGTGAACCTCGCCCGGGAGCGCTCCCTAATAAAGCTCACTTGACGCTTTCCTCTGTTTCGCGGTGCCGTTTGTTAAGATCCAACCTTACAATCAGCTAAGCACAAAGCTTTGTGGGTGGGGCCCAAGCGTTCCTACTTCTTTAACTCCCCAGGTGATCCCAACATGTAGCCAAAGTTGACAACCCGGGAGTGTAGGATCCTTCCTTTTACCCTGATTCCCTGAAGTGTGCAAAAGCCACAGGCTGAAGGGTTTTGTTCATTTGCGTGTTTTCAAATTTAAAATGCATCAGCTTTCTGACTTTGAAAAAGAAGGGGGAAAGGTTACCCCTTAATTTTTACCTTCTATTTTGTTTATTTTATTTTTGGCTGCACCACGAGACTTGTGGGGTTCTTAATTCCCTGACCAGGGATGGAACCCAGGCTCGCAACAGTGGAAGCTTGGAGTCCTAACCACTGGACTGCCAGGGAATTTCCTTTACCTCCTATTTTGAAATGTGAAGAGATAAGTTTGGGTATGGTGAGTGAGGATGGGGGTCTGGACTATGGCCGAAGAAAGATCAGAATGTACAACTGAGAATCAGCTGTAGCCAAGTGACAGAAAGAAAATTGTCCTGGTGGGATTTTCACTCTTTCTGGTCACAAACCCTGAGCCCCTCTTTGTGGGGAAAAAACAGGAAATCAAACAATGTGTTCTCTTTTACAAAGTGATGTTTGTAAGTGAATTTTTTAACTACTTTCTAACTTGTATCAAAGAAATACTGATACTTTAAGTAGTACTAAAAAGGATTTAAAATGGAATTCAGCCCCTTTTCCCTTACCAGGAATTCACACACATACTTCCATCCCTTACCCCCCTAAGTCCTCCCCTATCTTCCTCCAAAAAGATTATGGTATGCCTCTGGATGCAGGGGTAGAGACAGCATCAGGAAGGCTCTCATGGGGAGTTGAAACTCTATTGGTAATGGGTAAGGGATCTGTCTATCTTTGTGTCAGGCCATAGACACGGGGGAGAAAGACTATGGAATCTGTTTTTGTTTATTGCTGTATTCCAAGTGTTGGATGGCAGGGGTATGTAATGATAACCACCGCAGGGTGAAGTGATGGGGCCAGCAACTCCAGCTGTAAAAGAATTTACCGAGTCAGAAGCAAGGGTTAAAAAAAAAAAAAAAAAAAAGAAGCAAGGGTAGAAAGCGAGATTTACTGAGTACACTGCAAGGGAGCAGCGGGTGAGACCAAGAGGAGGTCTGCCCCTGGGGGAGAGAAACTGGACGTTTTTTATGGTCCCTTCTGGTCACCCTCGTATTAATGTTCCACCCATGTGGTGGTTAGGGCTGGGTGTGTCGTTACTCACTCTTCCAGGACCGCCAACTTCTTGCGACTGCTGGTAATTTTCCACTGGGGGAGGGTGCAATTCTTTTATCTTGAAATGACCTCCCCAGCCTAAGATGGCTGTTCTACTGTTAAGCTCCACAATAACCTCTGAACTGAGAAGGAAGTTTGAGACCAAAGAAATGATGCAGGCAACTCCATAAAGTGCAGTTATTAGGTATGTTGTAGGTAATTTGCATACAGGAAGGATCAGGCAGATGACCATCCAGAGGCATTAGCAGCTGTACTCAGCGCCGCTGAAAGAGGTACAGGGGGATTCAAAGTATTACCAAATTGGTTGATTGGACCCGCGACCTTTTGTCTCAGCCAGGGAGGTTCTTTTCCCGATTAGATTCACACAGCCAATTATGAAACCGATGCTGAGACCGGAACAGCACAAGCTTTATTCAATGGCCAAAGAATGGAGAACCCGAAACCTAGTTCACAAATCAACTTCTCAACCCAGTTCGGGCAGAAACGCCAAATACATAGGAGGGTGGAGGTTAAAGGTAGGGAATTGGAAAGAGTGGGAGGAATATTTACGACTTATCTAAGAACAGCGGTGTGGTTTGGATGCGGAACTGATGCAACACGCCTTTTCAGTCCTTGAATGGGTTTTTCCGGTTGTTGTCATGGCAATTGTCAACTGTCACGGTGCTGGCGGGTGTGTCTTTTAGCATCCTAATGTATTACAATGAGTGTATAATGAGGCTTAAGATCTACTGGAAGTCAAATCTTCCACCATCTTGGGCCTAGGTGGTTCTAAGAAGTCCGTGTTTTTTTTCTCTTTGCAGCTTCCTTCTGAAACTGAGATAATTGGTTTCTATTCAAGGAAGGGGCAGGAGTATGATTCTGGGTCAAAAGCCTTGGTAAAACATTGAGTCAAAGCCAAAGATAGAATCTGACCACTAATGAAGAAGCACATTCATATCAACCGGAACCGGAGGTTTCTCCTCCCCCTGGGGGACTCATGACCATTATTCCTCAGGGACCATTAACCATCTGTATCAGCAAAAGGCATTATTCCAGTTCTAGGATCAGAGGAAGGCAAAGGTAAGAATTGATAGAGAGGGACTTCCACTAGGAGTCATGACAATTTCTATGTCCCTTTAACATCACCAACAGTTGGTACTGTTAAAAGATTAATTGAGACATTAAAATTTTTAAGAGTTTATTTGAGCAAACATCAATTCAAATCAGCACCAGCCTGGAAGTAGTTAGGACCACTCCACCAACAGGAGCTAGATGCAAGGTTTTTATAGAGAGGACAAGGAAGAAAAGCAAGGAAATTGCTTGATTGGCTATAGCTGAAGTGGTTGCATTTATTTGGGAAAACCCAGTGACTTGTTTGTGATTGGTTGTTTTTCTTAACCTTGAGGCTCTTAGACTCCCAAAATTTCAAATCTATTTTTCTTGGCTAATGCCATAAAAAATGGGAAACTTATTTATGGGCTGGCCTGCAGAGATTCCTTATAATTCTACATTCTAGAACAGAATGTTCCTCTATTTTACTCTCATAATAAAATCTTTTCTATGCTGTTTAGGGCAACTTTGCCCTACTCTCTAAACATCTCCATTATCATCACCCCAAACTTTCGTTAACATGATGCCAAAACTTCAGAGGACTTATTGTACTTAAATATTTTTTTAATTTTCTGTATGCTATGATGTTTGACATCTCCCCCAAAAAAACATTCTGGCTGGGGAGACTGCCCTTCCTAGGGCTAGCCAATTCTTAGAGATAGCAAATGTCCCAGCCAGAGGCATGTCTTTGCTATGCAAACTAACCAGTCCAGAGCCTCACCACCTCTACTGGCCCATACACCCCAGGAGACAATATTCCTCTGCCTTTATCATCCCAGGGCCAGGTGCTAGGCAACTAGGAACCACCCCTTCAGCCCCAAACCCATCAAACACTGCCTTGCCTTTCCCTTGAAAATGCCTGTAAAGACCATGACCTAAACCTTCCCCTCATTCCTGACCCCTGACTCTTCACCACCCTGGTGGCTTACCCATGTGGTCCAGCGTGGAGTGCCATGCCTCCTGTCTCTAGGATCAGTGAGTATAATAAAGTTTGGGTCTTTTTTTCTCCTGTGCCTCTCCTCTGTCTCCTCTTCTGGCTGCATCTGACTGACCAACTCATTAAAAAAAAGTGCAAACACAAACTATACCATCAGCTGGAACATCTTTGAACCATGGGCTGCACTTCACTAAGGGAGTGGCGAGAGCCTACAGCCTGTTCAGCCTTTTCTGGAAAGACAGCTACTTCATGGAGTTGGCTGACCCCCTGGAATCCCACTCAGGCTTGATCTTGGATGTAATATTTCCATTTAATGATAGCACTTTGCTGAGCCTGTCCTATTTTATTAGTAGCATAAGTGAGTACTCACTTGAGGATGGACAGCTCAGGTCTTAAGGTCACATACAGGGCTTTGGTGGTCAGGAGCTCTGTTTCCATTAGGGCCAAAGGCCAGCTAGGAGTTGCCATTTGAAGGGGGTGTGTCTGGCAGCTATCTTCAGTATTCACCAGTCCAAAACCCAAGGGGCCTATGTACCCAAGTAGCAGTCTCTTGTTGCCATAGGCTCCAATCCTCACAAGTAAATCGCCAAGATGTGGAGCTCCAGAGGGCTGGCAAGCACCATTGGTCCCAATGACGGCGTCCATGCCAATGCATCTTGCACAGCCTCTGCTGCTGTTGGGGATCCCATCCAAGGATGTCTGTCTTGTGAGTAACCATGACATAAGGGACCAAAAGAATACCCAGATGTGATACACGTTGCCTCTGACAGCCAAGAAGGCCTACCAGTTATGGAGGCTCGCTCTTGTTGCCGGGGGCTGCCAAGGACAGCAGTTTTCGGCTGACTTTCTCAGGAATACTCCTCTGATTACTGGCCCAGGTGGCTCCCAGAAACTGCACTTTTGAGCAGGTCCCTGCATCTCATCAGTGTTGTCGGCCCTTCCTGCATGCCATAAGATCTACAACCTTATGTACGGACTGGTCAAGGTGTTTCTTGGTCAGGCCAGCAATGAGCATGTCAACACAGTGGATGAAAAGTAGTTCTGGGGATAACTGGGCTTGCTGCAGATCTAGGCCGACCACTGGCAATGTATTGCAGGGGAATTGAGGTATTGCTATGGACTAAATTGTGTCCCCCCTAAATTAACATGTTGAAGCCCTAACCTCCAATTTGACTGCATCTGAAGTCCTAAAACGAGAAATGAAGACAGATTGCAAAAGTGTGCTTATTCTTCAAGACAAAGGAAGAATAAACCTGAAGGTGATTCAGAGATGATCAGGGTTTACCACCTCGGTTTCAAACAGACCAGACAGCTTCCACAGAAGCCATGGGGGCAGAGCCACCCAGAGCCTTGGGATAGACTCCCCTGGAGCTCTGACTCCATCTGAGCTCTGGATGCTCCCCAGAGCATCCAGAAGGTGGGACCATCACCCCAGTGGTCCTGGAGGGCAGAGGACCGACCAAAAAGTTATTCTTGAGCCTTAAGATCTCATGTAACTTGCTTTGCTAAGTTTTGGACTTGCTCAGGCCCTAGCACACTTTCTTCCTTCTGATTTCTCCTTTTTGGAATTGGAATGTGTGAGATTACAATGGTCTCTGCCCCCAGTTCCTGGCACAGAGCCCCTGAAACCCTTGGAATTTTCTAAGTTATAAGAGCTCTAGGAGCATCTTTTGTTCTAATATTTGGTCTTTGACCCTGGTTCTTGACACAGGGGTCCTGAAACCTTTGTAATTTCCTAAGTGATAGGAGCATCTTTTATTCTAATAAAGCAACTCTGGGTGAGCTCCTGGATGAGAGCTGGTCACCAGAAAGACCACGCCATGATTCAGAGCTTGGAATTTTCAGCCCCCTTCCCCCAGTCCCGTTCTCCTGATAAGAGAGAAGGGCTGGGAATGGACTTAATAATTGACCATGCCTACACGACGAAGCCTCCATAATAATCCCAATAGAACCAGGTTCAGAGAGCTCCCCAGTGGGTGACACATCCTGACTCCACAGGGACAGAAGCTCTTGCGCTCAAGACCTTCCCAGCCCTTCCCCTATGTATCTCTTCATCTGGCTATTCATATGTATCCTTTATCATATTCCTTTATAATAAACCGGTAAATGTAAGGAAACTGTTTTCCTGAGTTTTGTGAGCCACTCTAGCAAACTAAACCCAAAGAGGGGGCTGTTGGAACCTCTCATCTATAGCTGGTTGGTCAGTAACACAGGTGATAACTTGGGCTTAGAACTAGTATCTAAAGTTGGTGGGGGTGGGGGGATGAGGTGTGTGTGAGTCTTATGAGACTAAGCCCTTAAGCTGTGCGATCTATTTCCACGTAGTGTCAGAATTGAGTTAAATAGTAGGACACCCAGCTGGTGTTGCAGAGAATTAGTGTGGGGGAAGCCACCCACACATCTGGTGACCTCAAGTGTAAGAACTGAAACGTTCTGAGTAGTGCAGGTGACACAGGAGGGAAGAACTGCAGGTTTTTTCAACATACAATGTTGATCCTATAACTGTCCCAGCACTGTATTTTGTTTTTTTTTTTTGTTTTTTTTTTTGTTTTTTTTGCGGTACGCGGGCCTCTCACTGTTGTGGCCTCTCCGGTGACGGAGCACAGGCTCCGGACGCGCAGGCCCAGCGGCCATGGCCCACGGGTCCAGCCGCTCCGCAGCATGTGGGATCCTCCCGGACTGGGGCATGAACCCCGCATCCCCTGCATCGGCAGGCAGACTCCCAACCACTGCGCCACCAGGGAAGCCCCCAGTACTGTATTTGGGAAGCACATAATCTGTCTGGTTTCACAGGTTCACAGCCGGAGAGGAACTCTGCCTCAGGATGAATCGTAGCTCAAATCTCACCCATATGTGATTTAGATGAGAATTTGTGGACTTCAGCCTTTCCATTAGGAGTGCTGAATTAAGACTTTGGGGCTGTTGGGATGGAATTAACTTATTTTGCAAATGAGAAGGACATGAATTTTGGGAAGCTGGACTCAGAATTTATGGACCAAATGTTTGTTTCCTTGAAATTCATATATTGAAGCCTAATCCCCAGGGTGATGGTAGGTAGAGTTGGGCCTTTGGGAAGTAACTGGGGTTAGATTAGTTTATGTGGGTAGGGCATTCATGATGGAAGTAATGTCCTTATTAGAAGAGGAAGAGACAGAGAGCTGCTCTCTTTCTTTACAATGTGAGGCTATAGCAAGAAGATGATGGCAGCCAAGACTCGAAGGATCCTTACCAGAACCTGACCATGTTGGCAACTTGATCTTGGACTTCCCAGCCTCCAGAACTGTAAGGAATAAATGTCTGTTGTTTAAGCCACCCAGTCTGTGGTATTTTGTTATAGCAACCCAAACTAAGACAGCTGCTAAAGATATGTCCCTCCCAATCCCCTTCCTCCCAAAAAGGGATCAGGCCCAGTTATTTTTATGCTTCAAAGAATAATCCCCTCATTATGCAAACTCTTCCAGGTAATAAGAGAATAAAACAAAACTTCCAAATTCATTTTGCAAAGCAAATTGAATCTAGTTCTGTACTTAAAAATTAAAATAAAATCACCACAAAAAAATGGATTTTATTCCAGGAACACAAGGAAATTTCATTTGGAAACTTGTCAGCAAAATCGATTCTGAAAAGAATGATAAAACCATAACATTACACCAACAGATTTTTAAAAGTCGGACAGAACTTAGCATCCATTCCTAATAAAAACTTAAGTATAATAATAATTTGCTATAGGGTATACTACATGCCAAGTATTGTTTCAAGTGCGTTACACTTACGAACTGATTTTATCCTCAAGGCCCTATGAGGTAGCTCCATTTTACACATGGAAGACAAAAGGAGGCAAAGCAACTTGCCCAGGATCACACACCTAAAGAAAGTGGTGGAGGCAGGATTTGAACCTAGGCTTCCAGGCACAAAATCTGTGCTCTTTACCACTATAACATATTGCTTCTTCTAAAAATAGGAATAGAAGAAAACTTCCCAAACAGAGTAGAATATTTATCACAAACAATGAGGGTGAACGCCATATAAAACTGTGAAATCCTAAAAAACCTTTCTCCTGAAAGTTAGGAACAAGACACTGAACGCCTGTTATTCAGTATTCAACATTTTAAAAATATTTGCGCTCATGCACGACATAAGTGGCATACAGATTAGAATTAAGAGAACACTAATCGTTACTTATTGTATACCTAGAAAAGCTAGGAAATGAAACTGAAAAACTCTTCAAACCAAAACTAAGCTAGCAAGGTAATTGGATCCAAGTAAAATTTTTTTTAAAATCACTAATTATTAAAACACTAGCAATAACCAGTAGAAATTGAGGTGTGGCTTTTAAACGTAGCCTCTTTTCCTCCAACCAAGAGCCTGAGTGCTTTTCTAGCAAGTAAGGATATTCACTGCTACTTAGCACCTAACCCGGACGGGTGGTGGTCAGCTAACAGGGTTATGAACAGTGCTGGACCCCTCCCTCCAGAGACTTAGTGTGGTACGGTATGAGCAGAACCAGAAGATAAAAAATTACAATACTCGACAGAGGGTTCTCTACTAAAGACATAACCAGTCATGTTGAAATCAGAGTAGAGGGCTGGACCCGTGTGTTCATATGGGGTTAGGCTCTCCCCTGGAATCTGGGAGCTTCCAAAGTAAAATATTTTTAAAAAGAAAGTCCTATCGGTTTAAAAAAATGAAAATAAACACCAAAAATATAGCTATAACAGAAATTTAAAATATTCACAAATGGCAAATTTCCAGTTCTGTCCTCGGTTCAGTAATTTTTTAGGCTCCTAATAAACACTCTAACATTTTCTGAGATGCCTCACCCAGAATCATATCTAATTCTTATTTTCTTTTTTTGTTTTTTTTTTGCGGTACACGGGCCTCTCACTGTTGTGGCCTCTCCCGTTGCGGAGCACAGGCTCCGGACGCACAGTCTCAGTGGCCATGGCTCTCGGGCCCAGCCAGGCTCCGGGCGCGCAGGCTCAGCGGCCATGGCTCACGGGCCCAGCCGCTCCACGGCATGTGGGATCTTCCCGGACCGGGGCACGAACCCGTGTCCCCTGCATTGGCAGGCGGACTCTCAACCACTGCGCCACCGGGGAAGCCCCTAATTCTTATTTTCTTGAGCCTCAACTCTCTTCCCCTTCTTCTCCACTGTCTCGGAGACATAAATCACAGCTCACAATAATCTCTCTCCTCTAGGTTATGTGCCTGACATTGCCCCTCTAACCTCCTCCTCCTCTGCCACACTGCTTATCCTGTCATATTGCTAAGAGGAAGAGGGTAGCTACCAGGGACAAAGATCCCCTAGCATTGAGGCCCTACTACAAGGATGGAAAGAAAAACTTGTGTCTGATACATGACTGTAGAAGAGGAAATCCCCTGAAGAGATTTTCTTATGCCTTTGAGGTATGAAAGTTGGCCCAGAAGATAATCACAATAATTAAGCGTACACCTCTCACCTAAAAATCAGATGACAGTTGCAGGCATCTAGAACTAGTTGGTAAGGAAATCAGAATGGTTTGACTCTATTATTTTGTCACAAACTTCATTACTGTTCATTCCAATCATCCAAGAATGCTAGGAACTGAAATTGCCATGGAAGTTGAGTCTTCTTTGCAGTAAACTTCGATGCTGTTCTTGTACTTAGACAGCAGGGTGGAGAAAGCTAGTACAGAACCGGAGTCTGTGTTCATGGCAAAGTACATTATCACTGGAACATGACAGCTGCCTCCAATACCTAGATACATACATATACGCACACACCTGCACACACTCAAACACAAATCCATTAACTCTCTGAGGCTGAGGTAACAGTAGTAAGACTCTAAAGGACACAAGGAGAAGATATGAATGAGGCCTTTGTATTTGATATCCTATGATACCCATCTTTAGAAATTTTAGGTCTGGTGGTGAAAGGGGAGTTCATGCCCACTTTAAGCATGGTTCAGTTGGAGAGGCGAGTTTTTAAAAGCTATTTAACAACTAGAATATGCAAAGTATTATCTATATGCTAAAAGAAATAGATACTATACACAACCTGAAAGCCTACATGAAGTTAGTATAAAAGGACACAAAGGGGCATTAGGTTGAGAATTGACAAGGCAATTATATAACAATTGCAAATTACAGCACAGGTTAATTCAAAACACTGAGGTCAATCAACAGGTTAGGAGGAAAAAAGGAGCATTTTAAGAAGAAAGTCCTTCAGAGATGACCTAGATCTTAAAGGTTCAAGGGACACAGATTGGCCAACAGGAAGAAAAGCTTTTCTAGGTAGAGAACACAAGTGATGAGAGTCTAGATTAAAGTAGTTTTAAAAGGGCCACATTCAAGAGGTAGAAAGTATGACTCAGAGTCTTGGAGAATGACTTTATATAAATGGTAAAATGGAGGAGGTGGAATAGAATAAGGAAATATCTCTTTCCTTAAGAATATAATTGTGGGACAAATAATTAAGAAACAAGATAGATTTTAATTTTTTTTAAAAGTGAAAGAAGGGAATTCCCTGGTGGTCCACTGGTTAGGACTCCTTGCTTTCACTGCTGAGGGCGCGGGTTTGATCCCTGGTCGGGAAAGCTCCCCCACAAGCCGCATGGCGTGGCCAAAAAAAAAAAAGGTGAAGAAAAAGGAAACCTACAAGCACATGAAATGTGTAGTCCTTAGTGGGGAAGGATGGTACTGTTACTCCCACTCTCTCACCTTCCTGACCACCAGGGAGCATTTAGGGAATGATCCACTTTGATTAGTGGTTCCAAGAGGAGACCAGGGTGAGCATACTTCTTCTATAGAAACCTTAACTCAGAGTTCCTTGCTGTCTTAGAGAATCACATCTTAAAAAACAGACCGAGCCAGACCTGACTGCTTTTCTCCAGTGTGAGTTCGCTGGTGGTGATTGAAAGTAGAACGCTGACTGAAGGCTTTCCCACATTCAATACATTCATAGGGTTTCTCTCCAGTGTGAACTCTTTGGTGCACAGTGAGTTGTGAGCTGTCACGAAAAGCTTTCTCACAATCTTTGCACTTATATGGTTTCTCCCCAGTATGGGTTCTCTGATGTACCATAAGGCTAGAATTATGACTGAAGACCTTCCCACATTCATTACATTCATAAGGTTTCTCACCAGTGTGAATTCTCTGATGAATAATGAGGTATGAGTTTTGATTGAAGGATTTTCCACACTCATTGCATTTATAGGGCTTTTCACCCGTGTGAAGTCTCTGATGTCGAATGAGACATTTACTCAGACTGAATGCCTTACCACACTCATTACATTCAAAGGGTTTTTCTCCAGTATGAATTCGCTCATGGTCAGCAAGTTGAGAGATCTGATTAAAGGCTTTCCTACACTCACTGCATTTGAATGGTTTTTCCCCAGTGTGGAGGCTCTGATGTCGAATAAGACATTTACTTCGACTGAACGCCTTGCCACATTCATTACATTCATAAGGCTTCTCCCCAGTGTGGATTCTCTGATGGTCAATAAGATTTCTGTTAGAACAGAAAGCTTTCCCACACTCATTACACTTGTAAGGTTTCTCACCAGTGTGAAGTACCTGATGGCGGACAAGGCTTTTACTCCGACTAAAGACTGCTCCACATTCATTGCATTCATATGGTTTCTCCCCAGTATGGGTTCTCTGATGGTCAAAGAGTTTGGAACTCTCATTGAAAGCTTTTCCACATTCAATACATTTATACGGTTTCTCCCCAGTATGGAGTCTCTGGTGTTGAATGAGATGGGAGCTGTGGCGATAGGTCTTACCACAGTCACTGCATTCATAGGGCTTTTCCCCTGTGTGGATTCTGAGATGGACTATAAGCTGAGAGGTCTGCCTGAAGGTCTTGCCACACTCATTGCACTCATAGGGTTTCTCCCCAGTGTGGATTCTCTGATGCCCAATGAGGTGAGAACTCCAATTAAAAGCTTTGCCACATTCATCACATCGATAGAATTTCTGCCCCTTCAGAACTCCTTGATGTTCTGCAGGACTGGAGGACAGGTCTGGATGTCCCCCAAGTTCCTTATATTCATCACACCCATCTTTTGTGGATTTATTTTTATCTTCCTCTGTTATTTCCAAGAAATCCCTTTCCAGTCTGGTCCCTTCTTCACCTGAGGGTTGAACTTCTAGCTTCTCTAGAGCCTCTTCACAGGCATCTCCAGCTTCTGGTTCTCCTGGAATCATTCCACAGAGTACTACTGAGGTTCTATCAGATGACTTCAAAACTTTAGAAAGTTCCTGCTTTGGAGGCAACTCTGAACTCTCCATCCTGTTCTCACCTGCTGCCAAAAGAAAGAAGAAAACAACTTTCACTCATTTCTTGTCCTACTGAAGAAAGAGAATCATCAGGAGTCTATGTACTTGAAAAAACTTCACATTACACGTAAGGAATGAGGAGACACATTAAGAACAGGAGAGGGCTTCCCTGGTGGCCGATGCAGGGGATGCGGGTTCATGCCCCGGTCTGGGAAGATCCCACATGCCGCGGAGCGGCTGGGCCCGTGAGCCATGGCCACTGAGCCTGCGTGTCCGGAGCCTGTGCTCCGCAACGGGAGAGGCCACAACAGTGAGAGGCCCGTGTACCGCAAAAATAAATAAATAACAGGAGAGAAAATGGGAAATGGCTCAAATTTTTCTTCATGGACAGAAAAACAAAGAAGGGAAGCTGGTCAGTGGAGGAGGGCGGAAGAACAGCCCTCAGGACAGAGGGATGCTGAGCCAGCACAGCCAGGTGAATAGGCCAGTTGAAAGGCAAGAGACCAGACTGTAAAGCACGGTGTGATCTTCCAGAAGTCACTTAGATGTGATGTCTCCTTAGTAAAATGAGGAACCCTAAGGTCCTTTCCAACCATGACATTGTATGGTTCCACACTTCTCAGCAAAGATGTTGGGGAGAGAGAGTGGTGGCAAATACCTCAAAACAAATATGAGAAACAATGTGGGCAAACCTGAGAGTAGAAAGCAAATTTATATTATGAGGATGTGATTAGGAAAAAGTGTACATAAAGAAGTGATTCTGGTATAACAGGACAGTGACAAGATTTGAAGAAGTCATGGGTAGAGAAATACTGGGGAAAAGTATTGAAGGGGAAAGCAAAGCTGTAAAATTGGGTACCCCCTAGTCCCTGGAGCACTGGACTGGTAGGTGTCAGTAGACACTCCTATAAAAATTAATTTTTATAATTTGAAACGTAAATCAAAATACATGTTTTGTATCTTGATAATCTGGAGTCATAATGAGACTGACCAGCTGAGTATCTGCTTTTGAATTCTAGATTTTTTGAATACAAAAGTTGGGAGAAGGCAGAGCAATCACGGTCATACCTAAACACAGAAATATTGGTTCCTTTCAATCACATCTTAACCAAGGCCGCAAGCCATCATACCACCTTAGCATACGGAAAGTTAAAGATATTTGGTTCATTGATTCTAAGCTCACCCTCTCCAGAGTAGGCTACTGCCCTAGACCGGTCAACCCCAGAACGTGCCCTGACAACAGCCCCTTCCAGGAAGCAGCCCTGCCCCTGTCTTTCTGAAGGGGAAGCTGAGGCAACCATGCTTTGTGCCAAGCAACCCAGCTCATCCCATGATGGACAACAGGTGATTGGAACAGGGCCAAGCACTAGACCCCAGTGTAGCTTATCTGTAGATTAGTCATCAGCCTCTGCGTGCCCTGGGCCAAAGTACTGCTCAAACAAAGATGATATTTAATGGCTGAACCATCCTTGGAGTCCCTTTTTACATAAATTCTAAACGGAAGGATGGAAAAACTAAGGAAATTACAAGAGCTCAAGCTGAAATGATGCATGGAGAGTAGGCAACCATCAGAAGCCACAGCAAGCAGAATATAGGAGGAAACAAAGTCTAATTAAGAAGGAGCTCGGAAGGGGAAAAAAGATTCAGAATAAATAAAGAGAATGGGTATTAGTGGGAGGAGCAAACGGATACGCAGGGCAGAGCTGTCTTACGACACTGGTGTAAAAATCCTTTCACTTCCACTGCTGAGGTTCCCAGGTTCCCAGGTCCCCACAAGGCTTCGTTTCCCGAAGTCTGGTCTAGCTGGTCAGTCTGTTCAGGGCTTCCATTCCTTTAGTCTTACTGTAAGTAACTTAGCTCATCACTTACAATAACTGAATGGCACTCTACTCCTTCCAACTACAAACTCTAATAAACTGGCCCAGCTCAGTTAATAATAAGGAGAATGTTAATAACTATTAAAGTGGGTGATGATGGAGAGGGGTTCATTATACTATTCTCTCTCTTTGTCTTTTTATATTTTCATCATAAAAAGTTAAAAAAGAAAATGAATATACCAAAGAAAGTGTAAAGAAGACAGACTCTAAGTACCGGGGAACAGAGTCACTACCCAGTGAGGCCAGGCTGCAGCAATTTTCCAGCATGATGTTCCAGTACAGGGCTCTCTGGCTGAGTGCCAGACCTTTCCACTTTTGCTGAGTATAGTCCACAGACAGGAACTCGAACACTGCAGCCTCCTGGAATGACACGTTTCTACTGCTCAGGGACATTCCCAGTCTGAGGGACTGAGTCATTAGGGGCACTGAGAGCACAGGGTCGGGGCCCTGGTGGCAAAAGGGGTGGGGGGAGGGTGGGAAGCTGAAAGGACACATTAATAAAAGGAGAAGTCCAGGGCAAGATACAGTCAATGAACTCAGTGGACGGAAGCAGCTCCAGGGGAAGCAGTTAGGCGGGGAAGCCACAGGAGCAGACTCAGAATGGGCCAGAGGCCCGGAGATGAGCTCTAGCTATTCCTGGGCCACAGACTTGGAACTCAGGAAGCTCACCTGGGGCCTGACCATCCGGAGCACAGTTGCCGCTGCTTGGTCTCCTACGTTCCCCACTTGGGGAAGGGCAGGCACCGGGGAAGCATGCTGAGCTGAGGGAGGAAAGAAAGCTCTGAGTGGGACCAGCCCTGCTCTTGGCTCCAATGAGGTCTGTATCCCAGCAAGTGGATTCAGGAGAACCCAGGTAGCTCCACACACACGGACCCTCATCCCTGTTCCATAAAGGCATTGTCCTTTGTGAGCTGTGAACTTTTCCTGAAGGCAAGAAGGTCCCTGTTCAAACCGAACTGGCGGTTCCTTCCAGCCCTCTCTCTCCCACTCTCGGAAGGAAGCTACACTTCTGACCACCTTCTCTCCCATGGCTTCCCCAGCAGCAGCCTGCCTGGCCTCCCCCTCACCTCTCTGCCCCTCATTCCCTGGCTTCTCTTCCTTCACCTGCCCTCTCATCACGGACACGGCAGGCGTTCAGGTCTCAGAGGTTCTCCTTTCCGTCTCTCAGAAATCTCATTCTCTAATGCTGCTCTCACAGTTCCTTGTTCTCTCCTCCACATTTAATACAAGCTCTAATTGCCTACTGAACATTTCACCTGGTGTTCCACAGTAGCATAAACTCAGTGTCAAAAACGCATCTTCTTACTATCTTCATTTCCTATCTTCCCACGTTTTGTTAATGATTCCAGACATCAGTCAAAACCTTTAATTTACACTCTTTTATCTAAACCCACATCTAACAGATATTCCCCAAATTGATATTCAGATTCAACACAATCCCTTTCAGAAACCCAGTTGGTTCCTTTGCAGAAACTGACAAGCTGATAATAAAATTCACTGAAAATTCAAGAGTTCCAGTACAAGGCAAAAGAAACTTGAAGAATAAAAATAAGCTGAGGGAATTCCCTGGCGGTCCAGTGGTTAGGACTTGGCACTTTCACTGCCATGGCCTGGGTTCAATCCCTGGTCAGGGAAATAAGATCCCACAAGCTGCACGGCACAGCCAAAAAAAAAAGAAAAAAAAAAAAGTTGAAGGATTCACACTTCACAATTTCAAAACATTTGACAAAGCAGCACTCATCAAGACAGTGTGATACTGGCATAAGGATAGACATATATCAGTGAAATAGATTAAGAGTCCAGAAGTAAACCGATACATCTACGGTATACATATTTTTGACGGAAATCCCAAGACCACTTAAAGGCGAAAGAGACTTTTCAACAAATGGTGCTGGGACAACTGGATGTACTCATACAAAAGAATGAAGTTAGACCCGTACCTCAGACTATATATGAAACTTATATGGACAGCAGGCCTTGGCACCTGTTGCAAACTGGCCCCACGGCTCTGTGTACCAAATCACAGATGATGGCTAGCTTTCCCTGAGGGCATGGAACCCTCTGTCTCCCACCATGGTTAAGCAAATTTTTAAAAAAATCACTACCTTCATCCACGATTAAAACAGAAGCCATCATCTCCTATATTTGCTACAAACCAATACCTAGGCAATGTCTCCTGGACTCAGTGAGCACTGCTAGGACTGACAAAATAGAGACAACCGTAAACTGAGATGGGAAGAAGGCTCACACCAGAAAGCCTGTCATCACTCGGATAAAAGAAACTGCAGTGCTGCTACAAGGGGATGGAGAATCAATTGAAGAACTACTTTGGAAGCTGCTGAAGTTCTGGCAGAGAAATGAAGCTTTGCTGCGAAAGAAGGGGATGGAGTAAGGAAAATAAATACACAGAGAAAACAAAAGCAAAGAAAAACTGAGAAGTGATAAGGTACATAATTGAAGGCCTATAAAAAGAGACTTGAAGACACAACAAGGGGAAGCTGAAGAGGAAAGGTGCCTCCGGAGAGGCAGAGGCAGGCCCCAGCCTTGCTGAGCCGCAGCAGCACCAACGGGAGCTGCTCAGGAGGGAGCTGAGAGTCAGAGAAAGAGGCGAGAGACTTTCCCAGCCAAACCTGCAGAAAGACTGGGGAAGAGAAAGACACTCAGGTGCAGAGAAATCCGGGAGTGAGACGCAACACAATGAACTGGAGACCAGAGAGAAATATTTTGAAGAAACGCACCCAGCGGGAAATGTAAATGGCACTGACCTATCTCAGGAAATTGAGACCCACAGGGAAATCAGCACCAAACATAAGCCTCCAAGCTGACCTGTTCTGAAGCAGCTGCTGCAGAAATGTCCGAAGAAGTCAGTGAAGTATTTGTAAAGAGGTGATGAGAAGACGGACCAACAGAAAAATGAGGGCAACTGTCTGTGAATATGGCAAAAGATTCCAGCCCTCTGAGCCCAGCCCCTGCAACCATGAACATGGATAAAAGTTAGTGACTTCCTGGGACTTCCCCGGTGGTCCAGTGTTAAAGAATCCGCCTTCCAATGCAGGGGACGATGGTTCAATCCCTGGTCAAGGAACTAAGATCTCACATGCCGCGGGGCAACTAAGCCCACATGTCACAACTAGAGAGCCCACGCGCCATGCAGCCCGAGCGCCACAACCAGAGAGAAGCCCGTGCACCACAATTCCTACATGCTGAGACAAAGATCCCACATGTCACAACTAAGACCCAACACACCTAAAAAAAATTAAAAAAAAAAAAAAAAGAAAATCATTCCTTTAAAAAAAAAAAAAAGTTAATGACCTCCTGGGCTTTTCGAAGTCTGAATGAAAGCCCCACAGCATAGTAAAGAGATGGGGCCAATGAGCTGAAACTGCCCAATTAAATTTAGGTATCCTAATGTCTCAGGGTTCCTTCCAGGTCTCAACTAGCTTCTGAGGACAGAAGAAAAGCTTCATTCATCAACTTGTTAGGATTATACCACAAATGGGAGCCCCCAGGCCTGGGGAGCAACCTGAGATGGAGCAGGGCTCTTCTCCCCCAGAGCTTCATCCCTCCGCCCAGTTTCATTCCCAAATGAAAATGGCTTTCAAAAGAACAGGGGAAGGGCTTCCCTGGTGGCTCAGTGGTTGAGAGTCCACCTGCCGATGCAGGGGACACAGGTTCGTGCCTCGGTCCGGGAGGATCCCACATGCCACGGACCGGCTGGGCCCGTGAGCCATGGCCACTGGGTCTGCGCATCCGGAGCCTGTGCTGCACAACGGGAGAGGCCACAACAGTGAGAGGCCCGCATAAAGAACAGGGGAAATCCCAAGGAATCGTGTGGGCATTTTTCAGGGACATTTTCTTCTTTCTGTCATTTTGCTTTATCATCTTATATGCAATGTAATTTTGATTTCCTTTTAAAATCCTCATTAAGTAGTCTCTTGTTCTCATGTTTTTCCTGCCCAGTGAGAGTGTACATAAGGTTTACTTTATACACTGATAGTAAGCCAATAAGTTTCTAAGGCAATTGCCCCTAAAGGAAGATTGCTTCTACGAAATAATGCCATTTGCAGCAACATGGATGCAACTAGAGATTATCATACTAAGTCAAGTAAGTCAGAAAGAGAAATGAATATCTTATGATATCACTTATAGGTGGAATCTAATATATGGCACAAATGAACCTAGCTACAAACAGAAACAGACTCAGAGACATAGAGAACAGGCTTGTAGTTGCCAAGGGGGAGGGGGCTGGGGGAGGGAAGGACTGGGAGTTTGGGATTAGCAGATGTAAACGATTATATATAGGATGGATAAACAACAAGGTCCCACTGTAGAGCAGAGGGAAATATATTCAATATCCTGTGATGAACCATAATGGAAAAGAATATTTTAAAAGAGAAGTCTATATGTGTTTAACTGAGTCACTCTGCTGTACAGCAGAGATTGCTGCAACACTGTAAATCAATTATACTTCAATTAAAAAAATTTTTTTAAAGAAAGATTGCTTCTAGTACACATTTAAAATGTTAAAATAATATTTATACCAATTTGCCAATTAAAAAATGAGCTCAACCTAGTGCCCAAAATTTGGTTTCTAAGTACCACTCTACAATGAATGAAACCAGGGATCCTTGCAGAAATGGTTGATTCCAGGGCTGGGGGAGGTAAAAATACAAGATGAGTAACTTGTGGTGCCTGAAAATCAGAGAAAGACACACAACAGGATGGAAGCATGTAAGGGGAAACAGAAGACAACTTGAAAGAGCTCCCAATGGCCAAAATCAGAATAACTTAAGCCACAAAATAAATAACAGTACATGCAATAAACCCCCAAAATAAACACTGAACATCACACACTGATGTAACTGATATAATTAAGTAAATAAATGAAAGGGAGAAAAGGCACAACTATTCCTCACAAAGAATTCCAGTTAATAAATGTAGAAGAAAAAAATAGAAATGAAAGGCTAGAAGAACATCACAATAATAGAACATCACCTAGAAGAACATCACAATAATAACTGGTACAGACAAGATCCGCCAAGAAATGCTAATTAGTGGCTGAAAGTTGAGGAGAAAGGGTATTTCTATGCAAAGTCTCAAAATGTCTTCCTCAAAATAATTACTAATTACAAAGGAAAGACAGCAACTTTACAGTGATGAAACGGCAGAAATACTGGATCAAAAGTAGTATCACTAGTAAGAAGACATATCGACATCATCCTCAATCTAAGCAGGGGAACATCTGACAACCAAATCGAGAGGGTCATTCTAAAATTACAAATATAAAATACTTCAAAAGTGTCAAGATCGTGAAAAACAAGTAAAACTGAGGAACTGTCACAGACTGAAGGAGAACAAGAAGACATGACAATTAAATGGAATGAGGGATTCTAGATTGGATCCTGGAACAGGAAAAGAACATTAGTGAGACAGTGATGAACCCTAAATAAATCAGCAGTTTAATTAACAGTATTGGACCCCCGTAAATTTCTTAAGTTTGATGACTATACTATGGTTATGCAAGATACTACCTTTAGGTAAAACAGGTAAAGATATAAGGGAAATCTGTAAAGTTCGGACACCCTCTGTGAGTCTACAATTAGTCAAAATAAAAAGTTGGTGTTTTTTTTTTGCCACACCATGCAACATGCGGGATCTTAGTTCCCTGTCCAGGGATTGAACCCATGCCCCCCGCATTGGAGCACTGAGTCTTAATCACTGGACCACCAGGGAAGTCCCAAAATAAAAAGGTTTTTAAACTGAAGAAGTCTGAGTTGTTACTGTGTTTATTTCTATCTAGAAATATTAATGTCTAGATATTATGGATTAACTTGGCAATAAGGGCACTGAATACTGTCAATGCTTATCATCTCCAATTTGTATTCTCTTTCATTAATTTAACAAATATTTACTGAGCACCTACTATGTCCTAGGCACTAAGGTCTCTGCAGTGAATAAAGCAGACAAAAAGCACGGCCTTGAGTAGCTTATGAGAAGACAGATAATGAAATAAGGACAGCAACAGGTCTTATGTAGTATAATAAAACAAGGAAGGAGGATAAGAGGCCTAAAATCAGGGACGGAAAAGCATAAGCTCAAAAATTCAGTCTAGAGCACATGACGACTCACCTAAGGGACCTCTTTCAGACAGTTTCTGATATTAAAAATATTGAAGATTGCAAAGTAAAATGACTTGTATTTTACTACATTTTCTGTATTTTTTCTCTGGAGAATGACAGCATAGAATGCTCATGCACTAATACTTCCTGGATACCAGAGCCACAGAAAACTTAACCTTGGCATAGCTACTATTTTTCATGTTTTTGTCAGTTTCCCTTCCTTATAAGTACATATAGAGGTTTATCTTCAAAACAATCCCATCTTTTTGGCTTATTTTTAAACCAAAATTTGTCTGCCTTTCTTCAGCATTGAGAACAACATGCAAGAGCAGCCTCATCTGTCAGTCCCTGAAAATGCACACATATATACATGAGTATAACAAATGGAAACTCCCTGAAATCCCTAAGAAAATTACTTCCTTGCAAAATAAGCGACCTAACATTAAGGCGTTTTCAGTTTGGAAGTGAGACAGGCTGGGACCTGGGACCCTTCGCTGCACTGCCTGCACCTGGACAAACATCTCCACCAACAAAACACAAAGAAACTATAAGGGACTAAAGCTGGGGCAAATTATGAACAACAAGATACAAAAAGATAAAAAACCCAACTGCCACTTCTAAGGAGCTGGGAGCAAAAGCAGAGTATAGCCCATGTACCCTACACACAGCACCACCAAGGGTGGGTAGACCACCGAAGCCATCCCTCATTTGGGACCCCCAGACCTACCCCTACCCTCACCCCAAGTAAGAACCCCCCCCCTTCAGGGAGCAAGCAAGGGAACCTGTTACTTGTTTTCTCTCCCTCCTGCTGCCTTGCCTGAATTTCTTGTCTGGCCTTCTCAATTTCTATTGATTAAGGAGGCCAAGAACCCTGGTTGGTGACAGACCCGCAAACAGTTTGAAAGAGGATGGTGTTCTTTTCCTTGCCACCACTCTTAACTTAGGAAGGAGACCATTTTCTTATTTCTTAAGCCTATATGTCAGACGACAGTAGAGTGGTTTTAGGTTAGTGCTGTTACTTGTGTTTAAAAACTGCATTTTAGAGACACTACTCTTTTATTTTGAAAACAGAAACAATCACCCTAATAAAGAATTTGCTATTTTTCTGCACAAACGTCACTTGCTCAGCATTTACAGATTCATGTAGTGTGTATTATACGAAATAAACTGCAAACAAAATGTTTTATTTTAATTATACTTGCAAATATATATCTCAGTGGTGTCATAATGCTGGCATCAATTTTAACCAATAAAGGAACAAATGCATTCCGTAAGTTGAAGATATAATTTTCAAGAAGCAACAGTATGAATGTACTTAATGCTACTAAATAATACACTTTAAATGGTTAACATGGCAAATTTTTATGTATCATATGGTAAATGTTATACATATATTATCACAATACTGTTTTATTACAATACTAGAAAATTTTTAAGCAATAGTAGGATCCTGTTTCGTAGTTTAAAATTTACATATACGTATAAGAGTTTGCATAATCATGCACAAATTTTAAAAGGTCAGGAAGCCTCCAGACAAAAACATTAACGGACTGCAGTTACTTTTACTTTTCTTACGCTCACCCGCGTCATCTAATTACCTGTAATGAATACGCTTTGTTTGCATAATTGGGAGAAGTGATAAAACACAGAAACCATTACTCCAAATTCGCGCCCGGGGCAGCGAAACGCAGGCAGATACGCCCTCACCGGGGCGGGGCGGGCTCCCAGGCCAGATCCCCGCCCGGGCGCAGCCTCCAGGCCAAGCCTCACCCGCCGCCCCCCGGGAACCCCGCGCCCGCACAGCAGCCCCAGACGCCCCCTGTTGCCCCGCTCACCAGCGCCCGCAGCTGCGAGATTCTCCGTCCCCGGACTGCACGACCCGCCCCACGCCTGCCCCCTTTCCGGGATCTCCGCTGGCCCGTATCGCGCACGCGCATGCCGCTCCGGGCCTCTAGGCCCCTCTAGGAAGCAGGGAGGGCCAACGTCTCGGCTTCTCCCGGGGCCTAGTGCCTTTCTGGGCGGCCGCTGAGCCCAGCCCGTAGGCTTGTCCCCCACACTCCCCACCTAATCTAACCCGCTGGACGCCTGCCTTCTGTTCGTGCCCCAGATCTCTATCAGTCTTGTCCTGTTTTCCTACACCCCTCCCCATGTGTGTGCAGGGCTTCCCTCGAGGGCTCCCTCCCCCCAGAGAAGAATGATATCAAAGCTGTTTCTTATCCCCAGCTGCTTGGGTGGACCCCAACTGGGTCTTTTCTTGCTAGGTGCTACTGGCTCAATAGAATGAGACCAGGTTCAGCAGAGCAGAAACTTTATTTGTTGATCAAGGAATGAGGAGGGGAGAGCTCCTGTTCTGAAGCCCCCTTCCCCTTGAGGGAGGGAAGCCCGCAACTTTTAAGGGGTAAGAGGTGGGTGTGCCATCAGAATTTGGGGGAAGAGATGGAGATTTCCAGAAACAGCAGGAGCAAGAGCATTCCTCTGGGCTCCCTTGCACTCAGCACTAGTTGTGCCTAGCAAAGTGCAAGTCTCCAATTTGGGCAGCGATCCTAGCATGGTAATGAAGCAAAGGCAACTTTCACATACTTCCATCTCATCGGCACAGGTGCTGCCCTCGTGGTCAGGCTAGAACCGGTTCAGGAGAGTTGACTTTTGCCATCTTGGGCCTTTCTGGCTCGGGCCGGTTCTTCGGTTTTGCTTATGTGGCCTTCTGCCTTCCTTTCTATTAGGCAAGCACGGCTGTGGCATAGATTAGCAGATGATTGTGGCGTGGGAACAAAAAGAGAAAGGTTAGCCTCTGTGCCGGTGTGGGTCTCTTTCCGGTGACAAAGCCAGGAGTCAAAATAGTGACCATGCTGGCCAGAAGGAGCTGTTAAGGGGACCACTCATTACTCCCTGGGGCCCCTTTCAACAAGGGGAACCAGATGCTCAGGGAGGCTCTGTTCCAGGACAGTCTCTTCCCCCATCACCACCACAACCAGGGGTACTTGCTTATTCCCAGCCCACAGGCATACAAAACTCTACCTTCCCACAGCTTCCAGCTCTTTTATCTTATGGGTGATTTCTAACAAGGCTCACCTAGTGGGTGAACAATGGTACTATTTGCCAATATGTGGAATCCTGGAGGAGTAGGTTTGGGGATAGAGAGGCTGCTTGAAGAAGGGCTGAAGTCACATCAGGAGACTGCTCAGTCCCTGTAGGAGCAAATGTCTTCTGTCGATAACATCAGAGAACCTGGAGGGTGTGGAGCCAATGCCGTAAAGACCACCTGCTGCCATTGGAGGACACGTGCAAGCTGCTGTGTCAAGGGGCCAGGTAGCTGTCCTGGTTGCCCTGTGGTACATGCATCCTAGTACATGCATGCCAGGCCTCAGCATGTTGCCAACTGATGTTTCAGTAGGAGGGATGCTCATCTGTGCGCTGAGGCTCTGTTCCAGTCGTCTGAACCACCCCAGGTTCTTTGTCAATGCCCCAGCCACCAAGGATGGAAAGATAGAATGGATCCTGGCACCAGAGAGCTATTGATGCGATGGAAGAGAAACCAACGGCACAGCATAAATGAGGAGGGTTCAAGCGGCAACATATAAAAAGTGTAATTGCGGACTTCCCTGGCGGTCCAGTGGTTAAGGCTCTGCACTTTCACTGCAGGGGACGCATGTTTGATCCCTGGTCGTGGAACTAAGATCCCATATGCCTCGTGGTGCGCCTCCCCACCACACACACACAAAAGTGTAATTGTTAAGAAAACACAACATGGGGTGGTACAAAACCCCAGGGCTAGCGATATTTGGAAACTATTACCACCCCTAGGAGCAGGCTACCTGACAGAAGCTGTGGCCTTCAGTTCAGCGACACGCCCAACCCCATGGTCCAGCACACAGTGAGCTGGGGTAATAAGTTTCTTGACTCTCCCTTTGATCTCCTGCCAGGACCTGCCACTGGCCCAACTGTGAACAAAGAGTATCTCTCATCACCCAATTATATAAGGGTTAAGTTGCAACCCACTGCACTCTGCACCCTGAGAGGAATTCAGGATGAAAAAAGGATAAGGCACTCTGTGCTTTGGATAAACAGGCCCCTAGATAGTTAAATCTATATCTCAGGAAGAATTTCAATGACCCCAGATTCTTGCATCTTCCCCTACATAGAAAAGCAATGAAATTATTAACTTGAGATATCTGTTCTTTGTGATTAGCAGTAGTCTTTTACTGTGATGTATGCTTGGCTACACGTATTTCCTAGCCAAAAGAAAAGGAAAAAACCGTATATGAACTGGTTCCCCCCCACCTCTTCAGAGAAGTTCATCAGAGCTACTGAGAGGCTGTCTCCTGGTCTCTAGTCCTCAGCAAGACCCTGAACAAAACGTAAACTCACAACTCTTATGTTGTGTGTTTTTCTTTAAGTCAACATGACTCAACTGGAAGCTGGTGGAAGAAGGTCAGCTTCTCAGGTCTCAGGACAGCATTGAGAAGGATTGAGAGTGAATATGGGGGAGAACTGGAAAATATCCAACACACCTAAAAAGGAAAGTGGGAACTGCTCGTCTATACAGTTTTCCTTCTGAAATAATGTTCTTAGTAACTTGTCTCCAAGGAGTGGGTGAGTGGGTAAGGGATTGAACATCGCAACCACACACAGGAAAGAGTTTTGAGTTTTGTCTCGTCAACTGAAAGAAAAACACACAACATAAGAGCTGGTAGATTGGGTTTTACTGAGGACTGTAGCCCAGAAGAGAGCTCTCTGTGAAAGAGCTGCTCCACAGAGATAGAGGAGAAGCCAGTACACATATGATTTTGTCTAGGGAATACATGCTGTCAAGCATACATCTCAGTGAAAGGTCACAAGGAACAGATATCTCAGTTAATTATTTTAGTGCTTTTTCTATGTTTGGGAAACGCAAGAATCTAGACTCATTAAAATTTTTCCTGAGATACACATCTGTCTAAGGGACCTGTTTTTCCAAAGCACAGAGTGCCTCATCCTGGTTTTCATCCTGAATTCCTCCTAGGGTGCACTGTCGGTCAGCAGCTGCATTAGCAAATGACTTAATCCTTATGAAACTGGATGGTGAGCAACATTTTTTGTTTCACAGTCTGTTTGAGAGCACAGTGTTCCCACAACAGAGGAGCTCAAGCAGATTCTGTGTTTGGGGTGTGCTTATGCAACAGGACAGCAGCTAACATGGACAGCACCCAGACTTGTGTGTTCAAACAGATCCAGCAGATCGGCCCCTCCAGCGTTTGCACCGCTGCAGAAGCAGTCTCTTTGCTCTGTTTGCTCTGCTCAGAGAGCAGCTCTGTTTTGAATTCCTGCCCAGCTCCCTGAGGCTCAGCCCACCTCGGCCACTACCTGATTTCCCTGAGAGCCACAACACAGAGCCTGTAACAAGGAGATCTCTTCCGTCCTCCGGTTGGGGGCCTATTCTTGGAGCTCTGTTTCCTGAGTGCTTTACCTCCTTCCACATTGGGCCAGTTTGCTTGGCAGGAGCCCTGAGGAGACCTTCTCCAACTTTAATGTGCATAGGAATGCAAATCACTTGAGGTTAAACAGGCTTAGCTGGTTAAACTGCAGATTCTAATTTGGGAGGCGAGGGAGGGGGCAAAGACTATGTCTGACAAACTCACAGGTGTGAGCGTGTTGTGTTCCTGTACCAGGCTTTGAGTAGCAAAGAACTGTGAATGTAAATCACTGGCTCTTAATTCTGCTGCACAGTATAATTCCCTGGGGAGCTCTTAAAGCATTTATATTGCACATCAGCTAAGCGCAAACCTTTGTGGGTGGGGCCCAAGCGTTCCTACTTCTTTAACTCCCCAGGTGATCCCAACATGTAGCCAAAGTTGACAACCCGGGAGTGCAGGATCCTTCCTTTTACCCTGATTCCCTGCAGTGTGCAAAAGCCACAGGCTGAAGGGTTTTGTTCATTTGTGTGTTTTCAAATTTAAAATACATCAGCTTTTGTCTCTAAAAAGAAGGGGAAAAGCTTCCGCTTAATTTTTCCCCTCCTATTTGAAGTTTGGGTATGGGGAGTGGGAATTTGGTCAGGACTGTGGCCAGAGAAAATAGATCAGAATGTAAGCCTGAGAATCAGCTGTGGCCAAGTGACAGAAAGTAAAATGTCCTGCTGGGATTTTCACCCTTTTTCTAGCCACAAATCTGGTCCCTGTCTTTGAAGACATAAGGCACTCAAGTACCTACTATGAAAAGAGCCAGTGGTCTAGTGTGGAAAATTGATAAGCCACTTCACTAATAACTTCACATCAAATATTTACAAATGCTAAGTTAAAAAATGTAGGGAATTCCCTGATGGTCCACTGGTTAGGACTCTGCAATTTCACTGCTGAGGTCGTGGGTTCAATCCTTGTTCGCGGAACTAAGATACTGAAAGCCGAAAAGTGTGGCCAAAAAAACGAAATAAAGTAACAGGGTTATTTGTGTTTTTCTGTTTGTTTTTTTGCGGTACGCGGGCCTCTCACTGTTGTGGCCTCTCCCATTGCAGAGCACAGGCTCCGGACATGCAGGCTCAGCGGCCATGGCTCACGGGCCCAGCCGCTCCGCGGCATGTGGGATCTTCCCGGAACCCGCGCCTCCTGCATCGGCAGGCCGACTCTCAACCACTGCGCCACCAGGGAAGCCCTTGCCTGTATATTTTCTTAATCACCTCACAATTCCTGTAGCTCCTAGCACACTGCCTGCCACAGATTGGTTTGGGTTGCCCTAGGAAGTAGGGTTAGTGGAATAGCCACCCAGGACAAATCCTTCCGTCTTTTCACTACAGCTTTCCATCATATCCTGTTCCATCTCCATCTAGAGGAAGAGCAGGGGATGGCATGGCTCTGACCTGGGATCCCAGAAGCTACAGAAAGGGGTTTGTGGGTAGGGTAGTGAGGAGGGCTAGTTAGGCTCAAGGACAAGTTTCCAATGAAAACTAAAGTCCCTGTCCAAGAATGGGCACCACCCAGAGAAGCAGGGATGATTCAAAATATTGAGGCCAAGAGTATATCAAGAACAACAGGCAAGGATGAAGGTCAAAACTCACATCAGAAGGTCAGAGCAGGCTGGTTCCTAGGCTATAACTGGAAAAGACTGTGGCATTATCAGCTGGAGAAGCAGGTACAAAGCAGTACAAATTTTAGTTTGTACATATGGTTATAGCTATTCTGGTTCCAACCATTTTTTTCTTACCATTTTTGAAAGTTCCCATGTTCCAGTTGGTAAATAGTGGCTGAACTATTTAAACACACGCTGAACCCCACAGGAGCTCCCCGCCAACCAACCCCTCACGGATCACTCATGTGAGACAATTGAAGAGTTAATGCCTATCCCATCAAGGACCCTTCAGATCTGCTTTGATCCATTTAGGCTAGTAAATTGTTAATAATTTAAATATCACCCCTAAGTGAGAAAGAGACCTAAGTAGCACTTTCAGTTCTGTCTGTGGACTGGAGTCTTTGAAGGGACCTAATATCCCTCCCTACCTGGAGCTCCTCCTCACAGGTAGAATGAGTCAACCAAAAAAATAATGTAGGAGGATAAAAAACAAAAAAGTTTATTTGGGATCTTATTGCAATTGCAATAGCTGTAGCTTGGGAGACACAGATTCAGGTAACTCTTGAAAGAGTATTCCCTGATGGGGAAGAGAAACAGGGGCTTATAAAGACAAAAAGCCACGAGGCTGGGACTTCCCTGGTGACACAGCAGTTAAGAGTCCGCCTGCCAATACAGGGGACATGGGTTCGACCCCTGATCCAGGAAGATCCCACATGCCACGGAGCAACGAAGCCCGTGCACCACAACTACTGAGCCTGCACTCTAGAGCCTGTGAGCCACAACTACTGAGCCCACGTGCCACAACTACTGAAGCCCGGGTGCCTAGAGCCCGAGCTCTGCAGCAAGAGAAGCCACCACAATGAGAAGCCTGTGCACTGCAACAAAGAGTAACCCCCACTCGCCACAACTAGAGAAAGACCGCATGCAGCAACGAAGACCCAATGCAGCCATAAATAAATAAATGTGGGTTTTTTTTAATTATTAAAAAAAAAAAAAAACAAAGGCACGAGGCTCTTAAACGTTGCCTGGCGGGGTTTCCCTAGTGGCGCAGTGGTTGAGAGTCCGCCTGCCGATGCAGGGGACACAGGTTCGTGCCCCGGTCCGGGAAGATCCCACATGCCGTGGAGCGGCTGGGCCCGTGAGCCATGGCCGCTGAGCCTGCGCGTCTGGAGCCTGTGCTCCGCAACGGGAGAGGCCGCAACAGTGAGAGGCCCGCGTACCGCAAAAAAACAAACAAAAAAAAGTTGCCTGGCAAGAATTGTGGTTGGCACTGACACGATCGGAAAAGATTTGTCCTCAGGAATCACAAGTTTTTTAAGGGTGTCAATATGCAGATATATTGTTTCTGGCAGATGTTCTGGGTGACTTCATTAGGTCAAAAGGTCAGGTTCCACAGGCTAAGATGTGCATAAGTCACGCTTCCTCAATAGCTTGTTAGCGAGCTCTCTTGGCAATACAGACTCTATTTTTATTTTCCTTCCGCAGAAGAGCATCTCCTAATTAACTCCTTAGTTGCTGGATCATATGGATGATCAGGGTTAGCACGATTGTAGAGCAATGAAAGATGGAGTAGATTAAGAACGTTGGGAGAGAGGACTTCCCTGGTGGTCCAGTGTCTAAGACTCTGCGCTCCCAATGCAGGGGGCCCGTGTTTGATCCCTAGTCAGGGAACTAGATCCCACATGCCACAATTAAGAGTTTGCGTGCCACAACTAAGACCCGGTGCAGCCAAATAAATAAATATTAAAAAAAAAAGAAAAGAAAAAGAAAAGGAAGGTAGGGAGAGCTGGTATCATAGGGCCATGGGGTTAAGGACCTCATCCGTTCTCCACAAGCCTGGATAATTATTCACTGCATGGTGGAAGATGTGGGAGTGCCTGCTAGAAGGAGAGACGGATGTGTTCCATGCTCATGGCCTGGCTCTGGTTACCTTACTTTCCAGACCAGCAGAAGTTATAGATTCCCTTGTGTGACCCAACTGCCGGGGTGTCAGAGGGGTTAGGGGTGTACGGAGCAGGGAGATGTAGAGGCCATAATTGTTCTGTTGGGGATGATGGAGTACAAGTTGGATGCCGTCTTGTAGGTGGCAAGATGAGAGAATCAGGAGAGTTATGAGGAAGATGTTCTTGAGCACACAGTTGACACTTCATGTGTGGTCCTCAGTCTGTAGAAACTGGGCAAGGAATGGGTAAATATAGAGTCAGAATGACTCAACTGTTCCTTCCAAAATCAGGAGACAGACTGGAGACAGTATTCAGAAATTAAGTGGTTAGGGAGTCCTAGGAGCAGGATACAACCTTGATGAACAGGTAGGCCAGGACTGACATGGACAGGGAACTTGGGTGAAGTGTGTCAGTACTATCTACTGCCACCCTGTGAGGGATGTAGGTCAGTGATGAGGTCTGGGGTAACCCATCTGAGGGTTTTGGGGGTCTGGAATAACTGTTACATTCCCTCGAGCCTCCCAGGCTTAGCCATGGCTAAGATGCAGGTTTCATGAATGGCAAAACATGGGTTTTAATTCCTGACATGAGGTATAGTGGGTGCTAAATCTGACACCAAGAACTTCAAAAGAAGAGAGGCTGTAAATTCAGATGGAATAACGGTCTAGTTGGAGCTGTGGAGGTAGTGTCACCTTTATAACCCATGGAGGAATGACAAAGTGTAGTGTTTCTCAAATATGTCCACAATTTTTTTGCTACTCCTACCTTCAAGGGATGGAGCGTAATTCCCCTCCCCTTGAGTGTGGGCTGGATTTAGCGACTTGCTTCTAACAAATAGAATAAGGCAGAAGTGATGGTGTGTCACTTCTAAGACTAGGTTGTAGAAAGGCCTTGAGGCTACCTCTCTGCTCTCTGTCTTTCTGAGATGACTCACATTGAGGTAAGCTAGCTTCCATAACTTGAGAAAATTTGAGCAGCATTATGGAAGGCCTGTGACTTCAACCCTAACCAATATCATGACTTCAGTCTCAGGAGAGACCCTAAACCAGAACAACCCAGCTAAGCTGCTCCTGAATGCAGAAACTGTGAGATAATAAAGTTGTTGTTTAATAATAAGTTTTGGGGTAATTTGTTATGTAGCAATAGATAATGAACACACAATGTTTTTAAGAACTCTCAGATTTCTCACATTGCCCTTGGTCTGCAGTTCCTGACTCCCTCTCTGAAATGGTACTTGGAAATTTTGAGATAGTCCGCTGCACTAGTTAGGACTTTCTTCATCACACATAAGAGACACAGATCAAAATAGTTTGAGCAAAAGGGAACATTACTGAAAAGAACTTAGATAAACACTTGAACAACAGAGGTGCAGCTGGGTCTTAACAGCCACTGGAAAAAGACCAGAAAGTCTGTCAGAACATACCAAATAGCTCTGTTCTCAGTTGCAATTTAAAAACTTAGAGGACTTACCCGGTGGTCCAGTGGTAAAGAATCCACCTTACAATGCAGGGGACGGGGGTTCGATCTCTGGTCAGGGAACTAAAATCCCACATGCTGTGGGGCAACTAAGCCCCCATGCCACAACTACTGAGCTCTCGTGCCTCAACTAGAGAAGAGAAAACCCACACACCACAACTAGAGAGAAGCCAGTGCACCGCAATGAAAGATCCCACATGCCACACCTAAGACCCGATGCAGTGAAAAATAAATAAAATAAATAAAAAATAAATCTTAAAAACAAAAAACTCATGAACATCCAGGTTGAGGCTGCACGTTCATTCCGAGATCAGTCAACAGTGCTGGGACAGGATTTCTGTTTCAAGTAATTTTGCGTATTAGATAACCTGAAAACAAGCCCTCCTGCACAGAAATGTAGAGATTTGAAAATATGAAAGTGATTGAAAATGTGAAAGAGATATTAAGAGACTTAGGGGAAGGAATTAGGTCTCATCTACATCAATTAGGAATTCAGAAAAGAATAAAAAATGTCTGGGTATGTTCAACGATAGAATAGCCGATAATTTTCCAAAATTGTTTAAAGGGCTGAATCTTTAGATTCAGAAATCGCTAGACTTAACATATCCCAAATGGGATAAATAAATACACCTACACACATTGTAATGAAATTGCAGGGCATCAAAGGCTTTAAATAGATCCTATAATCAACCAAAGATAAAAAGGACTTCCTACAAAGAAACTACAATTAAACTGACAAGAGATTTCTCAACAAGACAATAGAAGTCAGAAGATGATGTGGTATCTTCAAAAACCTTGAATATGGGGTCAGCCAACTACAGCCTGTAATAGAGTCTGCTTCATCTTTTTTTACGTTTGACAAGTGACATCTTTTAAGCCTAACTCTCCTCTTCCACTTCTCTCCTACATCTGAGCAAGCTGGTAAGAAGTCCCAGGTGTTTCCTCTGTTTACACCAGTAGGAAATTCAAATCATTCAGGTTCTGCCCCTCTGTGAGAACCCTACCTTGGCCCCAATCCTGAACCACCATAAAAACCTCAGACCAATTTCCTTTCCCTGCTCTCTCAAGCCTTTTTGTTTGTTTGTTTTGTTTTTTTGTTTGGCTGTGTTGGGTCTTTGTTGCTGCTTGCAGGCTTTTGCAGCGAGTGGGAGCTACTCTTCGTTGCCGTGCACGGGCTTCTCATTGCAGTGGCTTCTCTTGTTGCAGAGCATGGGCTGGGCTCTAGGCACGTGGGCTTCAGTAGTTGTGGCACACAGGCTCAGTTGGTGCAGCACGCAGGCTCTAGAGCGCAGGATCAGTAGTTGTGGCGCATGGGCTTAGTTGCTCCGTGGCATATTCCCAGACCAGGGACCAAACCCATGTCCCCTGCGTTGGTAGGCGGATTCTTAACCACTGCTCCACCAGGGAAGTCCCTCAAGCCATTTTGGATCTGTGTAGGAGTCACCATACTCTCCCAGAATTCCTCATTATGTGAGTAATAAACCTTTGATGAATGTGTGGTATCACTAATCTCAACATACATGCCAAATTTGGCAGAGTGGCTGCATGACAGCCCATGGGCCAAATCAAGCCTGCTGCCTGTTTTTATAAGTAAAGTGTTATTGAAATAGTCATGCCCATTGATTTATGTATTATTTGTGGCTGTGTTCCTGCTACAGTGGCAGAGTTGAGTGGTTATGACTGAGACTATATGACCCTCAAAGCTGAAAATATTTACTATCTGGCCCTTTACAGAGAAAGGTTTTTTTTTTTTTTTTTTTTTGTGGTATGCGGGCCTCTCACTGCTGTGGCCTCTCCCGTTGCGGAGCACAGGCTGCGGACTCACAGGCTCAGCGGCCATGGCTCACAGGCCCAGCCGCTCGGTGGCATGTGGGATCTTCCCAGACCGGGGCACGAACCCGTGTCCCCTGCATCGGCAGGCGTACTCTCAACCACTGTGCCACCAGAGAAGCCCTACAGAGAAAGTTTTCTGATTCCTGCATTGGAAGATGGCTACAACCTATAATTCAATACCCAGCTAAGCTATCACTCAAGAATGAGGAAAAATCCCAAGAAAATATTTGCAAAATGTATTTCTGATAAAGGATTTATACCCAGAATATACATAGAACTCTTAAAACTCAACAATAAAAAGGCAAATAATCCAGTTGAAAAAATGGGCAAAGGACCTGAATAGACATTTCTCCAAAGAAGATACATATATACAAATGGCCAATAAGCACATAAAAAGGATGCTCATTACCATTAATCATTAGGGAAATGCAAATGAAAACCATAATTAGATACCACTTCACACCCACTAGGATGACTGTTAGATAATAACAAATGTTGTCAAAAATGTGGAGATATTGGAACCCTCATACACTGCTGGTAGGAATGTAAATGTTGCAGCCACTTCAGAAAACAGTTTGGCAATTCCTTAAAATGTTAAACATAGTGTTACTATAGGAAAATATATATATTGTTCTCTGTCCCTGATCCCTGACACAGGGTTCCTAAAACCCTTGTAATTTCCTAAGTAATAAGAAGAGCACTAGGAGCATCTTCAGTTTTAATGAGGTGACTCCGAATGGGCTCCTGGAGGAGGGCTGGTCGCTGGAAAGTAAAAGCCATGATTAGCAGCTTAGAATTTTCAGCCCTGCCCCCCATCCTCCAGAGAGGGGAGAGGGGCTGGAAATGGAGTTAATAATTGATCATAGCTACGTGAGGAAGCCTCTATAAAATCCCAAGAGTATGGAGTTCAGAGAGTTTCCAAGTTGGTGAATACATCCACATACTGGGAGGGTGATGCACCACAAATCCACAGGAACAGAAGCTCCTGCCCTCTGGACCCTCCCAGGCCTCACCCTATGTTATCTCTTCATCTGACTGTTCATCTGTATCCTTTATCATATCCTTTAATAAACTGGTAAATAAATATAAGTAAGTGTTTTCTGAGTTCTGTGAGTGGCTCTAGCAAATTAATCCAACCAAGGAGGGGGTCATGAGAACCTCTGATTTGTAGACAATGCAGACAGAAGTTGTGGGTAACCTGGGGACCTACTACTTGTGATCGGCATCTGAAGTGCGGTGGGGCAGGCTTGTGGGACTGAGCCCTTAATCTGTGGGATCTGACACTATCTCTGGGTACATAGTGTCAGAATTAAGTTGTAGGACACCCAACTGGTGTTTCAGAGAATTCCTTGGTGTGGGGAGAAACCTCACGCATTTGGTGACCAAAAGTATCAGAAGTTAAGTGTTTTGTGTGAGTAGTAAAGGAGACACACAGGAAAGAAAGACACATTAGGGAAGAAATGGGTTTTTCCCTACTCAGGAGGAGAAAACTGGTGGTTCTCCTAATAGAATACCAAAGAAAAATGGAAACATGTCCACATAGAAATTGTACATGGATGTTTGTGGCAGCATTCATGTGATAGCTCCAAAGTGGAAACAACCCAAATTGGGAATCAACTGGGAATGATTAAACAAAATGTGGTATATCCATACAATGCAACATTATTTGGCAATAAAATGAAGTACTGATAGATGCTCCAACACGGATGAACCTTGAAAATATATACTAAGTGAGAGAAGCCAGTCACAAAAGACCACATATTATATGATTCCACTTATATCAAATGTGCAGAATAGGGCTATGACCCTAGGCTCTGGTATACAGTGAGCAGGGCCAGGGTCAGGACAGGCAGGAGGGCTGTGAAGCCAGTCAGAGAAGGTGGGAAGGGATGTACCAGATGAGAGAGCAGCATGCAAAGGCCCCAAGGTAGTCACGAGCTTGGTGTGTTTACAAACTGAAAGACGGCCAGCATGGTAGGAAACTGCCAGAGAAAAACCAATCCAGACTTAGTAAATAGAGACTTGTATTCAAAAGAATTAATGCAAGAGGGAAAGGGGGACTATTGCAAGACGGAGATCATGACCCTGGGGTCTGCAAGTGTCTCCAATCAAACAGAAGATGTTCTTTCTTTTATAGGGTAAAGAAGAAGCAAAGATAAGCAGAATCTTTGGGGGGAAAGCTGGACGAGCAAGGTGAAATGACTAGTGGGGTCTGACAGAAAAGTATCTCCCTGGGGTCCTACTCCCGATTCCCAGGAGAAGCTGATAAGGGGGCATGTCCCACTTTTCTGTGCTTGCTCAGTCTTGGGGAACAGCAGAGGTCAGGGGCGTGGAGGAAAGAGAAGCCTGACTGAAGTCTGGCTAGCAAGCATTTTGTTCTGATTGATCAGTGGGGACAAGCAGCTCAGCTAATGAGACAAAGAATGGGAATTTGGCCAGTCTGTATCTCGCTCCGTCTTAAGTACCATGGAGGGTGTCTGTGGGTCTTAACTGAGTCGTATATGGGAGGGTGGTTCTGTGCAGTAAGCTGTTTTCTGGAACACAAACGTGTGAGGGGATTTCTTAACCTTCACTGTTTACCAGGATCACAGGGCTCAGGCAAAATTCCACATTGCCCGAACTGAAATCAATCGTGGCTTCTCCGAGGCTAATCCAAGTCCAGGAGCTGTTCATGAGTCAGATCTTTACAGAGGATCTTTCTTGGGCATAAGAGCAGAGAAGTTAGAAAAGCTTGATTTAGTCATAAAAATGCCTTAAATTTTCATACTGAAAGCTACCTTTTTCATATTAAAGATATGTTTAGGGCAAGATTAGAATAATACACATTTATCTTTTTTCTTTTAGATAGTTCTTATGCTTTATTTTATTTATTTTAATTTCTTTATTTTAATTAAATTTTTTTTTTTTTGGCGGCATTGGATCTTCGTTGCTGTGCAAATTGACTGCTTGACCGAAAAGAGTTTTCTCCTGATGCCAGCAAGATAACTCCTTAGGAGAAAACATTCCTTTCTTAATCCTGTAATCAAAGTGAAACAGCACCAGCTTAAACTGGTTTTGCCTCTTTAAATAGGTGGTTGATTAATCAAACCTTGAGTTATTTTACAGAGACAGCACCACACGTGCGTAAGGCAGGGACCCAGGCCTCCACGATGACCCTGGAACCAAGAATCTTCAGTCTTGACACTGAAGCCCTTTAGGAAGCGAGAAGTCCTTTAATTAAAAAGAAAACATCTGGCTTCCAGCAGCACAAGTAGCTTATCTGGACTAATTCAGGACTAGCCAACCAGCTCCCAAGTTTGAAATTCCCCTACCTCTTAAAATTTTGCCCCAAACACTGGATGGGGAAGGCAGATTGAGAGCCTAAAAGCTGGTGCTATAGTACTGGCTTCCAAGCCCATTAGAAAGCAAGCCCTTTGCTCGGTAACATCCCCACAAATGGAGGAACTGATTGCTTCTTTTAGGCAGTTAAGGGGGAGGTAAAGAGCTTTTCCTGAGTCTGCTGGGTCTTGACTGACCTCTAAGCAAAATAATCCTCATGCCAAAGTGGCATCTTTTAGGGGACTTGTTCGGAACCCCTTCAAGAACAGGCACTGGGCTTCCCTGGTGGCGCAGTGGTTGAGAGTCCGCCTGCCGATGCAGGGGACACGGGTTCGTGCCCCGGTCCGGGAACATCCCACATGCCGCGGAGCGGCTGGGCCCGTGAGCCATGGCCGCTGAGCAAGCGCGTATGGAGCCTGTGCTCCGTAACGGGAGAGGCCACAGCACTGAGAGGCCCGTGTACAGCAAAAAAAAAAAAGAACAGGCACTATGACAGCTTTCCAAGGCAGACTCAATCCCCTATGAAGCTTGCTGGCCATGACATTAAATAAATAGGAATACGGATTAAGCCCTTTAAGTTCTTTTTGGAACTTGTAGTTTATTAGAAAGATCCACAAAAGGGACTTTCAGCTTGCATCCTGTGCTGTTTCTTTTGCTTTTATGATGTGGTTCTGAAACATATCTGCCTCACCTGGAGGCCCTGTTTGCTGGGCCCTACTCCAGTGTTTATGATTGAGTAGGTCTAGAGTGGGACCTGAGAATTTGCCTTTGTAGCAAGTTCCTGGGTGATGTTCATGCAGCGGTTTGGGGCACCACATTTGGAAACCCACTATCTTAATGGAAAGCCTCTAAGTTGGCAACTCAACTTTAGTTGCACATTAGAATATCAGGAGAATTTTTTTAAATTCAGCCCTCCACCCCACCTCAAACCAATTCAACCAGAATCCCATGGGCGGGGCCAAGGCATTGGATTTCTACAAAGCTCTAAAAAGGTCCTTCTGTGCATTAGAGTGGAGAAGCACTGCCCTAAATTTGTTTTGCTTCCTGGGGAAAAGTTCCACATGGATTTCTTAAGAAAAAGTGATACGAACCTCCTCTGTTTGTCGAATTGGAGGGTGGGGCTGTATAAAAATCTGCTCCACCTAAGTTGTGTTTGACCCCAAGTGTTTCAAGAGGCCCATGGTTTCAGCCTCCTGCCCTCTGTCCCTAGGTTTTAGAGTCCACAGGTGCCATTGATTAGAAGACCTTAACCTCATATGTACCCTCTGCTTCCCAACCTCTCCTCCTTGGGACTGTTGGGGCTCCTAGAGATGAAGCAGGAATTGTAAACAGAAGGCTCCACCCAGACCAGCGCTTTTCAGACTTGAAGGTACATACAAATCACCTGGGACCTCACTAAAAAGAAGACTGATTCCATGGGACTAGGCTGGGGCCTGAGATTCTGCATTTCTAACAAGCTCCCAGATAATGGGGGCACTGCTATTCCGAGGGCCACACTTAAAGGAGCAAAAGCCAAATCTCTTTTTAAAAATTAATAAACAGAAAACTCAGTTAAATAGAGCTGGGAGACCAGAATAGGGAACTCTCACGCCCTGTGACCATAGCAAAGCCCAAGAGGAAGAAGAAATACTCCTCTTATATCCTGGCAAGTACTCAGCCAATGAAAAGTCATGGGCTCTTTGTTTACCATACCCGCCCTACTTCCTTTTCCTTTATGAAAGTGTTCTCCTTCCCTTGTCGTTCAGGAACTTGCATGTGGTTTGCCATGGTTACAGACCTCAAGTTGAAAATCTCTGCTGATCCTGAATAAACCCACCTTTGCTGGAGAAATATCTGGCAGTCTATTTGTTTCAGGTAAAATTTTGGTAGCCCACACAGGGACCATTGAAGATCCTCCCATGGCTTCCGCGCTGGTGAGCAAACAGGTGTGGTAACCACAATTTAGCCTACTGAGCTTTCTAGCTCATTGCTTTCTTGCTGACCCTGGAGTTTGAAGGCACGTCTTTCTCCTGGATCTGAGCTCATGCCGTCTTTGCGTTTGAAGCTCCACAGAGTTTATTTGGGATCTACTTAAAGGTTTCATCTTTCTGGTTGAAGTCTTGTTTTGTATGTGTTTGGCACTTTGGTCTGATTTTCAAGTCAGACTGTCAACCAAAGCTGCCTGAAAAGGCCTTTGGCTGATTCCTTCAGAAACAGGGGCTGCTTCTCTGAAACTGTGCTGGTTTTTCAGTCTTTGGCCTATTCCTTTGGAAAGGGCCATTCTCTGGAAACTGGCTGAAAAAGCCTTTCCACCTGGCTTCTCCGAGACCAAGCTATCTCCTTAGGACTGGCTGGTATTCAGGCTTGCAAGCTATTCATATTGAGCTGTTTGTGCTGTAAGCTCTTGGAGCTGTTTGAAAATTGTTCTTAACTCTAGAGAAAAACCTCTGAGAAATGGGATCCCAGTTACCTAAATATTTGGAGGGTGCCTACAGGGACTCGGGCCAATTTTATGTTTTTATGTATTATGGCTTCCTCATGTGCATTTTTTAAAAATAATTTTTCTTGAAATATAGTTATTTACAATGCTGTGGGATATTTTTAAAATAAATTTATTTATTTATTTACCTTTTGGCTGTGTTGGGTCTTTCGTTGCTGCACAGGCTTTCTCTAGTTGCGGAGAGCAGGGGCTACTCTTCACTGTTGTGCACGAGCTTCTCATTGCAGTGGCTTCTCTTGTTGCGGGGCACGGAGTCTAGGCCTGCAGGCTTCAGTAGTTGTGGTGCATGGGCTCAGTAGTTGTGGCTCGCGGGCTCTAGAGCGCAGGCTCAGTAGTTGTGTGGCACAGGCTTAGTTGTTCTGTGGCATGTGGGATCTTCCTGGACCAGGGGTCGAACCCGTGTCCCCTGCATTGGCAGACTGATTCTTAACCACTGCGCCACCAGGGAAGTCCCCTCATGTGCATTTTTAACTAAGTGGACTGACCTGACTAAAGGCAACTTGTGATATCAATGGCCATTATGGGGAACTTCTGAAATCCCCAAACTTAATTTCCTTAAAACTGAAATGGACTACAAGAGCTCAAAAATTTCCAGAACTGAGTGGAATGCTTATTTCAATTGATATTTTAAGGCTTTCCAACATTATCAAGAGTCTAAATTGCCTCTCTGCAAAGTAAGATTCTGAGATCAACTGAGGCAAACAAATGATTAAAGAAAGATGAAATAGTTCCCAAAGCCTCAGGCTCTTCTCCCTTGGCCTCTTTGCCTCAGGCTCTGCCTCGGGCACCATCTTGTCTCTCTGCAATCTATGCTGCCTATGCCTCCTCTATACCCTCAGTTCCCCCTTAGTAATTCTCCCACCATACTTCCCCTTTTCTCTGAAACTCTTTCAGCCCCCTTTTCCTCTGAACTTGTCAGAAGCTGTCCCTTTAAAATTAAGCCTTCTAAGGTTCCAGAAGCTAAACCCTTAATTTCTTATAATCTCTGGAGTAAAGCTGAACTGCGAGCCATAGTCAAAGATTTTCCCAAAGTAATTGAAGTTCCTCACAGATTTGATGAGGAATTTCATATAGCCATTCTAACTTGTCAGCCTGGATTCTCTGACTTACATCATCTAGTGCATATGCTTGTTGGTGAAGGCCAGACCCAGCTTTGGATGAAAACCACCAATTAGGAAAGTCCTGAAAGGTCTCTAGAATTACAACTGGTAGACCAGCCACCTAACTTACATGATCAGGCTCCGGCAATCGCTAGGCAACTTCATCAAGCAATTCCTGGGGCCTTTCCAAGGCCTGTTAATTGGAACAAAATTCAGGCTTACACACAAATCTGTCAAACCTGTTCATGATTATTACAATCAACTTCAGACTGTTTTTAAAGGAAATTCTGGTCTTCCTTCAGATATTGATTCCATCCAAGTAGCTTTTAACTGTGTCTGTTAATGGGCTGAACTGAGACTGTTCCCTTCTAGTAAAAAGGACCAGGATGGAATGGGAAACTATGTCCACTCCAGATTTAGTTCATCTGGCAAGCCAGCTCTCTCGTACTCTAGATGAGTCACCTCCAAGGAAGACTGCCAAAATTCTTAATCTTCAACAAATGAAGGCTCAGAAATGAAACCAAAACCCTCCTAGTTTCTTCTATTATTGCAAATAGCCAGGACATTGGAAAAGAGATTGTTACAAATTTAAGCACTTTAGGCACCTTCAGCCCTCCAACCAGCCTTTCCAACATCTTCCCTATTTTCAAAGATGGGATTCCGAGGAACTACAGGGGGCTCTTTCTAATCCTCCCTCTTAATTGGTTGGAGAAACATTTCTCCAGATTGGGGATGAATCTCTTCCAGTCCTAATTGACACCAGAGCCCCACACTTGGTGCTCAACCCCACCACTATGGAACAGCCCCCAGCTTGGAGTACTAAAACAGTTCAAATAGTAGGGATCTCTAAGAGGTTCCCCTATTCCCTTTTGTTTAGGCTCTTTGAGAGATATACACCATTTTCTCCTTAGTTCCTCCAGCCCATCCATTTATTTATTATTAGAGAAGTATTATGATGGAATTTCTCCCCCCAAATTGAAATAATTCTAGAAATTGACAGTAGCCATTAAAGTAACCAACACATGAATTGAATAACTCTTTGACATTTTAATTTTTTCTGTCTCTGACTGTACTAAAGCTGATTCTGGAAATGCTGATCATTAGTTCCTATTGAATCAGCTACCACTTTCCTTTTAGGCAAAACCTCCACTTGATGTTGGCAAAATTCACAGCACACCTTCCATCAAGATTCAAATAGTCCCCTCAAAACCTCCTCCCAGAATTAGTCAATACCCTATAAATAAAAAAGCCCTTCCAGGCATAAAGCCCATAATAGATTACAAGGGTTAAACCTCATTATCCCTTGTACTAGCACCTGTAATACTCCCATTTTTATCAGTGAGAAGACCTAAGGGCCAAGGATGGGGGTTTGTCTCCGACCTCAGAGCGAATAAACAACATTGTTATCCCTCAACACACTGTTGTTCCTAACTCTCATAAGTTATTAACATCCATTCCCACTGGAAGTAAATTGTTTACTGTAACTGATTAATGCATTATTTAGTATTCTAGTTGATGAAGCTAGCCAATACCTTTTGCTTTCACTTGGAAAGAAAAACAATTCACCCGAACAATAATGTCTCAGTTTTATATTGAGAGTCCTTATTTCTCACAAATCCTGAAAGCTGATCTACATGATATAAAGCTCCCTCGAGGTTCTACTTTGTTGCAATATGTGGATGATCTGCTTCTTTGCTTTCCTTCCCGAGCCTCCTCACAGGAATACAGCATACACTTACTAAAGCTTTTTTAAAAAGTACATGAGGTTCCCAAAGAAAAATTTCAGTTTGCTGAAACCCAGGTTCAATATTTAGGGCATCTTGGACTTCCCTGGTGGAGCAGTGGTTAAGAATCCGCCTGCCAGTGCAGGAGACACAGGTTCAAGCCCTGGGCCAGGAAGATCCCACATGCCACACAGCCCATGCACCACAACTACTGAGCCTGCGCTCTACAGCCCGCGAGCCACAACTACTGAAGCCCATGCACCTAGAGCCTGTGCTTTGCAACAAGAGAAGCCACTGCAATGAGAAGCCTACGCACCACAACGAAGAGTAGCCTCCACTCGCTGCAACTAGAGAAAGCCCACACGCAACAACGAAGACCCAACAAGGCCAAAAATACATTAATTAATTAATTAATTAATTAAAAAATATTTAGGGCATCTGATATCAGAACAAGACCTATACCTAGAACCAAATAGACGTCATGGTGTTGTAAGTTTACCCAAACCAAAACCAAATGCTAACTGTGAGGTTTGCGTGGGCTAGTTGGTTATTGATGAAATTGGATTCCAAATTTCTCTTTTATGGCCAAATCTCTGTATGTTTTACTTAACAGTAACGATCCAACCCAACTTAATGGGAAGAATTGGACAATATAGCCTTCAAGGCCTTAAAGGAGAATTCTCATCATACTCAACATTTCTGTCAGCCACCTCACCTCCTACGAAGTCCTTTTGTTAACTGCTCCTCACATAACTCTTTTACCTGGTGTTAACCTTAACCCGGCTACTCTTCTCCCCTTGTCACTAATCAAGTAGCTCACAAGTGCATAACACTGACGGACCACCTCCTGTAATGATCTACAGGAAATTCCACTGGGTAACATTGACTTCTCATGGTTCACCAATGGTTCTTATTTGAAAGGTGACAATGGGGAATTCCCTGATGGTCCAGTGTTTAGGACTCCACACTTCCACTGCAGGGGGCATGGGTTTGATCCCTGGTCAGGGAAGTAAGATCTCACATGCTGTGCAGTGCAGCCAAAAAAAATCAAAAGGTGACAATGGCAAATACTGTGCTGGGTATGCTATTGCAAATCCTTTTGATGTTGTTGAGGTAGCATCTTTACCTATGGCTGCTTCAGCCCAACATACTGAATTATACACTCTTACACGGGCTTGTGCTTTAGCCAAGGACAAAACTGCCAATATTTATACTGATAGTAGATATGCTTTCAGAGTAGCTCATGACTTTGGAATGTTGTGGAAGCAACGTGGCTTCCTTACTTCCAGCAGAAATAAAATTTTAAATGGTCCTATGTTCAGGAATTACTGAATGTAACACTTTACCTGCTGCTTTAGCTATAATTAAGATTCTGGGGAATTCTAAACCTGACTCTCTGGAAGCTAAGGGAAATCACCTCTGATATTTTTGCAAGGAATGCGGCCCTTAAAGGGACGAACAGCAGCCAAACCTCTGTCATGGTCCAAAGTGATTAGTTCACCAAAGGATAATTTAGAAAAACTGGCCAACATTTGGCCTCAAAAAAAGGAAAAACAAGATTGGAAATTCAACAACTGTTGGTTTGTTCAAAAGAGAAAGCTCTGGTTTGTACCAAATAACAATCCAGTCCTACTGGAGGCTCTAAAATTCCCACTCCTCACCACTGTACATGCATTAAACCATTGATCTACTGACAAAATGATAGCCTTCATGAATCAATGTTGCTGGGGAAACATTAACAAATTTGCAAAAAGTGCTTACCTCACTTGTCCCACTTGTCAAAATACAACCCAGGGAAGCCTGTTCATACTGCTCCTGGACATTTTAAACTGCCAAATGGACCATTCGAGGTCTGGCAAATGGATTTCATACAACTTCCTTTGTCTCTTGGATATAAATATGTTTTAGTCACGGTCTGTACTTTTTCACACTGGACTGAAGCCTTCCCTTGCAGACAGCCTACTGCCTCTTATGTGACTAACTTTAAACTTCATAGTAATCAAGTAACCCATTTCACAGGCCAGGTGCTTCAAGAAGTCTGTGCTGGCCTTCCCTGGTGGCGCAGTGGTTGAGAGTCAGCCTGCCGATGCAGGGGACACGGGTTCGTGCCCTGGTCCGGGAAGATCCCACATGCCGCCAAGCGGCTGGGCCCATGAGCCATGGCTACTGAGCCTGCACGTCCAGAGCCTGTGCTCCGCAATGGGAGAGGCCACAACAGTGAGGCCCGCGTACAGAAAAAAAAGAAAGTTTAATAGATATCAAAAAAAAAGACAAATGCGGAAGCCAGCTAAAAGTTCATTTTTCAGACAGTGTTACCAGGAAATTTTAATGGTTAGTATTTGATCTGAGTTTTGAAATTGGAGGACATCACAGCAGAGTGAAACTGGAACAAATGTGTGAGATTAGGATTAACGAAATGAAACAAAATTCTGGCAATAGGGCTAGAAAAGTCCTAAAAGAAAAGATACATTAAAACTCCGGGGAGGGAAGTGCATCTTCCAAAGAAGAGTTGTAGCACTTATCACAGTCCAAGAAGCAAAGAGCAAACACAGCTAAATTCCAATACACAACTGACCTTTTCACATTGTGAAGTTTCCACTAGAGCTTTACTCTCCGAACTTTACTGTGCATCCCTTATCCGTAAACTTGATGCCAGTGACAAGCCCTTTCTACCCTAAATGGTACTTAGAGAGATATCAGACTTTTCTTCACTGTTATCCTCTTTCCAGGCTCCACCAGCTTCTGGGCAATGGAAGGAAGCCAGAAATGACAGGGATTTAGGATGACAAGGCAACAGGTTCAACGTATTTCAGGTGAGCAACCCTTGCAGACAGCCTTGTTCCAGACACTGCTAGGAAAGAGAGAAAGAGAGAACAATACTCCTGTCCACCTCCTGGGAGAACCAACCTGGCCCTCTGGAACACCTTCTCTGAGGAAGTAGGAAACATCCACTCACTTAGCAAGTTCTGCATGCTTACTCTATAGAAACATTAGTGTATGGAACACTGGTGTTATTGGGGCACAGGGTAATCTGCTAGATACTCTTAGAAAAGATTAGGCTTAGTCATGTAAGCCCTCCAAGTGCAGATGGAGACATCCTGGAGGCCTAATATGGGAAGAGAATTTACAATTTCCCTGGAGTATCAGGGCTCAGCTTCTTCTTGGCTTTCTCCCGATTGTTCAACTAGCAATAAGGAATGGAAGTACAATATCACCTGTCCTCTAAAGTGGTGGAAAAACAGGATCATCAGGGGACATTATCGTGGCTTAGGGGGCACATAGATTTTATACATCTAAACTAGAGATCTCATCACCGTTTTTAAATTCCCTACAGCTTATAATACTGGACTGAAATAACGACCCCCCCCCGAAATGTGTATCTCTCAACATTTGATCATATTGTTCCTTCTCCCTCCCAAACCTCCCTAAATCCCGCTTCAAGGCTCAACTCAGTGCTCTTCCCTCTGAGGCTGCTTCTGATCCCTTTCAAAATCAATCCCTTCCTTGGCTCTCTGAACTTCTCTTACGTTGTTATCAGATACTGCCTTTTGTAAGTCACCAGTGTCTGCCTGCCCCTTGCCCTTCATGTTTCCAATGTCCAGTCATTTCTATCTCCCTCCTTGAATCCAAAGTTTCTTGTGTAGGTGTTTTTGTTAATCTTTGAATAGTGCTTAACAAGACATGTCAAGACTCACAATTTACCTCACTCAATCCTCCCAACTCTGAGGGATAAGCAGGCATGGATTGGTTTTTTTCCATTTCACACATGAAGAAACTTAAGACTCAGTAGATATATAACTTGCCCAAATTGCAAATCCCAGATTGTAGGTTGCAAAGTTGAGTTCTGCCATACTCACAGTCTGGAAAGAAATTCCAATCTATGTTTGAGATGCTTCTGGAAGAATTTGGATTTCAAACCTAAGGCCCAACAATACACAGAAACTGAAAGATTACAGCCAATAGTATCAAGTTCATTATTTCCAAGACCAAAACTGTGCTTTAGGAGACTCAAGGTCGCAGACACTGGCTCAGAAAGAGACGAGGTCTCTGGAATGGGAGGCAGAAGGTCTCAGTTCAAATCCCTCCATGGTCCTGTTTCCCCACCCATAACAGGTAGGAAGCTGGTGGCTGGACCAGCGGCTCTAAGGATCCTTTGTGCAATCCACGAGTCCTTGCTAATAACATCCCTGGTGTCTGTGGGAGCTGTGGGTAGGACAGACTGAAAACGCTCCTTCCACTCGGCAAATCTGCAGTTTGGTGGGCCAGAGGATGAGCTGAGGGTCGGGCTGAGGGGTTTCGGGACGGGGATTAAGCTAGAACAAAGAACACGGAATACAGTGCCCCGCTTTTCCGAAGACCTCTGGGGTAAAACCCGGGAAGGAAGCACGGAGAGTCGAGCGGTATGAGGCGGGGAGACAGTCCTGCGTTCCCACCAAACCCCGTCGTGGATGCGCTGGTATCCCCGGAAGTTTCCTGCTGCCCTCTGGGCCTGTCTCATTACGTGTGTCACGGGGTAGGGTCAATACCAGCGCCAACAGCGGGCAGGAACAGCCCGGGACCACGGCTCCCACTCCTGGCAACCTGAGGAAGCTCCACGAGTAACCCGATGACCTCCCCACCACCAGCAGCTTCCAACGATTCCTGAACAAAAGATGCGCCGGAAGCGAATTCCTCTCCGATCTTCGGGCCCTTGGAGCCACTTCCGGTTCTGTCTAGGAAGCTCGGAGGCCTTCTTATCTCGTTGGTCTCCGCGCCAGGGTTTGGCTCCTCGCGGGATCACGAAGGCCAGAAGACCTAGAGAATCTCTGCCTTTCCCGAGTCTACCCCGAGGCCATGTTCTGTGACCATCGTTGACACACCACCAGCAGGAAGAAATCTGAGAGTAATTAAAGAATGAAGAATGAATGAGGGTTAGAGATAGGATCCTAAAACAGAAAAAAAAAGAGGAGGAGGAGGTGGTCTGTAGACCTGAATTCAAAGCCTTCCGTGCCCTTTTCATCCAGTAAAATTGTTACCCAGGAAGCAGGACATTTGCCGAGGCTCAGAATCCTCGACTGTAAACTAATGATTCTGTCTTACAGAGGCACTGGGGTGGCAAAGCAGATAAGCAGATACAATTGATGTCTCAATCTCTTTCCTTCCAAGCCCCTCAGTATAGCTGGCAATCAAAACCCAGACTGAACAGATTCTTTCCCTGCTTAAAAACCTTCCACAGCAGCCTGGATCAAGGACACATTTCTTAGAGGTTAGGCCAGGCTCTGTACTGGACACCAGGGAAATAAAGGTGGACTGACCTTGTCTTCCGGCCAAGACAGATATTCAAACCAGCCAGGCTTAGAGTTTGTGCCTTGGGACCCAACTGTGAACCAGAGAGACGTGGTGGCAGCCCACGTAAGGCTTACTGTGCATGGGGGAAGCTGACAAGTAAAGTGTTAACCTGGTGTGACAAATAAGGGCCGTGACAAGCACATGGCAGGCCACCACGGGAGCACAAAGGAAGGGGCACCTAATCCAGGTGGGGAGATGGGGTCCCGGGACGTCTTCCTGGAGAATGGAGTTTCTCAGCTAATTCTTGAAAGATAAGGAGAAGTTTTCAAGGTGATAGGACAGTCTCTTTGCTCTCTTGGCTGGAGCTTGGACCTCATACATTCCCATTCAAGCATAGTAGCTGGGGTCTCCTGCCCATATTACAACTATCCCCCCACAGGGGACAGTTCTAGGACCCCCATCTTATTTTCAGGGTGTGTAAGAGTGTCCTGGCTGTTGAAAAGGGGACTGTCCACACAGATGATGTCAGAAGGTATGAGCAGTTTGGGGACAAAGAATCTCCAGACCTGACCATGCTCCTCTCTTTGTGGTCTCCTTAAATCCCAAAGGTCCCTAGGAACATCCTTCTCACAGCTGCCCTCACACCAGGCAGGACTTAACACAGGGAAGTGAACAGTGGTGATGATGCAGAGCAGCATAGTAAGTGGTATAGGTATTTTCTATTGTTTTTTGTTGTCATTATTATTGTGATTACATACAAATGGGGCAAAGACTCAGCAATAATCTGGATACAGGGTATAAAGAAGTGTGAGTAAACATGATACTAGAAAACACCTATAATACCTACAATGTGCCAGGCACATTCTAAGTGCCATATATATATATATATATATATATAAAATCTCATCCAATCCTCATATCAACTCTATGATTTAGGTATCATTATTATTATTCTCCTTATTTTACAGATGAGGAAGCTGTAGCACAGAGAGGCTAAGTAGCTCTCCTATGGTCACCCAGCCCATGGTATGACATCCAGGGTTCTAGTTTGGGCTCTTGGATGAATGATAGTGCCCTTTATAGTGATGTGAATGTGAGTGGAGCTTCAGGGTTGAGGGTAGATGGTGAGTTCCACTTCAGGCACATAGAACTGGGTTACTTGTTCTATTAGCTCTCATACCAAAGCTAGTGTGATAGTTTCCCAGAGAGGTCAGGGGTGGTGTTCCCTCAGGTATTCTGGGACTGTCTTTGGCCCAAATATAGGTTTCCCAAGGTGCTATATGAGGGGCATCATGGAGCATGTCTCCTCCACTGGAACCCAATCCAGTCATGGTAGGTTAGATCCACAGTGCTGGCCACAGAGGAACCTATGAAGTGTGGACACACTTCCCAGATGAAGCTGGCTCTCATAGACAATGAAAGCCAACCACCTGGGCATGAAACAGCTCTGAGGAATGAAAAAGCTTAATCTTGTTTTCCAGATCCCTAAGTCTCCTACATACCAGGCAGCCAGGACAACGCATCATCAGGGAAACCTGAAAAAGAGATGATAGCATTTGGCCTGGCCTTAAGAGATTTCCTTCTCGATATCCCTGAGTCTCTGAGGCCTTAATGGGCCAGTGGGCCACACGCAGTGGCAATATCAGGCAGAAGCTAGGACCAGATAGCCAAGACCTCCCTGTGAGGTTTCCAAATGTAGAGAGTGACCTTGATATCAGAAGGCCACTCATCAGGCTCAGTGGGCAAAGACTGCTCTAAGAGACCTCTTTAAAGACTGTAAAAACCCTGCAGTAGGTCTTCTTATGCCTTCGTTTCTGTCCTGGCTTATGCAGAGATGTGATGGACACATGTCAGGTCCAGAGGTAGACCCAGTACATCCTTGGGATATTGCTGATGGCCTGGACAGCACAAGTTACTGTTACTTCGGACCCTGTAAAGGAACTACTTGCTGGGCTACAACAAGATATTGGGTTGGCCAAAAAGTTCATCAAGGTTTTTCCGTAAGATGTTATGGAAAAACCCAAGCGAAACTTTTGGCCAACCCAATGCATAAGATACATAGTTAACTCCATTGGAAATGTGGCTGATGTTATCCTTTGCCCTTTGTTTCTCTTTGGAACTCAAGTTTTTCTTGAATATATTTTTTTCATATGTCCTTTTACTGCCTCAAGTTGCAGAGGCTTTTCGTTAGCCCCATATATCATTCGTTTTTGGAGGTTGTGCCTTCAGAGCCTCCTCAATCCTTTTAGCAGCAGGGACCTGTTCACATGCTTCTGTATGCAAACCATTCTTCCAGGTGAAGTCCACCTGGGTAACACCTGCCTCCCAGATATTAGACTAGACAATTGCATCTAGATTATGTTGTCTCCATAACTTCCCACTTTTTATTGGCTCCTTGGCCCTCCCTAGGGGGCCTCTCCTTGGACACCAGAGTGCTTGTTCTGTTTTAGGAAAGATTAACCACACCTGCGGCCAAAATATCACAATCTCTGGGCTCATTTCTTCTTTAGTAAGACGGAGATACCTGTTGCTCATTTCATTAAGACTCACACTGGGTGAAAATGCCCTGGGCATCACATACAGTATAATAATATCTGACTGCGCGCTCAGGATATGTCAGGTCTTTTGCTGTGTAGTGTCCTTATGTTACCCCTTTCAGTTCTCACAGCCGTGTCAGGCACAGGCTGTGCTCTTCATTTTTCAGATGAAAAAACAGGCTCAGAGGTTAGGTTTTCTTTCCCAAGGCCACCAGGAGGGGAAGGGACAAAGCTGGGGTGAGGCAGGGTCGCCCAGTCCTAGAATGGTCTGAGAGCAGCACTTGTGCAGCCTGAGGCCTCAGTTGAGACCCCCTCCCCGCTGGCGCCCCTGTGCCCCAGCCAGGCCCGGAGGGGGTGGTCTCCGCGCCCAAGGTGTCACCAGCTGTGTGGCTGCGGGGTCGCGGGGTCGCGGGGTCGCGGGCGCCCACTTTCTCAACCGAGACTTCCGGGATCCTGGAGGGGCCGGAAGTGGGGCCTCTCTCGCTTCCGGCCCGGCCATTGTTTTCGCTTACGCCGGCCGCGGCGGAGTCTGGTGTTCGGGAGTCGCGGGCGCGGTGCCCCGGTGAGCGGGCCCGGGGCGGGGGGAGAAGTGTTGCTGGGGCCCGGCGCCGCTAGGCTGGAGCTGCGGCCGCCCACAGCCCAGGTCGGCTACGCCAGCCCGACCCACTCTTCGCCCCCGCGGCTGGCGGCGCGGTCCCCGTGACGCTCAGAAGCCGCCAGATGTAGAGCCGCCTCTTTGTCCCAGTTCCCTGACCAGCCGTGCCTGGCACCGAGCCCAGCACCTGCGGGTACAGCGATGAGCAGGGCAGACGTGGCCAGGTGAGCGGCGCCGCAGAAGCCTGGTCGAACGCGAAATGTAGATAGACGTTTTCCCAGCCTTGCGCTGGAAGACAGTACGAAGCGTCAGAAGTGGGTCAGACCCAGTCAGAATTTCAGACGTGAAGTATAGCTTGGAGAGCCAAAAATCCAGATGAGATGAGGGGCTGAGCATTCGGAGCAGTAAGGGAAGTAGGAAAATGGCCTGAACTTTCTATGTATTTCAGAGCAGACTCACAGATTTTTAAGTCTGTCTTTGTCTTTTTAAAGAAATTGAGCCCTGGAGAGAGTAGCTTATCCAAGGTACCAAGATGCATGGTGAATTGGAAGCATAGCACAGATGCCCTAGTTACCACTAAGGTGCTGATTTTCAGGGTTTTACAGTATGTAAACTGGATAAAAGTCGCCCCCACCCCCAACTTCAGTATCATTCGTTCGCTTCCCACATATGTACCTCTGTATGCCAAGTGCACACACACGTACAAAGATGACTGGGAACCAGCTCTGCCCTTTGAGTCCTCCCATAAAGTGGAGGAGGCAGTCGTCTAAGTCCCAAACACAGTGTGAGAAGTGCTCTAGCAGAGGTTTGAAGAAAAACGTACTGTGGGTTCACTGAGGCAGTAACCACACTTAAGCCTGGAGAGATCAGCAAGGCTTTCTAGGGGAAGTGGGTTGAGTAGAAGAGGGTCTGGCATTTCTTACTCCATTGGGTTCCTTTTCTTTTGTGGCCATCCAGCAGTTTGGAGGGTGTGAGTGTTGAGTTGTGCATAAATTAGTTAAAATACAATGTTACACTGAGAAGTACGGAGAGGGAGGTGACCAGCTCCCCTTCCTGCATGGGGCAATCAGGAATGCCTTCAAGAGAAAAATAAAATTTGTTCTGGGTCTTGACAGGTGAGTAGGTGTTTGTCAAAAGTTTCAGAAGCAGAAAAATCCAGAGAAAGTATGTGTGGCTTCTAGCTGTGTCTTTAGAGCTTTAGTCGCTAACTTTCTTTATTGTGCATCTCTATTACAAAAGAGTAGGGTAGAAGAGTTTTGATCATGCATTTCCAACATAGGTTTATTTGTGAGTTAAAGGTATGTACTGTTGTACAAATTTCAGTGCACATTATAAAACATCCACTAAATAGTTAAATAACAACTTAGTATTTCTTTATCTGCCTTTTGGATTAGCTTGCATATCTCACATTTGGAGATCATTGCAGTCTTTCTAGCCTGGTGGGTACCTGGGGAAAGTGGTAGGGGGTGTGGCTAGAATAGAGGCCTCAGGCCAGGTTGTGGATGCTAGGCATAGACATTTAGGTTTTATCCTGTAGGTGATGGGAGCCACTGAAACTTTAAGGAAGTTACTTGGAGAGATGCTTAGAGAGACTGCCCTGGTTGTGCTCCTTTTTCTTTTTTCTAGAGCTTTGCTTTTTAACTGTGGAGGGTCTGTCATCTGCCTGGGGCTGAGCACTCTGGGGACTCTGATTTCTCTCTTGATCTTTCTGTAGGTGACGTTCCCATCACCCTACATCCTCAACTCTGACAACAGTTTCTGAGGTCTGAATTACAGATCATCATTTTAATCGGACAAACCACAACTGAAACAAGCTTCTCTTTGGTGTCACGATGGCCGCCCAAGGCAGGGGAACTTCAGGCCTCATCCCCAGGGGTGCTGTTCTCCAGCGGCAGGAGGGGCGCTTGACCGTGAAACAGGAGCCAGAGAGCCAGAGCTGGGGACAGGGCTGCAGTCTCCAAAAGAATCACCCTCCTGTCTGTGAAATTTTCCGGCTGCACTTCAGGCAGTTATGTTATCATGAGATGTCTGGGCCGCAGGAGGCGCTGAGCCGGCTCCGGGAGCTCTGCCGCTGGTGGCTGATGCCGGAGGTGCACACCAAGGAGCAGATCCTGGAGCTGCTTGTCCTGGAGCAGTTCCTGAGCATCCTGCCAGGGGAACTGCGGACCTGGGTGCAGCTGCATCACCCTGAGAGTGGTGAGGAGGCTGTGGCTGTGGTGGAGGATTTCCAGAGACACGTTAGTGGACCAGGAGAGGTGAGCGGCCGAGTCTAGAATGGCATTTGGAACCATTCTATACTGCTTGGGGGTAGCCTGAGAATAGACATTCTCCATTCCCTAGGCCCTGAGCTGGTTTGCCTTTGGGATTCCTGAACCAGTGCCATGTATAAAGGGGAAAGAGTTTTGTGCTCCTAGCCTTAAACAAAAATGCAGATCCCAGCCACGCTCTGTGAATTACTTTGTGAAGTGCTGTGTCGTGAACCTAGCTGCAGCCTGGAGCTCCACAGAGTGCTCCTGACAGGCAGAGGATCCGCACACTGGTTAGAATAGGGAAGCATGTCAGGGAGAAGTAGCCCGTAGGGTATGCTGATAACATGGGCCCTCATTTGAGAAGTTCTCATTACTTCCTCGGATTTCTCCAAGTTACTGTGCTGTTTTCCTGCCTTTTAGGTTCCTCATGAGGTGTAACAGTTCTGGGCCTCATCATCATTTTGTTCTTTTCTAGCTTTCCAAACTCAACTGGGATCTTTTTGCATCTTTAATTCTATTTTTGATTTTCCCTACTTTCTGGGGTTCTCTCAAATTTTAAGCCAGGGTAACTCAAAAGGAAAAGTTGGAGAGTTAGCAGTGTCATAACAGTGGGAAATCTGGCTTCTAGGATCACAGAGCTAACTAGTTCAGTGACTATGTGTATTAGTCAGGGTTCAGCCACAGAAGCAAAACCAGTAGGAAATTATATATATATACATACATATATATATTGCTAGAAAGTGACCTGTCATTGGGGGAGTTGACAGGTCAAGTCAGAAATTTGTAAGGTAGGCCGTCAGAAAGTTCAGGCTAGAACTCTCAGGCATAGGCTGAAGCTGCTGTCCACAAAGAGAATTCCTTCTTCATGAAACTTCAGCTCTGATTTTAAGGCCTTGCAACTGATTGAATCAGGCCCATCCAGATTATCTGAGATAACCTCCCTTACTTAAACTGATTATGAATTTTAATCACTTGTACACCATACCATCACAGCAACACCTAGTTTAGAGCTAAACTGACATCAAAAGACCATCATACCATGGATGAGTCAGTTCTTCCTGATGAGTCTCCAGTTGCTCCCTTGTAACTGAGCAGGATGGATTAGGGTCCCCTCTACTTTTCCTCCTTTGTGCTTTACCAGGGAAAACCAGTACCAGTGAAATTTCCTTAGTACCCAGTACATCATTTTTATTCAGTGCTTTTTCAAAACTGATTACATATCTAGGCCTAGGGAATTAATTCCAATTGATTGGAGTTCTAGGGCTAGACTTTTTCCAGAGGTAATAGCCAGTACCCTCTGACAGTATCAGATACATTGTCAATCGTTATTTCCTTGTTTAAACAAGTAAACACAGGGATAAATCAACTATCAGTAGGGTCTAGAGAGCAACTAGGCCCAACCATAGGCAAGGACAAGTGGTTGAAGAAATGTTTAGAGTGCTATTTAGTGAGGAGGGTAGAAGGAAAATTTCCCTATCTCCTGCCTTCTTTTGCTTAAGCAGAAGAGAATATAGCCTCCATTAAAACTGTCTTTTATCCAGGGAGCCTCAGAAGAAAGGTGACTGAGTCACAAACCCAAGAGAGTGACTAACAGTTGACAGTCAGGGCAGCTGAACACTCATGGCTCTAGCCTAGAAGTGGGATCTTTGGAATCTATTTCTTACTCTGCCACTGTCATCAGCTTAAGTTTTCTGACATAAGGACATGAGAACAGGACTATCTCACCTAGCCTGGATTCAGAAAATGTTTTTACGACTAAATGAAAAAACAGGCGTTTTTGTGGGAGTTTGCCAGGAGGAGATTAAGGAATGTCATTCTGATCAGAAGTGAGCATGCACATGTGTGCACATTGGGGCTGGAGAGAGTGGTAGAGGCATCCCTACTGGGCTGCAGAATTTACAGAATGCTTTTATATCTTTTTTAATTTGAGCTCCTAGCAGGCTTACAAGGTATGCAGATAGTAATCATTATCTCCATTTGACAAGCGATGCAAACGTAGAGAAGTTAACTGGCTCATCTAAGGTGACAGAGCTAGTAAGCAGTCCCTTTGTCCATGTGTGTGGGAACCAGGATTTTCCAGCTCCCTGGATTCTAAGCCACTACCTTTTCCCTAATGTCTTGCTGTGGAATGCCATCTTGGAATGAAAATTGGAATGGGGTTTTCATGGCCTGCGAGGAGAGGACACTTACGAGTCCTAGGTAATGAATAGGAACTTTATCAGGATTTAATTGTCAGTGAATTACAAGGTTGTGTTATCACAGTGCAGTTAAGTTCTATCTTCTGCCAGTACCCACAGCTGCTGTATTTAAGAGCTCTAAGTCCCATTTATAAGAACCATCCATGGGAGAGCTGGGGAACCTCAGACTGCAGGGAGCCTCTTGGACCTACCATTCCATTGGAGAGATATACACTAAAGGAGAGAGCCCCCTAACGTCTCAGCAGATGTAACCCAGTAGGGCAAATCCATGTGTTTTGTTGAAGGAGAAGTTATTTTCACCTTATGCTCTGCTATGTACATGCCAGAGTGAATGAGCTTATAAATGTGATTTATTTAAGATAATCAACAAGGACCTACTGTATAGGACAGGGAACTCTGCTCAATATTCTTTAATAACCTATAAGGGAAAAGAATCTGGAAAAGAATGAATATATATGTATGTATAACTGAATTGCTTTGCTGTACCCCTGAAACTAACACAACATTGTAAATCAACTATATTTCAATTTTTAAAAAGTGATTTATTGGGCTTCCCTGGTGGCGCAGTGGTTGAGAGTCCGCCTGCCGATGCAGGGGACACGGGTTCGTGCCCCGGTCCGGGAAGATCCCACATACCGCGGAGCGGCTGGGCCCGTGAGCCATGGCCACTGAACCTGCGCGTCTGGAGCCTGTGCTCCGCAACGGCAGAGGCCACAACAATGAGAGGCCCGCGTACCGCAAAAAAAAAAAAAAAAAAAAAAAAAGTGATTTACTTAGATAATGTTTTAGATTTTCTGCTCCAAATGCTGGTACAAGTAGTAACCATGAGATTGTGAGGAACTGATTTGATGACAACAAGCAAGGGTTAGAAAATAAAAGGTCTGTGCTCTGAGATATTCTCGAGGTCTCTAAAGATTTGGTGTTATGTGATCCTATTTGACTTTTCTTTTTAAATTTTTTTTTTTCTGTTTGACTTTTTGTATAAATTTTTGGGGAGAGGTAGTACATATTGAAAACCAAGTTTGCAGATAACTCTTAGCAAAATATTGAGAGGAAGTCAGTCAGCAAATATTAATTGAATACCACCCTTGGACTAAGCATTGTTCTGGGAACTAGTGACCAAGACAGAGTGCTCACCCTCAAAACGCTTATACTTCATTGGCAGAGAAATAGACAATAAAGGTATAAATAAGATAATTTAAAGACTAATGTATGCTCTAGAAAACATAACCAGGTAATTTGAGAGAGTGTGACTATCCTTGCTTTGTCAGTGTGGTCAGGGATGGCTTCTCTGAAGAGGAGACACTTTTGCTGAGAGAAGTTGGAAAAGCTGAGGTTTGTCAGCTGCTGTTCTGGGGTATTGCTCCAGCTGTCGGCCTCAGTAGCATTATTTGTGCACATACAGGTACATACACCTGTCACTTTTTACTTCCTTGGTGCTTCTGATTGATCTATGCTGTAGGCTGAGGCCCTAGGGAGTGTACTGAATTACTTTCCTAACTCCTTTTTCCAGGGGGTTCTTCATAAGCAAATGTGTGTCTGAAGCACTGACACAGAGTGGAAATGGTTATATAATCTGGTCTTGAAGCTCCTACCGAAAGGGTCAACAGAGGGATAGCAAATAGGATTGTAAGCTGTAGATCCTGCTTTGGCATTTTTGCCCCAGTTGGCTTACTGGTGGGGCTAGAAGGACCCTCTGACTCTTCTCTCCCTGGCTTCCTCTCGTGGGGGTGCTTCTTAGAGGTTTTGGGTTCTGTACCTTCAAGGATGCTCTTTTGGACCCAATTTTATTTCCTTGTCTCTAGGTTTCAGCTCCAGCACAGGAACAGGAAATGCATTTGGAGGAGATGACAGCCTTGGGTGCAACAGAGGAATCTCCTCCTACCTCACTCCTCAGTGAGGGTTCGGCACCCGGAGCCCACCTGGAGCCTCCTGGTGACCCTGGGGCACACCACCACCTCCCCAGTGGGCACTCTGGTACTCACTCCACCCGCTTTGGCCTTAAGTCATTCCTCCTTTCTCTCTTTCGGAGTCTCCTTTCCTTCATCTCCCCATCTCCCACCCCATTGGAGTCCCTTATTGCCCTGCCCTGTGTCTTCCTTCCCTAGTGACTTTGTTCCTTTTGCTTATTCTCCGATCATTCGTGTATTTAGCACATTTTTGTCAAGCACGTTTCATGGCAAAGGCACTGTTGAGGACCAGAGAGATATAGTACGCCGGCACTGCTTCCAAAGAGCTTGTTATCTAGTTGGCAGAGAGTCAGTCCTAAGTGCAAGAAGAGGCAGCCTCATAAGGTACATGTGAGTGATATCTGTCCGCAGGCATTTGATGCCATCACGAATGAGCCATGTGGACATTGTAAACGGTGAGCGAGATCATGGAGGGCTGGAGCAAAGACACTCGCTAAGTGGGAGTTCCTTGGACCCCATTGAGGTCGGGTCAGGAAGGACTTATTTGGGAGCCTGGGGTCTGCTTGTGCAGGGCCTTTGGATGGAGACCAGGAAGAATTTGGGGGCAGGGGATTGAAGCGTTAGAAACAGTATTTCAGAAGGATTACTGTGGCACATGAGCACTGTGGGTTGAGTGTGGAGACCAGTGACCGGGAGCCTCACTAGGAGGCTAGTGTAGAACAGATGTGAGGCACTAATTGCGTGAGTGGGTTTGAGTGGAATGGAAAGTGATAGATGTGACACATATTTGAACGAAGAATCCATGGGACAATGGAGAGGAGGGAGAATTAGCGGGTTTTGGCTGATGTTTGGAATCACTGAGAAAACTTGGGAAGTCAGGAAAGGAAGATGGAAACATGCACTTTAGACACTGAATTTCAGGTGTTGTGGGACACCCAAGTGAAATGTCCAATAGGCAACTGGAGGCTTGTGATATGGGTTTCAGAGAGAACTGAGAGATTAAGAGCAGAGATTGGGAGTCGTGAGATCTCTGAGAGAGGGAAAGGGGAAGCTCTGAGGCCTGAACGCCTGCAGTGTCCGTGATGAGAGGGCAGGTGCAGGAAGAGAAGCCAGGGAATGAGGGGCAGAGAGGTGAGGGGGAGGCCAGGCAGGCTGCTGCTGGGGAAGCCACGGGAGACAGAAGGTGGTCAGAAGTGTAGCTTCCTTCCGAGAGTGGGAGAGAGAGGGCTGGAAGGAACCGCCAGTTCGGTTTGAACAGGGACCTTCTTGCCTTCAGGAAAAGTTCACAGCTCACAAAGGACAATGCCTTTATGGAACAGGGATGAGGGTCCGTGTGTGTGGAGCTACCTGGGTTCTCCTGAATCCACTTGCTGGGATACAGACCTCATTGGAGCCAAGAGCAGGGCTGGTCCCACTCAGAGCTTTCTTTCCTCCCTCAGCTCAGCATGCTTCCCCGGTGCCTGCCCTTCCCCAAGTGGGGAACGTAGGAGACCAAGCAGCGGCAACTGTGCTCCGGATGGTCAGGCCCCAGGTGAGCTTCCTGAGTTCCAAGTCTGTGGCCCAGGAATAGCTAGAGCTCATCTCCGGGCCTCTGGCCCATTCTGAGTCTGCTCCTGTGGCTTCCCCTGGAGCTGGTCCTGTCCTAGATTTGTCCTTTTTTTTTTTTTTGGCTGCACCCCACAGCTTGTGGGATCTTATAATAGTTCCCCAACCAGGGATTGAACCCGGGCCCATGACAGTGAAAGCACTGAGTCTTAACCACTGGACCACCAGGGAATTCCCCCTTTTAATCTGTCTTTCCCAGATTCCCTCCCTCCGCCCCCCCCCCCCACCCATTTTACCACCAGGTTCCCCGACCCTGTCCTCTTGGTGCCCCTAATGACTGCTTTCCAGGCTGGGAATGTCCCTGAGCAATAGAAGCTTGTCATTCCAGGAGGCTGCAGAGTTCGAGTTCCTGTCTGTGGACTATACTCAGAAGAAGTGGAAAGGTCCAGCTCTCAGCCAGAAAGCAGCCCTGTACCGGAACATCGTGCCAGAAAATTGCTGCAGCCTGGCTTCATTGGGTAATGACTCTGTTACCCAGTAACTTAGAGTCAGCCTTCTTTACATATTCTTTGCTATATTCTTTTTCTTTTTTTAACTTTTTATTATGAAAATATAAAGAGACAAAGTGGAGAGAATAGTATAATGAACCCCTCTACATCATCATCCACTTTAACCATTATTAACATTCTTTTTACTTTCTTATTAATTGAACTGGGCTGGTTTAGTTAGCGTTTGTAGTTGGAAGGAATAGAAAGCCACTCAGTTGTAAGCAGTGAGCTAAGTTACTTACAATAAGACTAAAGGAATGGAAACCTAGAACAAACTGACCAGCTAGACCAGACTTCGGGAAACAAAGCTTTGTAGGGACTTGGGAGCCTGGGCGCCACAGCAGCAAAAGTGAAAGGATTTTTACACCAGTGTCGTAAGACAGCTGTGCTCTGTGTATCTGTTTTCTCCTCCCTCTGATACCCATTCTCTTCACTCTGAATCTTTTGTCAGAGCTCCTTTTTAGTCATACTTTCTGTTTCCTCACACATTCTGCTTGCTTTGGCTCCCGATGGCTTGCCTTCTCTCCATGCATCATTTCAGCTTGGGCTTCTACTTGTAATTTCCTTCATCTTGTCCTACCTTCAGTTCAGAATTTATGTAGAGAGGAGCTCCAAGGGTGGTTCAGCCATTAAATAACATCTTTGTTTGAGCAGAACTTTGGTCCTTGCTGCACAGAGGCGGATGATTAATCTACAGATAAGCCACACTTGGGTCTAGTGCTTGGCCCTGTTCCAGTCACCTGTTGTCCATCATGGGCTGAGCTGGGTTGTTTGGCACAAAGCATGGTTGCCTCAGCTTCTCCTTCAGAAAGACTGGGGCAGGGCTGCTTCCTGGAAGGAGCTGTTGTCACGGCAGGTTCTGGGCTTGACCGGTCTAGGACAGTAGCCTACTCTGGGGAGGGTGGGCTTAGAAGTGAGAGATTCAGACATATACCACTTGAACACACTCAATTAGCATGAAGGTTTATAGCCCTGATGTAGATATCATTGAAAGGAACCAACATTTTTAGGTTAAGCTATAACCATAATTGCTCTGCCTTCTCCCAGTTTTTGTACTGAAAAATCCTAGAATTTAAAAGCAAATATTCAACTGCTCACTTTCCTTATGATTCCTGATTATCAAGATACCAAAAACATGTTTGATTTATATTTCAAGTTATTGATGCCATTCTTAGTTTTTTGGGGGTTTTTTTTGATGTGGACCATTTTTGAAGTCTTTATTGAATTTATTACAGTATTGCTTTTGTTTTATGATTTGGTTTTTTGTCCTAGAGGCATGTGGGATCTTAGCTCCCCAACCAGGGATCAAACACGCACCCCCTGCATTGGAAGGCGAAGTCTTAAGCACTGGACTGCCAGGGAAGTCCCCCATTAGTTTTATTTATTTATTTATTTATTTATTTATTTATTTTTGTCTGTGTTGGGTCTTAGTTGCTGCGAGTGGGCTTTCTCTAGTTGCAGCTTGTGGGGGCTACTCTTTGTTGTGGTGCACGGGCTTCTCATTGTGATGACTTCACTTGTTACGGAGCACGGGATCTAGGTGCATGGGCTTCAGTAGTTGTGGCACGTGGGCTTCAGTAGTTGTGGTGCACGGACTTAGCTGCTCCATGGCATGTGGGATCTTCCCGGACCAGGGCTCAAACCCATGTCCCCTGCATTGTCAGGCGGATTCTTAACCACTGCGCCACCAGGGAAGCCCCATTCCTAGTTTTTATAGGAGTGCAGTATTGTACTTACCAGTCAGTGCTCCAGGGACTATGGGGTGCCCAATTTTATAGCTTTGCTTTCCCCTTCAATACTTTTCCCCAGTATTTCTCTACCCATGGGTTCTCCAAATCTTGTCACTGTCCTGTTACACCAGAAGCACTCCTTTATATACACTTTTTCCTAATCATATCCTCATAATATAAATTTCCCTTCTACTCTCAGGTTTGCCCACATTGTTTCTCATATTTGATTTGAGGTATTTGCCACCACTTTCTCTCCCCAACATCTTTGCTGAGAAGTGTGGAACCATACAATGTCATGGTTGGAAAGGACCTTAGGGTTCATCATTTTACTAAGGAGACGTCACATCTAAGTGACTTCTGGAAGATCACACCATGCTTTACAGTCTGGTCTCTTGCCTTTCAACTGGCCTGTTCACCTGGCTGTGCTGGCTCAGCATCCCTCTGTCCTGATAGCTCTTCTTCTGCCTTCCTCCACTGACCAGCTTCCCCTCATTGTTTTTCTGTCCATGAAGAGAAATTTGAGCTGTTTTCTCATTTTCTCTCCTGTTCTCAATGTGTCTCCTCATTCCTGACCCATAATATGAATTTTTTTTTAGGTACATAGGCTCCTGATAGTTCATTTCCTCAGTAGGGTAAGAGTGAGTAACAGTTGTTTTCTTCTTTCTTTTGGCAGCAGGTGAGAACAGGATGGAGAGTTCAGAGTTGCCTCCAAAGCAGGAAATTTCTGAAGAAACGGAGTCATCTGATAGGACCTCAGGAGTACTCTATGGAGTGATTCCAGGAGGACCAGAAGCTGGAGATGCCTGTGAAGAGGCTTTAGAGAAGCTAGAAGTTCAACCCTCAGGCAAACAAGGGAGCAGACTGAAGAGTGATTTCTTGGAAATAACACAGGAGGTTAAAAATAAATGCACAAAAGATGAATGTGATGTATATAAGGAACTTGAGGAACATCCAGATCTGTCCTCAAGTCCTGCAGAACATCAGGAAATTCTGAAGGGACAGAAATTCTATCACTGTGATGAATGTGGCAAAGCTTTTAATCGGAGTTCTCACCTCATTGGGCATCAGAGAATCCACACTGGAGAGAAACCCTACGAGTGCAATGAGTGTGGCAAGACCTTCAGGCAGACCTCTCAGCTCATAGTCCATCTCAGAATCCACACAGGGGAAAAGCCGTATGAATGCAGTGATTGTGGAAAGACCTATCGCCACAGCTCCCATCTCATTCAACACCAGAGACTCCATAATGGGGAGAAATCATATAAATGTAACGAATGTGCAAAAGCTTTCACTCAGAGTTCTCAACTCATTGACCACCAGAGAACCCATACTGGGGAGAAACCCTATGAATGCAATGAGTGTGGGGAGGCCTTCATTCGGAGTAAAAGCCTTGTCCACCATCAGGTACTTCACAGTGGTGAGAAACCTTACAAGTGTAATGAGTGTGGGAAAGCTTTCTGTTCCAACAGAAATCTTATTGACCATCAGAGAATCCACACTGGGGAGAAGCCTTATGAGTGTAATGAATGTGGCAAGGCCTTTAGTCGAAGTAAATGTCTTATTCGACATCAGAGCCTCCACACTGGGGAAAAACCATTCAAATGCAGTGAGTGTGGGAAAGCCTTCAATCAGAACTCTCAACTTGTTGACCATGAGCGAATTCATACTGGAGAAAAACCTTTTGAATGTAATGAGTGTGGTAAGGCATTCAGTCTGAGTAAATGTCTCATTCGACATCAGAGACTTCACACAGGTGAAAAGCCCTATAAATGCAAAGAGTGTGGAAAATCCTTCAATCAAAACTCACATCTTATTATACACCAGAGAATTCACACTGGTGAGAAACCTTATGAATGTAATGAATGTGGGAAGGTCTTCAGTTATAGCTCCAGTCTTATGGTACATCAGAGAACTCATACTGGGGAGAAACCCTATAAGTGCAAAGATTGTGAGAAGGCTTTTAGTGACAGCTCACAGCTCATTGTGCATCAGAGAGTTCACACTGGAGAGAAACCCTATGAATGTATTGAATGTGGGAAAGCCTTCAGTCAGCGTTCTACTTTCAATCACCACCAGCGAACTCACACTGGAGAAAAGCAGTCAGGTCTGGCTCGGTCTGTTTTTTAAGACGTGATTCTCTAAGACAGCAAGGAACTCTGAGTTAAGGTTTCTATAGAAGAAGTATGCTCACTCTGGTCTCCTCTTGGAACCACTAATCAAAGTGGATCATTCCTTAAACGTTCTCTGGTGGTCAGGAAGGTGGGAGAGTGGGAGTAACAGTATGGTCCTTCCCCACTAAGGACTACACATTTCATGTGCTTGTAGATTTCTTTCCTTCTTTCTTTTATTTCATCTGTTTAAAAATCTATCTCATTTCTTACTTAGGTGTCCCAAAATCAGAACGTGTACTTCTCAAGGACAGACGTATTTCCTTATTGTGTTCCACTTCCTCCGTTTTACCATTTACATAAAGTCATTCTCCAAGGTACTAATTCATTCTTTCTTTCTCTTGGCTGTGGCCCTCCTTATTCTACTTTTTGAACTTCTAATATAGTTCCTCATCACTTATGTTCCCTGTCTAGAAAATCTTTTTTCTTTTCTTTTGCTAATATGTGTCCCTCAGAACCTGCCAGATCCAACTCATCTCTGAAAGACTTTCTTCTTCAAATACGTCTTCATTCATCTTAAACTGCTATTCGTTGGACCTCAGTGCTTTGACTTAGCTGGTGCTATGTGTACAACTGTTGTTAAATTGTGTTGTAAATTATTCTGTATTTAATGCATATGTGTTCATACCAACTTATAGGCTCTTTGAGGTTGGGTATAGTATCTATTTCTTTTAGTATATAGATAATAATTTTCATATGGTAGTTGTTTAATAAATACCTTTTGAAAACTCAGCTCTGTAATTGAATCATCCTTAAATTGGACACAATCTCCCCTCCCCCCATCCCCACCAGACTAGAAGCTTCTAAAGATAGAAGTGACATCTCTTCATAGGATATCTCATATAAAGCCCTCATTGATATCTTCTACGTGTACCCCTGGAAGTTTCACTATTGTTACTTCATTGTTGGTTTCTCATAAATATTCTATTGGGTTTAGGAAGTTTCCTTCTTTTCCTATTTTTTTCTTTGTTTGTTTTGGCCATTCTGCACAGCATGCAGCATCTTAGTTCCCTGACCAACGATCAAACTCACATCCCCTGCATCTGAAGTTCGGAGTCTAAACCACTGGACCACCAGGGAAGTCCCTATTCCTATTTTTAGAAGCAGCAATATAATACAGTAGTTAAGAGAATAGATTTTTGTGCCTGGTACTTGAGGTTCAAATCCTGACTCCTTACTTTCTTACATGTGTGATCCTGAGTAAGTCATTTAGTTTCCTTGTGTCTAGCTCTTCCATATATAAAATGGAGCTACCTCAGGGCTGTGAGGGTTAAATTAGTTCATAAGTGTAAGGCACTTAAAACAGTGCTTGGCACATACTATACCCTATAATTATTATTATTGTTTTGTACTTTGAGTTTTTGTTATGGTTTTTAAGTTCTACCATTTTTTTTAAAAAAATCTGTAATTTCATGGATAATGTCCTTTATTTTTGTAACTTTAGGGGGAGCAAGTTTCTAGATAATTGAAATTTCCTTGCATTCCTGGAATAGAATCCATTTGTTAATGTTTTAAGTACAGAACCAAGTTGAATTTACTAATAAGGTTTTGCCTGCCTTGCAAAGTGTATTTGTTTTTCTTTAATTACTCTGGAAGAGCTTGAATAATGTGGGAATTATTCTTTGAACAGTAAAAATAACTGGGCTTGATCCATTTTGGGGGATGAGGGAATTAAGAGGGAAAAGTCTTTTTTTTTTTGTCCTGCCCCACCCCAAGAAGCATAAATCTTTAGCAACATTTTGATTTCTTCAATTACTGCCCTCTTTAAGTTTCTACCTCTTTGTAACTTTTGGTGAGCTCTATCTGGAAATCATCCTTTCTACTGGACTGTCAGAGAGTGGCATAAAGCTGCACCTAGTATTCTGTAAAGTTTTTTTTTTTTTTTTTTTTGGCAGTGCGCAGGCCTCTCACTGTTGTAGCCTCTCCCGTTGCAGAGCACAGGCTCCGGACGCGCAGGCTCAGTGGCCATGGCTCACAGGCCCGGCTGCTCCATGGCACGTGGGATCTTCCTGGATCAGGGCACAAACCCGTGTCCCCTGCATCGGCAGGTGGACTCTCAACCACTGCGCCACCAGGGAAGCCCTGTAAAGTTCTTTTATTCTCTTTTGTATATGTAGTTAGGGGTGTGTTTCATCCATAGTTTTTTTTATATAGATTTTATTTAGTTATTTATTTTTTAGGCTGCACTGGGTCTTCCTTGCTGTGCGCGGGCTTTCTCTAGTTGCGGCAAGCAGAGGCCACTCCTTGCTGCAGTGCACAGGCCTTTCACTGCAGTGGCTTTTCTTGTTGCGGAGCATGGGCTGTAGGCCTGCAGGCTTCAGTAGTTGTGGCTCGCGGGCTCTAGAGTGCAGGCTCAGTAGTGGTGGCGCATGGGCTTAGTTGCTCAGCAGCATGTGGGATCTTCCCAGACCAGGGCTCGAACCTGTGTCCCCTGCACCGGCAGGCGGACTCCCAACTACTGCACCACCAGGGAAGCCCCATCCGTAATGTTTTACATTTTGGTTTCCTTTCAGTTTTCCTTTCATGATTGCCAAGTTTGTGGGGATTTTTTAAGGTTTTTTTTTTTTTTTTTGATGTGGACCATTTTTAAAGTCTTTATTGAATCTGTTACAATATTGCTTCAGTTTTATGATTTTTGCTTTTTGGCTGAGAGGCATGTGGGATCTTAGCTCCCCAACCAGGGATTGAACCCGCACCCCCTGCATTAGAAGACGAAGTCTTAAGCACTGGACCACCAGGGAGGTCCCTTGAATATATTTTTTTCTTATGTCCTTTCACTGCCTCAAGTTGCAGAGACTTTTTATTAGCCTCATATTTCATTTGTCTTTTTCTTCACTAATCAACAATATTTGCCCCAAGATAGGGAAAGTGGGTTTTCCTTGAATTGCTTTATATTCTATTTGCGTGCTGTTAAAATTGTCTGTTTAGACTTGGAGCTAGAAGGTGAGTTATAAATTTATATTACTAATATGCTGTGCAGCAGTAAAGAAGTAAAAGAGCAGCTCGACATTTTGCTAATCTGGTTGCAAATCTTCCACCCAGAGCCCTCTTTTCTTTTTTGCTCAGCCTTCACACTATGGGTACAGTGGAGGCTCCTTCCATGTGCTCTACCTGTTGCGAATAGCTTTGTTTTAAAAGAACTGAATGTGGAAAAACCTTCAGTCACAACTCAGACTTTATTTTACCTCGGCAACTCCAAACTGAGAAAATAAACTATTCCTGAGATAAGTGTGAGAAAACATTCAGTTGTGTGAAACATCCACCAGAGACTTTATGCTTACAAGGAAGTCTACTTATTCGTGTGTGGGAAAGCCTTGGTTATAGTTTATTTCTTGTTTGGCATAACAAAACCCACCTGGGTTATAATCTGTTTTGGATTTTAGAGGGCAAGAAATCATCCAGAGCTTCTATTATTTTGTACACATTTTTGAAAAATATTGTTCCTGGAATAAGTGTAGAAAAGCTTTTAGTTATAGCACATGGCTTCTGCTCCATTCATGAGTCCACAATGCAAGTAAAGAATTACAGTAAGCAGTGTGATAGAGCTCCCAATTTGTTTTTAAAAATCAAAGTTTGGAACTTCCCTGGTGCTCCAGTCGTTAGGACTCCATGCTTCCATTGCAGGGGGCACGGGTTCGATCCCTGATCCAGGAACTAAGATCCTGTATGACGCGCGGCACAGCCAAAAAATTAAAAAAAAAAAAACAGACAAAATTTATACCCAGGAGATAGTTCAGGTGACCAAATATGGTGGTAAACGTGTTAGGAGCTGGACACTTACCCTCTTACCTCTTAAACACAAAGAAAATATTCCACAGCTATATTCTGCATCTCAAACCCTGGTAATTCATCTAAGACCAGTAGGAAAGGTCCAGAGATTTTGGGTGCTGACAAGTTGACGAGTACTGTCCCATGCTGGAAGACATTTCTGTGAAGTTGTTGACCTCTTGGAGTGTTACAAAGGATACTCTAGGTGTTAGGGACAAATTGTGAATACCCACAGGGTGACTTTTGCTCTATAGAAAATTAAAAACAAACCCCCTATCCCCCCTAACATTAGGATGTGTTCTAGCCTGATGGGGCCTTATAAAACTCTTGCCCAAGGGGGATAATGGGAAGGTGTTATGATGTCAGCTGGCTCCAAGTACCTTGTTGTACAGGTATTTGACCCAGGATAGGACATTATAGACTGATTCCTTAGTGAACCACAACAGTCCTCCCACTAATATATGCACAGGACCAACGGCCTGTACTTTGCCCAGGTGGATGCCCTGTAGGATGAGTGCGCTTCCCTTTCAAGACCTGTGAATACCCTGCGTGAAAACACAGTTTGAGAGATATATTCGGTGTTCCACCCCCTTTTCTGATCTGTGACTCTTGGTTAGGAATTTGCAGCTGACTGAAAACATAATGTTTTTCCACCCTAGGTGGCGCAGTCCAATGACTTAAACTTTTCTAGAGATGTATGTACAGTTGGCATTTTATGATATCTAACAGGCTTCTCCCCCAAGTCCCTTCCAGTTGCAATGTCTTGTGTATGGATGATGCATTTACAAGATATTAAGTTTCCCAAGCTGGTGCCATATGGATTGTGGATGGAAAGGGACAGGGCCAACAGTCACCCAAGATTTGAGTACAATTAGATGAAAGGACAGAGTAATCACAGGACAATATATATTCCTCTAAGATTAAATGAGGAGTGGTAACAACGGCTGCATGTTCAGGGTCACGGGGTGCATAGGTACATGCTCATCCACCAGGTTGTATACATTATACTTTGGTTTCCATTTGGATGAGATTGAAAAATGCTATATCCCCTCTCTGAGACTGTCTGTGTTGCTCCCCAGGCAAGGAGGGAAAAGAATGATGCAATTACACCATACCTGTAGGGACCCTGGCAAGTCAGCATGACCTGATTTCAGAAAAAGGCCACTAGTGAAACCTCTAGTCAGGCTGCCTCAACAATGAGCAAAAATCGATGACACTCAGGCTCTCACTGGGGAGCCGCACTACTGGTGCCCTTAGGATTTGAGGTATGTGCAGCCTACTACAGGGGCCATTTATGAGGAAGGTGGTCATGGCAGCTGTTATGGTGCTAAAATTAAAGCCACTGGCAACTGTATTCTCCAGGCTAAGCTGTGCACTTACCACGCTATCCATTGTCAACATCTGTCCTAATGAGCAGCACTGAAATAACAAGATAGTGAATTATTTAAAAGACTTTCAAAAGAGAACCATTAGAAGAAGTCTAGACAATTCACCTCTTCTCAGGGGCTCCCTGAGGTTTCCATTGAGAGTGGATATGTGGGATATTTGAACTGTATAATCAGGAACAGCTGGGCAATTCCCAAAAAATCTGCAAGAACTAAGGAAGTTGCACATCTGGTTGGGGACCTCTGATTTGCCCAGAGCAATATGCTCGAATAAGAGTCAGGAATATCTTTCATTGGGGCAGAGCTAAAGCTGTGCTCTACCTGCTCTCCCCCAAACAAGAAGCTATAATGTCTTTGCCCGTAATTAATATCAAGGGTAAAGCCATCTTCTGACATGCCACCTGCTCTGCATCTCCAGGTTCTGGAACACCCCTTTTCCTCTTCTTGGGGGAATCATGAGTTGGTTGCTTCTCAAGGAACTATGTTGCTTCTCAAGGAAGTTGGGTGTATTAGTCTGTTTGGGCTGCCATAACGAAGTTCCACAGACTGGGTAGCTTAACCAACAGAAATTTATTTTCTCACAGTTTTGGAGCTGAAAGTTTGAGATCAAGGTGTCAGTGAAGTTGATTTCTTCTGAAACCTCTCTCCTAGGCTTGTATATGGGCATCTTCTCCTTCTGTCTTTACATGGTCTTCCCTCTGTTAGTTTATGTCCTAATTTCCTTTTCTTATACAGTGGTATTGAATTAGGATGTACCCTAATGATCTCATTTACCCTTTATTACCACTTTAAAGGCTCTATCCCTAAATATAGTCACATTGTGAGGTCCTGAGATTTAGGACTTCAACATACAAATTTGTGGGGGACACAATGTAGCCCATGGTATCAGTTTAACGGAAGGGCAAGTCTGGATTGACCTGCTAATGTGGGGATTGGCCTTATTCTTAAGTGAACACATTTCCCCCTAGGTTGAACACTGTGGCCGCTGCCTCCTGGGTTGTCTTCCAAATGGCTCCTCAATCTGTATTTTACTCTCTGTTGAAACCTGGACATTTCAGCACTATGGCAGGCACACGAATGGTTCTCTGAGGTGAGTTCATGACTCTTTTTTTAAACGTTTTTATTGAAATATAATTCACATACCATATACTTCATCCTTGTGAAATGTACAGTTCAATGATTTTTGGTATATTCACATGCATGTGCAACCATCCCCACAGGCAGTTTTAGAACATTTTCATCACCTGAAAAAGAGATTCCCTACCTTTTACCTATCCCTCCCCCTAATTCCCCCCTCTGCCAGGCTTAATGTTTTGTTTTTACTTTTTACTATGGAGAAATTTTAATGTACACAAAATACAAAACAGAAGAAAAAGAAAAAGAAATTAAGGATGGCATGTAATACATAAGTTCTAACACCACCAGTGAAGCAAAGATATAACTTGAATCTAATCAGGCCTCTTTTCCTACCTTCCAATTTACAGGAAATATAGGGGGATATGATGAGAAAATAAGTCAGATTCACTGATTTTTAATTTGTACAATGTGAGACACTATATAAGACAATTGACCTAGACTCTTTGAAAAGTCAGTGAAATGAATAAAGTTGGCCAACTGTTCTAGATTAAGAGAGACTCTTCAGAAACACAACCACCAAATGCAGTGCGTGAATTTTGAATTTTTTTAAAAAGCTGTAGCAGATATTTGGGGATCAATGGAGACACTAAATATGGAATGGATGTAATATTTAATAGTAGGCCCATTTATGATAATATACAATTGTTTAGATTTCTTAAATCTGACAGTTATATTTTGCTTCTGTAAAAGAATGTCCTTATTCTTAGGACATGCATGCTGCAGTGTTTAGGGTTGGAGGCTCATGATCTCTTCAACATATTTTCAAATGGCTAACAATAACAACAAATAAAATGTGTATGTGTGTGTAGAGAGAAAAAGCGAATATGGCAAAATAACAGTTGTTGAATCTACCTAGAGGGTATATGCATGTTTGAAAGTTTCAAAATAAAGTTTGAAAAAGGTAAAAAGGGATTATGGACGGCTTGTTATAACTCAACACCTTTTAGAAGAAATGCAATTTATAGTTTGAGGCAGTGTGGCAGTAGACAAAAGAACACAAGATCTACAGTCAGAAAACCCAGTCCAAGTTTCAAATTGTCCACTACTAGCTGTGCAACCATAAGCAAATCATTTGACATATCCAGGCTTTAGTTTCCTTATCTAAAAATAAGGATAGAATTGGAATTCCCTGGCGGTCCAGTGGTTAGGACTCCACACTCTCACTGCTGAGGGCCCAGGTTCAATCCCTGGTCAGGGAACCAAGATTCCACAAGCTGCGTGGCATGGCCAAAAAAACTAAAAGTAAAAATAAATAAAAATAAGGACAGCATTAAGCCATAAAATTACTCTGAGGCTTAAATTATTTAATGCCCATGGAAGCCGTGTGTGTGTGTGTGTGTGTGTGTGTGTGTGTGTGTGTGTGTGTGTGTGTATGGCAGTAATGTCCCATTCATTTTTATACTTTTGAAGTATGCTTTGATCTTTTTTAAAGAACATGTATTTATTTATTTGTTTTATTTTTGGCTGCATCAGGTCTTGGTTGCCACACGTGGGATCTTCCTTGTGGCATGTGGGATCCTCTGCAGTGGTGCACGGGCTTCTCTCTAGTTGTGGCCTGCGAGCTCAGCAGTTGTGGTGCACTGGCTTAGGTGCCCCACAGCAAGCGGGATCTTGGCTCCCTGACCAGGGATTGAACCAGAGTCACCTGCATTGGAAGGCAGATTCTTAACCGCTGGACCACCAGGGAAGTCCCTGATTTTTCTTTCTTTCTTTTTTTAAGTGAATTTATTATTTATTTATTTATGGCTGCATTGGGTCTTCGTTGCTGTGCACAGGCTTCCTCTAGTTGCAGCGAGCAGGGACTACTCTTCATTGCAGTATGCAAACTTCTCATTGTGGTGGCTTCTCTTGTTGCAGAGCATGGGCTCTAGGTGCACGGGCTTCAGCAGTTGTCGCATGCACGCTTAGTAATTGTGGCTCACGGGCTCTAGAGCGCAGGCTCAGTAGTTGTGGCACATGGGCTTAGTTGCTCTGCGGCATGTGGGATCTTCCTGGACCAGGGCTCGAACCTGTGTCGCCTGCATTGGCAGACAGATTCTTAACCAGTGCACCACCAGGAAACTCCCCCCTGATCTTTCTGTAAAGCCAGAGTCATATCCTCAAAGAGACTGTGAATTACCAGAGGGAAGCATTGTGTAATCACCATTTTGACCAATAAAGTAAGACCTGAATAACTGGATATGTATTTCATTTACCCAAAAATGAGTTGTAATTTCTTTGGTTGACAGATGTCATGATAAAGATTGAAACTGCTGAATATTTAGGCAATTATGAACCCCACAAATACTCTGATTCTGAACAGTGACATCATTCTGGACTGAATGAATAGGTTTTGTCAGAAAAAATAAATATCCTTGTGGATAAAGGCAACAAGTTGGATAGGGTGGCCTGGAATTTGTATTTTTAACATGTGTCCTCATTATGCTCTCTAAAATTAGAGACCAGCTGGAGCTGGAATATTAATGAAATATTGTTACCCCCTGGGACCAGAGGTGGAGTTAAGAGTTTTAATCAGAATTAATAACTCCTCCCCCAAATAAAAGAATAGGTGAAAAGCAAGACCAAGTTGATCATTACGGTCATAATGTACATGAATATTCTTCTTAAGTGTTTCCTGATGTAGTGGCAATAGTGTTGTGCTCCTGAGTTCTACTTCCAGCATCAACTGGGGGTATGAACTTGTGCAAGTCTTATTATTTCTCTGAATCTCTGTGCCTCAATCTTCTTTGGAAAATGTTGTGCCACCTATAAGAATTGATGGATAAGAATGCTCCTGGTATGCTTTAAGTATTCAATACACATCTATTGATTAATGAGCTTCAAAGCTCATTGCTCAGATGACTTCTTTACCTACAGTCACTCCCTAGATTGTCCCATCCTGCCCTATATAGCAACACCTAAATTTACATCTCTAGTTGTGATTTCTTCACTGAACTCCTGACTCCTATCCCAATTGCCTGTTTGACATTTACTCTTGGATGTCTAATTAGCATCTCTAACTTAACACATCCATAACAAAACTATTGATCCCTCTCCCTAAACCTGTTCCTCTTTCAGTCTACTCTATTTCCAAAAGACAGTCTTATTTTAGTTGCTCAGATCAATAACCATGGAGTCATCCTTAATCAACATCCAATTAATTAGCAAATCATGCTGGACATGCCTTCAAAATATATGTAGACCATTTCTCATCACCTAAATCACCTCTAAGCTCGTCCAAGCCACCATCATTTCTCATCTGGAATAGTGCAGTAGCTTCTTAATTTCTCTACTTCTACTCTTGCCCACCTTCAGACTGTTCTCAGCAGAGCAGCCAGAGCAAATTTTTAAAATGTTATGTCATGGAGGTTTATGTCAAAATGACTAAGGACTGAAAGCAAGAAATTAGAATTTATAGAAAAACAGGTTTCTTGGCTCCATTAATATCTGATAGCTAATAAACCTTTGAACATGTGGCAGGAAAAAAAAAAAAAAAAAGGTAAGATCATGTCACTTCTCATTCCCAAAACCCTCCAGTGTTATTTGGGACATATCCAAATCCCTCTTGGACCAAAACGTGCGCCCCCTTCCTTCTGGTTTAAGGCCTTTGCTTCCTGATGTTCCATCTATCAGGAATACTCCACCAGCTACCCACATGCTTAAGTTGCTCACTTCCCGTCTCTGCCTTCCCTGTCATCTATAAAATAACCCCACCACTACCTACCCCCTTCTCTCTCTCTCTCTACCTCCCTCTCTTCCTCTCTCCCTCTCTCTCTCCCCTTAGGCACTACTACATTCTAGGTATTTATTTATCCATTGTCTCCCTGACTTGAAGGTAAGCTTCATGGGGCAGTAAGTTCATTGTCTTCACTACTGTATCTGCAGAGCCTAGAACAATGACATAATAGGCACTCGACACGTTATTTTTATATGCTGCCGATAAATGGTAGCCGATCCTGACTTTGAGGCTGAAAGGAGAAGGATGTGTGAAAAGGATGACTTTTCCGCTCAGCAGCCAGAGCTGGGGGTGTGACTTCAGAGAGTTTCAGTTCGAGGAAGGTAGTCTGGCCGCCCAGTTGATTGGTCCCTCTTCCCGCCCTAACCAAGTCCTTTCCCCAGGCTCCACCCCGTCCAGGATCTCTCCGCCTATTGGCTGAACTCTCCACGCCCTTTCGCCCTCTCAGCCAATGGTAGGGTAAAACTGGGAGGGAGGCGGGGCCAGAGCGTCCCCTGACCTGCGGGCTCGCGAAGCGGGCACAGAGATGCAGAAACCTCCCGATGCCTAGAAGGACCGGAGGGTTAGGGTGGGAGTTAGTGGGGAGTCGGTGACGTAGTTCCTTCTTCGCATTGTTCCAAGATGTGGGTCGGGCGCTTTCGGTGCGGGGTATGTGGCAGCTTGGTGTGGGGCTTCGGGCCGGTTCTGGGAGCGGGTGGGGCACATAGGCCGGGGGCCAGGCCTCCTTCACCGCTGCCCGCTGCGGAGACGGGGGCGCGGCAGGTCAAGGGGTCGTCGTGGGCCCCGCTCCCCTTGTTCTGCGCTGCCCCTTTGTCTTGGGTCTCGTCTCCTGCTCCGCGTAGCTGCTCACTCGGACCAGCTGACAGCGGTGACAGAACTGTATCATCCTCGTTGCTAGCCACGGGGCCTCCCTGGTAAAAGCGGTCCACATCCCGCTCAGGCTCTCAAAGGGCTCCGCAACACCTAAGTATATGGCTCAGATCACTAATCCAATCCCTGCTGTGTTCTCAGTGAGGAAGCAGACCCAGAGAGGAGGGCAGAGCCTTGCCGAAGATTACTCATTCATTCATTCAAAAAATACTTAGCACCAACTTGCAGTGTATTAGATCCAGGGATTACAGTTGTGTACAAGGCAGAACTATATTCTGGTAGGGAAGAAATGGAACAAGCTTGAAGGGTTAGACGCGGGGTCTGGGAATCTGAAGGGGGAAACACAAAACCGATTTTGAGGCCTAGTGATCCTGAGAGATGGGTAATCATAAAAAAATTCTCCTTCTAGCATCCCTGTAAAGCCTTATTTCTTCCTGTCTTTAAAGACATTTGACTCAGCAGAGTTTCCCTCATCCCTTTTCTGCAAACTTTTGTTGGAAAGCTGGATTGCAGAGAACTTCTCACTTGGAATGCATTTTTCAGTTAGAGGAGAATGTGGAGACTTAGATATCAATAGAACAGGTGAAAAGGAGCGACCGTGGTGTGATGGAATGAGGATTTCCTTCCGACGCAGAAGGCTTATCTCTTACTACCCATACGACCTTCAGCAAGTCATTCCATCTCTGGGAGCTTCATTTCCTCATCTTTAAAATGGGAATGATTATCCTTATTGCTCTCAGTTCAATAGGAAGGGAAGTGACCCAGGGATGGGACATTGCCCTGAGTGTCCACTTGCAGTTGAGCTGTCAGAGAACTCAAGTCGTTTCTGTGTGTTTACAGTGATCCAAGACCCCACCGGGAACTTTTTCCTGGGCAGATCCTTTGGAGTGAGGCTACTGTGCACAGGTGTGAAAGTGAGCCATTCTCTTCTCTTTGGCAGGTGAGATCTTTATTGTGAAATTAGTCTGGGGACGGGAATCCTGCCTGCTAGAGTATGGGAACCAGGTCTGAAAGGGAGCATTTCTCGAGAGAAACAGAGAAGTGGGAGGAGGACCTCTGGACCCTGAGGAGTAGAGTTTTGGTGAGGAAGGGTGATGTAGTGGAACTCAGTTTTGGGTGTCAGGAGACTTTGGCTTGAGTCCCAGCTCTCCTCTAAGTTCCAGTTTCCCCAGCTCAAAATTTTAATATGAGACGAGGTGGTCTAGGAGTTTCCTTCCAACTCTGACATTCTGAGAATCTCTGAGCAGTTAGACTAGGTCAGTCTCTTAGGGAATTTAAGCCCTTGGATGGCCCTGTTGAGACAGAACTGCCAAGAATGTCAGTATTGTCATGGTGTTTCGACAATATGAAACACCAAAGAGATAAACAGGTGGAGAGGAGGGTTGAGGGTGGTCATGTGTGGAGGGTGCACTTCTCACCATCCCTACACCCAGATAGAATTAGATAGAATCCTGAACTTACTTAACGTTTCAAATCAAACATTTATTGAGCCCTATGTGCCAGGCACTGAGTGGGATCCACATACGAATATCATGGGCCCTTTTCTCTGGGGGCTTAGAGCTTAAAGTATACATGTGAGGAGGGACACAGACATACACAGAAGGAATTATGGTATAAGGCAACTCTATTTTATATTACAGATTTTTAATTTTTTTTTTAAGTGAAGAAATTTTTATATGGTCAAATCTATCAGCTTTTCTGTTATGGTGTCAACTTTTGTTTTATGCTTAAGGCCTAGGCCTTTCCCTGAGATCAAGATAATTTCTAATAGTTCTTTTTTTTGTCCTTTAAATTTTTACACTTTATTCATCTGTTTCTCTGGAATTTATTTTCAGGTATTGCCTCTTATTCATCACTCCACTGCAGCTAAACAGTAACCAAAGACCATGTGACCACTGCCCAGAGGAACCTGAAAGGCTGGTGATGCTGGTGAATTAAAGGAAGACAATGCCTCTAGGTAAAACCTCTGTCTCTCTCTCTCAGAATAGAACTTTGCCCTTTGTGGGTTCCTCACGGCCTGAAATGAATGGTGCTCCTGAGATCAGGACACTCATCCATCACTCTCAGGGATTTGTGGGTCAGAGACCTGTGGGGCCTCATTGGTCCTCTTCCATTTACTGATTGTCTGAGATTGTAATTTTGTGCCCAGTTGCCTGGATACTCCTAGTGACTTGCTATCCTTATAGCCTCATCTATCCCTCCTCCTACTTCTTTAGCTAAGACCCCACCTCCCTACTGCCTGGGAATTCTTCCAGAATTTCTGAGGGAATTTCCCATCCATTTGGGCAGAGGGCAAATAGTTAGGTTTCCTTGGATCAAACTCTCTTCAAACTATCCCTCCCTGCTCTCCTGATAAGTCTTGCTTCCTCCTCAGGTCCCCCAGAACCACCCTGAGCATCCTTACAGCACATCCTTGTGCATTTCTCTTTCTCTCTGCCTGCTCTTTAACCAAAATCTCTATTTCAGTAAGCTTATACATTTTCATGACTTCATCTGTCCCCTATGTCTTATTCTCAAATTAGTATTCCTGACATATTCTTCCTCCTCTTGTCTAAAGTGTTTTCCCACATCCCCATCTTTCTTAGTGATAGTACCATTCTCAATATTTAGACCTGGATCTGATGGCCTAGAATTCTTTCCTTTAGTCATCCTCTATATCCAGTCTGATATATGCATATGCTTTCCTGGAAATAGCTGGACTTGTTTTCTATCCTGTTGTTATTCTGGACTAGGGTCTCACTATCTCATACATTTGTTTATTCATTCAGCAAACATTTATTCAGCACCTAGAAAGTCGCAGGCCCTCTAATGGTCACCCATACTGCATTCCTAAACTTTTCTCCCAACTCATTTCCCTTCCTCCATTCTTTTTTTCAACTCTAATCCATCTGGGCTAATCTTCCGAAAGCATTCTTTTCCTAATTTCACTTTTGGGTAGGGGGATACAAAATTTATTATCCAAACTGGGATGCTTTTGTGAATTAAGGGGGGCACTATTAATAATGATGCTGGAAAAAAAATTTTTAATAAAAAAATAAAGAATAATGATGCTGGAATAGCAGGCATAAACCAGGACTATTCTGGGAAAACCAGGGTATATGATCACTTACTCCTAGGTGACAGCTCTTGGATTCTTTCTTTTTATTTTCCTCAGTTTACTCCTCATGGGATACCCCAGCTGCCTCTTTCCTGTTTTCCACTTCATGAAGCCCAGAGAAACATGAATGTGCTGGGGGTGGAGGGAAGTCTGGGACTAGGGGAAATGAATGGTAATGCTTGAAAAACTTTGTTCTTGACAAGTGAAAATGAGAAGGAAAGTAACAAGAAAAGAGAATAGCAAGGTAGAAAAAAGAATATGGAAAATAGAGGGAATTCCTTCGTGATCCAGTGGTTAGGGCTCCGAGCTTCCACTGCAGGGGGCACAGGTAAGATCCCTGATCAGCGAACTAGGATCCTGCAAGCTGTGCCATGGCGCAGCCAAAAAAAAAAAAAAAAGAATATAGAAAACAGAGAGGAAATTAAGGGTAGATTTCACTCTTCCATTTAGAACTTGTTTCCGTTGACCAGCAGATTATATCCATATTTTTTGCCCCGTGATTTCAGTGTTCTGGCTGGTATCACTTCACGCAATTCGATTGTTTCATTTCCTCATTTGTTCATGAAACAACAAAAAAAATTTTTTTGAGTGCTTGGTATGTGCCTGGAACTTTGCTAGGAATACAATAATGAACAATATGGACAAAAATCCCTGCCTCCATAAAGCTATGTGATAGTGTAGCCTCCCACTTATTTCTGAGTACATCAACCCTGTGCTAACATCCTTTTGAGAAAACAGTTCTTGCTTATCCTCAGGTTCAGCCAAAGTTCTACCTTTTTTTTTTTTTTTTTTAGTTCTACCTTTTTAAAGCACCTTTCCACAAGCGTCTCAAGCCCCAGCACTCACTCCCTCTCCTAGCCCTTCATCCTCTGATTGGGTACTTTGTAAATTTGTAATTTACTTTCTTAGTGTATTGTCATCACTCCATTATAAGTTCCTTAAAAGTAGGTATGATATTTCACGTTTATATTAGTCTCCTTGGGCCTCCATAACAAAATTCCACAGATTGGGTGGCTTAAACAACAGACATTTATTTTCTCACAGTTATGGAGACTAGAAGTCCAAGATCATGATGACTGGCTGATTCAGTTTCTGGTGAGGACTCTATTCCTGGCTTGTAGATAGCCACCTTCTTGCTGTGTGCTCACATGGCTTTCCTCGGTTTGTGTATGTGGTGGGAAGGGGCAGGAGTGCAAGTTGAAAGCTAACTCTCTGGTATGTCTTCCTATATGGACACATTAATCCTACTGGGTCAGGGCCCACCCTTATAACCTCATTTAGCCTTAATTACCCACTTAGAACTCACATCTCCAAATGTAGTCACATTGGGGGCTTGGGGTTCAACATATGAATTTTGGAGGGACACAGTGTGTAACAGAACTTTTTTTTTGCATTCAATAATGGTATTTATTGCTTGTGGAAGACGGAGTCATGTAAATACCTGGTTATTAATGTTTTTCTTGAACACCTCTTTTTGGAAGGCTGCAAGACTGATCTTTCCATAACAGCCTTTAAGGATATAATAGTTACTGCACTAGCTAACTGGGGAGCATTGGATCAGCCATGCCTAGAAATGAGACATCCGGGGGCTGGCTTCAGGACACTGTCTCATTCTGAATCTCTAACATACTTTGTTCTAGTAATTATGGGAATTTGTTCCTCTAAAGTCATTTCCTGAGTTTTCATAAGTAATACTGTAGAAAGAAGAAGAATTAAACAATAACATAAGTTAGCAGAGGACAATTTGCCAGCAAAATGGGAGGCTTTCATAACAGCAAGTCCATAAACTTATCCACCTAGTCATCCATCCATTCATTCATACCACAAATGGTTTCACTTTTCTGCAACAATGCTTTTTGAAAATTTCCCTGCATGAGACCCAGGACAGAGATATGTACAGGGTAGAGTGTTCAATAATTACTAGTTGAAGAAATGTATGAAGAAAAGAAAGTTTCAGAGAAGATTAAAAATGGAGAAGAAACTGAGAAAGAACCATCAACTTTCTCAGAACTCTGGAGGCGGCTTCACTTACTGTCCCACTCTGCTCTGCAGTTCCCCTGGCTTCTCACTGAGTTTCCTCCACCTGCTAACTCCTGTTTGATTAGGAGGGTAACAGCAGCTGGATGTGAGTGTGCTCAGGCTCCTGCCAAGAACCCCTCCTCCCCCACCATTTTCTCTGCCTGCCCTCCATATCTTGGGCATGAGTCTGTGTATATGTGCCTGTGTATCATATGGGTGGCACTCACCCTTCTGAGATGTGAACTCTAACCTCCACAGTTCTCTTCTTGCTGGCCTTGAGCACTCACCATTGAATATGTCCTTCCTTCAGAGATCTTGACTCAGTTTATCAGAATGCTATGGGATAATGAAAACTGGTCAAACTTTTTGAAAAGCAGTAGGTAGTACTACAAAACAACGTCATTCCTTCTGACCCAATCACTCACTTGTGGAACTTTTATCCTAGGAATATATTTCAATGAGAAGAAAACTTTATATGTATAGAGTGATCATGATAGCATTATTAATAGTGGTTAAACCTCAGGGAACAACAGAAATGTCTGACACTAGCAAAATTGTAGGTAAACTGTAAGGAGTTTAATTGGTGGTGAATTATGCAGTCAGAAGATGATCATATGAAGAGTTAATAGCAATATGGAAAAATACTTATAAAAATTAAGTAAAAGAAGTAGGATGCAAAATTATATCTACTGTATATTTACAACTATATAATTATGAATATGGACAAGTCTGAAAAGGAACATAGTAAAAGGAAAATTAGTCATGTGTTAGTATCATGGAGTCATCTTTCAGTTTTCTTTTATGACTCAACCCCCTCTAGATTGAGGTCTGCTAGGGATATCTATATGTTCAGAGCTTTACATCAAACCAGTTGGGAAACTCCTGCTCATCCCTGACATTGGTTTCATGTATTGGCCCCTCTTGGTTGTGCTGCCCACTGCTCTCACCCTATTGCCATCTTTAGATACTTTACCACTGTACCATGCAAGGTCCTATTAGAGTTTCCCCTGCCATGCTTTAATTAACCCTGTTTCCCAGTTCAGCCTCTCAGGTTCACCCAGTAGACTGCTTGGTGAAAAGCAGACAGACTGAACTAGCACATACGGCTGGATCCAGCTACAGACCAGCCGCTACAGAGTAGGCTATGATATGACTATGCTCCAATATTGGAAGAATTGTGTTACCCCTATCACAACAAAGTTTAAGAAGAGGGATGTAGTACCTCGACCAAAGCAAAAGATGAAATCTTAGTCATACCTTAAGACAAAATCCGAGTTATTATTCTATAAAACAATTTTTGAGCACCTATTTTGTTCCAGCCACTGTATCACTGGTACTAGGGGAATAGGTCAGCATGAACTAAATGCCAAACTGATCTGAAGATTAGTCACTTAAGCTACTGAACGAAGGATCTTTCAGTGCATTTTTTCTAGGGATCAGATTAGGAGTTAGATGGCTCCAATTCTGGGAGTAGAGCATGAGACAGGAAGAAACCAGGATGGGTTTTATACTACTCATCGTTCATTCTGATGCTGGACATGTTGGGCTCCTGTCAGCCCCTGGCTTTCCATAAGCCTTTCCATTGGCTTCTATGTCTATCCTCATTTTTCTCATCTTTTTGATCAGGTCCCCCTGCCTTTGAACACTTACTTTTCCATGAGGGACCTTGTGTTCTGCCACATCTTGTTATCCTTGGATAATTCTCCTTCCTCTAGTATAGAGAGCAGGTGACATGTGCAACTTTTCTTTCTTCTGTCAGATGGTGAAACGGGGATTGAGGAAGTATTGATTCAAAAACATCATTCCCGAAAAATCTGAATCTCGTACTTTCAAGAGAACTCCGCAGAGGTGTTGCCAAGGAAGTCAATGTTTAGAAAGCTCCTCTGAAGGGAAAGGGAAGACTCAAGGGGCCACTGGGATGCTTCAAGCAAGAGAAAATGAGGAGAAAGACGAGAAACTTCAAACAGAAGACAGTTAAGGATAATAAAACATTCACAGAAGTGAGTGACCAAGAATCTGAAAAAGATGACCCTACAATAAATGAGAGAAGTCAGGCTGAAAAGAGACAGTATGTGTGTACTGAGTGTGGGAAAGCCTTTAGTCAGAGTGCAAACCTCACAGTACATGAACGAATCCACACAGGAGAGAAACCCTATAAGTGTAAGGAGTGTGGAAAAGCCTTCAGTCATAGCTCCAACCTGGTTGTTCATCGGAGAATCCACACTGGACTGAAGCCCTACACGTGCAGCGAATGTGGGAAATCTTTCAGTGGTAAGTCACACCTCATTCGGCACCAGGGAATCCACAGTGGGGAGAAAACTTATGAATGTAAGGAGTGTGGGAAAGCCTTTAGTCGGAGTTCTGGTCTGATTTCACATCACAGAGTTCACACTGGCGAGAAGCCCTACACTTGTATCGAGTGCGGGAAAGCCTTTAGCCGTAGTTCAAACCTTACTCAACATCAGAGAATGCACAAAGGAAAAAAAGTTTACAAATGTAAGGAGTGTGGGAAAACGTGTGTTTCTAATACAAAGATTATGGACCATCAGAGAATTCACACTGGGGAGAAGCCTTATGAATGTGATGAGTGTGGAAAAGCTTTCATCTTAAAGAAGACCCTTAATGAACATCAGCGACTTCATCGTAGAGAGAAACCTTACAAATGTAATGAGTGTGGGAAAGCTTTTACTTCTAATCGAAATCTTATTGATCATCAGAGAGTGCACACTGGAGAGAAACCCTATAAATGCAATGAGTGTGGAAAAACCTTCAGGCAGACTTCTCAAGTTATTCTACATTTAAGAACCCACACAAAGGAGAAACCCTATAAATGTAGTGAGTGTGGGAAAGCCTATCGTTATAGCTCACAGCTTATTCAACACCAGAGAAAACATAATGAGGAGAAAGAAACGTCATAAATGCCATATATTGTTGGAAGTGGACCTAATTGCTACTTTCTGGAAAAGCAATTTTTCAGTATCATCAACCTTAATTCTCTAAGAATTCATACAGGGAAAGTAATCAGAAGTAGACAAAGATTAACAGAAGGGCTATTCATGCCAGCATCATATATACCTGGAGGAAGAAAACTAGATTTTCAACCGTACAGGGTTTAAGTGAATGATGGTCTAGCCATATGATGGTTTGGCACCCATTGTAAACATTTTTAAAGAATATTTAATGCCATGGGGGAAATGATTTAGATGAAATGGAAGATAAAGAGAAAAACAATGAAATACGATCCAAATTTTTAAAAAACATTTATGCAAAGGAAAGAAATGGGAATGAAATAATACCAAACCAAAATGTTAACAGTGATTATCTCTGGGTAATAGGATTATAGGTAATTTCTATTTTTTTCTCTGTACTTTTCTATGCTTTTTAGATTTTCTACAGTGAGAATGTACTACTTTCATATTTTTCTACAGTGAGAATGTACTACTTTTGTATTTTTTAAATACGAGTACATGTTCATTTTCACTCAACAGGGTTATGAAAGGCTCATAGAACATAGACTCTAAAGTCCTGGGATTGCACCCTAATACTGACACTTAGTAGCAGGGGAACCCTGAGCACGTCACTTCCTTTTAGAGCCTGTTTCCTGTGTATTACATCATAAATACCAGTTGTTGGCTTTTGCAGTTTTGAGATAAATTGACTTTACAGTTGTCAACAGAATATATAATCCATTTTCTTAATCACTGTTAGGTTAAAAGAAAACAGCAAAGCTTTACTACATTCTCCTCTCCCACAGTTTTAGAAGGATCCGCAGATAATAAAGAACCACCTAGGCTCCACCTTTTCGATATATGTCTACAGAAAAAATGCCATCTTATGAAATTGGAACAATTGCAGTTTCAAAGCCTTTAAAGAGACACAGCATAATTCAAACAAGGAGAAGACTCTGCCTTCACATGTTACATGGATTTTCGTAGCTGAAAGTGCAGACTTTTGGGTCAGAGACATATGAGTTCTAATTCCAAATCTGCTGTGCCCTAGCTTGTCAGTTTTGGACAAGTCCCTCAAATGCTCTGAGCCACAGATTTATCTGTAAAATGGGAATAACGACCTACCTCACAGGGTTGTTGTGAGGATTAAATGAGATAATGCATGTAAATGTGTGACAAGCCTTTCTTTTTGTCTAGCCCTCTGACAAGGCCTTAATCTGTTTACAACCAATATTTTAAACTTTTAAGACAGCTCAGAATCCGTCTGGGAACCCTTAGAATCTCCCCATTCTTAACGCAGCCATTCCTCTTTCTTTGTATACAGTGAATGCCCAAACCTAACACCATTTGTCTTATGCACGTAGTGATTTATTGTTTCAGGGATTACTGAGGATTTGATATCCCATCCAATCCTCATAACATTGGTACAAGAAAATTGAGTCTCAGTGAGGTTAGGTGACTGGCTAGTAAGTGGTTGGAGCCAGAATGTGAACTCAGATCTGACTTTCAAGTCCATGCTTTCTTTATTATACCAAAGTGCCTCTGTCCATCATGATGGTTCTATGCGAGGGGGAGACCAGTTGGGATCCCCCTGAGTAGCCACTTCTGTGAAAGGTGGTTGATTATATCTGGACAGTTATTTGATCATGGTTTCATAAGGAAGATGCTGTCAGTCTTCTCTGAGTTAGATTTATGGCCTGTCTCTGCACCTTGTAATTTAGTTTTAAGGATTATATATTTCTTCCTTGCTGTTACTTCTTAGAAAGAATTGGAAGGTGTGAAGGGTATATTTGGGTGAAAAGGGATTGTTTGGTTTCGTCCTATTTTGATAGGATAATGGCTTACATATTATTTTGTGATGTAATAGTCCCTCTTTGCATAGTTATTCAAAGCAAGGTTTGGAGGCTCTGGAACAGATCTGCTGCATTCAGGGGGTAGGACTCTGGTAACATTGGTTACCCTTGGGTAGGCACTTCCCCAAGAGTCTGGGTGGACACGAGAGTAGGGTCACCCACATGTGGCAGTGGCTAAACAGAACTGCAGCAGTAAGGGCACTTCCATCATTTTTCCCTTGTCATGTGTCCTTTTAAAATTCTACAAGGGATTTGTCATTAATATTCATGCCTTTTGTCATGGCAGCCATCCTCACCTGCTGATTACCTATGTGGAAACTCCCAGGACTAATGTCTCCTGGCCCTGCTAAAACTGCTTTAAGAAAATAGGCAAACAGCTTCCTGTGTGCCTGTCAGGTGGTATTTTTTAAGCATTTATTATTGCTAAGCAGAGTTGTTGATGCTTCCTATATTGCTGAGCAAGTGTTCTCTGACCAAAACATTTTCCTACCACTGTGTCATAGCATCTGAAATTTTTTCTTCAAATAGGCTTTCTTTTTCATCTTAAAAGATTGTGATCTTCAAGAGTAAATACCTTCTAGGAGACTGGCCAGAGATCAGAATACGTTCACTTTTCTTGCCCAGGCAAGCTAAGATAGCGGACCCTGGAGGAGGCCTTCACTAGCTTCTAGTCTGAGAGGTTGATGCCTGTCTTAAGCTGCAGGAGTAAATGTTGACAGATGGTCTCTGTACCTTTTCATATAAATATTTTGCAATATAATTTGAACTGACCATCCACCTTCCTCCAGAAGTTTTTCAATACTTCCAGCTGCCTGCTTCAGCCAGAGTTTAATTTTGCAGTTCCTTTCAAGCCCTTTCATGATACACTCTGGAATTCAGGATCTGTCTCCTTGAATGTGTTTTTTCCAACTTCCTGTTCTAATGGAAGCCTGGTTGATCCCTAACAGCAGTGCTTCCTCTGCAGTCCCTCAATTGCTAGTTTTTTCTCCCCCAACCCGTTTACCTCTTTGTACGGCCATTTCTTCTCTATTCCATCAAAACCCCAGCTCTTTTGAAATGTACATCACTAAACTACTGTGTATTGCCCATCCGTGTTCTTGTCATCTGCCAGCTTCCTGTGCACTCACATTTATTCACTTTAGTTTTTAGTACCCTGAATATTCCTGAGGAATATGAAGAGGCAAGTATTTTTTAGTCACAGATACCCTGGTTATTGAGAATTGCTTTGGTGTGGACTAGAAATATACACGTCTCTTTTTAGTTGTGAGAAAAAGTGTGAAATTAAAATCTTATGTAGCCTTGATTAAAGGGAAATATGAAAGACAAAGAATCATGCATAGAGAGGAAAGTGTCTCCCTAGACTTAGAGATATTTTTCATTGATGGTGTGTACTATGTTAGGTCTTATTAGGAACTGAGAAGAAAATTGAAACCAAAAAGAGCTTTAAATAGCTGAGTAATTCCATTGAATATGAATCCCATAAGACTATATTTCATTTCAGCTCTGTATCCTGAGAGACAGACTTGCTTTTTAATGTTTTCCCATTCAATATAAATAAAATAGTATGCTCATATTGTTAGGTTGTGTTTAGAAACTAGACTGTCTACAGTCACCTCTGATGTTATAAAACTGAAGTCATAAAACTGTTTTTGCAGAAGATAGCTATAATTCCTCCAATAAATATCTGTTGTTATTTACTTGTTATAAATATCACTGAATTTTTTTCCCTTTGCTTCCTTCCTTTATTGAGAGTGGGAAGAAAACTGTCCAGTTTGCTCTTCTTTTAAGCAGCGGTTTTTAGAAAGAATGATTCTGTTGTTTGAGATTCAAACACAACATGAAGCTTGTTATTTTCACACTCATAATAGAGTTGTCCCTCGGTAACTGCAGGGGATTGGTTCCAGGAGCCCCACCCCTATACCAAACTCAAAGGATGCTCAAGTCCCTTATATAAGATGGCAAACTATTGCATACAACCTATATACATCCTCCCGTATACTTTTAAATCATCTTTAGATTACTTATAATACCTAATATGATGTAAGTGCTATGTAAATCGTTGTAAATACAATGTAAATGATATGTAAATAGTTGCCAGTGTGGCAAATTCAAGTTTTGCTTTTTGGAACTTTTTGGAATTTTTTTTTGTTTTTAATATTTTTTATCTGTGGTTGGTTAAACACATGGATGCAGAACCCAGAGATACGGAGGGCCAACTCTACATAAACTAGAGCTCTAACCATTAGAAAGTGTCCTTCTGTTATTTCCTTAGAGAACTTGAACAGCCACTTATTGTCCCACCCCCACCCCCCACCCCCGGTCTCATCTGTGTTTCAAACCTATACTATTATGTAGACGTCATTTGGCTGAATAAAACCAGCATGTTCCCTGAAGTCCATTTCTGCTCCAGAAGGCAGTTTGGTGAGGGGTCAAAAAGGATATGGCAGATGCCTTTCTGGACAACATAGATACAGGACTTGACTAGGTCACACTCTTTCCACTGACCATTTCAAATCCACGTGGCATAATTTGACGTACAAGGTTTGTAGACACGAAAAAGCTATAACCAGTCTCTAAGCCCAGTGAAGTCCAAATCTGGGAATCACAAGAAGTAATATAAGTAATTTCCCAGGCCCAGCAAATCAGCATTTCTGGGACAGGGTGTAGGAATCTATATAAAGCAAAACTTTTGCTGTGGGGATTTAAGAAAACTCTCCATTAGGAGCCTTGACTCTTTACATGACTATTTGTGTGATGATTGTCCATTTTCCCTCAGAAAAGTCTATAAGTCACAAAATTATTGAGACATATACCAAAGTTAGTATAATCATAACAAATTAGCAACCAGTTTACTGAGTGAAAGAAAATGCGGTCACATTTGCAGTGTTGGTTTAAAAAGAGTTGAACAGAGATTCATGTTTTAAAAATTTATAATAGAACAATATGGCAAACAAAATAATCATAAAGCCCTTTGGCTATGAAACAACCTAGAAATGCTGGATAAAACTTGAACATCCTTTTACAGGGCTTTCAAGAAAGTGAAATAAATCCTCAAAGCCTAGAATGAAGAGGAAATGGAAGTCAGAAAGATAAGTGGGTGATAAAGCCTTGGGTGCCATGCAGCAGTTTGGAGATCTTGGTCGCCAAGGGACTTAGATTTTATCAGCCACAAGGGCAGGATTTGAGCCCTTGGGCTTACAAAGAGGTGGAAAATTGGAACCTAGATTAACAAGAAACCTAGATCTTTACAGGGCTACATCCTCAGTGAAAGCATACATTAGGAAAAAAAGTGAGTCAGGAGCAGAGGGAAGACATTAAGGAAGTTTGTGGGGCTTGTCCTGGGCTTTAAATGTAAAATAAAAGTCTCCCTAATAATTTATAGCCATGGATCAATCCTCATGGTATTTTAGGGTTCAAATTTGGTAAACACCAGACCAAGAAAGTAATATAAAATTAGGTATTTACATATCCAAGTACACCTGGAACAGTTATTTAAAAATTAACAATTTAAAAAGTTGAGTTATCTGATTGTTTTAAGTTGAACTTTTTGGGAAGTAAATTCTGGGACAGGATAATATGCAGCAAATTTATTGGAGAGCGCTATTGGGATTAACATCTGTAGAGAGAGTGATGAAAGCAGGATTAGCAGTGGGAGAAGATAGCTATGTTGTAGTCACAGAGTTACCTATGTTCCCTTTGCTGGCTTCAGACTCAGACTGGGATGGCCTTTCAAGATTGCCCAAACTTGAAGTGAGAGGTGTGGGCCGTTAGACCCCTTCACTGACACAAGTACTGATTGGCACAATATATGAGGAAACATATATATATAACCAAATCATTGCTGTACACCTGAAACTGACACAACATTTTAAATCAGCTATACTTGAATAAAAAAATTTTTTTAATCAAAGTGAGCAGAAGAAATGAAGTAATAAAGTCGGAGTGGAAAACTAGAAAACAGAAAACAAAAACAATAGAAAAAAATTAATGAAACCAAAAGTGGTTCTTTTAGAAAAATCAATAAAATTGATAAACCTCTAGCAAGACTGATCAGGCTAAAAGAAGAGAAGACACAAAATACCAATGTCAGGAATGAAAGAGAAGACACCAATTAGATGAGATTCTACACTACTTAAAGGGATAATAATTATGATGGTTAATTTTTTTTTTTTTTTTTTGGTACGCGGGCCTCTCACTGCTGTGGCCTCTCCCGTTGCGGAGCACAGGCTCCGGACGCGCAGGCTCAGCGGCCATGGCTCACGGGCCCAGCCGCTCCGTGGCATGCGGGATCCTCCCGGACCGGGGCACGAACCCGTGTCCCCCGCATCAGCAGGCGGACCCTCAACCACTGCGCCACCAGGGAAGCCCTATGATGGTTAATTTTATGTTGAATTTGACTGGGCTAAGGGTTGCCCAGAAAGCTGGCAAAACATTATTTCTGGGTGTGTCTGTGAGGTTGTTTTCAGAAGAGATTAGCATTTGAATCTGCAAATCTGGGAGTTAGAAAGGGCTCTGACAGTTTGGTTGACTGGCTGAAACATGGACCAAAAGATGGCCTGTTGTGAATGAATCAGAAATGCCCGCCCTCCCTTGGTTTAATGTATGGGGCGGGAATTCAAAGGTTTAGGGAGATTGGATTATTAAAGTGGATTTGTCGTTCAAGACCTACTCACCCACACTGGGAGGGCCCAGAAGACAAAACTTTCATCAATACTATGAGAAATAAATTGGCAAAGGGAGAGCTAGCATTCTTGAAGAGCTCCATGATCTCTTCTCCATATGCCTGACTCAGAATTTAGTGTCTAGAAATAATCCCTTCAACCATGTAGTACTAATTCCATTATTTTCCAATACCTGAAAGAGAAGTATTTGCATAATCTCTTGGACTGGGGAGGGCCTCAGTTACATTTTGTTCTGCCCAGACACCTAGCCACTGCTAAGGATGGAAGATTCTAGATTGACTTAAAAGTACGCTTTTGGACCTCTCCGAATTAGAGGTGTAAGAGCATCAATCAACATCATAGATAGGTATTTGAGAAGAGGCTGGAGGGAGAGGACCGATAGTCTAAGATGGGGCTAAGACGTCAGAATACTGGTCAACTAAAACAGAAATCCTAGTCTGAATGTTAAGGTCGTGTTTCTCATCTTTCTATAAAATCCTACTCTACCAGTGTTGTGGGGCTGTTTGTTTGTTTGTTTTTAAATGCAAATTGGTGTGTGACTGACCTATGACAAAGGATCTGGTATAATTCTTCCCTCCCCAAAATGAAGGATCAATTTTCCTTCCTGTTAAGGCAAGACAATGAAATTAAACAGGAGAACCACAAAGATAGGAGAATGTGTTGATCTTGCTTCTCAGAGACAAAGTGGTCCATGAGAAGGTGAGGCAGCCGTGAGTGTACGTCTGGTCCCTCTTATTTTTTTTTATTTTTATTTTTTAGCCATACCACACCACATGTGGGATCTTAGTTCCCTGACCAGGGATCGAACACATGCCTCCTGCATTGGAAACGTGGAGTTGTAACCACTGGACCGCCAGGGAAGTCCGAGGTCCCTCATTTTTTAGTGTACTTTTCTTTCTCACAAAAAGGGGGTTGTACTCACATATGAATCTGGATTTAAAATCAGAGATTTTGGCTCCAGAGTCTGGGCCCTTAAAAACTATGGGAATGGTTGAAGGGATGTTTGGAAACTGCAATATTAAGAATAGAACTCAAGTTTCCAAGCTATTAATTGGCATTAAAGTAGGGGCTTAGTTCAGAAGAATGTTTCAGAGTTGGCATGTTCTATGTTTAAATGATTTCTATGGTATCTGGACAGTTTAGGTGCATGTAACCTGTTGCAAAAGAAAGAGCAGAAAGATCTCGGTTCCATTCTTGCCTATGTCCCTAATTAACTGAATATACTGTATAGCCCTAACAAACTCATTTAATTCTTGTTTGCTTTTGAGGTGCCTGAAGTCCTAATATTAACTTAATGAACAAATATTACATTATGCCAAGTTCTAGATTTTGACCATTACTTCTTTTATCCAACTTTATTGACAACTAAATTGTCTCATAAAGTATTTTCACATGATCCTTTTACTGAATGCTCACAACAACGCTATGAAGTAGGCATTATACCAATATTTGACCGACAGAGAAACTGAGACTTAGAGGCTGACTTAATAACATCACAGAGCTAGTAAGAGAAAGAGCCAGGACCCAAACCTAGGTTTTCTGATTCCAAATCCAGTGTACTTCACCTGTGGGAATTCTATGTGCTAAGAATGTGTGAGTGTACGTAAAACAGAGGCTATGTGTTGTATTCCACCAACATCCCAGCTCTCTGGGCCACTTTAAACAGATTCCATATAGTTCCATCTTCTTCAAAGGTAGGGTGTCCCTTTTCGACTACCATCATCCCACAAGATAACCAAGCCTTTCATCTTGGGGTGAGGATGAGGAGGCTTCAAATTCCTTGACTGTCAGATGGGCACCAGGCTGAATCTCAGGGCACAAACTGAATGATAAAACTGGGGCTCTAGGCTGACCATTGGCAATTAGTGGTCCTCACCAGCAGACAACTCTGGTTACATCCTTCCAGGCCACTGCTTGGTAGGGTGTGGATGATTATAGGCTCACTGGTCAGTCATCCACAGCCCAATTAGTCATTTTGGCTCCTCTCATTCCTTTCTTCTTCCCTAGCAGAAACACTTGTTTGGCAAGCATGTCTTTCCATCTCCCAAAAGTGTCTATTGACCTGACAGTATAGTCTTTGTACCCTTTTTTTCTAGTCTCACAGTGAATAACCTCTGTCTACTTGGGCAGGCAGGGGAGGAGAAAGGGCCTCAGGTCACAAGTAAAATGATTTAGTGTAGGGGGAGCAGGGACCACGTTGATTATTATTTCAAAATCTCCCATTCGTGCTTTGAGACCTATAAAGTACTATCTCCTGGTTCTCCTTCTACTTGGTTGGCTGCTGCTTCTAAGCCTCCTTTGTTGGGTCTTTACCATCTTTCTGCTTAGCATGTATCACTCCCTGACATATTTTGTATTTGTTTTCCTGTCTACCCCCACTAGAAATGTAAGCTCCTAGGGACTTTACCTCTTCATTTATGTCCCTAGTGCCTAAAATAGTGTCTAGCACATGGTTAGTACTCAGTTAATACTTGTTGAATGAATGAAAGAGTAGAGGCTGAAATGTTTAGGCAGGTGTTCATTGAAAGCCAGGAGAGGACATATATACAGAATAATACCTTGCTCATTCAACAAACGTTCATCTAGCACCTAGTATGGCTTTGTGCTAGGTGCCAAGTATACAAGGGATCCAGACAGACATGGCCCTGGCCCTTGACACAGGAGGGAAAGGGGCAGGACACAAACTCTAGATAAATGAATATGGAGCGCAGTTGTTTGGATTCGATAAAGACCAGCTAGAACCTGCTTGGTAACCAAGGTAGCTTTGAGAAAAGTCTGGTCATTGACCTTTAGCTCATTATACCTTCATTGTAATACTAAAAATCATGCCCCTTCAGCCATGACAGTTCCCAGACAGACCAGAAAAGGCCAAAAAGTGGGCAGTGGCCCAATTCCTGGGAAATCCCCACCCTTCCGAGAAATAGCAATATTCCTTCTGGTAACAGCAATATTCCTCCCATTCCTTAGCGTATTAAATTACTTAGCCCATAAAAACTACAGCCCCATGCCCTGGGGCCGCTCTCACTTTCTGAGACAGTCCACATTTGGCCCGTGGAGTGTGTATCGCTCTAAATAAACTTGCTTTCACTTTTCTTTGGTGAGCTCTTGAATTTTTTCCTGCACAACCCAAGGACCCTCACTTGGCCATGGTCCATTCTAAGGGCTCCTGTGGGTCCCAGGACATGACATTTCCCTCTCCTGCAACACCCTCTTGGAGCATCTTTCTGGTCTGTCTTATATAGGGGTTGACGACTCCAGGAGTCCAAACTTAAAATATCTAAGTATCAAAGAGAGAATCAGAGTTCAGTTTCCTTTACACAGACCTAAATTTACCCAGGGTGATGGACAACTGCAACAACTTTCTCATTCCAGAGAGGCAGTGTCTCTCTATTGCAGTTTCAGCTTGATTAATATTTAACACCAGAGCTCCATTATCTCATCATTTGGGCAAGAGATACTCGACAGTAAGCCAGTTCACAAGGGAGTCATTTATAAGCCATGTTATTTACAGTGAGAACTGCTCGAGGTTCAAGAATAGATTGGAAAAGTCACCCACGAAGTCACTCAGACATATGAAGAATTACTCCCCATCAACCTCAGTTGAACTGCAAATTAAAACAAAAAGGTTCCGTTCCTTCAGGAGACAACAAGCGTCCTGAGGGCCTGAACCGTGTGATTCACCGCTGATCCTTGTGTTCCGGAACACAGCTACGCCTACTCTCTGGTTGGGAGGAATGAAGACCTAAGGGTCCAGGAGCTCCGCTTTTCTTCGCCTTCACCGGGAAAAACTAGGAACCATAGAGCTATGGCTTCCTAGAGAGCCGGCACTGGGAGGTGGGGTGAGCGACCGGAAATCGCGGTATCCGCGGGTCAGCCATTATTTGGGGCCTCAGGTGCCGTGGCGTCCAGTTCCCGTGTCATCTCCCGGCGTCCCGGCACCGAAGCGGCGGTCCCCAAGGCCGGAGCCGCTGCGGGAGCCCCCGGTGAGCGGGGTGGGCTCGGGTCAGGTTGGCACGCGGGGAGGGCGGCCCGGGGTGCGGCTTGAGCTCGCCAGGGCAGCGCAGCCTTCGCCGACCCCTCTCCGGCCCTTACCCCCAGGGCGGTCCCTCCGCTCCGTGTTGAGGTGGACGCCTTGGCTGCGGCTTGGGGAAGGTATTGAAGACAGAGCCCCTGAGTCTGAGTGTCTGTGGACCGGCCCTCGAGTTAGTAGAATGTGCTGCCCCTTTGAGAACACCGCCCTCAGTAGTCAGGTTCCCCAGCTCAGGCTTTTCTGCTCTTTTCCCATCTTCTCTGAGACTGATGCTGAGAAACAGCTTGAGACTTCCCTGGAGCAGGGGCTCCCAGACTAATGGGGCCTTTTTTTTTTTTCCCTCGAGGTATGGACCGGTTCTCATCTTTTAATTTTGTAATATAATGGTATTTAAGAAGCAAACTTAGACAAGCCGTACCACCATTGCTTTAGAGAATGTATTTTCACATTAAGCACTAAGATGGTAAACTCAGCGTAAAAGCCGTCTTTTGCAAGAAAGGTCATTGCCAACCTGCGAGTGACTACGTATGGTTGTTTATTTTCGTTTTACCGCTTGCCAGATTAAAGCTTTATAATGAATTGTTGTCATTATTATTCTAAACCATTGCTTTAGAATAGTTGTTTGGGTTTCATAAGTCTTTTCTTAGATGCAGTTATTTTGGACTTTTGGAGTTAGAATCCCTGAGTTCAGAATTTGCTCCCATAACTGAGTGGCCTTGAGTGAATCACTTAGTTCCTTTGAGGCTTCTTTTGTTCTTTTTAACGTGTGGCTCACAGACCTTTTGTGAGAAGCAAACAAAATGTATGTTTAAGGATTTGTTATTTGTATCTATCTGCAAAGTAAGAGTAAATAGAATTCTGATAATTTACCGTAGAAAATTATTTAGAAATCCTTCTCGCCCCGCCCCGGGTTTTATTTACTTACAGACTTTTTTTTTTTTAGAGCAGTTTTACGTTCACAGGAAAATTAAGCAGAAAATACAGAAATTTCCCATATACTCCCTGCCCCCTCTCTTGCATAGCGTCCCCCCATATCAACATCCCCCACCACTGAAGGGATGGAGTGGGAGTTTGGGATTAGCAGATGCAAGCTAGTATTTATAGACTGGATAAACAGCAAGGTCCTCCTGTGTAGCACAGGGAACTATATTCAATATCATGTGCTAAACCATAATGGGAAAGAATATAAAAAGAGTATATTTATGTATAACTGAATCACTTTGCTGTACAGCACAAATTAATACAACATTGTGTAATAACTATACTTCAATCCAAAAAAAAAAAAAATCCCCCACCAGAGTGGTACCTTTTGTTGCAGTTGGTGAACCTGTATCAGACACATTTTAATCACCCAAAGTTACATAAAGGCTCACTCTCTGTGTTTATATATTCTATGGGTTTGGACAGATTTATAATGATTTGTATAATGTATCCACCATTTTAGTATATAGCATGGTTTCACTGCCCTAAAAATCCTCTGTGTTCTGCCTGCTCATCCCTTCCTTCTCCAACCGTTGGCAACCACTGATCATTTTACTGTCTCCATAGTTTTGCCTTTTCCAGAATGTCATATAGTTGGAATTGTACAGCATATTAATTTTCAAATTAGCGTCTTTCACTGGGTAGTCCATATTTAAGCTTCCTTTGTATCTTTTCATGGCGTAATAGCTTGTTTCTTTTTAGCACTGAGTAATATTCCATTGTCTGGATGTACCACAGTTTATTCATTCACCTATTGAAGGACATCTTGGTTGATTCTAGGTGTCGACAGTTACGAATAAAGCTGCTGTAAACATCCATGTGCAGGTTTTCGTGTGGATGTATGTCTTCAGTTTCTTTGGATGAATACCAAGGAACACAATTGCTAGAATTTATGGTAGGATTATGTTTAGTTTTGTAAGATACTGCCAAACTGTCTTCCATAGTGGCTGTACCATTTTGCATTCCCACCAGCAATGAATGAGAGTTCCTGTTGCTCCACATCTTCACCAGCATTTGGTGTTGCCAGTGTTCTGGATTTTGGCCATTCTAATAGGTACGTAAGGTATCTCATTGTTTTAACTTTCATTTCCCTGATGACATATGATGTGGAGCATATTTTTGTGCAGTTATTTGAAATATGTATATCTTCTTTAGTGAGGTATTTGTTTAGGCCTTTGAGTCATTTTATCTTAATTTTTTTTTTTTCCCTTGTCACACAGCTTGTGATATCTTAGTTCCCTGACCAGGGATTGAACCCAGGCCCCTGGCAGTGCAAGCTCTGAGTCCTAACCACTGGATCACCAGGGAATTCCCCCTTGGGCCATATTTTAATTGAGTTGTTTGTTTTCTTATTAAGTTTTAAGAGTTCTTTGTATAAAATATACAAAGGAAGGATAATAGTATGTGTCTTTTGCAAGTATTTGTCTTCTCATTCTTTTTTTTTTTTTTTTTTTTTTTTGCGGTACACGCGGGCCTCTCAGTGCTGTGGCCTCTCCTGTTGCAGGGCTCCGGATGCGCAGGCTCAGTGGCCATGGCTCACGGGTCCGGCCGCTCCACGGCATATGGGATCTTCCCGGACTGGGGCACGAACCCATGTACCCTGCATCGGCAGGCGGACTCTCAACCACTGTGCCACCAGGGAAGCCCTGTCTTCTCATTCTTGACATTACCTTTTGCGGAGCAGAATTTTTTAATTTTGATGAAGTCTAGTTTATTAATTATTTCATTCAAGGATCGTGCCTTTTGTGTGTATCTAAAAAGCTATCACCATACCCAAGATCATCTAGGTTTTCTCCTAGGTTATCTTCCAGGAATTTTATAGTGTTGCATATTACATTTAGATCTTTGATCCATTTTGAGTTAGTTTTTGTGAAAGATGTAAAGTCTGTGTCTAGATTCATTTTTTGCATGTGAATGTCCAGTTGTACCGGCACCATTTGCCAAAAAGACTATATTTGCTCCATTTTATTACGTTGACTCTCTCTCAGAGATCAGTTGACTATTCATGTGGGTCTATTTCTGGACTCTCTATTCTGTCCCATTGATTTGTCTACAATTTTGCCAGTACCATGCTGACTTCATCATGGTAGCTTTTTAGAAAGTTTTGATGTGGGTAGTGTCAGTCTCTCAACTTTGTTCTTCTTCTTCTTCAATATTGTGTTAGTTATCCTGGGTCTTTTGCCTCTCCATGTGAACTTTAGAATCAGTTTGTCAATATCCACAAAATAGCTTACTGAGATTTTGATTGGAGTTGCATTGAATCTATAGATGAAGTTGAGAAGCACTGAAATGTTGACAATATTGAGTCTTCCTATCTGTGAACATGGGATAGAAATCCTTTTTTTAAATTCCTTTCCATCACCCCCAGGTCAGTTACCAAAGAACTGCTCAGTTTTTCTCAATTGTTCTATCCCTACTACTACTTAATTTAGAACTTTAATTATTTGTTTAGACTACAGGTTTCCCCTAATGTCTGAAAGTAGGGTTGTTTTTGTTTTGTTTTGTTAATTTAGGTTGCACCAGGTCTTAGTTGCGGCAGGCAGGCTCCTTAGTTGCGGCCTGTGGGCTCCTTAGTTGTGGCATGCAAACTCTTAGTAGCAGCACGCATGTGGGATCTAGTTCCCTGACCAGGGATCAAACCTGTGCCCCCTGCATTGGGAGCATGGAGTCTTATCCACTGCACCACCAGGGAAGTCCCTGAAAGTAGAGTATTCTTATGAAACCTTTCATAAGCTGAAATGATGTAAAGCAAAGAAGCAGTTCCCTTAGGACACATCTTGCTAACAGATGCACAAAGTAAAAATAGATAAAGCACAGATGCTCACAGACACAGGTTAAATCTACAGTGGCTTGGTGCTGAAATGCTGAGTGTAATTCCTGTGGAAGGAGCTTGACAGTGCCACTCTGGCTACTTGGGATGCCTCTGGCTGCCTCTCAGTAGCCTTTAGAATTGGCTTCTGTTTACCTCTTCACTCTAATTCTACAAAATTACCTCAAAGTTTACTTCCTTCTCTGATTTGCAAAGAATCTTTTTAACAGAGCTATATGTGCTGTCTCTCCCTTGCTTTTGAAATTACAGTTTCTTTATTCCTGGAATGGCTTTCCTAATACTCCAGTGGTCTTTTTTTCTTTACAGCCCAACCCAAAATTACGTTCATGAATTCTTACTGTGCTTATATGTCCTCCTATTAATTGTACTCACACATTATATTGAAATTATGTTTATATTTTGGCCTCCTCTGCTCCATTATAAGCATGAATTTTAAGGGTCCATGTGTTAAATAAAATTAATGAGGCACTCTTATATGTTACTGATAGTAATGTAACTATTACAACCTTAAAAGTTTAAACTATTTGTATCTTTCAGCCAAACAGTTTCTTTTCTGGGAAATTTTCCTGAAGAAGTAAGCAGAAATGTAACCAAAAATTCATTAACAAAGATGGTCATTGCAGCTGAATTTGTCATAGGAAAAAATATAAATCTAAATGTCTAACAACAGAGGACTAAAGTATGAATGGGCTGATATATTCTTTTTTTTAAAAAAAAATTTATTTATTTTTGGCTGCATTGGGTCCTCATTGCTGCACACGGGCTTTCTCTAGCTGCAGCGAGTGGGGGCCACTACTCCCCGCGGTGCGCAGGCCTCTCACTGCGGTGGCCTCCCTTTGTTGTGGAGCACGGGCTCTAGGCACGCAGGCTTCAGTGGTTGTGGCACACGGGCTCAGTAGTTGTGGCACATGGGCTCAGTAGTTGTGGCACACGGGCTTAGCTGCTCCGCGGCATGTGGGATCTTCCTGGACCAGGGCTCAAACCCATGTCCCCTGCATTGGCAGGCGGGTTCTTAACCACTGCACCACCAGGAAAGTCCCATGGGCTGATGTACTCTTGAAAATAATGATGAAGAATATTTGATATTGTGTTTACAACACAATGTGTGTGAAATTATGGAGCAGTACAGTTGGATCCAGTTTTGTGATCCAAATTGCCCGTTGGAGAAAGGACTGGAAGAATGTAGTCCAGAACAACAGCAGTGATTGTTCTTTGGTTTTGTATGTGTTTTCTGGTTTTACAGATTTTCCATTTTGTAATAAGAAAGAGACATATTATTTCTAAAAAACGCACTATTTCTAGAAAGCAGAAGCCTAAGAACATAGGAAAGGGTGCTAGTTGCAGAAAGATAATGATTAACATTTGAATCCATATACCAGGCACTATTCAAAAGCCTGAAATGTATTTCACATCAATTTCTTACAACAAGCCCATAAGATAGGAATTGTTGTTGCCCCTATTTTACAGGTTACCAAACTGAGACTTAGAAGTGAGGTAACTTGTTCAAGGTCACACAGGAGTAGCCAGGATGCCCATTGTTAGAATGGTGGATAAAGGATTTATTGTAATTAGGTGGAAGAGAAACTGTGAATAAAGACCAAAGGAGGGACTTCCCTGGCCGTCCAGTGGTTAAGACTCCATGCTTCTAATGCAGGGAGCACGGCTTGGATCCCTGGTCGGGGAACTAAGATCCCACATGCCACGTGGCCAAAAAAAAAAAGACCAAAGGAATTTCATGTTTTTGATATCAGCAATGGTCTGGGTAACATGCGTATTAGTGTCCCTAGAGCCTTGGGCCCGGGCTTCTCTGTTAGAGGAGGCATGGCCCAGAATCTAGAACTTTGCATTCAGGGAGGTTTCTTCATTAGTGAGAGCTAACTGGGGTCTGGAAAACCTGATTGTTTCTCTGGGTTAACTTTAACAATGATTTCTTGAGGTCTTATAGATGATGTTCTCCAAGCTCTAAGGAAGAAGGCAAGCAAGGATTGAGGGGACCTAGAGAGGAGCCTTTCTTAAATAACAACAATGACAAGAGAAAATTGGGCCCACAGTGCTCTGAGACAAGAGGGCCTTGTTAAAGGGAAGGATGATACCTGGAAGTGGGGAACCAGCTTCCAAGGGAGCAGCTCCTCTGTTTGGGAGACCTCCCACCTGCACTTTAGACAGTTACGTTACCATGAGACATCTGGACCCCAGGAGGCACTGAGCCGGCTCCGGGAGCTCTGTCGCCGGTGGCTGAGGCCAGAAGCACGCACCAAGGCACAGATCCTTGAGCTGCTGGTGTTGGAGCAGTTCCTGAGCATCCTGCCCGGAGAGATACGGACCTGGGTGCAGATCCATCGCCCCGGGAGTGGTGAGGAGGCAGTGGCCCTGGTAGAGGAGCTGCAGAAAGACCTCGATGGACCAGCACTAAAAGTGAGAAAGGGGAAGGGGGAAGAGTTTGAGGTGGAAGGAGGGAGTAGGCCCAGGACAGAGGGGATAGAGGATGATGCTGTGATTTTCATTAACAATAACACAATAGCAACACTAATGCTAATTAAAACAGGTTCATGAGCTGTTCAGACCACAGAATGTATTTTGAGAGAAATGGATTTATGATTGGGGTCTTTGGGCCAATTCAGAATCAACACAAGGCATTGACTCTACTTTGCCTCCTTGGGTGATGCTTGCTAATGCTGAGTTTGGTTCAAGAATCTGAAGAATGTAATATTTGTAAGTGTTCCTCTAAACAGAAACATATGTATTGTTTGTATAAGTATGTTTGGAGTGATGTTGTAAGCCTGAAGTATAAAAGGCAGTGGGAAAGCATGAATGAAGCTTTCTAGATCTGGCAAGACCTCCCCATGTTTTCCCCTACTGGGGATTCTGTGAGCCAAGGGATTGGGTTGAGATATTTGCCTCTGATAAGATTTTATATCCTTGGCTATTAAATTGGGATCTTGATATAGTTTCTAGTATGTGTCAGATCTCTTTCTGTCAATCTGGAGCCCACTAGAAACATTTCTATATAAGAAGTCTGGAATATAACTTGGAAGTGATACCAAGGATGGGCTTATTTGTTTAAATCATAAAAATGAAGAATTGAGAGCTACATATTTCAGTATTAATCACTAATCCATCTTTCTCATTTGAGAGATAAGAAAATGGAGGCAGGAAAAGGTTCACTGCATTGTCTTAGGTGAGACATCTAGTTAGCAAAAAAAGCAAATGTCTAGACTTCTAGTGTTCCTTCTATTGGAGCAGGAAAGGATAAGTAAAGGGGTAAATAAGTAGAAGAGTGTATTGAACCCAGGTGTAATCTAAAACGAGGTCTGAAGCTCTTAATTGCTTGTTACTTCCCATTCCCTCCTTAACCCACACCCAGGTCTGGCTTCTGTTTCCACCGTTGTGTTCAGTCTCCTCTGGGAGAGGTCACCAGTACCATGAGTGGGGCTAGAGGGCAGCTCCATTGTTCTCAAGGCAAAGCTTTACTGCTGTTTTGATGCTCCATATTTGAGGTGGGTCACTCTCATCTCACAGTTCTAGATTACGGGCAGAAAGAGGTCCATGTTAGGTGAGTCCATTTTCTGGAGGTACAAGAAAAGTCAGCTTATTTTGTTCTGCTTGTTCCCAGGTTCCAGTCCTTGTCCAGGATCAGGACAGTCTCCAGGAGGGTCTGAGCACTCCAGGAATAGCACTTCCTCATGCACCCACTGGCAGCCACATATCAGCTGAAATTCGCTCAAATCCTCTTACTGACCCAGTGGTGTTCAACTTGCTCCAAGATCCTCAACATGGTAACTTACTGGCTATGACTTTGGACTTTTCTCAGGACTCTTACTGTGGCTCATCTCCCTACTCCCAGATAGTTGCTTCCTCTCCTGCCCTTATATGAACCCCTTATGGTACCAAGCTCTTTCCTGTTCTCCCTCTTATCCTTTCCTGGGTCCCTCTGACCCTTTATCCATTCTTTTTTTTTTTTTAAATTTATTTATTTCATTTACTTATTTTTGGCTGCGTTGGGTCTTTGTTGCTGTGCGCGGGCTTTCTCTAGTTGTGGCGAGCGGGGCTATTCTTCATTACGGTGCGTGGCCTTCTCATTGTGGTGGCTTCTCTTGTTGCAGAGCACGGGCTCTAGGCACATGGGCTTCAGTAGTAGCAGCACGTGGACTCAGTAGTTGTGGCTCACAGACTCTAGAGCGCAGGCTCAGTAGTTGTGGCACACAAGCTTAGTTGCTCTGCGGCATGTGTGATCTTCTGGGACCAGGGCGCAAACCCGTGTCCCCTGCATTGGCAGGCAGATTCTGAACCACTGCACCACCAGGGAAGCCCTTTCTTTTTTTTTAATTAAAAAAATTTTTTTTAATTTGGTTACGCTGGGTCTTATTTGCGGCTCGCGGGTTCCTTAGTTGTGGCTCGTGGGGCTCCTTAGTTGAGACTCCCCAGCTCCTTAGTTGTGGCATGTGAACTCTTAATTGTGGCATGCATGTGGGATCTAGTTCCCTGACCAGGGATCGAACCCGGGCCCCCTGCATTGGGAACACGGAGTCTTATCCACTGTGCCACCAGGGAAGTCCCCCTTTATCCATTCTTATTGCTATTCTTTGTGCTATTCCAGCCCTGCACGTGGGGGTCAGAAAATATTTGTAGGTCATTTTACAGCCATTGTTGCCTAGTTCTGGGAGCTCTGTGTCTTTTTGAATTCCTTGTTTATAGAAGATAAAGATATTGGACTTGGAGTAGTGGGCAGGAACAACAGTTATCTCATATGCAGCTTTTTCTCCTTCAGATTCTCCTGCCCCTGAAGCTTCTGCCCTTTCCCAGGAAGAGAACCCAAGAAATCAATTAATGGCTCTCATGCTCCTGACAGCCCAGCCCCAGGTAAGATTTGCATCCTCTTTTCTTCCTAAGATCCTATCTGCACTATCTCATTGTGGCTGAAGTATCCTAATTGTGGTTGGAGTATCTCTCATCCTTGTGCTTGGGTGTCCAGTCAGCTCCTATCTCTAAATCAAGGTCGATGCTATTGGAAGGCAGACTTCATGTGGGGTCTCCTATGTCTCCCTGGTATCCCTTGCCCACCTCATGCCCTCACAACCTGTCTTCCTCATAAGTGAAAGGGACCTTTCAGTAGGGGAGCTTCCTGGGCATGGATAATCTCACACATACCTGTTATTTCAGGAATTGGTGATGTTTGAGGAGGTATCAGTATGCTTCACTTCAGAGGAATGGGCATGTCTGGGCCCAATTCAGAGGGCTTTGTACTGGGATGTGATGCTGGAGAATTATGGAAATGTGACTTCCTTAGGTAAGGACACTTTCTTTCCATAATTCTTACCTTTACTTCATCAGCTTTTTTTTTTTTTTAACGTTTTTATTGGAGTATAATTGCTTTACAATGGTGTGTTAGTTTCTGCTTTATAACAAAGTGAATCAGTTATACATATACATATATCCCCATATCTCTTCCCTGTTGCGTCTCCCTCCCCCACAACTTCATCAGCTTTTGTTTGTTTTTCTTTTCTTTTTTTCTTCCCCCTACAGTGGAAGTGCAGATTCTTAACCACTGGACCACCAGGAAAGTCCCAGCTTTTGTTTGTTTTTCTGATTATGAACATAGTATAGCATACTTATTTTAGAAAACACAGAATATTAGGAGAAAAAAAAATTTTTTTAACCCACTATTTGCAAACAGCTACTATCAAAATTTTGATATATTACCTTTCTGGCTTTTTTGTGTGTGTTTGAGGTTTTTTACATTGTTTTGAGAGTGTGTATTTATGAATATATACAGTTTTTTGTTTTTTTTTTTTTTGAATATATACAGTTTTATAGCTTGCCTTCTTTGCAGTCACCTCACTCTCATATTATCACAAATTCTTTGCAACAATTATCTGTATTGGCTGCGTAATTTGTGTCATAATTTAGTTAGCCATTTCTTTATTTTAAATAATTGCCATAATAATCATCTATCTCTATGCCTAAGGTTTTGTGTGTGTGTGTGTGTGGTACGCGGGCCTCTCACTGTTGTGGCCTCTCCCGTTGCGGAGCACAGGCTCCGGATGCGCAGGCTCAGCGGCCATGGCTCACAGGCCCAGCCGCTCCGCGGCATGTGGGATCCTCCCAGACCGGGGCACGAACGCGTATCCCCTGCATCGGCAGGTGGACTCTCAACCGCTGCGCCACCAGAGAAGCCCCTGTTTTTGTTTTTTTAATTTCTCATTATTTTTTAGAAGTAGAATTACTAGGCCTAAGTGTTTGAATTGTTTTAAGGCTCTTGCTTCATACTGCCAAACTGCTTTCCATAGTGATCTCAGTCCTCTCTGCTCTTACCAGCTGTATGTAAGAACCACTCCTTTGGCTCTGCCTTCATTGCTGCTGAGTAGTCCTGTTCTTTTAAATTATTGTTAATATAATTTTTTAAGTTATAATATTTTTATTTAGTGGATTTCTTTGATTAATAACAAGAGTATTTTTTTTAAAACTGTTTGCCATTTATGTTTCCAACAAACATTAAACACCTACCATATAATGGCAACTATGGAAATGACGTGATTCTGCCCTTAAGTAGCATGATTTGGGAGATGAACATAAAAAGAATAAACAAAGCAGAGTAAAATAATTGGTAATAGAGTGACGTAAGCCTCTTGAGATGGAAATGAAGAAGACAAAACAACCAGTACCAGTTTCTGGGGATTAGGAAAGGCCATGAAGGAAGTAGCTTTGTATTTCATTGTCTGAGTATCATGCTTTACATTGACAGCTTTATGATACTGAATTTCTATTCAAGAACATTACATATAGTTCCATTTGTTCATACTGCCTTTGTTTCAGGCCTGTTTTAAAATTGCATTCAGGTGGATCTTACGTATTCTGGTTACATTGATTCTTTGAAATAGGAAACTTTTCTGATGTTTTCTAATTGATCATTGTTTGCATACATAAAAATATTTAATTTTTGTATGTTAATTTTGTACCCAGCAACCTTAGTAAATTTTTTATTGTTCATAGTAATTTATACTATATATTTTTACATATATGAGAATATGTCTTTTAGTATCTCAGCTATGGTGTGGTGGTCAAAAATTTTGTAGATTTTATATTTTGATACATATTCCCAAACTGCTTTCTATCAATGATGTACCAATTTACACTTCTACAAAAAGAGTACAAGAGGGCCCATTTCCCCTGTATGTGCTTATGATTTGGTCACTGTTTTGGGTTTTTGTTTTTTTTTTTTAATTTTGTTTTGGCTGCGTTGGGTCTTTGTTGCTGCACACGGGCTTTCTCTAGTTGCGGCAAGCAGAGGCTACTCTTCATTGAGGTGCGCGGGCCTCTCATTGCAGTGGCCTTTCCCGTTGCAGAGCATGGACTCTAGGCACACGGGCTTCAGTAGCTGTGGCTCACGGGCTTTAGAGCGCAGGCTCAGTTATAGCGCATGGGCCCAGTTGCTCTGCGGCTTGTGGGATCTTCCGAGACCAGGGCTTGAACCCGTGTGCCCTGTATTGGCAGGCGGACTCTTAACCACTGCGCCACCAGGGAAGCCCTGTTCACTGTTTTAAAACTTTGCTAGCTAGGTGAAGGATACTATCTTTTGTTTATTTTTCTTTCATTTCTTTGATTATTAGTGTTATCATGTTTATTGGTCATTTTCTGCTTATTCATATTTTTTCTACTTATTTCTTTTATTTATTAGAACTGCTAACGCTTTGTCACATGTTGCACATTTTCCCATTTGTTTGCCTTTCAGTGGTATTATTATTACCATTATTTTTTAAGTCTTAGAAAATCTTTCATGAAGTCAAACAGCAATATTTTCCTTTGTGGTCTCCTTCTCCATAAAATTATTAGTTTTTAAATCACCTGTATTTTCTTCAGACATTTTCATTGTTTCATTTTTACATTTAAGCTTTAGTCCATCTAAAGTTTATCTTAATATACAGAATGACATAGGAATCCAGTTTGTATGTTTGCTTTTTTTTTTTAACCCAAGTGGCTTTCAGTAGTTCTAATGCTATTTACTCAATAATTCATCTTTTCTTTGAAGAATTTTAAAACATGCTTTATGGGTTAATTGATTAATTTTATGAAAAACACTCACCATGGATCCATACCTCACGCTGTAAGCCAAAATAAATTCCAGATGGGTCTAGGAGTTAAATTTGGAGTTAAATTTAAAAACTAAGAAGAAAATGTAATTCCTTACTTTTCCAACTCTTTAAGGGAAGAGAAGTTTGAATCAACTTTAATAAGTAAGATATGCTCTAACTGCAATGCTGTTAGGGCTTTGGGCAAGCAGATACCAAGGTGTTTATGCTCTTTGACCTAGTAATTCTGACTTGAGGCTACCTTAAGGAAATGGTTCAGAAAGAGGGAAAATAAGTAATGTGTCTAAAGAATCTAGTCCCCGCGAAGGATTTATAATGTTTAAAAGTTGGGCACGACCAAATTCCCCCAGAAAGAGAAAGTACTACACAGCCCATGGTGTTTTGACCTGGGGGTAGACTGTGACACTATCATATTTGACAGTTTTGTGCACTCAGTTTCTGTGCATTGATAAGCTGGTAGAAAAGCAGACTCCCAGATAGCTTGCACATACTTCTTCAATATGTAAAAGACTTGTATATGTTCATTTAAGAGATTGGAATAGGATTTGAAGGTTATTATTCAAGAAATATTAAGTATCTCCCACATCAAACTTAGCCCCTGCCATAAAGTACATTCAAGTTGGAGTAAAAGACATTTACACAAATAATTACAATACAGTGTGACAAATGTTATATAATAAAAGTATGCATGAGTGCAGGAGCACGTAGGAGCTTGGTTAGATGGAAGAACTGGGAGGGTGGGGGGAGGGGTGGATGGTTTAGGAAAGGATTTACAGAGGGTGAAAAAATGAAATCTCACTGCTGTTTCAATTTGGTTTCATGAGCACCCTCATTACTAGTCAGGTTGAGTATCTTTTCATATGTTATGAACTACCTAGTACTGTTCTTTGCCCATTTAACTTTTGGAATATTGGTCTCTTTTTTTTTTGGCTGCACCGTGTGGCTTGCAGGATCTTAGTTCCCAACCAGGGATTGAACCTGGGCCCTGGCAGTGAAAGCGCCAAGTCCTAACTGGACAACCAGGGAATTCCCAGATGCTATTATTTCTTAATTTCCTGTTTTTTGGTTGTTCAGTGCTAATGTACAGAAATACCACTGATTTTTGTATATTGATACTTATCCTACGACCTTGCTGAACGTACTTAGTTCTGATAGTTTTTTGGTAGATTCTTTAGGATTTTCTATATACAAATTTTGTAAATAGAGATAGTTTTATGTCTTCCTTTCCAATCTGGGTGCCTTTTATTTCTTTCTTTTGCCCCATTGACCTGGCTAGAACCTCCAGTACTGTTGCGTAGAAATGGCAGGAGCAGACATCCTTTTCTTGTTCCTGCTCCTAGAGGGAAAGCATTCAATCATTCACCATTAAGTATGATGTTAGCTTTAAATTTTTTGTAGGTGTCCTGTATCAGGTTGAGGAAGTTCCCTTCTATTCCTACTTTGTTGAGTGTTCTTATCATGAAGGAGTTTTGGATTTTGCCAAACACTTTTTCTGTATCTGTGAGATGATTATGTGAGTTTTGTCCCTTATACAGTTGATATGGTATATTACATTAATTGATTATCTGATGTTATATCAGGATTTGCATTCCTGTGAAAAATCCCACTTGGTCATAGTGTATAATTCTTTTTTATATGTTGCTGGATTCAGTTAGCTAATACTTTGTTGGGGATTCTTATGTTTGTATTCGTAAGATATGTTTGTAGTTTTCTCTTTTTTTGTCATATCTTTGCCTGGTTTTTGTATCTAGGTAATACTGGTCTCATAGAATGAGTCGGAAAGTGTTCCCACCTTTCCTATTTATTGGAAGAGTTTGTGAAGAATTGGTATTCTTTTAATGTTTGGTAGAATTCAGCAGTGATACAGTCTGGGCCTGGGGTTTTCTTTGTGGGTAGTTTTTTGGTTACTGATTTAATTTCTTTACTTATTATAGAACTATTCAGATTTTCTGTCTTGAGTCAGTTTTAGTGGTTTGTGTCTTTCTACGATTTTAGCCATTTCATCTTAAGTTGTTCAATTTATTGGCACAGAATCATTCATGGTATTCCTTTATAATCCTTTTTTTATTTCTGTAAGATCAGTGGTAATTCCGGGGGCAGGGGTGACTTTTGTACTTAGTTTTTAAGGCTGTAGGTTTGGGCAGGTAGCAGATTGGGATGAGGAAGAGCAATTTGGGAAGAGAAAGGGGCAAGGGCAGTGATAGAGAAGCAAGCAAAAACATGACATGTTTGGGCATCTCTACGTAGTTTTCCATGCCTAGAGTCTCCAGGCATAAAGGGTACCAGCAAGAAGTGAAGCCAGAAAAATAGGCAGATATAGGGTGAAGGCAACTCTTGGGCTGTCCTAGTCATTTGTGCTTTATCCTATAAGCAGTGAAGGGTTATTTGTTTTGAGCAGGTGAGTGACATGATCAAATATACTTATTGGAAAGATAATTAGCAATGGAGTGGACATGGATTAGAGGAGTGGGCAGTATTGGAGGTAGGGAACCCTGTCTTTTTCTTGCAGGCTTCACCAAAGATTGCAGAAGGTAACCAGCTTCCTCTCTCATTCTCATATTTTTCTCCCAAGTCCCTTAAAGCTCAATAGGCCCATACATAGTCTGATTTCTATACTAAAATTTCAGATCATTTAACCAGCTAATTAGCTACTGTGTATATAAAAGTTGCTCATTTCTTAACGATTTTCCATCTCAGTTTAACCACTTGCAACACTTCTATTCCTTAAAACACTTCTACTTCCTTAAAGAAAGGGAACCTTCCTTTCCACCAGCATCCTGCTTAAATTGTGAAACCAGTCTTGATACAATCACTGTGGACAAGGAAACTGGTATTGGATAGGCCTAGGACACATGCCCATCCCTACTGCCAAGTGAAGCAGTGTAGTGTGATGGGCAGTCCTACCCAAACTCCAGAGAGAGGGACAGTTGAGATGAGATATGACAGCCTGATCTAAGAATGTAGTTCACTTTAACATTTATTGGATGTTTTCCATTTTCATACTCTCATAAACTTAAAGAAGTTCATAATAGAGTAAAATAGTTACACTCCTTTCCCATGTCTTTTCTATTTAGGGAGAAGAATAGTGTTTTTATACTCAAATAGAAGATAATGTTACTATTATTTACATAATTTTACTTATTAGATAATTTGGGGAACTAGTTCATAATTTTTCTCACATTTGGATGGTGAAAATAAGTTTCCAAAACATTTAAAATATGTATAATTTCACATTTTAAAATATTTGAGAATGTTAGAGTAGAAAAGAGGTTAACTAATTTAGCCTCATTATTTTATAGATGTTTTCATGGTTTTTAATGTCTATGTTTTTTCATTTTGTTCTGTATTTCTTCTCTTTTTTATTTAATTAAGTGAGGGAGTCTAACCAAACCTGATATTTTTGTGAAATGAATTTTAAAATTGTTTCTCAATTTTGGAAGGAGAATTCTAAGCATTAAGTTGCTTTTTCATGGATTTTTTTTCCCTGTAGGTTAATTGCTTTCAAGTAATTAAAAAGTGCTTATACACTTGACTTCACAAATTACAGATTGTCTTCCAAGTTTTTAGGTATATTTTCTTTCTTTTAGAGTTCCCATCTTCCTAACAAGAAGAAAATAAAAAGACAGCTCTTTATAAGCCAAATGGTTCTTTTTGTCCCATCCAACTTCTTGAGCCTCAGGTGTGAACCACCTACGAAAGATCCCATGTTCTTTCTCTGGTTCTTCCTTGCATCTGTTTTTTCAGAATCCTGTCTATGTTTACATCTGCTCCCTGAAGGCAAAGAGCTTAGAAGTATCTCAGAATGAATTTTATGTTAATCCATTTACAACATTCTGTCATTAGCATTCTGCTTTATACCCTCATTTAACAAAAATCTTTTCCTTTTTGTATGCATATAAAAGTTTCCTTCTAGCTTGTTTTAAAGTCATTTGAAGATCTTGTTCTCACTAACACAGGGATATGATAATATTTGCATTTTTAATTCCTTTTACCAGAGTGGGAGACCATGACTGAGAATGAGGAGGTGACATCAAAGTCAAGCCTATCTCAAAGAGCAGATTCTCAGAAAGGAGCATCAAAAAGACTTCAAGGAAGTGTTCCCCAGGTTCTTGACTTTGAGGAAGAGTATGAATGGCAAGTTTTAGCAAGTCAGTGGGGAAATGAAACAAGGGAAAGAGATACACTGAAGAAAGTTTCCCTGTGTGAACGAGAAAAGAAGAAAAGGACTCCATCAGAAAAACGAGGCCAAAAATGGAAGGAATTTGGAGAAAGCTTAACTTCAGATTCAGCTTTTTCTGAAAGTTTAATAGGCACTGAAGGAAAGAAGCTTTATAAATGTGATATATGTTGTAAACATTTCAATAAAATCTCTCATCTTATAAACCATCGGAGGATCCACACTGGGGAGAAACCTCATAAATGTAAAGAGTGTGGAAAAGGCTTTATTCAGCGCTCAAGCCTTCTAATGCATTTACGGAACCATTCTGGGGAGAAACCTTATAAATGTAATGAATGTGGGAAAGCCTTCTCTCAAAGTGCTTACCTTCTAAACCATCAGAGAATCCACACTGGGGAGAAACCTTATAAATGTAAGGAGTGTGGAAAGGGCTTCTATAGGCACTCAGGCCTTATTATACATCTAAGGCGCCATTCTGGAGAGAGACCTTATAAATGTAATGAGTGTGGCAAAGTTTTCTCTCAAAATGCTTACCTCATTGATCACCAGAGGCTCCACAAAGGAGAAGAACCTTATAAATGTAACAAGTGTCAGAAAGCTTTCATTCTGAAGAAGAGCCTCATTCTGCACCAGAGAATCCACTCTGGGGAAAAACCCTATAAATGTGACGAATGTGGAAAAACCTTTGCCCAGACCACTTACCTTGTTGATCATCAGCGGCTCCACAGCACAGAGAACCCATATAAATGTAAAGAATGTGGAAAAGTTTTCATTCGAAGCAAAAGCCTCCTCTTACACCAGAGAGTTCACACAGAAAAGAAGACCTTTGGTTGTAAAAAATGTGGGAAGATTTTCACTTCTAAGTCAAGCCTCATTGACCATAAGAGGATGCATAGCAGAGAGAAGCCTTATAAATGTACTGAATGTGGGAAAGCCTTTACTCAGAGTGCTTACCTTTTTGACCATCAGAGACTCCACAATGGGGAGAAGCCCTACGAATGTAATGAATGTGGGAAAGTTTTCATTCTGAAAAAGAGCCTCATTTTACATCAAAGGTTCCACACAGGAGAGAATCTCTATGAATGTAAAGACTGTGGCAAGGTCTTTGGTTCTAACAGAAACCTCATTGACCACGAGAGACTCCACAATGGGGAAAAGCCCTATGAATGTCGAGAATGTGGAAAAACCTTCATTATGAGCAAGAGTTTCATGGTCCATCAGAAGCTCCATACACAGGAGAAAGCCTACAAATGTGAGGATTGTGGGAAGGCTTTCAGTTACAATTCAAGCCTGCTCGTACATCGGAGAATCCACACCGGGGAAAAGCCCTTTGAATGCAGTGAGTGTGGTAGAGCTTTCAGCTCTAACAGAAACCTCATTGAACATAAGAGAATCCACAGTGGTGAGAAACCCTATGAGTGTAATGAGTGTGGCAAATGCTTCATTCTGAAGAAAAGCCTCATTGGCCATCAGAGGATTCACACAAGGGAAAAGTCTTATAAATGTAATGACTGTGGGAAAGTCTTCAGTTACCGCTCAAACCTTATAGCCCATCAGAGAATCCACACTGGTGAGAAGCCCTATGCATGTAATGAGTGTGGGAAGGGCTTTACTTACAACAGAAATCTTATTGAACATCAAAGAATTCACAGTGGGGAAAAAACCTATGAATGTCATATATGTAGAAAAGTCCTTACCTCTAGTAGAAATCTTATGGTACATCAAAGAATCCATACGGGAGAGAAACCTTATAAATGTAATGAGTGTGGAAAAGACTTCAGTCAGAATAAAAACCTTGTTGTACATCAGAGAATGCACACTGGGGAAAAACCATATGAGTGTGAGAAGTGTAGAAAATCTTTTACTTCTAAGAGGAATTTAGTTGGCCACCAGAGAATCCACACAGGGGAGAAACCATATGGGTGTAATGATTGTAGTAAAGTTTTTAGGCAAAGAAAAAACCTTACTGTACATCAGAAAATTCATACAGATGAAAAAAACTGTGAATGTGATGAGTCTGAAAAAGAATTCTCTCAGAGTTCAAACCTTCATCTTCAACAAAAAGTCCATTCTGTGGAGGAATTCCCTTGGCTCCAAAATGCCAATGAGTCCAAGACAGAGATTCAGAAAATCTAGTATCGTGTCAAATGGAATAGAATCCCTGCCTACTTAAGTAACTGTTGGATAAATGGCAGCATATGGTTTTTATAAGGAAAAAAAAATCATGATCACCCCTTTATAGACAAGTATGTTGCATGAGGAAGAAAGTTAATCTAGACTTTCAAGACTACAAAAACATAAGCCAAATTCTAGTTAAATACTCTGTCCCAAACCATTTGTTATGAACCTAGGAAAGGACCTTGGAACGATCAAAGATTCTGAAGAAATTGGGTTATATTTTATAAGATGTAATGGTGTCATTGTAAATGATAGCAAAAATATCTTGGTATTAAAAAGTGTACATTTTTGAAAAGGTATATATACACTGTACATTTTAAAGATAGTATTACTGCTAGAGAAAGTCTCTACAGATGGTATGATTAAGACATATCAAACATGGAGTTGGATGGGCAAGAGTCTGCTGTTTGAGGACAACTTAAGTACACTGGATTTGGAATCAGAAAAGATAGGTTTGGGTCCTGGCTCTTTCTTTTACTAGCTCTGTGATGTTATTAAGTCAGCCTCTAAGTCTCAGTTTCTCTGTCAATCAAATATTGGTATAATGCCTACTTCATAGTGTTGTTGTGAGCATTCAGTAAAAGGATCATGTGAAAGTACTTTATGAAACAATTTAGTTGTCAATAAAGTTGGATAAAAGAACATGATCTAGAACAAAATCTAGAACATGGCATAATGTAATGTTTGTTCATTAAGTTAATATTAGGACTTAATGCACCTCAAAAGATTCATTTTTATAGTAAGAGGAAGTATGGTGGATAGCTAACTTTGGAATTTTGTACTTTAAAAAGACCTTTTTAAAACAGCTTTTTAAATGTCTAAGGGAGATAATAGATAATATATTAGTTTTAATGGAAAAAAATATTGGCTTATTAAATAGTGTGTCCAGCTATTAATATGATGCCAAGAAAAACAATTTATTTTTCAACCTTTGGATTTTAAAAACTAGCGGACGTAGAGTATCAAAATGGAAGGACAGTCCTATGTTGCTTTCCTTGTCGACAGGAAAAAATCCTTAACCCCAGCCCTTGAGCTGATTATCTGTGCTACTGTCATTCTGAATTCTAATCAGCATTTCATCATTATTGACATACAAATAGCTTGTTACTTAAGAAACAACATTCTGTCCCAGCATTCAACTTACTACATAAGTTTTTTTACACAGAGCCAAGCCCTTCAAAGCTCTGATTAAACCAATTCAGAATCCACCTCTGAGTGGTCAGGCCCATTTACTCCCAGTGAACCAATCATTCATTCAGTCTGTACCCTTTTGTACATTTGTAAATTTATTTCTTCCTATATTCTTTATTTGATAATTTTATGTTGTAATTCTCAGAACTCCAGTTCTGTCACTGGAGTATAAATACCTTACTATTAGGATTGTGTTTTCTAATACTAGCAGCATTGAAGTGGTGTGTTGATTATAATAAGTGTTATTAATTCAACCCCAAAGTTCCTTGAGGGCTGGTTCCTCAGACTGAAGGGACCAAGAGTGAAAACTGGAAGGGGTCCAGGTTAAAAGTCTGAAGACCCTATGAGTCAGATTCTGCCACTCTTCCTTGGACAAATGCCTTCATTTCTTGGAGCCTCGATTTCCTTACCTGTTAAACAGAAGGAAGAATATCTACCTCACCAAATTGTTATGAGGTAATGAATATGAAGATGCTTTATGTCCATACAGAAGAATCACCCCGGATTATGTAATAATTACACAGGGAAAGATGTAGTTTAACAATGAAGAGAGTTGGCATTTACCTCTTAATCAGTTTAACAAAATGTAACATTGCTAAGACTGAGACAACTCACATAATGTGCCTCTCCGCATGTAATGCAATAAAGCCAAAAGTATAACCTGAATTTATCAAGCTTCTTAGACCTGATTGCCAGTTTACAGGAAATACAGGAGGCAGAGGAACAAGATAAAACACACCATGAGAAACAAGTTTAAAACATGGGATATTGTGTAAGAAAACTACTGGGAGAATCCCCTGGCGGTCCAGTGGTTAGGACTCCTTGCTTTCACTGCTGAGGGCGCAGGTTTGATCTCTGGTCGGGGAACTAAGATCCCACAAGCCAAGCGGCCCGGCTATAAAAGAAAAACAAAAAGAAAACTGGATTCTTCAAAAAGATACGGTGAAAAAGGGAGGGGTGATAATTGTTGATGCTGGGTGAATATTGAGAGTTCATTGTACTGCTTTTGTATATGTATGAAATTTTCCATAATGAAGGTATAAAAAGTGGAGGAGAAGGTTGTTTTTAAAAGATACTAAAGAGCCATAAGATACTGAGCCAGGAATAGACGCACAGATGCCCAATGGATTTTTGACAGGTGCAAAAGCAATTCAGTAGAGGAGAGATAGCCTTTCAACAAATGCTGCTGCAGCAGTTGGATAGCCATAGGCAAAAAATAAAAATCACAGCAGGAACTAAGACTAAGCAAAGAATTCTTAGACATATCAAAAGCATGCTCCGTAAAAGGAAAAAAATGATAAGTTGAACCTCGTCAAAATAATTTTCTCTCCAAAAGACTCTTTAAAGAGAATGAAAAAGCATTACAGACTGGGAGAAAATATTTGCAAATCATATATGCAACACAGCACTTGTATCTAGACTAAAGAATTCTCAAAACTCAGCAGTAATAAATAGATCCAATTAGAAAATGGGCAAAAGACATGAACAGATATTTATGGCATATGAAAAGACGTTCAACATCATTAGCCATTAGGGAAATGCAAGTTAAAAATCTGCACAGCTATCAGCTTTTTAAAAAAAGTTTTAACACCAAATGCTGGCAAGGATGCAAAGGAACGGAATCTTTTACATTGCCAGGAATGAGAAATGTTACAACCACTCGGGGGAATAATTTGGCAGTTTCCTATAAAACCAAACATGCACTTGCCATATACCCAGTATTTGCACTTCTGAGCATTTATCCCAGAGAAATGAAAACTTGTGTTCACAAAAAAACCTGTACGTGACTGTTAAAAGCAGTTTTATTTGTAATAGTCAAGATCTGACTGGTGGTTAAAACAAATATCCTTCAACAGGTGGTTAAAACAAACTGCAGTATATCTATACCATGTAATACTACTCTGCAATAAAATGGAATGTCCTATTGATACCTGCAGTGACTCAAGTGTATTCCACGAGAATTATGCTGAGTGAAAAAAATCCAATCTGAAATGTATGGCCAGATTTATATAATATTCTAAAATGACAAAAGTATACAGATGAAAGTATACAGATTAGTGGTTGCCAGAGGTTGGGAATAGTGGGAGGGAGCAGGGGAAGAGGGAGGGGTAGCACTTAGGGAGGCCTTGGTGGTGTTGGAACAGTTGTGTATCTTGATTGTGATGGTGGTTACACAAATCTACACGTGATAAAATGACAAAGTGTACACACACATTGTACCAGTATCAATTTCCTGATTTTTTAAAATATTAAACTATGTAAGATGTACCCATTGGGGGAAACTAGTTGAAGGGTATTATCTTTGCAACTTTCTGTGAATCTGTAAATTCAAAATAAAAAGCAAAACTGAAAAGCCGTACCAAATAAAGTGTGTGAAACTGATTTGGAAAAACAAAATTATGAAATATATATTTTAGGACAGTTGGAAATTTGAAAATGGTTATTAGATGGTTTCACGGAATTATTGTTAATTTTCCTACCTGTAATGATGGTATTGTTAGTTTGGAGATTATTCTTATTACTGAAGGATGCATATCGAAGTATTTGGAATGAAGAGTTTTGATGATTACAACTTAAAAAAATGTCTTCAGTATATAGAGAGGTAAGGCAAACATAGCAAAGTGTTAATTGTTGAGTACAGAAGGAGGATACAGGCATTCGTTGTACCATTCTCTGTACTGTTTGATATTTCCAGAACATTTAGGGCAAAATTATCAGGGTCTTCCACATATGGATGCTTTGTAGCTTCAGGCTGTCGGGTGCGCGCCTCGGTTAAGTGGCCTTACCCGACCCAGGGATGCCCCGCGCTCTGAGGCTCAGTTCCCCAATCCACCTGCACTCTTCCTCTAAGCGCTTTTGCCCCCATCACTGGTCGGTAGCGATATTGGACACCCAACGAGAAGACAGCACCTCCGAGATTCCTAGAGAGGCTGGCCTGGCGACTTGGGGAGCCGGAAGCCCATCCCCAGGCACTTCCTGTCCGGTCATTGTTCTCGCGCCGGTAGGCGCAGGGGTCGCGGCTGCTTGCCTTCTGTTCCAGAGCTCGCGAGCTCCGGCCGGGCTGCTTCTCCGCGCATGGTGAGCGGGGTTGGCGTGGCCTGGGCGCGAACGTCGGTGGTGAGGGAGGGGCCATCCCAGGGTCCGCTAGCCCCGTCCTCCCCTCGGGTATACAGCCCTGTCTGTCCGGAGGCGGCTCCGCGCCCCGCCACCTCGGAAACTCGGCTCTCGCCTACTTATGGGGGCCTAGCCCGCGGGAGGTTGGACACGGACCGCCCAAGGGGCCAGGGTCGACCCCACAACAGGGCTGCGTGGGGCCTGGAGAAGGAGGAGATGCGTTGCCACGTTTGGAACTAGGGAAAGGACATTGAAAGGAAACCCTTGTTAGGAGACTTTGCTCTCTAGGGCTGGAGGCCGATTAGAGTTTGATCAGCAGTCTGATGACAATACTCAAAGTAGGCAATCTTGCGTATAGATAGGTGAAACGAGTGTTAAGGGCCTTCCTCCCTGGTAGAATTCAGCTAGTCATGGAAAGAATAATTCTCCAGAATTAAGATGTGTTGCAGGACTGAAAATATTGCATTATTGAAGAGATGCAGTGTATACAATAAGTTGCCAGTACGTTAATGTAGGATAAAGTATGTGATCACTTCAGTAGCAGCAAAAAGGGACTTAATGAAATGTAGCACTTTTTTCCCTAATAAGACATCTAAAGGGGAATAGGAAAATTTCAGTTTCTTCATAATCAACTAAAATGGTAAGGTTATTTTACTCACAAATCAAAAAAAAATCTGTTGGCTTGGCTATGATACAGGGGTACTGTTAAGTTGGTGGTATGATTTGGTGCAGTCCTTTTAGAAAGCAATTTGGGGAACTTCCCTGGTGGTCCAGTGGTTAAAATTCCTCGCTCCCAATGCAGGGGGCCCGGGTTGATCCCTGGTCAGGGAACTAGATCCTGCATGCTGCAACTAAAAGATGTGCATGTTGCAATGAAGACCCGGCGCAGCCAAATAAATAAATATTTTAAAAAATAAAATAGAAAAAAAAAAGCAATTTGGCAATACATGTCACTCATAAAATCCTTCAATCAGTAATCCCACTATTGTAAAGGAATAACTCAGCAGCAGAAAAAAACTATTTGCATGAAAAGAATCTTAACAATTATTAAGAAAATAAACTGGAAACAAAAGTCCTTTTACTAAAGCAGTGGCTAATAAATAGGGGCTGGGGACTTCCCTGGTGGCACAGTGGTTAGGGGGCCCGGGTTTGATCCCTGGTCAGGGAATTAGATTCCACCTGCATGCCGCAACTAAGAGTTTTCATGACACAACTAAGGAATCAGCGAGCCACAACTAAGACCTGGCACAACCAAATAAATAAATACTTTAAAATAAATAAATAGGGGCTGGTTAAGTAAATTATAATGTAGTTGTAACTTAGAGTACCATGGTAGAAGGAGGTGGTGCTGTATGTACTTATATTGAAACATCTACCTAAGACTATTGTGAAACATAGAAATTGAGTTCAAAAAGCAAACAGTTCAGGTTGTAGTCTTTTGTTCATGCTATTGTCCTTGGTGATTAAAAAAAAACAACCAAGCAAACGAAAAACTTTGCATTGTAATGTCCTTCCTTAAAAAGAAACCATAGTTAAGAACTTTAAGTCATAATTGTCAGTATGGTTGGAGGTTTTTTCCTTAAAAGAAATATCTTAAATTCTTTAATAAACAGCGATTATCTCTTTGGAGATGAACCAGGGGTAATTTTTCTTAATCATTTTCTGTATTTTTTAAGTTTTTATAATTAAAATATATTAACTTTATAATCAGAGGGAAAATCAATAAATATTATATAAAGGTGTTTGTAATGTGATTATTATGGGGATAAATTGCTTGTACACATTACAACTCCTTCCATCCTCTTGAGGAGTAGAGCAGACCCTGTAGCGGTAGTGGCTGCTGCCTAGACACTGGTGAAATTGGCTTGTGGGCTTGGTGGCATCCAGGCAAACCTCTGCTCTACTGCTAACAGTGTTTTCTGATTTCTCAGTAGACATTACTCATCCTGGCCCCGGGAAGAAACTCAAGAAGAAGCTTTTGAGACTTAAAGATTAGATGGGGCTTGACTTCTGCTGGGCAGCCCCCAGCTATAGGAGTTCCCCTCCTGAGCAGAGAGGATGACTACAGAATTGAGAGAGGCCATGACCCTGGCCCCTTGGGGCCCAGTGACAGTGAAAAAGGAAGAGGAAGAGGAGGAAACCTTCGTGGGTCAGGCATCCAGCCAACAAGTGCATTCTGAAAACATCAAAGTCTGGGCTCCTGGGGAGTGTCCTCAGACAGGCCTCGATGTATCAGAACAGGAGGAAAAGGTAAACAATGGTCTGGGAGGAGGGAGGAAGGAGACAGCTAAAGATCTCAAGTGATTTCAGAGGGGACCCTATCCCTCTGCTCCCACATCTGTAGTCTTGTTGTCTGGTGAGGGCTCTGGCCTCTAGTCTTTTGCAGTATAATTGAAACATTATATTATTCTATTGATGTGACACTTGGTACTTTCTATAAACCAGTGCTTCTCAAACTGTGCTACAGTTTGCAATTACCTGGGGAGCTTCTTATCAAATCATGATACCCATGCCATACCTTATGTCAGTTAAACCAGTATCTCTGGGGGATGGGACCCAGACCTCTGTATTTAAAAAAAAAACTCCTCAGGTGATTCCAGGCAGGATTTGATAACTCTAACCTGTACTTCTCAAACTTTAATATGCATAGGAATCACCAGGATGTGGGGGAGGGGATCTTGTTAAAATGCAGATTCTGATTCAGGAGGTCTGGGGTGTGGTCTGAGATTCTGCAGGTCTCACAAGCTCCCAGGTGATGGTGATTCTGCTGATCTGCAGACCACGATTTGAGTTTGTGAGGCTGTATGTTTTCAAACACACACCTTTCCGTCACTAGCCAAATGAGGCCTGAGGTTCCCCAAAGCCTCTCTGTAATAATATGATTAGAACCTTGCTTCTTTGATCTTTAGACCTTGGGAAAGTGTACTCTGGAGAATCTCCCCATATGCTCTCTTGTCTTGTGCTCTCACTGGCAAGTTAGGTTTGGGTGCTGAAGTGGACAATGAGATGAAATCAAAATGATCAGGAGGAAGGTAACAGGCTTGCTTCTCTGCCCACCCCACCTTGGGAATTAGGGAAGACTCTGGCTTCCTTTTCCTTTCTTTATCTTTAAATGTTTGGTATTTTTCTTTCTTTTTTAAAATTTTTTATTTTACGGTCTCCAAGAACGGGTGCTTATGTTCTCAATCTCAAAGCTATAATTGTACCATCTCCCAGTGACAGTCTCCTCATAAACCCACCTGTGCCTGCTTGTTTCTAGGGTCAGAACTTGTTCTGGGACATGGCTGTCATCCTGAAACCAACACAGGAGGCGTCTGCTGCATCAACCCCCGGCAGTTCCTCATTACCAGAGACTCTGGCCAAGAGGGAGCTACTGGAGACTCATGGGAGCATGACCTGTCTAGGTGAGGTTCAACCTCAATTCAGAATCTGACCATTGAGGTTTCTCAAAATCTTTTCAGAGACTGGTGGTCTCGTCTCCTAACCTCAGCAACAGAGAGTATTGAGGTGTTGGAAGTGTCAGGGAGAGCTGGACAGAGGAATACTGAAAGATGCCTATGCATTTGTCACAGGAAATGGCTTATTTTGCACACAGTCTCAAGACACCAGACAAACACAGGTGAACTCCAAATTTACCTTTTAATCACATTTATTGTTCAGCAAGTTTCATATTTATTCACCCGTGTAGACACGTGTCCTCTTCAGTATGCTTCGTGTTTATTGTAGCTTGGTGAGCCTGCAAGAGAAGCTGGCTAAGGTAGGAAGGGTCACCTTTTGTGGTGATATTTTGAGGAAATGCCCTGGAGGTGTTCTGTTTTCATAGATCTTTGTGCAGATTCTAGAGGATTTTGAGCACTTGCGTCAGCCATGATGAGGTTTAAAGCTAGGTCTTTATGGAGGCTACTGATGGCTGGCTTATCACCTGGTTCTCTAAGCTGGGACTCAGGATGTGTCTGGCTAGCAGTGGCAGAAGCTTGCCTGTGAAGGAGTGACATGTAACTGTGGGTCAACAGTGTGGTAGCCATGAGTCCTGTGCTGTGGAAGCAATCCCTGGATGACTGCCAAGGCCCCTCTGGTACTCATATGCTATGAGTATAGGCCTGTGCCTGAATATCCTGAGCCTATTCTCCTCCCTAGCCAATTACTCAGGCATTTGCAAACCAAGTCAGTTTCTTAAACCAGTGTTGTAGGGAAGGCTAGGATTGCCACCTTTCATTTTCTTGTCTCTTCTTTAATTCCCCAAACTCTCAGCAGCTTCTGTTTCCCGCTTTCTGCTTTGTGCTCCATTGTCTCTGGAGCGTTCCCCTCTGTATCACTTCTTTTCTGTTTCCTTGCTTTATCAGTCAGTCATTTATAGTCTTAATTCCAGCAGCTGCCCCCATCCACCAGGAATGACCACTGTTTTCTTTCTCTGCTCTTCCTAGCCAGGACTCATCTTTCTGCCAGCCATTTCTGTTGTAATAGGTAATGGCGAAGGACTTCCCTGGTGGTCCAGCAGTTAAGACTCTGAGCTCCCAATGCAGGGGGCCCGGGTTCAAACCCTGGTCAGGGAACTAGATCCCACAGGCCACAACTAAGCACCTGCATACCGCAACTAAAGACCCTGCACGCTGCAACGAAGATCCCATATGCCACAACGAAGACCCAGTGCAGCCAAATGAATAAATATTAAAAACATATATATATATATAGGTAATAGCGAGCTCACTGAGCTCTAGGAATTGAGAGGGAGTCACGAGTGTAGTTGCTGCCCTACCTCTGATAACTCTTTGACCTTGAGCAAATCCTTTCTCTTCTGGACGTCCATTTCCTATTCTATAAAGTGGGGTGCATTGATTCAGTAAATACAGGATTCGTTGGGGGCCTGCTTCCTGGGTGCCGGCAGTGTGACAGGTGCTAGGGATATAGCAGTGAGTAAGAACAGCCTTGCCCTTTTTTAGCTTCCATACAAGTGAAGGAGAACAGTTTCATCTTGATGATAAAATTGTATAATATACATGAAAGTACTTTGGAAATTTTGATGTTAATGTTTGTGAGTTTTATCTACAGTTTGGTATGTATTGATTAATATTGAATTTATTAAAGTTTATACATTTAAAGCCAAGTTTTTAAGCTTTTAAGCATAACTTATTTTTATGTCCTTTATACATCTAGAAAAATTCAGAATATTTCACAAACAAAAAATGTTTTTACATAAAAACCAGGAAAGGAAGGGTGGAGAGGCAGTAGGGGAAAGAGGTAACAGGGAGAAAGTAAGATAAGAAGGAAGAAAAGAAGATGTAATAGCAGTTTTAAACTGCAGGGAGAAAAGTGGAGTAGATTGAGAAATCAGAGCAGTAGTAATAGAAATAACCAGAAAAAGATTAGCCTTTCAGGGTTTTTTGTTGTTGTCGCATTCGGGGCTTTGCTGTATCCAGCGCTCAGGCATTCCCTTTCTCTGACATTGCCCTTCTTTCTGAATGACTGTGATGGCCTTAGCCTGGCAACCAAACTGGGCTGTCCTCCTTGCCCAGTATTGGTTTGTGCCTCACAACATCCCTGTCCCACCCACTCATCTTACTGGCTGGAGAGTTGCCCTGGCCTGTGCCAGTAGGATGTCTTTGGATATTAGATTCCCCTGTGCAGTTGCTGCATGACCTGCAGCTCACAGCTGAAGTCACACGCTTCCTGACCGTTATGACTTTACTATCCTATTCTTTTTCTAGGCCAAAAAAATATGACATTTATTTTTTCTGTCTGCTGTTTCAGGTGCTGAAACCAAGAACCCACAGTTACTCGTTCCAAAAACTGAGATATGTGATGAAGCAGAAAAACCTTTCATAATATCAGGAAGAATCCAGAAAGTTGACCCTCCAGGACCTGAATTAGGAGAAGGCTGTGAAAAAGGGAACATGTTAAAAAGGCAGAGAATAAAGACGGAAAAGAAAGATTTCAGACAAGTGACAGTGAAGGACTGTCACATACCTGAAAACTTCAAAGAAGAGGAAGACCAGAAGTGTCACAAATCTGAGGAGAGATATAGCCTTGGTTCTGGCTCTGTTAAAAATCAGAAAAGCCAGGCTGGGCAGAAACCTTTTACATGTAGCGTGTGTGGGAAAGGTTTTAGTCAGAGCGCAAACCTTGTAGTGCATCAGCGAATCCACACTGGAGAGAAACCCTTCGAATGTCATGAGTGTGGGAAGGCCTTCATTCAGAGCGCAAACCTTGTTGTGCATCAGCGAATCCACACTGGACAGAAACCGTATGTTTGTTCAAAGTGTGGGAAAGCCTTCACTCAGAGTTCAAATCTGACTGTACATCAAAAAATCCACTCCTTAGAGAAAACCTTTAAGTGCAGTGAATGCGAGAAAGCCTTCAGTTACAGCTCACAACTTGCCCGGCACCAGAAAGTCCACATTACAGAAAAATGCTATGAATGTAACGAGTGTGGGAAAACATTTACTCGAAGCTCAAACCTCATTGTCCACCAGAGGATCCACACCGGGGAGAAGCCCTTTGCCTGTAATGACTGCGGCAAAGCCTTCACACAGAGCGCAAATCTTATCGTGCATCAGCGAAGCCATACTGGTGAGAAGCCATACGAGTGCAAAGAGTGTGGAAAAGCCTTTAGTTGTTTTTCACACCTTATCGTGCACCAGCGAATCCACACCGCGGAGAAACCTTACGACTGCAGCGAGTGCGGGAAGGCCTTCAGTCAGCTCTCTTGCCTTATCGTGCACCAGAGGATTCACAGCGGGGACCTTCCGTATGTGTGTAATGAGTGCGGGAAGGCCTTCACCTGCAGCTCGTACCTGCTGATTCATCAGAGGATCCATAATGGGGAGAAGCCGTACACATGCAGCGAGTGTGGCAAGGCCTTCCGGCAGAGGTCGAGCCTCACCGTGCACCAGAGAACCCACACCGGGGAGAAGCCCTACGAGTGTGCCAAGTGCGGTGCGGCTTTCATCTCCAACTCACACCTCATGCGCCACCACAGAACCCATCTCGTTGAGAGCACATAGAGGGACGAGGGAGACCTCCAGGCGCCAGTCAGAACCTCCCGCCCCCGCCCCCCCCAAGTCAGACACCTCTTGGCTGTTTTCTCCTCCTTGGTGAAAACGAGGCCTGCTCTGTCCTTAAAAGTAATAGTTTTCAGGAGTGCAGCGCAAAACACAAGAGAGGCATTTCAGAGGCTAATTTAAAGAAAATGAAAACGAAGGCCTCAAGGCAAGGATTTTGTTTTTCACTTGGTGCCCCAAGTGTCATGGTGTCTGAAGTGGAATGTGGCTTTCTTAGAAATGGATCATACAGAGCTCAGTGATAAAGATCCCTTTGGGGGAAAGGCATTTTTCACTTAACTTTGTTTTTGAAAACTCTGGTAATTTCTTGGGCAACGGGCAGGTTACTGGTGGAGGTCTGCCTGATGGAATTCCGGAGCTTTGAACCTTGTATTCTAATATTTTGGGTTAAGCAGCGACTCATTAAGGAAACCACTTGGGGTAGCAGTTCACCAACAACTCACCTATGAACATTTATAGGTTTTCCATTCCCTAGGTAATTAAAAAAAACAAAAACACCCTACTAACCATCTATTGCTCCTAACATGGATGGAAGTAGGAAACATTCGTTTCCCTCATCATCTGTACCTCATGAACGTTGGTGTGGTAAAGCTCTGGGGACCTCTGACGAGAGTCTCTTCTGACCGTTTCCCAGCCTGCATGGCCAAGCAATTGAGGACTGATGGAGACAGCCACAGACGCTGCTGGGTTGTGTCCCTTTGCTAAGGTCAACAGCTCTTCCCATAACTTAACCCCAGTTGCCATTGCATTCCGTTTGAGTGAGACGCTGCTAGCAGCCCCCTTCCCAGATAGAGGCATCAGAGAATAAAGCTTCCCTGGAGGTATGCCCGCTTTGTCTCTGCTCTCATTCTGCTCAGGCCCAAGCAGGGGGCTCAGTTGGGTGTCATTGTCACTTTCTGGATGGTCTTTAGAAGAAATAATGGAGCCCTTCTAATTCTGAGAGGAGCCAAGAGGGAAATGAAAAGAGAGGGAGGAAGCAGAGTGGGATTCCTAAGGTCTTCATTTGTTTTTTTTAGAAGTTCAAAGGTATTGGAATATGCAAACTTTTAGAAGGATGAAGAAACTGGCTAAGGTAAGATACCTTTGTTACCATTGAGCCTTTACTCCCGAAAAACAATTTCTACAACTATGCAATAGGTAGAGTTATGTAATAATATTGCCTTGTATTTATATAGAACTTGATTCTTTGTCTGTGTACCTTCATGTGTAGAGTCATGATACCCGGCACTTACCTCATACTTTCAGATAGATCATTACCTTAATCCTTGTAACACTGAAAGAGGTGTTTGCCCCCTTTACCTGAGAGAGGTCATTTAACACAAGACCAAGTAACAAGTGACAGCCTGTATTCAGGCCCAGGTCCTAAATCCAGGTTCCCTCTGTTCTTCTATGTTTATCCCATGTCTCACCACCTGTAACCCCACCCAGATCTGTGGGAAAGCCTGAGAAAAGGGTATATAGAAAAGGTATATATATATATATATATATATAGGTGAGGAAGCTGAGGTGACAGATTTGGGGATTTGCCTTAGGCAGTGTGCCCAGCAAGCAGCAAATCTAAGGCTGGAGTTTGAGTCTCCTAATTTCTGGGTCTGTCTCCACTCCCGCTCTCAGCAAGCAAGAGTGTTTATCATAAATGCTATACCTGGTGAAAGCAATTGGGGGCACCTCTCGTGCATAAGTCCACGCATTTATTGTGTCATTTCTACAAGACTAAATATTAGTTAGCATAGCGTTTTGTAGTTTACAGAGCACTTTCACATACAGAAGGCATACACAAGAAAGCTTATTAACTTTTTTCCCCCCTTTAACCACAGTCTTTCATCAAAGCATGTGTGACAACTTCTCCCAGTTTCATTCTAAATCATATAGACACAAATACAAAAACATCAATACAGTTCAAAAGTAAGAATCAAAAATGCTCATGCGGGGCTTCCCTGGTGGTGCAGTGGTTGAGAGTCCGCCTGCTGATGCAGGGGACACGGGTTCGTGCCCTGGTCCAGGAAGATCCCACATGCCGCGGAGCAGCTGGGCCCGTGAGCCATGGCCGCTGAGCCTGCGCGTCCGGAGCCTGTGCTCCGCAACGGGAGAGGCCGCAACAGTGAGAGGCCCATGTACCGCCAAAAAAAAAAAAAAAATGCTCATGCCCTCACAGACCCTGGTAGTGACTCTTTCTGTCCCCTCTCTGGGAGTGGAAAGACCCAAAGATAACACCACATGTCTCCACTGAGATTAGGAACAAGTTAGGTTTTTCCCCCTGCATGATCAGGAGGCTTAGAGAGGGTGAGCAGGTCTGAAGATTTGAGGTAGATCCGTGACCCTGACCCACCAAGAGGCCAAAAGTGTGCTTTCCTGAAAGGTATCAGCTGGGATTTGTGACCATTAAGATGGTTAAACTGTTTGAGCCACATGCTGTATATTTATTCTTGTAAATGAATACTCAGTCATGACTGATTGTGATCTCCTGGCTAGAGATTTCTATTCATAGGGAGCTCAGAAGAGCTGTCCAGGTGATTGTGATATAAAGCCAGGTTTGGGAATCACTGACCCACCGTTTTACAGCAGTGGTTTTTAACCTTGGCTGCATGTTAGAATCATCTAGGACACGTGAAATTTTTTCCATTTTAGGCCTCAGTACTTTTTAAAACTTAGAAGGGGAATGAGCCACTACAGACAAGTAAAACCTGCAGGTCACAAATGTGTGTGATCAAAGGTGGAAGGGAACTCCAATATAAGGATCTGGATGCGCATTGTTCTGTTTCAGCAAAACAGGACAGTAACTACATTGCCTTCCGTGCCTCTGACAACCCTTGGCTGCTGGGACTCTGTGACCTAACTTCCTGTATTTGTATTTTAAGTGCATATACCAAACATTTTATTTATATGAGCAAACCAAGTTCTACCTAACATGCTTTTCTGTTCCTCATTCAACAAAATGACTTTTTACATTTTTGCTTATATTTCATCTCCAGGTCTGGGTTTCCACCAATCTGCACCCAGGTTCAGGACCCCCGATCCTACACAAATCCTGTGAGCCTAGTAGGTTACTAGACAGATCAGTTCCTTCCCCAACTCATAAAAACTTTCCCTCCCAATTAAATTCCAGCCCTCAAAATAAATTACCTCCCACTTTTTTCTACAGGGTTTCTGATAGGAGAGGAGTGACTACCCTTTGTTGTCAGACTTGGCTTAGGTTTTCCTTTTCCTTGGGGTCATCTCCCTTCTTTCTGGGCTGGTCTTGCCAGAAGTAGATGGGAACTCTGAAGCCCCATTTTCTTAAGTTGCCAAGAGCTATCAGTCTTATAGATCTCAGAGTCAGACCTAGTGATGAGCATTAAGGGTAGAGCCAAGAAGTCTGTTTTTACCCTCAAATGAGACCAACAGATGTATGTTACGTGGAGCACAGGGATGAGAAAGTGAAATCACGTATAGGTGCTTTGGAGGCTCGGTGGGGAGAGATTCTTCATCAGCATGCGTACACACACACCCCTCTCAAACATAATTGGCTGTGAATTCCTCCAGGCTCAGGAAGCTAGTCCTTTTTCTATGCTCTGGATCCCCTCCCTCCCCTAGGTGGTCATCCCTCTCCCACTTCTGTCACTTCTCCCATTGTGTGCCTAACTTTTCTGGGGTCACAGCCCCTTTGAGAATCTGATGGAGGTTGTGGACCCTCTTCAGGAGAAACTCGGATTGCACTCTCAGTTCTGTGCTTATTTGTGGAGGCATATAAATTCCCTGAGGCCAATCCGTGGAGCCTCCAGGGCCTCAAGTCACACCTGGGGATGCACTACATAATTGCCCTCACATGCTACAAAGTGGTGGCTTTTTAAAAAATGAGGTCAGATTATGGAATCTCTGAGGATGTTGCCCAGATACATAACCTTTTCAGTCTTACTTCTCCTGGCTTCCCTCCCTCAGCAAATGGCATTATCCAGCACCCAGACTGGAAACCCAGGAGGCATTTCTGGCTTCCGATGTATCATGTGTTGATTACAAAAATATTTATTATGCACTCTCTTTGTGGCAAACATGGTGCTAGGTCCTGGGTTGCCAAAGCAAACAAGGCCTACCATACCCCCTTTTCATGTCTCTCATGGGAAAGATGTCTGGATCCCTCAACATGATTTACTGAGCTCTTCCCAGCCTCATCGCTTCACTTCACACGCACCTTTACTGCAGCCTGGAGGCACGTGCTTGCTCTTCTCGTGCCTTTGCTCACACTGTCCTCGGTGCCTGTGATACCTCACCACCACACCCCACAGCCCCTGTCTGCTTTGCCTAACATTTGGTTTCTTTTAAGATTTGGCTCAGGCCCATCTCTGGGAAACCTCTGACTGCCCTATGGCCAAGAAGTATATTTAGAAGTATTGAAGAGCATGATATTTGTATCCAGAGTTTTACTTTATGCTTTAAAGTGAAAAAAGTCTGGATTCGAAATTGTGTATATAGTACAGTTCTCACATAATGTTATGTACACTGTATACTATGAGAAAGTATATAGATAAACATGAAGGAAATATAAGAAAATGTTATAAATGGTTGACTTGTTCAGAGCCATACAAATGGTAAATTGCAGAGCCTGGGCTCAAACCCAGGTCCTAGGGATAATGGAATTATGGGTGATTAGAAGTTTTTTTAAAAGTAATTTCCATATTTTTTATAAGGAACAAAAATTTTATAATCAGGAAAAATAAATTATTTATTGTAACTACAAATTTAGTTTTATTGTATTAACTGTAAACAGTATCTCAATTCTCCATTTTGTAGAATGGGGGATGCACCCTGCTTCTGTCTCCTCCCCTTGTCCACCTCTCTGCCTCTGACAATGTCAAGTCTGCTAATTCTTGAATTCTGTTCTGAAACCATAGTCTTTTATGCTTTGTTTATTGATTTGTTCTGAAAATTGAAATAAACAGCATGAATGTTATTATTACTGTGTAAATGTTGTTCACTGCAGACCTAAGTAGTTTATTGTGATTATATTTCCTTTTTGGAGCAGCATTTAATTTTACCAAAGTTTCTGGTTGTCTGTCTTTTTCCCTTGTACTGGTTGCTTTTAACATATCCTCAGTTATTTTCAAATTCTCCATCCAATTAGACACTCTTCTGAGTCCCCCTTTCTCCTGTATATATCCCTTCCAGAGACCTCCAGCCTTCTGCTCTAGTCTGTCCTTGATGTTCTTTTTTTTCTTTAACCTTTTTTTTGGCCATGCCCTGCAGCATGTGGGATGTGGAATCTTAGTTCCCCAACCAGGGATCGAACCCACACCCCGTGCAGTGGAAGCACGGAGTCTTAACCACTGGACCGCCGGGAAAGTCCCTGTCCTTCATGTTCTCTCTGCCTACTGTCCAGTTGTTACACTGGGCTCCATTGCATCCTAAAATCCACATTCTTCCTTTCTTCGTTTACATACTCATTTCACTGCAGCACGTCAAGTCAGTTGCCAAGAAAGAGTATGTGGAAGGCAAAATTGTTGGGTGCTTATATATCTAAAACAACTGTCTCTGCCCTCACAGTTGATTGGTAGTTTGGCTCTGGAATTCTAGATTGAAAAATTTCCCCCAAAGTTTGTAGGCATTGCTTCCCTGACTTATAACATCCAATGTTGCTAATGAGATGCCTGATTCCAGTCTGATTCTTATTTCTTTGACAATAAATAGAATTTACATTTTTGTGATCTGTTTCCCCACTCCTTTCAAGCTTTTAAAGTCTCCTGTTTATCCTTGATGTACTCAATTCCCTAACGTACTCTGAGATTTTTCAATCCAGCGACTCAGGTACTTCTACTCTTGGAAATTTTCTCATGTTATTTATGTGACAGTTCTCCGTTTCCATATTTTTTTTTCTATTTTCACTCTTTCTGGAATTCCTGTCAGTCAAATGTTGGACCTTCTGGATTGATCGTCAACTACTTTCTCTAGTATTTCCATTTCCTTGTGCCATTTTCTGGGAGAGTACCTTGATTATTTTTCAACCTTTCTAGTGAATTTTTTTATTTTTGGCAGTAGTTAATTTCTAAGAGTCTTGTTTTCAGTTTGTTCCTTTTTTGTAGCGTACTTTTCTCATTTTAGAGATACCTCTCAAATCTGAGTATTGTAATTAGAAGGATTTTCCGAAAAGTCTCTTCTGTCACACGAATTGTCTCACCATCTTCGTTCGCCTGCTCTGGGTCCTTTTTTCTCTTTATTTTGTTGACTGTCTTTGGAGACTTTCCTCAGATATGTTGTGATTCTTAGTGATACACACACACACAAATATGTGGATGTATCTGTGTGGTGGGAAGGTGGGTAGTGGGATTGGCTCAGTAAAAGGCTTCCCTCTAGAGTGGTTGGTAATGAGCAAGCTGTTTCCCTGGTGACCTCTAAATGCCAGAATGCAGAGATCTTTTGGCTGGGGTGCTTACATTTTCTTAGCAAAAAATCCTCTGATGTTTTTGTCTGGGGTTTGGATGATGTAAGTGCTTCTCTAGAGTGGGAGAGAAGGGGATCAAATGTTATTACATACCTTCAGTTAATGCCTTATTTTTAGCCCCACTTCTCCCTCTCACCCTTCGTTGCACCTGGGGTTTCCAAGTCCCAAGTCACCTGGGGTTTGGCAGGTACTTCAGCTGCATCCTTCCACTATATTGCTCTCAACAAGTGTTTCAAGCCATCACTCACTCCACCCAACTTTCTCAGTTACCATTTCATCCATTTTCCATTTTCTAGAAATTTGTTCCCCTTGTCCCATCATTGTTATTTATATATTTTAAACAATTTTAATACATTATTGTTTTAGGGGAAGCTGAACGATTTAAAAAAGAATGTTGATATCCTTTGATACAGTAGTACCACTTTTAGAAAGCTACCCTAACAATGAATATTTTGACAATGGTATATATACTTATCAATGTCCATATTTTACAAAAATGGAAACAACCCAAGTGACTAATAACAGTGGAATGATTAAATTACAATGTGATGGAATATTATGCAACCACTAAAAATCATAATTTAAAGAGTATTTAGTGATAAAACGTTCACAATAATATTAAATAAAAAAAGCAAAGTATAAAATTCAGTGGTGTGTACAGACAGCCCAGTTTCCTTAAATGTACATGTATAGAAAAGATTGGAAGGAAATAAGTGCATCAGGTATTAACAGCAGTTGAATTTTCCTGCATTGTCCACATTTTCTACAATGAACCTGAATTACTTTTATGATCAGAAGGGAAAAATTAATTAAAAGATCATGGCTTGTTTGGAGTGGTAAGGCATCCTTTTGGGGTATGGAATGGGTCGTGGGGAACAGCAGAATAAGGGTCTGGGGAAATAAGGTGGCCAGTTACCAAGGACCTAATGCCAGGCGAAGGGATTCAGCTGGGGCATATATGTAACCCCAATGATTGTGACATGCAGTTGTGGCTGGAGTGTGGAGCCTGGGCTGGTGAGGGGAGAAAGGATCCGGGAGACCATATAGACAGCTTTTGTCAGAGTCCGAGAGAGACCCTGGGATTCTGACCCAAGCAGCACCAGGGGCCAGAGGAGAAGGGACATAGGGGATGAGCAGGCTGCCTTTGGGGCATGGAAGATCAAGCAGCAAATTCCCAAGCCAGAAATCCAGCCCTCCACACCCTCTACGACATGACCTGTGACAGATGGGGCCTGACCCAGGCCCGAGAGGTCCTGGTTTCTTTGTGGGGCTGCCCTGTGTCGCCATGGGTAGAAGGAGGAAACCCAAGTCCTAGCAGGCTACTTGGCTACCCAGGTCCCCCTGCTGGGCCAATAGCAAGGTTGTAACTGCTCTGTTAGTTGAGGGGTTCCTGTGTGCTAGGCACTGTGCTAAATGGCAAATGTTCCTTATCTCATTCTGACCTCACCTGAGGAGGGAAGTTCTCTCACCTCCATTTTCAAAGTCAGTAGTCAGAGGATTAGAATAACTGAGGCCAAAGCCTGTTCTCCCATTTCCGAAGCTACTTTCTCAGTGCGCCTCCATGAACCCCTCTCCTCATCTAAAAGTGCTTTGTTTAATTGGAAGAACAGGGCTTGCCTGGGGTGAAAAGTTCAGTGGTACAAGAGCAGACAATGAAAAAGTCATCTCCCTCCCAGTCCAGAGTACCCTAGGTAGGAGCACCCCAGAGATAACTGTTGTCAATTTCTTGGGGATCCTTCCAGACATGCATTTAGAGTCTTTTGTATTCTCCCTTAAACACGCACACACACACACACACACACACACACACACACAAGCTTAGGATTCACTAAGCTTAGTGTGTCTTGGAGACGGTTCAGTGTTACCCCGTAAGATCTACCTCATTCTTTTTTTCACTGCCGTGTGATAGTCTGTTGTATGGATGTACCATGATTCATGAGCAAGGGTCCTATTGGTGGCCATGTAGGTTCTTTTCTATGTTTTGCTTTTGCAAACAATGCCATGCTGAATATTCCGGCACACTGTCCTTGGTATGTGCACGACTTTGTCTGCAGGATATATTGATAAAGGGTAGGTACTTTTGACATTTTGATAGAAATTGCAAATGCAGTTCCCAGTACAGTATGTGTAGGAAAATGCTCATTTCCCTGACTCCTCTATAGAACTATTGTTTGTCTTTTCTGATCTGATAAATGAAAAATGCTCTCAGGTTTTCATTTGCATTCAATTATGAGTGAAACTGAATATCATGTCTTGTGTTTAAAAGCCAGGTGTATTTCTTTTTTGTGTGAATTGCTTGTTCATGTTCTTAACAAGTTTTTCTGTTGGTTGTTGATCCTCTTAGGAATTTATTTCTACCAATTCTGTAGTAAAGAAGTTACTCTTTTCATCTGCCAGATGTGTTGCAAACATTTTCCCCAGTTTACAGTTAGTCCTTTTACTTTAGTTTTTGCTGTTCGGATATTTAGGATTTAATGTCAAATCAAAGACTTGCCCTCTTCAAGATTATACATTCTCCCGTGATGTCGCCTAGTCTTTGAGATAGGTCCGTTTGAAATCCATTTTGTAGTAAGGGCCGAGTTGGGTCCTGGCCCCGCAGCCCTCCCCTTTTCCTCGGAGTCCAGCAGGGGGAACTGAGCGGAAGCACCACGAAGAGGGAGGCACCTCCCTGCTTCCTGAAGCTGCGGTGCAGCAGCCGGCAGCCGAGTGCTCCCACCCCGGCCGTTTCCCTGGGCCGTTCTCAGGTCGCCGACGATCTGCGGGCTGGGAGAGACAGGCTCGAGCCCGGATGAGTCGGGATTGGAGGCCCAGGGGAGGGGCAGCTGCCGGAGAAAGAAGGGATAGCCGGAAGCGGCGGGGTGGGCCAGGCTTGCTGGGGATGGAGGAGAGGGCGGGTTCCGCAGTCCTGGGCGAGGGAGAGAGAGGACGCGGTTGCAGTCCGGCGCTGGGGGGTGGGGCGGGGGGTGTATTGTGAAAGCGGAGGAGGGGCTGCAGCCTGAGGTCAGCTTAAGGGGAGGAGGAAGGCTGCCACGGGGGTGGGGAGTGGGGGCAGTGGGCGTGGGGCCGGGGCCCGCACGGGGAGAATATGCGGTGGGGATGGGCAAGAGCAGAGACGTGGAGGAGAGAGTGCCGGGGCGGGGAAAGGGGTCGGACAGGGTGGGAGGGCGAGGGGCAGGGCGTTGGAAGAGGAGGGGCTCATACCAGCTCAAGGGCGGGTTCCTCCGAGACCCTGGGATACCGGTCCTGCTGAGCTTGTTTCGCTGGCCTCGGGCCGGTGGACACGAAGGAGGCGTGCCGCTGCGGACGGGATTATTTTCCCAAACCTCTTGTTGGGGAAGAGAGCATTCTAGACTGGCCCTGCCCCTCACTTACCTCCAACTCAGGACAAATCCCTAACGTCTCCGAATGTAAGTCCTCTCTTCCACTCCAGGTAGGAGGCTGGGATGAAATGAGGAGTTTGAAATGGCTCTGTAACCGTTAAAAAGCTGCCTGGTTGCAGAGACCTGCCATATTCCTGCTGGAGGACAGGGTAGGCATGGATAAAGGAAGCCAAGCTTTACCTGACTGGGAAAACATTTTTACTTTCGCAGTTCAACATGGGGTGCAGTTCCTGCTGACTGCCTCACGCATAGACATCAATGGCAGGAGCCGCTGAGCAGCTGGGGACCGCAAAGGCCTTAGCCAAGCTCAGTCCTGCCCCTGGAGCTGGGCTGGATTCCCCCATCACTGCTGCTGGAAGTTACACCAAATCTACATGAAGCTTGAGACTAAGAAGCAGAAGCCTTGCAGAGGCCTTGGCTGTTGAGAGGACAGGAAACAGGTCAGCGAGGGGAGATGCAAAGTCATAACTCAGGTCCCAAAAGGTAGAATCTGTTTAGACGAGAGTCCAAGGAACCACTGTGCTGAGGAAGGAGCCAGGTGCTTCTGTGACCCCTGAGGCCAGAAGAAGCCATGAGGGGATGTCTCAGGAAGTAAGAGTCTCTGGCAGGGTCTGGACTGAGGCAAGAGCAGGATGGATAAGCCCTGGTCCCAGACAGCTGTGGGTGCTGGAGTGGCTTCCAGTGCCCGGGGTGGCCTGGAGCACCTGTCCTTCCTTCCAGCCTGCTGGGCACCACTGGGCCTTTGGAACAATGGGTGCCCACTGTCGTGAGCTGTGTTCACAGGAGGCCTGGTCCCAAAGCTGGCCCTGCCTCCTTCAAGAGCCAGTGACCCTCCCAGGATGGGCCAGCTCTGTGTTGAACAGTGTTTACTGCCCCTTCAGGTGACACTCCCTGAGCCCGAGGAAGTCACAGTCAGGAACACATCAGGGTTTCTTCTTTGCCATCAGGGAGTTGAGTGAGAATGTGATGCACGCGAGTGAGGACAAGTCCCGTGAGCCTGACAGAGGAGGAGCCCCGGCAGTGGCTCTAGCCTTGGGAACACCACCGGCAGGGCTGAGCGGAGCTCCCATTTGGAGCCTGGTGGACCATCGCTGGCCGTGAGAGGTGGGGAGACAGGCTGGCCCTAGAAGAGGGTGAGAAAAGGACCAGGGGTTGCCGGGGCAGGGGTGGGACTCACCTTCTGGCCTTCTCATAAGCCATTCTTGGTTCCCCCGTGGGTCCTGGACCTTTAGGTGTATTAGCCCAGATGCACTGGACTCATTTCTTTCTTATTAACCCAGTGTCAAAGTGGCCAGCTCGTACTGAGTGCTGAGTGCCAGGCAGCCCTGAGGGTCCTTTGAGGACCTGCTCTTCCTCTAACTTGTTGGGTCATCTCTGGGAAGCCACAGACTCCTCACCAGCCCAGCCAGCTTCCCAGTCAATTTCCTCACCTGCCCAGCCAGCGTCACAGGGTGGTGAGCTTCAAGGAGACGGGGCCAGGACGAGGCTGTGAACTGTCAGTCATGTCGCATTGCTGTGATCATTAGTCAGGCTGAGCTCCCTGTCCAAGAAGAGAAGGTGTGCTCTTTGGGAGGGATGCTTTTGTGACTGTATGGGGCCCACATCCCCTGCTGGAGATGAATCTTCAGCATATGCCTCTTTTTTTTTTTTGGCTGTGCTGGGTCTTCATTGCTGCGCGCGGGCTATCTCTAGTTGCGGCAAGCGGGGTCTACTCTTCGTTACGGGGAGCGAGCTTCTCATTGCGATGGCTTCTCGTTGTGGAGCACGGGCTCTAGGCGCACGGGCTTCAGTAGTTGTGGCATGCAGGCCCAGTAGTTGTGGCTTGCGGGCTGTAGAGCACAGGCTCAGTAGCAGTAGTTGTGGCACACGGGCTTAGTTGCTCTGTGGTATGTGGGATCTTCCCGGACCAGGGCTCAAACCCGTGTCCCCTGCATTGGCAGGTGGATTCTTAACCACTGCGCCACCAGGGAAGTCCCTCCTCTTGGCAGATTTGAGGGCAGGAATTATGCCTAGCCAGCACTGTGTCCTCACGGAGACCTGCACCAATGCGCCAGGTTAGGAAGGCTGTAGGCATCGTAGGATTCAGCTGTGGCCCTGCAAAAACTCATAGCCTCATTGGGAAGATAAAATGGACAGATGGGAAAGAGAAAGCTAATTCACAAAAAAATATGAAGTCATTTGTCAAAGCAGTGGGGATGGATAGCCGAGGTGGTTGAGGAGACAGGAGGGGGGCAGTCACTGGGAGCTTGGGGAGGGGCAGACCAAGACTCCCTGAGGCAGGTGCGACCTGAGCCAGTCCCAGATGATGGATGGCTGGGTGGCTGGGCAGTTGTGGTGAGTAGAAGGACAAGTATTGACTGCTCCAGGCCATGAGGAAGACGAGAGAAAAGAAACAGTCAAGAAATCTTTTTTAGGGAGCATGAATATGACCAGAAAGTTCAGGGAAGCCGAGAAGGGGGTTAGGGAATGGGAGATAAGACCACAGTGAGGGCTCAGGCTGGACTGAGGTAGACCCTGGCCACCTCTACCCTCCAAACTGTTCTTTGCTCTTTGAGAATGTGTTCAAAAACACTTTGACCAGGTATCACTCTTTCCCGGTGTTGGGCTTGAGTCTTCCCTCCCTGGCTCTCCCAGTCCCAAAGGGAGGAAACTGGACTGCTCCGCTAAGGAGCTTCCTTGGCGGGTTTTTTGTTGTTGTTGTTTAAAATAAATTTATTTTATTTATTTATTTTTGGTTGCATTGGGTCTCCGTTGCTACGCAGGGGCTTTCTCTAGTTGTGGTGAGCGGGGGCTACTCTTCATTGTGGTACGCGGGCTTCTCATTGCGGTGGCTTCTCTTGTTGTGGAGCACGGGCTCTAGGCGCGCAGGCTTCAGTAGTTGTGGTGCACGGGCTTCAGTAGTTGTGGTGCATGGGCTTAGTTGCTCTGCGGCACTTGGGATCTTCCCGGACCAGGGCTCAAACCCATGTCGCCTGCATTGGCAGGTGGATTCTTAACCACTGCGCCACCAGGGAAGCCCTTCCTTGGCATTTTGATGCTCCCCTGCTTCTGCAGCCCTCCTGGAAGCAAAGGCCGAGTTCCGTCTCCTGGACCTCCTTGAGTGGGTCTTCTTTCCTTTTCTATTTCCTGTAGATGTGGGGTGAAAAGGGGCAGAGTGTGTCCATCCCCACCGATTTGGAGGGTCGGCCACTCTGTTCTCTCTTCCCACCTAGACTAAGCTTGTAGGCTGTGAGGCTGGGGATCCACACCTCTGTGCACCACCTCCCTGCCCCACTGCCAATCCCAGTGCCTGGCTTTGCCCACAGCAGGCCCTTGACCCTGCCTACCTCGTAGCTCCCTGCTCCCCTGCCCTACCTGATTGCATGGACCCCTCAGTTCCCTCTCAGGAGTTTTCATCCTGCCTCTCTCTCGCTGGCAAGGGGGATGTGCTCAAGCTCCTTGACTCCTAGGACCCCACAGTCCACATCCAAGCCCTTCTCTGACCTTCACTTGCTGCTTTGGCCAGTTCCCAAGACATCCCGTGTGTCCCCTCCTGTTTTGGCAGTCTTTACATCTGCAGGCTTGGTCCTCCCTGGGCACAACATCTCTGGTGACAGAGCCATCTCTGCCTCTTCCCCAGAATGCAAGCTTTCCTTTACTGCCTTTTCTTTCTTTCTTTCTTTCTTTCTTCCTCTGCCCATACTCTGAAACCATGGAGCGTGTATAGAAAAATTATGAATTTAAGTACTCTACTCCCTCACTCCTGATGTTTCAGGAAGCTCACTCGTGTAACACTTGTATCTTCTCTCTGACCCCACACTCACTCTTGCCCTAGGACAAAAAGGGATTGGATTTGATTGATGACTTTGGAAAAGAAGTGGACTGTGTGAAAGCCAGCCCTCCTCCTTCCTACCCTTAGGGTCCAGTTTTTCCACAGAGACCATGTGTCTGCCCTGTTCTTCTTTGCTGCAGGTGTTACAGGGGCAAACCCATGGTTGCCCAGCACTGTGTCCCTGGGTGCTTAGTGCTGTCTAATCCTGGGATTCGGTGTTAGTAACCTCACTTGCCTGCAACTATAAGGCACATTCAACAATATCAGCTTTTCAGTAATAAAGATAATATATTGGTCTTTGCATATCTTATTTGTCAACTGAGCAGAGAATTTTACTAATAGCTAACACTTACCTAGCTAACACTTTATGGACATTAAATTTTTTAATTCTAAAAACATCATGAGGACTTCCCTGGTGGCACAGTGGTTAGGAGTCTGCCTGCGGATGCAGGGGCCACGGGTTCGAGCCCTGGTCCGGGAAGATCCCACATGCCGCGGAGCAACTGAGCCCGTGCGCCACAACTATTGAGCCTGCGCTCTACAGCCCGTGAGCCACAACTACTGAGCCCACATGCCACGACTACTGAAGCCCGCGCACCTAGAGCCCATGCTCCTCAACAAGAGAGGCCACCGCAATGAGAGGCCCGCGCACCGCAACAAGGAGTGGCCCCCGCTGGCCGCAACTAGGGAAAGCCCGTGCACAGCAACCAAGACCCAACACAGCCATAAATAAATAAATTAAAAAAAAAAATCATGAAATAGGTACTAGCATTAACCTATTCTACAGATAGGAAAACTGAGGCACAGAGAGGTCAAGTAACTGCTTGTGACAGAGGCAGGATTTCACCTCAGCAGTCTGGCCCCAGTGCTATGTTGATTCTTTACTTTTATTTATTTATTTATTTTGGCCATGCCCCATGGCTTGCAGGATCTTAGTTCCCCAAACCCAGGCCCTCAACAGTGAAAGCACGGACTCCTAACCACTGGACCACCAGGGAATTCCCCCATGTTGCTTCTTTAAAGAGAGAAGTCATTTATTGGGTTTCCTCAAATCCCAATATAGTCTCTTTTACCTGTCTAGAATATAAAGCTGATTCTCCTTTTCTTTTTGCTATATATTATTTGTTTTTATCTTCTATGCCTTGCTCAGATAGTGAGACCAAAGTTGAAAGGAGGATTTGATTCTAGAGCAAACTGAAAGGAGAATTCTTTGAAAGACTCCAGGGCGAGATTCCAGAGGTCTGTGCATTGGGGAAGCCAGAGAAGAGGGGAGAAGGACAGCAGGGCATTCTGAACAGCCTGCAGACAAGTAAGTGAGGAGAGACTTGTTAATGAACTTTTTTCAATGGTAATTTTTAATTCAAAGGGAATTCAATTCAGGAATATATTGATTTAATGTACGTAGAATCTTTATATGACTGATGCTACAGATACACTTGTGGATAGATGGGTGCCTTTACTCTGCTCTTTTCACCTCTTTTCAAGTACCTCTCTTGTGAATGAGTGTGTGTTTTCATTTTATTCTGAAAAAGTAGAAGGCCCATGAAAGACCAGTTATTGATATATCTTTATCCCAGAGGGAGTGTTATTCTACTTCCTTGCATGGTGCATTTCCAATCTTGTTTCCTTTTTATCAGGGGGTATATGAAAGTTAAAAAAACAAACAAAACACTTCTTGCCCCCAGCAAAAATCTCTCCACGTGTACTGAGTGTGGCAAGCCCTTCAGCCAGAGCTCCACTCTCATGGTCCACCAGAGAATGCACACGGGAGAAGTCGTGTGGGTGCGGGGAGTGTAGGAAGGCCTTCACGTGCAGCTCCCACCTGATCTGCACCAGAGGGTGCACACTGGGGTGAAGCCCTACGTGTGCCCTGAGTGCTGCAAGGCCTTCAGCTGAAGCCCTTGCCTCCTGGTGCACCCGCAGAGCCACACAGGCAAGAAGACCTATTGCCACACCCAGTGCAGGAAGGCCTTGGGCCAGAGCTCCCATCTCGTCTGCCACCAGACCACTCACACCCAGAAGAAGCACCAGGCCGGCCTCCCTGGTCAGAGCCCAGAGTTGAGGTCAAGGTTCATAATCAGGAGCTATTTTTAGCACATGGAATGTACTACTCCCTTGCTGAGATGGACCATTCTTTTTTTTTTTTAAAATAAATTTATTTATTTATTTTATTGGCTGCCTTGGGTCTTTGTTGCTACGCACGGGCTTTTCTCTAGTTGCGGCGAGCGAGGGCTACTCTTCGTTGCGGTGCATGGGCTTCTCATTGGGTGGCTTCTGTTGTTGCAGAGCACAGGCTCTAGGCGCGTGGGCTTCAGTAGTTGTGGCACGTGGTCTCGGGAGTTGTGGCTCATGGGCTCTAGAGCACAGACTCAGTAGTTTTAGCGCACAGGCTTAGTTGCTCCGTGGCATGTGGGATCTTCTCCGACCAGGGCTCGAACCCACGTCCCCTGCATTGGCAGGCGGATTCTTAACCACTGCGCCAACAGGGAAGCCCGAGATGGCCCATTCTGACTCCCACTTAGCACTCTTTCCAACCCTAACGCCCCCATCTACAGTTTTCCCCAGACATGAGGTGGTCACTGTGTTCCGGGTGAAGGCAGTCTTTCATGGGACATCAGGCACGCCACTGGGCTTGGAGGGAAACCAGGCCCCAATCGCCTTCTATGAGGCCCCTATCGAGAGGCTCCTCCCGATTCCTAGAGAGGCAGGCGAGGGCTGCTCTTCGGGGTCGCTGATGACGCACTACCGGCCGCGCTGCTGTTCTTCCGGTCCGGGCGGGTGAGCCTGCGCCTTGGGTTTCCGTGTACCTCCGGGACCGTGGTCGCCGCCCCGCTGGGAGCCGCGGGACATCACGGTGAGCGGGCGGGGCCCAAGGGAGGGGAAGGCAGCGGCTCCGGGTGCGTCTCAGCTGTGGCGGCGGCCCAGGTTTATGTAGCAAGCCCGCCCGGGTCTCGTTCTCCCCGGGTTGCTGCCTGCACGGCGGCTCCGAACTCCCGGCGGCCCGGCCCGGCTTGCAGCTTCAACACTGCACTCACCAGGGCCTGGCACAGAGGACACGCCTAAGAAGATGGTGGAGTGAATAAATGAATGAATGAATGGTGATTGAGTGATGGATAAATGATCAAGACCTAGGACCCGTGTTCGGAAATGAAATCCTGGGGCCAGAGTTCTCGGTCTGGATACCAGCTACTTCCCCCAACCAGTCCTGCAACTCAAACTTTTTTAAGGGACCGACTTAAGAGCAGAAGGCAAATAGTGTAAAGCGCACCAGCAAAGGAGTCTCGAGACCTGGGTTATAATTACCCACGATAGAGCCGGTTTCTTGATCTTTAAAAGTTGGACTGTCACTACCTTCTTTTTTCTGTAAAGCTCAGTTGATAGCATGTACATGATAGCACGTACGGAAATGTTAACGTCTAACAGCAAAAATTTACTATCCATTACTTGCCAAATATTACACAGGGTTTAGAGACGGGGCTACAGGATGAGTGACCTCAGAGCCTGCCAAATGGTAAGACGCTTCCACTGTAGTGCTGGAAGATATATGTGTGAGCAGATTTCTGTGGTAATGTTTTAAAACACATTTATTTGGCACTTAACGTGTACCAGGCACTGTTTTAAGCAGTTGCGCTAATTTATTTAGCTTTCACAGCAACGTATTATCTAGTTTTTAGTGAGGAAATTGAGGTACGAGAGAATAGGTAACTTATCCGAGGACACATTGCTACTGAATGACCCAAGACTGCAGAAGAGATAGATTCAGTGTGCTGCTGCAGCCTAGAAGAATACGTTACTTGGGGCAAACAGGCATATCAAGAAGGGCTTCAGAGAAGAGTACATTTAAGTGTGGTCTTATTGAAGGAATTGTAGTTTCAAATTCTTGGAAAACCCCACCTGGCTTCCCCAGAATCCTTCTAGAGGGATAGGGAAGTGGCAGCAGGGAGAAAGCTTATAAGGCATGAGGAGGAAGCCAGATCCCTCTTAGTTTAGCAAGATGAGGATGGAGATATATATGTCCGTTCACCATAATACCCGTTTTCCCCAAATCTGGATTCAGATAGATCTTTTCAGCATCTTAAAATCACCAACAGATTATTCCACATTATGTATTTGTGGAAGCACCTATACATCCTATTCTGGGCAACTTAGAGGCCAGGGGGACAGCAGACTGTGGCTCATGGGCTAAATTTTGGTCTACCACCTGTTTTTGTTAAAAAAAAATTATTGAAACACAACCAAGATCACTTGTTTACATATTGTCTAGTTCTGTTTTCAAACTACAAAGGCAAGGTTTGCTAACTTTTGGCGTAGACAAACAGCTCAGATGATCCACGACTGGAGGACAGTGGTTGTTACCAACCTGTCCTTCTCAAACATAATAATGCCTAACCCCTGTTGAGTGCCTGATATGTGGCAGATATCTTTATAAATGCTTTACGTGAGTTAATTAACTCATTTAGGGAATTCTCTGGTGGTCCAGTGGTTAGGACTCTGAGCTTTCACTGCTGAGGGCCTGGGTTCGATCCCTGGGGTCAAGGGAACTAAGATCTCACAAGCTGTGCAGCACAGCAAAAAAAAAAAAAATTTAGTTAGGGGTTTCACAGAACGTTGGAGCTGGAAGGACTCGTGGATATTATCTAATTTGTCACCTTTTTCAGATAAATAGCCTGCTCACGTGGGCTGTGGCAGAGCATAGTTTCCTGAGTCCCAGCCCAGTCCACTTTGCCACTTTGATCTTATTTTGAAAGGGAAACAAATACCATATCCATTAGGTGTGGCATTAAAAAGAAAGGCTTTCTTTTGGGGGTGTGCTTAAACCCCTGAGTGAGATCTCTCATTTTTAAATGTTTTAGTGACTATAAAAGTAATTCGTGTTTATTGCAGGAAAAATGAAATATGTAGAAGGATAAAGGACAAAATAAAGTAACCCATTAAATGGCCTAGAGATCAGTTGTTGACATTTTAGTGGGTTTTCCTCTGTCCTTTTTTATGTGTGTGTTTTGTATATATCTGTGTAGCAATAATAGTTTCTGTTTATTGAATGTTTACTTTAGTACTGGTATATATGTGCATGTTTTTTGTTTCAGTGTTTTGTAGTCTCCTGTTTTAACATATTGTATTTTCTCATGAATGTTCTTTGAAAACATGACTCTTAATAGTTTCATAATCTATCATATTGATATGCCATCAATGTTTACTTGCCTGTATTTTTACAGTTATAGTAACAATGTGATCTTTGTACATAAATCTCTGTGCTTATCTCTGATTATATTTTTTTCACTTGTTTTCTGTGATTACAGAGTTATTTACTTATTTCTACAGGAAAACCTTCAAACATTGCAAAAAGAAAGACCTTAAAACAAAAGTTTACCATAATCTTATTCCTCAAGATGATCATGGCTAACAAATTGATAGATATTCTGAGAGATTTAAGTTTTTTAAAAATAAGGCAAAATATAGATAATTGAAGAAATTTGGAAAATAGAAGAGAAAATCATTGATAACTTATATCACCATAGTGGTGATTACCTTTTCTTCTTGATCTTATTCATATGTATATTTAAACATACATATATAACATTAGATTGTATTTGAAATTTTAATATCCTGTGTTTTTTTTCACATTTGCCTATAAGTATTTTTCCACATTGTCACATATTTTCATTTTCAATTATCTGATGTCTGTATAATTTCCACCAAGTGGAAGTACCATACTTTGCTAAATTGCTGAGCCTCAGTGTCCATCAACAGAAAAATTGTGTTTTCCAACAACATTTCAGGGGATTTTTTTTTTTTTTTAACAGGTAACAAAAGAATTCAGCTTGGATTTTTTTCTCCCACTCTGGGAGGTTCCTTCTCTATGAAAAAGTTCTAACAGTAGAATTACTAGGTTAAATAATATAGGCATTTTTATGACATACTGATGACTGAGGATATTCTGAGATCCATTGCAGGTGTTGTATATAGTACAGATTGAGAATTTTGTCCTGACTTTCTGTACCTACAAAATGGTGATCGTGGTGTCCCAACTGCCACTCAGCCTACAACTTTAAGACCTAATACATTGGGTTGGCCAAAAAGTTCATTCGCGTTTTTCTGTAACATCTTACGAACGAACTTTTTGGCCAACCCAGTATATTGCCAGTTAGCTGTAGAAAGATGGTACCAGTTTACATTCCCACCAGTGGTGTGTGAGAAGCTCTCGTTCCCTGTACCTTTGCCTGTTCTGAGTTTTAGCATTAAAGAGAGAGTTTCCAACTTGATATAAAAATTGATTCTTCATTCTTTCAGTTCTCATTTCTTTGATTACCAGTGAGGTGAAACTTTGTTTTGATATGTCTATTGGCCTTTTGTAATTTTTGGTGTATTTGTTGTACTTTGCATTTTTCTATCAGTTCATCTTTTTTCTTTACTCGTTAATAGGAAGTCTTTTATCTATCAGGTCTATCTACTCCTTGATGTATAAATCAAAAATACATTTTTTAACCCTTTACTGGGTTTTGGTTTATTTTGGTATGTTGTGTGAAGTAGGAATCTCACTAAGTGTTTTTTCCAGATACTTAAGCAACAGTCCCAACATAAATTGTGAGTAATCAATTTTTTTCTGATTAGAAATGCCAATTTTTATCATATATTAAATTGGTTTACTTATTTCTCTTAGGGATTAGGAATCTCTAAAATTAAAAACCAGAGTTAAACCTCCTTATAAATGTGTAAACTCCCTGTTGAGGTTTCCTAGCTACACTCTTTTGATGATTTTATCTGTTACCCCCAGAATTTCAGTTACCTTTTTTATGACAAAAACTCTAAATCCAAGTTTTCAGCCCACACCTCTGTCCTCTGTTCCATATATGTATGCCTGATATTTCAAACTGAATGTATCTTTTTCCTCCTCAAACCAGTGTTACCACTCTCACTAAAGGTCACTGTCATCTCTGAAGCCCCAAACCAGCAAATTATCATTAACTTCTTCTCCCTCACATCTCGCTCCAGTAGTCATCCTGTCCTGTTGTTTTTGTCTCTTAGTCATCCAAGTTCCCCTTATTGGATTGCTGAAACAACCTCCCAAGGGGTCCTGCAGCCTTCACCTTGCCTCCTACCTTCCACCCCTTGTACACGCTTTGCTCTATGAGCAAAAGGATAAGTTGTGTGTGTGTGTGTGTGTGTGTGTGTGTGTGTGTGTGTGTGTAATAGAAGATCTAATCATGTCACATATTTTTTTTTATGTCATTAATTATTTTTATTCCATTCTATTTATTTTTCTTACCTTTATTTCAGCATAATTATGAGTTATATTGTTCAGAGAACTTGCTTTTTTTTTTTTAACATCTTTATTGGGGTATAATTGCTTTACAATGGTGTTAGTTTCTGCTTTCATGTCACATATTTTTCAAACCTTTTCCAATACTTCTTATGACTTTTTGCTCACTTTAGGGTAAATTCCTTAAAGTGATTTGCAGGGTTGTATTTGCTTGCCCTGGGCTTCATGTCTTATTTCTAGTGCCTAATACTTTGGCCTTACTAGATCTCTTTCATCCTTCCAAAGTATGAGGCTTGGTTCCTTTTGTATATTCTGTTTCATCTCTCTAGTATCTTCTTTTCCCTCTTCACCTGTCTAATTCTTATTTATCTCTTCTTATCTTATCTATTCTTATTTATCTTCTTATCTCTATCCCAGATTAGATTAGGTCCCCTCTGCTGTGCATTCTACAGGACCCAATATTTCTCCTTTTATAATTCCCTTATTTGTGACTACTGGTGTTAGTGTCTTTGTTGAGCTGTGACATAAGCTCTGGGTAGGCGGGGGCATTTCTGACTTTTTTTCCATTGTCTAGCTCTGATTATAGCCAAACCCCACCCTACTTCATGAGTCTCTGTAGGATTCTGCAGTGGGTCCACTTTATGTCCCTGCTATGGAAGAGGATCAGGAAATCCCAGATAGGATCCTCTTAAACCTCTAAAACTCAACACCGAGGCACAGACCTTGATGAGAAGTCCACTAGGGCCAGCCTTATTATATACTTCACCAGACATCCTATTCTTCCATGCCTTCTGAGCTCTTGATTATGGTAAACCATCTCTCTACCTTCTGCTTTTCTTGAAATAATGCTTCCAGTTCTACTTCTCACTTCACGGTTATACGGAGAGACATTTTTGGATGAACAGTTATGATTTTGACTTTCCCAAACCAGAAACTCTCTATACTATTTTTGCAACTCTTTGTAAGTCAAAAATTATTTCACAGAGTGTTTTTGTTTTTTCAACTGCAGCCTACACTCTTATATTGAGCTATGCCTGAAGAAAAGATTTTGAATTGATAAGACATCTTGAAGAAAGGACAGTCAGCATATCTCTAGGTTGTATCAAATAGAAATCCCTAATTACTATCCAACTCCTTGACATATAGGGGAGGTGGGTGGATCAGACTTAATGCATTAGCCTTGCTATGAGGCCATTTCCCAACACAACATTTGACTATATTAATTGATTTTTCATATAGATTATTGTATAGTGGAAAGAGTGCACTAATTGACATGGATATTCCCATTCACTTCATAGTTATTTTTATCTTTATAAATAACATTCTGATTTATTTCTCAAGTACTTGAGTGTTTGCTAATATGTCAGTCTGTCTGGCTGCCACTTCTTGGACAGCTGACAAATGGAGTTTGTTAACCTAGAAAGCTGGAAGCCACCCCTGACTCTTGGTGATGCAGGCAAGTTGCTGTCCTGACAGGTTTTGTGTGAGTTACCAGATAGTATCCTTAGGCAACAGCTCTATCTCGTTTTTCTGTTTACTGGGACAGTGATATCCCTTCCCCCACCTTCTTTTCCTCTATGAGCAGGGCTCCCAGTTTTTCAACCTTGAAGTCTTTTACAATCAAAGCAAAGTGAAGATTTGTGGATGTTGAATATGCAAGGAGCTGAAAAGAGAGAGATTGAAAGAGAGATTTGTCCAGGTGAGTAAGCAAGGGATCACCAGTGGAAGAAACAGGAGGGCTTTGGAAATTTTACAAGAAAAACTGAATGAAGCTCAGGAGAGCAAATTACCCTCTCTTTTAGGAATGCTGGGGTGAATGTGAGTGAACATCTATTGAGTGAGCATCTCTTGAGGCCAGCTTTTCCCTGGTACTCATTTGATCTCATTTCCACTATTTTGCACTTTTACATTCTCCCATTCTCCACTCTTTGAATACAAACCATGCATGTTTCTTGTCTTGCCCGAATCTTAGTCTGTTATTGTTTGTTTTTTTCCGTTTATCTCCCTGGTCTCTGATTCTGTCACTTCCTTGGTGTCTGCAGCTACTCATTTTTCATTAATGGTGATCACCTTACCCTGATGCAGATCTCTTTCACCAGTTGTAACTCTGAATTACTTGCCCCACTTGCTCTTTTTTTTTTTTTTGGCTGCATTGGGTCTTTGTTGCTGCACGCGGCCTTTCTCTAGTTGCAGCGAGCAGGGACTACTCTTCATTGCAGTGCATGGGCTCTAAGCATGCGGGCTTCAGTAGTTGTGGCACAGGGGCTCAGTAGTTGTGGCTTTCAGGCTCAGTAATTGTGGCACACGGGCTTAGTTGCTGCGCGGCATGTGGGATCTTCCCAGACCAGGGCTTGAACCTGTGTCCCCTGCATTGGCAGGCAGATTCTTAACCACTGTGCCACCGGGGAAGTCCTACCCCCACTTGCTCTTATTGGCCATTATTAATAGGCCATTACTGAGACCTGTCAAAGTTAGGTCCCTATAAGTTCAGGGGCTTGCACTCTGCCTTGTACAAGAGATACTCACTGTGGTGGTTTTTTTCAGGTTGGGTGAACAAGCCTGCTCCAGAACAGGATGGCTCTGAAATTGATTTGCCAGGGATAGCATCAAAGAGATCCCAAGAGGATGAATACCAGGATTCTACATTTGAAGAAAAATATGTATGTGAGAGCATGAAGGAAAACCCTCCCAGAGAGGTTTCTGGACCATGCCTTTTCCAAGAAGGTTTTGGGGGAATAGCTTTCATCCACAAGGACGCACCTCCAGAAATGATGAGACAAGAATATAATTTTGAGAGAAGCCTGCTTTTGACCTCAAGCCTTGTTACACATCTCAGGGTTTCTACAGAAGAGAGCCTACATCAGTGGGAGACAAGTAGCATATACACCAATGAGATTTCAGACCAAAGTAAATGTCCGATCTTCTCTACACAGAAAAAATCTTGGAAATGTAGTGAATGTGGAAAAACTTTTAATCAGAGCTCATCCTTTACCCAGCATCAGAGAACTCATACGAGACCCTACACATGTGAGGAATGTGGGAAAACTTTTAGTCGTAGCTCATTCCTTGTTCGACATCAAAGAATTCACACCGGAGTGAAACCATATGGATGTGAGCAGTGTGGGAAAACATTTCGATGTCGATCATTTCTTACTCAGCATCAGAGAATCCACACTGGAGAGAAACCGTATAAATGTAATGACTGTGGGAATTCCTTCCGCAATCATTCACATCTCACTGAACACCAAAGAATTCACACTGGAGAGAAACCTTATAAATGTAATAGATGTGGGAAGGCATTCAGTCAGAACACACACCTCATTCATCATCAGAGAATTCACACTGGTGAGAAACCTTATTTATGCAATGAATGTGGCTCTTCGTTTCGCAAACACTCAAATCTTACACAACATCAGAGAATTCACACTGGGGAAAAGCCCTATAAATGTGATGAATGTGGGAAGACTTTCCATACAAAGGCAAACCTCTCTCAGCATCAGAGAATTCATACTGGAGAGAAACCCTATAAATGTAAGGAATGTGGGAAAGCGTTTTGTCAGAGCCCATCCCTTATTAAACACCAGCGAATTCATACTGGAGAAAAACCCTATAAGTGTAAGGAATGTGGCAAAGCTTTTGCTCAGAGCACCCCACTCACTAAACATCAGAGAATTCATACAGGAGAAAGACCGTACAAATGCAGTGAGTGTGGTAAAGCTTTCATTCAGAGCATTTGCCTTATTCGGCATCAGAGAAGCCACACTGGAGAAAAACCCTATAAATGCAATGAATGTGGGAAGGGCTTTAACCAGAATACCTGCCTCACTCAGCATATGAGAATTCATACTGGAGAGAAGCCCTATAAATGTCAAGAATGTGGGAAAGCCTTTGCTCACAACACGTCTCTTACTGAACATCATAGAACTCACACTGGTGAGAAGCTCTATAAGTGTAGTGAGTGTGAGAAAACCTTCCGCAAGTATGCACACCTTAGTGAACATTACAGGATTCACACTGGTGAGAAGCCTTATGAATGCTTTGAATGTGGAAAATTCTTCAGACATAGTTCAGTCCTTTTCAGACATCAGAAACTTCACAGTGGTGAATAAACCTGGCATTCAGGTTATGACAGTTCTCTAGAGACAGTGACTAGGAATCTGGCTGGGGAAGAGGGACAGGAAGAGTTCCTAGAGGAAAGGATAAAGGAGCCTTGGATACTGCACTCAGGAGGGTATTTTGAGAAATGGAGGTGGGAGCTTGGAGAATGCAGAGCCTACTCCAGGTGGGCATCTGGGAATACAGGGTAGGAAAGAAGTTCCTACTTTTCACAGAAATCCTTGCTCTTTGCCATTCCTTTGTCTCCATGGCATTCTCATACCTGGAGATGCCATTTAAGTTAGCACTGTGTTTCCCTTATCACACCCCTGCTTCACCCTCCCAACTTGTCACCTGTGTTCACTGGTCATAGGCTGAGGTGCTTTTCCAAATTGATTGTCGGTGTGAAAGTGGCAGCAGCTCTGAGGTAGTGCTGAGTAGCCTGCAGATGCCTGAGGCCGCTCTGACTATGCCACTGTGGGGAGGCTGCCCATCTGTGGAGGCGTTCCCATGAAGGGGAGATAGAAACAAGTGAAAACAGAATCCTTAGTCATTCATCTATTCAGCAAATAAGGGGATATATGGCAAGAGCTGGGTTGATTGCTACAGAAAAATTGGTGAAGAAGGCTTTTATCAGGGTGAGGGAGAGCTTCCTGATCCTTTCAAGCTGGAGGGTGACTTGGGGCTAAGAAGGAAATAAGAGATCAAGAGAGACTTCTCTTGAATGATGTCAGTTTGTGGGAAGGAAGCCAGATCTGCTCAGAGGAAGCAGAGAGGAAGACCTAACCTCTTTCCCAGAGGAATATTATCTTACCCAGAAAGAAAATGGTTTGTGCTAGACTGCTAGTGCTAAGAAGCCTCAGAGCAGGAAGCCTACCTGTGACTGAGCAAGCTACCCACATATCCCTGTACTAGACTAGGGCATCACCTGTCTCTTGTAAGTTTGGCTAGGACACTAGTGCACAGGGACCAGGGGAGAGGGGCCCACTAGGATTAACAAAGTGGGACTTGGTTTGTTAGCCTTTAGAGAGGAGAAAGCATTAGTGATGAAGTGGTCACCGTAATGGGGATGGCTAGGTTTTGTGTAATCATGGCATTGGTGGCTCTAACCATGGATTCATTAGATCTCAGATATTTCTGTTTTTATTGGGCCTCTTTTTCCAGGATATTTATCATTCCCTGTGGATTGGGAGTATGTAGGGAAACACTTCTCGTGGGATGAATTTGGAAAGAATTCTAGAGAGAATTACCTCTTTTTCAAATCCCTGAAAATTGAGATAACATGGTTTGCCATGACTGTGATGGTATTTTATTCTTTTGAGAGAAAGGAAGGGCATGTTTCCCCTTTATTTCCCCATTCTCTTTCATGTTTTTAACTGCTACCCAGAGATTCAGCTCTGGAAGATTAAGTGATCTTAAATTAGCCTTTGACTAGTATTTGAAATAGTTTCTATGCTCTGAAGCTTATATAGTTTTTAAAATATGACTGTTTAAAAACTAAAGTAAGTTAATTCTGGAATGGTTATTTGGAACTCAGCATCGATTTTTTTTTTTTTCCAGAGCAAGTATCTTACAAGCATTGGTTTGAGCAATTAATTACCAATAATGGGAATGTGGCAGAAATAACATATTTTCCCTCTCCAGCTGTAAAGATTATGTTCTCAAATCTGCCATAGGACAATTCATAATTGAGTAAATTAATATCTTATGGGCAAAAATAACCCTATGAAAACTTTACATTTTATGCTCATGGAAAAAAAATATAGTCTACTGAAAGCAAATGTCAATGTATTTTTTTTCTAAATGAAAAAAACCCACTAAACTCATTGCTAGCATGTAGTAAATGTTCAATAAATTTTTATTTGTTGAATTAATATATTTTAGTCAAACTTTGCCCACCAAAAACTTTAGGAACTTCCTGATATTTAGAGTAATATTTATATGCTACCATCTTTGGAGTCTTGAGTGGTGATTAGAGAGGAAAGGGAGAATTTTCTTGAGGAAGAAATGTGTTGTAGTTTATCTTATGACAGGGCCGAAAGTAAGCTCATCACACGAGATGAATTGTGCCGAAGCACAGCAGTAGAGGGCTGCCGCTCGCCCAGGCAGAACAGCGCCGTCTGTCCTGCTGCGGTAGCTTTTATTAAAGCATTATCTAGGTTTACACTTTAAGACTTGTTTTCTTAACATTTCAGAAATGCCAAAGCAGCAACCTATGTTTTTATTAATTATACAAGGAATAATAGGCTTTCTTGAAAACATGCCGTGCTTCGTCCTTGAGCGCAAAAGCAGCACGAAGTTCCCACCACTCTGATTATACTGAGGACATCTCATGGATCAGTGCCCAAAGTACTCAATGCTTCTTCGCGGGCCCCCGGTTTGCCGGGGGCGGGGGGGGGGCTCAAAGCATTCAGGACTGTTCACAGCTCTGGCTTATTCGCATGCCCCCGGTTTGCCGGGGGGGCTCAAAGCAATCAGGACTGTTTGCAGTTCTGGCTTATTCGCCAGCCCCCAGTTTGCTTGGGCGGGGGGGGCTCATGGGTCACGTCTCCTTTCCATGTCCTCAGTTATTCCACTACAGAAATGGGAAAACCTTAGGGGTGAAAGATGCCTAAGTTGATGTTAGAAAGATTTTCTAAAATGGAGTGGAGAACATGGATTAAGTGGAGTTTTTAATCCTCAGGTTAAGAGTGTCCAGTACCATTTTTACTTCCTGGAGAAGCAGGAAGGAAAGGAACGTGTCATCTTTACTCTCATCCTGTGTTCTCACCCTTGCAATATTTGTTCCTGATTTTCTCTCAGTTGCTGGCCCACCATATACCTAGCCACTCCAGCTTGGCCCCAAGTCTAGGAATTGTCCTCTTCCTCAGCCTTCCCTCGTCATATCCAATCAACAACTATATCCTGTTGACATTACGTAACTCCTAAGTCTGGAAGCCATCTCTACTGCTGCTGCTTTATTCCAGCTCCCTGGTTTATTTCCTAGGCGATTTTTATGTTTTCCCAACCAGTCTTGCAGTTTCTTGCCCCACTAGGCCATCTTTCACATTTCTTCTGGGTGGTCTTTGCAAGACACAACTGTGGCAGCTCTTGTTCTCTCTCTGAATAAAGTGCTAGCCTCAACGGGCATCTGAGGCTCCTCATCTGGCCCAGGCCCCCTTTGCCATTCTCAGAGGACATTCCTTGCATGTTCTGTTCCATACTGCAAGTTCCTGTGACTCATCATCTCTGGACTCTACTTTGGCACCTTTGCACATAATGTTTTCTATGACCTATTTGCCTTCCTTGCTTCTGCTTGCCTGGGAGGCTCCCATTTGTCACTTATGAATGTGCTCAGGCAACATCTCTTCAAAGCTGTTTCTGACCTCACATTTTTGTATTATTTCTGTGTTTTGTAACTTCATCATTTCATGTATCATGTTAGGTTGTAATGGCTAGTTTACAGATCTTTCTCTTTCCACTGAACTGTCAGCTCCATCAGGGCAGGAGCCATGTGAAATTTATTCATCTTTGTATCCTCAGTCTCTGGCATTTCGTAGGTACTCAATAAATATTTGTTGAGCTCAACTAAAATCAAGTCAGACATTTCTCCATGCCCACCTACAGGTCGTGACTTAGGTCCACAGTTATCAGCAGAAAGGAGGTATACATGAGTATACCTGAGCAGAAAGGTGAATACATGAATGTGTCATGAAGCGTTTGCCAGAAGCAAGAATTCTGCACCTTCCTCCAAGGTACAGAGTGTGTGGTCCACTCTGATACTTTTTCTTATGAGATCCTACAGAGAGGATCTCATAAGAAAAAGTAATATGTAGCAAAGAATTTTTTTGATTTTGTTACAAATTAGGCATTTAAATGTCCCATCATAGTTTAACAAAGTGCTTTCAGATATACTGATGCCAGGATCAATAGGAAGAGGAAAATCCATGCAGGTGTAGAAGCACAGCTATGTCAACTGGAATATCCATGAAATAAGAGAGACAGGAGCTGAGCAGTGATGCTGGCCTGGCAGGAGAGCAGTTGAGCTGGAAACCCCAACATGGAAGCTTATGTCTTTCCTTGGGCTCTGGAATGATAAAGAATTAGAATGTGTTGCTTATGTTCAGTGTGCCGAAATGTAATTTGTGACTTCAGAAGGACACGGGATGAGGCCACATGAGATCCTCAAAACGACGGAAGGGAAAACAGAAAGATGGTTGGACTTGCCCAAGGTCACACACCTAGTCTCAGGTAAAACTGAAACTCCAGTGTCCTTTCTTTGCCCTCAGATTTCTCTTTACTGGTTGTAATTCTGCTCCATGACGCCTCTTTACTTGTGTCTGTTAGGCCCTACTCCTGAGAATGGGAGAAGCTCACTTTAGATCAAGAAGCTTTTTGGCCCACAGAATAAGACCTTACTGCATGTAAGTGAGGGTGAGAAATAAGTTGATTTTACATTTTGACCCCATCTTTCTTTCCACATAATGCAGAAGTCTAGTCTTGACCCGAGGTAGCTCTAGTTTCACTCTCTTGCAGCTGCTATCTAGAGCAGGGCTAGGATCATTTTAGTTTTGTGGAATATTTTTGGTGTCCATTCCTCCAATCCATTTTCCACCTCTCATTGAAAAATCTCAACCCAAATTGCAGTTAAGCCCCAGATTCCTGTTTCTAACCTGCTCTGCCTAGGGTACCCCACTCCAGGGTTAGTTTCCACCCAGCGGAGCCTGCTGATTTAGAGATTCTTTGAAGCCTAAAAGTTAGGGGGGAAATGAGTAGGCCTAGGCTCTGTGGTATGTGGGATGTTAGGGCTATGGAGGAAGAACCTGCTATCTTGCTGAGACTGTGACATTGGCAAGCCCAACATTGTTCCCTGGCATGTCAGCTAACAGTTCTACAAAGGGTCCCCTTTTAGCTGAAGATGGTTAGTGATGGTTTCAGTCTGGCATCTCCACTCCTGTTTTCAGCATCCTAAATGGATTCCATTTTGGGAAAACAGTCCATCTGGAAATTCGAGCAGGTAACTGCTGCATCTCATTCATTTATTGTTTACTGAGAGCCTACTCACACTAGGGATATGATGGTAAGCAGACAGCCCTATTTTCCTGAGCTTGCAGATCAGTGGGAATGCCTGGAAGTAGGTCAGGTGCCGCATTGCCCATGCCTTCATCCCTGGGATACATTTGTCAGGATGAGCCCTTATGCGCAAATATTCCTTAATGAGGATCAGCAGGATCTAAAGTTTCCCAAAAAGGGGGCAGGGGTGCTACCTGGAAGGCTTGAAACGTCCTGGAAGCCAATTCAGTCAATGGGGGACTGGAGCTGGGTTTTGGGGAACATGATAGGACGAACATTTATTGAGCATTTTTCAAGTACCAGAAATTCTTGGTAATTTACACGAGTTAGCCTCATTTAATCCTCACAACCCTGTGAAACTTGGTATCATTAAGGAGTGCGCACAGAGGGGTAAAGTAACGCCCAAGTTCACACACTGAGAATCTGAGCTCTTGTCTTTTGGCTGATTGTTGAACAAAGATCCGGAAGGGTGTTTGCGGTTCCTCTGAGGAAGCCAATTATCCAGCAGGTGAGAATGTGTATAAGAGTGTTCTATAAGCTTTGGGAAAACCTTTAGAGACCTCCAAAGGACCGTGACCTGGAAAAGAGTTTTTAGGAAGATCAGTGTGGTCGAATTGCTGGGTGAATTAACCTGGAGTAAGAGCTCCCTGTGGCGTCCCCCAGTCTCACTTGCGGTCAGCCTCCTTATTCTGGGAGGAGGTATACTGATGGATATGCCACTGTTTCTGAGCCGGGGAGGAAGCCCCCTGCCCTCCTAGGGAGACAGCTGCGGTTGCTGGCGCGGCGCGGACTGGTGACGTCATGGCGGCCCAGAGCGCCCAGGAAGAGCTGCGCGGGCGGCCCAGGAGCGCGCAGATGATAGAGGGTGGAGAGGTGTGGCCGGCGGCGCCGCGGGGAGCGCGTGGTGAGCTGAGTAGGCCGTACCCGGCTGCGGCTGGTTCCAGGAGGAACCCAGTCGGCCGCAGCGCCTCTTCATTACGGCCGAGCAGGGCCCTTTGGAGCGGAGGCCCGGGGACCGGGACCGGCTCCCCTGAAGAGGGAGGGGCGAAGGCTGTCCCAGAGCCCTGGTCTGGGAGTTGGGAGGCCGGGGTTGCATTTGCATGTACTTGAGCCAGCGAACCCCTAAGTTCCGTTTTCTCTGTTCCGGAAGCGAATACTATTCCTCGCTTTGCCACTTCACAGAGTTGTACGGGTTGATTAAGTATATGTGCAAGTTATCTCTTTCCTTTCATTAAGTTTATATTCCTCTCTAATAGCAACAGGATAGATGCTGTACAAAGACATCAATAATAATTTAACAGCAGGTACTATTTGTTGAATGCTTATCAGTCAGTATTCTTCTAAATACGTTCCATGTGTTAACTCATTTATGCATCATCACCCTATGAAGTAGTTATTATCAGCTCCATTTAACATTTGTTAAAAATGGAGTACAGAAAGAGTAACTTACCCAATATCACTTAGTTAATAAATGGTGGAACAGGGATTCAAACCCAGAGACCACTAGCCCCGAGCCCATGCTATATTTGTTTTCAAGTTTGGTAGAGGAAAACGGGATGTAATCAGAGTATTAAACACAGAGTGGAAGGAGCTATAGTAGAGACGTGTGAAATTTTTCCAGAATGTTGAGGATATGCCTTGGAAGCGTGAAGAAAACTTTTCCTCAAGGAAGAAATGTGGTGGTTCATACTTGACCTGAATATTAAAATTGTTTAGAAGAGTAACTTAATCTAATTAGAATTTTGAAGATAATTAGTTGTTCAGTGTCAAGAGGTGCTAGTGGATTGGGATGGATTAGACTGGAAACCGGGTCACTGCATTTTGATATGGTGGTCTTTCCTTTCTATGCAGAGGGGTTCTTAAAACCTTTCCTTTTAGGAGGGGTTCTTAACATCTTCCAACAGACACCCCCTGTCTTTTGTTGAAGATTTTGCTTCACACCGAGGCAGTCTTATTTGCCTGAAATTAATAGGCCTCTGATTGTGGGAGACTAAGTGCTGGGGTGTTGCCCTGCTATTGACTCAGCCTATTCTTAACAAGAGGGCATCTCACTGCTGGACACATAGTAGCTGCTCAGTTAGTACTTTTCACAGAAATGAATAACCAGCTTCAATCAAAGAGGGACTGGAAGGGCTTGATTTGAGGTTCTTGCTCTTTTCCATCTGTTTTTAGAGTCAAAGAATCACAAAGTGTTGGTACTAGAGGAAGCTTTAGATATCATCTAGTTTTTCATTTCACAGATTTAAAAAGTCACAGTTGAAATTGAGTGACTTGCTTCAGGTCATTAAGCAAGTTAGGGGCAGAGCAGAGACTAGAACCCAGACCTCTTGACTGAGTCCACTGCTTATCTCACTGCCTTTTACTGTAGCCCCATAGTCTTTGATTTCTGAAGCCAGTGACTTCTCCATTAGGTTTGGGGGTGGGGAGGTGCCTTTGGGCTCCAATCTTATCTCTGGTGGAGGAATTTTTACCCCAGGATGCTTGGTCCTTAAGAGCACCTGCCCTCTTTCTTTGTGCATTGTCACATCTCACTGACTTTTTGTCATTGGTGATACATGCCTACGAGAACAAGGACATTCATTCAGATTTAAAGTAGTCATTTGGTTAGGGATGGGCTATTCCTGGATTCCCTTGAATCCAGAGTATGAAGGCAGTAGGCTGACAATTTATGGGTGCTCTTTCTCCTCCCTCTGTGCCTCAAATTCCTGCTTTTCCTCATGAGAAGAGTCCCCAGGAGACAAACTGTAGTCACTTGTATTCCTAACAGCTTGTCTCTGGGTAAGTGAAATCTAACTAGAGAGCCCAAGATGGGGCTGCTCAGTAGGCAGACCTAAGGTGGGACCCAGCAGTGACCACTATACCTAAACCCTGCAGACTGAAAACACAGAACCACCCAGAAATGGGACCATCTTACTTAAATCAGATTTAGAGTGGCTTATTGTGAAAGAAGGCTATGGAGTAATTGGTAATAGGATAGATCAGAGTATGAAGTAATTTTTTAAATATTTATTTATTTATGGCTGCGTTGGGTCTTTGTTGCTGCGCGCGGGCTTCTAGTTGCAGTGACTTCTCGTTGCAGAGCACCGGCTCTAGGCATGTAGGCTTCAGTAGTTGTGGCATGCGGGCTCAGTACTTGTGGCTCGTGGGCTCTAGAGCACAGGCTCAGTAGTTGTGGCGCACGGGCTTAGCTGCGGCATGTGAGATCTTCCTGGACCAGGGCTCGACTCCGTGTCCCCTGCATTGGCAGGCGGGTTTGTAACCACTGTGCACCAGGGAAGTCTCAGTAATTTCTTATCACATGAACTTAAACTGCAGTCATCTGGTGGAACACCCTGAAACCACTTGCTGAACTGCTAAGTATGATGCTCTAATGGTGTAGTGGTCAGAAACTGATAGTAAATTATTGGAAGACCCATTGCAAAGGTGATTAAGTGTTTCCTCAGAGGGTATGCAATGGGCTTCTGGCCTCGTTTGGAACAAGAGCTTAAGTAATCATAACTGCCATTGTTATTGGCCATCAGAAGGCAGTGTGGAGCCTGGGTATCTGTTAAAGTAGGTAAGAATAGTACTGGGTGAACTGGATTTTTGGGTAATGGGAACTTTTTGAATAGATATAATAGACTATTTATGTCCTGCAGAATTCAGTCTAGTCTAATATGTACACATAATACATGTACACATATGTGCCCATATGTGCATTGAGAGATCCTAGAAGAAAATTCATCAAAATACCAACTGTTTCTTTTGGGTGGTAAGATTTCAAGTAATTTCATTTTTGGACTAACTGACTGTTTTACAGAATGAGCTTCCCCCCCTCCCCCGTATGATTAAGAAAAGAAAACCTTTTTATTTTGGACAATAAAAATAAAGGAAATAAAGGTGTGGTTAGAGTTTTGGTTTTATGTTTAGCTATTTAAACCACTTAGAGTTTATTTTTGTATATATATGTCCATACTGGAAGTTTATACAGCAGATAAAGATAGATTTACACAAAATAGTCAATATATTAACAACCAGTGTGGTACAAGACTGCCCAATCAAATCAGTCTCTTGACTGTAAACCATTAAAAAAAATTTTATTGGATTATAGTTGATTTACAATGTTGTGTTAGTTTCAGGTGTACAGCAAAGTGATTCAATTATACATATACATATATTCATTCTTTTTCAGATTCTTTTCTCATACAGGTTATCACAGAATATTGAGTAGAGTTCCCTGTGCTATACAGTTGGTCCTTGTTGGTTATCTATCTTATATATATATATATATATAGTAGTGTGTGTATGTAAATCCCAACACCCTGATTTATCCCTCCTCGCCATGTTACCCCTTCAGTAACCATAAGTTTGTTTTCGATATCTGTAAGTCTGTTTCTGTTTTTTAAATAAGTTCATTTGTATCATTTTAAAAAATTATATCCACATATGAGTGGTATTATAAGATATTTGTCTTTCTCTGTCTGACTTCACTTAGTATGATCATCTCTAGGTCCATTCATGTTGCTGCAAATGACATTATTTTGTCCTCTTTTATGGCTGAGTAATATTCCATTGTATATATGTACCATATCTTCTTTACCCATTCCTCTGTTGATGGACACTTAGGTTGCTTCCTGGCTATTGTAAATAGTGCTACAATGAACACTGGGGTGCATGTATCTTTTTAAATTATGGTTTTCTCCGGATATATGCTCAGGAGTGGGATTGCTGGATCATATAGTAGTTCTATTTTTAGTTTTTTAAGGAACCTCCATACTGTTCTCCATAGTGGTTTTACCAATTTACATTCCCACCAACAGTGTAGACGGTTCCCTTTTCTCCACACCCTCTCCAGCATTTATTGTTTGCAGACTTTTTGATGATGACCATTCTGACCTGTGTGACGTTATATCTTATTGTAGTTTTTTTTTAATTTTTATTTATTTATTTATTTTTGGCTGTGTTGGGTCTTCATTTCTGTTCGAGGGCTTTCTCTCTAGTAGCGGCAAGCAGGGGCCACTCCTCATCGCGGTGCGCGGGCCTCTCACTGTCGTGGCCTCTCTTGTTGCGGAGCACAAGCTCCAGACGCGCAGGCTCAGTAGTTGTGGCTCACGGGCCCAGTTGCTCCGCGGCATGTGGGACCTTCCCAGACCAAGGCTCGAACCCATGTCCCCTGTATTGGCAGGCAGATTATCAACCACTGTGCCACCAGGAAAGCCCCTCATTGTAGTTTTGATTTGCATTTCTCTGATAACTAGTGATTTGAGCATCTTTTCATGTTCTTTTTGGCCATCTGTATTCCTTCCTTGAAGAAATGTCTGCCCATTTTTTGATTGGGTTGTTTGTTTCTTTTGACATAGAACTGCATGAGCTGTTTGTATATTTTGGAGATTCCAACTGTAAACCATTTGTGCAGATACTCCAGTGTGTACCAGTTGACTCTCAGCCCCAGTAGATCTGTATGTACCAACATGAAATGATCTCAAAGACACATTCCTTGGTGAAAAAAAATCAAATTGCATAGCAGCATCTATACAACGATTTTATTTATGTAAAAAGAATCAAATGCTATATGTGTGTTAAAAATATGGAGAAAAAAGACTGAAAGAATATACTCCAAATTATCTCTGGGAAGGGGGTGGTTTCATTTGGGTAGAGTGGGGTGGTGATGGTTATAAAATTTACTGTCTTATCCTGTATACTATCATATTATCTAAATATTTTAAGGTGAGGATACATCCATGTGTAACTTGTATAATTAGAAAACTAAAATAGAAGGAGGCCTCAGGGAATAAGAATGTGTTTGTGTCTCCAGACCATCCAGAGAAGAGGTTGCTCTGATGTGTGGTTCCTGAATATCCATTCTCTGATTCTGTGCACCTTTATTGAGAGCATCAGGTTCAAAGTTTGATGCCGTTAAGATTGTCTAAGTAGTCCACTCTTTCTCCAGTTCTGTGCTTCCTAAGGAGTGTCCTGATGACAACAGTTTGGTTCCCATACAGTTTTTCTATACTGGAGAGAATATATTAACCAGCTGGACATTAAGCATATAAAATTTTCACTGTAAACTGGTGAAGTGATTTTTTGTTTTCTACATCACTCTCCTTGTGAATTTGATTAGTACACATCAGATTTTGAAGCATTTTTTGGCTTCAAGGGTGAGGGCCAGATCCTGGATCATGATGCTATAGTGAAATTACTGTCCAATGGGGGCTTCTTCCTTAAGGACCACCTCTGTCTTATTTTTATGTAAACAAAACAGTGATATCTTATTTTCTTTCATTAAGCAGAACTCTAGTTTTCAAACCTAGATCCTTCCCAGTTGTACCTAGGGGCTGAATGTTTTGGAGAGAAAGAGAGGTCCAAAGAGACACCTATCAAGGTGAGTGAATAGGGAAGGATAGGTGAGATGGACCTAGCAAAAGTTACAGCCTGGATCACCTTTGAAATCTTGAAAGAGGAACTCTTCAATTATCACTGGTCTGCCAAGGTACTGATTATAGGCAACCTAAGGAAATATAATTACTTTTCACCCATTTTTGAGGACTAGAAACGGTAGGTGAGTGGTAATTTTCCCCCACTTAACTTACCCAAGATTAATATACTTATCCCTTTCACATTCTCCTGCTATTTATCACTCTGGATGATCCTAAATTACCTGGGTCAGTTTTTAGTATTTGAGTGTTTCAGAATCAATCACAATAGGGAAGTTTATAGATTTACCAAAACCTGTCACTACTTAATCTCTTTCTCCCAATCACCTATTCTAATCTTTTCCCCAGGTCACTGTGATCTTCTTTCTCTATTATTGAGAAGAGAATAAAAACCAGGACTTCACAGTGCAGGTCCTCTCTTCTGCACGGAGGACATTTTCCTTTGTGAATGTTTTTTTCAGGCAAGAAAATCAAGCCTGATGGCACAGTGCTAAATGACTTGAAAGGACATGGAGGGTCAGAGAGCCTGGTCATCAGGGGTTCACATTAGGAGAAGTTGAAGATGCATGCTGAATAAGGACTAGAAGGGGAAATCCTGCAGGAATGACTGGGAGGACACCATATGCACACAGACCTTTCACAGGAGAACAGTGTTACTCTAAGGATAATCATCTTTGAGAAAGTACCTTGTAAGTATTCTGAATCTGAGAGACAGTTTCTTTTAAACTGGAACCTATTAGACACCCCCTTCATCGTGTTACAAAAAGCATGAGTTCCAGCCAGATTTCACTGCAAGTGAAACATCAGAGACTTAAAAGACAGAAGAAACCTTCCAAGTGTAGTGAATGTGGAAAGTTTTTTACTCAGAGATCATCTCTTACCCAGCATCAGAAGATTCACACGGGAGAGAAACCCTATGTTTGTACTGAATGTGGAACTTGTTTCCGGAAACAGTCAAATCTTACTCAACATCTGAGGATTCATACGGGAGAGAAACCTTATAAATGTAATGAATGTGAGAAAGCCTTTCAAACAAAAGCAGTCCTTGTCCAGCATCTGAGAATTCATACTGGGGAGAAACCCTATAAATGCAATGAATGTGGCAAAGCCTTTTGTCAGAGTCCATCCCTTGTTAAACACCTGAGAATTCATACTGGAGAGAAGCCCTATAAATGTAGCGAGTGTGGCAAAGCCTTCAGTCAGAGCATATGCCTTACTCGTCATCAGAGAAGTCATTCTGGAGATAGACCTTATAAGTGTAATGACTGTGGGAAAGCCTTTAATCAGAGTGCGTGCCTCAGGCAGCATCAGAGAATCCACTCAGGAGAGAAGCCCTACATATGTACCAAATGTGGTAAAGCCTTCATTCAGAACTCTTCCCTTGTTGAACATGAGAGAACTCACACTGGAGAGAAACTTTTTAAGTGTAGTGAGTGTGAAAAAACCTTCCGCAAGCAAGCACACCTTAGTGAACATTACAGAATTCACACTGGAGAGAAAGCTTATGAATGTGCTAACTGTGGGAAATCCTTCAGGCACAGCTCAGCACTTGCTCGACATCAGAGGCTTCATGCTGGGGAATAAAACTCGGGATATAACTAGGGTGGAAAGACTTGTATCAATATGAAACACTTCTTTTTTTTTTCCTAAATTCTTAGGAGATTAGGACTCAAATCTTCGCCTGGGATGAATGTTTTGTATGTTGAGCACAAGGCAATGTGTCCTAAAAATTAAGAAAATAGACTCAGAACTAGATAGTCTTAAGTTTGATGGCTTCTCTGCCACTTAATGGGTGTCTGACCTTACCGCTCTGAGCCTCAGTTTTTCCCATCCTCCCCAAAGAATAATGAGGTTACTTACTAGGGTTGTCTTGAGAATAAAATGAATGGTATATAATAACTAACTGCCAGTAATTGGTTTTGAGTGATAGATGTTGCAAAAGTTTATAAATCTGGTTATTGAAAACAAAGGTCAATTTTTTGTTTATCATAATGTATTTTTTCTTAAGAATATCCTTGTAATTGGGCTGTGATTTCATACTTAATCTACAGGCTATTTAAAATATAACATATAGATTTAAATAGGAGAACACATTTAAGACCAGTTTCTCCTTGAAAAAATTCAGATTTAATCAGAGAAAAAAGAAATGATTGGGATTTGAGTGGACATTTTGGGTACTCTGAATAGTTTTATGTAGATTTTGATACCTTCTGTTGTTGGATCTAATTTCACTTCAAGCTCTGGACTTCTCGTTTCCATGAAAAGGGAAGCCTCACTAACACTAACTGAGTAAAAACTCGTGTTCAGGACTTTTGTGTGTGTTTTGAGGTGGAGTGGGATGAGGAGAAGACACAGGAGAATAGAGAGGGGGCATAAGACAGAGAATATAAGCCTGTTGATGACGACGTGGCTTTATTTGTTTTGAAATCTAGGAGCACAACACTAAAGGGGAGCCTCTTAAGGGAAGAGGAGGGTAGGAGACGTTGGGTTCTTAGGCGCCAGCAGGTGGGGCCTACATGAGAATAGCGTCTTGGGGATAAGTGGGTGGGGATGCCTCACAACAAAGAATGGCTTCTTAGAGCTCAAAGAAGCAAACAAATCAAAGGATACTTAAAAAAAAACATTTATTTTTGGCTGTGTTGGCTCTTTGTGACAGTGTGTGGGCTTCTCATTGTGATGGCTTCTTTTGTTGCAGAGCACGGGCTCTAGGCTCGTGGGCTTCAGTAGTTGTAGCACATGGGCTCAGTAGTTGTGGCTCACAGGCTCTAGAGCACAGGCTCAGTAGTTGTGGCACACGGGCTTAGTTGCTCCACAGCATGTGGGATCTTCCCAGACCAGGGCTCGAACCCGTGTCCTCTGCATTGGCAGGTGGATTCTTTTCTTTCTTTCTTTCATTTTTTGGCTGTATTGGGTCTTTGTTGCTGCACGCGAGCTTCCTCTAGTTGCGGAGAGCAGGGGCTGCTCTTCATTGCAGTGTGCGGACTTCTCATTGCGGTGGCTTCTCTTATTGTGGAGCATGGGCTCTAGGCGCTCTGGCTTCAGTAGTTGCAGCACACAGGGTCAGTAGTTGTGGCTCGCGGGCTCTAGAGCGCAGGCTCAGTAGTTGTGGTGCACTGGCTTAGGTAGTTGCTCCGCGGCATGTGGTATCTTCCCAGACCAGGGCTTGAACCTGTGTCCCCTGCATTGGCAGGTGGATTCTTAACCACTGCGCCACCAGGGAAGTCCCGGCAGGTGGATTTTTAACCACTGTGCCACCAGGGAAGCCCTCAAAGGATACTTTTAATGGTGCTTCATGCAATGCTAATAAGCTACTTAAGGTAAACAAGCACATCTAACACTAAAAGGTGCCCTTGTAGGAAAAGTAGGAGATATTTTCCGCATTTCCAGAGTCAGGGATAAAGAAAGAGAAACTTGACTTCCCAAAGTCAAACAGCTAATGTCAGAGTTGAATCTCAGTCTAGATCCTCGTTTTTATAGTACCAAACTCACAGGTAATTTTCCATCACTGAACCTTTCCATTGTGTGAGATGCCCAAATTGTGAAAAACAGAGGGGGAGGTATTTTTTTCAACTTAATGTGTGCTCATTGAAATACATTTATAAAATAAGAGTGGAAAAAATTAAAATTACATACTTTCACCAAGTACATATACTGAAGTACTTACTTTAGTATATTTATTCTAGCCTTTCTTCTCTGCTTAGCTTTTCTTTCTTCCATTAAAAAAAAAAAAAGTAACTATGGGGAATTCCCTAGAGGTCCAGTGTTTAGGTCTCCGCGCTTCCACTGCAGTGGGCCCAGGTTCAATCCCTGTTCAGGGAACTAGGATCCCACAAGCTGTGTGGCCAAAAAAAAAAAAAAGTAACTATGATTATTATATTACATCTTGCCATTTGATTTAACATAAGGATTTAGCCATACTATTACAGACTTCCTATAAACCTCGTTTTAATGGTTGCTTATTGACCTGCTCATAATTTACTGTTTCCCTTCTGTTTGTTGTTTAATGTCAATTTTTTCTTATAAATCAGCTAGTCCACTTAATGCAATGCCTGACACATGGTATGTGCTCACGTCTAGTAAAATTATTAACTCAGCAGTGAAACATGTTTGTATATAAAGCTTTTTCATCATTTAAAATTATTGCCTTAGGATTTTCAGAAGGTATGATCTTTAATTTTATTTTAAAAATTTCATTTTTTTTTGACTAGACAATAGAAGCTTATGGTTTAAAATTCTAAAAGCACAAAAGTTAAACAGTGAAAAGCCTTCTTGGCAGCCACCCCAGATAAAAAATATTATCAGTTTTTTATTTTCCTTCCAGAGATAGATGATTATAAACAAGGAAACGTATTTCCTTCCTTTTTCTAAAATAGACTTTTTAAGAGTAGTTTTAGGGGACTTCCCTGGTGGTGCAGTGGTTAAGAATCCACCTGCCAATGCAGGGGACACGGGTTCGAGCCCTGGTCTGGGAAGATCCCACATGCCGCAGAGCAACTAAGCCCGTGCACCACAACTACTGAGCCTGCGCTCTAGAGCACGCGAGCCACAACTACTGAGCCCACGCACCACGACTACTGAAGCCCGTGCGCCTAGAGCCCGTGCTCCACAACAAGAAAAGCCACCGCAACGAGAAGCCCGTGCACTGCACGAAGAGTAGCCCCTGCTCGCCGCAACTAGAGAAAGCCCGCACACAGCAACTGAGATCCAGCTGCAGGCAAAAATTTAAAAAATAAAAAAAGAACAGTTTTAGGTTCACAGCAAGATTGAATGGAAAGTACATGGAGTTCCCACATATGTACAATCTCCCCATTATCAATGTCCTGCACCAGGGTGATACATTTGTTACAGTCCATGAACCTACACACTATGAACTGAAAGTTCATAGTTCAAGTTAGGGTTAACTCTTTTTTTTTTTTTAATTGAAGTATAGTTGATTTACAATGTTGTGTTAGTTTCTGGTGTACAGCAAGGTAATTCAGATATGTATGTATATATATGTATGTGCATATATATATATGTGTATATATATACATATATATATTCTTTTCCATTATGGCTTATCACAGGATATTGAATATAGTTCCCTGTGCTATACAGTAGGACCTTGTCATTTATGCATTCTATATATAATAGTTTGCATCTGCTAGTCCCAAACTCCCAATCCATCCCTCTGCTGCACACCCCCCTGGCAACCACAAGTCTGTTCTCTATGTCTATGAGTGTTTCTGTTTCATAGATAAGTTCATTTGTGTCATATTTTAGATATCACGTATAAGTGATATCATATGGTATTTGTCTTTCTCTTTCTAACTTACTTCACTTACTGTGATAATCTCTAGGTCCATCCATGTAGCTGCAAATGGCATTATTTCTTTTTTAATGGCTGAGTAATATTCCACTGTGTGTAAATACCATATCTTTTTATTTATTTATTTATTTTTTATACAGCAGGTTCTTATTAATGTTTTATACATATTAGTGTATATATGTCAATCCCAATCTCCCAATTCATCCCACCAACACCACCTCCTCCCGCCACTTTCCCCACTTGGTGTCCATATGTTTGTTCTCTACATCTGTGTTAAATATCACATCTTCTTTATTCATTCATCTGTCATTGGACATTTAGGTTTTTTCCATGTCCTGGCTATTATAAACAGTTTTTCTATAAACACAGGGGTGCATGTATCTTTTTGAATTATCGTTTTCTCTGGAATGGGATTGCTGTATCACATGGCAACTCTATTTTTAGTTTTTTGAGAAACTGCCATACTATTCTCCATCGTGGCTGCACTAATTTACATTCCCACCAACAGTGTAGGAGGGTTCCCTTTTCTCCAACACATTAGGGTTCTCTTAAGAGTCATGCATCCTATGGGTTTGGATAAATGTATAATGACATGTTTCCATCATTATAGTATCATGCAGAATAGTTTCACTGCCCTAAAAACCCTCTGTGCTCCACCTCTTCATCCCCACCTCTTCCCAACCCCTGACAACTACTTATCTTTTTGTCTCCAAAGTTTTGCGTTTTCCAGAATGTCATGTAGTTGGAATTGTACAGTATGCAGCCTTTTTTAAAAAAAATTTCTTTAGTTTTTGGCTGTGTTGGGTCTTCGTTGCTGCACACAGGCTTCCTCTAGTTGCAGCGAGCGGGGGGCTACTCTTCGTTGCGGTGCATGGGCTTCTCATTGCAGTGGCTTCTCTTGTTGTGGAGAATGGACTGTAGGCGCGTGGGCTTCAGTAGTTATGGCTTACGGGCTCTAGACCACATGCTCAGTAGTTGTGGCACATGGGCTTGGTTGCTCCGCGGCATGTGGGGTCTTCCCGGACTAGGGATCAAACCCGTGTCCCCTGCATCGGCAGGCAGACTCTCAACCACAGCGCCACCAGGGAAGCCCTATGCAGCCTTTTTGAATTGTTTTTTTTTTCACATAGTAATATGCATTTAATTTTCTCCATGTCTTTTCATGGCTTGATAGCTCATTTCTTTTTTTTTTTAATATTTTTAATTAATTAATGTATGGCTGCGTTGGGTTTTCGTTGCTGCATGCGGGCTTTCATTGCGGGCTTCTTTCTTAGCGGAGCACGGGCGCCAGGTGCATGGGCTTCAGTAGTTGTGACTCGCAGGCTCGGTAGTTGTGGCTCGCGGGCTCTAGAACGCAGGCTCGGTAGTCGTGGCACACGGGCTCAGCCGCTCCGTGGCATGTGGGATCTTCCCCGACCAGGGCTTGAACCCGTGTCCTCTGCATTAGCAGGCAGATTCTTAACCACTTCACGACCAGGGAAGCCCGATAGCTCATTTCTTTTTAGCGCTAAATAACATTCCATTGTCTTGTTGTATTGCAGTTTATTTATCCATTCACTTACTGAAGGATACTTTGGTTGTTTCCAGACTTTGGCAATTATGGATATAGCTGCAATAAACATCTGTGTTCAGGTTTTTGTGTGGACCTAAGTTTACAAGTTCTTTGGGTACATACCAAGGGGCGCAATTGCTGGATCACGTTTAGTTTTTTAAGGAAGCGCCAAACTGTCTTCCAAAGTGGTGACCATTTTGCACTCCCACCAGCAATGAATGAGAGTTCCTGTTGCTCCACATTCTTGTTAACATTTGCTGTTGTCAGTGCTCTGGATTTTAGCCATTTTAATACGTGTGTAGTGGTAGCTTATTGTTGTTTTAATTTGTGTTTCCCTGATGACATATGAGGTGGGGCATCTTTTCTATGCATATTTGCCATTTGTATATTTCTTTGGTGAGGTATCTGTTCAGGATGTTTCCCCATCTTTAATTGGGTGTCCAGCTTCCATTGCCCACAAGTTTACAGAGAACCTTCTCTGGGAGGTAGACAATACTGCCGCAGTTGTACCAGAGACCCAGCTTGACTTGTTGGCTCAGGGAGAGGCAAGGGCAATGGGAAAACTGACTCTGTGCTACCATCTCCTCAGGCGCCCAGGGCAGGAGGGGAAAAGTGTAGTGGTGCACAGCTGGATTGGCGTAGGGAGGAGAAGGCTGGGAAGGACTGCGAGTGTCAAGGCAGGACAGATGGTTTGTGTTCTAGGACCCCACACTGCAGATTCAGAGGATCCAGACTTTGGAGAGAATGGAGGCTGTGATGGGCTGAGGAGCAAGAGAAGTTATGGCTAGACTTGGGAGAATTTGGGGAAACAGCTACACGAATACAAAGTTCGGGGTCCCATCCTACAGCTGAGGAACTTGGTCAGCTCTCCCCCAGCAGCTCCTGGGACCAGTACTGTGTTAGCTGTTGCCAGTATCTAAGGAAACGTTCAGATCAATGATGATAACTCAATGGTCCCTTCTGTCCCAGCTTCTGGGACCACATATGCCTAAATCACGTTAAACTTGGGGCTGCCATTAGCCTAGAATGATTGTGGGGCAATGGAGGATTCCTAACCTCAGGCCTGGACAGACGCCTTCCGTCTAGCCTTTCTCCTGTCTGAAAGACTTCATGCATAACTTGGGAGAAGCAGTAGGTTGGTGAGAGTAGATGTCAGTCAAAACTGTTTCCATAGCAATGTGAGGCTCAGAAAGCAAGAACCTCTGGAGAGACAGGGCCCAGGACTGGGAAAAGAGCCACAGAAGTGGAAGCTTGAAAACTCAGAAGACATGTGTCTTGCTTCCTGATTTGACTGCATTGCCCTGGTTATCTTGAGCCATGCAATCAGATATGATTGCATTTTGCACTGTTTTGTGTCAAATGTGAAAATACCTTTGACCCTTACAAAGTGCCAGAGACTTCCTCAGGAGTTGCAGGACTCCTAATGAGTGAAAGAAAAAATCCTGTTTACTCCAATAATACCTAAAACTACACTGTCCAATGGAGTGGCCACTAATTACATGTGGCTATTTTGTTCTCTTTTTTTCTTTTAGCTGCACCATGTGGCTTGTGGGATCTTAGTTCCCTGACCAGGGATTGAACCTGGCCCTCGGCAGTGAAAGCGCTGAGTCCTAACCACTGGACCGCCAGGGAATTTCCTACATGTGGCTATTTAAGCTAGTTAAAATTAACAGAAGGAAAAGTTCAGTTTCTCACTCACTCTAGCCACATTTCCAGTGCTCAATGACCACATGTGGCTAGGGGCAGCAAAGCTGTAAAACATTTCCATTATTGTGGAATATTCTTTTCTTTTTAACATCCTTATTGGAGTATAATTGCTTTACATTGTTGTGTTAGTTTCTGCTGTATAACAAAGTGAATCATATTGTGGAATATTCTATCAGACAGTGCTGGCCTTGATATTTGGCTTTCCTAAGCAATAAACTTCAAAATATTTTTTGGACGCTGATATAGATTTGATGACCTTTTATTTTGACAAGTAAGCACATTAGATTAACCTGCTATTTGTTATAACCATTATTTCATAAAATAAAAACCAGAGGTAAGAAACCTATAATCTCAAGGATAAAGGATTTCTTCAGAAGAAAGTATAAATGGGCATCTTTGCAGTGACACTGACAGAGAAGCCCTGGAGCCTGTATTGACATTCCTGTGCCATTGTCAGCTTGTAGGACTTGGGCCTCTTTAGTACTGCACTTGAGCCCTATCCTTGAAAAGGGCATCAGGAAGGCCCTTTTGGAAAGTGACGTGCCCATCTCAGTGCGTCATGTAAGGAGGTCATGATGTCAGTATGACTTATTACTGGTAATGTTACTTTGATCATTTAGATAAGGTGGCATCTGCCTGGTTTTCCACTGTAAATGACTTGTTTTCCTTTTGTAATCTCTGGTGGAGATATACTTTGAGACTATGCAAATAGTGATTTTTTCAGCGTATTTCTGGCCACTAATTTTGACATCTTTTGATGAATCTTTCCAACACCACTTAGGTATTTGTTTACTATGGCCTCTGTAACAAACTATCACAAACTTGGTGGCTTAAAAGAACAGAAATGTATGCTCTCAGAGTTCTAGAAGCCAGAAGTTTGAAATCAGTTTCATTAGGCTGAAGTCAGGGTGTTGGCAGGTCTGCCCTCCCTCTGAAGACTTTTGGGGAGAATCTTGTTTCTTCCAGCTTCTGGTGGCTGTGAGCATTCTCTGCCTCTCTTCACATTGTCTTGTCTGTGTCTAATCTCTGTCTGCTTTTCTCTTACAAGGAAATGTGTGATGGCTTTTAGAGCCTCCCCAGATTATCCAGGATTCTCTGAGAGCCTTAATTTAATCACACCTGCAAACTTTACCACGTAAGGTAACATTCACAGGTTCCAGGGATTAGGACCTCTCTCTTAGGAGGCTGCCATTCAGACCACTGCAACTTATTATTGTGGAATTTTCCAAATGGTGATTTTCTTTTTCTTTTTTAAAAAAATTTATTTTATTTTTATTTTTGGCTGCGTTGGGTCTTTGTTCCTGCGCACGGGCTTCTCATTGCAGTGACTTCTCTTGTTGCGGAGCACGGGCTCTAGGTGTGCGGGCTTCAGTAGTTGTGGCTCGAGGGCTCTAGAGCGCAGGCTCAGTAGTTGTGGCACACTGGCTTAGTTGCTCCGCGGCATGTGGGATCCTCCCGGACCAGGGCTCGAACCCGTGTCCCCTGAATTGGCAGGCGGATTCTTAACCACTGCGCCACCAGGGAAGTCCCCCAAATGGTGATTTTTCTATTTCCATCATTCCTCCTACGTTTATTAATTGGGATTCTACTGCAAGGAAGACCTAGCCCTTCTCCTCCAGGTGTGTCCTTTTGACATGCCCCCATTATTCTTTGAGGACCGCCTTACTTTTGGGCACAAGATGTTCCAGGCTTGTCCTTTTACTATTCCTGCCTCAGCCCTGGGATTACATTACTGGCCTATTTGTCTAGCCCTGCTCCTATGGTCCACTTCTGAGAAGCAAGGGGATAGTTCGTGAGGGAAAAGGACTAGCCTCTCTTCTCTGGCCCCAAACTCATTCACCTTTCTCTGCAATTAACAGGACCCACTGTTCTTAGAAAGCAGTTTACAGAGGTGAAGCAATTTTCTTAAGGCTGCTTAGCAGATGTCACCTGACACCCTACCTTGGTCTTGGGCTTTCATCATGAGATATGCTTCCTGGCTGGTAACACTTACACTTAACATTGTTAGAAATATCACCTACAGTAAAGACTTCATCAATATGATAAGTTTCAAGATTTAAGATCTTTTAAATAGTCTTTCATGTTACTTGTTTAAATTTTTTGTTTTATCTCCCTTATAATAGGCTTTATCAGTATTTCTCAAATTCGAGTGAGCATCAGAACAACCTGGCAGACTTGTTACAGAGAATGCTGGGCCCTACACCTGAAATTTCTGATTCTCAGGCAAGGCCTGCAAATTTGCATCTTTAGGTTTCCAGGGGTGCTGATGCTGCTTGTCAAGGATCCACACTTTGAGAACCACCAGCCTGTTAAAAAAAAATAAATAAACACTCATTTATTCTAACTATATTTATTCTGCTCTTAATATGTTAGGTACTGTTCTGGGTACAGAGGATACAGAGGTAAGACAAAGTCCCTGCCCTCAAGACTCCCACCTGTAAATGATAAGACATACTAACATTTACAGTAATTAAAGCAGTGGGGTGTTGGTACAAGAATAGATAGAGCAATGATACAGATTAGAAAAAACCCTGGCTTGTTACGTGAGTATACATTAAAGATAGTACTAGGAATGGCTTCGGGACTAGTTTGTATAATTTAGAGAGCCTATTTCAGGACTCACTAGCCCACTCACATGAATCACTTTTGAGGATTCTTTACACTAGGTCTTAAAATGGCTGAAAGATAGATGTGGCGCCAAATTCATAACATGGAATCTGCAATTCCTAATTTCTGGCTGGTGAAGAATGGGATCTTGACAAGTCTCCAGTTTTGGTTGACTTGCAGTAATGAGGAAAATTATTAGGTAACATGAAAAACAGTTTAGCTTCCCTGGTCAATCAAAAAAAAATGCCAGTTAACTATAACTATTAAACACCATTTTCAAAGCATCAAATTGAATGCATCATGGATGAGGTGATGTGGGCTATTGTAGATGGTATGAATAAAATGGTAAAAACCACCTAGAAAGCAATTTGAAAGAAAGCATGAAAAGCTTTAGAAATATTCAAATACTTTGATCTAGTAATTCTGCTTCCAGCAACTCATTCTAAGGAAATCATCAGAAATACACTTGGAGGTTTCTGTGCACACACATTCTACCACTGTATCATTAGGCTGCATGTAACAGAAACCTGACAGAGGCTTAACTAAGATGGTGTTTATCCTCATGTATCAGGAAGTCCAAGGCTAGTACAGCAGCTCCTCCAGGCATGCCATCACGATCCAAGCTCCTCGAGTCTTTCCACTGTACCACCCAGAACAAGTGGCTGTCTTCTTCATGCCCCAAAATGGCTCTGGTACTTCTTGGTTTCATGTTTGTGCTCCAAGCAGGATGGAGAGAGGACAAAGGTTCATGCTTGCCAAATCTGTCCTTTTGTATCAAAAAACCTAGTAAGCAGACTTCCACTTTTATCTTTTTTTTTTAAACCATGTAATCAATAATAGTCACCATGTGATTCAGTAGATCCTAACTTGTATCATGGTCACCTGTATTATTACTTGTTCAAGATCCACTTGTATCTCTTAACTTACCAGAGCTGTCACATGGCTACCCTTAGCAGAAGCTGGGGAAGTATTGGTAACTAGGCACATGATCATCTCCCTCATCCAAAGTGAGGTTCTGTTGAAGAGGAAGATAAAATACAGGATCTGTTTAATTACAACATTCTCTGTAGCTATTGTCAGGATTTTGAATTGTATTGACCTAGAAAAATGCTCATGATACAACGTCAAGTGAGAAGCAGGACTGAGAACATACAGAATACAATCACAATTTTGTTTAGAAAAATATAATTTACATACACACACATCCCACACACAGGAAATAACAAAATGTTAGTGGTAGTTAATGTCTAGAGAGTTAGCAGTTCAGGTCAAAAGGGTATTGATGGATAGATATGTTTTATCTTACTGAATGTTTTCTGTATTTTCTAAATTTTCTCCAGTGAATGTGTATTATCTTTTTTTTTCCTTTTAATGTTTTATTTTTATTTTTTGGCCATACCGTGCAACATATGGAATCTTAGTTCCCCAACCAGGGATCGAACCTGTGCCCCCTGCAGTGGAAGCATGAGGTCTTAACCACTGGACAACCAGGGAAGTCCCTAAACTTGTATTATAATAGGAAAAAAAGATGTTATTTAAAAAAATACTCCGTATGTTCTTAAAGAAGACTAAGTCCAAAATATTTATTTACACTTATTCATTTTCATCTTCATTGTCAAAAGAAAGGAGGCTACTATTTTTGATTTGCTTTTGTGAGTTTTTTTTAACTGAATCCTGCTTATTTATTTCATCTTCTTCATTTGTCTTCTTCTTTTTTGAGCTTGCTCTTAAACCGGAATATTTTTCATCTGAGGAACGCTTGACTGGTTTTCGATACATAATTCTTCCATCAGCTGAAGCTGGTTCTTCATCTGCAGCAAAAAACAAAGTTAAAAAACTTTCTTTCTCTCGTTATTTTGACTTTATCGGAGAGTCAAACGGCAAGAAAATCTCATACAGTATTTATGGATGTCCTTGAGTCAATTCAGTCTGGTCTTTTCCACTGCCTCTAGCTATATAGCCACAAGACATGCAGTGACTTAAGAAAAACTCATGTACAGGGCGCAGTGGTTAAGAGTCCGCCTGCCAATGCAAGGGACACGGGTTCGTGCCCCGGTCCGGGAAGATCCCACATGCTGCGGAGCGGCTGGGCCCGTGAGCCATGGCCGCTGAGCCTGTGTGTCTGGAGCCTGTGCTCTGCAACAGGAGAGGCCACAACAGTGAGAGGCCCGCGTACCACAAAAAACAAAAAACAAAAACTCATGTACCGAACGAAGTATAGTGTAATATTGCCAGTCCCCAATTCATTACAATCAGGCTATATTTTTTAAGTATCTCGAAAAGCGATTGTTTGGAACTCCAGCATTTCCTCCTAAATCAATGTAATAAATACTACAAATAATGAAAAAAATACTATATAGCATACCACACACCAGGCACTAATTAAATACACCTCTGTTGACTAGTTTGTAAACCTAACCAGGTATTTTTTTAAAAAACAGGATGTTTTTACTTAAATTTGCACTTAATCCTTATAACAGCCCAATAAAGTGGGCACAACTTGTCCCCATTTTACTGATGAGGTAACTGAGGCTGAGAGGTGAAATAACTTGTTCAAGGTAACACATCTGGTAAGTGTTAAACCCAAAGTTTGAACCTAGGACTGTCTCTTCAAACATACCATACCACTGTATAAAATGATTTCATACCTAACTCATTAAGTTGGTAGAAAAACCAGCTTACTTTCAGACATACCTGCTTTGGCAGCCTTTATTTCTGTTTTAATTTTCATGACTTCTTCAACTGATAGGTCTCCCTTTTTTAAAACCACCACTTGGGGCTGTTCATCTTCTTTGTCACTGTGATCACCATCTTCACCTGGGAGCTGAAGCTGGATTCTCTAGGAAAAAACACAAACATAACATTTAAGTTGCTGACCTTGAACTAAATACAACCACTGTCTCTGTGAGAAACTGTAATTACTAGAGTGAGAAGGGTAACATTATTGACTAAATGTGTTTGGCAATGAATTTTCAAGTAACTCTTAAAAATCTAACCTCACCAGAGTAGGGAAGAGGTCCACCTGCCAGTTATCCTGGGGTGCCTGTCCAAGGGAGCTGGTTTCCATTTCAGCAGGACCCCAGCTTGCAGTTCCTGATGTCAGGGGCCCTCTGCTTCATGTTCTGCCAGCATTCAGCCTACTCAGGGTAGTGCTGACTACAGCTGTTCTCTCTGCTCTTCATCAACCCTTTTCATGTACACCTCTTCTCAAAGTGTGACAAAAAATAAACACCACCAAAGTACAGAAAACGGCAAGTAAAAGGTCCTCCTTCACCTACTTCTGCTTATCTTTACCCCCTTCCAGTAGCTTGTTTGGTGGGTATCCTAAGTGTTATTCTAAGTGTATAAAAATACGGAGGTACAGAAAACATTTTGTATACAAACAAGACACGGAACATACTACTATATGACTCGCTTCCTTTTTTCTTTTTAAATTATGAAATTTACCAAACATAAAAAAGTACAGAAAATAACAGAAACCATGCACTGACTCTACAGGTGCAACAAATGGTAATATTTGGCTAGTTGACTGAGATTTTTAAAAATGTCAGACATCATATAAGCCCCACTCACCCAAGTTTTTTACTCAAAAACATCTTTGCACAATGCCTTGAGATACATATGGCATCATCTATTTTTAAAAATCACGGCCCAGTATTTATACATATGGTTATCTCATGGTTTATTTGACCAATTCTTTTTAAGTAAAAATTTTGGTTGTTTCTAGTTTTTTTCTACTATAATAAAATTTTTGCACATGTTTTTGTTCACTTTTGCAAACTTACATATAGATAAATTCCTCGAATGGAAATGCTAGGTTGAAAGGCGTGCACACCCACCACACATTATTCAAATAGATGTCAGTCCACCTCTCACAGAGCCTTCATTGTCTCCCAAACAGGGCAACAAAGCCCTGCAGCTGTCCGACCACAGCTGTAATCTTAAACTATAAACTATAATTATATAGTGATTTCCCATGAAACTCTTTTCTTTTTGTTAACAGATTCCTAGAATGATTATACTGCCAAAATGATTAAGAATGAAGTTGGTTTCGCAAACACAGGAACCTGGGACATCTGTCTACGGAAAAGTCTGTTGATCAAATGTGTTAGCCCGAATGACTGATATTAATTGGAAAGTTCCCCCCCCCCGCCGCCCCGAGTTCTCCTAAGATAGCATTCTAAGCTGCAATCTTCAAGGTGTTAACTAGGCACACACATGATCATCACTAGGGCCTGAAGCAAACTATAAAATTAGGTCCATATTCTCCTCATTGCTGAAACCATGTCCCTTTTCTCAAACTTCATCCTCTTTGCCATAGTCACTGTTTTTGGTCCTGGGGACCAGTCACTCCCTGATCATGTTATCTCTATCCAAACATGCTCCTTGTTGCCTACTGAATAGTCCATATGGCCTCACCTCTATCAGTCCCTCAATCACTTCTAAACACAGTCCGTGACTCACTGTCTCTACACCTTTACCCATGCTGTTCCTTCCATCTCTACCTGCTGACTTACCCATGCTCAAGATTCAATCTAAATGTCCCTTCCTCCATGAAGCCTTGCCTGACGATAAACCACAGTCATCTAACCAATGTAACTTGTCACCCACTACTTGGTGCCACAGGCACTGTACTAGGAAAATATAGAGGGATTAAGATACTTAGAGTGTTCGATTTAGTGGTGGAGATACCCAAGAGAGTAAGTAGTTGCCATGCATAATGATGAGTATTGCAGATAAGATGCGGATAGAGTGAAGAGGAGAACAGAGGAGGAGTTACTGTCTGGGGGAGGTTCAAAAGGCTTCACTGAGGTGGTGACCTGTGAAGGCTGAGATGAGGCAGGCAGGAAGGTGTTAAAGAACAGGGCATTTTGGAGATCCATCTCTTTCTCCTTTCAGAGCCTGGCCCAGGGCCTGGATTTAGCACATACTCACTGGATTAACTGCACTTAAGTCAATCTTGTGACCTTCTACTAAGTGACTTGAGGGGTGGGTCTTTGTGCAAGTGCTAGACACAAAGTGCTAAATAAATTCTCTATTTCTCCACACATGCCCTAAGCATAATAGTCTCTTTCTACTAAAAAAGGTAGGGCAGATTTTGATGTGAATCAGTTCGGGTAGGAGCCTGGGGGAGCTTAGAAGTTGCCTCCCACCGATCCCCATTTCTAAACTATCCAGGTGTGGCTCCTTCCTGAAGCTCCTCTTCTTCTATTGAAAGCCAAGATATAAAAGGTTTTTGCTTTCCGTTTTTTTTTTTTTTTTTTTTTGGTGACAAGCACAGAAGTAGATCTAGGGCATTCGTTAAGGATGTTCCAGACTCAAGGCTTAGGATATCAGGTCATTTGATCGAGTGGCCTTAGTTTCTTTACCTGGAAAATGGGACGACGCTACCACCCACACTGCTAACTACAGGTTATGCGATAAGCAAGTAAAAACGAAGAGAGACGAAAATGATCTTTCTTAACTGTCCACCAAGGACGAGGCGCTTTACCTGCGTGAAGTCATTTTCAAAAACACAGCAGCACTGTGAAAACGACAAATAGCTTCCTGGGCGAAAGAGGCAGTAGTTTGTTTGAAGATGACCAGCCTGGGGTCTGAGGACACTCGGACTAGGGGCCGGGCGCGGGTGCGAGGAGGGACCCATCAGTATCTGGCCTCCAAGTCAAGCCAGAAGCTGGAATTGGCGGAGCGGGCCGCATTTCTGCGGTAACGGGACTGGCCCGGGCTCACCTTGGTTTCTACCGTGGGCCCTTCCTCGTAGCCGATCCGTTCCTTGAAGCGGGCCAGGAACGCCGGCTCGGCTGGCCGCACGTACGACACCTGGTTCCGCTTGCTCATAGCCGCGCTAGGGAAAAACAGGACCCCAAAGCCGCCTGAAAACTGTACAGAGGCGACAGCGCTTACTCGTGACGTCACGTCGGCCCCGCCCCTGACACAGGGCCTGGCAACATGGCAGCCTCCGTGCTGGCGTCAACGTCCGACCTGAGCGCCAAATTTAAATTCGCGGCCATCTTGAGTGGGCGGAATCTCCGTGCGCGGCTGGGCTGGAAGTGAGGGCGGTTGCTCTGTCGGTCTCGGGATCGAGGGGTGAGGGCACCATGGCGTCCGGCTGCAAAAGTAAGTGAGAAGCCCAAGCTTCGTGACCCCGTCTCCGCCCCCAAATACGAGCTTTCCTGCTGGGCGGGAAGGGCAGGAGCGGACTGAGCGGCGGGGGATGTTTGAAATCTCCCTCTGTCTCTCCAAGATAATACACTAATGGAACAGCTCTCTTCCCTTCCGTCTATGTGCTGGGCGCACGCTACGAGCCTGGCGCAATTCTAAGCTCTGGGGCTGAGCAGAGAACCGGAACCGAGCCCTCATCCAGGCGCTTGGCTCCTAAGTGACCTGCTGGTTCTTCCCTCCTGTTCTCGGTCCTGCCGTTTCGTCGCTGGCCTCTTCCCGAGTCCGGACCCGGGCTGCCTCTCTAGGTATCTTCGCCTGAGGGTCGGCCCCAGCTCTCAACTACCTTCTGCGTATTTCCACAATACTGACTTTCCTGAAGGGAAGAACTTATTCTTGTTCCAAGCCTGTCGTTCTCTTTTGGAGGGTCCGCTGTGGACTCTCCTTAGGTAAGGGACTTTTAAAGCACAGAATTCAGTAGTGTCTTTATATTCTCACAGTCCCTTTTTTCTTCTCCAGGAGACCCCTTCAGTTTCTTCCTTTTTCTCATGGAAGGGAGCCTGTCATTTTTGCTTTTGATAAACCGTTCAACTTTACTAATTTCTTGGTCCTTTGCTGCACCTGTATACGTGCCTCTTACATCGCCTGACCCTTTACGGAGTCTTGGTTTTTTAAAGCTGATTTTGAGCTGATTAGATGGATCTTTGTGAATGGTATGAACGGTAACGAGGCGATGCCTATGTTAGAAGATTGAACAAATGGTGAATTTTTGGTGTTTGAACCTTTCGATAACGTTAATGCTTTTAGCTGTCAATTGCAATTCTTTCCTGATACGTTTGTTGTTTTACTTACCTTTTAGGTCCATTATACCATTAACACCTCATTATGCTCTCTTTTTCCATCTAAAATGTTCCTTTTCCTCCCCCATTTTCAGTATTCAGGGAATATTAGCACACAAATTGGTATGTTATTGGAGCAAAATGTTGATCGCGCTTTCTGCACAATCACAGTGTTCAGTAAATCTGGACTCAAGCAAGAGAATTGATGTTTGTGATATTAGAGCATCTGTTTATTTAATGGAAAGTGACATACGTATGTGACTGTGTTAAAGGACTCTGTCCTGTCTGTACACATCAAGAAGTCATGGGAGAGCTTCCCTGGTGGCACAGTGGTTAAGAATCCGCCTGCCAGCGCAGGGGACACGGGTTCGATCCCTGGTCCGGAAAGATCCCACATGCTGCAGAGCAACTAAGCCCGTGCACCACAACTACTGAGCCTGCTCTCTGGAGCCAGCGAACCACAACTACTGAGCCCATGTGCCGCAACTACTGAAGCCCTCATGCCTAGAGCCATGCTCCGCAACAAGAGAAGCCACCGCAATGAGAAGCCCGCACACTGGAACGAAGACCCAACACAGCCCTAAATAAATAAATAAATAATTTTTTTAAAAAAGTGATGGGAGCAAGGGTATTCACAGCTCCCCTTTATGATGGTGGTGATTTCCATGGGGAACTCTCCTGCTAACTCTCCTAACTTTGTTAGCAAAGTTGAGGTTGATGACATCCCAGGTAAGTGCATTCCCAGCAGGCTTAGAGACCGGGAACACGAAGTGGGAACACAGGGAAGGAGAGAGCCCATGCAGTGCTCCCTGCAGCTCTTACTTTTGTGCTCATGAAGGTTATTTCTTGTGACAACACTGGCACCATGGGTTGCTGACTGAAATCAGAGAAATGAGAATGTGAAATAACCCTCATGAAATTGACTGAGTTTAAGAGTCCCTTTCTGAACTTAATCATATTTGGCTAGATGATCCATAGCTATCTGGACTGCAGAGTAAGCATCTAAGGTTTGTTTGTTTGTTTGTTTTTATTGAAGTATAGTTGACTTACAATGTTTCAGGTGTACAGCAAAGTGATTCAGTTACATATATATATATTTATTTTCTGATTGTGTCATCTGCCCGCTCTAAATTCTTTTTTTTTTTTAGCTTTTAATTTTATATTGGAGTATAGCCAATTAACAATGTTGTGATAGTTTCAGGTGCAGGGCAAAGCGACTCAGCCATATATATACATGTATCCGTTCTCACCCAAACTTCCCTCCCATCCAGGCTGCCACATAACATTGAACAGGGTTCCCTGTGCTATACAGTAGGTCCTTGTTGGTTATCCATTTAAAATATAGCAGTGTGTACATGTCAATCCCAAACTCCCTAACTATCCCTTTGCCCCACCCTTCCCTCCTGGTAACCATAAATTCATTCTCTAAGTTTGTGAGTCTGTTTCTATTTTGTAAATGAGTTCATTTGTATCATTTCTTTTTAGATTCTGCTTATAAGTGATATCATTCTCCTTCTCTGTCTGACTTAACTTCACTCAGTATGACAATCTCTAGGTCCGTCCATGTTGCTGCAAATGGCATTATTTCATTCTTTTTAATGGCTAATATTCCATTGTATATATGTACCACATCTTCTTTATCCATCTTGTTGCTTCCATGTCTTTGCTATTGTAAGCAGTACTGCAATGAACACTGGGGTGCATGTATCCTTTCGGACCATGTTTTTCTCTGGATATGTGCCCAGGAGTGGGATTGCAGGGTCATATGCTAGCTCTTATTGTTGAATTGTCTATTTCTCCCTTCATTTCTTGTCATGTATTTTGGTGCTTTGTTACTAGGTGAATATATATATATATATTTTTTTTTTTTCTGTACGCGGGCCTCTCACCGTTGTGGCCTCTCCTGTTGCGGAGCACAGGCTCCGGACGCGCAGCCCCAGCGGCCACGGCTCACAGGCCCAGCCGCTCCGCGGCACGTGGGATCCTCACGGACCGGGGCACGAACCCGTGTCCCCCGCATCGGCAGGCGGACTCCCAACCACTGCGCCACCAGGGAAGCCCTGTTATTTTTTTTTAAGTAATTTTATTTTTGGCTGCGTTGGGTCTTCGTTGCTGCATGTGGGCTTTCTCTAGTTGAGGTGAGCGGGGCCTACTCTTCATTGCAGTGCGCGGGCTTCTCATTGCGGTGGCTTCTCTTGTTGTGGACAATGGGCTCTAGGTGCGTGGGCTTCAGTAGTTGTGGCTCACGGGCTCTAGAGCGCAGGCTCAGTATTTGTGGCGCACGGGCTTAGTTGCTCTGCAGCATGTGGGATCTTCCCGGACCAGGGCTCAAACCTGTGTCCCCTGCATTGGCAGGTGGATTCTTAACACTGCACCACGAGGGAAGTCCCTAAGTATATGTTTATATCTGTGTTATCTTCCTAGTCGTTTGACCCTTTTATCATTATAAAAAATGTTCTTCTTTATCTCTGGTAACTTTGTTTTAAAGTCTGTCTGAAACCTGTATAGCCACTCCTGCTTTCTTGTGATTGCTGTTTGCATGAGATAATCTTTTTTCATCATTTTACTTTCCATATGTTTATATGTTTGAATCTAAAGTGTGTTTCCTTTAGATAGTATATAGTTGGAGCATGTTTTTTCATCTTAGTCTGACAATCTCTGCCCCTTGATTGGGTTGTTTAATCCATTCACATGTTATTGATTTGGTTGTATTCACATCTGCCATTTTACTTTTCATTTTCTATGTGTCACATGTTTTTTATGTTTCTCTGTTCCACCTTTACTGCTTTTTAAAAAAAAAATTTATTGGATTATAGTTGATTTACAATGTTGTGTTAGTTTCAGGTGTACAGCAAAGTGAATCAGTTATACATATATATAATGCATATATCCGCTCTTTTTAAAATTCTTTTCCCATGTAGGCCATTACAGAGTATTGAGTAGAGTTCCCTGTGCTATATAGTAGGTCCTTATTAGTTATTTATTTTATATGTAGTAGTGTGTGTATGTCAATCCTAATCTCCCAATTTATCCCTCCGCACTTGTTATGCCCTGGTAGCCATAAATAATTTGTTTTCTACATCTGTGACTCTATTTCCATTTTGTTACTGCTCTTTTTTTTTTTGGAGGGGGGCCACACCACATGCAGGATATTAGTTCCCCGACCAGGGATCGAACTCGTGCTCCCAGCAGTGGAAGTGTGGAGTCCTAACCACTGGACCACCAGGGAACTCCCTGCTTTCTTTTTTTGAAGTTTTTTTTTTTAATGATTGCTCTAGGGTTTAACATATACATCTTAACAGTGTCAGCTTTTATTTTTGGCTGCGTTGGGTCTTCGTTGCTGTGCGCTGGCTTTCTCTAGTTGCAGCGAGCAGGGGCTATGTAGCTTTATTCCCTTTCACCCCCTTCTTTGGTATTATTATTAAACAAGTTACATCTATTGTTAAAAACCCAACAATACATTACTTTACCATCTTTAGTCATTTCCTTAGGCTGTTACAGCTTTGTTCCTACCCACCTTCCTTGTGCTATTATTGGCAAATATACATATGTTTCTATATGTTGTAGGCCCAACAATACATTATATACATATTATTTTATACAATTGTTTTGTAATTCAAGTAAGGGGAGGAGAAAACAGGCATTTCTATTGTTTTTTATAATTACATAATCACTGTTACCTGGTGCTCTTTGATGTTTTTCATGTAGATTTGAATTTTACTGTCTGTGGTCACTACTTTCAGGCTGAAGAACTTCCTTTATTATTTCTTGTAAGGTGGGCCTTCTAACAACAAACTCTCTAATTCCTCTGGCCTCTGTTGTTTCTGCTGAGAGTCAGCTGTTAATCTGATTGGGGTTCTCTCATAAGTAATGACTCTCAGCATTTTTACTGTGATATATCTGTGGATCTGCGTGTGTTTATCCTTTTTGGAATTTGTTGAACTTCCTGGATGTGTAGATTACTTTTTAATGAATTTGGGAAGTTTTTGGCCATTATTTCTTTGAATTTTTTCTGTTCTTTCTCTTTCTTTCTCTTCTGTTCCTTCTCCTGATACTCCCCATTTATGTATGTTGGTATGCTTAATGACGTCCCACATTTCTCTGAGTCTCACTTCACTTTTCTTCATCCTTTTTTCTCTCTGTTCTTTGACTTTTATAATCTCTATTGATCTATCTTAGAGCTTGCTTGTTCTTTTTTCTGCCAGTTCAAGTCTACTTTGAGCCATTCAAGCGAACTTTTATTTCACTTGATACACTTTTCAACTCCAGAGTTTCCATTTGTTTCTTTTTTATAATTTTTCTTTATTGCTATTCTCTATTTGGTGTGGACATTGTCCTCATACCTTCCTTTAATTCTTAATTTTGATTTCCTTTAGTTCTGTACATGTTTATAATGGCTACTTTGAAGTCTTTTCCTGACAAACCCAGCATGTAGGCACTGTCACAGGCAGTTTCTGATGCCTGCTGTTTTTCTGGTTTATGGATCATACTTTCTTGTTTCTTTGAATTCCTTGTAATTTTTTTGTTAGAAACTTGACATCTTACATAATATGTTGTAGCAACTCTGGGTACTGGTGTCCCCATCCTCTAGGATTTATTACTTACAGCAAGAGGAGAATGAATACCTGGATCTTTCCCAAAGCAGTCTCTCCCTGAACAGCAAAATTGGGGAAGTCTTAAGCTAAGCCTACATACATATTCATGGAGGGACTTGATTGAACTGAGGAAATTTATTATGTATATCCCTTGAGGAACCTGGACGCTGCCCCAAGGCTGCACTGTGGTTTCTCGACTGCTCCTCCTTGTTTCTACATTTCCTCCCTTAAGGTCATTAATTATTGAGACCTGTTTGAGGGCAAGCATTGCGCCAGGCTTAGACCACAAAATGGCTTAGACCAAAATGGGTTCTCTTATGTCAAGAAAGCCATTCCTGGTTCTCTTTCTCCGGGGACCCCCTAACCTATCTGCTTACAGTTAGAATGGAGTGGAAGATCTAGGCTTGTCCCCTGTCACGCCCAGGCCAGGGAGCCGGGAGACTGAGGAGTGTCAGCAACTGAAGAATAGGCTAGAAGAATGGGGTTTTCATGTTGTACTTTTAAAAACCTTTAATGACTTCTTATCTTTTTTTCTAGCTGAGTTACGCAGTGTGACAAATTGTCAGTCTAACCAACCAAGGTAAGGAAAAAATCTTATTGATGAGACCAAAAGAATTAGGGATGTAGTATTCCTAAAACAACCATTTAGCATAGTAAGTAAGGGTTCCTTGTTTCAGCATTAAGCTTTGTCCTCGGCTACCTGGAAATATGGAAAAATCACATCTCCTCCCCAGCCCCTGTCCCCTCACCTTACAGGCTAAAAGATGGAATCAGTAACATAATTCTCCCTTGGGATGACTTACTTTATTATTGCTATTAAAAAGGAAGTCAGAGACAAGCAGAGCTTAAAGCTGCCTTTCAGATGATTTCAAGTAAAGGCTTTTGAAGTTGGCTGATGTGAAGCGAATCAGTAAAGGGTGTGGGTTATGGGAGACTCTTGATAAAAGGTAAACATAAATGGGTAGATCTCGTACTTTACTGGGGAAACTCAGACTAGAAACACTAGAGGCAATATGAGGCTTAGATCCTTTTTCTCCAGTAAACTTAGCTGCTATATTTTTTTGTCTTTAGTAATGAAGGCGATGCTATCAAAGTTTTTGTGCGAGTTCGCCCACCTACAGAGGGTTCTGGATCAGCTGATGGAGAGCAAAACTTATGCCTATCTGTGCTGTCCTCTACGACTGTCCGGCTGCACTCCAACCCTGAGCCCAAAACCTTCATATTTGATCATGTGGCAGAAATGGACACCACTCAGGTAATGATGATTTTGGGAACTAAACTTTTCATTTGGAACATATAAGATTCTGTTATTTGGGAGGATTTCACTTCTGGTCTCTTTAGTTTGACAGATCTCAGATAAGGAAGCTCAAACATTCCATAAATATTTAAAATTTAATATTATTAAATATTTTTCTTCCTTCATCAGACTTTGTACTAGAATGACAAGCCTGCTTTATTTTCCCTCTCCAACCTGTGATGGAGGTTGGTGAAGGTGTACTTTTCAGAGCCACTTGGATGATTGATAAGTAAAGTTGAACTGCCTAGTTTAAGAAGAATGTCTTTTTTTTTTTTTTTTTGCGGTATGCGGGCCTCTCACTGTTGTGGCCTCTCACTGTTGTGGCCTCTCCCGTTGCGGAGCACAGGTTCTGACGCGCAGGCTCAGTGGCCATGGCTCACGGGCCCAGCCGCTCTGCGGCATTTGGGATCTTCCCGGACCCGGGCACGAACCCGTGTCCCCTGCATCAGCAGGTGGACTCTCAACCACTGCACCACCAGGGAAGCCCAAGAAGAGTGTCTTAGTTCTGGCTGCCATTACACAAATATCATAGACTGGGTGGTTTAAACAACAAGCATATATTTCTCACAGTTCTGGAGGTTGGGAATCCAAGATCAAGTGCAAGAGATCCAGCGTCTGGTGAGGACTCACTTCCTGGCTTGTAGACAGCTGTCTTCCACTGTGTCCTCACACGGTGGAGAGAGAGAATTCTCTGTGTCTCTTCTTATAAGGGCACTACAGGCGTACCTCACTTTATTGCACTTTTTAGATACTGTGTTTATTTACAATTGAAGGATTGTGGCAGCTCTGCGTCGAACAACTCCATTACCATCATTTTTCCAACAGCACTGTTCACTTCATGTCTCTGAGTCACATTTTGGTCAATATTTCTTGAAATATTTTGTTCTTTTTTGTTATTATTATGGTGATCTGTGATCAGTAATCTTTGATGTTACTGTTGTAATTGTTTTGGCATTTTTTAGCAATAAAGTATTTTTAAATTAAGACATGTACATTGTTTTCTTAGAAATAATGCTATTGCACACTTACTAGACTACAGTATAGTACAAATATAACTTTTATATGCACTGAGAAACCAAAAAATTCATGTGACTTGCTTTATTGCTATATTCACTTTATTGAGCTCATCTGGAAACGAACACACAGTATCTCCGAGGTGTGCCTGTACTGCTATCCTGAGGGCTCCACTCTCATGACTAATTACCTCCCAAAGGCCCCATCTCCAAATACCATCACATTGGGGATTAGTGTTTCAACATATGAATTTTGGGGAGACATTCAATCCATAGCAGAGAGTGATTGATTTAAGATTACTATGGTGTTGGGACTCCCTTGGTGGTCCAGCGGTTAAGACTCCGCGCTTCCAATGCAGGGGGGCACGGGTTTGATCCCTGCTTGGGGAACTAAGATTCCACATGCCACAAGGCATGGCCAAAAAAAACAAGATTGCTGTGGTGTCAATAACTTTTTCTAATTAAGGACAATTTAGTTAAAATCTAGCTAGCACTATTCAATAGAACTTTCTGCAGTGATGGAAATGTTCTGGAAATGTGCTGTCCATTACATTAGCCTCTAGATACACATGGCTATTTAAGTTTAAATTAATTAAGATTAATTAAAATTTCAAATTCACCTTTTCAGATTAATTTCTCAGATGCCCTAGCCACATGTGGCTGTTGAGCACTTGAAATATGACTAGTGCATCTGAGGACCTGACTTTTAATTTTTATTTAATTTTAATTAATGTAAGTAATAGCCACATATGGCTAATGGCTGCTGCATTGGACATCACACATCTTGATTATTCCCTCATACACATGGATGTTTTTGGTGAGACATGTAGGTCTTTAGATCTTTTTTCATCTAGGGCATGGCTGGACAATGGAAATAGAAAGTGAGGCATATACATAATTTAACATTTTCTAGTAGCCACATCTTTGGTCGTGCTGTGCTGCTTGCAGGATCTTAGTTCCTCAACCAGGGATTGACCCCGGGCCCTCAGCAGGGAGAGCGCAGAGTCCTAACCACTGGACCACTAGGGATTTCCCTAGTAGCCACATTTTTAAAAAGTAAAAAAGAAACAGGTAAAATTAGTTTTAATTCTGTATCTTATTTAACCCAGTATATCTAAAATACCATTTTAACATGTAAGGAACATAAAGCAAGTTATTAATGAGATATTTTTCCATTCTTTTTTTTTTCGTGTTCAGTCTTCCAAAACTGGTGTATGTTTTATACTTAAAACACATCTCAAGTTGGACTAGCCACATTTCAGATGCTCTGTAGCCATATGTGGCTCATGGCTTCTATACTAGACAATGCAGATCTACGAATTCTTGCATTGTTGATAAGGCTGCATCTATTTATATATAAAAATGAAAATAAAAATCAGATATTGATTATTTAGTATAAGCTTGTGGGAAAAGTACTGAAGAACATATAGGGCTATGTATTTTATGCTAATACCAGTATAATATTGCGTGCAGTATGCAAAATTCTATATAAACTCTAGATGTGAGGTTTAAATCTATAATTGCATAGGAGATTAATGGACATTATTTTGTTTACAGTTTTATCATCTTAGCTATTTTAGCCTTTTTCCTATAGTAGATATAATTTTCATGTTATTGCAAATGAAAATTTGCACACAAATTTTATTATATTTTAGAATGTAGTTTAGGAAAAATGTTTTCATTTTTGTGAAATGTTAACATATTTGGTGCTTAACATTTATAGGAGTCTGTGTTCTCAACTGTGGCCAAAGGCATTGTGGAGTCTTGCATGAGTGGCTATAATGGTACCATCTTTGCATAGTAAGTTGTTCACTGTTTCCTTATACAAGGGTACAATAGTAAGTGCTTCTGTTTGTTTCCTATGGCTTCTGTAACAAATGACCACATACTTAGTGGCTTGAAACAACACAAATTTATTGTCTTACAGTTCTGTAAGTCAGGAGTTTGACGCCAGTCTCTGAGCTAAAATAAAGGTGTCAGCAGGACTGTGTTCCCTTCTGAAAGCTCTAGAGGAGAATCTGTTTTCCGACTTCTAGAGGCCATCGACATTATTTGGCTTACAGCCCCCTTTCTCCATCTTCCAAGCCAATGACACGCAACTCTTGCTCTTCCTTAGTCATGTTGCTCTCTGACTGAGGTGGGCACGTTCTTTAATTTTAAGGGCTCATGTAATCTGATTGGCCCCACCTGTGTAAGCAAGGTGGAAGGGATTAAACTTTACCTCCTGGAGAGGATCTACATGTTATCTGGGATTCTTCTGTAAGGAAGATTTGTCTTTTTGCCCCCATTAATTAATTAATTCATTTGTATGGTAGGGACTTACATATATTTATATCATACTTTGGGTTATAATCTAATGCTACATTATGTTTATCTTGTTGCTTACATTGTTCTAGCTTGGCCATTGGGAGCTTTTAGGGGTTGGTTTCTGTGTCCCTTTGACATGTCACATCCTTTTTTTTTTGAGCACTTCCTTTATAATGCTACAGTACGCTCCTGGCTCATCATATATTTTCCCTGTCTGAGACCTAGAATCAGCCATTTTGGCAAGGAGCCCTGGTTCCTTTTGTTGGAGAATGGTGTTTAGAAACTAAGGCACTCGGTGTGTTTGTTGCTACTGGAGTGTCATTGCTTCTAGGCCTTTTCAGCAGACAGAGCTAGGTAATATATGTATGTATACTAAGTCATATATACAGACATATCTATAATTGTTTCTGTTTCTATCCATTTCTATATACAGTAGGGTAAACTTGAGTTCCTACTGATGTCTCTGACTCTAATCCAAGGGTTTAGAATCCACATGGGTTCATTCTAGCCTTCCTTTCTTGTTTATCTGTAACTTCCCTTGCTGACAGTGAGAAACCCGGGCTCCCACTGCTACCATCCGTTTATTTATTTGTTCATCCCCAGTACACATGTAAAGCAGTTTCAGAATTGTTAGCCTGTATCCCTGTGAAGAACAGATTTACTGCATGCAGTGTTTATGTACAGATCCTTTTTTTTTTTTTCCTTAAGTCCTACAATTTCTAGTCAGAACCTCATTTTGTAAACTTACTTGGGCCAGCCCCTTTTCCACCTACACCTTTCAGTGCAGTATGTCATGAACTTGTAATTCAATTAGATACATTCCGTCCTGGGGTCTCTGACATCCTAGTTGATGTGTTTTGTTTGTTTATTTAGTTTGCATGCTTTAAAGTTCACCCTTTGTGATGTACAGTTGCATAGTGTTTTGACAAATGCAGAGACCCAAGCATTTAGCACACCTATTGAAGAGAACAGTTTCTCCACCTTCAAAGTTCCTCCTGTTTGTCCCATTCATAGTCAGCCACTCCCCCCCCGCCCCCCCCCCCAACCTCTGGATACACTAATAAATTTTCCATTCCTATAGCTTTGCCTTTCCCAGAGTGTCATATGATTGGAATCATACAATATGTAGCCTTTTGGTTCTGGCTTTTTTCATTTAGGATTTGTCTATGTTGTTGCATGCATCAGTAGCTTTTGCTTTTTCTTTCTTTCCTTTTTTTTTTGCCGAGTAGTATTTTACTGTGTGGATTTACCACCGTTTTTTAATTCACTCCCCTGTTAAAGGATATCTTGGTTGCTTCCAGTTTTTAGCAATTATGAATAAAGTTGCTACAAACATTCAAATATTGGGTTTTGTGTGAACATAAGTTTTCAAATCACTTGAGTAAATATGTAGGAATACATTGCTGGGTCATATAGTATAAGAAACTGTCAATCTGTCTTCCAAATATATATTGAAAGTGCATGATGATGGGAATTCCCTCGTGGTCCAGTGGTTAGGACTTGGTGCTTTCACTGCCGAGGGCCTGGGTTCAATCCCTGGTCGGGGAACTGAGATTCTGCAAGGCTCACAGCGCAGCCAAAAAAAAAAAAAAAAAAGTGCATGATGATTCTGAATTTCTAAATGCTGGCAGCCTTAAAATACTGCTCTAGGTTTAATGTTGGAATGTAAGCTGACAACCTTGGCAGTTCTAGAAGGTCAGTTTTTTTTACAAGGTGAATCATTTCAGATTTATTTCATAAATAGGAATATAATTTGTAGTACAATTATTTTTTCCTTTTCTTCTAGCAATAGACTTCCTAATTTTATTTAGGACCAGAGGTTTTTAATAGGATGTAGTGAATTATGTAATTAATTTTGAGCAGCTGATGCTTTTTTTGTGTGTTCGCCCTTGGTTCATCTGTAATTGGCTCAAAATACAAGAAAATAAAAAATAAGAAGTTTAAAGCTTGGATTCATCTTGTGCACAAATTCTTCCTTGAAAATTTGCCTTTGCCTTTCATGCTTACTTTTCAGTTGTGTTCAGCAGAACTAAATATTCTCTCTTGACCCATGAAGCAGATAACCATTTTCTCATGTCTTCTCAAGAAAAAAAAAGATTTTTTTTTCCACAGAATATTTTGAGTGGTAGAGCTCAAAAATCAATTTGAAATAAGAGCCACAATTACCAGAGATTATATATCTTCAGAACTGTTTTCTTTGAAGATCCTTAAGCATACTAATTATAATATTTAATTTGAAAATTGCTTTTGGTAGTCAAGGGCAGAAATGAGAAACATATGGAGAGAAGTGAGCATTGGTTTATTGGTTGGTTGAGCATACCTTCTGGTTTACCTTAGACAGTCTCAATTCTAGAGTTATTGTTAATAGTGTCCCCTTCACCTTCAAGTAGGACGCTCAACAGTATCCATTTCTTATTCTGAGTTAACTGAAGAACTTTTTTCCCCCTACTTCCGAAAGAAAGAGGTAACCAACTAGATTATACTGTTTTCTAGCTCTTGGGGCATTGAACCAAAAAGTAAACTCAAAATTTTATATTTGTGCCATGAGTCCAATGTAACCACATTTAACATCCTAACTGACATCTATCTTCAACATAAATTTTTATTTTGTTTTTATTCTTTTAATATTTATTTATATTTATTTTGGCTGCACCAGGTCTTAGTTGCAGCACGTGGGATCTTTAGTTGCGGCATGTGGACTTTTAGTTGTGGAATGCATGCAGGATCTAGTTCCCTGACCAGGGATCAAACCTGGGCCCCCTGCATTGGGAGCATGGAGTTTTACCCACTGGACCACCAGGGAAGTCCCTAAATTTTAACTTTAGTTTTTTGTTTCTCCTGTTTCTTGGTGTACCTGAGGAGATATGACACTATACAAAAAAAAAAAAAAAAAAAATCAAGCCTATAGCATAAGGATGTTTTTAATTGCTTTATTTTTAAATGAAGACATCTTAGTATCTTTTAAAGGCAGAATTTAGGAAGAGAATTGCTGCATTATTTAGAATAGCAAAAATTGGAAAAAAATTTCTAGTTGGTTCTGATTAAATAAATTATGATACATTCATGGAATACTATGTAGCCATTAAAAATAAAGAGGCAGATCTCTATTTACCAGCATAGAAAGATGTGTGAGATAAAAATTAAGGGAAAAAAACAGGTTGCAGAGAAGTATGAATAGCATCATTCCAATTTTGTAAATAAAAATTAAATGAAAACTCTGATGGCCATGTCTGTATAATCCAGAAGCATTTATTAGACAGTTAAGAGTGGTTAAGTCTTAGTGGTAGAATAGGAGAGAAAGAACATGTATCATTCACTTTTTACCTGATATAATTTTAAAAACGAAAGACAGTTCTTTGTGGGGAAAATTTATATACTAGTAGACCATATTAAAATAGGGTAGTCTTCTAAATTTCATGTGTGAAAATAATATATGAAACATTCTTTTTTACAGTGGACAGACTGGTTCAGGGAAAACATTTACTATGATGGGTAAGTAAATTAGAGATTAACATTTACTGGCTTAGTCTACTCTTTTTGTGATGACAGAACTTAGTATATTTTTTGGAAAGGAATACTTTCTGGTATATGACGTTGACCTCATAAAATTAAGGTTATTTCCCAAGCTTCTGTCAGATTGCGACTTCCATTATAGCAAAGTCTGTGTTTTTAGCTATGTTCCCAGCTCAATGCTTAGCACAGAGTATGTGCTCAATGAACAATTTTTGAAGTGGGTTTAATGAGTTTTTATATATTATGTACCTGTATAACCACTACCCAGACCAAGATTCCTAGTCAGTAACTACTCCCACTGCTGTCCCCTGACATATGTATTACTCTGACTTCTGTCATCACTAGTTTCACTTGTTTTTGCACTTCTACAAAGGAAATTTTACTGTATTTACTCTTTTATGTATGGCTTCTTTCTCTCAGCCTGAGGTTTGTCAGATTCACTAATGTTATGGCATGTAGTAGTAGTTTATTTCCATTACTGTATAATAGATTATTGTATGAATATAACACATTTTCTATTATTTTTTTAATAGATCTTTATTGGAGATAATTGCTTCACAATACTGTGTTAGCTTCTGTTGCACGGCAAAGCGAATCAGCCATATGCATACATATATCCCCATATCTCCTCCCTCTTGAACCTCCCTCCCATTGTCCCTATCCCACCCCTCTAGGTCATTGCAAAGCACCGAGCCGATCTCCCTGTGCTATGCTGCTGCTTCCCACCAGCCAACTATTTTACATTCGGTAGTGTATATATGTTGACGCTACTGTCACTTTGCCCAACTTCACCCTCCCACCACATGTCATCAAGTCCATTCTCTATGTCTATCTCTTTATTTCTGCCCTGCAACTAGGTTCATCAGTACCATTTTTTTTTTAGATTCCATATATATGTGTTAGCATATGGTATTTGTTTTTCTCTTTCTGACTTACATCACTCTGTGTGACAGACTCTAGGTCCATCCACCTCACTACAAATAACTCAGTTTTGTTTGTTTTTATGGCTGAGTAATATTGCATTGTATATATGTGCCACATCTTCTTTATCCATTCATCTGTCGATGGACATTTAGGTTGGTTCCATGTCCTGGCTATTGTAAATAGTGCTGCAATGAGCATTGGGGTGCATGTGTCTTTTTGAATTATGGTTTTCTCAGGGTGTATGCCCAGTAGTAGGATTGTTGGGTCATATGGTAATTCTATTCTTAGTTTTTTGAGGAACCTCCATACTGTTTTCCATAGTGGTTGTATCACTTTACGTTCCCACCAACAGTGCAGGAGGGTTCCCTTTTCTCCACACCCTTTCCAGCAATTATTGTTTCCAGCTTTTTTGATAATGGCCATTCTGACCGGCATGGAGTGATACCTCATTGTAGTTTTGATTTACATTTTTCTAATAATTAGTGATGTTGAGCATCTTTTCATGTGCCTCTTGACCATCTGTATGTCTTCCTTGGTGAAATGTCTATTTATGTCTTCTGCCCATTTTTTAACTGGATTGTTTGTTTTTTTCGTATTGAGTTCCATAAGCTGTTTGTATATTTTGGAGATTAATCCTTTGTCTGTTGTTTCATTTGCAAATATTATCTCCCATTCTGAGCATTGTCTTTTTGTCTTGTTTATAGTTTCCTTTGCTGTGCAAAAGCTTTTAAGTTTAATTAAGTCCCATTTGTTTATTTTTGTTTTTATTTCTGTTACTCTTGGAGGTGGATCAAAAAAGACCTTGCTGTGGTTTATGTCAAAGTGTGTTTTTCCTATGTTTTCCTCTAAAAGTTTTATAGTGTCTGGTCTTACGTTTAAGTTTTTAATCCATTTGGAATTTATTTTTGTATATGATGTTAGGTAGTGTTCTAATTTCATTCTTTTACATGTAGCTGTCCAGTTTTCCCAGCATCACTTGTTGAAGAGACCGTCTTTTCTCCATTGTATGTTCTTGCCTCCTTTGTCGTAAATTAGGTGCCCATATGTGTGTGAGTTTATCTCTGGGCATTCTGTCCTGTACCACTGAGCTATATTTCTGTTTTTGTGCCAGTACCATACTCTCTTGATTACTGTAGCTTTGTGGTATAGTTTGAAGTCAGGGAGCCTGATTCCTCCAACTCCATTTTTCTTTCTCAAGATTGCTTTGGCTATTCGGTGTCTTTTGTGTTTCCATACGAATTGTAAGATTTTTTTGTTCTAATTCTGTGAAAAATGCCATTGGTAATTTGATAGGGATTGCATTGAATCTGTAGATTGCTTTCGATAGTATAGTCATTTTCACAATATTGATTCTTCCAATCCAAGAACATGGTATATTTCTCCATCTGTTTATGTCATCTTTGATTTCTTTCATCAGTGTTTTATAGTTTTCTGAGTACAAGTCTTTCACCTCCTTAGGCAGGTTTATTCCTAGGTATTTTATTTTTGTTGCAGTGATAAATGGGAGTGTTTCCTTAATTTCTCTTTCTGATTTTTCGTTGTTGGTGTATAGGAATGCCAGAGATTTCTGTGCATTAATTTTGTATCTTGCAACCTTACCAAATTCATTGATTAGTTCTAGTAGTTTTCTGGTGGCATCTTTAGGATTTTCTATGTATAGTATCATGTCTTCTGCAAACAGTGACAGTTTTACTTCTTCTTTTCCAATTTGTATTCCTTTTATTTCTTTTTCTTCTCTCATTGCTGTGGCTAGGACTTCCAAAACTGTGTCGAATATGAGTGGTGAGAGTGGACATCCTTGTCTTGTTCCTGATCTTAGTGCACATGCTTCCAGTTTTTCACCACTGAGCATGATGCTTGCTGTGGGTTTGTCATATATGGCCTTTATTATGATGAGGTGAGTTCCCTCTATGCCCATTTTCTGGAGAATTTTTGTCATAAATGGGTGTTGAATTTTGTCAAAAGCTTTTTCTGCATCTATTGAGATGATCATATGGTTTTTATTCTTCAGTTTGTTAATATGGTGTATCACATTGATTGATTTGCGTATATTGAAGAATCCTTGCATCACTGGGATAAACCCCACTTGATCATGGTGTATGATCCTTTTAATGTGCTGTTGGATTCTGTTTGCTAGGATTTTGTTGAGGATTTTTGCATCTATGTTCATCAGTGATACTGGTCTATAATTTTCTTTTTTTGTGGTATCTTTTTCTGGTTTTGGTATCAGGGTGATGGTGGCTTCGTAGAATGAATTTGGGAGTGTTCCTTCCTCTGCAATTTTTTGGAAGAATTTGAGAAGGATTGGTGTTAGGTCTTCTCTAAATGTTTGATAGAATTTGCTTGTGAAGCCATCTGGTCCTGGACTTTTGTTTGTTGGAAGATTTTAAATTCTGGTTTCAATTTCATTACTTGTGATAGGACTGCTTATATTTTCTAATTCTTCCTGGTTCAGTCTTAGAAAATTGTACCTTTCCAAGAATTTGTCCATTTCTTCGTGGTTGTCCGTTTTTTTGGCATATGGTTGTTGCAGTAGTCTCTTATCATCCTTTATATTTCTGCAGTGTCAGTTGTGATTTCTCCCTTTTCATTTCCAATTTTATTGATTTGCATCCTCACCCTTTTTCTCTTTCTTTTTTTTTTTGCGGTACGCAGGCCTCTCACTGTTGTGGCCTCTCCTGCTGCGGAGCACAGGCTCCGGACGTACAGGCTCAGCGGCCATGGCTCACAGGCCCAGCCACTTTGCAGCATGTGGGATCTTCCCAGACTGGGGCACAAACCCGTGTCCCCTGCATCGGCAAGCAGACTTTCAACCACTGCGCCACCAGGGAAGCCCTCCCTTTTTTTCTTGATGAGTCTGACTAAGGATTTATCAATTTTGTTTATCTTCTCGAAGAACCAGCTTTTAGTTTTATTGATTTTTGCTATTGTTTTCTTCGTTTCTATTTCATTTATTTCTGCTCTGATCTTTATGATTTCTTTCCTTCTACTGACTTCGGGTTTTCTTTGTTCTTCTTTCTCTAGTTGTTTTAAGTGTAGGGTTATATTGTTTATTTGAGATTTTTCTTGTTTCTTGAGGTGAGATTGAATTGCTGTAAACTTCCCTCTTAGAACTGCTTTTGCTGCAACCCATAGGTTTTGGGTCATCGTGTTTTCATTGTCATTTGTTTCTATGTATTTTTTAATTTCTTCTTTGATTTCTTCAGTGATCTCTTGGTTATTTAGTAGCACAGTGTTTAGCCTCCAGTGTTTTTTACACTTTTTTTCCTATAATTGATTTCCAGTCTCAGAGCGTTGTGGTCAGAAAAGATGCTTGATATGATTTCAATTTTCTTAAATTTTTCGAGGCTTGATTTGTGACCCAACATGTGATCTGTCCTGGAGAATGTTTCATGTATACCTGAGAAGAAAGTGTATTCTGCCAGTTTTGGGTGGAATGTTCTATAAATATCAATTAGATCTATCTAGTCTGTTGTGTCATTTAAAGCTTGTGTTTCCTTATTTATTTTCTGTTTGGATGATCTGTCCATTGGTGTAAGTGAGGTGTTAGAAAGTCTCCTACTATTATTGTGTTACTGTCAATTTCTCCTTTCATGGTTGTTAGCATTTGCCTTATGTATTGAGGTGCTCCTCTGCTGGGTGCATAAACATTTTTAATTGTTATATCTTCTTCTTGGATTGATCCTTTGATCTTTATGTAGTGTCCCTCCTTATCTCTTGTAACAGTCTTTATTTTAAACTATTTTATCTGATACGAGTATTGCACTCCAACTTTCTTATGATTTCCATTTGCATGGAATATCTTTTTCCATCCCTTCACTTTCAGTCTGTATGTGTCCCTAGGTCTGAAGTGGGTCTCTTGTAGACAGCATATATATGGGTCTTGTTTTTGTATCCATTCAGCCAGTCTGTGTCTTTTGGTTGGGGCATTTAATCCATTTACATTCAAGGTTATTATCGATAGGTATGTTTCTATTACCATTTTCTTAATTGTTTTGGGTTTGTTTGTTTTTAACATCTTTACTGGAGTATAATTGCTTTACAATGGTGTGTTAGTTGGGTTCGTTTTTGTGTGTCTTTTTCTTCTCTTGTGTTTCCCACTTAGAGAAGTTTCTTTAGCATTTGTTGTAAAGCTGGTTTGGTGGTACTGAATTCTCTTAGTTTTTGTTTGTCTGAAATGCTTTTGACTTCTCCATCGAATCTGAATGAGATCCTTGCTGGGTAGAGTAATCTTGGTTGTAGGTTTTTCTCTTTCATCACTTTAAGTATATCCTGCCACTCGCTTCTGGCCTGCAGAGTTTCTGCTGAAAAATCAGCTGATAACCTTATGGGGATTCCTTTGCATGTTATTTTTTGTTTTTCCCTTGCTGCTTTTAATATTTTTTCTTCGAACTTAGTTTTTGTTAGTTTGATTAATATGTGTTTTGGTGTGTTTTTCCTAGGGTTTATCCTGTATGGACTTTCTGTGCTTCCTGGACTTGGGTGACTATTTCCTTTCCCATGTTAGGGAAGTTTTCCATTATCTCTTCAAGTATTTTCTCAGACCCTTTCTTTTTCTCTTCTTCTTCTGGGACCCCTATAATTCAAATGTTGGTGCATTTGGTGTTGTCCCAGAGGTCTCTGAGATTGTCTGCAGTTCTTTTCATTCTTTTTTCTGTATTCTGCTCCTCGGCAGTTATTTCCACCATTTTGTCTTCCAGCTCACTTATTACTTCTTTTGCCTCAGTTATTCTGTTACTGATTCCTTCTAGTGTATTTTTCATTTCATTTATTGTGTTGTTCGTCTCTGTTTGTTTGTTCTTTAGTTCTCCTAGATCTTTGTTAAACATTTCTTGTATTTTCTCAATCCATGCTTCCATTCTATATCTGAGATTCTGGATCATCTTTACTATCATTACTCTGAATTCTTTTTTAGATAGATTGCCTATTTCCTCTTCATTTATTTGGTCTTGTAGGTTTTTCTACCTTCCTCCTTCATCTGTGACATATTTTTTTGCTGTCTCTTTTTTTTTTTTTTTTAATGAGTGGGATTGTGTTCCAGTTTTACTGGTTGTTTGGCCTGAGGCTTCCAACATTGGAGTTTGTAGGCTCCTGGGTAGAGCTGGGTCTTGGTGCTGAGATGAGGAACTCTGTGAGACCTCACTCTGATGAATATTCCCTGGGGTCTGAGGTTCTCTATTAGTCCAGTGGTTCAGATTCGGAGCTCCCACCACAGGAGCTTCCGCCCAACCCTGTGCTCACAAATCAAGATCCCACAAGCTGTGTGGGGTGGCAAAGAAAAGAGAACAATAATGAAGTAAAAAATAAAATTAGACTAGGAAACTAATAGATATATTAGAAAGAATGTAAAAATAAAAATATAGATGAATCAACAACTGGAAGGTACGTCAGTACCACAATAGTAAAAAAGAGGAGGAGGGAGAAGAAAAAAGAAAAAAAAAAAGGAGCGAGGGGAAGGCCTTGGCTGTGGAGAGCAGGGCCTAAGCAAGGGTGAGGTTTGGGCGGTGGGTGGGGCCAATGCTCAGCACCCACAGGGCTGGAAAAGGCCCTGGGGGCTGTGGGGGGGTGGGGCTTAGGCTCAAGGACCAGAAGGGGCCCAGGCATGCCCCCCACCCCTGGTCTCAGAGGGCAGGGGACCTCACTTGGGAGCCCAGCAGGCTTCCTGGGCTTGAGTGGGTGGGGCAAACGCCCTCCTCTCCTCTGCTGCTCCTCCGGTCTGGGGTCTGGGAGGGCCCCTCCTACCTGCCAATCCTGATCTCCTTGGAGGGCAGGAAACTGGTCTGGGAGCTCAGTAGGCTCCCTGGGCCCGAGTGGGCGGGGAAAACACCCTCTGCTTCTCTCCCCCTCCTCCTCGGTGACCCCTCTCACCTGCCACTCCTGATCTCCCCAGCAGCCCTCCTGTGCCCCCAGAACCCATGTGGCCTGGATGGGGCTTTGTTGGGGGGAACTGGCTTGGGAGCTCAGGAGCCTCCCCGACACCAGTGGGCCAGGCGATCACCCTCTGCTCCTCTCCCACTCTTCCTGGAGAGTCCCTCCCACCTCCCTCTCCTGATCTCCCCAGCCTCAGGGGAACCGATCCTGTCTGGCCTCCATTTCTCCTCCCTCCTTGGTCCCCCTACATCCTACCGGTTCACTCTGGGATTCCTCCCATCTCTTTGGGGTCAGAGCCCCCCACCAGCGGCTGGCAGGTGCCCTAGTTGTGGGGAGACGCTAACTCTGTGTCTTCCCACACTGCCATCTTAAAGGAGTTCCACATTTTCTATTCTGCTGTTGCTAGAGAGTTTTAGAGCACATGAATAGTACTGTTATGGACATTTTTTTCTCGTGTGGGTCTTTTATAGTACATATCTATTGAACTTTAAACTTCTGGGCATGGACTTGCTGGGTTATAGTATATGTATGTTCAGCTTTAGTAAAAAGGTCACGATGGAGATGCATAGATGTGGAATTTCCCAGTGCTCCACATCCATGTCCACACTTGGTATTGTCCGTTTTAAAAATTTTAGTTCTTCTGGAGTATGTATAGTACTATCTCGTGTTTTTATTTGCACTTGTTTGATGTCCATTGACTACTAAGCACCTTTTATACATTTATGGGACATTTGAATAGCCTCTCTGTAAAATGCCCATTCAAGCTTTTATCTCTTTTTTTAAAATAAATTTATTTATTTATTTATTTATATTTGGCTGCATTGGGTCTTCTTTGCTGTGGGCAAGCTTTCTCTAGTTGCAGTGAGCGGGGGCTGCTCTTCGTTGTGGTGCGCGGGCCTCTCATTGCTGTGGCTTTTCTTGCTGTGGAGCACGGGCTGTAGGTGCACGGACTTCAGTAGTTGTGGCATGTGGGCTCAATAGCTGTGGCTCGCGGGCTCTAGAACACAGGCTCAGTAGTTGGGGCGCATGGGCTTAGTTGCTCTGCGTTATATGGAATCCTCCCAGACCAGGGCTTGAACCCGTGTCCCCTGCATTGGCAGGTGGATTCTTAACCACTGCAACACCAGGGAAGTCCCTCAAGCTTTTTTCTTATTTAAAAATTATCTTGGGCTTCCCTGGTGGCGCAGTGGTTGAGAGTCCGCCTGCCGATGCAGGGGACACGGGTTCGTGCCCTGATCCAGGAAGATCCCACATGCCACGGAGTTTTCTGTCTGTAGATAATATTCTAATATTATCTGTCCTCTGTGTTCATTTACTTGCATTTCTCTGCCCTGTTCTATATATTTTTTATTCTTTTTTTTTAAGGTATAGCACCCCAAGATGACAATAATATTTTTAAATTTATTTTCTGTAACTTTCTAGCATACGCCAGCATTTGTTAATTCCTTTGGTCTCTAAGGCATATATATATTTTTAAAATAAATTTACTTATTGATTGATTGATTTTTGGCTGTGTTGGGTCTTCATTGCTGTGTGTGGGCTTTCTCTAGTTGTGGCGAGCGGGGTGCAACTCTTCGTTGCAGTGCACTGGCTTCTCATTTCGGTGGCTTCTCTTGTTGTAGAGCATGGGCTCTATGCACATGGGCTTTAGTAGTTGTGGCACACGGGCTTAGTTGCTTCTTGGCATGTGGGATCTTCCCAGACCAGGGCTTGAGCCCGTGTCCCCTGCATTGGCATGTGGATTCTTAACCACTGCACCACCAGGGAAGTCCCTCTAAGGCATGTTTAACTAATACATATAGTAACTTTTGGATCTTTTCTAACTTTATAGTTTTTTTCTGACAGATATAACTATAGCTTGAATTAGTATCCAAAAAATCCTGCTGTTTACATATCCACTCACATCTCCCCTTTTCCCCAACGTTAACAAAATAGAGATTGGATTGCTCTTCAGTTTTCTGTCTGTACAGATATCTTGTGAAGAATTCCTATAGTATCTTTCTTACCAGCTTGGCTTTTATTGCCCAATTAACAAAATACTAGCTAATGCTAATTTTTATACTCTGTGAGATAGTTATTACCATTATTCTTTCCATATTATAGTTGAAAACTCCAAGAGATTTAAGTAATTAGCCTGTGGCCCCACAGCCAGTGTATAAAGATCAGCCTAGGAGACAGAATGTCTTATGCAACAGTAAAGTACAATTGTTTGTTATTTCTGCTAATTTTGGTACCTGCAGAAGGAAAAATTTCAAGCTTGGGACTGAAATGGATTTTTTAATTTATCAAACAACAACTACTTTTAAAAATTGCTTAGTGGCTATTGTGGGCCCTTCTCTTCAGTCCCATTGATAGGCAGGTTCTATTATGCCATCTGTTACAGACCATGATTTATCTTGTTTGGGGCCTGAAAGAAACTGATTATACAGTTTGTCTTTTCTATATGAATTGCCTTTCAGTGTTGCTGTTTTGAAAGACTCCTGTTAACAGAATAAAAATGAACAGCTATATATATATATTTTTTTACATTTTTCTTTAGGACCATCTGAATCTGATAATTTTTCTCATAACCTGAGAGGAGTAATTCCACGAAGTTTTGAATATTTGTTTTCCTTAATTGAACGTGAAAAAGAGAAGGTAAAACTTATTGTAAAAATAAAGCGATTCAATGAACTACCTAGTTTTGAGTAGCTAACTACCAATAATTAGCTCATGATACATGGAGGGGCATCACTGGGAGTCTACAGTGTGGTTAGGCTAGAGTCATAAAAAAAAAATCTTTCAATTCTTAAGATTAAATTAAGGATTCTGAGTTTATTATTTTCTAAAAGTTTTTAGTCTATAAAACATGCATCATCCATGAACCCACATGGAAAGAGAGAAGAATGTAGTGCTTCTTAGGCTCTCCGATTTTACAAGAGAGAAAGTGTAAAGAAAATCTTAACTGAGGAAAACAAACTCATTAAGTTCCATCACCTACCTGCGCCTAGGCTCACAGTTGACTGCAGCTGTCCCTACATCTTCATGACAGCCACTAGTAATGGGCCCATCTGTACCTCCTTTGCAGCACCTGCTACCACCTGACTATGCTCCCCTTGCTTCACACGTGGTGTGGCTCCATCATCCTAGCGATGTGGCCTTCCATTTTCCATTGGCTCCCAGATTGGGTCATTCTGTTGGTTGTGCGTCTTTAGCTTAGGGAATTCCAGGCTTAAGAGCCATTAGTGTTTTATGTTCTATTACCTATGTGCCAAGGAGTCTGATATATAGCATTGGTTTACCCCTTACTCCTTTGCAGAAACTATGCCTGACCATTGCAGTTAGACACACATATTATGTGCCAGTGAAGTAAGTTTAGTGATGTGCATTTCTGTGGTTAAAAATCCTATAGCGAGGCTTTTTAAAGAAAACTTTTATTTGTTTATTTTTTTAAAGAGAGACTTTTAAAATACATTGTTTTCAGTCATTTGAGGAATATAACACTTGATTCGTATATAAGACAGGTGAAAATGGAATTGCTATTTTCATCACAAGGGAAAAAAATTATGTAACTATGTATGGCGATGGATGTTAACTAGACTTATTGTGATCATTTTGCAATATATACAAATATCAAATCATTATGTTATATGCCTGAAACTAGTATAATGCTGTATATCAATTATACCTCAATTAAACAAAAAATGGAATTGCCTATTTGGAATGCTCAAGTGCCACCTCCCTGTCTTTGCTCTGAGGCACTGGTGGGAACTTTAGGGCTCCTGGGACCACAGTTCGATGCCGCTTTAAAGTGTACTGATGTGCTGAAACTAGTAGTCTGTATTTTAAACCTGACTTTTAAGTGTCCTGTATTGTGTAAAGGATAATGTTGTAGGAATTTTATATGTTGTGAAGTGAGTGAAAGATGAATGCTTATGAAAGGTAAGGATGAACTCATGAAAAGAACATAGCTACACCAGGCTTCTCTTTTACAGGCTGGAGCTGGAAAGAGTTTTCTTTGTAAGTGTTCCTTTATTGAAATCTACAACGAGCAGATCTATGACCTCCTGGACTCTGCATCGGCTGGACTGTACTTAAGGGAGCATATTAAGAAGGGAGTCTTCGTTGTTGGTGCTGTGGAGCAGGTGGTGACTTCAGCTGCTGAAGCCTATCAGGTACCCTGCCTTGAGCAATTTGATTCGTAGGCAACATAGCATGCTGTGACGAGCACCTTGATCTCAAAAAAAGAGAAAGAGTTGAGTTACTAAAAATGTTTTGTGAAGCCATAACCAGAATGTTCATGAGAAGAAATGAAAGAAGGATATGACACTGTTTTATAAATTTCCCCTTAGTTAAAATAGAAGTTTGACCCCTGATTTTGTGTTATTTTGGTGTTGTTCATTCCGGTCATAGACTCCTAAAAACCACCTTACATGTCAATGGGGGACAGTTTGTTAGTGACCATATCCCTTTAGTTGTTCCTCCTGGGAGCTGCCCTTTTTTTGGGGTTTTTTTTTTAAAGGATATAGAGTTACAGTTTTATTTTATTATTTATTTATTTATTTATTTAATTTTGGCTGGGTCTTCGTTGCTGCGCACGGGCTTTCTCTAGTTGTGGCGAGTGGGGCTACTCTTTGTTGCGGTGTGCGGGCTTCTCATTGCGGTGGCTTCTCGTTGCGGAGCATGGGCTCTAGGCACACGGGCTTCAGTAGTTGTGGCATGCTGGCTCAGTAGTTGTGGCACACGGGCTCAGTAGCTGTGGCACACGGGCTCAGTAGCTGTGGCGCATGGGCTTAGCTGCTCCGCGGCATGTGGAATCTTCCCGGACCAGGGCTCGAACCTGTGTCCCCTGCATTGGCAGGCAGATTCTTAACCACTGCGCCACCAGGGAAGCCTGGAGTTGCCCTTTTGAAGAGCTCCTAGGATCTCTGCCCTTCAAACCAGCTGGCTCTGCTCTCTATTTTCCACCTTTGTTTATTATTTGTTAGGTGTCAAAAGGCAACCTCTTTTGGCCATTCAGCTCAGGACAAAGAAACCTTTTGACAGGAATTTGAAAAATATTCTATTCACGTTTTTTTTTTTGAATTTTTTTAAATTTATTTTTTTATACAGCAGGTTCTTATTAGTTATCCATTTTATACATATTAGTGTATATATGTCAATCCCAATCTCCCAATTTGTCACACCACCACACACACACACATACCCCGCCACTTCCCCCACCTTGGTGTCCATACGTTTGTTCTCTACATTTGTGTCTCTATTTCTGCCTTGCAAACTGGTTCATCTGTACCATTTTTCTAGGTTCCACGTATATGCGTTAATATATAATATTTGTTTTTCTCTTTCTGACTTCACTCTGTATGACAGTCTCTAGATCGATCCACGTCTCTACAAATGGCCCAATTTCATTCCTTTTTATGACTGAGTAATATTCCATTGTATATACGTGCCACATCTTTTTTATCTATTGTCTGTCAATGGGCATTTAGGTTGCTTCCATGACCTGGCTATTGTAGATAGTGCTGCAATGAACATTGGGGTGCATGTGTCTTTTTGAATTATGGTTTTCTCTGGGTATATGCCCAGTAGTGGGATTGCTGGGTCATATGGTAATTCTATTTTTAGTTTTTTAAGGAACCTCCATATTGTTCTCCATAGTAGCTGTATCAATTTACATTCCCACCAACAGTGCAATAGGGTTCCCTTTTCTCCACACCCTCTCCAGCATTTGTTGTTTGTAGATTTTCTGATGATGCCCATTCTAACTGGTATGAGGTGATAACTCATTGTAGTTTTGTTTTGCATTTCTCTAATAATTAGTGATGTTGAGCAGCTTCTCATGTACTTCTTGGCCATCTGTATGTCTTCTTTGGAGAAATGCCTATTTAGGTCTTCTGCTCATTTTTGGATTGAGTTGTTTGTTTTTTTAATAATGAGCTGCATGAGCTGTTTATATATTTTGGAGATTAATACTTTGTCCATTGATTCGTTTGCAAATATTTTCTCCCTTTCTGAGGGTTCTCTTTTCGTCTTACTTGTAGTTTCCTTTGCTTTGCAAAAGCTTTTAAGTTTCATTAGGTCCTATTTGTTTATTTTTGTTTTTATTTCCATTACTCTAGGAGGTGGATCAAAAAAGATCTTGCTGTAATTTATGTCAAAGAGCGTTCTTCCTATATTTTCCTCTAAGAGTTTTATAGTGTCCAGTCTTACATTTAGGCCTCTAATCCATTTTGAGTTTATTTTTATGTATGGTATTAGGGAGTGTTCTAATTTCATTCTTTTACATGTGGCTGTCCAGTTTTCCCAGCACCACTTATTGAAGAGACTGTCTTTTCTCCATTGTATATCCTTGCCTCTTTTGTCATAGATTAGTTGACCATAGGTGTGTGGGTTTATCTCTGGGCTTTCTGTCTTGTTCCATTTATCTATATTTCTGTTTTTGTGCCAATACCATATTGTCTTGATTAGCTTTGTAGTATAATCTGAAGTCAGGGAGTCTGATTCCTCCAGCTCCAATTTTTTCCCTCAAGACTGCTTTGGCTCTTCGGGGTCTTTTGTGTCTCCATACAGATTTTAAGAATTTTTGTTCTAGTTCTGTAAAAAATACCATTGGTAATTTGGTAGGGATTTCATTCAATCTGTAGATTGCTTTGGGCAGTATAGTCATTTTCACAGTATTGATTCTTCCAATCCAAGAACATGGTATATCTCTCCATCTGTTTGTATCATCTTTAATTTCTTTCATCAGTGTGTTATAGTTTTCTGCATACAGGTCTTTTGTCTCCCTAGGTAGGTTTATTCCTAGGTATTTTATTCTTTTTGTTGCAATGGTAAATGGAAGTGTTTCCTTAATTTCTCTTTCAGATTTTTCACCATTAGTGTATAGGAATGCAAGAGATTTCTGTGCATTAATTTTGTATCCTGCAACTTTACCAAATTCATTGATTGGCTCTAGTAGTTTTCTGGTGGCATCTTTAGGATTCTCTATGTATAGTATCATGTCATCTGCAAGCAGTGACAGTTTCACTTCTTTTCCAATTTGTATTCCTTTTATTTCTTTTTCTTCTCTGATTGCCGTGGCTAGGACTTCCAAAACTATGTTGAATAATAGTGGTGAGAGTGGACATCCTTGTCGTGTTCCTGATCTTAGAGGAAATGCTTTCAGTTTTTCACCATTGAGAATGATGTTTGCTGTGGGTTTTTCATATATGGCCTTTATTATGTTGAGGTAGGTTCCCTCTATGCCTACTTTCTGGAGGGTTTTTATCATAAATCGGTGCTGAATTTTGTTGAAAGCTTTTTCTGCATCTATTGAGATGATCATATGGTTTTTATTCTTCAATTTGTTAATACGGTGTATCACATTGATTGATTTGCATATATTGAAGAATCCTTGCATCTCTGGGATGAATCCCACTTGATCATGGTGTATGATTCTTTTAATGTGTTGTTGGATTCTCTTTGCTAGTATTTTGTTGAGGATTTTTGCATCTATATTCATCAGTGATATTGGTCTATAATTTTCTTTTTTTGTAGTATCTTTGTCTGCTTTTGGTATCAGGGTGATGGTGGCCTCATAGAATGAGTTTGGGAGTGTTCCTTCCTCTGCAGTTTTTTGGAAGAGTTTGAGAAGGATTGGTGTTAGCTCTTCTCTAAATGTTTGACAGAATTCGCCTGTGAAGCCATCTGGTCCTGGACTTTTGTTTTTTGGAAGATTTTTAATCACAGTTTCAATTTCATTGCTTGTGATTGGGTCTGTTCATATTTTCTCTTTCTTCCTCTATTTACATTGTATGGATTCTAACCTGGCCAGTTGATTTTAAACAATTTTTTTGTATGTAATATTTGATGCATATACAGTATTGCCACATGCATATAACTTACTAAGCATAATGTTAAAATGAACTTGCAGGACCCCATTAGACAATTTAAAGTTAAATATCACCAATATTATCATTCTACCTGTGTGCTTCTTTCTATCTCATATCCCTGGTTCCTCCCTAAACATAAGCACTGTGCTGAATGTCATTATCATTTTCTTCTACTTTTAAATCACATATGTATGTATTTCTTAAAATGTTAGTATTGCCTGTTTTTGAGTTTTAAAAAGAGTTATGTGTATTGCTTTCTATAACTTTTTAAAAGTCAACACAGTGTATGAAATTCATCTATGTTGCCTTTTTTTCACTGCTGTATAATCCATTATATGAATATTTATAAATAAATAAATATATATATATATATCAGGGTTCATTAATTTATTCTTCCATCTTCAGCAAATCTTTTTCAAACATCTTAAACTGTGACTCTCATAGTAAGAGATAGGTTTTACTTGTGATCCGGGGTATGTATATATGCATATTCAAAACATAATGTTGAGATTTTGATTAGAATTGCATTGCAGTTAGAGACCAGTTTGATTAGAATTGCATTGCAGTTAGAGACCAGTTACAATAGAGTTCATACATGAACATGGTATGTCTCTTCATTTAATTGGGTCTTTAATGTCTTACATTACAATAATTTTCACCATAAAAATCTTACCTTTTTTTTGTTACCTTTGTTCTAATATACCTTATATTTTTTATTGCTCTGGTGGGGGATAACTTCTTTTTAAAATTACATGTTGTCGGGCTTCCCTGGTGGCCCAGTGGTTGAGAGTCCGCCTGCCGATGCAAGAGACGCGGGTTTGTGCCCCGGTCCGGGAGGATCCCACATGCCGTGGAGCAGCTGGGCCCGTGGGCCATGGCTGCTGGGCCTGTGCGTCCGGAGCCTGTGCTCCGCGGCGGAAGAGGCCGCAGCGGTACTGAAAAAAAAAAAAAAAAATACATGTTGTCTGTTATGTATATAAATGCAGGTTTTTTAATAGAATGCTTTTATAATCAGCCACCCTGTTAACTATCTTATAAAATCAAGGATGTGTGTTAAATTTTGTCAGATGCTCTTTCTACCTCTACTGAGATGATCATGTGGTTTTTCTCATTAACATGTTAACATGATAAAATATTAGATTAGGTTTGTCAGTATTCTGTTTATCATTTTTCATCAGGGCTTAAGATTGAGATAAACTTGTATTTTTCCTTTTTCCTACTTTCCTTGTCTTGCTTTATTACCACCTTTATGTGTTTTCTGGAAATATGTGTGATTAGAATGACCTGTTCTTAAAAAGCATGTAGCACTCATCCCCAAAACATCTGGGCCTTGTGTTTAGTTACATTGATTATTTGTTTATTTATTTATTTATTTGGTAAGAAGATTTTTAACAACAAATAAAAATTCTTTAATAGACCTATGCAGGCATTTTGGGTCAGAAGTCTTGATAGGTTGCGTGTTCCTAGAAAAATTTTAGTTTCCTCTGAGTTTTCAAATATATTGGCATAAAGCTGTTCCTAGTATTCTCATTTTAAAAATCTTTGCTGTAACTACAATTCTGTTCTCTTTTTGAATAGTTGTGATGGTTTATATGGCCTTACTCTTTAATGTTTTATTTTTACTTTCTTTGGGTTTATCCTACTTTCCTTCCGACTTCTTAAGCTCGATGCTTAGCTCATTTTGGCCTTTCTTTTGTATTTAATGCTATAAATTTACTTAATATTACTTAAAGTTTATACAAGTTTTAATATCTTAACTGTCATATAGATCTAAGTATTATTCCATTATAATTTCTTTTTTGACCCATGATTTACTTAGAAATGTGATTTTAAATTCCCCAATTTATGGGAAATTTAAATTTATTTTTCATGTTGACTGTTAATTGCATTAGGATCAGAGAATGTGGTCTTGTGTGATTCCTAGTCTTTGAGATTTATTGAGAAATTATTTATAGATTAATACAATGGCCAACTTTTATAAGGGTGTGCTTGAGAAGAATGTACATCCTTGGATATAGGGTTTTATATTTTTACAAATATTTTTTTGTCTGTATAATCTATCAATACTTGAGATATATTAATCTCCAACTAAAGTGTTGGTTTTGTCTTGACTTTTGTCTATATACGTAAATATATATGTATACAAATAGAGATAGACTTTTATTAGGGGCATATGCAAGTAGTAGAATTAATATATCTTCCTTTGATTTGAATTCGTAGTTTTGTATTTATATTAACACAGTTTTCTATTTTTTTTTAATTTTTATTTTTGGCAGCGTTGGGTCTTTATTGCTTTATGCGGGCTTTCTCTAGTTGTGGAGAACGGAAGCTACTCTTCGTTGCGGTGCGCAGGCTTCTCATTGCAGTGGCTTCGCTTGTTGTGGAGCATGGGCTCAAGGTGCACAGGCTCAGTAGTTGTGGCATGGAGGCTCTAGAGCGCAGGCTCAGTAGTTGTGGCACATGGGCTTAGTTGTTCCGTGGCATGTGGGATCTTCCCGGACCAGGGCTTGAACCCGTGTCCCCTGCATTGGCAGGCAGATTCTTTTTATCTTTTTTTTCTTTTTTTTTTTTTTTTACGGTACGCGGACCTCTCACTGCTGTGGCCTCTCCTGCTGCGGAGCACAGGCTCTGGACGCGCAGGCCCAGCGGCCATGGCTCACGGGCCCAGACACTCCGCAGCATGTGGGACCATCCCGGACCGGGGCACGAACCTGCGCCCCCCGCATCGGCAGGCGGACCCCCAACCACTGCGCCACCAGGGAAGCCAGCAGGCGGATTCTTTTCCACTGCGCCACCAGAGAAGTCCCTAGTTTTCTATTATTAGCACAGTTTTCTATTAACATATTTTGCCTTAAAAATTTATTTTGTCTGATATTGACATACCATTCAGCATTCTTTTGATTAGTTATTTGCCCGGTATATGTTTTCCCATCAGTCCTCTGTGTTTTAATGTTTTAAGTTTTTCTACAAGAAAAACCACGTAGTTATATCTTGCTTTAAAAAAAAAAATTTTTTTTTGACAGCATCTTACCTATCTTTACGTAAGTATGATTGTTGATATTGTGGGACTGGTTTCTACTATCTTTCTTAGTGTTTTGTGTTCTGTTTTATTCAATGCTCTTTCCCCTTTCTTCCTTTCTTTTTAAAAAATATTTATTTATTTATTTGGCTGCGTCGGGTCTTAGTTGCAATATTCAGGATCTTTAGTTGCGGCATGTGAACCCTTAGTTGCAGCATGTGGGATCTAGTTCCCCAACCAGGGATCGAACCTGGGCCCCATGCATTGGGAGTGTGGAGTCTTCACCACTGGACCACCAGGGAAGTCCCTCTTGCTTCTTTTTAAGATGAGCAATTTTAGGTTAACAGCAAAAGTGAGGGGAATGTACAGTGATTTCTCATATATCCCGTGCTCCCCCAAATGGGTAGCCTTCCCCGTTTTAAACATTCCCCACTAAACTGGTTCAATTGATGAACTTACATTGATATCGTAATCACCCAAAGCCCATAGTTGACATCAGAGTTCACTCTTGGGTTGCCTTTTTGGTTTTGATCCCGTATGCAGCACCATTTGTTTAAAAAAATTTTTCTCATTTGGTTGCCTTTGCACCTTTAAAGAAAATCAATTGACCGTACGTGTATGGGTTTATATCTGACTGTATTCTGTTTCATTGATCTATGTGTCTGAATCAGTTACCAATACACAACTGTCTTGATATTGATATTGTTGCTCGATATTAGGCAAACCTGAGGATATCATAGGTTTGGTCTCCCCCCCACAATAAAGCAAATATTGCAATAAAGTGAGTCACATGAATGTTTTGGTTTCTCAGTGCATATAAAAGCGCTCTTCTGTAGCTTATTAAGTGTGCAATAGCATTATGTCTAAAAAAACAATGTATATACCTTAATTTAAAAATATTTTATTGTTAAAAAATGCTAACCATCCTCTGAGCCTTTAGTGAATCATAATCTTTTTGCTGCTGGAAGGTCTTTCCTCAGTGGTGATGGCTGCTGACGGATAGGGATGGTGGTTGCTGAAGGTTGGAATGGATGTTGCAATTTCTTAAGACAACAATGAAGTTTGCTGCATCAGGGGACTCTTACTGTCATGAATGATTTCTCTACAGCTGTTTGGTACCGTTTTACCCATAGTGGAACTTCTTTCAGAATTGGAGTCAGTCCTCTCAAACCTTGCCCCGCTTTATCAACTACGTTTATATAATATTCTAAATCCTCTGTTGTCTTTTCAACAATCTTCACAGCATCTTCGCCAGGAGTAGATTCCATTTCAAGTAACCACTCTCTTTGCTCATCCATAAGAAGCAACCTCTCATCTGTTTTATCAGGAGATTGCAGCAGTTCAGTCACATCTTCAGGCTCCACTTCTAATTCTACTTCTCTTGCTATTCCTACCACATCTGTGTTATTTCCTCCACTGAAGTCTTGGACCCCTCAAAATCACCCGTGAGGGTTGGAATCAGCTTCTTCCAAAGTCCTGTTAATGTTGATATTTTGTCCTCTTGCCACGAGTCGTGAATGTTCTTTATGGCATCTAGAGTGGTGAATCCTTTCTAGGAAGTTTTAGTTGACTTTCCTCAGATCCATGAGAGGAATCACTATCCATGGCAGCTTTAGTCTTGTGAAGTATATTTCTTCGATAATAAGATTTGAAAGTCAAAATGACTCCTTGATCCATGGGCTGCAGAATGGATGTTGTATTAGCAGCCATGAAAACAACATTAACCTTGTTGTACATCTCCACCAGAGCCCTTGGGTGACCAGGTGTATTGTCAATGAGCAATACTATTTTCAAAGGAATTTTTTTTTCTGAGCAATAGGTCTCAACAGTGACCTTAAAATATTCAGTAAACCATGTTGTAAACAAATGTGCTGTCATCCAGGCTTTGTTGTTCCAGTTATAGAGCATAGGCAGAGTAGATTTAGCATAATTCTTAAGGCTCTAGGAATTTTAGAATGGTAAATGAGCATTGGCTTCAACTTAGTCACCAGCTACATTAGCCTCTAACAAGAGAGTCAGCCTTGCTTGACACAGGGTTGCCACAAACCTTCAATTTGTAAAAAACATAATATCTGCAAAGCACAGTAAAATGAGTTAGGCCTGTATTGTTATTGCTGAGAAGTACATCTTGAGATCAGGTAGAGTAAGTTCTCTAATTTCTTAACAATTAGTTTGGTTATTCTTTAGTCCTTTGCATTTTCATATACTCAGATTTAGTTTGTTAGTTTCTACAGAAAAGACTGCTGGGATTTTTGAGTGGGATTGGGTTGAATCTGTCGATCAATTTGGGGAGAATTAATATCTTAACAATATTGAGTCTGCCAATCCATGAATATTCACCAAATAGTTTTGTGTTTTGTTTTTGATTTTTGTTTGTATTTGGCCTTTGCATAAGTATTTAAATAAGCAGACTTGTATTTGCTTTTTCACCTTATATTGCACAAATGATAGCATATTTTACACTTTTACACTTGCTTTTTTAAAATTTTTATTTTTATAAATTTATTTATTTATTTTTGGCTGTGTTGGGTCTTCGTTGCTGTGCATGGGCTTTCTCTAATTGAGGCGAGTAGGGGCTACTCTTTGTTGAGGTGCACAGCCTCCTCATTGCAGTGGCTTCTCTTGTTGCGGATCACGGGCTCTAGGCACGTGGGCTTCAGTATTGTTGCACATGGGCTGAGTAGTTGTGGCTCGCGGGCTCTAGAGCGCAGGCTCAGTAGTTGTGGCGCACATGCTTAGTTGCTCCGCGGCATGTGGGATCTTCCCGGACCAGGCTTCGAATCCGTGTCCCCGTCATTGGCAGGCGGATTCTTAACCACGGCACCACCAGGGAAGCCCTGCACTTGCTTTTTTAAGCTAATAGTATTTTGAAATTTGTCCCATGTTTGAGGATCTCTCTCTCTTTCTCTTTGCAGCTGTATGAATGTATCATTATCTACTATTTAATATACAGTATTTAGTGTTGTGAAAAGGAAGCATGAACTACTAACCAAAAAAATAAAGATATAAACAATTTCATTTTTATGCTATGGCTGGTTAATAGAGAGGGTTATAACAGCTCCATTTATTGAGTGTGTGTGCTAAGCCCTGTGCTAACTTCTTTTGTATACGTTATTTCATTTAATTTTTTATCTACTTTTTGAGATAAGCTACTAATTTCTTCATTTTATCCAATACATATTATGACCATGCCACTCAAGAATGTAGTTCTCAGACTATGGGTGTCACATAGGAGGTTGTTAGAAATGCAGGATCTCAGTCTCTACCTCACGTCTGCTGAGTCAGAATCTGACATTTAACCAGATCCTAGCTGATTAGCATTCATATTACAGTTTGAGATGTTCTGCCCTGTGAGGTAGGTACCCATATTCCCATTATACAAATATAGGACTGAGCCTTGAAAAGGTCAACTGGCCCCCAGACCACACAACTGGTAGATAGTGGAGCCAAGAGTTGAACTCATGTTCATCCTGTTCTAGAGTCTGCAGTCTGAACCTTCATGTATCTGCTTGCCACAGGGAATAGGGAGGGAAAACAAATACTTTGTAGACCAAAAGAGCTAATAAAACTTTGGGCTTGAAGGTAATTTTAAGATTTATTTTATCTAACTTTCTCATAGTCTCGGTAAAGAAGAGGGTTCAGAGAGATTTTGCGATTTGCATTGAGTTAATACAAATAGAGAAATGGCAAAACCCATTCTAGATCCTATGCCTTCTGATTTCCTGCTTGTTTTCTTTCATGACATGGAGAAGAATCAAAAAAGGAAAGGGAAAGGAAAATAATTTGAGTGTATTCCTCATTAGATAGTCTCTCACCACTCTTTGCAAATCCTACTGATGTTCGTGGCTGTTGTGACCACTTGGAAGTCGTGATAACGTATTTTCCTTTTGCCTAGGTGTTGTCTGGAGGGTGGAGAAACAGACGTGTGGCATCAACATCAATGAATAGAGAATCCTCTAGGTCTCATGCAGTCTTTACAATTACAATAGAGTCGATGGAGAAAAGCCATGAAACTGTGAACATACGGACCTCCCTTCTCAATCTGGTGGATTTAGCAGGATCTGAAAGGCAAAAAGATACCCATGCAGAAGGGATGAGATTGAAGGTAAGAATGGAATTATGGTCTTCAATTCTTGACTGAATTATTACTAGAAGTCAATACCAAGCTAAGTGTTTTGAGGGCTACAAAGGCTTAAGAAATTGCTTTCATCCAAAAGGTTATAGAAATTTTTGTTGTGGGGTAGGGACAGTAAACATACATGGGATATGACAAGTGTCAGTAGCAAGAGTATTTGAATTCATGCCAAAAGGGGTGATATTATGAGTGGTAGCAGGGGTCAGAGGAAGAAGGGTGTGACATGGCCTGCTTGGGGGAAGCATGGCAAAGTAGTTCTTGAGTTAAGGGTTAAGGACCTCGTTCTAGGCTAAGGTATTACCAGAAGTTCTTGCTAATATGTATTGCTAATGTTTATATGTATATGTATGGTAATATGTACTGTCAATAAAATGTGTGTGGCGGTCCAGTGGTTAGGATTTCGCTCTTCCAATGCAAGGGACACAGGTTCAATCCTTGGTCAGGGAACTAAGATCCCACATGCCCTGCGGACAAAAAAAATAAATAAATAAAATGTGTGTGGATTCTACAGTTTAGAATATATAAGGGCGGGGCGGGGAGAAGAGTCAGAAATGGTAGAGGAGAGGGTCTTGTTTGCCTTAAAAGTGAGGGTTTGAGCCGCTTGAGCTCTCAGGCAGTTTCAGTCTGTCTCACATTTGTGTTTCTATGGGGACATGAAGCAAAGAAAAATAGCATAAGTTCAAAATAGGACATACGCTGGGCCCATTCTAAATGCTTTATATATATTAGCTATTTAACCGTCCCAACAACTCTGGGAAGTGATCCTATTATCCTTTCTATTTTGAAGAAACTGGAGGAAATTTTCCAGGGGCACATGGCTAAGAGTCGCTGAGATTCAAATGGTAATCCAGCTCCACAGACAGGGCTGTCAACTGTGACCCTAAACCACCTTTCCGAATGGTAACAGATAGTGGCAACTCCGAACTCATCACATCTTGCTTCATAATTTCTATTCCTCCTCTCTTTTTTCTATTCTCCCACTTCTGCAGACCCAGTTATCGAAATATGCTCCCTACGGTAAAAATCCAGTGTAACACGTTTAACCCAAACATTTTTCTTTTCTCCTGAAACCAGTCTTTTAAAGGGGTTTTATTATACATTACATTGTAGAATTAGACTGAATGTTCTCTTGTAATATGCTAGGTATATTTTAATTCAAAATACTAAAAAGACACCAGTGCACCTCAATTTTTTGTTCTTTTTCCCAAACGCCCTAGGAAGCAGGTAACATAAACCGATCGTTGAGCTGCCTGGGCCAGGTGATTACTGCGCTTGTCGATGTGGGTAATGGAAAACAGAGACACGTTTGCTACAGAGACTCCAAACTTACCTTCTTACTCCGGGTAAAGTAGATCATTGGGTTCCTGGGCCCCTGTTTTGGTTATGCTCACTATGGTTGGTAGTCGGATAATCTCTCAGCCTTGGTGCTAATAGTATACATTTTCTTTGCTTAAAAAACATCTTGTGGTTTCTCCCCTGAAAATTTGTACCATTCATATCATTAAACAGGATTCCCTTGGAGGTAATGCCAAAACAGCCATAATTGCAAATGTTCATCCTGGATCTAGGTGTTTTGGGGAAACCCTATCAACGCTTAATTTTGCCCAAAGAGCCAAGCTGATTAAAAATAAGGTAAAATATTGAGTATGCTTAAGTAAATTATAAGAATATTTAAGCTTGCAGTATCTCACTTTTGTGATTGCCCTCATATTAACATTAGCTTTTAGTTATTGTATTTCTCTGTTGCGAAAGCCTAACTCTAAGCAGGGTTTCTATTTTATCTTTCCGAGCCTTCTATATCGCTCATGTAATTTGAGACTAGAATAGGTCTTGTGGTCATTATTGTTTGGCTAGTTTTTTCTGAAGGGAAGGCAAAGTTTTTCTTTTGTAATTGGGCTGGAGACTAAATTTATTTACCTAAACCACGCTATCGGAGCTGGGTGCTGGGAGCAGGAGGATCCGCTATGAATGTAATTTGATGCTGTTGACCAACTTTGTCTTTCAAGTTGTCTGTAACTCTAAGGATTCCTCATTTTTCTTTATATACAAGAAGTTTCCTTGATACTTGTGTACACCAGTGGTCAGAAAACTTCCTGTAAAGGGCCCAAGAGGTAAATAATTTCGGCTTCTTGGACCATATGGTCTCTGTCCCAACCATTCAGCTCTGCCTTTGTAGTGAGAAAGCAGCTGTAGATGATACGTAAACATATGGGCATGGCTGTGTTCAAGCAGCGCTTCGCCAACCCCTGGTGCAGACTGTCAAAAGACCAAGGAGTCCCCCACTTGCTTTGGAGAGGTTGGAGGGCTCTTTGGTTCTAGACAAAAGAATCAAAGGGCATAAATTGGCAAATTAATTTCCTTTCTCTTTCAAAGGAGAAAGTGGTCATTGTTACCTCCCAAAATAGACTCCCTGGTGATCTTATCATGGTAAAAGCAAAGAGGTCCATGTTGCCTCTTCCCTTGGGTAAGGCAGAAGAGTATAGGTCTGGTTATTCATTCATTTTATTGGAGTATGAACCCCCTGTGGGACATTTGTAATATGAGGAGGAAAATCATTAGAGCTTCCTGACCCTATCTCTTGGGACTTACTAGAAGATTTTGGAGAGTGGAGAACTGCAGGGATAATTAGAATTATGTCACTGATGTGACAGTGATGTCACAGTGTATAGGAATGCCTTTTAATGAGGCTGTCCATAAGAATCAAAAATAACTAGAAATGGCTTCTTAACACATGAAATAACAAAACCAGGAGCCTTATACTAGTCCCTGCCAATGGTGAGTCCTCTGCTGCAGCCTACCAAGGGAAAGTGGCTCGGATGTCTGGAATTTGTTTAAGGGTGAACAGTCCTTCCCAGTGGGCAGACCCAGCTACAGACAGGAACATGGGGACCTTGGGGCTGTCAGAGGTTTCTCCCTCACTCTGGAGTATTGGGTGTTTGATTTGGTTGGGTCTCAGCTCTTGACTCTTGTTATCACCCTCTAGGTTTTGTGAGACTTTATGAACTTCTTAGAAGTCATCTCAAATAAGACATTTCTTTAAAACAGCCTTTAGTTTGATAATAAAACAGAAATGGAGTTGTCGAACCAACTCTCCCTTCCAGGCGACTGTTAGGAAATACAGGGTTGGATTTTTCTGGAGACGGTGGTTTCTTCCAAGCCGGTGGAGCTCAGGTCACCTCTGCAGTTCCTTACACCTCTTTAGGGAGTGAAGACAGGGGGAGGTGACACTCATGGAGGTATTTGCTCTTCATGGGGTGGGGTTATCTCAGGAAGAAGCCAGTGTTGGATGAATATACGTTGATCCCAGAGGTGACCCAGCCCAGCAGGGCCCAGGGCTAGTCAACAGAGCAGAGACCTAAGTGGGGGCTTGGGGAGGGGAGGGGAAAGAGTCTCTGGCTCTTGGTGTGAAGGCAGAGGGGAAGGAAGCTCCCTCCGCACTGCAGCACACTGATTTTGGAGGCCTTTGGACTGTTTGTGAGATGCAAGTGCAGTTTTGTTTGGTCTTCGTCAGTCCAAATCATACAAACAAATATAAACACGAGACTGTATGACTCAGCATTCTTCTAATGCTTTTTAAAAAAATTCTTGAACAGGCAGTGGTAAATGAAGACACGCAAGGAAATGTGACCCAGCTCCAAGCTGAAGTGAAGAGGCTCAAAGAGCAGCTGGCCCAGCTTACTGCAGGGCAGATACTACCAGAAAGCTTTCGGACCGGAGGTACGACGAGCGCGGTGTCCTCTAACCTGAGGAAATCCAGGTGTGGGTATTAGTATGAGAGCCCTCCAGTGACAGACACAACGCAGTAAGGCTACCCAGATTTCCCACAAGTGTCTGTTCCTGTTTATTTCACCTACATAGGAACATGGTACTTTGTAACCAGACACAGTTACCACAGGTACTGATTTCTGTGAGATGTGGGAAGGGGGAGTAGAAATAATTTTGAATAATTTATCCCTAATAAGTGCTAAAAAGAGATACTAGTAAATTTCATTTAGATCCACTTCCAAGATTCTGTCATATGTAATCTTTATATGTTTACTAAATTGGATATGAGAGACTTACTTTTCTTCAAAGAATAGGTAATTTGTAGACTGGGTTAATTTGAAATTCATGATCTGGTGTTGAGAGTCTGATTCTTTAAGACGAATTGAGAGCAGTCCATCAAAGGCTATTTTAGCTCATTTCTTGTTCTTAAAATTTGGGAGATAAAACATTTTTCCTCTTTCCTTTTCTTTCTTACTGGACCCGTTACAGGCAAAGACGAGACTGACTACATGAAGTATTTCCGAGAGGCAATGTTATTTTTTAAGAAATCTGAACAGGAAAAGAAGGTAGGAAACTGAATTAGTAAAAGGGGATTCAAGATATTTTAGGCTTTCACTATGAGGAGCTTTTCCGAGTGAAATAAATGGCACAAGTAAATACAACGAGGACTGAAAAACCTAATTTTGCCTTTGAGATTAAATGTGAAGTTAGTGTTTATTGCTTGTTTTGTGAAAATTTAGGGAAGCCCAGTTATTTTTTATGTTTAACCAAATTATGAATTTCTTAAGTCTTTGGTAGAAAAAGTTAGCCAATTGGAAGACCTCACCCTCAAAAAAGAAAAATTTATTCAATCTAATAAAATGATCGTGAAATTCCGAGAGGATCAAATAATGCGCCTAGAGAAGCTCCACAAGGAATCCCGGGGAAGTTTTCTGCCCGAGGAGCAGGATCTTTTGCTGTCGGAATTGAGGGATGAGATTCAAACTCTGCGAGAACAAGTGAGTACATGACATTCTCAGTAACTGTAAAACTAAAAGAAGTTCAAGGCAAGTATGAATCAGTCACCAAGTTGGTCAGTAAATTTTTCTAATTTAATACAAGAGAAAGTGTTTTTTTTTTTGGTTTTGTTTTGTTTTCTTGCGGTATGCGGGCCTCTCACTGCTGTGGCCTCTCCCACTGTGGAGCACAGGCTCCAGACGCGCAGGCTCAGCGGCCATGGCTCACGGGCCCAGCCGCTCCGCGGCATGTGGGACCTTCCCGGACCGGGGCACGAACCCACGTCCCCTGCATCGGCAGGTGGACTCTCAACCACTGCGCCACCAGGGAAGCCCGAGAAAGTGTTTTAAATGAATTCAACTGACAGTATGATTGCGTAATGTGCCCCCCCCACACACAATTTTCTAAACTAGTAAAACCTGAAGGGAGAAGGGAGGATGTGGTGGTGGTGTCACTGCCCTGGCAGTTAGCCCCAGCAGGCCAAGCACACTTCCTCCCAGTGGGCACCTGGGGTTATCGGAGCCGGTAGTCTCTTCACAGCTGAGCCCTTTGAAGTGTTGTTGTTTTTCCTTTTCCCTGAGAATCTGGATAGTTGACACAGGTGCGTAATTAAAAAACAGGCTAATCTCTCACCAGAGGGGATATCTTTTGAGAGTTTTTCTGCATTTTCCAACTAATATTGATAGATGTTTTTACTTTTATCCCTTTTGTGCACAGAAGACAGCATACGCACTTTTCTGTACCTTGCCCTTTTCATTTAATGTGTCTTTGGGGGGCATTCCACCCTGGTCAGTAGAGAGTTTCCTAATTCTTTTCAGTGTGTTAATTCAAGCCGTCTACTTTGCAGGAAGAGCCTGCCACAATGTGCACCCTGTGCTTATCACCGCAGGTGCCTGGGTGAACGTTTCAGGGGTAGACGGGGAAGTTTCGAGTTTCCAGACCCGAATGTAGAGTTCAGAGTTGTAGGATATGCACGTATTCGGTCTGATGGTAAAAGCTGAAGTGCTCCCCACCCCCGCAGTGCCTGCGGCGTCCACAGTGTTTGCTGTTGGCTTTCAGAAAGACTTGTTCACTGAGGTCATGTTTGTAAATACGTAGGTCTCTAATTCTTCCATGTGACAGGTAGAGCACCACCCCAGAGTTGCAAAATATGCTATGGAAAATCATTCCCTCAGGGAGGAGAACAGAAGACTGAGATTGTCACAGCCTGTGAAAAGAGCCCACGAAATGGATGCCCAGACCATCGCAATCCTGGAAAAAGCTTTCTTTGAAGTATCTGGCACAGAGAAAAATGACAAAAGTAAGACGTGATAGTTGTAAACATGCCTTCTAGGGGCGAGGGGACTGTTTAAAAGGGCATCGATATTGCCTTGCATTGAGGGTTTTCATTTTAGCCTCTAGACCTGGTGTACAAACTTCTTATATACATACTTATTCTTTATGAAGGCTAATAGATACCCATTAGCAAAGGAATACTCAGAATATCTCTGTCTTACAGATAAAAGATGGATTCAGATATTACTTTACACTTTTATTAAATGGAATTTTCCTATTTTAAGTATTTGAAATGAAAAGTACTTAACTAATGACAACATGAATGAGTGTAGAGTTGAGATATTTATTCACCTGACGAACATCTGTACAGTGTGAGAGATGTCAGAGTGATCAGACTCACGGTCCAGCCAGCACAGTGATTGGTCCTGATGTCATGGTTGCGGGTCATGCTTGCCAGTGTACGTTCTGCTCTACATTAGTTCTGTAAGTTTACTGTTACTCTCTGAAAAGTGGTTTAGTTACTGATGTGATTTACACGCGTGGCAGCTATTGGTGTTAATGCTCTGGGATTTGGTAACAAAGTCTATGTTTGCTCCATTCTTAGAGTGAATATCTTCATGGTCTTTTATCACACTCTGTTTCAGCCTTTGTTTCTCTTTAGGTTGAAATTGAGATCGTTCTAATCTTTTTATACTGCAATGATAAAGGAAAAAAATACTTTTTAAATTTCCTTTTCCAAGCCTTCTTCCATTCTGTTATGAATTAACAAAAGAATAAAATTCACAGAATATGGGTTGTAGAGAGACCACAATTTTAGATGCAAAGTTAAAATCAGGTTTTCTATATTAACTATTTTTTCCTACAATGCTCTGTATTTTGTTGGCCATTTTGCCCTCAGTAGTACCTTAACTTACTATCTTTGAAAGATACTAATGGTAATTTCTGGACCTCACCATCTTCTAAACATACATCATTCTCTAAACAATTTCTTTTTTAATAAGCAGTTTGGGTATTTACTTCAATCTTTCTTTTTTTTTTTAAACATTTATTTTATTAATTTATTTTCCTTATTTTTTTTTGGCTGCGTCGGGTCTTACTTGCGGCACATGGGTTCTTTGTTGAGGCATCTCTGTTGAAGCATGCAGAATCTTTTCATTACAGTGTGCAGTCTGCTCGGGTTTCTGTCTAGCTGTGGCACATGGTCTTCTCTCTAGTTGTGGCATGCAGGTTTTCTCTCTCTAGTTGTGGTGCACAGACTCCAGGGCTCATGGGTCCTGTAGTTGTGGCACGTGGGCTCCAGAGCACGTGGGCTTCTCTGTAGTTTGCGGCAGGCGGGCTCTCATTGAGGTGCACGAGCTCAATAGTTGTGGTGCATGGGCTTAGTTGCTCCACGGCATGTGAGATCTTAGTTGCCTGGACAGGGATCGAGCCCACGTCCCCTGCATTGGAAAGCTGATTCTTTACCACTGGACCACCAGGGAAGTCCCTCTCTAAACATTTTTACATGTTATTTCCCATACTGAAACTCAGTGGCACTCTTTTCAACAAAATCAGCCTTTTAAGCAATCCCTGAAAATTAATATATTCTACCTGGTAGATGATACCAAGTTCTTTCAGTTGGCTGCCATTGCTATTTGTTTCTTTTGCTAAAAATTCATTGACCGTTGGCACTAATTCCTGCAAGATTCAATTGGTGATGTTTCTCTGTCCAGCAGTGTGGGTGTTATACTTCAGTCATTGTTTGCTCTTTTCACTTAATGGAAAAGGTGTTGGCTTAAATATGCCCCATCATCCTGTGGCTTCACAGCTTCTCAGAAACAACTTCTGATACTCTTTGATGCACTGGGTTGTGTCTTACGTCTCCTCTTGAGTTACAGGCTCTTGTATTTTAGGGTCCACTTTCCAGTGATTTCTCTTTTTTCCTCCTTGTGCTTCAAAATTGATACCTGGCAAAGAACTTAGAATATGTATTCTGTTATTTTTCTCTTTCAAAGACCAGGTTGTTTCCTTATTATCAGGTCAGCAAAGATTCTCTCCTAAAGCTCCGAAAGAGCCATGTTCGTTAGCAAACACTGAGAAGTTAAAAGCACAACTCCTGCAAGTTCAGACAGAGCTGAATAATTCAAAGCAAGAATATGAAGAATTCAAAGAACTAACTAGGTAAAGTATAAATACACATTCATGCTTACTATTTCTGATCTTTTAGTGTTGGTTTGTTTTGGTGTTTAGCATTGATGATTTAATTGAGCATTTACCTTAAATATTCTAATATAGCAGCTAACTTGTTTTGACATGAAGGAAAAGGGCTTGCATCTAGCTCTTTTTCTTTACTCATTTTTAAAAATTGAGGTACAGTTGACATGAACTTCTAGTCTTTAATAATATATTCAATGAACTAGATGATACAGATGTTTTAAGGGATATACCTATTGAGATGAGTATCTGTTAAAGTTACTTGTAAATTCTTTATCTGGCCAGCAAATTTAAATCACCACTGTTATGAATTAGATCAGGATTTTTAGAAATTACAAGTTTGTTAATATCCTTTTTTTTTGACATTCAAGTTCTATGCAGTTATTTATTTTTTATTAAATTTTTCCTGTTAATATTCTCACTTGATATTCTTTGTAAAAGAAAACAAAGATAAACCACATTCATATTATAACTAAGATTAATCCTATTCTAAAATATATAGAAATGTTTGTTTTAAAAATAACATATTACATATGGAATCATTGTGGATTGTTTGGGCTTTTGAATTGGAGTGCTACCATTTGCTAGTTGAATACCTTGAACAGTCATCAATCTCTGAGCTGTATTTTACCCAATTGGAAAATCCCAGTAATAATCTGAAAATATCTCTGATTTAAAGAGATAACTATAAAGTTTTGTGAGAATATAAACTGTAAAGTACTCTACAAATGTATGACATTACTTATTACCTGAAACACTCAATATTATAATATGTATTAGGAAAAGGCAGCTGGAATTAGAATCAGAGCTTCAGTCTTTGCAAAAAGCGAACCTTAATCTTGAAAACCTTTTGGAAGCAACAAAAGCCTGCAAGCGGCAAGAAGTTTCTCAGCTGAATAAAATTCATGCTGAAACACTTAAGGTAGGTAATCTGAAGCAATACTTCAACCTTAAGTCAGTGGTGTCTCATTTTGTTAATAATGGAGAGTCTGCACAGATTATCTCCAGATACAGATAGAATCCCTTGCCAACAGTTAACCCCAGGATAATACTAGTCCTAGGGTTCTGATGTATACCCCCAGTGGCAGGGTCGTGTAGGGAAGATTACAGCATTTGGAATCAGACCTGGGTTCAAATTCTAATCTGTCAGTAACCTTAGGCAGGGTTTCCTAACTTCTGAGCCTCATTTATTGCCTCTGAATTGGAGACGAGGCCAACTTAATAACAGGGTTTTTCGAGCATTAAATGAGGTAATAAAGTTCCTGGCACCTGATGGCTCTCAGTATATGGCAATTGTTGCTATAATGTGTTGTGTGCTCAAAGCTTGCAGTGGAAGAATAGAAATACTGAAGATAAAGACCACTAAAGGATCAAGGGTAACATGGGGGATAATAGAAGGGATGGTTCCCCTAAATAACCATAGCCCTCATGAAAGAAGAAAACTGTGAGCATCTGAGAATGAGGAGAGGGAAGGGGAATACATAAGGAAGGCAAAGGTTAAGAAGCTGATGCTGCTCATCCTGGTTATTTTAACTTTTGGACCAAATTCTCTGAAGGCTTGAAAAAACCCTTTCCTTATACATCTTAAAAATAATAGGTGTTTATCTCTAATGGTTATCTTTATCAGTGATGCTTTTTGTATCACTTAATAGGATACTGCTTTTCAAAGTAATTTTATTTGTTTGAATAGGTAATCACATGACTGGAATTTTTTTTTTTTTTTCTTTGCGGTACGCGGGCCTCTCACTATTGTGGCCTCTCCCGTTGCGGAGCACAGGCTCTGGACGCACAGGCTCAGAAGCCATGGCTCACGGGCCTAGCTGTTCCACGGCATGTGGGATCTTCCCGGACCGGAGCATGAACCCGTGTCCCTTGCATCGGCAGGCAGACTCTCAACCACTGTGCCACCAGGGAAGCCCGGAAAATTTTTCTTTCATATTATTTATTTGGTTGCACTGGGTCTTAGTTGCAGCAGGCAAGCTCCTTAGTTGCGGCTTGCCGGCTCCTTAGATGCAGTACCTGGGCTCCTTAATTGTGGCATGCAAAGTTTTAGTTGCGGCATGGATGTGGGATCTAATTCCCTGGCCAGGGATCGAACCCAGGCCCCCTGCATTGGGAGCGTAGAGTCTTAACCGCTGCACCACCAGGGAAGTCCCATGACTGGAATTTTTAAAGGTACAAAGTGACAAGTCTCATTCTGTCTGCTGTCCTTTCAGCCAACCAAGACCCTCCTTGGAGGCAGACAATGTCACGAAGTTTTTTTGTTTTTTCTTTCTTTTTCATATATTTTTTTTATTTTTCACAAACAGTAGCATACACATACACATCATTCTACACCTCAATTTTTTGTTTAAACATAATGATATTTTAGAGTTTGTCCCATGTCTAAAGGGAGAAAAACAAACTTTATTCTCATTTATTTATTTTTTGGCTGCGTTGGGTCTTTGTTGCTGTGCACAGGCTTTCTCTAGTTGCGGTGAGCGGGGGCTACTCTTCGTTGCAGTGCGCGGGCTTCTCATTGTGGTGGCTTCTCTTGTTGTGGAGCATGGGCTCTAGGTGCGTGGCCTTCAGTAGTTGCAGCACGCAGGCTCAATAGTTCTGACACACAGACTTAGTTGCTCCACGGCATGTGGAATCTTCCCGGACCAGGGCTTGAACTCGTGTCCCCTGCATTGGCAGCCAGATTCTTAACCACTGCGCCACCAGGGAAGTCCCTCTCTCCTTTTTGTTTTGTTTGTTTTGGCAGCTGCACAAGAATATACTGTATGGATATATCATGATTTAACTTGATATATATCAAGTTAAATACTATTATTTAACTTGAAAATACTATTTTCAAGTAAATACAAGAAAAATACTATTTTTTCTTATAAAGGTAGAATTTTTAAGGTTGCTCTTTTAAAAAGGCAGCCTTTAAAATCTGTGCAGGAAATTATTTTAAAATACTTGCAGAATATCACCAAATGTTTCATAATTTGAGTTTGTAGCCCCTTAGCAATAGAATTATAGAGCTTGAAGCACTGTGGCATACTAGTCTACTTATTTTTATAGCTGAGCAAACAGGATGAAGGGGATTAAAAGGTTTGCCAAGACTAGCATAGCAATTCAGGTCTTGTTGTTGTTGTTCATTTTTAATTATGTGAGAACTTTATGGATACATTATCCATGTTTAAAGGAAGTATACATATGTATACAAGTTTTGGTTAAAGTTCCTTTTGAGTACCACTGCCAATCTGGGTCTAATCTGGTCCTTCATCCCCCATCCCCATCCCCAGGGGTAATTTATCATCAATTTGGGAATCCTTTTTCTTAGCAATTTTGTACAGTAAATATACATAGTCTGAGAAGATATGTGGAGTTATTTCATAGAGTTTTTTTTTTCTTTTGTCGTACTTTGTTTTTAAAAATAAATGGAATCATCCTACATATGTTATTCTGCAATGGGCTTTTGTTAACTCAGGAATATGCCTTGGGTCTTTCCACATGAACTAGTACTTAGAACTCTACCTCATTTTAAACCCAGGCTTCTGTGCTTTGGAATAATTCCGTGGCTTATTTAGGTGGTTTCCAGTGCAAGCATTCTCCGGGGCGGGTTTTATGAAGGAGAAGTGGTAGTTTTAGGATGTTTCAGCATCCTGCTGAAGTGCCCTCCAAGTGGCTGCACCACATTCCTTCCCAGGAAGCCTGGGAGCACTCCTTCCACAGCACCGGCCCCAGAACTGGCATTGTTCGACAGTCTGATGGGTGAAAATGGTTTTAATTCTACTTCCCCTCATTTCTAGTGAGGTCAGACCACATCTTTTCCTATGTTCATAGCCATTGGTTGGAACACAGGAAAAGATGTTTGACCTATGAAAAAGTGCCTACTTTCCTCCTAGTTATTTATCTTGTGATTTGTAGGCATTTTACGTGTTAATCTTTTGTTTGTTATGTATACTGCCAGTATATTCTGCCATCATGTTCCTTGTCTTTCATCTTTGTATGTGATACTTTTGTTATGCAGAAGTTTGAAAATTTTGATATAGCCAGGTTTATTGATCTTTTATCTTTGCGACTTTCTTTTTTTGGCCGTGCCAAGTGGCTTGCTGGATCTTAGTTCCCTGACCAGAGATCGAACCCGAGCCCCAGCCGTGAAAGTGCCAAGTCCTGACCACTGGCCTGCCAGGGAATTCCCCCTTTGTGACTTTTTAAATACATTTTTAAAGGCCTAGACAATCTCAAGAGCATCAGTATATTCTACTTTCTTTTACTACTTTTATTTTATTATCTTATTTTTTTGCTTTAAAATACGCTGTTTATTTTTTTCTCTAATTATAAAAATAATATATTATGCAAACAGATAGTTTAGGAAACACAAAAATCCACCCAGGAAAACGACAACAAAATCCCCTCCATTCCATTAGCCAGAGATAAGCGCTGCTGGTGTCTGTGACTACGGCACATCTGAGGCCGTGCACCCAGCCCCGGCCTCTGCAGAACTGAGGTGGGGCTGCAGGCCAGGAACAAACAGCGAGACACATGTAAGACAGCTGAGCAGGATAAAGCCGGAGTCTTGTCTTCCAACATCTAGAAGCTGTTTCTCCCTTCTTGGCACACGGTGAGGGCCAGCGTCCCAGGCCCCGCAGGGACCCCCCCCCCACACACACAGCAGCTTCCAGGGGAGCACAGTTTACCCAGATGCTCTGGAATGATTTTAAAATCTGGAGCGGATTCACGGCTACCCCTGTGCTAATCTCACTCATGGCTTCCAGATCTGCTCCCTGGGCCAGAAGCGGGTGGGGAGAGGCCTCAGGCCGGGGTGCCCGAGGGGCCTGGACATGGGCCGTCATGTGCAGAGAAATGCCCGAGAGCCATGCATCTCAGGGGGGACTGGCCTGCCTGGACCTCACCACATACAGACGATGCCTTTTAAGTCTGGGCAGAAGACAGAAGAACTCACAATAAAAGGAAGGCTGCAGTAAGGCTCCAAAGTTTCTGCACGTAGAACGGTGACCATTTTTGATGCTGCAGAGCCCCACCCACCAGGGGACACAGGAAGAGCATGTCCTGGCTCCCTGAGGACAGGGCTGGCCTCTCCTCTCTCAGCCAGACACCCATGTCCATGGCCACAGGGGATGCCCCAGGGCTCCCCAGGGCACAGCGGGGACCTGCGGGCAAGGACCCTGAGCCTGTGGGTGCGACCGCATGGTCCAGAGCAGGCACCAGGAGACGGGGGAGAGAGCCGGGTGCCGGGGTTGGAGTCCCAGCTTTACCGCCCGCTGCCCTTGGACCAGGCAGTCTGTTGGGCCTTGGTTTCCTCATCTATAAAATGGGAATAATGCCCACCTCATGGGCTCCTGAAGGGACTAAATAAAACAGGAGAAGCAGGTCACAGCACTGGCACATCTCAAGGGTAAATAAATGTCACAGTACCCATCACTCCTTCCCATTAACCTGCTTCGTGTCAACCCTGTGGCTCTCACTTTCTTTAAAACTGTCCCTCTGAGCGCTGACCAAAGCCTGGGGGGTAAAGGGGAGGTTTATCCTATCCAGAGCCAACCGGAATCTAGATCCAGCCAGGCCTGCCGGGTGGCGAGAACCCGTGAGCCAGCGGCCTGGACCCTGGACCAGAGAAGAGCAGCCCCGCGAGGGCTCTGCCAGGGCCATGTTCAGACTGCAGAGCAGACAGGGCCCAACAAAGGACGGGCTTGTGTGGAGGGGCCCCGTGGGGGGCACTGAGGCGATGCAGGCAGACCTCAGGGGAAGGCACCGGCCAAGCTGGAACTCTCCCTGCAACACTGAATCCCTCATCATTGTTTTGCCTTTAATCACATTTTTAAACACTTAACATACAAACATCTGTTCCTTGATGTTTTGTCTTTGTTACTCTGTCATCCTCAAAATGAAAGTCCAGAACTTTCTGCACTAATTTTAAAGTCAGGCTGAACGTTTAGTAATGAACAAGGCTGCTTAAATTTCCCTCTAATTTTGTCTAAGTCTTCGTGAAGTTTATCATAAGTAGGGTCATCATAAGGGAGTTTCTGAATCATTCCAATCAACGATTCTAAGACCTTCATCTTTTTGCTGTCTTTCTCAATGGCGGAACCGTGCAGGAGACATCTCCAAGCAAAAGCAAAACCTTGGTAGCACTTGATCTCAGATCTGATTTTAGTTCCGTGTAACGTGTTATACTGTCTTCCTTCAGTCATACCCAAACTACTTCCTTATTCATAGCCTTCCTGATACCCTTCCCTGTGAAACCTCTCATCCGCCATCACGATGGCATCGAACATGTCCTGACTCCCAGCCGTGGCGGCAGCCGCCCCGCCCCTCAGACCCGGCCGCCCCATTCTGCGGCCACAGACCCGCAGAGCCTCGGGCACGGATGCCTCTTTTACTACTTTTATAATTTTCTTTTTACATTGAGATTTTTAATGTGTCTGCTATTTTATTTTTAAATGGCATGACATACAGGTTTACCTTTTTAAAAAAATAGACCATGTTTTATATATGGAATCTAAAAAAAAAATGGTTCTGAAGAACCTAGGGAGGGGCAGGACAGGAATAAAGACGCAGGCATAGAGAATGGACTTGAGGACACGGGGAGGGGGAAGGGTAAGCTGGGACGAAATGAGAGAGTGGCGTGTACTTACATACGCTACCAAATGTAAAATAGATAGCTAGTGGGAAGCAGCCGCATAGCACAGGGAGATCAGCTTGGTGCTTTGTGACCACCTAGAGGGGTGGGATAGGGAGGGTGGGAGGGAGGGAGACGCAAGAGGAGGAGATATGGGGACATATGTATACGTACAGCTGATTCACTTTGTTATAAAGCAGAAACTAACACACCATTGTAAAGCAATTATACTCCAATAAAGATATTTTTAAAAATAATAAAATAGACCATGTTTTTCTCATTAATTTGAACTTTCCACATATAAATTATTCTAATTCTGGACTTTTTATTTTCCAGTGTTCTGTTTGATTATACATATGCTAATAATGCATTGTTTTAGTGACCATACACTTCCTAATTTGTTGTCTTTTTGTCTCGCACTTTTTTTTTTTGTATACAGTTTAGAGTCGACTTATCAAGTTTCATTTTTAAAAATCTTACAGCAATTTTTGCTTGAGACTGCTTTGAACTGATAGGTTTGTTTCCACAAGGGCATTTCTATGCAGCCTCTCAAGGATACATTTTCTTTTCTTTTTTTCCTTAAATATTTGCTTATTTGGCTGCTCCAGGTCTTAGCTGCAGCATGTGGGATCTTTAGTTGCGGCATGTGAACTCTTAGTTGTGGCATGTGGGATCTAGTTCTCTGACCAGGGATTGAACCTGGGCCCCATGCATTGGGAGCATGGAGTCTTAGCCACTGGACCACCAGGGAAGTCCCAAGGATACCTTTTCTTTTCTCTTGATGAACAGAATTTTAATTTTATCCTCTCTGTTCACACAATTATAAATATGCTATTTTCATGTGTGCTAATGTTGTTTTCCTAATAATTTTTTGCTGCAGATCATAACGACACCAACCAAGGCTTATCAACTTTGGTCTCGATCAGTACCAAAATTAAGCCCTGAACTGGAGAGCTTTGGCTCTGCACACACTCAGAATTCTAGCAGATTGGATAAGGATATCTTAAATGAGCCATTGCCACCTGAGATTAGTGAACAAGCTTTTGAAGCCATTTCTGAAGAGCACAGAATGGTGCAGGTACCTGTTTAGTATTAAAATCGTATATTTTTAAGGATGAGTGTGTAAAAATCCCTGGGTTAGAAATCAGCCTGCTCTTGTTCTTTTAATCTGCTTTGCAGTATTTAGCAAGTCACTTTCCACTTTCCTTGAGCTTTGGTTCTCTCGTGTGTAAAAAGACCAGTTTGCTACTAGCGTCTAGTTCCAGAACTGGTTTACACGGCACAGTGTTGTATCTGCTAAAGAAGATTAAATAGTTGAAAGAATCTTGTGATCAAATTTTAGACAGCTTTTGGTATATTTGAAATAACATGTGAAGTTTGTTTATCTCAGAATTCAGTGATTTATTTTTTCTTTTAAGAAGTTTATCTACTGTCTAGTAAAACTTACAGGGAGCCACGTCACCCCAAATTCCAAAATTTTGCCCTTCCACGGGTATGGAGACCTTTCTGGTGAAAGTCACTTCATATAGGCCTGAGAAAGTTTCTTAGAAGTCTCAAGATGGCTCTACGATTTAATCTATGATTTTAATTTTTATTACTTCTTTCCTTTGTGTTTGAAATTATCCACTTTGATGGGCCACAAGTATAATTCTGAAACATGAGAAATCATTAGTGTAGCCTTTGAAGTGGTGTTCTGGCTCCAAACTGGCCTTTGATACCTTTGTCCATATGAGGTTTTGAGTTTTGTATTTTTAATGCAGAAGAAATTATGGAATGTTTAAGATGTCCATTAAAAGAATTTTTGGCCACTGAAGTTCTTGTGTTGCAGGAACAAATGTGTGCCCTTCAAGTCAAGTTGGATGAAGAAGAGCATAAAAACCTAAAGCTTCAGCGGCACATTGACAAACTGGAACATCATTCTACTCAAATGCAGGAGGTGAGACCGTGAGCATTGCCTCAGAAAAGACATGAAACAGATCCTCAAAGTAAGAGCATCCCAGGAAGGAAATGACTTTATGAAGCCTTGGTCAAGGTTTATTTGAGTTGTATTCTCTATTTTGTTACTTCACCTACTATAATGAGACACACATCCCTAGTCTGAATTTAAGACTAGATTGTAAAAACAGAAACAAGGTGATGATTTGAAGTGTGTCTTAACATGCTAGTATTTTTTTTCCAGTAAATTTATCTCTTTCCCAAAGCTTTTCTCATCGGAAAGAACTGATTGGACCAAACAGCAGCAAGGGTATCTCTCTCAGTTGAATGTCCTTGAAAAGCAGCTTCAAGACACTCAGACCAAGAATGACTGTGAGTCTGAACACTGGAAGCTTCCTAATCTGAATACTGTAACTCAGTATCTTTTTACTCATATGGATAAAATGTTGTCCCTGTGTTTTTGGTTGGTTGTTTCTGTTTGTTTGTTTTAAATTAGACCAGATGAGTAATAGCAATGTATTATAAAGGGTCATTTTTTCCAGGACTGCTCTCAAACAAATGATACAAATGTTTGCTTAAAGTTTTAATACTGCTTTGAAAACGAAGTGTCTTGAATTCATAAGATGAATGTTTTACTAGTGACAAAAAAGCATAAAATATATTTGTATATATTCATAGATGTGGGAATATCATTTAATTCCCAGTTCTTTCAGTTTCTTCTTTCATCAGAGTATTTGCAATAGCTTATGATAAAGCTAAGGCAAAAAAGACAGCCGTTTCCTTTTCTTTGATCTAAAAAGTAACCTAATTTTAATTCCAGTTGGAGTTTCCTTAGAAGACCAGAGTGTTTAACCTATTTTGGAAAGTTCTGGTGCATCTCCAAGGGTTTTCAATAAGTAAGATTAGGTCACTTAAAATACGTTAAATCTCTTGTCTTTTTTTCTTATTTGAAGAGTTTTGATGTACATTCTGCAGGAGAAATGTAGAAAAATCAAATGACCTAAATGTGAGGGACAGGTGTTAACTTTTTTTTTTTTGGTAGAAATATACCAAAAACCTTGAGCAAGGGAGAGGAAGAAAATAGCAATCTCAGTGCTCCTAGATACCTCCCATTTAGTTGTTCAAAATTTTTACACTTAAAATGGTCTCTTCAACTTGTTTTTGCTGATTGTGTGAAGGGTACCTATCAAATTTATTTGCCTTCTTTGTAAAACATACATGTAAAGAAAAGTCTGTTAAGAGTTATTATGTGTTTGTTTGTTTGTTTCAGTTTTGAAAAGTGAGGTACATGACCTGCGAGTAGTTCTTCATTCTGCAGACAAGGAGCTGTCTTCGGTGAAACTGGAATATATTTCATTCAGAGAGAGTCAGGAGAAAGAACTCAACAGCCTTTCTGAAAGACACATGCATGTACAGCTTCAACTAGATAATGTCAGGTAGAGTTGTTCTGTTATTGTTTCAAGTTGCCTGATTGGCCTGTAACCCAGGACTACTTGAAGTACAAGTGCTATAAACCCAACTCAAACTAGTTTAAAAAACTAAGAGGTAATTTATTGGAAATTCCCTGGCTGTCCAGTGGTTAGGACTCTGTGCTTTCACTGCCGAGGGCCTGGGTTTGATCCCTGGTCAGGGAACTAAAATCCTGCAAGCCGCATTGTGCCCCCGTTTAAAAAAAAAAAAAAGGTAGTTTATTGACTCACGACATTGGGAAGCCCCAGAGGTGGTTTTGGTTTCATGGACAAACTAGATTGAATCTCAAACAATATTGTCAGTGTGCATCCCCATCCCCCCACCCCCCCCAGCTTCTCTCCCTCACTTCCTCTTTCACTCCCTCCCTCCCTTTCTCTCTGCTCTTCTTCCCTCTGTGTATTGCCCTTATTCTCTTCTACTGTTGAGGACCTTGCTCTATGTGATGGGGAACAGATTGCCTCAGACAGCTCCATCTTCTGTCTCCTGGCATAACAATCCCTGCGAAGAAATTCTCTCTCCCCATTGCCGTATATCAATCCCAGAGAAAACTGGTATTGTTCTTGCTTGAGTCATCTGCTTACTTTTGGATCAGTCACTTGCCAAGTGTTGGCCCAACAGAGGTGATGTGTCTGTTTCCTCTCCAGCGGGAAAGGTGTGCTCTTACTAGAAGGGACAGTACAAGGTAGACCAAATATGTAGTTGCCACCCTTGTCCACAGTAACTCCAGAGGCTGGCGAGTTAGTCAAGTGCTGGCAATCTTGAAACAAAGTAATCTAAGATGTAAATTGTTTGGTTTTTTTTCCTCACTAATTTCAACCTTTTGTAAAACGTAACGTAAAACCATCTTGTGGTTTTGATGCTATTTCCCAAGTCTATGGCAATAATTTAATAATGGACATTTTGATTGTGATACTGTGAGTGTGATATGAGTGTGACTGCTTACTCTAGAAAAGCTGCTAATAGACAACCTTGAATTTAGTTTTTGTAGACATTGCAAAGACTAAAACCTGTAAGCCTTGAGTGTTTTTTGAATATGCAACAAGGAATTAAAAATAGAGGAAGAAAACTTGAGGTCTGCATGTCTCCATAGACATGTTTTTGTTGGGCCTGCCCAGTATGGTTTTTGAAAACAATTTAGCATAAAATTTTTTAAATTGAGAACTTCCTAATAAAGATCCATATTTCAGCATCCTGTTAAAAATCCGACAAGTTGGTGGCACTGGGCCCACATTCTTGTATGGCAGCCATCCTTTAGAGAGGGGCCTGTGCTCAGTCAGCACAGCCTGCACTCCCCGGCACCGTTTCCCCAGCACCAAGACTGCTGGTCAATGGCTATTTGTCATCACAGGTGCACTGTTGTTTTTTCTTACACCTGGTATTAGTTTTTAACATCCGAATCACTAAATCTTATCTTGGCTCTGTCGTAAACTAATTTTGTGTGATTTTTTTTGCACTCAACGTGACGTACATTGAGTATATCACTTACTGGGTTGCTTAAACTGTCATGGCTCTCAAAGGTTAAGGCCTCTAAGTGAGACCACCCAACCGCCGTGTATTTCTTGAATTATTTTACCTGCTTTATATATACAGTTTGTATCGTAAATCATATGTTCTCCCTCCCTACCATGTATTGTCTGTATATCTATCTTTAGCAACTGATTTATCTTACTTCGTAATTTGCCACTTCTGCTCTGCATGGTTAGTGAAGCCAGATAGATCCAGGTCTCATAGGCCTCTGTGTACAAGCTGGGACATCTGTTTTGGGTGGTCCAGAGGTCATGTTTACTAGTTTTTGGATGAACTCTGTTTGGGCATGTCACAGTATGTTGCTAAGTAGAATAAGAGGGTGAAAACCTAAAAAGCAATAAGTAATAATCATGTGACTTAAAAGATAGTTCTATCCTAAAGGAGTTTATTCTCTTGCTCAGATCAAAGCCATATTTGCCATCTTGAAAAACCTTCCTAGAGTCGGGAGAATAGGTGTTGAGTCTATAGAGTTCAGCTATCAGCAAAATTAAATCAATGGGCAGTCTTTAGTTTACATGAGGGTTAGGTCTGGAACCCCCTAAATGAGTCTCATCACCCAAAATTGCCAATCAATTAAGCATGTCTGGTTGAAATCATGGGAGAAAGAATGAAGAAGTAAATGGCTGCAGGCTAACATGCCCAACCTGTCTTTTCCATCCCCATCACACTAATATTCATGCATCACATCATAATGACCATTTCACAGAAGTCCGTGAGGAGCTTTACATCAGTCAAGCCTTCTGTAAGTTGGAAATGGCCTGTAGATGGGATAAAGTGAACTGCAGATAAATCTGACTAGCAGAACTACATTTAATGTCTATATTTACATTTGTAAAAATGTTTTCCTGTTAAAGATTAGAAAATGAAAAGCTTCTTGAGAGCAAAACCTGCCTACAGGATTCCTATGACAACTTACAAGAAGTAATGAAGTTTGAAATTGACCAACTTTCAAAAAACCTCCAAAACTGCAAAAAAGAAAATGAGACTCTGAAATCTGATCTGAGTGTAAGTTAAGAAGGATATTGGTTATTGATGAACTTGTTCTGGATGTGTGACTGTTTGACCTCTTCCTAACTTCTGTACTGGCCCATTGTGCCTGCCACGTAGAAGGTACTCCATGTGTTTGTTGACTGCACCTTAAAATCTAATATAACATTGTCTTTTAGAATTTGATGGAGCTTTTTGAGGCAGAGAAAGAACGCAATAACAAATTATTATTACAATTTGAAGAAGATAAAGAAAACAGTTCTAAGTGAGTGCTATTTACCTTTTCCGTAGTTGACTAGAATATCATTTACTACCACATTCTTTATCTTGCGGGTTTTCTTTTTTTTTTTAATTGGTAATAGCTTGTTAAGTTTTTTTTTTAAAGCATTCCAAAAGGAATATCAGATTTTTTTGTATAAATGGCTATGAAGAGAAACTTAATTTTTCAAAACATTTAATAATTAGCTACAGTACTTTTTAAATGAATAGCAGTTGGTGGTGATCAGAACTCAGGACCTTCTGTAAATAAATCACAGTATTTATTATTGAAAGGTGGGGACTGATTTATTTCTATCTCTACTATTTGATTTCTCTGCTCTTTTTTTCTTCTGGTCCCTTATATGAACACCATTGTCTTTCTTTCCTCTCTCCAAATTCTTTTCCTTGGTGATCTCTCTCAGTCTCTTCATTCCAGCCAACAGGAGGATTATGACTCTAATAAGAAGAATTTGTATTAGTGTATTCAGCAGATACTTGTAGAGTTCTTACCATGAGACAGATTCTCTTCTAGTCCCTGCTATATACTGGTGACTCCATCTAATTGGGAAAGACAGTTAACATTTAGTCGCTCATTCAAACGCTTAGTGATATCCAGCAAGCCAGGCACTGTTCTGGTAAATGCCAGGACATTTAGAGGTAAGACAGTGAACAAAATAGCCCTGTCCTTTTGAGGTTCACATTGTAGCACAGAGAGATGGGTAATAAGTAAATAGTATAAATGTTAGAGAGTCCTAAGTACTCTGGAGAAAAATAAACTGTCCTGGCACAAAACTGGGTTTTTGTTAAATAACTGTTGAAGAAACTGGTTCAAATTTCTGATCCTACTGGAATACAATTCCTAACACCAAGTATGTGTCTAATAAAGTTCAGTTGCATTGCATCGAATCTCTTCTGTACGAATGGACTCAGTTCCTGTTTCCATTGAATGAGTCATGAGTAAAAGATAGTTCTTCTTTTCCAGAGAAATCTTAGAAGTTCTTGAAGCTGTACGTCAGGAGAAACAGAAGGAGATGGCCAAGTGTGAGCAGCAGGTAAAAATGTGCTATACTCTCACTCTGAAATTTGAGGTTTATAACTTTTATTCCTGATGTCCAAAGAGATTTGTTATAAAAACTGTTTCAGCTTTCAGATGTTGAAAATTTATAATAAAAAGATGGAATTTTTGGTTGGTTGTATTATTTTCAACTCTTGTTTTTCTAACTCCCAGATGGCTATAATCATAATTTGTTGGTGGTTTCCTGATAGAGACCACAAAATCATTCTCGTTTAACCCAACTTTTTATTTTCAAATATTACTCCTTAGTATACACTGTTTAATATGAAAAGCAGATTTCAACTCCTTTTATGCTTTTTAAAATACATGTGTGTGGTTAACTTTGTGATTTAATTCTTTTTCTAAAAACATTGATTTTTTTCCCCATAGATGGCAAAAGTACAGAAACTAGAAGAGAGTTTGTGTGCTACCGAAAAAGTAATCAGTTCTCTGGAGAAGTCTAGAGATGCTGACAAGGTAGGTAGAGGTTGAGGCTATAGCCCCCTGCATTTTCCTTATAAACGCTGCCTTCACATTCCAGTCTCCTGCTCCCAGGGTTAGCTAGCATTTCTGTACGCACTTAGGCCTTGCTCATCTTCCAAGGTTGCTAGAGAATGAAGTCTTTAAGTTAATTTTCCTCATAACTTCAACCCAAACTGTTCTATCACTCTTGATGGCAGTGTTTCTAAAACACATCCCTGCCCCCTTTAACTAGGATGCCGTCAGTGCGACCTTTTCTCATTGATTGTGAGTGCCACGATACAAATTCTCAAATCCCTGGTGTTGGCTTTAACTAGAATAATAAACATTAATATGTATGTCTGAACATAAAATTAGGTGTACATTCCTTATATGTCTAGCTCTTATTCATTCATGAAACCAAAGCAAATGATTAACTAAAATATTAGAAAACCAATAAAATATAAATTGGTAATATTAATAATGTAATGTGACACATGGTATTTTGCTAAAATAAAATTGACTTCTATTGTCATTTGGAAAGATAAATGATTTATCATTAAAAAAAGATCTCCTTGCTGTCATTGGGTATGAAGATATTGTTTCTGTCCTTGTCAGGAAGTTGTAGCTGACCTCATGAGCCAGATCCAGGAGCTAAGAACCTCAGTCTCTGAGAAAACAGAAACCATAGACACCCTGAGGCAAGAACTGAAGGACATCAATGTAAGTTCTGTCGCCAACAAGATATGAAATTTGAGCAGGAGGCACAGTTCACAGACTCAAGTGGTTAACCAGTGCCCCACAGAAAAAAGGGTTCTGTGGTCACCCACGTTTGAAAATATGTAGTAGTGAAAGCTCAGCAGGCTTGGGTATCTGCAGAACCCGCAGGGCCTTTAGTATGCTGACGTGTGTGCTGTGTGCATCTCGGGAAGACAGAGTTGGCTGCAGCATTTCTCAGATCTCACTGACCTGGGAACAGTGCTCTCTGTGCACATTTGGGAATTGCTGATCCAAATCAGATCAGAAACAGACTGGCTGTTGCCTCTGATGGTTAAGGGTATGTGGTGTTCCTTAATTGCTTCAAGAAAAAAAATAGCACATTTTAGTTAAGTTCAGAGACATCAGTGATTTAGAAAGTGAGTTTGTTTCCCCATTATTGGACTTTATCATTTCCTAAAGTAACTACTTACTCTTCCTGCATATAAATGGTGAATGCTTCCTCCGTCCCTTGGGTCAAGGTAGTTTTTTGTTAATGTTCGTCACTCCTGTGCTCCAAAGGGAGCTTGCTGCACTCCACTGATTTCTGATAAAGATGACAAAACCAGATGTTTTTTCACTGATACCTGTGGGACTTTTCCACTTCTTCTTGCCGTTCATCCATTAACTCTTCCACTCCTTCATTCAACAAGTGGTTATTGAATTTATTTGTGTTGATTTGGTCATCACCTTGGAACTCAGATTCATTCTTCAGTTATTATAATCTAAAAATAAACTGATAATAAAGCAGACAGATCTTGTATCATCATTTTCTTTTCTGTAGGGCAAATATAATTCTGCTTTGGTTGACAAAGAAGAGAGCAAAGCATTGATTAAGAGACAGGAAGTGGACATTCTGGATCTGAAAGAATCCCTTAGACTGAGAATACTCTCCGAGGACATAGAGGTAGATGTTAACACATCATCACCCTTTTTGGTTTAATACTTGTCAGTATGTTTCTGTGTGTTATTAATGAATAAATAGAAGACTTTTAAAAAGGAGTAAGTCATAATTTGAGCCACTTTCCCTAAGGTAGTTAGGCAACTGATAGATAATACTAAGATTGTTATATTTTGTTTAGTTGATTTATTTTCGTTCATTTGTGCTAACACCATGCTAAGTTCCTGTAACTCACCCTCTTCTGAAAAGGAAGCAGAGTGGAAACTGCATTTACTTGGATGCAGTGGTAGCAGCAGGGAGCAAAGAAAGGGCTGGTTAACCACAAAATTGCTTCTTGTGTTTTAGCTAAAATAAGTTTTAATTATCTTGTTGTTGATGTAAATGTATCTTTTAAAAAATTAAGCAGTACTGTCGTGTGGTTCAAAATTCAAAATATATAAAGCAATATACATTCCCTCTTGTATATCCTTCCAGAGATATTTTTGGCTAATCCTATATACCTTGAGTTTTCCTTTTTTCACACAGATGGTAACCCACTGTGTATACTGCTCTGAACCTGCTTTAGAAATAGTTTTCTTGCTATCCATGAAACAAATTCAACAAATATTTATTGAACCCACCTGCCATACAACCTGTACCTGTTTGTCATTTGGGAATGGAAGAATGATTGAAACACAGTTACTTACCTTGAGGCATGCAATCTAGCTTAAGAGGTAGATGTATTATGATGTGACAAATGACTTGGGAGCACAGAAAAGGGAGGGAGAGGAGCAGTTATGCCTGGAGAATTCCAAAGAGCTTCCCGGAGAAGATAGTACTAGTATAAGACTTTGCTAGGGAGGGAAGCCTGCCACCTGTGAATGTTTGTGGAGCATCCTCATAAAGGGGAACAGTTGGGTGTGACTGACTTGAGGCGGTTGGCTTTTTGGACAACCCAACAATAATCTAGATATGAGAATTAGATGCATATAATAGTGAAAAATTCAAATCAACTGAAATATTTAGTGAAGGGTTAAATGGTGGTGCATCCATAAGATGGAATAGAGCCCACTCGATGAAAATGATATAATAAAAGAGTAAGTGTATGTGGAGATGTTTGTGATCTATCAGGTACATGTGTGCAATACACATATTGTATCTATGACATATATAATACTGTATGTTTAATGTATATGTAATGTACACTATTATATATATCTGTGCACATATACATGCACGTTTGGAAAGTTAGGGGGAATAGATTCTGCTCTAATTTGGTAGAGATTACATACACTGTGTACATAGGAATTATGTATGCAACCTATAGGACTTCTAATTCTCTCTGCCACTTTCCATCAAGCTACTCCCCTGAAAATTTGATGGCCTATGACACTGTATCACAGCCTGGTGAACTGGCCAGCCCCTCCCCAATTAGCTGAGGGGTACTCATCTTTACAACTGTTTACCTTCCCGTGTATAATGGACTAGAATCTATTGGTGAGACAACAGGTAAACTAGAGACCCATGCCTGGAGTCCTCCCAAGGAAGGAGAGATCAGCTGTAAGAGATTACCTGGGGTTGAGGGGAGAGGGCAGCAGAGGGCAGTTAGACCTCAACTGGGATACTTATATGAATTTACTGTAGTATTTGTCTCTGGACCTCATGACTTAAGTATTAACTGCTTGGTTTGTCTTGGAATGGATTAGCATACAAGCAAAAAAAAAAAAAAAAATTCTCACTTAAAACTTTCTTAACGTTTTAAAAATCATACATGGTAATGATTTTTAAATCGATATTGGAGCACCACAATTAAAGAGAGTCTTCCCCTGTGGGGATTGTCCCCTAACAGAGGGACATGCTCTGTGAGGACCTGGCTCACGCCACTGAGCAGCTGAACATGCTCACCGAGGCCTCGAAAAAGCACTCGGGGCTTCTGCAGTCGGCCCAGGAGGAGCTGACCAGGAAGGACGCCCTCATCCAGGAGCTCCAGCATGAGGTGAGATGCAGGGTGATCGTCGCTCAGGATGGGCTTTGGGGGTTGGGGGAGCAGGACTGTGTGGCGGTTGAGCTCATGAGTTCCCTGCCTCGGCTAATTCTCTGCATTCAGAAAGGTGGGCTAGCAGGGCGAGTAGGTAGTGGGGCAGCAGCGCTGTCGACTCTTAACAACCTGGTTGCTTCTGTGTGTTCAGACTTGGTGGCTGTCCTCCTGCCCACCCTCTGCCCTTGACACGTGCCAGCAAGTTCTAACCACTGTGGCAAAGGTTATGCCTGACTTTGTTTTTTTTTAAATTTTAATTTTTGTCTTTGGCTGCGTTGGGTCTTTGTTGCTGCTCATGGGCTTCTCTAGTTGCGGCGAGTGGGGGCTACTCTTCGTTGCGGAGCACAGGCTCTAAGCGCTTGGGCTTCAGTAGTTGAAGCACATGGGCAGAGTAGTTGCGGCACGTGGGCTCTAGGGCATGCGGGCTCAATAGTTGTGGCTTGCAGGCTCTAGAGCACAACCTCAGTAGTTGTGGTGCACAGGCTTAGTTGCTCCGTGGCACGTGGGATCTTCCTGGACCAGGGCTCGAACCCGTGTCCCCTGCATTGGCAGGAGGATTCTTAACCACTGCGCCACGAGGGAAGTCCCATAGCTGACTTTTGTCCTCTTTTTTGGCTAGTGTAGTTTTATAATATATTTTGTAACTTTCCTCAAATGACCCTTTGATTACTTGTGAAACTTAAAAAAGAAGTTTCTTTTAAAGTGTAAATAAATTTGTGAGAGAAATGTCAAATTATCAATCAAGCCCTGAAAAAATAATGGAAGAAGTCCATTTCTGCATGCCTTGGGAGGATTGTCTGTTCTAATCGGACCATGTACGTGTATTATTTTCTAACTTGTAATCTTATAATCTGTTCAATTTTCCCAGCTAAACCAAAAGAAAGAGGAAGTAGAACAGAAGAAGAATGAATATAACTTCAAAATGAGGCAGCTAGAGCATGTGATGGATTCTGCTGCCAAGTATCCCCAGGTACTTCTCATAAGAAAGAGTGCATTTCAGGAAGAATAAGCAATTTTGTGAGCGATGGAAGTTGGAAATTGCTAAGACCAGCTTTGTCTTTAGAGAAAAAGATTTTCACTAACAGCTTTTCTGCTTTTTTTGATAAAAAGGTACCAGTGTTTTATTTGTTTTACTTGGACAAGAATTAGAATAGCGAGCTATATATGTAGCCTGTGTATTTTCTACGTGCTTGGCAAGTATATTTACAATGAAATCTTTATAACCACTCAATCAGGTATCTGGGTGAAATTTGATTTTATTTTAGAGCCCTAAAACACCACCACACTTTCAAACACATTTGGCGAAACTCCTGGAAACGCAGGAACAAGAGATAGAAGATGGGAGAGCCTCCAAGATTTCTTTGCAACACCTTATAACAAAGCTAAATGAAGACAGAGAAGTCAAAAATGCTGAAATCCTCAGAATAAAGGTAACTGGGTAATTTTTTTCAATGAATTTAATGTTTCAAAATAAGCAGTATCTTTCATGGTGACTGAGGATCCAAAATTCAAAAGGGACAGAACTCCAGGGTAGATGGAGAAAAGTCTTCCTCTCACCCCTGACTCCAAGCTGCCTAGTTTGCTGTCCCTGTAGGCTTCAGGTGTAGCTAGTTTCTTAGTTATCTTCTGAGAACTTTTCAGCAGCACCTATAACCAGGCGCATAAGCATTGTCTCCCTGCCCCATTTGTTTTTCATGCTATGGTGTCATATCATACAGGCTGCACTAACTACTCTCATGACAGTGCTGTCCAACTTTTAGATTTTTGCCAGTTTAATAGCTGAAGCACGTTATCTCATTGTATTTTTAAATTTGTATTTTTCTTATTAGGAGTCAGATTGAGCATCTTTTGGTTTTTTGTGTCTATGAACTATATCCTTCACCCATTTTTCTGTTGTTGGACTTTTTCTTAATGAGGTACAAGCATTCTTTATATGTTAGAGAGATTTGCTTTTGTCTGTTTCTCTTGTTTGCCATTTCTTTCAACTTCCTTCTAGTGTTTTTCGCCCCGTACTTGGGGGGTATGGTTTTTGTGTGTGGGAGAGTATATTTAGGGCGGTGTTGGGGTGGGAAGTGCGTGGAGAAGCGCCTGGGTAGGTGTAGTGTGGGCGCAGAAGGGAGTGTAGGGAGGATGCGATGCCCCATAGCAGATAGTCTGTGACCTCATGGCTCTGCAGTGAGTTTTTGTTTAGGAACAAAATTAGCCTTCTGTGTAGGAAGACAGTATCACTCTTAAGCTTTGTTTCTCATAGAGGGGATCATTCCTGGCTTCTTTATTCGGGGCAGCTCTCAGTATGCTGCTATCTCAGGAATGTGGCATGATCTTGGTACTTAGAAGAAATTGGATCAGGTTAAAAGAAATCAAACAATAGATAAGCAGAAGTAAATCAAAAAGTTCACTCCTTGCAGACGAGTATTTATTTCCTCTGGGTGGTTATGCTCATGATTTTCAAGTCAGAATCCAATTAAGTATTTTGAGGCTGTGGCACATCAATTTTTAAAAATTAGAATCTAATAAATAGAATCAAATAGAACATTTACCAAAGTAGTAGATGCTTTTGTTCATCTTTTCTCATAAAGGAATTTTAATGAATTAAGGTTTGTTTGGGGGTTTTTTTGGCCGTGCCGCCTGGCATATGGGATCCTAGTTCCCCAACCAGGGATCGAACCCGCGCCCCCTGTAGTGGAAGTGCAGAGTCTTAACCGCTGGACTGCCAGGGAAGTCCAAATTATGTGATATTGATAAGAGACTATGTTTAAGACAATGGGGGTATGAAAATTAATCACATTCGGAGCCCCTGAGAGCTTCTCATAGTCTACTTTTTCTCCAGTGATACCCAGAGCAGTGTTCAGTGTGTGGAGGGAGCTTAAAAGAGGAATACTTGTCTCATCACGGCCTGGGGAGCAAAATAATGCCTACTATAAGGTGTTTTCTGAAAAGACCTGATTTGATGTTATTAGGAGCAGTTGTGTGAAATGGAAAACCTACGCCTGGAAGCCGAGCAGTTAAGAGAGAAAAACTGGCTCCTGCAAGGTCAGCTGGATGATATTAAAAGACAAAAGGACAACAGGTGAGAAAGAGCCACGAGCAGTCTGTGAGCTAAATCTTGGCCTGCCTGGGGATAGTTGAGTGAATGAGGTCAGCATAGGTTTCACAGTGTGTGTGATGTTTCTTGCTGATCCAGGAGCCGCTCCAGGGGTTGCTTCTCAATCAGGTCTGATGAGGGGGTTGTTTTACCAGAGAGGGAAAATAAGGTCATCACCATCTTGCCCACTCTGTTAACTTTTGTATTGCTATAGAGCTATTGAAATGAATTTCAAACACGTGAAATACTTGAACCAATCTGTCTACTTGTATTTGAAAGGGGTGAGGCGGGAGCAAATATGTCAACAAGACAAGGCTCAAGGTTCTGCCAGCAGAAAAAGGGAGAATTTTCTTGGTTTTGCTTCTTGGCTTCTGGTGAAGGGCACGTTCCTAGGAGAAACTGTACAGGGGGGCGTTCTGTTAGGTCTCTGTGTGTGTGTGTGAGGGGGGTGTGTGGGTGTGGATGTGGATGTTTGTGTGTGTGTGTGTGTGTGTGTGTGTGTGTGTGTGTGGTGTGTGTTTTGGCCTCAACTCAGTCTTCTAGTTGTATCTGATAACAGCACAGCGTCTTGTCAAGGGCAACCGCACCCAGGTTATATCGTGTCTCTGACACTTGAAAGTTGTGTGACTTTGGACACATCTTTAAACCTCTTAGTGCCTCAGTTTCCTTAGCAATAAAGTGAGGGAGATGACACCTCTTATACAAGGTGTTTTAAAGACCAAAGATAACGTGTGTAAAGTGCTCGTTACAGTGCTTCGGAGAGGGGAGCCACTCGATAGATGGTGGCTGTTAAGTAGACACGGTAGATTTATGATCCCACCCCTGAGTGAGGGATGGAGATGAGGGTGGTCTATGAGACTACGCAGGAAGTTGAGGTTTGTCAAAGGGGGTCTGTATTGGGGATGGAAGCCCTTTGTGAATTCAGCATCCCAGGTTAGGGGTGTCTGCTTCTGCTGCTGTTGTCAGAAGATCTTAACAGGCGCTTCCTACTCCCGCTGCTCCCCATCCCTGTCCAGAAGCAGCCCTGACGTGCACTGTCCAAACCTAAGTGAGACAATGGATATTTGAGGTTGGTGATGGTGGCTGTGCTAACAACCTATTCCTAAATGTTTCTTTGCTGGGTGGCAGGGTGCAGGGGGATCTTAGTTCCCTGACCAAGGACTGAACTCGAGCGCTCGGCAGTGAAAGCTCAGAGTCCTAACAACTGGACTGCCAGGGAATTCCCCTAAACGGTTCTTTTCAAGTTTTAGTGAGCATAGGAGGTGCTCATTTTATTAAGCATCCTCTTGTAGGGATTTCACTTCCCCTTCTGGGTGATTTTGATGCAGGTAGTCCACAGTCTGCTCACCTAGTTTCCATATGCTCCACCCCCATGTCCAGGCATATTAAAGAAAAGCTTTGTACCTTTTATCAAGAGTTAGTTTGAGCATGGAACTTAGAACGTTACCAGATCATGTATAAAACCACAATTTAAAATACTTTATTTCATAGCCTTATGTCCCATTTGTGAGGAGCCATACAGAACCTTCTTCATGAAAGATTAGAAGAAAATTATAGCCCAGGGGTCAGCCTGTTTGGTTAATGAAGTTTCGTTGGAGCAGTCCGGTTCTTTCGTATAAATATCACAGTGGCTGCCTTTGCATTACAGCAGCCCAGTTGCATAGCTGTGCCGGAGACCTTATGGCTCCCAAAACCTATGTCTGGTTCTTGACAGAAAAAGTTACCCACCCCCCCAGATTAGACAACAGAAAACACATCTGCCCTAATGTTTTGGGGTGTTTTCCTCACTACCATTTTTATCTAGGCTGTCAGGTTCATTAAGTGGAAGAAACTAATGTAGCTTCTGTTTTCCTTCAAGGAATGATCCTTTACTCACCAGTGAGAGAGAGATTTCTAGAGAAGCCAGAGGCCTTCAGGCAGGTTCTCCTAGGGGGGGTGTCTCCTGATCCAGGGGCTGCCCACAGAAACTCAATTTATTATCCAACCTGGTCAGGCTCACAGAGATGGCCTCACATTAATCAAATTCACATGATACTGATGTATAGTCCAGAATGTAATTTTCTTTGTACAGAGGAGTGTTTCTTTTGCATGACGGGATTTATGTCTGGTGCTCAGAGAATCCCCTTCTTGGTGTCAGCATGTATGGGAAGCCCGAGTGGCATCAGAAAATCTCCAGCTGACTATGATATCCAATATCCAAGATTCCGCACACCACGTATCGTGGCCAAAAATAATAAATAAAAAGGGCTACAGCAGTCCCAGACCTGAAATCCAAAGCAGAGAGGGGGCATCAGAGGCTCCACAGGACGGGACAGTGTGAGGGGCCCTCCCCGCCCCCATGTGTGTCCTGTGTTTCCCCCACCATCCCGACCCAGCCAACCACATTCATGCCAGGCACCTGGACTGTCCTTTCAGCCCCATTTTGTTCACATGTGATCTTCAGATGGTACCGCTCTAAGTTAATACTTTATTCTCAACCAAACCCTGTAATTAGATTTCCCAGCTTTGCTCATCTCACTTTTGTATGGAAGGAATCCCGAATGCTGGGGAGGTACCTTATTTCATCTTCATGTGTTGATCACGCTTATTGACTGTGCTAACTTGACCTAATCACCATAGAATTAGCTCTTCTTTGCACATTTTGGCATTGCTGCATGTAATAGATACAAAATCGATACTTGAATATGTTTGACACTTTTCCCATCCTGCCTTCCTAATCTAACGCAGTGAACAGAATCATTCAGACACGCAGCAGCTGAAGAATGAACAAGAAGAAATCAAAGAAAGACTTGCTAAAGTATGATTTTTTTTTACATAATAGTTGTTTTTTTCTTGTGTGAAAAATGCTTTTATAGTTAGCATTTATGGTTATATATTTTAGAAACCATTTTATTATTGAAATTTTGTCTTTTTGTCTTCCTGTTAAGTTTGATATTTACCATCAGTATTTAGCTATAGCTGAGAATTAAGAGTGAATTAGTCTTCATGCCTAGACAGTAAGCCTACTGCTCACACAGAATTCTCCATTTAGAAGCAAGTATCGAGTGCCTGTTTGAGGCCTTAAAGGGCACAATACATGAACGGTTGTAAATAGGTACCCCCTTTATGTGTGTGTAGCTGGGATTGTGGAAAAGGATGTCCCTTCTTTTTTTTAATTGAGGTATAGTTGATTTACAATATTGTGTTAGTTTCTGATGTACAGCAAAGTGATTGTTATACCTATATGTGTATTCTTTTCCATTATGTTTTATTAGAGGATATTGAATATAGTTCCCTGTACTATACAGTAGGACCTTGTTGTTTATCTGTTTTACGTATAGTAGTTTGTATCCGCTAATCCCAAACTCCAAATTTATCCCTCTCCCCCTTTCCCCTTTGGTAACTGTAAGTTTGTTTTCTATGTCTGTGAGTCTGTTTCTGTTTCGTAAATAAGCTCATTTGTATCTATTTTTAGATTCTGCCTATAAGTGATACCATATGATATTTCTCTGACTTACTTCACTTAACATGATAATCTCTAGGTCCATCCATGTTACTGCAAATGGCATTATTTCATTCTTTTTTATGGCTGAGTAATACTCCATTGTCCATATGTACCACATCTTCTTTATCCATTCATCTGTTCATAGACATTTAGGTTGCTTCCATGTCTTGGCTGTTGTAAATAGTGCCATTGTGAACATTGAGATGCATGTATTGTAAAGGAATTTGCTTTAATTGGTTTTATTACCATTAGGGAGAGTGGACTGATTACTTTCAGTCTTTTGTTTAGCAATGTTAAGAACTTAAGTCATTTGTTCTTTCTCTTTCTTCAATCTTCTTATAGAATAAATTGGTTGAAGAAATGCTAAAAATGAAAGCAGAGTAAGTACACTCTTTTGTAATTCAAGTTCTTGTTGATCGTTTCTTTATTAACACCAACCAGTATTCCTCTAAAGGAAGAAATGCTTATAATATCCACAAGGTAAGTAAATTCTTTCCTTTCTGCAGTAGTATGTGAACATAATAGATATTTACAAAATTCTTTTCTTAAATACCACTTGCTAAAGGGGTTCCTCACATGAAACCATTCCAAAAACAAACTTAAAGAAATAAGTGCCAGGAAAACCTTAGCTTCCCTGGGGGAATTGATGGGTTTTCTCCTCATGGACAATGAGAACTATATAACCGACCAGGTTTCTTTCTCACTTCTGGTTTCCTCTGATTTAAAAGCTTGAGGCCCTCTCAGACCCATGGATCAATACTATGAATTCTTCTGGTCTTGACCTTATGTCTCTTTATATGTTTTCTATGGACATGATTTTATTTTAATCATATAGTTCTTATATTTTAATTTATGTAATCTTATAAACTGCCTCATTCTGTGATAAACAAGATACACTGTATTTTCTGTCAAGTTCAAAATAAGTAAACTGGTTGGTATTAACAAAGTGATAAAATGTTAGAAAGATATTTTACTCTCTGAATAGAATAGATCTGATCAGGAACAGCGATTCTCAAACATTTTCACTTGTTTTACCTCCTAAAAGAATTTTGAAACACCATATACCCTCTTGCACATTTTTGGAGTTGACTGTGTCTAAAATTTTTCATTGTAAGTTTAAATTATTGCAAAGGATAGAAGTTTTGACCTACTGAAAATAGTGACATTTAGAAATAAAGCTTTTGTGGTGTTCTTTTAAAAGTTATCCAACTGATTTGGTACTTTCTACCCATTTAAAAAAATACTTGAAGAAATTCGTAAGTCTAAAATTTAACATTTTTCCTTTTTCCTTTGAAATTAAGTTTCCATTCTATACCCATGCAGAATTATATCCTAATTTAATATATTGTTTGGAAAATTTTTTGTTGACTCCCCTATCATAACTCAGCAATGAAAATATGTATGCAAATTACAAGTAATTTGTAAAAATTTATTATATTCATATGGCTCTAAGTGTTATATTTTTTCTGGATTGAGTTTTCATGACAATTATTAAACTATCCTGAATTTATTGTAAATTTTTATGAATAATTATTATACAAGTAAAATTTTATTGGAAATGCATCTCTCAATGCATTTTATCTTAATGCTTTTTCTTTAATTAGCTCATTCTGTTGCACTTAATTCTGGAATCAGACAGTATTCACTATCAATTCTGTTCTTACTTTTTTGTTTTTATAGATATAAAGGCTGAGAAATCTTATTCACATACTAAGTAAATAACAGTGGAAGTTTTGTTAGAATATTGTCCTTCAATTATTTGAACTCTATCCAAGTTAATATGCCAGAAGTTACATAGTGATATGTCATCAAAAATTCTTTTTAGGGACTTCCCTGGTGGTCCAGTGGTTAAGACTCTGTGCTTCCACTGCAGGGGACATGGGTTCGATCCCTGGTCAGGGAACTAAGATCTCACATGCCGCATGGTGTGGCCAAAAAAAAAAAAAAATCTTTTTAATGATCAGCTGACAAAGACCACCCAACTTGTGAAAGATTTGTTACTCTGTTATTGAGTCATTTGCACCATAGAATCATATACTTAATAGAATATAGGTGTGGAACAGAACTTTGTTCAACACTTTCATCTGCATTTGAGCAGTTTGGGGACTGGTTCCTTGCCAGTTAGCTCTAGGGCTAGGACAGAAATCTGGATCACTTAAGGATCTATGAGAATCCACCTGTATAGTTTGTAGAAGTATAGATAATACCCATTTGAGACCTTCTAGCAAAAAGAATAAAAGCTATCTAAGCTGATACGTAATTTATTTCATGATCTAGTAACCAGTGCTACAGTGTCCCTGGGACTACAGGAGCCCACACTGTTGCAAGTGAAGCAACCTCCAGAAAAGGGCACACACGGTTTTATCAGTCCCAGCCTACAGTAGCAATTTTAAACATTGCGTTAGCCACACGTGTATGTGGCAGTGCTTTTAAAAAGCTACAAAGAACTGAATACCAAGCCAACAGTGGTGTAGGCAGATGTTTAATTTCACATAACAAGAGGTCTGGAGGTGCATTGACTCAGTGATGCCATCACTGACCCAGACCCTTCCCATTCTTCTGCTTTTGCTACTCTTGCTTGTGGCCTATTGACTACAAGATGGCTGCTGCAGCTCCAAACAACATAAACAGGATCACAGCTTGCAGTGTTGTCGGTTCAAAAGGACTTTCTTTTTTCAGGGAAAAAACCTCCCAGAAACCCTCAAGATTCATTGTGTCTCCTTATCCAGAATTAGCATGCCTGCAGGGCAACCTGAGAAAACCAGTATCTGGCAGTGGGGTAGAGATAACCATGGTTTTAGCTCAGACCAGTTATTATTTACTAATCTTTGGGAACTGGGTGTGCTTCTCCTCTCCCTTTCTTGTCCTCTGAATAAACTGAGTTTTTATAAAAAGCAAGGGATTGGCTGTTGGGTAGGCAGCTGCAGTGTCTGCCATGCCACAAAGCCTTTTCATGAAATGAAAGCAAAACACATAAGACAAAAGCAGAACAGCTCCAGATGAATTGGGAGAACATCAGTGCCCTCACTCCCACACTGTCCTCCTGAGGTTCCACAGAATGTAGTCTGAAAACACCGCCCAAGAAATTGTTGGCCTTAAGTGGTATTTTTAATTCTGTGTATTACATCACTTAAATCATCAGCTTTCTATTCCATATGCATTGTAAAATAAATAAAAAACATTTGTTTCTTTGGGGAGCTTATAGGATTCAGTTAGTTTTGTGAAATTCTATATAATTGTTTGGTAACCCTTTTTTTTTTTCCCCTTTTGAACACTATTCTTTTTTTTAACATTTTATATTGGAGTATAGCTGATTAACAATGTTGTCTTAGTTTCAGGTGTACAGCAGAGTGATTAAGTTATACATATACATGTATCTATTCTTTTTCAAATTCTTTTCCCATTTAGGTTGTTACATAGTATTGAGCAGAGTTCCCTGTGCTATACAGTAGGTCCTTGTTGGTTATCCAACACTGTTTTAAATATAGCAGTGTATACATGTCAATCCCAAACTCCCTAACTATCCCTTCCCACCTCCCTTTCCCCCTGGTAACCATAAATTCATAAGCTAAGTCTGAGTATGTTTCTGTTTTGTAAATAAGTTCATTTGTATCATTTTTTTTTAGATTCTGCATGTAAGTGATACCATATGATATTTGTCTTTCTCTGTCTGACTTAACTTTACTCAGTATGACAATTTCTAGGTCCATCCATGGGTAACCCTTCTTTTTAATGTTTATTTTCAATTGATAGTTGCATAAAGTGTATACATTCTAAATAGCACATCCTTGAAGAAATGACTAGTGTCCCACCATCTGAGAACCAGTTTTTGAAACCAGAAATGATTACTCTAAGATATGGGGCACTGAATAAACCATGCAGACTGTAATAATGCTTAAGTAACAGTTTGCTCTGAGGGCTAGATCTAAAAGTTTCCATTCTAAATTTTTGTTGTGTAAAAAACGGTTTGTGGAGCTTTCCAAAATGAAAGTTTTGGGTAAAACAACCATAAAAAAAGTGTATCTGCAGCTCTTGCCGTCTTCCTGTGCTGTCAGAAAGGGGAGGGCTGAATATTAGTGATACTTTCAAATAAAAATTCTGGGCTTGGGTGGCAAGTGTCTGATTTGAGTACTGTTTTATAATTACGTGCCTTTGGGAGACCATAACGCTATAGTTACTGTTACAGCCTAGAACAGCTCCAGAGTGCCCTTCAGAACAAAGAGACGGACTACGTTACAATGACTGAGGAAGTTGAACGAGTTAGAATGTTGGAGTCTAAAGCGTTCCAAGAAAAGGAACAACTAAGATCAAAGCTGGAAGAATTGTATGAAGAAAAGGAGAGAACGTGCCAGGTGCGCTTGTGTGTTGGTTTTTATTAACAGAGCCGATCAGCATAAGTCTCCTGGCTGTGATTGGGCATCCCGTGGTTCACAGTTGCTCCGGTGCACACAAAGATGTGTGGTCACGAAAGCTGGGAACCTGGGCTCTGTCTCTCCCTCCCTGTGCTCTTGGAAGGCACGAAATAATGTTATTTTACAATAAAAATTAAAAGCAGCTCATTTACCCTTCCCTGGATTGATTTACCTGCAGGAGATGGAAATGTTAAGGAAGCAGGTGGAGTGTCTCGCCGAGGAAAATGGGAAGTTGGTAGGTCACCGAAACCTACATCAGAAGATCCAGTACGTTGTGCGGCTAAAGAAGGAAAACATCAGGCTTGCTGAGGTAAACTGAAAATTGTGCCGAATAAACTCATTCTGGTTTTTAAATGATGATTTAGTTAAAATTTAATTTAACTATTGAATCACTTAACTGCTTTCTTCAGGGAACCTCCTGAATTAAAAAAAAAAAAAAATTCAGCCATTGCTATTGTAAGCATAATTCAGTCAGTTATCATACACATGAGATTCTTGTTTACTGTTAAAGTAGTTTACAAACGGGAAATTATAGTCGTAGTTTGAAATTTAAAGTTAATGAATGCCAAGAATAACTCTTCCTGCAAGCATTAGAGCCTTAATTTTTTTCTTTTCCTTTTCTTAAAAATTACTGACCAGGAGTCAGAAAAGTTGCGTGCTGAAAATTTATTTTTAAAAGAAAAGAAATGAATGAATCATAAGGATCCCGATCAACTACCTACCTTGTTTGGAGACTTCTTTCCCTCTTATAGAAGTAAGACCTCTCCTTGTGCACTTAGCAGAGCTGAATTAAGAGCCACGACTATTACCTGTGTATGTGGGGGTTGGGGGGCTGACCCTCAAGTTTCTTATGAACTCTCTGCACCTGTGCACACCTGTGGCAGCCCGCAGCCTGCAGTTAGAGGTTACCGTTTCAAAGCTGTAAATATTGAGAAAACCTTTTGTCTTTTTAAAATAAAAGCCCGTAGCTGCAGTTTTACAGTGGATGTCGGCCAGATTATTTTTTTCCTTCAGTACTGCCATAATCTCCTTTGAGTCTTGCATCAGAAGCTCCAACAATATGCAGGTTCCAAAACTTACAGTGAGGTTAGTGATGGTGCAGTGTGCATGAATAGCAAACTTGTTAATATAGATTATTTTTGTATTCCTACTTGAAGTGTTCTCATGGGCCTTTTTTATGACTGTTAATATGGCCATTTTTCGAAATGTAATAAAATCTTTTAAAAATAAATTGTTTAATAAGGTGATTTATATTGTTCATTCACCATATGCTTATTGAGCAACTATTATATGCCAGGCACTGGTCATCAGTGAACAAGGCAAACAGAAACCCTATCCTCAAGGAACTTCTGTGTATCAGCACTTCATTCTTCCTTATTGAGAGTAATATTCCATTGTATGGACATGCCACATTTTATTTACTTACCATTCGATGGGCATTGTGTTACCAAACCAAACTTGGGTCCATTCACCCTCGTGCAGCCAATCTACTGACACCGTGTTTGTGGGGTTTTTTTGTTTTTTGTTTTTTTTGGCCGTGCCGTGTGTCTTCTGGGATCTTAGTTCCCCGACCCAGGCCACCACAGTGAACGAGCCAAGTCCTAACTACTGGACCGCCAGTGAAGTCCTTCAGCAAAGCATTTTTTTAATTAATTAATTAATTTACGTATTTATTTATTTTTGGCTGTGTTGGGTCTTCGTTGCTGCGTGCAGGCTTTCTCTAGTTGTGGTGAGCGGGGGCTACTCTTCATCGTGGTGCGTGGGCTTCTCATCACGGTGGCTTCTCTTGTTGCGGAGCACAGGCTCTAGGTGCGCGGGCTTCAGTAGTTGTGGCTCATGGGCTCAGTAGTTGTGGCTTGTGGGCTCTAGAGCGCAGGCTCAGTAGTTGTGGCACACGGGCTTAGTTGCTCCGCAGCATGTGGTATCTTCCCAGACCAGGGCTCGAACCCATGTCCCCTGCATTTTCAGGCAGATTCTTAACCACTGTACCACCAGAGAAGTCCAGCAAAGCGTTTTTAAAGGCAAGATGGTACTTCCCTGGTGGTCCAGTGGTAAAGAATCTGCCTTACAATGCAGGGGACATGGGTTCGATCCCTGGTCAGGGAACTAAGATCCCACATGCCATGGGGCAAATAAGCCCGTGCACCACAACTACTGAGCACCTCAACTAGAGCCTGCATGCTGAAAACTACAGAGCCCATGTGCTCTGGAGCCTACATGCCACAAGTACAGAGAGAAAAACTGGCACGCCACAACTAGAGAGAAGCCCACGCGCCACAACAAAAGATCCCGCATGCTGCAACTAGGACCCGGTGCAGCCAAAAATAAATAATAAATAAATCCTTAAAAAAAAAAAAAAAAAAAAGCAAGTTGTGGGAGAGGCATCTCAGGGTTTGTGATAAGTTCGTGCCCAGTTCTCTGACTGGTTGATGGTGAGGTAACAGGGCAGTGTCACAGGGGTTAACACTATCAGTCCTTAGGTCTGGGGGCTATGCACTCAGGGTTATCCAGTAATTAACTTCTTCCATTCGGTGGGGGTTTTAGCATCTATAAAACAACTCAGAGAATGTGCCATCAGATACTATTATCTAGGTGCTTAGAGAGGAGCTAAAGCAGAGGAAGTGGAGGAAGGGTCTGTCCCAGGAAGGCCCTGTAGGGTCCTGCTCGGTTACAATTTGAACTGTTGGCAATTTTGGGCTACTATGGATAACTGTGCTCTAAATACTCCTTGCTATGAAAATGTTTCACATCTCTTGAGTAGATACCTAGGGGTGAAGTTGATCTCAGGTGGCCTCGGCCTGCAGCGGCTTGAAGCAGGATTTCAGTTCCCCAGCCAGAGGTTGAAGTCAGGCTGCAGCAGTGAGAGTGCTGAATTCTAGCCACTAGACCACCAGGGACCAGTGACCAGTCACAAGGCCCTGGCCTGTCAGCAGTGTAGAAATGAATTTCTACATAGAGTCAGAAAGTAGTGAAACAAGTAAAGCATTTATTAGGAAAAAGAGTACATGTGGATAGACACATGGGCGGGCTCAGAGAGAGAGTCGTGCTCTCATGGTAGTTTGAATCACTTTTATGGGGCATTTCTTCTGGTTTTCCTTGGCCAGTCATCTTGCTTTGCCTGGTTCTGAGTCCATATTTGGTATATCTCAGTGTCTTCGCCATCTTGGAGAGGCAGCAGCGGGCAGTGGCTTGAAGCAAGATCTTAGTTCTCTGCCCAGGAATTGGACCTGGGTAGCCTGGATGAAAACCAGGAATCCTAGCCATTAGTCTACCAGGGGCTAGAGGCTGGAAGCTAAATTCCCCTGGCCCTTGCCTCCATTGAAAAATGCATTTCTCAAGGAGGCAAAAACTGCAAAAACAGGTACAAAGTTTATTATTAGAGACACAGCACAACAAGTGGGAGAGCACACAGAGAAACAGTTTGTTTAGTTAAGACAAGCAAGGCACAGATGCACACCCGGAGAGAAAGGGTGTGGGCGTCCCCCCTAATGAGGAGGAGTACAGTAAAGAGGCAGTTAAGTCATTTATATAGGGCAGTTCTTCCGGGTCTTTGTTTGCCTTTGGCCAATTATCTGGTTTCTTTTTCCACACCTGACCTGCCCTAGGACCCTCCCTGACGTGCGTGCACAACATTTTTCCAAGATAGATTCCAGCCCAGAGACCTTGGCATCACCTATTATGGGGTGGCGCCCCCTCCTTTTTAACCCCCAAGGAGCCTTTCTGCGCATGTGCAGTGTCTCCCTTGCCCCAAGGATGGGGAACATGTGACCTCTCGATCCTTTACTCAGTGTTTAGCCTCTTTCTTTCTCCGCTGTGACTGTTATCTTAAAGTGTCCTCATGAGACAAAGTCCCGTTATTTACCCTGTTGCTGTTGTTATTGCTATCTCGTAGTGCAAAGAGGAGGCTGGTTGTAAATACCTAGCCTAGAGCCCACCTGCCTCCTTCCTCAGGAAATGTAAACAGGAGGCCAGTTGTAAATGCCCAGCCTGGAGCCCAGCTATCTCCTGCCTCACTCCCATGTGTGCACATGCATCTCTTAGCCAAGGTGGATTCTAGTGAAGAGGCCATTGGGTAGCTTGACATCACCTACTATAGGGTGGTGCCCCCACCCTTTTTGACCTTCAAGGAGCCTTTCTCTGCACGTGCGCACGTGTGTGTGTGTGTGTGTGTGTGTAGTTGGGATGGTCTCCTTGACTTCGAGAATGGTCTCTTATCTGGGAAGGGCTTAGCTTCTCCTCTCTCCTGCTGTTTTGGAGTATCTGTCCACAGGGGACACACTCCAGCTGCTCACCCTGGGGCCCATCTATCTCCTGCCTCAAAATCGCTGGATCCTTTCAGCCTCTCCCAAGTTCTCCCCATTACTTTTCGGCAGCAGCACCATGTTCCTTATCGGGAAGGGACCTTGTGTTGTGAGACAACTCATGCAAGCGGTTTGCATCGTGCCTGGCCAAGGAGGGCAGTTTTGGTCAACAGTTCCCTCACACAACCGTTCTTTCTCCTGAGAAATGGACTCGGCTTCAGAGAATGCACATCAGAGATGAACCTAAAACCAGGGTCCCCAGCTATCTGCATAGAATGAGGCCTGGGCTTCGTGAATATATATATTTTTTCCTTTTTCTTTTTGTGAGTGTGTATGTGTATACTTCCTTGTGTGATTTTGTCTATGTAGCTTTGCTTTTACCATTTGTCCTAGGGTTCTGTCTGTCTGGTTTCTTTTTTTTAGTATGGTTTTTAGTGCGTGTTATCACTGGTGGATTTGTTTTTTGGTTTGGTTGCTCTCTTCTTTCTTCCTTTCCTTTTTTTAAAATTTTTATTTTAATAACTTTATTTTCTATTATCTTATTTTTTCTTTCTTTCTTTTTTTCTCCCTTTTCTTCTGAGCTGTGTAGCTGACAGGGTCTTGGTGCTCTGGCCGGGTGTCAGGCCTATGCTTCTGAGGTGGGAGAGCCGAGTTCAGGACTTTAGTCCACAAGAGACCTCCCGGCTCCACACGATATCAAATGGCAAAAGCTCTCCCAGAGATCTCCATCTCAACGCTAAGACCCAGCTCCACTCAATGACCAGCAAGCTACAGTGCTGGACACTCTGTGCCAAACAACTAGCAAGACAGGAACACAACCCCACCCATTAGCAGAGAGGCTGCCTAAAATCATAATAAGGTCACAGACACCCTGAAACACACCGCCGGAGGCGGTTCTGCCCACCAGAAAGACAAGATCCAGCCTCATCCACCAGAACACAAGCACCAGTACCTTCCACCAGAAGCCTACACAAGCCACTGAACCAACTTTAGCCAATGGGGACAGACACCAAAAACAACGGGAACTACGAACCCGCAGCCTGTGAAAAGGAGACCCCAAACACAGTAAGTTAAGCAAAATAAGACAGAGAAACACAGCAGATGAAAGAGCAAGGCAAAAACCCACCAGACCAAACAAATGAAGAGGAAATAGGCAGTCTACCTGAAAAAGAATTCAGAGTAATGATAGTAAAGATGATCCAAAATCTTAGAATGGAGAAAATACAAGAAATGTTTAATAAAGACCTAGAAGAACTAAAGAGCAAACAATGATGAACAACACAATAAATGAAATTAAAAATTCTCTGGAAGGAATCAATAGCAGAATAACTGAGGCAGAAGAACGAATGAGTGACCTGGAAGATGAAATAGTGGAAATAACTACCACAGAGCAGAATAAAGAGAAAAGAACGAAAAGAATTGAGGCCAGTCTCAGAGACCTCTGGGACAACATTACACACACCAACATTCGAATTGTAGGGGTCCCAGGAGAAGAAGAGAAAAAGAAAGGGACTGAGAAACTATTTGAAGAGATTATAGTTGAAAACTTCCCTAATATGGGAAAGGAAATAGTCAATCAAGTCCAAGAAGGGCAGAGAGTCCCATACAGGATAAATCCAAGGAGAAACACCAAGACACATATTAATCAAACTATCAAAAATTAAAAACAAAAAATATTAAAAGCAACAAAGGAAAAACAACAAATAACATACAAGGGAATCCCCATAAAGTTAACAGCTGATCTTTCAGCAGAAACTCTGCAAGCCAGAAGGGAGTGGCAGGACATATTGAAAGTGATGAAACGGAAAAACCTACAACCAAGATTAGTCTACCCAGCAAGGATCTCATTCAGATTCGACAGAAAAATTAAAACCTTTACAGACAAGCAAAAGCTAAGAGAATTCAGCACCAGCAAACCAGCTTTAAAACAAATGCTAAAGGAACTTCTCTAGGCAGGAAACACAAGAGAAGGGAAAGACCTACAATAACACCCAAAACAATTAAGAAAATGGTAATAGGAACATCCGTATCGATAACTACCTTAAATGCAAATGGATTAAATGATCGAACCAAAACACATACACTGGCTGAATGGATACAAAAACGACCTGTGTGTACGTTGTCTACAAGAGACACACTTCAGACCTAGGGATACATACAAACTGAAAGAGAGGGGATGATAAAAGATATTCTATGCAAGCGGAAATCAAAAGAAAGCTGGAGTAGCAATTCTTATATCAGACAAAATAGACTTTAAAGATTATTACAAGAGACAAAGAGGGACACTACATAATGATCAAGGGATCAATCCAAGAAGAAGATACAACAATTATAAATATATATGCACCCAACATAGGAGCACCTCAATACATAAGGCAAATGCTAACAGCCATAAAAGGAGAAACCGACAGTAACACAATCATAGTAGGGAACTTTAACACCCCACTTTCACCAATGGACAGATCATCCAAAATGAAAATAAATAAGGAAACACAAGCTTTAAATGATACATTAAACAAGATGGACTTAACTGATATTTATAGGACATTCCATCCAAAAATATAGAATACACTTTCTTCTCAAGTGCTCGTGGAACATTCTCCAGGAAAGATCATGTCTTGGGTCACAAATCAAGCCTTGGTAAATTTGAGAAAATTGAAATCGTATCAAGTGTCTTTTCCGACCACAACGCTATGAGACTAGATATCAATTACAGGAAAAGATCTGTAAAAAATACAAACACATGGAGGCTAAACAATACACTACTTAATAACGAAGTGATCACTGAAGAAATCAGAGGAAATCAAAAAATACCTAGAAACCAATGCCAGTGGAGACACGACGACCCAAAACCTATGGGATGCAGCAAAAGCAGTTCTAATAGGGAAGTTTATAGCAATGCAATCCTACCTTAAGAAACAGGAAACATCTCGAATAAGCAACCTAACCTTGCACCTAAAGCAATTAGAGAAAGAAGAACCAAAAAGCCCCAAAGTTAGCAGAAGGAAAGAAATCATAAAGATCAGATCAGAAATAAATGAAAAAGAAATGAAGGAAACAATAGCAAAGATCAATAAAACTAAAAGCTGGTTCTTTGAGAAGATAAACAAAATTGATAAACCATTAGCCAGACTTATCAAGAAAAAAAGGGAGGAAACTCAAGTCTAGAATCAGAAATGAAAAAGCAGTAACAACTGACACTGCAGAAATACAAAGGGTCATGAGAGATTACTACAAGCAACTCTATGCCAATAAAATGGACAACCTGGAAGAAATGGAAAAATTCTGAGAAAAGCGCAACCTTCCGAGAATGAACCAGGAAGAAATAGAAAATATAAACAGACCAATCACAAGCACTGAAATACAGACTGTGATTAAAAATCTTCCAACAGACAAAAGCCCAGGACCAGACGGCTTCACAGGCGAATTCTATCAAACATTCAGAGAAGAGATAACACCTATCCTTCTCAAACTCTTACAAAATGTAGCAGAGGGAGGAACACGCCCAAACACATTCTACAAGGCCAACATCACCCTGATACCAAAACCAGACAAAGATGTCACAAAGAAAATTACAGGCCAATATCACTGATGAACATAGATGCAAAAATCCTCAACAAAATCCTAGCAAACAGAATCCAACAGCACATTAAAAGGATCATACACCATGAGCAAGTGGGGTTTATCCCAGGAACGCAATGATTCTTCAGCATACGCAAATCAATCAATGTGATAAACCATGTTAACAAATTGAAAGAGCAAAACCATATGATCATCTCAATAGACGCAGAAAAAGCTTTCAACACCCATTTATGATAAAAAAAAATCCTCCAGGAAGTAGGCATAGAGGGAACTTACCTCAACATAATAGAGGCCATATATGAAAAACCCACAGCAAACATCATTCTCAGTGGTGAAAAACTGAAACCATTTCCTCTAAGATCAGGAAAAAGACAAGGTTGTCCACTCTCACCACTATTATTCAACATAGTTTTGGAAGTTTTAGCCACAGCAATCAGACAAGAAAAAGGAATACAAAGAATCCAAATTGGAAAAGAAGTAAAGCTGTCACTGTTTGCAGATGACATGATACTATACATAGAGAATCCTAAAGATGCCACCAGAAAACTACTAGAACTAATCAATGAATTTGGTAAAGTAGCAGGATACAAAATTAATGCACAGAAATCTCTTGGATTCCTATACACTAATAGTAAAAAAAATCTGAAAGAAATTAAGGAAACACTCCCATTTACTATTGCAACAAAAATAAAATACCTAAGAATAAACCTACCTAAGGAGATAAAAGACCTCTATGCAGAAAATTATAGGACACTGAAGAAAGAAATTAAAGATGATACAAATAGATGGAGAGATATACCATGTTCTTGGATTGGAAGAATCAACATTGTGAAAATGACTATAGTACCCAAAGCAATCTACAGATTCAGTGAAATCCCTATCAAACTACCAATGGCATTTTTCACAGAACTAGAACAAAAAATTTCACAATTTATATGGAAACACAAAAGACCCCAAGTAGCCAAAGCAATCTTGAGGAAAAAAACAGAGCTGGAGGAATCAGGCTCCCAGACTTCAGACTATACTACAAAGCTACAGTAATCAAGGCAGTATGGTACTGGCATGGAAACAGAAATATAGATCAATGCAACAGCATAGAAAGCCCAGAGGTAAGCCCACGCACATATGGTCACCTCATTTTTGATTAAGAAGGCAAGAATAGGGCCTTCCCTGGTGGCGCAGTGGTTGGGAGTCCACCTGCCCATGCAGGGGACATGGGTTCGTGCCCTGGTCCGGGAGGATCCACATGCCGTGGAGCGGCTGGGCCCATGAGCCATGGCCACTGAGCCTGCACGTCCAGAGCCTGTGCTCAGCAACAGGAGGGACCACAACAGTGAGAGACCCGCGTACCACAAAAAAAAAAAAAAAAAAAAAAGGCAAGAATATACGATGGAGAAAAGACAGTCTCTTCAGTAAGTGGTGCTGGGGAAACTGGACAGCTACATGCAAAAGAATGAAATTAGAACACTCCCTAACACTATACACAAAAATAAACTCAGAATGTATTCAAGACCTAAATGTAAGGCCAGACACTGTAAAACTCTTAGAGGAAAACATAGGTAGAACACTCTATGAAATACATCACAGCATGGCCCTTTTTGACCCACCTCCTAGAGAAATGGAAATAAAAACAAAAATAAAAAAATGGGACCTAATGAAACTTAAAAGCTTTTGCATAGCAAAGGAAACCATAAACAAGACCAAAAGACAACCCTCAGAATGGGAGAAAATATATGCAAATGAAGCAACTGACAAAGGATTAATCTCCAAAATTTACAAGCAGCTTGTGCAGCTCAATATCAAAAAAACAAACAACCCAATCCAAAAATGGGCAGAAGACCTAAATAGACATTTATCCAAAGATGATATACAGATTGCCAACAAACACATGAAAGGATGCTCAACATCACTAACCGTTAGAGAAATGCAAATCAAAACTACCGTGAGGTATCACCTCACACCAGTCAGAATGGCTGTCATCAAAAAAAAAAAATGGCCATCGTCAAAAAATCTACAAACAGTAAATGCTGGAGAGGGTGTGGAGGCAAGGGAACCCTCTTGCACTACTGGTGGGAATGTAAATTGATACAGCCACTATGGAGAACAGTATGGAAGTTCCTTAAAAAACTAAAAATAGAACTACCATATGACCCAGCAATCCCACTACTGGGCATATACCCTGAGAAAACCATAATTCAAAAAGAGTCATGTACCACAATGTTCATTGCAGCTCTATTTACAGTAGCCAGGATGTGAAAGCAACCTAAGTGTCCATCAACAGATGAATGGATAAAGAAGATGTGGTACATATATACAATAGAATATTAGCCATAAAACGAAAGGAAACTGAGTTATTTGTAGTGAGGTGGATGGACCTAGGGTCTGTCATACAGAGTGAAGTAAGAAAGAAAAACAAATACTGTATGCTAATACATATATATGGAATCTTAAAAAAAAAAAAAGGTTCTGAAGAACCTAGGGGCAGGACAGGAATAAAGACACAGATGAAGAGAATGGACTTGAGGACATCGGGAGGGGGCAGGGTAAGCTGGAACAAAGTGAGGGAGTGGCATGGACATATATACACTACCAAATGTAAAATAGATAGCTAGTAGGAAGCAGCTGCATAGCACAGAGAGATCAGCTGGGTGCTTTGTGACCACCTAGATGGGTGGGGGTGGGTGGGAGGGAGGGAGATGCAAGAGGGAGGAGATATGGGGATATATGTATATGTATAGCTGATTCACTTTGTTATAAAGCAGAAACTAACACACACACACATTATAAAGCAATTATAATCCAATAAAGATGTTAAAAAGAATTGCTGGGTCATCTGGTGAATATGTGTTCGTCTTCTTTTTAACATATTGTCTAACTTTTCCAAACAGACCATTTGGCTGCACTATTTTATGTTCGCAACAGCAGTGTGTTCCAGTTTTTCCATATCTTCACCAACACTTGTTACCGTCAGGTTTTCCTGTAGTCATCTTGGAGGGTATGAAGTGGCATATCACTTATATTTTCCTAATGACTAATGACATTGAATACTTTTTACATATAGTAGTCAGCAATAAAAAAAGAGACAAACTGATACATGTTCCTACAACATGCAGGAACCGTGGGGGTGTGGGGGGAGAAAAAAGCATGCTAAGTGAAAGAAGCCAGACCCAAAAGACCACATATTGTATGATTCCATTTATGTGAAATTTTCAGAAAAGGCCAGGTGATAGAAAGCAAATCACTGATTGCTTGGGGATGGGCACAAGGGAAACTTCTTTTTTTGCTGTGCTACACGGCTTGTGGGATCTTAGTTCCCCGACCAGGGATTGAACCCGGGCCCTCAGCAGTGAAAGCGTGGAGTCCTATCCACTGGACCTCCAGGGAATTCCCACAAGAGAACTTTCTGATGTCGCAGAAATGTGGTTTTCTTTTGCAGAAATGTTTTAAAAGTGTTTTGTGGTGATGGTCGCACAACTCTATAAATTTATAAAAATTAAACTACATTCAAAATGGGTTAATTTTGGGACTTCCCTGGTGGTCCAGTGGTTAAGAATCTGTCTTCCAGTGCAGGGGACATGGGTTCAATCCCTGGTTGGGGAACTATAGATCCCACATGGCGAGGGGCAACTAAGCCAACGTGCTGCAACTACTGAGCCCACATGCTCTGGACCCCAAGAGCCACAACTGGAGAGAAGCCTGCCTGCCACAACGAAGAGCCCAAGCACCACAATGAAAGATCCCACGTGCCGCAATGAAGGTCCCGTGTGCCGCAACTAAGACCCGATGGAGCCAAATTAAAAATTTTTAAAAAAAGGCAAATTCTTAATGAACTGATTCAGGAAATGAAAAAAAATTTTTTAAGTTACTTTTATGGTTTGTAAATTATACCTCAATAATACTGAAGAAAAACTATTTTAGAAAATTAATGCATAGTTGAACTTTCAAGGAATAGTAATAGTAAATCCCTAAGAGCCAGAAATGAACAAACTGAAATTCAGTGTAAGGTAAAGAATAGACACTGACTGCCTTGGAGGTAGGAGAAGGTGGCGCAGTGAAGCTGGTAATAAAGAGGCTTGGATCTTATCACCTCGTGAAATAAAATTCATATTTTATGGCAAGACAAGGAAAAACAGCACTTCCTGGTGGCACAGTGGTTAAGAATCCACCTGCCAATGCAGGGAACACAGGTTTGACCCCTGGTCTGGGAAGATCCCACGTGCCGCGGAGCAACTAAGCCCACGCGCCACAACTACTGAGCCTGCATTCGAGTCCATGAGCCACAACTATGAGCCTGTGTGCCACAACTACTGAAGCCTGTCTGCCTAGAGGCTGGGCTCTCAACAAAGAGAAGCCACCACAACAAAGAGTAGCCGCTGCTCGCCACAACTAGAGAAAGCCCATGTGCAGCAATGAAGACCCAACACAGCCAAAAATAAATAATAAATTTTTAAAAATATATACATAAACAAAAAAATCTTCTGTGCCCTTTGGCCTCCTCTCTCCCCTGACTCTGCATTTTTTTTTTTTTTTTTTTGCGGTACGCGAGCCTCTCACTGTTGTGGCCTCTCCCGTTGTGGAGCACAGGCTCCGGACGCGCAGGCTCAGCGGCCATGGCTCATGGGCCCAGCCGCTCCGCAGCATGTGGGATCTTACCAGACCAGGGCACGAACCTGTGTCCCCTGCATCGGCAGGCGGACTCTCAACCACTGCGCCACCAGGGAAGCCCTCCTTGGTTTTTAGATGCATCACTCCAATCTCTGTTTCCATGGTCACATGGCATTCTCCCGTCTGCCTTTTCTAAGAACACTAGTCAGGTTAGGGCCCACCCTAATGATCTCATCTTAATTTGACTACATTTGCAATGACTCCGTTTCCATATAAGGTCACATTCACAAGTGCTGGGGATTAGGACTTCAATATTTTTTAGGGGGCACAATTCAACCCATAACGTCACTCACAGCAAGGAAAAGGAGATAAAGCTTTAGGCCAGCTAAGGACAGGGAGCTAGAACTGAAAGTTTTACAAAAAGCCAGAACCCAAGGAGTGCAGGGGTCTTAGTCATCCTGGCAATTCTGCTGCCTGGAACAGTCCTGATCCTGAGTACGTATGTGCTCATTTGTTTAACTGGGCAAAGAACAGACACAAGTTGGAAGCGTAAAGAAGCCCCTGTGTCCTTGTCTTGTTGAAGTGAGGTTTTTATTTTCTGACAAACAAGGAAAATAAAGGAACAATGAACAGGCTAGAGAAGCAGCATAAATTGGCCTGAAAGAGTTAATCAATCCTAGTTTTATTTTAACTGTTACTGATCTGTAGTGTCTGTAATTAGCTTTGTCCTTCACAAAGCTAACCTCTAAGACTCTCTGACTCTGTGAATTACATCCTGCCCCTGGTATATACACCCCCTACACTCCCTTGTAACAAATAACCCCTTGGAGTGTTCTGCATTTCAGCAAGAAGCTCCTGGGCCAATAACCCAGAGATGAACAGACCCAATTACCCGGCTGCCTGACGCCAGCTGTGACCATTTTGAAATAAAGCAGAGAGAAGAAGAATGCAAGACCTTCACTACTTTGATCCTTATCACCTACCCCAGACTGCAAGCCCCACCTATAAGACATTTCCTGATTCCCCAGGGAGGAGGGCACAGTTCTTGAGGCGCCAGCCTGCTATGTTCTCTCTTTGCTTGGCAAAGAACAAAGCTACTCTTTCTTTTTCCTCCAAAACTCTGCCTCTGTATTTCTATTGAGTGTCTGTGCAGAGAGCTAATATTTTGCCATCAAAGTGAGGGGAGGAAGAGACTGAGGTAAGGTTGGAGAGAGGGCATAAAAGAGACAAGACAGACTCCCAGATGGTGCTAGGTCATCACAGGCCACACCCATCCCTCCTGTCTCATGGGGAGGGGGGTGGGGAACTTCACACATTTAAATTCCCTCCTTGGCCCCTAAGGCCTCTTAAATTTGTGACTTTAGGCCCTAAATTTGAGGCAGAGTCTGAATGGGTCTCCCAGAACTCGATAGGTCATCTTTTGTCCACAAGCCATCTTTGATGTCTGTTTTCATTGCTTTTTAAATAAATGTGGGGACTTCCCTGGTGGCGCAGTGGTTAAGAATCCGCCTGCCAATGCAGGGGACACGGGTTCGAGCCCTGGTCCAGGAAGATCCCACATATTGCAGAGCAACCAAGCCCGTGCACCACAACTACTGAGCCTGCGCTCTAGAGCCTGTGAGCCGCAACTACTGAAGCCGGGGCGCCTAGAGCCCATGCTCCGCAACAAGAGAAGCCACCACAACGAGAAGCCTGTGCACCACAACGAAGAGTAGCCCCCACTTGCCACAACTAGAGAAAGCCTGTGTGCAGCAACAAAGACCCAATACAGCCAAAAATAAAATTAATTTTAAAAATACCATTAAATAAATGTGGGATGAGGTATTCCTTCCCCTTCACACTCCCAGTTAAGGGTGCTCTAGTTAACACCATGGTGCTGTTAGTAAGTTTTTTAATTTTATCTTTTATAATCAAATCATAGTCTGTTCACTCAAACTTTCGTAGCAGGACAGGAGCCGGTCACAATATTGGGCACTGTGGCAGAACAAAGAGAAAACATGCAAAACATCTGCCTGATGGAGCCCAGTTAAGGAGGCAAGCATGTTGCAAGGCGTGTGAGTGTGCTGAGGGCAACGATTAATCACAGACTTGCTACTCAGTGTGGTGTGTCCCCCGTCCCCCGTCCCCCCCCTACTCCCCCTACCACCTGCAGCGTTAGCACCATCTGGGAGCCTGTTAGAAATGCAGAATCTTAATCCAGCTCCAGACCTGAGTCAGGATCTTCATTTTAACAAGATTGCTAGCAGGTGATACGTGTGCACATGGGAGCTTTTGTCCAGGAGGCAGAAATTACTTCCTAGCTGGGTGTCCAAGGATGGTATCAATTCAGCCATCATCACCAGGACAAGGCCCTGTGCTGGGCACTGGGGACCTAGAGAAGAAAGAAACATGTCCCTGCCCTCAAGGAGCTCACAGGCTAGCAGGGAGGCAGACAGACAACCACATGAGTGGTGTAAAGGTAGGGGAGTAGCAGAGTCTGCTTTACAGAGGAGGTGGCTCTGAGATGCTCAACCTCTAATGCTAGTAGAGGCATCATTTGTTCTAAGAAAACTTATAAAGCAGGCACAGTTGATCCAGCACAGCACCACTGAATTTCCTGTCGGTTCCAAGTAAGGTAAGAGCTTTCTGATGGGATCATCTTTGCGCTGGGGTTCACACAGCTCTTTGCAAAGTGGCACAGTGCCTCTCAGAGCCTCGCTTTTCACAACTACAAAAATTGGCCAGTTTGAAATTTTAATAGGAGTTATCAGGGTTATCCATGCTTTCACTGGAGCCACAAAGCCACGTTGTGAGAGGATGGCACGTAAGTACTAACATGAAAACTTACTGAATGGAAAAAAACAATGCTGCTGGACAGTATGTGCACTATGAGATCATGTTTAGAAAAATAGTCCCATACATGGTATATGCACTATTTTTTAACGTGTGCTATATATAAAACTATACATGTAGAAAAAGTACTGTAATAACTGACTTTCCTGAAGAGTGTAATTGGCCTTTATACACTTGAACAGCACTTCATTTTCAAAGAAACGTACTACTTAAACGAAAACATTTTAAAAGTAAGTACATTGGAAATTGGAAGTAATGTTAATCCCAATTATCTGAGTGGAGTGATTATGGATGAAATTTTCTAATATACTTTCTAAATTTCTTTCAATGAGCATATATCCATCAGGGCCTTTTGAATTGTCAGAAGCCCTAACCCTAGCCCACTTTCTTGCTGAGTCTGCAGGTCTCTGGCGCCCTCTGCCGAAGTATCTCTAAGGTGCATGTCGCTCTCCTGGGGGTCTTGTTAAAAAGTAGATTCTGTTTCAACGGGTGTGGGGCGGGAACTGGGAGTTAAACAGATTCCCAGGGGACCCGATGTTGGACCACACCTAATGACAAGGATTGAAACTGCTAGGCCACGAAGAGTTAGTCTACATCAGCAACCACAGTACCACCGGCACTGTCAGCCTTGGACATCGGTCCAGGACTGAGCCAGGGAAAGCCTAAACCTAACGCGCAAAGAAGCCAACGCCGGGAGAAGGAGGCCTAGGACTCTGCCGGCGGCCCCGCCCCTCTAGGCCCTCGGGGAGCCTCTATTGGCCACCGCACCCACGTGAGCGTCGCGTCACGTGAGGCCGCAGTCCAACGCTGAGTGTGCTGCTCCGGGGGTCCGTGGCTGGCGCAGCGGGCTTCAAGGTGGGATGTCACAGGCCGAGAGGGGCAGTGTGTGCGCAGCCGCCTGCACCGACGTCTCCGCCAGCTTCCATCCGCCTCCCCAGGCCAACTCGCTGCGGCGCCGCGTTTGGGGACACCTAAAATCTGTTCTCCGATTGGGTTAGTTCGCTTTTGGGGAAGATGCACACCTCCTACATCCACTCTCTACCTTTTTTAAAAAATATGTATTTATTTATTTGGCCATGCCGGGACTTAGTTGGGGCACGTGGGATCTTTTTAGTTGGGGCACGTGGGAGCTAGTTCCCGGGGCCAGGGATTGAACCCAGGCCCCCTGCATTGGGAGAGTTTTAGCCACTGGACCACCAGGGAAGTCTTCTCTATCTCTCATTTTGACTGAGAGAAATGTTCTGGACATTCCTCCCAATGCTGAGAACTCCTGAACTACCTCCCCATGTCTGCTAAGGTGTACGTCTTTGCCGCTTCCATCCCGAGTCACAGGCCAGCTTCTGCTTGTTAAAGAGGTTTCATTGCATCTGCAACCCAGGGTTAGGCCCTGACCTAAGAATCAGTAGACAGGCTGATTCTTTAGGTGTAAGCCTATTTAGGGCTAACCCAGTGGGAGCTGCCATGCTTGCGGTTGGTATCCTGCTGGCTGTAATTGTTGGAGTAAGTGGTCCAACGTAAGATGAGTGACTGTGAGCCATGAGGTTTTTCTTGTCTTCTCAGTTGTGCAGCGGACCTTCATAAGCCTTTACATAAGCAGGCTGGCACTGGCATATACAGTGCTTCTGTGTAAATCACGCAGAGGCACTCTTTCCTCAAGACACTATATATTCAGTTGCTGGGAAACTGTTAACGAGAAATGAGCGTATTAGGTTTAGATGGAAACCATCCCCGGAGGAAGCAGCTCTGTCTGCAGGCAGGTTTAAAACTCAAAACCAAGGAAGGGGTCTGCCTGTCCTTTGTGTAGGAGGCTTCTGAAGGTCCTCTCTTCTCTCAAGGCTCTCCTTTAAAAAAGAAAGAAATCTGCAAGTTCTCCACGTGATGCTTGGGGTCGCCCTTCAAATAGTCCCAGGTGTGGTTTCCCCAGGAATGGCTGTGTCCTGGTTCAGAGCAAGGAGCCACACTGCCTGGGCTTGAATCCTGGCGGCTCCCCCCAGCTGTAGCACTTTAGGCAAGTTACTTAATGCCTCAGGATTTTTATCTGTAAAATGAAGTTAAGGAATAAATGCAAATGTACTTAAAACAATTAGCAGAGGGCCTGGCTCAGAGTAGAAGCTCAAGAATGCCCGATGGGACCGGCCCGAGTGGGATGCAGCCTTCACAGCATGGCGGGGAGACGGGACTTACACATGCTTTACCTGCTCCCGGGAAGGGAGGACTCTGCCCCCGATTTACTCATCCCTCCTATCGAGTAATAAGTACTTGGCCCTCCGGGATTGAACTTCAAGCCTTGGTCACTGGGGGCAGTAAGAGACTGGTGTTCAATAGAAAATAACTGGATAGGAATTCGCATTTGACCTCGGCCCAAGGTCACATGGCTGGCAAGATGGCCAAATATGGGTCTTCTCTGAGGTTGTTTCAGGTGTAAAGTGGGTGTGCGCCCTGCTGAGGGTTAAGTGAAGCCCTGTGCAGGAAAGCTCTGAGGACCCCCAGGCTGTGGTGGCCCGGCTGCCAGCAGTAACCATGACCCTGGCTGCTGTGAGGGGTCTGCCGGTCATGCTGCCCAGGGCTGGCCGTGGCTGCAGTGACACTTTCTCCTGCAGGTGAACGTGGGCTTCTGCGTCTTAGGCATTATTGTGATGGCCGCCACCAATTCTCTGATGTGGACGTTCTTTAGCCGGGGCCTCAGTGTTTCCATGTCTTCAGCCATTGCATCTGTCACAGTGACTTTTTCAAATATCCTCAGCTCGGTGAGTAGCCTGAGCGTACAGTTTCTCTGTCCCAAACCTGGGCTCTGGGAGGGTTCTGGGTGGGTTGTCCTTGGGCAACCCCTGCTTCTACATAGGAGAAGGGCCAGGAACTGAAGCAGAGGTTGGGCTGTGTCTTGACTCCTGGTGGCTGCCCCTCTAATCTCTAACTTGGAGGAATTCTCAAGTTAGATGGGGATGAAGTCCAACTGTCAAAAGCCTACTTGCTTGCTGCTCCTCAGGGGTCTGTGAACTCAGGCAGGAGCTGTGGAGGGTCGAGGTTCTTCTCTCCCAGGTGGGGCTGAGCCACTCAGCCCTGCAGTCCAGGCAGGGAGGAGTTGGTGGACCAGTTGTGTGCTGGGCCTGGCTGCCGGCCTCTGCTGGGCTTTCTTGTGCACTTTGCTCGGTCCGATGCTGTGAGGAGGTACCCTCCCCACTTCTCCAGGTGAGATACGCTGAAGGTAACAGATGGGTTTCAGGCCCAAGACTTCCAGCGCCAGACCTTCCCTCCCGCCCTAGGAGGGCACTCAGCCACAGGGGAGTCATGTGGTGCCCACCCACTGTGGTCGCATCCTGTGGGCATGTGCCTGCCCAGCCTCACAGCTGTCTCTGTCCTGCAGGCCTTCCTGGGTTTTGTGTTGTATGGAGAGTGCCAGGAGGTCTCGTGGTGGGGAGGAGTCTTCCTCATCCTCTGCAGACTCACCCTGATCCACAGGGAGCTCCCACCACCCAGGAAGGCTCTCCCACACAAGCAGCAGTAGCGCCAGCGGGCTGGGCGGACCCGCTGGAAAGAGCGATGGCGGCTCAGGCTCGGGTTGGCGTGTGGGGACTGCTTCTCAGGGCGATCTGGGTGTGCAGCCTTCTGACCCTCGGCCAAAGAGAGATGCTTCCCAGGGAACCAGGCCTGTGACCGAGCAGCCTTGCGGGTGGACAGCTCCGGCTTCGCAGCAGTGTTCTGCCCGAAGCCTTCTCGGTCCGTCTGCTCGGTGCTGTTGATTCTCACGCTCCACAACCCACCCAGTGAGCCATGGCAGGTGTGGGAGACCCTGGGGTTGGTGGGCTTCCTGTATGGACTTGAAACCATGCTGTAACTGCAGTCCTGTTGCCTAACAAAGGCCAGTCATGGGATTTTGGAATCAGTGACTGGTGGGGCTTTCAACAACTTCACACTGATATGTCAGGCCGTCAGCGTCATGCTTCTGGATTATGGCAAGAGAAGGAAAATTAGATTAATAAATACCTTTTTTGTAAGTTAAAACTGCCAGGTGTGGAATCTTAATTCTTTCCTACTTTTTTCCTTTCCTAAGTTTTTGGAGTAAGAGCAGCCAGGGTGAGCTGCAATTCCCGGAGGGGGAGTTGAAACTCCTCCGCTTCCAGACCTGCGGCCTGACTGCTCTCTGCCTGCGTGGTTCCTTCCTGACTTCACGCAGGCTGTCGCTCTTCAAATTCAGGAGCATGTGTCCATTCTCTTGGTCCCAAGGAGAAAAGCTTGACCTCACTTTGGGGGCCTAGTTTTATTTTACTTATTAGGAAAGGAAACTGGCCCAGAGGTTGCTCCCACCCCCTCATGTTACCTCTTCTGCCTTTTGGTCCCATGACATTTTTGTATCTTATGCCACGTGAATCTAATTCCTAGTTCAAAACAGTCTGTTTGCTGCCTGCACCCTCTCCCCGTGCATAGCTTCAAGTGCGATGCTCACCTGCCCCAGTTCCCCGGGGCTCCCCTGGCTATCGGAGAGCCCTCTCAGCTCTCCTGAGCCTGACTGCCGGCCTCAGGAGGTCTCCTTTCACATCCCCTGCAGGAGAGAGGGCCTTCTTAGCCGCGAGGCTGGGGGAGAGAAGGGTCGTGTCCAGCTGGCCCCTCCTCCCCATGCACATAGCACCTTCATTGCTCTCCTCCATTACTCGTGGCAGTGGCCGGGTGCTCTCCAGAGCTGTTCTGTGACTCCCAGTGACTTTGCTGTGGCCCAGCCCCCTCTCCAGCTGCTCCCTTGCTGCCTCCTTCCCTCCCCCACTCACCGTGCCTGAGTCACCCACACGTCTGCATCTCAGCAGTTCTCGAGGCCAGCACGGCCAGTCGTGCCTCCCTGCTTTTGTGCCTGCTTTTCCCTTTGCCTTGGATTCCCTCCCCCTTCCCCTGTCCCTGGAAAACTCCTTCATATCCAACAGGGCACAATTTGCTGTGCTTTCTGAGCTCCCACAAGGGCCAAGGCCAAGCTGTGAGTCACAGAATGATAATTGACTAGCCCCACTTTGACACATTGAAGCCTCCCAGCCTCACTGGGAAGGGAGGTACTCTTGTTACTCTCATTTTAGAGGTGAGCAAACTAAGGCTCAGAGAGGTTGGGTCATTTGCCCAAGGTCACACAGCTAATGAATGCCCGAATCACTGTGTGACTCCAGGGTTCGGCTCTTAATCCATATAAGCATCCTGCCTCCCCCTTCAGCACGTTAAAGCCCCGGAAAGGTCCTGTGGACGAGGAGCCTGTTTTCCAGTGTCTAATAGCACTCCCCAAGTCTCACCTCCTACCCCTCTGAAGGTGATGCTCCCTGGAACACTCTTCACAACTCCATGATCAAATCTGACCCCATTATTCTACCTGTGAGGAAGATGAAGACCATTCAAGGCTCTGCAGGGTGTGTTCACATATGTGAGTCAGGCACCCTGCCAAGGCCAGACGTGAAGACTGCTGAGAGCTGGTGGCCGGGCCTCCCTGAGCAGTTCACGAATAGGGCAAGAAGAGGTCCATCTCAAAGCAGACGTTGTCCTGAGGGGACCCAGCCTCCCATCCAGACGCCTGCTGGATACATAAAGATGCTTGGTGCTGACCCAACCCTCTCACTCTCAACAGATGTGCCTGCAGGAGACCACGGGACACAACGAGATGTTTGTCTAAGAGGAAGGTTTGTCATTTTTCAAAAAGCAGAGAGACACGTGTCTACACCTAAGAAGATGAGGAAGTGTTCACTGTGTCTCTTTACTCATTTCAGAGGTATCGTATCTTTTTTTTTTTTTTTTTTTTTTTTTTTGCAGTACGCGGGCCTCTCACTGCTGTGGCCTCTCCCGTTGCGGAGCACAGGCTCCGGACACGCAGGCTCAGCGGCCATGGGTCACGGGCCCAGCTACTCTGCGGCACGTGGGATCTTCCCAGACCGGGGCACAAACCCGTGTCCCCTGCATCGGCAGGCGGACTCTCAAGCACTGCGCCACCAGGGAAGCCCCAGAGGTATCGTACCTTGATACGAGAATGAACTGTGTATCTGTATTTGTCTTTCTGGTGTGCACCCTGGATGATGGGTTGGAGTTTGTTTGCTCTGGAGCTGACAGTTTGACGTCCAGGTTCAACAGCCAATAACCTGATTAGTGTTACTAATTTTTTTTCTGGTTTTAAAATTTTACTTATTTTTTTAATGTGTATAATTCAGTATTTTGTTACTATATTCACAAAGTTTTCAACCATCACCACTGTCTAATTCCAGAACATCTTACCACCACAAAAAGAAACTCCCACACCCATTAGCAGTCACTCTCCATGCCACGGTACCCCAGCCCCCTGGCAATCACATCTGTTTTCTGTCTCTATGAATTTGCCTGTTCCGGACACTTCATAGGCGTAGAATCATACAGTATATGGCCTTTTGCGTCTGGCTTCTTTCATTTAGCATAATATTTTAAAGGCGCATCCAGGTTGTAACATGTATCAGTACTTTATTTCTTTTTATGACTGAATGCTATTCCATTGTGCGCAGGTACCACATTTTGTTTAGCCATTCACCTTGTGATGGACATATGGGTTGTGTCCACTTCGTGGCTATTGTGAGTAATGCTGATAAGAATATTTGTGTACACGATTTTGCGTGGACTTGTCGGATTAGAAATGAGCTTATAGCTTCTGATACAAGAAGACAAGATTTTGCTCCTGCAGATCTGTGGATGTGGATTTACTAACTCCTCCTCGTCTCCACAAGAAAGGGAGGAAAATGTATCAGGATGCAACGTCTTTATGATTTAGACAGGGCCTCGCCTCCCTTCTTCCTCAGAACCGGGAGATGCTCACAGAGCTTGGTCGGGGGCAGGTTTGAATCCCCAAAGCAATGCTGATGAGGCTGTCCTTCCAAAAGAGACTACCAGCTTCCTTTGGAAGAAGAGGACATAGTTTTCCCCCACCTCTGGGAGGCGCACCCGTGCCATCAGCACACAGCGACTTAGGCCCTACGGTGTGCCAGGCGCTGGCGGCACTGAGATTCGCGGTGCAGAGCCTTTCCTCACACATTATCCCAGTTAAACAACAGGTCTCTGAGCTGCTCACCCGTTCGTTGACGCGTGCATTCATTCCTCTGTTGAGCACTGACTGTGTGCCAGGCCATGGGCTGGGGACACAGAAATGAGAAGATTCCATTCCTGGCTATAAAATCCGTCCCCTGTGAGTTTCATTTTGAAATGTATACCCATCTCTCACCCCTCCTGTTGTTTTCAGGCCCTTCTTCCCTGCCTTTCTCTCTTCTCCCTTCTACTCATCCCATCATCTCTGGGTTAATGTGAAATTCGGTCCATGCCTATCTTTCTAGGAGAGTTTGCATTTTGAACTTCCTGTCCCATGGTAGGGCCTGAAGCCTGTCCTCTCTGTGAGTAGAGAGCAGAGGGTCTTAAGTGGGATGTCCCTGACCCCAATATCCCAGGAGTTGGCTGGGATCCATCACTTGGGAAGGCCAGACTGTGGCGTGGTTTGGGAGCTGCAATACTGGGGCCTCAGAGTCCCAGTGGCCTGTGACCAGACCCTGGTGTCACCTGTGCCAGGCAGGGAACGTGAAAATAGACGACTCTTTGGGACCAGCTGATGGATAAAATGCCATCACACAAGGAACTGAGTTAGAGCCACATCTCCTGAGGCCCAGAAGTTCTGGGCAGGAAGAGAGAAGGAAGGCGTGCTGGGTTCCTCGGCTGACAGCCAATATATCCCACCCTCTCTGCACTGCCACTTTGCATCTGTAAACTGAGGATGTCAGAATGGACACTCTCTCTAAGGTTCCCCGTAGAGCTCATTTTCTGTAGAGTATTTGGAATTGCCCTCACCTGATTACAGCACCCTTTACTGAGCCTGGCACCATAGAACCTGCTTTAGACACATGACCTCCTACTCCCCCCAACAGACCTGTGACATGGGTGTTCTTATCTCCATCTTCCAGATGAGGTGATGGAGGCACAGAGAGGTTGAGTAACTTGCCCAAGGTCACACAGCAGGTCTGTTGAGGGAACCAGGACTCAGGCCCAGTTCTGTCTGACCCCAAAGTCTGTTCCCCTTGGATGCTTTTACACTCACTCTGGCTTGGAACCAGAGAAAGTTCATCTTGTTCAAGCCCCTCACTGGTCAAAGGAGATGAAGGAGGCCCAGAGAAGTGAAACAGCTAAAACCCAGACCTCCTCCCTCCCAGGCCAGGATGCTTTCCAGAAGGCTTCTCTTTGTTTCTGTTCTAAATAGTGAATTTAACTTTTGAATAGGTAATTCATGCACATGGTGCTAAATTCTGATGATGGAAAAGGAAATACAGAGAAAAGTAAGCATCCCCTTCCCATCCCTGAGCCCCCAGAGCAGGACCAGGGCCTCCCTGCAGACAGAGCCCAGCCCCAGGTTTTTGTAAGTGCTGTGTGCACTAGGCCTTGGTTTCTTTTATTCGGAGGACTGCAGAAAGCTGCTGACCCGGTTCTCATTATTCCAAGTGACCGGGGTACCTCTCCCTCTCCTTATGGCAGCAAAGGTGACTGTCGGGTCCTGGGCACCTTACTCATTTTTTTTTCATCTGCGCCACAGGGCATGTGGGATCTTAGTTCCCCAACCAGGGATCGAACCCACGCCCCCTGCATTGGAAGCACAGAGTCTTAACCACTGGACCGCCAGGGAAGTCCCTGGGCACCTTACTCAGTCCCTTCACTTCTCAGACGAGGAATCAAACAAAGCCGGCTTTCCCAGGGACATGCAACGCGTTACTGCAGTGTTTGGGCTCCGTCTCAGATCCCCTCTCCCCTGGTCTGGGACTTCTGCTGCCACACCAGGCTGGCTCCTTTCAGTAGAATTAACATCACTTAAGAAAATGACAAGTGCCCCTGTGGAGAGCAGAGCATTAATGTCTATCAATATTACACATGTTTAAGCTCTTTGGCCCAACGTTTCCACTTCAAGGCATTAAATCCTTCCTATAGATAATACACACAAACAGGTAAAATGATCTCTGTACAAGCTTATTCTTTGCAGTGCTGATTGTACTAGTGAGATGTTGAAAGCCACCTAAATGCCTATGGATAGGGTGCTAGTTAAATAAATGATGAGCCAGCCATACAGTGGAACACTATGCAGCCGTGAAAAAGAATGGGCCAGGTCTCCACATGCTGATGGAAAGATCTCCAGTGTTTCCAAGATACAGTTTCCATGGAAAGACTCAAAGCGCAGAACACATTGCTCCCCTTTGTATGAATTAGAAGGGAAATTATGCATAAACATATTTGCTTCTCAGTGCATATAACATCTCTGGAAAGCTCGAAAAGAAACTAGCAACTAGGATGCATTAAAGTGGCTAGGGGTACTTTTAAAATTTTGAACCATATGGAGGCATTATTTGTTCAAAATATAGAACAAAATTTTAAAAATCACAAGCATCTCTAACTTTTCAACTTGAAATGAAAAAAAACAAAGAAAACTAGAAAGTTAGTCAAGGTTAGTCCAGCTCTTCTAGAGTTGATCTTGACAGTAGCTGGAATGGCTAGCCACACACAGGTGAGGTCATGGGGCCTGGCCCTATTTTGGGGTGACATATGAGACAAACGGGTGTCATTCTCCATTTTCTTTCCCTTTTAAATTGGCTCATCTTGGCTCCTGGTTCCTAGGTCTGACATGTAAGGTTCCAAGGTTTTATTATTCGTAATCAATGCCCCTTTCCCAAAACCCACCCATGGCAGCCAGGGCAGGATCACGACTAACCCAGGACCGCATATTTAGGGCTCGTTTCCTCCCCGGAGGACGGACTCCGAGGAAGCCCCAGACATCAGGGCTGGAGTCTCGCCCAGAGAATGCAGGAAAGAAGCTGAAGGGCTTGTGGGCACACCCAGCAGTAAGTGGGTGAAATTTTGCCTTGGCCAACCACCTCCAAACCCTTGTCTTTCATCTGGAGGGTATGCAGGGCCTCCACCCTCTCACCCCAACTTGTGGCTGTGTGGCCCTGCGCTGCTCCCTGTTTTATCCCTCTAAAAAATCTTTATTTCAGCATAATTTCAGATGCACAGAAATCTAGTCAGCATAGTAGAAGATTTCCCATATAACCGTCACCCGGATTCCCCAAATGATTCCACGCTTGTGACTCCCCCGACTCCAAGCCCCTGTGACCTCCTGGCAGGCTGTGCTCTGCAGACTCCACTCTTGTTTGAGAAGCATCTCCAAAGGCAAGGAAGGCTGCTCTGAAAAGCTGCAGAGAGACAAACTCAGACCCTCCGGGCTTCCAGCTGCTTCTTTCTTGGAGTGACATTGAAGAAGGAGATGAAGGCAATATGAAAAATTATCTTAGAGTGAAGGTGTTTCACAGGAAAGAGGAAACCTAGGAACAGAAAGAAAAAGGTAAATAAAATTGACTTCATAGAAGTTAAAATATACGTGTGGCAAAGCCTACAAGGTCAGAAGGTAATGGTGCTGTGAAAAGTACTTCCAATACACCTAATAAGCAAAAGCTATCCTGTAGTATAAAAAGAGCTCTTGTAGATCTATTTAAAAAATGACCAACATTCCCAAAGTTAAATGGACTAAGAATAGTACTAGGTACTTCAAAGTATCATAATATATGAAAAGGTCTTCAATCTGAGTAGTAATGAGGGTGATCATGAAGCCAAATTGCAACAGCTATGAGATTTCATTTTTTCACCCATCAGATTGGCCAAGATTAAAAGTTTATAGTAAGCGGTGTTTTCATTTTTGTTTTTAAGGCATCTTCCCATCTTTTTATGGGAGTGTCACAATGAAGTCTCTGGAAGGCTCTTTGGCAACATTTCCTGAAGGTAAAGATGCACATATCATGTGACACGGCTGTTCCACTTTGGAAGATTTGTTACAAATAAGTGCAAAGACACATGTCCAAGAAAGTTATAGATGCAATAGTAGCTTCCAGAAACTACGGGACCTACTAGGGTGGTTAGGAAATAAATTCCATGGTATGTTGAGAAAGCTCCCACTTGAATAAATAAATATTTGTCTATGGCAGAGAAAACTGGAAAGATACTTAGATACTTCATATTGATTGCCTCGAGAGAGGATCACTGAGGTGGAAGAGAGATTTAATTTTTGCAGTGGACATTTCTCACTTTCTGTCTGACCTGCTTGGGATTCTTTGTGATTCCTTTCTTCTTCTTCTTCTTTTTAAAAATATTTCTTTTATTATTTATTTAGTTATTTGGCTGCACTGGGTCTTAGTTGCGGCATGCAGGATCTTTTGTTGAGGCATGCGGGATCTAGTTCCCTGACCAGGGATCGAACCTGGGCCCCCTGCGTTGGGAGCGCGGAGTCTTAGCCACTGGACCACCGGGGAAGTCCCTTTTTCTTCTTAATTAGAGAGGAACGGTAAGACAACTTTTCTTCAGTTATTGTTTCTTCCAATTCTTATAAGTGACATTATCAAAGTTATCCACTTTACTGTGACAATTTGACCAGGTGAAAACCTGCAGAATTCCTAAGTCATGAGGTTGTTTAGGCATTTACATGGAGTGAACAAACACACATGACGGTGATGGGTGTATAGTAGATACTGTATAGTTAGGAGAAAAATATTCCAATTGAGTAATGCTGCAGCATGACGTAAGAGACAGAAAATGTATTAAATGTACAATTGCATAAACTCTGCAAGTGGAGAGAGGATAGCTGTTCTCTGGTCGCACAACTGACACTCTGAATTTAGGAGAAAAATCGACTCGTTTCACTTCCTAATTATTTCCAGTTCTTCTGTGTAACCTCATTGTCATCCTTGCTACATATGAATGCCAGTCATTGTCCTTCTTTGCCTTTTGTTAAGGACACAGAGTTCTCACTGCTCTCCTCACCCCCAGTCATCCACGCAGGCCCTGGTAGTTTCTGATGTGTGCTTTCAATATTTTTCTAAAACAATGAGAAATTTAAGTGACGAATTAAGGTTCACGTGCAACACTGTGATCACTTAATTGTGGTAAGAGTGGAGCAGCTTCAATGGACCAGAATCTTAACTCAGGCAGTTAGCGCTAGGAGATGTGTGAAGACTGATAAGATAGGATAATGGTGTTTTTCTTAGAGAGACGCATAAGACTTGTTGAAAGTAACTATGGAGAGTTCTTTGGAAATGGAGGGAGGAAACTGCAAGGAAGCTCCCGTTAGTCACTCCAAGGTCTTAGGCCCCTAGTGGTGGTGTGTTCTGATGTACAAATGATGGAGATGGAGACTTGGCAAATGTGCTGGGTTTCTGAGAATCTGGGAAATCAGATTCTGTCCTTGTGATTTAAACAAATTTCTAGGCAGAAAGACTGAAGACTAGATGCTGTTGGTATACAGAGATTATTACGTTTTCCCAGGCTTAGATTGGTGGCAGTTTGACGGAGAGGGGGTGTTGAATGAAACAAACTTTGTGAATATAGCTTTAAAATATCACGCGGCAACCTAGATGTTGGAGATGAGGAAGCCTCCGGACACTGTAATAGGCAGGTCAGCAAGGCGTGTGCTGTGCTTCATAGAAAATGAGGTGCCAGGAACATAACTGCAACATAAATTATGTCCACTTTAAATAAGTGACCTTCCGCCCACACGTGGCAGGGACCTTTCTCTTAACAGAGTGATAGTCTTGTCAAGAGTTCTGGGTTCTGGGGACTTCCCTCCTGGCGCAGTGGTTAAGAATCCACCTACCAATGCAGGGGACACGGGTTCGAGCCCTGGTCCTGGAAGATCCCACATACCGCAGAGCAGCTAAGCCCATGCACCACAACTACTGAGCCTGCGCTCTAGAGCCCACGAGCCACAACTACTGAGACCACGTGCCACAACTACTGAAGCCCACATGCCTATAGCCCGTGCTCTGCAACAAGAGAAGACACCGCAATGAGAAGCCCACACACCGCAACCCGCTCGCTGCAACTAGAGAAAAGCCACACAGAGCAACGAAGACCCAACGCAGCCAGAAATAAATAAATAAATAAAAAGAGTTCTGGGTTCTGCATGAGGCGTCACTTAGTTGTGTGAGAAGTTCACCAGTCAGAGGCAGTGAGCCTTTCTTTTTTTTTTTTTTCGCTCTACGCGGGCCTCTCACTGTTGTGGCCTCTCCCGTTGCGGAGCACAGGCTCCGGACGCGCAGGCTCAGCGGCCATGGCTCACGGGCCCAGCCGCTCCGTGGCATGTTGGATCTTCCCGGACCGGGGCACGAACCCGCGTCGCCTGCATTGGCAGGCGGACTCTCAACCACTGCACCACCAGGGAAGCCCGAGCCTTTCTTTTTTAAACAGTTTATTTCGTTTCTAGACTAGAAGTTCCCAAGTTTTTCACAACCCACGTTGTCTTTGTACTTATCTTGACTGGAGTGGAAGGAGGATTTTTTTCAGTTGTGGTAATTGATACAGTGGAGTTGGGTAGCAGGTTATGCTCACATTTAACGTTGGTATAAATGAAATATAATAATGTGTCATTTTCTGTAGCTGGTAGTTTGTTTTCAGCTATACCAAGAAGGGACTAATGCATATGTATAAGAAAGAAGATGTACGTTTGGTGCTACATACACAGGGAATAGGTAGGTGCTCATAGCTGATAAAATGGCTGTGAAAACTTATAAGGTGCCTTTTCATTTTTCACTTCTCTCTGGCATTGTCTACATGCAGGCATTGTGTGCATTTTTGTTCTCTCATAATTCCAGTGTGGTTGCCCCACTATCAAGCATCGAACCATGTTCCATGCAGCAAGAAGGAGCATGTGTGAATCTCATAGGACATAATAGAGGTTTTGATTTGAAGCCACTCCTTTTCGACTTGGGAGACATAATGCTCCCCTGATCTTCTCTTTCCATATCATTGGTCAGAATTCTATCGCATGGCCACTCTAAGAAATACATGTTCTGTAGCACATGTGAGGAGATATTTGTGAATGGCTGACGTTACCTGAACTCTTTCACAGAGCCTGACCCAAAGGATATTACAAATGGTTAAATGTTTGAATTCAGGATTGTGTGGCTGGTACCCAAAGGAGTGCTTTGTAGGGGACTTTGGCTTCATTTGGGCCAGTTCCCTTCCTCTGTTGTGTGTGAGTCCTGATGTCACCCCTTGAAGGGGCCGTCACCTGACAGGAGAGGTGATGATGTTATTGTTGATGATGATGATGATGACTTGCATTTCTTTGAACTTGTTAAGAATAAAATAGCTTCTAGTATAATTGTCCCAGAAAATTGTGTTTCTGTTAAAGTGCTTTTTATCTTATTTTTTAAAACAGGCAGGGAAGGGACTAAATGGGTTAAAAGAATATGAACTCTGAAGGTTAAGTTTGTGTTGGGCAGGTTTAGGAAAGACAGTGAGGGGAAATGCCCCAGAGACAGGGAGAGCAGTGCACACAGGGGGCTCCTTCCCCAGCCCCGCCCAGATCTATGCCCTCAGGAGGCTGTGTCCAGGTCTGTCCTACCCTGGGCCCTCCCCTCCCTGCACAGGTTACAGGAGATCAGTGTTGGGCTGGCTGCTCCTCCCACACCTCAGCGGCAGATGGTCACATTTTGCTGAAACCCAAAAGCAGATGTGCGGGAGCAAAGACCTCTATGTTTTGGAGTCTTTTTTTTTTTTTTTTTAATTTTGGCTGTGCTGGGTCTTAGTTGCGGCATGTGGGCTCATAGTTGCGACATGTGGACTCTTAGTTGCAGCATGCGTGTGAGATCTAGTTCCCCGAGCGGGGATCAAACCCGGGCCACCTGCACTGGGAGTACAGAGTCTTACCCACTGGACCTCCAGGGAAGTCCCCGAGTCTTTTTTTTTTTTTTTAATAGAAGTGTAGTTGATTTACAATGTTGTGTTAATTTCTGCTTGGAGTCTTAATTTCTCATTAAATCCTGCACTTCATAAGCCATGCCATCTGGCACCCTGCTTTCCATTTCTGCAGATCCAGTATTTGTACAAGTTCAAAAATGTAAATAAACATGTATGTTGTGAAATGATTACCACATTCAAGCTAATTAACATACCTGTCATCTCACTTACTTCCATTTTTTGCTGGTGAGAACACTTGAATACACTCTCCTAGCAAACCTCAAGTATAATGTACCCTATAATTGTTTCACCAGGCTGTACTTAGATTTCCAGAATTCATCCATCCTGCATAACTGAATTTTGGTACCATTTGAGCAGCATCTCCTGTCTCCCCCATAGCAAGTTCCAGACAGTCAAGATTCTGCTGTTTCATGAGTTGGTCTTCAGTATAATTCCACATATAATTGAGATAATACAGTATTTTCCTTTCTGTGTTGGCTTATTCCACTTAGCATAATGTCTTTCAGGTTCATTCATGTTGTCTCAAATGGAAGGATGTCCTTTTTTTTTCCAGGCTGAATAATATTCATTCTCTATATCACATTTTTCATCTATTTCTGCTAGACACCAGGGAAACAATAATAGGATGGCGCGTCAAAGTTCTAGATGCCTAAATTAAATACAAAAATAAAACAAAAATTGATAACATCAAATTTTACTGAGACCGGGGAGGAATTTTTTTAAAATTTTTATTGGAATGTAGTTGCTTTACAATGTTGTGTTTCTACTGTAAAGCAAAGTGAATCAGCTATACGTAGACATATACCTGAGAATGGGGAGGAGTTAAAATTACCATGTATTGCTGATGGAAGTATAAAAATACAGCCAGTTAGGAAAACTGATTGGCTTTTACTTATAAACTTAAAACCTTACCATATTAGGAAGGAAATAAAAGTGTACATAAAACAATGAAAACTCTCTGAACTTCTAAGACACCTTCCTTTCTGTATTCCTCCAGCCACCTATAGGTAGCTTCTTTTTTTAAAAAAATATTTATTTATTTATTTAATTTATTTATTTTGACTGCGTTGGGTCTTCGTTGCTGTGCACGGGGTTTTCTCTAGTTGCGGCGAGTGGGGACTACTCTTTGTTGTGGTGTGAGGGCTTCTCACTGTTATGTAGCATGGACTCTAGGCACGTGGGCTTCAGTCGTTGTGGCATGTGGGCTCAGTAGTTGTGGCTCACAGGCTGTAAAGCACAGCCTCAGTAGTTGTGGCGCACGGGCTTAGTTGCTCCACGGCATGTGGGATCTTCCTGGACCAGGGCTCAAAGCCGTGCCCCCTGCACTGGCAGGTGGATTCTTACCACTGCACCACCAGGGAAGTCCTATAGGTAGCTTCTATTGTATGCAAACAGTTTTTAAAAAATCAATGATAGGGAAACAGAAGAAGAGACAAAAAGGTGAGTCCCAGTATCTACACCCTCATGGTTATTATGAGCCTCCTAGTGCCAAATTCCCAGGGTATTATGAAGATGAACTCCCATAAGAGCGGTGAGGTTTCCAAAACAGTGCACCATAAACTACTTGTAAACACAGAGTAGATGCTCAGTAGTCATTGCACTAATGACTATATACATGTTGTTTTCCAAATAGAGACTTTTTCAGATGTTATAGCCTTTATTAGCCTTCTGTAAACCTTAAAGTGCCAGCCAAACATGGGATCCTTTAAGACCATGATGGTGGTTTTTAGTGAAACCAACAGTAGCTGTCTTGAGATAAGGTGGTTGGTGGAAGGGGCTGAGGTGTGGTGTGCCTGCTTTCTCTAGTGCTACTAAAAATGGGTCTGGTGGGCAGCACCAGCACGAGGAAGAAGCTTGTTAGAGCTGCCAATTCACGGGCCCCACTTCAAGCCTGCAGAATCTCAGTTTCTTCCGTGGGTGCTAGAATGCTTTGTATGCATATTAAAGTTTGAGAGGCAAGAGTTACATAAGTGCTTATCACTCTAGACTTACAATAAAGATGACGTGGCGAGTTTCAGTTACTACTATTACCTGTGACCTCCTTCACAGATTCTGCCTGAGAGCACATGTTTAAGAATATGAAATGTACATGACCTACAATATTATATTTGATTCAGGTGTACAACATAGTTTCAGGGGAACAACATAATTTATATAGATTACAAATAAATCTGTTTTAATTACATGTTCCAGGCAATTCCAGGGTGAAACCAAGGTTATGCAAGAGGGCTCTCAGATATTTTTGTGGTGTGAGAGTTGAGGTCAGCCTTCAGTTCAAGGAAAGGTAATAGAGTCTGTGTGGTGTGTCAGGTGTCTGCAGTCCACGTTCCCCATTGCTGCTGCAGAATTAGTGGCTGACTGTGGAAACAGGACAGGAGAAAATCATGTTTTGGTCTCCACGTAGGAACTCATTTTTTTCTGAATCTCTCAGGTGACAAAGGATAGGAGAGTGTGGCCTTTTCTGCATTTCGAGGTCATCCTGCCTCTGAGAGTGGGGATAGCAGATGAAGGGGCTGTGTTGATGTCCTCAAAGAGGTACAGGTGGGCTTCCCTGGTGGCGCAGTGGTTGAGAGTCCACCTGCCGATGCAGGGGACACGGGTTCGTGCCCTGGTCCGGAAGGATCCCACAGCGGAGTGGCTGGGCCCGTGAGCCATGGCCACTGAGCCTGCGTGTCTGGAGCCTGTGCTCTGCAATGGGAGAGGCCACAACAGTGAGAGGCCCGCGTACCACACACACAAAAAAAGAGGTACAGGTGTGATTTCTCTACATAATATCGCCTGAGAAAAATCTAGAAATGGAGGAGGAAGAGGAAGGTTCTCAGGTAAATATTGTGACCCAGGTCAGTGGCTGTGTCCCCTTTTCTTGCTGGAATCCCATGTGTTTAGAACTTGTAAACATTTATTTCTCTAACTCTGATGGTCCTGCCTAACAAACTTGTGTTTCAGCTACTTTATTTTCCTAATGATAGCCAAGGTTAGATCTTTAGAATATTCCTCTCTTATAGCCTAGATCCTTCTTTCATTCTCTCTGTCCAGGCTCCCTTTACAGCATGAAGAATTCCTACCATGAATTACTGATGTGCAAATGTTGAAAATGTTCCCTTTTTGTCAAATTAACGTGGGGATGTCTTTATACACAAGATTCCCACTGAATATGGGGTTGGGTCCTGGGATATCAGTGAAGACGGAAAATATGTAAGGTCTAGGTCCTGTCTGGATGCAGCATCAGTCTGTGTAGCCAAAGATTATGAATATGCACCAATAAAGCAGATGGTTTTATGGTTCAGAATAACCCAAAGTTCTGAAAAACAGAGCTCTCGATTACCTCAAGGGAAGACTTACCATTTAAAATACACAAGAGTACAGAATATGAGAGTTGTATGTGGCTTTAAATTTGCTTAACACTTTTCTCATGATTAGATTTTTATTTTATTCTATTTTATTTTATTCATTTTATTTTATAAAGTATCACGGCAATGATGATGAGTCCTGTATGCGTGGGGCAGCTGATATAAATTTGTCCCAGTATAGCTGATGTTAATTTTGTTCACTTGGTTTAGGGGCTGTCTGCCAGATTCAACTGGAAAGCTAATAATTTTCCAATTATCATTAATAGGGTCTTGGAGGGATTTACTGAGAGATGTGTATAAACCATTGCATTTCATGCGAATACTCCCCCTGTCTACTTCATTTCCCTTTACTTGTAGATTGCTTTGGAAAAGGATGACTCTCACCTTTGTTCAGTGGAGATATAGGCTTTTGTTAGTAACTGTTCTGTAAATTTCCATTTTATTCCACAGTCATGTCACAGTTTTTCTCTTCTTTATTACTTTCTGTATCTTCAGGAAAAGAAAACGAGTCCTACAGTATATGTTCAAGTATCCTAAAATGCTATTATAGGGCTTCCCTGGTGGCGCAGTGGTTGAGAGTCCACCTGCCGATGCAGGGGACGCGGGTTCGTGCCCTGGTCCGGGGAGATCCCACATGCCGCGGAGCGGCTGAGCCCGTGAGCCATGGCCGCTGAGCCTGCGCGTCCGGAGCCTGTGCTCTGCAATGGGAGAGGCCACAACAGTGAGAGGCCCGTGTACCGGAAAAAAAAAAAAAAGCTATTATATAGTCAGCACAAATGAGAAATGAAATCATTTCAAGGAAATAGGGATTTGTTGATGCAAAGAAAATCTTCACGATGTTTCATCTTGTTCTCATTTCTTGAGTTGATCTGCATCTTTCACTCTAGATCAGTGATCATTCTAGATGTTTATAAAATGAAATAAGATATTGTTGCCCACATCGTAAAATCGGCTATCCATTCCTTATTTTTGATTGAGTACTACTTGGAAGTAGAGTTAAGGATCTGCAAATTAGAAATGCTTCCTAAGTGTTTTAAAGGGGCTGTCAGGAAATGCTATTTGGTGAAGTAATTTTCTATAACTTATAGTGTCCTCTCTTCTCTACTGAACACAGTCCTGTATTGGAAAGTGTAGAATTCCTGGGATGAGTCATGTTCCTTTTTTTTTAATAAACAGTTCTTGCTGTCTCTAAGCTGAACCTGGTCACCTTTTTTGAGCAAAGGAAAGAGCCCTGGGATGTGAAGGAAAGGAGACAACAGTTCCTACACCCAGGTAGGTGGGAATGAATAAAGCAGATAGCACAGGTATGATGTCCAAAGATGAAGGAGGAAGCTAGGCTTTAAAATGTTATTTAGGAAGCTTTGCTTCAATGGAAATTATTTTGAGAAGCCTAGGTTTATGTGTCTTGCTGTCATAAATGGTAGACCTTTGAAATATCATGCTTATTGAGATAGATTAACTTACTGAAATCTTTTCAGTAAACAGTGGAAAAATGAGCGTAGGGTCACTACAAAGAACACAAGATGTTTCAACTGAATTTCAAGAAAACAGCACATGGGAGGCCACAATTCATTAGAGATTTGGTGTACGGGAAAATGGCCTTTTATAATTTGTAGAAGGAAGATTTTCCTGTGTTATCCCCTTTGTTGACAAGAAAGAGGTTTCAAGATGGACTCCTGAACTGGAAAATACATTTCTTTTATTTTAATATTTATTTATTTATTTGGTTGCCTGGGTCTTAGTTACGGCTTGTGGGCTCCTTAGTTGTGGCATGCGAACTCTTGGTTGTGGCATGCATGTGGGATCTAGTTCCCTGACCAGGGATTGAACCTGGGCCCCCTGCATTGGGAGCGTGGAGTCTTACCCACTGCACCACCAGGGAAGTCCCTGGAAAATACAGTTATAGAGGAGCTTTTCATTAAATTTGGAACAACATAGAAGGCAGAATAGATGAATCTATTTTGTTTAATAAAGAGTCTGTTTATTTTTGAAAATCAAGAAAATGGTCAAGTGCCTTCCAGATAAAGTAAAAAAGGAAATAAATAAACTCAAACAGGTAATCAGTTAATATAACTATTTGTAATTAAATTATAAACTTTTACAGAATTTTAAGTAAATATTTTATTTTGAAATAATTTTAGAATTGTAGAAAAGCTGCATAGATAACAGAGAGGTCTCAAATATGTTTTCATTCCGTTTTCTCTATAGTTACCCTTGTATATTACCATGCTGCATTTGTGAAAACTAGGAAACTAGTTACTTTACTATTACTGTACTCCAGATTTTATTTGCATCTCACCAGGGTTTTTTTATATCTTTATTGGAGTATAATTGCTTTACAATGTTGTGTTAGTTTCTGCTGTTTAACAAAGTGAATCAGCTGTATGTATACATATATCCCCATATCCCCTCTGTCTTGAGCCTTCCTCCCACCCTCCCGATCCCACCCCTCTAGGTCGTCACAAAGCACCGAGCTGATCTCCCTGTGCTATGCAGCAGCTTCCCACTAGCTATCTATTTTACATTTGGTAGTGTATATATGTCAGTGCTACTCTCTCACTTGTCCCAGCTTCCCCTTCTCCCGCCCCGCCCCCCCCGCCTGTGTCCTCAAGTCCATTCTCTACGTCTGCGTTTTTATTCCTGCCCTGCCACTAGGTTGATCAGTACTGTTTTTTTTAATATATATAAATTTATTTATTTATTTTTGGCTGCGTTGGGTCTTCGTTGCGGTGCACGGGCTTCCTATTGTGGTGGCTTCTCTTGTTGCGGAGCATGGGCTCTAGGCGCATGGGCTTCAGCAGCTGTGGGACGTGGGCTCAATAGTTGTGACTCTCAGGCTCAGTAGTTGTGGCACACGGGCTTAGTTGCTCCGCGGCATGTGGGGTCTTCCCAGACCAGGGATCGAACCTGCGTCCCCTGCCTTGGCAGGCGGATTCTTAACCACTGTGCCACCAGGGAAGCCCCAGTACCATTTTTATAGATTCCATATATGATCTCACCAGTTTTGACCCTGTGTCATTCTTCTCTTCCAGGACCCAGTCCAGAACACTACAGTACATATAGTCATCACATGTTCTCTGTCTCTTCTGCTGTGTTAACACTCTTTCAGTCTTTCCTTGTTTTTCATGACCTTGGCAAGTGTGAGGAATACTGATGAGGCCCTGCTTAGAATATCCCTAAAGTTGAGATTGTGATATGTTTTCCTCATGATTAGAATAAGTGAGATGTGGAACCTTTCTCCAGAATAGCTCATCATGTCATATCATTTGATAATTGACTTAATTTATCATTAAGGTGGTGAATCACTTGTGTAAAGTATTTGCCAAGTTTCTCCAATGTGGAGTGACTGTGGTTTTCTTTTCCATATTCGCTTCTTTGCCAGGAAATTACTAAGTGTTTTTCATACTCAACGTGGGGCTGGGGCGAGGGGAGTGAAATAAGCTTCCCTATTAGAAAAGAGGAAAAACTCCATATATTAGTCATCATTTTTAGGTAAGGAATATATTTCTCTTCTCCATTCATTTCTATAGTTATTTTTCTAACGTTGATATGGAATCCTATGTATTTATTGAATATTTTATATTACCATTCGGTACATTTATTACCATTTATTTTGTTGTTCAAGTTGATCTACATTTGGCCATTTGGGAGCTCTTTCAGTTTAGCTCTCCTTCCCCTTGATGTGCCACCTTTTGATTTGAGCCTTATTTATTGCCTGTATAAGATCTTCCAGGCTCCTGTGTATTTCCGGTTTCCACAGTCAACTCAGTAATTCCTGCTTCCCTCACATGAGACTCTGACTTTTACTTTTGGGATAAAGTAAAAAAAAAAAAAAAAGGAGTCTCTCAAAACTCTTCAATAATCTCCTTGGAAATAACTAGACTAGTAGGTTGTAGTTTTTGGTAATTAACGACGAGGGTAAAGTTTTTCACAAATACCCTCCGTTCCCCAGAACTGTTCTCTCATTGCATACTTGCCGTACTGCAGGGAGATGAGGTCCCACAATCACAAAACCGCACCTAGGCTTATGACTGCCGCCTTCCAACATAAGTACTGGCTGTCTTGACCACACTGAGCCCACCATTCTGGCACAGAAAGGAGTCCGGTGACAATTTTTTCTTTCAGTCTGAAAGGATGACTGTCCATGGAAGGAAGCTTATCAGGAATTTAGGTACGTGCTCATGTCAGAAAAAGTGATTCTTCAGAATTTCATTCCGGTCCAGTGCCAAAGCCACACAGGAAGATGAAATAATTCTGAAGCTTGAGCTGAACTAGCAAAGAGAGATTGAGATTATAGTTCCTACATCAATCCATTATGCTTCAAATGTAATTAAGTGTAATTCGCAATGACACTCGCCGTAAATCACAGGGGATTCTTGGTGTTGAATCCAAGTAACACTTCAACCGGACATTTAATATAATCTTTTAATATACTTTTTAACGTACTCTTTAATATACTTTTAATTGGTTTCAACAGATTGAAACCAATCTATTGTTCATATTAATTACTGGAATCAGAGACTAAATTTTCAGGATTACTGCAGGTATATGCCTGTAACACCACGTGCTTATAATAAAGAGTAAGATGAATGTACGTAAACCATTATGTCCTGTGCAGAAATGATGTATCCAAATGGTGGTTGCTGGAACAGAAATGTGTTCTCTAACTCAGGGTGTATGAAGTGCTTTAATGGAGACAGTGAATTTTTTCTACTGCAAATGTCAATGGTCTGTTCATTTTGATGAGATGGTCTTCCCTCTTGAAGAAAAGGAGTCAAGCCTTAAGGAAATATAAATATATAATAATGAGTTTCAGAGAACAGAAGTCAGGCTCAAATGTATCTTGTGATATTTGCTCTGTTTTAAAAAGTCTACCAACAAAAATATATGACTCCAGTTTAATAAAATGCACCCGACTTTACACGAGAGGTTCCATTTTTGCATAACTATCATGTATGTTAAAATAAAATAAAAGGCAAATCTCTCCTCATTGCTAATAGTTTTACTTCACTCATGCATTAATAAATTGATAAGCATATGATGTAAAATTAGTGATATTTTTCTACCCTACACAATTTTATTAATATTAGTGATTCATAACAACTACTTTAAGGCACACTGTGACATTCAACAATTCCTGTTAGGTGGAATTACATTTTGTTCAGGCACAGAAGCAAAGAAGTCTTTCTGTAACAGCCCTCATATTAAGCCCGTCTTGCGTGCACTAAGTCCAACTTGGTCATGTGGCAGGCTTCTGTAGTATTGCAATGAGAGCATCTACATTAAGCTAATCTCTAAGTCTTTTGCATAATTGATATTGGGCTATGAAATAAATCTTTATACCTAAATGGAAACTCATCAGTACTCAATAAAATAAATTACCACCAACTTAAACTATGATGACAAGTTAGGATACCAGATAAATATATACATAAGCTATTGGAAGAACACAGCTAACTAGATTTGTAAGTACATCATAGTGGTTAACTATGCTAGGTTTGTTACCAGAAAAAGGATTTGGGATTCTTTTATGCTTTATTTCATAACAGAATCACCATCTTATTGGCTGTAGGACTGTTATTATTCCCTGATGTTTCCCGTTAGGTGCTCATGATCTGATCCATGTCTCTATGGTTTTCATCTTGAATAGCACAGGCAGCAGATTCAACACATCCAGAGGACTAACGTCTCCCTTAGATTCCTCCCTGCCCTGAATCTAGAGCCACCCAAAGCATTCCAGCCTTGATGAGCTCTTTTGTGTCTTTGCAACCCTCTCTTCCCTATTTCACATTTCTCTGGCTCCTTGTAATAATCCCAGCTGGGGGATGGTGAAATCTGCTGCGTTGATTACTGTCTGTTTCTTAACTCTAATCCCCTTCATTCTCTTGATTCATAATTGCAGAGAATCCAGACTTATTTTTTTTTTTGGCCATGGCACACAGCTTGCAGGATCTTAGTTCCCTGATGACCAGGGGTTGAATCTGGGCCATGGCAGTGAAAGCGCCAAATCCTAACCACTAGCCCACGAGGGAACTCCCTTTATTTTTTTTTTATAATAATTAGAGAATTTCTTAATCTTGTGAGATATATATAAATTGATTGTTTTTGCACATTGGTCAGTTTTTAATTTATTCATTCCTCTGTAATTCCTAAGTATAATTATTAAACCGTCATTTACAAGAGAGTGGCATATAAAGCAATTTTATGCTCCAAAAGAAGGAATAAATCATAATACAATTGTAAATGCATTATCGTGTGATTAACATATAAATACCTATGTAAATATCACTTTATTAATGCTTGTAGTGGAACTTCAGAATCTAGTCAGTGTTAAGCAGAAGTCTCTTAAATAATCTGGGGATTAGAGAGGAGTTTTGACTGTGCAATTATCTATCTGAAATAATACATTTTCCTAGAAATAAACTCGCCCCGAATTGTAGGAAAAGCTGCATGAAATGAAACAGCATGTGAGATGGCCATTCAAAATATACAGGGATTGGGCTTCCCTGGTGGTGCAGTGGTTAAGAATTCGCCTGCCAATGCAGGGGACACCGGTTTGAGCCCTGGTCCGGGAAGATCCCACATGCCGTGGAGCAACTAAGCCCGTGCGCCACAACTACTGAACCTGCACTCTAGAGCCTGCGAGCCACAACTACTGAGCCCACGAGCCACAACTACTGAAGCCCGCGCGCCTAGAGCCTGAGCTCCGCAACAAGAGAAGCCACCACAGTGAGAAGCCCGTGCACTGCAACGAAGAGTGGGCCCTGCTCACCACAACTAGAGAAAGCCCGTGTGTAGCAACAAAGACCCAATGCAGCCAAGAATAAAAATAAATATATAAATATATATATATATAGGGATTATATATATATTCAGTATATAACTGAATTCCCATTAGGATCACATGATCAGTATTAAGAACTAGCATCACGTGTGTGCTCCCCAGAGAATCTGTCTATTGGTCCTGTGGGAGCTTCAGTGTTGCTTTAATTAAGTGCTCCAGGTGATTCCAAAGAGAGATCAGGGTTAAGCACATGGTCTTCTGGGTACACTTGTGAGAGCTGAGGCAAGGCTTTAGTCTAAGGAGAAGCAACAGTCTGCTCTACAGGGGTTTGGAAGGGGAACGTTAGTGCAGCCCACACACCCTGTGTTAGCAGTATTTTGGGACATTTATGAGGAGACAACATGTGTTGACAACAAAGAACAAATTCACAGCTGGTCTCCATGTAGGAGCTGTTTGTTCCTGACTCTCTCCTTAGACAAAGGACAGGAGAGACTGGCCTTTTCAGGATTTCAAAGTCGGCTTTGAAAGTTTGGCCTGTGGATATGGTGGGAACAGATGAAGGAGCTGTGCTGATGCCACAGAAGGCATATTCTCAAGGTGCTGACCTAATTCCTCAACATAATATTGATGAGAAAACGACCCAGAGCAGGCGGAAGAAGAGGAGAAAATGGCAGCTTCTCAGGTAAACGTCCTGTCCTGGGTCAGAGGCTGCGTCCTCTTTTCCTCCTGAAATGCCGTGGATTGAGAACATACAAATCATTAAGTCTCTACTGACTTCTTGCCTAGTGAGGTGGTTTTCAACTACTTATGTTTTTTATTCTGATAGTCACGATCAGCTCTTTAAAATACTCTCTTCTGTCCCAGAGCCTTTTCTCCTCTGTCTGCATCCAGTCTCCCTATAGAGCATGAAGAATTATCACCATGAATTAATAACTTTCAAGTATTGAAAATATTCCCTTAGTGAGACATCAACAAGGGAAAGTATTGGTATCCAAGATTCCCACTGGGATGGAGTTAGGTGTTGGGATTTTAGGGAAGTAGGTGAAAATGTGGTGATTACTTTAATCTGGATACAATATTCTATTTGAAACAGGATTGAGAAATTGCACATATAAACAGGATGACCGTAGTAATCTTGAATCCCTCATAAAGTTTTGAAAAAAAAGTAGGAGAGGCAATTTATATGTTGTTAAGAAAGGCTTGCTATTTACATGAACTTTTAGGAATAGAGCATATGGGAGGTTTATATGGATTGAAATTTGCATAAAACTGACATTTTTCATGATCGATTCAGGTTATGATTTTCTTATTTTTGCCAAAAATGCCCAAGCAGTGATATTGTGTCCTTTGTGCTTCAGTCATCTGCTATCCGTGTATCCTATAACATCTGACCTTTACTGGTTCAGGTGCTTTCTTTGAGATTCCATCGCTGAGAAGTTCATGTTTTTTCCATTTATCTTTAATAAAGGTCTTAGAAATAGTGAAGGATGAGCATAATCCACTTCAGTTAATGTGGTAATGCCATTTCTTTTTAGTTTCCCTTTGCTTGTCGTTGGTTTTGAAATATGAACTCTCAACTGTGTTGAGTAGAGATACTGAGAGTTGAGTCCAGCCTGTGGTTCAAGGAAATGTAATGGAGTCTGTGTGGGTGCGTCAGGGCCGTGCATCCCACATACCCCATTGCTGTAGCAGCATTCCTGGCTGACTGTGAGACAGAAGGGCGTATGAAAACAGGGAAGGAGAATATCCTTGGTCTCCATGTAGGAGCACATTTCTTCCTGAATCTGTCACGTATTAAGGGAGAGGGGAACGTGGTCTTTCTGCATTTCAGGGGCCTCCTGCCTCTGAGAGTGGAGGTAGCAGGTGAAGGCGCTGTGCTGATGCCCTCAAAGATGTACAGGTGCCATATATCTACATAATATTGCCTGAGAAAGGAACCTAGAAGTGGAGGAGGAAGAGGAAGAAATGGCAGGTTCTCAGGTAAAATCTGTGACCCAGGTCAGCGGCTGTGTCCCCTTGTTCTTGCTGAAATCCCATGTATTTAGAACTTGCAAACATTTACTTCTCTACCTCTGGTGGTCCTGCCTAACAAATTTGTTTTCAATACTTTTCTTTTCTTCCTAATGATAGCCAAGGTTAGATTTTTAGGATATTCCTCTCTTACATCCTATCGCCTTCTCTCCTTTTCTCCATCCAGGCTCCCTTTAGAGCATAAAGAATTCCTACCACGTATTACTGATGTGCAAATGTTGAAAATGTTCCCTTTTTGTCCTATCAACTTGGGGATGTGTTGATACACAAGATGCCCGCTGAATATGAGGTTGGGTCCGGGGATATGAGTGAAGAAGGAGAATATGTGATGTATACGTCCTGTCTGGTTGCAGCATCAGACTATGCAGACAAGGATAATGAAAAAGCACCAATAAAGCTGATTGCTATATGGCCCAGAATAACCCAAAGTTCTGAAAAAGAGAGCTCCCAATTGCCTCAAGGAAAGACTTGCTATTTAAAATACACAAGGGTACAGGACATGAGAGTTATATGTGGTTTTAAATGTGCTTAAACCTGTTCGTATGATTCATGTTTTTCCGTTTGCTTTTTTGCAAAACTATCCCAGCAATGATGATGAATCCCATGTGCATTGGTCAGCTGATAGCAATTTGTCCCATTAAAACGGATGTTAATTTTGTTCACTTGATTCAGGGGCTGTCTGCCAGATTCAACTGGAAAGCTAATAATTTTCCAATTATCATTAATAGGGTCTTGGAGGGATTTACTGAGAGATGTGTATAAACCATTGCATTTCATGCGAATACTCCCCCTGTCTACTTCATTTCCCTTTACTTGTAGATTGCTTTGGAAAATGAAGCCTCTCATTTTTGTTCAGGCTTTTGGTAGTAAATGTTCTGTAAATTTCCTTTTTATTCCACTGTCATTTCACAGTAATTCTCTTATTTATGACTTATTGTATCTTCAGGAAAAGAACACAAGGGTCCTATAGTATATGTTCAAGTATCCTAAAATGCTATAATATAATCAGCACAAATAAATGAAATCGTTTCAAGGAAATAGGGATTTGTTGATGCAAAGAAAGTCTTCACGATGTTTCATCTGTCATTCTCATCTCTTGAGTTGATCTGCATCTTTCACTCTAGATCAGTGATCATTCTAGATGTTTATAAAATGAAACAAGATATTGTTGCCCACATCGTAAAATCGGCTATCCATTCCTTATTTTTGATTGAGTAGTACTTGGAAGTAGAGTTAAGGATCTGCAAATTAGAAATGCTTCCTAAGTGTTTTAAAGGGGCTGTCAGGAAATACCATTTGGTGAAGTACTTTTCTATAACCTACAGTGTCCTCTCTTCTCTATTGAACACAATACTGGACTGGAAAGTGTAGAATTCCGGGGATGAGTCATGTTCCTTTTTTTAATAAACAGGTCTTGCTGTCTCTAAGCTGAACCTGGTCACCTTTTTTGAGCAAAGGAAAGAGCCCTGGGATGTGAAGAAAAGGAGACAACAGTCATACACCCAGGTAGGTGGGAATGAATAAAGCAGAGAGCACAGGGGTGATGTCCAAAGATGAAGGAGGAAGCTCTGCTTCAGTGGAAATTATTTTGAGAAGCCCAGGTGTATGTCTCTTGCTGTCACAGAGGTACTTATCCTGCTCCACTCGTATCCTGCTCCTGAATCCTCGAAGGGTTTTCCTTTTTCTTCAGTGACCTTCCATGGCAGTCAGAGTGAGAGCCAATCAGAGCCATGGCCTCTGAGGGTCTGCATGTTCTGACTAAAAATTCCATTGCTTTTGGGGACCTGGGAAAATTTGTGCACATGACAAGGTTCTTTTATGGAGTTTATGTGAGTTTCTCCTCCCTTGTCTTTGGAGGTACTCGTCTCCTAGAGACACGTACACATTCCACTATAACCCTGGGAACATGAGATAGACTGACCGTCCCCCATTCAAGTCTACGTAGAGAAGGCTTCCCCATGGACCAGACCCTGTACTAGGTCATCAGAAATGAACCTGGGAGCCTCACAGTGTTTACCCAGTCTCGCGGTCTAACCTGGGCCACTTCATTAAGATCCTGGGCCCTGCCAAAGACTAATTGACAGAAGCTATGGGGGTAGGACACAGGGGGTGGTAGTTCTAAAAAAATACACAAATGATCCCAGTGGGGAGTCAGGCTGAAAATGACTTTGGGGAACATGCTCATCGGAATTTCACGTCTATACGAATCACTTACGGATCCCATTAAAAACAGATACTGGGGCCCACACTCAGAGGTTATGACTTTCCAAGTCTGGGATGGAGGTCATTAATTTGCACTTTGAGCGACCACTGAAGTTGCTTCTCCCAGACCTCATTTCCCCCAGCATTAATCTAGAGAAATCAAGGAAGCACCTGAGTGCCTTACACCCAACCACCCTATCTGAACACAAATACGGCTTGTTCCCAGTGAAGACCACTCACAACTTCTGAAAAGATGACATTCTCTGCTCACCACTTCCAAATTGAGTGGGGACTAGAGAAAGCAGTGGGGTCTGAGCAACACTGTTACGGGGAAACAACATTTATTCATTCACGAAAGGAATGTTTCATGAGGACCTACTATATGCTCACAGGTATGTGGGGATGCGCTGTGTTCAAGACACTGTGCTAACATCCTCACATTATGAGAGTTGACTGTCGTAATCTGCTGGGAAGTGGGGATTCTATGTTCATCTTTCCCAGGAGGATTTAGATGTCGGGCTTGCCTTTCTGGGAGTAGAGATGATCTTTTTCTCTTTTCGTTCATTATCACTGATGATAAAGATAAAATCTACCCACCAAATTTTAAGTCTTTTGCTCTCCTTTATCTGAGTCTGAGTATCAAAAATTGTGAATGCCAGGTCCATTCACAAAGGTGGCAGAGTTTTCAGGAACTCTGGTCTCTGAGCTGCTCTAAAAAGCATGACCAAAGGCAGAGCCATGGCAGGACTTTTTTTTTTGGTTGCTTAAGTGGACATTTAATTAATTTATTTATTTTTGTTTTGGGTGGGGGTTTGGCCGCATGGCTTGTGGGATCTTAGTTCCCCAACCAGGGATTGAACCTGGGCCCTGGCAGTGAGAGCTCGGAGTCCTAACCACTGCACTGCTAGGGAATTCCCTAAGTGGTCATTTTAAACAGAATGAACTGACATTCACTATTATGCTCTGCAAGTCTGATTTTGAAAGAGGGACTATATTTTGGGTGGGAATTCTGAAGCAGCAGAGCTGTTCCCACAATGTTAAGCCTGAAGTATGAAACAGGAATCTGTGGCGTCCGATGGGCTGTTCTAGAGGTGGGACTGACCGGCGCCTTATGCGTTTGTATTACTCAGGGTGATTCTGGGTGGCCAGTCCCTGATTCCAGCCTGCTCTTGGGTCGTATGCATTGTTAGAGGTACTAGATTCAAGTCCTTATGAGTTTCACCTGCATTCCCTGTGTGTGCCTGTGTGAAGGTTTGGGCTAAAGAAGAGGCCAGAAAAGGGAAGGCTGTCAAAACCCAAGGGGTGACAACACGGGTCAGAGGGAGAACTGGTCTGTGGTGCAGATTGTGGTACCAGCTTGCCTGAACTGCGAACTCAGGTGTGTGGGCACCATTAAAATGGAATTCAAGGCTGGCGATCTTGAGCCCCGGGCTGGTGAAGGATGTTTTGGCCCTGGGAGGGGCTGGTGTGTGCCAGAAGTCCTCTGTGCACTGCTCAGCACGTGGTGGGAGACTGGCGGCACAGGCAGTGTGGTGTTACTATCAAGGGTGGAGTCTGGTCAAGTGAGGGCACAGCTGTGCTGGTGTGTTGTTGGCGTGAGTGAGTGGGGGCAGGGAGAAGCGGGGAGACACTTCACCCTGAGTCCTCAGGCCACGCTGCACCTGAGCGAGGTGTTTAGGGACTAGACGAGGAAAGTGCTCAAAATGAAATGTGGCCCTGTGTGTTAAAATGTCAATTTATGAGCATTCCAGTTTTTAAGTGTTCATTTGAGCCGACCTCTGTTCAGTTCCAGCAGCCTCAAATCAAAGGTGGTTAGGAGCACTTTATCTGCAGGAACTCGGAGAGGGGTTTTTCTAAAGAAGACACCACATCAAAGCAAGGATAATAATTGATTGTATCTTAACCAGTCACCTTGGTTTGGGAAAGCCTTGCTGGTAGTGTGTGACTGGTTGTTCTTAATTTATTTTCTCAGATTAATGAGCCTTGACTCTGAATTAAGTTTTGTTTGCTTAAATAGACTACCAAAGTATGAGAGTCACCTCAGCCTAATGGCCTCCTTGTTTAATTACTTTAACACTGGAAACGCAGTAGGTGGGATATTACACTTTTCATCCATTTGCAAGGTGATTTAGCAATTGTCCACCTAACGTAGCAATGCACAGTCACGTTGGTGCAACGGTTTCATGTCCCAGAACCACCCACACAAGCCACATGTGTAGAAATCGGAGATCCACATTCTGTGATAGCAGGACAAAAACAGATGCGTCTATGTAAATGCATAACTAAGGAGGGTTTCAGTAAAGACTTTCTATTCATAATTACCATGGAATATGATGCTGTGTGTTTGGGAATGTAGGAGATCCATTTCTACTGGTGAGAAAATAACACCTTCATATATCATTAGTTAAGGAAAGCAGTTTGACTGACAGAAAGTTTGATTTGACAATATGTATGTCAGTATTGAACCATGTACATAATATTTTAGTGTTTGTGTGTATATGGATGTATATTATACACATTCAAATGTAGTTTTTTACACATGGAAATTGCATAGGAAGGAGGATATATTTGGAACTGATGATGTTACATGGAGATAAAATTTTATTGCTTCTGGGGGTGGTTAATTAATGTGCATTTTTACTTGATTTTGTTTAAATATTTTATAATTTCATATTTTGTAATGTTTATTATTTTATAATTAAATTTGTCCTTATGTGTAATAGTTCTCTATCACTGCTGTAACGTATGACCACACACTTAGCAGTTTAGAAAACATTCTACAGTTCATAAGTTAGAAATCCAGTGGTCTTGGCTGGGCTTTCTGTTTACGGTCTTACAAGGTCAAAAATCAGGGTCTCCTGAGGCATAGGTTCTTATCTGCAGCTTCCATGGGAGATTCCACTTCCAGGACCATTCAGGTGCTAGGCAGAACCCATTTCATTCTGGTGGTTTCCATGTGAGCCCTCCATGGTCACACCTTGCATCCGGTGTCCCTAAAGGAGAGGAGAAACACTGTGTCATTGTTCACTCAATTTTTTTTCTCTAATCCTTTAGTGTGTATTCATTTGAAGGGATTATCACAAGTATTTTATGTAAGCAAGGTTATTACCTCAAGGTCTCAAACTAGAAACTATTCACAATTAGGTTATGATTTGAATGCAAATCATGGAATTAGTGAATAGGAGAAAAAGTTAGTGACCCTTAATCCACCTGCTGCAACTACCATCACCCTCCTCCACCCCTCAAGTCCACCATCCTCTATTCCTCATTGTGACCTCAGTCTCTCTGCCTCTGTGACCTTTAGATATCTCTAGAATGAATTCTTCCCCTTCTAGGCTTCTTTATTGCTCTCCCATGTCCATCCTGTGCATTTTAGACCTCCATCCCCATGAAACCTCTATCCCCCGGACTCCAGAGCTCTCAGCCCAACCTCCTCCCCTTCTACTGCTCCCAAGCCTTTTATCCTTCGTACCCTCCTTCTCTCTTGCCCTTTATCCTCCTCTCCTTCCAGTGACTTCAGCCCATGTCTCATGTCCTGTATGTCTAATGCCCTCAAATGTTCTAGTCGTCAGTTATCTAGTGTCCTTAGTTTCCTCACGACCCTGCACCCATTTCCCCCAACCCTATAATTCCTGACTCTGCAATTTCCTCTGCCATTTTTTTGAATAGTTGGAGAACAGGTGTTAACTGTTCTCTAAATGTTTGGTAGAATTCACTTGTGAAGCCATCTGTCTGGACCTTCATTTGTTGGAAGGTCTTTTTGTTTTTTAATAACTGATTCAATTTCGTTACTGGTAATTTGATTATATTTTCTATTTCTTCCTCATTCAGTCTTGGTAGATTGTACGTTTCTAGGAATTTCTCCATTTTTTCTAGGTTGTCCATTTTATTAGCATATAATTGTTCATGGTAGTCTCATGCTCATTGGTGTTTCTTTTTCTTTTTGAGTCTTTTCTTTTCTCTTTTCTTTTCTTTTTCTTGATGAGTCTTGCTAAATTTTGTTTATCTTTTCAAAGAACCAGCTCTTAGTTTCATTGATCTTTTCTATCGATTTTTAATCTCTATTTTATTTATTTCTGCTCTAATCTTTATGGTTTTTTAAATTTTATTTTACAAACTTGGAGCTTTGTTCCTTTTCTCACTCCTTTGGGTGTAAGGTTAGGTGGTACATTTGAGATTTTTCTTGTTTCCTGGTAACTTGTGTCACTGTAAACTTGCCTTTTAGAACTGCTTTTGCTGTGTCCCATGGAGTTGGATTGTTGTGCTTTCATTTTCATTTGTTTCTAGGTATTTTTTAATCTCCTGTTTGATTTCTTCAGTGATCAAAATCTCACAGCATTTGTAGTCTCACAGCATTGTGTTTGGAAAAGATACTTGATATGACTTCAATTTTCTTAAATTTACTGGGGGTTGTTTTGAGGTCTCGCATGTGATCTATCCTGGAGAAAGTTCCATGTGCAGTTGAAAAGGAAGTGTATTCTGTCGCTTTGGGATGGAATGTGCTATACATATCCATCTAGTCTAATGTGTCATTTAAGGCCAGTGTTTCCTAATTGATTTTCTGTCTGGATGATGTGTCCATTGTTATAAGTGGGGTTTTAAAGTTCCCTACTTTTATTGTGTTACTGTCAATTTCTCCCTTTATGTCAGTTAATATTTGCTTTATGTATTTAGGTGCTCCTATGTTGGGTGCATAAATACTTACAATTGTTATATCTTCTTGGATTGATCCCTTGATCATTATGTAGTGTCCTCCTTTGTCTCTTTTAACAGTCCTTATTTTAAAGTCTAATTTATTTGGGAGTTCCCGGGTGGTCCAGTGGTTAGGACTTGGTGCTTTCACTGCTGTGACCTGGGTTCAATCCCTGGCTGGGGAACTAATATACCACAAGCCGCATGGCCAAAGGAAAAAAAAAGCCTCTTTTAAAAATCACTTAAAAGTTCAAATACACTGGTATGTGGAGCATGAAACACTTATTGGGATATACTGAAAGATGCAAAAAACTAAAAATAGAACTACCATGTGACCCAGCGATTCTATTCCTGGGTGTATATACAAAAGAAAAACACCCAAAAACACTATTTCAAAAAGTTAAATGCACCCTAGTGTTCATAGCAGCACTATTTACAATTGCCAAGATTGTAACCTAAGTGTCCATCAACAGATGGTTAAAGAAGATGTGGTATATATGTACAACACAATACTACTCAACCATGAAAAAATGTGATTTGCAGCAACATGGATGGACTTGGAGGGCATTATGCTAGGTGAAATAAGTCACAGAGAAAGGAAAATACTGTATGATATCACTTACGTGGAATCTAAAAAATACAACAGATGAGTGAATACAACAAAGAAGAAACAAACTCACAGATACAGAGAACAAACTAGTGGTGACCAGTGTTGAGGTGGGAGGTACAAACTATTGGGTGTAAGATAGGCTCAGAGATGTATTGTACAACCCGGGGGAATAGCCAATATTTTATAATAACTGTAAATGGACAGTAACCTTTAAAAATTGTATAAAAAATTTAAAATTTTTAAATAAATAAGTTAAAAGCTTCAATATTCTCAAAGAATATTTGAAAAGAGGGATATGCTTTTCTCTAATTTTTACCTTAATCAGTGCACTTTAAAGATGTGAGAAAGTATAAATATGTAAGGGGGATGGGTGGGAGAGAACAGACTCTGGCATCACAATTTATAACACGCACCCATTGACACACAGTAAACAAAAAATTCTGATCTGTTGATTCAGTTATAATGTGCTTTATTAACATAGATCACGACTTCCTTTGTGAATCATCAAATATGCATTCATGGCATCATTTTCAAAGGCTTCTGTCCATTCTCAACACAAAATGTTAATCCACCCTCCGTTGCTGCCTTTGGTTTATTTTCAAACAAATCTGTGATGCAAACAACTTCATGCTCTGGATCTTTGGGGGTAGGGAGTCTCAGCTCACCTGAGGACAGGTGGTCATGCCCTGCTCTCAGGTAGTCCTGTGGGTCAAGTGGGCCCTGAGAGGAGAGGGGGCTAAAGGACCTGAGGACTAAGGGTACCTTTGGGTGGATTTCTACGGGCCACCCCTCACACAACCCTAAACCCACCATGTGATTTCCACCAACCCAGCAGCCTCTCCCGTAGGCAACAGCAAGGCCACATCTATTCCAGGAGGGGCTCAGCCCCTAGGAATCAGGCCCAGGGAACCTGCACTTCTGGAAGTTCTTAACCCAAACTTTCACGCTACTCAGTGGTCTCAGGTGCGCTCTGCCTGATAGCTCTAGCTCAGTGCTACTGGATACGGGTCTGAGGAGTAACATCTGCACCAACAACAAACTTGTTAAAGATGCCATTTCATAAGCCTCACAGGAGAATCATAATCTAGAGTGGGGCCCTGATTCCCCCCAAATTTGTAAGCACTTTAAATCTTTGGAAGAAATGTTTGCTACGTGGCTCCCATGCAGTTTCCCACTAGTATTACATGATGAGTATTTAGCAATAACATCACCTGTGCCCTCCCCACAGAGTCTATCAATCTGCGTGGGAGCATCTGCATTGTTTTAACTCCAGGTGATTCTAAGGTTAGGCCCTGTTTAAGCGCGAGGGCTGCTGGGTTCATTGGTGGGCGTTTCTTCCAGTCTTTCGTCCTTTTGCCTTTGAGGAGGCATCAGTGTCTCTTCTACATGGGATTGGAAGGGGTAGGGCCGTGTAGCCCACTTACGCTCTGCTGTAGCAGAGTTTTGGGGCCTGTGTGTAGGGGAGAGCACACGTAGACAGGAAAGAGAAACCGCACAGTTTGGCCTCCATGAAGGAGCTCATTGTTCCTGAATCTCTCTTTTTCAAAAGGTTGGCATATCAGCGTTTCAAGGTCCTTTTGCCTGTGGGCGTGGTGGGAACAGGTGAAGGAGCTGTGCTGACGCCACAGAAGGTATATTCTCAAGATGCTGACCTGATTCCTCAACATAATACCGATGAGAAAACAACCCAGAGCAGGAGGAAGAAGAGGAGAAGATGGCAGCTCAGGTAAACGTCCTGTCCTGGGTCAGAGGCCGTGTCTGCTTTTTCTCCTGAAATGTCATGGATTGAGAACCTGCAAACGTTTCATTTTCTACTTCTGATGTTCCTGCCTAGCAAGGTTGTTTTCAGCTACTTGTTTTTTCCTTCTTATGATAGTCAGCTCTTTACAATACTTCTCCCCTGTGTTCCAGAGCCTTTTCCCCATTGTCTGCATCCAGGCTCCCTACAGAGCATGGAGAATTCTCACCATGAATTAACGACCTTCAACTTTTGAAATTATTCCTTTCTCACCATGAATTAACGACCTTCAACTGTTCAAATTATTCCTTTTATGAAAGATCAACATGGGAAGGCATTAATATCCCAAACTCCCTCTGGGATAATTTCAGATGTTGAGATATTAGTAAAGAAGGGGGAAGTGGAATGATTAATGTACGTCTGAATGCAACATCAACTTAGCACCACAGGATTAACGCACTTTTTTTTTTTTTTTTCGGTACGCGGGCCTCTCACTGTTGTGGCCTCTCCCGTTGCGGAGCACAGGCTCCGGACGCGCAGGCTCAGCGGCCATGGCTCACGGGCCCAGCCGCTCCGCGGCATGTGGGATCTTCCCGGACCGGGGCACGAACCCGTGTCCCCTGCATCGGCAGGTGGACTCTCAACCACTGCGCCACCAGGGAAGCCCTTAACACACTTTTAAGTGGGATGGCATTAGTGGTCCAGATAACTCAAAGTCGTAGGGGAAAAAAAAAGTAGGAGAGATTTGCTCTCAAATCTCAATATACAGGCTTCCCTGGTGGCGCGGTGGTTGAGAGTCTGCCTGCCGATGCAGGGGACACGGGTTCATGCCCTGGTCCGGGAAGATCCCACATGCCGCGGAGCGGCTGGGCCCGTGAGCCATGGCCGCTGAGCCTGCGCGTCCAGAGCCTGTGCTCCGCAACGGGAGAGGCCACAACAGTGAGAGGCCCGCGTACCGAAAAAAAAAATAATAATAAAATCTCAATATACAGTATTGATAAGAAAGACTATTTAATTACACTATTAGAGTCAGAGAACATGGGAGGTATATGTGGACTGAAATTTGCATAAAACTGACATTTTTTCATGATAGTTTCAGATTATGGTTTTCTTATGTATTTTCGCCCAGAATACCACACAGTAGGGATAATGTGTCTTGTGTGCTTCAGTCACCTGGTAATGATTTGTCCCATTACACCTGACGTTCATTGGTTCAGGTGCTTTCTGCAAGATCCCTCTGCTATGAAGTTTCTATACTTCTTTTATCTTTAGTAAGGGTTTGGTGTGATTCACTGAGAAGTGTGCATAAACCGTCATGGTAAATGTGGAAACTCCAATTTTTTCTTAGTTCTCCTTTGCTTGTAGTTTGCTTTGGAAAATGAACATTGTCCCCTTTGTTTATTAAAGATATTGGCTTTTTAAGTGGAGGTTGTAATCAGTCAAGGCTTGTTCTTGTAAATTTCCATTATACTCTGTGCTCATGTAACAGACATACTCTTTTTTTATCACTTCTCTGTATTTTCCAAAATGTTTACCAGAATCATATATTAACGTATGCTCAATTGTGTTAAATTTCTGAAATATAGCTCATCTCAAATGATATTTTCCAAGGCATCAAAGACTCAGAACCAATAGCTCTAACTTATTTTATATCATTGTGTGTATGTCTCCCCTAGTGTATTTGTAAAATACAAAGTGCATCATCCACAAATAGATTTATAAGATTTACCCAATTAAAAATAATTATTTCTTCTTTAAAAGTTTGATAGAGAAAAAGTTTGATAGAATTCACCAGTGAAGCCATCTAGTCCTGGTAGTTTTTTGCTGGGAGGTTTTTGAGAACTGATTCAGTCTCCTTGGTCTTGTCAGATTGTTTTATTTCTTCATGATTCAGTCCTTTTATTTTTTAATTTTTTCTTTGGCCTGTTGATTTTTTAGGATTGTGTTATTTTTATTTATTTATTTATTTATTGGCTGCATTGGGTCTTCATTGCTGCGTGCAGGCTTTCTCTAGTTGTGGCGAGCAGGGGCTACTCTTCCTTGCAGTGCGCAGGCTTCTCATTGCGGTGGCTTCTCTTGTTGCAGAGCACAGGCTCTAGACATATGGGCTTCAGTAGTTGTGGCCTGCGGGCTCAGTAGTTGTGTGTGGGCTTCAGTAGTTTTTGCACACGGGCTCAGTAGTTGTGGCTCGCGGGCTCTAGAGCGCAGGCACGCTAGTTGTGGTGCATGGGCTTAGTTGCTCCGCGGCACTTGGGATCTTCCCAGACCAGGGATTGAACCCGTGTCCCCTGCATGAGCAGGCAGATTCTTAACCACTGCACCACGAGGGTAGTCCCTGGATCGTGTTGTTTAATTTCCACATATTTGTAAACTTTCCAGACTCTGTCCTGTTGTTCATTTCTGCTTTCTTACCATTGAGGTTAAAAGAATACTTAGTATGTAAGTCAAGTAAGTCAGAAAGAGGAAGACAAATACTATATGATATCATTTATATGCGGAATCTAAAGTATGACACAAATGATCCTACCTATGAAACAGAAACAGAATCACGGACATAGAGGACTGACCGGTGGTTGCCAAGGGGGAGGGGTTGGGGGAGGGATGGAGTGGGAGGTTGGGTTTAGCAGATGTAAGCTTTTATATATAGAATGGATAAACAATAAGATTGAACTGTATAGCACGGAGAACTATATTCAGTATCCTATGATGAACCATGATGGAAAAGAATATTAAAAAGAATGTGTGTGTGTGTATAAATGTATATATATATATATATATATATGTATGTATGTGTGTATGTGTGTGTATATATATATATATAAAACTGAATCACTAAAAAAAATACTTAGTGATATTGGTCTTCTTAAATTTGCTAAGACTTGTTTAGTGACACATCACATGATCTGTCCTGGAGAATGTTCAATGTGAAGTTGAGAAGAATAGGTTTAAAGTGTATTTTGTATGGTATAACTAGCTACCACTGCTTTCTTTTGGTTTCCACTTGTATGGAATATCTTGTTCAAAAGCTTCACTTTGAGCTTAATTTGTGTTTTTAACACTGAAATGAATCGCTGATGGGCAGCATATAGTTTGATCTTATATTTTTTTCCTAATTTTTATTGGAGTATTGTTGATTTCAAATGTTGTGTTAGCTTCAGATGTAGAGCAAAGTGAATCAGTTATACATGTATCAACTTTTTTTTAAGATTCTTTTCCTACATAAGCTGATCTTGTATTTTTATCTGTCTAGCCACTGTATGACTTTTGACTAGAGAATTTAATATATTTATGTTTACAGTAATTATTGATAGGTAAGGACTTACCAATGCCATCTTATTGTTTCCTGGATGTTTTGTTGTTTCTTGTTCCCTTTTTCCTCTTTTGTTGCCTTTCTTTGTGAATTAGTGATATTCTATAGTGGTATGTTATGATTTCCTTCTCTTTATATTTTCTGAATCTAATATAGGTTTTTGCTTTGTGGTTCCATGAGGCTCACAGAAAGCATCTTATAGATATAACAGTCTATTTTGTGTTGATAAGAATTTAACTTCCATCACATACAAAAAAATTTACTCTTTTACTCCCCTCCATGAATTTTTGTATATGGTATTACAATTTACCTCTTTGTATATTGTTTATACATTAAAATTATTATAGCTGCCGTTATTTTAATAATCTCATCCTTTACCCTTTATACTAAAGTTAACTGGTTAACACACCACCATATCACACTACTGAAGTATTCTTAACTATATACTTACAAGTCTACTGTGTATTCTCGTGTTTTCATGGTACTATTTAGTTTCCTTTTATTTTAGCTTGAGGAACTCTTGGAATTTGTTCTAAGACAGATCTAGTGATGATGAACTCCCTCAGCTTTTGTATTTTGAAAAGACTTTTTAATCTCTTCTTTTAAGAAGGATAATTACAGTGGATAGGATATGCCTGGTTGGCAGGGTTTTTTGTTTGTTTAGGGTTTTGTTTTTTTGGTTTTTTTTGAGCAATTTGAAAATATCATCCCATTCTCTCCTGGCCTGTGAGGTTTCTGCTGAGAAATCAACTTTTAATCTTATGAGGATTCTCTTGTAACTTATGACCTTATCTCCTCTTGATGCTTTTAAGATTCTTTGTTTTTGATAGTTGACAGTTTTATTATAATGTGTTGGAGAAGAATTTTTTTTGAGTTAAGTTTGTCTGGTGCCCTATGGGCTTCATGAACTTGGATATCTAAATCTCTCCCAAAACTTGGAAAGTTCTTGGCCACTATTTATTTATTTATTTATTTATTTTTAACATCTTTATTGGGGTATAATTGCTTTACAATGGTGTGTTAGTTTCTGCTTTATAACAAAGTGAATCAGTTATACATATACATATGTTCCCATATCTCTTCCCTCTTGCGTCTCCCTCCCTCCCACCCTCCCTATCCCACCCCTCCAGGCTGTCACAAAGCACCAATTGGCCACTATTTATTTAAATAAGCCTTCCGTCTGTATCTTTTCCTTCGAAGACTCCATAATTCACAGAATGTTCCTTTTGATGGTATCTATACATCACATAGTCATTCTTCACTCTTTTTATCTTTGTTCTCCTCTGAATGGATATTTTCAACTTACTGTCTTCTAACTCACAGAAAATTTTTTCTGCTTGATCTGTTTTGACATTGATGATGCTTATTGCATTCTTTTTTTTCTTGTAATATATTTAACATATAATATTATTTGAATTTAAGGTGTACAGCATGGTGACTTGATACATTTACATATTATAGTATGATTGCCATTGTAGCGGTAGTTATCACCTCTATCATGTCACATAATCATTATTTCTTTATTGTGGTTGGAAAAATTAAGATCTAGTCTCTAAGCAAGTTTGACTATAATACAGCACCATTGTCTGTATTCACTATAATGTGCATCAGATCTTTAGGAACTGTTTACTATTAGTTAAAAGTCTGTACCCTTAAACAACATCTCTCCTGTTTCCCACACCACAGCCCCCCGTAACCAACATTCTGTGAGTTTTGGCATTTTTTGTTTGGATTTTACATATAAATGATATCACATAGTATTTGTCTTTCTCTTTTTGACTTAGCATAATTTACCCAAGGTACATCAGTGTTGAAAATGGTAGAATTTCCTTCTTTCTAATGGCTGAATAATATTCATTGTGTGTATGTATATATAGATATAGATATCACATCTTTCTTATCCATTCATCTGTTGGTGGGAACTTAGGTTGTGTCCATATCTTGGCTATTGTGGATAATGCTGCTGTAAATATGGGGGTACATATATCTTTTCAAGTTAGCGCCTTTATTTTCTTTGGATAAATACCCCAAAGTGGAATTGCTGAATCATATAATAGATCTATTTTTACTTTTTTGAGAAACCTTCATATTGTTTTCCACAGTAGCTGCAAAAATTATATCCCCACTAACAGTTCACATGTTCCCTTTTGTCCACATCTTCAGCAACGCTTTTCTCTTGTCTTTTTGATGATAGCCATTCTAACAGTTGTGAGATGATACTTATTGTGGTTTTGATTTGCATTGTACTGATGATTAGTCATGTTGAGCACATTTTCAACTGCCTGTTGGCCATCTATATGTCTTTTATGGAAAAAAAGTCTATTTCCTTTGTCCATGCATACATTGGATTGTTTGGTTTCTTGTGGCATTTTATGAGTAGGGTTTTTTTTTGGATTTATTTATTTTTGGCTGCACTGGGTCTTCGTTGCTGCGTGCGGGCTTTCTCTAGTTACAGCGAGCAGGGGGTTACTCTTCGTTGCGGTGCGTGGGCTTCTCATTGTGGTGTCTTCTCTTGTTGCGGAGCACGGACTCTAGGCATGTGGGCTTCAGTAGTTGCAGCACGCAGACTCAGTAGCTGTGGCTCGCGGGCTCTAGAGCACAGGCTCAGTAGTTGTGGTGCACAGGCTTAGTTGCTCTGCGGCATGTGGGATCTTCCTGGACCAGGGCTTGAACCTGTGTCCCCTGCATTGGCAGGCAGATTCTTAACCACTGTGCCACCAGGGAAGCCCTATGCGTTTTTTTAAATGTATTTTGATTGTATGTCCCTTACTGAATATATGGTTTGCATTTTTTTCCATTAGGTAGGTTGACTTTTCATTTTGTTCATTGTTTATTTTGTTGTACAGAAGCTTCTAAGTTTGATTTATTCTCAATTGTTGACTTTTTGCTTTTGTTTTTTGTGCTTTTAGTGTCATATCCAAAAAAATAATCATCAAAACCAATGTGGAGGGTTTCCCTGGTGGTGCAGTTGTTAAGAATCCATGGTTGTTCGTGGCTACCTTGTCAAAAATTAGTTAGCCTTGGGCTTCCCTGGTGGCGCAGTGGTTGAGAGTCCACCTGCCGATGCAGGGGACACAGGTTCGTGCCCCGGTCCAGGAAGATCCCGCATGCCATGGAGCGGCTGGGCCCGTGCACCATGGCCGCTGAGCCTGCGCATCCGGAGCCTGTGCTCCGCAATGGGAGAGGCCACAACAGTGAGAGGCCCGCACACCGCAAAAAAAAAAAAAAAAAAAATTAGCCTTATATGTAGGGTTTTAATTCTGGGCTCTCTATTCTGTCCCATTGGTCGGGGTGTGTATTTTGATGCCAGCACCATACTGTTTTAATTAATATAGATTGTAGTAGAGTTTGAATTAGGAGCTGTGATGTCTCTGATTTTGTTCTCCTTTCTCAGGATTGTTTTGGCTATTCAGTTCTTTTCTGGTTCCATAGAAAGTTTAGAATTGATTTTTCTATTTCTGTGGAGAATGCCATTGGATTTTTGAGAGAGATTTCTTTGAATCTATAGATGGTGGGCATTGAGTTTAGGACTTTTTAATCTTAGAAATTTCTCCAATCTATGAACATAGAATATCTTCCCATTTGTTAGTGTCTTCAGTTTATTTTATTAATGTCTTATAGTGTTCAATGTAGAGACTTTTCACCAACTTTGTTAAATTTAATTTATTCCTAAGTATCTTATTATTTTTGATGCTGTTGTAAATGAGATTATTTTTTCAGATGTTTTACTACTTGTATATAGAAATATAACTGATGATGTATGTTGATTTTACATACTGCAATTTTACCTATTTTGTTGATTAGTTACAACTTTTTGGTATTTCTTGGGATTTTTATATACAAAATCATACCATCTTCAAATAATGACAATTTTACTTCTTCCTGATTTGGATGCCTTTTTTTTTTTTTTTTTTTTGCGGCACGCAGGCCTCCCACCGCTGTGGCCTCTCCCGTTGCGGAGCACAGGCTCCGGACGCGCAGGCTCAGCGGCCATGGATCACGGGCCCAGCCGCTCCGCGGCATGTGGGATCTTCCCCGCGGCCATGGATCACGGGTCTAGCCGTTCCACGGCATGCGGGATCCTCTCGGACTGGGGCACGAACCCGTGTCCCCTGCATCGGCAGGCGGACTCTCAACCACTGCGCCACCAGGGAAGCCCTGGATGCCTTTCTTTGTCTTGCCTAATCGCTCCAGCTAATACTTCCAGTACTACATTGAATAGGAGTGATGAAATGATAGCTTTTGCCTTTTTACCATCAAGTATGATGTTAGCTGGGTTTGTTACATATAGCCTTAACTATGTGGAGGTATGTTCCACCTATACTCAATCTGTTCAGAATTTTTAATCATAAAAGAATTGCACTTTATCCAGTGCTTTTTTTTGCATCTATTGAAATTATCATGTGGTTTTTATTTTGACTCTATTAATCTGGTGTATCCCACATATTTGTATGTTGAACCATTCTTACAATCCCAGTGATAAATCCCACTTGGTCCCAGTGTATAATACTTTTAATGTATTGTTGAATTTGATTTGCTAGTATTTTGTTCAGCATTTTTGCATCTATGTTAATCAGTTTTATTGGCCTCTAGTTTTCTTGTAGAGTCTTTATCTGGCATTGGTGTCAGGGAAATGCTGGCCTTGTAGAACTAGTTTGGAAGTACTCCTTTCTCTTCAATTTTTTGGAAGAGTTTGAGAATTATTGGTGTTAATTCTTCTTCATAGGTTTGGTAGAATTCACCAATAAAGTCACCTCGTCCTTGAGTTTTCTGTGTTGGGAGTTTTTTGGTTACTGATTCAGTCCCTTGTTATTGGTCTGTTCAGATTTTCTATTTCTTCCTGATTTGGTCTTTGTAGGAAGTGAGTTTCTAGAAATTATCAGTTTCTTCTTGAGTATCTAATTTGTTGGCATATAATTGTTCACAGTGGTCTCTTATGATCCTATGTATTTCTGTAGTATCAGTTGTAGTGTCTCCTCTTTCATTTCTAATTTTATTTGAGTCTTCTATTTTCCTAGTCTAGCTAAAAGTTTGTGAATTTTTTGAAAATCCAGCTTTTAGTTTGTTGCTCTTTTCTATTGATTTTCTTGTATATGTTTTATTTATTTCCACTCTAGTCTTTATTATATCCTTCCCTCTGCCAATTTTGGAATAAATTTCTTTTTTTTTCTAGTTCCTTGAGGTGTAGAGTTAGATTGTTTGAGAGCTTTCTAATATTTTGTGCTGTGCACTTATCGCTGTAAACTTTCCTTTCTGAACTGCTTTTGCAGCATCCCATAGGTTTTGGCATGTTGTGTTTCCATTTTCATTTGTGTTGAGATGCAAGGACTTATTATTCCCGTCTTATTAATTGCTTCCTGATTGTTTTGTATTTCCATTGTTTCTTTTTCCCCTCTGTCTGTCTACGTTTTTAAATTGGTGGTATACCATGTTGGTATGCTCTGTTTCCTTTCTTAATGTTTGTGATTCTTCTAAAGATGTTTGCTTTGTGGTTACCATGAAGCATACATAAAACATGTCATCTTTAAAACAGTCCATTTTATGCTGACAGAAACTTATCTTTGTATGCCTATAAATGTTCCATTCTTTTTTTAAAAAAATTTAATTTTATATTTATTTTTTTATACAGCAGGTTCTTATTCTCATCCATTTTATACACATCAGTGTATACATGTCAATCCCAATCTCCCAATTCATCACACCACCTCCCCCCACCCCCCGCCGCTTTCCCCCCTTGGTGTCCATACATTTGTTCTATACATCTCTGTCTCAATTTCTGCCCTGCCAACCCGTTCATCTGTACCATTTTTCTAGGTTCCACATATATGCGTTAATATATAATATTTGTTTTTCTCTTTCTGACTTCACTCTGTATGACAGTCTCTAGATCGATCCACATCTCTACAAATGACCCAATTTCATTCCTTTTTATGGCTGAGTAATATTGCATTGTATACATGTGCCACATCTTTTTTATCTATTTGTCTGTCGATGGGCATTTAGGTTGCTTCCATGACCTGGCTATTGTAAATAGTGCTGCAATGAACATTGGGGTGCATGTGTCTTTTTGAATTATGGTTTTCCCTGGGTATATGCCCAGTAGTGGGATTGCTGGATCATATGGTAGTTCTATTTGTAGTTTTTTAAGGAACCTCCATACTGTTCCCCATAGTGTGGTATCAATTTATATTCCCACCAACAGTGCAAGAGGCTTCCGTTTTCTCCACACCCTCTCCAGCATTTGTTGTTTGTAGATTTTCTGATGATGCCCATTCTAACTGGTGTGAGGTGATACCTCATTGTAGTTTTGATTTGCATTTCTCTAATAATTAGTGATGTTGAGCAGCTTTTCATGTGCTTCTTGGCCATCTGTATGTTTTCTTTGGAGAAATGTCTATTTAGGTCTTCTGCCCATTTTTGGATTGGGTTGTTTGTTTTTTTAATATTGAGCTGCATGAGCTGTTTATATATTTTGCAGATTAATCCTTTCTTGATTCATTTGCAAATATTTTCTCCCATTTTGAGGGTTGTCTTTTTGTCTTGTTTATAGTTTCCTTTGCTTTGCAAAAGCTTTTAAGTTTCATTAGGTCCCATTTGTTTATTTTTGTTTTTATTTCCATTACTCTAGGAGGTGGATCAAAAAAGATCTTGCTGTGATTTATGTGAAAGAGTGTTCTTCCTATGTTTTCCTCTAAGAGTTTTATAGTGTCCGGTCTTACACTTAGGGCTCTGATACATTTTGCGTTCATTTTTGTGTATGGTGTTAGGGAGTGCTCTAATTTCATTCCTTTACATGTAGCTGTCCAGTTTTCCCAGCACCACTTATTGAAGAGACTGTCTTTTCTCCATTGTATATCCTTGCATCCTTTGTCATAGATTAGTTGACCATAGATGTGTGGGTTTATCTCTGGGCTTTCTATCTTGTTGCATTGATCTATATTTATGTTTTTGTGCCAGTACCATATTGTCTTGATTACTATAGCTTTGTAGTATAATCTGAAGTCAGGGAGTCTGATTCCTCCAGCTCCATTTCTTTGCCTCAAGACTGCTTTGGCTATTTGGGGTCTTTTGTGTCTCCATACAAATTTTAAGATTTTTTGTTCTAGTTCTGTAGAAAATGCCATTGGTAATTTTTTTTTTTTTTTTTTTTGAGGTACGTGGGCCTCTCACTGTTGTGACCTCTCCCGTTGCGGAGCACAGGCTCCGGATGCGCAGGCTCAGCGGCCATGGCCCATGGGCCCAGCCGCTCCGTGGCATGTGGGATCTTCCCTGACTGGGGCACGAACCCGTGTCCCCTGAATCGGCAGGCGGACTCTCAACCACTGCACCACCAGGGAAGCCCTGTTTTTTTTGTTATTGAGTTGCATGAGCTGCTTGTAAATTTTGGAGATTAATCCTTTGTCAGTTGCTTCATTTGCAAATATTTTCTCCCATTCTGAGGGTTGTCTTTTGGTCTTGTTTATGGTTTCCTTTGCTGTGCAAAAGCTTTGAAGTTTCATTAGGTCCCATTTGTTTATTTTTGGTTTTATTTCCATTTCTCTAGGAAGTGGGTCAAAAAGGATCTTGCTGTGATTTATGTCATAGAGTGTTCTGCCTATGTTTTCCTCTAAGAGTTTGATAGTTTCTAGCCTTACATTTAGGTCTTTAATCCATTTTGAGCTTATTTTTGTGTATGGTGTTAGGGAGTGTTCTAATCTCATACTTTTATATGTACCTGTCCAGTTTTCCCAGCACCACTTATTGAAGAGGCTGTCCTTTCTCCACTGTACATTCCTGCCTCCTTTATCAAAGATAAGGTGACCATATGTGTGTGGGTTTATCTCTGGGCTTTCTATCCTGTTCCATTGATCTATATTTCTGTTTTTGTGCCAGTACCATACTGTCTTGATTACTGTAGCTTTGTAGTATAGTCTGAAGTCAGGGAGCCTGATTCCTCCAGCTCCATTTTTCTTTCTCAAGATTGCTTTGGTTATTCGGGGTCTTTTGTGTTTCCATACAAATTGTGAAAGTTTTTGTTCTAGTTCTATGAAAAATGCCAGTGGTAGTTTGATAGGTATTGCATTGAATCTGTAGATGGCTTTGGGTAGTAGAGTCATTTTCACAATGTTGATTCTTTCAATCCAAGAACATGGTATATCTCTCCATCTATTTGTATCACCTTTAATTTCTTTCATCAGTGTCTTACAATTTTCTGCATACAGGTCTTTTGTCTCCTTAGGTAGGTTTATTCCTAGATATTTTATTCTTTTTCTTGCAGTGGTAAATGGGAGTGTTTTTTTGATTTCACTTTCAGATTTTTCATCATTAGTGTATAGGAATGCCAGAGATTTCTGTGCATTAATTTTGTATCCTGCTACTTTACCAAATTCATTGATTAGCTCTAGTAGTTTTCTGGTGGCATCTTTAGGATTCTCTATAGTATCATGTCGTCTGCAAACAGTGACAGTTTTACTTCTTCTTTTCCAATTTGGATTCCTTTTATTTCTTTTTCTTCTCTGATTGCTGTGGCTAGGACTTCCAAAACTGTGTTGAATAATAGTGGTGAGAGTGGACATCCTTGTCTTGTTCCTGAGCTTAGAGGAAATGCTTTCAGTTTTTCACCATTGAGAAAGATGTTTGCTGTGGGTTTCTCATATATGGCCTGTATTATGTTGAGGTAGGTTCCCTCTATGTCCACTTTCTGGAGAGTTTTCTATAATAAATGGGTGTTGAATTTTGTTGAAAGCTTTTTCTGCATCTATTGAGTTGATCATATGGTTTTTCTTCTTCAGTTTGTTAATATGGTGTATCACGTTGATTGATTTGCATATATTGAAGAATCCTTCCATCCCTGGGATAAATCCCACTTGATCATGGTGTATGATCCTTTTAATGTGTTGTTAGATTCTGTTTGCTAGTTTTTTGGGGTTTTTTTTTTTTTTTTTTTTTTTTTTTTTTTTTTGCCGTACGCAGGCCTCTCACTGCTGTGGCCTCTCCCGTTGTGGAGCACAGGCTCCGGACACGCAGGTTCAGTGGCCATGGCTCACGGGCCCAGCCGCTCTGCGGCATGTGGGATCTTCCCGGACTGGGGCATGAACCCATGTCCCCTGCATCGGTAGGCAGACTCTCAACCACTGCACCACCAGGGAAGCCCCTGTTTGCTAGTATTTTGTTGAGGATTTTTACATTTATATTCATGAGTGATATTGGTCTGTAATTTTTTTTGTAGTATCTTTGTCTGCTTTTGGTATCAAGGTGATGGTGGCCTCATAGAATGAGTTTGGGAGTGTTCCTTCCTCTGCAGTTTTTTGGAATAGTTTGAGAAGGATGGGTGTTAGGTCTTCTGTAAATGTTTGATAGAATTCACCTGTGAAGCCATCTGGACCTGGACTTTTTTTTGTTGGAAGATTTTTAATCACAGTTTCAATTTCATTACTTGTGATTGGTCTGTTCATATTTTCTGTTTCTTCCTGATTCAGTCTTGGAAGGTTATACCTTTCTAAGAATTTGTCCATTTCTTCCATGTTGTCCATTTTATTGGCATAGAGTTGCTTGTAGTAGTCTCTTAGGATACTCTGTATTTCTGCGGTGTCTGTTGTAACTTCTCCTTTTTCATTTCTAATTTTATGGATTTGAGTCCTCTCCCTCTTTTTCTTGATGAGTCTGGCTAATGGTTTATCAATTTTGTTTATCTTCTCAAAGAACCAGCTTTTAGTTTTATTGATCTTTGCTGTTGTTTTCTTTGTTTCTATTTCATTTATTTCTGCTGTGATCTTTATGATTTCTTTCCATCTGCTAACTTTGGGTTTTGTTTGTTCTTCTTTCTCTAGTTCCTTAGGTGTAGGATTAGATTGTTTATTTGAGATTTTTCTTGTTTCTTGAGGGAGGCTTATATAGCTATAAACTTCCCTCTTAGAACTGCTTTTGCCACATCCCATAGGTTTTGGATTGTCATGTTCTCATTGTCATTTGTCTCTAGGTATTTTTTGATTTCCTCTTTGATTTCTTCAGTGATCTCTTGGTTATTTAGTAACATATTGTTTAGCCTCCATGTGTTTGTGTATTTTTACACTTTTTTCCCTGTCATTGATTTCTAGTCTCATACCGTTGTGGTCAGAAAAGATCCTTGATATGACTGCAATTTTCTTAAATTTACCGAGGCTTGATTTGTGACCCAAGATGTGATCTATCCTGGAGAATGTTCTGTGTGCACTTGAGAAGAAAGTGTAATGTGTTGTTTTGGGATGGAATGTCCTATAAATATCAATTAAATCCATCTGGTCTATTGTGTCATTTAACGTTTGTGTTTCCTGATTAATTTTCTGTTTGGATGATCTGTCCATTGGTGTAAGTGCGGTGTTAAAGTCCCCCACTATTATTGTGTTACTGTTGATTTCCTCTTTTCTAGCTGTTAGCAGTTGCCTTATGTATTCAGGTGCTCCTGTGTTGGGTGCATATATATTTATAATTGTTATATCTTCTTCTTGGATTGATCCCTTGATCATTATGTAGTGTCCTTCCTTGTCTCTTGTAACATTCTTTATTTTAAAGGCTATTTTATCTGATAAGAGTATTGCTACTCCAGCTTTCTTTCGATTTCCATTTGCATGGAATATCTTTTTCCATCCCCTCACTTCCAGTCTGTATGTGTCCCTACAAGTGGGTCTCTTGTAGACAGCATATATATGGGTCTTGTTTTTGTATCCATTCAGCAAGCATGTGTCTTTTGGTTGGAGCATTTAATCCATTCACATTTAAGGTAGTTATCGATATGTATGTTCCTATGACCATTTTCTTAATTGTTTTGGGTTTGTTTTCTTCTCTTGTGTTTCCCACTTAGAGAAGTTCCTTTAGCATTTGTTGTAGAGCTCGTTTGGTTGTGCTGAATTCTCTTAGCTTTTGCTTGTCTGTAAAGCTTTTGATTTCTCCATCAAATCTGAATGAGATCCTTGACGGTAGAGTAATCTTGGTTGTAGCTTCTTCCCTTTGATCACTTTAAGTATATCATGCCACTCCCTTCTGGCTTGTAGAGTTTCTGCTGAGAAATCAGCTGTTAACCTTATGGGAGTTCCCTTGTATGTTATTTGTCATTTTTCCCTTGCTGCTTTCAGTAATGTTTCTTTGTCTTTAATTTTTGCCAATTTGATTGCTATGTGTCTCCGCGTATTTCTCCTTGGGTTTATCCTGTATGGGACTCTGCGGTTCCTGGACTTGGGTGGCTATTTCCTTTCCCATGTTAGGGAAGTTTTTGACTATAATCTCTTCAAATATTTTCTTGGGTCCTTTCTCTCTCTCTTCTCCTTCTGGGACCCCTGTAATGCGAATGTTGTTGTGTTTAATGTTGTTCCAGAGGTCTCTTAGGCTGTCTTCATTTCTTTTCATTCTTTTTTCTTGAGTCTGTTCCACAGCAGTGAATTCCACCATTCTGTCTTCCAGGTCACTTATCCGTTCTTCTGCCTCAGTTATTCTGCTATTGGTTCCTTCTAGTGTAGTTTTCATTTCAGTTATTTTATTGTTCATCTCTGTTTGTTTGTTCTTTAGTTCTTCTAGATCTTTATTAAACATTTCTTGCATCTTCTCAATCTTTGCCTCCATTCTTTTTCCAAGGTCCTGGATCATCTTTGCTATCATTATTCTGAATTCTTTTTCTGGAAGGCTGCCTATCTCCATTTAGTTGTTTTTCTGGGGTTTTATCTTGTTCCTTCATCTGGTACATAGCCCTCTGCCTTTTCATCTTGTCTATCTTTCTGTGAATGTGTTTTTTGTTCTACAGGCTGCAGGATTGTAGTTCTTCTTGCTTCTGCGTCTGAGACCTAGGAATTCTTTTCTAACCTCTCACACGTGAGGATTCGATGATTGTTAAGTTCTTGAATTCATGAAAGATAGAGACTTGAAGGCCAGACTAAGCAGTCTGGATTTTATTCCCTGCCAGTGTTGGAGGGTCTCCTGCAGAGGCAGGGTGGCTGTGTCTCACCATGAGGACAAAGACACTGGCAGCAGAAGTTCTGGGAAGTATTCCTTGGCGTGAGCCCTCCCAGAGTCCAAATGTTCCATTCTTTTATCCTTCTCTTTTTACATTTTTATGTCAAAATATACTTCATTTTATCCACATATTTGTTAAAATGCTATCGTAGCTATAGATTTTTCTGTTGCATTTTTTAAATTTATTTCAACTCCAGAACGTTTTTTGGTTCTTTTTTTTACAATTTTTGTCCATTGTATTTTTCTTTTCTTCATGTTTTTTCTGATTTCATTGAATTGTCTTTTTTTCTTTCCTTATAGCTCACTGAGGTTTCTTATAACAGTATTTTTAAATTATTTATTAGGTAGATTGCAGATTTCTAAGTCTTCGGGATTGGTAACTGGCAGACTTTTGCAATCCTTTAGTAGTGTTAGATTACTTTGATTTTTTTTAATGTTCCTGGGGTTTTGTGCTGCTTTCAATTCTGAAGTAGAAGCCACCTGCTCCAGCATTTACTACTTGTTTTCAGGAGAGAAACACTTCCATCAGCCCTGTAGAATTAGAGATTCTGAGGCTTTCTCAGACCTTCATGGATAAACCTGTTTCATGCTTCTTATCACACTTTTGGCAGAATTCGTGAGCTTATGTGCCATCTGTTGATCTTGCAACACAATAGGCTGGGTGCTGACAGCCCCTCTTTTCTTCTCCTAAGGGTGGTGCTAATGCAGAAATTTATGGTCTGTCTCTGTCCTGCAGATGTGAGCCAACTTTCTGTGTGTTCTCAAGCTGTCTGCCAAAGCTTGCCCTCAGTGCCTTGGTTGGGAGCACACATGGTGAACTGACCACAGCGTGAGGGTCTGTGTTGGTGAGGTGTGGAGAGCACCAAGGGTGCCCACTGGCCAGTTGGGAGGATCTATGGGTGAGGCATCCCTATTGGCTCATGGATGGGCTTCTTTTTTTTTTTTTTTTTTTAACATTTATTTATCTATCTATCTATCTGCCCTGGGTCTTAGCTGCAGCGCACAGATCTTCACTGCAGCATGCGGGATCTTTTTAGTTGCAGCATGCGGGATCTTTTTAGTTGCGGCATGTGGCATCTTTAGTTGCGGCACGTGGGATCTAGTTCCCTGGCAAGGGATCGAACCCAGGCCCCCTGCATTGGGAACACTGAGTCTTAGTCACTGGACCACCAGGGAAGCCCAGTGGATAGGCTTCTTGATGGACTCTGGAATACAGCTAGTATAATCTGCACCACATTAATGCCTTACCAGAATCCTCTTTGCTACCTCTTCCCAACCCCCAGTCATACAACTAACTCATAATTCAGCACTCTGGATGGAGCAAGAAAACAACGGGCCTTTTGGGCAGCATCTTACACAGTTGGAGAAGCTACATGCTTTCACTTGCACCTGCAGGAGAAATCATGGGCCAGGAAGATATCTCTTGGCCCTAAATTGTGCAATCTTGGGGGAGGCGTGATGTTGGTAAAGTGAAACTATTCCCTTTACTTTGTCCAATGCATCCAAACTCATACTTTTTTTTTTTCTCCAACATTGTGCTAGTACTTTTCTACTAGAAACGTGGATATCCACAAAGGCTCTTTTGTTCATGAGTGATGGCTTAAAATAGTATTTTCCAAGTGCCCCTAGACTATAGCCAAGAGGGGCCAGTTAACAGGTGACTGCAAAGTCCAGAGCTGGGAATGAGGTCCCTATGCCTATTACTCTGTGCACGGGTAGGTGAGACTCCTCCTGGGCCCCTTGGTGTGTGGTGCTGGAACCCACAGCTCCCACAAAGACACTTTTGTCTGTGAATGAAGCCAAGTTGTTGAAGGGGGTCATGAGGAGGCACACCTTATTCAACCGTAATGCTCATGGAACTCCTCACTGGAATATATTCAAGTCAAATTGAGTAACTCAACCTGAGCTTCCTTTACTTTGCTTTCATCTTTTCATTGGTCTTGAGGCCTCAACCAGGAGTCTTCCTCATTAAAGGAAGAAGTACTAGCAAGAGAGAGAAGCTTCCATGAGACAGATTCTCACGTGGAAAAATGATTAGGTTCTTTGCTCCTCCTAGTAGAATCCCATTCTCTATAAAACCACCCACACTTTCTTGACCCAGGTCAGAGTTTCTTCCCACGCTGGAAAAAGACCAGAACAAGTCAGGGAACTGTTAACTCTTCATCTATAGGAATTCTCAGACTTTGCCTCACATCATTATTACTTGGAAAACATTTAAAAATTCCCATCCCCAGCACTTAAAAGCATTCAGTAAATTAGTATTTCTGGGCATCAGTATTTTTAAAATATCACCATGTTATTCAAATTTCCTGTCAAATTGAGAATAAGTACACTTGCCCTACTTAGTAAAAAAAAAAAAAAGTGCATGTGAGTCACCGAAAATACTGTTAAAAGGCAGTTTCTGTTTCAGAGGCCTGGGTTATGCCTAAAAGTCTGAAATCTGAACACAATTCAGGGACACAGACTACAGTACACTGAGACTACTAAGGGCCTCTTTTACACTGAAGTAAATAAAACTTGTTGACAAAATAAAACAATAAAACTTACAAGAGATGACTGGAAGTGAAAATATCTGTACAATATATCACATTGGGAGGATCTCATTATCATGAAGAAACTAACCAAATATAATTTCAGTGATTTTTAATAACCAAAATTTATAAGATGAAGAAAGTATCCTCCATTATGGTTTTCAGTAGCACTCCTTCAGAGAGAAAAATTCTAGTTTCAGGAAAGGCTCAGCTTAAAAAACATAGGTGTCTATTTTATCCAGAGTTTCCCAAATTCCAGTTACCTGCACACTGAATACAAATAGATGCTAATCAATCGCTTCCTACTGGCATTATAGCTTAATATTTTCCAGTGTGTTGACTCAGTTTCTTATTAACTTACTAATATTTTCCTTTATTTTTCTTTCAGTTTTATTGAGATGCAGTTTCTACATACAGTACTGTAGAAATTGGAGGTGCACAGCATGACTTGACATATATTGTAAAAGGATTAGCAAACAATTTTTCTAATTTACTAAATACTTTATATGACAGTTTGGTAACTTCCATTTAAAACATAAGTTAAATTTACATCACTCATAACATTACATGAAATGGGCTGTGAAACTCTCAATGGTATTCGGTGTTCTGAAATTTGTACATAAACCACACCTGGGGAAGTGCTAATTCATGAGACAAATTCTGCTCTTTTCTTCTTTCTTTTACTGCGGTAGTCCCCTCTAAGACACGTTAGCCTGGAGGCTGTCTTCCGTGCCTTGGGGTGGGGTGGATCACTCTCCTCAGAGGAGGAGACCAGAAAGTCCTCATGGAGAACATGGACTGGGACATGGGGTAGGATGACCCAGATTCCTCTAAGATGTGAAACATCTGACTTGTAGGAGCAGGGTTCTCAGGAGGATGAAATGAAAGTTGTTCTGAACCTGGAGCCCTTCTCCCATCCCTTGTCCCATCATGAAGACAATTCTGGGGGGTTGGTCTGGAACGTGCATAGATGGTGGGGGTTGGGGGACAGTGCAGGCCTGGATTGGGCGAGGTGAGTTGGGTAGAGGCTGGGAGTCAGTGCTTAGCACTGGGGCAGGTGGCCTTATGGTCATTTGATGTGCCTGTGTGTATCCAAGTCCAGTTGTACTGGGAAGAGGATGAAGACTATGGACAATTCCACAGATCAGGTCTCTGAGTATCGTCAGAGGAAAATAGGGACCTGAGTCTTACTTTATTGGGGGTAGAGTAGCGGGTAGGGTGGAGGGGGGAGGTTCTAGCAAAACTGGATGGAGACCTGGGACGATCTCTTGCCTGGGGCCTGAGTTTGGAGTCCTGGTCACATTTATGTTTGACAGGCTCTGGTCCACACACTGAGTCTACTTCAGGACACTTGAGTTGTGCCTTGTGGTTGATGACATGGTCCAGACCAGATGTCTTGGTGGCAGGCTGGGGACATCATAGGAGAAGATCCCAGGCCTGTTGCCTGTCACCTTGGCAATGATGTTTGAGCACTGACCAATGTGCTTGGGTGCAGGTTGTGAGGTAATGATGATACCCTCATTATTTATCTGGTCCACAAGTTGAGAGCAAAGAGCTCAGTACAGAGTTCTTGATGTAAGGCTGTTCAAGGCAGATCGCCCTCATATCAGGTGTCTTGAGTGGTGGATGACGTGTGAAAACAAGTTCCTTGACAAATTTTTTAGTGACTGGGTGGACAGTAATTGGCTTGGAAGGATGCTGTGGGAGAAGACACCACAAATATAAAGTATATTTGAATGGCCTCTCAAGACAAAAAATAGAAGTGACCAAATAAAAATATTTGGAACCTGTGAAATTAAATTTCACTGAAAGAGAAATAAAAATGATCATGTTACATATGAAGAGGCACCCAACCTCAAAGATAGTCGGGGAAAATACAATACAATGCCAGTGTAACGGTTTTTTCCCTATTATATTGGAAAATTAAACTGCCTTTGTAGCGTCTCTTGTCAATACCGGTGGAAACAAGCTCTCTGATACACTCCTGCAGGAAGTATACATGACTTAATGTCCTTTTTAAGGCAGTTTGTCCCCTCTTCTGCTTCTTTAGGTTCTGGGCTTTAGGGTGCTGTGGGGCTGATGTTTGTGTGATGACCTTGATATTTGCTGTGTCCTTGGGCCTCGAGTCAGTCTTCTTCAGGCACTGATCATTTGATTTCCTGTAGTAGAAGAAAAAGGGCAAAAAAATCATACAGGGATTGAATCAAGATGGTGGAATAGAAGGACGTGGAGTTCACCTTGTCCTGCAAATATTGAATACATCAAAAATACATCTACATGTGGAACAATCCTCACACAATACCTACTGAACACTAGCAGAAGATCTCAGACATCCAGAAGTGCAAGAAAGATCTCCACATAATGAGATAGGATAAAAGAAAAAAGAAAGGAAGAAAACAGGACCTGCAACCCTGGGAGGGAGCTGTGAAAGAGGAAATGTTCCCTCACCCTGGGAAGCCCCTTCACTGGTGCGGAGATCAGCTGGGACAGAAAGGGAACTGCAGAGACTAGGAGGAGGGCGCAGCAGCCAGTTTGCAGCAGACAAAACAGAGACCTGCACAGAGGATCTGTGCTACTTTGTGCAGTTCTCAGCCCAAGAATCATGCCTGCTGGTATGTGCGGGGGCTGGGTGCTGAAACTTGGGCTTCAGAGGACAGACCAAGGGAGAGGACTGGGGTTGGCTGCACGGAGACAGCCTGAAGGGGCTGGAGTATAGTATGTGCCCAAGCGGGGGTGTGCGCGGAAGAAGCCCAGGCCAGCCACAGAAGCGAAGCACCATTGTTGAGGGGCAGGTGAAGGGAGGTGCAGGACCACCATAGCAGCCTCCTTCTTGGTGCCACCTCTATGAGCTCTGGGAGTGCACAGGCGCCAGCAAGTTGCCCACCCTTGGAGGCGGGCTGAAATCAGATCTGATCCCTGGGGACTGCATGACAAGGGAAGCAGGCCTGAAACCTGAGCCCTCTCCCCATGGCTATGCGATCTGCAGCTTTATGTCACTGCCACTGGAGTACAGTTGATTTACAATATTACATTAGTCTCAGGGGTACAACATATTGATTTAATATTTTTATAGATTATGCTCCACTTAAAGTTATTGCAAAATAATGGCTATATTTTCCTGTGCTGTACAATATATCCTTGTTTATTTTCTACATAGGGGTATTGGATTAAGAGAAACAAACTACTCTCCCTCCCTCCCCACTTCCCTCTCCCCACCAGTAACCACTAATTTGTTCTCTGTGAGTCTATAGCTATTTTGGTACATACATTCCTTTCTTGCATTTTTTAGATTCCATGTGTAAGTGAGAACATAGAGTATTTTTCTTTCTCTAACTTATTTCACTAAGGTACTATATAATACATTCTAGGTCCATCCATGTTGCTGCAAGTGGCAGAATTAGATTCTTTTTTAATGGCTGAGTAATAGTCTATTGTGTATACATACCACATCGCCTTTATACCTCTTCTAATCCAAGAGCATGGGATTATCTTTCCATTTCTTTGAATCCTCTTTAATATTCTTTATTAACGTTTTATACTTCTCAGCATATAAGTCTTTCACCTCCTTGGTCAGGTTTATTCCTAGGTTTTGTGGGGGGTTTTTTGGTGTGATTTTAGAAGGTATTATTTTTTTACATTCCCTTTCTGATATTTCATTGTTAGTGTAAAGGAATGCAAATGATTTCCAAATGTTAATGTTGTATCCTTCTACTTTGCTGAATTAATTTATTATAGTAGCTTTTATGTGGAGTCCTTAGGGTTTTCTATATATAGTATCATGTCATCTGTATATAGTGATGGTTTTACCTCTTTCCTTCCAATTTGGATACATTTTATTTATTTCTCTTGTCTGATTGCTGTGGCTAGAACTTCCAATACTATGTTGAAGAGAAGTGGTGAGAGTGGGCATCCTTGTCTTGTTCCAGATTTCAGGGGGAAGGCTTTCAGCTTTTCACTGTTCAGTATGATATTGGCTGTGGGTTTGTCACAAATGGCTTTTATTATGTTGAGATATGTTCACTCTATTCCCTCTTTGGTAAGGGTTTTTATCATGAATGGATGTTGAATTTTGTCAAGTGCTTTTTCTGTACCTATTGAGATGATAATGTGGTTTTGACTTTTCTTTTGTTAATGTGGTGTATTACATTGATTGATTTGTGTATGTTGAACCATCCTAGTGAACCTGGGATGAATCCCACTTGGTCGTGGTGTATGATCTTTTTTATGTGTTGTTGGATTCAGTTTGCTAATATTTTGTTGAGAAATTTTCCATCTATATTCATCAAAGATATTGGCCTGTAGTGTTCTTTTCTTTTTAAATTTAATTAATTTATTTTTGGCTACATTGGGTCTTCGTTGCTGCACACAGGCTTTCTCTAGTTGCAACGAGTAGGGGCTACTCTTCATTGGGGTGCATGGGCTTCTCATTGTGGTGGCTTCTCTTGTTGTGGAGCATGGGCTCTAGGCACACTGCCTTCAGTAGTTGTGGCACTCGGGCTCAGCAGTCGTGGCTCGTGGGCTCTAGAGTGCAGGCTCAGTAGTTGTGGTGCACAGGCTTAGTTGCTCTGCAGCATGTGGGATCTTCCTGGACTAGGGATCGAACCCGTGTCCCCTGCATTGGCAGGTGGATTCTTAACCACTGCACCACCAGGGAAGCACAGTGGTTTGTTTTTTTTGTTTTTGTGGGGTTATTTTTTTGCTTTATACTTATTTTAATTTCTGCACTGGAAAAGAAAAGGAAGGTGTAAATGAGGACAGGTTAGTTTACAGTGACTCCATCTTTGCCTTTAAATTAATCTTTGCTCTTGGGAACAGAGTGGGATAGAAAGACAGGAAAACATCAAAGCACAAGAGTGAACTGGTGACCAAAATGCCTCCCCGTCCAGCTAACTAGGGATCTAAAAGCCTGGAGGCAGCGCTGTAAACACTGACAGACATCAGTTAAGATACATTTTTTAAAAATCCCCATAATTCCATTCTCAAAATCAAGCACAAAAACTGACAGTGAAACATGGGTTCCATGTGCGCCCATCGGCCTGGAATGAGCACCACCTGCTCTACAGCATCGGCCCTGCCGGCCAGGAAGGACCTACAGGTAGGGAGTGGGAGGGGATGCAACCTCCCAGAGCCACAGGCAGGTCTGTGTGCCTTGGAGGCTCTGCCTCTGGAATGTTCTGCGCAGGCAGGCAGTGGGTTTGAGTCATATGCCACACGTGGTTGAAGTGCTCACTTTATTTTCCATGTGCAAACTGTCACCTCTTTTTCATTTCTTATTTTGTTTATTTGGGTTCTCTCTCTTTTCTTCTTGGTGAGCCTAGCCAGAGGTTTGTCAATTTTGTTTACCCTTTCAAAGAACCAGCTCTTGGTTTTGTTGATTTTTTCTGTTGTTTTTTCAATATTTATTTTATTTAGCTCCATGCTGATCTTTATTATTTCCATCTTTCTTCTGACTTTAGGTATTGTTATTCTTTTTCTAATTCTTTTAGGTGGTAGGTTAGGTTGTTTACTTGAGATTTTCCTTGTTTTTTTGACGAAGGCCTGTATTGCTATGAACTTCCCTCTAAGAACTGCTTTTGCTGCGTCCCATAGATTTTGTATGGTTGTGTTTTCACTGTCGTTTGTCTCAAGGTATTTTTTGGCGGTACGCGTGCCTCTCACTGCTGTGGCCTCTCCCACTGTGGAGCACAGGCTCCGGGCCCAGCCGCTCCGCGGCATGTGGGATCTTCCCGGACCAGGGCACGAACCCCTGTCTCCTGCATCGGCAGGCGGACTCTCAACCACTGCGCCACCAGGGAAGCCCTGTCTCAAGGTATTTTTAAAATTTCCTTTTTGATTTTGTCATTGACCAGTTGGTTTTTTAGTAGCATGTTACTTAGTCTCCATGTAATTGTTTTTTTCTCATTTCTTTTCCTGTGGTTGATTTCTAGTTTCATGCCACTGTGGTCAGAGAAGATGCTTGAAATAATTCCTATACTCTTAAATTTGTTGAAGTTAGTTTTGTGCCATAGTATGTGGTCAATTCTAGAGAATGTTCCATGTGCACTTGAAAAGAATGTGTAGTCTGATTTTTTTTTGATGTAATGTCCTGAAAATATCAATTAAGTCTAACTGTTCTATTGTATCATTTAGGATCTCTGTTTCCTTATTGATTTTCTCTCTAGAAGATCTGTCCATTGATGTGAGTGGGGTGTTTAAATCTCCTACTATTATTGTATTCCTGTCAATTTCTCCTTTTATGTCTGTTAGTATTTGTTTTATATATTTGGGTGCTCCTATATTAGGTGCATGTATGTTGATGAGTATAAAATTCTCTTCTTGTATTGATCCTTTTATCATTATATAGTGTCCTTCTTTATCTTTCTTTATAGCCTTTGCTTTAAAGTCTATTTTGTCTGATACGAGTCTTGCAGCTCCTGCTTTCTTGTTTTTTCTGTTTGCATGAAATACCTTTTTCCATCCCCTCACTTTCAATCTATGTGTGTCCTTTGCCCTAAGGTGGGTCTCTTGTAGGCAGCATACTGTAAGCTCTTTTTTTTTTATCCAGTCTGACACTCTGTGCCTTTTGATTGGAGCACTCAGTCTGTTGACATTTTTTTTTAAGTTCATACTTTATTCAGATTTCCTTAGTGTTTTTTTTAATGTTTTCATTTATTTATTTTTGGCTGTGTTGGGTCTTTGTTGCTGTGCATGGGTTTTCTTCCAGTTGTAGCGAGTGGGGGCTGCTCTTCATTGCAGTGCATGGGCTTCTCATTGCGGTGGCTTCTCCTGTTACGGAACATGGGCTCTAGGCATGTGGGCTTCAGTAGTTGTGCCATACAGGCTTACCTGCTCCACGGCATGTGGGATCTTCCTGGACCAGGGCTCAAATATGTGTGTGCTGCATTGGCAGGCGGATTCTTAACAACTGCACAGCAGGGAAGCCCTCCCTTGACATTTAAGGTAATTATTGATACATGTCTATTTATTGCCATTTCAAACCTTGTTTTCCAGTTGATTCTTTGTTTCTTCTTCATTCCTTTCTTTTTCTTTTTGTGGTTTGATGATTTCCTTTTATTTTATGCTTGTGTTCTTTTTGGTTTTTGTGAACCTATTGTATGTTCTTGATTTGTGGTTGCCCTGTTTTTCAACTATTGTTAACCCCTTGTTATATATGCTTGCTTTAGACTGACAGTTATATAGGCTTAAACATTCTTAAAAAAACCCAAAAGAATCAGCATTTTCTTATTCTCCTTCCCCACATTTTATGATTTTGATGTCCCTTTTTACATCTTCATGTTTATCCTTTTGCTGTTCCTTATGTTTATCATTGCTTTCACAAATAGGTTTTGTTTTTCTTTTTGATCCATATACTGGCTAATTTAAGTGATTTACTTTCCAATTGTGGTTTTCTCCTTCCTATTTCTTCTTGCATCTATCTTTTCTATTTAGAAATGACCTTTCAGTATTTCTTTTAGGATAGGTTTAGTATTGCTGTATTCTTTTAGTTTTTGCTTGTTTGAGAAATTCTTTATTTCTCCTCCTATTCCAAATGAAAATCTTGCTGGGTATTCTAGATTGCATATTTTTCTCTTTCAAGACTTAGAATATATTTTGTCACTCCCTTCTTGCCTGCAGTGTTTCTGTAGAGAAATCAGCTGATAGACTCATGGGGGTTCCCTTGTAAAGAACTCTTTGTTTTTCTCTTGCTGACTTTAGAATCCTCTCTTTAACTTTTGCCATTTTTATTATATCTTGGTGTAGGTCTGTTTGGGTTCATCTTGTCTGGGGCCCTCTGTGCTTCCTGTATCCAGATATCTGTTTCCTTCTTTAGGTTTGGGAACTTTTCAGCCATAATTTCTTCAAATACATCTTCAATCCCCTTTTCTCTTTCTTCTCCATCTGGAATCCCTATAACATGTAGATTGGCCTGCTTTATATTATCCCATAGGTCTCTTATATTGCTATTTTTTTTCCTTTGGCTTTTTGTCTGCTCTTCTGATTGGGTAATTTCCATTATTCTATGTTCCAGATCACTTATTCTCTCTTCCACATTATTCATTCTGCTATTCACTGCCTCGAGCTCAGCTTTCATCTCGGGAAATGAATTTTCTAATTTTTCTTGGCTCCTCTTTATAGTTTCTAGTTCCTTTTTACAGTAATCTGAATTTCTGTCCATAGCCTTTCTTAATTCCTTCAGTATTTTCATTACCTCTCTTTTGAAATCAGTGTCTGTTAGACTGAAGAGGTCTGTTTCATTGTTTTTTCCTTCAGGGGAATTTTCTTGGTTTTTTTAGCTGAGAGTGGATCCTCTGCTTCTTTATTTCAGTTCTGTGGTTCTATTTCTCTTAGTCTGTGAGTTTAGGAAAACAAGTATCTATTGTAGTCTTGGAGGGCTGTTTATATGCGGGGGCGTCCCTGTGTAGCTTGTGTAGGTTTAACATTTTTTTTTGCAGGAGGGCTGCTTTTGGTTTGGATGCTTGCCGTCTCTTACCTCAGTGTGTGCTGGCTGCTACCCCCTTGATAGGGGGTGTGCAGGTGCATGGCTTGCACAGACTCCCAGGAAGGCAGGGGCAGTGGCTGGCTCCTAGTCATGGGTCCCTCTGCAGCAGCAGCGGTGGGTTGCAGGCCCCTGGGGAAGATCACCCTGGATCTTGGGGCCCTAGGTGGTGGAGGTGGGTCGTGCGGCCTCTTGGATGTGGGGGCAGTGGTCGGCGCCAGGTTGCAGGGCCATCAGCAGTGGTGGTGGACCATGCACACTCCTGGGAAAGTTGGCCCCAGATCGTGGGATCCTTGGCAGTGGGCTGAACAGGCTCCTGGGAGGGTGAGGGCAGTGACCTGCACCCGCTCACAGGACCCTCCATGGTGGTGGTGGCAGCAGTCCAGGCCCGTTCTGGAGTCCAAGATGGCAGCCACGGCTCATGCCCCCCGCTGGAGCTTGAGAGGCAGTAGGCAGTGCCCTGCTGCCTGTGAGTGGGCAGAGAAGGAGCTCCTATGGCGGGCCCACCCCTCTCCTCGTGTGCCCCCCCCCGACAATGGTGCCTTGCCTCTCTGATGGGCCCAGGCTTCTTCCCCAACTCCCTCAGTTGTGGCACACTGCACCCTAGCCCCCTCAGGCTGTCTCCACGCAGCCAACCCGTCCTCTCCTCCGGGTCTGACGTCTGAAGCTCGAGCCTCAGCACCTAGCCCCCACCCGTCCCAGTAGGCAAGCAGACAAGTGTCTCAGGCTGTGGAGAGCCAGGCAGTACTGAACATGTGTGCAGGTCTCTCTCCGCTTTGCGCTCCAAACACCTGTTGCTGCACTCTGCTCTGAGGCAAAAACTCTCCCTCTGTCCTTGCCAGTGAGGGGACTTCCCAGTGTGTGGAAACCTTTCCACTTTCACAGCTCCCTCCCAGAGGCACAGGTCCTGTCCTGATTTTCCTTCTCTCTCTCTCTCTGTCTCTGTCTCTGTCTCTGTCTCTCTTCTACCCTACCCTGTTACCTGGAGATTTTCTTGCCCTTTTGGAAGTCTGAGATCTTCTGATACTGTTCAAGTAGATGTTCTCTGAGAGTTGTTTCACACATGGATATATGTTTGATGTATCTTTGGGGAGAAGCTGAGCTCTGCTGAGCATCACGTCCTACTCCCCTGCCATCTTGATCCCATCCTACCCCTGGATATTTCTAGAGGACAGATGTTATTTACAGCCCCACAGGCCTTGTGACTATTAAGTGCCCAAGACCAGTGGTTTTAATGTTGCTGTTACGGGAAATGGCCACAAGGCAGCAGGATTTCTTCATGCCCCACTCTGGGAACTCGGGCAACCAGAGCCTTAGTGAAAGTCGTGTTTCTGGGTTGTAAATTGGAGTGAATGTGCCAAAAGAAACACGCAAGTGATGCTGTCTCATTACTTCTTCCCCCTTACCCTTCACCCCTGGGACAACCCCTGCAAATCGCTCTACTGAGGGTGCTGTCCTCCGGAGGTGGGGTGACTGTAAAGGAGGAGGATGGAGGTGGGAACCTTCCCAGCAGGAGACATGGAGACCAGGTAACTTTTCAAAGCTCTTGCAGCCCCGAGAGTCTACCCTCCTTTGGGTGCACTGGGCTTGGTTTAGCTGTAGGAGTGCAGGCCTGGATCTGGAGATGATGGTCCCATGCATAGGGGACCAGGTACTCCTGGTCCAAGGAGGGCTCATTTCCTGGCACATCCTTCCCAGCACCAAGTCCCTTGGACAGTCCAGGCCTTGGGACTGAAGCCTACCAAGGCTCCAGGGATGTGACACCAGCTTGGGTCAGCGAGGCCTGAGGTGATCATATGAGGCATTTCTTAGTTTTAGGGTTTTTTTTTATTTTTTATTTTCTAGTGGAGTATAGTTGATTTACAATGTTGCATTTTTTCAGGTGTTCAGCAACTTGATTCAGTTATACATAGACATATATTTGTTCTTTTTTGGATTCTGTTCCCATATAGGTTATTACAGAGTGTTGAGTAGAATTTCCTGTGCTATACAGTAGGTCCTTGTTGATTATGTGTTTTATACATATTAGTGTATATATGTTAATCCCAACCTCTAATTTATCCCTTTCCCCTACCTTTCCCCTGTGGTAAACATAAGTGTGTTTTCTAAGTCTGTGAGTCTGTTTCTTTTGTAAATTACTTCCTTGGTATCAATGTTTAGATTCCACCTGTAAGTGATATCATATATTTATCTTTCTCTCTCGGATTTGATGCCAAAATCTTGGCTCTCTGTGCACCAATGCCGAACAGAAATATGGAGACAGAGTTTTGGAGAAAAAGAAAAATAGCTTTATCTTTGACAGGGAAAGGGGAAAATGCAGCACACTAACACCTCAAGAACTGTGACCCCCTTCCCTGGGGCATAAGGGGAAGTCCTATAGGTGAGGCTCGAAGTCCGGGGTAGGTGATAAGGATGAAAGTGGTGAAGGTCTCGCATTTTTCTTCTTTCTGCATTATTTCAAAACAGTCACAGCTAGCGTCAGGCAACCCGGTAATTGGGTCCGTTTGTCTCTAACTTATCGGCCTGCAACCTCCTTCCTGAAATGCAGAATGCTACAAGGGGTGATTTGCTACAGGGGAGTGCAGGGAGTGTAAACACAGAGTATGTTAGGGGCAGGATATAATTCAAACAGAGTTAAGGAGTGATAGGTGCAGGATGTAATTCACATAGCGTCAGAGAGTGTTAGAGGTTAGCTTTGTGAAAACCAAATCTAGTTACAGACACTACAGATGAGTGATAGTTCAAGTGAAACTAGGATTGATTACCTCTTTCAGGCCAGTTTATGTTTCTCCTCTAGCCTGTTCACTGTTCCCTTTCTTTTCCTTGTTAACAGGAGAGGAAAAACCTCATTTCTATTTTTGTTGCAACAGACTTACTTCACTTAGTGTGATCACCTCTGGGTCCATCCATGTGGCTGCAAGTGGCATTATTTCATCCTTTTCATGACTAATATCCCATTGTTTCTATCTACCACTTCTTCTTTATCCATTCATCTGACTATGGACAATTTGGTTGCTTCCATGTCTTGGCTATTGTAAATAGTGCTGCAGTGAAACTTGGGGTGCATGTATGGTTTTTCTTGTTTTTTTTTTTCTTTTTTGTGGTACGCAGGCCTCTCACTGTTGTGGCCTTTCCCATTGAGGAGCACAGGCTCCAGACGTGCAGGCTCAGCAGCCATGGCTCACGGGCCCAGCTGCTCCGCGGCAGGTGGGATCTTCCCAGACCGGGGTACGAACCCATGTCCCCTGCATCAGCAGGCGGACTCTCAACCACTGCGCCACCAGGGAAGCCCACATGTGTGTTTTTGAATTATGGTTTTCTCTGGATATATGCCAAGGAGTGGGATTCCTTGATCGTATAGTAGCTCTGTTTTCAGTATTTAAGGAACCTCCATACTGGTCTCTGTAGTGTCTGTTGCCACTTTAAAATCTCACCAACAGTGTAGGAGGGAACTCTATTCTTCACGCCCTCTGCAGCATTGTTTGTAGACATTTTTATGATAATCATGCGGCCTGTTGCGACGTGATACCTCGTTGTAGTTTTGATTTGCACGTCTCTAACAATTACCGATGTTGAGTATCTTTTCATGACCTTTCTTTAAACAGTGTGAGTAAAATTTGGCTGCTGCAATTGCCTTCTTGAAAATTTGCAATCTTTGTATTGTTTTTTGATTACCTACAGAAGGACATTTCTTGAGGGCAGGAGTCATTTACATCCCTGTAGTCCTGGTGAATACTGAGTGCCTGAAAGCACTAGTTTTAAATCTTGGCACAATCTTGTTGGAAAGGAAACTGGTAACAGCCAGTATAAATAACAGTATGGAGGTTCCTTAAAAAACTACAAATAAAGGTACCAGATGATCCGGCAATCCCACTCATAGGGGTATATCCAGAGAAAACCCATATTAGAAAAGACCCACACACTGCAACGTCCACTACAGTAGGATCTACAATAGCCAAGACATGGAAGCAGTGAAAATGTTCACCAACAGATGAATGGATAAAGAAGATGTGGTACATATAGACAATGCAGTATTACTCAGGCATTAAGAAGAATGAAATAATGCCACCTACAGCAACATAGATGGACCTAGAGATGATCAGACTCAGTGAAGTAAGCCAGAAAGGGAAAGGCAAAGATCACATGATATCACTTACAGGAGGAAACCAAAAATTGATACAAATGAAGGCATTTACAAAACAGAAACAAACTCACAGACTTAGAAAACAAACATACGGTTACCAAAGGGGAAAGGTGGCAGAAGGGATAAATGAGGAGGTTGGGATTAGCACATAAACCCCAATATATATAAAATAGATAACAAGGACATTCTGTATAGCACAGGGAACTCTACTCAACACTCTTTAATAACCTATATGGGAAAGGAATCGGAAAGAGAACAGATATATGTCTATCTATAACTGAATCACATTGCCAAACACCTAAGAAAACACAACACTGTAAATCAACTATACTCCACTAGAAAATAAAAACTAAATTAAAAAAACCCCTAAAACTAAGAAATGCCTCATATGATCACCTCAGGCCTCGCTGACCCAAGCTGGTGTCACATCCCTGGAGCCTTGGTAGGCTTCAGTCCCAAGGCCTGGACTGTCCAAGGGACTTGGTGCTGGGAAGGATGTGCCAGGAAATGAGCCCTCCTTGGACCAGGAGTACCTGGTCCCCTATGCATGGGACCATCATCTCCAGATCCAGGCCTGCACTCCTACAGCTAAACCAAGCCCAGTGCACCCAAAGGAGGGTAGACTCTCGGGGCTGCAAGAGCTTTGAAAAGTTACCTGGTCTCCATGTCTCCTGCTGGGAAGGTTCCCACCTCCATCCTCCTTCTTCACAGTCGCCCCACCTCCGGAGGACAGCACCCTCAGCAGAGTGGTTCTCCAAGGGTTGGGTTCTGACCCGGGCAAGAAGGGTAAGGGGGAAGAGGTTATAAGACACAACCCCCTAGAATTTCTTTTTTTTTTTTTTTTTTTTGACCCTGGGGCTTGTGGGATCCTAGTTCCCTGACCAGGGATCCAACCCACACCCCCTGCATTGGAAGTGAAGAGTCTTAACCACTGGACACCAGGGACACTCCCTTGGGTGTTGGTTCTAGCACATACCACTCAAAGTTACAACTGGGGAACACAACTTTCTCTAAGGTGGTTGTTGCAGGAGTAACCAGAGCTGGGTATGAGAAAATGCTGCCGCCTTGTGGCTGGTTCCTGAAACAACAACTTTAAATCTGGTGCTCATGGGCACATGTTCATATTCACAAGGCCTGGGGGGCTGTAAATGACACCTGCCCTCAAGCAATGTCCTGTGGTAAGCAATCCAAAAAACATTCAAATCAGGGCAGAATGTCACAAAGCCAATTTCAAGAGGTAACTTTCACTCATACTGTTTTTAAAAAAAAAAAGCACATGCCAAGATGCTCAACATGACTAATTATTAGAGGAACACAAATCAAAACTGCAATGAGGTCTCACCTTGCACCAGTCACAATGGCCATTATCCAAAAGTCTACAAACTATAATAGCTGGAGATGGCGTGGAGAAAAGGGAACCCTCCTAAGCTACTGGTGGGAATGGCACCTGGTAACAGCCACTATAGAGAACAGTATGGAGGTTCCTTAAAAATCTACAAAAAACTACCAGATGATCTGGCAATCCCACTCCTTGTGCTATATCCAGAGAAAACCCGTATTCAAAAAGACCCATGCACCCCAACATCCATTGCAGCAGTATTTACAATAGCAAAGACACGGAAGGAACCCTATGTTCATAGATGAATGGATAAATAAGTTTTGGTATGTATAGACCATGGAGTATTATTCAGCCATAAAAAGAATGAAATAATGCCACTTGCAGCAACACAGATGGACCTTGAGATGATCATATTGTTGCTGAAACTTCGCCTCTCATCACCCATACCGAATAGGAAGGCGGAGACAGAGTGTTGTGTGAAGTAGAAAAGTGTGGCTTTTATTGCTTTGTCAGGCAAAGGAGGCCACAGCAGTCTAATGCCCTCAAGAGTCTGTGGCCCACCCTGGAGGGGGTAGTGAGTAGTTTTATAGTGTTTAAGAAGCAGAGCATGATCACCTCATGGCAAATTCTCAGATTGGCTGGCATCGAGGTGAAATTTCAAACTTCATTAACCTTTGGTTTTCATCCAGTCTGGGGTCTATGTTCTTGCTGTCAGTAGTTTTCATCTGGAGGGGACTGCTTCCTGTACAAAGAACTCAGGAATGCGTGTCAGGCCTTTATATCTTTCAGAAAACTCTAACTTGGGTGATTCTGCTACTTGACAGAATTATAAATTCTTACCAGTTCCCCAGCCCATCTGCTATTGTTTGTTTCTACATCTTCACATTTCCCAATCACTGACTCTTGAGTCAGCGTTCTTCTTCAAAGAGAAGGACACAGGTGCTTGTACATGGTTTCAATCCCCCTTTTTCTTTGATATTCCTCAGTTGAGAAGGAATAGCTGCAGAACATGAAAGGGGATGTTTTAGATTGAGAGGTTAATCATAAACTTGGCAGAAGAACTCAGTGTCAGTCCATCTCTGTTTCAATTTTCCCCTTCTCTGTGGGAATGGGGTGACAACCGCTCTGGTTACTTCCTGCTGATGTGGGGCATAGTCCTGACTAATTTGGGGAATGGACACAGAGTTGGAAATAATCTCGAATTTGAAGCTTAGCATCAATATTTTATATTAAGAAAATATTACCTCTCTGTTTGATTGCTTTGTCATAGCACCTAGACAAACATTTGAAAATTATTAGACATACTACAATGCAGATAATGGTTAAAATACACCTTTGTAGTATTCTTCAAAATAATCCTATTTCAGATGGCAACCAGGAAAATAAGTTTTGGAGTGCTTCCTTTTTACAGATATTTAGTAACCAAGTAGGCTTTTGCTGGGAGGCTATAGCTTGAGCTGTCTCATTTGCTATTACTATTTTTAAAGTAGGAAAAAGGTTTCATAGTTACAAGACCTTGAGAGGATAAGGTTGCAGTTGGCAGCTGCCATTAGATATTGTTTTGAAAATGGCTGATGATATTCTTAAGTCTGATAAAGTTTAGAGAATTCAAGTTTGCAGTAGTGTAGGAACATGTCTGAACCCACATCCATACTGGCCACCTAGTTCCATTTTGGACGTCTGAACCTCAGTTATTTCATTTTGATTTTTTTAATGGCTAAAGCAGATGTACAATGCATGTTTAATAGACCCAAAATAGACCCATTGATTGATAATCAATATGTTTTTCCAGCGTTGCCAGAGTGGTCGCCCAGTTGCCTGCTCTGGGTCCATTTATGTCCCTTGGTCCTATGCCTTTTTTTTTTTTTTTTTTTTGCTTAGTTCTCCATGTTGGGGGAAAACTCATCAGATATCATGAACAGGCTCACAGGTATGTGAATAGGAAAATGCTTTGCAGGGTATACAGTTTATCACTTGTACTTAATTGTCACACAAGCATTGTACACGTTTAGCAATACACTTAAAACAAGCAGGGATACATGTCATGAATATTTATACTCTGTTACAACTTCACTAGAGAATTTTTTTTTTCATGCTGAACACTGGGGTGAAAAATATGGTTAGAAGTAAAACAATAACTTTCCATTTTGATAGGAAGTAGGAAGACAAACATTTGATAAACAGTGCAGTCTGAATTAGTTGGATGGTTCTTACGGGCCTGGTCCAGATTTTTATGTCAGCTGTCTTCCACTGCTGTTGTCTTCTTTTCATCCTGATGTGGGTGTCGTTTGGAGTTAGCAGTCTTTTCTATAGACATTCAAATGCAGAGGCCCTTCTTAAATGGGAAATATGAAATCGAGTAAATTCCCTTCAGTTTTGTGGTACATATCATAGTTAAGAGTATCTTTTAAGGGTCTTTTTATTTAGTTTGCTGACAATCCTTTAAATAATATCTTTTCCAGTGTGCATAATCTCTTAGTTGTAGGTCACAGGGCATCTGATCTTCATCCAAAGATATAGATTACCATGATTGGCTTTAGAAACAAGCTTAGGATATTCTTTTACTAGTTCAATTAAACTTTATAATAAGGTAACAGCAATAAGGAGCCATCTTGGACAAAGACACTAAATACAAAACTTCAATATCCACAAAGCTATACTATTGAAACATAATTTTTCTCTCTAGATTATCCTCATTTTTTACTAAGTCCAGCCAAATTAAGGCTGATTAGTTCAAAATAAGTCTGGTTTCAATATACATCACCAGATTATTCATATAAATGTAATTGCTCATATAGGCTCATTTATATTGGCTGCACTGGAATTCTTCATTAGGAATCTCAGATCAAACTTTTTTTTTTTCGCTTTTAATTTCCTTTTTTTTTTTAACATCTTTATTGAAGTATAATTGCTTTACAATTGTGTGTTAGTTTCTGCTTTATAACAAAGTGAATCAGTTATACATATACATATGTTCCCATATCTCTTCCTTCTTGTGTCTCCCTCCCTCCCACCCTCCCTATCCCACCCCTCCAGGCGGTCACAAAGCACCGAGCTGATCTCCCTATGCTTTGCGGCTGCTTCCCACTAGATATCTACCTTACGTTTGGTAGTGTATATATGTCCATGCCACTCTCTCACTTTGTCACAGCTTACCCTTCCCCCTCCCCATATCCTCAAGTCCATTCTCTAGTAGGTCTGTGTCTTTTTTCCTGTCTTACCCCTAGGTTCTTCATGACATTTTTTTTCTTAAATTCAATATATATGTGTTAGCATACGGTATTTGTCTTTCTCTTTCTGACTTACTTCACTCTGTATGACAGACTCTAGGTCTATCCACCTCATTACAAATAGCTCAATTTCATTTCTTTTTATGGCTGAGTAATATTCCATTGTATATATGTGCCACATCTTCTTTATCCATTCATCCGATGATGGACACTTAGGTTGTTTCCATCTCCAGGCTACTGTAAATAGAGCTGCAATGAACATTTTGGTACATGACTCTTTTTGAATTATGGTTTTCTCAGGGTATATGTCCAGTAGTGGGATTGCTGGGTCATATGGTAGTTCTATTTGTAGTTTTTTAAGGAACCTCCATACTGTTCTCCATAGTGGCTGTACCAATTCACATTCCCACCAGCAGTGCAAGAGTGTTCCCTTTTCTCCACACCCTCTCCAGCATTTACTGTTTATAGATTTTTTTTAACATCTTTATTGGGATATAATTGCTTTACAATGGTGTGTTAGTTTCTGCTTTATAACAAAGTGAATCAGTCATACATAAACATATGTTCCCGTATGTCTTCCCTCTTGTGTCTCCCTCCCTCCCACCCTCCCTATCCCACCACTCCAGGCTGTCACAAAGCACCAAGCCAATATCCCTGTGCCATGTGGCTGCTTCCCACTAGCTACCTTACTACGTTTGTTAGTGTGTATATGTCCATGACTCTCTCTCGCCCTGTCACAGCTCACCCTTCCCCCTCCCCATAACCTCGAGTCCATTCTCTAGGAGGTCTGTGTCTTTATTCCTGCCTTACCCCTAAGTTCTTCATGACATTTTTTTTTCTTAAATTCCATATATATGTGTTAGCATACGGTATTTGTCTTTTTCTTTCTGACTTACTTCACTCTGTATGACAGACCCTAGGTCTATCCACCTCATTACAAATAGCTCAATTTCGTTTCTTTTTATCACTGAGTAATATTCCATTGTATATATGTGCCACATCTTCTTTATCCATTCATCCGATGATGGGCACGTAGATTGTTTCCATCTCCGGGCTACTGTAAGTAGAGCTGCAATGAACATTTTGGTACATGACTCTTTTTGAATTTTGGTTTTCTCAGGGTATATGCCCAGTAGTGGGATTGCTGGGTCATATGGTAGTTCTATGTGTAGTTTTTTAAGGAACCTCCATACTGTTCTCCATAGTGGCTGAACCAGTTCACATTCCCACCAGCAGTGCAAGAGTGTTCCCTTTTCTCCACACCCTCTCCAACATTTATTGTTTATAGATTTTTTGATGATGGCCATTCTGACTGGTATGAGATGATATCTCATTGTAGTTTTGATTTGCATTTCTCTAATGATTAATGATGTTGAGCATGCTTTCATGTGTTTGTTGACAGTCTGTATATCTTCTTTGGAGAAATGTCTATTTAGGTCTTCTGCCCATTTTTGGATTGGGTTGTTTGTTTTTTTGTTATTGAGCTGCACGAGCTGCTTGTAAATTTTGGAGATTAATCCTTTGTCAGTTGCTTCATTTGCAAATATTTTCTCCCATTCTGAGGGTTGTCTTTTGGTCTTGTTTATGGTTTCCTTTGCTGTGCAAAAGCTTTGAAGTTTCATTAGGTCCCATTTGTTTATTTTTGGTTTTATTTCCATTTCTCTAGGAAGTGGGTCAAAAAGGATCTTGCTGTGATTTATGTCATATAGTGTTCTGCCTATGTTTTCCTCTAAGGGTTTGATAGTTTCAAGCCTTACATTTAGGTCTTTAATCCATTTTGAGCTTATTTTTGTGTATGGTGTTAGGGAGTGTTCTAATTTCATCCTTTTACATGTAGCTGTCCAGTTTTCCCAGCACCACTTATTAAAGAGGCTGTCTTTTCTCCACTGTACATTCCTGCCTCCTTTATCAAAGATAAGGTGACCATATGTGTGTGGGTTTATCTCTGGGCTTTCTATCCTGTTCCATTGATCTATCTTTCTGTTTTTGTGCCAGTACCATACTGTCTTGATTACTTTAGCTTTGTAGTACAGTCTGAAGTCAGGGAACCTGATTCCTCCAGCTCCGTTTTTTGTTCTCAAGATTGCTTTGGCTATTCGGGGTCTTTTGTATTTCCATATAAATTGTGAAATTTTTTGTTCTAGTTCTATGAAAAATGCCAGTGGTAGTTTGATAGGGATTGCATTGAATCTGTAGATTGTTTTGGGTAGTAGAGTCATTTTCACAATGTTGATTCTTCCAATCCAAGAACATGATATATCTCTCCATCTATTTGTATCATCTTTAATTTCTTTCATTAGTGTCTTATAATTTTCTGCATACAGGTCTTTTGTCTCCTTAGGTAGGTTTATTCCTAGATATATTATTCTTTTTGTTGCAATGGTAAATGGGAGTGTTTTCTTGATTTCACTTTCAGATTTTTCATCATTAGTGTATAGGAATGCCAGAGATTTCTGTGCATTAATTTTGTATCCTGCTACTTTACCAGATTCACTGATTAGCTCTAGTAGTTTTCTGGTAGCATCTTTAGGATTCTCTATGTATAGTATCATGTCATCTGCAGACAGTGACAGCTTTACTTCTTCTTTTCCAATTTGGATTCCTTTTATTTCCTTTTCTTCTCTGACTGCTGTGGCTAAAACTTCCAAAACTATGTTGAATAAGAGTGGTGAGAGTGGGCAACCTTGTCTTGTTCCTGATCTTAGTGGAAATGCTTTCAGTTTTTCACCATTGAGGATGATGTTGGCTGTGGGTTTGTCATATATGGCCTTTATTATGTTGAGGAAAGTTCCCTCTATGCCTACTTACTGCAGGGTTTTTATCATAAATGGGTGTTGAATTTTGTCAAAAGCTTTCTCTGCATCAATTGAGATGATCATATGGTTTTTCTCCTTCAATTTGTTAATATGGTGTATCACGTTGATTGATTTGTGTATATTGAAGAATCCTTGCATTCCTGGAATAAACCCCACTTGATCATGGTGATCATGATCTGTTTAATGTGCTGTTGAATTCTGTTTGCTAGTATTTTGTTGTGGATTTTTGCATCTATGTTCATCAGTGATATTGGCCTGTAGTTTTCTTTCTTTGTGACATCCTTGTCTGGTTTTGGTATCAAGGTGATGGTGGCCTCGTAGAATGAGTTTGGGAGTCTTCCTCCTTCTGCTATATTTTGGAAAAGTTTGAGAAGGATAGGTGTTAGCTCTTCTCTAAATGTTTGATAGAATTTGCCTGTGAAGGCACCTGGTCCTGGGCTTTTGTTTGTTGGAAGATTTTTAATCACAGTTTCAATTTCAGTGCTTGTGATTGGTCTGTTCATATTTTCTATTTCTTCCTGATTCAGTCTTGGCAGGTTGTGCATTTCTAAGAATTTGTCCATTTCTTCCAGGTTGTCCATTTTATTGGCATAGAGTTGCTTGTAGTAATCTCTCATGATCTTTTGTATTTCTGCAGTGTGAGTTGTTACTTCTCCTGTTTCATTTCTAATTCTACTGATTTGAGTCCTCTCCCTTTTTTTCTTGATAAGTCTGGCTAATGGTTTATCAATTTTGTTTATCTTCTCAAAGAACCAGCTTTTAGTTTTATTGATCTTTGCTATTGTTTCCTTCATTTCTTTTTCATTTATTTCTGATCTGAGTTTTATGATTTCTTTCCTTCTGCTAACTTTGGGGGTTTTTTGTTCTTCTTTCTCTAATTGCTTTAGGTGCAAGGTTAGGTTGTTTATTCGAGATGTTTCCTGTTTCTTAAGGTAGGATTGTATTGCTATAAACTTCCCTCTTAGAACTGCTTTTCCTGCATCCCCTAGCTTTTGGGTCGTCGTGTCTCCATTGTCATTTGTTTCTAGGTATTTTTTGATTTCTTCAGTGATCGCTTCGTTATTAAGTAGTGTATTGTTTAGCCTCCATGTGTTTGTATTTTTTACAGATCTTTTCCTGTAATATCTAGTCTCATAATGTTGTGGTCAGAAAAGATACTTGATACAATTTCAATTTTCTTAAATTTACCAAGGCTTGATTTCTGACCCAAGATAGGATCTCTCCTGGAGACATGAGCACTTGAGAAAAATTTGTATTCTGTTGTTTTTGGATAGAATGTCCTATAAATATCAACTAAGTCCATCTTGTTCAATGTATCATTTAAAGCTTGTGTTTCCTTATTTATTTTCATTTTGGATGATCTGTCCATTGGTGAAAGTGGGGTGTTAAAGTCCCCTACTATGAATGTGTTACTGTCGATTTCCCCTTTATGGCTGTTAGTATTTGCCTTATGTATTGAGGTGCTCCTATGTTGGGTGCATAAATATTTACAATTGTTATATCTTCTTCTTGGATCAATCCCTTGATCATTATGTAGTGTCCTTCTTTGTCTCTTTTAATAATCTTTATTTTAAAGTCTATTTTGTCTGATATGAGAATTGCTATTCCAGCTTTCTTCTGGTTTCCATTTGCATGGAATATCTTTTTCCATCCCCTTTTCAGTCTGTGTCTCTAGGTCTGAAGTGGGTCTCTCGTAGACAGAATATATGTGGGTCTTGTTTTTGTATCCATTCAGCCAATCTGTGTCTTTTGGTGGGAGCATTTAGTCCATTTACATTTAAGGTAATTATCGATATGTATGTTCCTATTCCCATTTTCTTAATTGTTTTGGGTTCGTTAATGTAGGTCTTTTCCTTTTCTTGTGTTTCTTTCCTAGAGAAGTTCCTTTAGCATTTGTTGTAAAGCTGGTTTGGTGGTGCTGAACTCTCTCAGCTTTTGCTTGTCTGTAAAGGTTTTAATTTCTCCATCAAATCTGAATGAGATCCTTGCTGGGTAGAGTAATCTTGGTTGCAGGTTTTTCTCCTTCATCACTTTAAATATGTCCTGCCAGTCCCTTCTGGCTTGCAGAGTTTCTGCTGAAAGATCAGCTGTTAACCTTATGGGGATTCCCCTGTGTGTTATTTTTCCCTTGCTTGCTTTTAATATGTTTTCTTTGTATTTAATTTTTGACAGTTTGATTAATATGTGTCTTGGCGTATTTCTCCTTGGATTTATCCTGTATGGGACTCTCTGTGCTTCCTGGACTTGATTAACTATTTCCTTTCCCATATTAGGGAAGTTTGCAACTATAATCTCTTCAAATATTTTCTCAGTCCCTTTCTTTTTCTCTTCTTCTTCTGGAACCCCTATAATTCAAATGTTGGTGTGTTTAATGTTGTCCCAGAAGTCTCTGAGACTGTCCTCAGTTCTTTTGATTCTTTTTTCTTTATTCTGCTCTGCAGTAGTTATTTCCACTATTTTATCTTCCAGGTCACTTATCCATTCTTCTGCCTCAGTTATTCTGTTCTTAATCCCTTCTAGAGTATTTTAAATTTCATTTATTGTGTTGTTCATTGTTGCTCGTTTCATCTTTAGTTCTTCTAGGTCCTTGTTAAATGTTTTTTGCATTTTGTCTATTCTATTTCCAAGATTTTGGATCATCCTTACTATCATTATTCTGAATTCTTTTTCAGGTAGACTGCCTATTTCCTCTTCATTTGTTAGGTCTGGTGGGTTTTTATCTTGTTCCTTCAACTGCTGTGTGTTTTTCTGTCTTCTCATTTTGCTTATCTTACTGTGTTTGGGGTCTCCTTTTCACAGGCTGCAGGTTCATAGTTCCCATTGTTTTTGGTGTCTGTCCCCAGTAGCTAAGGTTGGTTCAGTGGGTTGTGTAGGCTTCCTGGTGGAGGGGAGTAGTGCCTGTGTTCTGGTGGATGAGGCTGGATCTTGTCTTTCTGGTGGACAGGTCCACGTCTGGTGGTGTGTTTTGGGGTGTCTGTGGCCTTTTTATGATTTTAGGCAGCCTCTCTGCTAATGGGTGTTCCTGTCTTGGTAGTTGTTTGGCATAGGGTGTCCAGCACTGTAGCTTGCTGGTCATTGAGTAAAGCTGGCTGCTGGTGTTGAGATGGAGATCTCTGGGAGATTTTCGCCGTTTGATATTATGTGGAGCTGGGAGGTCTCCTGTGGACCAGTGTCCTGAAGTTGGCTCTCCCACCTCAGAGGCACAGTACTGACTCCTGCAGCAGCAAGAGCCTTTCATCCACATGGCTCAGAATAAAAGGGAGAAAAAGTAGAAAGAAAGGAAGGAAGGAGGGAGGAAGGAGGGAAGGAAGGAAAAAAAGAAAGAAGATAAAGTAAAATAAAATAAAATAGTTATTAAAATAAAAAAAAATTAAGAAAAAAAATTATAAAAAAAACAAAAAAACAAACCAAAAAAACCGGATAGAACCCTAAGACAAATGGTGGAAGCAAAGCTATACAGACAAAATCTCACACAGAAGCATACACATACACACTCACAAAAAGAGGAAAAGGGGAAAAAATCATAAATCTTGCCGTCAAAGTTCACTTCCTCAATTTGGGATGATTCGTTGTCTATTCATGTATTCCACAGATGCAGGGTACATCAAGTTGATTGTGGAAGTTTAATCCGCTGCTTCTGAGGCTGCTGGGAGAGATTTCCCTTTCTATTCTTTGTTCTCACTGCTCCTGGGGCTCAGCTTTGGATTTGGCCCCGCCTCTGCGTGTAGGTCGCCGGAGGGCGTCTGTGCTTCGCTCAGACAGGACGGGGTTAAAGGAGCCGCTGATTTGGGGGCTCTGGCTCACTCAGGCCGGGGGAAGGGAGGGGTACGGACGCAGGGCGAGCCTGCGGCAGCAGAGCCCAGTGTGACATTGCACCAGCCTGAGGCGTGCCGTGCGTTCTCCCGGGGAAGTTGTCCCTGGATCCCGGGACCCTGGCAGTGGCGGGCTGCACAGGCTCCCCGGAAGGGAGGTGTGGATAGTGACCTGTGCTCGCACACAGGCTTCTTGGTGGCGGCAGCAGCAGCCTTAGCATCTCATGCCCGTCTCTGGGGTCCGCGCTTTTAGCTGCAGCTCGCGCCCGTCTCTGGAGCTCCTTTAAGCAGTGCTCTTAATCCTCTCTCCTCGAGCACCAGGAAACAAAGAGGGAAGAATAAGTCTCTTGCCTCTAAGGCAGGTCCAGAAAACAGGTCCAGACTTTTCCCCGGGCTCCCTCCCGGCTAGCCGTGGTGCACTAACCACCTGCAGGCTGTGTTCACGCTGCTAACCCCAGTCCTCTCCCTGTGCTCCTACAGAAGCCCGAGCCTCAACTCCCAGCCCCGCCCGCCCCCGTGGGTGAGCAGACAAGCCTCTCGGGCTGGTGAGTGCCGGTCGGCACCAATCCTCTGTGCAGGAATCTCTCCACTTTGCCCTCCGCACCCCTGTTGCTGTGCTCTCCTCCGCCACCCGCAGTCTCCGCCTGCGAAGGGGCTTCCTAGTGTGTGGAAACCTTTCCTCCTTCACAGCTCCCTCCCACCGGTGCAGGTCCTGTCCCTATTCTTTTGTCTCTGTTTATTCTTTTTTCTTTTGCCCCACCCAGGTACATGGGGAGTTTCTTGCCTTTTGGGAGGTCAGAGGTCTTCTGCCAGCATTCAGTAGGTGTTCTGTAGGAGTTGTTCCACGTGTAGATTTATTTTTGGTGTATCTGTGGGGAGGAAGGTGATCTCCGCGTCTTACTCTTCCGCCATCTTCCCGGAAGCCCTTTCAGAGCAAACTTTTAAAAGGTCTCTCAAGGCCAGGCTTGCCTACAGATTCTGCCTGTGATATCTACAGATTGGGTAAATTTGTCTCTCTTCCAGGTCTCAAGAGTATCTAGATTCCTGCACATGCCAAGAGACAGTGTTTTCCATTCACCTGATAAAGGCTGCTCAGAACCCAAGAGTCTCCAATTTCTGGAGGAACCAGGCAGAGAGAAAAAAATAATTTTACTTACAGGTGTAAATTATCAAATTGTTGTAAATCATAAGTAGCTTGAAGAAAAGGGCCAAAGATTAGAAGCCAGCAGTATGTCAGACAATTCAGAAAAACTATAATCATATTTAGCAGTTCATTTAATCCCCTATAATTTATTTCATTCTGTTTGAGTCCAGTTTTTCCATTAGTTTTGTTGACCTTGCTTGATGATTGAGGATGACAGAGTGATAATTTCAAGAAATTTGTGACATTAAGTCTTGTATGATTTATCCAGTAAAGTGAGTGTCTTGATCACTGGAGATGGTAGACACTATACTCCAAGTGGGAAACACATTTTCTAACCTTTTCCTTTTCATTGTGAGCCATTCCCTGCAGCCAGAGAAATCTTTAACCCATCTAATAGAAAATGAGGTTTGTCAGGGAGCCGGGAAAAGCCAAGAGGGCATCTTGGATTTCCCATAGCCCTGATTTTTAAAAATTTACAGCTATTGTTTATTCATTTTTAAATTTCTTGACTTAGAAGTAGACCATTTCTATGCTATAAGGGCAGGACAGCAGAAATCTGACAATGAGGGGATCAATGTTAACAACATAGAAAATTATTTTCTCAAAGTACCTTTTTCACAACCCTTTAATCACTTTCTGGATTCATATTAATTTGTCCTTTTTTTCCATCCAGAAACAACCAACTGTAGGACAAAATTATTATCATCATTTTTTTCCTCAACAAAAATATCTGCAATCTCTATACCTTCTCTCACTGGCAATACATCCCCTACTTGCTTTACACACTGAAATGTTTCCCTTATCATTTTATTAGCCTTAATTACATATTATAATTTTTAACCCTTAAAAAAACCCTTGCACTTTCCTGGTGGCACAGTGGTTAAGAATCCACCTGCCAATGCAGGGGACACAGGTTCGAGCCCTGGTCCGGGAAGATCCCACATGCTGCAGAACAACTAAACCTGTGCACCACAACTACTGAGCCTGTGCTCTAGAGGCTGCGAGCCACAACTACTGAAGCCTGGGCACCCAGAGCCTGTGCTCTGCAACAAGAGAAGCCACTGCAATGAGAAGCCCGCGCACCACAACGAGGAGTAGCCCCCGCTCGCCGCAACCAGAGAAAGCCTGCATGCAGCAACGAAGACCCAAAGCAGCCAAAAAAAATAATAATAATTAAAAAAAAACAACCCTTAATCTCTAGTGAGAACCAAGAAGAAAGCAACTGAATTGTCTGTCATATTGGCATTCTCTGATTAGCAGACTTAGGAACATATTCTATAATCTCAAAAAACATGCATTTTCCCAAAGCACAATTTCTTTTCTCAAAGTGGCACAAGACGTGTCTAATAAATGCAAACATCTTTAGTTTCCCTCTTGCAAGAAGACAAAACTAGGTAAATTTAGATCTCATTTGTAAGCACTTACTTTTCTTTAAGCCAATTAAATAGAGCTCATTTACAAATTAACCTCAGCAATATTATCCAAAGTCAGAGACACATACTGAGACATACATACAGACGGAGATCTCATTGTTTCAGCTTTTTATATTTCATGAATCAGGCACTGTAATTAAACTTATCAGTTTATGAATAAAAGAACAAATTTACACATTTGATTTTAAAAGACTTCTTTTTCTTCCCTCCTTTCCTTCTCCCCCTTGGCTTGAGGCTCTACTAATTAACCTAAGACTGAAGTCCCAGGCACAGTGGGCTGTGTTTGTACTTCAAGGACATTATGAGTTAACTTCAAGTTTTCTCCTAAAAGAATAGTTTTGTTCTCTCAAGGTCAGTGTTCTGAAAAAAAGTATTTTATCAAGCCAGCTTTCTCTAACTGCACATGCAAAATGGACGAGTTTTGGAATTTCAAAAGAGTTTCATCTCAACCAGTTTTCTCTGGAGTCTAAAGAATATTGTGACCACATGGTGTTAAATTATTTTTTCCCTATTTATAGGGTTACAATTATAGGTTGACCAGGCTGCCAAAATTTTCCCTAGTGGGCTGTCAGATGGAATCAAAGAAGAAGCACTTCCCACGTTGAGTCAAACTAAACACTTGCCAGCAAAACCAAAGGCAAACCAAATCCTTGTCTGGCAAACAGAAGCCACAAACAAACAAAAAACCAGCCCAAGGCTCAAATTGGTTGCCAAGTCCCACTAAGCCCATGGCCTTAGTCTAAGCTGCTCCTTACAAACTGGATCTAAAAAATCCACCCCCCAAAAAGATAAATAAAATAAAAAATTCCCAAACGGCAACAGAAGGTTCCCCAAACGGACAAGGTTGAGGGTCCTCAGAGTGCACGCCGGGGGGCTTACCGAAGTGCTGGCAGAGGTGCTGCGACGTCCCAAACTCTACCTTGCTCCTTCCCCAAAATATCTTCTCAGAGCAGGAAGTCCGGACCCGTGTGGGCAGAAGGAGAGGGGGGTGTCCTCAAGGCAAAGGTGGCCTTGGCAGCTCCTAGGACAGCTTCTCTCCTGTCTTCCATCCCCGCCTCGGAGCTCCAACTACCGAGATGGCAGGCCGGGTATGATCAGGGCACAGCCCTACGGCAGGGGAGCCCTGGCGATCCGGCCTCCAGAGGAGTCCTCCAACCCTCTGCTCTCTAGAAGGAGGCTGGTGTGGAGAGAAACCTCAGAGCATCTGACCAAACACAGGGGCGCCTCAAGGCCACCTGCACACAGGTCGATCCTGGATGAGCCCCCAGAATTCTATTGCCAAAACTCGGCCTCTGTTCACCGGTGCCAAATAGAAATGCAGAGACAGAGTTTTGGGTGAAGCAGAAAAGAATAGCTTTTACTGCTTTGCCAGGCAAACGGGGCCACAGCGGGCTAATGCCCTCAAGACTGTGCGACCCACCGTGGAGGGGGTGATTAGCTCGCAGACAATTCTCGGATTGGTTGGCATCAAGGCGAAGTTTCAAGCTTTATCAACCTTCTGGTTTCAACCAGTCTAGGGTCTATGTTTTTGTGGTCAGCAGTTTTCATCTGGAGAGGGTCTGCTTTCTGTAAAAACAACTCAGGAACGTGTGTCAGGCCTTTATATCTTTCAGGGAACTGTGGGTATCATGATTCTGCTATGTGGCAGAATTATAGTCTAAATTGTTACCGGTTCCTCAGCCCAACAGCTATTCTTTGTTTCTCTACCTTCACATTTCCCAATCATTAACTCTTGAGTCAGCATTTTATCACAAAAGACAAGGACACAGGGGCTTATACACGGTTTCAATACTAACTGAAGTAAGTCAGACAAAGACAAATGTAATATATCACTGGATGTGGAATCTACAAATTGATACAAGCGATCTAATTTACAAAACAGAAACAGACTCAAAGCAAATTTATGGTTACCAAAGGGGAAAGGTGGCAGAAGGGATAAATGAGGAGGTTGGGACTAGCATATATACCCCAATATATATAAAATAGATGATAATCAACAAGGACCTTCTGTATAGCACAGGGAACTCTACTCAACACTCTTTAATAACCTATATGGGAAAGGAATCTGAAAAAGAACAGATATATGTCTATGTATAACTGAATCAAGTTGCCAAACACCTAAAAAAACACAACATTGTAAATCAACTGTACTCCAATAGAAAACAAAAGTTAAATTAAAAAAAAAAAAAAGAAATGCCTACAATGTTCCCCTCAGGCCTCAGTGACCTGGGCTAGTGTCACATTCCTGGAGCCTGAGCAGGCTTGGGTCCCAAGGCTGGACTGTCATGGGGCTGAGGGAGCTGGGGAGGATCTGCCAGCAAATGAAGCCCCCCTTGGACCTGTAGTGCCTGGTGCCCTCTGCACAGGACCACAATCTCTAGATCCAGGCGGGCCCTCCTACAGCTAAAACAAGCCCAGTGCACCCAAAGGGTGGTGGACTCTCAGGGCCGGAAGAGCTTTGAAAAGTCACCTGGTCTCCACATCTGCTGGGAAGGTTCCCACCTCCACCCTTCTTCCTTAGGGTTGCCCCACCTCTGGACAATAGCACCTTCAGCAAAGTGGTTTTCCAGGGTTGGGATTTGCCCTAGGGGTGAAAGGGTAAGGGGATGAAGTAATGAGACACAACCCTTCGGGTGTTTGTTCTGCCACATTCCACTCTAATTTACAACCCAGGAACATACCGTTTAAAAAAAAAAAAAGATTCTCAACATCACTAATTATTAGAGCAATGGAAATCAAAGCTACAAAGAGGTATCACCTTTCACCAGTCAGAATGGCCATCATCAAGAAGTCTACAAACAACAGCAGTTGGAGAGGGTGTGGAGAAAAGGGAACCCTCCTAAGCTGCTGGTGGGAGTGGAAACTGGTAACAGCCACTATGGAGTACAGTATGGAAGTTTCTTTAAAAACTAAAAATAGAGCTACCGGATGATCCAGCAATCCCAGTGCTGGGCAAATATCCAGAGAAAACCATAATTCAAAAAGACCCACGCACCACAATGTTCACTGCAGCACTCTTTACAATAGCCAAAACACTAGCAACCAAACTGTCCATGGACAGATGAATGAATAAGATGTGGTACATACAGACAATGGAACATTACTCAGCCATTAAAAAGAATGAAATAATGCCATTTGCAGCAACACGGATGGACCTAGAGATGATCATACTAACTGAAGTAAGTCACACAGGGAAAGACAAACATCACATGATGTCACCTAGAGGTGGAATCCAAAAGTCGATACAAATGAACTTAGTTACAAAACAGAAACAGGCTCACAGACTTAGAAAACAAACTTACGGTTACAAGGGAAAGGTGGGGAAAGGGATAAATGAGGAGGTTGGGATTAGCATATACACCCCAATATATATAAAATAACAAGGACCTACAGTATAGCACAGGGAACTCTACTCAACTCTGTAATAACCTATATGGGAAAATAATCCAAAAAAGAATAGATATACGTCTATGTATAACTGAATCAAGTTGTTGAATACCTAAAACAAACACAACATTGTAAATCAACTGTAGTCCAATATAAAGTAAAAATTAAATTAAAAAAAAGGAAGAAGAAATGCCTACTATATTCCTCTCTGGCCTCGGTGACCTGGGCTGGTGTCACATCAGTGGAGCCTGAGCCAGCTTTGCTCTCATGGCTGGACTGTCCTGGGGCTGAGGGAGCTGGGGAGGATGTACCAGCAAATTAGCCCCCCTTGGACCTGTAGTGTCTGGTCCCCTCTGCATGGGATCACAATTTCTAGATCGAGGCGGGTCCTCCTACAGCTAAACAAAGCCTAGTGCAACCAAAGAATGGTGGACCCTCAGGGCTGTAAGAGCTTTGAAAAGTCACCTGGTCTCCACGTGTTCTGGTGGTGGGCTTCCCACCTCCAGACTCCTTGCTTAGAGTCGCCCTGCCTCCGGACGACAGCACACTCAGCAAAGCAGTTTTGCAGGGGTTGGGATTTTACCCGGAGGTTGAAAGGTAAGGGGGAGGAAGTAATGAGACACAACCCCCTTGGGTATTTCTTCTGGCACATTCCACTGTAATTTACAATCCCCAAACACAACTTTTGACTTTCCAAGGCTTTGGTTGCCTGAGCATGCAAGCTGGGCATGAAGAAATCCTGCCGCCTTGGGGCCGTTTCCCGTAACAACAACTTTAAAACTGTTTCTCATGGGCACTTCATAGTAACAAGGCCTGTGGGACTGTAAATGACACCTGCCCTCCAGAAATGTCCTGGGGGAGGTAATCCAAAAAGAAGACTGTCACGAAGCCAATTTCAAGAGGTAACTGTCACTCACACTCTTTAAAAAAAAAAAGCACATGACAAGATGATCGACATCCCTAATTATTATACAAATGCGAGTCAAAGCTACAACGAGGTGTCACCTTGCATCAGAGTGGCCATCATCAAAAAGTCTACAAACAATAAATGCTAGAGAGCATGTGGAGAAAAGGGAACCCTCCTACGCTGTTGGCAGGAATGTAAATTTGTTCAGCCAATGGAGAACAGTATGGAGATTCCTCAAAAGCTGAAAATAGAGTTGCCGTATGATCCAGCAATTCCACTCCTAGGCATATATCCAGAGAAAACCATAATTTGAAAAATACAGGGACTTCCCTGGCAGTCCAGTGGGTGAGACTCTGCGCTTCCACAGCAGGCAGCGTGGGTTTGATCCCTGGTCAGGGAACTAGGATCCCGCATGCCACCTGGCATGCCCCCCCCCAAAAAAAACAGAAAAAAAAGATACATGCACCCCAATGCTCATTGTAGCTATTTACAATAGCTAAGACATGGAAGCAACCTAAATGACCATCTACCAATGAATGGATAAAGAAGATGTGGTACACAGAGACAATAGAATATTACTGAGCCATAAAAAAGAATGAAATAATGCCATTTGCAGCAACATGGATGGACCTAGAGATAATCATACTAAGTGAAGTAAGTCAGACAAAGACAAATATCACATGGTATCACTTATATGTGGAATCTTTAAAAAATGATATAAATGAACTAATTTACAAAACAAACAGACTTCAAAAATAAACTTATGGTTACCAAAGGGGAAAGGTGGAGAAAGGGATAAACGAGGAGGCTGGGATTACCATATACACCCTAATGTATATAAAACAGATAATCAACCAGGACCTACTGTATAACACAGGAATTCTGCTCAATACTCTGTAATAACCTTAAAGGAAAAAGAATTTGAAAAAGAATAGGTACAGGTGTATGTATAACCAAATCACTTTGCTGTATACCTGAAACTAACAGAACATTGTTAATCAACTATACACTGCTCCCATGTAAAGTAAGAATTAAAAGCAAAACAAAACCATGAGGACAGGGTTTAAATGCGCTTTACTCAGCACCGTGGCCGGTCCCTCGCTCAGCGGCTGGCACGCGGCAGTGGCTCAGTAACCCTTTGTGGAGCCCGTGGAGGGTGGGGGAGGCTGGGTCACTCACCATAAGCAGTAAAGGGCCAGGCCTCCCCTCTGACATGCTCCAGGTCACTACCGCTTGGAATGGGCCAGTGCAGGAGCTCCTCACTGTTCTTGAAGCCAAAACTTGGATTCTGGGCGTGGGGCCCCTTGTGTGGGTCTCTGTAGCTGCCTGAAGTGGCCTGGGAGGTGTCAGGCGCATCTAGAGGGAGGCAAGAGTGGGCCTTGCGGTCACCACACCGCCACAGCTGTCACCCGGCCACTGGGGTGAGGCTGGGGTCCAGGTTCCGTGATGGACGGATGCCGGCTCCTGTGTCAGAAGGCAGGCATGCAACCCAGGATCTCAGCCCTTGGCAGGGAGAGAGATGCTCCCGGACAGACATCAGCTCTCACCCTGGGGCCAGGCTGCTCCCTGCCCCGTGCCAGCCGCTCTTCCGCCTCAGCCTTGACGGCCACGAGACTCAGTGCTGGGAGGCTGGGAGGGGCAGGGAGACAGCACAGGCACTCACTCCTACAGACGGAGACAGAGCGGGCAGCGGCCGAGAGCTAGGAGGTGCCAAAGGCCACCGCGGATGGGCTGGGGAAGACACAGGACTGTGTCTCCTGCACACCCCTCCAGCTCACCGTCCTGTGCGCTGCCTGAGGGCTGGGGAAGGCCAGGCCGGCCCGCTCGCACCACACTCTCTGGCCCCCGCCCCGTGCCTGGCACAGAGAGCAGCCCCGGAATGCTGGCACAAGAGACACCCCCTCAACCCAGCCGTTCACCGTCCACTGGGTTCACCTGGATCCTCTCCTCCATTTGAGTCATTCCTGCCCTTCTGTCCTCTTAGGTCCCTGGCTCCTATTCTCACCCACAGCCCCACCTTCCACTCTGTTCTTCTGGAAGGACGCCACCTACATGAGATCCTCGCCTACATGGAGAGGCAGGTGCGGATTCACACACATGCACACTCAAGGCACAGCAACCAGGATCCGTGTTGGAGAGCGAGCAGGGCGTGACCATAGGGAGATGCCTGAAATCCTAAGAAGGAACCTCAGGCTTCCTGTTCCAACCACCCTGGACCAGGGGCCTCAGGACATTCCCAGGGACAGAGGCAGGCAGACAGGCCTGAGGTGGGGGCCGAGGGATTTGGTTCAGAAATGACACTCAAAGGCCGGCAGCTGCCAAGCTCTGTCTCAGGGGATCCTGGGGGGATCCCAGAGGGACCCGGGGGGCCCCCACGCAAGGTGCCACTCTCCTGTGGGCGTCCCAAGTCAGCCTGAAGGGCAGGGGACGGGGACGGGCCAGGGCCAAGCCCAAGCCCAGCACGTACAATCACCACTCCGACAGGCACTTCCTCCCAGGCCAGTTCACGGGGCTGGCATCCACGGGCAGCTGCCAGGCACCTGCTGCCGGAGAGAAAAGCCCCATCGCCCCGGCGTTCGTGGAGGGAGGCGCCAGCTCGGATTCCAGAAAGGCGTGCAAGTCGAAGCAGAGCCCCCTCCCCGGATGTGGGCTGACCGGCGGCGGTACGTCCTGCCCTCCCACCCCGCTGTCCTCCGGCCCGGCCTCTGTGGGGCTGAGCTTGCCTCCTGTCTTTGCTCTTGGAGCCGTGTCTCCTGGGGACCGTCTGTCTGCCACTCACCCTCTTGGGCTGCACTCCCTCTTCCTGGACAGCCAGGGACCAGGCTGCTTCTGCCTTCAAGGCAATGGGAGATGCTGCAAAGACGGAGAACGGGGAGGGCTTGACCAAGAGGACAGGCCGGCTCGACAGAGATAATTGGGCCTCCTGTATCCTGTATCAATCCATCACATTTATAGTCTTCTCTCCAGACAGGAGACAACGAGGAAATGACAAAAGCCAATAAGGCCAATAAATAAAGGGTAATGGAATAACCAGTACAGGCAGCCCATCCCCTGAGCCCCAGAGCCAGGAGCAGGGCCGAGCCCTCCCCTGTGTCTGTCTTGACTTCAGCCACACGCCCCAGGGGACAGGTAACACCGGTCAGCAGCCCCCATGGGGTTTTCAGCTGGAGCTCCAGCTGCTCAGGCCAAAAACCCTGGCATCATCCCTACCTCCTCTCTCTCACACACCCCACATCCAAACCAGCAGGAAATCCTGCCGGCTCTGCCTTCAGAATATATCCCAAGTCAGACCACTCCTCAACACCACCGTCGCCATGCTGGTCTGAGCCACCAACGCCTCTTACCTGGATTCTTACAAAGGCCTCCTGGTTGGTCCTTGGCCCAGACCGTTCTCAACACAGCAGCCAGTGGCGTCTATTAAAAGGCAAGTTGCACAGAACCCCCGAGTGGCCCCCATCACACTCAGAGAACAGCCTGAGCCCTCTGCAGCCCCCCAATGCACCCCGCTCCCCAGGGCCTGTCTGAGCCTGTCTACAACCCCGGCTCTTACTCCACTTCAGCCACACCAGCTCCTTGCTGGCTCCTGCCGAGGCCGTGCATGCCTCACCTGAGGGCTTCAGCAGTGGCTGTTCCCACATCTGTCACAGTCTTCTCCCAGAGAGTGCATGGCTCCCCTCTTTCCTCGGATGTCACTTTCGCAATGAGGCAACAATGACCATCGTACTTTCTATCTTCTCCAGCCCACTGTTTCTATACTTAGATCACATTCCGTGGGGTATAATTTACACGTAACAAATTCATCCTTTTTATTTTTAAGATCTTAACCCTTCTTTCTTTTTTTAATGTTTATTTATTTTTGCTGCGCTGGGTCTTAGCTGCAGCATGTGGGATCTAGTTCCCTGACCAGGGATCAAATCTGGCCCCCTTACATTGGGAGCTTGGGGTCTTAGCCACTGGACCACGAGGGAAGTCCCAAAATTCACTCTTTTTAACTGCGCAGTGTGGTGAGTTTTGACAAATGTATAAGCAGTAATAACCACCACCAAAATCAAGATATCAAATATTTCCATCACGTCCTCATGCTCCTTCGCATTCAACCCCTTTCCCAGCCCCAGTCCCTGGAAACCACTGAGGTGTTTTCTGTTCCTGTAGTTCTGCTTTTTTCTGGAGCATTCATTTGAATGGAATCATACTGCACATAGCCTTTGTGTCTGGCTGCTGTCACTTAGCATAATGCATTTGAACCTCATCCGTGTTGCTGCCTGTGTCGGTTTGTTCCTTTTCATTGCTGAGAGGTACTCCATTAAATGGAGGTACCATGGCTGGTTTTGCATTCAACAGTTGATGGACTGGACATTTGGGTTGTTTACAGTTTTTTGCCATCAGGAATAAAGCTGCCGCTATCAACATTGTGTACTTGTGTTTGTGTGATCATATGTTTTTATCTCTTGGGTAAATGCCTAGAAATTTAGTTTCAGGGGACAACTAATCAGTTTCATCTGATTAGTGTATGTTTAACTCTATAAGAAGTTGTCAAATGTTTTACAAAGTGGTTGTTCATCATCCATTCCTACCAGCAATGAGAGTTCCAGTTACTCCATATGCATGCCAACATTTGGAATTGTCAGTCTTTTTCTTTCCTTTAATTTTAGCCAATTGGGTGGGTGTATCCTATAATTTTAATCTGCATTTCCCTGATGACTAATGATGACAAATGATGTTGAGCATCTTTTCATGTGCTTATTAGCCATTCCTATATCCTCCTTGGTGAAATGTCTGCTATTGTTTTTAAGGAGCTCTAAAGACAGACTTTATATATATATATATATAAGTGACATATATATATATGTCACCATTTGAAGGAGCAAAACTCCCTGTGCAGTGTGACAACATTCCACCGCTCTGCATGGGCTTGCTGCACCATGTGGAGAAACTGACCTCACTGTTCTAGTCTCCCTTTTCTCATCTGTAAAATGGGCATGACAATACTTACCTCCTAAGGTAGTGTGAGGACTGTGTCAACTAAGACACATAAAGACTTTACAATAATCCCTAGTACACAGTAGCACTTAATAAATATCCAGCATGATAATGATGAGCATGATTACCAGCCCCCATGTGACTTGTTCATGCCAATCCAATTTCCCTCTTCCAGAGCCCTGTGTTTTCATCTGTAAATGGTTAGGGACAATCTCTAAGCCCCTTCCACAGTAACATTCACTGATTTCCTGAACTGCTCTCTGTTTACTGACACACCCCTCACAGGTCCCTTCCTCCACCCAGGGGCACCCCCGATAGCCACCCACCCCCCGGGACACTAGTTACACACACAATGCAGCAGAAAGCTCCCTGCAGCCCGTCCTTCCTGACACGCAGAATGGCCTTGGCCCCAGCTCCTCAGTCACCAAATGAGAGGGACCGTGAGAAGCTGGAAGGACCGGGGGGGGGACAGTGGAGACTGAGGAAGAGCTGGGAAGGGCAGATGGCGCCAGGCAAGACCAAGGAAGCTGGGAAGGTAGTGTGGCCTTTCTGGGACCCCATCCCCTGCCCCGCAGTGCCCCGCATGCCCTTCCCTCTCCCCACACCACCCTCTCCCTAGCTCAGCTCCACAGCTCAGGGTGGCGGGGGACCAGGCCCTCCGTCAGCCACACCCTCCCCCCACCTGACCTCTGGGGGAAGCTGGATCCCCAAGAGAGCCCCTCCCTGGGGGTGTGGGGCAGGGAGGACAGGAGTGTCGGGAAATCAGTCCACACAGACTTGGGGCTGTTACCAGGGCACCACAGGAAGTGGAAGGAGGTGAGAGAAGGGGGCTGGCCAGCAGGGCCCAGGCCGCTGGCAGGACAGGCCAGAGGTGGCGACTGGGGAGCTGAGGGACAGGGAGGCTGGGAGGGCAGAGGGCGTCACAGGGGCTGGGGGCCTGGGGGTTCTAGAAGCCCAGAGCAGGGAGACTAGGAGGCAGTGAGGGGCTGGAGTACAGAAGGCGTGAGGAAGACCAGAGGCCAGGGGCACGGCTGGGTCGGGGTGCTGAAGCTCTGGACTTCCCAGCCCCAGTCCTCCACTTCCACTAAGTGGGCTCTTTACGCGCACTGTCAGCTCCTTGATTATGGGCAGCCGGCCCAGCCCTCGCCACCCACCTGCTGCCAGGCCCCAGCTGCAGAGCCCCCCGTGCTGATTTCTCTGCTCCTGTGCCCCGGCTGAGGACCACCTGGCCCCATGTGTCTGCTTCCCGTCAGCCCCAGCTGCTGCGTGACCACCCTCCTCCTCCTGTAGAGACTCTGACGTCTGCAGGATAAATAAAAACGGAGCAGTGGGGCCACAGCCTGGCCAGCGGGCCTGACGGCAGCGGGACTCCCCAGGCGTGAGGAGGCCCCAGAGCCAAAGGAGTCCCTTTCCTCACTCACTCACTCCTGCTAAGTGATGTCAGCCTACACACGGGACCAGCTGGGGAAACCGAGGCATCTGTCCATTCTTCCTTTAGCAAACATGTGCTGAACATCTCCCAGATTCTGGAGTTAAAAAAATGAGCACAAACAGAGGAGGCCCATGCCATCCTGGGGAGACAGACATTAACCTCAAAATCCACAAACCAGGGCTCTTTAGAATTACAGAACAGTGAGGGTGTGGGGGACAAAGTACAACGAGTACGAATATCCAGGGGACGGCATCAGGGAAGACCTCTGATGAAGACATGGCATTTTTGTTGACTGAGGTGGGTGTTGCCAGGCAGAGAGAGGGAAGGGCCGCAGCCTGGTCCAGAAGGGAAAGATGGCCCACGTGGCTGGCATGGGAGTGAGGGGGAGCCAGGAGCAGAGTGTGGACGTGACCCAGGGGCACACAAAGAGGTACCTTGCTGTACATGCTTTCTATTATTTGCAGGGAGGGGCACGGTTGCCAGCTGGGTTTGTACTTTAGAAAGATCCCACCTCTTGCTCTGAGGGAAAGATCTGTGGGGCATAAGAATAGATGAGGGGAAACAGGTCAGGTGGTCTGTGTAGGGAGAGATGATGGGGCTTGGACTAGGATGGGGACAGTGGAGGGTGAGAAACTTGGGAGCAATTTTGGATGCAAAACTGGGGGACAGAGCACCCAAGAGTGGGTGGAGGCGTCTCTGGTCTCTGACTAGGACAAGGAAGGTGCCACGAGAGGCAAGAGGCCTCCTCAAGGCCACCTCCTGGGCTGGCCCTCAGGCCTCCTACATGTGGCCCAAAGAGTACTTGGCAAGCAGGACAGATGATTCATTGGGGACCTATTCTATTTAAGAATTAATTCTCCACTATGGAAAAGAGTATGAAGGCTCCTTTAAAAACTAAAATTACAGCTACCATATGATCCAGTAATCCCACTCCTGGGCATATATCCAGAGAAAACTCTAATTTGAAAAGATACATGCACCCCAATGTTCAATGCAACACTATTCAAAATAGCCAAGATATGGAAGCAACCTAAATGCCCATCAACAGATGAATGGATAAAGAAGATGTGGTACATACAATGGAATATTACTCGGCCATAAAAAAGAACAAAATAATGCCATTTGCAGTAACATGGATGCAACTAGAGATTATCATACTAAGTTAAGTCAGAGAAAAATACCATATGATCTCACTTATATGTGGAAGCTAAAATATGACACAAATGAACCTATGAAACAGAAACAGAATCACGGACATAGAGAATAGACTTGTGGTTGCCAAGGGGGAGGGGGTTGGGGGAGGGATGTAGTGGGAGGTTGGGGTTAGCAGACGTAAGCTATTATATATAGAATGGATAAACAACAAGGTCTACTGTATAGCACAGAGAAGTATATTCAATATCCTATGATAAACCATAATGGAGGGCTTCCCTGGTGGCGCAGTGGTTAAGAATCCGTCTGCCAATGCAGGGGACACGGGTTCGAGCCCTAGTCCGGGAAGATCCCACATGCCGCGGAGCAACTAAGCCCGTGTGCCACAACTACTGAGCCTGCGCTCTAGAGCCTGCGAGCCACAACTACTGAGCCCATGTGCTACAACTACTGAAGCCCACGCACCTAGAGCCCATGCTCTGCAACAAGAGAAGCCACCGCAATGAGAAGCCCGTGCACCACAACAAAGAGTAGCCCCCACTCGCCGCAACTAGAGAAAGCCCGTGTGCAGCAACGAAGACCCAAGGCAGTCAAAAATAAATAAATTAATTAATTTTAAAAAAACCATAATGGAAAATATAAAAAAAATGTATATATATGTGTAACTGAATCACTGTGCCGTACAGCAGAAATACAACATTGTAAATCAACTATACTTCAATTTAAAAAAAATAAAACAACAACAAAAAAAGTGAAGTGCTGTGTCTACAACTTACTTTTTTTAGACAATGATTTACTTTTAAATGGTTCAAGAAAAGAACACCAATGAGACACAATATTGAGGGAGGGCATTCATTGCACTTTCAACTTTTCTGAAAGCTTGAAATTATTCAAAATAAAATTGGAGGGGGGGCGGATTAAACTCCCTAGGCTACTCTGACGTGAGCCAAACATGAGGCGCACTGGACAAGATGACCCTCCTGTCCTATCTAGCCTGAGAGCCTGCTGACTGAGGCTCTGTGTTCGGGTGGGGTCCCAACAGTGTGGCATTAGGCCACATTGACCCCTAGAGTGCCATGCACTCAGAGTGCTGTGCACTCAGAGGGGACCAGCCCTTGGCCGAATTGTCAAGTTCAAGAACATGGAAGAGAAGCCCATCCAAGCACCCCATCTCCCCTGCCCCAAATTATACAGAGTGCAGTGCATCCCACTCGGCCCTCTGATGACCTGAGGGTTGGTCCCTGAAGGTGAGGCTGGACTGGAAAAACAGCACTGGATCCCGTGATAGACCATCTCCATGATGACACCCAGAAAAGCAGGCCAGACGAAGAAGCTGGGCATGGGCGTGGGCAAGAGCAGGGGTTCCATGGTCGATGTGAGGCCACCCCTGACCAGCTCCACCAGAATGAATTAGAGGCTCAAGGAGGAGAGTGAGGGCCCAGAAAGGGGAAGGGCACACAGGGTGGACGTGGTAGGGAGTTAGCAGGGAACAGAGCAGCGGACCCTGGGGTCAGGGACAGGCCGCTGACGGGAAATTGGGGATACGTCATGTTAACGCCAATGACATTTATGGACTCACGATCAAGGCAGGGAACACAGACGACATGGTAATACTCACAGTCACTCCAAGAGCAGGGCTGCAGGCTGAGCCCAGCTCTGCAAGAAGCCATTCATTCCCTTGAGATCAGACTCTGTATCTCCTGCTGGGCTCTATTCTAAGTCCTGAAGGAGGGACGGAGGTTTTCAGTCGTTTGAAGATGGAGTCACAAGTGCAGAAACACTAGCAGGTAGTTAAGGGGCTAGCACACCCATCCTACCTTTGCCACTTGTGTAAGGTCCCCCTTTGCTGCATACGATATAGGCGAAATAGTCTCAATCCACAGACCAAAGAGCCTGAAGTCTCGAAATAAAGATGTTACTGCAGGTGGAGAGAGATTAGGGAGTGAGTCCCTCGCCCCCAGAGGGGGGTCCCAGCAGCAGAGCCTGGGTCCTTCTCCCTCGGCAGCCTCCCTCAGACCAGGGGCTCCCTGAGCATAAACAGAGTGGAAGGCAGAGTCCCAGGTGCAGCCTGAGACCGCGGCAGGACCCGGAGAGGGCCCGGCTGGATGGTGATTGGCTCAGGTCAGTAACGAGGTGCTTCTTTGACCAGAGGGACACACCTGATGCTGGGGGGAGGTCTAGGGCTCTGCTGCGTCTGAGTCCAAGTACTCAACAGTCCCACGGGGGAGGCGGAAGTGATCTGATCCAGAGGAAAGTCCTGAGCTCTACCCAGTGTTTACATTTCAAAGTTTGTTTTGGAGGGACTCTTAGTGGAAGTGTTGAGACAATTCAAGCATCACTTGTTGTATATCAACAAAACTTTTACATATAATAATGAGGATTGGGAGACGCATTTTTTTTTATTATAAGTAGTTACCTCTTTTTCACAATGACCAGGTAGCGTTTTTCATAGGAACTAAAAATGTGTTAAGACACTTTAATTTACTGATCTAAAAATCAAGACTTTCTACCATCGAGGTGGAGGCACAGGAGTGAGAACAGCATGGGAATAACCCCAAGGCTGCTGGATACTGAGGTCAGAGGAGAACGTAGTGACAGGCTCGGGGGACAGTGGACGGGGACTCACCTCTGGAGATGGGCGGTAGGACCTCTCCCACAGAGCCGCCCTCGGGCTCCTGGAAAAACACCCAGACCCCACTGTCACCTCTTCAAGGAGGAGAAAAAGTAACAGATTTTTTTGGTCACAGTGACATTTTGGCTCTTTCTCCTTGAGAAGAAGAAGACTGGCACAAGCTTATGGGGAACAGTGGGATAAAACAGGCCGGTATTAACCGGGCTGAAGTGTTCTGACCCCCCAACTTCTTTCTTGTTTACCCAAATAAAGCGGAACAAGATCAACCATTCTCATCTTACCTTTATCTTAGCACCTTGGCATTTCTGTTAGAGACAAACACAAAAGCACCACAAAAACTGTTCTGGTAACACCACTTGGAAAGACAGTACTGACAGGACACAGTCAGACAAGTTCCTGTGCTCTATTTGAAGATATATTACTGCCTGCACTTATGACAGCCCATGAAAGGATTCCAAACCCAAATCTAGAGATCTGGTCAGAAAACAGCCACTGTTTCCCCCAGAGGTAACTGTCTTTGGGTCTTTGGGCCAACCAGGTAGACAGGCAGGCACAAAGGCGAGCAAGCCATGAGCTGGTGAATCTGTGGGCACAGACCCTTCTAAGGTTCCTCAATCTCTAGAACAAAAAGCCCATCTGGAAAGCAGGGAACACATCGATTTGGCACCAGCCAGGCACTAGAAGAACTGCATTTCTGAAGGCCAGCAGGGACTCAGATAAACCCCCGGAAGCACTGTCCTCTAACGTTCAAATACCTGTGACTGTTTCTTCCCAAAGAACAAGGAGAGTTCAAGTCAGAAGACATTCAAGTCCCTATGGCTCGACTGCAGACAAGAAACCAGACCCCTCTTACCAAGCAAGCCCCAGGATCACAGACACCCACGGACGTATGTCCTTGAGCCTCTGTGTCAGGGAAGATTTTAACGTACCCCATGTTATATGCCTCATTCCTTGTGGATTACTTCTTTGGGAAGATGAACCTTGGGCGAAATACTTCAGCTCTCTAAGCCTCAATTTCCTCATGGGTAAAATGAGGATAGTGGTGTTTCCCTCAGAGGGTAGCTGTAGGATAATACGTGGAAAGCACTTAGCTTAGCATACAGAACACCCTAAGTGAGCAGAAAATGTAGTTGTTGAGTGCTTCTACATAACAGAAGAGGAGGAACAGCAGGTCCATGAGAGGAGGAACAAGAAACAAATATATGATACACATGGTCAGGACAATGCATAGGGGATCTCCAAAAGCCATCTCTAAGACCAGCTCAAGTCTCAGGGAAAGAACACGTACAATCTTGGGTTCCAAGAAGGCTGAGCAGATACATCAAAGACACTGTACGATTTGGAGGCAGAAAATATAACGCCTTCACATACAATACATCCAGAGGGAGACGCACACAGCGTCATCCCGCAGACACAGCCCTCCTGTTAACTTGACACAAGACCAGCCCGTGATCTGCAGGCGTTAACAGTTTCCTTAGTTTCCCACGTCAAATAAAGTACCAACCAAAACATCTGACATCTTTTGGGGAGCAATTTAGTCTGAAATTTAGGATTCCATCATTTTAAAACAAAGCCACTAAAATACAGTATCTGAAGAGGCCGCACCTGCTTCATTACAGATGACATCACGCTTCTGAGACGTGAACTACGAGGACTTTCTCTCCAGGACTCCTGACTGCTCCTGAGCTTTCAGTTCTTCCAGCTTCTTCTTGTAGCGAGTCATGAACTCCTCATCAGGTTCAATGCCTGCGTTCTGCAAATTTTCCATGACCTTTTCCAGTCTGAGTACCGATCGGGCTCCCTCAATCTTTCTTGTGCTCAGGTACAGAGTGAACTCCCTGAAATCCAGGAGCTTACAGGTGTCCACCGAGCAGATGTTCTTGATGTCACTAGTCCTATCCAGATGAGGGAAAAACACCAGTCCTGACAACTTCTCCAGCTCCTGCAGGCTCACCTGGAACTCACTTAATTGGGGCTGGAAGCCAATGGCCTTGTTGGGCACCACGAAGGCCCCTAGTGCCAGGGGCTCAGCAGACCTCGGGTTTCTGCGCGCCAGGATCACCTTGTAGAGGTGGGAGGGCACCGCAACATTGTCCTCGCCGATCACCTAAAAGCAAAGCAGCCATATTTGCGATGCTAATTTGCACTAGCAGGTCCCAAAGTTTTCCTGAAAAGCTTTAAGATGCATTTCTGAAAATGTACTTACAAACTACCCCACCCCACCCCCAATGGATTTAAATTCAGCTGCCAAAGGTAATAATAACCAAGACACAGACTCACAGAGAAGATGAGCATTTAACAGGTAGATTCTGATTGTCTTTAAAGCAATGCCACCCCAAAGAGCAGGGGTCCCATTCTCTGCCCCGTCTGTAGGACAAAGGGGTGTCAGGAGTGAGTCCTGGGTTTTTTAATGGACATGAAAAGGTGTCACCTTCTCTCTGTCTCATAATCAGAACTTCTGGTGCTCCTAACATTCAAAGGTCAAAATGGCCAGCTTGGGGAACTCCCAGCTCTAGAAATAAAAATATGGCCTTAGTTTACCAAATTCACTAGGGAGCTAAACAAACAGCCTTTCAAGAAACACCCAGACACTCCACATCAGTATTATCATCTCCAGTATCACCTAGACTGTGGCTCATTTTTTAAATTACATTAGGTAAATGTAAATGCTGTTTGCTCAGAGTTCTGCACACTCTTGGGTCTGCTATCAAACACAGAACCCCTGAATGTGTCATCAAATCAGACACTTTGGAAAGGTATCCACACAACGAAAAAGCCAGAGCCAGGGTCAGGCCTGAAAACAACTTGGCTGCCTGTGGAGGCTGGCTGTAATAATGAAATAACACTGTTATGAAACCTTTTCAAATTTCCTTCCAATTGGCTTAGAAGCCATTATCTGCTTTCTGAAAAAGAAAAAAATGAACGTCCATTTCCTTAATGGTCTCCAATAAAATGACACAATCCAGCTACAATATGCTCGGGGTACTACTGCTCCTCCCGGGCCAGTCCTTCTTTGGCAAGAGGCCTCCCTTCCAGGCCAAGCCCGCTTGCTGTAGGAGGCCCCGCTGGGAGCCCAGATAAGGCAGAGGGATGAGAGCTACAGAGGATTCTTTTCTGCTTTTCCCAAGCTCCTACCCACACGGCGCACAGCCTAACAACTCCGAGGCCATCTGCTGCCTAACACGCAGGGAAGTCCCACAGCCAAGGCCAACTGCAGGGCTGCAGGGAAGACCCATCATTCCACAGGAATGATCTCTGTAACTGTCTTGGAAGTTAGTGAAAGTGGTTGGTCAGGGTGCAGTTTAGAGTAAGGTTTATGAAACTACACAACCTACAGACACAAAATCCCCCGCTGCCGCCCAAGAAGTCATTTATGCATGCTCTTCAAGACCAAAAAACACACTGAAGGTGAGCTCGATGGAGTACACAACTAGCCCACAGATCACCAAGAGATGTTAACTCAACACGGCAACTCAGAGGTCCTGTGCCCAGCACTGCTGGAAATACAGAAAGGAATAATCTTGAAAGTAAATGCCGCTGGCACTGCTCTCAAGAAGCTTCCCATCCAGGAGAGGAGTCAACACCCACAGCCTTCACTGCAGGCAGAATGTGGTGAGACGCTGATACGGAGCATCAGCAGCAGTGCTGAGGGGGTGGGTGCAGGGGAAGTCAGGGACCGGAACTGACGGTGTGGCTGCACCTGAGCCATAGTTTACAAGGCGGGGTGGGGGGGGGAGGAGGGCGGTTAAATGGGCTTCAGGTGGTCCAGGCACTAACTAACTAGCTGGGGAGCCAACAGTTAAGCAAATCCTTGGTGCCCCCTGGTGGACATCCTCCATCACGGCAGCACAGATCTCAGACTCCAACTGTCAGGAGACCAGTCACTTGATTATTTTCTCTCCTCATGGACTCTGTCTACAAATGACAATTCTCAAAAATAATTAATTGGTTAGGCCATGTGCTGCCAACCAGAGCTTCTAACCAGGTTTATTAAATTCCAGCCAAAAGTAAAGAAGCTTGACATATGAAGATTCATGGCTTTACCTCATGGAAATGTACCATTTCTATTAGATTTTCAAAAACTCTCACATAGCTAGAGAACCTCTAATATTACTTTCGAGAAACCTCACGGACACAGAAATTCCTAGTACGAACCACAAAGTGTGACTCTTCCACCCATGACGGTCTCAGAATATTTCAACAAAGGGCGCGTAAAACACTATTATTCCCAGAAATAAAGAGAATAATGGAAACCTTAGCCACTATCTTCTTTGGTTCAGTCTGCTTTGTTCTCAGGAAGTAAACATCTTTAATCTGCCTAATATAGGAACCAGTCCTATTTGGAAACTCAGAACCCTCATCGTTTCTTCCTTGAATTTAAAACTTAAAAAAAAAATCCTGAAATATTTTAAAGCTATCTTCTTCTCTGTAAACAACTCAACCTACATAATAAATCCTTCCCACTTTCAGGAAAATTAGAAGACTTTCAGAAAATGTTTCTAGAAACTAGGGTACTGAAGCAGAATGGTTCAGCAGATTGAAACCCCACAGACCTGAGGCTTTGCACGAAGTTACAAGTCACAGCCACTGGTATCTTCTTTTTTCATTCATAAAATGGGTAATAACAATCCCCAAGCAGTCTATCTCATAGAATAGTTCTGAAGATATAAAGACACGTTAAAAAAAAAAAAAAGATTTTGAAACCTGCAAGGCCTATGTAAAAAAGCTGTTTTTGTAGTGGATATCATTCAAAAGACAGAAATGCAATTGCATTGGTACAAAAGATGGTTCTGCAGAGGGACAGTAGGGAAACATGGGATCAAGCAAAATTAGACCAGTTCAAGGTGGACAATAGGGTTTCAGGAGAAGAAAACAGGTTGGACCCAAATGATGCCCTAAACAAAGGACTCGAGGGCTTAACGTGAACCAAGTCTTTAGTATCAGTAAATCAGCAATAATCCTTTTCATATAACATTTAGGTATAAAAATACAAAGGAAATCCTTGCTGCTGTTAAATTACCAAACAGCACTCAACAACTCTTGTCAAGGCTGTAACAAAAGCTGGGAATCACTAGAAAATACAACATATATAACAATCATAAAGCTGGCACTTGCTCGCGACCTGAAATTAGTTTCCGTACGTGCTGGCCTGCGCTCGTTCCCTCCTATCCAAGAGACAGAGATGACAATTTGCTCCCCCATCCCACCCCCAACTCCACACACACAGAGCTGGGCCTTCATGCTGACTCAGTGCCAGCAGAGACTGGCCGCAAACGGCACCCAGGCTAAGCCTGCCCTCTGTCATGTCATATCTGCAGCAACTGTGCCTTAAGTGAAATAGCAAGCAGCATCGTGAGGAAAGAATATGTACCTGCAAGACTCAGACAGATGTGATGTATCTGGTTACGTTCCCCTGGTAAGACAAAAAAAAAAAAGAAATCCCAAAAATAAAACTGTTGGACACATCAAGAGATGAAGCCCTTAAAATAAGGGTCATGCCAATCAAGTGAAAGAAAGAGACCATGACAGTGTGATCAACAGGGAATCTCTACCTGAGAGGCTGGAGGAACAAAAAGGGAGGGAGTCACAGGGGTGGGGAGTCAACAGGGGTGTGGCAGCCCCGTGTGCTACCGGTAAAGCCTCTGCGGGAGCTCAAACCCTGGGAGACGGTGCTTCTCACACTAGGCACCTGTCCTGTGTAGGGGTGGGAGATGCCAAGCCAGTGAAACAAGCACAACTTCCCAGACTCTCAATTCTACTGAGCAATTTAGGATGGGGGTGAGGAAATATTTAACACATAAAAGAATTTATTTCAATTAAAACTAATAGATATGGAAATGAAGATTGCATAACGATAAAAGAGGAGATTTCAAAAAAAAATTCCTGATCACTATAGCTGATACCTCAAGATCCCTGGAAGCATATTTTCGATTTCCTCCCCCTCCAGGAGTTGTAGAAGTTTGGAAAATAATGCTGTAGAAGGAAAACAGACTGATAAGTACTTCTAACATCACCACCACCACCACTACAGGGTTGTCAAATCTGAAGCTCACTTTCTTGCCAGGTCAATTATAATGTTCAGGCCAGGATCTTCAGGTATGTTTCACTTGTCTTGATTCAATCTTTTCTAGAAATAGGCACATGGATGACCTAAGCTATAATAAAGGGGGTGATTCTGATTAGAGCTGTCAGATGACTCACTGATAAAATCACTGCTACCAATCTTCCCTCAGGCTCACATTCACTCAAGTCCTATGATGCTGTGATTCCTTCCTACATATTCTAGCAGACGTTTCTGCCTGGCTATACGGAATCCTCCTCTTGGCCCATTTTCTGTTCTTATTTTTGCAGGCTAGTAAATATCACTTGTAACTGCTCTCCATCCACATCATTTTTTACCTCCTGGCCTTAAGCTTCTATATATGAAGAGCACAGCAATCCCTTCACTGTCGACTTTTGAGAGCTTAAAGAACAATGCTACGAATGACTGGCAATTCTCATACAAGTAGAGAAACCCACCTTTGGATTTCCCCCTTGACAATTACTAGCAATGTGACTTGGACATGACCCCTCAAAACCTCAATTTCCCTGCCTATAAAAGAAGATAACCACTGCTTGTTTGTAAGAGCTGTTTGTGAGGACTGACTGGGATGGCGTGAACAAAGCTACCTACATACTGGGTGGTATATATGGCCCTCGATAAATACCAGCTCATCTGCTTCACTTCCTCCAAAGTATACACATATATGCTTCATTACCTAGACAGAAAAGTAAATTAATATCTCGCTTTTATTAGCTACATCCTCCTAAAATAAGGTTCGGAGTATAGTTGTAAACAAGAAGTAAATACTAAATGGATGGATTTAAGAAAACAAAACATGAATTGCCACACATAATTGCAAGATATTCTCCGGGAAACAGGAATTCATGATTCAAATACATATTAATTCCTTGAGAGGAAGAGACCCACCTCGAGGGCTGGGCAATGCTGTGTCCCCTTTCTCAGCATCACTAAAGGACATGGTTTTATCCACAATGATTTTGTTATGAATTGCTAGAAAATAACCTGAATTTTTAGCTGGGCATTCAAGGTTTCTACCACCTGGTGCAAACCTTCCCTTTTATTATTATTTTTTTTCAAAACAACTTTTTATTGAAGTATAGTTGATTTATAATGTTATATTGTATTAGTTTCAGATTTATGGCAAAGTCATTTAGTTTTATACATACACACACATATATATTCTTTTTCAGATTCTTTTCCATTATAGTCATTACAAGATATTTAATATAGTTCCCTATGCCATACAGTAGGTCCTTGTTGTTTATTCTTTCCTTTTATTTTCGTCTTCTTCCTTATACAAGTGCTCTAATCCAACTGTCTGAGGGACTTACCATTTCTCGGCATACAACCTACCTTTTCCTACCCCTTCCCTTTGCCTAGCTTTGCCTCCCATGTCCATTTTCCTTAACCAAATTCACCCAAGTTTATACGTGTATATATTTGTACGCATACATATAATATTTTTGGCCCAACTAAATTCCTAAAATGGTGAGCTCTGAGACAGTGTTTCCAATTTAATTTACTAAAGTATCCTATTTTGCTTTCATGCTAATAAATATACTAAAGATTTTTAAATTTAAAATTCCACCTGAAATCAAGTTTGATGCCAAATCTAACAAAAGCTATAATAGAAATTGTTAGTGAAAAATATAAATATGTATATAAAAGTAGATGACACTTTGATATGATTCCAAGAAAGATGAAAAACTACATACCCATTGAGGGATATAGATTCCTATCAACATTCAACTTTATGTACACATACATAACACACAGAGTTATCTGCTTCCTTTATGACCAGCGTCTACAAATCTCCTCAAAAAGCACTGGAAGGACTTCCCTGGTGGCGCAGTGGTTGAGAATCCGCCTGCCAATGCAGGGGACATGGGTTTGAGCCCTGGTCTGGGAAGATCCCACGTGCCGCGGAGCAACTAAGCCCATGTGCCACAACTACTGAGCCTGCGCTCTAGAGCCTGCGAGCCACAACTACTGAGCCCGCGTACCACAACTACTGAAGCCCACACGCCTAGAGCCCATGCTCCGCAAGAGAAGCCACCGCAATGAGAAGCACGTGTGCAACAAAGAGTAGCCCCCGTTCACCGCAGCTAGAGAAAAGCCTGTGCACAGCAACGAAGACCCAATGCAGCCAAAAATAAATAAATAAAATTAAATTTTTAAAAAGCATAGGAATATCGAAGATGGAGAAAAAAGGCCTTCCCAACAGTGTGCCACTAAAGGCAATAGAATTCACATACTGTGTTTTCTGGGGCTCTCTCCACCCACTAAAAACAGCTAAAAATAAATGTGGTGAACACACATGACGAGGCAAACAGCAGACCGAGTACTCAAGAATCAACTTGTCCAGATCTTGGTTTCTAAATACCAATCCCCATTAAAATGAACCAAGAGAAATGGATGATTCCAGAGTTTGCCCAAGATGAGTCTGGAACATCCTGTTATGCCAGAAAGTAGGAAGTGCAGAGAAACTTAGTGGAGTCCTCCTCAATATTACAGGTATTCAGAGCTTCTGCAAAATCTGAGTACAAGTTATTAAGTAAAAGAACTGATAAAAGTTGTTGGCTCAAAGAAATTAAGAGAGAGAGATGACTTCCAGGGTGTGAAATAGAGGATGAAGGGAGAAAGTAATCAAGAATGTAGTTTGAAGCATGTCATTTATAATTCCATATACAATCCTCCCACATGAGAGGTACTTAAAGATTTGCCGAATTAAAGATTTGCCAGTGTGAGCATGAATAGGTCCTATCAATTAATACAGACATGGAAAACTAATGATATAGGTTCAGAGGCCCAGAATCTGAAAGAAAAGGCCTAAGGCCAATAATGCTTTAAAATAAAAACAAAAAAACAAGACCGTTACTCAAAGTATACTCTTCAGGAAGCTGATCTTGACGGCCCTCACACATTCATCATTACGACACTAAATAGGGTGAGAAGAGCTGACAGGTCTCTTTCGAAACTGTCTTCAAGGCTACTTGAACATGCCTGAATATCATTCACGGATCAACGATTTAGGAGAAGTAAGGTTAAGACTTTTTAGTGGTTAGTTTTACATATTCCAGTGTAATAAGAATTCTGGTCTAGAAAAGATATACTAAAAGGTATATACATATATATTTGTTTCATTCTGAATTAACTGCAAATTTAAAATGTGTAAGGATGGCATATGGAACACGTGCACCCTTCACCCAGATTCATCAACTCAACATTCTGCCCAATTCCCTTTATCACTCTCTTTTTCTATTTTTTCCCTAACCCTTTTGAAAGTAAGTCATAGACACATCTTTCAGGATGTGTCTCCTACGAGCAAAGACATTCACTTACATAATCACAGTACAGTGATCAAAATCAGGAAATTTAACACTGATAAAATATAATTATCTAATCTATAGACCTCAAACGTTACCAATTGTCTGAATAAAGTCTTATTTAGCAACTTTTGTTTTTCTGATCTAGGATCTGATCTAAGATAACACAATGCATTTTGTTTTCAGCCGTTTTAGTCTTTAGTTTTTAGTCTCCATTAACCTGGAACAGTTAATTTCTCAGCCTTTGTCTTTGACAACACTAATATTTTTGAAGAATGTAAGTCAGCTCTTTCACGGAATGTCCCTCAGTTGGGGTTTGCCTGATACTTCTGCATGATGAGACTCAACATTATGCATTTGGGGCAGAAATATCACAGAAGTGATATTGTATCCTTAGTGCATCACACCAGCAAGTACAATTTATCAGTAAGTCCCATACATGCAATATTAACTCTGATCACTCGGTTAAGGGGGGGGTTTCTCTACTGTCAAGTTACCATTTCTTGCTTTGTTATCAATAAGTAATTTGCGGAGGGATTCTTTTAGATTATATAAATGTCCTATTCGTCATAAAGCTTCTACTCTCTAGTTTTAACATCCACTGATGATTGTTTGAAACACATTACCATGATGGCTACAAAATGATTTTTCTCTTTCATTCTTACAAACTTATTAGTTGACCGTCCATGGTACACAGAAGCTTCTCCTTACACCCATGTGTTTACTTATGTATTAAGATATGGATTCCTATTTATTAGTTCTATAATCCATTTTATTTTGATGTCAAATAGTTCCAGACACGTTAAGTGAGAACTCCATAAAGCTGATTCCTGTGTTCTTTTGACATGTCCTCACCATTTCTTTGAGTACTTACTTGCTTCCTGGCACAAGATGTTCCAGTTTGTACTTTCCCTGCACCATCCCTGGAATCAGCCATTTCTGCAAGTGCTGGGTTCTTTCAGCAGGAGGTGGTTTTTTAGAAACCAAGATCTGGTCTCAGGGTACACTCATTGCTAATAGCATATCACTGCTTCTAGGCGCTTTTAGCAGACAGATAATAAAAATTATATCCAACTTAAGAAAAACAATATATTTCCCACGACAGCATGTGGCCAAAACATATTTAACAGAAATATTCACTCACACACACACACAAAAGCTGTTTCGTGAAATGCTCTTAACTAGTGGTTAACTGTCCCTTTTAAACCTTGTATACATTTTTCTTCTACCACACAGTGAGCTAGTCATACAAATCTTTCAATTTTATGAAAACAAAGCCCACACAAAACTGTAATTTGATCATTTAAGGTGTGGAAGTGAAAGCTGGGAGAACCTATTTTCCAAAAGTAAGAGGAAAGAGGATTTACCAGAGCTCAAGAATAATTAGTATTCGAAAAACAAGAGAACACAGGGAGCTTCAAGGCACTTTTTCCTTCTAGTATTACAAAAAATAGGAAAATAGCAAGTTGATGAGAGAGATTACTCTGCTTGGAATACTAACTCCGTTGCCACTGCTTCTCTCCCACAAGAACCCCTGGAATACTGAGGGTGTGAGCACCTGTGTGAACACTTGGAGACTTACACATCACTGCTCATCAGAGCCAGACGGGCTGATAATACGCCAGTCCAGTGGGACAGAATACACCCGAAAATTGTTCTCGTTTTCCTAACTGTTTCTTGGATCATTTAATTTTATCACAGACCCCCTTAAGTAACCATGTAACCTAAGCAGCATTTACTAAACATCTACTAGATGTTCCCCCGCAACACACCTCCTCTTTGACTTTCCAGGAAGTCCTTCAATCCCTCTCCTTTCACTGACTCTATCACCTTTCTTCCTCCTCACCTCACTTCATTCCCGACCCTCTGTAGATCTCACAGTACATCAGTTCAGCCACCCTCTTGGCAGAATCCTTTTTTTCTTTTTTTTTTTGTTAATTGGGGTATAGTCGTTTTATAATGTTGTATTAGTTTCTACTGTACAGTGGAGTTCCCTGTGCAATACAGCAGGTTCTCATTAGTTATCTATTTTATACATATTAGTGTATATATGTCAGTCCCAATATCCCAATTCATCCTACCCTCCTTTTACCCCCTTGGTGTCCATATCTTGGCAGAATCCTTAATCTCAGGCATAACAGAAGCTGTCTACAGCTCTCACATCACTAATTATACTCTCTTATATCTTCAATCTCCCTTTCCTTTAGTTCATAAAGTTCTCATATATCGTGCATGTAAAAAAAAACCTTCACCTTTTTAAAAAAATCCAAGCATCTAGAAGAAAAGCTTTTCCTCCCATTTATTCAACTAACTGCAATCTGGATGTCTTCCTGAATTTTTCCCTCTTCTTCACCCAAATAGTGAATTTGTGATTACTCTTTCCTGTATTCCTCCATTCCTCCTCACTCCATCTGCCTGAGTTCAGCCCGCGTCTGTAACGATACCTAAACCCCAGAATTCTGCTATTGATCTTAAGTGTCCTGCGCTCACACCGTCCATCCTCTGGAGTCCCCGTGCTTCCCTCCTGACTCAGTTCACTCTTACCCATCGAGATCTAGCTCAAAAATCTCCTTGGGGGACTTCCCTGGCGGTCCAGCGGTTAAGACTCTGCGCTTCCAATGCAGGGGATGAGGGTTCAATCCCTGGTTGAGAAACTAAGATCCCACATGCAGCGGGACCAGAAAAAAACATCTCCTCCTCTGTGAAGTCTTCCTGACCCCCACAAATAGGGTTGGTCAGTTCGTTCCGACACCACTTCATCTATGCGTTTATACATCAGATCACACTTTAACATAATTAACTGATAACATGTCTATTTCCCCTTCTAAACTGTGAGCGCCTTGAAGTCAATGCTTGCTTTTTAACCCATCATTTTATCCTCTATGCCTATCTTTCCAACAGGTGCTCAATAAATCCTGGTGAATAAATGAAATTTAAAAGTAGAATAAAGAATGAGATTATAATCTCACGCAAATAACATAAGCTTGAATATTAAAACACGTTCCTACCTGGTAACTAACCGTTTTCCTTCCATTGCTTCCAGTCTGAGGTAAGGTCAGCGGTCCAGATACTACCCAGACGTCCTCAAACCTCTCTGTCAGTTCTCGACAGTACATTTCCATTCTGAGAAACAAAGCAAAAAGATGTGTGATATTCTCACACGTAAATGTAGAAAAAGCAGCAAACCGTATCAAGTCCTTAGGAGAGATACCAAGAATATTAGAGAAATCAATGTAAGGAGAATATGGCACAAAACACTATAAGCATATAAACAATGTTCTTCCCAGTGTGTTTACTGCATGGAAAAACTCTAAAAATACATGCATTTATACAACTACCTACATTTTCCTGTGTGTGCATTCAATGTTTATAACTGAAATTTTGTTTTGTTTCCTCATATTTTTCTATGCCCTAGTTCTCAAATAAACTTTTTTCAAGAATTACATATCATTTCAAAAAGTTGATATATCGTTTTTATGTAACTACTCCTATTGTAGGACAACTGGGTTTATCCTGACATTTCTTAAATAATGCAACATTGTATTAATTCCTTAGAATAAATTTCAAGGGCCAGAATTACTTTACTGAATAAATATTTTAATGATGCAAGTGGAGATACAAGTGGAGAAATACTTTCAATACAAGTGGAGAAAAATACAGTATCCTCTGCCTATAAACATAGTGTTCTACTGTCTCAGTAATAATATTTTTAGTAGTTTCTTCCAGAACTGGACTTCTGACCAGAGGAAACATGACCAAAATGGCTGGCTATGTTCTGAAGTCTATACTTCCAAATCTAGCAAAGAAAACTAGTCCAAAATATTTATCTTCAGTAGTTTTAACATTTGAAAAAACAAAGGCAGAAACAGATGCTAGGCACACACACTCCTGTCACATCACTCATCTCCCACAGAATCACATTTTTAAAACTCTCACCCCTCACCTGTTCCAGTAACCAGCATTATTATCAAAATTCTGAGGCACGATATTAGAAAGGTAAAAGGTTTCAGCCATGGCTTTCTGTGAAAAGAAATAAAAACAGTAACTTGCACTGAAATACTTTTCCCTTTGAGAGAGATTTTACAAAGCAGAGATAACCAGCTCCTCTTTCATACCTTAGCTCCAGGCAATTACAGCAACTATCTGTTTAGATAAACGAAAGCCACAGCTACTCCTGACAAAAAGCTCAATAATGATTATTCAGAATAAGGACTATAACAAAAGAAGTAGTTTGGTGTGCTGCTTTTCTTCACAATTTATAAAATTCAAACCAATAATGTAGACTATGAACGAAAAATTTCCAGTATAAAGCTAAAAGGTGAATTCTAGTGCTAAGCCTCTGGCAGAGGGTTTCTCAACAAAGGGCAGCTTTCAGGAGCACAGTAGTATTTAAGTAGTACAGTGCAAACACATTAGTTCAAGAGTGGCACAGAAAAAGTCCTATTCTTCTGAATTTCTAGCCACCATGTGTTCATTCCTCCCACACTTCTGACCTGTAAACCCAAGGCTCTGTCTTTGGATTTCCTTTCATTGATCTACACTGCCAAGGCCACCAAATACCCTCTTGTCAAACCGTGGTTCTCAGCCTTGAAGGCACATTGAAATAACCTAGGGAGCTTCAAAAATATCGATGCCTAGGTCCCAACCCCTAGAATTTCTGATTTAACTGCTCTGGGTTACAGGTCTGGGCATCAGGATTTTTTAAAACTTCCCAAGGTAGTTACAATGAGTATCCAAGGTTAAGAACCACTATCTTAATGATAATAATCACCAATTCATGCAATAAATGCCAATGTCAGAAAAGACATTTCTCACCTTTTTTTGGCAGAGAAATTATCCTAAATTAAAGGAGGCTAGAGAGACATGACAATTAAATGTAATATATGATTCATGATTAGATACTGAATCCAAAAAAAAGTTGTAAAGGACATAATTGGGAAAATTTGGCAAATCTGAGTGAGAACTGTATACTGGATATTATTGTACAAATATACAAAAATACACTTGTACACATTTCTTGGTATAATGATACACTTGACATATATTCAAATATCCTCATCTTTAGACAATACAATCTCCTGAGCAATCTACTTAGGCATGAAGTGCTACAATGTCTGCAATTCACTGTCCATGGTTTAAAAAAATGCATATATAAAATATATGTATCAAAATGTTTTTGCTGTACTATCCTTAACTTTTCTACAAGTCAACATATTTTTTCTGTGTTCTTTTTTCAACTTTTCTACAGGTCTGAAATCTTTCAAGATAAAAATGAGTGAGTAGCTTTAGCTCCTATTGGCTTTACAATTCCCTTTTGCATAGCATTTAGTTTTCCTCAACCTGTTTAAAAATGTCTGAGCATCTGAGCAAAGAAAGGAAGCGAAGTCAGGAAGAAAAATACAAAATAGGGTATGAAAATTCTCAAGTGTTATGGTTTGGCTCCTAGGTTTTTAATTTCCAAGTCCCATGGTACACATAATACCAGCCCTGTGTTCCCATCCCTCCCAAAAAATATGCCTACAGATGAGAATTTGTTATCTCCTGCTGGAGCCATGTGGCCTCGTGACCACCCACTGCCAACATAGTCCTCGTTGAAGGCACTGAAGGTTGGAGGGATGTTGGGATCTGGCTTGAATTTACAATGTTTTCTGTCTGCATCACCTGAAGAAAAACACACAAAATGGTAAGTTACCAGTGGTCAAATCTCTCTCAAGATTCTCTAAGCAAGGCAAGCTGCTTGTTGCTGGCTGGTAGCTCTCTGAGCAGCTAGTACTTCGTGACAGCACGCATGTCTCAAGTTCCTGGGATAGTTCGGCTACTTCACCTGAATTTAGCAAGGACTAGTCCAGGAAAGAATGTTTTTCATACAGTGCAGCCATCTCACCTCATATACTTTTGTTTCTGGCCTTTCAAGTTAAAGGGAAAAATCCCTTGGATGGTATCTATGTAAAAGTAATAACCAATCAAATAGCTGAGCTGTACAAAAAGCTTAGTTACTAAATACACTCTTGCTTTTTAAAAAGACCCCCACGGGGATTTCCTTGGAGGTCCAATGGCTAAGACTCCGTGTGGGGTGCGTGGGTGCGGTCCCTGCTCAGCAAATTAAGATTCCACATGCCGCGTGGCTCAGCCACAAAAAAAAAAAGACGCCCATGTATTGTATGTTGTACAACGGTATTTGACAAGTTTATACGTACTGAAATAATGGATATATAGACACAAAACAATCTGTTCTGGGCAGGCACAGCCTAGAGGAGGGAGAGAGTGCCTCTGATATCTTGCTTACTGCCTCTTAAGCCGTGACAAAACAAACATTTAGGTTATGAGATCAATCCAGAAACTCCTGACACAAAATATCTGAGCACCACACAGGAGAGACAAAATCTCAAGTTTGCTTATATTCTGATACCTCCAGAGTAGTTTGCCACCGTGGACACCAGCGAATCCTAACACTATGTTTTCCACTGTCATTAGGACAGGCCTTGTTAAACTACAAAAATTGTGAGGACAAATGGAATATACTCAGGCTGCTACTCAAAAAAGTGTAAAACGAGGATTAATGAAGTTACTGATTCTAATGTCATTTCATTCAATCAAGAAAAAAATTAAATTATCAGACCCCAAGGTTCAGAGTAAAGTATCTAATGTCTAGCTTCTTAGAATCACCCCATAAAAAAAATAATAATAATTGTAAACAGAGAATTACTAGTAAACTTCTCTAAGTGTCATTACCATTGGAATCGCTTCCTGGTATGTCTGGTTTTCTTTATCTGGTGTTCACTGCCCTTGAAAAATCATTTGGGGGCGGGGGAGGGGGGGACTTCCCTGGTGGTGCAGTGGTTAAGAATCTGCCTGCCAATGCAGGGCACACGGGTTCGAGCCCTGGTCCAGGAAGATCCCACATGCTGCAGAGCAACTAAGTCCGTGCACCACAACTACTGAGCCTGCGCTCCAGAGCCCGAGAGCCACAACTACTGAGCCCTTGCGCCTAGAGCCCATGCTCCGCAACAACAGAAGCCACCGCAATGAGAAGCCTGTGCACCGCAACAAAGAGTAGCCCCCGCTCACAACTAGAGAAAGCTCACATGCAGCAACAAAAACGCAACGCAGCCAAAAATAAATTAAAAAAAAGAAAAAGAAAAATCACTTGTGGGAATTTCCAAAATCCTAGGATGAAGATGCCTTCCTGAAGAGAGGATGTAAACTTACTTCTGTCCAGTGTCTGGAGGCATTAGCAGTGGAGGACCACAGTAAAGCAAGCTCAGGGTTTAAGGTTCCTTGATCCGTACAGGCTACATGGCTTTGGGCTACAAGTCTACATGACAGCCAGTTTGTGGTCTCAACTTCTCTAGAACAAACTTTTTATTTTCCTTTTTGATCCTTATCTGCTCAGTGCCAAGGCAACCTTCTGTGTAGTTCCTTATGGTGGGCAGGCAAGTAAGTTCTGGTTCACCCATCCCCGAGGGTGCAGCCCTCTGGGGTTCCAGGTTAATGTGGGAAGGGTCTCCGGTAAGATAATCTACCTTGGCTGAGCCCTAGGTCTTGCCTTCAGTCCCCCTCACCCCATTTAAGGCTGCAGAACCAAAGGCAATGTGGCTTTGGTTTACCCGGGCCACCCTTACCCCTCTGGATTCTGGCGTTCCCCCAAATATTGGCCTGGCAAAGAAAGCTCTACTATCATGTTGCCTCTTCATGCTTTGTTTGTTTGTTTGTTTTTAAAGCCAGGATCAGAAGCCAGGAATCTGGCTTCTGAGACTTTTTTTTTTTTTTTGGCTGCGCTGGGTCTTCGTTGGGCCACATGGGCTTCTCTCTAGCTGCGGTGTACGGGCTCCAGAGCGCGTGGGCTTAGCTGCCCCGCGGCATGTGGGATCTTAGTTCCCCAACCAGGGATCAAACCCGGGTCCCCTGCATTTGATGGCAGATTCTTAACCACTGGACCACCAGGGAAGTCCCTCTTCATGGTTTTTTTTTAGTGATTTTTTTTTATATATACTTTTTATATACTGCCAATAACATTTCTTGTTGTTTTTAGCAGGAGAGTTAATCTAAATAACTTAGTCTGTCATAACTAAAACAGAAGATGCTTTACACTAAAATAAGTAAATCACAGGTACGTTGCTTCTTGTTTTCAAATATTAACTAGCTCTATTTTACCTCCTCAAGATTACACAGCTCGTGTGACGTACAATATGAAACAGTGCTTTTTTTATATGCCTCTGAAAATGATAACTTAACAGCAAGATAAAATTAGTAAAGCTGAAATTCCATCTTGGGAAAACTTTTGTATTTAAAGGAAATTTATCAGGCTTTAGACTAAATCAAGTGAGTTTCTCTTGATGTAAATTCATAATCAATTTCACCTGCTAGGATACAGTTTCTGCTTCCATCAGTTTCCTTCTAGCAGCAAGCATATTCCAAGCCTCCTGCCATTCTGCTGGTTAATGTGTACTCTATAAAGGCACACACTCATTTTAGTATCAGCATTTTAATATATTTAAGCATAGCATGCACTGTAAAGCAATGGAGAAATGATCTGTGGGCCATATAGCAAATTAACAGGCAAATAAGAGAATGGGAATAAAACAACTATGACAAAAAATAATATCCTTAATGTAAAAACGAACTCCTACAAAATTCAAAAAAGAATATCCCTGGGACTTCCCTGGTGGTCCAGTGGGTAAGACTCCGTGCTCCCAATGCAGGGGGCCCGGGTTCGATCCCTGGTCAGGGAACTAGATCCTGCATGCATGCTGCAACTAAGAGTCTGCATGCTGCAACAAAGTCTGCATGCTGCAACTAAGAGCCCACATGCCACAACTAAAGATCCTGCATGCCTCAACTAAGACCCGACGCAGCCAAAATAAATAAATAAAATAAATATTAAAAAAAAAGAATATCCCTATTGAAAATCGTAAAGAAAAATTCACAAAGAAAGAATAATTCACAAAATATTAACCCTCCCTGGTAATCAATAAACGCAAATTAAATCAACTAATAAATTGGTAAAGCTCAATAATGCTCATTATGTGTGAGGGCTGGGAGAGACAGGACAAATAATGATGGTGGGAGTGTAAATTGGAGTAGGCTACCTAGAAGCTAATCTGACATTGAATAGCAAGATCTGGTCATCTTAATTACAGGAACGCACCAAGAAACTTGAGGACACGTGAACAGGCTCACACACCTGCCTGCCTCTCCAGTCTCATTTCACATCACGTTCTCCCTTGCTCCAGCCACACTGGCCTTCTTTGAGTTCCATAACCGAACCAAACTCTTCACATTGGGGCCTTGAAAGATGCAACTGTGCTTCTCTTTCCCTGCCTGAACGCTCTTCTCCATACCCCCGCTGCCCATCCAACTCCTCTGCCTGAGTGACTGCCATCCACTCTTCAGGCCACTTTCTCAAAGAAGCCTCGTTAATCAGTATCAGGTTCTCCTGTTATAATCTCCCATCGTATTCTTTACTGTTCCTTAATTATACTATCCCAACTTGCAATCATTTTTCCTTCAGAACAGTTATTGCCAATTGTAATTATACATTTATGATCATTTGATAGGTCCACCCAACCCCCTCCCCAATTCAAAGTGCCTTGGGGGTAGAAACCATCTACTCTGGTCACTGATATAACCCCAAGGCTCAGCACAGAGCCATGCACAAGTAGGCACTTAAAAAGCATTTGTGGGCAGGCCCCGGTGCAGACCTGGCCAAGTCGAAGAACCACACCATGCACAACCAGTCCCGAAAGCAGCACAGAAACGGCATCACAGAACCCCGATCACAATATGAATCTCTTAAGGGGGTGGACCCCAAGTTCCTGAGGAACATGCGCTTTGCCAAGAAGCACAACAAGAAGGGCCTGAAGAAGATGCAGGCCAACAACGCCAAGGCCATAAGTGCACATGCTGAGGCTATAAAGGCTCTCGTAAAGGGACTTCCCTGGTGGCACAGAGGTTAAGAATCTGCCTGCCAATGCAGGGGACACGGGTTCGAGCCCGTGTCCGGGAAGATCCCACATGCTGCAGAGCAACTAAGCCCGTGCGCCACAACTACTGAACCTCTGCTCTGGAGCCCGCGAGCCACAAGTATTGAGCCCGCTAGCCTAGAGCCCACGCTCCACAACAAGAGAAGCCACCGCAATGAGTAGCCCCCGCTCGCCGCAACTAAAGAAAGCCTGCGTGCAGCAACAAAGACCCAACACAGCCAAAAACTAATAATAATTTAATTAATTTTAAAAAAAGGCTCTCGTAAAGCCCAAGGAGGTCGAGCCCAAGAGCCCAACAGGCGGCAGCCGCAAGCTCAGTCAACTTGCCTACATTGCTCACCCCAAGCTCGGGAAACGTGCTCATGCCTGCATCGCTAACGGTTTCAGGCTCTGCCGGCCAAAGTCCCAGGCCAAGGCTCAAACCAAGGCCAAGGCTGCAGGTGCAGCTGCTGCTCCAGCTCCAGCTCAGGCTCCCAAAGGTGCCCAGAACCCCACAAAGGCTCTGGAGTAGAGACCTTTGTCTGCCAATGTGAGGACGGAAGGACTGGTGTGACCCCTGGCTGCTGTCTGCATGGGGCTGGTGTCCTCCTGTGCTATTTGTACAAATAAACCTGAGGCAGGAAAAACAAAAAGCATTTGTGGATGTAATGAATGAGTGGTGCTCATTCCAAGAATATTTATGACAAAGCCTCCAATTCATATGTCAAGATACAGATCCTCTCAACCCCTGAGACAGCCTGGAAGGGTCTAGGGTGCCCTGGCTGCCAGGCAGGGTCCATTTATCTAGTGAGCCAGACAAACACCATCATTTTCTAAATGTGCTGTAAAGTAGAAATGGTTGAAATTATTAATAATCCTCCTTGTTTTAAATTTGGAAACATCTTTCAACAACGCCTTTGCTTCTAACCACCTACCCGTTATCTTGCTCTTGGATATATGTTCAAGAACCCATCTAGGCACCCGCTTTGACTGATCGTAAGACAAGGCATGGTTAGTGTAGCACCTTGTCTCTGTTCCAGTTAAAGGGAATCCAAATTGTTCTAAGAGAGCCCTTTCTGAAGAACCTAAAAATGAAAAAAATAACAGTTAGTGACTATTATTAGGAATAAAAAATTATAAGGAAGGGGGTAAGACAAAGGACTGACTCAACAATTTAATCAACCAGGTGATCTCATTTTTGCAATTACTTATAAAGCAAAGAAAAGAGACAGTAGGCAAAATACTGGTTTTGCCTATAATCAGTTGTATAGTTCTATCCAGGTAAACTGTAGCTATTTCATTAACTGTTCTTTTTTTAATTTAAAAAAATTTTTTACTTTTCCAATTTATTTTCTAATTTATTTATTTTCTTATTGATTGATTGATTGATTGATGTGTTGGGTCTTCTTTGCTGCCCGCGGGCTTTCTCTAGTTGCGGTGAGGTGTGCAGGCTTCTCAATGAGGTGGCTTTTGTTGCTAGAGCGCAGGCTCAGTAGTTGTGGCGCACAGGCTTAGCTGCCCCGCGGCACATGTGGGATATTCTTCGACCAGGGCTCGAGCCGGTGTCCCCTAGCATTGGCAGGCGGATTCTTAACCACTGTGCCACCAGGGAAGTACCTCATTAACTGTTAAATAAGGACCTGATCTTGCTGGTCTTTCACATCAAATTTTCAAATCTCTGCCCCACAAAGTACAGTGTATACAAAAGCAGCAAAGGGAAAACTCCTGTCATTACTAGTCATTGATATGATTAAATGCACGACAGCCTATGTACTCATTATGTTCTAAGAGTTAATGTGGGGACAAAAGCACAGCCTTTTAAATTTTTTTAAAAGACCATCGTTCAGGGGCTTCCCTGGTGGTGCAGTGGTTTAGAATCCGCCTGCCAATGCAGGGGACACGGGTTCAAGCCCTGGTCTGGGAAGATCCCAGATGCCGTGGAGCAACTAAGCCCGTGTGCCACGGCTGCTGAGCCTGTGACCCCGCGTGCTACAACTACTGAAGCCCATGCGCCTAGAGCCGGTGCTCTGCAACAACAGAAGCCACTGCAACGAGAAGTCCGCGCACCGCAACGAAGAGTAGCCCCCCGCTCGCCGCAACTAGAGAAAGCCCGTGTGGAGGAACGAAGGCCCAATGCAGCCAAAAAAAAAAAAAAAAAAGACCATCGTTCACTGACACTCTTCCTCAATGTTCTGGTACTGAAGCAGAGATGTGTGCTGCAGCAAGACAGTGGTAAAACTGGTATTGCTTCTCCTAGTGGGAGAAACCAAGCACGCACGGAACAGGGAGTCGGTTTCCAAACAATTCTCTCTTGATGCGCTCTCCAGGCTTCAACCCACCAGAGTTGCTCTCTTCCTAAATGCCAAGTATCAGGAGGAGCAAGTTAAATTAGTGTATCCGAGCATGAGCTCATTTACTTTGTCAAATATAAGGTACACCTGGTAACCTGCGGATTTACATACTTTGAAGAAGGGCCAGCAGGTATTCTTCATTTGAACGATGATAAATTGAGGACAGTTAACTGATCTGCTAAAACTATGTGTTCATTCGTTCATTCATCCATACGTACTGGATACCAATTATGTACCAGGTACCGGGCTGGTGGAGAACAAAACTGACACCGTCCGACCGCTTATGGAGCTAACAATCTAGGGGAGGACATAGACAATAAAAACACACATGTCGGGGTAGTATATCCCCAGGGGGAAGGAAGTACACGGAGCAGGCAGGTGAGACGCAACGCCGGGAGAGGAAGCCGAGCCGGGAGACTGCACGGCAGACGACCAAGGGCCTGGCGAGTGGAGACAGCGCGCGTCCATGGTTACGGCTCCTGACCGAGGTAGCAGCCCGGGCCCGAGACCTGGGGGCCCACACACTCACCGTCCGGCTCCCTCACCGCCAACGCTGGCTCAGCGTCCTGACTCCGGAGGAACTGCACGACAGTTAGCCCGGTTCCCACAGCGCCCGCGACGGCTCCAGCCACGAAGCCACTCAAAAAGCGTCGGGAGCCTCGAAAGCGGGAGGCAAAAGCTGTGGCAACCATCTTGCCCGAGACGCTAGCTGTTTGCCTTAGCGCCTGCGCACTCCAAGTCAGCCGCCTGAAAGCCAATCGCAACCGCGGGACCAAGACACGCATGCGCTACCTGGAGTCGCTGGCCCTGAGCCTCTCAGGAGACGCCGGAGGGCAGAGCGCAAGAGCGCGCTCCCTGGTGACAAACCTGGAGGCCCAGGAGCGTCCCGGCTCCATGCCTGGTCCCCTGGGCCGGGTGATGGGTGAGAGCATGACGCTTTGAAGGCTCGGTATGTGCACATACAGTCCTAAGAAGAAAATACTCTTAGTCCCGTTTAATAGGTGAGTAAACCACTTGCGCATGCTTACGCTAAGGTCCTCAGAACTGAGATTCCAACTTAGGTCTGATTCTAAAACCTCTGCCACATTGGATGGCCTCATGACACGTGGCTTTGAAATCGCATGGTACACAAATCGTAACTTCTAAAGATAGCTTGGCATCTCCTAAGGAGTTTCTTGACAAGACAGTACTCCATGGTGGTTTAGGACCCTGAATCAGAGCACAGGGGTTTGGATCCCCACTCAACCACTTTCTACCTTTCTGTTTCCTCTTTTTAAAACGGGAATAATAATAGTAATAATAATAATACTTATTAGACCATAGGGTTCTTGTGAGGATTAAAGGAGATTAACCATGTAAAGCATTTAGGGAAGAACCTGGGGCATGTCGTTAAGTGCTCTGTTAATATTAGCAATTTTTATTTAGGCAGCTCTACTTTATCTTTATAGAATATGGAATCCGGATTGCTGAATGCCTGCTGTCAAAGGAAGGTTATATGTTTTATGTACTCCCATTCACAAATAAATAGGTCTTCTTCATTTTGCAGCATAATCTCCAGCATTCCATGTGGATTTAGTTCACTAAGCAGGAGGCCAATTCTAACAACCAACTTAAGTGTAGACGTTGTTTTGGGCTTCCGTGGTGGCGCAGTGGTTGACAGTCCGCCTGCCGATGCAGGGGACACGGGTTCGTGCACCGGTCCGGGAAGATCCCACATGCCGCGAAGTGGCTGGGCCCGTGAGCCATGGCCGCTGAGCCTGCGCGTCCGGAGCCTGTGCTCCGCAACGGGAGAGGCCACAGCAGTGAGACGCCCGCGTATCGCAAAAAAAAAAAAAAAAAAAAGTATACGTTGTTTTGACAGCTTCATGGCTCCATACGCCCTCCCAGGAATACCTGTCATGAAGTCATTTTGTATAATCCCCAGGGCTTCCGACACTAACTGGTTGAGCTAAGTCAACCAGAGTCTTCCTAAGGATTTTCGATCTGGAACTTTCTCCAGATAGCACAGCTGTGACATATGGAACTCCCGCTCTGTCTACAGCCTTTTTTCTTGCTAAGTAGACAAAGAGTAGATGCATCTGGTCTTGCACAGAACACCAGTGGAACAAATGCTGAGACACGGGTGAAGGCGTGCCATGCTGACCCCAGCTTCCGAGGCTCCTGAAGAAGCCCAGACACATCCTGCCCTTTACCCAAGGCTTGGCTGGCCACTTGCCCCAGGATCCTTCCGGCAAAGCCCCCTTTTTGTTTAATGGTGTCTGGCATGTGCAGTCAAGAGTCCAAATACAACCAGGCAACACTAGTATCTGTAGGTTTCAAAGCTGCTTTGACAGCTTCCATCAGAATTTACTAAATACACACATTCACTCAAGAGGTAGTTCTCAAGGCCCTCCTAAGTGCCATGCACTGTGCTAAGCACCAGAAAGAGAGAGAAATGGTGGGTGACTCTTCCTCTCCCACATCCTGTACTTGGAAACAACAGTGAACCCCACACTGGGCCCCAAGAGTCAAGAATTAGAAGTAAAGTCTGCCCGACTCTGGGTAGGGTACCTCCTCTGGGCCTGTTTGTCCACCTTTAAAATGAAGGACCAGTAGTTTTAAAACTATCATCAGGGGAACCCTAGTATTCCATAGGGGTGCTTGAGAATTAAGGGAAGGAGTGGGAGGGAAGGCTGAATGGCCCCTGAGCCCTCTTCTACTTGCTAACTTGGGCAAGCCTGCTTTTATGAACCGGCTTCTGTGTCCAATTTTTTTTTTGTTTTAACTGAAAGAATCCCTTTGCTGAAGAGAAAGCAACCAGATGGTCCCTGCAGTTCGACCTTCCAGTGTTGCTAGCGCTAAGGTCTTCATTCAAAAATGTTAGCCTTTTGTCTTCCTCTCCTTCTCATCAAGGGCACTCACTAATAAAAGGTGAACTTTCTAACTCTGAGAAGACAAAATGGATCAAAAACTGGACAACCGGTTCCTAAATATAGAGGGCCCCTTCATCAAAAATTGTTCCAAAGAGATCCAAGCAGGTTATTTAATCTTCATAATAAACAGTGAATAAAAAGGCATTGACACCACCAGAAGGATTCAAAGCAATTGTTTCTCCACTTAGCAAATATTAGTCAGAGGCCAAAAAAAATCTTTTATGTTACTGCAGAAAGCAGTGAGGTGATTTCTGCGTCTTTCCTGTTTTATTAGGTAGTAGAGACTATAATTATTTTATTAGCAGGGAACCACGTTTGCATCTAGTGAGATAACTCAGGAGCTCCCAAACGGGAGATCTGGCTTGCTGATTCAGATCTGGGGTGGTGCTCCATCACTGTATTTTTTTAACAGCTCAGCAAGTGACCCAGCTACTCAGCCATGTTTGGAAATGGCAGCGCTTGTATTCTCAGTAGTCCTGAATATAACTTATTTTCTAGGTTTCTCTGCTGCACTTACAAAAATATTGCTCAGGGCTGTCTGCAAAGTATATGATTGGGGAGCAGGGTTGTGTGTGGGGGGATCTGGGGGATTTGGAAAATAACACCCCTGTCCTGCAGGAACATACCCAAAGTCCCAGGACAGTCCATTAAGGAGAAGCCCACAGTGTCTCGAACTAAGTCCTGAGCTTCTGAAGGGTAGACCTGGAGACCTGTGCTTAGGTCCACCCACAGGACCTTGACAGCCTAGGTATCGGCCATTAACTGCATGTCGTCCAAGCAGGAATTCACGGAGGTGCTCAAGTTGGCCCTGTAAGTGGGAGAACACAACCCCCTGCCGTGTGATTAAGAGAGACAACAGGATTTTTATTATTATTATTATTTTATTTTCATATACAAAAAGATAAAACTTGAAACAGTTCTAGATTTTTCCTCCTATCTGTTGGGGTGTGGCTGCTTCTTCACACAGGGGGAAAAAACTACATTCACATCGGTTTATTTGAGGACCCAGTGCAGAGTTCAAGCAGCAAAACCCCAACTTAGCAGATCTAATTCCAAACTTGACACTCATTTCTAAAATTACCACAGTAAAAAGGAACAAAGATCCACTGCAAATGAATGAACTATGATACAATGTTCTCTCCAAAATGTCTTCATTTTGCAACTGTAATTACATGGATGTCTGCTTTAGGCCATTTTAGATGTGTGCGGGTATATAATATATATATATGTGTGTGTTTTATATATATATATATATATATATATATATATATATATATATATATATATAAAAATCAGCACACTTTTCAAATCCAGACAGGGTAACAGCAACAAGCTTAACTCTGTGTGTGTGTGTATATATATATATTTTTTTAAACATGATACTTTAGTATAACTTTTGTTAATTCAGTAGTACAATCTATTTCTGTTCTACAAAATTTTTATTTTATAGCTACAAGGGTGAAAAGTGACCTATTACATTTACATCTCACATATCCTGGCATACAAACAGTACTTACTGAATTTGAGCCAAAAACTAGAAGTCTTTAGTTTTAGCACTTGAAGAGCTTCTTCACTTCTACAGGCTTAAATCATATCCTAGTCACATTTCCAGAGTTTTCAAATGATTCGTCATTGTAAACCGTGAGAAACAGGTGAATCCAAACTTTTAATTACAGTTTTATATACAAGTTAGATAACACAGCTCAAAAAGACTTTGCTATCCATCCTAAACCCAACACACACATTCTCCACTAAGTTATTAGACAAGTCTTAGGATTTTCCTTCTTTTCCTTACAAATAATACACACATTTAGAAGGAGCTGGTAACACTGACATATAAGATGGCAAATGAGAGGTGACATCTGTTGGTTCCAGAATTGGTCCTGCAAATGTTGTACTCTGCTGTGTTCCTTAACTGTGTGTCTGTTACATGCAGAAGCTCTTTTCACAAGAATTGACATCAAACTCAATGTAAGTTAAATTTACAGTACTGTATGAAGTTCTTCAGATTCAAGGACAAATGTGGAAAAAATATTAACACGTGAAAAATTCGGCCTTTGATGCTACCATTAAGATCATGTCAAATTCATAAGCAGATTCTTTTGTACAGTTGAAAAACGGCATTGTGTGGATTTGTGGCGTGGAACTGAAATCTAGAAGTATGTTTCTCATCTGCGGTAACCCTCACCCCCAATTCTCAAGTACCACCCAATTCTCTTTGCATTTTTACAGAATTCCAGGGAAAAAAAAAAAGGGAGGAAAAAGACGCTGGCATTTTAACAACTCCTCCCCTCACAGGAGGTCTTCACACTCTCAGATGAGGTCTCCTAAGAATCTCTGTACGGTCACTGGCTCTCAGACGGTGTTTGACAATGACTTGGACACTTTCCAAATCAAATCCCAGATGTTGCCTAACCTTTCCTACTCTCATCTGTCATTGCTGGTAAAATTTCGATGAGCGTGTTTTTCCCTTATGGAGAAATTATTTGGCTCAACATACACTTAACTCGTGGCAGGGCTCTGAGAAAACCCCAGCTGGGCTAAAGCCCTTGCAGAGACTGAAGTAAACAGCGCCTGAACAGAGTAGAGACCGAACACTTCGAGGGCTGAGTTGGGAGCCAGTGGGGACACACTGACCCTGGTGTCCCACGGTCAGCAGGACAGGCCAGGTGGGCAGCCCACGCTCGTAGGGCTGAGTTACCACTTTAATGTTGGTCTGCCATCTATGCCCCAGCGACAAAAATTCAGATGTGGTGACTGCTGGTTAATTAAACTTTCTGAACTGGTAAAAAAGGCTCTTTAAAAAATATATATATATTTATTTAAAATACATCAAAATGACAAACAGCCATAACCCGCAAGGCCTAATTTCACAGCAACATACGCTACAGACATCTTCCCGAAATGCACTGTGGTGGATGGGGGCGGGGTTTTCAATCCTGCCATTTGAGGGAATGTTCTTCATTTGAGCTTTAGTGACTGGAAATGTGTTACAAAGAGCTCATTTTCGGAACTCATTTGTGTACAAGGCCAACCAGTTGAATCACTCTGCCTATTCAGACAGCAGAATACTGAAAATGGCAGAATTCAAAGTGGAGCGCAGAAAGCACCCTTCAGATGGCACTCGAGACCCATCCCACCGCAGGGCCATGAAGAGCTTGCCAGAAGCCCCTTTTGCAATCCTTGGGAAGAGTTTTACTTTAAAACAAATAAGTACCCATACTCGGCAGGGTTCCTGCGTGTGTATGTCACAAGCCTGCAGTTTCGAGAGGACCCAGATGGTGACACTGTTCAACACAAGGTCTGAGGTAACTGGTTCTTAACACACCTGGAGCACAGAACTGCATCCAGAAAATACAGCTGGGAAAAAGGAAAAAGGTGGGGTTTCGGGCTAGAAAAGACAAGTAGAAAAAAGCTTACAGCAGTTGCTTTTGGGGGGAGGCAGGTGACAAAAACAAAGGCACAAAAGAATTACATTCCAAGACATGTGGCTGGAGAGCAGAGAAATGTTCTTTGATGGGGAACAGGAAAATGACGGATGGTTGGTTCCCAGAGTGCTCCTGGATCTGCCAAAACTCAATTCATTCAAGTATAAAAGGGGTAGCGTAAAACTTGACTCTCGATCAGACCGAATAAAAGCACAGCTGGTTTCACATGACACATTAGGGACTCTCCTGACAATTCTGTCCCAACCAGAACACCTCCGAACGCAGCAGCTGAAGCCAGCAGGCAGGGGCTGGGGAACAGGCCTTCAGCCATTACGGCTAGAGTATGAGCTACATGACTCTACACTTGAGTATAGATGAGTATACATGATGTATACTTCCTATACATCCCCAACAAAAAGGCTCATTACCCAATAACCATCCACTCTCTCCCCAAAAAATCAAAAGGCTAACATGAAGACTGCCTTCCAGATTATGGCAGTGATGCTGACCTTTGTAGGAAGAGCGGGAAAACCTTGTAGATGCTGGGAAAATGCCCTGCTGGTACAGGATTCTGAGCCTCCTCCACAGGCTCCTGGGTTACTCGCTAGACTGAAGTGGCGAGCCAACGCAGCCCCTCTCGCCTCCAACAGCCCTCACAGAGAAGATAACATGTGTCTGGCAGCTCTCCGTATAATCTGATCACTATGTCCACACACCACCCTCCCCCTTTCCGAATAATTACTCTATTGGGAATTCTGTCCTGAAAACTGGATAACTTGGTCCTAGATAATTCAGTTTGGCAGATTTCTCCAATCACCAAATCCTCTTTTCACGTGTTCGTAGCCTGAATCTTATTCTAGTCCCAACCCACCCCAACCTGCACCCATGCAATTTCTGTTCCCCAAAACACCTTCATACTACTTCACCCATGAGAGTAACTTAGAAACTAATTATTCACCTCAGAACCCTTTGTTCAAAAGAAACCTCAGGAGGAAGCACGACTGTGAAGCACACTGCAGGCTCCACTTGCCTCTCCCAGCCCCTCTCCTCCAGGTCTGCAAGGAGCAGGGCTGAGCACCCCTGTCCTGCACTGACCGTCCCACACAGACAGCCACGAGTGGAGTTTTGGTCAAACGAGACCCAAAGATGGTCTGTAATCTGCCAGTGTATCAACGAGAATCCGCAGGAGCGCTAAGTGACAGCGCCACACCACTTACACTCCAGTGTATGTTTATCTTGAAAGGTAAAGCTCATTACTCTGATTAGAGAATCATTCTTATTCGAAACTCACTAGACTTTATAAAAATAATCTGTGGTATAAAACAGTCTCCACACTGTGCAGAAGAAATCTGTCAGGTGATATAACTAAATATATATGTAGTGCTATAGATTTTTTAAAGTAAAATTTCAAGTGTTGTAACTCTATTATATAACCTATACTTTTATTTACAATGCTACCTAACAACATTACAATGCAAACATGATTCGGAGAATCAGGGAATGAGCCCACTCCCAACCAACAGCAGAAATTCCCAGGACTCAAGACAGAACTCATCCATTTGCAAAAAACCCATCCTCACCTGCCTGAAAAGCATTAGCTAATGCGTTGTATTTTTTATAACCATCAGCTTAAAAATGTAAACTTTGCAAATGAATGAAACGCTTTTCTGTAGATGTCCACAAGAAACCACGTTTGTAGAATCCACTGCATACACACGTGTCCGTGTGTGTATTTCTTTAGTGTCCTGTAACTGACTTGCAGTACTTCTCAGAATCGTCTAGGCCCCAGACAATCCAAAGACACTCCTGGAGAAGAAAGGGCAGCACAGGGCCCATCTCCACATGCTGGCGTTTAGAGAATATGCATTTTAATTCATGAGGAAAAAACACTTGTGTTATCGCTACGAGCTGCCATAGGAGCAAATAATATATCACTGGTTTTGGCACTACAGGGATACATGGAGTACCACAATCAAAAAGTCCTGCTTCACTCATACCTGGAAGATACCATCACAAAAATGTAAAAGCTTGGTAAAAATTGTAAAAATTTAAATAGTGGTAAATCCTTTAAATTCAATATCTTGTCCAAACCAAAGTTTACAGTGGACCCAAAATGAGTTTAAAATAGGAATATTCAAAATACCCCACTAGATAATTTGGACTTTTACTTGATGATAATGTATAGGTCTCCTGGACCCGCTACAGTCGTCCCTCTGTATGGGGGAGGAGTGTGGCAGGGGGATGGGAATCCAAAATCCACCGAGGCAGAGGCCTCTTACATAAAATGGTGTAGCATTTGCATATAGCCTCCACAGATCCTCCCCTATACTTGAAATCACCTCTAGATTACTTATAATACCAAACACAATATAAATACTATGTAAATAGTTGTAAATACAATGTCAATACTATGTAAAGAGTTGCCAGTAGGTGGCAAATTCAAGTTTTGATTTTTGGAACATTCTGTAATTTTTCCCCCCAAAATATTTTTGATCCGAGGTTGGTTGAACCCACGAATGAGGAACCCGTGGATACAGAGGGCCGACTGTAATTGTTTTTAAAGTGTGGCTGAGTCAAATAAATTAATTTCCAAGGGAGAGGGTGCATTTTAAGCTTCAATTTCTTTTTGCTACAAAACTAAAATCATCTTTTAAAACTTCCCCAAGCCTCCTAAAGGTCTGGGATACATTCATACGTGAATTGCTGGTTACAAATTAACTGTCAGGAGTCTTACTTAAAGAACTATGCCTATAACCCTGAATACACTGTTTACAAATCTAGACTGAGAAAATAAACAAACAGTTCATCAACTGAATTACTGGGTCTGTTTCTTTGCCTAAAACATTACTCCTGATTGAGACTTAAACTCATCATTACTAGGCTGAACACATTAGCTGCTGAGCATTTTATTAGTTCAGGTTTTGTGAACAGCCATCGACCTAGGAGAATTCAAATCACCCAGAAGAGGAGAAAAAGCCATCTTGTCCTCTTTCCTTTTCTGGCTGCTTGGGGGAGCGGGGGGCGGCGTGTAGAGAGTCAATTCCCTGTGCTTCTTGGAAAAATGTGGTCTGAGGGCCCCTGAGCTGTGAATCAGGCAGGGCTGGCTGTCTCTCCAAAGATTCAGAACCCAACAGGCCATTGAAATAGCTGGGACTGACAGACTGAGTAAACTGATTTCTCCTGAAAAATGCTTTCCAATTTAGATATTTTTCTAGGGAGCCAAGTTCTCCGGAATAATGCCAGGCTGTTCAACTTCTAGTACCACTTGTAAAAACTTACATACATACGCTCACTATATTACTAAAAAAACATCAAATCCTTGTATTACCAATAGACGTGGGGAACTTCACATTGCATTCTAAAAAGAGGCAAAATTCCATTTGCAAGAGGGTCACCTAGTCCTCCCACCCTGGATGGAGCAGCTGCCTCCCTGCCCTCATGGCTCAAGCACAGGGGCCACGTGATGGGCTTTCTGCGCCACACGTAGCACACGGTGGACCCTCAGTACACAGCTGGGCTTGCCACCAAGGAAACACCACACATGCAACCCAAGCACCCAGTGCAGAAGGGCAGGGCAGCAGCCAGCAAGAACGTGGTCAACTGGAGAGAAAGGGGACACAGAACTGCAGGGTCACCTGCTCAGCTCCCTAAAGCATGACAGGAGGATTAGCCTGGCCCCAGGGGCAGGGGAAGGACCACCTCAGTGGCCTGGAGATGGCAGATCTTTCCCTCGGCTGAGAACATGTGAGCTGGGGGCTCAAGAATCCTGAGGATGTTCAAGGCTGGACAAGGTCCTTCGTGTTCTGGACACATGCCACCACATCCAGAAAGAGTGAATCCTGAGTCAGAAGCAGCTGGCACACACAGGGAAGCCTCCCCAGCAGGACTGACCCCTCCGGGCACCTACTGAAAGCCAGCAGGACAGGAAGGCCATCTGAACACCAGGCTGAGGCGCTCACCACATTTATGCACAGCTGGGTCTCGCTTCCTCCTAAGAAGGGTCCATTCTCAGCCCTCACACCCCAAGTAATCAACCAAAGAAGGACTCCTGATAGGGACCAACGGCCCCAGGCAAAAGCCCAGCTTATGCCAGCCCCAGCATGAGCTAACGACTACATCCATGGCCTTCTCTGGCTGCCCATCATGAAGAGTCCTCTGCAGGACACTGTGGCATGGTGGCCTCTGTCCCCACGTGTCTGCTCCCTCCCATGGATCTCTCTGGCTCAGGAGATCTCCCCACAGTGATCAAAAAGAACACACTCTCCCCCAAGTCCACCCCACAGCCAGAAGCCTGCCCGGACGACAGTACACTAGGAAGAAAGGGGCAGGGATCCTGGGCCACTTCTGTCCCCTGACTTGGCCACCCTCTCACCCTGGATGAGGCAGGGAAAGCAATGTCAGACTCCCTCCCTGCCCACCCGCCGCGTCTTCCACAGAGCTTTGCGGGGGGGGGGGGGGGGGGGGGGGGGGCGGCGGAATGTAGCAGTGATCTGAGATCTCCGGAAGTGGAGGCTACAAATCTTTGTGAAGAAGAGCACAGGCAGAGGCCCCCAACCCCATCGACACAAATCGGAGCTCTGGATGGCTGACTCCCCGGAGAAGAAGACATGACAGTAAACCTAAGTAAACCTAACTTTATCAGAGGCGGAAGACCCACCCAGGCCCCAGCAGCATGCCCGGGAGAGAGATGCCCACCTCCTGGCCACGAGCAGTCAGGGACACTCAGCCTAGCACGCGGGGAAAGGGCCGCCGGAAGCCTTCTGCCCGGCCACACCCCATGGGGCCATCTCTGGACACTTCATTCTGGTGCCAAGGCCCCAAAGGGAGTGACAGTGGCTGAGCACTGGGTCAGCAAAGAGGGAGCGTCCCCAGACAATAGGCCTGCCGTGTCCGTCCTGCATCCTGCCCCGCAGGTCCCACAGCAGGGCCAAAACGTGCTCCCAGAAGAATCAAGCCAGCACACAAAAGAAAAACTGCCCAGAGGAAATCTAAAACCAAACAGAGGCTGGGGTTTAGTGTTCCACACGGGCTGGGATCAGGGATCTAATCATGCCTATGGTAAATGAGCTACATTTGTTACTGGTTTATTCTGTTCGTTTCTTCTGAGGGTTGAAAACTAGAGACTCCCAGCCCTGCCTGAGGAGAAAGCTGGAGAAATCAGATATGGCACTTTTCAATAAATATTTTAAAGCTTCTGAAAGACATAAGTGGAAAAGAAAAGCAACTGCTGTAAGGCCTGTTTTTCTGTTAAAAATTATTCCGAGGGAAGAAAAATACCACAGCAAAAAATAGCTTAAAAAGGAAAAGTCAGAAGACAAATAACTTACCAAAAAACAAAAACAAAAACCTGTCCCTGTGGCCACCTTGGCCAGCCCACATTTTGACCCATGAAGCAAAAACTGAGCTCTGAGAGGGAAGCAAACTCGTCTCCTACCACACCCCGTGCCCAAACACGCAGAGGAGGACACGGGCCAGGGGCCCAGAACCCCCGCGTGGCGGTGCACTGAGCCCTCACCACCAAGCCGTGCCGTCACAGACCAGCCCCGAGCAGTGTGGACCCAGAGGCCTACAGCTCAACTCCGCTATCACTGCTGCCAATGTGCTTAAGAAATTAAGTCTCGAGTACAATTACCTCACGTGGGTCTAAAGGCTACAGTTTTGCCAAGTTAAAGTGGGGTCACCTGTCATCCTGAACAATGACCAATCAAGTCGAGGGAAACACTTGAACTTCCAAATAACTCAGGAGGAGGCTCCCCCTCCCCTTCTCACGCCAGTCAACCTCTCCCCATCGTCCACCAACTCGCCTACCCGCAAGGTGAAGAGATCCAGTTTTTAAATAAAATGGTCTAAAGAAACGGGAAGGAAAAGTCTTCACAAATAAGAGTGATGAATGCCCAGACTCGGCCCAGACAGCCAACCTACAGTTGATGACAATTATTTACAAGGGGGCGTTATCAAAGAAAAATGGTAGCACTCCCTAGAAGACTCACAACTTTTCCTCTTTTTCTCTATTTCTTTTAAGCTTTCTTGTCATAAAAGCCAACCTACATTAAAATATACTTACTACAAGACAACACAACTAATAAAATATATAATAAAACTTACACAAGTAGAAAATTCTGAGGTATTTCTGGTTTGAGGTGGTCTGTGGTCGTGAAGTTTTAATTCTCTTACTCTTCAAAATTTAAACCTCGGAAGCCACATAGCAAAGCGTGTATGTGTGGATGTGTGTGTTTTGTTTTTTTAAAAAATTTGCATGTTTCATAAATTAAAAAAAATTCAAATGTTGAAACAGCAGCATTAGGAACATTCACTGACGAGAGCAAGGTTATGGCAAAACAGAGAAACTGTTTTTCGAATATGCACCTCTTTAAAGGGTCTGGAGAAAGCTGTGTTCACGAGCCACAGAAAGGGACAATAATGTCACCACACAGGGCAGAGCCAGCACTGCAGGACTCCGGGGGTCTCCAGAGGGGCAGGCCTTCTCGGCAGGCCCAACCCAGGAAACTCTCCCGCCCTGGCTGTGCAGAGCGCCCCCTGTGGCCATTTCCCTGAACTGCTCCAGGAGGAAGCAATGTACATATTTCAACTTTTCCTCATTAAAGATATTTACAGTATCATGTCTTACGAAGAATGTACTCACTAAACCGTGATGATTTATACCCTTACCTAACCTTAAAATCAGGGCAGAAAAAATGTTCTGTCCTATGCCCAAGCCCAAGTGAGTGGAAAAAACTGGTCAGGGCCAACAGATGGGTCAGAGCCACACCTGATTTCAGACTTTCTCCAAACCCTGCTCTTGCCGTTAACGCTTGGCCTCCACACACTCCTTCCCCTCGATTCCTGGTTACCTGAGAAGTAGTCTCATAGCAAAGGATGTTGCTCCGAATGTGCCCGGGTCCAGTGTAGCTCTGCACCAAACCCCACCCCCAGCTCTGTCCTCCCCTCCAACTCCGGTCCAAACCATCCTCATCCTCAGCCCAGTTTTTCCTCGGTCAGGACAACACCCGTTAATCCGTGAAAGACACATCTGCTGTTTCTTAAACTCACTGTCTAAAAAGGGAGAAAAACACAGTAAAAGGCGGGGGGGTGGGGGGTGGAGGACGAGGGCAGAGGGAAACTCCTCTTTTGAGGAAGATGTGTTCTTATGTAACAGTCTTCAAAGGTTCCTCTAGGTAGAGTTTGCAGCATTAAGTTTCCTAAGACAGGAGATGGGTTTCTTTGTGTCACAGATTCTGAGACAACAAACAAAGAGAAAGAGGGAAAAATGAACCCCGAAGGGCGGGAGGTGGCCGAGGCTCTTCAGCACGGCGCTGGTTCTGCATTCACAGCTCAGCACCTCAACGCCTGCTGACGTGTCCGCTGTTTGCGATACAGTAGAGCAATGTGCTGGTAAAAACTGATCCAATCCAAAAAATAATATTAATAATAATAATAATAATAATTATAATAATAATAAGAAGTCAAGGTAAAGTAGCAGCTGCATTTTGCGTGTTTGTTGGTGTTACGGGATTTCCAAAACAAAACACTACTTTGTTTTCTTCCTTTCCTCTTCAGATCCACTGAGTCTGGAGATCCACTCATGTCCTGGGCTTAGATGCTCGACTCCTTCGGGGGCAGGTCCACATTGGTGACGGAGGTCACCAGGGAGACAAGACAGTCCGAGGTAGTGCCATTGACAGACCTCCGGATCAGGGACACCCGCTCCTCCACACAGCCCGCGGACAGACGAGCTTCTGCGTCGTGGTCCCAGCACTCCTCGATGGTCACGCAGAGCTGGGCCAGGCCCTGCACACCAGCGGGAGAGAGGAAACAGATGCCCTTGCCGGTGGCCCTCACTGAGGACAAGCAAACCTGACGATGTTCCTGAGGACCAGGGAGAGCCACGAGCCCACCTGCAGGGGTCTGAAGGAGACTCCCCTTCCGACAGTCACCAGCCTGAGGCCACGGGCCTCCTCCACAGCGCTGACGAAGGGTCCACTGAACCTCAACGTGGGAAGCAGGGCAACCCAGGGCCCTCCGGGGGCAGACATGGCTGCTGCCGCGGAGCAGTGATATTCAAACGAAATCTTATTACGCCAAGCCTAAACCACATAAGGGCCCAAAGTGCAGTCACAGTGGGAAAAAAGGAAGGCTTCATCCCACCCTGTCCCCCATAGCCCTGGACACCTCCCCAGAGTCCAGGGAACGTGGCGTGACACCCTGTGCTGGAACCAACTGTGTGCAGCTGGGAAAGGCAGCAGGATGGGCAAAATGCCCACACCCAGGAGCAGTCCGGCCTGCTCAGCATCAGGACACACTCAGACCTCTCTGGATCTGCTCCTCATCAGGGAACTGGACTGGCAACCCCAGTTTCTCTGCCCTGGGAGACTGAGGAGGTCTGAGGCAGAAGGTAAGTTCCTGGCCCAGCTTCCCTCTCCTGATGCCTAAGATTTTTCCATTTGTGGCTCTGGGCTCCAGGGAGCAGCATGGCAGCTGAACTTGGCCTCCACAGCTCGACCCCAGACCATATGGTGAGAGCGCTAGCTCCCACTGGCCCCAAGGATGTCCCTCTTCTGAATTAACCCTGGGGTAGCAGGGGGAAGGACTCAATGAAACTGGAGGCAAATATCCTTCCAAGAAAGGTAATGATTTACATAGCTGGGGTCTCTTTTTTTTTTTTTTTTTTTTTTGCGGTACACGGGCCTCTCGCTGTTGTGGCCTCTCCCGTTGCGGAGCACAGGCTCCGGACGTGCAGGCTCAGCGGCCATGGCTCACGGGCCCAGCCGCTTCGCGGCATGTGGGATCTTCCCGGACCGGGGCACGAACCCGTGTCCCCTGCATCGGCAGGCGGACTCTCAACCACTGCGCCACCAGGGAAGCCCATAGCTGGGGTCTTTTGTATGGTATCTCCAGACTGGAGGGGCCCAGATGCCACAGAGCTAAGCCATATTAAGCACTTATGTGATAGGTGTCCTGCCTGGTGATATACAGTAACTCCTTCAATCTATTACTACCCTGAGGAGACAAAGGCTCAGAGACATAAAGCAATTTGCCGGAAGTTACCCAGCTACTGACCGGCAGATCCAGGATTCCAACCAACATGTGTCAGGCCCAGGGCCAGTGGGCTCCACTGCACCAGTGCTCCACGGGGGCAACCAGGGCTCTGACGGAGCTGTCAGGCCCCATCGCTCTCTGTGGCCAAAACCAGAGCCACCTCCCTGCAGAGCACTAACCTCCCCAGACGCTCCCCTGGTGGAAGGGAGGCACTGCACCAAGTGGCCTCTGACCAGGCAGGGGCGGAGGGGCTGTCCCGCTGCCTGCGGCCCCTCTCTCTGACCCTGCCACACATGGGAGGGGCTGCCCTCTCTGCCCCCCAGGCCCCTCACCGGGTGTTTCAGCCAGTGATCCTTGATGGCAGGCCGCATCTTCTTGTGCACGACCACCTCCTGCAGCTCCTCCAGTGACGGGTGCTGGCCAATCTCTTCCTCAAAAGGCAGCATGTACTCGTCCACAGGTCCTGGGGGCGGAGAGAGAGCCCGGCAGGGTCACCCTAATGCCCAGCCACACCCCCCCACACACCCAGAATGCTCCGGGCTCCCGTCCCGCTCACCATCGGCAGCTTTGCAGCGGGACACGAGCTCCCACAGCACCAGGCCCATGGCATACATGTCGATGCGCAAAAAGGCGTCTCTCTGGAAGTTGATGGCTCCCTCGAGCACCTCAGGGGCCATGTACCGCCGCGTGCCCACCTGCACGGGGACAGGGGAGGGTCTGCGGTCACCAACCACGCACAAATGCACTCACAGCTGGACACAGGAGCTACAGCCGTGTGCACAGCAGGGCCACCAACAATGACGGCTGTCCCTGACGCACCACATCCCTGGGGGGCCCCGGGGTCGTGAAGTAATGACGACTGTAAAGTGTCATTCGAGACAGCAGTAATCTACCATGAACTGCTGCCTCCATCAGCACCACGAGGGGCTACACAGATGATGTGTACTTCACTGAGACGCACGCCAAAAGCAGAAGGGGGAGAATACTTAAAAACAGTAATAGCCGTTGTTTTAGGACGATTTGCTTAGGCTTAACCTTAGGTTACTTTTTCTAGGTTTCTGGTTTGGATTCTTAGTATACTCTTATTTATCTTATTTTTATCTTGTTTAATAATTACAACTGAAAGAGGAAGGGAAATCTGTTTCTCACTGGCTGGCCTGGGAAACCACACCACCCTCCAGGCCTTGCTCTCCCCACGGGTGAAAGAGAGCATTGCTCCTGGAGTTCTCAGACAGCTCTGAGCTCACGGGGCAACCCCTGCCCCCTCCCAGCTGAGCACCAGAAGGGCAGCGTCCACCCGTGCCCCCACGTCTCACACCCCCTGAGGCTCGTCACCTGCCCATGAGTGTCCCCCGGAGGTTTCCCTGGCTCAAACCGAACAGCCAGGCCAAAGTCAGCCAGCACGGCCGTGAGGTCACTCTTCAGCAATACATTCTTGCTCTTAAAGTCCCTGTGGAGACAATGGACTGAGACAGAGTCGAACATGTGGTCCAACTGACCCTCCTCCTGGCTTCCCACCTTGATTCCCAGAGACCCCAGGCCAGGCCATCCCACCCGTGGGGAGCAGGGTCTGCGCCAGGGTGGAGTTCCATGAAGCCACACGGGCAGGCAGCTTTAGGACGCCTCCCTCCACTGGTGTGAGAGTCCAGAACTGCACTCCCACCAGAGCGGCAACGCTGACCCCAGCCCGGTGCCCAGCATCGAAGGCCAGCCCTCACATTCTCAGAGGGCTTGAGGAGGGGGCATAGCAGCCAGGGATGTGAGTTTCCTGGGAAGAATTTACACTATTTGGGATGTGAGTGAAAAGAGAAGTTTCAGTGAACTGGCCTGGGTTCCGAGCAGGCCCCCGAGGCTCGAGCCGCTACGGGAGCAGCGGAGCGGGGGCTGAGGTTGCGTTCAGCCTGGCCCCTCCCTAGCAGGTCCTCAATCTTCCCGCGCCTGTCTCAGCCTTGCCGTGAGGGCTAAACCGATGGACGAATGTTTAGGGACACCCCTGGCACACTTACTATGCACTACCGTTAGGTGGAACCATATGGAAGAGTCGACATTCAACCGTTTTTGACCTACAACAATGGCAATTTCATACAGTCAACCTCCTATGTCATTAATGTTATTACCATCGGGGCCCTTCAGCTTTGAACCCTGGAATTCGAGGCTCACTCCCTACCTCACGGCCACAGAACCACACTACACTAGGTCTACTTCTCTGCGCCACTGTTCCTTCACCTGTAAGACAGGCAGAGAAAAACAGTACCTATCTCACAGGGCAGCAATGAGGCTGAAATGACTTGGTGTTTCTAAGTGCTTAGAGCAGTGCCTGCCACTGTGGTGAGGAGGTGGCACAGTGGCTCTCAAAGCACCATCCAAGGACCCCAGTGAATCCCTGAGACTGTTTCAGGGGATCTGCAAGGTCAGCATTCTTTTCATAATAATCTGTTATTTGCCTTTTTTTAAGCTCATTCTCCCAAGAGTACAGAGTTTTCCAGAGGCTACACACACATGTCATCATTCTGACAGTTAATGGAATATGTGTGCTCTAATACAGCAAATATCAACAGCCATAACCCACAGGAGTGTAAAGGGATCCTAACCAAAAAGTTTGAGACCTGCTAAATCAACTCTCCAAAGTTAGTCAGCAGTCGGCACTTCCTCCTGCGGCCACTGGAGGGCACCAGAGAACTGACTTGCGAGGCCACAGCCTGCAGGGGACGCAGGCAGAAGGCAGGGGAAGAGTCAGGTGGGCAAAGGGTTTTGTGCGGTTGCCTCTGACACACCACAGAGCAGCTAACCACGTTTATGAAACTGAGACCCCCAGGCCCTGCTCTCACCCTCCAACCCTCTCTGCAGCTCCAGGTCAAGCGCAGAGAGGGCAACTGCTAACCCAGGTACCTGTGGGCAATAGACGGTTTGTGGCCCTCGCCACGGCACCAGGGCACGTCCTCGTGTAGGTATGAGAGGCCTCTTGACATTGTCTCTGCCACGTGACACAGTTCGTTCCATGTGATGATGTTCCCCTTGAGGTAATCCGTGAGGGAGCCCTAGAGGGGACAGCACAGACTCTGGGCACAGGAGGACAGGATCCAGCCCAGCCCCTGGAGGGCCATCTCCATGGGCCATCGGCTGGGCTTCCCACCCCCGACCCCCGGATGCTGGAATTCATGAGGCCAGGAGGGGCTGGGAAGGGGGAGTCGTCAGAGAGTGATAATCCTGAAGTCACTACTCCCATTAGTAAGAACTGATCCCAGGGCGAGGGGTTCTTATTGCAGACCCTCGTGTCCACACCCATGACGGGCGACCTCAGGGGAAGGCCAGTGGGGCCCACGGTCACCTCCCATGGGAGCAGGGTCCACAGGGTGTGCTCACCTTGTCATGGAAGGCCGTGATGAGCCACAGCTCCACCTCCAGGTTTGAGCCTCGCTTCTCGGCGGCAATGAACTGCAGCAGATTCTCATGCTTCATGCCAGGTGTGCTGAAGATCTCCCGTTCACTCTGCCATGACTGCTTGTCCTGAGGCAGGGATGCGGCTGAACCTCACCACAGCCATGCCACCCTGCAGCTGCCCACTAACCCCAACCTCAGCCTCTGTAAGGGAGGTGGAGCAGGACTGAGCCAGGCCCAGGACCCCAGACCAACAGTGACCCCTGAGATCACCAAGGCCAGCACCTGATTTACAAAGGGGGCCACTGAGGTCCAGAGACAGAAGTGAGGAGCCCAGGACCACCCAATCAGTGAGAAGCAGAGCAGGCCTGGCTTTGCCAAGTGTCCCAGGCAACTGCTCGGGGTAGCCTGGTGTCTAGGGCCCCTAAGCAGAACCTGATGGCAAAACAAAACCCTGAAAACCAGACTGGATTGAGGTTTTGCAAATCAAAGTTTTGCAAAGCCCTACCCTAGGCCCAAGGTGAACGTCACCATCCCCAATGGGGCCCACACCTCTCTCATCCCAGCTGTACACGACGTGGACTGCCCTGGGGCAGAGAGCTTGGGCCCCGCAGGCACACACGCACCTGGAGTGGGAAGATCTTGACAGCCACGAAGTCATTCATGAGCTGTGCCTTCCAAACACAGCCAAAGCGCCCCCGAGCCTTGATCTCCAGCAGCTGCAGTGGCTTCAGGCCCACCAGAGGGGATGGGGGTGGAGGTCCAGGATCCTGGGGGGATCGAGGGCTTAATAGGATCTGGCTTGGCCTCCCCACCTCTACCCTGCCCGGCCCCAAGCCCACCCCATCTCACCTCATGGATGTCCACGTGGCCATAGGGGGGCTTGCGATGCCGGTACATCCAGAAGGCCAGCAGGACAATGAGGGAGAGGCCCCCGATGGGCAGCAGCGAGTAGGCCAGCACAGTGAGCAGGGTAGGGGCTGTCGGGGGTGGCTCGTACGTGACTGGGGGATACACGGAGCCCGGCGTCACACAGCCCGCCTACCCGCACACCTCCAGGGCCAGACCAAAGAGCCCTGTGGCTACTCCCCACCCCACAGAGGAGCTGAGCGTTCGGTGGGGGGCCAAGGCCGGCCCACATCGCTCCCCCCCCTCACCTTCTGGGCCGCCCGCCTCGGGCAGGTGGGTGAAGCGCTCGTTGCAGAAGTTGCCTTCGCAGCAGCAAAAGTACACCTGGGGGTTCTCCTCGGTGGCCACGCACTCCTGCCTGGAGGAACAGTTTCCCATCCGCTCCTCAGGTGAGGGACAGCCTCCCCGGGGTGGCCCAGCCAAACCCCTCCCCACAAAGAACCCCACAGGGAACCAGGTGGGGGGCAGGGGGAGTGTGAGCCCACTTCTCCTAAAGCGGGACCCAGGGTCAGGAGGGACAACAGAGGGTGGGCATGCACCCAGAGCCCTCCTGGGGACCTCGCAACAGGGGCAGGGACCCAGCACCACCCCTGCTCGCCCAGGCTGTCACGAGAGCCCGTGTGTCCCCGCCTCAGCTCCAGACACCCAGCCCCAGGGACACTGGCACCTGTCGTAGCAGTTGAAATCGTCCAGCCAGCAGCCCTTCTTGACGAGCTCAATGGTGCCTGAGCTGTTGCGCCAGGAGGCGTAGCAGTGCAGCCGCTTGTCCTGCTCGCCCTCGCAGCGCTCCAGGCCGCTCTGGTTGGTGCGCTCTAGCTCCCAGTTGGCGTTGTAGTAGATGCACTCCCGCGTCTCGGCCTCCCCGCGACCGGAACCTGTGGCGGGGGAGAGAGCTGCTGCCGAGTAGCCCCAGGCCCACGAGGGAGGCAGGGGGCCAGACTGACAGCCAGATGCACAGTGGGGGGCTCCTGGGTGGGAGGGGGGCTGCTTCCCTGCAGCAACAGCAATGAATGGAGGGGGCCTCAAAACCCCAGGGCATGGTCAGAATCACTGTGTCATCCGGGTGGGGCGGGAGGGTGGTGCTAAAAATACATATCCCTGGGATGTCCCTCGTGGCTCAGTGGCTAAGACTCCGCACTCCCAGTGCAGGCGGCCCTGGTTCGATCCCTGGTCAGGGAACAAGATCCCACATGCATTCCGCAACCAAGAGTTCACATGCCACAACTAAGGAGCCCACGTGCTGCAACTAAGGAGCCTGCCTGCCGCAACTAAGACCCTGCCCAACCAAATAATTTTTTAAAGAATGCATATTCCTGGGCCCTGCCCAGACCCATCCATTTGGAGTGGGGGCAGGATCTACGGTTTTTTTTTTTTATTCATTTAATTTATTTATTTGGTTGTGCCGGGTCTTAGTTGCGGCAGGCAGCCTCCTCAGCTGTGGCATGAAAACTCTAAGTTGCGGCATGCATGTGGGATGTAGTTCCCTGACCAAGGATCGAACCCGGGCCCCCTGCATTGGGAGCGCGGAGTCTTAACCACTGCGCCACTAGGGAAGTCCTTGGATCTATGTCTTTAACCAACCCCCTCTGTCTCGGGTGGTTCTGATGCAGACCTCTGGGACCACGTCTGAGAAACTAGAAGGGCAGGTTCCTGCCGCTGTCTCTGCCTTGTCTCAGAGTAGCTCCACTAGTGAGAAACAGGGCTGATGGGATGGGGTGGACCTCGGAGACCAAAGGCTAAGTGAGCACCAGCCGCAGGGCCGAGGCTGACGCCGACAATGCCCACAGGCTCCTGCCCACCTGCAGCAGCATTCGGCGGCTGTGCTCTGCAAAGCCCCCAGTCCGGAGGGCTCAGGGGGCCCACTGCATCCACAGCAGCAATTCTAGTAGGGGTCCCAGGAGACCTGACCTGTGGGGCAGACCCCCAAGCTGGGCTTCTGGGCTTAGCACAAGTTATCACCTCTGGCTGCAAGACGCTCACAACTTTCTCCTTTATATTTTGGCTCTTCTCTCTCTACTTCCACAGGCCTTTGTGCTTCCTCCATCACCTAATTTATCACCCTTGACTAATTGCCTGTTGTTGTTTAAAGGATTATTTCAGACATTCAAGAAGTGTAAAAATAATGTAACCAAAGATAACTTCCCAGAGAAAATAACATAATGAACACTCATGTAAGAAACAAAACAGAGACTTCGCTGGCGGCGCAGTGGTTGGGAATCTGCCTGCCAATGCAGGGGACACGGGTTTGATCCCTGGTCGGGGAAGATCCCACATGCTGCTGAGCAACTAAGCCTGTGCGCCACAACAACTGAGCCTGCGCTCTAGAGCCCGCGAGCCACAACTGCTGAAGCCTGTGCACCTGGAGACCATGCTCCCCAACGGGAGAGACCACCGTGATGAGAAGCCCGCACAGCACAACGAAGAGTGGCCCCTGCTCGCCGCAGCTAGAGAGAGCCCACACGCAGCAACGAAGACCCAACACAGACAAAAATTTAAAGAAGAAATAATTTTTAAAAAAAGAAAGAAAGAGACAAATCATTACAAATGTGCTTGACAACTGCTTTTTAAATGTCAGGCTTCCCCCACAGGACTGCAAAGCTGATGCTTTAACTGCAGAAGCCTTGACTGTCTTGAGTACTAGAACCAGTTCCAGACACAGACCGGACAGATGGATGGATGTATGAAGGAAGGAAGGACCAGACAGAAGGACAGAAGGACAGAGTTATCTCCTGGCTACAGCAGGATTCTGAAGGGAGGGGAAAACAGGAGGGGTGGCCTCAGCCTGCAGCCCAAGCCCTAGGGTCCTCAGGGGAGCTTCCATCTCCACTCAGACAACAAGCCCCCACCCCCTGTATAAGGCAAGGAGCCCGAACAAGAGAGGCCAGCAGACATCAGGAATGGCCCAAGGCTGGCCCAGCTCCTCTCTCCAAGCTGCTGATCAGGCAGAGACCCCTCTGGCCACTAACGTGTGGCCAGGACCCAGGTGGTCAGGGCTGGGAAGTCCAAAGCTCAAGGCTCCAGGTAGGACCCAAGGGTTCAGGATGACACTGGACCCCCACCTGACAAGATCCTCCTACAGACCAACTGGAAACAAAAGGTGCCCATGACCCCATTCAAGTCCTGGTTCTGATGCTTACTGGCAAGTGATCCAGCCACCCCGTGCCTCCGTTTCCCCACTCATGAAAAGGGGATGATAACAGAACCTACTTCCTTGGCTGTTCCAAGAGCGAGATGAGTTAATGCATTTTAATGCTGGTTAGCACAATGCCTGGCACACTGGCTGTTACATTAGAGCCTGACACGCCCTGCTGCCTTGCCACTTCATCACAGCACAAGCTCCCTGCCCTGTCAGGCTGGGAGTGTGCATACCCAACCTGAAAGAGCTTTGCATTCAGAGCCCCAGGGGGACCAGGGGAGACTGGGAGACTCCATGCCCCCCTCACCACACCCAGACTCTGCTGCCAGCTGGAGAGGGATTCCCCCTCCTCCCTGGCACTCTGCTTCTGCACACACTCAGCTATTTATAGCCTCTGGCAACACTCCAACCACAAGGCTGCCTCCGCCTTTTAACAGACACAGGGTTCCTGCCCACACTCACAGAGCCGGGGCCCCCTGCAGAGGAGGCTCCCCCATCCCAGCCCACTCACCCATCCCTCTCACGTGCTGCCTCAGAGCCCTGTGGGGAACCTCCCCCCAGACGCCTGGGCAAGGGGCTCACTCTACCCCTGAGCACCAGCCAAGCCAACCGGCAGCCTCCAAAGGAAGCAGGTATACCAGCGTCAGTGTCCCCAGCAGGCAGCGCTTATGTTCCAAGGGGCCTACACCTCGGCAGAAAGATGCCCCCAGTGCTCCCTTAGCCCCCAGTCCAGGGAGAACAGAGAAACCCCGCTCCTGGACACACACCACCACCAAAAGAAAGACTATATGCAGATTCTACTCAGAACCCACATTCCAGGAGCGGGATGAACCTAAATGATGGGCTTTGACACTTGAGGTCCATTTCCCAGGCCAGCTGACTTTGGATGTACCCGACTTGCACTGGGGAGACAAGGGGAAAATCCAGTAGGGAGAGGAAGAGGGATGAAGAGGTGAGGCAGAGCCTTGGTGGGAGGGTTTGGAGCTAGAGGGGACACGCCTCCCCTGGGGTCCCCCGAGCTCTGGCCTTGGGGTGCATCTAGCTCAGCCAACAACTCCCAGAGGTAGCGCGGACCCCAGTAGCCAGTGGGCCACTGCACCCTGCCCCTGGCTCCTGGAGGCCCCTCGGCAGCCCCCGCCTCCCTGTGGGCACAGCCCACCTACACTGTAGAGTGGTGAGAATGCGGTGCCAGCCGCCACCACGTCCACCTCAGGCCCCTTGCACCAGCGCACCCCCCCAGGAGCCACCACGCCCGAGAGGGGGCCGCGCAAGGCGAGCCTAGCCTTCTCCCTCATGGTCCAGCACCCAGGTCTGCCCAGAGAGGAGGGGCAGCCCCACACACACAGCGGCCAGGCTTTCTTCCCGGGAGGCCCTGCTTCAGGCTCCCCAGCCCTGCCCCCTCAGGGGGCCCAGCCGTCAGCTGAACACCTGCTGTCCCCGCAGGTTCCTCCAGAGGAGCCAAGGGTCCTGAAGGTGAGGGCTCCCTGCCACAGTGTCTGTATCCAAGTTTATGCCTCCACCTCCCCCAATCCACACAGGAGCATCTTCACCATCTTCCCACGACCAGAGTGAGGATGGCCCGTGGCGGGGGTGGGGGGGGGGGAATCAAGGGAACCTAAATGGAGGTGGGGGGGTGGGCGAAGGGGAGGGCTAGAGCACGAGAGAGACAGACAGACAGACACACACACACACGTGTGTGTGGACACGCAAGGGTGGAATGGCACATACATACAAGAGGCAGAAAAGAATCCTAAACATGCCTACGTTTCTTTGAACTTCTTTCACACAAGAGGATAACTCTACCCAAGTTATTTATTAAGTGTCAAAACCAGGTTTTGAAACCAGGCAGCCTGGCTCTAGAGTACATGCCCTTTACATGCTCTGTGACGCCTTTATTCTCAGTGCTACAGAACAGTCCCCTGTATGGCCTGACCACAAACTAAGTGTCCATCCTCCTGTTGGACGTTTAGGTCATTTACAACATTTACTGACTTAAGCACTGCCTCTGTGAACCCTCCTGAATCCTCTTTTGCATGTTTTCTGGTGCCCACGAGCGTGCATTTCTCTAGGAAATACAGCCACACGTTAGAGATATGGGACATAAGGATGAGCATCTCCAACTCACTGGATACAGTCACACTGTTCTCCCAAGTGGATGTACCAATTTATGTGCCCAACCGACTCCAGGCCCCCTGAGCCACACCGTCAGCCCGATGTGTGCTCACCCGGTCAGGGTGAAATCATACATCATGGTTTTGATCCACATTTCCTGACTGCTTGTGAGAGTGATCATGTTTGTGTTCATCAGCCCCTTCTGAGAACTGCCTGTTCGCACCCATCCCCATTTTTCTGCTGGGCTGCTTTTCCTTTGGGTTATAGAAAGTTTTTACAGATTCCAATAAAACTTTTCTTCCTACATAGTAACCCCCTTCATTTATTTGTTTGCTCTTTGCCAGAAAGTCTACTTTATGTGACACTAGCATAGCTATATGACATTTCTTGTAGTATTTTCCCAGTTTATCTTTTTCCAACTTTTATTTTAAATCTTTCTGTATCTTTTTTTATCCCAACTCAATCTAACACTGTCTTTGATCCTAGAATTGACTCCTGTTACATTTATGATTACCACTATGTTTAAATTTGTTTTTTCTCTACTGCTACCACCTTGGATTATCTTTTTAAATTCCATTATTTCAGCCACTTCTGGTCTGGAAGTAATGTACCCTATTTCTATCCTATTATAAGCTAGCCTTTAAGTTTTAATATGTACATTTATGCTAAAAGCCTGAAGTTAATCAACATCTTTTCCATCCCTCATTAGAACTTAATTGTTCTAACTCCAATTACCTCCTTCCAACTTAAATTAGTTTAACATAATATCTGTGTTCCACATTTAATCAGTTGTTCTTCTTATCCGCCTCCCAAAGCAGATATTATCTGTGTTTTATAAAGTCAGCATTTTCTTTTTTTTTTTAATTTAATTTTATTTTATTTTTGGCTGCATTGAGTCTCTGTTGCTGCGAGCAGGCTTTTCTCTGGTTGCAGTGAGCAGGGGCTACTCTTCGTTGCAATGCACGGGCTTCTCATTGCGGTGGCTTCTCTTGTTGCAGAGCACGGGCTCTAGGCGTGCGGGCTTCAGTAGTTGTGGCACACAGGCTCAGTAGTTGTGGCTCGCGGGCTCTAGAGCGCAGGCTCAGTAGTTGTGGTGCACGGGCTTAGTTGCTCCATGGCATGTAGGATCTTCCCAGACCAGGGCTCGAACCCGTGTCCCCTGCATTGGCAGGCGGATTCTTAACCACTGCGCCACCAGGGAAGCCCAGCATTTTCTTATTAGTCCATACATTCTCCAGCTTGCCTGCTCACCCTTCCTAGAAGGAAGAGCTCCACTCTTCCTTCTAGGACCACTGTCCTTCCTGACGAACATCTTCCTTCAGTAAAGATCTTTTGGTACAGAAGCCTTTGTTCATCTTTCCGAAAATGTTAGTTTGTTCTTTTTCCTCACTGACAGTTTAGAAGAACATAAACTTTTAGGTTGAGTTATTTTCTCTCAGCATTTTGAAAATATTATTCCACTGTCTTCTGGCTTCCATCATTATTGCTGAAACGTCTACTATTAGTTTAACTTTGTACATACTCTATCTTTTCCCTCTGGCTGCTTTCTTAGATCTGCTTCTTGCAGTTTCACTATGAGCTATGTGTCTAAGTCCATGTTTAAATTTCTTTGTACTGCTTGGAAGAATATGCTTTTAATCTGATGATTCATGTCTTTCATCAAGCCTGAAAAATTCTTGGCTTTTATCAATTTGAATATTGCCATCTCCCTATTCTATGATTCTGAAATTCCTATTACAAGTATCAGACCATTCCCAGTCTCTTAACTCTGCTTTCACAATTTTCAATTCTGTGTCTAAGCACCATTACAGATAATTCCACAGGTCTAACTTCCAATTCATTAATTTTCTCTTTAGCTGGGTCTAATCTGCTGTTTAGTTCTTCTATTTAATTTATAAATTCAATTAATCTATTTTCTTATTTCTAGAAGTTCTATATTTTTTTTTTCTGGCTGCATTGGGTCTCCATTGCTGTGCATGTGGCGAGTGGGGGCTACTCTTCTTTGCAGTGTGCAGGCTTCTCACTGTGGTGGCATCTCTTGCTGCAGAGCACAGGCTCTAGGGCACACAGGCTTCAGTAGTTGTGGCACGCAGGCTCAGTAGTTGTGGCTCACAGGCTTTGTTGCTCTGTAAAATGTGGGATCTTCCCGGATAGGGATCGAACCCAGGTCCCCTGCACTGGCTGGCAGATTCCTATCCACTGCGCCACCAGGAAAGTCCCTAGAAGTTTTATTTTTTAAAAAACCTTCTTGGTCAATTTTGATACTTCTGTTCTTTGTCATACTTCCAAATCCCTCACTTCTAATTCCATAATTTAACTTCCTGAACATCTATTTCTGCCACTTGTTACTTTTGATGATTTCACTCATGGTATCTTGTTTCCCTGTGTGTTTTAGAATTTTGGATTCTGTTTTTGGATACGCTTGTGTTCAGTGGGGGCCTTTTCTGTGGGAATAAAAAGTGAAGCCAAGTTTGAGGGGGCAAACTTCCAGAGATAATTTATATTTTTGCTTCTGCCAAATTCTGCCAAATTCTCTAGGACATTACCAATCTGGAATCACTTTAATTACTTAACTCCCAGGAAACACAGATGGTATATACTCCAACTCCAAGCTCATGGAAGCACAGATCTATGGTTACAAATTCTCAAGTGAAACTACCCACCCCCCACCAACCAACAATTTTATTATCTATTCCCTTTATCAGCAAAAGAATGTTCCCTCTAGTCCATACTTTCACTGAATGAATAATGCTGTGGAAGTCTTATCATGTGAGAGCCTCAGTCTCAATTCCACATCTTATCTCCTGTGCCTCACACACTGCTACTAAACCCACATCTCTAAATTATGGAGAGAGGCAAAGTCCCCCAGGAAAAAGCAGCTTTAACCAGTGAAGCAGTACAGCTCTAGCTTCCAGCCCACTCTCGCTTGTCCCTTACTTTGTTATACATGCAATCATGCATATACATTTAAAAAGGATATTTGGGGCTTCCCTGGTGGCGCAGTGGTTGAGAGTCTGCCTGCCGATGCAGGGGACACGGGTTCGTGCCCCGGTCCGGGAGGATCCCACACACCGCGGAGCGGCTGGGCCTGTGAACCATGGCCGCTGAGCCTGCACGTCCGGAGCCTGTGCTCCGCAACGGGAGAGGCCACAACAGTGAGAGGTGCGCATACCGCAAAAAAAAAAAAAAAAAAGTAAAAAGGATATTTGTTATACTTTAACCAGCATTTCTATGTGTCTTGTATGAAGAGGTTTTTCAGCTGTTTTGTTCACTATTATTGCCAGAAATGGAAGTTCAAGAGCCATCTCCAAGGGTGACGAAAGGAGCTCTATCAGCCTAGGAACAAGGAATCAAGCTAGGTCACCTCAAGTCACTTCCAACCTCGAACTTTGTAAACAATTCCTTGGCACCATCCACGGAACAAGGTGTGGGTCCAGGGCCATTCTCTGAAACACTTGCCTTTCTCCAGGGCCCATCATTCCTGAAGGACAGTGGTGAGAGAGCTTCCAGGTAAAGGGCAAGGATTATACACAAATGCTATTTTTGCTCTCTCCTGTAGCCCCACTAAAACCGCAGCAAAGAAAAGGTTTTTAAGGACAAAAAGAACGGGAAAGCACCACAGAAATGAAGTTCTGAAGTTGGAAAGCAAATATAACAAGTGGCCACTGATCACACAGACTCCTAATCTGGCTGTGGAGAAAGCTGAGAAGCAACATGATTTCTACCATCTCACATCTTCAGTCCACTTTAGAGTTTGTCTTCTTTTGCCTCCCCCTCACCTCTACATCTTTGGGGTCCCAACCCAAAAAGAGGGGCTCACTATAGAGGGGCTCTCTTTAGAACTCCAATTCCTGTCTTCCTAGCCCAAGGCTATCAAATGCAAGGCTCAGCTTTTCAGGTGCCCGTATGCAACTGAAGACAGAGTCAAATGTAAAAGTCACCACCCAAGCCCTCTTTTCTCACACATATCCTGGCCTAGTAGGTCTCAGCATTGAGAGATAGCTGTACAATGCTTTCAACCAGAGATGTTTTCTCAGTTTGTCCATCTTTTCAGGTGCTTTCAGAAAGAGGGTTGGTCCTGATCATCAAAAGAGGAAATTTCCATAACTACTTTTAACCCAGGTTTTAGATATATTTTCAGGACCATATATAGTACCCAAAGGGGATACCTCTACACAAACACAACAACTGAGATACCAGTGTAGAGATAAGACTACCCATAGAAAGTGTCAACTGAGAAGAACACTGACCCCAAAGCAGAGTCCTGAAAAAAGTAACTTCCATTCCAAAGTGTAATTCAAGAGGAAAATTCACTTTCTACCAACTTTATTATTTCAGACCCTTAGGAACTGAATTGTGTCCCCCTCCAAAATTCATAACCACCGATGTGACTGTCCTAGGAAATAAGGTCTCTAAAGAGGCAATTAAGGTCAATTAAGGCCATATGCGTGGGGCCCTAACCCAACAAGACCGATGTCCTTATAGAGAAGAAGAAGAGACACCAGGAGTGTAGACACCCAGAGAGAAGGCTGTGTGAGGACACAGCAAGAAGGCAGCTATCCGCAAGCCAAGGAGAAAGGACTCACCAAGAACCAATCCTGACAGCAACTTGGTCTTGGACTTCAAGCCTCCAGAACTGTGAAAACTAATTTCTGTTGTTTAAGCCACCCAGTCCGTGGTATTCCATGGTATAGAAGCCTGAGCCGATTAATACACAGACAGTGCACATCACCTGTACCATGTGGGAAAGCTGACTGGGACATCATTTACACTGGAAACAGTACCCTTAACCCACTTCCACCTAACTCGACGAGCAGGGCCTGACATGGGAGCTCACACAAGGAATCCCAGTAAAATGGTAGTGAAAGAGTAGAGAGCATGCTGAAGAAGGGACTAGGAAAGCAGGGGCTTTGGAGAACAAGTCGTCTCAAATTGTCTTCTTTAATTCTTCAGCCAGTTAAGGCAGAAGATCGTGCGAGGAAACGCGGCACACACTCAGCCAGGAATTGAAGCTCACCAGAACCCGTTCTGGTGTGAAAAGCCTCTCACCAGACTCTAAAATAATCCTTTTACAAGTTTCTCCCATACCTCCTACCACCATTATCATCACACGTGACTTCAGGATCCCTCCATGCCCAGAGCCTGTCAAACACACAGGGTGCACCAGTATAGCCCTGCTCCCCACCACCTTCGGCAAGAGCCTCAGTCTCTCTGAGAGGTGGAGGCAGCATGGAGCCTAGCTAGTGAGCACACACAGACACACACATGCACAACCACCCCAAACCCAGACCATATCCTGGCTAGTCCACTGCCACCTCCCCTTTGTCGGCACGGTAACCAGGAGCCTCAGACATGGGAAGCAGCCTCTCTGGCGCTCCTGAGATACCAGGTCAGTGGAAGTGAGCACCCTCCCTGTCCGGGCACCCTTCATCAGGTGGGCTATTTCCAACCTCTATAATCTAACATTACACAGGACACACACACCACCACCATCACCACCACCACCAAGACACAGTATAACCATGTATAATCGTTTCTCGATATCTATCAAAATTTAAAATACACATGTCCTGGGGCTTCCCTGGCGGCACAGTGGTTAAGAATCCGCCTACCAATGCAGGGGACATGGGTTCGAGCCCTGGTCCGGGAAGATCCCACATGCTGCGAAGCAACTAAGCCCATGCGCCACAACTACTGAGCCTGAGCTCTAGAGCCCGTGAGCCACAACTACTGAAGCCCACATGCCACAACTACTTTAGCCCACGTGCCTAGAGCCTGTGCTCCGCAACAAGAGAAGCCACGGCAATGAGAAGCCAGTGCACCGCAACGAAGAGTAGCCCCCGCTCACCGCAACTAGAGGAAGTCCAAGAGCAGCAATGAAGACCCAGCGGGCCAAAAATAAATAAATAAAAGTAAATAAATAAATAAAAAGACTGAGGTAGATCCATATACATTAACAAGATTGCCAGAACAGATCTCTGAGTTTAAAAAGCCATGACAGGGACTTCCCTGGCAGTCCAGTGGTTAAGACTCTGCACTTCCAATGCAGGGTTCATGGGTTCAACCTCTGGTTGGGGGAACTAAGATCCCACATGCCGCACGGCACAGCTAAAAGAAAAAGGCCATGACATGCGAGAACACGGACGCAAGTCACAAAACATGGTGAGCAAAAGATGGACATAAAGCAGTTCATCCTGTAACGTTCCATTCATTTAAAGCACAATGACAGGCCAAAATAACATATGTTGTTAGAAGTCGGGATAGTGGTTACCCTTAGGGGTTTAGGGGTAGAGACTGGAATGGAGCAAGAGAGGGCTTGCTTGGGGAGAGGGCAGTAAATTTCTGATTCTCGATCTGAATGCTGATTATATCAGCATATTCAGTTTGTGAAAATTCCTCAAGATGTCACTTATGATAATTACGCTATCCTATACATATTTTATATTTCAGCTAAGTATTTGAAAAAGAGTAATACCATTTTAGGTTAAAAAAAAAAAGCTTTATTTCTCTAAGTACTTCTATAGATACATATGTCAAACGTCTAGAAGATATCTACCAACCTGAGAAGGCTCACTTCTGGAGGAGGACTCAGATGGCGGACCAGGCTGGTAAAAGACACCCCGGTTTTATCTGTAATATCTAAATTTCTGCAACTGAATCCGTATGTATTACTTGTAAAACTAAAAATTAATAAAATTTTAAATGGGAAAAGAAGTTATGGCCAATGTGACCACCACTCAACTGTATGTCAGGGTGGCTAACCAGGAGACCCCTGGATGAGGGCAGACTTGGGAGGGGTTTTTCAGGGTAGGGGAGACAGGACCGCATTGCCCTGGCTCTCCTCCCCCACGTAGTCCTGCAGGACCCACTCTCAGGTAGCGGGTTCACAGGAGGGGCCAGCCAGGTGGGAAGGGAAACCAGAATTCACCTAACTTCTCTGCCCCTCTATTTTCTAAGCCCCAGCTGCAGATGAACCCTGATCTCCTCTGCCCTCAGGGCACAAAGGGCTCTACTTATGAGGCCTGGACCACAGGGCTCTCCTCCAATTCCCACCCACACTCCCACCCAAGCCAGCAGTTCCAAGAAAGGCCCTGGTCTGCCTGGCTTGTGAGCACCTGAAGGGAATGTAAAACTTGGGTAAAAAGGAAATTCCCAAACAGGATATAAAGTAAGGGTTTCTTAACCCATGATTGCCAGCCCAAGGCTCTGAGAACTCATGCATGCTTTCTGAATCAATGAGGGGGAAGGGGGAAGGAGGACTGTCAATGACACTGGACATTAAGAGGCATTGTCCTCATACCTAAAAACACTGGGCACCACTGCAAGCCAGAAGGAAAAAACATCCTGGCATCAACACTCAAGAGCGTCAGCTTCCAAGTCAGCCTCCTGTTTTCACTGGTTCAGGTCTAGGAGGTAAGCAGGGGCCCCTCCCTCTCCTCAGATGGACAGACAACAGCTGTCTGGTCACATCTTCCGAAATGCTGGGCCCAAGCCCCAGGAAGCAGCCTCCTCCATCCTCCAGCCAAGGGCTTGGGTTTCCAAGCAGCCTTCCTTTTCCTTCCCCGGAACTAATTTTAGCCTCCTTGGTTGTCAGAGTGGAACTGAAATAGTCGGTAGAGAAACGTTTGCAAACAAGAACATGCGCTCACCCCACAGAACGCCTCAGCTCCAGCCCAGAAACCAGGCAGAGGAGAAGTCCCACTGAGTGGCAGGCCCAGCCCCTAGAAGGCCCCTGAGAGGAGGACTCACATGCGCCCACTGGGGCAGGCTTCCTTTCCAACCCCCAGTCCCAGCAATCACGTGCCCATGAATGAAAACACCCAGCTAGGGCTGCCAGTCCCTGAGAGAGTTTGAAAAAGGCGCATGTATGTGTACAGCCAGACTGGGATAACCAGGGCAAGGCATGGGGCTGTCCAAATGCGGGAAGCCATGACTGATCCTGGGCCAGGGGAGGCACAGCTGACCCCCAAACAACCTCGGCCTGCATTACCAGTTGGTTTCCAGTACCTACCATTGTCTCAGACAAAAACAGCACTGAGAAACTTTAAAAACAGACTCAAAAGAGGGCAGCGGACTCTATTCTCCCCCATCCCCGCCCCCACCCAACAACCTAGGCCTCCAGGAGCAGCACCACCAGGACCTCAAGGACCAGGCACCTCTGGGGCTGGGATGGCAGGCCTCTGAGTCTGGTGGAGAAAGGCCAAAAAGGAAGTCCCAAACAAGGGGGTGGGTGTCTATTCCGGAACAAAGAACAGGTGACAGAATGGAAGGGAAGGGGAAAAAAATAAAGAATCCTGAGATGGCAACAAAGTCCACTTTGGAGAGACTCCAAGAGATGGAAGCAGAGTCTCAACCCCAGCAAACAAACAAACAAACAAAAAACCTTTAAAATAAGCACTTCACACACCAGCGACATGGAGAACTTGGAAACTGAAGCTTTGGGAGTGCTTCCTCCTACTCTAAGAAGCGTCTGTAATCCGTTGCCAGTTCAGCAAGCTGTGTTTTGCCGAGTTCAAGAACAGAGAGGAGACCCCATAAAGCTCCCCAGCCGAGCCACGAGTAGGTGGGGGGAGGAGCGGAGGACAAACACGGGCTGCCAGCCTGCCAAGCACAACCAACAGGCGCCGGTAGAGATCAACCCCGGGGTCTGGGCCCGCGCGGTGCGGGTGCAGTCTACCGCACCTCCCCGCGGCCAGGGTGGAGCCGCGCACCCGTACCTTTGGGGAGAGGTGGCGCCCCCGCCCCAGGGTCCACGGGCTCGGAGCTCCAGGCCCAGGGCGGCGCCGCCTCCCCAGGGCGCCCGGCAGCCAGCCCGCTTGCTGGGCTCGCCGGGGAGGGCATGCCCGGCGCTCCGCTAGGCCCACGTCGGCTGCCAGGTGCGCGCACAGGGGCGCCGCGCGGCGCAGAGGCCCCGGCCCCTCGGGCGAGGCGCGCGCTGCAAACCTGGCGGCGCGGTCAGGGTGGTGGGCGGGGGCGGCAGGCAGGCTGCCCGGCCACCCACAATCGCCGCCTCCCTGAAACCCGAACCACTTCTGAGAAAACTCAAGGACGCCAGGATTCTTTCCTCGGTGGCCAGCAGGACTCCCAAACCACGAGTTCGAACCAAACCCTGAGGCTGAAGCAGGAATCTCCTAGGTTTTGAGAATCCAACCTCCCACCCTGAATCCGATGGGGGGGGCGGTGTGCGACGGGGGGTGGTATTAGCCATTAACCCCACCGCCCACAACTCTCTGTCCCTTTAAAGGCATGAGAACATTCTAGATCAGGTTCTCAATCAGGTGATCTGTGCCCCCTCCACTCAGAGCATTTTCGGTTTTCGCGATTGGAAGTGCTACTAGCATTTAGCGGGTAGAGGCCAAGGGATACTGCTAAACATCCTACAATGCACAAGATGCCCTCCACCCCCCCCACACACACACAACAAAGAATCATGGGGTCCAAACTGTCAACAGTGTCAAGGTTTAGAAACGCTGCTCTAAAATGAGGTCTACCCAGCCAGGATCCTGCCTGAGGGCTGTCTACCCAGTGTCATTCTCAAAAGTATTACCCAGACCAGCTCCCCCCGACCTAAGCCCCCAGATCCCAGGCCCTGGTAACAGGTCAGTATCTGCAAGTAGATCTAAACTCTGACCTGATGTCTCTTGGTCCTCACTTGCACTACCCTAAGCTCCCAGGTAGCAGTACACAGGCACTCAGGGGAGGGCTTCCTGAAGGAAGGGGTGGGGGTGGGGGGTGGATCAGGGGTGGCATGTGAACACTGGGCAGGGTCACAAAAGGCAGAAGTAAAGAAGTCATGCCCAGTGGCTAGAACAGGGTAGGTGGAGGCAGCAGTGTGGGAACTTGCCCAGTGCATAGCCCCCGGCCAGGACTGGTACAATGGGCAGGGCAGCCAGGGCAGACAGGCCTTCACGGAGTCCAATCCAGGGGGCCATAATTAGCTGGTATCAGTACAAACAGCGAGTGTGGACAACGTATGTACATACTCTCACGTGGGTTCTCTTTCTTATTTGCATTTGTTTTCTGCGGGGGAAGGGTCCACAGCTTTCATGAGATTCTCAAAGGGGCCCATGGTGTAGGACGGGCACTCTTCACTGGGCTCCCTAGAAAGGAGGTTCCTTAGGCGAAGCGCCAGGGGAAGTCCAGGTGCTATTTGGGAATTGAGATGCCCAGAAAGACCCTGCAGAGCAGTGCACCACAGCAGCCCACCCAAGCTGTGGGAGGCCATGGGGTTCCAGATCTTATGTCCTCACCCAGGTGGAGAGCCAGGGAGTCTGGGTGAGTTTCTTACCTCATCTACCTTGGAAGCATCTCTAAGAGCTGAGGAGGGTGCCCACTCCTCCCAAAGGGCAGCCCAGCCAGCCAGACAGGGCAGAGTCTGGAATTCTTAGCAGGTACAAGGACAGGTAGCAGAGGACACCCTTCCCTGGGGAAGAGCACCAACAGCCCATGACTCTGTGGTCCGTGTCCTTGACACCTACCACTACACTGGGCCTGAGGGTCACTTCACTCATTCCACACACACTTCTCCCCTGAGGAAATGGACAGTATCTTTGAGTCAGAGAGAAGCCCACCTATGAGGACAGCTTGGAGCAGTCAAGGCCTGCACTTCCCAATGTGACAGACGGGAATCAGGTCCTCCTCCCCAGCCAGCGGCTCCTGACATTTCACTCAGAACACTCTCCAACCCACAGGCCCTGATCTAAACCTCAAGTACAGAGACAGATGTCAGGAGTTCTTGCGGGATACACAGATGTGTGTCTGAGATATCCACTGCAAGGCAAGAGCCAGATGACTTGTTTCCCAAGGACACTGGGCCAGGCACAGAATACAGAAGACGTGCAAAACTAACTAACACTGATCTTGTAACAAGTACCCTGGACCATTATTGCAGCATCAATTCTGCCTCTTCTTTTAGGCCTGCACCATCCAATACGGTAGCCACTAGCCAAACGAGACAACTGAGCATCTGAGATGTGCAAAGTCTGAATTGGGATGCTCTGTAAGTATAAAATACAGAGTGGATTTTTATGACAGTACAAAAACTGGAGAATGTCTGTTTTAATACTGATTACAAGTTGAAACGATTATTTTATATACATTAGGTTAAATAAAATATACCATTAAAGTTAATTTGACCTTGTCACGGACTGAATGCGTCCCCTCAAAATTCGTACGTTGAAACCCTAATGCCCAATGCGATGGTATTTGGAGACGGGACCTTTGCAAAGGGTTAGACTGGTTCATGAGGGTGCAGCCCCCATGATGGGGTTAGTGGAAGAGGAAAAAAAAAACCCACAAACCCCCCACCTCCCCACCCCAAGCACCAGGTAAGCCCATGTGAGGATGCAGTGAGAAGGCAGCCATCTGCAAGCCAGGAAGAGGACCCTCACCAAAACCTGACCATGCTGGCACACTGACCTCAGACTTCCAGCCTCCAGACTGTGAGAAAATAAGTTGTTGTTTAAGTCACACAGTCAGCCCAAGGAGACTAAGACACACCTGTTTCTTTTTCCTTTTATTAACATAAATACCAGAAAAATTTAAAGTTATATGTGTGGTTCACACTATATTTCCGTTGGACAGTGCTTTTCTAGATCCTCCTTCTACAAGGGCACTGTGTGCTGCAGGGAGTGGTGGTACTTCTAAACAGCAAGCCAGGAACTTGAAGGAAGGGTATCAAGGAAGTCAAAGGAACAGGAGGGTCAGCTCTGCTCCCACCTGGGCTTGTCGAGGCTCTTCCCATAGTTCTTCACAAGTCAGGGCAGTGGCGACCAAAGGACTGGCTGGTGTCACCACTCGAAACACCCAGTGACCCCCACTTTCCTCCAGGGCAGGAACACAGGTTGGTGGACTCTGTCCTAACTCTGGCTGCCCCATGTTGCAAGATGCACTGCTGAGCACTGCCCAAGCCAGGGAAGAGGAGGGAAATACAGTCCTTCCAGGGGTCCAATCCCACCCTGGCCCTGGCCCGCATAATCAGGGAGGGACCTGAGACTGGCCAAGCCAGACAGCGATAATTAGGGAGAGGGTTTTGGTCTGAGGCTGTCCTTGTCCTGGGAGGAGGCCCCCTCTGCAGACATGGTCTTGGAAAAGCCCAGCACCTACAGGAGGGATCCACAGACAGTCAGGTGAGCTGCTGCGTGCCTAGTAAGTCGTCAGGCTGCAGCCCTTCCCTCTAGAGGCCAATGCCTTCCTTTCACTTCAGAGATCTCATTCTTGGGGAAAAGCAGCTCAAAGCAGCACTTAAAAGGCAGAGAAAGGAACAGGTTCAACACCACCAACTCTCGGCATCTACGACAAAGGAAATGTCTCCAAAAGATCCATGACACCCTTTCCATATTGTGCCCAGGTACCACTAAGGGGTCTCTATCCTTTGGTCCCTGCACTCAGGCTACGGAGCTCCAAAGCCCCACTCGGAGAACTCACTTGCCTTCGGTGCCGACAGCTAAACCCCGCTACACTGCAAAGGAGGCGCGTAGAGTGGGAGTGGGGATGAGCTGGAGATGCGCGTTCCCCACCCACTCAGCAGCCGGGGGATCCCAGCCCCGCCCCTGCACGCCCGGCCCCGCCCTTCGCGGGTTTCCCAGACTCTACGCTGCTGCCACCGCGGGCGTCTGGGGACCCGCGCTGCATGTCTAATGGGGGCTGGGAACAAAGACGCGCAGGACCAGGCTCCCGGGCTGCAGCACACCGGCCTCTGAGACCGCCCCGGGCTTCTCCCTGGAGCTTTAATGCGCGGCTCCCCACGCTTCCCAGGGCTACCCGGAGCCGTCCGAAGCCGAGCGCGGAGCCCGTCCCTGCGCGCACACTGGAGCAGGGCGCGTCCCAGCACCGCTAGAAGAGGAAAATCAGTGCTTCGGCCTGGGGGAAAAGCGGTCTCCCGGCGGAACTCCGCTTTATACACCCGCAACCACACACCCTCAAACACCCTCACGCGAGCCGAGCGCTGGCCGCGAGGGTCACCCACCCCCGCCACGTGCTTCCCGGTGGCCAGAACGAATAGGGACCTGTTGGTTTGTCTTCTCGCCCCACCTCCCCTCCCAGGAGTCCAAAACAAAGCAGTCCCTCGGGGTGGCCGCACCTCGCGTCCCCGGGCGCCGCAGGGAAAGCGGGCGCAGGTAGGAGCTGGCGCCAACGGCGCGCCTCCGGGGGAATACCACGCAGACGCTGGTGGGATGGGGTGCAAGTGACTCCTCCGGGCTGTGTGAAGCGGCCCGCGTCGCTTCGCTACACCTAGTGGCTCTGAGGGTCAAGCAATCCTGCCCCCAGCCGCTGCTGCACCTACAGTCCCGCTACCCCCCGTATTAGATCTGCCTGCCCCGCTTGACCACCTTCCTCATGCTTGGGATTTTCTCTCACTCTCCCTCGGTTCCACGCACCTGTGTAGCCTGAACCCCGACCCTGGGGTCGCCTCCGCGAACCGGAGCCCCGCAGGCCGCCGCACAGGCAAGATCATCCCCCCAAGATCAGCTAGCAGGGCGCCCCGCGCGCCCCCCGTCCCCGCCCCGGGAGATGCAAGCTGGGTGCAGGTGGTGAGGCGAGGAGGCCGCGGGCCCGCCCTTTGTTGGTAAACACCGCACGGCGCCAGAAGCCGCCCCGCGCCCCCCACGCCGCGCCCCGTCCTTACCGGCGCACAGCGATCCCCAGAGGAGGGCGAGGGCCGCCCAGGGCGCCGTCATGTTCCGCGGCGCCGCCCCGCGGACACCCGGAGCCCGCGGGCAGGGCCGCGCGGCGCTCCCGGGGCGCGCAGGGCCCGGCGGCGGCTGCGCTCTTCTTCCCGCTCCTTCCTTCGGTCTTGTTCCCCGCGCGCTTCCCGAGCCTTCGTCCCGGGGCAGCGTGCAGGCTCCAAGGGCCGGACGGCGGGGCCGGGCTCAGGGCCACTGCGGACGACGCAGGCTTCGGCCCGGGCTCCGGGGCGACGCGGGGGCCGGGGGGCGGCGGCGGGGCGCAGGCCGGGGCGCGCCCGACTCAGGCATAGCGCGGCGGGGCTGGGCCCGGGCCCGGGGCGCAGGGGCCGAGTCCGGAGGGGCCATGAACGGGGGGAGGGGTGGGGGGCGGGGAGCTGAACTGAGTCCAAAATGGCTCCTGAGCCGCGGCCGCGGAGCCGAGCCAGCGGGGAAACCCGGATGTTGGATACAAAGAGGCGGGCGAGCTGGGAGGGGAGGGGGTGGGAGGCGGGCCCTCCGGCCGCGTGGTCCGCGCCCCCCTCAGGGGCGGGGCCCCAGAGAAACAACAACACGGAGGCCCCGCCCCACGCCCGCGCCGTTCCCGAGGCGCGTGCAAACCGCAGGACTGGAGGGCGAGGCAGGGCGAGCTGGCAGAGATCGCGGTTTGGGCCCGGGACTCCGGGACCCCGGGACCCCGGGACCCCGGGGCCGCGGCACCGGGATTCTTGCTTCGCGCGCTGGATGGAGCCCAAGCACCCGAACGCAGCCTGCCGTGCGACCCCTGAGTGCTGGGCTGCCCCCGGACTCTGGCCTGAATTCCCCTCTGCGCCACCGTTTCCCCACCTGAGATGGGGGTCACAGTGAACCACAGGAGTCGTGTCTTTATTGATGGATGAACTACTCGGCAGAAAAAAGTCTGATTTCTCTGAAATGACAAGTGGTCCCCCACGTCTGCAACCCAACCCCCCGCCCCCCCCCACACACACAAAGGCACAGCTGGGGATCTTGGAATTGGACCCATCCAAGTGAGAGAGGGTGCGAGCCCCGCCCCGCAGAGCAGCAGCAGGTGGAAAAAGGCCTATAGCAACTTTCTTCTTTACCCTTACCCCAAATGTTCTAAGCACTGCCACCCACCTGCCCTCCCCACCCCTGCACTGTGCACCTTCAAAACTTCTCAGTTGCCTCTGGTCCCCGCAGTTGAACTTGTCTAGCGAATGTCTCGGCTATCCTCTTCACTCCCCAGCTTCCTCCTTGGGGGCCTGTTGTTCTCTGTCTCGGATTCCTCCGTCCTTACCACAATCAGAGCTTGGGAGGGGGGCATGTTGAGGCTCCCAGCTCAAGAGGGAAAGCCCCCTCACAGCTCGGGGATGAGGCGCAGAACCCTCGGATACAGAAATTGTCCTCCCGCCTCTCCTGATTTGCCACAGCCTCTCTCGGAGCAGGGCAAGAGCGGCCAGGCAGGAGGTGGTGCCTGGAAGTCTGAGTTGTTTCACTTCTGAGCCTCAGTTTCCTTCTACAGAAAGTGAGGAGGGGACGTCCCTGGTGGTCCAGTGGCTAAGATGCCGCACTCCCAATGCAGGGGGCCCAGGTTCAATCCCTGGCCACCGAACTAGAGCCCATATGCTGTAACTAAAGAGTTCACATGCCGCAACTAAAAAGATCACGCACACCACAACTAAGGATCCCACATGCCACAACTAAGACCCAGCACAGCTAAATAAAAAAGTATTAAAAAAAAACACCAAAAGTGAGGAGGCTAAATATATAAGGGGGGAAATGTGAGGAGGCTATACTTTGCATTATTTTAAATATCAGGAATCTTATTCAAACGAAATCTTATGTAAAACTCCACCTTGTAGAACGTTTATTGCCTTGATTGAAGTTGAAACGAGGGTCCACCACCCCCAGTTTCCACAGCACCAGGAACACCTCAGGGACCACACTTTGGAGTCACTGATAGACTATAGGAGGCTATACTGATAGACGCATGATGGCAAGGAAAGCAACTGTGTCTTTTCTAGGGAAGATGAGTCACTGCTTCCTTCCTACTGGAAGGTAGCGACTATAATCCGTGTGCCAACAATTAGATTGGCTGGTTCTTCTCTTCTGCTTCACATCAAGTCGGGTATCGCAATAAAGGCTCAGGGTGGTCCAACTTGCCAACACATCTGTGTCTCCCACCCTGACATCTCTGGGAACTCCAAATTTGTATAACCAACTCCCTACTTGACATCTCTATTGGGCAGCCTATCAGGTATCTCAAAATTGCCCTAGCTAAAGCAGAGTTCCTCATTTACCCCATAAAGCTACTCCTCCAGTTGTCCCTGTCTGAATCAATGGCATAACCAGCCAATTGCTCAAACTGAAATTTTATGTCATTCTTGATTCCTCCCATATTCAGTCCATCAGCAAGTTGGTTTCAAAAACACATTCGTGGGCTTCAGGAAGCCACGGGAGGATTTTGAAGAAGGGGCGAAATGTGAAGTGAGTTCCTTTATTTATTTATTTATTTTTTTGCAGTATGCGGGCCTTTCACTGTTGTGGCCTCTCCCGTTGTGGAGCACAGGGTCAGCAGCCACGGCTCACGGGCCCAGCCGCTCCGCGGCATGTGGAATCTTCCCGGACCGGGGCACGAACCCGTGTCCCCTGCATCGGCAGGTGGACTCTCAACCACTGCACTACCAGGGAAGCCCGTGAGTTCCATTTTAAAAGATAATTTCAGTTGCTATGTAGAAGATGTATTTTAGCTGGGCAAGAATGAAAGCAGGTGACAAGTCACGATCTCTTTCAGTTCACTGCTGTTGCAGTGGTCCACATGTGAGATGCTGGGTGGTGATAATATATATGGAAGAGAACTGGCTTGATGCTAGATGTGTTGGGGGGTTTTTTGTTCGTTTTTTTAAATTTATTTTTGGTTACATTGGGTCTTTGTTGCTGTGCATGGGCTTTCTCTAGTTGCTGCGAGCGGGGGCTACTCTGCAATGCGGTGCACGGGCTTCTCATTGCGGTGGCTTCTCTTGTTGCAGAGCACGTGCTCTGGGCGCGCGGGCTTCAGCAGTTGCGGCATGCAGGCTCAGTAGTTGTGGCTCGCGGGCTCTGGAGCGCAGGCTCAGTAATTGTGGCACACGGGCTTAGTTGCTCCGCAGCATGTGGGATCTTCCCGGACCAGGGATTGAACCCGTGTCCCCTGCATTGGCACGTGGATTCTTAACCATTGTGCCACCAGGGAAGTCCGATAAACTCTTAAAGTAACCACAATTTTTGTAATTTTATTTGGAGACCTCTTCACTTAAATACACAGAAGTGGCCCCAGACTCTCTCAGCTCCTGAAAGGCCCTTGGTTAGAGATATGCCTCAGTGGGTAATTATGAGAAATACAGGGCAATATACATTAGTATATATTAGTGGGTAATTTAGGTACAGCAATGCATTAAACAATTTCAGGGGGTACCATTAATAGGATGGGTGCATGGCTTTTTTGGCAATACAATTCCCCCAAAACTTACCTATTTATTTCCAATCTGTCCCATGTGCCGTCAACATCAAAAGTTATTTCCCAAACATTTCAAACTGTTTTCTTTTCTTCCTTGCCCCCATAGTTCTTCCCACCCTCTCTCTTAACTTAATGGTGGTTACCTTGAGGTCAACTAAATTAATTGTCTTGGATGGAAAGGTAACTGTCTATAACTCTCAAAACAGATTAGGTTATGCTGTGCTAATGGAAAATCCCCAAACCCTAGTGGCTCAAAACAACAAAATTTATTTCTCACTCATACTGCGTGTCCATTGGGGGTCACCAAGCAAGCTGTACTCATTATAATAACTTAGGGACACAGGCTAATGGAGGCAACATTTTGATATGTGCTTCTTTACTGCAGAGATAGGGGAAAGAGAGCCTGGTAAATTACATCTAAGCTCTTAAAACTTCTACCAGATTCCGAGAAGATGGGGGGCTAGGGTGGTGGCTGCATAGCTTTTGAATCTTCCAAAATTCTCACAGAGCAACTACATAGAAGAAAAAAAAAAACCCCAGAAAATCCATGCACATTTACAATAAAACTAGGTAACAAGGTTTCCCCCAAAATACCAAAATACAAGCAAATAGAGATAACTACAAACTATCAACAGCAATAAAAAATTCATGGACTAGTATCTGTACAAGGGGAAGCTGAGGAACACGGTGGAAGAGGTACCTGGGAAAAACAGAATCCCAAAATAGCTAAGAGATATTCATTGGAAAGCATGGCTCAATAACTTTAGAACAGTAGGTGAAACTAGGAGGGGTTTTCTCCAATCCAACAGCAAGTGAATGCAAAGAGACTCTGGTAAGAATAGAAAGAGCTAGAACAGTCTGTCCCTGTGAACTCTTAAAACTGAGCAGCCAAGCCTCCCTTTTAGGTCAGGCTCCTCCAAAGAGGAGAAACTTCTGGAAGTGGAACCAAAATCAAGCTGGATAAGATGTTTTACTTCCAGCCATCATGCAGTAGCTGGAACGGTATTTGCCCTTTGGAGCCATAACAAGAAAACTAGACAAAATATAGGAGGCAACTATTTATTTCTGGACCTTGTACAATCCTCTAATCCCTGGGGGGAAAAAGGCAGTCAAAGTGAGGCTTATGACTGCCCCTGCTTTCTGCCTGGAGACAAATTCCAGTCCACAATGCAGGAAGTGCACCCCAGGCAGAGCCTGGCAACCTTGTCGAGTTGGGGACAGAGAGAGAGGTTGGAGCTCGGGAGATGAGGAAGGCTGCAGCAAACTGACGGGGCAGAGTACAGGGTGGAGGGAGCTGCAGAGAGAAAGCTGGAGGTCTTGCAGATGAGTCTCCTTGGGGCTTTTGCTGAATTCTAGGTTTCACATACACAGAATGATACTCCATGAGGTGAGGGAAGAAAGCAAGCAAGCTGAATAGTTCCAAGACTGGCACAGGATAGTTTTTAGTTCTAACCAGCCAAAGTGGAAAGTCCTCACTGAACACCCAGGACACTGAGAGTAAAGACTCAGAGGGTTACTCCATGGCAGTGGAGCTAAGCTAGCCCTAGATTCAAGGCTACTGTAAGCCCACACTACCAAGCCTTGAAATGATCAAGCTGATCTATAAGTAGCTTAAATACCTACCAGACAACAGGTCAACATTTTTAAAGGAATTTAACAAATCTGGCACTGTATAATAAAAAAAATTTAATTAAAAAAATTTTTTAATTACTAGATATGAGAGGAGGCAGGAAAATATGACCCATCAGGAGAAAAATCAGTCAACAGAAACAGAAATGACATAGATGATGTCATTATCAGTCAAGGCATTTTTAAAAGCTATTATAAATATGCTGAAAGATTTCTGGGAAAAGTGAACGTAATGAAGGGAGAATAAAATATCTCAGAAATGGACTTTCTAGAGAGAAAATAACTAGCGTCTTTCTAAAAAAAGATTAATTAGGTGGAATTGCCATTTTTTCCTAATGCGTGATCTGATCTTCATTACTTCTTCTGTCTTTTTTGTTCACTAGTTTATTATTATTACTGCTTTTTGAGTTGTATTTTTAATTCATTTAACTCTTACACTTTTATTTGTATCAATGTTACTGCATTTTAAAGCTATACTTCACCTATCACTGCTTTAATTATACCCATAGATTTCATTATGTCTTTTTTTTTTTGGCTGCACCACGCGGCTTGCAGAATCTTACTTCCCTGACTAGGGATTGAACCCAGGTCCTGGCAGTGAAAGCACCGAGTCCTAACCACTGGACCACCAGGGAATTTGCTCAATCTTTTTTTTTTTTTTTTTTTTTTTGCGGTACGCGGGCCTCTCACTGTTGTGGCTTCTCCCGTTGTGGAGCACAGGCTCCGGACGTGCAGGCTCAGAGTCCATGGCTCACGGGCCTAGCCACTCCGCGGCATGTGGGATCTTCCCGGACCGAGGCACGAACCTGCGTCCCCTGCATCGGCAGGCGGACTCTCAACCACTGCGCCACCAGGGAAGCCCGTAAGCTTTGCTTTTTATAATTTGTATGTGCCTGGTATATTTTTGTCCACCCCTTTACTTTTTAGCCTTTCTGGATCACTTATTTTAGGTGTGTCTCTTGTAAATAATAGACGGTAAGATGTTTGTTTGTAAGCCAAGCTGAACTTTTTTTTTAAATGATGAGTTTTCATTTACTGATACGGCTCATATGCTCGTCCTTATTACATTCACTCTGTATATGATGCTACACTTACTTTTTCCTTATTTAAGCGTTGATATTTGGTTTGTCGACTTGAAATGATATTCTTTGACTTGCACATACTGCCTTTGCAACAGAGCTCTTTGTACTGTCTTTTTCCTTCTTTTTGATTTATTTAGTTATGTTACTTCTACTGTGTCAAAGCACATGCCATTTGATACTCTTCTTCCACCCTTATCCCCACTTTCACTTTGGTCTTAGATCTAAAACTATTCAATGCTCACTATGAGTCCTTTGGCTGAAATTTCCCCAATCATCTCCTAGCTGGACGAAGCTTGTTTTAGTAGAATCCTAAGGGGGTTATGAGTACAATATTTCCTGAGCTCTTTTTAAACATCCTTGTTACTTAAAGGGCAGCTTAGCTGGACACAAAACAATTGGTTCATATGTTTTCTTTGAGTTTCTTGAAAATGTTGCTCCATTGCTACTTGCTTTTTGAAAAGTTTGATGCCAACCTGATCTCTCCTGCGTAAGAGACTAGGCCTTTTGGCCTAGAGAATATTCCCCCTCACCTGCAAAGTGTAATAGTTTGCTAGGATGTGTCTCAGTTGATCATTCTGGGTCAATTTTCCAAGTAACAAGATAGGCCCTTTCAAGATACAGATTCAGGAACTTCCCTGGTGGTCCAGTGGCTAAGACTCCATGCTCCCAATGCAGGCGGCCCAAGTTCTATCCCTAGTCAGAACATGCCACAACTAACACCCAACGCAGCCAAATATATAAATAAATATATATATTTTTTAAAAAGATATGGAGTCAGGTCTTTTGTTTTCAGGAATTTCTCTGGGGTTAGTTTTAAATATTAACTCTGCTCCATTGTCTTATATTTTAGCTTCAAGAGCTCCAACTTTAACTGTGTTAGTTTTTCTTTGCCTGTCTATCATTTTCTTTCTGGGCCTTTCCAGGTCTTCCTTTATATTGTTTTTGCTGTCTTAGCTTTTTTCATTCCTATCTTCTATATGCTTTATGGTACTTGCTGTCGTTCCTATTTTCATTTGGGTATGTTGTCAGGTAGTCTTCATTATCTAGGGTGACTTTACCTTTCTGTTCAAATTCTTTCCCAAGTTTGGTCAGTTCTCTTTCCATATACGCTTGTTGCTTTTTCATCTTTACTCTGAGTTTCTGAATTTCTGATCTGTGGTATTCTTTCATATCCGCCGTTGTTTTTTGTTTTAAAGTTCACGTTGGAGGGTTGTTAACAGTTTACCCTCTTTGTTCCTTTGTATTGGGTGTATTTCATTAGCTTGAAAAGTTATGATTCTCACTTTGTTTTCTTCCCATATTTGTACAAAGTGAGTTCCTTTTTCTATTTATGTTGACGTCCTTGTAATAATGGGCAACTCTACGGGGGCAGGGGTAAAATGGGGAATGGATTGAGTGGCTTTCTGTTTCTTGGTAGAAAAGAGATCTTTTATTGCTGGCTAATAATGTAATTTCTTTAATAAGTAATGTCTAGGTGGTGGTGGTGGGGAGAGTTGTCTGTTTTCTTCTGAATCTTTTTTTTTTTTTTTTGGTGGCATCGGGTCTTAGTCGCAGCCCGTGGGATCCTTCGTTGTGGCACGTGGGCTTCTCTCTAGTTGTGGCGTGCGGGCTCTAGAGCATGCAGGCTCAGTAGTTGTGGTGCAAGGGCTCTAGAGTGCACAGGCTCAGTAGTTGTGGCGCACGGGTTAGTTGCCCCGTGGCATGTGGGATCTTAGTTACCTGACCAGGGATCAAACCGGCATCCCCTGCATTGGAAGGCGGATTTTTAACCACTGGACCACCAGGGAAGTTCCTCTTCTGAATCTTTGACCTGTTGTTGATAGGCTGTTATCTTCAGCTTCTTGTTTCCCTTTTTGCCTTTATCCATCAAGCCCGCAAGGGACACCACTCCCTTTCAAGATGACGTCAGCTTTCTCACAAGTGATATCTCTGGTCCTACTCATTTTCTAAACCTCTTCCCTTGACTTCCCACTAGGGTAGTCTCTGTCTCTGCTCTGCTCCACCAGGTCTCAAAGCTGTTGCGGCATTTTCCTGCTCTGGATGAAATCACAAGTAGTTTGGTTTAACTGAAGTCCCAACATAGGTGTGGGCCTGCGGCAGAAGAAAAATCTGGAGGATTTTGCAGGAGGCAGACTTTCTGTGGAGGCTTCTGCAATAATTTGAGCAAGGAATAAAGTAAAACAGGGAGGGATGGAGAGAAAGGAACTGTTTTAAGAGTTACCAAAGGAATAACAAAAATCACTTGGTGACTGATTTGATGTGGGAAAGCAGATATCTGAGTTTTGGGTTTGGGTTCCTGAATGAATGAATGAAAGGATGGTTGGTGGTACCAATTCACTGAAACAGGAACTCTGGAGGAGGAGGTTTGGGGAAGGGCAAGGGAAGATAAGCAGAGTCTGGGGCTTCCCTCGTGGCACAGTGGTTAAAAATCCGCCTGCCAATACAGGGGACACGAGTTTGAGCCCTGGTCCGGGAAGATCCCACATGCCACAGAGCAACTAAGCCCGTGCGCCACAACTACTGAGCTTGCGCTCTAGAGCCCGCGAGCCACAACTACTGAGCCCATGTGCCACAACTACTGAGGCCCGCGTGCCTAGAGCCCGTGCTCCACAACAAGAGAAGCCACCGCAATGAGAAGCCCACTCACCACAACAAAGAGTAGCCCCCACTCTCCACAACTAGAGAAAGCTCGAGCGCGGCAACAAAGACCCGAAGCAGCCAAAAATAAATAAATTTTAAAAAAAGATTAAAATGACTCAAAATTAAAAAAAAAAAAAAAAGGATAAGCGGAGTCTGAAGTACCCCTGTGAGAATGTTGGCTGACTCCAAGGAGAGTTGTGGCTGGAAACATAGAGCTGGGTGTTACTAGTATATAAGTAGCAGTTGAAGCCCAAGGCTAGATGAAACCATCCAATAAGAGAGAATTGGAGGGAGAGAGGAATGAGAACAGAGATTTGGGGCCCAGCAATCATTAAGGAGTAGACAGAGCAGAAGTAACAGTAAAGAAGAAAGAATGAATGGTAGATCAGGAAAGTAGGAGAAAAGTTGGAGAGTATGGCTATCAGAAAGAAGACAAGGAGAAAAATAATTACTCAATGGATTAAGACATATAAAGTATGTCAAATGTATCATATTGATACTAAAAATCTAGTTGCTGTTAGAGGATGCTTGGCAATCAACTCATCATCTTGAAAACTAGTGAATAAAGAGGAAAGAATCTATTTATTTTGCTTTGTCTCTCCCATTCTGCTGACTTAGGTCCCGAAAGGGGAAAAGTCACAATTTTTATTGGACATATCCCAGGCTCAGTGTTATCTTGCCTCCTGGGATAAAAGACAGGAAGAGAGATGCTTTCCTGCCCTGGGCACAAGGGCACAGGGACACAAGCTGTGTTCAGGAGGATGTGCTAAGGTGGGCTTTAAGGTGGTCCTGGGCAGGTTGGAGCACCGTAAGGAGTCAGGTGGGCAGGCAGAGCTGCTTTCAACAGGGAAGAGGTTCCCTGCTGTCCAAGGCCACGTCTCCAAGTGGAATCAGTGAGACTGGGCCTGTGGAATTCACTCCGGAGGCCCCCGGGTCTGGGTCAGGATTCTCTGCTCAAGCATGGCATACCGCTGGAGGAGGGCCTCGTAGACCTGGAGGGGTGGAAAGAGCAGTTTAGGATGGCGAAGGGAAGGTGCTCTTACGTCTCTTTGCAACTTGCAATTTAAAAAATTCTACATCCCATGTATTTGCAATTTAAATTTTTTGCTGGGCAGAAAAAAGGAAGTGTCAATTCACAAAAGAAGAAATGCTAGTAGTTCTCAAACCTGTAGTTTAAGATCTTTAAAAAAGGCAAATTATGACAAGAAACCAGTTTTTGTTATCAAATCTACAAAATTTTAAAAAATTCTGATGAAGGTACCTGGAAATGGCTGTTTCATTGCACAGTTGGTAGAAGTTGGTGGTGCAATCCTTTTGTAAATCAATTCAACTTTATATTTGTATTAAGGGGCTTGAAAATGCCCATGGCTTTTGACCTAGTTATTCTACTTCTGCAAAGCTCTCCTAAGGAAGTAATCCTAAGTGTAGGGTGCTAGGCCCACCAAAGGTCCTCTTAGATACCACTAAATGTTCAGACTCATAAGACTACCATGGGCCACACCCTGGCCTTAAAAAGGATACACTGGAGAATCATGCATGTTGGCACAGTGGCTGCAGGAGACCATGAACAGTTTGCACAGGTGTCCAGGAAAGGGTATCTCTGCCTCCCTTCCTTCTTCCCTCCTTGCCCCCCAGGTTACAGCTCAGGTGCAAGGAGATGAAATCCACATCTTACAGGTGCAAGAACCACCCTGGCTTTGAAACCTCACTCCCCACAGGAGTATCCCTTGTTAACAACTCCATAGACAACAGCCATGCCCGTGAGAAGTCACTGCACTCAGGGAGCCCTAAGTATGACTTCCCCTTAGGTATTTATGTTTTCCCATTCCAGATGCAGTTTCCTAATTCAGGGCCATTTTGACATAGCAATGTTGCCTAGTAACACTGTTGACATTCCACTTTTATTGCAGAGCTAGAACATTAACCAAAAGTCAAATTCTCATGCAGAATAGGGAAAGGTTTTGTTAACCCTTTACCCACATAGCGTTAATTATAATAATTGACAAACTAGAAGCAACTGCTCTAAGACATGGAAAATGCTCGAGAAAATATGGTTCATTAGCCAGATAGAATATTATGCAGTCATTAAAAATAACATGTGTGTTCCTGTGCACCTCTGCAAATTGCATGATTAGTGTCTTAGTCCATTCTGGGTGCTATAACAAAAAAATACCATACATTGAGTAGCTTATAAACAACAGAAACTTGTTTATCACAGTTTTGAAGGCTGGGAAGTCCAAGATCAAGATGCCAGTAGATTCTGTCTGGTGAGAGCCTGATTCCTAGACAGTCATCTTCTTCTTGTGTCCTCACATGGGGGAAAGGGCCAGAGATCTCTCTGGGGTCTCTTTTGGAATGACACTAATCCCATCCTGAGTGCTCCAGCCTCATGACCTAATCACATTCATAAATTCCCACCTCCTCATACCATCACTTCGGGGGTAAAGATTTCAACTCATGAATTTTTAAAATTAGTTAAAAAAAAAAACCCAGTGGAGGCTAACACAACATTGTAAAGCAACCATACTCCAATAAAAATTAATTAAAATAAATGAATTTTGGAGAAGCCCAAACAGTCTGTAGCAATTAGGAATTTATCTTTTTTATGTGCCATTATCTCCCATTATATCCCAAACATACAAGAGATGGTGTGTTTGTATTCCTAGAGCTTAGCATAGTGCTAGGCACACAGTAAGAACTTAATAAATAGCTGTTAAATAAATGACTATGTGCAAACCAAAAAAAAAAAAGTATGTATACCTTTAAGAATATAAATTCTTAGCATAGTAAAAGTCTGTAGTAAAGAAATGTTTAAAAAAAAAGTAATAATATAACATGTAAAATATGTCAAACATGAAGAATATTTATGACAATGTAAACACAAATAATATAATAAATTGTATACTGTGAAAAAGAAAAGAATATAAATACTTACACTGTAATGTAGAATATTTAAAGCAGGCTATAAAATTATATATACAGTGTGCTGTGTAGTAAAATAAAACCAAAACCAAAACCAAAAAACCAACAAGGGAAAAAGGACCAGAAAGAAACACAATCCCACATTCTTCCTCTTCATTCTTTTTGTTTAAAGCTGTTTTCATCTGTAGCTCTGTAAGCCTTGCACTTTAGGTCAGCGCATGTGGTCTTACACACAAGCAACACAAGGCTGGCCAAGGGACCCAGATTTCCTTGGGACTCACATATACCACCAGGAGGTCATGCCAATCCCACTCCTTTTTTTTTTTTTTTTTTGCGGTACGCGGGCCTCTCAGTGCTGTGGCCTCTCCCGTTGCGGAGCACAGGCTCCAGATGCGCAGGCTCAGCGGCCATGGCTCACGGGCCTAGCCGCTCCGCGGCATGTGGGATCTCCCCAGACCGGGGCACGAACCCGTGTCCCCTGCATCGGCAGGCGGACTCTCAACCACTGCGCCACCAGGGAAGCCCCCATTCCTTCTTAATTTGGTTTAATTGGCTCCAAAGTCAAGGCCTTTAGTAACTGATTACGCAACTAGGGCCTACTCTTGGTGCAGTTGGAGCAGCTCTGCCTGTGAACTCAGACGTAAGAGGGCTGTGATGTCCTCTCCAAGGAGGAAATTGTAACATTCAGTAGAGCCTACAGGGAAAACACTGTTACTGTTTTGAGTTTCCACTTGAGCACACAGAGGTGCCACAGAAAGCAAACAGAGGATGTTGTCCTGCTCTCAAGGTATTTACAATCCAGTCCTCAAATAGGTCACTTATGCCAACAATCACAGACTGTCACTTCTTGCCAACTGGTGTTGAGAAGGATTCCGAGGTTACACTTGGGTTTAATGGTAAAGAGTTCCATGAGGTATTAGTGACTCTGGTCATGGGCAAGCCAGGGAGAGTGGCGGTACACACACTGAGTATCTGCCGCCTGTAATGAGGCCGCTGCAGCTGTTTGTTGCCCTAAAGCTTACCCTCACTACCTTCTTCCTTGCTGGCCTCCTTCTAGAGAGGATGAAAGAGCCAGACTCCACTTCAGCCTTTCTTACAACCAAGGTTGACAGTATAACCAAGTGGTAGTCTCTTGGGGGAGTTGAGGGAAACAGACCAGTATGTTTCTCCCTGAAAAGCAAGAGTGTGTGAGGAGAGACTCCTTGCCTAATGCCACGCTCTGATTTCTGCCTATGAATACAGTTGAGGGGGAACATGATGTTAGGAGAAGCTGCATACATCCTGTGGTCATGTGGAGCATACCTAGTACAGCACTATCCAATATGGTAGCCACAAGCCACACGCGGTCCTGGGCCCTTGAAATGTGACGGGCGCTATTAGCAGGAAATGCACACCAGATTTCAGATCTCAGCCAAACAAAAAAGTAAACTATCACATTAACAACTTTTCTTACTGATCACATGTTGAAATGACAATATTTTGGACATACTGGGTTAAATTAAATACATTAAAATTAGCCACTTATTTATTTTTACTTCTTTTTTCAAAAATGAGACTATTAGAAAATGTAAATGACGTATGTGGCTCTCATGATGTTCTCACTGTCCACTGCTGATCTGGAGAACTTCAGAAAACCTCACCCGTAGCCCTGACACTGTTGAACCACTGAACCAACACGGCAACACCGTCAGACTTCCTGTTGTACAGTAAAGCCATGATAGGGACTTCCCTGGTGGTCCAATGGTTAAGACTTCGAGCTTCCACTGCAGGGGTCGCAGGTTCAATCCCTGGTTGGGGAGCTAATTAAGATCCCGCATGCTGCGAGGCGTGGCCAAAAAAATAAAAAAATAAATAAAGCCATGATAGGCAAGGATTCTCTTTAACCCTCACAATTAGCAGGTTAAAAGTAGGCCAGACAGATGTCCCCACTTCCCAGTTGAAGAAACAGAGGTTCAGAGATGAGGAGTGCAGCTCAAGGTCATGTGAAGGTCACACGGAGAGGGAGAGGCACGATAAGAATCAGAACCCAAAGGCCCTTTATCTCAAGGTAGAATCTTTCTACTTCATTGAACTCCCTCTTAAACAGAAGGGCACACAACAGAAAGTAATAGAAGCCTGGGCAGACCCATGTGTGTGGGTTATCTAGTCACCTGGATAGCATGAGCTTCTGCTTCCAAGATAAGCTGTGAGACAATTCTCCAGGGTGTTTCTATATGTCTTGTGACAGCTTTTGTTCCAGACTATCTTTTCAAGGGTGTTTGTATAGCAAACAGCCTTGGAGGATAGGGAGAGGGAAAATTTGTTTGCTGACCAGGATGATAAAGATGTCTCCTTTGGACAGGTTTGCTCGCAGCTCCTTTATAACGCGCAGGGTCCCTCATTTGTGACACAGACACAGTGTGGGCACAGTATCCACCTGGGTCCACTCCACACTTCGGGGCCAAGGAAAACTGATGCAGACGTGAAGCTTATGCTGCCTGCTGTACTGTGAGTAATAAAGTCCTCTGTCTGTGTCACCCCCTGTGCCTGGACTGCAAGAACCTTGTGCAAACAGGAAGGGTGGTGAAATGGAAGCTATGGCATACCACCTGGATTGCCCCGCAGGAACAGAGGACTTATTCTCTCAGCCCTCAGCTGGCAGCCTCCTTTGTGGATTGCTTTGGCTATAGAGAGCTGCCTTACCCCATCCTGGGGTGGCCTGCAGGCAATAACTGATGGACATGGGGTATAAGGGCCCATCTCCCTCACCACAACTGGGTAAAACTCGAGTCATCCCAGCTTCAGAACTTCCGGTAGGATTGACGGAGGGCTCCCCTGAGATCGCGCTGCAGCTCACTTCCTGCCTCTGCGCAGCCCTGCCTCTTCCTTTTTCCTTCAACAGATGCAGATCCCAAGAGTGCCCCCTAATAAATCTCCTGTACCCTAATCAACAGCTCGGGGTCTGCTTTGCAGGGAACCCAACCCGTAACAAGTGGGGTCTGCCTTCCCTCTGACTGAGGGACCACACAGCTTTCTTGGATCCAGATTTCAGATCTGAATGGTAGAAACCCAGCACGTCTTATGTTTAAGTGACAGAGTCTTTCAGTGGCCTCTGTAACCCTGTGAGTTAGAAGGGTGCACCCCAAGGCATCTGAGCAAGGAAGATATGCCCAGTGAGCCATCTGATCCCTGGGGCTCTAAGATCAGCCGTATCTCTGAATCTCAGAGACAACCTGTCTTCTTTTGCGCTGTTTCCTTGACAATTAAAAAAAAAAGTAGATTTCCCCTTTAGTTGAGCACATCAGCTATAATGTAGGTGATAAAGAAAAACTTACCTTTTGGAAAAAAGAACGTAGTTGATTTTCACGATGCAAATGCCACGAATGAACTCTGATGGTCTCTTACCTGAGACGCTCCTGGGGTTGGGGCAGCAGCTAATCTGGGATTTGGGGCTAACTTCACAACCTCTGAAAAGGGCACATCTGTTCCAGCTGCAAGGCCTAGAAGGGAAAGCTCATTTCACGTCAGTGCCTGTTGCAAATGAAGGCGTTACCCGGAAATAGCATTTTATCTCTGGAGTGATAAAATGTTCTAAAACTGGATTATGGTGATGGTGTGCAACTCAGTAAAGTTAACTAAAAATCACTGAATTGTATGCTTAAGTATGGGTGATTTTTATGTTATAGAAATTGGGCCTCCATAAAACCATCTTTAAAAAAAGAGAGAAAGAGAAGAAAAGTTTCAAGTGCAGGCCTCTTCTCAGCAGGGCTTTCTTTGTCTGAAGCGCATGTGGGGAGGCAGCTAACCTCTGACCTCTGACAGAGGGGAGGGTCCGCTCGCCTCTCCTCCCTCACGTGGCTCCACTCTCCGAGTCGATCACTGCATTCCAGCCACCCCAACTGCTCTCAGTTCCTTCTGCTCAGAGCCTTTTCACTGTGTGGAATGTTCTTCTCTCTTCTCAGAAAAGCTGCCGCTAGGAACATCCCTTCCAGCTCTCAGCACCATCTGCTTTCCTCAGGGCATATCTCACTACTTCTGCCACAGATTTGTTTAAGGTCCCTCCCTTCTCGAGCCGGAAGCTCTCAGAGGCCAGGACTGGGTCTCCACTGGAGCCCTGGTGCCTGGCACACTGCCCGCATACAGGAGGCACTCCATAAATGCCCACCAAGCAAAAGAGTGGCAGGGCTGGAAAAGAGAGAAGGTTGCCATAGGTGGGCAGGAAACAGTAAGGGATTTCCGGGCAATTTAAGGAGTATCAGACTGAAGGGAAACTCAAGACCACCGAGAGGGGAGGAGGGCCCTGAAGATGTGAGGCCCAGTTTTCTCTCTGAAGGATGCTGGAATATCCCAGCCCAGAGCTGTGTGGATGAGGGGACACAGTGGGGTGGGGTAGCCACCACAGAGACTACTTGAAAGACTCTTGTCCCCCTCTACTCACTCACAGACTGGCTTTCATCCCTGGACCCAGCTGGAGAGAATGGATGTCCCCATAAAGTGGGAACTGGTGTGCTGGGACCTAGCTCAGGTTTTAGTTTTGGAGGGCAGAGCAGGGCAGTACCCCCAGGTAATGTCTGACAACTAAATAGGCATGGAAAAGGAAAAATAAGAAAGAAACACAGTGCAGCACAGCAGCAGAGGCCCCAAAGGGTAGTTCCTTTTCTGCTTCGGCAAAAGGAGTATAAAGTAAACCCCAGACTCCTCATGGGCAACACTGAAGGCTGGAAGCTTATGGAATGGTGTTTTCAAAGTTCTGAGGAAAATATTTTAGAGTCCTTTGTCCAGCCAAGGTAGCGTTCTCTGGGAGGCTGAAACCAAGCCCTTGCTGGACATGCAAGCCCTCAGAAAATGATCACCTACTGAATTTCCTCTTAATTATGTATTCTGGCTGTATATTCCAACAACACCAACATAGAAATGAAGGAAAAAGAAACTGCAGAGTCAGAAAAAAAAAGACAAACTCATACGTCAGTGCAAATAAAAGCCAACATGTTGTAAAGTTTGATTAAAAACATGACAGCCTAGAAATAAACTGCCCGTTCCCTGGTGGCCTAGTGGTTAGGACTCTATCCTTTCACTGCTGTGGCCTGGGTTCAATCCCTGGTCGGAGAACTGAGATCCCACAAGCCGTAAGAAAAAAAAAGAAAGAAAGGAAAGAAAAGAAAAGAAAAGGAAGGAAGGAAGGAAGGAAGGAAAGAAAGAAAGAAAGAAAGAAAGAAAGAAAGAAAGAAAGAAAGAAAGAAAGAAAGAGAGAGAAAGAGAGAAAGAGAGAAAGAGAGAAAGAAAGAGAGAAAGAGAGAAAGAAAGAAAGAGAAAGAAATTGCCCAATGATCTTGATACAGGCGGTGGCACAAGGTGGGGCAAGGTGGATAGGGTGGAGAGGGAGGGGAATGAAAGAGTAAGAGTTTAATTATTAAGAGAAGTCTATGGTCCCTGATTAATTCTCAATGTTGAAAGAAAACATACAAGTTTAAATAGGTGTGTTAAAAAGTTAAGGATAAATGGGTGAAGAATGCAACCGCTAGAGGGAAAGGACAACGCCCTCGAGTTACATGGGTGGCCGGAGGAGTGGCCTGAGCAGGCAGAGGACAGGGCAAGTCGACCACATGGGTGGAAGAACGCCCTCGTGGGCCTGTGCTGCTTCCGCAGTTTCAGGGAGGCCTCCATCAGAGCCTTGGTTCCCCACTGCCCCCAAGGAGCTGTCCAGGGTCCTGGACTGCTTGGCTCGGAAGCCTCCACCTTTGTCTCAACTTCTGCTCTTGTTGAAAAGATGGCTCTGGACTTTATCTACCCCTTCCTGCCCACCAGCTGTCCAGACCCATGCCCAAGGGCCCTCAACCAATGTCCCTGGGCTGAGTCTGACTCTGACCAGGCCTCATTTAGTTAGGACCCTGCCTCTCTTTCCCAGTTTAAGTAAAGCACAGAGGAACAGAGGGTTTGGGTTGGTTCCCCCCTGCTGGGAGGGGAGAAAAGTGAAGCTAAAGACCCCAAGCCTCCCATGTCCCTAAAGACCGGGAACATCCCAGTCTCCCCTTTCCACTGTCCTCAGCCCAGCCACTGCCCCAACCGCTTCCAGAGGCATCTGGCGCCATCCCCTGACCTACCATGGAAAGCTCGGTAAGCAGAGCCCACACAGGCTGAGTTGGCTGTGTCTGTGACATACACTGGGGTGCCAAACACATCTGCCAGCACCTGGAAAGGACAGAAGTGCTTACTGTGGTGAGTCACTCCTCAGAGGGAGCATGCACACAGACATGCGTTTTCTGGGCTCTCTTTTCTAATACGTCTTCTGATATCTACTGCCTTAAAGGAAGTACACTTGGCTATGCCGCCCTGGTGATAATAGGGTCAGGGTGACCTGGGAGAAGTCTCTAGTGAAGGGCCACAGCTCTCTGGGTTGTCCCTGCATTGTTTAACCGTTTTATCAAAGACGAGGAGAAGATTGAGAAAGTATGCTTAGCAACAAACAATCAAGGTGGAGATGGCTAGGTCTCAGACTAATATTAACAAGGCCAAACAAACCCACACTAACAAATGCATGTCTTATAGGAATAAAGATAAAGTTTTCCACGTAGGTCCCCAAAATAAATTGCATAAATTTAGAATAGAGGATGTGTACTAAGGGGAGCTCACATGGAAAAGACTTGGGGGTCTTAGTTAACCAGAGATATTGTTGATGCCCCATCTGGATCCCGTTACTGGACCGGTGTGCACCCTCACCCAGATGCTGTTGAGTATTGGCTGCTAACGGCTCACAGCTGCCCCTCCTCAAAAGAATTGCTCTTTACTGAACAGAGGCTGCCTCTCACAGGAGGTTATTCGTATCTCTTCCCACGACAGCCAGTTGGCCCTCTTACCCCAAGGTGGAAGCAAGTCTGCGGCATAGTTCATGGACCATATCTCCCCATGGGATGGAGCTGAAGCTGACTCCAACCAAAACCACATCCTTGCCTATCCTTCTTCCCCTGCCCTACCTGGATCCCTCACTCCCTTTCTCCTGGGAGCACTCTCCCAACAAATCACTCATAGAATAATTTCCGTTGCAGGCTCTGCTTCTAGAGAATCTTACCTAAGACAGGTATACTATTGTACAAGTCAACAGTCGATTCAGTTACTCCAACAGCTAAGGCAGCCTCGGGCTATACCCTAAAATTCTCAGTGTCCCAATAAGACACCAACAGCCCCATGATTTGGGGCTAACAGCTTGATTGTCAGATATCTGCAGGTTGATTCTACTTTGGGTCATATATGTCTAGCATAATGAAGGGCCAGAAAGACAGTGACAAATTCTGGCAACTGTATTATAAGAGGAATGGCTGGGAAAATCAGAGATGTTTAAATTGGAAGGGGGAAACCTTGAGGAAGACAAGAACATTGGCATTAGATGTCAGAAGGTTTGCCATGAAGGACAGGCACTTTCTGTGTGACTCCAGAGGCCAGTGCTGGTATCAGAGAGTGGAGTTGTACAGGGCAGTGGTTTTCACTTGAGCGTAAGATAGAATCTGCTTGCCACGTGCGCTGTAAAGAGCTGGCTTCCTGGGAAAGAATGAGCTGTAAGCTCCCCATCCCTGCAGGAGCGGGAACAGAGGCAGTGTTACTGCTGAGTGTCTGGCTCTTAGAAGTATTAGACGTGGAAGAGGCCCTAGCTCAGGGCTTGCTACCGGCACTTACCTGCAAGATGTCTCTGTTGTGAGATGCTCCTCCGGTGGCCAAAATCTTTGTCTTAGGCACTGTAAGGAAAAAGAAAACAAAAAACAAACGGCTGTGACAATTCCCCCAAGGCAGAAAAGGCTGCTTTCCAGAGTTCTTCTACCACAAAGAGCTAGTGTCTGGCCAATGCCTCTTGCTTATCACACAGGACTGCGTGGGAGATCTAAAGCGGGTTCTGTCCACGCACGTCCAACATGAAATTTGCTCGTGAGGCTGCTTCCTCATCCACCTCTTGGGCATGCAACTGAAGAGGGTACACAGGACGGGTTCTAAGGTTCTGGCAATGTTCTATTTCTTTCCTTTTTTTTTTTTTTTAGCGGTACGCGGGCCTCTCACTGTTGTGGCCTCTCCCGTTGCAGAGCACAGGCTCCGGATGCGCAGGCTCAGCGGCCATGGCTCACGGGCCCAGCCGCTCTGTGGCATGTGGGATCTTCCCAGACCGGGGCACGAACCCGTGTCCCCTGCATCGGCAGGCGGACTCTCAACCACTGCGCCACCAGGGAATCCCTATATGTCCTCTTCATAGGTACAAAGGGAATAGGGCCCTGGCTTTATAAAAAATAAACTCATAATGGAGACTGGAAGAAAACGGTCCTAGATGGCAGGAGTGGTTAGGGTGAGGGGATGGGATTATAGGTAGTTTTCTTTCCTTTATTTTCCAAACTTGCTATTATAAGGTTTTTCTGCTCTTATAAGTCAACCTAAACAAAATGAAATATACATCGAAATATAAGCTGAAAAGGGACGATGGCTTTAGCCCCGCCCAGCTGGGTGCATATGTTTCACACTGTCCAAACATCAAGAAAGTGATCATTCCTTAAAGAAAGCAGAGGTAACCCCGTGGTTCAGAACCCAGAGTCTGGAACCAGACTGGCTTGGTTCAGAAGCTCTGAGCAGGTGATGTAACACTCTGAGTCTTGGTCTCCTACTTTGTGAAGCAGGAGTAATACTGGTACCCACCCCAGACACTTTGTTGTTAATAAACATAACGTGCTTAGGGACCAGGCTGGGCACACAGTACGTGCTCAATAAATGTTGGCAGCTATTATTATCATGATCATCAGTCTTACTTCAAACGTCTTTTTATTCTTCTTAGATGTTATTAAAACGAGATTATGACAGTTCAGGAATGAAACGCTAGGGAATTCCCCGGCGGTCCAGTGGTAAGGACTCCACGCTTTCACTGACAGGACCCAGGGTTCAATCCCTGGTCGGGGAACTAAGATCCCGTGATGCCAGACTTCCCTGGTGGCGCAGTGGTTAAGAATCCGCCTGCCAATGCAGGGGACACGGATTTGAACCCTGGTCCAGGAAGATCCCACATGCTGCCGAGCAACTAAGCCTGTGAGCCACAACTACTGAGCCTGCTCTCTAGAGCCCACGAGCCACAACTACTGAGCCCACGTGCCACAACTACTGAAGACCATGCACCTAGAGCCCGTGCTCTGCAACGAGAAGCCACCGCAATGAGAAGCCTGTGCACTGCAACGAAGAATAGCCTCCGCTCACCACAACTAGAGAAAGCCCGCACGCAGCAACGAAGACCCAACACAGCTAAAAATAAATAAATAAACTTATTTTTTAAAAAAAGATCCCACGATGCCACAAGCCATGCAGCCACTGGGAGCACGATGCCTACAGTTCGTGCAGCCCTTTTGCCCTTTTAGGTTCAAGCGCATTCATTCATGTGATCTTGTTTGAGAGGAACCCAGCAGAGCTGGCAGGACAGGTTTGATTCGGCCCTTAAGCTTGCTAAGAGGATAAGTAACCTTATGCTGTTTTGCACAAGAATCGCTTCAGAGGCACACTAGCTCCCTGGAGCCCAGGAGGGCCCCTCCGCCCTCACTGCCTCTCCCCTCACACTGGGCCGGTGGAGACAGCCCCCCAGCCGCCCAAAGTGCCCCCTCCTGACGACCGGAAAACCCTTCGTGCCAGTCATTCACGCCCACCTCAGCACCATCTCTGCCCTGCTCACCTGGGCTCACTTCTCAGGGACCTTGGAAGCCTTTGGAGACCTTGGGGGAATTTCGTTTTACACTCTGGGTGGGGGGATGGAGAGGAGTGGGACTGTTTATAAAGTTCATTCTATTTAAAAAATTCTGTTGAACTAAAACATACATCCTAACAAATGTACATACATACCATAAGCTGACAGCTTGACACATTTTCACAACTAAACACACCTGTGTAACCTAGGAAACAGAGCCTCACCAGCACCCCAGAGGCCCTCCATGCCCCCCGAAAGGTAACTACTAACGATCCAAACTTCCAACAACAGCAGATGGTTTTGTCTGCTTTTGAATCTGACGTCCACGGAACCTGCCACGCGTACTTTTGGGTTTGGCTTCTTTTGCTCAGCGTTTTCATTTATAAGATTCATCCATTCTGTTGTGCGTGGCTAAGGCTGGTTCATTTTCATTTCTGTGTAGGATCATGTCGCCTGAACACCCCACGAGGCATCTATCTCACCATCGATGGGCACTGTGTTGTTTCCAGCATGGGGTGCTAAGCACAGGGCCACAGGCAGCGTCCTCCTGCACGTCTTTAGTGAACACATGTCCACATCTCTGTCTCACATCCACCGAGAAGTGAAGCTGCTGGGTGGACGTGTATGCAGCTTTAGTAGATGCTGCCTAACAGGTTTTCAAAAAGGTTTACCTAGTGCTTATTTTTGAAGTATCCTTTTACTTATTTGGTTCAAAGACATAAAACATATACTACATAGGATTGTCCTTAAAAGTATCATGAGGAGGCCTTCAAGCTAAGAGGATTCAGGGGTTTTCTACCTTCTCTTGACCACGGCTGGCCCAGAGGGACAATACATCTTGGAAACCTGGACTCTCTGGTCGGCGGGTCCAACCTCCTTCAGACGCCCCCCACCCCCTGCCGGACCACTGCAGCGCCATCAAAAAGGGGAACTCGCTGACCTCCTAAAGCTGCCCACACTCCATAGCTCAAGTTCTTAGAAGTCCCTTCCTTCCCCATGGGCCTCCCCTGGCCCTGGTTCTGCCCTCTCCATTGCAGGGCTCTCAGTTCTGATAGTGGTTCTACCTCCCCTCTCTTCCCTGTTGAAGCTGAAATGTCCAGAGCTGTGCCCCACAGGCAGATGGGGCCTGCCCAGGCTATAAGGTGAAGGTCCAGTGATGGCCCCAGCCCAGACCTTTCCCACCTGCGTTGCCCGTGTCCTTGGGATCCAGAGCTTAGGACATTTAGTCTGCAGGTTGGAGTGTAGGGTTACAGAAAGATCTCCCAAGTCCTATAGCTCCTGGCCGAGGAGGTGAGGCTCCTGGGGACGCAGCAGAGATGCAGGAACAACCTGCCCCCTAGTCTATGCCTGTCCACAGTGCCAGTTGATCGCTTTCTCACCCCACCACCAGGAGCCAGGCTCCACGTCCCTCCTGCGCAAACAGGGCCCGTGTAATGGAGCCTTAACAGACAGTGTCCACTAGGCCTGGCCTGAAGCCCAGGAAGGGCCTCAAGCACCTCAGGGTAGGAGCAGAACCCTTAGCGCCCACCCCAGCACACAGCCCGCCAGCAGCTCACTTACTGACTCGATAGCCCAGGCCCTCGGCATGGATCTTCTTGGCCATGAACTGTCCTTCGATCAGTGCTCGAATCTCCACGTCCCAGGGGAATGCTGAGACCTGATTCCAGGAGAAAGTGGGCAGAGTGAAGAACTCTCATTGTCCACTCACTGTGTGTGTGTGTGTGTGTGTGTGTGTGTGTGTGTGTGTGTGTGTGTGTGTGTGTGGTGCGTATGTATGCGGTGTATGCGTGTGTGTGGCGTCTTTTTAACAGTAGCCCAGATTCAGAGCTCATGACTCAGGCCTCCACTGGAGCTCACCCATAGTTGTGCTCTTGAACCACTAACTTGTTTGTCACACACTCGCACACACACACACGTGCTCACGGCCTCACGCGTGTATCACTTTGGGGAGTCAGAGGATGGGAGAGCTCAGTTTCAGGCTGCCGAGGGTTCCAGTTCTGCCTCTGCCATTCAGCTCTACGACCTTGAATAAGTTAATGTAAATCTTATTGAGCCTCATTTTCTTTCTTTTTTTGTTTAACACCTTTATTGGACTATAATTGTTTACAGTGGTGTGTCAGTTTCTGCTTTATAACAAAGCGAATCAGCTATACATATACATATATCCCCATACCTCCTCCCTCTTGAGTCTCTCATTTTCTTTGTTAACAGAACTGAGGTAATGGGAGCACCTACGTTTCAGGGTTGTTAAAAAGCAGACAGCAGAGCCTGGTCAATGTAGCTGATGCTCATGAAGGGAGAGCTTGTGCTGAGAACCCACCACTGTGGCACGCCCTTTGCCCTTCCAGCTAAAGCTGAATGGCACCAACTCCAGCCTCACCCTGCTCCCCAGACCCTGAGACCAGTGACTGATGCCACCGCTCCCTCCCTCAGGAACTGCTCCAACCCAACTCACCTGCTTTCAGTTCCTAAGCTTCTCCCTCTGCCAGGACTCCGCCCAAGCTTCCCATGTGGGATCCCTCTCATCCTTCAAGTCTGCACCTAAAGGCCACCTCCTCAGGGAGGCCCACCTGATCACCCTATCCAAGGCAAGTCCCTGGCACATGCCCTGCTTTCCCCTACGTCGCTTGGTTCCTTCCCGTCTGAGCCACATCACACACCGTAATCGTGTGTGTGTTCGTTCACCTGTTTACATCCTCCTAGACACTGGGCTCCGTGGAGCAGGGACCCTGTTTGTCTTGTTTGCACCAATCATACATATCTGTTGATTGAAGAAATGAACGAAGAAAACTCCCTTCTTGATAAACCCAGACAGATTTACACAAAAGAGAACAGGCATGTCTTCTTTCTACGAGCAACAGAAACCAAACTGACCCCCACCAGAAGACTGAGATGAACTCCCTATACTTTAGGCAAAGCTTTCCATCTACAATACAATACGTAATACCATCATCGGCATATAATCCAACACCAACTCTGTTACACTGAGTAGACAGAGTGACTTACTGAAATTCCCCAGACACCTTTTAGGGTCAGAAAAGTCTCTCAGGTCCAATCCAAAATGTGGTGATGACTCTGGTAACCATCTCACAGAAAAGTCAATTCCAAGCAGCAAGTATCAACCAAATCCCTCCTGGGAAAGGTTGCGTGGTGGAGGGCAAATAAAATAGCGGCTTTAGGGCCAGAAAGGACTGGGTTTGACCACCTCCACCACCTAGGCCCTGGTGCCTTGGGTGAGCTATTCAGTTTCTCCATCTGTAAAGGGGATGAAAATACCTAATTCACAGAGTTGCTCTGAGAGGTAAATGAGGAAGATAAAGAAACCCACATACATAGTGCCTGGAACTAAACTGTGCTTGATAAACGTCAGCAAATGTTAGTGTCTCCTGTGCCAGAGGCTCTTTCAATCAGGAGGAAATTCATCGTCTGGAGATGGGAGGTATAGGATAAGGCTCGCCAAGGAAACAGCCTCCAAGATGCTTAATGACGTTCAGTGGGAGCACACGTTAGCTCAGGGAGAACACTTAGGTGTTCCACACTCCTCTTTGTGAGAAAGTACAGCGTCTGTCTTATATCTTGCTGATGCCCCAGCATTTACAGTGCACCCTAGCACATCAAAAGTATTGTTTTATTATGACAAACCCACAGTCAACATAATACTCAACAGTGAAAAGGTGAAAGCCTTCCCACTAAATTCAGGAACAAGATAAGGATGCCCACTCTCACTACTTCTATTCAACATAGTATTGGAAGTCTTAGCCACAGCAATCAGACAAGAAAAAGAAATAAAACTGGAGGGAAGAGGTAAAACTGTCACTATTTGCAGATGACATGATAATTTATATAGAGAACCCTAAAGTCTCCACACAAAAACTATTAGAACTATGGGCTTCCCTGGTGGCGCAGTGGTTGAGAGTCTGCCTGCCCATGCAGGGGACACCGGTTTGTGACCCGGTCCGGGAAGATCCCACGTGCCACGGAGCGGCTGGGCCCGTGAGCCATGGCCGCTGAGCCTGCGTGTCCGGAGCCTGTGCTCCGCAACGGAAGAGGCCACAACAGTGAGAGGCCTGCGTACCGCAAAAAAAAAAAGCAAGAAAAACAAAAAAAAACCTATTAGAACTAATAAATGAATTCAGCATGGTAGCAGGATACAAGTTTGTTTGTTTTGGGGGGTTTTTTTTGGCAGCACACAGGATCTTCATTGCTGGATGAAGTGCAGGATCTTTAGTTGCGGCATGTGGAATCTAGTTCCCTGACCAGGGATCAAACCTGGGCCCCCTGCATTGGGAGCGAGGAGTCTTAGCCACTGGACCGCCAGGGAAGTCCCAGGATACAAGATTAATACATAGAAATCTGCTACACTAATAATGAAATATCAGAACGAGAAAGTAAACAAACAATCCCATTTAAAATGGCATAAAAAACAGAACCTAGGAATAAATTAACCAAGGAGCTTAAAGACCTATACGCTGAGAACTATAAAACTAAAGGAAACCGAAGATGATTCAAAGAAATGGAAAGATATCCCATGCTTTTGGATTGGCAGAATTAATATTGTTGAAATGGCCATACTACCCAAAGCAATCTACAGATTTAATGCAATCTCTATCAAAATACCCATGACATCTTTTCACAAAACTAGAACAGTCTTAAAATTTACATGGAACCACAAAACACCCAAAATTGCCAAAGCAATTTTGAGGAAAAAGAACAAGGGTGGAAGCATAACCCTTCCGGACTTCAGACCATACTACAAAGCTACAGTAAAAGAGCATGGTATTGGCACAAAAACAGACATATAGATCAATGCAACAGAATAGCGAGCCCAGAAATAAACCCACTCACCTACAGTAAATTAATCCATGACAAATGAGGCAAGAATATACAATGGAGAAAAGATAGTCTCTTCAACAAGTGGTGTTGGGAAAGCTAGATAGCCATATGTAACTCAATGAAGTTAGAACACTGCCTCACACCATACACAAAAATAAACTCAAAATGGCTTACAGACCTAAATATAAGACATGACACCATAAAACTCCTAGAAGAGAACATAGGCAAAATATTCTCTGACATAAATCATACCAATGTTTTCTCAGCTCGGTCTCCCAAAGCAAAAGAAATAAAAGGAAAAATAAACAAAGGGGATCTAATCAAACTTAAAAGCTTTTGCACAGCACAGAAAACGATCAACAAAATGAAAAGACAACCTGTGGACTGGGAGAAAATATTTACAGATGATGAGACTGACAAGAGGTTAATATCCAAAATATACAAACAGCTCATACAACTCAATATTGAAAAAACCCAATCAAAAAATATGTAGAAGACCTAAATAGGCATTTTTCCAAAGAATACATACAAATGGCCAACAGACACATGAAAAGATGCTCAACATCACTAATTATCACACCAGTCAGAATGGCCATCATCAAAAAGTCAACAAATAATAAATGCTAGAGAGGGTGTGGAGAAAAGGGAATCCTCCTACTGTTGCTGGGAATGTAAATTGGTGCAGCCACTATGAAGAACAGTATGGAGGGTCCTTAGAGCTACCATATGATCCAGCAATCCCACTCCTGGGCATATATCAGGGAAAACTCTAATTGGAAAAAATACGTGAAGCCCCAACGTTCACAGCAGCATTATTTACAATAGCCAAGACATGGAAACAACCCAAGTGCCCATCAGCAGATGACTGGCTTAAGAAGATATTGTATATATGCAACAGAATATATATTTTTTAAAATATCTTTTGGCCACGCCACACGGCATATGGGATCTTATTCCCCAACCAAGGATCGAACCCATGCACAACTGCATTGGAAACCGAGAGTCTTAACCACTGGACCCAGGTAGGTCCCTATACAACAGAGTATTAGCCATAAAAAAGAATGAAATGTTGCCATTTGCAGCAACATGGATGGACCTAGAGAGTGGTATACTTAGTGAAGTAAGTCAGAGAAAGATAAATATCATATGATATCATTTATATGAGGAATCTAAAAATACAAATGAATCTATATACAAAACAGAAACAGACTTGCAGACATAGAAAACAAACTAATGGTTACTGGTGGGGGAGGGTGGTGGCAAATTAGGAGTATGGGATTAGATACAAACTACTTACTATACATAAAATAGATAAGCAACAAGGATTTACAGTGCAGCACAGGGAATTATATTCAATATCTTGTAATAATTTATGATGGAATATAATCTGAAAAAGAACTGAATCATTTTGCTGTACATCTGAAGCTAACACAATATTGTAAATCCACAATATTTCAATTTAAAGAAAAAATATTTAAATACTTGTTTTATCAATGGCTGAGTAAATGAATGAGGTCCCTAAAACTAGCATAATTTGATAGGCATTTGTTAAATAGTCAAAAATGGAGCCACTGTAGCTCCAATACCAATAACACACGTACCTCATGGTTTTCTGCACTAAACCTATGACGCCCAATAATTTCAGGGGTGATCTCCATTACATCAAAATAAAAACCTGAAATAAGACCAGGAAGAGATTAGTTGTCAGTGGTCAAAAACAAAAGATCAGCTTCTCAATAGCCTTAGAAAAAAGCAGGGTGAAATGACCCTATATCCCTGTTCCCTGGGACCCCCTATCCCCTGGAGACCTGTGAATATTCTCAGGTCCTTCTCTCCAGCAGGACGGAGGGCAAATGGAAAGGCCTAGGCTAGCTTTTCGTGGAGACAGCTCTTCCAGCTCTCATGTGGCCGCCCAGGCCAGGAGACAGCTAGCTGTCCAACTAACCCTAAAATACCAATATGGGTTTGACCAAGGGAGGCACATCCCCTCCCTGCTCAAAAGGCCTGCCCCAATGCTGGGCACTTTTCCCAACAAGACCTCGTGTCTGGGGCAGAAAGCTGCATGTGGGCATGCACCAGGGCAGAGTAGGCACTGTGGCTGCCATCTCTGATGCTGTCACCAGGGGCTTCGAGGGGCACAGAAGATGCAGCTCTGGCCTGATCTGCCACTCCCCACCTCACTCAGATCATGGGGTCTCACGCTAGTTTTAAGGGCCATGGAGCAGAAGTGCAGACAGTCAGGGCTCCCCTTGGCTTCTCCCTGGCCCTGCCCCTCCCCGCAGCAGCTGCTGCCCCTTCACAGACCCAGGCATCCCGAAACAGCCTACCCAGGTTTCCGCTGTTCCCCATCTCTGTGGACTGCAGCGCCTTAGAGAACTCGCTCCAGGAACTGGAAGCCAACTCATCGCGGATCTTCTCTCTCATGAGGGAGCCGTTTTTAAAGCTGCAGAAGTGCACACAACCCTGAGGGAGGGACCTGGGGCTTGCTGACTGGACCCACGGGCTTTGGTGAAGAGTCCCAGGTAGAGGGGCTGCAGGTCAGGCTGGACCACAACCCCAGCCAGTGCACAGCAGGGATCTGAGGTTCCTCCTCAGGTATCAGACCCAGCGCATGTTCCTGGGAGTCACCAGGAAATGCACTTGTCGTGGGCTCTGTTTACAGGGGAGGTTGCCACAAAGGAGCCCCAGGGAGAGACACAGCTGTGGTTTCAGCACGTTGTACCACCTGGACAAGGGGCAGGGCTGGCCAGATTTACTAGACCTACATATTCTCCAGTGGTTCTTGGAACTTCAAGGCCAAAAACTCTCCCTTAGTAGCTTCCAGCAGGTCCCCAAATGCCTGTTTGGAGGGTGCAGAACAGACCCCTTCCATGAGAACTGTCAGGAAGCAGGATGTCCTTGCTACCATTGGTTGAAGGTCCATCATATGCCAGACACAGCGTAACAACACTATGAAGTAAACTTCTTATTCTCCGCATTTTATGAGCAAAGTGTGGCTCAGATATGCTACGGGGTCTGCCTCAGGCCACACAGGATACAGGTGTTGGGGATGGGATCTGTATTTGGGTTTGGGAGAGACTTCAGGTCCTGGGTGCTTCCCCACCCAGCTCTGTTCTCAGCAAGACCCAGTGAGTCCCTGGGGTCTCAGCTGCCCCCAGAGCCTGCGCAGTGAGTGGAACGACCTGGGGGGCTCCACATGGTGCCAGACCTGCCCGCACCTCCTCCGCCCCACCCAACCTACCACAGGAGCGCCATGTAGTGCTGGGGGTCAACCGGGTTGCAGAAGATGTGGCCTTCCAGGGTGGGCGTGGGCTCCTGGAGCCAGAGAAACAGGGTGTCGCTGGTGCCCAGGCTGACCTGCAGACAGACGGACAGAGGTGAAGCGGCTCCGTCTCGCCAGCTCCACGCGCCCTGACCCCCATCGCTTCACTCCTCAGGCTGCAGACTTCGGATTAAACGCCACCTCCTCAGAGAAACCTCTGCTGACCCTCCCACACCAAGTCCAAAGTCAGCTCCCCAGATTCAGGCTCCCATGGATCCTGCGGGCAGATTCTCTAGAACTTACTACAACTACCTCTAACTCGTGGTTTGGGTGACAACCGGTTTCCCACTAGAAGCAGAAGGGTCTGGGTTATGTTGTCATCGCTTAGGGAGCTCACAGTCCTCTAGCCCGAGGTCTGACCCTTCTGCCACTGTGCTCACCACAACCGGCCACTGTCAAGGCAGGCAGGGGACCTGTCTGCTCAGCAAAGGCAACTGACCTTCTAAGAGAGGACCTGTGGGCAGGTCCTGGGGCCTGGGTCTCCCTATCCTCTCCCTCAGCTGCCTTTTGACCCTGGAAGTCCCTCTGATAGGCAGCAAAGATGCTGCTGAGGCCCAGCACCCTCGTCCCCTGGGGCAGAAAGCTGACCCTGCCTGAGGGAGGGAGTGGTCACCTTACCGCAATGTCACCTTCCTCCAGCCTCATGCCTGCCAGCGACGCTGAGAATGGGAGGGGAGCCTGTGGTTAGCAGGAGGTCACATGAGAGCCATAAAGCAAACCAGTCACCCCCCCCACCCCGCCAGATGGGAGTGCAGCCCCCATCTCCCACCCCAGTCCACAAGCTAAGGGAGATGCAGGAACAGGGTGAGGCAAGGGCTCAGGACGCCCCAAGGGCTACAGGGTGGAGTCTCTGTGGTCAGGGCCTCTGATTTGGACTCAGAAACCTCATCTAAGGGGGTCCAAACTCCCCACCCACTGTTAGGCACTCCCAGGAGTGCAGAGGACCAAGGGGGCCAAGTCAAGACACCAGGATACACACGGCGGAGAAAGACAAAGGCGAGGCCGGAGTGAGAGGCTTTCCCCCACCTCGGTGGTATGGAAAGGGGCAAGGTAATGTTGACTGTCCCCTTTATGTGAGGTCCATGACCGTGATGTTTATCTGCCTTCCTCACTGATACACCCTGGAACTGAAAGGTCTGCCATGTAGCAGCAGGCCTTAAACGTTGAGTGAATGAATGAATGAAGAAGAAATGTGGGCAGGAACAGGTGTACTCAAACACTGCTGCTGAGGTACGATCAGCAGAGTGCCAGAGCCCTGGATTCAGGAATCCTACCTCTGAGAGCTTATCCTATAGGCCGCAGGGGTCCCCAACCCCCTACCGGTCCGCACAGCAGGAGGTGAGTGGTGGGCGGGCGAGCGAGTGGAGCTTCATCTGCCGCTCCCCATCGCTCGCGTTACCCCCTGATCCAACCCCCCCCCACACCGTCCGTGGAAAAACTGTCTTCCATGAAACTGGTCCCCGGTGCCAAAAGGGTTGGAGACTGCTGCTATAGGGACAAGGGACAAGATAATGTTTGCATGGCCTAAACGGTAGAAGCCACGCCTACCTCCATCTCCCAGCTCCATCTGAGGGACGTTGGCAAAGTAAATGCCAGGACGATGGAAACCTAAACAACCACTAATGATGTTGCACAAAAATATTGCCTTGGTTGGTTAAAATAAACTGTTTATTTATGGGCATAGGAAAAGAAGGTTGGAAGGACAGTCCTCAAAATTTTAACTGTGGGGCTTCCCTGGTGGCGCAGTGGTTGAGAGTCCGCCTGCCGATGCAGGGGACGCAGGTTCATGCCCCGGCCCGGGAGGATCCCACATGCCGCGGAGCGGCTGGACCCGTGAGACATGGCCGCTGGGTCTGCGCGTCCGGAGCCTGTGCTCCGCAACGGGGGAGGCCACGGCGGTGAGAGGCCCGCGTACCGCAAAAAAAAAAAAAATTTAACTGTGGTTATCTCTGGGTTAAGAGATTACGGATGATTTTTTTTTTACATCCTTCCTTTGGTTTGTCGGTACTTAAAATTTTTTTCTGCAATGAAGAGGTATCCCTTGTGTATAAGAAAAAGAAGCATAAGACTAATGCATTACTTAAGGCAGCAGCAAAGTGAAGGTCAGATTTAGGGAGGGACCGGCTGAGGGCTACCTGCCTGGTATCTCCAACATTCAGCCTGAAACCGCAGTCCAAAAGGACGGTTTAGGAAGCTGCTTCTTTGTTGTTCCCTCTGCAACATGCCAGAAGCTCATGCTTCTGTGGTTCAAAAGCAGGCCCATTATTCTCCCTGACATTCTTCCAGTTGACAGAGTAGGTGTAAGAATATACATTTTTCTAACCAGACTCAGAAACTTAGGAAACAAACTTACGGTTACCAAAGGGGAAAGGTGGGGGCAGGGGGGAGGGAAATACTGGGAGGTTGGGATTAGCATATACACACTAATATATATAAAACAATCAGCAAGGACCTACTGTCTAGCACAGAGAACTCTACTCAGTACTCTGTAATAACCTATATGAGAAAACCATCTGGAAAAGAATAGATATATGTATATGTATAACTAAATCACTTTGCTGGACACACAACATTGTATATCAACAATGCTCCAATGTAAAAAAACAATGCATTTGTTTCTAACGAGACTTGATGAAGTTACTTTCGTTTTGAAAGGCAAACAAACGTGGCCCACAAAGCATAGAACTGTCCTGAATCCGTGCTTGTGCACCATCTGTTCCTTTCTGAGGGTGACTCAGCTTTTAGGGCAGAGAGGAACTGGGGCCTGGCACCCTCCAGGAGCCAGGGCACCAGAACATGCCCACCGCAGGCCGGAGCTTCCTCTCACATCAGGCGCCCAGGGGACAGAGCGACAGGCTTCAAGCCTTGCTCCTGCAGGAATCCGGCCACTGTCTACCAGCCTCTGTCTCACCTCACCTCAGACCAGGAACGTGAGGGTCCCTCCTCCAAAACCTGCTCTGAGTTTGGGTTTGTGCCTTGACAACAGGGCTCCGTGTGAAGTTCTACAGAATCTGTGCAGGGACGGGGAGGCCCTCGTCTGGCTCCTGGGGGTTCCCTGCAGATGCCAGGGTGGAGGCCACCCCAGAAGGGAGGGGGCACAGCCAGGACCCGGATGCAACCACAGGGGTGGCGGGGACATCCTCGCTGTGCCCTCAGCTCCAAAGCAGACAGGCCTAAAGCAGACCTAGGAGCACCACGAGTGTTACTCATAGTGGTGGCAGAAACAGGAGTAACGGTGACTTAAATGTTTTTTCCCGGGCACAAAAATACACATAGATACTGCAGAAAATACGGCACATAAAATCATGATGATGATGATGAATGAATTTTAACAAGACCTTCAGCCCATTTCCAGGCACACAGCTCCACTCCTAGACGCGTGTGCCTCTCTCTTTTTATTTTATTTTTGCTGTCCACATCCTCATCTATACAACCCGTAGGAGGTAAGCACAGGGAGGCTCACGGGTGTGGAAGCCAGGAGAAGGGCTGAAGTCAGACCCCGGCCTCCACCACACCCTTCCATATGTACCTGAGACTCACTTCCTTAGAGAAGGAATGGCTGCTTAGGAAGGCAACCTGGGGTAGAGTTGCCAGATAAAATATAAGATGCTCAGTCACATTTCAAGTTCAGAGAAACAATATTTGGGACACACTTACACTGAAAAATCATTTGTCATCTGAAATTCAAACATTGCCTGGGACATCCTCATCCTACCTCATCATTTGTCCTTCCTCTGAACTCAAGTTTAACTGGGTGTCCTGTATTTGTATTTACTCTATCCAGCAACCCTGATTTGGTGGCCCATTAGGAAAAGGGCTGCAGAGGTGGGGTGAGGGGCAGCAGTCTGGTGGTACTCATTGTGGCCACTTGGCCTTTCTTTAGAGACCTGTCAGCCCCTCCAGGGGGGGCCTCAGGAACCCCCAGAGGAGAAGAAAAGGAGGAAGAGGAGACAAGGGGCTTGGACGAAGTCGTACCTATAGGTCAAATGATAGGGCAGAGACTCAAAGCTGGGTCCCAGAGGAAGGGGTGGGGGAACTGAGATGTTTAGCTTGGAACAGCAAAGGCAGGTGAGCAAAATTCCACCCTTGGACGTGTTGAAACTGGAGGAGGTTTTGAGCTGCTGCTAATTCTGAGGCTGAGGGTCTGGCACTCTGGCAGCAGCCACCAGGGCCAGGCAGGCGTGTAAACAGGCTGTATTTATTCTGTCCTTGAATTTGTCTTTTCATCACTTTTCTTCATTTTTCCTGTTTGTCTTTTCCCAAACTGATAATGTTGTAAATATTTGTTTTAAATTAGAAATTTAATAAAAATTAATGGCTGTTGCTAAAAAAAAAAAAAAGAAAAGAAAAGGCAGGTGAGGGAGGGTGGGCACTGTCTTCCTCAATCGCTGATCAGGTTTCTTTCACCTGGAGGTGCAGCACTCAGTGGCTCTTGTGGGCAGAATCAGAGCCAAGGTGGGGCAGGTACAAGGCGTGAGAGTTCAGACCAGCAGGCGGGCAGGCACCAAGGGAGGGAGGGCCCGCCCCGGACAGGCTTCCCCAAGAAGCCCCAAGAAGCCGGCTGGCATTCTCCAGTGTCCCACAAGGACCAAGGCGGGCTACTGGGAGGGTGAAATCCCCTGAGGTACTCACCTGGGTTGTCCCCAGTGAAGGCCACCACTTTGCATCCTGGAGGAAACCCATAGCGCTGGACGAAGTAGGAAGAAATGGCCCCCTGAGGAGAGAAGGCAAGCACGCTCTGCTGAGGCAAACCCCACATGCTCGACACAACTGTCCACACCTCGGGCCACAGGAAGGCCACAGGCCTGGGTGGGGCCTACAGTCGCATCACACCTGAGACATCCCTCCTGTTCACAGAACACCAGAGGAGCCCAGCACAGGGCTGCAACCACGCACGTGAGGTCCTCCCACTGCCTTGAAGCCCACTTAATTTTGAGATTCAAAGCAACTAGAACAGACCAGTTCCCATTGTGGACTTGCTCTGTAAGCTCCAAATTATGGATGTAGCACTAAAAATAAAGAAATAACAGGAGGAAATCATTAAGCAAACTCATAGAAGTAGATAATGCCTTGCACACACGCTCTATCAGTCAGATTAAGAGTCATTGGACACGTTTGTGCAGAGGTCAACGTTCTAAAGAAAATAAAGCAAGGAAAGGCTTCCACCAGGAACCACAGCTCTCAGGGCCCCTCCAAGACCGCCTGTGGGATCAGAGGGCAGGGATAACTTCTGGACAGACCTACCGTCTTCAGAGGGCACGGTTATGAAAAGAAAGCATTTTAACCCCTTTCCCTGTCTTGGTTCCAAAAGTGTAAAATAAATGATGGGATTTCCTGGTGTCTGGGAAGAACATTTTACTCCATCCAGCCAACTTTCGGATTTACATCAGAATAAAGCCATCTCCTGGGAGATAATTGTCTTGGCCTCTGTTGCCTCAGAAAACAGAGCCTGAGTCAGGGCTTGTGCAGGTGGCTTATTTGGGGAAGTAACCCCAGGAAATGAGAAGGGGACAGGGAAGAACGAAACAGGAAAGGGGGGAAAGCCCACCCCAGGGTCCTCTGTGGAGTTGGTCATGGCTGTGAGCTGCGTCTGAGGAGCTGCATGAAATGCATGGGGGGGGACTGTCCACCTGGGGGTGGAACAGGGAGCAGCTCTCCGTAGCTCCCCACCAGTGAAGGGCACACGTGGGGTGCTAACTCCCTGACCCTCCAGGCTGGCAGAGCACAAGTGTGGAGTCCCAGAAGGCTCTGGGCAGAAGGGAGGCAAATGAGATGCAGCTCAGGCAGGGTTCTGCTAGGTGACACCTGCGTGAAGCCACAACAGCTGGCAAAAAAGTGGGCTGGGAGGATGCAAGGTGGGAAGCATCTGCTACACTATATCTCCAAATATTTTCCTGCAGAAAAGGAGAGAAAGCCATTTGGGCACCACCTTCAGAAAAAGGGATGACAGAAAACATGGATTTTGCTTGTTTCCCCCCATCACGTGGGTACCTAAGTTACAAATGAAAATACACTTTTCACCATCCGTTCTTTTCCATTCCTCAAGCTGCTGGTGTCTGCACGGGCTACCTCTTGGAGGCATGTGTTCCTGGCATAAGGCAAACAAAGCCGGTTGCCGTGGACAAAACACCGCTCTCCATCTCACTTGAAACTAAAAGCCGTGTGTGGAATACCAGTCCCAGAGGCTTGGCTGTTTTCTGTTAGCCCTTCCTTTTTCTTTCTGCTGTGCATCAGCCTGCCTGGGTCCTGAACTGTCTGCTTCTACAGGGCAGGACACCCTTAACTTAAGCTCTGTGCGCTGGCCTCACGGCACCCTCTGGATGATGACGATTTGGCTTTGAGATTCTGCTCATGGTGGCAAGGGCTGTTTTCAGCAGGTCACTGTTCATCTCAGAAAGGGCTTCTGTGGTTGGGACTCCACACGTGAGGAGTGAGGCACTCGTGATAGCCTGGTTCTCCTGGTGGCCCACCCCTCCCAGCTCTGTGACTCTCCCCGGGACTCAGGGGCCCTTGTCCTTCCTTCGCAGCCAACACTCTGCACCACCCAGGGGTTCTGCTTGCTCTGGCTGTGGGGCACATGCTCCCCGCCAAAGGGCCGAGTGCAGGGCCCAACCAAGAACTTAGCCGGCCAACTAGGGGAAACCAGGGCGTGGACAGTCAGTGTCTATTCCGAATGTGGGTGCCACACTGATGGTTAAATTAGAAATTTAATTGGTTGTTTTTAATAAATTTAATTAATTAATTAATTTATTTTTTTAAAAATTTAATTTAACCAATTTAATTGGTTGTTTTTAATAAATTTATTTATTTATTTATTTTGGGCTGCATTGGGTCTTTGTTGCTGCACACGGGCTTTCTCTAATTGCGGCGAGTGGGGGCTACTCTTTGTTGCAGTGCATGGGCTTCTCGTTGTGGTGGCTTCTCTTGCTGCAGAGCACAGGCTCTAGGAGTGTGGGCTTCAGTAGTTGTGGCACGCAGGCTCAGTAGTTGTGGCTCGCGGGCTCAGTAGTTGTGGCTCGCAGGCTCTAGAGCACAGGCTCAGTAGTTGTGGTGCACGGCCTTAGTTGCTCTGCGGCATGTGGGATCTCTGGGACCAGGGCTCAAACCCATGTTCCCTGCATTGGCAGTTGGATTCTTAACCACTGCACCACCAAGGAAGTCCCTGGTTAAAGCTTTTTAATTGAATTGTTTAGTTTTTTGCTGTTAAGTTGTATGAGTTCTTTATATATGTATTGGATATTAACCCTTTATCAGATATATAGTTTGCAAATATTTTCTCTCATTTGATAGGTTGCCTTTTCACTTTGTTGACCGTTTCCTTTGCTGTGTAGAAGCTTTTTACTTTGATGTAGTTATTGCACCTGAGTACAAGACACTGATACAGACATTTTGCTCTGAATCACGTCAAATACTTATCTTGTACTAGGCAAAGTCACATGTGTGTGTGCCCGTGTGTAAATGGATGGGGGTGTGTGTGTGTGTGTGTGTGTGTGTGTGTGTGTATACTACACAGCTTCCCCAGTAGCTGCCAGCTCTCCAGTGAGCCGCGTCACTGGGCAGGGAACCTACCACAACTGAGCATGACGGCACCGGCAGGCCGAGCTTCTCTTCTAGATGAGGTGCACAGGCACCAAGGCAAGCCTGCGACCAGACTTTGTCCTGGATCCGCAGCAAGTTCATTCCAGAACCTAAGGAAGGAAGGAAACAAGAAAGAGAAATCTCAAAAGGGGACCTTTTGTTAAAATGCACAAATCTGGCCGAGAGTGGATCATTCTTGCAGCAAACGTATACCTGGAGCTCTTTCCCGATGGAACGTATACAACGTGCCTGGGTGACTCTGGAACCAGAGAGCCAGAGGTCAGCAGAGCCCTTAGAAACACATGCCTCCTCCCCCCCCAAACATTCCTCATGGGCTTAAATCCCACAGTTAGCCTGGAAATCCATTGCTCTAAGACCTGGCTGAGGGAGGGGAGCTCCCACCAATGTCACCTAGGATGGCTCTGCGTGTCCCCTGGGGTTCAAGGCTAGAGGCAGCCCTGGCACTGATGTGGGTCAGCTCTCAGGGATTTGCCAATCACATCTAACTTTTTGAGGAAAGCTCTCGGACGCCTCTAAACTTCCTCATGCTCGTCACTAAGATCAGCTAAGTCTTCCCTAAAACGATCTACTTCTCCCAAGGTTCTCCTGAGGATGGGGAGGGGGGAGAACCCAGAGCTCAGGTGGACAGCCCTCCTCCTCTATGGGCCCAGGTGGAGGCAGGCAGGTGGGTTGGGTGCTGCTAGAGCCCCGTGCCCATGTGAGATGGTCAGACTGCTGGTAAATGAAGAGGTGACTTCTGGACACAGGGGAGTAGGTGGAGACCCAGCTGAGGATGAAGCTCAGGAATGTCTAGTGCCACAACGGAACGTTCCCCAGCAGCACTTAGCGGCTGGCTGGGGTGAGTGTGGAGGACACAGGTGGATACAGGCTATTCCACGGGTAGGGCTCTGCTGGTCTGAGCTCCAAGGAGCTGGGTTCCTGTGTGGGATGAAGCTTTTCTTCTCCAGATTGTGAGTGAAGCTTCGGGACCACTCCTTAGTCACCCTCCGTGCCCTGAAAACTAGACTAGCGTCTGGTACACGACAGCACTCACACACTTCAGCTGAGCTCCCAGAGGCTCGGAGCGACTCGAGGCTCTTCCGAGGCCACCCTCCCAGGCCAGGGCTCTTGCTCTGCATTCTCCTCTCTCCATGCTAGTCTCACCCAAGAGCTCCTTCAGCAACCTCCTCCCAGCTCTCCTTCTCCACTGGCATCGTTTGCATTTATTTATTTGTTTGTTTATTTATCAGAGTATAGTTGCTTTACAATGTTGTGTTAGTTTCTACCGTTCAGCACAGTGAATCAGCCGTACATATACACATATCCCCTCTTTTTTGGATTTCCTGATCATTTAGGTCACCACAGAGCACTGAGTAGAGTTCCCTGTGCTAAACAGAAGGTTCTCATTAGTTATCTGTTTTATACATAGTATCTGCATTTATTTTTGTTAGGGTTTTGATTCCAGAAGCTCACCACTCTCATGAGTTCCCCAAATGTGGACAAAAACTTCAATAAGTTACTCCTTGTGGGAGCCAGGCTCCAAGATGATCCCTACTCATCCCCTCGTGTTCACACCGTTGAGGTCCCCTCTCCCTGTTCCCGTAGGCCTGTGTGACCAGGGACAGGGATGTACATCACTCCCAAGATCATGTGAAAGACTCTGCAGCTTCTGCTTGGCCGCTGTCTCCTCTCACCCCTCGCTTGGGGTGAATCCAGCTCCCATATGGGGGAGAGGCTCACGTGGCAAGGAACTGAGGCCTCTGGCCCACGGACACGTGCGTGGCCTGGAAGTGGATCCTCCAGCCCCAGTCAAGCCTTTAAGTGACCGCAGCGCTGGCGGCCAGCTTGAGTGCCACCTCCTAAGAGACCCTAGGCCAGAACCATCCAGAGAAGCCCCTCCCTGATTACTGACCTTCAGAAACTCTGTGAGATAATAAACATTTATGACTCTCAGCTGCTAAGCGCTGGGGCCATTTGTTACACCACAAAAGATAATACACTCCCTTCTTGGCAACAGACGGTAGGGCTGGAAGACTGGCACCCACCCGGGTGCATGGGGCTCAGGCTGCCCGCACGCCCGCTAAACAGACCCACATCATGGACGCTGAAGACTTACCGTCACTGTAGTCAATAGGAGAGTGAGACCCAAGGAACAGAGAAGCAGCAAAACTACTGACCAAGGAAATTCTCTGCAGAAGAGAGAAACACAGTGAGATTTATGACTCACTTCCATCAACAACTGACTGCTTCTGACACACACACAACAGGACAAGAGTTTTAAACTGGGGAGGGAGGTAGAAATTTCGGGCACGATGCCCCAGCAATGTGAGGGACTGAGTATCCCTCAGTCCTTCAGGGCATTTTGAGTGGCTGGAACACCAAGAAGTGACTCCTCAGGAAAGCCCCTTGCTCTGCAGTTTCTGACAAGCCATAAAACCGTCAAGTTCAAAACGGGGAAAAAAAAAAAAAAAAGGGAGTTCCCTGGTGGGAAGGATTCCGGGTTTTCACTTCCTGGGGTCTGGGCTCGATCCCTGGTCAGGGAACTAAGATCCTGCAAGCTGCGAGGCACTGCCACAAATAAAAACCAACAACAAACCAACCAACTACAAAACCTTATAAAAAAGCCACGCTTAGGGAAGCAGGTTTTCACCCAGAATCCATATGCCAGGGAGTGTGGTGCCCTGATTTCCCTCCTCCATGTCTTGTGGTCTTTATATCTAGTCACAGAGGAAGTGGGATGCGTGGCCACAGGATTCAGAAACAACAAACACAGTCTCAGGGGTTCAGAATGAGAAGGGAAAGCCGGCCCCTCAGAAGCCAGAGGCGCCAAACATGAACGGGAGGAACTGATAATGGATTCTAAACGTCACCCTGAGGGTCTCTGCTTCCACGTGGGAATCACGGGCCCTTGGACCGGGGGAGAGAATGCCATCACCTCCTGTCCCCAGTTGGGCCACCTTTGTTCCACACATAGAATTCAGAGAATTTGTATCACCCCCTCCCCCCAAAACCTTCATTAACGGCTAAAGCTGCACAGTAATCTGGAAGCTTGAATCACTAAATTAGAAACTGCATGTTAACGTCCAAGGTTTAAAAGGCAATTTGGTTTAACACAAGCGGATCATTTTCTAATTACTCAGAGAGGAAAATCACTAGCCACGATGTTGAGCTGCTTCTCAGGCAGCATCAAGTGCTGGCTTTCAGCAACTGTGGACCAAGGAATGAACCTGGGTTCCTGGCTCTGGTTGGAGGGCCACAGCTGGAGACATTGGTCCAGCCTTACAAATTTCCTAAGAAAACAATGACCCCACACCAATCAAATGCAGGTAACCATCCTGCATTAACCACAGAAATTGAGCAGACAGAGCATAAGGGCACCCAGATCTCCTACTCAGGTGGTCCCAGGAAGCCACCAGTCCCCCTGCTCCCACCCTGACCCTGACCTCCACCTTTCTGGTCAGGAGAGCCCCGGAATTCTCTTTCCCACAATTCCGTTCTTTCCCTCCTCTTTGGAAAAAGCCTGACAATGAGAATAAAAGCAAATTGAATATATATCATCTTTAATGTCTGCTAATCAATGTTTTTAGCCCATGCACATGACTTATTTATGCTAATAAGTTATTTATAACTTATTTATGCTAAGTTATAAAAGGAATTCAACTGTGACTTTCAATCAAAGAGGAATGTTTAGGGACTTCCCTGGCGGTCCAGTGGTTAAGACTTCGCCTTCCAATACAGGGGGTTCGATCCCTGGTTGGGGAGCTAAGATCCCACATGCCTCGCAGCCAAAAAACCAGAAACAGAAGCAATATTGTAACAAATTCAAAAAAGACTTTAAAAATGGTCCACATCAAAAAAAAAAAATCTTAAAAAAAAAAAGAGAGAAAAAAAAAAAGAGGAACGTTCAACCAACCTCTGTGTGTGAGTAGGCCTCGGGGTTCTGCTGGTAAAGCTTTGCAATTTGGTTTCCTGTAAATCGCTGGAAAAAGAGTGTAAATTCTTAAAAACCCAAATCCTACAGGGAATGATCAACTTCATAAAGTAAAGTTCGTGTAGCACGCTCTGAAGATTAGTTAGCACGATGAGAGCTTAAGGCCTCAAATCTGGAAATGTTTGACGTCTGCTGACCATCCTTAGTAATAACCTCGCTCCTCACACAGGAGGGTGTCTGCTCTGACCAAGGGCACCCATGCAGGGGACTCAGGTATTATCCCTGCCCACATTCTTCTTCCTTAAGGCAACCCAAGTGGGGTTGGTCCTATCCCCCAAACCTCTGCTCCAGGGAGTATCGAATTACCCCAGCTGGGCCGATAGCAGCCACCCTAGGGGATGGGGTGGGACCATGGATGAAGCCAACAGGAAAGAGGCACTCTTATTTTTTTTACTTTCCCAGGAGCTGCACTAAGCATCTTACAAGCACTGACTCCTTTCAGCTCCCAGACTACCCAAAATGTAAGTGCTATTTTTATCTCCAGGTTAAAGCGGCTGAAACTGAGATGCCATCGTCACCCGCATACACAGCACAGCCTGGGTCACACGTCAGCTCTGACCTGGGAGGGCTGAGGCGCGACAGGAGGTCTGCCCGTGCTCGCTGAGCGGCACACGTGGCCTTGCTCAGAATGGCTCCACAGGGGTGGCACCCACACAGCCTCACGTGATCCCCACAGGCACAGGTCACCAGCCGTGTCCTCCCAGACACCCAGGGAGAAGGCACCAGAGCCAGCAACCAGACCTTCCTCTTGGCCCAGCCCGTCCCCAGCCCGTGGCGGGCGTCGTCCACCTCATAGGCGCGGGACCCGGTGAGGCAGCTGAGAGCCTGGGCCCCACCCACGGTGGCCTCCAGCTGGCGGCACTGGGCTGTGGTGCTGGAGTCCATCCACACCGGGCAGTCACTGATGGAGAAACAGGCCTGGAAAGAAGGGGCAGAGGCACAGACATGAGCTCCGCCCACTGACTCTGGGGGCCGCCCTGGCGCTGGCAGTCACGCCCATCACAGCAGCTGTGGACGCCTCTTCCCTGGATGTGACCTTGGAAGACCCACGGGCAAGCCCTTCATGTCCAAACCTCGGCCCGGCCTAGCGGGGTCTCTCCCCAGAAAGCTCAAGGTGGAAGGTTCTGGCGAGGACACCTGAGCACCACAGGCCAATACCAGAGATGGGCGGTGAAGGGCCAGAGCTGCAGCAAAGGGCAGCTTGGCGGGGGCCTGTGGAGCCTGGGAGAAAAGGAGACGCCAGAGCCTACCTTCCCAGCATCACCGGGAGGCATCACGTCCCAGGGGGAGATTCCTGAGGGCGGAACTCGCAACAGAGTCCTGCTGGGCTGGAGGGGACCAGTGTGATGTGGGCTGTTAGCACCTGAGCCTCTGTCCAGACAGCAGGGATGTCTGTGGCAGGCAGGCAGGGAAGACCACGCTCACAGGCCTGCTGCCCAAGCCAACTTCCCACACCCTTGACGATGCACAAAAGCCCCAGGCTTCAGGGCCCACAGGATTCGGGGCCCTTCTCCCCCCTACGCAAGTTTCTCAGACTCCCACAGCATGGCCAGTTACCTGCAGCTGCTCGTGCAACAGGAGGTCCGGTGACAAGCTTGCCAGAACCTGGCTGGCCCCAGCTTTCCAGTACACGCTTCCATGTTGCTGCCGAGGGAAAACCCAAGCCCATGTTCACGTGGCCATGGCCACACACCTGTGTCAGCCTCCTGGAGACCCAGAAAGACCCCAGACCACACGCCAAAGAACTGGACTCCAAGCCTGCCCCGCCACTTGTAAGTCGCAGAGGTCACCACATTTATGAGACTTGTTTTCATTTCTATAATATGGGGAGGAACTCTGCCCTGTCCACCTCAAAACTTGTAGGAAGGGTCCAAGAAAGAACTATCGGTCTGGATTTTGGTGGCTTTGTAAAACTGTACTTAAATATATTGCTCATAATATTACCTGACATTCACTCATTCATTCACTTACCCATTATTCATTCAACAAACATTGATGGATCACCCAGATCGTGCCAGGCATGGGACAGATGACTAGGGTAGTATTGTCGCTACTCTGCAGGATACTGGAGTTGAGTCAGGGAAAAGGACACAAACGGACAAAACCCTATTAAGTGCAGTGGCAGGACTGTGGGAACACAGAGGAGGGGAGGGGCATCTAGCCAGCTGGGGGTGCAGGTGGGTAGAAGTGGACGTGATAATTAGGGAAGGATCCCGGACTTGAGGGTGGAGGTGCTCCACGCAGAGAGTAACCACAGCTGAGAGAGGCTGGCAGGTGCACGGAAGGGGCCTGAGGCTCGGGCGGGGGGCAGTAGGGACTGGACGGGGAGGTGACAGCCTGAGCCTTGACATCCATGCTCGGGAGGCTGGGGTTTGTCTTGGGGTGGTGAGAACTCTGGATTGGCAGGGGAGTGACATGGCCAGGGCTAAATGTATGAAAGGGCTTGTGGGAGTCATGGAGAAGGTAGGTTGGAGGAAGGGAGGAGAAGCAGAGGCCCAGAGAAAAATGATGGGTACTAGGCCAGGGGCAACAGAGGCGGAGTTGGAGAAGAAGGGGCAGACTCAAGAGCCATGTACAAATCAGCAGCACGAGGGGACCCCCTGGATGTAAGGGTGGGAAGATGGAGGGGTCAGGAATGACACCTGGGTTTTGGCCCCGGTGGAGAAGAACTCCCCAAGAAAGGGCACCAGAGGAGGACATCGGGGGCAAGACAGTGTGCTCAGTCTGGGACATGACAAGTTTGGGGTATTCCTGGGATACCCGGCCAAGGGGGCGGAGGGGATGTCTGGGAGGGAGAGGGTGTCCAGGCCTGGGGTTCAGGTGAGAGATGTGGACAAGATCACCAGGGACTCTGTTTAGTGTAACAAGGACGCAATCAATACACTCCTGTTAGGTCAGGGGAAGAAGAGGCATCTTCAGAAGCATCAGTAAGTGCTCTCTAATGAGGATGTGAAGACACGCTAATCCAGCATGGAGCAAAGTGATTGGAGGATAACACTGGACTTGAATCCTGACTCCCCCTAGCAGCTATGTGACCTTGGGCAAGTGACATCACCACTTGGTGCCTCTGTTTCCCCATGTAAATGGCAGTGATAATAAAAGCAGCTAAAGCTTGAAGTTTTTTTGCCCTGTCCTATGTATTTAACATTCACATTGACCCTACGGCACATGGATTAAGTTAGTGCATGTCAAATGCTCAGTACTGCACCTGCCATACACTAAGTGCTCCATTGTTACTAATATCTCTACTACTAAAACTGCTATCATTATTAGCATGATTTCTGACTTTGCTTTTACTTCCAAGAAACAGAAAAGCAATTTTGTGCCCTCAAACAGACATAGTACATTCATGTCAAATACTTCCTCTTCCCCTTAGAGGACCTCTATCCGGTGCCTCCTCACCCTGTGTCCTATTTTGTATAACGCTTAATTGTAAGAACTGTCTCAAATCCTTTTGCAAGGAGGGAAGTGATATATCCACCAAGGTGAAACAGCTATACGGATTTTCACTGCAACAACACGTGCGCTGTGGCTTTCAAGAACAAGCAACTTCCCTCGAGGGAAGCTGTCACCTCAGCACCTGCACCGCTGCCCAAGAGAGACGCCCTTATGCCATAGACAGAGGCTGCAGCAAACAAACCTGGCCCGCCCCAGACAAGGCGAGGACTTGAGAGAAGTCAAAGCCTGAAGCCTTCATCTTCTCCAAGATGATATCCAAAGCCTGAGAAGAAACACAGAATCCACTGTGACTGTCCTGAACCATGGAACCAGGTTAACACACAAGCCTTGATTTGGACTGTAAGTGCCTGCCCTTCCAGCAGAGGCAGAGAAGGAACTGAGGCCTCGGGATTTGGAAGCACTAGAATAAATACATCAATCAAACAAGTAGGCATCAAGCAAACAAAAAAGTGAGCTATGCTAAAAATATTTTAAATAAATGGAATCAGAAACCAGCACTCCTCAAATTTTGCTTCTCCAATCGGTGACTTCCAGGCACGCAGGAAGAGCAAAAACGAGGTGGCTCAAATTTCGGTTTCTTTTATCTGCATTTTCAACCCACCATATTTGTGATATAACTTCACTGCAATGGAGAAGCAAAGAGCAAAGCAGAGGCTCCCATCAGAACAGGGCTCCAGGCCCAGACTCCTGTGTCCGGGAGTACAGGTTGGAGGGAGGAGGTAAAGATGGTGACCGTTTGTCCCAACCCCCTATTTCCCCCTCCACCGTCTGGTTGGCACTGCCCTTCTGGCAAGACCCCATGTGTGGGATGGATGGTGCCACCCAGCAGAGCTTGACACTTCCCCGGGAATTAGATACGCATCCCAGGCTGTGTTTTCTTCAGGGTACGGAAGCCACTGGAGCTTTGGCCTGACCCTCCCACCCCCATCCTATGCCGGGAGGGCTCTTTCACAGTCCTGGCTGCGGCTGCCAACTTGGCCCTGCTTGCCAAACCTCAGGCAGGGAGTGGGGCAGCGCTGGGGAAGGGACTGGCAAAGCTCGAACAGGTCCAGTTCTGGGGGCCCCTCAGGAGTAGCAATTATCCTGGTCCCAACCCCAAGCCTGGCTCTCTACTCACTTGCCACCTCCCCAAGTTATGGCCTTGGCCCATCCGAAGCCCCTGACATCCTCAGTGGGACCTCCAGACAGTGACTCTTGCCGGTTACCCCCACTGCCGCTGCCCTGTGCTCCGGCTCAGCCCCCTGAAGTATTTCCCCGGCAGCCTGTGCGGCGGAAGTTCATCCTTTACCCCCAATCCTCCAGTATGAGTCAGGGTTAGGCCGATAAAAAAGAAATCATCCTTGTTATATTAACAGAAAGAAGTTAGTACAGGGAATCGGTTAAACAGGTACTGGAGGACTGAAAAAGCTTTGGCCAGACACATCCAGTGCTGCCTTCGGCTGGCCTCTAGTTTCAGGGTCTCAGGTCCCCTGCAGCCCATGAGGCAGCCCTTGGCTCCTATCATACCTGCCTGTGATGTCCACACACCCTGGCCCTGTGGCCCCGTGGGTCACCCGGATGTGATAACAGGCATCTTCCTTTCTCGCTGGTCCTGAGCGAGCAGGCCTGCTTGGGATGGATCTGAGCCTGACTGGGCAGGTCACAAGCCACCATTCTGAAGGCCTCTGCCCCTGGAGTTAAAGAGTCTGGCGACTGAGCACTAAGAGAAGAGCCCAAGGGGCATGTTTGGATCTCAGGGTTCAAGCGTGGCCACAGGGCCTGAAATCAGAGTGTTTGGGAAACGTTTGCTCTGTGGCATTTTAAAGATGGTCACTGGCAGGACTTTCCAGCTGCTCTGGCTTCAGAACCTGGAAGCCCTCTGTGAGTCCTCTCAGCTCAGGAGTACTGAGGCTGAGTCTGGCCCTAGGACCATGCAGATTCCACTTCCTCAGGAGGACCTCTCAACAGAGGCTCTCATGGGCTGCCACCTTTGGGCTTCCTAGCAAATCGCCAAGTCTGCTGGTAAGATGGGCTGGGAGAGGAGAGGGACAGGAATCCCTGTACTTACCTGGACCCACATCAGGACTGGAGAAGTCACTGTCAACCCATCCTCGTGAACATGAACTCCACCCTGAGTCCTACAAGCAGAAGAGAGAACGTGGGATAGAGCCTCAGGCGGAGGCCCAGTGATGCCAGACCCTGGATCCCTCCCACAGAAGGAGAAGCACCCTCCCACCCCCGCAGCCCTGTGTGGGAACTCTAGATTGAACAGGGAAGATGCTGGGCAAGATGGAGAGAGAAGGCATGGAAATTGCCCGGTGTGGCCCAGAGGTGGCAATTCTCGGAAAGCACCAGCAAAAACAAGCCTTCTCGGTATAAGGGGTTCACCCTGCAAGGCGGTCACTTGGAGCAGTGGGCATGAAAGGACTGGAAAAATTTGAGGTTGGAGTAGAAGCCCTTCCAAATCCACTTCATAATCTTGGAGTGAGGAGGCCTTTTAAACAATGACTCAAAACCAAGAAGCAACAGAAAAAGAGACTGAGAAATTCAATGACGTAAAAAACAAAAACTCAAATATGGCAACAACAGCAATAACCCAAGCAGAAGAAAAGAAATAATTAAAATTAGAACACGAGTCAATGAAAATGAAAAGAGAAAATCAATGAAACCTAAAGCTGATCCTTTGAAAAGATCAATAAAATTGATAAATCTCTAGCCAGGCTCCTCAAGAGAAAAAAGAGAGAAGACACAAATTCCCAACATCAGAAATGATAGAAGGGTCATAACTACTGATCCCATAGGCATCAAAGGACAATAAAGGAATATTATGAACAACTCTATGGCCACAAACCTGATAGGTTAGATGAAATGGACCAGTTCCTTGAAAGACACAAACTACCAAAACTCTAACGTGGGTGGCCTGCAGTAATATAAAATATGAAAGCAAGGGCTTCCCTGGTGGCGCAGTGGTTAAGAATCTGCCTGCCAATGCAGGGGACATGGGTTCGAGCCCTGGTCTGGGAAGATCCCACATGCCGCGGAGCAACTAAGCCCATGTGCCACAACTACTGAGCCTGCACTCTAGAGTCCACAAGCCACAACTACTGAGCCCACGTGCCACAACTACTGAAGCCCCTGTGCCTAGAGCCCGTGCTCTGCAACAAGAGAAGCCACCGCAATGAGAAGCCCACACACCACAACAAAGAGTAGCCCCGGCTTGCCGCAACTAGAGAAAGCCCGTGTGCAGTAACGAAGACCCAATGCAGCCAAAAATAAATAAATAAAATAAATTAAAAAAATATATATATGAAAGCAAGGTGGCTTCCAACCTCAGCTCTAAGGAGACACGTCAGCTGGGGGAGAAATAGATGGCAACACAGGTGATGGGCAGCGAGAGGGAAAGGCCAGCAGAGAAGGCTTCAAGGAGGAAGTGACACCTAAAATAGACATGGAGGGAAACTTCTACCAGGACCTCTCTGAGACACCTCAAAATCAACAGATCCACAGCTCTTATGGACTGAATTGTGTCCCCCCAAATTCATAAGTTGAAGGACTTCCCTGGTGGTCCAGTGGTTAAGACTCCATGCTTCCACTGCTGGGTGCACAGGTTCGACCCCTGGTCGGGGAACTAAGATCCCACATGCCACACAGCGCGGCCAAAAAAAAATGAAAGTTTCTTGAACTGAATAAAAATGAAAATACAACATATCAACTTAAAAAAAAAAGATCAGGACATAGATAACATAACTGGGAGACACCAGGGGTGCACTCACACAGAGAGACAACCATGTGAGAGGCAGCAAGAAGGCAGCCATCTGGAAACGAAGGAGAGAGACCTCAGAGGAAAACAAGGCTGCCAGCACCTTGAAATTGGGCTTCCAGACTCCAGACCCATGAGAGCATAAATGTCTGTTATTTAAACCACCCAGTCTGTGGTATTTTGTTCTGGAAGCCCTACCAAACTAATACAAAACCTAAACTCATGATCTTTCTTCTGGAAACCAATTCTCTTTCATAGTCTACCATCCACCCTGAATGCCAGCCAGAAGCCTCACCTTCACATCTCACATTCAATTCTGTACCAAGACCTGTCAATTTTACCACCCAGCTCTCTCTCCTCCAGTCAACATCATTTCTCATCCAGATGATCCTGAAAAACCACCTCAGTAGTTTTCCAACCTGTATTCTGGCCACATCCCACCTGCTTTCCCACTGCACCGGAGAGATCTTTTCAAAACACAAATAAAACCATGTCATGCCTCCCCGGCCCCCCCATTCCTATGGCCCTTCAGTGGGTGACCATAGCTTTTAGGATAAAGACAAACTCTATTCCATGGCCTATATGGCCCAACCCAGCTTCCACCTCCCTCTCTGCTCCCCAGCCACTTGGCCTTCTTCAGTTCCATTAATGAGCAGTGTTCCTTGCCACAGGGCCTTTGCACATGCTGTTCCTTCTGCGTGGAACGCTCTCTACCTTCTATCACCTGGCTAACCCCACTCATTCAGATCTTGGCTTAAGCACTACTTCCTTAGGAACATTCCCTAAACTACTCTCACAAGTCTAGGTCACGTTCCTTTACAATAAGCACTTGAAGAAGTGAGTTTCTTTCCTTCAATGGCCTTCTCTGAGTTTATAAACAAACATTCTTTTGGTTTTTTTTTCTTTAATCAATCAGTCTTTGATTGATATCAATCCCCCCCACTCAATGGGAAGCTCTGGGAAAGCAAGGACAATGTCTCTTTTTCGTTTACCATCCCAGCGCCCAGCATAGTGCTTGGTACAAAGTAAGTCTCAACTGATACCTATTATACATATATGAAGCAATGAGGAGAATTGGAAAGGAATGCAGAAGCGTGCATTCTAGGCATAGAAGAAAGATGCTGAGAGATTTATTAAGACAACCCCTCCTGCAGTTTGAGGAAACCAGAACAGTGTGGTTTATAAATGTAAAAGGTTGAAGGAGGGGGAGTTCCCTGGTGGTCCAGCGGTTAGGACTCACGCTTTCACTTGGTGGGGGGGTGCCCAGGTTCAATCCCTGGTGGGGGAACTACAGTCCCGCAAGCTGCACACGGTACAGCCAAAAAAAGGTTCAGGGAGGACCTCAAAACCAACCCCCAACACACACATGCACACTAGGTACATACCCAAATTCTAGAAGGTCTCTGTCAAAATGCACACTGTCCTCATAGAAGACATTCAGCTCTGCATCAACTGCAACAACTTTTACCTGGAAGGCATTAAAAAAAAACAATGTATAGAATTTTCCTCAGCTTCTACACTGCTCCAGGGATACGAACATCACCAAGTGAAGCCCAGCCCCCTAGAAGTGGTTCAGTCTGGAGACCTCCTTGAGGCTGGGGTGCATCATTGTAACCATGGGAACAGAGGCCTCATCTGGGGACATATCCAAAGACTTAGTAAAATGGAGAAGCTGAGGCTAAGCAGAAACACCCATGTAGCTCAGGGAATTTTTGCCCTTCAAACAGCCAAAGCCAAGATGCTCTAGAGGTAGATGTCCACAGATAAGCTGGTTCCTGTGCCAGGCAAGGAGGTCTGAGAAAGTCCTAGAGGGGAAGGCATGGGAGGCAAGGTTTTGAGATGTCTCTTGGAGGTCCACGCTTGCAGAGATCTGAGAGGCAAGGTCCCTGGTCTGTTCCCACAGGCCACGGTCAAGGACCAGAGACACATGCCCCAATGGAGCAGACCTCCAAACTCAAGGATACAACTCCTTTCCTGGACAGATGGAGAAACTGAGGCCTAGCAGGACAACCTGACTTATCAAAGGTCCCACAGGACTTTGATCAGGCATTGGCCTTGCTCCCTTGACCCATCCGAGGAGGGGGATTTCACTGCAACTGTGTTGATTTCCCAAGTTAAGGAGGAGCCAGCCCCTTGGCACCCCAAGCCCAGTTTGAAGACAAATTTTGACTCTGCTTGCCTGTCTGACTGGCCCTGAGAGCAGCACAGCTGGGCACGTTGACCCGAGCACGCTGGTGCCAACCAAGGGCTGTCACAGGGCAGAACAAAGTTCAGGTGTACACTGTGCCCATTTCACTTAAAAAAAAAAAAAAAAAGCTTCTAGCGGTGATCTGGTTGCAGTTCACTGGTTCTGCCTGCGTGTCTACCCGTCTGTCTGGTCCTCTGTTTACAGTAGCTGAGCTCCTTCGGGTCCCTGTCAATCTGTGCCCATGACGGCGCGCAAGCCCTTCGGGTCCCCCCAGCCTTCCGGGCATTTCCCCGCCACGTACCCGTGGGTCCCTCGGGAGCGTGGGGGTGGACGCCCTTTCTGGGAGTTCCGGGGTCCAGGCCGGGAGGAGGCGCCGGGTCCCCGGGAAGCCCGAGAGAGGCGCGCCCGCGGCGCGGCCCAGGGTTCCAGGCGCCCGGGTCCCCCGACAGCCCGCTCGGCGTCGCGAAAGAGGTGGCCCCGCCCGGCCGACCGCGGGCCCGCGCCGATACCTGCTGCGTGCTGAAGTCCCAGCCCAGGCAGCAGCGGCGACCGGCGTGCTCGGCCATGGCCACGGAGGTTCCAGGAAGCGTGTCGCTCTGCCAGTCCTTCCCGCCGCCGGACTGCCCCCGCGCCCCAACGCTCCGATGCGCCGGGGTCCGCCCCTCGCCCCGCCCGGCCGGACTCCGGGACCCGAGGTCCCCGCGGCCTTGAGCTCTGGCGCCGCCTGCTGGTGAACAGGGCGGGGACGCACCGCGGCTCGGCCTCCGCCTGCGCTTCGCACCTGGGCGACCGACGGGTTTCCCCTGCGCAGCCCGCTCCCTCCAATCCCGCCCCGCCCCGCTTCCCATCCAAATGTGCTCCCTGCACAGGCCTGGCCCTAACGCTGCCTGCCTTCTCTCGGAAGACGCCTGGGCCAGAGGATTCAACCTTAAGCAGGCTTGTCCCTGTCTCTCTGGGGGCCCTGAGCCTGGGGACTTACATGGCCGTCCCTCTCGGGTACTGCAGTAGCTGTCCACTCATAGTGGTGAGTTAGGGGGCAAGGGAAATGTGCCCTGGGGTTGGAGGCATGGGGCTCCAGCAGGCCCTGTCCTGACCCAGTAGATCTGAGTAGTTCCCCAGCTCTGACGTGTGCCGCATCCCACCTCTGCATTTATCCCCAGTCTGACGTGTGCCGCATCCCACCTCTGCATTTATCCCCAGTCTGACGTGTGCCGCATCCCACCTCTGCATTTAAAGTCAGAGCTCCTGAGCCACCTCGCCCCCACTTCCCCCGGAGGGGGCTCCTTCGTCACTCCTGCGGTCAGCTGGTATTCCAGGCACGGTGAAGGGGGATGAGAACCAAAAGCAGACTCACTCCTTCTCTTCCTGGAGCTGAGGACCCCTTCTCTCCCCCTCATTCCACCTAGTGTGTCCCGCAGAAGCCTTCCCAACAACCACCCAGGTGCTCCGCCCAGGAGCCGCCAGCGCAGCAGAGCCCCTGATGCAATGGTCTTATTACCCATATCTCTCTTGCTGAACTTGAGCTTCTCGGAACCCAGATCCTCTTCTTAGCCCAAGGTCCCAAGGTCAGTGGCAGGGCTGGACCCAAAGCTAGTGAGTTTGGGTGCAGAATTTACATGTTTAACCACTACACAAGACAGTCTGCTGGGCAGCCTTGCGAGAAGGCCCATGGCAAAATATAAAAGTCTCTTGAAGGCTGAGGCAGCTGGCTGTTTCTCAAGCTGCCTCACAGGAAGACCTACTCTTGGTCAGGGGTGCCGTTCTCTATGGGTTGTGGCATCTCTACCCCATGCTGGTGACTGGTGACTCATCCTTTCTCTGGATGTAATAGCACTTGCACTGTGGCCACAAAGAAGACTAGAGGTCTGAGAGCCCATTTCCCTGTTTAAGGAGACTGTACACCCACGATCTGATCCTTTAGCAAGGAATAAGGATGGAAATCTTAATTCCAAGTTGTCAACGCGTCTCATACTGTCTTCCCTGTTGACGCCCTGAAAAGGCCCAGCCAGTAGTAGAGGGGTTTCAGGGAACCCTTGGGAAATGCTGCCGTGGCCTGAGGCTGGCCTTTTGCTTATCAGCTCCAACCTTGAACCTGGCTCCCCGCACCAGGGATTTAGGAACAAAGCAGAAACTGCCCTGGAGGTGTCTCTTCACCATGACCAGGTTGTCCACAGTGCCTAGCAAGGTTCCTTCCCATATCAGGCCCTAAGGACACCGCAGCCTGAGGGCAAGGCAAACCCACAGGAGTCACGTGATCAGATTGGCGTATAAGGAAGGTCACTCAAGGTGCTGTGTGTGGAGAATGGGGGCAAAGGGGAGGAAGGAAAAATGAGTTAGAATGTAGCTGCAGGAGGCCTGAGCTAGGCCTAACACCTCAAGAGGTGCTGAGGATGGAGACTAGATGGATTCCAGAGATACTTAGGAAGCTCTGGGAACATCGTGGATTGCGAGAGGGAGCAGCAAAGGTAATGCTCAGGTTCCTGGCTTAGGTGACCTGGTTGGACAACCGCTGATGCATAACAAAACACCCCCAAACTTGATGACTTAAAACAATCATCTTTTCTTGTCTCTCAGATGTCAGCAGGTCAGCTGATCTAGGCTCGGCTCAGTTAGAGGGACTCTGCTCCATGTGTCTCTCATCTTTTCTTTCCTGGGACCAGCAGTGTCCTACCAGCACGCTCTTCTCTTGAGAGCAGCAGGGCAGGGAATTCCCTGGCAGTCCAGTGGTTATGAAACAGGAGGGAAGGGGGCAGGGCACGGCCTTTAAAAGCATGACATAGCCATAGGATATGACGAAAACTGGTTAGAACCAACTAGGTCCAAGATGGCAGAATATTCGACTTCCAGTGGACCTTGAGCCTCATCATATGCTCATTGTAATACATTAGCATAAGGTAAGTGACACACCCTCCAGCGCCATGACAGTTCTGAGGCCAACTATCGAAGACCAAAAAAGTGGGCGGTGGCCCAATTCCTGGAAATCTCCACCCCTGCCCCAAAATAGTTGGAATAATCCTCCCACTCATTAGCCTATGAAATTACCCAGCCCAAAAAAACTAACCACACCATATTTCGAGGTCGCTCTTGCCTTCTGAGATGGCCCACTCTCTGTCTGTGGAACGTGTTTCTCTCTAAATATTACCTGTCACTTTGTCTCTCACCGAATTCTTTCTGAGTTGAGACACAAAGAACCTGAGCCTCAGTTAGTCCAGACACCAGCTAAGTGATTCTAATTAAAAGACCGTGGGTTTGGGCTTCCTTGGTGGCGCAGTGGTTGAGAGTCCGCCTGCCGATGCAGGGGACGCGGGTTCGTGCCCCGGTCCGGAAGGATCCCACATGCCGCAGTGCGGCTGGGCCCGTGAGTCATGACCGCTGAGCCTGCACGTCCGGAGCCTGTGCTCCGCAACGGGAGGGGCCACAACAGTGAGAGGCCCGCGTACCGCAAAAAAAAAAAAAAAAAAAATGGGCAGAAGACCTAAATAGACACTTCTCCAAAGACATACAGATTGAATTGAGTTTTCTTTGAAGCTAGGTGTTTGTCAACTGAATATACTACATCATAACACAGAGGTCAGTGGAAACTAATCTATCTGAGGGTAAGCACTAGATATAAACTTTTCAGAGAAAGAAAAAAATTTCATTTAGTAAATATAATAATGAGAACTCATTGTAAAATAGGAAAATGGAGACAAACATAAATTCAGTTCCTATACTCTGGTCGCCAATGAAACAACAGCAAACTATCTCTTAATTCTTTGAAGTCTGCATCCACAACATGGATTTTTCTCAAAGTTAACCTTTTTTTTCTTTTTTTTTTTGCGGTACGAGGGCCTCTCACTGTTGTGGCCTCTCCTGTTGCGGAGCACAGGCCTCAGCGGCCATGGCTCACAGGCCCAGCCACTCCGCGGCATGTGGGATCTTCCCGGACCGGGGCGTGTCCCCTGCATCGGCAGGCGGACCCTCAACCACTGCGCCACCAGGGAAGCCCTAACCTTTTTCTTTGAGAAAAATCCTGAAGAAATATGCTTTCTGGATAAAGATGCACTGTTTTTAAATTCCAATATATTTTATCCTGTTTGTGTAAAAATAGCTGACTAGTTTTTATCCAACCCACCTAAAGCTGTGTTCATTAGTACTGATGCTACTGAAACTGTTCAGGCTGATATATCTCCTTCTAAATGAGTAGTTTTAAGAGTGAAAAGTTAGGATTGTACTGGTAGCTTTAATTCCTATCCCTTCCACTTCTAGGACAAAGATAAAATCACTGAATCAATCAAATGTAATCAGAAATTGGGAAATGAAATAGACAAATCAGGGACTTCCCTGGCGGTGCAGTGGTTAAGACTTGGCGCTTTCAATGCCGTGGCCTCAGTTCGGGGAACTAAGATGACGTGGCCAAAAAAAAAGGCAAATCAATTATAATTCAGGTTTACTAATTTATTATATCTGTCTGAAATTTTTTAGAAGATGTCATCTTGAGATATGTCAGAAATTAAATAATTCTACTCTGTTCTATCTCAAAGGTAGTACAAATTTTTTGTAAGATCAGTGGGAAGCTGTTATGATTTTTTGAATTTTATTTATTTTTTTATACAGCAGGTTCTTATTAGTTATCCATTTTATACATATAAGTGTATATATGTCAATCCCAGTCTCCCAGTGGAAGCTGTTATGATTGAAAATAAATGTTTGGAACTATAGCCCTTAGCAGGGCAAACGTCATACAGTTTTGTTTATCCAAGTCTGAGGGTGAGGGGTGTCCTGCCTCCAGTTAAATAAGTAACTCATGCAGCTGGGATTAAGATTTTTAAAAGCTGATTTTGTGTTTATGTCTAGAGAAAACTTTGATGGACTTTGATGTTTCAGCAGATTCTAAAGAGCTCTGAGGAGAAAAGTTCTTATTTTCACCAAAGTATGCATAGGCCCGCTGTTTCTGTGTTTGTACTCACTTCAGAAGCAAATTTGATTTAGGAAAATTAACTGTTGGTGTGGATATCTTGCAATTTTCTGGTTTTACTGCATTCGTCCCTTGGGGTCTGAATTTCCTTTACTCCATGAGTGTTTAAAGCAGATAACTAAATCCTGTAGTTCTGTATATGTGAAAGGAGGGTCTGGAAAATATACTCCCAGTTACTAACAGTTATCTGTTGGAGTGGGATTTAGAAACTGGTGGTTAGGGGGTGACTTTTGCATTTTAATTCACTCTGTATTGTTGAACTTTTAACTTTTAGACTAAAAGAATAAGGAAAAAGAAAACAAGCAAACATAATAGCAATAATGGGATGGATCTCAAGCTGCTTAGGACTTTTAACTCATTCTCTTAAATAATTAGTGGGTCAAAGAGTCAAAATACAGCACGCTATTTAGAAAGCAGGAAAATGAAAACATCCCTATCAGAACTTTTGGGACACACATACTCAGAGGTAAATGCATATTCTTGAACGCTTTCATTAAAGAGTGAAAAGAAATGAACTAACCCCATGCAGTGGGTAGAACTGTGTGTCTCCAGAATGTTCAAGTTAAGTCCCAGTACCTGTGAATGTGACCTTATTTGGAAATAAGGTCTTTGCAGATGTAATCAAATTTAAATGACTTCGTACTGGGTGGGCCCTAATCCAATGACTGGTATCCCTATAGGAAAAGAGAAATTTAGTCATATATACAGATACACACCCAAGGACTTAGGACAACTACCAGAAGCTAGAAGAGGCATGAAAGGATTCTTCCTTAGACTCTCCGGAGGGAATACTGACCCTACAGTAATCTTGATTTTTGGATTGTAGCCTAGAGAACTGTGAAAAAGTAAATTTCCATTTTAAACCACCCAATTGGTGGTACTGTTTTCAGCAGCCCTAGGAAACTAATATACCCCATTAATTCAGGGGCTATAGAAATTACTCAGCATTTTGATGAACTTCCTTCTAGGTATAAAGAAATGCCTGAATTTTACATAACCACTGAAGTTCCATAAACTGCTTACTTCCCTAAACATTATGTCACGGACAGCTTTTCATGTCCGTAAATATAGAGCTTTATCATAAATTGTATTAATTATTTAATATGAACAGTAGCGTCTCTTAGTAATGACTTAAAGTTTGTTTTCAAAAATTTTGTATTTTTAAGGTAACAAAGCTGCAATGAACATCCTTGTGCACACAGATTTTCATATTTGGATAATTATCCTCTCCTTTGGGTAAATCTTGGAGGATTCCTGTGTCCACAGGTGTATAGAGTCTAACTATGTGCACATCTTGCCAAACTCCACTCCAGAAAAGCTGCATGAGGTGCCCTTCTACCCTCGCAGTGCAGGAGAGCACCTCGCTCTCTGCTCCTTCACCGCTCTGCCTTCTGCTAATTTCTCTTTTTAAAAACTAACATCCCGGGCTTCCCTGGTGGCGCAGTGGTTGAGAGTCTGCCTGCCGATGCGGGGGACACGGGTTCGTGCCCCGGTCCGGGAAGATCCCACATGCCGCGGAGCGGCTGGGCCCGTGAGCCGTGGCCGCTGAGCCTGCGCGTCCGGAGCCTGTGCTCCGCAACGGGGGAGGCCACAACAGTGAGAGGCCCGCGTACCACACAAAAAAAAACAAAAACAAAAAAAACTAACATCCTTATTGATATATAAGTCACATACCACACAATTAACCTATTCAGAATATAGCACGCGATCAATGGTTTTGAGTGTATTCACAGAATTGTGCAACAACTGTCACAGCCAATTTTAGGACATTTTCATGACCCTCAAAAGAAATCCCATTGTTCACTCTTTCCCATTCTCCCCAAACCCTGGCAACCACTTATCTGCTTTCTGTCTCTGTGGCTTTGCCTATTCTGGACATTTAAATTAAATGGAATTATGCAACAGGTGGCCTCTCGTGACTGGTTTATTTTACTCAACATACTTTTTTCGAGACTCATTCACATTGTAGTGAAGCTGAGCCCCCTAAAACCAAGTTCCCTCGCCAGGTGTATGATTAATCTCTCTCTATCCAAAACTTTATTCCTTTTCTTGTCCTCTCTGACCTCAGCCCCTTTCTTGTCTCCTCTGACCTTAATCCTGTGCTAATTGAACACTAATCAACCAGAGGCAAACTGCTGTTGTTGATAACATGATAGCATCATCCATGTACTAAAATTGCTGTTGTAGACATCACCATTAATGTATGAAATCAGGTTGTTTCTCCAGGGCAAGATGAACTCACAGGCCCCTGAGCTGTGGACCATCTTGATCAGAGAATTATAAACCAGAAACATCCTGACCCCTTGAAAGTACGATTTTTAAAATGTCACAGAAGGGGCTTCCCTGGTGACGCAGTGGTTAAGAATCCGCCTGCCAATGCAGGGGACACGGGTTCAAGCCCTGGTCTGGGAAGGTCCCACATGCCGTGGAGCAACTAAGCCTGTGTGCCACAGCTACTGTGCTTGTGCTCTGGAGCCCACGTGCCACAACTACTGAGCCCACGTGCCACAACTACTGAAGCCTGTGCACAACTAAGCACAACTAAGATCCAAAGGAGAAAAAAAAAAACCTCTTAGAAAAACAGAAATAGTAAGGCACTTCCTTAATCTGATTAAGGCTATCTACAACAAATTTACAACAAACATCACACTTAATGTTGAAAGGTTTGCTTTCTCTAAAATGAGGAGTTAGACAAGGATGCCAGTTCATACTACTTCTTTACCACAATGTACTGGAGGAACTAACTAGTCCAGTAAGGCAAGAAAAAGAAATATAAGACATAAACATTGGAAACGAAGAGATAATCTATTTAACAAGGCTGTGGATATAAAATCAATATACAAAGGTCAATTGCAATTTTATATACCAGCAGCTAATGGAAAATGAAATTAAAAAACAAAACCAAAAGATAGCTTTTAAAATAGCTTAAAAAATATCAGGTACCCAGGAGTAAAGAAAGAATACAAGACCCCGTATGGAGAAAACCATAACACTATAAACTAAAACTTTACCAAAGGACTCGAAGGAAGACCTAAATAACTGGAGAGAAGATCTAGCATGTTCTTGGATGGGAAGATTCAACATTGTAAATTGTTCTATGGATTCACCATAATCCCAGTGAGAACCCCAACAGGTGTTTTTCATTTTTGTTGTGGAACTTAATGACCAGACTCTAAGATTTATATGGAAACGCAAAGGGCCAAGAGAAGCCAAGACCTTTTTTTTTCGCTGTGCTGTGTGGCATGTGGGATCTTAGTTTTCTGACCATGGATTGAACCCACGTCCCCTGCATTGGAAGCCCAGAGTCTTAACCACTGGACCGCCAAGGAGGTCTCCCAAGACCCTCTTAAAGAAAAACAATGTGGGAGAACTTGCTCCTTTGGACATCAAGACTTCAGTGCACCACAGTACCCAAGATCATTGTCACAAGAAGACAAACAGGCCAAGGAAACAAGAAAGAGAACCCAGGATCAAATCCACATACACAATCACTTGATTTATGATGGCACTGAGAACAGTGGGGAAAAGACCATCTTTCCAACAAGGAATCGTGGAAAAATTAGGCATCCATAGTTTTTAAAATATGAAACTATAAAACAATTTTTAGATAGAGTGAAATGGCAAATCAAAGAGGTAGAAGCTATTTGCAACCACATAACTGACAACAGACTCATCAAGAACCTATATAGTACCCCTGCAAGTCTGTAAGAACAAGCGCAGACAACCCCAGACAAAGATGGACAAGAGGGACTTCTCTGGTGGTCCAGTGGGTAAGACTCTGCGCTCCGAATGCAGGGGGGCCGCATGCATGCCGCAACTAAGAAGCCCACGTGCCACGACTAAAAACAAAGAAAAAAAGATCCTGGGACTTCTCTGGTGGCGCAGTGGTTAAGAATCCGCCTGTCAATGAAGGGGGCACGGGTTCGAGCCCTGGTCCGGGAAGATCCCACATGCCGCGGAGCAACTAAGCCTGTGTGCCACAACTACTGAGCCTGTGGTCTAGAGCCCGTGAGTCACAACTACTGAAGCCCGAGCACCTAGAGCCCGTGCTCTGCAACAAGAGAAGCCCACGCACCGCAACGAAGAGTAGCCCCCGCTCACCGCAACTAGAGAAAGACTGTGCGCAGCAATGAAGACCCAACGCAGCCAAAAATAAATATATAATAAGTAAATAAATTAAAAAAGGAAAATAAAAGATCCCACATGCCACAACAAAGATCCTGCGTGCCGAAACTAAGTCCCAGTGCAGCCTAAATAAATAAATAAATACAGAAAAGAAAGAAAGAAAAAAGCAAAAATGGCCAAGAGGGACTTCCCTGGCAGTCCAGTGGTTGAGACTCTGCACTTTCAATGCAGGGGGCGCAGGGGGCACAGGTTTGATCCCTGGTTGGGGAACTAGGATCCCACATGCCGTGCGGCGTGGCCAGAAAAAAAAAAGGCCAAGAAACTTGACCAAGTACTTCACAAAACAGGGAATCCAAGGGGCCGATAGATTTATGGAAATGGAAGTCACGTGTGTAGTTTTATGTTTTCTGCCAGTCACGTTAAAAAAAGTTTTAAAAAATAGGTAAAATTAATTTTAATATTAACTCAATATATCCAAAATGTTATCATTTTTACACATAATATAAAAAATACTGGTGACATATTTTTTGGGTTTGGTTTCGTTTTGTACTAAGTCTTTGAAATCCAGTGTGTTTTTTTTTTGTGTGTGGTACGCGGGCCTCTCACTGTTGTGGCCTCTCCTGTTGCGGAGCACAGGCTCCGGACGCGCAGGCTCAGCGGCCATGGCTCACGGGCCCAGCCGCTCCGCGGCACATGGGATCTTCCCAGACCGGGGCACAAACCGTGTCCCCTGCATCGGCAGGCGGACTCTCAACCACTGCGCCACCAGGGAAGCCCTCCAGTGTGTTTTTTACACTCACAACACATCTCAACTCCAACTACCCACATTTCAAGCCCTCAACAGCCATATCTGGCTAGTGGCTAGCCTATGGTCTGTTAAAGTATACAATGCCAAACTCTAGGTAATATTAGCCATTGATCAGATAAGCAAACTAGGTCCTATCTGGAACTGACTGACAAATCCTGGCCACCTAAGGAATATCTAAGTCGAGTAGGGGTGTACTAGGTCTTACCGACAGTCACCTCTTGTGGCCATGCTGCCCCATCAGTTTTCTGTCCTGACCCATCTCCTCCTACTGTTCCTGCAGTACTGGCTGAATCCTTCCAGCAAAGCAATGTGAGATGAGGTGTTTAAACATAGCTAATATGTTGGCCACCAGAGCTCATAGACAGGCCTCCCACAGAAAGAGCAAGGGAGGCCTTTAACGTATCCTGTCGTCCTGTGAGCAGAGACTTCTCGAGACCTCTTCTTCTGGGCCCTTCAAACCCCTCTTTGAAGGCAATCCTGGGAAACTGGGTAAAGAACAGAGAAATCAGAAAATGATATTTTAATACATTTAGAATGGATAAACAAGGTCCTACTGTATAGCACAGGGAACTATATCCAATCTCCTGGGACAAACCATAATGGAAAAGAATATAAAAAAAAAGAGTGTAAGGACTTCCCTGGCGGTCCAGTGGTTAAGACGCAATGCTTCCCTGAAGGGGGGCCAGGTTTGATCCCTGATTGGGGGAACTAAGATCCCGCATGCCACGCAGCGTGGCCAAAAAAAACAGGAAAAAAAAAAAAGAATGTGTATAACTGAGTCACTTTGCTGTACAGCAGAAATTAGCATAACATTGTTAATCAACTGTACTTCAATTTAAAAAAAAAGAAAATGATATTTTAAGAGTAAGGCCTGGCACCAGCTTGTTGCTGTCCTGAAGCTTGGGAGCACACGCCCAAAGCAGTGTGCTTGGGCCAGGGTACCAGAAGCTGCACCCTGCTGTGCTGCTCTCCAATTCTGCCCGGGAGACCTCAGGCTCCATGAAGGCGGACATTCTTTTCTCTCCTCCCCGCAGCAGCTCCAGCAGTTAGCACCTCCCTGCAAGCTAATAATGATCTTCCAAATAAACTGAGCAGGGAGAGAAGAGCCCACCCCTACCCTCAGGGACTCTCCTCTCAGGGAGATAGGAGGTGGAGCCCAGGGCCTGACCCAAAGATTTCCAGGTCTGACCAGTGGATGAGGAGTCCTGGATCCTGCCTCGGGGTGGGGGGGGGGGGCATGCTGGCTGGGAATGCAGACTCACCCTCAGGGCAGTCAGGACAGTGAGCTGGGGCTTGAGGGCTTATCCTCAGGGTGGTGGAGGTCAGAGGTCAGCCAGGATGGAATCATCACAGGAGACACCCTGCTCCCCACTCCCTGAGGATGAGACTGAGATAGGTAATTCCCAAGGCCGTGCTTATCTGGGAGCAGCAGAAGGAGTGAGAAAGCCCTTGTGCCATGGCACAAAAGGGAGAATTTCTCATTATTCCTTTACATTCCACCCCTGCCTTGGCAGGTGAACACACACACAGTGGGGCTGTGGAACCTGTCCTCAGCCTGCACCTGAGTGGGAAGACCACCCACACTAGCGGACGCCTGGGCTAAAAAGATGTGGGCAGCGTGGAGGCGAGTGGCGCCTTTGCCCACTCCCGGCCCTCACAGACACGGCCCACCCACACTCCCTAATCAGACAACTCCTCGTCCTCAGAGGTCAGCTAAGACATTAAGGACTCTGAAAAGCCTGTCTGAACTACTCTCCTCCTGGCTTGGGCCTCTGGTTCCTCCAGACACAGTCAATTTTGACCTAGTCGTCTCAAGTCCAACATGGTACCTTTGTTGGAATGAATCTCACCCTAGCTCCCCGAGAAGGGGCCATTTTTGGATCTCCAGGGCTGGCCTCGGGGCAGGACTGACCCTGCCCCCACCAAGCTGGACTGGGACCGGAAATCATGGTCTGAGATCCACAGCCCCAGATCCGGCCACTCAACTCCAGCCCGAGATCATCTGGGGGCCTGGCCCTCAGTCCTCCTGTTTGTCTATTTCCCCTTCTCCAGATTGCAAAGACAGGTTGGAGAGACTGTCTTGGTCCACATTTGTCATCGTGGCGTTGAAAATGGTGTTCTTGGCCACTTCCTCTGTCACATCGTCACATAACATGTCCTCGCTCGACATGTCCTCGCTCAAGGTCCTGAAGAAACCATTGGAGAAAAACTCATGAGCTGCATGTTTTTGGGAGCTGAGAAAAGCAGCACCGGCCAGGCCTGGCTCTGCACTCCTGAGAGGTGGGTCTTTCCCACGCCTTGGCAGGTCCCCAGCCAAGCTTCGCCACGAGCCCGGGAGGGACCCTCACCTCCAGGAGCAGACCTGTTCCATCTCCCAACCCTAGTCAGACCCTTCACTCTTCTGCATCTTTGGGACGCTATCCACCATCTTCATCACGAGCATTTACTGAGCACTTGCCTCGAGCCACTGTGCCAACCACTTTATTATTTTTTAATTAATTAATTAATTAGTTTTAGTTATTTTTGGCCGCACCATGTGGCTTGTGGGATTTTAGTTCCCTGACCAGGGATCGAATCCCAGGCCCTCTGCATTGAGAGTGCAGAGTCCTAACCACTGGACCGCCAGGAAATTCCTCCAACCACTTTATATGGGTGTAACCTTCCCAAATCCCTATGAGATAGGAAGGCTCAGCTCCATGTCTTTACCTCTCTGTGCCTCAGTTTCCTCACCTGTAAAATGAGGGATAGTGACAGGACCTACCTGTCACTATTGTATGTGGTGGTTGTTAGGATGAAATGTGAAAAGGCATGTATCTAGAACAGGACCTGACACATGGTAAATGCTTCATACAGCTTAGCTATTATTATTACTATGTTATCATCCCATTTTGCAAATGTAGAAACTGAGTCTCAGCAGTATTAGGTAACTTCCCTGTGCACATACTAGGAAGTTTTAGCAGAGATAGAAATCCAGACCCTTTGGCTCCAGAGCCTGTGTTCTTACCTACTATGCTGTCACTCTGCTGCATGGCACTCCCACTCTCTACAATGGGGCAAACGCCTATTCATCCTTCAAAGCCCTACTCAAATATCACTTTCTCTGGGAAACCTGCCCCAACTCCCCATACTAAAGTTCCTCCCTCCTGGGGTCCCTATATGTCCTGTACATCCCTCTGTCAGAGTCCATTGGTGATAACTGTTTGCGTATCTGTCTCCCTATAAACTATGGCTTGCTTAAGCCTGGGGACTTCTTACCAGCCCTGGTACAATGCCTAGCAGAGGTGGTATCAATGAGAGTTTGAAAAAGGAGGCAAGGAGGAGGGGGTGGTGGGGAGGAGGACTGAGGAAGGCCAAAGGCCCCTGTGCTATTAGCAGAGGGCACTGTAGGACATGAAACAGCCTCTGCTCCTCCCTGTTGCTCAGGTCCAGGAAGAGAGTTCTGGGCTTTGCTGGCCCAAATCCCAGAAGGGATGGTGCTACCAATCACGACAAGCCTTCTCCAGTGGCACTAGGAGACCAGAGACCAGAAGTGCCCATGAAGCAGTTGGGTGGAGTGCATTTCCCACATGGGGTCCTGGGCTACTGGGGCCAAGAGGCCAGAGTCGTAAATCAAGACTGGGTCCTTTGTGAGCACCTGGGAGTTCAGAAATGAATGGAGAGGTACTCAGAAAGCTGGTTCCAAGCCAGTCCCCTGTGCCCCGGGAGGGGAGGGAGCCCTGAGTATTTCGAAGGGCATCACCCCAGTCCAGACAGGCACCAGGGGATGAGGAAAGAAGAAGATGTGGCCCAGGCTAGGTCAGGAGAGCCAGGCAGGATGGGAGCTGGCAGAGGCTGAGCTGGACAGAGGTACGTGGCAGCATCCAGTAGAGCTAGGGTGTCTGCTGTGGACATAGAGTAGCCCTTGTATCATAGGCCCTTCTGGCAAAGGGGCAGGGATGGACAGTGCTTGAGAACGAGGCCCTGTTCTGACCAGAGCCCAGAAGCCTCACACACCTACCTTCTCTCTGGCGGAAGGTGCTCCAGGCTGTCAGGGATGGGCTGATCTTGCGTTTCTGGCAGCTTGACGCAGAAGAACAAAGCCACGAAGGCTGAGATGCAGCAGAGAAAGACGGGTAGGATGGCGATGTTCTGGTTGACGACTATCAAGGATGAGATACCTCCAGCAGCCCAGACCAAAGACAGTAGCCCCAGACCTGTCGCCCTGGAAGGGGAGGTGAAAGTTCATTTGGGGGCTTCTTGGGCCCAGAGACTGGGTAGGGTGGAAAAAGGTTTTAGGGAAAACCCCACACCCTCATCTCCACCCTGTCCCAACTCACTGTGCAACCTTGGAGAATTTAGTTCTTTACTGTTGCAAGGTAGGTAGTAGTTTCTTCATGGGTCCAGGAGTGGGAGAAGTAAGACCACATACCATAGCGTGGGTATGCGTGGGAGGGTGGGGAGGAGGATACTGCAGCCATCACCAAGGGCCCCCGTGGAGAAGGGCCTGAACCTCAGAGAGGCCCAGTCACATTTCAGGCAGTCAGTGCAAGTCAGGGACTGGAGTCAGACTGCCTAGGTCCAAATCCCACTTCTGCCACCTGCTATGTTTGACCTTGAGCCAGTGCCCTTATCTCTCTGATTTCCTGTCTGAAATAGGGTTAATCACGGTGTTAGGGGGATTTTTTTTGGTGAGGGTTAGATGGAGTAACCCATGTAAATTGCTTAGCAGGGTGCCTCTCAGCAGGTGATTGCCCAATCTCAGCTGCTGTTACCCATCTTGCTATTGCCCCACACTCCCCATGCCCCCACGGCCATCACCCACCAGGCCCCCTACCTGAGGACAGTGGGGAGGAGCTCAGAAGGGTAGATGTAGAACACGGTGACCGCGGCGGCCAGGCTGAACTCTCCAAGCACAATTATCAAGACCAAGAGGGATTTCAACTCTGTGGCCAGACAATGTGGCCATCCTTCCCTCGGGGCAGGTTGGGGGGCCTGCCCACCGGCCCTCCCTCAATCCCTCTTAGAAGGCATCTGAAGGTCTACCCAGACCACCTGGTCAGCTGGCCAGGAGACTCAGAGGAGGGTCAGTCTGCTAGAGGCCCAGCCAGGCCGGGAATTAGTACATCTACAGCGGGAGAGTTGGTCAGTGGAGTGGGGACCTCTGTGGCCTCTCAGGCCACCATCTACTGTGTGAACTCAGCTGTTGCACCTCTGCCTCCCTGTATTCCACATGTTCACCCAGCTTCACCCACCCCACGGCCAGCTCCTCCTGAAGCATGCACTCAGCCCCTGGCCTGCGTCTTGTGTGCCGGGCTCCCTGCTCAGGGCTCTCCCCACTTCCCCTTCATCCTCTGCAAGCCTGGTCCCTGGGGCCTGCACAGCTAGACGTTCCGGGATGCCCAACTCCAGACATGTACATTGGAGGAGGAAGAAAAGAGCCTGGGAAACGCCCTTCCTCAGGCCTGGGGAAGCTGGGAGCTGGACGCCCTGCTCACTGACCTGGAGCCAGGAGTTTCAGCTCCTTCCCCATCAGCCTCTGCTGGACCCTGCCCCAGGCCTCCCCACTCCCCACTTTGGGTCTGGCTTTACTTGGCTCTGGGATGAAACCGGAGATCTAATTTTATATATTGGGGATTTTCCTCCTAGTTCCTCTCACACATGTGAGAGTTTCAGACGTTTCTGCTTGACTCATTATAGACCCACTTTTTTAAAAAACCACCAAACAACAGAAATTGAACAATGGCTTTGTTTCCCCCATCTTGTTTTAGCCTGTCAACACTGCCAACATCTGGGAGAGGAAGAGTCCAGGTCAAGACACACAAAATTCCAGACCCCAGGGAAAGTGAGGGAGCCCCTTGAGGTGGACCCCGCATCCAGGCTCCGCCATCCCGGCCCCAGTGGCTGAAGGGGCTCTTGCGGTCAGCAATTCTGATCAGGTGAATGAACACTGACATCTTTTTTTCTTGGCCATGCCACGTGGCTTGCGGGATTAGGATTAGCTCCCTGACCAGGGATTGAACCCGGGGTCCCCTGCAGTAGAAGCTCGGAGTCCTAACCACCGGGCCGGCAGGATATTCCCAACACTGACATCTTTTTTTTTTGCAGTACGCGGGCCTCTCACTGTTGTGGCCTCTCCCGTTGCAGAGCACAGGCTCCGGACGCGCAGGCTCAGCGGCCATGGCTCACGGGCCCAGCCACTCCGCGGCATGTGGGATCCTCCCGGAGCGGGGCACAAACCCGTGTCCCCTGCATCGGCAGGCAGACTCTCAACCACTGCGCCACCAGGGAAGCCCCCAACACTGACATCTTGATGTCCACATCCTCAGCCCCGCCACACTCTTCTTGCCTTGTGACCTGGAGCATATGCATTGTCTTAAGGTTCTTTGAAATTCTGAAAATATTGCCAGCCCACCCTCCCATTTCCTTCCCTAGTTCTGAGTTGACAGGGCGCAGGGCACTGTGCCCGCCCTGGGAAGGAGTGGCCTCCATGCAAGAATTGTTCCTGAGAGTTTGGCCCAATGTTACGCTCAATCTTCAGTGGGCAAGTGATTTTTTCCTGGTGAGACTACAGATGAGACAGGGCAGGGGTAGCAGTTGAAGGACTACTTTTGCTGCATCTGTTCACATTTAATTATTGACAGGAGTTGGAATCAGGCAGAAGAAAGCTGCCCACTCTCCTGCACAAGGACGATTCCTCTGGACAGCACGTCCTCCCTTCCCAGGTCTCTGGGAGCTGCACGTGCCCTGTTTGGGATACCCCCTCCCCTCCGAGAGGGCAGTGCTCTAGAGGATGGCCCCTGCTCAGGACGTGCAGGGGCCTCTGTAGGGCAGGTGGGGTCTGGATGCATGAGGCTAACTGCCAAGGTGTTTTGTTGGCTGGATAGGGGCAGGAGGCAGGAGGGAGGGGTTTGAGGAAGCCGGAAGGCCGGGGGTGGCATCAGGGAGGTGAAGTGGGAGGTTAGGGGAAGCTGTACCTGAAGGGAGCAGAAGGCTAAGGAAGCACATGAGGGCACCTTGGAAGAAAGTCAAAATCAGGCTTCGCTTCCTCTTCAACTGCTCAAGGAGAAAGATGCAGCACAGCCGGGCGGGCACCTCCATCATGCCAGGAATCACTTGTGTGAAGTGGATGTTCACTCCCAATTCCTTCATCCTGAGGCTCAGCATATAATAGTTGCAACCGATAGCAAGCCTAGAATTCATTGCCAGAAGAGAGACACTTAGAGAAAAAGACACACACAGAAAGCCGGGGCCAGGAATAAAGACAGAGGCAGAGGAGAGCACAGCAGGGTGGCAGTGGAGGACAGAAATGAGCACAGAGATCTGGGCTCTGCAGGCTGCACCAGGGTCCTCAGGCCATGCTCTCCCTGCAGGCTGCCCACGCCCATCATCTCCCTGTACCCCTGGCCTGCAAGGCCGTTTGCAGTCCCTGCTGGGTACTCACCACATGCTGCACATCACCAAGGTCACCTTGCGGAGGTGCCTGTTGCTATAGAAGTCCAGGATAGAGGCCGTAGTCACCTTCTTTCCAGGCAGCTGCAGCTACAGGACAAGCAGGACCAGCCAGAGGCAGGGCCGAGACCCCAGCTTGCTCCTTCCCCCAACAGGACTCACGAGGCCCCCCTGCCCCCCACAGGGCCAGCCTGGCCTCTGTCTTTCCCCTAGCAGGGCTTGATTTTGCTGTCACCATGCTCCTCAAGCAGTGGGCTGGGGACACCCTTTGGGCCGAGGTCCTACCTGAAAGGATGAGGAGGGAAGAGGCCCTTGCATAGCCCCCTGCCCTGGTCCCACTCTAGGCCTGAAGCTTCTTACGTTATCCAGCAGACTTACAGGAATGGTCTTCTTGTTCACACCAGCTGCATAGCACAGCACCTGCTTGGCCTCTTTCAGCTTCCCTTTCATCATCAGCCACCGTGGGGACTCTGGGAGAATCCTGCATGGCCCGCCCCTCTCTTACCCGTCACTCCAAGATGCCCCGCAGACCCAAGGTGGCACCATCCCAGCCTCAGTGGTGGCCATCCTGCTCCAGCATGAGGTGACTCAGGTGTTGGAGGCCCTGAAGGTGACCATCAACCTTGGCCTCCCTCGCCCACCCCTGGCAGTCAGCCCGTCCCCTGCCCAAGCCATACACAGTACCCACTGCTGCTCAGTGACACCCTGCCCACTGGCTGCCTTTGCACTACAGCTTCCTTTCCTCAGAGCCACCTCTAAGAGCTGTTTTCTATCTTGGGGGTTGTCCCCACCTGCCAGGCATACTGTCCTCCCCGTCTACACCCTCTAATAGAGCCTCGTTCTTGTAGTTGGGGAATTCTCCTGTTTCCTCTCCATCTCCTAATAGCCTGGAGAGTATGGGGGCAGGACCCCAGGTTTGACCCCAGGGCCCAGCCCCTGCCTCGGTGAGTGGTCTCCACTCTGCCCCATCTCCTCCCCGCCACATCTCCCATTGCCTTTGACCTCAAAAGGCCCCTGGTTCTTCCCGATGCTACCAGGTTGAAGAATCCACACAGATTAACATTTAAAGCACTTAAGTGCCCTTATCTTATCAGTTAATCCCCCCCCCAAGCCCCGAACTAGTATGATTATTCCCATTTTATTCTCAGCCTCAGCGAGTAAGGGCTTGCCCAAGGTCACAGAGTCAGAGCTAGTATGAACCTGATAAGGCACTCTTGACAAAACTATGCCATCAGTCCCTGCTGTGTTCTTGCAACTGTCCCTCGTCCCGCCCCAGCCTGGACTCTGTGGCTGGTCACTGTACACACACACCCAGGACTCTAGAGACAACGTCATCCCCTCTACCTGCCCCTGCTCCTACTCCCCCCAGACCCAGGGGCCAGCAACCAGTCACCCTGTTATCCTTCTCCACTCTAAGGCTGCAAAACTGTCCTCAAGAAAGTCACCAAGGGTCTTCCCTGGTGGCACAGTGGTTAAGAATCTGCCTGTCAATGCAGGGGACACAGGTTCGAGCCCTGGTCCAGGAAGATCCCACATGCCGCGGAGCAACGAAGCCTGTGCACCACAACTACTGAGCCTGTGCTCTAGAGCCTGTGCGCCACAGCTACTGAAGCCCATGCTTTCTAGGGCCTGTGTGCCACAACTACTGAGTCCGCGTGCTGCAACTACTGAGGCCCGCCCTAGAGCCTGTGCTCTGCAACAAGAGAAGCCACCGCAATGAGAAGCCCACGCACCGCAACAAAGAGTAGCCCCCGCTCGCCGCAACTAGAGAAAGCCTACATGCAGCAATGAAGACCCAAATGCAGCCAAAAAACCAAACCAAACAAACAAAACTGTCTCTGAAATTCAATTTGGCACTGGTGCACAGAGGCCGAGTTTTTGGCATCAAGGCTGAGGAAGAAAGGGGCATCAATAGCAAGGACAAGGCTGAGGGTAAATAGGGGAACTGAGCAGAAGTCCCATGATGATAACAAGGGTACCAGCCTCCAGCCCCACTGGGGAGCAGAGCAGCCTGAGCCAGGCAACTCACTGGCTTTGGGATCCCTCAGGGAAAAGGTACCTGACATTTGATCATCCAGTAGTAGTGGTTCTCAAAGTGTGATCAGTGGATCAACCACATCAGCATCATCTGGGAACTTGCTGGAAATGCAGGTCTTCAGGCCCCATCCCAGTCCTACTGAGCCAGAAACTCTGGGAGTGGGGCCCTATCCTCAATGTTTTAACAAGTCCCCAGGTGATTCTGATGCTCCAATCAATTTGCAATCTATTGCCCTAAAGGATTACCAGTCAAGGAGCTCCCGCGCAGTTTCCCCCATTAGCTTCTTAGTGACTTACTCTTAAATAAGAAAGGATGGGGGCTTCCCTGGTGGCACAGTGGTTGAGAGTCCGCCTGCCGATGCAGAGGACACGGGTTCGTGCCCCGGTCCGGGAAGATCCCACATGCCGCGGAGCGGCTGGGCCCGTGAGCCATGGCCGCTGAGCCTGCGCGTCCGGAGCCTGTGCTCCGCAACGGGAGAGGCCACAACAGTAAGAGGCCCGCGTACTGCAAAAAAAAAAAAAAAAAAGAAAAAAGAAAGGATGATCCAAGGTCACCAAATAGTAAAGAAAACCTCTCCAATTAAAAAGGGCCCAAAATAAGTAAAAAAAAAAAAAATGGACCCCAGAGGACACAGATAATGTAAGGGACAGGAGAGAAAAAAGAAAACTCTAACTTGTATCCCCAAAACCACTTGAGGACTTCCCTGGCAGTCCAGTGGTTAAAACACTGCATTTCCAATGCAGGGGCCACGGGTTTGATCCCTGCTTGGGAAATTAAGAGTCCACATGCCATGCACGGCGTGGCCAAAAAAAAAAAAACAAACCGTTTGAGAATGTTTCGCAGTTTTATTTTCATAAAACAAATTCCAGGGTTTCCCTGGTAGCTCAGTGGTTAAGAATCCGCCTGCCAATGCAGGGCACACGGGTTCGAGCCCTGGTCCGGGAAGATCCCACATGCTGCGGAGCAGCTAAGCCTGTGCGCCACAACTACTGAGCCTGCGCTCTGGAGCCCGAGAGCCACAACTACTGAGCCCACGTGCCACAACTACTGAAGCCTGTGCGTGTACAGCCCGTGCTCTGCAACAAGAGAAGCCACCTCAATGAGAAGCCCGCGCACCGCAAGGAAGAGTAGCCCCTGCTCGCCGCAACTAGAGAAAGCCCGCGCGCAGCAACGAAGACCCAACACAGCCAAAAAATAAATAAAATTTTTAAAAAATCCAAATGCTATCACGAAAAAAACGAGGGCCTTTTTTGCCTGGAATTTCAGCTAAGTCCCAAAGCTAGTAAGAATGGCTGATAACCTCACCTTCTAAAGAGAGGTTTTACCACATTCAGGACAGGACTTATTAAAGAAATAATAATAACACAAAACAGCCCAGCAGCCAGCTCCCTTGGCCACCTAGAAAGGCTGGAAATTTCCTGTTCATGGAAGTGAGAGGGTCTTGAATCTCTTCCCCTCCCTACGTTGCTCACCAGGTCAAGCCTGGTGAAGGGCACTGCCTTAGAGAAAGGGAGTCTGTCCTTCCATTCTCTGGCTGGGGCTTGCTGATTCAGACACTTGTGGGCTTGCCCTGGTACCTGTACTCTAGACAGAAGAGTTTCTGGTAGAGTCCTTGTGTGTCTCCTGAATTTGGAGGACTTACACAAACCCAGAGACTGGGGTCCCTTCTCCCTCTGGGTATGGTCAGGCAGGAGGTTGGTGTGAGCAGCCCACAGTGGCAGCCTGGGGGGTGGGGGCCAATGAGTTTTTAGCCAAGTGGACCCTGATGTCTTGAAGGCACCCCGTGTGCTAGGGCGAGAAGACCTCTGCAGAAAGAGGCTATGGGGTGAACTGCTAGGGACAGGAGCTGGAGGAAGTCACAACGACAGTGCCTGGAGCATTTGGAAATGCCAACACTCTGAAGACACACAGATGGGCTCCTGGGGCATTTGAACATCTGCCCTACGGAGGACACTGACCACTGATGACACATCTTTTGTCATTTTTCTCTGATGCTGGGAACCTGGAATATCAGAGCAGGGAGACAGAGGAGGAAAGCAAAGGTCAGAACAGACTAGGTTGAGCTACCTAGCCACCAGGGAGAAGGTGTGAACTGGATATAAGACCAAGTTTTAAATGGGGACATGACTGGATTTTTAAATGACTGCCAGTGAAGCTTAATGATCAAAATGAGACTTTTTCTTACAACCAAGAATGATGGGAAAGAGACACAACCTGCCCAAGATATTGTCAAGTGTCAGGCGAGGGACAGCTGACAGGACATGTCTGCAGGTAGTGGTTGAAGAAAAATGGTGCCCCATTCAATAAGCTGTCTACTCATAGAATGTAGAACTATGTAGACATCGGCTGGAAGAAAGCCCTAAGGGAGATCAGTGTGATGGCTTCTGGGAAAGGATCTGAGGGCTGAGGGGAGCTGAAATTATTGACTTGTTTTCCATCACAAACCTTTTGATACTACTTAATCTTTAACCGTATGCATCAATTGCATTAATAACATTTTAAAAAATGTTTTAAGATCAAGTCATGAGGGGGTGGTGGTAGGATGAATTGGGAGATTGGGACTGACATAGATACACGAATATGTATAAAATAGTACTTCACTTTGCTGTGCAGTAGAAACTAACACAACATTGTAAAACAACTATACCTCCCCCCTCACCAAAAAAAAAAAATAGATCAAGTCATGCAACCCTCTTTCCCAGCTACATGCCATGCTACCTGGCATCAACTGGGTCCAGGTCCTCACACTCATTAGGGGTATCTCAACGACTGTTAAAGCTGGTCTCCAGCTTCTGCACAATTTGGAAGGTCTCCAAGCCACCTATGTGCCCTCACTTTTAACTGGTAACCCCAATTCTTACAATCCATACTGTGTACAGTGCAGTGGTTAAAATGCAGGGGCTTTGGAGCCAGAGAGGCTGAGTCAAATCCCAGGTCTCCCACTTTTTAGCTGTGTGACCTTGGGCAAGTTATTCTGACCCTCTGAAGCCTCTTCCCTCACCCCTCCCTCCAGCCTCTGGGACATGAGACTCACGCCCATCTTGTCAAGATAACATGTGATCATGTCAAGATTCAGTATGATCATTTCTTCACCCAGAACTGCCTAACCCTTAACAAGGTGATTTCAGCTTGCTCCCTCTCACCTCCCTATCTGCCTTCTCTTCTGTTCCTCTCCTTTTTCTTTTGCGGTATGCGGGCCTCTCACTGTGTGGCCTCTCCCGTTGCGGAGCACAGGCTCCGGACGTGCAGGCTCAGCGGCCATGGCTCACGGGCCCAGCCGCTCCGCGGCATGTGGGATCTTCCCGGACCGGGGCACGAACCCGTGTCCCCTGCATCGGCAGGCGGACTCTCAACCACTGCGCCACCAGGGAAGCCCCGTTCCTCTCCTTTTGCCACCTGCCCATAGTAAGCAGCGCCATCTTGCTCTTGCGCCCAGTCCCTCCTCATTACTCCTCCAAGTTTGCTCCATCAGTTGTCCCTTCATAGCTTCTGTCTTTCAGGTCTGTGACTCCCCTACCATTAAAAACATCAGAGACCCTTCCCTGACTCTGCCTTAGCTGCCCACAGACGTCCTCACTTTCCCCCTGCCTGCCTCAGTCCAACACTGGGAAAGTGTCACCTCCTGGATGGATATATTTTTCAGTTCCTCCTCGCTCCTCAACCTCCTGCCGCTCCGCGGAAGCCATGTCAAGGTCACTAAGGCCAACAGATCCTTCTCCAGCCTCACCTTTCTTGCCTTCAACCCTGACCATTCCCTTGTCCTTGAACTCTTGCCTTTCAAAACCTTTCCTTCTGGTTTTCTGCCCACCTCTCTGACATCTCTTTGAGGATCTCCTCTGATGGGGTTAATGCTGGGGTTCCAGAGGCTCTGCCCTTGGCTCCCCATACACTTTCTCCCAGGGAAAATCCCACCCACTCCAGCCCTTCAAGGACCCTCCACACCCCTCAATCTCCAGCCCAACAGACCCATCCCTGTGCATGCCCTGTATTCGTTTGCTCACCAGATATGAGATGAGGGGGAACACAGGTGCCCCACTCACCAGAAACAGCAGCCGCCAGTGGGGAAGGCTGTAGCCAAGTCCCGTCAGGAATATGACCCCCATAGCGAAAAAGCAGTGTCCCAGGGTGATGGCGTGGGCCCGGCGCATGCCCACTAGCCACTCAGCGACTGTGCAGAGGCCAGGAGGACAAAATCATACTCAGCTCAAGGTACCCAGGGCTGCCCCTGTCCCCAGCCTTCTGAGATGCCCCAGCCCTGCTCAGGAACTGGGTTTCTTCTGCCTGCTCAGGATCCGGGTCCAGAGACAGCACTTCAAAGCCAGGCAGAGTGCCTCTGCGTCCCCAGGGCACACTGGCCTGGGGTCCAAACCACAGACATAGCCTCCAGTCTGTCATCAATTTGGCTGTTCCCTTGGAACACCTCCCCCTGACCACACGCCTGTCATTAAGAAGCTCTGGCCCTGGGTACAGCACCTCACATGTGGCCTGACACAGGCAAGGCGAGACATCACTGTCCTTGTCTTGGTTCTTAGTGTATCAGTGCTTTGGCCACCTAGACCCCGGCCTTTGTGGAGGACCCAGTTCCCTCTGGCTGGGCTCTGAAAATTTCCCAATGAGGAACGGGAGCAGGGTTCCCCAGCAGGTTCCTGTGAGGCTGAATAAATGTACGGGCACTTGGGAATTGTGCATCACACAGGCCTGGGGTGGAATCCCAGTTCCTTCACTGAACTGCCCTGTGACCCTGAGTAAGTTGGTTAACTTCCTGAGGTTCAAGTACCTTCCTGAGCTAAAGGAATAATAGATTAGTGCTACCGAACAGACAGCTGCCAGGATGAAAGGAGGCAATACATATAGAGGGCTTAGCAGCTACCTGGCCCAGGTGGGGGAAGCAAGGGGTATGAAGGGGGGATGTGTGGGGTACCAGGGGGATGACAGTGCAAGGGCAGTGTGGGCACAGATTCTCTGCCATCTCTAGGCCTCCACAGCCTGCCTGCCTGGGCCACAACTCCCCCTGTCCTGCGGGCTCCCAGTAGGTACACGCGCGCCCCGCCCCCCCACCTCACTTAAAGACGCGCTGCTGATGGCGTAGCCCACCGCAGCTTGGGACACGCCAAAGCGGAAGAACAGATATTGGTGAAAACTGTTGACAAAGGCTGTCCCGAAGCCGAAGATGATCAGTCCCAGCAGCGACAGCAGGATGACTGGGTGGCGGCCCAGCCTGCGCGCGTGCAAGGGAGGGGAGACTGCGCCAAGTGCATGGACCTAGGTGGCTGGCCCCAGCCCGCTCCCAGCACCAAGACCAGGCCCCGAGCCGTACACTTGCCTCCGGAGGGCCCCTACCCTTGCCTCCCCTAAATTGAGACCCTTCAGCTCTGAATGGCCACAAGGAGGAGGCAGGGGTGTCCCGGGGACCAGAGGGAACTCTGGAAGACTTACTTGTCAGTTATGAACCCGAAGAGGAAAGACCCTGTCAAGAGTCCCACCAAGTACATGTTCTGCACGATTTCCGGGTTCGGTTCCTTGCCACACACCGAGTCAAACTGGGGGTTATATGCAGGGATTGGCCACAGGCCTCCATCCAGGGCCTTCTAGGTTGAGACTGAGCCTCCACCCAGGGTGGGCCTTTAGGCAGAAGGGGCCTGGGACAGGGGCAGGTAACTGTGTGCAGCATGCCTCAGCTCTGTTACCTCTGCATCTCATCCTGCATCTGGCAGACTCTAGGAGTTAGGCCTGGAGAGAGGGACCAGAGACACAGGCCAAGAAGGGGGCTGGGTGAAGAGGTAACGGAGCAAAGGCCAGAATCACCCAAGACCCTTTTCCAAGTACAGATGCTAGGCCTCACCCTAGAGAATCAAACTGGGCAGTTCTGTGCTGTGAAGGGCCCAGGTAGCAGCTTAGGCTGAGAAACTCCATAAGAGATACCAGATCAAAGATGCTTCTTTCCCCAGTTCCCTAATTTCTGTGATTTCAGAGGGCAGAGCCACAACTACAGAAGCAATTCCCTGGGCAGGTGGCAAACCCTGCCACCTGACATCTGCCCCTAGTCCCCAATCTACTCTAGCTTCCTGGTTAAGACCTGTAAGACCAGGGTTGGGCAGCAGGAGTCCTGTTTCTGCCTTGGCCCTGCCTCTGTGGGTTGACCTTGGGCCAATTGCTTCCCCTCCCTGAGCCTCAGTTTCCCCACCTGTTCAGTGAGGGTGAGGGCAAATCTCTGGAGTCCTGGGTTAGCTACAGACAACTCAGGACAAGGCATACCTCATTGATCAGTGATCGCTTCTTGACCTCAGGATAGATCCACCCATCTTGACATGAGTCTCTGCGGTTGAGCCCAAAATGGATGATAGACTCCAGATCCCAGTCCACAGGCAAGTACATGAGGCAAGTCAGGAAACTGCCATTGGGTGCTTGGGGCAGGGTCAGATTCAGCCGCTCAGACTCCGTCAGGTTGGGGCCCACTGCCAGTATCCAGCTGGTGTTGCAATAGGGCTTCTGTGGTGTGAACACGAAGATGTCAGCAAACAAGAAGAAGGTAGACAGGATGTTGGGAATGAAGGTGAGGGCCACCAGCCTCCGCTGGAATGTGCCAAACTCCCCTACTGCATCCATGATGGTGGCAAACTTATCATCTTGCTTGGCTTCTATGGCCCTCAATCTGCGTAACAGCATGTCCAGAGAACAGGAACGGGGGCTTTCTGCTGCCTCATGTTGGTGGAAGCTCCTGAGATGATGCTGGGATTTGAACTCTACCTTGAAGTTGTTTTCCTTTGCCATCTGTTCAAAGAGAGGATGCAGCTCAGTCTTCACTGACACCACTTTTCAGATATCATAGACCAGCGTGGGAGGCACTGGCCAGAAACTGGCTTGAAACAGTTTGGATCCCAACCTTGATGTTCTCTGTACTTCCCTCCTTTGCTTCTGAAATTTCTTAATTTGTCCCCCATTGGCCCACCCATCCCTGATGTGTATAGAGCACTTAAGATTTTTTAATGTTTTAGAAAATGCTCTGCTTCTGTTATCATGAATGACTAAGTTCTGAGGAGCTCTCCTGCAACTTCCCCACAATGGAAACTTTGTTTACACACACACTGAGGCACCACCAGTCTTGCAAAAGGTAGGAGAGGTCTCCAGGGACCATTCCTTAAAAAAAACAAAACAGGAACTTCCCTGGTGGCGTAGTGGTTAAGAATCCGCCTGCCAATGCAGGGGACATGGGTTCGAGCCCTGGTCTGGGAAGATCCCACATGCCGTGGAACAGCTAAGCCCGTGCGCCACAACTACTGAGCCTGTACTCTAGAGCCGCGAGCCACAACCACTGAAGCCCGTGCGCCTAGAGCCCGTGCTCCGCAACAAGAGAAGCCACTGCAGTGAGAAGCCCGAGCACTGCAATGAAGAGTAGCCCCTGCTCGCTGCAACTAGATAAAGCCCGCGCGCAGCAACGAAGACCCAATGCAGCCAAGAATATATAAATTAATTAAAAAAACAAAACACACACACACAAATCTGGCTCTGAAGTGGCCATGAACTGAGGCCAAGGTGGGTGGCTGCAAGCCTTGATCACAGAGGTGAGAAGACAGGGCTGGTGCCATGGGGCACCAAAATGGTAGGGTGACAGACAGCAACAGAGAGCCAAGCTGGAAAGGCAGGCGGAGGGGAGGAGTGAGGTAGCAACACTGACTGTAAGGATATTACCTTGGAACAGCAGCAAAGTGGGGAACCTAAGCGGGGCTGAAGAGGTCCTGGGTTGGGGCACCCCTTGGCTACCAGCAAAAGGAGATGCAGGTCTTCTCTGAAGGAAAATTTCTCCAAACTAAGCTTGCAAGGCTCTCACAGATTAAGATCAAGCCAAGGGCTCAAAACAAATATTATCTAACCCATAAGAAGTTAAGTCATTCTGAGAGTAAGAGATGGAAGTTATAATTACAGAAATGGACTTATAACCAGAGGCAAAAAGCAGACACCTTTGGAGGGAAGACACAACTTCTAAAAATAAAAACTATTGAATAACAAGTTGTTGAAATAAACACACTAAAGGGAAGGTTAAATAGAGTCGACACAAAGATGAATTAGAGTCGACACAAAGATGAATTAGAAGATAGAAGATTTAACGTTCATCTAGTTGCAGGCCCAGTGGGAGAAAGAGAGAAGCGATATTTAAAGAGATAAGAGCAATCCATTTTCTAAAATTTGAAAAACATGAATCCTTAGAATCAGGAAACAGTGTATCCCAAGCAGGATAAATAAAAGAGAAACCCACTGTAACAAAGTTGCAGAACACCAGTGACAAAGAAAAGATTTTCAAAAACATCTAAAGAGAAGATAGATCATGGACAAATGAGCCATGTCTACAGACTTCTGTTAAGAAACAAAAGTTGTGGACAACATATTTGGAGGAATTTTATCTTAAAACTGACCAAACCCATATTTGTAAGATAAAACACCTGAATCATTGAGGATCCAAGTTGTGATTTGAAGTCTATGACATTTTCATAAGGGGAAAATGTTACCACTACTTTAATTACTGTTATAAATAGCTTTATAATGTTGAAGACTCACTGTTTAACTCTAAGACTTTTTTTTTGGCGGTACGCGGGCCTCTCACTGTTGTGGCCTTTCCCGTTGCAGAGCACAGGCTCCGGACGCGCAGGCTCAGCGGCCATGGCTCACGGGCCCAGCCGCTCCGCAGCATATGGGATCTTCCCGCACCGGGGCAGGAACCTGTGTCCCCTGCACCGGCAGGCGGACTCTCAACCACTGCGCCACCAGGGAAGCCCTAACTCTAAGACTTTTGAATTTTCTTTTTCTTTTCTTTTTTTTAAAGAAATAACCAAAAGTTGTTAAGCAACAAGGAAACCAGAAGAGAGTGAAGAGTATCTTCAACATGTTGATAGGAAATAACAGCCAACCTAGAATTGCTTACTCAGCAAAATTATCTGTCAGAGTAAAATGAAGAGAGTTATAGTCAAAAATTGAGTTAGCAACAGATCTGATTTAATGGAACTTCTAAAAGTTAAGGAGGGGGATGCTCCAAATAAAATAAAATAAAATGTATATGAAAATGCAAAATCCTAAAATAATACAAACAATTAAGAATGGTTTTGGTGGGAATTCCCTGGCAGTCTAGTGGTTAGGACTCTGAGCTTTCACTGCCAGGGGCCCGGGTTCAGTCCCTGGTTGGGGTACTAAGATCCCACGAGCCTCGCAGCGTGGCCAAAAAAAAACAACAAAGTTTTGGAGTAGGAATATACAGTGTAGTGAAAAAAAGAGTTCAGAAACTGGATAAAAGAGGAACTCATCAATAAATGGGTCTGGAACCATTGGGGAAAAAAAAGAGGATAAGGAGGAGGAAAATTATGTCAAGACGACAAACTGATAGGCAGTGATGAGCAATCTAAATGGTAAACATGTAAGCAAATCCAAATATTGATTGCATTAAATAATAAAAGCTCTGTTCAACTGTGGAGTTAAAAAAGAAAGATAAAATGGTGGGCAGCAATAACATATTTCATGATGGAGATGATGAGAGCCAAAGTATCTTAAAATCTTTCTATTGTTCAAGGTGTAGGAGAAAGACACCAAGATTTCAAAGTTACTTTTCTCGTTTTTTTTTTTTTTTTGGCCACACCATGCTGCCTGGCTTGCGGGATCTTAGTTCCCTGATCAAGGATCCAACCCATGCTCCCTGCAGTGGAAGCACGAAGTCTTAACCACTGGACCACCAGGGAAGTCCCTCAAAGTTACATTTGCATGACAAAATTTTAAGGATAACCACTACAATAATATAGCTAGAAAACAGCAGTGGAAAAAGGTAGGCTAAAGGGAAAAACAAAAACAAGACCTCAATCGAAAAAGGGAAGAAAAGAAAAAAGGAAACATAGAAAAAGTGGATTTCAGTAACTGTGACTGCAAAAATGAATCAAAGTATATTGATTATCACTAGTTAAAAGAGATAATTGGATTGAGCTTTTGAAAAATCAAATTAATATGCTGTTTTTAAATAGGGCGGCCGGGACTTCCCTGGTGGTACAGTGGTTAAGACTCTGCACTCCCAATGCATGGGGCCCAGGTTCCATCCCTGGTCAGGGAACTAGAGCCTGCATGCTGCAACTAAAAAGCCCGCATGCCACAACTAAGACCTGGCACAGCCAAATAAATATTTAAAAATAAATAAACAGCGTGGCCAGTATTTCCCAGAACATACCCAGTTTATGTCTTTTATGCTTGTGTAATTATTCATAGCGCCCCCTTTCCCTCTCACAAGTGTTTTGATTTTGATGACAACTTGGTCACTCTGTAAGAAGGCACACTTAAAGCATAGGGACATGAAAAGGCTGAGAGTTAAAGGACGGAAAAAGTTATATTAGGCAAAGAGTAATCAAAAGAAATCTGATTTAGCTATACTATTACCAAAACAAAACAAAAACCCATAAAGTATCATTAATAGAGAGATTCATTATCTAAAGACAAAATGTTCAGTACACCAAAAAATTAAATATATATGAACCTAATAAATGTCTTCAAATATATAAAATAATGAGTATAACTCATAGGAGAAGTTGATAGCTCTAATACCATAATGAGAAATTTCAATGCACCTTTTCAAGGAGCCAAAATGTAAAAACTTAGCAAAGATAGATTATTTTAATAACACAATTAACAAGATTAAACTAATGACCATTTCTAAAATTCTGCATGTAACAACTAGAGAATACACATTTTTCTCAAGCTTACTCAGAGCATTTGCAAAACTTTATCATACACTAGGCAATAAAGCAAGCCTCGACAGAAATTTTCTTTTTTTCTTTTTGGCCGCACTGCACGGCATGTGGGATCTTAGTACTCCGACCAGGGATTGAACCCACACCGCGTGCATTGGAAGCAGGGAGTCTGAACCACTGTACCGCCAGGGAAGTTCTCAAGACAAATTTCAAAGAATAGGCATCATATAGACCTGTCTTCTGACTACAATGAGATTAAATTAGAAGTCACTAACAGCTTAATAATTTAAAATTCCATATGTTTTTCATACATGTGTAATACAGTTACATTCATTTATCACAGTCTGCATTCCACCCTGGGATCCCTCTATCTCTTAAATGATTTTTTTTTAAATTTGTACATGGTAAGGTCCACTCTATGGGCTGTAAAGTCCTGTGGGTTTTGATGAATGCGTGGAGTCATGTATCCACCATTAGAGTATCAGACAGAAGTCTCACTGCCCTAAAAAATCTGTGCTCCACCTATTAAATCCTCCTCTCTCTTCTCAAAGCTCTGGCAACCACTGATCTTTTTACAGTATATCTTGCTTTTTCTGGAGTGTCATATACCTTTTTTTTTTTTTTTTTTTTTTTGTGGTACGCGGGCCTCTCACTGTTGTGGCCTCTACCCGTTGCGGAGCACAGGCTCCGGACGCGCAGGCTCAGCGGCCATGGCTCACGGGCCCAGCCGCTCCACGGCATGTGGGATCTTCCCCGCGGCCATGGATCACGGGTCTAGCCGCTCCACGGCATGCGGGATCCTCTCGGACCGGGGCACGAACCCGTGTCCCCTGCATCGGCAGGCAGACTCTCAACCACTGCGCCACCAGGGAAGCCCGGAGTGTCATATACCTTTAATCATACACTATATAGCCTTTGCAGACAAGCTTCTTTCACTCAGCAGTATGCACTTAAGGCCATTCATATCTTTTCATGGCCTAATAGCTTGTTTCTCAAAAATCACAGAATAATATTTTTCAATGTATCCACGTACTACAGTTTGCTTATCCATTTGTCAATTATTGAAGGACATCTTGGTTGCTTCCAGTGTTTGGCAGCTGTGAATAAAGCTGCTATAAACATTTGCGCGCAGGTTTTTGTGTGGATACAGTTTTCAAATCAGTTGGGTAATACCTAGGAACACGAATGTTGAGTCATATGGTAAAACTATGTTTAGCTTTGTAAGAAACTGGAAACTGTCTTCCAAAGTGGCTATACCATTTTGCACTCCCACCAGCAATGAATGAGAATTCTTGTTGTTCTGCATCCTTGCCAATTTATGATTTTAGCCATAATAATACATGCTCTTTTATTTAGTTTTTCATTCTTTTAAGTTGCACTTTCCTAATGACAAATAATGTTGAGCATCTTTTCATATGCTTATTTGCTATCTGTATATCTTCTTTGGTGAGTTCTCTCTTCAGATCTTTTGCCTGTTTTTTAAATTGGGATGTTTACCTTCTTACTGTTGAGTTTTGAGTTTTTTGTATATTTTGTATACAAGTCTTTTATCAGCTATGTTTTGCAAATATTTTCTCCAGTCTCTGGCTTGCCCTTTTATTCTCTTAACAGCATCTTTTGCAGAGCAGAAGTTTTTTATTTTAGTAAAGTCCAATTTGGGACTTCCCTGGTGGTCCAGTGGTAAAGAATCCGCCTTACAATGCAGGGGACACGAGTTTGATCCCTGGTCAGGGGAACTAAGATCCCACATGCCGCGGGGCAACTAAGCCCGCGTGCCACAACTACTGAGCCTGTGTGCCGCAAACTACAGAGCCAACGCATGCTGGAGCCTGCGCGCCACAACTAGAGAGAGAAAACCTGCACACCACGGCTAGAGAGAAGACTGTGCACCACAACAAAAAGCCCACGTGCCGCAACTAAGACCTGACGCAGCCAAAAATAAACAAAATAAATAAATCTTTTTTAAAAAAGTCCAATTTATCAATTTTTTTCTTTCATAGATTTTGCTTTTGGTGTCATATCTAAAAATTCTTTGCCAAACCCAAGGTCACTTAGATTTTCTCCTATGTTGTCTTCTAGAAGTTTTATATAGTTTTGTGTTTTACATTTAGGTCTATGATCCATTTTGAGTTAATTTTTGTAAAGGGTGTAAGATCTGGGTTTACATTTTTTTTTTACATTAAATTTTTGCATATGGTCATCTAATTATTCCAGTACCATTGTTGAAAAGACTATCCTTTCTCCATTGAATTGCCTTTGCTTCTTTGCAGTTGACTATATTTAGGTGGGTCTATTTCTGAACTTTCTACTTTGTTCCATGGTTCTATGTGTCTATCCTTTTGCCAATACCATGCTATTTTGATTATGGAAGACTTTATAGGAAGTCTTAAAATCAGGTAGTGTGAAGCCTCCAACTTTGTTTTTCTTCACTACTGTGTTGGATATCCAGGTCTTCTGCGTTTCCATTTGAACTTTAGAATAAGTTTGTTGATATTTGCAAAACAGCTTGCTGTGCTTTTGATTGAGATTATATTGAATCTATAGGTCAGCTTGGGAAGCGTTGACGTCTTACCAACAATATTGAGTCTTTCAATCCATGAACATGGAATATACATATATTTTTTCTAAAGTTTATTAAGTTTTATAAATATATATTTTTAAGTTAATAAAACTTGCGACTATCTCAGAAGTCAAAGAAGAGATCATAATGAAAAATTTAAAATATTTAAAAATGAGTGATAATATAAATGCTTATAAGTGAAAACTATAAAAACTTATACCACCCATATCAAACCTATGGGTGGTATAAAAAGTGGTACTCTGTGGGAAATTTATAGTTTTACCTGCTTTATAAAAGAAAATCAGAAAGACTGAAAGTTAATAAACTAAATGCCCATCATAGGAAGTGAAAAAAAGAACAAAATAATATAAACCTAAATAAATAAAGAGATTATAAAGTTAAGACAGAAATAAAGGAAACAGGAAACAATAATAGCAAGATATGGAAACAACATTAAGTGTCCATCAACGGATGAATGAATAGAGAAAATGTGGTATATATTTATATATACAATGAAATACTATTTAGCCACAAGAAAAAACGGAAATCCTGCCATTTATGACAACATGGATGGATCTTGGGAGCATTATGCTAGTGAACAGACAGAGAAGGACAAATACTGTATGGTATCACTTATATGTGGAATTTTTTTCTTTTTTAAGTCAAAACTAGTGGAAACAGAAAGTTTAAGTGGTTTCCAAGGGCTGTGGGTGGGGAGATAGGAAGAGGTTGGTAAAAGGGTAATTACTTTCAACTGTAAGAGGAATAAGGTCTGAGGATATAATGTAAAAACATGGTGACTATAGTTGATAACACTATATTGTATAATTGAAATTTGCTAAGACAGTAGAACATAAGTTTCTCACACACACACACACAAGATAAATATGTGAGGTGATAGATGTGTGAATTAACTAGATGAAGGGAGTCCTTTTGTAATATACATGTATATCAAAGAACCACAATGTACACTTTGAATATCTTACAATTTTGTATGTCAATTTCACATTTACCTTTGCTAAATTTTTTTAATGTTTCAAATGATCAATTTTATATTAGGTATATTTTACCACAATAAAAAATGTTTTAAAAATATGTGCAAGGGTATTCCCTGGAGGTCCAGTGGTTAGGGTTCGGCACTTTCACTGCTGTGGGCTGGGTTTCAATCCCTGGTCAGGGAACTAAGATCCCACAAGCCATGCAGCAGGGCAAAAAAAAAAAAAAAAAAAATAAGTGCAAGACCTGTGTGTAAAATAATTATAAAACTTACAGAAATATGTTAAAAAGAAAAATTAATGGAGAGATATCTAATAGTCATGAATAAAAGTTGTCAATTTTCCCCCATGTTGATCTGTAGATTCAGTACAAATCCAGTCAAAATCCAAAAGGTATTTTTTTGTGAAATTTGTCAAGATAACTCTAAAATTACTATGGAAGAACAAAGGGCATGAATACCTAAGACAATTCTGAAGAATAATAAGGAGGAATGATTTGTCCTGCCAAACATCAGAATCTATTATAAAGTTATATTCATTAAAGACAAGGTGGTCTCAGTGCAGGAGTAGCTAAATAGCCCAGAAATAGATTTATGCAAACAATTTTTTAAAATATTTATTTTATTTTATTTATTTTGGCTGCACCGGGTCTTAGTTGCAGCACATGGGATCTTCGTTGTGGTATGCGGGATCTTCAGTTGCGGCATGCAGGCTTCTTAGTTGTGGCATGCGGACTCTTAGTTGCGGCACGCATGAGGGATCTAGTTCCCCGACCAGGGCTCAAACCCGGACCCCCTGCACTGGGAGCATGGAGTCTTACCCACTGGACCACCAGGGAAGTCCCAAACAAATCTGGATATATGAGAGACAGACTTGCATGACAGGTCAGTAAATGGAAAAAAATTAACATTGGTTCCTGTCTCACACCATAAACAAAAATTTCAGCCCTATTAAGGACCTAAATTTAAAGAACAAAACTTTTATTGGAAAAAAAAAAATATATATATATATTTTCCCCCGACCAGGGATTGAACCCATGTCCCCTGCATTGGCAGGTGGATTCTTTACCACTGGACCACCAGGGAAGTCCCTGTCCCAGCCTTTTTTCAATTTTATATTTGTATCTCTTATATACTTTTTATTTTATGTACAGTAAAATACACCCTTTGTTGTGTACAGTTCTGTGGGTTTTGACAAAGGTATAGAATAGTATATCTAGCACCAAAATCATGATGTGGAGGGGTTCCATTACCCCTAAAATCCCCTTGTGTTTCTCCTCCTTCTACCCCACAATCTCTTGCAATCACTGTTTCTATAGTTTTGCCTTTTACAAAATGTCATTTAAATGGAATCAAACATTACTTAGCATCTAGGGTCTAGTTCCTTTTACTGGAATATATTTTTGACTTTACATGAAAAATGATTTCTTTTTTCTTTTTTTTTTCACTTTAAGCAAAGTCTTTCTTTTCAAGGAACATTTCCTCATTCTCTGTTCTTGGCATACATTTTAAATTCTTACCAGTAGAACCAAAGCCTCCTGAAACCCTTACAGTGTCATCTAAAACTTGAACTTCCTCTCTTTCTGGGTAAAAAAAATCTGTTCACAAATGAGCTGTGCAATTTTATCACACTTTTTACTTCAAACTTTGCCGCAATTAAATAGTACAATACCAACATTTCCTCTACAATCTTCATCTATGCCACCAGCTTCTACATCTATGAAATGTTTTGCAGCCAAGCTAGAACATGGAGCTACTCTCTCATAGCACCCAGAAGGAAGAGGTACCTGAATGTTGGTTTTCACAAGGGCTTTCTCCATAGGTGGTACTGTGCAATCACAGGCAGTGTACAGGTCAGAGCCTGCGGTGCATGTAGTCCCCTTGGTCTGGGCGGTGGTGTGCTCCGAGAGCTGGGCAAAGTGGAGCGGTATGCCGCCCTCCTCTGCCAGCTGGGCCACCTTGCTGGGGGAGACGACTTGTTTCCTGAGAGCAGGGCATGGCAGGGCAGAATGTGAGCACAAGAGGGAGCAGGGTGAACCAAAAAAGGATTTCTTAATCAGGACACAAAAGCTATGCTAGTCTATGCTAACCATAAAATAGGGCTTCCCTGGCGGCTCAGTGATTAAGAAGCTGCCTGCCAATGCGAGGGACACGGGTTCGAGCCCTGGTCCGGGAAGATCCCACATGCCGCGGAGCAACTAAGCCCGTGTGCCACAACTACTGAGCCTGTGCTCTAGAGCCTGAGAGCCACAACTACTGAAGCCTGCGTGCCACAACTACTGAAGCCTGCGCGCCTAGACCCCGTGCTCCGCAACAAGAGAAGCCACTGCAATGAGAAGCCTGCGCACCACAACAAGGAGTAGCCCCCTCTCGCCGCAACTAGAGAAAGCCCGCGCACAGCAACGAAGACCCAGCACAGACAAAAAATAAATAAACAAATGAATTAAAAAAATTTTTTTGATTATAAATTTGACTACTCAAAAATGAAAATCATAGAGTTAAAATAAACACAACTGGGAGAATATATTGAAAAACTTGTATTACTGGGGAGAAAAAGGATCAAGATGTAAAGAAGCCACAGATCAATAATAAAAAGACAATAGAAAAATGACAAAAGACATGAATGGGCATTGCAAGAAGAGGAAATTTAAACAAACATACAAAGAGATATTCAACCTCTTTAATAATGAGGGAAATGCAAATCAAGACCAGAATTTACACTCATTTGCTTAAGAAAACTTAAGAAATCTGACACTACCCAGTATCTATCTTTTATACATTTCTGGCAGGATTATTCATAGTTCCACTTTGGAAAACAATTTGGCATTGTCTTATAGAGCTGAATATCCCCACACATTATGACCCAGCAATTCTACTCCCAGTTACATACTCTGGGCAAACATTTGTACATATGATCCAAGAAGAGTACCAAAACATTCACGACAACACACCTCAAATGTGAAGGAAAAAAAAAAAAAAAAAGAGCCCAAACGCTCCATCAGCAGAGGAATGGATAAACTGTGGTATATTTATCTAGTGGAATGCAATACAGCAATGAAAATGCATAAATTTCAGTTACATCTCTTAAGACTTGACCAGCCGTTGCTGGCTTTGAAGATACAAGGAACTGTGAGCTAAGGAATTGTGGGCAGCCTTTGGAGGCTGGAACAGGCAAGGAAATAAATTCCCCTACGACAGCTGATTTTAGCTTAGTGAGACCCATTTTGACCTTCTGACCTGCAGGTCTATAAGGTAATAAATCTGTGTTGCTTAAAGCCGCTAAGTTTGTGACAATATGTTACAACAGCAACAGAAAACTAGTACAGTGTGCATGTGTGTAAGCTTGGAGGGGGTGTCACAGGACAGAAGAGACTTCCCAGGCAGAGAGGGAGAGAGAGAGGGAAGGAAGAAGGGAGGGAGGGAGAGAGGGAAGGAGGGAACCTTTGCTTTGCTCACAGAGATTTGGCTTTTGGGCCTGGAGCCAGCTTCCCGGGCAGGGTCCCCTTCAGTGTCCCCCACAGCATCACCTGAATACCCACAGGGGCCTGACAGTCTGCAAGGCCCTGGAGCACTTGTTCCCAAAGGTCCCCTGCCAGGTGGACAGGCCCCAGGCAATTGGTTCTCAATGTAAAAAGTGGAAACTGGGCTTCCCTGGTGGCGCAGTGGTTGAGAGTCCGCCTGCCGATGCAGGGGACACGGGTTCGTGCCCTGGTCCGGGAGGATCCCACATGCCGCGGAGTGGCTGGGCCTGTGAGCCATGGCCGCTGAGCCTGCGCGTCCAGAGCCTGTGCTCCGCAACAGGAGAGGCCACGACAGTGAGAGGCCCGCATACCAAAAAAAAAAAAAAAGTGGAAACTGAGGCCTGGGACAGGAAGGTATAACCAGGAGCAGCCACCCTTCTGAGGGCAGGAAATGGCCAGATGCCACACCTGAGAACTCACGCTTCCCGGGAGGACAGCCCGCTCCTTCTACAGACTCCCCACAGCCGAACAGGCCCTGTCCACATCTGCGCTGGGAATGCGGCCACACAGTTGCCAGGTGTCATCATAATTGCCACCCTCCACACCCTCCCAGTCCCTCCTCCCTGGAGACAGGACCACAAGCCAGGCCCAGCCAGACCCTTGGAAGCAGAACCCTTGGGTTCCACGGTGTCTGGGGAGCAGTGTCACAATGGGGCGGGGAGGTCCTGGGGTGGGGTGGCATGGGGAGGAACAGCATTCCACTCCTGGGGCACAACTGGCCACAGGCTCTAGGAACTGAAGGCGCAAGGCAGGCTGGGAAAATCTCCACGTGAGCCAGCCCCATTTCTCCGTGCAGACTGTTCCCAGCACCTGGAGCACCCGCCTCCCCATCAGGGCTCCACCTCCACTGAGGGAAATCCTCCCATCCTTCCACACACAACTTGGTTGCCCCTGTCCCCATGCCTGAGGAGGAGGGATGGAGAGGCGAGTAAGAGGAGGAACAGGCTCTCCACTCAGCAGCTCCCAGATCCCACCCGGGGGAGGAGGGAGTGTAGGTTAAAGACTTCTTGGTGGGAAGTTTGGGGAGCGGCAGTAGGATAGCTTTTCCTTTCTCTCAGAGGAGAAGGAGAAGCTATCTGGTAGGGGACAGAAGGATGGGAGGCAGGCAGAGCGGAGTTTAGAAATAGCCACTGGTGAGAGTTGGAAAACGAGCTGACTTGAACAGCTGGTGGGAATACGAGGTGCTGCTAAAGACCCAGTTGGTGCTGGTGACCATGGATTCATAGATCAGACTTGTCGGGAGTGTGACTCTTTCCAGCAGTGACCAGCAGCTGGGGTGCAGGAAGAGAGAAAGCAGACAGTCGGGCCCATGTGCTGCTATGGTCTTGCTAGCTGGATTCTTCTGTAAGAGACTATGTGGGGATACCCATGGGGTGGGGCGGGGGGGCGGCCAAGAGGTGAAGAGAGGTCCCAAGGGGTCAGTTGCAGGCACATTGCTCATACTAAGGACCAACGCAGAGGTCCTGGGATGATCGCTGAGACCCCCCGAAAATTCTTGTGGAAAACCTACTTTTAGGAGCCTGCCAGGGCCACTGACTGACGATTAACCACTGCAAGCCCGAAAGAACTACCACCAGTGGCCACCAGGTAAGAAGACTTCTTCCCCTTTCCCTCACCCTGCATGGGCCCTGAAGGAGCCAGAGAAGCAGAGCATGAAAGGGAGGAGGGGCCCGGAGAGGAACAGGACCCACATCCTCCCTCTCCCCACCACTGGTCCCTGAGTGCAGGACAGGGGAAGGAGAATCTTTGAAGAGAAGGCAAGACTGAAGCTTCGATTCTGACTGAATCAGTGCCCGCTCAGCTGCAGCAAATGCCCTGTGGGTCCCACCTTATCCAGACGGGCCTAGTCCAGCCATTGGAGGAACCACGACCTTCCCTTCATCCACAGCTTTTCCTTCACCTGCCTGGGCGAGTCCAGAACTTTTAAGTGTTTTTCTCTTCCTACTCTCACCTACTTGGAGAGGCCCTACCCAGCTGTTCTGTTCCTGGCTTGACTGTGTTTTCAGGGCAGGGGGACCCCAGATGGAGGGGATCTAAGGAGCCATATCCCCACAAGACTGTCAGAGAACAAGTTAAGCCCAAGACACGCCCAAGACTCTAACCCAGAACAGGGTATTGGACGTGGGGCTCTGGGGATGAGAAAGGTTTTGAAAGGAGGGAGGCCTGTCTCGGATGCTTCTGGGATGGGGCTGGGCAGTGGCTGGCTGGCTCTGGGGCCAGCTCATGGGGTGCTGCCTTCGTCAGCAAGACGGTCATGCTCACAGGTCCAGCTGTTCCCAGGGGAGTGTTCAGGCAACTCTCTGCTGCTGCTGCTCTGGCTTCAGAGACACACTCAGAGGTGCTCTAAAGGCCACCCCTGGGCTAGAAGTACTTCCTGAGGCCTCGGAATCCTTTTCCGAGGGCACTGCGTTCAGAGGGCTGGAGGAAGCGGAAGGCTGTCGTTGGCTGCTTAGGCACTGATCCCGTATTACAGTTCCTCGCCATCCCCTCCCCAAAGTAGGGGAATCGTGAGGATGCCATATGGGCCTCTCTGCAACAATGGACAAATGGTGAAGTAGAGCCCCTTCGGGGATGGGGTCACTGATATGAGGTCCTGGGTTTCAGAGAGACCAAGCACCTCGCTGTGGGCAGGACTCCTGCTCCAGGTCGCCCATGGCGTCCTTCGTGCTCCAGCCACGTGGCTCTGGCAGCAGGGCACAGAGTAAGTCAGCCCCGACGGGGAGGCTGCCATAGATGAGCATAGGGAGGGCCGTGTGGTACTCACCCAGCAGGGTCACGAGTGGCGTGAGGATGTCCCCGATCCTCGAGAAAATGCCCACCAGCCCCATGCCCGTCTGCCCGCACAAAGGTGAGCGCAAGCCGAGAAGACCCGGCCTCCGCTGGGCCACAGCTCATTTCCTTGGAAGCACCCCAGTGTCTCATCTGGTCTCCAGGCCTGCAGAGTCTCCAGGCCCGTGCAGTCCAGCCAGCCTTCCTGCCCCCTCCTCCTGCACTTCCCCGAGTCCTACTGTGCGGCCTGCTTTTGCCACCTCCAGGCCTGTCTGCCTGCTGTACTCCTGCTCACCTGTCGAGTCTCAGATCAAAGGCTGCACCTCCTGACCACCTCCCATCCCCACCGGAGTCTTCCTTCTGAGCCATTCATCAAACTCGGGACTTACTCCATGTTCCAGTCCTGACAAGGCCAGGGTGTGGCCCCTCCTGTATCTGCCCTCCGCTGCTCTCCTCTGCTCTCCACTGACCCCATCCAGCCTTGGACCCCATCCAGCACTGCTGCCCCAGAGCCAGCTCTGTAAGCTCATTGGGGAACAGCAGTAAGGGCAGAGGAGGGATGGCCAAAATCAGGGTCTCAGGAGCAGAGGAACAGGAGTTGCACCTGCAGTTCTTACCTGATGACAGTGGGGAAGAGCTCAGCAGACTACACGTAGGAGATGGTAAATCCGGCCGCCGTGGCAAACTTCCCCACCAGAGCCATCACAGTGCCTGGGGAGCTGGGGGTGTCGGAACAGATCCAGGGCATCCCCCGTGGGGCCGGTCTTCTCTGGGACCATCCGGGAGGGAGGTGCAGAGTGAGGGGCCAGGCAGGCCGGGCTGTGTGGTCAGATCAGGGCAGGGCTGGCCCAGCTACTGCAAGTACCTGGCTCAGGAGCTCGGAGAAGAGTTTTCGCTTGTTGACCGAGGCCACCCTCTGGATGGGTTGTTTAGCCTCCTCTACCCTCCCCCGGGTCAGGAGCCACCGTGCACATTCCGGCAGAGCCCTGTAGGTCGGGCTGTAACCCTGGGGCCTGGACCTGGGCCTCCCCACTCCCCCAGGAGCCTCCCCGCTGTCCCAGTGCACACTGACCCCACAGGTTCGCTCTCCCAGACACCTCTCTGGACACGTAGCCAACCGAGGAGCAGCTTGTCTGGGAAGTATCTCCTCACCAGAAGTAAAGGAAGAGCGGAAGACAGGTGCAGCGCCAGCCATCTGGAAGAGCCTCCAGCTCTGGAAGCATGGGCGAGTCCTGAGAGGGCCATCTGCTCCACGGAGAAGGTGCGCTGGGCCAGGACCACAGCCTGAGTTCTCTACCAGGGCCCCACCCACGCTGCAACTGTGAGAACGCTGAGTCTGAGGCTGGCCCGGACCCTGCCCTCTCACTCCCTGCCATGGCTAGACGCCACCAGGTCAGGGGCTGTGGTCCTGGCCCGGTACAGGGAGTGCTGGCGCCGTCACGTTAGGTGCGGGGAGTTGAGTGGGCCCCACAGGCAGTGTGGAAGCGTGGCCGCCCAGACCCCAAGGCCCCGCTCTGCGGCTGATGGCACGGGGCCCAGATACCCACGTAGGGTGACGCTGCTGAAGTTATATCCAACGACGGCCGTGGCCACAGCAAAGCGCAGGGCCGTGTAGAGCTCAAAGCCGGGCACAAAGGCTGCGGCCATGCCAAGGATGGCGAAGAGTAGCAGCTGCACCAGGATAGTGGCCTCGCGGCCAATCCTGGGGTAAGAAAGGGGCAGGTTGAGGAGGGAGTCTGTCTGAGGGGAAGGAGGGAGACCCAGCCCCCGGCCCTGCCCTGGGTGCTCTGTCTGCGGGAGGGTGCAGGGCCCCACCTGGGAGCCCCATTGCGGGGAGACAGGGCCTTACCTGGAGACCAGTGAGAGGGGCACGTGGTAGGGAGGAACTAGACCCTGGGCCAGGAACCCAAGAGCGTGCTGGGTTGGGGGAGCTGCTCAAGGTTCTTACCAGTCACAGAGGGGCCCGACGATGAGCGCCCCAGTGAGGAGCCTAGCCAGGTCCACCGACTGGGAGGTGTCCTTCGGATGCTTCCGACCACAGGCCAGGTTCAGCTGAGGCAGACACATGCAGATGTGAGTCTAGGGGCAGCGAGGGGGAGTCCTTTACCAGCCAGCCTACCCACCACAAACCTCTCAGGACAGAAGCGGGGCAGGCAAGGCATCCCAGGGCACCAGCGTGAACTCAGGGTGCACAACACGATACTTAGAAGTGTAAAGGGAAACACTGTGACCCTCAACATCTGCTTCATATCAAACTGCCAGCTCCAGATGGTTCACGCAATTCTTTTCAGTGACATCATATCTGTGTGAAGTTGTGTTTTTGGAAGTTACTATGAAAAAAAGCAAGCACCATGTGAAACTCAATGTGGATCAGAAAATGAGGGTGGCGGGGTTCAAGGATCAAGACGTTTTGCAGTTCCCAATACATCCTATTAGGAAGTAATTGCACGTTAGGATGAAATAAAAGTGTTTTCTTTTGATTCGTGTCTATATTTTTTTAAACAGCTACTGAGTTATTAGTACATAAATCCTTCTTAAGTTGTTTGTTTTTTGTCATTGTTGTTGTTTTGGGCTGCACTACGCAGCATGTGGGGTCTCAGTGGGATCATGTGCAATCCCTTAGAGCAGGGATCGAACCCGTGCCCCCTGCAGTGGAAGCATGGAGCTTTAACCACTGGATCGTGAGGGAAGTCCCCCTTCTTAAATTGTTTGGAACAAATTACTTAATATGTGAAACTTTTAGGTATTTTTTTGGCCTGGAGATGCCATGTAAAATTATTGACCCACTAAGAATGTACAGTTTGGGAACCCTCTGACAGTCATTAACTGCTTCTTCCTGACAAATGGGGCCTCTTTCCCACAACCATGGCACCCCTGTGACCTGCTTGGGCTTTTCCAACTTTTCCCAACTGGCTGCAAAACCCCCTGAAACTCCCATCATTCACAGGCAGTCAGAATCCTAAGGAGCCCTCACACACTCCTTGAGGAAAGAGATTAGGATGGAGGAATGTGCAGGCCTGCACACATGCGGACACACACACAGACACACACACGATGTGAGGGGGACAACCCACCTGGAGACTCACAGAGAGAACTTGACAGACTGGGAAACCAAGTGATGAAAATATAGGTGTCCATACACGTCTGTACACTTGTCTACTGCAATGTGCACATAACAATAAGTGCATGTGACTGATATTCCCCACCTCCATCTGTGAGTTTTATGCCCCTCTGCACATAGCTCAGCTCCATATGTTTATGAGGGTATCATGACACATGAGCTGTTCTCCAGAGCTCACAGAGGTAGCTTCACAACAATATTAATGCTTTTTCTAAAAAAAATTTATTTATTTAATTTTTGGCTGCATTGGGTCTTTATTGCTGCGCATGGGCTTTCTCTAGTTGCGGCGAGCGGGAGCTACTCTTCGTTGTGGTGCATGGGCTTCTCATTGCGGTGGCTTCTCCTGTGGAGCACAGGCTCTAGGCGCACAGGCTTCAGTAGTTCTGGCATGCGGGCTCAGTAGTTGTGGCGCACGGGCTTAGTTGCTCTGCGGCATATGGGATCTTCCCAGACCAGGGCTCGAACCTGTGTCTCCTTCATTGGCAGGCAGATTCTCAACCACTGCGCCACCAGGGAAGCCCCTGTTAATGCTTTTTGAGCGCTTACTCTGGGTTGGGTAATGTGCCAAATGTTTTACATGCATTATCTCATTTAAAAAATTTTATTTATTTATTTATTTATTTATTTATTTATTTATTTATTTATTTTGGCAGTGCCGTGTCTTAGCTGTGGCACACAGGATCTTCATTGCAGCATGCAGGATCTTTAGTTATGGCATACTGACTTCTTAGTTGTGGCATGTGGACTCTTAGTTGTGGTATGCAGACTCTTAGTTATGGCATGTATGCGGGATCTAGTTCCCTGACCAGGGATTGAACCTGGGCCCCCTGCATTGGGAGTGTGGAGTCTTACCCACTCGACCACCAGGGAAGTCCCATCTCATATAATTCTGACAACGATCCTTGACTTATTATTATATTCCCCCAGGGGTCCCCAATTCCTGGGCTGCGGACCGGTACCACTCTACAGCCTGTTAGGAACCAGGCTGCACAGCAAGAGGTGAACGGCGGCGAGCAAGCGGAGCTTCATCTGCCACTCCCCATCACACCCCATCACTCCCCATCACTCGTGTACCACCTGAATCATTCCCCCAACACCCACCGCCCTGTCTGTGGAAACACTGTCTTCCACGAAACCGGCCCCTGGTGCCAAAAAGGTAGGAGACTGCTTTATTCGTCTAAGGGAGAAGAGGTTAAGCAGCTAGTCCTGGCAGTGACTGAAACTGGATGGCAGTGAGTGAAACTGAGGGAAAGCTAAGGTAATGTTTCCTGAGTGAAGGAATGAGTGAATGAAGGAAGGAACTAATACCTTCAGTCAGATGAGTAGCCAATCTCCATTAGTTAATAACCTTTAGCAAAAAATTAACCAACTCAGGAGACAACATTTTGCTCCTAGTTCTGTCCTGAAGGACAACTGTTAATTTTATTTTTATTTTTTAAAATTAATTAATTTTATTTTTGGCTGTGTTGGGTCTTCATTGCTACCCTCAGGCTTTCTCTGGTTGTGGTGAGCAGGGGCTACTCTTCATTGCAGTGCGTGGGCTTCTCATTGCGGTGTCTTCTCTTGCTGTGGAGCACAGGCTCTAGGGCATGTGGGCTTCAGTAGTTGTGGCACGTGGGCTCAGTAGTTATGGCTCACGGGCTCTAGAGTGCAGGCTCAGTAGTTGTGGCGCACGGGCTTAGATGCTTCGCGGCATGTGGGGTCTTCCCGGGCCAGGGCTCGAACCCGTGTCCCCTGCATTGGCAGGTGGATTCTTAACCACTGCGCCACCAGGGAAGTCCAACAACTGTTAATTTTATAAGAACTTTAAATATATATCAAATGATGAATGGATTGCCCCTGAGAATGAAGTGCAGCAGGACCAGGTACTTGAACTTGTTGTTCCACCCAGTTCTATCCTGTTTGCTTTTTGTCCAGCCACCACAGATTGCTTTGTAGTTAAACACTATTTAAAATAAATAATAATGAACAAAGGCCTGCTGCTGTCAGCCTCTGGAGTCAGAACTGAGTCACTCTGTGTGACTCTGAATCTGTTAGCTGACCTGCTGGTGTCTTGGTTTCCCACGTACAAAATGGGGATGAAATACATTCCATAGTATCGCCAGATAGGATTAAAGGAATTAACACATATAGCATGCTTAGCACAGTGGCTGTGCTAGGTCAGCAAATGTTAGCTCAGCTGAGGCTGTACTGGCCCCTGTGCCATGAAGCACACAGCTGGTGACACAGGCATCTCAGACACAAGGGGTGGTCATACTCTAAAGGCATGAGTGCTGAGCCATGGGACTCCTCCAAGGCTGCCACCCTTGCTTAGTGGACACCATTCACTACCTCCCTGTAGATGAGATATCCCCTATCTTATCAAATCCTCATTCTAACTCCCAGAAGGCTTATCATTCCCTCTGTTTTGCAGCAAAGACAGAGGCTTGGAGAGGTGCCAAGACCTACCCAAGTTCACATACTGGTGTCATGTTGCAGATGGAACAGAGATGAAGAGGGCTCCAACTTGGGACACCAGTTGTCAACCTTCCCAGCCCTAATGCCTACAGTGGATGGTTCTGTCTGGGGCCTGCCACGGTGGCCCACAGCATCCCACCCCCATTTCCTGGAGCAAAACCCATCACATCTCCCTTTCACTGTTCCAAAACCATCAAGGATTCCCTTTGGTCTCTAGGAGACAGCCCCAATTCCTCAGCACTGTATCTGAGACCCTTTAAGAGTTGGCTCTTGCCTTTTCTCAACCCCTTTTGTATGTCAGAATTGCTCACAGGGGCCAGGCATTTTCATGCTCCAGACCCTAGAAATGGCTATTCCCTCTGCTTCCCCTTCCCTCCCATTGCTTCCTTCTGTGGTCCCAGGACGGATCACACTGTTGTTGCTATTCAATGATGGTCTAGTTGCCTCCCTATTCAGAGGTTCGTGTGGACAGGGCTGGGAGTCATTTTCTCTTTTACCACGGATGGGCACCCAGGAAATGTTGGACAGGTAGGTTGAGAAGGAGAAATGTACTCTGTCCTTCATGAGCATACTGCCTATAAGGAAATATATTCTTTTCTTCTTAAATTCGGATTGTTTGTATTTCACTTTGCATATGAAGTTGTTGGTTATAATAAGGAAACTTGGGATGTCACCTCAGAGGAGTCCTCAGTCTGTAGCAGAACCCCTGCTTGTTGACTGGAAACCAAGGTGGATACCTCACACAAGGTAGCCCCAGAGTTTGAGGTTGTCACGTGGTTCAGGGCACAAAGTACCAAAAGTGTACATTGCCCTGAGAGTTGCAGTTCTTGGGAGGGTGGGTCCCTGGGAGCATGTCAGGTAAAGGCCGGAGGTCCAAGGTCCCACCCCAGGGTCAGCAAAGACTAAGTTGGTGACTGAGGATAAAGAGAGAGGCCCCCAGTCCTTGAGAACGTCCCATTCATTCCCATAACCTGCCCAGCCCTATCCCAGGCACACCAAGTCCCTGTTGCTTCCCAGACGCATCACCTGCTTCCTGTTGCCAGGCCTTCCTTTTGCTATTCTCTGTCTACAAAGGCCTTCCCCTCTTCTCCATCAATCTTATTCGGGTCCCTGGTGCCTAGCTCACATACCAACTCCTTCAGGGAGTTGCCTGCCCATTCCCTCCCCAGGAGGAAGCAAATTCTAGCCTTAGAGCCCATCTAGCCCTTTGTCCCTCTACAAGGAGCCCAGATGTTCTCAGAGAAGGTGAATAGGGTGCCTCTGTTCTCTGTTCCTTGCATAGTTAATACTCAGAAGCTGTTGGCTGAATGTAATTGCATGAACAGTCCAGCAAAGGCTGTGCACAAGACCTAGCGTTGGCTCCAAGCACTCTGGAAGTCTGCCTGGGCTGTAAGGATGGTGACATTTGGCCAGATGGGCAGAGAGTTTATGAGCACATGTAGAGGAAGACAACTCCACAACACCTAAGGACCGATGAAGACCAGACCTATCACGGGTGGGATACTGGGGAGATGATGGAGTGGGCACTGAGGGTCAGACCGGCCTAGGCTGGGCTAGATCCAGGGGCTGGCAGAGTTCAAAGGCGACCTACTCCCCTTGTGGGGTGGAATGAGGGGGAGGGTCAGGAAGAAGGCAGGAGGACACATCCTCAGGCTGCCACGGTTCTGGAGGCAGGTATATGGTCACATATTAAGAGGTGAATGTTTAGTCTCGGGGCTCAAACTGCCCTCCACAGAGGTTCAGGATTTGCCACCATTAAGGTGAGAGCTGCACAGATCCCCAACCCCTGCCCCTCAGGTTTCTGGACTATTTGTGCTCTTTCCCATGCCTGCAGGGAACTGGGCAGCAGGTGCCCCGAATGAGAGAGTCCCGGCTCCACCATCAAGTCTTTATGTTGCCCTCGCCAAGTCATCTCCCCATTCTGTGCTCAACCCCACTGTCTGGGAAGCAGCCTTTCTTGCTCTGAGGTGGTTGGAGTGGGGAACTTTCTATTGATCTGCCAGGGTCCCTCCTACATGAATGGAGTTAGCAGGAGCAATTGCCCAGTTACGTGCAGGACAAGTCCTAGAGTCCTGGGTGTCCTTCAGGATCTAAGAGGCAGGCAGGCAGGCAGGAGGAGATCTAGAGAGAGAGGCTGAAGGCAGGAAGCTCGAGGCAAGCAAGCAGGAAGGCAGACGAGTGGACGGGGAAGGGGTAGCATCAGAGGGTTAGTTAAATGCGAAGATAGGTAAGCAGGCAGACATGCAGAGGTGGACGGAAAGACAAAGGCAAATGGACAGGCAGATGGGAACATGGGGGAGAGAGAGAGAAAGAGAGGCATGAGGACAGGAGAACAGGAGAGACAAGAAGGAGGGCCACTGGGCAGACAGGCAGCGGGACAGATAAAAGCACAGGCAGAGATGAATGGACAGATGGACAGACACCCTGGACAAAGGAAATGGATGGAGAGGTAGATGAGCCAACAGGCAGAGGACAGAGAGTAAAACAGGCGGACCCACCGTCGTTCAGGCATGGGGTGCAGGGGCAGCCACAGAGGCAGCCACACCAGAGACCGAGGGCACGGGCTCGGGCAGACGAGCTGACCGACTCAAAAGAGGTGGAAAGATAGGCCAAAGGGCAGCCTTACCTCATTCTTCAGGGATAGGGGCCTCCTGCAGGATAGACCCAGCCCGCCTCGCAAGGCTGTGTCTCACTGAAGCTGTGGCTGAGGGTGTCCTCCAGGCTGGCACCGTCGGGGCGTGGCCGGAACGGGAGGCAGGGCTCAGGGCTGCCTGCCGCATCCACAGGCACGCTCAGCACCGGCTGCTCAGCAGCGCTCAGGGTCAGAGTCCGGTTCTTGACCCAGGCCACTGAACAGTGGTGGGCCTCATCCGGGACCATGAAGGCCTGGGTGAACATGCAGAAGGCAGTCAGGAAGTTGGGGACACTCAGCAGTATCAGCAGCTGTACCTGGAAGCGACCAAAGCTGCCAATGTCAGCCGGGACCTGGGCAAAGGGAGCCACGGTCACTGGTTACCGCCTCCTTAGCTGGGGCCACCAGACAGCTCTGCAGCTCGCTCTGGGGCACGGGCTCCTCGGGGCAGTGGCGGTGCTGCGTTAATGTTTAAATCAGCCTTGCCTGGCCCCACCTGTCACACCTCAGCTCCCCAGCTCTGGTCTAGGAATGACAGAACATGATGAAAAGATAGTCCACTCTGACTTGGAGGATCTGAGGATGTTTTATGGACTGTGTGACAGGTACCACAAGAGGAACTTCTCAGGCCTGGCACACAGCAGTGAGCTTTAGCCAAAGGTTACGTGGTATACAGGGACAGCACCCCCTCTAACTGCAACATCCTCTACAATTCACACCAGTGCAAACCCCTCCCATTATGATAGAGTCCAAATTCTGAGAGTAATTTCAGCGCTACAAGGCAGTTGCTACTACACTGCACCGCGGGGGATAAGCCAGTGGAGCAGCAAGGACCCAGCCTGCACATTAACTTGGCCAACAGCCCAACCTGGTCTCATGACCCTGAAGTTATTTTCTTCTGCAGGGTCTCTAGCATGTGGTGGTATGCAACAGCAGTCAATCCAAGGGTAGTATGAAGGTCAGGAGATCCACCAAGGGCATAAATGCCTTTCCCTTCAGCAGCAGAGCTGACCAGTGCATCTTGATCTCTATCTAATCAAGGAAGGAACCATTAACACCCTCCCAAGACAGAAACAGATGCAAAAGCTGCCCAAGGGTAGCCCAACCACCCTGAGCAACCTTGGTGAGCACAGAGGGACAAAGGACAAAGCCCGAGCCCCCGCTGTGGAAGCCCCCCCGATTTGGGGGTCAGTCCTTTGACCCTGCTGGAGTCGAGGTTGGGATGGGGCACGGCATGGGGGCTGGCAGGTCAGGATTCTTACAGGACAGGAGGCTAACAGAAGGCAGGACCTCTGACAACAGGAACCTCCCACCGATGAAAGCCCCCACCCTTTTTCCCTGGGGGGAGTCTCACTGCAGGTAGACCCAGGGCTTGGAAGGCATCTAGTTCAATCATAGGAGGTGGGGAATGGTGGGATTAAATAGAGCATAAGGGAAAAATACACGCTTGGGTATCACACTCACATTCACATATTTGCTTGGTAAGCATCGGAAAGCCTTTTTGTGTTTTGATTTTGAAACACTTTGAGATACGAGATGGGCAGAGGAGCATGGGTGAAGGGAAGGCAAGGAGCAAGGTTGTGCAGGGCAGTTCTGGATACAGTGTGCCTACATCCGCGGTCTGTTAGTCAGCACGGAGGGAGGGTCCAGGTAGGCCAGACGCTGGAAGGCAGAGGCAAGGGTCCACAACCCTGCCTAAGGAGAGGACATTCCTCTCTGCCCCCTCCCAAACTCCCCACCAGGCTCCCCCCTGTCCCCAGCCCCACCTCTTCTTCCTCACCCACCTCGCTTGCGTGTTCTTGTCCTCAGCATAGCCTTCACTGAATTGCCAAGAAAGCAGACGCTACTAGTTGCTGCTGCTCACTTTGGCGCTCACATTATGGGGAAAACTGAGGTGGAGACAGGAGCCTGGGCTCAGTCCTCATCATCTTTTCACTCTGATCAGGGTAAGGATTTCAGCTCTAAGGCTCCAAGGGGACTGAAGGTAGGAGGCAGGAAGCTTGGTCTCCACCACTGATTCCCTGTGATCCGCAGTCTGCTCCTTCTATCCCTCTGGCCTCTATTTCTGCATCTGTGTATAAGGAAAGCTTGAACTAGATGCTCTCTAAGGATCCTTCCAGTTCTTGGTGTAGGATTCTAAAACACAGATAGATAAATGATGAGGAGATGCTGATAGAAGAGTGAGACTCAACCAAAGACCTTCCATAGTTGTAACTATGATCCCCAAATGCCACTGGCTTCACTGCACTCCCAAATGCCCCAATCTTAATTTCTTGATTAACTTATCTGTTCTCCTAACCCTCCCCCCGACCCCACCAGTCTGCCAAAGGCTCCCCATGATACTTCAAAGCCTAAAACTGGCTCCCTTCTTTGAGGGAGTCCTCCCAGGAATACTGTAACCCCGGGGACCTGTGGTCTCACTGACCTGGGAGGATGAGCTCAAAGGAGGATATGTGCTGCTCTCTGGCGTCCCCGAGCAGTCTGGTCACATCCACTGTCCTCTAGGAGACTGCAGGGTAGGACGGGGCTGCCTCTGGCCCTTCAGGGAGAGCCTACAGCCTGTCTCTCTCCTCTTCCCCTCCTTGTACCTGCCTTCAGTAAAGGGCAAAACTAAGACCAAAGAGAGGTGTTACAAGAGTGTTCTAACCACTGGAGCTAAATTGAATGGACACACATCCCTGGCAATCAACTGTCCACGGGGTAGAGGGTGGTGTTTGTGTGTATGGTGGGGGGAGGGGAAGGTACTCCCCAAACATCACCTACAGGGATGCACTGGATGGTGTCTCAAACCTCTTCCAAATTTGAGAACGACTCTAGTAGATAAAAACAGGGGATAGGCATTCTGGTTTCTGGTCCAGGATGTAAACAGCTTGGAAACTGTCACTGTGTTCTAGCAGGTAAAAAGCTGAACAAACTGAAAAATCAACAACTCTTCTGTCAGAGAAGTGAGGTCACAGGGCAAACTGCTATCGCTTGAATTGGAGCTAGACAGGTAAATACAGAGAACTATAACTTCTTGGAGCAGAAATCCACAAACTCAAACTTCCACAGGAACCAGTATCACAGTGGGAAAATCCAACTGTAATTGACAGACTGCTTGGGGGCTCAGGGTAGATAAGGTGAGAACAGCCAACACAGTGCTGGAGAAGAACAGAGATGCAGGACTGAGAATACCTGACTTCAACCTTGACTATAAAGTACTCAAGGCTGTGTGGTACTGGCAAAAGATTACACACATAAATCAATGGAACAGAATAGAGAGCCCAGAAAGAAACTCACAGATTCAACTGATCAAAGAGCAATACAATACAACAAATGGTGCTGGAACAACTAGACACAATAAAGTGAATTTTTTTGTTTCCTAGCGCATATAAAAGTTATGTTTAGGAACTTCCCTGGTGGCTCAGTGGTTAAGAATCCGCCTGCCAATGCAGGGGACATGGGTTTGAGCCCTGGTCAGAAGATCCCACACGCCGCGGAGCAACTAAGCCTGTGTGCCACAACTACTGAGCCCGCGCTCTAGAGCCCGCAAGCCACAACTACTGAGCCCGTGTGCCACAACTATTGAAGCCTGCGCGCCTAGAGCCGGTGCTCTGCAACAGGAAAAGCCACCGCAATGAGAAGCCAATGCACGGCAACGAACAGTGGCCCCTGCTTGCTGCAACCAGAGGAAGCCCGCGCGCAGCAACGAAGACCCAACACAGCCAAAATATAAATAAATAAAAATTTTAAAAAGTTATGTTTACACTGTAGTCTCCTAAGTGTGCAATAGTATTCTAAGAAAACAATTACATACCTTAATTTAAATTACATACCTTAATTTAAATTACCTTAATTAAATTACATACCTTAATTTAAAAATACTTTATTGCTAAAATATGCTAACCATCATCTGACAACAAAGGGTTGCCACAAACCTTCAATTTGAAAAAAAAATGCAATAGTTGTGAAGCAGAAATAAAGCAAACTGCAATAAAACGAAGTCTGCCTGTATACAAAGAACACTTAAAACTCAACAATAAGAGAACAACCTGATTAAAAGTGGGCCAAAGACCTAAACAGACACCTCGCCAAAGAATATATACAGATGGCAAAGAAGCATGTGAAAAGATGCTCAACACGCTGTCATCAGGGAATTACAAATTAAAATAAGATACCACTACACACCTAGTAGAATGGCCCAAATCTAAAACAGTGACAACGCCAAGTGCCAGCGAACACGTGGAGCAACAGGAACTCTCATTCACTGCTGGGAATGCGAAACGGCACAGCCACTCTGGAAGACAGTAGGTGGTTTCCTAAAAAACTAGACCTACTTTTACCATACAATCTGCCATTGGGCTCCTTGGTAATTTACCCAAAGGAGTTGAAACATACCCACATAAAAACCTGCACACAGATATATATACCAGCTTTATTCATAACTGTCAAAACTTGGACACAGCCAGTAAGTGAATGGATTCATAAACGGTGGTATATCCAGGCACAGAATATTAGCACTAAAAAGAAATGAACCATCAAGTCACAAAAAGACATGGAGAGACCTTAAATGCATATTACTATGTGAGAGAAGCAGTTTTGAAAACGCTACATATTGTATGATTCTAACTATATGACATTCCGGAAAAAGCAAAACTTTGGGGACACTGATAGGATCAGTGGTTTCCAGGGACTAGAGGGGAGGGAGGGATGAACAAGAAGGGTACAGAGGATTTCTGGGCAGTGAGACCATTCTCTATGAGACCACAACGATGGGTACACATCACTGTGCGTTTGTCCAAACTCATAAAATATACAACAGCAAGAGTGAACCCAAATGTACACTATGGGCTTCGGGTGACAACGAAGTGCCAGTGTAGGTTTATTGATTGTAACGCATGTACCACTGCAGCGCAGGATGCTGACAGTGGGAGCGGCTGTGCGTGTGTGTGCAGTCTGGGGGTATATGGGAACTCTGTGTACTTTCTGTTCAATTTTGCTATGAAGCTAAAACTGCACTAAAAAAAATAAAGTCTACTTTAAAAAAGAGAAAAACAAAAAATGTGGGGTAGATGACCTGACCCACAGGAGGAATCCATGAACTGTTGCACTGAGCATTGCTAGTATGAATAGGCAGAGGTGAGGAAACTGGCTTCTGGACAAGACTGGATCTTGCTAGAGATTATGGGCAAGTGGAGAGGCTCTGTTTACTCTTGCCCCTGCTCTTATCCCCACATACATCATGGTCACTTTTGAGTAGCCAGCAACTCCTCTCCATCCCCACAATAGTGAGAGTCCGCTCTTACAACCTGCTTATCTTGAAAGCAAATTCAATCAGCTATGATACCATCAATTCCAAGGTCCCAGGACCTGAGGCCTGAATTACCAGGACCCACACAAAAGCAGTCCTGTCATGGCTCAGAGACCACCTTCTGTTGGGAAGGAGTTATGATCAGGGAGGTTACTTATCCAGGGGGTGGAGGAATACAGAGGGGCCTAGAATCTTACACGAAACCTCACCATTTCAATATCAAAGCCAAATGGGAACAAGTTCAGCCCTGCTCTAAACTTTCCACAACAGATTCCTAAGGGCTTGAATCTGGCATCTTTCCCCCCCCCGCCCCCCGCCCCAATAGCATGAGCAGAATTAAACAGAGAAGATCAGTGCAAAGAGTTCCTTATCCCACTCTATCAAACTTCCTTGGGCAGATCTCTCTCTCTCTTGGGATTTCAGTTTCCCACTTGGTTTTAAGCTGTTCTAATTTGTAGACTAATACACTTTTTAGGGAAAAGTGCACCTTGGCTTTTCTCTATTCGCATGAAAAATTAAAGTTAGTAGTGACCTCCTGACCCACTTCCCACTGCCCCCACCAACAGTCACCAAAGTGAAGCATCCTTACACCACCACAGACAATTTATTCTTTATTGATTAAAAATGAATGAAACATGCAGCAAAGTACAAAGTCAAAAAAATAAAAATAAAAATAAAAGGGAGGGGGAAGTCAAATATTTTACATCTTCCATAATCTAGCATACATCATAAGGAGGAACCTCCATTTATCGATACACCATTATTCTGTCCTCCAGATTATTAGAGTATCAGCTGGCTCTAGGATTTGGTTCACAACTTAAGCAAAAAACCCAAACAAATCCATTAGTCATTTAGAAAGACCATACATTTCACAAATAGCATTGGCACATGTTACCTTGTGCTAAGTTAGTCCCTCCCCCAGGGACCAGGGAATCCTGGGGATCCAGGGAGAGAGGTGTATCCTGAATCACTCCTCCTGGGAAGGAGCAAAACTGCTCACTAGGTCACGTGCTGTCTCACCTGCAAAGTTTCTGTTCACTCATTTTTTTTCAGCATCACTGCACAAGCCAGCAAAGCGAGTCCACCATACATCAAGCAGAAGAAGAAATAACACTGTCCTGGGGCTTGGTGTCTGACTCCTAATTCCCAGCAGGGCAAAAGATGAATGGAAAAGAAAGAGAAAGCCCCAGCCCACTTCTACTGTCATGCCTGTCCCACTGCAGTTCAAAGGTAATGGCCGGCTGGAGAAATTGAACAGGGAGATGGGCTGCTGCTTACTTCCAGCTTGGGCTCTCGACCACCTCCAAATAAAAGCTAGAATAGAGTGATGCCACCACCCTTTGGATTCAGAAATAAGTAGACTATGATGGGCTTATCTGAAACCAAAACACAGACTCTAAGGTAAGCCACTAGTCTTGTGCCAAAAGGGACATTACATTTTTTCATAACTTATTCCTACCTTCCTGTCCTTGTTCCCCCAACCCTCTTCTAAAAAAAGAAAGAAAAAAAAAAGGAAAAAGAAAAGCTAAATATTTGTCCAGTAAGCTGATCAATCTACTCTGTCTCCAGGCTCAGCAGGCTCCCTCCTTTTACCAATCCTGCTGGGACCTTGGGCTTTGGTGTCCGATCCTCTGATCTACTTTCCTCCCAACCCCCATCCCAAAGCATCCCCTCCCTTCCTCTACAACACCCATCCCTTTCCCAACATGCCTTTGTATCCAGGGCAGGTGAAGAAAGCCCATGACTAAAACTACAAGCTCAGAATGAAACAAAAACTATAATAAGTTAGTTGTGGAGAAAGCTTTCAGAAGTGCTCTAAGAGAAAACTAGGTAAAGCAATCCTTTTATTCACAGACCAACAATGCTGGAAAGGGCTCGAGTGATTCTATAAAGATGGGCCAAAGCCCATCTTTGTGTGTCATTTTAAGGCCAGATTGAGGATCCCTTTCATTTACAAACTTGTTAGGGCTATCTGCAGTTAGACAAAGGCTGACTGTGAAACAGTAGGAAAAAAAAGAAAAAATCAACGCCACTGATGATTCACATATTGCATTATGGTGCTCTTTTTTAAACCTAAAGAATAATTTATATTATTTCTGTAGAAAATCAAATGAACACTGTCTACTCAAAAATCCTAAAAGTCACGGCACATGTGGTTTCACTTTCCATCTTGGGTCAGGTTCAGCACACAGGGACCCCCTCCAAAGGGTCAGTGCAGGAGAGGGGGCAGAAGGCACGCCTCTCTGGCCCAGTGCGAGTCTCCTTTATTGCTGTAGGAATCTCAGCCTTGCATTTCCTCATGATTTGGAGGCCAGGCAAATTGATTTTCATGGGAGGATCAAGGAGCAGTTTTTCTTCAATTGTTTTAAGATTTGAAAATAAATACTTCTGCAATGATATGAGTTATGATTTTTCCTGTTCAAAAACCACTGCTGGGGAAATTCTCTTTTACAAGCCATTACTTGATCTTTTCTCTAAAAACAGTCCAAAGTTCCACTTTGAAGGATCCGATGGCTGAAGTTCGATTACAGTCAGATGTTTTGCACCAGCTGAAGTTAAGGCTAGCAACCCTTTCTGGAGGGAGTAATGAAGAGGGGTGCCTGAGAGCAGCTTCAGCAAAACGCTTAGAAACATCATGAACAAAACAAGAACACAGTTTAGGTTGCCTCCATCTGAGGCTGTGCTTCATCCTAACAAAGGGTGTTGGAATTCATATCGGATACCAAAAAACAAAAACAAAAACAAAACCCCACTAAATTAAATTCTCTGGGCTTCAGCTAAACAACCAACTTTTAACTGCTACTTCAGTGGTAAAGGGATATCCCAAGATGCCCAAATCCTCTCAGGTGTGGGAGAACAAGCAGGATGAGGAAGCCCAAGATAGCTGCTACTTTCCACCCAGCGCCATCACTGGAGTAAGGCAAGATGAGCTGATACACCTCCCTCCTGGGCCTTGAGGCACCCGGGCCACTTCTCAGATGGAGGAAGACAGGGGACACGTGCAGTAAGTTTACTAACGGAACTCTTTAAAGGGATGCTGGCCACTGGTGATCCAACTTTTCTTTCTCTGTGGGGAAAAGGGGGAATGATGGCAGGAAAAACATAAAGAAAGACCTCTAAAGCTCTTAGCTGGGAGGTTTGTTGCTGGGTTCTTTGGCAGTAGTGAGTTTAGGCCAACAGAAGCAACAGAGATACGCATGTGTGGAATCTCCTTAGGCCACCTCTTCCAGGGCTGTGTTTTAGCTGATGCTGAGCTGGGCAAATCCTATTAGTTTACCATCATCAGGAATATCCGAGCCTTCGACACCAGATGCCTAAGAACCAAACAAAATGAGAAGCTGTGGCTATTTATAAACAAAATTGCAGGCAGCAACTAAAACTGACATGGGGACTGTGGGAAAGAGGGCAGTGGGGGACAGGTCCCTGGGATACAAACAGGAGGCAGATAAAGGTGTAGGTGGAGTCTGGGTACAAAGGTGGAGTCAGATTGACCAGCAATCTCTCTTGAGGATAAATAGTCAAGGGCCTCGGGTAGGAGAGGGAGAGGGGAAGGGAAGCCAATGAAGGGCGGTATCAGCCCAGGGCATGGGGAGGTTAAACAAATACAATCCACCAGACTTAAATATTCTCATCACTCAGGGAATATGGAAGCTGGTCTGCAGAGGCTGCTGGTGTGTACAACGTGAGATGGTTTAACACAGAGGAAGGGATGAATACCAGTTTGAAAGTGACAGATCGATTTGACTGGGGTTCTTCCACAATTTTCTGCAAATTAGCTGCCACTGTAATCATACAAACAGAGAAAGTAATGAGAAGCTAAGTAAATCCACATTTCAACCACATTTTAACAACTTAAATGGTAGTTCACAATCGTCTATGTACAATCAAAATGGAAGCAGAAAGATAAAGCGCTCCCTAAATACAAGGTGTTTTTAAAAGCAACTCCAAGCAGCACAAATAAATCTTATCATTGTCAAATTAACTTTCTTTTAACTTAGGAAAGACACTGGGGTGAAAGAGGTATGATTTGCCTATTCATGGGCCAGAAAGCCCTAGACTGGGAATCAGCCAACTATGGCCTTCAGCCTGTTTCTGTTCTGCCTGTGAGCCAAGAAGAGTGTAAAAACAGAGACTGTTACATGGTCCACAAAGCCTAAACTATTTACTTTACTATCTGGCCCTTTAAAACTCTGTTGACTTGTCCTAGGCAATGGTCTTTTAATTCAGTAAAATGCACCTGTGGCCCGACTGTGCCTTTTCTTACTTCCTGCTTTTTTTAGGACTAAATCTGTAATGATTTTTGCTTAACTCTTAGCCCCAAAAGGATAGCGTTCATTCTCCAAAATGGATTAGATATGGCCAAGCTTACTCTAACCTGTAACTTCTGTCATCATTTCTACGATCTCCCAGAGACCTGGGTAAGTTTTCACTCACTATCACTGGGGGTCACAAAGAAAACTCAGAAGTGAGATTTTCTTTTTTGTAAGGAAGGAACTGTCCCCAATACCTGTTATTTCAGCAAAGCCAAGAACCATTCCAAGAACCATTAGACCTACTCAGTGGGATCAAAGCCTGATTTTCTAGATCCTAAGTATACAAGCAGAGAGATGGCGACACAAAGGCAGAGCACAAAGTAGTTACCTATTACTAAATCCCTTCCATCGACGAGGCCAGCAGAAATGAGTTCCTGAGAGACACCCTCTGCTGTATCTGCAAGGACAAAGAAGAAGGTGCTCCGTTTCTTGTGCACGCATGTCCCTGCTAACATTCAGAGTGGGTGCTGGCACAGCCAGACCAAAGCTAGCTGTTAAATCCACAGAACCAAGATGGCGGGGGGACTTCCTCCACATAAAGGTTTCTCCTCCCACCAGGATTATCTCAAGTGAGGGACTATCACAGGTCTAGGTAGAGGGCGGAACCTGTATCACCCAGACGGCAAATATCAGCTCAACGTAAAGATAACGTTCTAAATGATGGTGTACTTTAGATGGGTTCTTGCCTTTGTCGGAAGAGCACCTGATAGTGATGCTGCAGAAGAAACTACTAGTCTGAGGACAACCCTGGACGCCAGCCCTATGAGCTCTGAGACGTGATGGTGAGTGTATAACACCTCCAGGGCTAATAAAGCAGAATAATTTAGTCCCAATTAAATCTCTCTCTCTTTTTTTTTTTTTTTGGCTACACCGTGTGGATTGTGGGATCTTAGTTCCCCAGCTGGGGATTGAACGTGTGCCCCCGGCAGTGAAAGCGCGGAGTCCTAACCACTGGATCGCCAGGGAATTGCCCCCATAAATCTTAAGAAAACAAACTGTAATCTCTTCTCTTTGTGGGTCATACTCCCAGTTTTTTTTTTTGGTTTTGTTTTTTTTGCTAAAATAATTTTCTTTTTTATTCTGGTGGGTCTTCCTTCATATCTAATTATTATGGGTTGTACTGTCTGAGCAATGGGTATATAACTAGAAACTAAAAAGATGAGGACAGAGTACCATCAATTAACCTCATCTCCAATTGACTCCTTCCCGAGGCCTGAACACCGATCCCCTCAGAGGGAACGGGAGGACCTCTGGGGAGGGGCTGTGCACATACATTTGCCAAAGACCAGCGATTTGAATGAGTACCTTAAAATGTGACTCTGCCTGGCTTTAAAAAGGAAAACAGATACATCTCTGTACATGTGCATTTGTTCTCTGCATTTGAGTGAACTGCTCATGATACTGAGACAGCAGGAAGACTAAGCGTGGCACACAGGACGGATACCAGCTGGCTGCGGGCCACTTCCCAAATACGAATCCTGAGTAACAAAGGCAAGAAAGAAAATAAGCCTTGTCCCTGGGAGAAGTTCACGGCCAGAAACTGCAATGACAGGGCTCAGCTTTAGCTGGGAGGGAGGGGACTGGAAGCCTTACTGCTTCTTTATTGTCATGGAGGACAACCACGTTCAGTGATAAGAGCAGGAACTCTGCACTCCGAAAGATCTGGGTTTGAATTCCAGCTACACCTCTTCTCAGCTGTGGGAACTGCAACCAGTTACTTCACTCTCTCTAAGCCTTGATTTCATCATCTATGCAGTGGGGACAATAATCTTTCCTTAGGGGGCAGTTTTGAGAATTTAATGAGATACTGATTAGCACAATGTCTGCCATACAGTAAGCAGTAAATTAGAGTTATATTCAATACTCTTTGTATTATACTAGGTTTTCTAAATGAGGTAGTAGTAAATAAACTGCATTTTAATTTTATTCATATGCCCCCCAAAACCTCTCGGCCAGGAACATTTTTATCACCCTTTAAGAGGAAAATATATCTAGAGGACAGAAACTTCTCACACATTTCCTTAAAATGACAAATGAGCAGTTATTTTGTTTTCAATGTTTTGATGCCTCACCTCTCCCAGGAGTAAATTCGAATCGAATATCATTTAGTTCTTTTTTTGAATTCCTATGAAAGAAAACAAAATGTATAAAATGAATGTCTGAATTTATGCATTCAGGGTCCGCCCACATATATCAGGAAAGCTATGCCAAGAGAAAGATCTTTCTGTCCCATAGACTGTATGATTTGTCCTAATGAGCTCACACTGAGGGCTCAGAGCAAACAACTCAGAGTGATCATCTAATTGTTCTACAACCCTTTTAATTTATGTCCTTCACCAGTCAATATATGCCCATGCCCATCCTTATTCCCACTAAGATGATCATATTAGACTAAGAGGAATATCTGTATGAGCACAGGGAGGTGTGATTAACATGATACAGGATGCCCTTTTCTTCCTTATCCCCACTCCTACCCCCCACACCCCTATGCCTAGGAGAGTGCCTTGCCCACCACTGGTGATCAGTCTGACTAGACTCATAGAATGAAACACATGATGCTTCCCCAAATTCCACAGGGGTTCAGAGGAGAAGGATAAAGAATATACAGAGTGGGATAATGAGGAAAAACTTTAGAAGTAGTATTTTAGATAGGACTTAATGGTTAGGAAGGATTTGTGTGGGCAGAGAAGACGGGGAAAGAAATGGGGCCCATACTGGCAGCAGAGTTAATATAAGGCTCCAGAGATTAAAATGTGACTGGTGAAAGATAGTTACATAGATTGCACACCACACCAAGTACTGAGATAAACTAAGCTCCCTGGAGGTTCTGGTTAAAGATGGAGAAATTAGAATATTATGTCTAAAGGCAGACATGAGTGATTACTAGGACCCAAATCCATTTTATCTAAACAGTTCAGGGAGCTTAGGTCTATCTGACACATACTTGATGTTACTGAAATTGTGCTTAAAATATAGTTATCCAAATCCAACACATCCTGCCCCACAGTGCTTTTCTCCCTCATGTTGTCTCTTTGCACTTGTCTACACAGACTTACACTTCTGCATGTCTACTACTGAAACTTGTTTTTAGCTATGCTAAGTACACAATACAAATCAACTTCCAACACAGACTTGATTATTGCATTTCATTTTCTCTTTTTCTCAGTATCTTAGCGCAATAGCTAATACTGCTGTACTTAGTCTGAAAGCTGAATAAAATGAAGGTCAAGTGTTCATTATCACTTTAGTGATGTGACTGTCATGCCAAGCACAAACACCTTCAAAGATAACAATATGCTAAACTGAACTGCCTAGTCATTTAACTTCAAAGTCTTCATAAGTGAGAATAAGAATCTAGCCTCCTCTTCCATAAACAAGTCTGGAACACAGTCCACTAAAAAGCACCCTTCAAAAAGCTAACTACAAAGCAGAAACTAACACACCATTGTAAAGCAATTATACTCCAATAAAGATGTTAAAAAAAAAAAAGCTAACTACATCACTTACAAGTATCCTCTCCCCTCCTGAAGCACATGTCAAATAGAATTGTTATACTCTCTATTAACTGCTGTAAGCTTTCAAAACAAAATTTTGAAGAGAGACAAATAACATTCTTTGTGTACAGTTAAAATAGGATGAGATTACCAAGACACTGTATTAATTCAGAACTATTTGAGTCCAGGTATACAGAGTACGCTTCTATAAAGAAAAGGTAACCAGATCTGCTTTCTTCACATTTATGGCATAATTTCATTACTCTCAGTGGTAAAATCAAAACATTCCCCAAACAGTCTTGCTGCCTCTACTCTAATTATGGTCATACTGAGAAGATGACTAGGAATTCACAAGTGGAAGGAGGAATGAGTCAATGCTAATTCAGGTCCTCACACTACTGCTATTATTTCTGAGGGAAATAATACACCCACAAGCAAACACACACGATCCTATCCAGTTACTCTCAGGCATGAACTACTAGAAGGGGAGTAACTTTCAAATAGAAATCAGCATATTCAGAGTATTCAGAAAACAACAGAATGTCTACTTACCGTAATCTTAGTACTAGACTGATTGGGATCTTGGTTTCTTGTGAACCTGCTCCTGAAGACAGAGCCTAAAAAAGCATTGAAAGGTATAAAGTCACTGCCTGGACTATTAAGCATGGAGGTGACTAATGCTCATCTGCAGAAGAATCGTCCACTTGGCATCAATTTTCTTCATCTCCAGGTGTGGCCATCCTAGTCCCTAGGACACTCCCTGCTGCGGGAGGACATGTACCACAAGGCAGCAACAAGAGCTCAATGTCAAACATAATGAGAAAGATAATTCTCAAACCCACACGAAATTCCATACACAGCCACATTTAATTTTGTATTTTTCAGACCTCTCTTCCTCTATATAAGCATGAAGAACACGAAGCTGGGTTTTTCCCTTTAAAAAATCTGCCAGTGGCAACACATCTGCCAGTAAGGTCTAAACTGGCTACCCCGCACAAAACCACCCACCCTGGAGGTTCCAGATCTTTTTTTTTTTTAATTTAAACAAATATTTTATTTTATTTATTTGGTTGCGCCGGCTCCTTAGCTGCGGCATGCATGTGGGACTAGTTCCCTGACCAGGGATTGAACCTGGGCCCCCTGCATTGGGAGCACGGAGTCTTAACCACTGTGCCACCAGGGAAGTCCCTCCACATCTTCTAATGACCAAACTAATCCTCTCTGAAAACCATACAGCTGTCCCTTGCCTTACAGAGGATATACATTCTATTTAAGCCGTTTATAAAACAAATCCAATCTTTCCATCAGTTTTCATAAGACAACTGTATCTTTTCCCATATGATGGGCAGAAATGGAAAACTTGGGCAAAGAAAAGGTAAATGAAGTTAGAATGTGACTAACTGGAAGAGCTCAGAGCAGTGATCTCCAAAGGCAGAGAACCACTGGGATGCAGATGAAAACAGTGCTCCGGGGACGGGGCGTGGGGGACGACGCACCCTGGGTGAGACAGCCTTCCCCAGCGATCCGAGAGGGCGAGGGAGAGGGAGCGGGAGCCGTGGGGCGCCAGACCCCCCAGCGCTGTCCCTCCTGAGTGCAGGAGCCACCGGGGCACTGAGCCGCCTCAGTGGGCAAAACCCCTCGCCTTCGTGTGAGGAAAAAAAAAGCTGACAAGAAATTACTGCCCCCCCCAACTTTTTGCTGTTTGAAATATTTCCATCATTAACTTATTTTGTTGCTAAATGAAACCTGTGTGATCTTTGTTAAACTCTTATCTGCATACATTTAAAACCGTGAAAACAGATTTCTAACTTGTTTCAAAATCTACCAGGACATCACCCTCATGGCACCAGGCGGCGGTCCACGTTAGCCTCCACCCTCTGCCTCCACCCGGATGGCTGACCACGAAAGAAAGCACATCCCTGCTGTACCTGAGGCTCCGCGGGGGTCGGCAGGGAGACTTGAGTTGGCTGTGCAGTCATCTGCCCAGCTGGCTGAGGTAGATGAGCAGAAATCTGTTCTGGAACTTGGAGTAAAGTACCCACAGGATCAGTTGTTGAAAACAGCTGTAACAAAAACACACACACAGTGCTGCTTAAGCTGAGAGGAAAGGGAGGCGGGCCTGCTGACAGGCAAGCACTGCCGCAGAGAGACTTTTTAAAGTAGTCCTTGTGTAGTGAACCAGCCCATCTCTACATCCCCAAGACACACCTATTTCAAATGGAAGTCAAATATCTCTATGCTTTTTAAATTAATTAATTAATTAATCTATTTGTTTATTTTTGGCTGTGTTGGGTCTTCGTTGCTGTGTGCGGTCTTTCTCTGGTTGCGGTGAGCGGGGGCTACTCTTCGTTGCAGTGCGCGGGCTTCTCATTGCGGTGGCTTCTCTTGTTGTGGAGCACAGGGCTTTAGGCATGGGGGCTTCAGTAGTTGCAGCATGTGGGCTCAGTAGTTGTGGCTCGCCAGCTCTAGAGCGCAGGCTCAGTAGTTGTGGCGCACGGGATTAGTTGCTCCACGGCATGTGGCATCTTCCCGGACCAGGGATCGAACCCGTGTCCCCTGCATTGGCAGGCGGATTCTTAATCACTGCACCACCAGGAAAGTCCCGCTTTTTTGTTTTTAAGAACTTTTTGAGGTATAATTTACGTCCCATGAAATTCACTGGTATTGCTGTTGTTACCAGCTTGCGGGGGGGCAGCGATTGTTCTGTGGGAACCACAGTTCACCTGGGTCGAGGACCCTTACTTCTTCTGGCTGTGCTCAGCTTCTGCGTGCCTCGGATCTTGTCCAGCAAGCCAGAGACGAAGGCCTCAGTGGGTTTGTAACAGTCAACCAGCAGCTCCGTGACCCTGGCAGCTCGGGTATCATCGCTCTCCATGTCCAGGAGTTCATCCACGTCAATCTCCAGTTCTGGGATCTCTTCTTCCTGGCAGTCCTAGAGGTGAGTGAGCTGCTCCAGCATCCACTCCTCCAGGTTGAGGCGCCTCCGTAGCTCCTTGCAGTGCTACTCGACCGTGACCGTCCCTCGGCGCCTCACTGGGCCCTCATCGTCCGCGCCGCCCGGGCCCTAGCCTGCAGCCCCAGGGGGGCTCTGAAAGTAGACGCGGGACCCTGGGCCACCACTCCCCGGTCCAGGGGCCGGAGCCACCAACACCATGCCCCCTGTGGGGCCGCTGTCCGCCAGGGCGGCCGCCAGGGCCAAGTGCGTGCGTCGGGCCCCTCCCTGCGCCGCCACCTCTGGGACGCCCGCCAGCTGCCTCGGCCGCTGGCTCAGGTTAGCTCGTGATCTCGTCTCCACATGGCTCCGCGGCGAGGGCGGCGCCGGCCTACAACTCAAGTGATTTTTAGAGAATTTCTACTTCTGTAAACATCGCTACAATCTGGTTTTAGAACACTTCCATCAACTCTTCCCATGCCCATTTACAGTTAACTCCGGCTCCCCCACCCAGCCCCAGGCAACCACTGATCTACTTTCTGCCTCTATCAATTTGCCTTTTGTGGACATTTCATATAAACCAAATTTTATAATATGCACTCTTTTTGTGTCTGGCTTCTTTAACTTAGTTTTTGAGTCAGTCATGTTGTAACAAATATCAGTAGTCCACTTTTTTTTCCTTCTTCAGAATAGTAGTTCTTTGTGTCCTGTTTATTTTTAAATACATCTATTCTATCCCTTTTGCCCAGCAAAATAGCACCTACAAAATACAGATTTAGTATATAGTATGAAATTATAGAAATGACATTTTTCTATGTTGGGGACCTTCCATTACTTATAAAAAAAAGAAAATCAACCAATGGTTCCTTAACATAACTGCAATGCTTTTCAAAATGGATGTGAAGCTTTATAACTAACATAGACATTAAACATTATTTTGCATGTTTGAAAATTTTAGTTATGTAATGGGGAAAAAAGACCGAAGTTGAGTACAAATTCAAGTTAAACATACTTAAAATTATAAGGTAATGGGGAAAATGATATCAATGTAATGGCCAAAATTTAGAGTTAAAAGAGGAAAAAAATTAGAAGGGCAATGAGAGGTCTAATAGCTGTTATCATATAAGCAAAACAAGGAGACAAGGAAGTAAAATTTTGTGTTTACTTAGCTTCACATAAAGGAAACCAAAAGTTAGTCATTGGTTCCAGTTTTTGATAGAAAAACAGAACTTTAAGATTAGTTTTGAAAATGCTTAAAACTATTAGCACTATTTCAAAGAGACAGCTTCCAAATTGCATACACATATATGTATACCTATAATCAAGACAGAAAGGTTATACAAAACAAAGTAATGAGAGGATGTGAAGAGACTGGAACCTTGTGCATTGCAGGTGGGAATGTAAAATAGTACAGCTGTTATGGAAAACAGTATGATAGTTCCTCAAAAAATTAAAAATAGAATTACTATATAATCCAACAATTCCCTTCTGGGTATAGACCCAAAAGAATTGAAAGCAGGGACTCAAACAGATATTTGTGTGGCCATGTTCATAGCAGCATGAGTCACAATAGCCAAAAAGTAGAAGAAACCCAAATGCCCATTGACAGATAAATGGTTAAACAAATGCGGTTCACACACACACACAAATATGGAATATTATTCAGCCTTAAAAGGGAAGGAAAGAGGAAATTCTGATACATGTTACATAGATGAACCTTGAGGGCATTATGTAAGTGAAATACACAAGTCAGAAAAGGACAAATATTGTATGATTCCACTTTTATGGGGTACCTAGAGTAGTCAAATTCAGAGACAGAAAATAGAATGGACGTTGCTAGGAGCTGGGGGGAGGAGAGAATAGGGAGTTATTGTTTAATGGGTACAGAGCTGGTTTTGCAAGATGAAAAGAACTCTGGAGATGGATGGTGGGGATGGTTGCACAACAGTGTGAATGTACTTAATGTCAGTGAACTGCACACTAAAAATGGTTAAGATGGTTAATTTTATGTTATGTGTATTTTATCATAATTTAAAAAACAACAACAAAGTTATGAGCATGAGACTATGACTATGAGCATGTACAAGTTCACGTGGAGAGGCTATTTAGGCAAAGGAACAAGGAGGAGACTAAAAAGAATAAGTCTGGGTAATATGTAAAATACCCTTCCATTCAATTTTTGAGAAACTAGGAATCAGTCAAGATAGGTTAAGTTAGAGCGTAACAAATAATCTTAAATTCTCAGTAAATTACAAGAACAAAAGTTATTACTTTTTTGAAAACATTTTGCTTGTTTTAGAATTATTTTCCTTTTTTAAAAAACTGAAGTATAATTCATCGACTTACAATAGTATATTAGCTTCAGGTGTACAACATAGCGATTGGTATTTTTATATATTAAAAAATGATCACTACAATAAATCTAGTTACCATCTGTCACCTACAAAGTTATTACAATATTATTGACTGTATTCCCTATGCGGTACATTACATCCCCATGACTTATTTATTTTTTATAACTGGAAGTTTGTACTTCTTAATCTCCCCCACATATTTCACAATTCCCCTCACGCCCCTCCCCTTTGGCAACCACCAGTTTGTTCTCTGTATCTATGAGACTATTTCTGTTTTGTTTGTTCATTTGTTGTTTTTCAGATTCCACATATAAGTTACATCATATGGTATTTGTCTTTCTCTGACTTATTTCACTTAGCATAATACCCTCAAGGTCCATCCATGTTGTTGCAAATGGCAAGATTTCATTCCTTCTTTGACTAATATTTCTTTCTTTTTTTAAAAAAATATTTATTTATTTATTTGGCTGCCCTGGGTCTTAGTTGTGGCATGTGTGATCCTCAGTTGTGGCATGTGAACTCTTGGTTGCGGTATGTGGGACCTTAGTTCCCCGACCAGGGATCGAACCTGGGCCCCCTGCATTGGGAGTGCAGAGACCTGGCCACTGGACCATCAGGGAAGTCCCTGACTGAGTAATATTTCATTGTGTATATATACATATATATCATATCTTCTTTATCCATTCATCTATTGATGGATACTTAGGTTGCTTCCATATCTTAGCTACTGTAAATAATGCTGCAATGAATACGGGATGCATATATCTTTCTGAATTAGTGTTTTTGGGAAAATACCCAGAAGTCGATTTGTGGGATATATAATTGTATTTTTAATTTTTTGAGAAACTGTTTTCCATAGTGGCTGCACCAATTTACATTCCCACCAACAGTGCACGAGGCTTCTCTTTTCTCTATATCCTCACCAACACTTGTTGTCTTTTTGATAATAGCCATTCTGACTGGTGTGAGGTGATAAAGTTATTTCTTGCACACACTTCAAGTCCACCTGTGGCCAGCAGAGGCTAAATTTGGTACCTAAATTTGCAGCAGGGATGCAGGTCATGATGGCAGGGGCAAGGGAACCCAGGGAATCACAATGTGGCTCTTCCTTCTGCTCACATTTTATTGGCCAAAGTAACTGCCACGGCCATGAGTAACTTCAAGGGGCAGAAAAATGCAATTCTACAGCATACCAAGAAGAAGAGCCAGAAATCTTAGTGAATAGCAGTTCTAATTCAAGTTGTCAGATGCTAGCCTGTAATAAGCTGAGGTACAGTATTTTCAGTCTTAAACATAATCCTGTACATAATTATATTACTATATATACAAATGAAGTGGAAAAAATAGTTACTTTTAAGCATGTGGCAAGAACAAATTGGATTAAGAGCAAGACATGTGTGCCATTAAACCAAATATTGAATACTCACGAGATGATTATTTTCTTTAGGTAAGGAGCATAAGGCAGGCCAGCCTAACAGGCGTCTGTTTAGTAGGATTCCCTATCACACTGAGGCAGTAACTATAGACATCAGAATCTATTTGACAAGAGGCTGAGGAAAAAAGTCCAAAAAGCAAAGGCAGCATATGACAGATTCCTGGACAGGCTAATGCAAAAAGACTAATTTCCACTTTAAGCAGCCCAAGATAAAAATAGCCGTTCATAAAGTCAAGCAAGCAAAAAAGAACATTCTGGGTTCTTAGGCCCACTTTTAAAATGAGTGCAATGGCACCATTTACTGCAAAGATCCATTCAAACTCAGAATCGATAGCTCTAATAAAATTCGACTGGCATAAGTTCCCATTCCCGTTTAGGCACATACCAAAAAGTGTGCTTAACATTAAAACCAAACCAAAACAAAAGCACATATACTTTAATGATTCAATAATCACAACTACTTACCTCAGAATTTGTTAATGAGTCTTTCACTCTGGGAGACTAAAAGAAATACAAAAAAAGGAGGCTTGTTAACTGAAAACTCAGGTTACTTGTAGTCAGTTCCAAACTGCACGGAATGTTGAAATGCAAGTCAACTCCATTTCACTCTGATCCATAATTAACTCATCGGTAACTCTAGTGAGAGTTTTCTGGAAAAAGAAAACTGTCATGATACTACTGTATTCTTTGTCCAGGTAGCCTGTAACGCATCAATATACCTACGGTATTTTAAGTCTAGAACTTGAGGTTTATAAGCAAACATAATGGGACTGAGCTATCAGTTAGTAGGGAGGTCACATTCTTCAAAGTTCAATTCTTTCTACTAATCATGAACATATTATGTGCATAATATCTCAAACCAAATGTAAACATTCGAGCTAATTATCCAACACATTCTTAAAGCAGAGTAATTCTGATTATAGGCTTTAATGAAGAAAACTCTTGAGCCAAAATTGAAATACTAATTACAATATGCCATATGAAAATCTAAAGCTAAATTGATTCAGTAAATCATAAGTTAGTAGTAATTCTGGATACAGGCACTGGAGAATACATAAAACAACAACATATCTCTAAACAAACGTCAATTTATGGTAAATTCTACCAAGTGTGAATTTAGACTTCTTATAAGGTCAGTTTAGGTTTTTAAAATTTTCATTACCATTTTATTAAGGAGAATCAAGGTACAGGCAACAGCTAATGGGTTACAGCAAGTATACAGCCAACACAAAACCTTAAAAAAAACTTTGTTTGGAAATAATTTCAAACTTACAGAAAGTTGTTAGAATAAGAATAATACAAAGAACACTGCTATACCCTTTACCCAGATTCATCCATTACTAACCTTTTTCCTCATGTGCTTTATTATTTAGTGTTCACTTTCTCTCTTTTTAAATATATATATTTAATCAGTCCTGTACCATTTGAGAATAAGTTGCATATAATCATAGCTCTTTACAACTGAATAGTCACTGTGTATTTCTTCCTCTTCTTCTTTTTTTTAAAAATATTTATTTATTTGGCTGTGCCAGGTCTTAGTTGTGGCACTCGGGATCTTCGTTGCTGCGTGCGGGATCTTTGTTGCAGTGTGCGGGATCTTTAGTTGTGGCATGAGGGATCTAGTTCCCTGACCAGGATTGAACCCGGGCCCCCTGCATTGGGAGGGCAGAGTCTTAACCACTGGACCACCAGGAAAGTCCCCACTGTGTACTTAAGAATAGGGATATTCTCTTACATAACTTCACACTACTAAAGCAATCAACTTAAGTAAATTTAAAAATAATACTTTAATTTACTCTCTATAATCCAACTTTTCCAATGACCTCCTACACATAATCATTCCCCCCTGCCTACTACACACTCTATTTGAATAGAATGCTCCTAATTTGTGGTTTGTCTGATGTTTCCTCATGATTCAGACTTAAATGAATTCTACAGAGTGACGTATCCTTCCTAGAGTGTCATATCTTAGGGAATCACATGTTCCTCTACCCCTCATTAGTGATGTTAATTTTAATCATTGAGTCAAGGCATTTTCTAATTTCTCAGGTACGCAGTATTTTTTTCTTGCAACTAATAGGCCATCTATGGAGAGAAACTTTAAGACCATGTAAATATCCTGTTCATCAAAATTTTCCCATATGTTTAGCACCTATTGATGATCCTTGTCTGATCTAACATTTACGATTGTTTTATGATGGCTGTAAAATGATGAACTTCCCCATCCACTCCTACATTTACCAGTCAGCACTGGCAGTTACTGTAATGAAAACCCATCCCCCCCCCATGTATTTATATATCTGTTTATTATTAGTATGGGCCTATAGATTCCTATTTTTTAAATGATTTATAATTTATTCCTACACTTAATGATTTTGATGGTTAAATTCTCCCTAATTTGGCCAGTGGGAGCTCCTTCAACCTGGCTCATATTATTATGACTTTTTTAAAAATAAAAGATCTTTTCTTTCTGTCAAAAGAAGATATTCCAGATTTATCTTGCATTTTCCCTGTGTAAGCCCTGGAATCAGCCATTTCTCCAGTGAGCCTTTGTTCTTTAGTAGGGAATGACATTAGAAACCACGATCTGGGCATAAGGTATGTTCACTCTTGTAATCTTCGATTAGATGACAGAAACTGTGAATTTTACCTTGTTGCATGCTGATAATTTCTATAAATCTTCTTGAGCTTTGTTTTGGAATACAGTAAAGTTACTTGGAAATAGTTTAATCCTTTTGGATCCTGCTTTGATGAGCTGTTAGTTGGGTCTGGAGCAGTGTTCGGTCTAGGGCAATATATTACACCCCATTACTAAGCACTCTACCAAATGCCCTGTGAATTATAAGTTTCTCCAGTCTAACTGCTGTTCCTGGCTGTGTGAGTGCTGGGCACTTTCTCCACATGGGTAGTTTTCTCACATATAGTCACTGATAAGTATGCTGCTGAATACTCAAAAGGGAAGCTCTAAGCTTCTTTCTCTGGGTAGCTCTCTCCTCCTTGGTACTCTACCTTATCAAATTTTATCTGCCTTGATCTCTTACCTCTATTTACTCAACTCTCAAAAACACTTTTCAAGCCACAGTGAAAAGAAAACTGCCCCCAAACTGACTTGGATGTTAGAATTAGCAGAGAAGGACATTAAAATAATTATTATATATTCATATCTTCAAAAAGTTAAGTAGAGACATTGAAGATGCCAAAACAACACCAAATCAAACTTCTAGAAACTAACAACCAAATCAAACACCAAATCAAAATTCTCGTATTACACCTGAGATGGAAAGGAGACTGGATGGGAGATTAGCAGCAGATTAACACTGCAGAAGAAAGACTAATGAACAGGCCAGCACTAGAAACTATGCAAAATGAAACTGAGGGAAAAAGAATTTTTAAAACATGAAAAGACGATCAGTGAGCAGTCAGATGACTTTAAGCAGCCTAATATACATGTTATTGGACTCTCCAAGGTGGAAGGACAGAAAAAGCATTTGAAAATGTAATAGCTGAGGGACTTCCCTGGTGGTCTAGTGGTTAAGACTCCACACTCCCAATGCAGGGGGCCCAGGTTCAATCCCTGGTCAGGGAACTAGATCCCACATGTGGCAATGAAGATCCCACGTGCCACAATTAAGACCCAGTGCAGCCAAATAAATAAATAAACAAATAAATAAATATTAAAAAAAAAAGAAAATGTAATGGCTGAAAACTTTCCAAACTTGATTAAAAAACTGTAAACCCAAAGATCCAAGAAGCTCAATAAACCCTAAACATGAAACATGGAAAAAAAAAAAAAAGATACACCTAGGCATACCATATCAAATTGCTCAAAACCATTCATAAAGAAAAATATCTTAAAAGCAGCCAGAGTAAAAACAAATGTGACTTATAAATGAAAAGGTAAGTATACAAGCAGATTTAATACTGGAAACAATACAAACAAGAAAATGTTGGAACAAATTCTTTAAGATATAGGCCCACCTCATTTTATTGCACTAGGCTTTATTATGCTTTGCAGATATTGCATTTTTTTACAAATTGAAGGTTTGTGGCAACCCTGCACTGAGCAAGTCTATCAGCGCCATTTTTCAAATAGTATTTGCTCACTTCATGTCTTGGTGTCCACTTCTAGCAAAAACTAACACACTCGCACACACGATCCAGGATATACCAATTGAAGAAGAGGTGCACTGTTCCTCTTCAGGTAGAAAGTTAACAGACTTTAGGGACAAAGTTTCAATTGTTAGGCTTTCAAATTCTCTAATCTTTTCTTCTGCAGTGTTTAATCAGCCATTCATCTAATCCAGTGTGTTTTCATCTCAGACACTATAGTTTTTATTTCTCGATTTAGGTCATTTTTATATACCCTAAATATTATCACAGTAAAACAGATATGCCAGTCCCCTTTTCCATGTAGAATTACTTGGGCTCCTGTTGTTAATAAGTTGTTCAAGAAAATTCTGTCTGTATTTTTTATATTTTAGCTGGTTAAACTGAACAGAACCACAGAATATAGTATTATCTCAGAGGCTTCAGACAAAAAGATAGAACTCTAGCTAAAGCATATAGTTTAACAAAACTTACCCTGAGTTGTGAAATTGCTGCTTTCCCTTCCTCACTTTCTTCATCAAATTCATCATCACTCCACTCCCAGCCACCATCTTCTGTCTTATGAAGACGGCCACTGGAACCTGGTACTCTCCGAACCTGCTCATTAGGAAGAGAGACGTGGACTATGGTAGTGTTTGACACTTACTATATAGAAAAGTCAGCCATATTCTCTCTCCTTCTATTACTTCAATGTTGTAAGCAGATAATAATTTTCCCAATAGAGAAGTTTTCCTATATAAACTCACATCCTCCATCCTTCACTTGCTTTCTGTTCATAATCTCCACTATTTGTCTTTACTCACAACCACTGACCCTCCCTGTACTCCCATATTCTGAGCCTGCACATCATCCAAATCCTTCTTATGTGAAGTCACAGGTCAAATCTGATTAATGGTTTCGTATCTTGAGACACTGAAAAAAGGTGTGGGGGGGGTGGAGTTTAAGCCCTCAAATAAATAAACCCAAGATAAAGAAGATGCTGCTCTTTTTTTTCAATTTTAATGTTTAAAATCACAATTATACCTCCATAGTTTCAAAAGTACTACAACTATGCAAGTGTTGTTAAGAAAAAGAGCAGTCCCCTAACTTTCATATTCTTCCTCACAGGCAACCACTTTCAATTCATGTTAGCTTATTCTTTTGGAATTTATATTTATCTCTCTGAGTAACCTGTTCTTATTATTACCCCTTGATTTTCTAGTTTTAGGAATTATCTATTGAACTTCCTGCTATGCAAATGAGAATTAAACCCTATTATCAATCCCCTACTCTTTTTTCAAGATACATTGTAATTTTGCTTAAATCAATATTCAGTGTTTATATAACATGATTATATAAACTATACAGGTCAACCTTATTATATATTACAATTACTTTTCTTTTCTGCATAACTTTTTAATTTCCCCTGGAGTTAATATTTGCTTATTTCTTACTTGTCATATTCATCCCTCAATTCTCTCCCTGCTGTGTAAATCTCCTCTCACCATATTCACATATATTAGGTATTCATCAGTATTATCTTCTTGAGAAAGCCTCTCACCAGAGCCTCCTGATCTGTTCCACCAGACTGACACCAGGTCTGGTACTTTAGATCTCACTCTACCGTCATCTAGAGGACCATGCTTCCTAGATCACATGACTTCCCTGTTCTTACTTTAAACACTTCCTCTACTATCAACATGGCACATTTATTAAAGCCAAGCATTTCTGAACATAACTTGATTCTGTTCCCACACTTCACTTACAGTCTGACTGGTTAAAAAAAAAATCTGGGTTAGAAAACATTTTTTTTTCATAATGTTGAAATAGTGCTGCATTGTGATGTGGCTTCCAGAGATGCTGCTGAGGTCATTATGACCCCGATCCTGTCCGTGCCCTGTCCCCCTTCTCTGGAAAGCTACACATCTTCTTTTCGTCTCCGGTATTATGAGCTACCATGGTAAATGTGCCTTACTGTTGGTCTATTTTCATTCACTGTGCTGGGTACTTGGGCTCTTTCAATCTGGAAATTCAGAAAATTTTTCTTGAATTATTTTTTCAGTAATTTCTTTTCTTCTGTTTTTCTCAGTTCTCCTTTTCTGGAACTCTTTTAACTCAAATATTGAGGCTTCTCAAATAATCTTCTAATGTCCTCATCTTTTCTGTTATCTATCTCTTGGCCTTTTGGCTCTGTTTTCTGGGAAATTCCTCAACTTTACCCTAAAATCTTTGTAAAGAATTTTTTTCATTTCTTCTATAATGTTTTCAATTTCCAAGAGCCATTGGTGGTAGCGCCATTCTCTAAATGCTTCTTTTTTAAAAGTAACAGCTTTACAGAGATATAATTCATATATCGTAAAATTGACCCATTTAAGGTATTATAATCCAATGATTTTTAGTATATTCAGAGTTGTGAAACCATCTCCACAATCAAATTTTGGTCATTTTCATCACTCCCTCCACCCCCCAAAAAACATCCCATACCCATTAGCAGTCACTGCCCTTTTCCCTACAATCTGCTCAAGTCCTAGGCAACCAATAATCTACTTTCTGTCTCTATACATTTGCCTATTCTGGATAGTTCACATAAATGGAATCATAGAATATGTCTTTCAATTAGCATAATGTTTTAAAGGTACACCCATGTTATGGCATGTATCAGTACTTCATTCATTATTTCTGAATAATATTCCATTGTATAGGTACATGACATTTTATATATCCATTTATAATAGATGGACATTCAGGTTGTTTCCACTTTTTAGTTATGAAGAATACTTCTATGAACATTCATGTACATATTTTTTTTTAACATTACTCTCTTTTCATTCCAGTCCTTACCCAAGGTAAGATTTCCAGAGATAAAGGCAAATTCAAAATACCTTCTATTTTAAGAAAGGATTTCAGAGCATTTTACCAGTAATATCTAGTAATAACCATTTTACTGCTACAGGCTTCATCACTGTGGTATTGTATTATTTGTTTGTAAATCTTTCCCCTACCCAAGGTGTGTCCTTAAGGGCAGGGAAAGTATCTTCATCACTTTTATATTTCTAGTATCTGGCACAGTGCCTGGCACATAACAGACACTCAGTACATGGTATAGAAGGGAGGCTGGATCTATAAGGAGTGTGAAAGCATCTTTGGGAATGCAACAAGGTAGAGAAAAGAATATAAAGCAGTAACCTTTCAAAGAGCTACCAGTGCAGTTATAAATGCTGCAGTTACTAATGCCTCGATAAACAGCTTGGAATAGGGAAGGGCATATTTGAAAATCTACAGATGGTCACCAAACTGCCTTCCAAGGAGATCTAGCCAGATCAGTTGCATGGTCTTTGTTATACTGAATAGAGTATGCAAACTGAAAGACCCCACCAGCCCCCTTTCCACTCCCTCTCAAGGCCTGCCATGCCCAACTCCTCACCCAAACACCTGCTGAGTGAATATCTGAAAAGTAACCATTTGAAGGTATGCCAAATTACTAGCTTACCTAGACCACTAATATCTTGGTTTGGTCCTGCCTTAAGGGTAAAGGACTTATGTTTGTTCACTATTTTAAGGCTAGGTTACCCAAATAATATTGAAGGAAAGCCACAATCATCTTTTCTACTTTACTAACATTTCAAAAGAGTTCAAAGTTGACAGCTTTGTGTATTGTAATAGGGAGGCATGTGGTATATGCTGCTTCCTTCTGCTGCCGATGGAATTCCAACAGAAACCAGAATGTTACTACTGGAAACAGATGAACTTCCTCTCATTGTTCCTGTACTTTTTCACATTAATCGTGAAATAATGGGGAAGTGGTTTCTACTTTAGTCAGGGGGAAGGACATAAGACTGAATTATTTAATTTTTTAAACTCTTTTCTTCTTAAAACATGTAGTTCTTCCAGTCAGCCAAGAGACAGGATACTGTTATTTAATAGAAATTCACTCAGCCGAAGCAGCTTAGGATATAGATGTGGATGTTCAGCTTGAAGCTGTTTCCAACATTGCTGATGGTTTTTAATGTGGCTATATTTAGCCTCTCCTATCTCCCTCACGTGGCTTCAATGGGATTCACTTGGTACTCTGAACACTTTCTTCCATCAATATGAAGAATCCCCGGAAGTACCCATGGTGGATTTTTCTTCTCCGCCAACTTCCCAGCCATGGGCGTGTCTCTCCGCCAGCCCTCGGCTGACGGCGATTGGACCCATGTACATATTTTTATGTGTACATGTTTTCAATGCTCTTGGGTGTGACTAGGAGTGGAATTGCTGGGTCATATGGCAACTTTGTTTAGCCTTTTGTGAAACTGCCCAACTGCTTTTTAAAAGTGGCCACACCATTTTCCATTCCCGTCAGTAATGTGTAAGGGCTCCAATTTCTCTACATCTTTAGCAACACTTGTTATTGTTTGTCTTTTTTGATATAGTTATCCTAGTGGGTGTGAAGTGGTGTCTTCATTGTTTTTGTATGGTGTGAAGAAACTTCACAACTTTACAACTTACTCTGGTAGTTGCAAACAGTGATTTAACAGAATTTAGAATTAATTCATTAATTACGTAACATACCTTTTCATTCTAGTTGATAGTGGAGTAATACCAAGGCATACAGTAGACTATTGCTAAAAGAATATATCAAAGAATGCTAAAGATAAGACTGAAAGAAAATGAGTAATACTCATACTGTTAACACAGTATTAGTTAAATATACTTTCAAAATGCAAAAGTAAATCTATTCTAAGTAATTTCCCAGAAAAACTGAGTAAAATCCCCATTTACCTTTCTAGCTCTTTCAGAAATGGTTGGTGCTCTCTGCAATATTTTTTCTTGAAGAAATTCTTTATTCTGGAGAGGAAAAATAAGTATTTTCTTCTCACAAGAAGTTTTTATTGAACAAAATAACTGACACAGAAATATTCACAATTAAAATGTGATATAGTAACTGTTTTATAAAGAAGTTTGAAAAAAGCTTCTGAAGCTCCTTAGTATATTACTACCATGACTTTATAAATTGAGAAAAATCTTTAGTGTACTGTAAAAACCATTATCTATGAAAAGTTTGCTTTAACATATGTCCTTTGGGATCATGGTCCCACATTTCCCAACTACAGTAACATCCTACTTAACCCACATCTTTGGGAAATGAGATGTTTACTAATTCAGTAGTAAACCCTGAAATGCGAGTTCAGTATATTTCACAGAATTTTCCACAGATTTTATTTATAATGGTAAAGTTTAATATTCATTTTTCCTGTTTTAAGTTTTACCTGACGCTTAATTTATATGAAAAATACATTTATCTTATATACCAAAGATTATATAAATAGTGCCCTCAGCAATTATTTGATCTACCATCATTCTTCCAAAAATAATCATCTTAATGCAACATCTGAACAGTGAACCTAATTTAGGTAATTGAGGAGGATCATATGAACACATGAAATCAAGTTAGAATGTCCTACCTTTGCTTTTTGGAAAAATTTGTGCCTTAACAGTTCTGCTGCTGTTGGTCTAAAACCAGAAAAGAAAGTTTTTATAAATTCAAGTGGAATGTGGGTTTTCATTTTCAAAAATGATTTCTTGAGCATCAAGATAAAAACTCAGTGTACTCCACTGTCCTCAACCTACTAAAAACCAAAAAGGATAAACTCAGTACAAGACATCGAACAAAATTAAAAAACTCAAATAGAAATGTTCTGATAATAATTATTGTAGGCTCTTTCAAAAATTCATTAGTGAAATGTTTCTTTTAAAAGCATGATTTCTTAGTGGCTTTCAATATATTTGCTATTTAATATTATTTCCCAAGAAGTTGGCTTTATCTGCTTTAACGAGGCAAAAAAATATATTTAAACTCACAAATCAAGCCCTGTGCTTCTTGCCACATGGTTGCTTGCAAGCCTTCAACTTAGGTAACTACATATTTTTTAAAAATAATTTCACAATATCCTTTAAAAAAACTGAAGATTCTAAGAGTAACGTATAGTCCCCCAATTTAATCTAAACTCAGGTTTTTTTTAATTAATTTATTTTTACTTATTTTTTTCTTATTTTTGGCTGTGTTGGGTCTTCGTAGCTATGTGCAGGCTTTCTCTAGTTGTGGCGAGCAGGGGCTACTCTTCGTTGCTGTGCGTGGGCTTTTCACTGTGGTGGCTTCTCTTGTTGCGGAGCACGGGCTCTAGAGCGCGTGGGCTTCAGTAAATGCGGTGATGGGCTCAGTAGTTGTAGCTTGTGGGCTCTAGAGCGCGGGCTCAGTAGTTGTGGCGCACGGGCTCAGTTGCTCCGTGGCATGTGGGATCTTCCTGGACCAGGGCTCGAATCTGTGTCCCTTGCATTGGCAGGCGGACTCTTAACCACTGAGCCACCAGGGAAGCCCTAAACTCAGTTTTTAACTCAACTGTGTACAGTCTTACTTCATTGGCATAAAGGCACTGTTGTCCATTTCACAAACTAGTATGACTGAGAATAAATAATAAATACTACACTTAAGAAACTGGACCTGATTAACGCCACATACCTACCATGTAATCTTGAGCAAATCACTTCTCTAAGGTTCAGTATTACCTGGCCAAGTCCTTAAAAGCAGTGGTTCTTAAACACTGCTGTGCATTACAATATCTGGGAGTTAAAAAAAAAAAATCCTTGGGACTAAAGACATGAGGGTCATATTCTAGCTATGTCAGAGCAACAAGGTAGAAGCAGCCTACGTTTTGGATTGCCCTTCTGAAATAGAGTTGTCATACCAAATGTGAACTGTTACACAAGAGAGAAATAAAGTCTTATTTAAAAAAAAAAAAAAATCCTGATGCCCAGGCTGTTCCCCTTAACACTTAAAGCAGAATCTGTGGGGGCAAACCTGGGTATCAGCAGTTTTTAGAACTCCCCAGGTGATACCAATATGTACTCAAGCTTGAGAACCAGGGCCTCAGAGGATTCTTATAGATTAAAAGAGAGAGTCAGTGTGGAAGTGCTATGCAAACTGAAAGTAGACATTACCATTCCTATTTTTTTCATTCAGTCACAATTTCAAAATGTTCAACAGTTTGCACAACACTGTTTTTTATGATTCATTCTTTTCTTCTAGGTTCACTTCCTTTTTTCTAAAGTACACTTTAGAGGAGTTCTTTAAGTGATTAAAACATGACTAGAAAACTCAATTTTTGTCTGAAAAATAACTTAATTTCATGCTTACTGTTGAATGATAGTTTGACTAGATGGAGAATTCTGGGTTAACAGCTTTTTTTTTCTCAGCACTGTTCCAGTATATTCTGGCCTTGACTGTTGTTTTTGGGGAAGTGGCTGTCAATCTGCCTGCTATTCCTCAGTACGTAATCTGTTCTCTCAGGTTGCATTTAAGAGCTTCTCTTTGCCTTTGTGTCCAGTAGTTTCATGACAATGTGTACAAGTGGGAAAAGAGAGATACCACTTGGAATCTGGGGTGATATTTCCTTAGCCTGAAAATAAAGGTATTTCATCAATTCAGAAAATTCTCAGCTGTTATTTCTTCGAATGTTGCTTCTAGTTCACAGCGGTAGTGTTACACTGTGCATTTTGTAATTCTGGATTGTGATCTCTTCAGTGCAAGAATTTCATAGGGGACTTCCCTGGCAGTGCAGTGGTTCAGAATCTGCCTGCCAATGCAGGGGACACAGGTTCAGTCCCTGGTACGGGAAGATCCCACATGCCACGCAGCAACTAAGCCCGTGTGACAAAACTACTGAGCCCGCACGCCACAACTACAAAGCCCGCGTGCTGCAACTACTGAAGCCCGTGTGTCTAGAGCCTGTGCTCCGCAACAAGAGAAGCCACCGCAATGAGAAGCCCATGTATCGCAACAAAGAGTAGCCCCCTCTCGCCGCAGCTAGAGAAAGCCTGCACGCAGCAACAAAGACCCAACACAGCCAAAAATAAATAAAATTTAAAAAACGAAAAAAAGAATCTCATGGACCTGAGTTTTGGAAGTATTCTAACAGTGCAGTTTCCAATTGCTTCTGCCAGAAATAAAACTGGCTTAGTAATAACTGTTTTACTTTCTAATCCTGTGGATTCCTGGATAATATGGGTATAAATTCAGACTGTAAACCTGCAGAATGTCCAGGTCAGAGGGCTGGATTATTCAGGAAAGATTTCTGTTGTGTCTCTGTGATGATGGACAGATTTTTTTTTTGTTTTTTGGTCTCTCCTTTTACTCAGGATGCAGACTTCTGAATGTCCTAGCTTTAAGCAGAGATCTCAGTTCAAAATCCCCATTGGGTAGGCCCAATATCTCATTTCCAGTCCCCACTTGGAAGTTAAAAATCCAAACCAGTAGGTTACTGGAATGAATAGTGTCCTACTGAGGGGAGCCACAGAATTAGTTTATGATAGTTCTTGGATTTATGGCTTCCTTATTAATTCTGGCATCTGAAGACATCCCTTTATTGCAAGTTCATCTCTGTATTTGGTTTTTTAAGTTTGATAGATTTAGCCAGCATTTCTGGGTGTTTGTAACAAGAGAATTCTGTTATTTTAGTCAACTAACTTGGCAGAAGCAAAAGCATTACCTATGTTTTATACCAATTTATTCAGAAAGAGAAAAAAAGTTCTAAAAACAAAGGTTTGAATTTTACTGCCTGTTTTCTTACCCTTTCCAATATTTCCAACAGTAAATTTTGAAGCCCATTATATATACTAAAGACATGATCAAGGATGTCAGTTCAAATCTTTTACTTTTGTTGAGCTTTAGAAAAATCAAAATTAAAGACCTCTTAGTGCTAAGAAACTGAGTGGACTATGTATATACTATGTGAAACAGAAAAATAAGACAGAGTGGGAACAGGGCCCAAGGTTAGAAATCAGGAGTTTTGGTTGACCTCAAAGATAAAAGATTGTATTCAATGATCTTCAACATTCTATGCTTCTGTTTAATTCATGAAGATACACATATTAGATGATCATGTTTCTCTTACTTACATGCCACCCAATTTTTCTAATGTTAACAATAAGCTCTTTGACTTTTTGGTCCACTTAACTAAAATATCTTTCTAGTAAGGAAATAAGTATGACTATTCGACATTAAATATAATATTTGCTATGTATATTGCTCTTGTTATTAAAATTGTAAAGAACATTAAGATACTGCTTTACTTACAACTCTTAAATGCAAATTGAAAATAAGCCCTCCCACTAACTTGGCATTTCAGTAACATAGAAATTTATAATTATAAGAAATTAACCAGGAAATAGCTTAACTATTTAGGGTACACTGTATACTAAAAAGAAGGGAGAAAGTAATTCACTCATTCCAATCTAGTATAATGGTCTGTGCATTTTTTTCCTAATGTTTGTATTTAGTTCCTTTGAATTCGCTGTGCATGTATGTATGTATGGCATGTATGTATGTGATTCTTAGGCTTCTCCAATGGTTTATATATTAGATGAAGAGAAAAGTAAGCTTTATCTCATATTTTACCTTTTTTCTGGATCCTTTTGAAGGCACAATGAAATCATTTTTCTAAATGATTTTCCATACTTTTTCAGCATTTCTTTATCTTGAACACCAGTTTCCAAAGAAGGAGGATCATTCTGCAGTGTCAGCATTAAAACCTGTAAGAATTTTTAATACAATATAGACTTCAGAAGACTCAGTAAAGTAAATTAAATATTGCGGCCAAGTTTTTTCAATATAGACAACCTCCAAACATACGAGCAGATTTCATTTTCTAAAAGTTCACATCTAGACCAGTTGTTTGGAAACTAGAGTTATTTAGGTGTTTTCCACATAAACAGTATCTTATAGATAGTTGGCTTCCCAGGCATGTGCCTACAAGGGCTCAACTGTATCAACATTGTACTGTATGTCCTTTAGTTGGAATCCTTTCTTCATGTCCTCTGTCCCCATTCTTATACCAGCAAACTATCTTAAAAAAATTAAAACCATAGCAAAATTAAGAGTGTGACCTTGCTGACTTTACCTATTCATGGCTCTGTTCCAACCTGACCCCTTGTAACCTGACCTCCTCTTCCCAGAACTCCTCAGAAACTTCAATCATAGAAATCACTGATGATGTCCCAGTTAACAAAACTACAGCCTCTTTTAGTTTGCATTCTTCCTACCTTCCCTGCAGCAACTGTCCATCCGAAATCTCTTCCTTCTTTGACTGACATGGCAACATACTATCTTGATGCATAGAGATGTAAATAATAAAGGTCACATTTATATGGTGGAATTTGGGATGATTTGTGTTTTTCTATACTGTTTGACTTTTTAATAAGAGTATAAGCCATTTTTCTGAGCACAAAGTCAACACCAAAATTAAAAGGCTATAATCAGAATTATTACTTGCTATTCAGATTCAATTTATATTTACTGAAAGGGAACTACTAAGATTGGCAGTATTTCTCGTTTTGAGCAAACAGGTTAACATGTATATGTCTGGCTACAACTGCAGGAGTCACTGCCTACAATGATATTAAGTAAACCTCATCTTCCTCCCCCATCTCTTTTTAAAAATAAGCCATTTCTTGGACCTAAAAATAGCCTCCCACCTTACAGTTATTAAAAAACCATCCTTTTCAAAACCTTGTGAATATTCACTTACACCTAGGCATCTTGACCTTTAAGAAAAAACCGTGGCCTTAAAATATCACTAACCTTTCACGCATCAAATATATAGGTCAATATACATATGTTTTGAATATGCAGATATAGAGAGGGTTTTCATACTATCTGCTTACTGGTTTTGTCCCTCTCTACATTGTTAAAGGGGACAAAATAACATTTTAAAGGTTCTAAAATGCACCAAGAACATAGATATATGAATAATATCACTATGACAAAAATTCACAACGGTGGTCACCAATTTAAACAGTCATAGGGCATTTTGTAAAGAGATCAAGCAGAACTATAAACAACAGCTACAGTTACAAACAAATAGAATTCATGTGCATATTATAATTAAGGGGTCACACAGATAAAAATGGCTGCCAACAGTACTGGCAGGACCATCTTGAAACACAAAAAACTCATTTATTACTAACGTTGGGGCATTAGGATTAAAAACTACGTTTCAGGTAACTACTCCTTCAGGATATAAAAGGCCTTTTAATAAAAGCTGCTTAATGTCCTACTTCAAAGCAAACTTTTATTCAATAACAGTGAGAATGATATATATTTATGGCACATGAACACTTTGCATGGATCTTATTTAACATATAAACAGCACTTAAAACACTTAAAAGCACTTAAAAACAGTGCCTGGCACAGATAAGTGCTGAATCAATGTTAGTGATAATTACTATTAACATGTAACCCTTCCAACAACCTTATAAAGTAGAAATGATCATCATCCCCACTGAGGCTGTTCTACACAAGTGACTGTGGGGAACACACCCTAAAATAAGACACAACAGATCCTAATATCAAACTAGTTACACAGTCAGGAGATGGTGAGTCATCATATAAAAAGCTCAACTACAATGTAAAGTCACCCAATGCTAAATACCAAATATCTAATAGAGATTTTAACTGCTACAGGAGTTAGAAGGAATGCAGGGCAGAATTCTATGGATAAGAATGTCAAACGAATCAGGCTCCCGGACTTCAGACTATACTACAAAGCTACAGTAATCAAGACAGTATGGTACTGGCACAAAACCAGAAATACAGATCAATGGAACAGGATAGAAAGCCCAGAGATAAACCCATACACATGTGGTCACCTTATTTTTGACAAAGGAGGCAAGAATATACAATGGAGAAAAGGCAGCCTCTTCAATAAGTGGTGCTGGGAAAACTGGACAGCTACATTAAAAGAATGAAATTAGAACACTCCCTAACAGCATACACAAAAATAAACTCAAAATGGATTAAAGACCTAAATATAAGGCAAGACACTATAAAACTCTAAGAGGAAAACATAGACATAAATCACAGCAAGATCCTTTTTGACCCATCTCCTAGAGAAATGAAAATAAAAACAAAAATAAACAAATGGGACCTAATGAAACTTAAAAGCTTTTGCACAGCAAAGGAAACCGTAAACAAGACGAAAAGACAACCCTCAGAATGGGAGAAAATATTTGCAAATGAAGCAACTGACAAAGGATTAATCTCCAAAATTTACAAGTAGCTCATGCAGCTCAATATCAAAAAAACAAACAACCCAATCCAAAAATGGGCAGAAGACCTAAACAGACATTTCTCCAAAGAAGATACAGATTGCCAACAAACACATGAAAGGATGCTCAACATCACTAATCATTAGAGAAATGCAAATCAAAACCACAATGATGTATCACCTCACACCAGTCAGAATGGCCATCATCAAAAACTGTACAAACAATAAATGCTGGAGAGGGTGTGGAGAAAAGGGAACCCTCTTGTACTGCTGGTGGGAATGTAAATTGATACAGCCACTATGGAGAACAGTATGGAGGTTCATTAAAAAACTAAAAATAGAACTACCATATGACCCAGCAATCCCACTACTGGGCATATACTCTGAGCAAAACATAATTCAAAAAGAGTCATGTACCGCAATGTTCATTGCAGCTCTATTTACAATAGCCAGGACATGGAAGCAACCTAAGTGTCCATTGACAGATGAATGGATAAAGAAAATGTGGCACATTGGAATATTACTCGGTCATAAAAAGAAACGAAATTGAGTTATTTGTAGTGAGGTGGATGGACCCAGAGTCTGTCACAGAGTGAAGTAAGTCAGGAAGAGAAAAACAAATACTGTATGCTAACACATATATATGGAATCTTAAAAAAAAAAAAAAGGTTCTGAAGAACCCAAGGGCAGGACAGGAATAAAGATGCAGACGTAGAGAATGGACTTGAGGACATGGGGTGGGGGGAAGGGTAAGCTGGGATGAAGTGAGAGAGTGGCATGGACATACATACACTACCAAATGTAAAAGAGCTAGCTAGGGTTTCCCTGGTGGCGCAGTGGTCGAGAGTCCGCCTGCCGATGCAGGGGACACGGGTTCATGCCCCAGTCTGGGAGGATCCCACATGCCGCGGAGCGGCTGGGCCCGTGAGCCACGGCCACTGAGCCTGCGAGAGGCCCACATACCGCAAAAAAAAAAAAAAAAAAAAAAAAAGCTAGCTAGTGGGAAGCAGCCACATAGCACAGGGAGATCAGCTCGGTGCTTTGTGACCACCTAAAGGGGTGGTATAGGGAGGGTGGGAGGGAGATGCAAGAGGGAGGAGATATGGGGATATATGTATATGCATAGCTGATTCACTTTGTTATAAAGCAGAAACAAACATACCATTGTAAAGCAATTATACTCCAATGAAGATGTTAAATAAATAAAGTGAAGGAGAACAACAACAAAAAAAGAATGCCAAATGAAGTAAGGCTCTGAAAGAGAATTGAGGCATGAGCTGGGGTAGTATTTTGAGTGTGAGCTTCACCTTCATTGGCGGATACTTATGATAAGGAGCTGCCCCTGTGGCCAGTTCAATTGCTGTGATCCCAAAACTCCAGATGTCAGCTTTAAAATCATAACCCCGGACCTGTACAGAACAGAGAGATGTACAAGATTATTTTTACCACCCTAAAAGCACTTTTAAAAGAGAGCTTCTAATATGTATCAAGAACCATAAATTTTAAGACAATAACATATAATCTAAAGTTGGCAAAAGCCAAATATACTTGGTAAGAGGAAAAAAGAAAAGGAAAGAAAGAAAACTGAATGAATGTTCACCAACAATGGGGAAATAGTTAAGTATGGTATATTCACTTAAAAAAATATTATACACTCAACTAAAAGCAAAATTAATGAATTCTATATGAAAATACGGAAAACCACTTTATGACGTTATATGATAAAGCACTTATGAAGAAAAACGATTACAAAAGTTTTCATAAGTTCTGATCCTATTACAAACAGATATATAGCCTATTAAAGAAAAAAGCTAGAAAGAACTAGAACAAAAAAAAGTGTTAGGCAGTCTTAGACATAGTTTTCCCAATTTCCTATGTTATGGTATTGTTTTTTTCTTTTTTTAAATTAATTTTTATTGGCCTATAGTTGCTTCACAATGCCGTGCTAGTTTCTACTGTACAGCAAAGTGAATCAGCCACACGTATACATATATCCCCTTTTTTTTGGATTTCCTTCCCACTTAGGTCACCAGAGAGCACTGAGTAGAGTTCCTTGTGCTACACAGTAGGTTCTTATTAGTTATCTATTTTATACACAGTATCAATAGTGTATATATATCAATCCCAATCTTCCAGTTCATCCCACCCCCCCTTCCCCCTTGGCGTCCACATGCCTGTTCTCCACATCTGTGTCTCTATCTCTGCTTTGCAAATAAGATCATCTACACCATTTTTCTAGATTCCACATATATGCGTTAATGTTTTTCTTTTTCTGACTCACCCCACTCTGTATGACAGTCTCCAGGTCCATCCACATCTCTACAAATGACCCAATTTTGTTCCTTTTTATGGCTGCGTAACACTCCATTACATATATGTCCCACACCCTCCCCATTAATTCCTCTGTGTTATGGTATTGTTTTATCACCTTAATTTTTAGAATGAAAAAAGTTACCAAGGGTGAGAATATTTTTAAAGTTGTTGGTGTGAATATGTTGCCAAATTTCTCTCCTTTATACTGTCACCAGCATATTATATAATTAAATATTTTAATTTTCTATCCTAAGCAATATAGGAGGAGAAACAGGTTTGGGGAGTGTGTGGTTTGAGACCTAAAATTAAAGCTCCATATTACGTGCTGCTTCAACATTGGGTAAACAGGAGGACCTCTACTGACATAAGCGAAAGTTCCCTTCCCCGGTCTCCTCCCAAGGAGAAGGCCCCCTAGGCCCAACAACCCTGCATATCAAATGCATCAGGTACAGTTCCTGTTTATTCCTGAGTAGCAGGTTTCCCTGCCAGCCCTCAGAATTGTTCAAACAAGCCAATCACACCTTCACAAGGAAACCAAAGGGCATATCACTCTCTTGATACTACAAAGCCTGTCTCCTACAGCAACTGTTTGTTCTTTTCCTTCCTAAGTGCAACCCCGTGGGGCATGCAGTGTCCTCTGCCTCCAGATATGTGTACATACAAATAATAAACTGCTGTCAATCTCATTAGGCCCAGTGTCAGGTGCTGTGCGTTCAGCCATCCCCATAACCCTAGCATGGGAAGCCTTCCCTCACCAACAGGGTCAATATAGGCCTGTACTGTATTGTATTTTATTGTAACAGAATAAAAAGTGGATTCAGTTCTACATACTGAGTTTGACATAAGACATTTATGTAAAACATCTATAGGGAATTGGAAATATCTATCCGGAGGCTTAAAAAACAAGACTCGACTGGATATAATTTAGAAATAATTAACAGGTGGGAAGTGGAGATGAAAATAGTATGTGTCGTCAGAGAACAGAAGAGTCAGAAACAAGGTGCTGGGGAGCAGTGTCATTTAGCAGTAGAAGGAAAGCCAGAAGAGAAGCCAGAGAAATGGCCCGACAAGTAGATGAAGAATGAGGAAGCTAAGGATGTGAGTAAAGGGGGAAAAGGTCAACAGTTTCAAATGCCACAAAGAGAGCGAAACAAGGAGCAAAAAAATGAGCACTGGATTGGAGAAACAGCAGTTTCCATTAGGTGATGGGATGAGCGACATCAGACTACAGTTTGTTTGACAACCGGGAAAGAGGGACTTGGAGAAAACTAGTCCTTCAAGAGCCATAGCAATGAAACTACATGTAAAAAAAGTCAGGTCATTTAATTTGTACTAAGGATATTAGCATTAAATCAATCTTGATTATATTATTCCTTAGGTTGCCTTTTGTATAAATCTTGAGATTCATATGTCCTTTGTTAAGATTCTAGAGTTTTTCTGTTTTTTTTTTTTAAGCACGGACCAGTCTTAAGGAACAGAGACGTACTTCCCAAAGCTAACCTAGTAGAACAAACAAAAGCAAACACTACTCAATTTTTTCAATTTTGTAACAAAACCCCAAATCGTTTTAAAAAGACAAAAGACACAGTACCTGTTCCATAACTTCAGGTGCCATCCAGCAAGGGGTTCCAACAAAGGTTTTTCTAACTTTATTTCGGGTAATGTCACCACCAGTTGCTAAAAAAGCACTAACTCCAAAGTCTAAAATAGAATACAACAGCAAGGCATTAAAAGTACAGTAACTAACATAAGTAGATAGGAAAGTAATATAGTTATGGCCCTATATACACAGCATGACCTTTTCTCTTCTTTCTGCTAAACTTCTTGACTAAATTAAGACATAGCTTAACAGATTCCTCACTCCATTCCTCTCCACCTCCACAATCATCATCTTAGATTTTCCTCCTTGCTCCGATCCATTCTTTTCATCTTCCCAAACTGAAATACTATATCCATTAAACACTAACTCCAGTTGCCTCTTCTCCCCAGCCCCTGGCAACCACCATTCTACTTTCTGTCTCTATGATTTTGACTGCTCTTAAGTATTTCATGTAAGTGGAATCATACAGTATATCTTTTTATAACTGACTTATTTCACTTAGCGCAAGATCTTCAAGGTTCATCCATGTTGTAGCATATGTCAGAATTTCCTTCCTTTAGAGGTTGAATAATATTGCATTGTATGTATATACTACATTTTGTGTATTCATTCATCCACTGATGGACACTTAAGTTGCTTCCAAGTTTTAGCCATTGTAAATAATGCTGCTATGAAAATAGGTACACATATACCTGTTTCAGTCCCTGCTTTCAGTTCTTTGGCATATAATTCCATTCAGAAGTGGAACTGCTGGATCATACGGTATTTTTATTTTTAATTGATTTAAGGAATTGCCATACTCTTTCCCACAACAGCTGTACCGTTTTACGTTCCTACCAATAGTGAACAAGGATTCAGATTTCTCCACATCCTTGTTATTTTCTATTTTTTGATAACAGCCATCCTAATGGGTTAGTATCTCCTTTTAGTTTTGACTTGCATTCTTTCCTGATGATTAGTGATACTGAGCATCTTTTCATGTGCTTTCTGGACATTGGAGTATCTTCTTTGGAGAAATGTCTATTAAATTTTAAAATTGATTTTTTGTTGTTGTTAAGTTTTAGGAGTTCTCTATATATTCTGGATATTATAAATCTCTTACCAGATACATGACTTGCAAATCTTTTCTCCCATTTTGTGGGTTGCCTTCTTACCCTGTGGAGAGTGTCTTTTAAGGCACAAAATTTTTAAATTTTCATGAAATCCGACTTGTCTATTTTTATTCTTTTGTTGCCTGTGCCTTTGGTGTCATATCTAAGAAATCACTGCTAAATTCAACGTCATGAAACTTTTGCCCTATGTTTTCTTCTAAGTGTTTTATTGTTTTAGGTCATATATTTAGGTCCATTTTGAGTTAATTTTTGAATATAGTGTTAGCTAAGGGTCCAACTTCATTCTTTTGCATTGGGATATTCAGTTTTCCCAGCACCATTTGTTGAAAAGACTGTCCTTTCCCCATTGAATAGCCTTGACACCCTTGTCAAAAATCATTTGACCATATGTATGAGGGTTTATTTCTGAGCTTTCTATTCTATTCCACTGGTCTCTATACCTATCTTTATGTCAATAACATATTGTTTATATTACTGTTGTTTTGTAGTAAGCTTTGAAAACAGGAAGTATGAGTCCTCCTGCTTTGTTCATTTTTTTTCAAGACTGTTTTGGCTATTTGAGGTTCCCTGAGATTCCATATGAATTTTAGGATTTTTTTTTTTCTATTGCTGCAAAAAAAAAATGTCATTGGGGCTTTGATAGGGATTGCACTGAATCTATAAATTACTTTGGGGAGTACTGACTTTTTAACAATAGTAAGTTTTCCAATCCATGAACAGGGGGGATGTGGTTCCATTCATTTACATCCTCTTTAATTTCTTTCAGCAATGTTTTATAGTTTTCATTGTACAAGTATTCTACCTCCTTGATTAAGTTAACTGCTAAGTATTTTATTCTTTTTGATGCTACTTGTAAATGGAATTGTTTTGTAATTTCTTTTTCAAATTGTTCACTGTTAGTGTAGAAAATGCAACTGATTTTTGTTAAAGATTACCATTTTATTTTTATTTATTTTTAAATATTTATTTATTTATTTTGGCTGCACCAGGTCTTAGTTGCAGCATGTGGGATATTCACTGCGGCATACAGGATCTTTAATTGTGGCATGATGGCTTCTAAGTTGCAGTATGCAGACTCAGCTGCGGCATGTGGACTTCTTAGTTGCAGCATGAGAACTCTTAGTTGCAGCATGCGTGCAGGATCCAGTTCCCTGACCAGGGATTGAACCCAGGCCCCTGGCATTAGGAACTGCGTGCAGTCTCACCCACTGGACCACCAGGGAAGTCTGTGACTGATTTATGTCTGTTGACTTTGCATCCTACTTTACAAAATTCATTTATTAGTTCAAATAGTTTTTTCTTAAATATGTATTTATTTATTTTATCTTTTGGCTGCGTTGGGTCTTAGTTGCGGCACGTGGGATCTTTCGTTGCGGCACGTGGGATCTTTGTTGTGGTGTGCGGGCTTCTCTCTAGTTGTGGCGTGTGGGCTCAGTAGTTGTGGCACGTGGGCTCTCTAGTTGTGGCGTGCAGGCTCCAGAGCACGTGGGCTCTGTAGTTGTGGTGTGGGCTTAGTGGCCCCATGGCATGTGGGATTTTAGTTCCCCGACTAGGGATCGAGTCTGTGTGCCCTGCACTGGAAAGAGGATTCTTAACCACTAGACCACCAGGGAAGTCTCTCAAGTAGTTTTTTATGTAATGTTTAGGGTTTTCTACATATAAGATCATACAATCTGCAAACAGACGTAAGTTTACCTCTTTCTTTCTAGTTTGAATGTCTTTTTTTTTTTCTTGCCTAATTGTTCAATCTAGAACTTCCATTACTGTGTTGAATAGAAGTGGCAAAAGCAGACATCCTTCCTGTGTTCCTGAACTCAGAGGAAAACCTTTCATCACTGAGTATGATGTTCATTGTAGGTTATTCATATATGGCTTTTAGTATGTTGAGGAAGTTTCCTTCTGTTCCTACTTTGTTGCATGTTTCTATCATGAAAGGGTGTTAAATTTTCTCAAATGCTTGTTCTGCACAGAGATGATCAGGTGGGTTTTCTTTTTCTTTCTGTTAACGTCATGTATAACAATGATTTTCATATGTTGAATCATCCTTGCATTCCAAAGAAATCCTACTTGGCATGGTATATGATCCATTTAATATGCTACTGAATTTGATTTGCTAGTTATTTTGCTGAAAATATCTACATCAAGTTCATAATGGATACCAGTCTGTAGTATTCTTTTCTTGTTAGTGTCTTTGTCTGACTTTTGGTCTTGTTGAGGCATGTGAGCTCAGTAGTTGTGGCATGCTGGCTCAGTTGCCCTGCGGCATGTGGGATCTTAGTCCCCTGACGAGGGATCAGACCCGCATTCCCTGAATTGTAAGGTGGATTCTTTAGCACTGAACCACCAGGGAAGCCCCTAGTTCTCCTTTAAATGTTTGATAGAATTCACCAGTGAAACCATCGAGTCCAGGGCTTTTCTCTGTCAGAAAATTTTTGATTACTGATTCAATCTCTGTGCTAGTTATAGGTCATTTCAGATTTTCTACTTCTTCACGATTTCATCTTGTTAGGTTTTGTGTTTCAAGGAATTTGTCCATCTAGGTTATCCAATTTGTTGGAGTACAACTGTTCATAATACCATCTTATAATCCTTTTTATTTGGGTGGAATTGGTAGTTATGTCCCCATTTTTGTTTCTGATTCTTTTATTTTTAAAATGTATTTATTTATTTATTTTATTTTTGGCTGCATTGGGTTTCAGCTGCAGCACGTGGGGTCTTCGTTGGAATCTTCATTGCGGCACGTGGGATCCTCTGCCAGGGCACGCGGGCTCCTCACTGTGGCGCGAGGGCTCAGTAGTTGTAGCATGCAGCCTCTCTAGTTGTGACCCGCATGCTCAGTAGATGCAGCGCGTGGGTCCAATTGCCCCATGGCATGTGGGATCCCAGTTTCCTGGCCAGGGATCGAACCCACGTCCCCTGCACTGGAAGGCAGATTCTTAACCATTGGACCACTAGGGAAGTCCCTGTTTCTGATTTTAGTCTTTGAGTCTTCTTTCTTTTTTTCTTAGTCTACTTAAAGGTTTGTCAATTTTGGTGATCTTCTGGCTTCATTGATTCCCTCTATTGCTTTTCTATTCTCTATTTCCTTTTCTCAACTCTAAATTTTATTATTTCCTTCCTTCTGCTAGCTTTGGGTTCAGTTTCTTCTTTTTCTAGTTCCTTAAGCTGTAAAGTTAGGTTGTTGATGTGCTATCTTTCTTGTTAAAGAAAGCATCTAAAGCTATAAATCTGCCCCTTAGCAATGCTTTCACTGTGTCCCCTGAGTTTTGGTATGGTTGTGATTTTGTTTTCATTCATTTCTAAGTATTTTCTAGTTTCCCTTGTGATGTCTTCCTTCATCCACTGGTTGTGAAAATGTGTTTAGTTTCCATAAATTTGTGAATTTTCCTGTCCTCTGTTGTTGGTTTCTAGCTTTACCTCATTGTGGTCAGATGATATCACTTAATCTGTGGCCTAACATATCATATGGTCTATCCTGGAAAATGTCCCTTGGGCACTTGAGAAGAATGTGTATGCTGTTCCTGTTGGGTAGAGTGTTCCGTATATGTCTGTTAGATCTAGAAGGTCAATGTGTTGTTTAAGTCCTCTATTTCCTTATCTTCTGTCTGTTCTACCCATTATTAAGAGTGGAGTACTGAAGTCCCCAACTATTATTATAGAGCTCTCTACTGTTTCCTTCAGTATTGTAGAGGTATCTACAGTACCCTTCACTTCTGTCATTTTTTGCTCCATATATTTTGCTGTTATGTTAATAGGTGCATGGATATTTATAAGTGTCCTATCTACTTGTTGTATTTAACCTTTTATTAATATGTAATGTACTTCCTTAAATCAGACAGAGAAAGAGAAATATTGTATGATATCCCTTATATGCGGAATCTAAAAAGAAATGACCCAAATGAACTTACTTACAAAACAGAAACAGACTCACAGACTTAGAGAATGAACTTATGGTTACCGGGGGGAAAGGGAGAGTTAGGGAGTTTGGGATGGACATGTACACACTGCTATATTTAAAATGGATAACCAACAAGGACCTACTGTATAGCACAGGGAACTCTGCTCAATGTTACGTGGCAGCCTGGATGGAAGGGGAACTTAGAGGAGACTGGATACATGTATATGTATGGCTGAGTCACTTTGCTGTGTACCTGAAACTATCACAACATTGTTAACTGGCTATACTCCAATATAAAATAAAAAGTTAAAAATAATATGTAATGTACTTCTTTGTCTCTTGTAACCTTTTTTTTTTAAATTGGAGTATAGTTGCTTTACACTGCTGTGTCAGTTTCTGCTGTACAGCAAAGTGAATCAGCCATACATATACATATATCCCCTCTTTTTTGGATTTCCTTCCCATTTAGGTCACCATAGAGCACCAAGTAGAGTTCCCTGTGCTATACAGTAGGTTCTCATTAGTTATCTATTTTACACATACCAGTGTATATATGTCAATTGCAATCTTCCAATTCACCCCCCCCCCACATCCTGGTAACCTTTTTTGATTTAAAGTCTATTTTGTCTGATATTAGAGTAGCCACCTCTGCTCTCTTTTAGTTAGTTACTATTTGCATAGAATATATTTTTCCATCCTTTCACTTTCAATATATTTGTGTCTTTGGATCTAAAGTGACTTGCTTATAGATAGCATATAACTGGATCATGTTTTTATCCATCCTGTCAATCTCTGTCTTTAATTGGACAGTTAATTCATTTACATTTAAAGAAATTATTGATAAGGAGGGACTTACTTCTGTCATTGTGTTATTTTTTTCATATGACTTATAGCTTTTTGGTCCCTCATTTCCTATATTCCTTATTTTGTGCTTAATTTTTTGTTGTAAAATGCTTAGTTTTTTTTCTCATTTTCTTTCGTTTATATTCTATAGCTATTCTCTTTATGGTTACCATAGGGATTACATTTACCATGGTAAAGTTGTAACAATCTAATTTGAATTTACATCAGCTTAACTTCAATAACATACAAAAACTCTTCTCCTTTACAGCACTATTCTCACCTCTTTTGGTTGTCGTTGTCATCACAAAATTACATCTTAATAAACTGTATGCTCAAAAACATGAACTAATCATTCTTTTAAATGCATTAGTCTCTTAAATTACGTAGAAAAGAAGACTTGGAGTTACAAACCAATACCAAATAATACCAAGTTTTAGACCAATAACTGTCTTTACTAACGTATCAGTCTCTTAAATTATGTAGAAAACAAAAAGTGCAGTTACAAACCATTGTTACAATAATAGTAGCTTTTATACATCCCCATGTATTTATCTTTACTGAGATCTTTATTTCTTCATACTGCTTGCAGTTACTGTCTAGGGTCCTCTGATTTTACCTTGCAAGACTCCCTTGAGCATTTGTTACAGGGCAGGTCTATTCCCTCAGCTTTTGTTTATCTGGAAATGTCTTAATTTCTCCCTCATTTTTGAAAAACAGTTTTACTGGATATATGATTCTTGGTTGACACTTTTTCTTTCAGCACGTTGAATATATTGTCTCTCTGCCTTCTGGCCTCCAAAGTTTCTGATGAGAAATCTGCTGACAACCTTATTTAGGACCCTTGTATGTGATGAGTCAATTTTCTCTTGCTGTTTTCAAAATTCTTTGTCTTTGCCTTTTATAAGTTTGATTATAATGTGAGTCTCTGAGTCTCTCAGAGTTCACCTTAGTTGGAGATCACTGAGCTTCTTAGATGTTTATCTTTCATCAAATTTGAGATGTTTCCAGCCATTATTATTTTTTTGTGTGTGGTACACGGGCCTCTCACTGTTGTGGCCTCTCCCGTTGCGCAGCACAGGCTCCGGACGCGCAGGCTCAGCGGCCATGGCTCATGGGCCCAGCTGCTCCGTGGCATGTGGGATCTTCCCGGACCGGGGCACGAACCCGTGTCCCCTGCATCGGCAGGCGGACTCTCAACCACTGCGCCACCAGGGAAGCCCTCCAGCCATTATTTCTTCAAATATTCTCTCTGCCCCTTTCTTCTTCTAGGCCTCCCACAGTGTGTATGTTGGTCTGCTTAATGGTATCCAAACAGGTCCCTCAGGCTCTATTCACTTTTCTTCAATCATTTTCCTTTCTGTTCCTTAGACTTGATAATTTCCATTTTTCTATCTTCAAGTTCACCAATTATTTCTTCTGCCAGCTCAACTCTGCATTTAAATCCTTCTAGTGAGTTTTTCATTTCACAATACAAGTTATTGTAGCTTCAGAATTTCTTTTTGGTTTCTTTTGAGGTTTTCTCTCCTTATTGATATTTAGATTTTATTCACACATCATTGTTTTGAGTTTTTCCATATCTTCTTTAAATTCTCTGAACATTTTAAGATAGCTGTTTTAAAGTCTTTGTCTAGTAGATGTGCCATCAGGTCTTTTCCAGTGATAGTTTCTGTTCGTTTATTTATTTCCTTTGAATAGGCCATACTTTCCTGTTTCACTGAGTGCTCTGTGATTTTTTTGTTGCTGTTGAAGACAGGACATTTGAATCTAATAAGGTGGTAATGCTGGAAATCAGATTCTCCCCCTTTCCTAGGGTTTGCTGTTTTTTGTTATTTTTTTTTGTTTTTTGGGGGTTGTGGTAGGCTGTATCTGTGCTAAGCATCAGCCTGAAATGTAAAGTTAAGATCTTCTCAGATCTTTTCTGCATCTTTTCCTGGGAATGAACATTCACTTTCCAATTTTCCCTATAAATGTAGTTTTGTTTTTTGTTTTTGTTTTTTTTTTTTTGGACATGCCACGTGGCTTGTGGCATCTTAGTTCTGTGACCAGGGAATCAAACCCAGGCCCTCAGCAGTGAAAGCGCAGAGTCCTAACGACTGGACTGCCAGGAAAGTCTCTACAGTTTTGTTTTGTTTTTTTTCCCCCTGTAGTTGTTTTTTGATGTCCTAGTCTTTAAAGTCTGGCCCCAAAAAGGGCAAGAAGAGAAGGGAAGGAAAAAAGGCCATGGCCTGTTAAAAGTCCCTTGGAAATCACTTGGAAGGGAGGAGCTGCAACAACAATGGCTGCCTGTCTCTTTGTACCTCTGTGATCAGAAGCAATCAGTATCCAGAGTATATCTTGGATATCTGGAGGACAGGATCTTTTCTGCCACCATGGTTCCTGCAAGCTGCTCCAAACACATGTGCATAGCTGCCTGCCAGGTGGCTGATAGGTGCGGAATGAGCAGCTCTGAAATTAACTGTAATTTACCTTCCAAGTCTTGCCCTAGAATTTTCAAGCAATCAGTGGAATGCAGAATTCCAACATTAGACAAATTCTGCCAATTCAATAGTTGTTTAGGTGGGGAGAAGATTCTTGGTGCTTCCTACTCTGCCATCTTCCCAGAATTCTCTCTTCTTTAGTCTCTTACCACTTGATTTTGCTTCTCTAAACAATACAGTATAATTGTGCCTGGTTTTGAACTTATATAAATGGAATCACAAGCTATATATTCTGACTAGCTTTGTTCACTCTATATTTTTATAATTTATTTAATGCTTTTGTATACAGTTGTAGTTCTATTCATTTTCATCACTATATAGTATTCCAAAGTATAAATTAACCACAATTTACTTATCCATTCTACTTACAAAAGACCTGGGACTGTTTCAAACTTTCAATGCTTATAAGCACTATGGCACACTGAAGTATGAGTTTCTCTATGCCATACGCTTAGAAGCTAAAGTCTTTGGGTATGCATATCTTCAACTTAATAAAGTGTTGGTACTGTTTCTATTCCCACCATCAGAGGGTGAGATTTTCCCTTGCTTTACATCCACACTGATAACTAGTACTGTCAGATGTGTTTGCTAGGTCAGTCAGTATAATGTGGTATCCCCAATGCTATTTTACTTTGCATTTAATTGCTAGCTAGTGAGGCTGACCACCTTTTATTATATTTATGTTTTGATGTCATTTGAGATTATCTGATTTTTCCTTAATGAGTTCTTTGTATGTTCTAAATTTGAGCCCCTTGTCAAGTTATTCATGCTGCAAATATCTTCTCTGTGGTTTTGCTTTTTTACTTATTAATGGTGACAAACTGTTCTTCTTCCGATGAACAGTAGTTGCTAATTTTACGGGAGCCAAATTTATCAATCTTTTTCTTTACGTTAGAACATGATGTGACTTTGTTAAAATATTCCCTTACCTGAGGACATGAAGATGTGTGCCTCAGTTATCTTCTAAAGCTGAAGAAATAATTCAAGGTTTGGGTGGTTATTTTCCTCCTGCCAAACACCTGACTGTTCCAGCAGTGTGGGACCAAGCTGAGGTTTTTTCTCAGATGATCTGCTTGATCTACAATCCTGCAGTTCAGCTATTCTGGAGTTTCACCCTGGTGGAGGGGGCATTTCACCAGGATAGCAACACTGGCAGGCCTTGGACTCCAATTCTTATCTCTTTAGCTCTGAATCTGACAAAAGTACACTTCCACCTCTCAGATGCCTCTTCCTAATGGGCAAATACCCCATTTCTCCCAGGACAGAAGCAGTTCTGTATCACCTCTCTGTAGCAGATTTATTCTTAAACGCAATGAGGTTTCTTGACTACTTCTCCTTTAAAAGAAAGTAAAGAATGCTATGAAAACCCACAGATGACGACTTTAATGGGGATAAGGAGTAGATAATTGTAAGGTAATGAGTAATGGTCAGAAAATGCCTAAGACTGAAAATGAAGGATGAGTAGTGGAAGATATCTTGAGTCAGTAGGGATGTGTCAACATAGTATGTTTGACCAGAGAGGGTCCAGGGGATAGAAGAGAAAACTAAGAAAACATAACAGATTAAGTAATGTGGTTCTATCAACCATTAAACCAAAATAAAAAGAAATATTAATCATTACCTGCAATCTGTACTGAGCCATCTTCTCCAAGAAGAATATTGCCAGCTTTCACATCTCTTTAAGAAAAAAAAAAATCACTTATTAAAAAACACCTATTCTTTGGAGTCACATAATTTAAGCAGTTCACTATATTCACCACAACACTGTCAATATTTAAATGTTCTATTTTGCATTAAAGGGTATTAAGGCCAACAGTAGAATTTTAAAAATTGTAGTCACTTGTAGTAGAATCCAAACATTGTAAACAATAACATATAGCTTTTTACTATTAAATTTGGAAAATCTGAGGTTATTAAATACTCAATTGAGATAATAGTGGCCAAAGAATGTGACCCTCACTTACTATCACCTTATCTACTTTTTAAAATACAATGATTTTTTTCTACACCCTAATATATGATCAAAAATTTTAAATGGTATGTGGTTGAAAACAGGGACTATTCTATGCCTGTAGCATAAATACATGATGGAAATTATTCAAATATCTCTATATTCTTATTAGTAACTATATATAACAGCTCAAGTAATACATGAACACATTCCTGCTATAAAAACCTAAACATCACTGAAAAGGCCAAAGTTCCTTTTGACCACTGTTCTCAAGTCTAGTATTCTCTCCAAAGTTTTCAACCATTATCAGTCTAGTTAACAGAATATGTTCCTGTGACATATCTGGACTCTTCTTCCAACATAAATGATATCGTACTATCCCTTCAAATCTACAACTTGTTTTTCTCATGCAATAATGTGTCAGTAATATCTAGCAAAATTTACAATCCCTAATTCCTATGAGTAATCCACTTCTTTGATAACCTAGAGAAACTCTCACAATGTTCACAGAATATACAAGGGGGTTGTCTACAGAATTGTTTGTAATAACAAACCAAAAATGGTAGCAACCTAGAAAGCCAAAAACAGCAAAAAGATTAAATTAATTCTGTTACATCCATGAAATGGATTAACGTCAATCAACATGTCATGCCCTCTAATACATAATACATACTGCTAAGTGAACAAATCAAACAGGACAGTGCATTTTGTATGCCACCATTAATGTTACACACACACAAACACACACACCCCTTTCCATACACAGAGAGCAATGAATTTATTTCCTTTAGTGGAGAGGAGTGGGATCAGAGTCTTGTGGGAATGGACTCACTTATTTGTTTCATAATTAAAAATAAATATAATTAAATAAAAGAGAGCCAGGCCTTGAAGCTAGACAAGAAAGAAAAGTGAGGCTAGCTCATGGAAGAAGACCTTGTTTGTCAGGAAAAAGAACCAGTGAAAGGACACTTCATCTCTTCCTTGTCCCTGTCTTCTTTCCCCTATCCTTAGCTATAACCATTCCTTGGTAAACAATGAACAACAGTTTCACAACTGTGTGTAGCAACGTCACCATACCAAGAGTATACAATACCTTTCCTGAATATATACTGAATCATTCGGAAATCATGTTACTGAGTATTTTTTCCTGCTTATAAATCCAAGCAATTTATAGGACCTTTCCCAGAGGCTGACTTAGAATGGAGGTTGGCTCACTTTGCCCTACAAACCTAAAGTCTACACCATGAACAGGAGAGAACTGAGGATATTTCCTTCCCTTGGTGACAAGACCATTCAACTAAGGCAACCATGAACCTTCAACTCCTTTTTCTGGGCTCATCTGGAATGACATCTAAAATTTAATGGGAAAAACAATATATAGTTTAGTCACTTCCTCCTTGTGTTTCTGCAGCAGGCTGTAATGTTAGTACAGATCATAAAAATATAATCTTTCTCATTTCACCATGAGTCATATCTTAGTACATTTCTATTATCATCTGCACTTACTTAGTATTATAATTAGTGCATAGGGGGCATCTCCCAGATACTCATCAAATAGATTTAAATAACTAAATAGAAGACAACCTGCCTTAAATCTTCTTATGGAGATAAGTGAATCATTAAATCAATCCATCCATCCAACTAAACACTAAAATAAAAATTGATTGTTTCTGAAGAGATGTGGAGTAGTAAATCAATCAATCCAACTTAAATACAAAAATAAAATTGTTCCCTCCTGCCACCCCACCTCCCAACTCCCACCTCCTATCCATCTAAATAGGAGAGCAGTTAAACGATGGTATATCTATATAATGAAATACTATGAATACTAATGAATATATATGTTAATACGGAACAATCTCCAAATATATTAAGTGAAATAACAATACTACATACATCATGTTGCCATTTGTCTTTTTTTTTTTAAGCAGGAGGGAGATGTATACAGTATGTTTATATTGCCATAAAAATCTCTCTCAAAGGAATCACAAGAAAATGGCAAGAAGTGGTTCCCTTTAGACCAGGGTACTAGAGGTTCAGTGAAGGAAGGAGATTTTTTCTTTTTTTAAATGCTTTATTATATTTATTTATTGTTTGTTTATTTGTTTATTTATTTATGCCTGCCTTGGGTCTTTGTTGCTGTGAGCAGGCTTTCTCTAGTTACAGCAAGCGGGCGCTACTCTTCGTCGCGGTGCGCGGGCTTCTCATTGTGGTGGCTTCTCTTGTTGCAGAGCACAGGCTCTAGGTTCGCGGGCTTCAGTAGTTGTGGCACGCAGGCTAAGTAGTTGTGGCTCGCAGGCTCTAGAGCTCAGGCTCAGCAGTTGTGGTGCACAGGCTTAGTTGCTCTGCGGCATGTGGGATCCTCCTGGACCAGAGCTCGAACCCGTGTCCCCTGCCTTGGCAGGATGATTCTTAACCACTGTGCCACCAGAGAAGTCCCTAAAATGCTTTATTATTTTTAGAACAGTTTTAGATTTACATAAAAATTGAGAAGATAGTGCAGAGGAGTTCCCATACACCTGTCACGCAGTTTCCCCTATTATTAACATGACACATTAAATGGTTCTGTTGCCACAGTAATGAACTAGTATTGATGCATTACTATTAACTAAGGTCTACAATTTATTCAAATATTTTAGTTTTAACCTAATGTCCTTTTTCTTTCCCAGGATACCATGTTCCATTTAGTTGTCATGTCTTCTTAGGGGCTTCTCTTGTCTGTGACAGTTAATCTTTGACTTTCCTTGTTTTTGATGACCTTGACAGTTTTGAGGAATAACGGTCCAGCATTTTGTAGAATGCCCCTCTATTGGAATTTGTATGATGTTTTCCTCATGATTAAACTGTTGTTATGAGTTTTGGGAAGGAAAACCACAGAAGTCAAGTGCCATTTTCATCACATCATATCAAGGGTACATAGTTATCATCATGTTTTAGCACACTTGATATGGTGAAGACTTGTTTTTTTATCATATACCATTTGTACCATTTGAATTTCTAAGCCTATATTTGCATTACCCACTCAAATAATGTTTTCTAAGCTTTTGTCTTAAGTGAAGAAACAGTAATCCATTTTCAGTAGAACCTACACTTCGGGTGACTACTTTTCCTGATCATTTCTCCAGATAATCAATTCATGTTTCCCTTTTCAAACCAAAAGTGCAAAATATAGAACAGTTTCCAAGAGTAAAAGCAGAGGAAGATCATGAAGCTAAATGGCTCACTGGACAATTAAACACACCACAGTCTGTCCTCACACACAACAGGGCAAATGACCTTTCAAGGAAAAGATCTGTAACTAAATCTCTGGAAATCAATGTAATAGTCCTTAACTGAAGAACCTTTGTTACCTGCCTCAAAGGATATCAAGCAACCCAACAGCCCCAACAGCTAAATCCTCCAACCACTCTTAAATAGCAAGAACAGTGAGTGTTGTTTTTCACAGCTTGATGCCATTTCTCACAAGTCACTATTGCACCAAAGTTACAGATTCCTTTTAAAATTAAAAGGAATATCATAGACATACTTGACTTTCTCATTAGTACAGAACACAAGTTTCTCCCCATCACGTTTTTTAAAAAATTTATTTACTTTTAGTTATTTTATTTTTGCCTGTATTGGGTCTTCATTGCTGTGCGCGGGCTTTCTCTAGTTGCGGCGAGCGGGCTTCTCATTGCGGTGGCTTCTCTTGTTGCAGAGCACAGGCTCTAGGCGCACAGGCTTCAGTAGTTGTGGCACATGGGCTCAGTAGTTGTGGCTCATGGGCTCTAGAGCGCAGGCTCGGTAGTTGTGGTGCACAGATCAAACCCGTGTCCCTGCATTGGCAGGTGGATTCTTAACCACTGTGCCACCAGGGATCAAACCTGTGTCCTTGCATTGGCAGGCGGATTCTTAACCACTGTGCCACCAGGGCTCGAACCCATGTCCCTGCATTGGCAGGTGGATTCTTAACCACTGTGCACCCAGGGAAGCCCCCCATTACATTTTTATGACTCATCAATAGGCACAGTTTATGGAAAACATGAAAAAGGCCAAGAGAAGAAATGAATCAAGACAAAAGCTGGAAAATACACTACATTTAGGCATCTTAAACTGACTAAATATCTACCATTTCTGTTAAAGCTAACCTCTTTAAATGGGAAAAATATTTGGGTATGTAGATACAGAGAGAAAAGTGTAAGTCTAATTTAGATACTTGTTCACCCTAGTCAAAACCTCTAAAGCCTGGGGAGTCAAGGAGAAAACACAGTAGAAACAATAAAATTATTTGACCTAATCCACCAGACTGACACAAATCTACCTGAAATAACAATTGGACTCTAAAGATATGAGAAGTAACAAAACCTACTAAAAACATCCATCTGTTTCCCAGTAAAACAACTTTATCCCAACGTTTCTCCTGTTGAAATCTCAGTGCATCTTGGCTAAAGTGTAAGTAGGGTTCTTAGCCTTGGCTGCATATTAGGATCTCTTGGGGAACTTTCAGAAGTCCCAATGCCAAGGCCTCATCATAGACCAGGTAAATGAATTTCTGGCAGTGGATCCAGGAACTGGTACTTATTAAAGTTTCCCAGGTGATTCCAATATGAAGGCAACATTAAGGTTCTCTGATTTTATGTGTAAGAGAATTTCCATTCCAGCAACATGGCAGAGACTTTCATCACTTACTACCCAGGCCTTGGCCCCAAGATACACCATTCCCCTTCTCCAAACACAAAGAAATGCTGGATTAATTAGGGGGGGAAACTGCCACATAAATGAACACGAAATAAAGAAAAGGAAATCTTCAGAAATGAAAAGGACACTTAAGAGCAGAGCAGTAAGCCTTGGGAGACAGAACAGAGATACTCTGCCAAATAGCTAGGGAGCTCAGGCTTTAAAATCCACCCATAAACAGAATACCTGGCATTGGGCTAGCTTAAGGTTGAGAAAGAGAACTGAGACCGCTCATAAACCTAGGACCCTGGGAAGACTGAGCCACAATGAAACGTATACTTGCCAAAGGCAAGCCAGTAAAGCCATATTAAAATAAGACCTAACTGTCTTTAATACAAAAGCATTACTAGGAATAAAAAGCATCATTATATAACAACAACAAAAAAAAGGGAATAATTTACCAAGAAGATAACAATCCTGAACCTGTATGTACCTATAAAATATCTTTCAATCGCAGAGGACTATAGTTCAAAGGGGTCATTAGTGTTGTAGGGCTAACTTCAGCTACTTCTGGCCTCCACTGTTCTGATGTGAAGTCAACTCCTCCTAATCATACTGATGCTCTGTCTTAGTCTGTTCAGGCTGCTATAACAAAAATACCAGACTGGGCAACTTAAACAACCAACATTTATTTCTCACAGTTCTGGAGGCTGGAAAGTCCAAGATCAAAGCAGGGGCAGATTTGGTGCCTGGTGAGGAGCTGCTTCCCTGTTCATGAGTGACCACCTTTTCACTGTATCTTCACAAGGCAGAAGGGGCAAGGGAGTTCTCTGGGGTCTCTTTTTTTTTTTTTTTTTGCGGTACGCGGGCCTCTCACTGTTGTGGCCTCTCCCGTTGCGGAGCACAGGCTCCGGATGCACAGGGTCAGCAGCCATGGTTCACGGGCCAAGCCGCTCCGCGGCATGTGGGATCCTCCCGGACTGGGGCACGAACCCGCGTCCCCTGCATCGGCAGGCGGACTCTCAACCACTGCGCCACCAGGGAAGCCCTCTGGGGTCTCTTTTATAAGGACACTAATACCATTCATGTGGGCTCTACCCTCATGACCTATGTACCTCCCAAAGGCTCCACCTACAAATACCACCACATTGAGGATTAGGTTTCAACATATGAATTCTGAGGGGACACAAACATTCAGTCTACAGCACTCCCCCTACATGATAAGTTGTTTTTCTCTTGCTGCCTTCAAGATATTGTGTTTAGGTTTCAATAGTGTGACTATGATGTGTCTAGGTATAGATCTCTTTGTTATTTATCTTTTTTTTTTTTTTTTTTTTTGCGGTACACGGGCCTCTCTCTGTTGTGGCCTCTCCCGTTGCGGAGCACAGGCTCCGGACGCGCAGGCTCAGCGGCCATGGTTCACGGGCCCAGCCACTCCGCGGCATGTGGGATCTTCCCGGACCTGGGCACGAACCCGTGTGCCCTGCATCGGCAGGCGGACTCTCAACCACTGCGCCACCAGGGAAGCCCTGTTATTTATCTTAACTGTGGTTCGTTAAGCTTCTTAAATTTGTAGATTAATGTTTTTCCTCAAATTTGGAAGTTTTAGGTCACTATTTCTTTCAATATTTTTTTGTCCCTTTTACTCATTTAGCTAAATGAGAGCTGACAAATTTAACAAAGTAGATGTTACAGTCATACACAATTGAGCACAGATTGAATTTGTGCCTGAACTTGATGTAAGTCAATTTGATTGCTTTCTAAAAAAGACAGTGGGGCTTCCCTGGTGGCGCAGTGGTTAAGAATCCACCTGCCAATGCAGGGGACATGGGTTTGAGCTCTGGTCCAGGAGGATCCCACGTGCCGCGGAGCAACTAAGCCCGTGTGCCACAGCTACTGAGCCTGTGCTCTAGAGCCCATGAGGCACAACTACTGAGCCTGTGTGCCACAACTACTGAAGCCCACGTGCCTAGAACCTGTGGTCCACACAAAGAGGAGCCACCACAGTAAGAAGTAGGCGCACGGCAGCAAAGAGTAGGCCTTGCTCACCGCAACTAGAGAAAAAGCCCATGCGTAGCAATGAAGACCCAATGCAGCCAAAAATTAATTAATTAATTAAAAAAAAAATAGTACCAACTCATAAAATAATTGTGAAGATTAAATCAGGTTAAGGTAGAAAATACACTTAGAAAAGTATTTAGGGACTTCCCTGGCAGTCCAGTGTCTAAGACTCCATGCTCTCAATGCAGGGGGCCCGGGTTCGATCTCTGGTCAGGGAACTAGACTCCATATGCTGCAACTAAGAGTTCACATGCCGCAACTAAGGCCCAGTGCAGCCAAATAATAAATACTTAAAAAAAGAAAAAAGTATTTAGCACACAAGTTGCAGTGAATGCTAGCTGTCATTATTATCTACACCAGGGGTCAACATTTTCTTAAAGGGCCAGATAGTAAATAGGGTTTGTGGGGCAGATGATATCTGTCACCACTACTTTTTCTCTGTAGTGCTAAAATGTGCATGGCTGTGTTTTAAAAAAGAAACCCAAACAAAAAAACAAACAAAAAACAGGCATCAGGCTGCATTCATCCTGTGGGCCAGAGTCTGTCAATCACTGATGATCTATATGGTGGTAAAATAATTTTTTTTTCCTCTCACACGACAGTCTGGGCATGAGTGACATCAGTTCAGCATGGTAACTCCACAGAGTTGGTGATTCAGGTTCCTCATATTTTATTGCTCTACCATCTCTAAGTCCTTGCTGCACAGTCCAAGATGCCTTACTACCACATCCACATTTCAATGGAAGGAAGGAAAGGGCATAAAGAGGTTATGCCACTTTCTGTGAGCAGTGGTTCTCAGCGTATTTGGCAATGTCTAGAGATATTTTAGGTTGTCTCAATGGGCACTGGGGGCGGTGTGTATGTGTGTGCTACTGGCGTGTAATAGGTAGAAGCCGGATATGCTGCTAGATCCGTTCTATAACGCACAGGATAGCCCCTGAAACAAAGAATTGCCCAGCCCAAAAGTCAGTGGTGCTGCGACTGATAAAACCTGTTAAGGGAACACTATTGTTTTCATCACAGTGGCTAGAAACTAAATCACACAGTCAAATCTGGCCTGCATGGGAGGCTATGAAATGCTGCCTTTCCTCTGGATGTTCATGTGCCCAGTAAAAAATGTTTTTTTCTTTTAATTCTAAAACAAGGGGAGACATATTAGGGGCCAATTAGCAGTCTATAGCATATGTCTTTCTAGAAGATTACTTGATGAACATGGAATCAGAATTGAGGTATTAACTGAATTATGTTCATTGCTAGTATCAAGGTATGTATACACAGGGTTATCACCATTCAGAGGACAGGAATCCTGTTTTTCAGGGCACCTTTTCCCTTGACAGTGTGGGAAATAAATTCCTAAACGTTTACTCTTTGGTCATGTTCCCTTTTCAGTCATTTGTTAACACATTATTTTAACTAGGTACAAAACAACTGATTAGGTACAATTTTAGATGAAAAATACTATTGTCTTAAGAATATACTTTCAGTGTTTCCAAGATTTCTAGTTTACATGTTATTCCTTAGAATCAATTACTCTCTTTTATCCTCATAAAAAGAAAGTTTGGGGTTTCCCTGGTGGCGCAGTGGTGAAGAATCCACCTGCTAATGCAGGAGACACGGGTTTGAGCCCTCACAACTACTGAGCCTGTGCTCTAGAGCCCGCGAGCCACAACTACTGAGCCCGCGTGCCACAACTACTGAAGCCTGCACATCTGGAGCCCATGCTCCACAACAAGAGAAGCTACCACTCCCTGGTGGCACAGCGGTTAAGAATCCGCCTGCCAATGCAGGGGACACGGGTTTGAGCCCTGGTCTGGGAAGATCCCACATGCCGCAGAGCAACTAAGCCCATGCACCACAACTACTGAGCTACTGAGACTGCACTCTAGAGCCTGCAAGCCACAACTACTGAGCCCCTGTGCCAGAACTACTGAAGCCTGCGTGCCTAGAGCCCGTGCACCGCAACAAAGAGTAGCTCCAGCTCACTGCAACCAGAGAAAAGCCCGCGCACAGCAAAGAAGACCCAATGCAGCCAAAACTAAAATAAATAAAATAAATTAACTTAAAAATAAAAAGAAGCCACTGCAATGAGAAGCCCACGTGCCGCAACAAAGAGTAGCCCCCACTCACCACAACTAGAGAAAGCCCGTGCGCAGCAAGGAAGACCCAACACAGCCAAAAATAAAAATTAATTAATTTTAAAAAAAAGTTTGTTTCCTTTGTAAGACTTAAGCAGGTGGAAAAACTTAAACAACTGGAAAGAATTATTCATTTTTCCTAGAATGAGATGCTTTTATAGATGAGTGATTTCACTTACTATATGTTGATTTTCTTTAAAATGCTTCTACTCTCAGGGTAATCTAATCAAAAGTTTGTGTGTAGGGGGAGGGAATACCTTGTTTTTTTCCTCCATATTCTGATTGCTCCTTAAAACCTCAGTTTTACAAATTGGTAGTCGTCTGATCTTTGATCTGTTACTTTTCTGGGCCTTTGCTTGTCTGTTTGCTGATGGATTAGGGTTAAGTAGGTGATTTTTTTTTAACTGAGGTATAAAATTGTAAGATATAAATAAGTAAGATATATTGTAAGATAAATAAATTTGTAAGATATAAATAAAGCTGTAAGATATTTAAAGTGTACAATGTGATGGTTTGGTACACATATACACTGGGAAAGGATTAACTCCATAGAGTTAATTAACACATTTATCACCTCACATATTTACTTTTTTTTTGAGAACATTTAAATCCTACTCTCTTAGCAAACTGCAATAATATGATACAGTGTTATCCACTATAGTCAACATGATATACATGAAATTCTCAGACCTTATTCATCTTATAACTGAAAGTTTGTACTGTCACCAACCTCTCCCTGTTTCCCTCACCCACTCAGCCCCTGGCAACCACTTTTCTACTATTTCAAGGAATTTAACTGTGTGTGTGTGTGTGTGTGTGTGTGTGTGTGTGTGTGTGTGTGTGTGTGTTTTAAGATCCCACATATTAAGTGATACCATGCAGTATCTGTCTTTCTCTGTCTGGCTTAATTCACTTAGCATAACATGCCCTCCAAGTTCATCCATGTTGTCACAAATGACAGGACTTCCTCCTTTTCATGGATGAATAAAGTCCATTGTATGTGTGTGTGTGTGTGTGTGTGTATCACAATTTCTTTATCCATTCATCCATGACACACACTAAGGTTGTTTCCATATCTTGGCTATTGTGAATAATGCTGAATACGGGAGTACAGATATCTCTTTGAGATAATGACTTCATTTCTTTTGGACATATACCCAGCAATGCGATTTCTGGATCTTATTGTAATTCTTTTTTTTTGGCTGCGCCACACAGCTTGTGGGATCCTAGCTGCCAGACCAGGGATCAAACCTGTGCCCCCTGCATTGGAAGTGCGGAGTCTTAACCACTGGACCGCCAGGGAAGTCTCCCTGTAATTCTATTTTTAATTTCTTGAGGAACCTCCATACTGTTTCCACAGTGGCTGTACCAGTTTACACTCCCAACATCAGTACACAAGGGTTCCCTTTCTCCATATCCTTGCCAGCATCTGATATCTTGTCTTTTTGTTTTGTTTTGTTTTGTTTTTTGGCTGCACCACACGGCTTGTGCGATTTTAGTTCCCTGGCCAGAGACTGAACCCTGGCCCTTGGCAGTGAAAGCATGGAGTCCTAACCACTTGACCACCAGGGAATTGCCTGATATCTTGTTTTTTTGATAACAGACATCCTAACAGGTGTGAGATGATATTTCATTGTCGTTTTGATTTGCATGTCCCCAATGGTTAGTGATGTTGATCACCTTTTTCACATGTATCTGTTGGCTACTTATATGTGTTCCTTGGAAAAATGTCTATTCAGGTCCTTTTCCCATTTTTTTAATTGGGTTGTTTTTATTTTTTTGCCTCTGAGTTGTATGAGTTCCTCCTATTTTGGGGATGTTATCCCCTTATCAGACATGTGGTTTGCGAATATTTACTCCTATTTAGTAGGTTGCCTTTTTACTTTTTTGATGATTTCCTTTGCTGTGCAGAAGCTTTTTAGTTTGATGTGGTCTAATTTTTAAAGTTTTTGCTTTTGTTGCCTTTGCGATTGGTGTCAAATCCAAAAAATCATTGCCAAGACCAATTTCAAGGATATGTTTTCTTCTAGGAGTCTTTTTTTTTTTTTTTGGTACGCAGGCCTCTCACTGTTGTGGCCTCTCCCGTTGCGGAGCACAGGCTCCGGACGCGCAGGCTCAGCGGCCATGGCTCACGGGCCCAGCCACTCCGCGGCATGTGGGATCTTCCCGGACCAAGGCACGAACCCATGTCCCCTGCATCGGCAGGCGGACTCTCAACCACTGAGCCAGCAGGGAAGCCCTCTTCTAGGAGTTTTTATACTTTCAGGTCCTAAGTTCATGTCTTTAATCCATTTTGAGTTGATTCCTCTGTATGGTATAAGATAGAGGTCAGTATCATTTTTTTGTATGATGTTTGTTGTGGACTTATCATAAATGGCCTTTATTATGTTATTCCCTCTATACCCAGTTTGTCAAAAGTTTTCATTATGAAAGGATGTTGAATTTTGTCAAAAAGCTTTTTCTGCATTTATTGAGATGACCATGATTTTATGGTTCATTTTGTTAAAGTTGTGTATCATAGTGATTGATTTGCAGATGTTGGACCACGCTTGCATCCCTGGAATAAATCCCACTTAATCATGCTGTATGATCCTCTTAACATACTGTTGAATTTTGTTTGCTAACATTTTGTTGAAGATCTCTGCATATATGTTTATCAAGGATATTGGCCTGTAATTTTCTTTTCTTGTAGTGTCCTTGTCTGGCTTTGGTATCAGGGTAATGCTGGCCTTGCAAAATGAGTTTGTAATGTTTCCTCCTCTTCTAGTTTTTGGAAGAGTTTGAGAAGGATTATTATAAGTTCCTCTTTAAATATTTAGTAAAATTCACCAGTGAAGCCATCAGTCCTGGATTTTTGTTGGGAGGTTTTTGATTATTGAATTGATCTCCTTAGTAGTAATTGGTCCATTTAGATTTTCTATTTCTTCATGATTCAGTCTTGGTAGATTGTATGTTTCTAGGAATTTATCCATTTCTTCTAGGTTGTATAATTTGTTGGCATATAATTGTTCATAGTAGTCTCTTATGATCCCTTATACTTCTGTGGTATCAGCTGAAATGTCTCCTCTTTCATTTCAGAATTTAATTTATTTGAGTCCTCTCTCTTTTTCTCTTGGTGAGTCTAGCTAACAATCTGTCTATTTATCTTTTTAAGAAACCAGTTCTTAAAAACTGGTTTCATTGATCTTTACAACTGTATTTTTAGTCTGTATTTCACATATTTCCACTGTAATGTTTTTATTTAACTTCCTTCTGCTAACTCTGGGCTCCGTCTGTTCTTATTTTTGTAGTTCGTTAAAAGTAGGTGATTTTAAATGTTATATCTTGTTGTGTTCTTCCATTCTTTTTCCGCTTTCTTTGGTTTTAATTGGGCATTTCATATGATTCGATTTTTCTTTCCTCTCTTAGCGTATTCTTTTTTTCCCCTTTTTTAGTGGTTGCCCTGGAGTTTGCTCCACACATTTACAACTAATCCAAGTCCACTTTCACATAGCACTGTACCACTTCCCTGAGTTTCCTTTCAATCTCATATATCCTGGACTGGGTATTATAGTCTTGCAACCCAGAACTGTCAATAGGCATAGACCAAAAAAAAAAAAGAAGAAGTTCTAAGCCTGCTCTCTGTGGCCAAAGGATCAGGAAAGGGGCAGCACAGCTCAGACCGAGCAGGGACTCCATCCCCGACTACATAGCTGGAATGGAAGGCTGACCGACTAGGCCAGAACCAGAGGTGCCAATGAAGACCAGACAGGAAACTCCATTGCCCAATCCACATCTAGTGCAGCAGGTAGGCCCATGCTGCCTACACCAGCACCACCGATAGGCCCAGCCAGTATCTCCCATTCTTCCACCCAGCAGCAGAAAGTGACCCATGTCTGGCACCTCTTGGTCCTCTACACCAGGGGTCCCCATTCCCTAGGGTCGCAGACTGTTACTGGGCCGTGGCCTGTTCTAAACCATTCCCCCACCCCCACCCCAGTGTGTGGAAAAATTGTCTTCCATGAAACCAGTCCCTAGTGCTAAAAAGTTTGGGGACCGCTGCTCTACACAGTGGCAAAGGATGACCCAGACCCAGTGTCTCCCAACTCCCCACTCAGTAGCAAAAGGTGGCCCAGAAAAGTGCCTTTCATGTCCACAGACAATACCACAGAATGAGTGGGAGCCCAATTGCGGCCAGGTGGCCTGGCCCACAAGGTGAGCCCAAGAAGTGCTCACAGACCCACAGGCACAGCCACTATCTCCCACCTTCCACCTAGCAGCACCAGGCCTGGGGAAGGACACTCTACTCCAATGGGTGGCATCAGCAGGGATTGAGAAGAGAGCCCCAGCAGTGCCACAGGAACAAAACAAACCAGAACAACACTGCAAGGGCTCTAAAAAATCAGGGCAATTGCCTGCTAAAATATATTATATCACTATATTATTATTTTAATAGGATCAAGAGTCTCCTAACATAACATCCAAATCATCCATGATAAAATTTAAAAAAAAATCATTCAACATACCAAGAACCAGGAAAAACTTCAAAAAGAAAAGACAACTAAATGATGTCAACATGGGCTTCCCTGGTGGTGCAGTGGTTGCGAGTCCACCTGCCGATGCAGGGGACACGGGTTCGTGCCCCGATCCAGGAAGATTCCACATGCCGCGGAGCGGCTGCACCCGTGAGCCATGGCCGCTGAGGCTGCACGTCCGGAGACTGTTGCTCCGCAACGGGAGAGGCCACAACAGTGAGAGGCCCGCGTACCGCAAAAAAAAAAAAAAAAAAAAAAAAAAAAATGATGTCAACACAAAGATAAATCAGGTTTTGGAATTATTTGACAAGAATTTTAAAGCAGCCATCATGAAAATGCTTCTAACATACAATTTGGAATTCTCAAAACAAATGAAAAACAGAAAATATCAGCAAAAAAAAAAAAGCTATAAAAAAGAACCAAATAAAAATTATATAACTGAAAACCTACACTAACTGAAATAAAAAGCTCAAGGAATGGGTTCCAGAGTAGAATGGAGAGGACAGAGGATAGAATCAGCAAACCTGAAAACAAATCAAGAAAATTTACTCAATCTGAACAGAGTAAAAATAGGCTGAAAACTGAACCTCAGGGATTATGGTACAATATGGTACAATAACAAAAGATCTAGCATTTCCATCATTAGAGTCCCAGAAGAAGATGAGGGAAAATAGCTTGCAAAGGTATTCAAAGAAATAATGGCTGAAAACGTCCCAAAACTGGTGAAGACAAAAACTTATAGATTCGAGAAGGTTAGGAACCCCAAACAGGATAGACGTGAAGAAACCCACACTAAGACATATCATAATTAAACTTGTCCAAACCAAACTTTGGGACTTATCTGGTGGTCCAGTGGCTGAGACCCTGAGCTCCCAATGCAGAGGGCCCGGGTTCGATCCCTGGTCTGGGAACTAGATCCCACATGCATGCTGCAACTAGGAGTTTGCACGCCACATCTAAGAAGCCCGCATACCGCAACTAAGGGTCTGCATGCCATAACTAAAAACATTCTGCACGCGGCAACTAAGACCCAGTGCAGCCTAAATAAATAAATAAATAAATTGTTTTTCTAAAAAAAAAAAAAAGAAACAATCTTTTTTTTTTTTTGGCTATGCCATGTGACATATGGGATCTTAGTTCCCCAACCAGGGATTGAACCTGTGTCCCCTGCATTGAGAGTGCAGAGTCTTAACCACTGGACCTCCAGGGAAGTCCCACGAAGAAACATCCTTGAAAGTAGCCAGAGAAAAGCAACATATTGCCTAAGAACACCAATTCACATGACAGATTTCTCATCTGAAACCATGAAGGCCCCAATTAAGTACCACAGCATCTTTCAGGTGCTGAAAGAAAAGAACTGTCAACTACAAATTGTTATACCCAGGGAAACTATCCTTCAGAAATGATGGGGAAATAAATATATCTTCAAATGAAGGAAAACCAAATCCAGGGACTAAACAAATTTGTACAAACACAGAATCTACCACCATTTCTACAGGTAACAATTGTTATCTGTACGCAGGGTCTGAATAGATATAATTAGCCAGAAATACTTGAACCATAAAATGTTACACAGGTTTTCAAATGTCATTTTATTTAAAAAAAATAATAATAATTTTTAATTTTAAAAAGTGATTTTATAAAAGCTTTTAATAATTTGAGAAAATAGTCAAGATATAAAGGAAACAAAAAAGAAACAGACAAAATTATACATACAGTTTTGTTTTAAATATCTGTTAGCATATAAAAGAAACTGGAAAAGAATATTCCAAAATGTTATCAGTGATTGCAATGATTGACTCCCACAGGAAATTAGAAATTTCTCCTGTTTCTGGAGTTTCCAATTTGACTAAAGTACTTGTTACTTTTAAATGCTTACTGGCTGTGTAACCACTATGTACTGGAACTAGTAATACAAAGAACCCTGCTAACACTCAGAGATTATGATTAACTGTGCAAAAGAATGGGGAATAGCCTCCATGAAATGATACAGCACAACTATCACTGCACTTATCCAAAAGAGAAGACTGTTGTCTTCTACATACCTGTGAATCTGTCCATTTTTATGCAAGTATTCCAACCCCTCCAGCACTTCTCTGAGTATTGTAGCAATGGTAGCTTCATCTAGGACTCCACTTTTATGTTCCCCCTTTGCCACAATGTGCTTAATAATATCCAGAACAGAACCTGAAAAGAGAAAACACAGTTTTCCATGATTTTTTTAACTCATTCAATATAATTCAGAGCCATTTTTAAATCAAAACATATGTAAACCTTTTCATAAACTTAGCTGTGTAGGAAAGAAAGGAAAAAATAGTAAATATAAGGATATACAGAAGTTTAAAGTAATAATTTATTCTCGATTCCACTCTAAAACAGAAAGCAGCCTGCTAATAGTGTTACACCAGCATCTTTTTTAGACTTCTAATGAGAATCTGAAAAAGGTAATAGAGGATTTTTTTCCCTTTTCTGTATATATATTTTTTCATTTTATTTTTTTAACATCTTTATTGGAGTATAATTGCTTTACAATGGTGTGTTAGTTTCTGCTTTAAAACAAAGTGAATCAGTTATACATATACATATGTTCCCATATCTCTTCCCTCTTGCATCTCCCTCCCTCCCACCCTCCCTATCCCACCCCTCTAGGTGGTCACAAAGCACCGAGCTGATCTCCCTGTGCTATGTGGCTGCTTCCCACTAGCTATCTATTTTACGTTTGGTAGTGGATATATGTCCATGCCACTCTCTCACTTTGTCACAGCTTACCCTTCCCCCTCCCCATATCGTCAAGTCCATTCTCTAGTAGGTCTGTGTCTTTATTCCCGTCGTACCCCTAGGTTCTTCATGACATTTTTTTCCCCTTAGATTCCATATATATGTGTTAGCATATGGTATTTGTCTTTCTCTTTCTGACTTACTTCACTCTGTATGACAGACTCTAGGTCCATCCACCTCACTACAAATAACTCAAATTCGTTTCTTTTTATGGCTGAGTAATATTCCATTGTATATATGTGCCACATCTTCTTTATCCATTCATCCGATGATGGACACTTAGGTTGCTTCCATCTCCTGGCTGGTAATAGATGATTTTTAATCACCTCTGAAGAATCCCTAGGTAAACCATACCCATCAATAACACTTTAGTATAAGATATAACAAACGAATCTAGGCCTCTAACATCAGATTAGAGTATGCAACATTGTATAAATAAAGATATAAAACACAGTAGAAACGCAGGTCAAATTACAGAAGAAAACTTGTAAAGTAAATATCGCATGTGTATGCAAACTAATTTAAGGGTTAAAATTATGTTTCAGGTTAATAAGTAATAGAAATAAAACAGGTAAGGCAAAGAAAAATATGAAAAGAATAAAAATGGCAGTTCTTTTAAAATAACAGCCCAGATGTATTATCAATCCCATTCTTCCCAGGATGGGAAATAATGCTCCTCCTAAAAATCAGAGAGAGGGAGGGAAAAGACACCCATATAGTAATTAAAGTCACAGAATGCTGTCTACCATAACTGATGATTATTAAAAAAAAGTTTGCTAAAAAAAAAAAAAAAAAAAAAAAAAAAAAAAGTTTGCTAGAGATCGGTAAGATTTCTGGCAGTACAATGGCCCACAAAGATCACAGAACCAAAGCAAAACAATCGCCAGTATTAAAAACTGTGCCAAGAAATCTGAAACATAACATAAACTGCACTGAAAAGACTGAATGCCCATTTCTTGGCAAATGCTTCTGTTGAAAACATGTCCTGGTGGATGCTTTTTATTGCACACACTTAAAAAGAAAAAAATATACTTCCAAATAGATGGAAAGAAGTGGTCTAGATGGAATCCTCGAAAACATTAGAGAATTGAACACATGTTTACTTTAGCTCCCATTTGAAATCCACTAACTTGATAAGCTTGAGAACAAGGGCATAAACCCAGAATAAAAAAGAAAGCAAGAAAGGAGGTAACAGAAGAGATATAGCACTAATTTTCTAGAAGAGAGAAAGCAGAAAAAAGTAACTGATTATGCAGAGTGGAAAAATCTGTAACTTCAGTGCCTGCACAGGAGGTATATCAATTAGGAAAAAGTAGATTCCCTACCCTAGAGCTCCAGAAAGGCTCAGAATACAAACACCAAAGACCACATAAGGGAAAGTAAGGGGGGACTGAAGGAAAGGGCTGAACACAGGAAAACTGGTTGAAAGTTCATATAAGGCAGAATAAGATTCCCAGATCCCTCCTCCCTATCCTGGAAGCCAGGCCACGACCACACCCCACCTCCAGCAGGAGACAGGCAGTTTACTCTCTGTAGACAAAGAACCAGGGAGGCTTCTAACACTTTCCCCTCTTTATTGCTGGGATTCACAAGACTGATTCACAAAGAGGGGGCCTAAGGAAGAAGTTTTGTTCTGTTTAGTTTAACCAATCACACATCAACTCCCCAAAAGCAAAGTGACTATACCAACAGGCATGTATTTCATTCTTCTGAGAAATCCAGGCCATATAAGAACTGCTCAGTAAGAAGACATATGTATAAATCCCAGCTGAGTTAAATGTTTGTAATATAAAGAATATCTAAAATAAGGAACGCAAAGGGAGAAACCCCTACTAGGAATTAAAAACACAATTTATTCATTCAACAATTTAGTCATATATGCGATCTAGAACTAGGTGCCACAGAATATGTCAAGAAACATGTGACTGCTGACTTTCAGGGAACTTCTAATCTGGAAGATCAAAGAAATGGAGTAACAAAGACCCTAGGGCACACCAAAGTTATTAGATCTGTATTTTTTAAGAGTTTGAAGCAGGAACTCCTTTTCAAAGTCTTAGAAAATTTTAATTGATTTCATATCATCCAATGATCAACACGGAAATTAAAGCAGTGCACACCCCCAGACAATGTCCAGAACAGATATACCAAACAAGGCTGGATAAGAAGCCCCCTCTTCCCTGGGATAACTTGTCTTTTCAGTTTTAGTCTCCCTCCCAACAATATGATTTTTATAGGTGGAGGGATGATCATGCCACTAAGACCTTCCTCCTTAACTGACAAATACTGGTCCTGGAAGGTCCCCACTTCTTTTCCATATGATTTCCTCAGCATCTTGCAGCATCTAACATGATGATGGTGCCTATAATCCTCCCTCCTCAAACATCAAAAATACATAGAATTCTTTATATCAACTCAGAGAAAGATGAAAGTAAAATATTCTAAGCAAAAGAAAACTGCAGATTTATCACTGGATGATTCAAATTAATATCTAATGAAAAGAAGGAATAATGAGGGAAGGCTATATCAGCATATACAATATTATGTCCTTAGGCACAATCTGGAAGAAATAGTCTACAGGGATAATCTGTTCTTGAACTTTAATGCATGAAATTACTTGGCAAACTAGTTAAAAATGCAGATTCCCAGACCTTATAGACTGTCATTCAAGAGATCTGACGTAGGGCCCAAGAAGTTGCATTTTAACAACCTAGGCTACTTGATGAACACTGTCCACTGAAACCCAAGAATTTCTTAGAGTAAAAGCAAGTAAATTAAATAATGGAAAACAAGAGGGGTTTGGTACAAATTTCATAACAAAGCAAAAATTACAATGTAGGTAGATTATCTATTCCCCCAAACCATTTCATGTCTCCCTTCATAGTCTATGGCACAGAACATTTAAAAAGCAATGGAGGGCTTCCACGGTGGCGCAGTGGTTAGAGTCTGCCTGCCGATGCAGGGGACACGGGTTTGTGCCCGGGTCCGGGAAGATCCCACATGCCCCGCGGCTGGGCCCGTGAGCCATGGCCACTGAGCCTGCGCGTCCGGAGCCTGTGCTCAGCAACGGGAGGGGCCGCAGCAGTGAGAGGCCCACGTACCGCAAAAAAAAAAAGCAATGCAAAACTTTAACTGTCCAAGAAAATCATTACTAAATATTAAAAAAAAAACTGAAAAAGTGGTGAAGCAGCTGCTGGTTAATGACCCTTGTTAAATCTGATAATTGTAGCTCAATCAAATTACTCAGTCAACATGTTCATTTGCACAGTTTATTTTTATGAAAAAACACTCTTGAGTCCAAAATTAACTCACTCATTTTAGTTAGGTATTTTTACCAAGAAGTTTTAACCAATCTTTAGCCACTGGGTGTTGCTTGTGTCTTCCCAAGCCATATAAGTTTTCAAAGGGACCACAATTTGCTTAGTCTGAGTATTCCATTTCAGATTAACAGAAACACCCTCCATTATTGCTTGACCATCCAAAGCTGGTCACTTTTTTTTTTTTTTTTTTTTTGCGGTACGCGGGCCTCTCTCACTGTTGTGGCCTCTCCCGTTGTGGAGCACAGGCTCCAGACGCGCAGGCTCAGCAGCCATGGCTCACGGGCCCAGCCGCTCCGCGGCATGTGGGATCTTCCAGGACCGGGGCACGAACCCGTGTCCCCTGCATCGGCAGGCGGACTCTCAACCACTGCGCCACCAGGGAAGCCCTGGTCATTCTTAATAACAAGTATTTTTTACCTGGGTCCTGCCCAGGGTCAAGGAAGTCCCATGCCTTTTATCTCTTAGAAGATGACAAAGCATCCTTAAACCACAAAATAATTCCCTAACACAGTGAATTAAATTAGATTTCTGCATTTCTATAGTTCGTCCCTTTCAGTCCTACAGGTACTTCATCTTTTTTTTTTAAGACTTAACTTTTTCTTTTCATAAATTTATTTTATTTATTTATTTTTGGCTGCACCGGGTCTTCGTTGCTGCGCATGGGCTTTCTCTAGTTGTGGCGAGCAGAGTCTACTCTTCGTTGCAGTGCGCGGGCTTCTCATTGCAGCAGCTTCTCTTGTTGCAGAGCACGGGCTATAGGAGCGCAGACTTCAGTAGTTGTGGTGCACAGGCTTAGCTGCTCCAAGGCATGTGGGATCTTTCCCAACCAGGGCTCGAACCACTGTCCCCTGCGTTGGCAGGCAGATTTTTAACCACTGCGCCACCAGGGAAGCCCCCCTTCCTTTTTTTAAATATTTGTTAGGAACGACGTTTTTCATATAAATTTATTTATTTATTTATTTTTGGCTGCGTTGGGTCTTCATTGCTGCACGTGGGCTTTCTCTAGTTGTGGCGAGTGGGGGCTACTCTTCATTGTGGTGCGCGGGCTTCCCATTGCGGTGGCTTCTCTTGTTGCAGAACATGGGCTGTAGGCACACCGGCTTCAGTAGTTGTGGCGCGCAGGCTCAGTACTTGGGGCTCGCAGGTTCTAGAGCATAGGCTCCATAGCTGTGGCACACGGGCTTAGTTGCTCCGCAGGATGTGGGATCTTCCCGGACCAGGGCTTGAACCTGTGTCCCCTGCATTGGCAGGTGGGTTCTTAACCACTGCGGCACCAGGGAAGTCCCTTCATCTTTTCCTTTTAGAAGCTTTCTTATTTTTTTTTCCCCAAAGAAATTAACTTTTATTTGAAAGGAGACTACCTTTCCCCTCACTATTTCTAAGGACTCTATACAATAGCCTGCTTAAACCATTTTCCCAATACCAAAATTTCTAACAGCAAAGCATACAACTGCTCTAAATAATAAGGCTTGTCCTGCACTGATTAAACGTCAATAATTTCAACACAAAAATCACACTTAACATTTTGAAGTTTTAACAAATGTATTTTAAATACAACATGTTTTGTAGGAGTCCACAAGGTTTTTATCTCTAAAAAACGACATAATTTTTAGGGTTCAAAAATTCCATTCTTCAAAAGAAATGACCAAGTGTTTTCTTCTATAGCTTCAAACTTTCTACACTCAACTATTTGATTGCTCCATGCCACCCCAGACAAACCTGACATGACTGAACTACTTTATATGTTACTAACTTCCCCAAAAGAAAGTTTAAAAAGGAGTCTGTAGTAAATGCAGCTAATACAATATCTAACACAAAAGAAGCTTTAAAAAGACCATTTCTTTCCTCATTTGATTAGGCAGCAGTTAATTTTCTGTAAAAGCAAAAAACAAACAAAAAATCATTTACAAAAGCATAACACTGGGGTTTCCTTTTTTACTCAAGATGTTCAACTACCCAAAATGACAACAATTACATCTTTAAGAATATAATAAAAGGGGTAGAAAACAGCAATACAATTGACAAAGTGTAGAAGCTAAATAAACCAAAGATTTTTTTAAGGGTTCTTTTTAAGGAGTAGGAAGGATCAGAAGCTTGGGGAAATCCAGAATTAAACAAAAAAAGAGAAAGAGAAAAAGATGTCCTCAACTGCAACTACTCTGTTTATCAATAGGAACGAGATCTTGATCGTGATCTGTATTGACTATAGTACGGAGAAGGTGATCTTCTTCTGTACTCGTAATCACAGTCTTCATATCTGCCGTACCCACGATCATATCCTCTATCACGGTTAGGATCTCGACGTCTGCCACCTCCTCCACCTCCACCACTATGAGTTGGTCTGCCCATGTATATGTCTGGTGTAGGTGTGTGAGCTCTCTTGGTCATAGAATAATCTACACGAATTCTTCTACTGTCCAGTTCCATTCCATTTGCCCTTTCCATAGCCTCCTTTGAGTCATCTATTCTCTCGAAATAAACAAAAGCAAACCCTCGTGATCGTCTAGTTCGCTGGTCATAAACCACATTGACACCACTCAATGGTCCATATCGAGAAGATCTCTCTCTGTTGTGTACAAACTGAGGCCAAACACTCCTAGACAAGTGTTGGGATCTGGATTTGCCCTGCTGCCTGTATGTCTTCTCCGGTTAAACACTGGAGAATGACTTTGGCTCCTTCGACGCTGGTATTCTGGTGTATAGGACCTACTTCGAGGTCGTCTCCTATGAGAGTGAGAATGGGATCTGGATCAAGTGTAACGTCTATGAGAATGCCTCCTTGACCTCGACCTGGATTTTGATCTTGATTGAGAATGGGATTCAAAGTGTTTGGAAACTCTTGATGGACTACGAGATCCTGACCTGCTCTCCAATTTTACATGAGCAGGAGTTCCCGCTGGACATTTTGACTGAGAGTGAGACTCTCTGCCCTCGAAGTTGTTCTCCTCTACATCACTCATGTCGGCCAGGCACTCCCCAGAACTAAATAAGAGACAAGTCTCAGCTTGAGGGCCGATGGCCTAATCAACCAGGTGGCTGGAGCGTGGGGAGGAGGAAAGAGTCGGCAACAACAGCCGCTCCACTCCACTCCCACTCGGTCGCAGGCTCCAGCAAAATCTTCAGAAGCTTTCTTAATTACTTTGATTTCTAAAAATCTTATATTGCAATTTGGTGCTAATAAATGGTAGAAACAGCTATTTAGATAGAAAGTGATTCTAATTTCTAAAGATTAACTTTCTATACTAATAAATTCCAACACTCAAAATCAGAGTTCTAATTATTTAATTAACAAAAGATAAGAATATTATAGTCATAAGGGAGCATTACAAAATAATTATAATATTGACACACTTAAACTTATTTTGACCATGTTGTCCATTTGGTCGATGGGCTTAAGACTGCCAGTTGCAATTCATTTTACATTTAATGAGCTTATTAAATTCTATATCAGTACAATGTTGCTACATCAAAAATATGCTTTTGATTTAAATATTTTGGCTGAGGAAGCGAATATAGAAGAATGTAGCCTAAACATACTTCTATTAACTCTGGCTATTTACATTTTTAAATTATTCAAACGGAGCCCCTGCTTCTCAATGGTCCCCTCCTCTCACTCTCTCTGCTCCAGCTATGATCCCCCATCAGTTCCCAGGACACATCACACTGCTCTATCCTGCCTCCAGTCACTCTCAGTACAGTGTTCCCTCTATCTCTGGATTCCTTCTCCCATTCTTCCCGATACCACCTCCACCTCCCATTTCACCTGGCTAATTATTACCTATTCTTCAGGTCTCCTGAAGAACGTCACCTCCTAAAGGCAGTCTCTGTCTATCTTGCCACAGCCATTCTCCCTCAATAAAGTTAGGTTCTCCTGGTACTTATTCCCATGATACCTGATACTTCTTCATGGCACTCTACACCCTTATAATTACTTAATTATAACTTTTACTTATTAGCTATAAGCCCCATAATAGCAAGGAACTGATGGTTTGATTCACCAGTGTATTGGTAATCAATAAGCATTTGATGAAAGGCTTTTTAATTGAGCTATCATGACAGTTTCCTCCTACTTAAAAAAAATTTTTTTAAGTTGTGCTTAGTTCTATCTTTTGTTTTCTAAATATTACTTAATGTATCTCTTCAGTTTGAATATGTATTTACTTTATAACTACCAAAGATTACATTTTCTTAAAAAAGATGTAAAATTTTTAATATTTTAAAAGTAAACATTTAGATATAAGATTAAGTTGACTCATAAAATTATAAGTAATTATAAAAAGAATTAATGCCTGGAATATATTTGAAAATTATCAACCAGGAAATCTGCTGAGTGCTATGCTAGAAAAATTGGGCACCATCCCAGGAAACTTAAGACCAGGAGGAACAGAGAAGTACACTGAAAAGACATCCCACTCCGCTACATATCCTGCCCTTTCTGTGATCAGGACATATACTCACTGAGAGAGGAACGGGGATTCTTTAAAAAAAAAAATTTTTTTTAAGGCATTCTGCTTAGGAGTAGCAGAAAGGGTGGGCTGGCATACAGCTATGGATAACAGAATTAAGCAGACAACTTATTCCTGTTCATCAGAGGACCTTTTAGCAAAACATTAAAAACTTTGTATTATACATTTTTGTAAATTACATATAAAGAAAATTATGCTGTAGGTGATCAAAAACGAAAGATACAATATTACCTAATATTCCCATATCTGTCCATACTGAAAGAACCATGCTTGACCACCATCTTGAAAGGTGGTTGGTGTTAGCAAGGCTTCCAATCATCATATGAACAGGGCCTTTAACAAAGTAATCCAGTTTCTCCAGTGTGTCACTAATGGGATTGAAACAAAAAGGTGATTCTGGCTACACTGAAAAGCATCAAATAACAAGGGATTATTATTATTAATGATTAAAATTTCTTGTGCACCTATTACATGTCAGCATAGTGAGGGATGCTTTGCATAGTCATCTCATTTACTCCTCCCCAATACCCTGAAATGCAGAAAGGCATCCCCATTTAACAGACAAGAAAATAGGTTCAAAGAGTTGAAAAAGTTTGCCCAGTGACACAACTGCTAAGTAGAAAACCTGGAATTTAATTCTAAAGCCTACGACTTTCCTTTAAAGCCTCTCTGGGTAAGTAAGGTGCTCAATGAGTAATGGTGTTGACATGGCAAATAAACATGGATTCTCTTTTGTGTAACCCTACAATCCAAAATGGAAGATCATGCTTCCACATAAAATATATATGCAAACAAGTTGCACAGTGATGGGAAAGTCAGGCAGCTCCATCACTCACTTGTCCTCTCCATCTTGCCACATCATTCAAATCCATGCCATAAGAAAATGTCTAATTTACTACATGGCATGGGTATTTCAGTAACCATAACAAAATCTTCAATCTATACATACCAAGGGTCCACTGTTTGCAATCAGCAAAACTTACACTTTATTCTAAGGACTAAAGCAGAAATAATTGTAAATATAATAGTGCAGGATAAAGTATGTAATTAATTATGTTAATATGGGGGAAACAAGATTTTCTGTGTAAGAGTAGAGATTCAAATATAATTTTAAAGTTTTAAACGTCTGTAATATTAAACTTGAACTGTCAAATTATGACTTATTTTTAATATGCTACAATATATTTCCAAGCTCTTTCAACTAGAAACAATGACAAAGTAGCAGCAATGAGCATCCCAAGAATCCAAGTTATACTTTCTAAATACCACTCCCCATAAAAAGGATCAGGGCTCCTTAGAATATTCACTGATTCTAAGAAAAGCAATATAAATGTGAACCTTTATCCTGAACTAAAAATCAAGGAAGTTATCAAAGATTGATGGATTCATGTCAAAAGGACACAACAGAAAGCTTGAAGGGACTCCCACTGACAAAATTTTGGATAACCTGAGCATCAAAAGAATAGACTATAGCTGAGAAAGACACAGAATATATAAAAATCCTTGAGTCTATATAGTGATACTCCAAAAAATGAAAGCATTACTCAATGGGAAAAAGGAAAAAAAAAAATCACTGGCAGTGATTATTAAACTAACTTTTTACTCTGAAAATTGGTCCTTAAAAAAACACATTTATCTTGCCTTTTCAGTAGGAACTACAGTATAGGTTAACCAAAAAGCCCCAGTTAATAAGGGAAAGTTCCTTTACAGAGAAGAATGCCAGTTTATAAATGTAAAAAAAAAAAAAAAAAAAAAAAAAGGCGCAATAGGAAAAATTACCATTCTGCAACCCCTGACAAAACTAATTGAGACAAGCAAGGATTGTTAATGGATGCTAAAAATCATTAGACAAAAGACTGGGGAACTGGATACTCACAGTGCCAAAGTATCGTCCCACAGATTACTTGCTTGCTGCAAAGGGAAATAAAGCTTACTTTTCCATGGAGAGGCCTGGCTGTCATAATCTTAAGCAGTCAAAATTAATATCACCATTAAAGATACAACCAGATAGCAAATACTACTTCCTGATGTGATGCAATATGAAGTACACAGCATCACCTACAAAATATTCTGTCCAAACAACACTTAGGGTCTTGTTTTAATTTGTAGGAACAGAGGAATATAAATCAGGTTAAACATCACCAGGAAGAAATAACCAGTTAAATCCAGAATGTGGAGTAGCTGCGTGCTGCTAGTGCTGCTTAAGGCTCCAGCTCACAGGGCCAGGCACAACATCTCTGCGCATGGCCCCACTGAGCCAAGGTGTCATGTGCAGAGCTTCTGCACACAGCCCGCCAAGCTCAAGTATCAGGTGCAGCCTGATACATTTCATGCTAGGAACTCTTGTCTGAATTGCCAGGAAGAAGGCCACTGCACACAGTACTCTATGAGCAAGTGAAACTAGACTAAGCACAAAGGAAAAAACATGAAATGTAGATCCTCTAGCAACAGGAGTAATGGAAGATTTCCCTAAATCTGCCCTCAAGCTTTTCCTTGATTGATCTGTGAGTATGGAACACTTCAAAACTAAACAGTGTGAAGAGAGAAACCTTCAAGATAGCGGAGGAGTAAGACGTGGAGATAACCTTCCTCCCCACAAATACATCAAAATTACATCTATGTGTGGAACAACTCCTACAGAACACCTACTGAACGCTGGCAGAGGACCTCAGACTTCCAAAAGCCGTGTGGCTGACAGGGTCTTGGTGGTCCGGCTGGCTGTCAGGCCTGAGCCTCTGAGGTGGGAGAGCCGAGTTCAGGACATTGGTTGACCAGAGACCTCCCACCCACATAATATCAATCGGCAAGAGCTCTCCCAGAGATCTCCATCTCAATGCTAAGACCCAGCTCCACTCAACGACCAGCAAGCTCCAGTGCTGGACACCCCATGCCAAACAACTAGGAAGACAGGAACACAACCCCACCCATTAGCAGAGGCTGCCTAAAATCATAATAAGGTCACAGACACCCCAAAACACACCACCAAACGTGGACCTGCCCACCAGAAAGACAAGATCCAGCCTCCTCCACCAGAACACAGGCACCAGTCCCCTCCACCAGGAAGCCTACACAACCCACTGAACCAACCATCCCCGCTGGGGGCAGACACCAAAAACAACGGGAACTACAAACCTGTAGGCTGCAAAAAGGAGACCCCAAACACAGTTAAGTTAAGCAAAATGAGAAGACAGAGAAATACACAGCAGATGAAGGAGCAAGGTAAAAACCCACCAGACTAAACAAATGAAGAGGAAATAGGCAGTCTACCTGAAAAAGAATTCAAAGTAATGATAGTAAAGATGATCTAAAATCTTGGAAATAGAATGGAGAAAATACAAGAAACATTTAATAAGGACCTAGAAGAACTAAAGCGCAAATAAACAATGATGAACAACACAATAAATGAAATTTAAAAATTCTCTAGAAGGAATCAACAGCACAATAACTGAGGCAGATAAGTGACCTGGAAGATAAAATAGTGGAAATAACTACCACAGAGCAGAATAAAGAAAAAAGAATGAAGAGAATTGAGGAAAGTCACAGAGATCTCTGGGACAACATTAAACGCACCAACATTCAAATTATAGGGGTCCTAGAAGAAGAAGGGAAAAAGAAAGGGACTGAGAAAATATTTGAAGAGATTATAGCTGAAAACTTCCCAATATGGGAAAGGAAATAGTTGATCAAGTCCTGGAAGTGCAGAAAACCCATACAGGATAAATCCAAGGAGAAACCCACCGAGACACATATTAATCAAAATATCAAAAATTAAATACAAAGAAAAAATATTGAAGCAGCAAGGGAAAAGCAACAAATAACATACAAGGGAATCCTCATAAGGTTAACAGCTGATCTTTCAGCAGAAAGTCTGCAAGCCAGAAGGGAGTGGCAGGATATATTTAAAGTGATGAAAGGGAAAAACCTACAACCAAGATTACTCTATCCAGCAAGGATCCCATTCATTCAAAGGAGAAATTAAAACCTTTACAGACAAGCAAAAGCTAACAGAATTCAGCACCACCAAACCTGCTTTACAACAAATGCTAAAGGAACTTCTCTAGGCAGGAAACACAAGAGAAGGAAAAGACCTACTGTAACAAACCCAAAACAATTAAGAAAATGGTAATAGGAACATACATATCGATAATTACCTTAAATGTAAATGGATTAAATGCTCCAACCAAAACACACAGACTGGCTGAATGGATACAGAAACAAGACCCGTATATATGCTGTCTACGAGAGACCCACTTCAGACCTAGGGACACATACAGACTGAAAGTGTGTTGATAGAAAAACATATTCCATGCAAATGGAAATCAAAAGAAAGCTAGAGTAGCAATTCTCATATCAGACAAAATAGACTTTAAAATAAAGACTATTACAAGAGACAAAGAAGGACACTACATAATGATCAAGGGATCAATCCAAGAAGATATAGCAACTGTAAATATTTATGCACCCAACATAGGAGCACCTCAATACTTAAGACAAATGATAACAGCCATAAAAGGGGAAATCCACAGTAAAACAATAATAGTAGGGGACTTCAACACCACACTTTCACCAATGGACAGATCAACCAAAATGAAAATAAATAAGGAAACACAAGATTTAAATGACACATTAAACAAGATGGATTTAATTGATATTTATAGGACATTCCATCCAAAAACAGCAGATTACACTTTCTTCTCAAGTGCGCACAGAACATTCTCCAGGATAGATCATATCTTGGGTCACAAATCAAGCCTTGGTAAATTTAAGAAAACTGAAATCATATCAAGTATCTTCTCCGACCACAATGCTATGAGACTAGATATCAATTACAGGAAAAAAACTGTAAAAAATACAAACACATGAGGCTAAAAAATATGCTACTAAATAACCAAGAGATCAATGAAGAAATCAAAACATACCTAAAAAAAAATGACAATGAAAACATGACAACCCAAAACCTATGGGATGTAGCAAAAGCAGTTCTAAGAGAGAAGTTTATAGCAATACAATCCTACCTCAAGAAACAAGAAAAATCTCATATGAACAACCTAACCTTACATCTAAAGCAACTAGAGAAAGAACAAAAAAACCCCAAAGTTAGCAGAAGGAAAGAAATCATGAAGATCAGATCAGAAATAAATGAAAAAGAAATGAAAGAAACGATAGCAAAGATCAATAAAACTAAAAGCTGGTTCTTTAATAAGATAAAAAAAAATTGATAAACCATTAGCCAGACTCATCAAGAAAAAAAGGGAGAAGACTCAAATCAACAGAATTAGAAATGAAAAAGGAGAAGTAACAACTGACACTGCAGCAATACAAAGGATCATGAGAGATTACTATCAGCAAATACATGCCAATAAAATGGACAATCTGGAAGAAATGGACAAATTCTTAGAAAAGCACAACCTTCCGAGACTGAACCAGGAAGAAATAGAAAATATAAACAGACCAATCATAAGCACTGAAATTGAAACTGTGATTAAAAATCTTCCAACAAACAAAAGCCCAGGACCAGATGGCTTCACAGGTGAATTCTATCAAACATTTAGAGAAGAGCTAACACTTATCCTTCTCAAACTCTTCCAAAATATAGCAGAGGGAGGAACACTCCCAAACTCATTCTACCATCACCCTGACACCAAAACCAGATAAAGATGTCACAAAAAAAGAAAACTATAGGCCAATATCACTGATGAACATAGTTGCAAAAATCCTCAACAAAATACTAGCAAACAGAATCCAACAGCACAGTAAAAGGATCATACACCATGATCAAGCGGGGTTTATCCCAGGAATGCAAGGATTCTTCAATATATGCAAATCAATCAATGTGATACACCATATTAACAAACTGAAGGATAAAAACCATATGATAATCTCAATAGATGCAGAAAAAAACTTTTGACAAAACTCAACACACATTTATGATAAAAACCCTCCAGAAAGTAGGCACAGAGGGAACTTACCTCAACATAATAAAGGCCATATATGACAAACCTACAGTGAACATTGTTCTCAATGGTGAAAAACTGAAACCATTTCCACTAAGATCAGGAACAAGACAAGGTTGCCCACTCTCACCACTATTATTCAACATAGTTTTGGAAGTTTTAGCCACAGCACTCAAAGAAGAAAAAGAAATAAAAGGAACCCAAATTGGAAAAGAAGAAGTAAAACTGTCACTGTTTGCAGATGACATGATACTGTACATAGAGAATCCTAAAGCTGCTACCAGAAAACTACTAGAGCTAATCAATGAATTTAGCAAAGTAGCAGGATACAAAATTAATGCACAGAAATATCTTGCATTCCTATACACTAATGATGAAAAATCTGCAAGGGAAATTAAGGAAACACTCCCATTTATCACTGCAACAAAAAGAATAAAATACCTAGGAATAAACCTACCTAAGGACACAAAAGACCTGTATGCAGAAAACTGTAAGACACTGATGAAAGAAGTTAAAGATGATACAAACAGATGGAGAGATACACCATGTTCTTGGATTGGAAGAATCAACATTGTGAAAATGACTATACTACCCAAAGCAATCTACAGGTTCAACACAATCCCTATGAAACTACCACTGGCATTTTTCACAGAACTAGAACAAAAAAATTTCACAATTTGTATGGAAACAAAAAAGACCCCAAATAGCTAAAGCAATCTTGAGAAAGAAAAACAGAGCTGGAGGAATCAGGCTTCCAGTCTTCAGACTATACTACAAAGCTACAGTAATCAAGGCAGTATGGTACTGGCACAAAAACCGCAATATGGATCAATGGGACAGGATAGAAAGCCCAGAGATAAACCCACGCACATATGGTCACCTTATCTTTGATAAAGGAGGCAAGAATATACAATGGAGAAAAGAGAGCCTCTTCAATAAGTGGTGCTGGGAAAACTGGACGGTTTCAAGTAAAAGAATGAAATTATAATGCTCCTTAACACCATACACAAAAATAAACTCAAAATGGATTAAAGACCTAAATGTAAGGTCAGACACTATAAAACTCTTAGAGGAAAACATAGTCAGAACACTCTATGACATAAATCACAGCAAGATCCTTTTTGACCCATCTCCTAGAGAAATGGAAATAAAACAAAAATAAACAAATGGGACCTAATGAAACTCAAAAGCTTTTGCACAGCAAAGGAAACCATCAACAAGACAAAAAGACAACCCTCAGAATGGGAGAAAATATTTGCAAACGAAGTAACTTACAAAGGATTAATCTCCAAAATATACAAGCAGCTCATGCAGCTCAATATCAAGAAAACAAACAAGTCAATCCAAAATTGGGCAGAAGACCTAAATAGACATTTCTCCAAAGAAGATATACAGATAGCCAATAAACACATGAAAGGATGCTCAACATCACTAATCATTAGAGAAATGCAAATCAAAACTACAATGAGGTATCATCTCACACCGGTCAGAATGGCCATCATCAAAAAATATGCAAACAACAAATGCTGGAGAGGGTGTGGAGAAAAGGGAACCCTCCTACACTGTTGGTGGCAATGTAAATTGATACAGCCACTATGGAGAACAGTATGGAGGTTCCTTAAAAAACTAAAAACAGAACTACCATATGACCCAGCAATACCACTACTGGGCATATACCCTGAGAAAACCATAACTCAAAGAGTCATATACCACAATGTTCATTGCAGCTCTATTTACACTAGCCAGGACATGGAAGTAACCTAAGTGTCCATCGACAGATGAATGGATAAAGAAGATGTGGCACATATATACAATGGCATATTACCCAGCCATAAAAAGAGACGAAATTGAGTTATCTGTAGTGAGGTGGATGGACCTAGAATCTGTCACACAGAGTGAAGTCAGTCAGAAAGAGAAAAACAAATATCGTATGCTAACACATATATATGGAATCTAAGAAAAAACAACTCGTTCTGAAGAACCTAAGGCCAGGACAGGAATAAAGACAAGGACACAGAGAGTGGACTTAAGGACACGAGAAGGGGGAAAGGTAAGCTGGGACGAACTGAGAGAGTGGCATTGACATAAATACACTACCAAATGTAAAATAGCTAGCTAGTGAGAAGCAGCCACAAAGCACAAGGAGATCAGCTCGGTGCTTTGTGACCACCTAGAGGGGTGGGATAAGGAGTGTGGGAGGGAGACGCAAGAGGGAGGGGATATGGGGATATATGTACACATATAGCTGCTTCACTTTGTTATACAGCAGCAACTAATACAACAATATAAAGCAATTATACTCCAATAAAGATGTTAAAAAAAAAATTCAGAATGTGGGACAAGATAGACCCTTCAGACCAGACCCTTCAGTAAGTCTGCCTCATGGAAGAGAGGAAGTAGGAGGGAACGATCCTAGATTAAGAGTAACTGAAGAGGCATGACAAACAAATGCAACATGTGAAACTTGTCCCACCTTGTGCATTATTATCATTAGATACTTTATTCTCAGTATCTCCTCAAATGTAAATGTCCATGAAAACCAAAACAAGAAAAACATTTGTATAAATTTTCCAAACCATGGAAGTTGTACTCTACTCACCTCCACTTAGTAGCTTCATGACTAGCCACAGCTCATCTTTTACCACAAAAGACGTGTAGTAAGATACAATATTAGGATGATGGCACTGACTCATGGCTTGAATTTCTTTCTACAAAGAAGAGAAAAAATGGTAATTCATTATATGCAAGGCTAAAACAACACTAGAAGTTACTGAATCCAGATCTGGGAATTCCAAAGACTATGTCACAACCTTTCTGGGATTTTCATGCCTGACCTCTGCAAGAATGGTTAAACCAAAAAAACCGCTTGGTTTCCCTCAGTCCATTCTGACTCTTACTCCTTTCACTTGTTAAACTAGCGATCTCTGAAACCAAAAACATGCACTATTTATCACACCCTGCCACAGCACCACAGAGGCCTCCACTGGGACACATATTTTTACTTCCAGGTGCCCTTAAAGAACCATCTTGGGAAATCAGGTTTTACAGTCACAGAGGATAATTATCAATACTAATAAACAAAGGGTGGTTTGTTTGTTTGTCTTTCTTCTCCAAAACATTGTTTCACCTCATTTTTGTGAAATGATTAACGGTTCCCACTTTAAAGAGGCCATGAACTAAATCCAAAGTAGACACCTGAGCCCAAAGTCTCAGCTTATACTATCTCATTCGAATTTAATGAATTTAAATTAGATTTGGTGTGATAAAATGCCTTATAAAAGCCCTGTGTGATCAGGGCCCTGCTTACCTCTCCATCATTCCTACTGCCTTCACTGACTCCTACCCCCAACATACCCCAGTCCTATGATCCAGCCAAAGTAACTTCAAGTGAGCCATGCTTCTTCTAACCATAGACATTTAAATTTATCCCTGTTGTTCCCTCTGCCTCAAATACACTTCCTTCATTTTCACCTAGCTGAAAACACCAATTCTTCCTTCTGATCTCAGCCAAAATACCAGTTCCTCCCAACTTCCCAGGTTGAGTTAGTTAGGTGTCCCTTCTCTTGGCTTCCAAGCTCTGTGCATATCTCCTTACATCACAGCACATATGTACTGGATAGTACATTGGATGCTTATTTGTCTGTCCTTCCCTGCTAGACTGACAACTCCAAGAAGGCAAGTACTTAAAAGTGGACTCATACACATGGTGGGAATTATCATACGATGCTGTAATTGCCTATTTATTTTTCTGCATCCCTCACAAAACTGTAGCTCAATGAGAGGTCAGATTCTGTATACTGGCCCTTATTGTGCCTGGCACACAGTATACCCTCAATAAATATTTGCTGAATGAATAAAATCCTATAGCACTTTATATAGCTTTTTACTTACTGATGTATTAATACTTGCCCTATGCCCTTGGTATTTGTTCAGTAAGATCAAATGTGTAAAAGTTGCCCATAATCCCTGATTCATAAGAAGTGTTCAACAAACACTAGTTTTTCCATTCTCATTTTCTCTACTTGAATGTAAATTCTTTTACGGCAAGGACTTTGTTGTGTGCATTTTTGCTACCCACTAAGTTACTAGCACAGTCTTCCATACTAAAAGGTAAGTAAATATGAAGGATAAGGAAGAAGAACTAAAGTAAACACCTGCCTACTGACATAGTTATACAGGATTTGAAGAGATAAGATATGTACATATAAGAGGGAATATAAAGAGAACAGCATGTATGTGCCAAATGAGCAGTAAAGATAGTAAATGTTACAAGAATCCAGAGGAAAGAACAGTTAAGGCAGGCAAGAAGTCTTCACAGAGAAGGTGGGAACTACGTTTAGTTCTGCAGGATGTGGGATGTTATAGCAGTACAACGTGCAAAGCACATAAAATTACAAAAAGAGGATGAAATAAGCAAGACAGATTTTAGGACACAGGAGTAAACCTGTCTAAGGTTAAGCAGTTCATGCTTTCAACAGAAATTTACCAAATGCCTACTCTGTGCCAGGCACAGTCCTAGGTGCTTGACCACAATGGTGAACCCTCATGAAACTTACAGTCTGGTGAAGAAGTCAGACAAATACTAATTAATAACACAGATGAAGAAAGTCTGATAGGAGAAGTACTAAATACTACATGATTTCATCGGAGAGGTGAATTATCAAAAATTAGGAGTGGCAATCAGGGAAAGCTTCCTATAAGAAGTTTTACTACACTGACACTGAAATAGGAAAGATAAATATGTTTTTAGGGGTTTTGATTGTTTAATTACCTGGGACCATATCATAAAGGAGCTTGTAACTGTGTTCAATAATTTAGGCTTCATCCTAACACCAATGGAAAGGCATCAAAGGTTTAACTATATTTATTTTTTCATAAAAATCACTCTGGCTGTAATGTAGAAAATAAAAGAGAGAAGGCAAGACTAAAGGGAAAGACTCTGTTCAAGGTTGTTGCCATGAGCTGGGTGAGATGATAATGGCCTGAAAAACGATAAACAGCTAATTTCTCAGTTTAGATTACTGTACTATGGTTATGTTACTCTTAGGAGATGTTGGGTGAACAGCATATGGGAACTTTCTATGCTGCTTTAGCAGCTCTTCTGTAAGGTTGAGACTATCACAAAATAAAAAGTTAAAAAAAATAAGTGGTAATATGAATGAAAAGAAAGGGAAGAGTCAAGAGATGATAGTAAAGAGGTATAAACAATAGGGCTTGGTGACTAACTGGACAGGAGAGGTGTAAGAGACAGAAATCACACAGGGGAGTGACAATGCAAAGAGCTGGGGTCAAATGGTCCAAGGTCTTAAATGTTAAGCAAAAGGTTTTGAGCTTAATCCTGGAAAAAGGAGTACTACAAAGGGTTTTCTAAAAGGAGACTATGGCGGGGGGCAAATTGGAAATTTGAGATCAACAGATACACACTACTATATATAAAACAGATAAACAATAAAGACCTACTGTATAGCACAGGGACCTATATTCAATATTCTATAATAACCCATAATGGAAAAGAATCTGAAAAAGTATACATATACATATATATATATGTATGTATAACTCAATCACTTTGCTGTACACCTGAAACACTGTAAATCAACTACAACTAAAAAAAATTAATAAAAACCACCACAACAAAAAAAAGGAGGCTAGCAGGAGAGCCATAAATTTTAAAGATAAAAAGGGCCTTAAATATTCCATTTCTTCTCTTCTATTCCTCTTAATTCCCCTTGGAGTTACCCTTTTCCCTTTCCTTTCAAAAAGAAAAAATATACATATTAAGCGCTCTGCAAGAGTGGTATATTCATTCTGACTCAAATTTCCCAGCAGCTTCCTCAACACTCATAAGTGATTTCACCCCTACTCATGAAAATGCTTTCCTGAAAGTCCTTTATTGTCTGCTAATACCAGATCTTTCGTCTGGAATTTTCAGTTCTCCACCTGAAGCCATGTTTTAATGATGGACTGTTCATTCCTTCTTGAAACTCACTCATCTTGATTTCTACTATTTACTCCCTGGTTTTCTGATTACTCCAACGTAGGTGGTTTTCCTCCACTTCACACTATTCAGTCAGTCCCCAAGTAATGTTAATTTATTCATTCACTCATTGAGAGTGAACAGTCCCTGCCCTCATAGAGTGCTCATTCTAGTACTAACAATTTTTCCATCTATAAAATGTGTAGGGAATTTGTGTCTTCCTTTCCATTATCACTGTCACTGCCTGAATTTAGTCTCAATATCTCTTTGTGTTCTTCAACCTATGGGATGCAACTCATATGGGCCATTAAATAAATTTAGTGGATCACATTAAAAAAAAACCAGACAAACAAAAATAGGATAGAAAATCAGAGTGCATGCCACATAATTAAGAATTGTTTTACGTAAGGTAGATAGCTAGTGGGAAGCAGCCACATAGCACAGGGAGATCAGCTTGGTGCTTTGTGACCGCCTGGAGGGGTGGGATACGGAGGGTGGGAGGGAGGAGACGCAAGAGGGAAGAGATATGGGAACATATGTATATGTATAACTGACTCACTTTGTTATAAAGCAGAAACTAACACACCATTGTAAAGCAATTATACCCCAATAAAGATGTTAAAAAAAAAAGAAATGCTCAAAAAAAATTGTTTTACAAAAATGTTTCAGTTATATTAATATATAATATCATATATATTCATAATGTTAATATATAATATGCTATTCTTTGCTGATCTTAAACCCCTGCCCAGCAGGGTCTCCATCTCTGCCTGTTCAAAGTCTTCCCAGCCCAGGTGGCCCAGGACACAAACATCTCCACAAAGGCCTCCACTTTCATAACTGGTAGCTCCCTTCTTCCTCTTATTTCAACTTATACCTTTCCTAGGCATTTGTCACACTCTGCCATGTACAGCAGGCAAGAGCCTTAACTCTTCAACTAGATTGTGAGCCTCTTGGCAGAAGACAAGACACCTTAAGCCTCTTAATGGTCCCCTTAGATGTTTGTTCAATGAATCTAGTCCTAGCATCTACCAGAGGAGAGAAAAATCTCAATATATTACATAGTTGCCTTTCTCAGAGAAAAGTCTGTGAGTAAAATCTCTGGAGAAAATAAATGTAGTAAGATTTGACAGCCGATTTTGTGATCACACTTAGCAAAGGCTGTCAGACAAGAAAACATTTTGACAAGAGAAAGGAGCAATATACTGCGTCCTCACTAGTAACTGTCACACACATTACACACCTGTAACTGGTTTACATCAGTACTCTCTGGAGAACCCAGAGCATCCTTTCTGCATAATAATAAAGACAGTTTTGAAAACAAAATTTAAAATCACAACATCAAAAGCTTAGTATGGGGCTTCCCTGGTGGCGCAGTGGTTGAGAGTCCGCCTGCCGATGCAGGGGGCACGGGTTCGTGCCGCGGTCCGGGGAAGATCCCACATGCCGCGAAGCGGCTGGGCCCGTGAGCCAGGGCTGCTGGGCCTGCGCGTCCGGAGCCTGTGCTCCGCAACGGGAGAGGCCACAACAGTGAGAGGCCCGCATACCGCAAAAAAAAAAAAAGGTTTTTCCAAATACCGTATGCTAACGCATATATATGGAATCTAAAAAACCGGTACTAATGAACCTAGTGGCTGGGCAGGAATAAAGAAACAGACATAGAGAATGGACTTGAGGACACGGGGCGGGGGAAGGGGAAGCTGGGATGAAGCGAGAGAGTAGCACTGACATATATACACTACCCAATGTAAAATAGATAGCTAGTGGGAAGCTGCTGCATAGCACAGGGAGATCAACTCGATGCTTTGTGATGACTTAGAGGGATGGGATAGGGAGGCTGGGAGGGATGCTGAAGAGGGAGGGGATATGGAGATGTATGTATACGTATAGCTGATTCAATTTGTTGTACAGCAGAAACACAACACTGTAAAGCAATTATACTCCAATAAAGATGTGAAAAAAAATTTTTTTAAATATTGTTTTTCTTTAACAATAAGAATTAATTTACAATTTAGACTTCTTTTATGATCACTGCAGTTCAAATGCCCAAATGGTGCTTTAAGGTATTGCTGGCATCTGTAAATCCAAGTTCGTCACATAGCGTTTCAATCAGCACCTCCTTCCAAGTGTGTGTTCTCTCACCAAAGACAGCTCTAGATCACTCCAGCACCCTAACTCTTCAGCTTCTGCTTATGCATTACCAACTCCTGAAGAAATACATTTGTCTCATCTGCTGAAAGTTCAATATATAATTCTATTATCTTTTACTTTATTCCAATTATTCCCTAAATACTCACTACAGACTACACCAGAAATTAAACCCAATCCAGGACTGATAGATCATACCAGTCTTAGTTCCTGTCTTTTCTACTATTAGCTGTACATGATCTTAGAGAAATTACTTAACAATATAACAATATTAGTTCATATTTGTGTGGCAGTTTATGGTTTTCAAGTACTATTCATTCAATCTTCAAGAAAAACCTCATAAGGGACTTCCCTGGTGGCGCAGTGGTTAAGAATCCGCCTGCCAATGCAGGGGACATGGGTTCGATCCCTGGTTCAGAAGACCCCACATGCCGCAGAGCAACTAAGCCCGTGCGCCACAACTACTGAGCCTGCACTCTAGAGCCCGCCTGCCTAGAGCCCGTGCTCTGCAACAAGAGAAGCCACCGCAATGAGAAGCCCGCACACCGCAACAAAGAGTAGCCCCCACTCACCGCAACTAGAGAAAGCCCATGCGCAGCAACGAAGACCCAACGCAGCCATAAATAAATTAATTAATTAATTTATTAGAAAAAAGAAAAACCTCATGAGGTACACAAAGCAGAAGCAGATATTATTTCCAATTTAAACCAAAGAAACTGAGGATTTAAAAAATTAAATGATTTGGAAAAACTATTTCATTTCCCTTGCTGAGTACTTACTATATACTTAAAAACTACTCTAGGTGTCATGGAGCATAAAAGTACAGAACAATCCCTGTGTGGCTAGCTTTTAACGCCACAGAACATCTCATGCAGCTGTGGATCCTTGGGATACCCTTTCTTCTCCCTGACCCTAGCCCTTGGAGAAGCCAATGCTGCTGGGGGGTCATTCTACCCCTCATCCTGCAATAATGGTCAGAATGCAGGTCGGTACCATGTTCCTAGAAGGCTAAAGCCTTTTAAAGGTATTTCATTTGACCCAGAAATCACAATTGCATGATACTATTTTAAGGAAAGTGAGAAGTAAGCAAGCATTGTTTATAACAACAAAGAGGAAACAAAAATCATCCAATACTAGAGAACAGGTTAGATAAAGTATTCAACGGAACACTACATACATATTGAAAGCTACATTAATTCATATTTATAGACATAGAAAGAATTCTATGATAAATTTTTAATTGAAAGGACAAGTATATGGTTACATTATTATGAAAATACAAAGATGTTTAAATGTGCACATATAGCAAGTGTCAATCTCAGAATGAGAGGACTATAATTTTTTTCTACTTACCTGGATTTTATAAATTTTACAATAAGCATTACTTATTAATGAAGAAATCACAAACCTTTTTAAAAAATAAAAAACAAAAAACTTCAAGTTATTTCCCACTTTAACATGAATATACAAGAAATACGAGAAGTGCATACCAGGAGTTCATCCATGCTAGTTTGACATTTCTCAAGGTTTATCCGTTTGATCGCCACTTTCTCCTTTTTAGGGGCACAATATGCTGCTTGGACCACAGCCGTTGCTCCACTCCCTAAAGATAAATATATAAGTGAGTAAATATGTAGAGGGGTAAATAAAAACAAGACATTTTAAATTCCTACACAATTTAAACAAGAGAATAATTCTTAACTTATTCTTACACTCAACAAAAAATGCAGAGAAACACTCTAAAAAGTAGGGTGTCAATAAAAGCAAAAGCCTTGACCATTTCATAGAATTGTCAATAAATACCAGCGCGCGCGCGCACACACACACACACACACACACACACACAAATAAAAGTTGCTTGAGTTCCAGAGTTCTAGAATATGATGGTGTAGGCTCACATTTCCCTGCTCTTCTCCTCTAAATACAACTAAATACCTTAGAAATAATTCAACAATCATAAAGACAATCTGAAAGGTGGAAAGAAGCAGATGGGCTGGCTAGGACCCTCAGGATGTGAGGAAAAGCACTACTGTAAGCTCCCTGGGTTTTTCTTTTATCTCGCACATATCCATGAATGGGCACCAGAACAGCCTGCTTCCTGGAACCAACAGGGATAGACAAACAGACAAATGAGAAAAATCCTTTCTAGCCAAAGGATTGTGAAAGGGGAAGCTCAGTAGCAACCTAGAAGACAGATTTCCCGATCCTTATCCAGGACAATCCACCCAACCCACCACAGCATCAGCAGGGTCTCCACCCCACACCCAGACAGCAGCAGGCCAGATGCACCACAGGGGCAACTAGGTCCCTGCCCCACACCCGGGGAACATCCAGCCAATCTGCCCACAGCAGCAGCAGAGGGGGTGGGGGGCGGAAGGGGGGGAACCAGACCCACACCCACCTGTCAACCAAGGTAACACCTGCAGAGATTAAATAGGAGTCCTGCTGTGCCAGAAGAATAAAGCAGAAGATAATAACACTGCCAGAGCTCTGAAAACTCACTTATCATAAGAATTACATAGCTCACAAAAGGAGGCCAGGACTTACACATTAAATCTAAGTAGAGTAACTGCCTACTAAAATAGAAATTTTAAATAGGATCAGGAGTCTCCTAACATTAATATCCTAAATGTCCACACGATTTAAAAAAGGAAAATCACATCGTCACACCAAGAACCAGGAAAAACACACTTGAATGAGAAAAGACAATCACACTGATAGAAACACCAAAATGAATTACTAGTTGGAATTATCTGACAAGAATTTTAAAGCAGCCATCATAAAAGTGCTTCAACAAACAGTTAAGAATTATCTTAAAACAAAATTAAAAAATAGAAAAGCCTCAATAAGGAAATAGAAGTTACTAAAAAAAAAAGCACCAACTGGAAATTATACAACTAAAACATATAATTTCCAAAATATAAAACCTGCTGGAGAAGCTCAATAGAAAAATAGAGATAACAGGATAAATTCAGTGAACTTGAGGATAAGATCAATAATTTTACTCAATCTAAACAGCAGAGAGAAAACAGACTGAAAAAAAGAACAGAGCTTCAGGGAGAAGTGGAATAATAATAAAAGCTCTAAAATCTGTGTGGTAGGTAGAATAATACCCGCCCCCCAAAGGTGACCACATCCTAATCCTTGAGACCTGTGAATGTTACCATAAATGGCAAAAAGACTTGGCACATGTTATTAAATTAAAGATGGAAAGATGATCCTGGATTATCTGGGTGGGCCCAATTTAATTACAAGGGTCTTTATAAAAGAGACGAAGGAGGGTCAGAGTCAGAGAAGATGAGACAATGAAAGCAGAGGTAAGAGTAATGGAGTCATGAGCCAAGGGAGGAACCTTGAAAACATACTATGTGAAGTAAACCAATCACAAAAGACCACATATTGTATGACTCCATATATATGAAATGTCCATAGAACAGGCAAATCCATAGACACAGAAAACAGATTAGTAGTTACCAGGGGCTGGGAGAAGAGGAAAATGGGAGGTTAATGCTTAATGGATACAATTTCTTTCTGGGGTGAGGAAAATGCTCTGGAATTAGACAATGATGATGGATGCAAAACACTGTGAATATACTAAAAAAAACTAAACTGTACACTTAAAAAATGGTTAGTTTTTAACACAACATTGTATAGCAATTATATCTCCAATAAAGATGTTAAAAATGGTTAGTTTTATGTTAAGTGACATATCTTGATCTTTTTAAAAAAGGGAATACTACATACTACAAACAATTTTAACTCATAGTTCAACAATTTAGAAAAAAAGGAAGAAGCAGGAGCACTTTCCAACTCATTTCATGAAGCCAGTATTACCAACACCAAAACAAAACAAAGACATCACAAGAAAAAACAAAACAAAACAAAATAACTACAGACCAACACCTCTCATGCACTTAGCTGCAAAATCCTTAACAAAATGTTAGCCAATTGAATCCAGCAATAGATACTACACCACAACCAAGTAGTATGTATTCCAGGTACGCAAGGCTGGTACAATTAAAAAAAAAAATCAATGTAATACACTGTATCAACAGGCTAAAGAAGAAAAATCATATGAGCATATCCACTGACACAAAAACACTTTATAAAAATTCAACACCATTCATGATAAAAAAGCTCTCAGCAAACTAGGAATAGAGGGGAACTTCTTCAACCTCATAAAGAACATCTACAAAAAAAAAAACCTTACAGCTAACATCATTCTGGTGAAAGACTGCCTTCCCTCTAAGATTGGGAAAAAGGCTAAGATGTTCATTCTTATCACTTTTATTCAACATAGCACTGGAAGTCCTAGACAACACAATAAAGCAAGAAAAAGAAATAAAAGGCATCCAGATTGGAAAAGAAGAAATAAAACTGTCCCTGTTTGTAGATGTCATGACCATCTATATAAGAAAAGCTTCTAAAACTAATAAAAGAGTTTAGCAAGGTTGCAAGATAAAAGGTCAACACACAAAAACCAACTGCATTTCTATATACTAACAACAATCAAGTGGAAACCAAAATCTTAAAACACAGTATCATTTACAATTGCTCCCCCCAAATGAAACATTTAGGTATAAATCCAATAAAATATGAACAGGATCTATACACTGAAAATTACAAAATACCAAACAAAGAAAACAAAAAAAACCTAAATAACTGGAGACTTACCATGTTCATGGATTCGAAAAATCAACACAGTAAAGATGTCAATACTCCCCAAATTGACTACATATAGGTTTAAGGCAATTCCTATCACACTCCTGGCAAAGTATTCTGTACACATAGACAAGCTTACTCTAAAGTTTACATGAAAAGGGAAGGCCCTAGAATAATCAACACCATAGTAAAGAAGATGAACAGGGCTCCCCTGGTGGTGCAGAGGTTAAGAATCTGCCTGCCAATGCAGGGAACACGGGTTTGAGCCCTGGTCCAGGAAGATCCCACACGGCGCAGAGCAACTAAGCCTGTGTGCCACAACTACTGAGCCTGCGCTCTAGAGCCCTCGAGCCACAACTACTGAAGCCTGTGTACCTAGAGCCCCTGCTCCACAACAAGAGAAGCCACCACAATGAGAAGCCTGTGCACCAGAAAGACCCAATGCAGTCAAAAATAAAATAAATAAAAATAATTTTAAATAAAAAGAACAAAGTTGAAGGATTCATACCATCCAATTTAAAGACTTATATAGTTACAGTAATCAAGACAGTGTGGTATAGGCAGAGGGACAGACATACACACATACACACACACACAAAAACAGAACAGAGAAACCAGAAATAGATTCACACAAATGTGCCACAGTGATTTTTGTGTGTGTGTGTGTGGTACGCGGGCCTCTCACTGTTGTGGCCTCTCCCGTTGCGGAGCACAGGCTCCGGACGCGCAGGCTCAGTGGCCATGGCTCACAGGCCCAGCCGCTCCGCAGCATGTGGGATCTTCCCAGACCGGGGCACGAACCCGTGTCCCCTGCATCGGCAGGCGGACTCTCAACCACTGCGCCACCAGGGAAGCCCCCCACAGTGATTTCTGACAAAGGTATAAAAGCAGTTCAACAGCGATGGAATAACCTACTAGAATGTCTAAAATAAATTGTTTTAAGTGATAACACAAATGCTGGTGAGGATATGGTTAAACTGGATCACTCATACAATGCAGGCAGAAATATAAAATATGGTATAGCCACTCTGGAAAACAGTTCGGCCATTTCTTTTAAAACTAAAAATGAACTTGTACAACTCAGCATTTGTATGACTGGGTATTTATCTGAGAGAAATTAAAATTAAAAATTAAAATTTTTCTGAGAGAAATTAAAAATTCATATACAAGTTTCTGTTCACACAGAAACTTGTACATGAATATTCACAGCAGCTTTATTCATAATAGCTAAAAACTGGAAACTACCCAAATATCCTTTAACAGGTGAATGGTTAAACATATGGTATGTCCACACAGACAAATATTACTCAGCAATAAAAATGAACAAACTATTGATATGCACAATTACTTGGATGAACCTCAAGGGCATTATGCTGAATGAAAAAAGCCAATCTCAGAAAGTTACATATTTTATGACTCCATTTATATAATATATAACACTCTTGAAATAACAAAAATAACAGCAACAGAGAACAGATTAGTGGTTGTCAGGGATTAGGGATGTGAGTAGACAGGTTAGGAGGGCTACAAAGGGGTAGCCAGAGGACTCTGTGGTGGAATACAGTTCTGTGTCTTGAATTTAGTGGTAGTTACACAAAGGTACACATGTAATAAAACTGCACAGAACCATACACACATGCACACAAATGAGTACAGTACACATACAGATAGTAAGCTCTAAGTTCCGTAGATTGCTTAAAAAAAAAGAAAAAAGCCTAGGCTTCAATCCATTACCCTTAATAAAATAATCTTCAAGGTCCATTTGCACTATATCACTCATCAGATCACTAAACCACAGCCACTACTTGATACTGTACTTTTTTTTTAATTTCATTTATTTATTTATGGCTGCATTGGGTCTTCATTGCTGCGCATGGGCTTTCTCTAGTGGCAGCGAGTGGGGGCTACTCTTTGTTGTGGTGCGCGGGCTTCTCATTGCGGTGGCTTCTCTTGTTGCGAAGCATGGGCTCTAGGCATGTGGGCTTTAGTAGTTGTGGCTCACAGGCTCAGTAGTTGTGGCTCGTGGGCTCTAGAGCACAGGCTCAGTAGTTGTGGTGCACAGGCCTAGTTGCTCTGCAGCATGTGGGATCCTCCCCGACCAGGGCTCGAACCCGTGTCCCCGGCACTGGCAGGCGGATTCCTAACCACTGCACCACCAGGGAAGTCCCAATACTGTACTTCTTGAGAACTCAATGCTTTAACTTATTTTCCATACCCTGGATGCAATTTAGTTTTCTCCATCTCCATTCCTCTGTGTAAACCATTCACCTTGCTTGCTTTCTACATATTAATCCATACCTCCCCCTCCTTTTAAAGCCCAAGTCAAAACTCACCTAACCAGGAAGCTCCATGGAAAACACACTTAGATTCAAACAAACTCTGCCACCATTAGCAGGGTAAGTCTTGGTTCCCTGATTACGTGCTTGGAAATGGCAATGCTCAATAAATGTCATTATTGTTCATTTATTTACCTATTATCTTCCTATTAGACATTTAAACTGTTAAAAGACATAGCTGTGTCTCCTCAAGTATTTGATATAGGGTAGGTTTATTACACTTCTAAAGTACTTGAATCTTTACCAAAACACATGAGGATAAATTATCCTCACCAACTCCCCATCTCTAGCCATACCACTTAAACTATAGTTTTTTTCAATGTTTTAATCACGGGTTCTCCTGTACATACAGCCTTGGATAGAGATGAAATGTAAACAATAAAAAAGAAAAAATGTACAATCATTAAATTCTTTCTTCCTTCCTCTCCATTTTCTCATTTTCTTCCCAAATAGAAAGTAATTTCAGGGACTTCCCTCGTGGCGCAGTGGTTAAGAATCCACCTGCCAATGCAGGGGACACGGGTTCGATCCCTGGTTCGGAAGACCCCACATGCCACGGAGCAACTAAGCCCGTGCACCACAACTACTGAGCCTGTGCTCTAGAGCTCGTGAGCCACAACTACTAAGCCCAAGTGCCACAACTACTGAGCCCGAGTGCCACAACTACTGAAGCCCATGAGCCTAGAGCCCATGCTCCACAACAAGAGAAGCCACCGCAGTGAGAAGCCCGCGCACCGCAACGAAGAGTAGCTCCCACTCACCGCAACTAGAGAAAGCCCGCGCCCAGCAACGAAGACCCAACGCAGCCAAAAATAAATAAATAAATACATTATTTTAAAAAAAACTAATTTCACAACAATGTTTACAAAAGAGGGCATGGGGGAAGAAAAATATTGAAAGCATGTTGTATTTTACATGAAGCATTCTACTCAAAATTGCTTTTTCTTAATATAATTACTGTGCGATACATATTTTTTTAAATAAATTTATTTATTTATTTTTGGCTGCACTGGGTCTTCATTGCTGTGCGCGGGCTTTCTCTAGTTGCGGTGAGCGGGGGCTACTCTTTGTCATGGTGCGCGGGCTTCTCATTGCGGCGGCCTCTCCCCGTGCAGAGCACGGGCTCCATGCACACGGGATTCAGGAGCTGTGGCTCGAAGCAGAGCGCAGGCTCAGCAGCCGTGGTACACGGGTCCAGTTGCTCTGCAGCATGTGGGATCCTCCTGGACCAGGGCTCGAACCCGTGTTTAGTGCATTGGCAGGCGGATTCCCAACCACTGGGCCACCAGGGAAGCCCCACAATACATATTTTTTCTTTCTCTTCTTTAAAGCAGGTTCCTTCATGAGGAATTTTTCAAACCACAAGTCAACTTACTGGGTTTCAACCATCATTTTTCTTAGAGAAAACAGAATCAAATTAGAAACCATCAGTATGTATTGCACACAGTAAAAGTAAACATTATCTATCAACTATACTTCAATTAAAAATACATAAAAAAATAAAAATGCAAATATTATCTTGTAAAACTTTTACTTCAGTGTAAATACACACGAAAATATGTAAAAGGTAACTGTTAGCAATGGTTTAGTCAAAGTGTGAAAGCTACTGTTCTAATGCCAGCAAATAAGCACTGGCTTAATATGAAGAATAATATAATGGAAAATGTAAAACAATTTCCAATAAAGCATCCTAATTCAGAAGTTCACTATTTTACATGTTTTGCATCCTCCATGCACCATCCCCCATGTCCCCTCTTCCACTCTTCTGTCCTCTCCTAGCTGGTTCTTTAACTGCTATGTTAGTGTACATTACACACCAGAATGGATTAAAGTGAAAAACCATGACTGAGCTTTCTCCTGAAATCCTTCAAACTGGGTAATCTTATCTCTTGAAACAGAAAAGGAGCGCCCAAAGGCATGAGCGGGACTAAAAAAAATTTCACAGTCTCCCTCCACTTTACTAGATCCTGAAATTTAAAAGAGTAAGCAAAAATATGGATTTTATTCCTACCTGTGAGGAAAAACTAAATCAAATGAACCAAATCAACTGAAGATATTTTCCCCCAAAATTCTGACCAACCATCACTATTACAGATACATATTCTAAAGATTTTAAGTATTTTTCAGTAAGGCTTTAACACCAACTAAAGAGCTAGTCCAGACTGTTTATTCTGAAAGATGACTAAGGCACTGTCACCTGAACCATGGAAAATACAGGACTTTACAATTTCATAAACCTTTTTCTGAATAAGCCCTCTTGTCAGAGTCATACTGAAAATTAAAGCTCCTTTACAGAAACAGCTGTAAGGACAGTCATTATCATAAAAATCACGCTCTCTCTCCATACAAAGATGAAAATAAAGACACTGCCATATGCTCTGAGTAATTATTCAAGCAGCCTGATGGTTTTGCAATGAATCATCTCTCGCTCCTGTTCACTCTGGTGATCTCTATCTCAACGGATATTAACCCCATCCTTCTGGATGCTCCTGCCAAATATCTTGGATACTTCTCACATCCAATCCAATGGCATATCTCTAAATTCAAAATATGCTACACCAGTGTCTGACTGCTTCTCACCACCTCCACTACTACCTCTCTCCCCTGGATAACCTCTCCTACCCTCATACCCTTAAAAAACTATTCTCCACGTAGCAGCCCAGGTTGTCCTTTTAAAACATAAAATCGTACACAAAGCAAAAGCCAAGTACCACAATGACTTACCACACTTCATACCATCTGATGGCCAGGACCATCCATCCCTACCTACCACCTTACTCTCCTGATCTCTTCAACCGGTCTGCCTCTTCAACCTCTGAATCACTCTGCTCCAGCCACCCTTACCTCATTATTCCTTAGTCACATCAGTGTGTTCCTTCTTCAGGACCTTTGCGCTCCTGATGTTCCCTCTGCTTAGACCAAGCTACCTACAGATAACCACCATGTTCACTTCTCCACCTCCTTCAGGTCTTTCCTCAAATGTCACCTTCTCGGTGAGGCTTTCCTTGACCTCTTTAAAATTCACCTCTATCCCTAGCAGTTCGCAACCCCTTTCCCTACTTTATATTTGTCCTTCATCACCACCACAAGGGATTTCTGTCTGTCTGCTTTGCTGCTGTATCTCTAGCATCCAAATAGTGCCTGACACACAAGTGGAGGTCAGTAAATATTTGTTGAATAGATTCATGACTCAAGTAGTGGCATATATTTTCAAGAAAAAAAATTTTTGCTCATTTGGGGCAGAACAAACACAAAAATAGCCCAGTCTTCACAGGCATTACCTCATTATTACCATCGTGAACGTTACCATTTATTGAGCACTTACTCTGTGCGCCAAGTACTATGCTGAGCACTCTCCTTACTTGCACTTCTTTTTTTCCATCTAATTCTCACAATAATCCCATGAGTTAGGTATTATTGATCTTACAAAGCAATGCAAGCAAAGGTAAGACTTAGGTCATAAATTAGTAAGATGCAGAGTAGGGCCTAGAAACCAGAACTACATGACGTTTCAACACCATACTCTTAATTGGTAGGCAACTGACTCTTTAAAGCTAACATTAACTGATTATTTATGTGTCAGGTTAAATTATTTACTTGCAGTGTCTTATTTAACTATTTTAATTAAAATAAAAAAACCCGAGGCCAACATTTTTAGTTGCCTAGCCAACATACAGTTTTCCCTTCTTTAATAAGAGAACTTTTACCTATTTTGCTTTAAATAATAACGTGCTTGGATAAAAAGTTTCATTTCATTTGCAAATGGCCAAATGACACAGTTCTGTCCAATAAAATAGAAATGTATCACTGAGTAAGGCTTCCAGGAAAGAAAGCTCTTTGAAAGGGAGCCAGTTGAGTTGTCATGTGACTTTGTCCTTTTACCATATTCTTCTGGCCTGGAACACAAGCACAAGGCTAGGGGTGGAACAACTGCCTTGCAACTATGAGAACGCAAGTCAAAGTGCTAACTGAAGTGGAGTGAAAAACTACGAGCCTGGGTGCCTAATGGCACCTAGGCTGTCACTCCAGTTTTCGTGTCATATAAAGGGAGCAAAAAAGTATTTTATTAAGCCACTATTATTTGTTTTCCATTACATGCAGCCAAATGCAATCCCTATTTGATACAACCCTATGAGGTTGTTGGCCCAATGCTGGCCTTATTGAAAATGTTATCATAGCGAAGTCTTCCAATCAGGGGGAGAAAATACACTAACCATTAAGCGTCACTCTATCAATAGAAAATAACGGCTTTCACATTTATGGAAGAGCTAGAGGTGGGATCCTGGAATCTGTATTTGGAAACCAATATTTTAGACATCAAATGTGTAGCTAGTGAACAACTAATGAAAATTTAAAAGGGTAGGGAAAGTAGAGAATAAAGCTAGTAGGCTGCCTTCACCACAGTATCAAAGGTAGGTGAATCACACCTTACTAAAAACGGATCTTAAAGAACAATTTTCTAAACCTAGGCTGAGGTAAACAGTAAATATTTATTGAGATATTTATTTTATTATAAACATTTATTATTATTTATAAATAATATAAAATATATAATAATATATATTATATATTATAAATATATAAATAAATATTTATTATTATAATTATTTATTATAAAATAATATTAAAATATTATTTTAAAAATGCATGGTAACACGGGACTTCCCTGGTGGCACAGTGGTTAAGAATCTGCCTGCCAATGCAGGGGACATGGGTTTGATCCCTGGTCCAGGAAGATCCCACATGCCGCATAGCAAGTAAGCCCATGCGCCACAACTACTGAGCCTGCGCTCTAGAGCCTGTGAGTCACAACTACTGGGCCCGTGCACCTAGAGCCCATGCTCCCCAACAAGAAAAGCCACTGCAATGAGAAGCCCGTGCACTGCAAAGAAGAGTAGCCCCAGCTCGCCGCAACTAGAGAAAACCCGCATGCAGCAATGAAGACCCAACACAGCCAAAAAATAAATAAAAAGTAAAACAAAAACCAAAACAAACAAACAAACAAAAACCAAAATGGGCTTCCCTGGTGGCGCAGTGGTTGAGAGTCCGCCTGCCAATGCAGGGGACACGGGTTCGTGCCGTGGTCCGGAAAGATCCCACATGCCGTGGAGCGGCTGGGCCCGTAAGCCATGGCAGCTGAGCCTGCGCGTCCGGAGCCTGTGCTCCGCAACTGGAGAGGCCACAACAGTGAGAGGCCCGCATACCGCAAAAAAAAAAAAAAAAGCATGATAACAAAAGCCACATAGCACAGCCCTTGACAGACTGGTTTCCCACTTTGCCACTATATTGTATCGTGGGCAATAAAACAGGTGGCAGGGCCTTACACTGCTATACTACCATGTCCAGCATAAATCCTTAAATCCATCTAAACCTGAATAAGATCTGGAAGTAAGAAAAAAAAAAGATGCAGTGATGGTCCAATAAACATTACAACAGATTCAAAACATTACAAGATTACAAGTGTTACAAGATTTCAAATCATGTATTTCACATTTTATGGCAGTACCAAAAATCAGGAAACAGAAAAAGAAGAAAAAAAGAAAGAGATAACAAAGAGATTGTATGGAGTAATGAATACAAGCTAAAAGCTTCCTGCAAACAACTACAACAACAACCTGCACAACAGCCCCAAGGACATGGGTACCATTATTCCCATTTTACAGACAAAAAACTGACACTAAAACAGTTATATAAATTGCCCCAGATAAGATAGGTAGTAAGAGCTAACGCCAGGATTTGAATCCAGGTCAGTCTAACCCCAAAGCCCATACTATTACAGTTGCTTCAACACACGTCAAATACAGTACAACACCTGGTCAGAAGTGCTAATGCAATAGTAGGGGTTAGGAAGGAGCTCAAAAACACTGAAAAGATAAATGATTAATAGTGAGACCAATACTACATCTTTTACAACTAATCATACTTAAAGTTCAAACCTTTGCCAAAGCATGCTTAAGATGATACAATTCTTTAAAAGGAAGTCCGTTTTTTTTTGCGGTACGCGGGCCTCTCACTGTTGCGGCCTCTCCCGTTGCGGAGCACAGGCTCCAGACGCGCAGGCTCAGCGGCCATGGCTCACGGGCCCAGCCGCTCCACGGCATGTGGGATCTTCCCGGACCGGGGCATGAACCCATGTCCCCTGCATCGGAAGGCGGACTCTCAACCACTGCGCCACCAGGGAAGCCTTAAAAGGAAGTCCTTTGAATTCCCAACTTGTATGCTTTTATTATGTTCTAGGAAGGGAATTTTCTCTTCTCTATAAGATTTTGCCAGAAAAAGAGAGAATAAAACCATGCGAGAAACTAACCCCAAATACAGTCCTAAGTAGCACATGTGAAAAAGATATATAGTTCAAATAACTGTATGTGCTTTGACGAGAAAGGAGACAGCATTATACCATTTCCTTAAAATACAATCCCTTGGAAACAGAAAATTCAAAAAGATTCCCCCAAGCCTTTTTTGCCCAGACTTCAACCATTTGTTTCCTGAAAAAAAATAAGTATAATCTGAAGAAATTACAAAGATTCATTTGGAAAGCTACTTACAGCTTATTACAAAATACTGTATTCCAAACATTTTGGCATGGAAGCAAAGTTAGAATAAGCATGCACTGCTTTACTGAGCCTTGCTACTTGTACTAGGCTGTAGTTCAAGGAAAAAGTTTTTTTCCTCCCTCTTGAGAAGATGGGCTGAGAAAGAGTGTGTGAGGAGTGGAGTGGAAGTACATTAAGAACTTTCAGGAACTTATTAATGAGAGAGAGAGAACATTAAAAAAAATGACAAAATAGGATACACAAAAGAGAATAAATCTAAATATATCTAAAAGGGTTATCTACAAAATATCTGCTCTGATCAGTTTTTTTTCATTGTAAGGATATTTCCTTTAAAAGGTGAGATTATGGGGCTTCCCTGGTGGCGCAGTGGTTGAGAGTCCGCCTGCCAATGCAGGGGACACGGGTTCGTGCCCCAGTCTGGGAAGATCCCACATGCCGTGGAGCGGCTGGGCCCGTGAGCCATGGCCACTGAGCCTGCGCATCTGGAGCCTGTGCTCCGCAACGGGAGAGGCCACAACAGTGAGAGGCCCGCGTACCGCAAAAAAAAAAAAAAAAAAAAAAAAAAACAGGTGAGATTATGACCACCATCTTCAGATACTTCCAAAAACCAATCAAATGCAGATGCAGAAATAAGGATCCTGGATTAGGCGACAGTTGGACACCAGTACTAGCTCTGCCCATAACTAGCTCTGACTTTAGACAGGTCATTTTACCTTCCTATGTCTCAGTGTCTTCATCTGTAAAACAAGATGGTTCACCTTACCTCACACCTTACAGAAAACTTAGCTCAAAATATATCAGAGGACTAAATTTAAGAGCTAAACTATAACAGAAGAAAACATAGGAAAAAAAATCTTTGTGATGTTGGATTACTAAAGATTTCTCAGGACTTCCCTGGTGGTCCAGTGGTTAAGACTCTGCGCTTCCATTACAGGGGGCGCGGGTTAGATCCCTGGTCGGGGAACTAAGATCCCGCAAGCTGTGGCACACCCCCCCCCCGCCCCCCAAAAAAAGACTGAGAGTAAATATTTGAAATCATATATCAGGTGAAGGACTCATATCCAGAATGAATACACACCCTCACACACATCTCTATAACTCAGTGAGAAGAAAACAACCCAATGGGCAACCCAAATGGGAAAAAAATTTGAATAGACATTTTAGCAAAGAATAGATATGAAAAGCTAATAAATAAGCACATGAAAAGATACTCTCTATTGGGAAGAGATATGGGAACATATGTATACGTATAACTCATTCACTTTGTTATAAAGCAGAAACTAACACACCATTGTAAAGCAATTATACCCCAATAGAGATGTTAAAAAAAAAAGATACTCTCTATTATTAGTTATTACAGAAATGTAAAACAAAACCATGATCAAATACCACTTCACATCCACTAGGATGGCTATAATCAAAAAGACAGACAACAAATGCTGGCAAAAATGTAAAGAAATAGGGACCCTCATACATGGCTGATGGGAATGTAAAATGGTACAGTCACTTTGAAAGTCTGTCCATTTCTTAAAAAGTTAAACATAAATCTACTATATGACCCAGCAATTCCACTCAAGAAAAATGAACCATGGTCACATGAAGATTTGATGTAAATGCTCATAGAAACATTATTCCAAATAGGCAAAAAGCAGAAGAAACCCAATGTCCATCAAGTGGTGTCCAATGAAAAGGAATAATGTACTAATAAAGGCTACAACATGGATGAACCTCAAAAAACATTACACAAAGTAAAAGAAACCAAACACAAAAGATCACATATTATATGATCATATTTATATGAAATTTCCAGAAAAGACAAATCTATAGAGACAGAAAGTAGATCTCTGGTTGCCTTCGGCAGGGAGTGACTGCAAATGTACATGAGGCATCTTTCTGGAATGATGGAAATGTTCTAAAATTGGATTGTGGTGATGACTGAACAACTCTGTAAATTTACTAAAAAACTATAGTACTGTAAACTTAAAACAGGTGGATTTTATGGTATATAAATTGCTTTTAAAAATGAAAAAATATTATGCTACGTGAATGAAGCCAAACAAAAAAAACTGCACATTACACGATCCCATTTATATGAAATGTCCAGAAAAGGCAAATCTATGGAGACAGAAAGTAGATTTGCAGTTGCCTGAAACTGGGGGTAGGAACAGGGATTAACTGTAAACAGGCACAAGGGATCTCACTGGGGTGATGAACATATTCTAAAACTGTATTATGCTGATTGGTGCACAACACAATAAATTTACTAAAAATCATTTAATTTTATATTTAAAAATGGGTGAATTTTATACTAAAAACTGGGTGAAATTATACCTCAGAGTAAAATTGTTTTTAAAAATAAGGTGGTCAAATCACATTGGAGTTAACTTTTTATCCACAGACCACTTTGAGAATAAGATGAAGACTAACCCTAACCCAGAGGCCTGAGCCTCCCTTTTGCTCACTCACAGACACCTTATTGGTCTGAGGACACCAAATTAACAAGTTTCTAAAGCTCTAGAGCCTTGTGCAATCATAATAGCAAGGGCATTCGGAACAACTACAACCCTCCTCTTCACCCTAGAAAGATGTACAACTTACCAGAAAGAAAATCAAAATTCCTTTTCTAAAATGATAAGGACCCCCTTTCCTTACTTTTTAGACATCATTTTGGAATTTCCCACTTAATCCCTTTTTTCAATAAGAAACTCTGATTGAGGGACTCAGAAGCAATCAATCAAGACAGAGACCTAGCTAGCTGTCTTTAGAACCAACCAGTACACATCAAAGACCCAGCATGTAGTAAAGATCCATGAAGTGGCTTAAGGAAAAAGATGTGCTGTCTTTCAGATAAAACTTAGGCCAGATTTGTTTTGAAACAAGAAGTAAAGTGAAAAAAAGAAATGTGACAAGTTTCTCTAAACACCTACACGGTGCAATAAACACTACCCACCCTGCCACCACCCCCCACCCCGCCAAGACAGCTAAGGAGTTTTCAGCCACTCTTTGTTATAAAACTAATTTAGGACTGGATGCTGATCCGGCAAAGCAGACAATCTCCTTCCTCCAACACACAAGGGTCTGCTCGTGTCTGTTGGATTGAGCTTCTGTTTAGCTAAACCCACCCCCTTTTGATTTCTAAAATCACTAGATTATTGTTGTCTAACAAATACTCCCCTCATCCCCAGTCCCCACCCTCCCCCAATCACTGTGCCTCTGTGAGAATTACAATCCATGTTTGTGCAAGTTTTGGTCTCTGCCAACTGGTATTCCCAGACCCCTTCAAATCCATTCCACACACAATAGCCAGGTCCATCGGATTGTTTCATGTCTTTGCTTGAAGCCCTCCAATAACACTTAAAATAAAATTCCAAAATCCTTTCCTTGGCTGAGAAGATCCCTAAAATCTGGCTTCTCCCTTACCTTTCTAACCTTACCAGTCTTCTTTCAGGTCCTAAAACACACCAAGCTCTTTCCCTCCTCAGGAGCCTTTGCATTTCCTCATCCCTCAGTCGGGAAAAAATTTCCCTAGGCTCTTAAGACTCTCTCATCCTTCAGTGCTCAACTTACATGTAAACGCCTCAGAAAAAGCATCTTCCTTGAAATTGCCCCAACTAGGTCTCCACGTTATCCTCTATCAGAACATCTTGTTTATTCCCTTCCTAGCACTTGCCAAAACCTATAATTCTTTTTATTTACCTACTTATTTACTATCTACCTCCCTGACTAGAAAGTCAATACCAAGCAGTCGTAAGTTGTGTCTACATCGCTCAGTGCGGTACCTGCAGCTTCATCTGGAGAGGATCCCCAGCTCTACCGCAGCAACGCCTGGCACTTCGTGCGGGTTCTCGCACGGATGCGGGAGTGAACAAAAGCACCCTAACCCATCAACCCCCGAATAGCTGGCCGTGCCCCCAACTGCAATACCCCATTTCTCGCACCGCTTCGTAAAGGCCTGTCCCATACCTTCACTTTTCTTTCTCTCTCAGACACATCTGTCTCTCAGGTTCAAACATCTGTCACTACACAAATCTCTGGTGAGCCTCTCAAACCCCACCCCACCGCGCCGCACAGGCGCGCCACTCAAAATCCCCTCCATGCCTTGCACGCGCTGCACAAACCTGGAGCCTCACCCACGCTCCCTACCAACCCCCGGGCCACTCGAGCGCCCACGAATATCTGGGAGCCCTGCGCTCTCCGAGCTCCCGCGGGTCCCCTCGTTCCCGCGTGCCACCCGCCATCCAGCGCGGCGCCTCCCCCCTCCGCGGCGCCAGCTCTCACCTATCACCTCCTGCAGCTCGTAATCGTCCCTGTTGATGGACCAAGGAAGGGCGCTGGAGTCCTCGGACATGACGACGGCACGGCACTCAGCCCTCCCTCAAACTCGCTGACCTCCCTCTTCTCCTCGCCGCGCCTCTCCCCACCCCCAACCGCTGCCGCCGCGCCCCCACCAACCGCCTCTGGAACAGCCACGGGTCGACGGCGCCTGGCGCCGGGTGGCCGCGCGGCAGAGCAGCGGGGGGCTCGAAGCACCCGCGGACCTCGCCTCCTGCTCCTCCGCGGCCGGCACTCCCCTGCCCGGCCCAGGTCCCGGCCTCGGCCTCCGTGGCAGCAGCTACAGTAGCTTCGCCTCGGCCCAGCCCCTCTGTCCCGCCCTCCACCCCAGCCCCACGCACGGGCCAAACTTTCCCTTCTCCCTCCACCTGCCGACACGCAGCGCGCTGACGTCACCGCGCCGGGCACGCCCCGCCTCGGCCCCGCCTCCAGCCGCCATTTCAAGTGTGGCTGGATGAGCAGCGAGCAAGTAAGAAGCCCGAGGAGGAGGAAGTTGACAATAGAAGGGAAGAAATGCTTTGAAAGGAGTTCAACAAGGGCATCGGAAAGCCAGAGAAGAGCCTAAAGTAGCAGAAGCGGTAGCCACACTGAGTATGGCAACCAAACGGCGGCTTAGTGGAGGGGGAGGAGCCACTTCTGGCGGCGGGGGCACGTTGCCGTCTCTGCTGTCGCATTCATTGGCTTATTTGAGAAGGAATCAGAAAGGCAATAGGTGAGTGTGGACGTCAGTCATAAATTAGTCCCGCCAGCAGGCGCTCTGAGCGCCGTGTTCCGACAGGGCTCCAGTCCTTCAAGGTGGCGGTTATGCCTCTTGCTTTGCACAGTTCTCCCAAGAGACGTCGCGGTGTAACCGTCACACCCTCGAGACGTGCAAACGGTTCCGCAGGGTGGGGAGAAACCCGAGGGAGCAGCTGGGTGGGGTGGACAACTGCCAAGTGGGATAAAAGGCCTTCGGCCACGAGACAGGGGAACCGGAAGCTCGCTCCGTGACGACACTTTCTCTAGGCGGAAGTTCTATCTGCAGCGCCCGTCGCGGCCTTCTCAGTAACCTTAATGGTTAGGGTGTTCTGTCCATACTCAACTTTGGGTCTGGAGCTTAAATGAGCACCTGTCTTGGGGCCTCAGAAGGTTGGAGTTTTTCCCCAGAGGCGGCTGGGGCCATTAAACAAGTGAGGTTTGGCCCAGGAGATTTGAGGTCGTTTCAGAGGCTTTGACTTTGGTGTGACCTCATTGAACTTGAGTTTTCACAGGTTGACCACTTAACGGCCGTTGGAGAAATTAACGAGGTGAAATTGAACATACTTGGTAAAATGGAATAAAGAGTACTGACGTGGATTGGCCTAGGTGTGAAGCTCTTCTCAGTTGGATGTCTTTTAGACCAGTAGTAGTCCTTACGAAAGAGACCTTCACCCAGGCCATGCCAGGCACTGGAAGCCCTGTGCAGGAAATCCACTGACTACAAAACCAAAGCAGTGGAACTTCCCTGCTGGCATGGTGGTTAAGAATCTGCCTACCAACGCAGGGGACATGGGTTCAATCCCTGGCTCGGGAAGATTCCACATGCCGCGGAGCAACTGAGCCCATGCTCCACAACTGATGAGCCTGCGCTCTAGAGCCCGCGAGCCACAACTCCTGAGCCCGTGTGCCACAACTACGGAAGCCCACGCACCTAGAGCCCGTGCTCCGCAACAAGAGAAGCCACCACAATGAGAAGCCCGTGCACTGTAACGAGGAGTAGCCCTTGCCACAACTAGAGAGAGCCCGTGCACAGCAACAAAGACCCAACACAGCCAAAAATAAATAAATAAAATAAATTTATGAAAAAAACAAAAGCAGTCGGGCTTCCCTGGTGGCGCAGTGATTGAGAGTCCGCCTGCTGATGCAGGGACACGGGTTCGTGCCCCGGTCCAGGAAGATCCCACATGCTTGCATACCGCAAAAAAAAAAAAAAAAAGCAGTCAACTAGGAGCTGCAGCAATGAAGCTGTTAGCGCGTTTCCACCTGCTTGGTGGAATTGGAGAATGTTTCATGGAGGAGGAGACCCTGCACAGTTAACATGTTATCAACAGGTGGAAATTGAGAGGCTAGACTATTCCAGTCACAGCAAAGGTGCCAGAGTTCCCAAGTTTGGAAGCATAGCACAGGCCTTGCTATAGAGATTGGTTTCAGCTGTTAACTACTGATACCTTCTTTACTGCCACGTGTTGCCTTTTTCTTTTTGCAGGGAGAAGAGGGATGGGGATCAAATCTATCAGAGAGGAGCTAACGCTGATGGTAAGGATTAGAGATGTCAAGGTTTGTACCAATAGAAAGATCCATAAACCGGAAATTCTTAAGCTGGATTTATTGGCCTGTGTGGACCATGAACAACCTTCAGAAAGTTTGTGGTGTTTTTACTCCTTTGAAATTGTGTGCAGAATAGTATGTACTTCAGGGAGAAATCTGGCCACCTTCCTCCTTTCTCTCTTCTTCTTCCCCAGTGAAAGGAGCTAGTGACCTAATAATGAAAATTCACGATGTTAATTGACCCACATTCTTGGTGGTCAGGGCCACTATACATTCGTTGATGGGTTCTTTTCTACTTCCTCCAATGCACAAAGCTTGATGGTTTAGTTGAGCCAGAACCTGCTCTGCAGATCTGGTCATTTTATTTCCCCTGTCTCCTGGGCTTTCTCCATGTGGCTGATGGTCATGAAGGTCCCATGTTTTTAATGAGCAAAGAATTGGTGGCTGTTTGAGACCAGAAGCCGAAACCTCAATTTCTTTCTCAGCTTATGGAGTATCTTCCATGTGATAGCACTGTCATAAACATTGGGTGTACAGTGGTAAACAAAGTAACTTAGTTCCTGTTTTCATGGAGCTATAGCCTAATAGAGGAAGAGTAAACAACTCAGCAAATACATAGATGAGGAATTATGTTACAAAGCATCAAGCAGGAAAAGGCGAGTATACTGTGACGGACAGTAGTTAGGGAGTTTGGAGAAAACCTCTATGAGAAAACTGCGAGGGAGCCAGCCATGCAAAGTGTGTTCTAAACAGGTTACAACGGGGTTTTAGGCACTTTCGAAGCTATTGAAGTAATAATTTCATTCCTCTTAGGCCGCTGGTCCTTGTATATGGCTCCCTCAGTAATCTTTTGGGGGATGGGGGAAAAGGGGGTTAAGGTGATTCTGAACCCTTGCCCTAATACCAAAATTTAACCAAATCTTACCTAGGTTTCTTGAAAGTATGACATACTTTCCTGAAGAGTGGGACCTTGTTTTTCCTCACATTTTCAAAGGAGTCCTTGTCTTCTTTTGGGTTCCTCCCAAAGCCAGACTCAGAAAAGATTTGGATGCAAATAGTTTATTTAGGAGGTGACCTCAAGAGGCATTCTGAAGGAGTGGTGAGGAGAGACAGGAAAGGAAGGAAAGTCATTCAAGGGTATATTAATGAGGGGAGACCGTGGCTATTTGAGAAACTGGAACGCACCTTGGAATTGCCCCACCAACAGGCAAGGAAGCTGAGGTATTTGCCCACCAACTCCTTTTCCTCTTTATTGTTAATGCTCCTGCACTTCTGCCCGGCTCAGTGCTGGGAAAAGCATGCTCCTGAAGTCAGAGAATGCACTCAAGCAAGAGACACAGACAGTCCTCCTCACGTACTAGAACTCTCTGAAACCAAACGTCAGAGAAGGCCCAAAGGATATGTATGGGTATAGACAGCATCTACTACAGTGTGTAAACCCAGAAGTTGAGAATCATTGTCTGGGCTGAAAAGCTGGGAGGGAAAGTATATTCATGCTTCCTCTTTCTCTGTTGCCTTTAAGCAACTTGTGTTTTGCTTTTAGCACCTGCAGGGTAGAGGAAAAAGGACTGATTTCAAGACTAATGATGTGTTGAAGTGATAATTACAGCTTTAATTCAAGTTTTATAGGCTCCATTAAAGAGAGTTGAAGTCTAAATTAATATGTACCTTTTGTGAGAAACCTGAATATAAAGAAAAGCACAAGTTTATGTCTCTGTCCTAAGCTGATTTTCTCAGCAGTTCCACATCAGCACCAGGACCAACTGTAAACTGCTGGAATCTGTCTCCCCCCCGCCACCCCCTTCTCTCCAGTATCACACGTCATATGTAGTATAAAGTCATCTCTTGTGAGAAGGGATAACACCCATTCCTCACATAGGTGTGCTTCCCGCCTATATACCTAGAATGGTCCCTGTACAGGCACGTATTCAGGCATGGTGTTGATTAAAAATCGATGGAGTTTGCGAGTAGAGAAGACATGCACAAGCTAGGAGTCTGGAGCCTGGGGAGAAGCTGACATCTTGGCAAACCCAGGGAATGAATGTCCAAGGTGACAGGGGCTCAGAGCCTGTAAGAAATAGGTAGATGAGAGGTTATTGTAGGAAAAGAAAAATCAGTCCATGCAGAAAGTAGAGTCTCAGCATCAAGCTGCGTTCTGGGCCAGAGAGTAGCTTCAGGTTCTCTCAGGTTGGCACCATGCCAACTTGATGATCTCAAGTTGAATTGAGCAAAAGATGGGAAATACCTGACTGAGGTGGAGCAGGTGCCTAGGTGCCTGCTACTTTTCAAACACTGTCTCTTAAAGGTTTAATATGTCTAGAAACCTCCTTCATTAGGATGTTTATTGTAACATTATTGTAATAGGGGAAAACTGGAAACAACCTTGGATAAAGATGTCCATTGATAGAGGATTGGTAATTGCTTGTATATATTATGTAGAACATCTCAGGATAAATAAGAAATTTGTGTGTTAATGCTAGCTGAAGTAACAACCCAAAACTAAACTAAACTGGCTGATTTAACCCAAAAGCTTATTTCTCACACACATATAGTCCAATACATATGTCCTTGGTCCCTTTCCTCCAAGCAGAGAATTAGATTTTGGCTCCTTCCATCTTGTGGCACCACCATCTTCTAGGATCTCCTTAGAGTCTTCTGCTGGACCCTCTGCATTCAGCCAGCTGGTTAGCTGAGAGGGAGAACACTACAAAAGCTGGCTAACACTGGAAGTTGTGTTTGTTACTTCTTCCCAGGTTGTGTTGGTCAGAACTGAAGTCAAGGAAACTGGGACATGGCTTCTTCTGTGTCCAGGAAGAAGAAACGGGATTAGTCAACATCTAGGCGATCTCTGCCACAATTGGTAAATTTGGTTGCGGCCAGGCCAGAGCTACTGACTTATTGAGGAAGAGGAGTAGGAGGGATATACTCTTTTGTACATTTTGGACTTTATAAATCCAAATATTACCTGTTCAAAAAAAATTAATTTAAGAAGGGGAGACCGGTGAAATTCTGGTTCATCTGTGCTGTGAAATATTACATAGCAGTTAGAATGAAGTAGATCTGTACATACTGGAATGGAATGATCTGTAATTAAGGTAAACAAGCAAGTTATAGATAAATTTCTGCATTGACTTAGTTTGGACTACTATAACAAATTACCATAGACTGGGTTGCTTAAAACAAATATTTTTTCTCACAGTTCTGGGGCATGGGAAGTCAAAGATCAGGATGCTGGCAGATCTGATGTCTAGTGAAGGCCTGCGTCCTGATTTAAAGACAGCCATCTCCTGATTGTATTCTTATATGGCAGAGGGCAGGAGCAAGCTCTCATGTCTCTGCTTATAAAGGCACTAATCCCATTCCTGAAGGTGCCACCCTCATGACCTATTTACCTCCCAAAGGCCCCACTTCCTAATATTATCACATTGATGGCTAGGATTTCAACATATGAATTTGGGAGAGACACAAACATTCAACCTATAACATATATGTATATAAATATATGGAATAAGGTCTGGGAGATGGGTGGAGGTGCAATACACATTTGCTTTTTGTGTACTGTTTGAACTATAAGGAGAAAATATTCCAATATTGTGTAACACTAACAATGTAAATTCTCTAAAGAAATTCATTAAGATCAATTTCACAAAAATATTTTGGAGGCCCATAAACCCCAGCTTCATTAATAAAGATAATGTAAATTAAAACTAAAATGAGATTCCATTTCACTCTCACCAGATAGGCAAAATTTTAAAGCCAGAAAATACTAAGATGAAGAGCAACAGAAACTCTCATCCTCTGCTAGTTGGAATGTCAATTGCTGTGACCTCTTTGGAAAAAGCAGGTTGTTATTATGTAGTAAAATAGAACCTGTGCTTCCCCTATAGCCCAGCAATTCCACTCCTAAGTATATATATATTAATAACCTCTTGTACATGTGTTCCAAGTAATATACACAAGAACATCTATATCAGCATGTTTTGTAATAGCTAAATAAATAAAGGAAAGCACCCAAATAGAATGTAAAGATAATTATACAGTGGATACTTTATGTGGAAAGGTACTTATGCAGCTACATAAAATGACTAAATCTCAGAACAATGATGATAGCAACAAAGTAACAGAAGAATACTTACAAGTGTGACTGTAAGTGTACATGACTTCCCTCAGGGTTGGAACAATCTCACAAAAAGCATTCCAAGTAGGGAGGAGGGGAGGACTCACCGTCAGCTGAACCTGGCAGAGCCAGTAAGACTTGGATGGGTGGAGCAGAAGAAAAGTGGCATTCCTGGAAGGAGGAAAGGCCTGAACAAAGGCAGGCACAGTGAAACCAGGTTAAACAGAGTGTTGGACATTCTCTCACAAAAAGGGAATTCACAAAAAGGTCAGAAGTAGGCACAATTAAATAAGAAGGGCAAGGAAACAACAATCAGTTTGGTGATTAACTCTAGGGGAAAAGAAAGGGATGCAACCAGGATAGGACACACAGAAGACTTCCAAGATTCAGGTAGTGTGCTATTTCTTTTTTTTTTTTTAATATATTTTTGGCTGCCTTGGGTCTTTGTTGCTGCACATGGGCTTTCTCTAGTTGCAGTGAGCAGGCTTCTCATTGTGGTGGCTTCTCGTTGCAGAGCACGGGCTCTAGGAGCACGGGCTGCAGTAGTTGTGGTATGTGGGCTTCAGTAGTTGTGGTTTGTGGGCTCTAGAGTGCAGGCTCAGTAGTTGTGGCACACAGGGCTTAGTTGCTCAGCGTCATGTGGGATCTTCCGAGACCAGGGCTCGAACCCATGTCGCCTGAATTGGCAGGCGGATTCTTAACCACTGTGCCACCAGGGAAGTCCGAGTGTGCTACTTCTTAACCTGGTGATGAGTACACAAGTGCTCAACTATTCCTATATGTTTACGTGTTCTTTTAAGGTATATTTCATAATTTTAAGTTTGGTTTGTCATGGCTCGGGCAGTAATAATATTTATGGTACCCCGCAGTCTGCCCATCCCTTCTTTCAAGCTGAGGGAACGTCCAACACTCTCTTCAACCTGGTTTCATTTTGTCTGCCTTTTTTCAGGCCTTTCCTCCTTCCAGGAATGCCACTTTTCTTCTCCACCTGTCCAAGTCTTACTGGCTCTGCCAGGTTCAGCTGATGGTCAGCCCTCCCCTCCTTCCTACTTGGAATGCTTTTTCTGAGATTGTTCCAGCCCTGAGGGAAGTCATGTATACATACTACCTCACCCAGACCATTTCCGGGCACTTAACCTGTGCTGCCAGGTAACCATAGTCTTCTCTTTTTGTGAATATTCTGTATTTCATATTGGGTTGTGGATCACCCATGAGGGGTGGCAGATATCCTATCAGTCAGTAGGAAGTAAAAGACTTTCTTGGAGTTTTGGGTTTGGTGGTGTTGGTTATTTGCCCACCTTAAGCCGTGCCAGCATGATGACAGTCTAGAAATGTATAAAGAGCTGCATTTCTCTCCTTTTTAGGAAAATTTGCAAGAATGTATATACCATTCAATTCTCAGCCTTAGGCAGGAGTATCAGAATCTCCGAGGCACAGCAGTAGTTTATAAAAACATTCAAAAATGCAGGTATCTCTCACTAACTAAACTCAGGAACTGAATACTCACATTTATCTTCTGATAACTTGGTGTACCTCACTCTCTGAACTCAGGAACTGGATAGATTCAGACAGCATGGAATTTAATGCCTAGGTTCATTAAATTAATATAAATTCAGATAAAAAGCCCAATAAAATCTTCATAGCAACAATTAGATTGAACTGTGCTAAGGGATATAAATAGGTACCTCATGCAGTCAGTAAAATAGCCTTGTGAGGTTTTTATGCCAGTTTTACAGCTGAGGAAACAAACTCAGAAAGGTTAAGAAACTTTCCTCCAGAAGTTCCTGGAAATGCTTAGCACAGCACCTGGCTTGTAAGCGCTCGGTAACTGATAGCTGTTACTTATTAGTTGGTGGGACTAGAGTAAGAAAGCATTAGGGAGGTGGAGGTTGAGCAACAGTGTGTCTGACTCAAGTCCGCTTGCTCAGGAAAAACCGGTTTCAGCCGCCATCTGCATGATGTCATTCACACCATACCACTGCTGCATCGTTGCTGCCCATAGCACTGCCTAATTTCTTTCTTTCTTTCTTTCTTTCTTTTTCTTTTTTTTGGCTGCATTGGGTCTTTGTTGCTGCGCACAGGCTTTCTCTAGTTGCGGCGAGCAGGGGCTATTCTTCATTGTGGTGCGTGGGCTTCTCATTGTGGTGGCTTCTCTTGGTGCGGAGCACGGGCTCTAGGCTGGAGGACTTCAGTAGTTGTGGCATGCAGGCTCAGGAGTTGTGGCTCACAGGCTCTAGAGCACAGGCTCGATAGTTGTGGTGCATGGGCTTAGTTGCTCCACAGCATGTGGGATCTTCCCAGACCAGGGATTGAACCCATGTTCCCTGATTAGCAGGTGGATTCTTAACCACTGTGCCACCAGGGAAGTCCCAGCACTGTCTAATTTCTTATTGCAGTGTCTGGGGAAGGAAATGAAGGCTTTCTCTTTGATTCTCAGTGGATTGTAAAACCTTGTTTGCCTTTAGCACCCAACCTGAATGAGTGAATTTGGGGTTCAGGTGTACCAAAATTAGAGACGCCCCTGCCTGACTGGACATTGAGTTGGAAGTATCAGGACATCGAGAAATGTGGACAAAAGTTCCCTATCAATTGCAGTGCGCCTACATTTATGAACTCTTCTCCAGGTGCATAGCTGTGAGCAGTCTGCCTAAAGATGGGATTGTCTTCCATCATCCAAAGAGACCTGGGCCCTGGAACTGATGTTACTTCCCTGGTGAATGGCAGTGGACCGTGACAGAGGGAGGGCTCTCCATGACCGTAGAGCAGAGTCTTAGGCTCCGTCCACCCCATCCAGCACACAGAAGGTGTTATCCTACCGTTATCAGATTCTTCTGCTTCAGTCTTGTGGGGGGCGGGTAACTTGTTCTCACTTAGTTTTAACTCACCCAAATCCTAGAGAGAAAATAATTAATTTTAAAGATTTGGTAGCTTTGTGGTAACTATTATAGAATAGTCGGTGCTGTATTGGGTCTTCTTCTGCACTTGACAAGCCTTGGGACACAGACTGAAAGCAGGAAAACAAAGAGGAACTAACTCCATATTGCACAAGCACCAAGGTTGTCATCAGAAAGTAAAGCTGTTGCGTCTGGAGAAAACCTTTCTCAATATGGAGTTGGGTAATTCCACCTGTTAACGTATGTACACATGGTGTGTATAGTGTGTTATTAACACTTCACCTGGCAGGGAGACCCAGGAAGGAAGCAAGTTTGGAGTGCCAAGGACCCCTTGGAAGGTCCTGGTGAAGCATGTAAGTATGCATTGGCACCTACAAACATGGCATACTTCGATATTAAGTAACCAGGCTGTAGAAAATGTATGGCCAGGAGATGAGTGTGCCCACAAACTGCCTGGGGAAAGGAATGAATCTTTGGACCACAACCCCTCGATGTAGAAAGGGTAGAGAAGGAATTGGCACGGTGAAAATTTAGAGAAGTGGGCAGACCCAAGGGCAGCAGAGTAGAACCTACAACTGGGATGCTGGCACAAAGCACCCCAGCGAAGGGTCTTAGTTTTTCAACAGAGATAAAATTCGAGGGATGGATTATTAATACAATTGTCCTTGGAAGGGCCCCAATTCACAGTTATCCTGCAGCCCTTTTATCAAAACCCATGCCTTACTCACTCAGATCATGATGTTCCTTGCATACTGTAGAGATGAAACCTCATCTACCCATAATGTCCAGACCATGAGGGGAAAAAAGTAAGAGGAAATAAAAGTAGCACTACCTGCAGGTGTGTAAACAGGAAAAACAGAAGAGGGAAAGCAAGCAGTGCAGGCATGCTCCAGGATCCTTTTTTCCCCCTATTCATTCTCCCCAACCCATCCAAATCTTGACTAGGGGAAACTGTAGAAGCATCCAAGACAGATAGGGAAATATGAAGAACTCAGAACATCAGAGGCTTGTGGGCTGCTTCCCCACGTATGGCTTGGGGCAGACTGCAGGCTGGCTTGCATCATGTCCAATATACTGTAGGAACAATAATGTAGCAGTGATGGAGGGCAGAGTCTAGGCCAGTGAACACCAGGATACCATACCCAGTTCCTCACAGCCTATACTTGGTCTGCAGGAGGTCAAAAGCTTCCCTGTGTCCTATCAGAGCATGCGGAAGTGCTGTAGAGGCTTGTGTAGAGAGTTGAAATGAAAAGGCCTGCAGAGGTGGGCTTTATGGCAGAAGGCAAATGGTTGGGACCATGGACTTCAGCTCTGAGGGCTGGCATCACACTCCAGAGGCCAGATGAGGTCCACTGCATCTCAGCAGGTAATTATAGGAACTCAGGAATCATGCCAGGTATTTCATGGCAGAACTAGAAGACAGTATAAGGACCTGCTCACAATGATCCATGGCAACGCTTTCCTTCTACCGTGAGGTCATATTTGAGCCTCTCCCTTCCCACACCCCCAGACCTTCTTGACAAGGTGAGGGGGGGAGGGAAAGAGACCTGAGAAGCAGCATTAAGAGAGACCAGGTTACTCTGAAAGACAGTGTGTGAACCAGATAATTTAATATTTACCGGCAAGCTCGAATCTCCCTTTCCTGCCCAGCAGGATGGGGGCTTATAGGAAAGATTAGATTACAGAAAACAAGCTACATTGTCTTTGCACCTCTGAGTTACAGGGTGAGTTAGTGTGCATCCCTGCTCTAACCTTTTTTGTGCTTTATAGGGCAAGCATATGAAGTGTCCAGTTAAAGCCAGCCCTTTGGCTGCCACCCTCACAGCTAGTGGGGGCAGGAAATGAGAGCCTTTGTACAGAAGCAGATCATGGGCCCAGTGTTCATCTGCAAAGTGGGCGGGACCCACGGCAGACCAAGGAGGAGACCATCAGCGGACATGGTGGGACTGTGGTTGGATGAGCACTGCAGGGGGCTTGCAACAAACCTGTTTTGTCACTTAGGGCCTCTTGGTTGCCAGTGACAGAAAACCCAAACTGCATTAAGAATGCTAGCATTCCTCTGTAACAATAGCCAAAGTCGAAATTTATTTTTCTCATACATAAAAGTCTGAGTGTAAGCAGTTTTGGGCTGATAGTTCAACCCAATAATCAAGGTCCCAGGCCCTTCCCATGCTGTGTCTGCCATCCTCAACATTGAGCTTCTAGCTCCCACCACTGCACTGCTGCACCCACATTGCTGCAGCGTGAAGTGGGTAGGGAAAGTAGAGGACACACAATTTTGTTAAGGTCATGAATTAAAAGTTGCATATAGGGACTTCCCTGGTGGTCCAGTGGGTAAGACTCCATGCTCGCAATGTAGGGGGCCTGGATTCAATCCCTGGGAACTAGATCCCACATGCATGCCGCAACTAAGAAGTCCGCATGCCACAACTAAAGATCCCGCAACTAAGACCCAGCACAGCCAAAGAAAATAAAAAATAAATATTAAAATAAAAAAGTTGCATAAATCTCTTTTTTAAAAATTTATTTTATTGAAGTATAGTTGATTTTCTTTTTTTTTTTTTTTTTGGCCACACCATGCATCATGTGGGATTTTAGTTCCCTGACCAGGGATCGAACCTGTGCCCCCTGCATTGAGAGAGCAATCTTAATCACTGGACCGCCAGGGAAGTCCCTATAGTTGATTTTCAATGTTGTGTTAGTTTCTGGTGTATGGCAAAGTGATTCAGTTATATATATATATATATATATATATATATATATATACACACACACATACATACACACACACATTCTTTTCCATTATGGTTTATTACAGGATATTGAATATAGTTCCCTGTGCTATACAGTAGGTCCTTGTTGTTTATTCATTCTATATATAGTAGTTTGCATCTGCTAACCCCAAACTCCCAACCACAAGTCTGTTCTCTATATCCGTGAGTCTGTTTCTGTTTTGTAGATTCATTTGTGTCATATTTTAGATTCCACATATAAGTGATGTCATATGATATTTGTCTTTCTCTTTCTGACTTACTTCACTTACTATGATCTGTTGGTCCATCCATGTTGCTGCAAATGGCATTATTTCATTCTTTTTTATGGCTGAGTAGTATTCTATTGTCTATGTGTACCACATCTTGTTTATCCATTCCTCTGTCAGTGGACATTTAGGTTGGTTCCATGTCTTGGCTATTGTGAATAGTGCTGCTATGAACATTGGAGTACATGTGTCTTTTTGAATTATTGTTTTGTCCAGGCATGTGTCACTTTCTCTTACATCCTATTGCCTGTAGCTTAATCACCTAGCCAGACCTAAGGTCTCATTTAGCTGTTGCCACAAAAATGCTGTGTAACAACCACAAAATATCAGTGGTAGACAACAGTAAGCATCTATTTCTTGTTCACATGTCTTCAGATCAGCCGATGTTTGGCTGGTCTATGTTGGACTCAGCTGGTCTTGGCTTCAGGCTGCAGCTTGGGTTCAAATCTGTTCCATGTATCTCTCATCCTCTTGCTAACAGCAAGCTGCCCAGGGCCTGTGTTTCTCATGGTGATGAGTTTCATGGTAATGGCAGCATACATAGGCCTTTGCAAGTCATATATATGGGTTAAGAGCTATGTAAAGAAGGTGGCCTTAGAGCAAGGTTGTGACATTGCACAGATCTGAGCCCTTTCACTTTTACACTTACCTATCCAGGGTCAGAATGGCAAAATGAAGGCCTTAGCCCACCCAACTGCAGAAGCACATTTAAAGCCTTTGCTTGGATCATGTCTGCGAACATCCCATTGGCCAACACAAGTTATACCCAAGCCTAATGTCAGTGGGATAGGAAGTATACCCCTCCCATGAAGGGAGGAGAGGAGGGATGGAACAAATGTCTTACGAACAATAGTCTACCAACCTTAACTACACAGAACTCTGGGAAAGCATGGTGGCCATATGTGCAATTAAAACTCTGGAGTTCTGTTCCTAAAGAAATAAAGAGAAGCTAGATTCTGGGGACAGTCTCTGCTACAATATGTATCAGTCAGGAGTCAGTTTCCACTTCCAATTTAATGAAACCATGGTTGTATTCCCCTACGGAAGCATCCTTCCTTTTGGCGCTAGGACTTTCAAACCCACTGAGCTCAAGGTTGCAGAGATGGGAAGCACAAAAATTCCTCTGTGTTTCATGCGGTGTAAAAGTGAGGAGGGTTACCACATTCTTTACCCCTTGTTTCCCAAAGCTCTGCATTTTGGTTATGGGGGAGATGGCACTGTATACTGGCTGCTGACTTATGGCTTTTAAACTGAGACTTAACCAGGCCAATCCACTGTTCTACCTAACTGGGTCTTTCTGGATGGTAGGGCATGTGGTGAGACCAGGAATTCTGAGTGTGGTGCCACTGTCACACTTCATTTGCCATAGAATGTGTCCCTAAGATAGGAGCAGTGCCATGTGAGATATCACGGCAGTGGATAAGGTATTTTGCAGGTCCACAAACTAGTGGTGGTGGCAGAAATCCTGCAGGCAGGGGAGGCAAATCCACACCCATGATATGTGTCTATTCCTACAAGTAACCTTTCCCCAACATGTTGAAAGGTGTCCAAGAACCAGGTGTCTGGCTGGTCCCCCTGGAAATGGTGCCATTTATGGGTTTAATACAGCTTCTGAATAAACATTTTGGACATTCAACAGCATTGCTTAGGGAAATGCCTAGCAGTAATGCCTATGTTACAGAAGAAGAACAGTTACTAATCAATGACCTCAGCTTTCAGACTTCCCTGGTGGTGCAGTGGTCAAGAGTCTGCCTGCCAATTGCAGGGGACATGGGTTCGAGCCCTGGTCCCGGAAGATCCCACATGCCACAGAGCAACTAAGCCCATGTGCCTAGAGCCCATGCTCTGCAACAAGGGAAGCCACCACAATGAGAAGCCAGTGCCCTGCAACGAAGAGTAGACCCCGCTTGCCGCAACTAGAGAAAGCCCGCACGCAGCAACAAAGACCCAATGCAGCCAAAAAATAAAATTAATTAATTAATTGAAGAAAAGAATGACCTCAGCTTTCATCTTAAGAAATAGAAAAAAAAAAAGTAATTTGAACTCAAATAGCAGAAAAGAAATAATAAAGACCAGAGTGGAAATCAGTAAAATAGTAAACAAAAAACCGTAGAGAAAATCAGTGAAACCAAAAATTGATTCTATGAGAAAAATCTATATAATTTTTAAACCTCTAGTCAGACTGATAAAGAAAAAAGGAGAGGGCTTCCCTGGTAGTGCAGTGGTTAAGAATCCGCCTGCCAATGCAGGGGACACGGGTTTGAGCCCTAGTGCAGGAAGATCCCACATGCCACGGAGCAACTAAGCCCACGCACCACAACTACTGAGCCTGCGCTCTAGAGCCCGCGAGCCACAATTACTGAGGCCCACATGCCACAACTACTGAAGCCCACTGCAATGAGAAGCCTGCATACCGCAGCAAAGAGTAGCCCCGGCTAGCTGCAACTAAAGAAAACCCATGTGCAGCAACAAAGACCCACCGCAGCCAAAAATAAATTAATTAATTTTTAAGATAAAAGGAGAGAAGACACAGATAGCAATAAGAGGTGTTATCACTACAGTTTTTTGCAGATACTGAAAGGGTAATATGTGAACAACTTAATGCCAATAAACTTAACAACTTAGATAAATTTATTGAAAAACATGAACTGTCAAAGCTCATTTAAGAAGTAGAAAATAAAGAAGTAGATAATCAGCATAGAGTTATATCTATTAAAATTTTGAATTTGTAGATAAAATCTATCCCACAAAGAAAATGGTGGCAGTAGCCAGATTAGCTTGGTGAGGACAAGTCTTGTTGAGCCTATACACAGTCTTTTACCCTGTCACCATGGCCACTTTGTAAAGGGTCTATTGACCAAGCACTAGAGAATCTAAGGAAGAGGCCATCTGATGTTCACAGGTTGGGTCCTGTTATCCTTCCGATTATTGAGTCTCAGCTACAACAGATGCCCTTGAATGATTTACACTCTACGTGTTGCAAGAAGTCCATCTTTCCCCTAGACCTCCTTGTCACCAATCTTCTAATTTTGTTCTTTCTAAATTCCTGACCAGCTGACTATCCTATTAGTGAGTCAAGTTAGCTCTGTACCGTAGTTAGGTCTGCAGCAGAGTACTGCCCACTGGAGAATATCCCTTCATTGCTGGCTTTTGGAGCCACTCCAGAGTCAGCTGTGATGCAGCAGTTACCCACTTCTTGCTGGTTCCAGCACGTGTGTAGATTCATCTGTAAAAGAAGCCTGTGGGTTTTTTTCCTCCACTAACATGTGTGTTCCCCTTGAGGGCATAGGTAGAATATTGAAGGAGATATAATCAGGCAGTGGCATTGGATACAAGAGGAGTCCAGTAGTTCACTGTGCCTTTGGACCTGCCCAGTATATACCATTACCATTTCACAATGGCAGGCTGATATGCCTCTCCAATTTTATGGTTCAGTGAACCAGGTAGTACCCAGTTCATGATAAGTACTTTGAGTTGATTGAATCTCCTCATGTCTTGCCCTCCACCTGTGCTTTATCCTATACCACCGCCAGTGATAATTTGCTTATTTGTGATGACACTGCATGCTGTGGATGGCCAGGGTCCCATTTCCCCCCCACCAAGGAGGTTATCTGTGCCTTCCTCATATACATGAGCAACTCAATTCTGGAATCCCATTTTAAGGCCTCTCCTGATACCAGTTATGGTACCAGTCAGGTCCCAAAGGGAAATATAAAGGGCACACTCAAAGTAGATAATTTGAGGACAGTTTAATAAAGGAGCTGTTTGCAAAGGCATGGGCTGGGCATAGGGAAACCAAAAGGAATGTGCAGTAGTCCAGTTTTGGCAAGGGGAGGAGATGTGGAGGAGAAAACAGATAATATCTATCTAGAACACAATCCAAACTAGTTTAAACAAACAGAATATTCTGGCTCACATATCTGAAGAGTCAAGCTGTAAGTCTTAGAGCAGGGGCTCAAATGAGGTCATCATTATCTGGTTTTTCCTGCATTCACAGGCTTCATATACAGGCAGGATCTCCTATCATGCTCCAAAAAGGCTTCAGAACTTACAGCCTTTTTCATTCAAGCACAGTAGGATCTATCAAAAGGATTCACTGGTTCTCGTTGACTCTGGTTAGATCACTTGGCATGCCTGAAGCAGTCGTGGTGCTCAGCATCAAGGAGAGGTGTTGCTTGGTGTAGATCTGTGTCTGCAGTTCGGGCTGAGGAAAATCAGGGCGTGGAGCCTGGATGAGGAGAAGCAGTATTGATGCTGGGTAGCAAAAACACCATGTACCCTGTGTCTCTTCTCCCAGATATATGGGGCAGAGCTTTTCTATCTTTCGTACCTATGAATCACCTGGGGGTCCCATTAAAGTGCAGAATTTGATGAATTAGGCCTGCAGTGGGGCCTGAGATTCCTTATTTCTAACAGATGATGTTGTTGCTCCCAGTCCAGGGACCACATTTTGAGTAGCAAGATTCTATGGCTGCATAGTCGAATGTGGTAGCCACTGGTCCCATGTGGCTGTTGAGCACTGGAAATGTGGTTAGTCAAAATTGAGATGTGCTGTAAGTGTAAAGTACACCCTGCATTTTGAAGACTTAATATGAAAAAAACTAAAATGTCATCAATAGTTTTTATATAGATTACATGTTGAAATGATATTTTAGATATATTGGGTTAAATAAATATTAAAATTAATGTCACCTGTTTCATTTTATTTTTTTAACATGGCTACTAGAAAATGTAAAAATACATACGTGGGGGCTTCCCTGGTGGCGCAGTGGTGAGAGTCCGCCTGCCGATGTAGGGGATGCGAGTTCGTGACCCGGTCCGGGAAGATCCCACGTGCCACGGAGCGGCTGGGCCCGTGAGCCATGGCCGCTGAGCCTGCGCGTCCGGAGCCTGTGCTCCGCAACGGGAGAGGCCACAACAGTGAGAGGCCCGCGTACCACACACAAAAAAAACAAAAAACAAAAAACATACGTGGCTCACATAGTTCTGTTGGATAATACTGCGTTATCCAACTCTTGAAGGAAGTAACTCTTGAAGTAGATAAAGCTGGTGTTCTTAAACCATTTTCACTTATGATACTCAATCAGAAGAGCGAATAAAGCAGAGACCTTATGAGAATTACCCTCATGGGTCCTTGGAGTTGGTGCACCCTCAGGACCTCATGACCTCGGGTTAGGTAATTGCAGGTTGAATTGATGCATAAGTGCTTTGGACAGGGGATAATGCTTGAGGGCATTATGGTAAGTGAAATAAGTCAGACAGAGAAAGACAAATAATGTATGATCTCACTTATATGTGGAATCCAAATAAACAAAAAACCAAACTCATAGAAAAAGAGATCAGATTGTGGTTACCAGAGGCGAATGTTGTGGGGAGGGGGAATTGAAGTAAGGTGGTTAAAATGTACAAACTTCCAGTTATAAGACAAACAGGTATTGGAGATGTAACATGCAACCTGATGACTATAGTTAACAATGGTGTGTGATATACAGAAAAGTTGGTGAGAGTGTATCCTAAGAGTTCTCATCACAAGGAAAAAATCTCTTTTTTTTTAAAATCTTTTTAATTTATTTTTATTTTTGGCTGCATTGGGTCTTCGTTGCTGCTCGTGGGCTTTCTCTAGTTGTGGTGAGGGGGGCTACTCTTCGTTTCGGTGCATGGGCTTCTCACCGCGGTGCCTTCTCTTGTTGCGGAGCATGGGCTCTAGGCACGCAGGCTTCAGTAGTTGTGGCACTCCGGCTCAGTAGTTGTGGCTTGCGGGCTCTAGAGCGCAGGCTCAGTAGTTGTGGCTCACAGGCTTAGTTGCTCCACCCGCATGTGGGATCTTCCCAGACCAGGGATCAAACCCGTGTCCCTTGCATTGGCAGGCAGATTCTTAACCACTGTGCCACTAGGGAAGTCCCATTTCTCTCTCTTTTAACCTATATGAGATGATGGATGTTAACTAAACTTGTGGTAATCATTTCACAATATATGTAGGTCAGGTTGTACACCTTGAACTTACATAGTGCTGTATGTCAGTTATATCTCAATAAAACTGGGGTAAAAACAAGATGGAAAATTAAGTTTTAGTCATTGCATAAGCACCCAGGGGCTTTTGTTTTTACTTCTTGTTTTCTTTTTTTTTTTTTTTTGCGGTACGCGGGCCTCTCACAGTTGTGGCCTCTCCCGCTGCAGAGCACAGGCTCTGGACGCGCAGGCTCAGCAGCCACGGCTCACGGGCCCAGCCGCTCCGTGGCATGTGGGATCTTCCCGGACCGGGGCACGAACCCGTGTCCCCTGCATCGGCAGGCGGACTCTCAACCACTGCACCACGAGGGAAGCCCTTTACTTCCTTTTTATGTTAAATTTTTAAAAAACTTTTTATCTTGAGATAATTATAGATTCACAAAAACTTGCAAGAATAGTACAGAGAAGTTTCTGAAGCTTTCACACAATTTCCCCCAATAGATACATCTTATGTAACTATAGTACAGTATCAAAACCAGGAACTTGACATTGGTACAATGTACAGTTCTTTGCCAGTTTATTACGTGCAGGTCCTGTGTAACCACCACTACAATCAAGATACAGAACTACTACCACACCTTAAAGAGCTCCCTCAGCTACCTCTTTATAGAACATCCATCCCCTTTCTCCACCAACCACCCCTGACAACCACTAATTTATTCTCCATCTCATCCATTTCGAGTAGAATTTCATTTTGATTTATTTCTAGTTTTTGGAGAGTGTCTCTTTGTGTGGATATTTAGGTACGACATTGTGTATACATAACTTATCTCAGTTCTACTTGTGTTGACATTACTAGTTTCAGTGAGGGGTAGAAACCTTTCTTCTCTTTAAGTCCCTTTACTCTCCCGTTTATAACTGTCTTAAATATTTTCTCTGTATAAATTGAGAACTGCATCAGACGATGCATGAGTACTCAGGACAGGGGACGATGGACTGGACCTGGTAGGCTTTGATCTTTTTAGGAAAGAGGAAATAGAAGGGACCACAGGGTCCCTCCTCCCAGCCAGCAGTCACTTCATTTCTCCCTTTTGTTTGTGCAGTTGCTTGAAGTAGAAATTACCACAGTGCTCATCAACTTTTCTAATCTATCCTGCATACAACCACTAACCTTTTGCTTAAACCTTCAGGTATAATTTAGAAAACTCAAGAGAAGGAAAACATATTATTAAATTATTTTCAATCTTTTGTTCTTCCTTCTTGATATTCCAAGATTGCTTTTCCAATCATTTATTTTTTGCTTCAAAAACTTCTACTAGCTATTTTTTAAGGGGTGGGGGTTGCTGTTGACAAATTGTCTCAGTTTTTCTTCGTCTGAGAATGTCTTGATTTCCTCTTCATTCCCGATTTTCTCTGCGTATAGGATTTTTAGTTGACAGTTCTTTTCTTTCAGCACTTGGAAGATGTTGTGCCACTTCCTTCTGACTTCCGTGGTTTCTGATGAGAAACTTGACTTCATTCAAACTTGTTTTTCCATTATAGGGAAGTTGTCATTTCTCTCTGGCTACTTTCAAGATTTTTCTTTGCCTTTAGTTTTCAGAAGTTTGACTATGATGAATATTGACATGGATTTCTTTGGGTTATCCTGTTTGGGATTTTATCAGCTTCTTGAATCTATAGGTTTATGTCTGCCATATTTGGAAAATTTTTAGCCATATTTATTTGAATATTTTTTAAGCTCCACCTTCTTCCTCCTCTACTTTTGAGACTCCAATGACATAAATATTAGATCTTTTCTTATAGTCCCACAAATTCCTGAGACTCTGTTAATTTTTTTTCAGTCTATTCTCTCTCTATTGTTCAGATTGGGTGATTTCTATTATTCTTTCTTCAAGTTCATTTTACTATAGAACTCATCTAGTGACATTTTTCAGTGGGTTTTTTTTTTCAGTTTTAAAATTTCAGTTTAGTTCTTCTTCATCTGTTTTGTTTCTTTGCTGAGACTCTTCATTTGTTTGCAGTATGTCTGTAATTGCTCATTGAAGCATTTTTATACTGGCTGCTTTAAAATCCTTGTCAGATAATTTCCACATCACTGTCATTTTGGTGTTAGCATCTATTGGTTATCTTTTCTTGCTCAAGTTGAGATTTTCCTGGTTCTCAGTATAAAGAGTGATTTTCAGTCCTGGACATTTTGAGTGTTATGTTATGAGACTCTGGATCCTATTTAAATCTTCTGTTTTAGCAGGCTCTCACTGATGCTGTCAGATAGAGGTCAAAGTTCAGGTTCCCCACTCAGCCGCTGTTGACATCCTGGGAAGGGGGTGTAGAGTGGGTACCTAATTACTGCTGGGCCACTGTAGAGTGGGAGTTCAGGCTGCCCACTGATCCTCTGCTGAGACCACCCTGGCTGGGAGGGGAAGGATGCCTTGTTTTTGCCACACTCGTGGCTTCTACTGACAGGATGGAGGAGCACATTGCTTCTGGCAATGGCGACAGCCCTGACTCTCCACTAAGCCTTCTGACAGCACCCTGCAAGTAGGAGTAGAAGCCTGGGGTCCCCGTTTATCTTGACTGGCAGAGTATAGGGAGTATTATAATTTTTTTTCTGTGGTTTGACTGGAGTAGAGTAGACTGGAGTAGTCTAAAAGTTTTCTTTCTTGTTACTCTGCCCCTTCCTAGTCCTTTGGCTAGAAAGAGCAGGGTTTCTTTTTTTTTTCATCTGTGCCCATTTGTTTCTGGGTTGCTAGCTTCTCCAGTACTCAGTCTGAGATATCTGAGGCAAAAAGAAAACCATCGGAATCATTGCCATGTCTTTCTATGGGTCCCAAGGCTGCTAGTCAGACTATCAGATTATCTCCCTCTCCACCCTTCAGAGTCTTCTTATTTTATATATATACATATTTTATATGTATATAAATATCTATATGTATATATATGGCCCAGGGGTTTTTTTTTAGGTGTACTTAACAGAGGGATTGAGGAGACGTGTTTATTCCATATTGTCCTGGAACCACAAGTCCCCAGGGACTTTTAGACCATTTCTTCTGCCTCACCTGGTGAACAGCAGCCAGTGAGGACAGTGTTCACCTGAATTGATGGTGAGCTCCCTCCTCACCCACCTCCCTACCAGCCCAGTGGCCCTGCCTGTTTTTCTGTGATTCTGAGTTTGCCTTCTGGAATTTGAAATCATTCCAGCCTGTTTCGAGCAGGCATTTTCCAGTTTTCTACCACTTGCTAGTTCCCAGCCCCACCACTCAGAATTCTCCATCAACCAGAGGCCCACAGAGGCTGCTCCTGCACTGTTGCGGGCCAGAACTCTATTCGTGTCTCTCAGGCTGGAGTGCACGGTCCCCTTTGCTACAGAGCGAGGCTTGCAATGCAGCTGCCGAGGAGCCATGGCGCTGCCCCGTTTTTCCAGGGTCAGTGGCCTGGTCCTTCTGACTCAAATGCCATGCAGTTTGTGAGAGTCCCTTTTAAGTTTAAGTTAAAGGAAAATATTTTGAGTTGAAGAAAATATTTTTGGAATACTTTTATTAAGACTCAAAATTAATGAATGATTTAAAAAAAAAAACAGTGATCCAAGGTGAGATTTTCAGATGTCTGGGAATATATTATCCAAATTTTCTTCCACTTCCCCATGAGATAGGAAACAATTATTTTCATTTCAGTCATTCCTAATGAATGATTTTAAGATACCTACCTTAGGGAGATGCAGCAAGAGAGACATTTGTCCAAGTGGAGTTAACAACAATGCTTGCACTTTTTAACTTAAAATACTTTTTTATATTTTGAAAAATTTTAGATACACAAGAACAGAGAGAAGAAATGTACCTTCAATTTAATAACTAATATATGGTCATATTTGCTTCATATAGTCTTTGTTATTGTTTTCTCTCTTAATTATTTAAAGGAAATCCCAGACATCATTCATTTCATACCATGTACTTCAGAATTAGTTTCTAACAAATTGAACATTTTCTTTATGTAACCACAATGCTATTGTCACATCTAAAAAAATAGTGATAATTCTTTCACGTCATCTAATACCCAAATTTCCACAGTTGTCTCAAGAATGTCTTTTTTTTAGTGGTAAAATACACGTAACATAAAATTTACCATAGTAACCAGTTTTTAAGTATACAGTTCAGTATATTGATTATTTTTGTTTTTTGGGGGGAAAAAAAGTTCATTTAATGAGCTCCAGGGAACACTCAGTCTGCTGCCATACTAACTCATGAATTACAATGGATTGTTGGTAAGCAAGACAAGAAAACAGGGAACAAACAAAACAAACAAAATCAAGACATTGTTCCTTACTGAACTCTTCTCAAATTAGATCAAGGAGTTATGGTTAAATGCCACAGCTGTAAATCATTTCTGCTCCTGGAGAGGTTAGAAAGGGCTTATAATATTTACCCTTTTTTTTCAGACAGAATTTAGGTCTGAGCAAAACCTTTTGTGTCCTCCAACCTCAAAGTTTATTGGGGATGGAAGTCCAAATTTGCTATCACATGCCATAAAAAGAATCTCATGAGCAGAGGGTCAAACTAATTTTGGAATATATGAATTATGCCCAGTGTTACTTTAAATAGAATTTTTTTCTGAGATATACATTTTAAAGTAATAACTAGAATTATGACTTATAACATTATACCAGAACATATAAGATTTTTAGAAATTTCATGTAATGTCTGAAACATTTATGTTAACATATTTCCATACAAGTAACCCAAAGAAAGTTTAGTATTAGTTGTTTTGTTTGTTTGTTTGTTGTTTTATACTGCAGGTTCTTATTAGTCATCAGTTTTATACACATCAGTGTATACATGTCAATCCCAATCACCCAATTCAGCACACCACCATCCCCACCCCACCGAAAATAGATGTTAAACTAAAATATATAAATTTTTGACTGATCTATATGACTCTGGGTTCTGAAACTTCTACATGTCACATGCGTGATACATAACACACAGTGTCAGCCCCAGGAGAGCAAAAACACTCCAATGAAGCAAGCCAAAGAAACAAGTTTCAAACAAGGTAAAGTGATGTGTAGACCAGGATTTTTCAATTCTTTCCTGTCATGCTGAAGCTTCCCGCTCCTGAATAACAACACATGTTTCCCTTGCCCTAGACACCCAAGAGCATGTCTCTTTTGGGCATAAGAATCTCTAGAGTTACATATGTGTAGTAAAGAGTGGACCTAGGGCTTCCCTGGCGGCGCAGTGGTTGAGAGTCCACCTGCCGATGCAGGGGACATGGGTTCATGCCCCAGTCCGGGAAGATCCCACATGCCACGGAGCGGCTAGGCCTGTGAGCCATGGCCGCTGAGCCTGCGCGTCCGGAGCCTGTGCTCCGCAACGGGAAAAAGAGTGGACCCAGCTGGCATACTCACAATGACCAAATTGTGTTGATCGTACTTTAAACCAATACGTCGCTCCACGATGAAGTTGCAATAAATGATATATTTGCTTTCTAGACATGAATGAGATGCCTTACTGGATATACTCCAGGAAGGCCAGAGAAACTGGAATAATTTACTGGTGAATTTCTTTCAGGATAGCCCATGATTTATCTAGAATATAATCTTTACATATCTGGATCCTTCAAATTAGACCAAAGGGAATATCTGGGCTGCAAGCCTCAATTAGAAGTGTGGTATGCTGCTATGCTGCCAACTGGTGCTCCCTGACCTGTATCTTCTGAGACCAGAACCCAGTGTGGTGGATGACCAATTCATGCGTTGAACAAAAGAAGACCTCCTACAGGGCAGTGTATGTGTCATTACAGGTATGGCACTTAGGGCGAAGTACCATAAGGACTACAAGAAAACAAACAAAGTAACACATGAAGCATATAGGATAAGGAGGCACCACAGTCCAGAGCACAAGCCACTACCATCTGTATACCCTGAAGAACAGTGGAAAGTTTAAATGTTGTTTTATCAAATTTCGAAAAAGAAGTGAAGAAAGAACCTATCTGCCAGGAAGGGACATCGTGGGGTGCAGCATCCAGTCGGGTCAGGCTCTGCATCCCCTGCTCAGAAACCTTCGCCGCCTAGCTCATGGTGATGCTGGCAGCTGAGCAGCCCTGGAGAAGGTGCTTCAGTCTCCAGGCCTCGCAGAGAAGCTGGGGAGGTCCCCGGAGGAGGCTGGCCACACCCTGGCAAGCTCTGGGGGCTTCTGCACTCAGCTCTGAGCAGCGTCTGGCCTCTGGGCCACTTGCGGGGGAAGGGCTGGCCGATACATACACAGGGCTCAAGGTTAGGAAGCCGATACCATCCAGTCACCTCCCACTTCCTTCCCCAAAGGAGAGGGAGGTGAAGGTCCAAGAAGAGCCCCAAAGAGGCATGGCAAAGATGGAGGATCACACAGAGACCAAAGGAGAGGACGATCGGAAGAGGGGCCACCGTAGCAATCGGGATATACCATTGACATCTAGGCCCCAGGAGACCAGTGGAGTCCTCACTTGCCTCAAGTGCGATCCTGAGCCAGTGGACCTCCTTCCCGAGCATCCAGAAGACAACTTGAGTGAGAACGCCCAGATGTCTCCAATGAGCTCCTCCTCAGAAAGCCATGTCATCTGCTCAGATGGAGATCCTGGAGATGTCCTGTCTCCTTGGAAGCCTGAGTCCCATGCCATGGTGTTCTCTGCCCCAACCGCATGCTGCTCCCTGCTGCTGGAGAGGCTAAAAAAAGAAGTGCTGGGTGAAGACCACCGGCCCAAATCACTAGGCTCACTGATGTCTGGAAAGGAGCTGCAGCGTGAAAAATCTTCAGACATCCCATCAAGAAGCTCCTCTTCCCTGGTGTCTACCAGCAGTAGGCCCTGCAAGCAGAAGATTCCCCTGCCGCTTTTTCTGCTGCTGCCGGGACTGAGGTCGCCCCTGCCGCTGACAAGGGATCGAGGTGAATGGCCCCCTCCTCCTAAGCTTCCGTGCTTAGCTGCTGCCAAAAACCCAGGCACCTTTGTTAACATAGTTAAGTCTCTCTCTCAGAACTAGCCCATTCAGCACCAGGTTCCTTAGCGCACCCGACGCACTTACACAGCATTTAAGAGCTTTCCACAACTGGAAGGTCATATCTCTATTTCTTATCGCAGGAACACAACTTCTGTAAACTTTATTTCTGTCAGAACCTGTCTCGCCAAGCCATGGCTGGAAGAATCTCTGGATACAGATAAGGGGCCGAGGGTCCTCAGGAGCGGCGTCCAGTCTACCCCGCGGAGGCGGTCGGCGTTGAAGTCCAGCAGGCCCTTCCGCAGGGAGGCGCACACGGCGGGCAAAGGCACCAAATCCTGCAGTGCGCACAGGTCCTCACAGCGCCAGAAGAAGTCGGCCGCGCTGTCGCGGCGCAGCTTCACCGAGTGATCATGGCCCGAGCGTGGCCTCGGGGACGCTGGCTGCAGATACGATGCCCACACCCGCCTGGGGGCCACGGCTCGCCTCCCGGCCCCTCGGGCGCCCATCGCCCGGCGGCTGCGGCCCCGCAGCCTGCTCAGAACCGGCGTCGCACCAGAAGACGCAGGGCCACAGGCCCCAGCTAGGCCGGCCCCTCCATGCTGCGCTCCGGCGCGGCCTCCCACCCGCAACGCCGGCCGTTGGCGCCGACCTCATCGGCCTCCGCGGCGCGGGCCAGTATATTGATTTTTGTGTTTTTGGTCACAATTTTGTACAGCCATCTCCAGAACACTTCATGGTGCAAAACTGAAACTCTGTACCCATTAAACAACTATTTTTTCCGAATAAAATTTGAAATTGCCTTTTTAAAAAATTGAAGTGTAGTTAATTTACAATGTTGTGTTAGTTTCAAGGATAGCGGAGTGATTCAGTTTTATGTGTGAGTGTATGCATATATTCTTTTTCATATTCTTTAAACAACTCTTCATTCTCTCCTTCGCTCAGGCCCTGGAAACCACCATTCTATTTTCTATCTCTAAGAATTTGGCTGTTCTAGATACCTTATGTAGGTGGAATTATATAGCATTTGTCTTTTTGCAACTGGCTTATTTCACTTAGCATAATGTCCTCAAGGTTCATCCATATTGTAGCATGTGTCAGAATTTCATTCCTTTTAAGGATGAATACTATTCTATGTATATACCACATTTTGTTTATTCATTCATCTGTCAAGGGATACTTGGGTTGCTTACCCATTTTGGCTATTGTGAGTAATGCTGCTATGAATATGGGTGTAGAAATATCTCTTTGATATTTGCACCCTGCTTTCAGTTCTTTTGGGTTTCCACACAGAAGTGGAATTGCTGGATCATATGGTATTTCTATTTTTAATTTTTTGGGAAATTGCCATACCACAGCAAATGTACCATTTGGGTTTTTTGCTTTGTTTTGTGTATTTTGGCCACACAGTGTGGCATGCGGGATCTTAGTTCCCCGACCAGGGATTGAACCGGTGCCCCTACTTTGGAAGCACAGAGTCTTAACCACTGGACCGCCAAGGAAGTCCCAGTTTTCTGGGGCTTTTGGTAGTAGCCGTCCTAATGGGTATGAGATGGTATCTCATTGTGGTTTTGATTTGCATTTCCCTAATGATTAGTGATATTGAGCATCTTTTCATGTACTTTTTAGTCATCTGTATATCTTCTTTGGAGAGATGTCTATTAAAGTCCCTTGCTCTTTTTTTTTTTTTAGTATTTATTTATTTATTTATTTGGCTGCATTGGGTCTTAATTGCAGCACGCGGGATCTTTTTTTTTTTTTTAGTTGCGGCATGTGAAATCTGTTTTTTTTTAGTTGCAGCCTGCGAACTCTTAGTTGCGACATGTGGGATCTAGTTCCCTGACCAGGGATTGAACCCGGGCCCCCTGCATTGGGAACATGGAGTCTTAGCCACTGGACCACCAGGGAAGTCCCCCTTGCCCATTTTTTAATTGGGTTGTTTATTTTTTTGTTGCTCTCACATATTTTGTATATTGACCTCTACTGGATATATGACCCCAAAATATCTTTTTATAATTGATGTGTTTTAACCAGGATACAGCAAAGTCACACTATATTCGTATATTTTATTGTCTAATCTGGAGGAAATCCCTGTCCCTGTTTCTTTCCCTTGCCCTTGACTTGTGGCAGAATCCAAGTCCATTGTCACATAGATTTGTAATTTTGTGTTTTACCTTTGCTGCTGCCCTCCAAAATTTCCTGCTTTTGCCTTGGATAATTTCATCAGTGAATTTTCCCTTTAGGAAAGAGAATTTCTCTATCAAAAGTTCCTAGGGGACTAAAACAAAAATGAGAAGAGGAAGCTTTCTCAGTATCTGGGAACTTAACCTATGGGGAGGTGGGCACTGGAGGAAGGTGAGAGGGGTGTGAGGATTAGATGGGGTTGAGCTGAGCGCTTTCAGGTCACCATCTTGACCTGAAAGAACAGGGGCTTTGCCCGTGACGTGACTGGTGTTGCCCAGAGAGCCCTCTCCATGACCAGGAGCAGACCCAAAGACTGTCCCCCCAGCCATGGGGGCACAAGGCAGATCCCAGGGGCCCTGCTTGGACCACACTGAGGCTTTGTTCCCAAGGGGACACTGGAGAGGACGGCCTGGCCTCAGGGGGACTTTCTAGGAGTCCTGAATGTACAGAGGCAAGGCTGGGAAGCCGCCAGCATCCAGGAAGCTCAGGAGCCAGGACGTGGTAACAGAGAGACCAGTGAGAGAAAAGCTGTGGTCGCTGAAAATATCTGGGCACTCTAAAAGATCACCAGAGTTCTCTCTGGGATTAGGATTATGGGCATTTTTTTCTTCATATTTTCTAATTTTTCTCAAGTGAACAGTGAAAAAGTCGTGCGTTCTATTTAAAAATAGATCGATCCTTTCAGGATTAACACAGATATGCCCAAGGATGGCCATTACTGGTAACAACAGCGTTCTCCAGAGATGTGTGATCTGGAGTGGGGACTCTCCAGACTCTCCTTGGAGCCTAGGAGAGCAGCCCCTCCCGCTGGCCGGCCCAGGACCCAGGAGTGTGGCACAATCCCCAGAAGACCAAGCTTGGCAGAGGCAAGCAGAGTCCCCAGCGTCGGTAGCTGAGCTGCTGTTTACAGTTCTGCCTGCAGCCCTGGTGAGGCTTGGACCCTGTGAGGAGGAGGACCAGCCTTAAGGAAGTTCCTGGCAAACCCACTGGAACCTACCCAAGGGCCCAGTTTCATGTACCCAGGAGAGCGTTATCCCAAGTTACTGCTTCCAAACTCCTTCCAGACACAAATGAAACCTGCTACTCCCGAAGTAGAGAACTCTTTATTATAAACCTAGGATACAGAAGGGGAAATTACAGACCGAGGCATTTCTCAGCTCTCTTTGAAATTCTCACAATGAATACAAACAGGTGTGAAAGATACTTTTTTTTTTAAGTTAATTTTTTTTTGTCTTTATTGAGTTTGTTACAATATTGCTTCTGTTTCATGTTTTGGTTTTTTGGCCCTGAGGCACGTGGGATCTTAGCTCCCCGACCAGGGATCGAACCCACACCCCCTGCACTGGAAGGCGAAGTCTCAACCACTGACTGCCAGGGAAGTCCCTGAAAGATACTTTCTTGAAAGAGTTTTAAAATACTTCCCAGTATCAAAGTGGGGATAGGTACCTAGTAGCTAAGTGCTTCATCAAGATTATGCAGAGAGGGGCCTCCAGTCCCTCTTGAGACCCTGAGGGAAGGCACTTGGTTTGCCCCAGCCCTTGCTGGAAGTGGAGCAGAGAAGGCATACATTTGCTATTAGATTTAGGGTCCTGGGTCCTATCCTGGCACAGAGACCTGAGACCATGACATTTTCTCCTTGAAGGAGAGCTTAAGGGAAACCAACGTACAAATCCCCCAAGGAGGGAAAAACAGCTGTCACAGCTAACTTGCTCTGTGAGTTCAAGCAGCTCTTTCCTCGCTCTGTGCTTCACTGAAGGCGTAAATGCTGGCATAATGGGTCCTTTCCAGAGTCTGGTTCCAATGAAGAGGGAAACAAAAAGAATACAAGATCGTCCCATCTTAGTCCAGGGTTAGGCCCCCTCTGTGGTGGGACTGTCCCACCCAGCTGTTCCTGGCAGCTGTATCCAGGGAAATGTGTGCATGAGGATGCCTGTATGTGTGTGCATGAGGGTGCCTGTGCATGTATATATGTGTCTCTGTGTGTGAGCTTCTATGTGTCCATGTGCCTACAAGCTTTGGGGCAAGAGGCTCTTGTGTGGTCACTGTAAACTAGTCCCAGCAAACAACTTTGTAAGGCAATTAAGTACAGAAGATTGGTGGGAAAGTTCTCTGTGGGTGGCCCAGGGAGGAAGGCTTCCTGCTCACACCACCATGGTGACCTAGCTCCAGAACCCAAACTTGATGAAGATGCCAGAAGACGGGATCCCATCTCATGCAGGGCAGAGCTGAGAGCAGGACCACAGGCACTCAATAGGTGGAAGTGAAAAGCAGCCCCAGACACTCAGGCCAGTCTCTTGGGGACTTATCGCAGGGAAGGTGTGCAGAGGCTGGGAGGAGTCAAAGAGGCAGATGAGAGGTGGACCCTTGGGGAATCAGGCTCAATGTAGGACCTCCCTCTGCTAGGCCAGGCTGCTTCCCCATTTGTCCTCGGGGCAGGAGGAAGTGGGATGTGAGGTGGGGCAACAGGGCCCCAAAGCATCCGAAGGCACCATTGTGGAAGCAGCTGCCCCAGCAGTGCCATGGTCCCAGCAGTGGCCAGCACGTTGCCCAGGCAGCTAGCTCTCTCTCAGCCAAGATTTGTCTCCTGTCCCCAGGAGACTCAGAACAGTGCTTCACCGTTTCCCACAATCATTCGAACACAGCTACTGCCTGTTCTCCTCACCCTACTTAGTTCTCAGGTGGAGAAACTGAGGCCTAAGATGTGTGGATGGGTCAAAGCTGGCTCTTCTGGTCTTCCTATTAGTCCCAGCTGGCTCTGGTTTTTACTGTCCTGGCTGATAACAGCAAGTGGGCGTGCCACTTGCAGCCACATGTTCTATGCAGGACATGAGATGTGATGTCCAGATATGTACAATGGCTGCAGCTGTGTCTGTGGAGTTGGCATGTCCAGGAATCAAGAGGCCAGTGGAGCACAGATTCCCCATACAACTGCAGGTGGAGGCAGGGGTAGAAGTACATGTACAGGCAGATAGATGCACACACACCCAGGGACTCAGGGCAGTTCAGGGCAGGGACAGGGCCTTGGCGAGGCGAGTCCAGAACCAGGACTTGGTGCAGGGGTTGGTGTAGTCGCAGATAGTGATGAACCGCAGGATGCTGGGGAACTCTTTCTTCATTGACTTGTACTTGATGGGGATCAGTCGCTTCTGATGGGCACCTGCAAGCCAAAGGGTACAGAGCTGGCACCAGGCTCTCACAGTGGGGTGGGACCAATCCTCAGTCCAGGGGTTAACAACATCCCTCTCCCAACTAAGCACCCCTGGTACATATTCAGCCACACAAAGGGCACTCATGTGCATGCACACTTATGTGTAGAGACCTGCCCAAGTTCCTTGATGCTCTACCCATGGCCCTTGGTGAGGGAAGGCTGGCATCTTGAGGCCCCGCCCACTTCTCTGTGGCAAAGGCAGGGCTGAGCTTACCTGGAGAGAGGCTGAGTGCAAACTTAGTCTGGAAGTCACATTCCTTGCTTTGCAAGTAATCATCAGAGACAACCACCACCATTCGACGGCACCTAAGGGAGAGTGGGCAGGCTATAGGCACCGTGGTGACCTAGTTCAGCATACCCCCAGGGGACAGCCTTGGGAGGAGCCCACTGTGCCCAGGCTAGACAGGGTCCAACTGGGAGGATCCCAGCATTGGGATCCCCGGCAGGGCTTTGTACAACCACCCACTTGCCCCCTGGCCACGTAGCCAACCTCTTTTCAATGAGTTCACTGGCAATGGACCAGATGCAGGTGCCAGGCAGGACGTCGCGGTCAGACACACACAACTTCAGCCGATGGTTTGTCTGTTCCAGCTCCCGGATCATCTCCTGTACAAACTGGATATCGCTGGGGCAGTAGCAGATGAAGGCGTCAAAACACTCAGGCATTTGCCCTGGGTGCAAAGCACAAGGGTGATGGTCAGAGCCCTACAGGAAGGCTGGGGAGGAGCCCAGCCAGGTGCCCCCAGCCTAAGCGCCCGTGATCCTGGACCCTACACAATCCTGAGATGACAGTACTCAGAGAAAGTGCCTTTCCCAGGAGCGGAAAGATGAGCACCTTCTTACCACCCCAGGCCAAACCCTAGGTTGACGATGAGATAGACACATCATTTCATGAAAATCTCATACCAAAACCAGAGGTAGGACTTTATTATTCCCATTTCTTAGGAAACTGAAGCTCAGAGAGATTAAGTGACTTGCCCAAGATGCCACAGTCCATCTGCTTTCAACATCCATACTTTTAACACCACAATGTCCTATGGCCCAGGGGGGCAGTACTGGGCCCTTACCCAGGGGGTCATCGCAAATGGTGATGCCCGCCGGATCTCTCGTCCGAGGAATGCTGCTGTCTACAGAGTCCACCTGTAAAGGCTTCTCAGATGCCTCCTGCTGCTGCTTCAGAATATACTTTTGGCAATCCTCCTCTGTGGGGAAGAGACAAGGTGTGGCCAGCTCCCCGCAGGTACCCCACGCCTCTACCCACGGTCAGGATCCAGCCCCTGTCCCACCTCCCTGGCTGTGTTGTCCTCCAGGGCTTCTCTAGCCCAGTGGTGCCATCCACAGCTCAACAGCTCTGAAAAGATGAGCTTCCACCTGGCTCTGGTCATCCTAAAGGGACGTCAGTGGTGTTCTGGCCATGAGGGAAGCCATCAAGGTCAGGCTTATGTCTCTATCCCATTGCCCTCCACTCCCCCACCACCCGCCCCCCGCTCCGGGCTCCCGAGAATAGAATCCAAGGTATGCTTCTTTTAGGATCCACTGCTGATGTGAGCAGGGCATGTAGGAAGAGCTCAGGAGACCTGGTGATTATGTGCAGCGAGGGCAGCAGCCCCAACCAAGTGGGCCACTGTCCCCATGCCTGTGCAGGTATGGGTCAGCAAGTGGCAGGAAGGGGTGCATTTTCCAGGGACCTGAAGTTTCCAAAGACTGTCAGCTTTCAGTCCCTTACCTGCCGGTTGCTCTACATACTTGAAGCAATTCCAAGCCCCCCACAGAGGACCCCTATTCTGACTCCTGGTCCTATGTGAAAGCCTTTGTCTAAGCTGTTTCCTTGTGCCTTTTCCAGCCTTCGCCTTCTTTCTCTAGTCCCTATCATCCCACGTATGGAAAGAGGGAACTGGTCTTGCACGGTTCCCCCTCTGCAGGCTGCCTCCAGTGTCCCCCTTGCCACCCCAAAACTACTCCCTCCCCCCCGCTCTCCCCGCCTCCAAGACAGGAAAGGTGGGACGGATGCTGAGGCCAGTTATGGTCAGCCCCTTCATCCGCACCCCCACCTCGGATATGAGGCCCGGAAGGGGGCGTCCTCACCGATGCTGGGTCCCAGTTCCATCAGCAAGTCTTCGCGGCCCAGCTTGCCGAGGAGCTCGAGCAGGCGGCCCACCGAAGCGCCGGGTCGTCCCTGCCAGTCGTCCAGAAGGCTGCCCGTGGGGTCGGCATGCGTCTCCAGCCGCCGGATCTCCAAGTACTCGTAGCCCATCTCCTCCGCCAGCGCGGTCCAGTCGGCCGCCACATGCGCCCGCAAGTTTAGGAAGAGCGACAGGCGGCGCCGCACTCGCACGTTGAGCGCTGCCAGGGGCAGGGAGGACATGGAAGGGGTGGGGGGCGCGGAGCCCGCGTCCGGACCTCCTTCCGCCATGGCGGGCCGTCACGCAAAGGCGCGTCGTGGGTCTGTGCTTCCTCCTTACCCTACCGCCACCCCGCCCACCCGGCCCCGCCCCGCCTCGCCGGTTTCTCTTTCGAAGCGACGCCCCGCCCTACAATCTGGAGCCCCAGTAGATGTGCGGAAGTGGGGGGCGCCCCACCCCTGCCCTCGGGATCTCAGGGGACTGGGGGTGTGGGGACCGGGAACCTACCTTTGAAGGTCTACGGAGCTCCACCTATCTGTCCAGGAGGGTCTGGTGCGGCAGTGGGACGATAACCTTCCTTCCTGGGTTATAGGAAAGAGGTGACTTGCTCTTTGGCATCTGGTGGACTTACATCCTTTCCATTAGGGAGCTGAGGGGTTCATACGGTCCTGCCCTCGAGGATGGCGGGGAAGGGGCAAGGGAGCAGGCATCGGATCTGCCTCCCTCCACACACACCCCCCACCCTAATTCTGGTAGAGCACACAATCCTGCCCTTAGGAGTATGGGGAATCCCTGGCTGTACACCCAGAGTTGGAGGTGGAAAAGGGCATATTGCCTTCTGGAGCCAGAGGCATGCCACGGCCCTGCCCTTGAAAAGTGAGGGGCACGACCCCACCCTCCGTGTTTGAGGGTAACAGGACACCCTGGCCTTCCTGTCTGAGAGAAACCCAGTACTACCCTCTGGGGTCTAGGGAAAACATTGCCATTGGGAGTCAAGCGGGCACCCGGCCTTGCTTTTTAGGGGGCAGGGGACATCGTCCTGACCTGGGGAGCTTTGGTGCATTCATTCATTCAGTAGGTATTTATTGATCACCTATTAAGTGTCAAGTATGTTGCAGGCATCCTGACTTGGCGGAAACCCCAGCCTAGTGGGGGAGGTGGGCACTAATCAAATCATCCCAAATGACTGTAAAATTGGTTTTTTTAAAAAAAAGTATGATACTCTTTCTCCAGATAGGGGGCTTGTCACATCTCCGGCACATTTGTACAATCCGTTCTCCTGCCACCTCAAAACCCAAATTCCCTCAGTCTTCTCGAAAGACTTCCTAGGGGAGCCCAAGGGCGTCGGGGTAGGCTCTGGGGCATCTCGGAATTATTTAGGTCCCCCAGCTTGGGGGAGACAGCAGAGAAGGATAGGCAAGGGGAAGAGGAATTATAGTCGCTGGCCCCTCTTTCCCGACAAGAAGCTGTAGGCGGCACTCCTGACGAACCTGCCTTCTGTTTGGTGGCGGGCAGAGGGCAGAGTTGTAGGGAAAGGGACCCCTGGCAATGGTGAAATTTGCTTCAAGATACCAATGGGGCTGTTGGAGACCCGCCTCGGGTTTGGCAGTAGGCGGGGCTGCAAGTAGAAAGGTTTCCTGTCTGTATTTCTAGGCGGGGCTTCAAAAAAGCCCACCTCCTGGTTGGCAGCCGCCTGAGGCTACTGTAGGCGGGGCTTTGAGTGGAAAGACCTTGGGTTCAACTTTAGGAGGTTCCATTTGCGGCAGGGGCGGGACCTCAGGCAGACTCGCCTTCTGGTTGTCTGAGGCGGGAGGTGGGCGGGACCTTAGAGGGAAGGGCCAGTCAGACCCGCAGGGTTGCGGGCGGGGCTTAGGATAGAGGAAGCGGGTGGTCAGAGGTACGGTTCAGCGCCTGCGCGGGCGTTGGTCTGTTGGTTGCTACTCTCTGCTGCTGGCTGGTTGGGGCTTTACCCTGCCGAGCTACGCGATGCGGAGGCTGCAGGTGGTGCTGGGTCACCTGAACCGCCAGCCCGCTTCGGGCCCGGAGCCGGCGCCGCGGGCCGCGCCGTGTTGGAGCGGCGCTCCGCGGAAGTCGGCGGAGGATGTAGTGGTGGTGCACGGGCGGCGCACGGCCATTGGCCGGTCGGGCCGCGGCGGCTTCAAGGTGAGACCCCTGGGCTCGGGCGCCGGGTGTGAGATGGCGGCCCGGGGCGGGCTGGCGTCTGGCTCCTCTGTTCGGTAACCCTCGGCGTCGGTGGTGGCTCCGCGCCCGAGTTGGACCGCTCTGTGTCTCTGGGGTGGGGCTGGGGGAGCTGGGATTTTGGGAACCCCGAGCATCGCCGCCAGCCGCGCGCTTCCCGCTGCAGGACACCACCCCCGACGAACTTCTCTCCGCCGTCATGACCGCGGTTCTCCAGGACGTCAAGCTGAGCCCGGCCCAGCTGGGAGATATCTGCGTGGGTGAGTGCACTACCCGGGCCCTGCGCTCGGTTCTCGCCTTCCCATTACGCCGAAGCCCTCCTCAAACACCAGGCACTTTCCAGGTGTTTTCCCTGAGGGGAATGTCGATGGACTTCACGCAGCTGACTGTAATCGTCCTTTTCGGGCTATAGACTCCACCCCCCCCACCCCCGCCTCCAGGCATTTTCTGTGCCCGCTCCAAGCACATTCTGCATATTAAGTGTGATAGAAAGCTGGGATCTCAAGTGACATTTCAACGCCAGGGTCTTGGCACAGGAGTTTGAGAACACCCTAAGAGACTGGAGGCTAGGGTTCTGTACCCATCCTGACGTACTATCTATGCCAGGGTAGAACAGAGGGAGTTTGGAGCATCAAAACCCATCTAGTCCAGCCCCGCACTTACAGATGGAGAAACTGAGGCAGATGGAGAAACTGAGGCCTGGGGAATTTGCAGCAGAGCTTGGACCTGAATCCAGGACCTCTTGACCTTCAGTCCAACCCTTTTTCCCCAACTCTGCTCCTCTAGCCTGGAAACATAACATTATATGGTAAGAGTCACATCACCTAAGTGTCAGCCCTAGATGGGGGATCACTGTTCCACCCCTGGAGTGCCAGCAGGGCTTGGTGGAGGACACTTAGGGGAAGGTGTGCATTTCAAAAACACTTTCCTAACTGACAGAACTACTTCTTCAGACTTAAAGCTTTGCACTGCATTCTTCTTTCCATGTTAACCTTTTAAAGGCAGGCGACCTCCCTAGTGTGTGCTGATTTGGAAAAGCAGGTTGCATGGGCAAGGGAGCTTGGGCCTCTCAGGGACTGGATCTAGTGTATGGCCAGGACAAGCTGCTGTATAGCTGGCTGCCCCTGCTCCAGACCTTGAAATTCCACTGTTTCTGAAGGAAGATCTGGAATGCCCCCCTCTTGGTAATCACAGCTGTACCTTAGTGCCTGGCACTGAATAAAGGTTTGTTGTCCACAGGAAATGTGCTTCAGCCTGGGGCCGGAGCATTAATGGCCCGAATTGCCCAGTTTCTGAGGTAAACTTTTCCAGTTCTTGCCCTGGGTTGGCTATTCACGCTCTTGCTTGGGCTCAGGTCCCAGAGAACTCAGCCTGTTGTGGGGAGAAGATCAGGATTGGACACCAGACCTGGACACAGCCAGGGTCCTCAGCACCCTGCTTTTCTGCATGCTGCCTTCCCCCTACTTTGAAGGGAGGGTGTGTTTCCCAGCGCTGAGCCAGGACAGACGGCCTTTGGGACTGGAGCAAAAAGTTCCTTGTGGCCTGATTTTCCTAAGCCAAAATCAGCTTGTTGCTTGTGAACTCTGTCCTCTTGTCAAGTAAATAAGCAGGTTGGCACACTGAAGAGTGATTTTGAGCTTTTTTTTGTTTGTTTGTTTTTGCGGCACACGGGCCTCTCACTGTTGTGGCCTCTCCCGTTGCGGAGCACAGGCTCCGGACGCACAGGCTCAGCGGCCATGGCTCACGGGCCTAGCTGCTCCGCGGCGTGTGGGATCCTCCCGGACCGGGGCACGAACCCGTGTCCCCTGCATCGGCAGGCGGACTCTCAACCACTGCGCCACCAGGGAAGCCCTGATTTTGAGCTTTTTAAATGCTAGCCCATCAGCAGAGGCTTGGGGACAGCGCAGAATCTTGGGGTGAAGGGTAGCCCAGAAGGGGCCCTGGTGAATTGCCCTTTACCACTTGTTGTCCTAAGACAGGGAGGAGGTTTAAATTATTTTCACATGTCGATTTAAGAGCCACTGAGCTGTGTACTCCCAGCTTCGTGGAGAAGAAACAACAGGAACGTGAACTAGTGAAGGAACAGGAAAACTGACAAAACCTGTGGAGACTAGGAGAAGTTCAGACTGCTTAGCCTGGATTTCAAAGATTCCAGCGATTTGGCTCCAGATTTGACTTCTAGCCTAATCTGCCTGCTGCTTCCTCTTTCAACCAGCCTGTCTGCCCACTGCCTTCCCTAAGCTGGTCTTTCTGTCCCCTTGCAGTACTGTCCCTACCTCCCCTCTCTGCCCCAGTTAAACTCTGTTCAAACACAGTTTCACCATTTTGACCAGACTTCTCTGAGTTCCCAAGCTTAAAACGAGGGCCCATTCTTTTCCAGTCGCTAGCCACGTGTTTCCTTGTGATGTGATTTGCCACCTTGCTCTGTTATTGTAGTCTCTGCTAGTTAATTCACTTTCTGTGTGTGGTTGGGCATCCTCTAGGGCTCTGTATTATAAGCATGTCAGCATCCCTCCAGTGGTGCCTCATACCAAGTAGGTGTTTAATGAACACTTGGTGGATTGGGTGAAGGGGTGGTAACTAGGTAGTAGGGAGTTAGGGGACCTGGGAAGGGTTAAACAGGCTACAGGGACCTAGGAGACTATCCACCCAAGGGGGTCTCAGCAGAGCCTGGCCTGGGCACTAGCCCAGAGGTTCCTGACGCTGGCTGCACGCCAGAATCAACAGAATCAACAGTGCTTTCACCCCTGAGGTTCTGAGTCCATGGGTCTGGGGATTTCCCCAGGGCTTTGTACCCTTGGCCAGCACAGGTTACACTGGCAGACGCAGCCTCACCAGCTTCCAGGGCTGGAACCAGTGTGAGAATCTGGGGGAACCCGTCAGAAGAAGGGATGTTAGAATACCTAGTACCCATCAGGGATTTTTGTCCAGCTGGGAACAGCCTTTCCAGAGACAATGGGAACATAAAGGCCACATGGTTACTAGTAAGGCTGAGGAGTGGGGATGGTTTCTAGCCTCATACTTGAGACATTTCTTTTTTTTTTTTTAACTGAGGTATAGTTGATTTATAATGTGTTAATTTCTGCTGTACAGCAAAGTGATTGGGTTATACATATATATACATTGTTTTTTAATATATTTTTTTCCATTATGGATTATCACAGGATAATGAGTATAGTTCCCTGAGCTATACAGTAGGACCTTGTTGTTTATCCATTCTATATATAATAGTTTGCATCTGCTAATCCCAAACTCCCACTTCATCTCTCCCCTACCCAACCCCCCTTGGCAAAAACAAGTCTATTCTCTGTCTGTGAGTCCATTTCTGTTTCGTAGATAAGTTCATTTGTGTCATATTTTAGATTCCACATATAAGTGATATCATATGATATTTGTGTTTCCCTGTCTGACTTACTTCGCTCAGTATGACAATCTGTAGGTCCATCCATGTTTCTGCAAATGGCATTATTTCGTTCTTTTTATGGCTGAGTAATATTCCGTTGTATATATGTACCACATCTTCTTCATCCATTCCTCTTTTGATGGACATTTAGGTTGCTTCCATGTCTTGGCTATTGTAAATAGTGCTGCAGCGATCGTTGGGGTTATGGTTTTCTCTAGATTTATGCCCAGGAGTGGGACTGCTGGATCATAAGGCAACACTATTTTTAGTTTTTTAAGGAACCTGCGTATTGTTCTCCGTAGTGGCTGTATCAATTTACATTCCCCCAACAGTATAGGAAGGTTCCCTTTTCTCCACACCCTCTCCAGCATTTATTATTTGTAGACTTTTTGATGGCCATTCTGACTGGTGTGAGGTGATACCTCATTGTAGTTTTGACTTGCATTTCTCTAAGAATTAGCGACGTTGAACATCTTTTCACGTGCCTGTTGGCCATCTGTCGTACTTCAGACATTTATTTTGCACTGGTTCTCTGTCTTGGCCACAGGCCCTCTTCTCTATTCTTCATGGGAAACAGGGATATACAGTTTTAATTTTTGAATCTTCAAAGGAAGAGAAAGAAGGACCCCTGTGGCCCAGCCAGCCTTCTCTTGCGTTTGCGCTGTGCTTGGCCTTGGATGAGGAGAATCACAGGGTGGAAGGGCATGTGATTGTGGGGCACTGGGGAGCAAGCACCTGCAGAGATGGGGTTTGCCCAGTGTAGGTCAGGCCTGGAGTAGGGGCAGGGCTGCTGGGTTTGTTCCCCTGGGCTTTCTGTCTCCTGAAGGGGCAGTCATGTTGGCCAGGAGCACAGGCCTGCTTTCCCTGAGAGCCTGGCAGGGGAGAGGGGGCTGACTCTGTTCTCACTTTCTGTTTCAGTGACATCCCAGAGACCGTGCCTTTGTCAGCTGTCAATAGACAGTGTTCGTCAGGGCTCCAGGCGGTGGCCAGCATAGCTGGTAAGTTCTGACTGGGTGGGCACCCAGTGCTGCGGCCTGGCCTTGTTCCTGGCTCCTCGGGTTTGGGTCGTCAGAGTCACTGTCTGCTGGGCAAGCAGTAAGGATTTCTGACAGGACCGTAATCTCAGAAAGCCTGGAGGAGAGCCCCTCACTGCACCCCCAGCCTTTTCTGGACACTCCTGGGTCTTCTATCTCTGAGGCTGGGGCTGAGTCCCACTTAGAGACCAGGTGGGGAAGAGGCTCCCCTGTTCCCAGGACAGATGGACTCTGGGGAAGGATGTTTATGAAATGCTTTTGTTGCAGGTGGCATCAGAAATGGGTCTTATGACATTGGCATGGCTTGTGGGTAAGAATTTTTTCCTGCTGGAGCTTATTAACTGACTTGTACCAGTGAAACTAATGTTCACCTCCTGAGTTCCCAGAGGCCATGATTTTAGAATTCTCCCCTGGCCCTTGCAGGCACTTAGAAGTGGTCCCCAGCTCTGGCTGCTCGGGAACCGCTCACATCTCTCAGCACCAGAGGAAGTGGGCTTTGAAGAGCTTTCTTTCTTGGAAATCTGTCGGGCTGGAAATGTGGGCAAGCATTGTGAGGAAATACGGCACTGGGTTTCTGTCTGTGGCCCTTGTTGATTCAGGATGGCTGCTGAGAGAAAGAGCAGTTTCGCTTCCCTAGAGCCAGAGACAGCTGCCTGCTGTAGAACTAGCTTGTTCATTTCACAGGCTGGCTGTCCCCCACCCTGACCAAGGTGGAAACTTCCAGCTGCCTCCTGGGTTCTGAGGGACACGGTCAGATCTGTGGTGGTTTTGTCCCCGTCAGCTGTGACTCCGTTTTTAGCTGCAGCGTGTGGAGCCCAGGGAGGGGTAGGCTGGGGTGGGCGTCGGGTGCCGGCAGCCTCGGGGAGGCCAGCAGCCCCAGGATCCTGATGTGCGCCCTCTGCCTCTCAGTTCCTCTCCATAGCATTTCTCGATTGGAGCCCTGCTGGGCCGTCTCAGAGCTGTGCCACTTGGCACTTGCTGTACTGCCCTGTGTCTGCAGTTGTAGATAAACACAAAGACCAAACTGCAGGGACTTTGGCCGGGCAAAGGCCACTGCCCAGGCTGCCCTCTAGTTTCTATCTTACTGGAGGAGGGACGGGGGTGTGGGTGACCTGAGGAGAAGGTCGGAGCCTTCATGTGTTTCTTAGAGGGTATCTGAGTCCCCAAGCAAATTAAAAGACTGTGTTACTAGGGTATTAAGGATTTGGGGCCAGGACATTCCCCCATGTCACAGGCTGACTGTTCCCCGTAGACTGTGATCGTGATGAGTAGCCCAGGATATCCTAGGTGGCAGTGGGCTCTGAAGCCAGACTACCTAAATTTGGATCCTGGCTGAGTGACCATGGACAAGTTAACTCAGCTTCTCTGAGCCTGACACTGTTCAAAGTGCTCTTATACCTGAAAAGACTTTTTTTTTTTTTTTTTTTTTGCGGGGGCAGGGTGGCCACACTGCAGGGCGTGCGGGACCTTAGTTCCCCGACCAGGGATCGAACTTGTGCCCACTGCGGTGGAAGCGCGGTCTTAACCGCTAGACGGCCAGGGAATTCCCAGAAAAGATTTTTACAGTAGCGCTGGGCGCATGAAAAGCGTGCAGTCAAGGTTATGTGTTGTCATCCTTTGAGGCCTTGTATCCTGCCACCTCCTGGAAGCCCTTTTGACCACACTAAACTGAGATCGCTCGTGTTTCCCTGGGCTCCTAGCACCTCCTGGTCTATGCAGGTCGGCTTGCTCTTTGATGTGCAGCTTTTGAAACATTTGTCTCTTCTTTCCGCTGAATTTGTGGCCCCTGAGGGCAGGGCCCGGGCTCCTTAGATGTGTTTCTCCCACGGTGGCCAACACTAGGCTGCCTTCCTTGGGACTGGCTGCAGGACCAATTGTGCTGGGAAGTGAGGCCCTGCCCAGGCATGTGGACTGTGCAGCGGTGGGGGCGAGGGTGCGGCTGGGGCTCAGCAGCCCTGCACCCCCAGCTCTGTGCTGCCGGCCAGTGCTCTGCCTTGAGCTCCCTGGCCATTTCCCAGCACTTGCCAGACGCAGAGCTCTCCGTGGGGAGTCCCGCTGATGATCACCTCCTCTTCAGGGTGGAGTCCATGTCCCTGGCAGACAGAGGGAACCCTGGAAATGTTACCTCTCGCTTGGTGGAGAAGGAGAAGGCCAGAGATTGCCTGATTCCTATGGGGTGAGCGCCCACCGTGGCTCCGTGTGCCTGTCCCCGCTCAGCTCCCTGCCTGCCCCGGAGCAGGGGTGCAGGAACTTGGATTATCTTGTGGCCTCCCGCCTTCGGCCCTGGTCTGCTCTGCAGGGACTCTGGGCATGGGACTTAGTGCTGGCCCTGACTTCCGTGTCCTGAGGCCCCCAGTCCGCTCTGTGCCTCTGGGTTTCCAAGCATGGCCCAGCCTGTCACTCCCACCCTGAGGGGCTCAGTCACACAAGGCATGATGGCAGCTGCACCCTAAAGCCTTGGAGGCCTAGAAAGTTGAGGAGGCGGGAGGCTTTTGCTCACCGGCCATGCTGGCGAGGGCCCTTGGGCCCTGTCAGTGCAGCATCAAAGGCATCCAGAGCCACCCCCGGGGTCCATGGGCAGGGAGTCGTGGCTCCGCTGGACGTGTGAGGGGATGTGCGGCTGCCTCCACATCCAGGGACCATCTCCGAGGGAAGCCTGTAAAGCCAGAAGCCCCGGCCAAAGGCCCCTCTGTGGCTCTGGGCTCCCAGGATGAGGGGAGGCTCCAGCTACGGGGAGCAGAAAGCTGGGTGTGGCCTTCCCAGAGGGGGACTCCTCTCCCACGGTAAAGCACTTTTCATTGAGGCACAGGAGAAGCTGGCCAAGCCAGTTAGTGCCCTACCCACGCCCTCCTGTGTGCTGGTCTCTGGTGAACAGGCGTCTTAGAGTCTGGCCAGCGTCACTGACTCCCTGCCTGTGCTCCGCCCTGAGTCATCACTACTGTCACTGTGGCACAGACAGGCCCTCCGGTTCTCCTGCCTGCAGCCCTGGGGCCCGTCCCCAGGCTGTCTGGCTCCACGCTCACTGTTGTTGTCTGTGTTCTAGGATAACCTCAGAGAACGTAGCCGAGCGATTTGGCATTTCGCGGGAGAAGCAGGATACCTTTGCACTGGCTTCCCAGCAAAAGTAAGTGCTATTTGGGGTGAGATGTTTAAGGGGCTGGAGAGTGAGGTTTGGAGGCTGTCCTAAGTGATCTCAGGTGGAGCTGCCCTTAGGCTACCACTGGTTTCTAAGCCTCTACCTCCCAGAAGGGGGAGGTGGGGGAGGGCGGGGGGGCCACTGTGCAGTTAGCACTGTGTCCCATTACAGTCTGTTTACCCTGAGTGTCTTTCCGTAGCTTGGCCTCGGTTTCCCCATCCATTTATTGAGAGTGTAAGGAGGGCCAGGGCTCTTCTCTAGTTGGCTGTGGTTTGGTGATTAGACATGGTAACCACAGGCTTCTCTGGATAGCCTGGAGGGTGGAGCCAGTGCTGCCGGGGACCCTGGCATCCCTGAGTCTGGGGTAGCATCCTGAGGCAGGGGCTGGGGACACTGAGGCAGTGGTTCTTAGCCACTTGGGTGCAAGTAACCATTTGAGAATTTGGTGAAAGCCGTGGCTTCCTCCCCATGGGAATGCCTGTGGGCCCTTACATTTTGCATGATTGCAAGGACCACCCTAAAATGCCCTGTGCTTTTACACTGTTTAAATACAAAGATTCGTCCGGTAGTTTGGTATATGGCATTTTATTTTATTTTGACATTTAAAAGATTTTATTTCACTAACAAGTCTGTGTTAATCGTGTCACTCATGCAAATTTTGCATAGATATATTCAGGGTAGTATATGTCATTTTAATCACGTGGAAACATGGGGAATGGATGGAATTGAGCGACGGGAGGGAACAGAAAAGCTGGCAGAACCCAGCGCAAATATTCCTGGGGCTCCAGCCTCAGTTTGACTTAGTCCCTCTTGGGTGAAGGTCTCAAAGGGGAGCCGCCACTTCCAAACTTCCCCCTCCCCTTTGAGGTTGGGATAAGCCAGGATCTGAAGATCTAAGGCTGATGGCCAAGAAGTCCCTGTAAAGCCCTGGGCTTCCCAGTCCCAGGGCAGGTGGGGTAGTAGGGGACCCTGTGCACTGCCCCCGAGGTGAGTGTGACCCCGCATGTAGCAGTCTGAGCTTGCATGTCTGTCCCAGAGGGCAGGGCAGGAGGCGGAGGCCTCAGGGAGGGACCCCAGGAAGGAAGGTAACCCCATGGAAACCTGAGCCTGGCTGTCCACGGTGCTGGCAGGGCAGCCAGAGCCCAGAGCAAGGGCTGTTTCCAAGCTGAGATTGTGCCTGTGACCACCACGGTCCGTGATGACAAGGGCACTGAGAGAAGTGTCACCGTGGCCCACGATGAGGGCATCCGCCCCGACACCACCCTGGAGGGCCTGGCCAAACTGAAGCCTGCCTTCAAGAAGGGGGGCTCTACCACAGCTGGTGAGACTGGGCTGGGGGTGGGGTGAGGAGGGGGCTGCTTCCGTGCCGGGTGTTCTCCTCTGGGAGCCTGGAGCCACCGGGCAGGGTGGATATGGAAGGTCTGGACCTCCTCGGAGCTGCCCCGAGGCCTCCTTAACCCTGTGGTTTGCCTCTAGGAAACTCTAGCCAGGTGAGTGACGGGGCAGCTGCCATCCTGCTGGCCAGGAGGTCCAAGGCAGAAGAGTTGGGCCTTCCCATCCTTGGGGTCCTGAGGTCCTACGCAGTGGTTGGGGTCCCGCCTGACATCATGGGCGTTGGACCTGCCTATGCCATCCCTGTAGCTTTGCAAAAAGCAGGTAAGATGGCTCCTTCACACCCTAGGTTTGGATCCAGCCCCTGCCTCTCGTGCTGTTGCCAGAGGCGGGTGCCCGGGGTGGGCCTGTGGGTGCCGCAGAGTGAAGGTGGGGCACCCCGACCCCTTCCTGACCCCACACCTGGGACCCGCTCACCCATCTGGAACAGAGGCAGACACACCGGGCAGCCCAGCCTCCAGGCCATGGATGGCGTAGGGCCCCAGGGAGTCTGAGAAGCCTGCTAAGGGGCCGCTGGGTCAGCTCAGGTCTTTTCCGCTTGCCTGCAGGGTTGACGGTGGAGGACGTGGACATCTTTGAGATCAATGAGGCCTTCGCAAGTCAGGTGAGCCTGTTTTGCATTGTTGCCTGGGTCGCCCAGTTGGAGGCAGCGGGAGGGTGGTGCGGGGGACTGGGGAGGGAGCTACACTGATGCTCAGCCTCCCTCCAGGTCGTCTACTGTGTGGAGAAGCTGCAACTGCCCCCTGAGAAGGTGAACCCTCTGGGGGGTGCGGTGGCCTTGGGCCACCCGCTGGGCTGCACTGGGGCACGACAGGTCATCACGCTGCTCAACGAGCTGAAGCGCCGCGGGAGGCGGTAAGGCCGGTCCCCGTGGGGGTCGGGGGGGGGCCCAGCTGGTGCGCCTGATGGGGGGAGGTGTACGCGCCCCCGCCCCCCACACACTCCGAGCCGAGGAGATCGGCCCCTGGCCTGCGGCAGGCATCGGCCACCGTGTGCGCGCCCCTCGGCGGGCAGGCCGGGAACCACGTTCCCTGAGGTCTGGCGTCCTGTGCCCGTGAAGGCCTTGGTCCACCCAGCTCAGCCTGGTCCGGGGAGAGCTTGGTGGCTGGGCTTCTGCCCTTTGTGCCTTCACCCAACCAGCACATTTTGCTTCCACAGGGCGTATGGGGTGGTGTCCATGTGCATCGGGACCGGCATGGGAGCCGCCGCCGTCTTCGAATACCCTGGAAACTGAAAGAGGCCCAGCCGAGTGCTCTGGCAGTAGCGCTACAGACGTGACACCTGGGGAGTCCCAGCACTGGTGGCAGTGGCAAGTCAAGGCACTTCAGCTGAGCTGGCAAATGTGAACACTGATGAGACAGTACGGGAGCGGGTGAGGTATCGGGCTGCCGTCTGTCGGGCCCCTCTAGCTGAGACAGGCAAAGTTGGCCTGGCTCACCCAGCCTGCAAGGCCACCGTGTGATTCCTGGGGGAAGGGGCCTGTGGATGCGGAGTGCAGTAAACATAGTAAACGCATTACCTTCTCTCCGTGGCTGTGGTTTTTTCCCCCAAGAAAGAGCCAGTTCTTGGTATGCTAGTCCTGCCTCTGCTGAATCTGAATAGTGACTCTTTTAACTGCTCTGGTCTCCACAGGGGCGTGGCCGACCCTTTGTATTAGCTCTGAGGACACAGGGTGCAGGGCCTGGAAGTGGTGGGGCAGGTTGCGGGGTGGGGGGGGGTCCCTCCATCCCAGGAGCTGTTCAGAGGTCCTCCAGTAGGTGCCTTTGCCCAGTAAACCTGCTCCATAGCTCTGGGCCGTGTTTATTTCCAGTAATGGGGGTTGAGGGCAGAGGCTCAGAGCTAGTAGGGTGATGCATATCTCTCGTCATACGAGCCTCGGCCCCGGAGCCGCAGGGTGCCGGATTTCTCACCGAGCACGCCTTCCACCACCAGCGTGGACTCGTACAGCTCACAGCTCCTGTGGGGAGCAGGGGCGGAGATGAGTTGGGGGCCCTGGGCCAGGGCTCCAGAGGCAGTGCCAGCAAGGCTGGGAGGGCCGTACCTGGCGGTGAAGGAAACCTGGAGGGGGACGGAGGTGGGGGGCGCGTTGACCGGTCGTGCCTCCAGCAGCCCGCTGCTTGGGGAGACCCTGAAGGCAACAGGATCCTTGTCTGGCTCCTGCTGGCCTGCGTGAGGGGAAGGGGACATGCAGGAGCGCAGCCAGCTCCACGCTCGGCCCCCTGCCCGCATCTTGGGGGTGCGCCTCTGCTCCTGCCCACCTCTGCAGGAATTCTCAGGTGGGCCCAACCCTGGGGAGCCAGCCTGCAGGGACAGGGCACGCAGGCCCCTTCTTGGGGGTCTCGGCCCAGCTGCACGGGGGAGCAGGGAGAAGGGCATGGCACACCTGTCAACACGGCCCAGTAGCTCCGGGAGCCGCTCAGGTTCATCAGGTAGACCTCCCGGACGCGGCCCTGGTTCACGAAGCAGGTCCCGAAGTCCACCCAGCTGGTGGAGAGCTGCAGCTCGGGCACGGCCACGACGGCCCGCAGGGGCACCACCTTGCGGGGGACAGAACCTTTAACTTGGTGGGGACTGGGTGACCTTACCCACTCCCACTGGGCTCTGACCCAGGGACACAGGGGCCCTGCCGACCCCAAGTACTGCAGCTTCTGAGGGACGTACAGGCAGCACCACAGCTGGTGGAAGGGGGCCAGCGCTGTCATCTAAAGCCGGGGAATGCTGGTGGGATTCTGGGCAGGAAAAGGGCCAGGAAGGCGCCATCTGCTCCCCTCTGACTCCCCTGCCACCCCTGCCCTGGATCCAGCTCTGTGGTTTCTGCTCCCTGGTCGGGCCGCCTTACTGCCTTCCTCTCCCCTCTCGTCTGGCCCTCTGCTCCCCTTGGGCCCTGGGCCATCTAACCTTTTCCCTTGGCCTCTCCAACTCAGGGCAGGAGGGGCTGTGGTGTGGAGCTGTCACAGTCCACAGAACCAGAACGAGGCCCGTGGTATTCTCACCTGGTGCTCGCAGTCCCGCACGAGCCCAGGAGGCGTCCCTCAGCTGCTCAGTCCCCACCCATCAGGCCATTCCCTTGGCCTGGTTTCCCTTCTCTCTCTGTTAAACAGCATGCAGGCTTCGTATGCCACCTCCTCCTCCAGGAAGCCTTCCCTGATTTTGCACCCTACAGCACCCCACCTCGCTCTGAGCTCCTAAGACAGGTAAGGATGGATGACCCTCATCTCTCCATGTGCCAGGCCTCTTCCAGGGCAGACAACTGGGGTTTGTCCTCCTCTGACCCCACCTGAACACATGAGGCAGGCCTGGGACTCACCTGAGTGGTCTGGTTGCTGTATTCCAGAAGCAGATTCTGAGTGAAGACCATCTTTTTCTCTCCACTCGCGCTCTGCTGAATGTCCACTCCAGACAACATCTGGTCAGCCGGGAGCTTCTGATAGGAGAGCAGCTCCAGGGAGAGGGAAAAGGACACATTCACCTGAGCAGATGTGGACAAGCCGTCACCTCAGACTGCTGGAGGTGGGCGGCAGCCTCCCCGCCCAGAGCTCCATCCTTCCCTCCTGCGGACCCTGCCTGGTGCATTCACTCCTCACCCTGTGCCCTGTTCCCCGCCCAACAGCTGTCAGTACCGGGGACAGGGCTGAGCGGCCCTCGGGAGCTGAGAGGCCGGAGGATTGTGCGGCTCCACTCGCGTGACCAGGGCTGCGGGCAGGCCCGTAGGCCCAAGTCAGGCCTGTGTCTTTGTTCTGGGGGCAGTGAGGAGCCCCTGCCGGGTTTTAAGCAGAGGATGTGCAGTCAGCTTTGCCTTCCTCAGGGGCCACCCTGGAGGCTGTGGGGAGGGGGCTGGGGGAGCATGAGTGGGTATCTGGGGTCCAGGGTGTAACTTGGGCCTAACAGGATGGGGCTTGTACACGGGGCTCCCCAACCCAGGTCTGTGGACCCAGATCCACAGATTCATCAAAGGCACCTGTTAGGGAAACGTGTTCCTGGGCCTCAGCCCAGATCTTCTCATCTCTGGCAGTGGGGCCTGGGGAACGGTGTTTCTGGTGTGCCTTATGTTTATGGAAAGATGGTGATGAAACCCTGCGTGAGGGCACACAAGAAGGGGGGTCTGTGCCGCGTGGAGGTGCTCGCAGGACCAGGACACTGGTGGAGGGAACTCGCGAGTGTCCACACTGATAGGTCTGGGCGTTCCTGCGCGTGGAGGGCCTGTGCGGAGGGGTTTGTTGGACATGGTGCGTGTGATGGGTGTCCGCCCCTGAGCGCACAGCGCACGGCGGGGCCAAGCGTGTGGTTCGTGTGTGGACACCACTGTCTGTGTCTATGTCCCGACCTGGAGGGTGCTGCATGCGCAAACGTGAGAGGAGGGTGAGCCCCAGCCCAGGTGAGTGTGCCCACTGTAGGCAGGGACCACAGAAGCTCCCACTGACCAGCATGTTCTCCTGTGGGTAGAGTACCAGCTGCTTGCCGGCTGCTGCTGTCCCCTCCTTGCACTCCTGCTTCCAGCTGGGACCGGGAGCCCTGTGGCTGCGGCTCACTCCATCTTGAGAAACAGAGAAGGGCCTGGAGACCAGGAGCCGGAAGTAGTGTGGGATGTCCGTGGTGTTGGTCAGCTTCAGGTGGTGGGTGGTCACCAGCTCACTCAGCACCTGGGCGGCCACAGAGGTCGGGGAGGGGACTCAATTCTGCCCTCCGGAACCTCTGACTCGGGTGGGGGGTGGGGGGTCCCGGGGGAGGGGACCCGGACTGTCAGGCCTGTGCCCCACAGGGGGCCGCGGGAGACGTCTGAGGACCAGGTAGCTCGGGAGGGCCGGTTGGGGGGGGGGGTGCAGCACACTCACCCCAGCACAGCGCTGCTCGGGGATGAGGTCGCTGGCCTGGTGCCAGAACACCATGCTGCCGCCAGAGTCCAGCTCCACGCTCAGCCTGCCAGCGACAGGCACGGCTGGGCTTCTGGGGCCCAGCTGACCCTGGCCGGCCTTTCCCTGGGCTCACCCGCCAGCTTCTCCCTCCCCTCCCCATCCTCTTGCTCCCAGGACCCTGTCTGGTCCCCAGCAGTGCCAGGGAAGGCTGACCCCCACAGCGGGCCGCAGGGAGGCCAGGCAGCCCAGCCGACTCACTGCGCGGGCCTCACGTAGCCTTGCAGGTGCAGCCTCACGGGTCCCACAGCCGAGCCCGGCAGGCGGCGCCTCCTCCCCGGAAGCTCCCTCTCCACCTGCCGAGCACAAGCCCGATCACGGGCGCCCGAGCTGAGCAGGCAGCGGGCGAGCTGCCCCAGGGAGAGGCAGTGGTGGGGGCCCTCCCCAGGCCAGGAGCGCTCACCTCGTCATCCAAGCTCATGGAGCCCAGGGCGGAGCCAGTACACTCCACCTTGTGCAGGACGTCGGGGCCCAGGACCACGGGTGTGAAGGAGATGCGGATGGTGCTGCTGCCCCCTGCGGGGACCACCTGGCAGACGCACACAGCAGCCTCAGCGCCGCCTGTCCCTCCCGGCCAGGGGGACACCCCCCCCCGGCCCCCCACCCCCGCCCAGAGCTCCCGGCCCCACCCCAACTCACCACCTGCTTGGGGCTGATGGAGAACGGCTCGTCAGAGGGCACCCCCTCACGTCCCTGCAGGGTGACCGAGATGATTTCCTGGGAGGCGCCGGCACTGGAGCCGCCCTCAGCCTGTGGTCCAGGAGTCGCTGAGGCTCACGCAGGCTCGAGGCCCACTGGCCACAGCCCGGCAGCCCTCCCGCCACCCCTGCTCACAGACTGGGCAGCTTCATGGCTGGACTTGGACACGTCAGAGGGACTTGGGGACCAGAAGGAGCTGCTGGTCTCAGGGCACAGGAGGCCGTTCCCAGCTTGGTCCCGCAGCGGGAAGGGTGGCCCATAGGACACCAGCAGCTCCAGCAGCCGGTCCTCCCTGGCCTCTGGAACGTAGGTCTCCCAGTCCAGGCGGATGTCTGGGGCAGACATGGGGGAGAAAGGCGAGGAATAAGGAAGGAGCAGACTCTTCCCTGGGCCCCCCCCCCACTCCCTGCAGCCCCCGGAGGCTGCCGGGTCTCCCACACTCAGGGTGGAGGGGGCCTGGCTCCCCAATGTCACTTGCAGGCAATTCTTGTTTTAGGAGAGTCTACAGGCTTATGCCATCGGCTCCATCAGCCCTTGCCCTCTGGATCACAAGACCAGGTTTCATGTCCAGATGCAGAAATCCGGCTCCCTGTGTGCTCTCCCCACACCCTCCTTTCCTTCTGGCCTTTTTGCTGACCCCTGGGCCCTTCACTCCCCTTGTCCCCTGCCTCCTCCCCTCCTCCATCCTTTAGCGCCTGCCTGCTTTCACTTCCTTCCCCAGCCAGGCGAGTCTCTGGGGGCTGCCACTGGCAACTGTCTGGCCAGGATTCTCATCTCTCTCTTTGCCCCCATCTTTGTACCCACTGGGCAAAAACCTAACCCTGGGGGAACGGAACCGACCATCTAGGCCCCAGTGAGCAAGTCCCCCGCGTTCTAAACAACGTGCCACTCCCATAAATATGTCCCCAACCTAAACTGTGCCCCCACTCTGCCCATCACTGTTTCCTGCTCAGCCGTCCCTGCCTACCTGCACCACAACACTGTCTTCCCTGGTCTCCTCTGGCACTCAGTGGGTGGTCCCACCTCACCTCCCAGAAAAAAGTCCTGCCCGGAGCCCCCCATCTATCTGCATCTACCCCATCCCTACACCCCTCTTCTCAGGGGCCAGATGTGTCCCATCTCCCCATCTCTCCTGGCTGCTTCCCCACAGCACTTAAACAAGCTTCCCTCTGCCAGACCTTTCCAGTACCACCTCTCCTCTCCACAGCAAGCTTGGAGGATAAACAATCCATGAGCGCCTCCCCCCACTCCCAGCTCACCTCGGATTCATGGCTCGCCCCTGGGGAATGAATGCCTGGTGAAGACATGCCCACGCAAGGTCCCTGAACTTGTAGTCCCTAGGGTTACTACCTGGTATCTGCCTCTTTCACGCACGGAATCACTCTCACCAAGGCCACCAGTGGCTTCCATACTCTCAAGTGCAGAGGACAATCTCACTTTCAGGTACGGAGAAATGTGCATGTGATGATGAGCCCCAAGGAAGCAACGGTAACCAGGAAAGTAGAAGAGAAATCCCAAATCAAACAAAGGGAAAACAGAAGTCACAAAAAGCAAAACGAAGAAAGTAGAAAAGTAACAGTGAAATAAATCATAAAATAAGAAGAAATACATAGATTAGGTTTTCTAAAGCTCAGCGCTCGGCTGTTTACAAAGAAACACACATCAAAGTCATAAAAGGTGAAAACAGAGGGATGGGCAAAGACATACCAGGCAAATGCCAGTATACAACCAGCGGGAGCAATGCTGCTCTTCGGCGAGGTGGGATTTAAGCACTGAAGGGGCCAAAGAGGAAGGTTACAGGGTGATAAGAGGCCTCGTTAGCTGTCAAGTGCATCGAACAATACAGAAGCTAAAAACATACAGCAAAACTACAGACGCCAGAAGAACTTGATTAAGATATGATTAGAGTGGTCCAATGCACCCCAAATGCACAGATCCAGTGGACAAAAACAAGCAAGGTCACAGAGTGGCCACTCTCTTCCACCAACAGGATGTTCCCTTGAGTCCCCGAGGAGCTTAAAAACTACAGTGCCCAGGCCCTGCCCCTAGAGACTGTGGTTCACTTGGTCTGGGGTGGCCCAGCCTCAAGGTGCTTTAAATAATCCCCAGGAGACTCTGGTTCTCAGCTGGCCCTGGCTCTTCCTGTGGCCCATACGCTCCCTCAGGCCCAGCTGGGTCGCTCTCCTCCTGGCCTCAGCCTGATGGCCCTTGACACAGACCCCCAGCACTCTGGCCGCCCCCATAGTTGCACTCAGTGCACTCTACGCTGGCAGTCCATGGTCACGTCCATCCTGCCCATCAGGCACAGCCCCTGCTGTCCTGTTGCCCCTGTATCCCCAGCTCCTTGCACAGCACCTGGCAAATAGCTCAGGGGCTGCTGGCTGAAGGGAAGAGAAAAGGTGTCCCCTACAAGTGCCTGTCCCTATGCAGTGAACCCAACCAGGGGAGGGCATCTGTGGCCCATGGACACTGGGAGACCCCAGGCAAGGATAAGTCCTGTCTTCTCGGGTGGAAGTGGCTCTGACAACCCAAGACTGGCTTGGCCAGTCCTGACCTTGGCCCTTGGGGGCCTCCCTCCATACCCCAGCCCACTTGGCTCCAGGTCGTGGGCCATCAGCTTCCCCCACCCCAATCTTCCCTCCCAGCCTGGCCCACCACACGGCAGAGCCTGCAGCAAGAGTCCCGATTTCTCTCGCGAGCATCTCACCACAGGGGCTGGAATTACTCAGGCGAAGGATCCGGGTGACTGTGTCTCCTCCAGAGACCTGGGTGCCGAACCTGGAGACAGGAGACGAGGGTCAGCAGGGCCACAGCCAGCACACACCCCGCAGGCCAGCTCTCCTGAGAGAGGAGGGCCGGGGCTCAGGCAGGCAGGAGGCCCCATAGCGGTCTGTCTTCGGCCCAGAGCAACCGAGTCCCAGGGCTGGAGGCCCTCCCCACGCGGTGCCCGGTGAACCATGACCCAGGACTGCTCACCAGTAAACCCCACCCACTCTGCAACCACACAGACCCCAACGCAGTTGGAGTGAGGGGTCCCAAGTCCGGCCCTGACCTTGGACCACAAGTGACTACTTGGTACTTCTGTCCCCGCAAAGCCCTCGGAGATGTGCAGATCACGGCTGTGCCCCCTGAGGCCTCTCTCCTCTGGGGTAGCCCTGGCTTGGGGCTTTCGAGCTGGGTGGCACCAAGTGGCCCTGGGCCAGCGGGACAGCAATGAGCTGGAGTGGGCAGCCCGGGGTGGAGGCCAGAGGGTTTCGAGGGTTAGAGCAGGAGGCGGGCGGGGGCGAGGCAGGGATACCTGACAAGAGGCTCCTTCTGGATCTGGTCAGCGGTGTAGTGGGTGGTCCTGTGGAAGCTGATGGGGCAGCCCACCACCGCCATGTGCACCGGGATGACCGCTGGAGGCAGGTCTCCCACCTACAAAAACAGCAGTCATGCGTTGCTCTCGGCACCGGCTCCTACCACAACCCCTGGCTCCCCATCCCCTCCGTTCGAGGCCCTCCCTCCTCCAGCCAGCCCAGGGTCCCCAAAGTTTGGTCGCAACTGGGCGGGGACTCACTCCCCGCTGTCTGACACTCACCCCAGACCCCCCCAAAGGCCTGGCCTCCCAGCCCCCGCTTCCCTGTCCTGCTCTCCCACCCAGCCCTGCGTGCGACTGCACGGATCTCCCAGCTTAAGGGTCTTTGGCCTCTTATGGCCCCTTTGATTAAATTTCTTTATCTTTTAAATGGAAATAACTTTATTATTTTTCTCTGCTAATAAAAAGCGATAAATGTCTTTTTTAAATTTAAAATAGAATGTATTTCACCCATGATCCTACCCCACCCCCCAGCATGACTCACTGTTAACATTTCAGTGTACCACTGTCTAGACAGACTTGTGTGCATAAAACACAGATATAAATGAGGAACATTCTGGGCATGCTTTGTTTTGGTAATCTCTTTTCTCTTTACAACATATGATAATTTTACTAATGAAGGTTTACAGCATCATTTAACAGGCTCCGGAATTCTACTGCGTGGATGTAGCCTAATGTTTTCATCCTATCTTCTCCTGATGGACATGGATGTTTACACCGTTTGCTTTTTTCTCCCCCCCTCTATTACAAACAACGCTGAGAAGAAAAGGAAGCCTGGTGTGAATTTACTTGTTCCCTGTGTCCACTTCTTTCCTTGGGGCAACCTTAACTGTGTGTCCCCAGCGTCCTGCAGAAGTGCCTCTGAACGGCGGCACACATGTCCCAGCCGGCCTCGCCATGCACGTGAGTACCTTTCCCCTGCACCTTCACTGACAACTTTTGAACCTTGCTAATCTCACAAAGACTAGTATTTCAGTGGTTTAACCCTCACTTCTTTGGTTACCAGTGCTGGTGACATGTTTCACGTTCACTGGCCGTCTCTCTTTGTCATTCTTGAGTTGCCTATTCAAACCCTTTGCCTATTTGGGATGCTTTTGCCCCCCTTATTGTTAGTTAAGAAACGCTTTGTATGTTAAGGTGATCAACTCTTTGTCATTGGGCACAGCACAATTTAAAGCAAATATCTAGCATAACTAACCCATCCAATTTACTAAATAGTTCAAGAAAATCTTCTGTGCAATAACTCAGTAGCCTAGGATTTGGGACACGTTTACTTTGTTTACTTACTGTGCAGATGAGGCTGTCCCAGTACTCGCCCCACATGTTCGCACAGGCTGTGAGGTCAATGGCAAGCTGTTGGTGGGCCCCCAGCACGCCCTGGGAGAGGTGGGGAAAGAAGGCAGCTCCTTTCCCGTGGGACAGCATGCTTTCCATAAACTCTGCAGGAGAACCAGGAATGGGGATTCAGGCCCCAGGGCAGGAAATAGGTCCAAACCCTCAAGCGTCAGCAAAGCACTGAACCAGACAAGCCAACCTACAGCCTCTCCTTGGTCTGGCTAAACAGACCCTCCTCCTGGGAGCCTGGGGCCCAGCATCCAGCTTCTCTCACCTCCCACAAGGGCCGAGCCTCAGCCCTCCCTTCTGAGCCACCACCCCTCCCGAATCGAAGCCAGGCCCTGTGCACAAGCCGTACGCCCTGGCAAGGGGATGGCCTCGTTTAAAAGAGGGGGCGCTGTCAGGTGGAGGCCACGGCCATCTCAGGGACCTTGCTAGAAAAGACGCTGAGAAGTGGTCTCTGGTCAGGGTCCCCTCCTGCAGCAACTGGCCCACCTCCTTGGAAGGCCACGCAAAATGCCGCTCTGGCCAGGCCTGGGCTCAGCGCATGCCCTGGGACTCTTACCCAGCTGCTCTCGCTTGGCCAAGAGCTCCCGCATCCGAGCCATCTTCAGCAGGGCAGGAGGCATGTCGGGGCTTGACAAGACGGGACATGGAAATCACATCAAGCCACCCGGGCCCTTCCCCAGACCTGAGCCACCTCCCCTGGCAACCAGCATCCCCCCAGGTGCCCAGCGGAGGAAGGTGGCCCTGCCTGCTCCTCCCAGGGGAGAGCTGGTCAGGCCTCCTCTTCACCTCTGTCTGTGGTCTTTGCTCGCGCTGCACCCCTACCACCAAAAGCATCCCAGCTGCAGGCCGCCTGCCAGCCCCAGGGATTGCCTCCCAACAAACTCAGGAGGGCTCCAGGGCAGGGACCCCGATCCCCAGGCTCTGCACCTTGGTGACCCCTGGATGCAAACCCAGCCCAGACTCCCCAACCCTCGTCCAGCCTTCTGCAACAGGCCGTTTCCACTCTTTCCTGCTGACATCTGTCCTGCATTGAACACATGCTAACTTTCTGCAATGGGCAAGTTAATGGCTCAGGAGCTGTTCCTGGTGCCCTGCAACACCAGCAGTCGGTGGTTTTGAAGCTCCCACTCCCACCCCCACCTTAGGAGCTTTGGTGGCGAGGCGTCTGCAGCGGGGTGCTGGTAAACTTAGCCAGCCTCTCGGTGTAAATACTCTCATTGCAGTTGATTCCGAGCTACAGCTTTGCAGCGTGCCTCACTGTATCTCTGCGCACAGTTCCCTCCACCTACAATAACTTCTCCCTCGTCCGCGGGCCCCAGTACCACCTGGCCTGTCCGAAGCCCTCCACCTCAGCAGGCCACATCCTCCCCAGAAGCCGCCTCTGAAAGAAACCAGACTTACAGGCTGGGTTTTTGGCGCAGGCTGTTTGCAGGGCTCCCAAAGTACTCAAACTTGAGGGTAAAAGGGGTCTGTATCGGGGAACAGTTGGTCAGGATGAGCTGGCGATTCACGCGGGTCCGCAGCGGCACTGCTGAGCCGAAGTCCAGGTGGAGCCTCTCCGGGTGGCCTGGCCACAGCTCTGCACTGGCAACACTGCCCCGAGCCCACGAGCACCCGGTTACACGCCACCCTTGGCCCTGCCCAGCGAACCACCTGGGGTGGGGGCGCCAGAGCTGCCCGGAAACCAGGCTGCATCCTCCAAGCCCTCATTAAGCTGCCACCCCAGGGCTTCCCTGATGGTACAGTGGTTGAGAATCTGCCTGCCAATGCAGGGGACACAGGTTCGGGCCCTGGTCTGGGAAGATCCCACATGCCGCAGAGCAGCTGGGCCCGTGAGCCACAATTACTGAGCCTGTGCGTGCGATGAAGAGTGGCCCCCGCTTGCCACAACTAGACAAAGCCCTTGCACAGAAACGAAGACCCAACACAGCAATCAATCAATCAATCAATCAATCAATCAATCAATAAATAAATAAATAAATAAATAAATAAATAACTGCCTGCCACCCCACAGAGACTCCCATCTCGCCCACCTGTGATGCCAAGAGAGGCCTCAAACTCCCCAGGCTCTCCCTGTCTGGGGCAGACCGGCCTGTCTCCCGGTCGCCAGGCCTCGTGTGGGAAAGCCCAAGGTACCCACAGCCCCGTCCCCTGCCGTCTCCCTGCCTGAACACCACGCCTCTGGTGTGTGGGGAAAGACCACAGAGAAGGCGGTGATGGGCTAGGTGGGGCTGTCCCCAGAGAGTCTGTGAGGGGCCTTTTCCCGGCCGCGGGAATCACGGGGAGGAGGCTGGTACCACCTCAAGGCTGGTCCTTTTAACGGCTGCCTCAGCCCCCAGGCCTCGGGCCTGCCCTGGGCTCACCTGCTGTCGCTGTCCTCTGTAGAGATGGCGATGGCCACCTGCAGTCCCCGGGGTTTCCCGGAAATGCCCAGAACCAGTGGCTCCTTCACGCCCAACACGTTACAAGGGAGGGCCAGGTCCATCAACTCGTCCTATAAGGAAGCCCACCGGGGGTGCATCACTCAGGTAAAGCCCAGGGCTTGGCCTCAGCAGAGGGGCCTCAGATGGGCTCCAGCAGCACAGGAGGCTGCTTGGGGGGGGGGGGGCGCTCAACCCAAAGGTCTTGTCCAGGCTCATCTCTGTGGAAGGGCTCCCAGACCCTTCAGTGGGTCACTATGCCCAGACCCGGCCTGTCAGCCCACCCCTGCCCCCCACCGGAGGCCTGGCCCCTTCCTCAGGGCTCCTGGCTGTGAGTCGGCCCCAAATACCTGGGCAGCCCCACGTGAAGGAGACCCCTCCAAGCGGACCTCTGGAGAAGCCGCACATTTATCCTGATGAAGCTGCTACCATAGAAATCAAGCCCTTTCTGCGTGAGGTCTGCTCTGTGCCAAGCCTGGGCCCGGCCGTCACCCTCGAGCTCAGACTCAGCTGTGTAAGAAAGCCCACCGTCCACATGTTCGCCAGAGAGGACTGGGACCTGGGGCTGCTAGTGTCTGCGAGGAAGAAGTTTCCTTCCCCACAAGAATCACAAACAGATAGCCGGCAACCACCCAAGTACTGAGCACACTCGGCCCAATGGCCTTCCTGTGGGCTGCACCCAGGAGAAGCTGTGTCCTTCTTGGGAGGAACCTGGGTGCCGCTCAGACTCCCCTGCAGCACCCAACACAGGGCCCGCCGTGGGCAGCAGCTCTGTTCAGCATCTCCAGGCAGCTGGAAAGCTGGGCCCACCTGCTCCAAAGAGAATGGCCTGGCGAGGGCTAAAGGTGGTGCCCAAGGGTGTCAGGGCACATCCAGGCCCTGTGTCCCTAGACAGCAGGCCCAGTGGGAGTGGGGACCCCAGACCCAAATGCAAGAAGTCTCGTCCCCACTGACGCGGCCCAGGAGAGGGGTCTGGGGTGGACCTCCTGGCCGGCACAGAGGCAGGCAGCCGGGGGAGCTTCCTGGGCATGCAGGCCCCTGAGCCCTCACTCACCTGGGTATGAGCAGTCAACTCTAGGCTGAACTGGCGCTCCTCACGGGGGCCCAGCGTGCCACGTCTCGGGGAGACTTTTGCTGTGCAGAAGCTTGCTTGGAGCCCCAGGAGCTGGCAGACACATGGGTGGGGTCATGTGCTGGGCTTCCAGGATGGACCCGGGGTCCGGACAGAGGGCTCAGCACTGCCGCATACTCTGGGGAGGCTGGCGGACTGGGGGCCCCCAGCAAGACCAGCAGGGTGGGGTGCTCCTGAGTGGGGATAAACCACAGGTCCCTCTCCTCTCCTCTCCCACCACAGATGAACCTCATCCCTGTCAGGGGTTCTCTGGACTAAAGCCACCCTGGGAGGCCCAGGGTGATGGGGAACAGGGACAGCTGGCTCTGATGCACAGGGACGTGGCCCCATCTGCCGTGGCACGTGGGGCAGGCAGCAGAGTCAGCTCCAGGGGCAATAATCTGTTCTGGGAGGTGTCTGGGGGACAATGTCCCCCTCCACACAGGCCTCTGGGGCTGAGGGTTGCAGGCCTAGGGCCCGACAGTGTGGGCTCACCCACCTTGCCCCAGTGGAACTGGGTGGGCAGGAGTGTGCCATTGATGAGTGTGACAGGCGTCTTGGTGGGCACGCCCACGTAGAGGTTGGTGACCTCCACCTGGCTGCTCTGCAGGTACACGTAGGGCTCCTGCACCTCGGCATACACAGGCAGGTGGCTGGAACACAAGGAAATAAAAGGCATACTCAACAGAAAGGAAGAATTAAAACTCCTCCCTATGTGCAGATGACACGATGGTCCACGTAGAAAATCCCAGGGAATCAATTTTTTTTTTAAATCTTAGAACTAATGAGTGAGTCAGCAAAGTGACAGGGTAAAAATCAACACATAAAAATCAATCACTTTTTTTTTCTTTTTGGCTGTGACAGGAGGCCTGTGGGATTTCTAGTTCCCTGACCAGGGATCAAACCCGGGCCCTCAGCAGTAACGCACAGAGTCCTAACCACTGGACCGCCAGGGAACTCCAAAATCAATCACATTTTTACAGGCTAACAAAGAATGTGTAGAAACAGAAGTTAAAAAATATAATACCATTTATAATTGCTCGAAAAATTGAAATACTTTGGTAAGTATCTAATAAAACACATATAGAATTTGTGTGCTGAAAACTACAAAAACACCAATGAAAGAAATCAAAGATGACTATAAATAGAGAGGCATAAATCATGTTCATGCATTTAAAAACTCAACACACGTCAATTCTTCCCAAATTGATCTATTAAGTTTAACACAATTGTTATCAAACTCTTAGCCAGGATTTTTGTAGATATAGACAAGCTTATTATAACATTTATATAGAAAGATAAAGGACACAGACTAAAACAATTTTTAAAAAGAATAAAGTGGGAAATTACTGGATGTTAAGAATTACTATACAGCTACAGCAATCAAGTTAGTGTGTTACTGATGGAGGGATGTATACAACAGATCAATGGAACAATGTAGAAAACCTAGAAACAGACCCACACAAATATGTCTGAGGGTATTTTTTTCCTTATATAAGGAACGGAGATAACATGCATTTTGCTTTTAACTTTTTATTTTGAAATACTGTAGATTCACATGCAGCTGTAACAAAAAAGAATACAAAGGGATCCAATATACTCTTCACCCAATTTCCCAATAGTAACATCTTGCCTAACTATAGCACAATGTCACAAGCAGGAGACCAAGACGGATACAATCCAGCAATCTTATTCAGACCCCATCAGGTTTACATGGACTCGTTTGTATGTATTTACTTCTACGCAATTTTATCACATGTAGGTACGCATGACACCACCACAGTCAAGACACAGAACGGTTCCATTACAAGGATGTCTCATGCTATCTTCTTTTTTTTTTAACCTCCTCCCCACCCCCATTTTTTTTTTTTTTTGGCCATAAATTTCTGAGTGCTGTTCACTTTGTTCAATAATTAAGGATTTTTCCAAAAGAGAAAAAACCTTTTCCATCTTGGCCAGCTTGGCAATCTTCAAGAATATCAAGGAAGAAAAGACTTGTCCCCATAAAAAGCTGTAAAATACATTTGAAAATGAGGTTTAATTGCAGTTATCATGCTATCTTTTTATAGCCACAGAACGAGACTGAGATAGATCATAGATTCAAAAGCCAAACAAAAGATAGAGATTGGCAAAATGTATTTTAAAAAATGATCCCACTGTATACTGTCTGCAAGAGACACCTTAGATTCAAAGACACAAATATGCCGAAAGTAAAAGGATGGAAAAATATACTGCAAACAGTACCCAAAAGAGAGCTATTGTAGCTATTTTAATGGGAGATGAAATAGACTTTAGGACAAAAATTGTTACTAGAGACAAAGAAGGGTATTTTATAATTATAAAAAGATCAATCCATCAGGAAGACATCACAATTATAAATACACATGTCTAACAACAGTGTTACAAAATACATGAAGCAAAAAATGACAGGACTGAAGGGAGAAACTGACAATTCCAAAATAATGATTAGAGATTTCAATACCTCATTTTAAATAGTGGACAGAACAACTAAGCAGAAGATGAACAGGAAATAGAAGACTTAACACTATAAACCAACCAGACCTCTATATAACACTCTATCCAACGACAGCAAAATGTTTCCTATGTGTACATGGAATATTCTCTAGAACAGATCATAAGATAGCTCATACAACAAGCCTCAGATTTAAAAGGCTGAAATTATACAAAGTATGTTCTCCAACAACAAGAGAATCAAATTAAAAATCAACAACAGAAAATAATTTGGGAAACAAAAATACGTGTAAATTAAACAACACACTCCTAAATAAACAATAGGTCAAATAAGAAATAAAATTTTTGGTTGAATATGCAAAAATTAGTGAAAAACACCACATTAATTTTAAAAAGGACAAAAATGGCATGATTATTTCAAAAGACACAGAAAAAACATTCAATGAAACATTCAATGAAACGTTCTTTCATGAGAAAAACAATCAGCAAACTAGGAATAGAAGGGAACTTCCACAACCTGATAAAGGACATCTACAAAAAGCCTACAGCTAATATACTTAAAGGTGAAAGATAATGTTTTCCTTTTAAGATCAGAAACAAGGCAAGGACATCCAACCTTGCCACTTTCATTCAACACTGTACTGGAGTATCATTAGGTCCATTAGGCAGGAAATAGAAAGGAAAGGCATCCAGATTGGAAAGGAAGATGTAGGGACTTACCTCATGGCTCAGTGGTTAAGAATCTGCCTGCCAATGCAGGGGACATGGGTTCGAGCCCTGGTCCGGGAAGATCCCACATGCCACACAGCAACTAAGCCCATGCACCACAACTACTGAGCCTGTGCTCTAGAGTCCGCGAGCCACAACTGCTGAGCCTGCACACCACAACTACTGAAGCCCATGCGCCCTAGAGCCCATGCTCCACAACAAGAGAAGCCACCGCAATGAGAAGCCCACGCACCACAACGAAGAGTAGCCCCCGCTCGCCACAACTAGAGAAAGCCCATGCACAGCAACGAACACCCAACACAGCCAAAAATAAATAAATAAATAAAAATTTTAAAGGAAAAAAACGGAAAGGAAGATGTAAAATATTCTCTAAATGCAGACGACATGATCTTCTATTTAGAAAACTATTAGAAGTAATGTGTTCAGCAAGGTTGTAGGATACAAGGTCAATATACAAAAAACTATTTGCATTTCTACACATTAACAATGAATAATAATAAAATGTGATTAAGAAAAGTCCATTTCCAAAAGCATCAAAAATGATACAATACTTAGGAATAACTTTAACAAAAAAAGTACAAGACTTGTACACTGAAAACCTCACTGAAAGAAATGAAAAGACCTAAATAAATGGAAAGACATTTCATGTTCAAGAATGGGAAGACTTAATATTGTCAGGATGGCAATACTCCCCAAACTGATCGGCAGATTCAACACACTCCCTATTAAAATCCCAGCTGCCTCTTTGCAGAAAGAGATAAACTGGTCCTAAAATTCATACAGAAATTCAAAGAACCCAGAATAGCCAAAACAATCTTGAGAAAGAAAAACAAAGTTGGAGAATTCATACTTCCTGATTTCAAAACTTACTATAAAGCCACATTAATCAAAACAATGTTGATACGGCATAAGAACAGACCTATAGATCAATGGAACAGAACTGACAGTCCATAAATAAACCCTCATGTTTACAGTCAACTGATTTTTGACAAAGGGTGCCAAGACAATTCAATGGATAAAGAAAAGTCTTTTTAAGAAACCCTACTGAGACAACTGATTATCTAGTTGGAAAAGAATGAACCTGGATTCTTTTCTCACACCATACACAAAAACTAACTCAAAACGGATCAGAGACCTAAGAATAAGAACTAAAACTATAAAACTCTCAGAAGGAAACATGTGAGTAAATATTTTTGACATTAGGCAATGGTTTCTTAGATATAACACCAAAAGCACGAGCAACAAAAGAGAAAAATACATAAACTGGAATTCACCAAAATTTAAAACTTTTGTGCTTCAAAGTATACATACCATCAAGAAAGTAAAAGGACAACTCTCAGAGTGGGAGAAAATATTTGAAAATCATATACCTAATAATAGACATGTATCTAGAATATATATAAAGAACAACACTTCCATCTCAAAAAAAAAAAGGAACACTTGCATCTCAATAATAAAAAGACAAATAACCTTATTTTTTTTAAATGGGCACAGAATTCAAGAGCTAGTTCTCCAAAGAGGATCTACAGATAAACAAGAAGCATATGAAAGATGCTAAACATCATTTGCCATCAGGAAAACTCAAATCCTCAGTGAAATATCACTTCACACACACCAGGATGAGTACCACTGAACGACAGATTGTAACAAGTGTTGTTGAGGAAGAGGAGAAATAGGAGAGCAGGGTGGAGAAGGATGGAGAGTGGGTCCCGACTGGCAACTATTATATTTGCCCCATATATCATTATTATAATAAGATACACTATGTTAACATTATGCATAATTTGTGAAAATTTTAAAATAAAATAAATATAATGTTATCCCAATGCATTATATTGGGATAATTAAAAGAAAGGCTGTAATCAGATTAACTGATAAAACAGAGGAGAACAAAACTATTACTTAAGACCCCTGGAGAAGGCCAAGCAGAGATTCCGTAACAGTGGAGTGAGAGGCATCACAAGGCAGAGTGGGCTGTGGGGAAAGAGCAGGGGAGGTAACTAAAGGAGCGCTGGGAGATTATCCTGGAGGGTTCAGCTATACTGGCTCCCAGAGCTCAGGCATCACACAGAAGACTGGTAAATCCTGCAAGAGGATTTACCCCACCCGCAGTGAAGAATGTGGGCGTGGCCCTGAAGAGAGGTCACAGCAGATCCTGCAGGAACACTGGGCTTCTCAACTGTCTCTGAGGGAAAACGACCAAAAAGATCCTATTTATGAAGGAAGGAAGGGACTGATTCGTGTAGCTGGCCAGTGTGGGTTTCCTCGACTGTTTGTCTTGGGCTGTTTTCCCCAAAGGCCCCTTCCCTTTACGGGATTCAGGAAGCTGTCTGCTCTGAGGGTACTCACACACACTCACACACACTCAGTCCTGGGAGGAGGACTCCATCCACACCTACACCCACATACTCAGAGGAAACTGACACCACCGGCTCCTTATGCAAATCAGCTTCCTCCTTCAGAACAGGAATGGGCAGCCAAGGATTATTAGATGTAGAAAGAAACCCAAAAAGCGAAGGAAGATTCCAAACCAGAATCTGAGGAAACTAAACTTAGTTTCCTCGGGGTAATCTGAGAGGCTGTTGCATCCATAAGACAATAACAGATGACTACAGAAAAGGAACAATTCATTAAAAAAAAAAAAAAAAAAGCTTGAAATTGAAAAGCATGATTGCTAAAACAAGAGTATCCACCAGAGACTTAATTAGTGACCTGCAGGGCCAAGGGCATATCCCTGAGTGAGGAGAAAAACCCCAAGAGATGGAAAATATGAGGAAAATGGTTAAACTCATGCAGTATAGATCCAGCAGGTTTGTGGTGGACTGTGGTAGCTATTGTTTTTACTGTCCAGCAAGCTTTCCCACCTGCCTCTTCTAGAGCTGGATCCTTGCCCCCTGCCACGGGGAGGTAGGGCCTGTGAGGGGAGGTGACCAAAGAGATCCATTCAGACTGTATCTCTGGAGAAAGCTGATTTCATTTTTCACAGAGGTTATTAAGCTGGGAGTGTGTGAGCCTGGAACTCTAAGTGGCCCCCTTCCCTGGGGCATTGTGGCCAAGGGCCCCTGCCAATGGGGGAGAGAAAGGCCAACAAAGAGAGAGAAGCAGAGTTGAAGGATGGGGTGGGTGCAGGAGAGGGAAGGAGGGCGGACAATGAGAGAGAAGTAGAAGACCAGACAAAGGAAGAGGCTGGAGCCCTGGATTCAGTAGGGCAGGAATGCCCGGGTACATGAGCCAATGGTTCCCCCTTTTTGCCTAAATTGATGTGTTTCCCTCACTTGCAACTGTAAACATTCTGATTAATACAAGGTCCTTTAAGAAGAAAGAATAGAGGTAAGAAAAGAAAGGAAATAAGCAGAGACTGAATAAAAGGTATTCATTCTGCCTGAGGAGAAGACAGACTTAACCCTCTTATTTAAGGACCATGAAGAACCATGCAATTACCGGTGGCTTTGAAAAGACTCATACTTAGACCCATAACGTTAGCCGTAGAAGAGCACATTTGAATGAGACATTGCTGGTACTTTCCCCCTGTTGCTGATCCAAGTACCCAAAGTCTGAGAATATCTGTCACTGTGACAGTCTGGGGTGATGGGCGTCTCATACCCTGGAGGTGCAAGTATAAAATGGCCCATTCTCTTTGGAGGATAATTCAAGTATTCATGAAGATTTAAAGTGAGCAGTTAAAGTTTTTATAACAAAATATGTGCAGAAATGACTACAAAACAAATATACAGTTTAAATAGCTATACAGTTTAAAGAATAATAATAAAAAGAACAACTGTGTACCACCCCCGCCTAGCTTAAGAAACAAAATGTTACCATCAGTCAACTTAAGAAAATGAATATTATGCTTCAAAATAGTTTGAGAAGGGTTGGGGGGAGAAATGGATGAGGCTTGTGGATGAAGCAGTATTTGTCGTGATTTGATAATTACTGAAAGTAGATGATGGATACACAGGGGTTCATTATACTATACTATTTTTATATACGTAAGAAATTTTCCATGAGAAAGGAAGGAAGGAAGGAAAGGAGGGAGTGAGGGAGGGAATATCACTAATAACCTTCGAAATCTCCAGTGTGTTCCTCCCAGAATACAATGGTATTTGCTCATTTAAAAATGCCATGTATACACTCAACTAATATTTGACAAGAGCACAAGAATACCCTAAACAGGGACTTCCCCGGTGGCGCAGTGGTTAAGAATCTGCCTGCCAATGCAGGGTACACGGGTTCGAGCCCTGGTCCGGGAAGATCCCACATGCCATGGAGCAACTAAGCCTGTGTGCCACAACTACTGAGCCTGTGCTCTAGAGCCCATGAGCCACAACTACTGAGCCCACATGCCTAGAGCCTGTGCTCCGCAACAAGAGAAGCCACTGCAATAAGAAGCCCGCGTACTGCAACAAAGAGTAGCCCCCGCACGCCACAACTAGAGAAAGCCTGCACGCAGCAACGAAGACCCAACGCAACCAAAAATAAATAAATAAATAAATTTGTTAAAAAATTAAAAAAAAAAGAATACCCTAAACAGACATTTCTCCAAAGAAGACATACAGATGGCCAATGGGCACATGAAAAGATGCTCAACATCACTAATTATTAGAGAAATGCTAATGAGAACTACAATGAGGTATCACCTCATATCAGTCAGAATGACCGTCATCAAAAAGTCTACAAATAATAAATGCTAGAGAGGTTGTGGAGAAAAGGGAACCTTCCTACACTGTTGGTAGGAATGTAAATTGGTTCAACCGTTTTGGAGAACTGTACAGAGCTTCCTTAAAAAACTAAAAATAGCATTAAAATACGATCCTACAATCTCATTCCTGGGCATATATCCAGAGAAAAATCATAATTCAAAAAGATACATGCACCCTGATGTTCACTGCAGCGCTATTTACAATAGCCAAGTCATGGAAGCAACCAAAATGTACATCAACAGATGAATGGATAAAGAAGATGTGGTACATATACACAATGAAATAATACTCAGTCATAAAAAAGTGAATGAAACAATGCCATTTGCAGCAACATGAATGGCCCTAGAGATTTCTTTTTTTTTTTTTCATTTTTGGCTGCGCTGCACTGCTTGTGGGATATTAGTTCCCCAACCAGGGGCTGAACCCGGGCCCCAGCAGTGAAAGCGCCAAGTCCCAACCACTGGACTGCCAGGGAATTCCCAAGATTATCATATTAAGTGAAGTAAGTCAGACAGAGAAAGACAAATATCATATGATATCACTTATATGTGGAATCTAAAAAAAAGGATACAAATAAAGTTATTTACAAAGCAGACACAGACTCACAGACATAGAAAACAAACTTATGGTTACCAAAGGGGATAGTGGCGCAGGGGTGGAGAGAGAAAAATTAGGAGTTTGGGATTAACATATACACACTACTATATATAAAACAGGTAAACAACAAGAACCTACTGTACAGCACAGGAAACTATAGGCAATAACTTGTAATAACATATAATGGAAAAGAATCTGAAAAAGAATATATTATGTGTATGTATAACTGAATCACTTTGCTGTGCACTTGAAACTAACACAACATTGTAAATTAACTATACTTCAATTTTTAAAAAATGAACACCTGGGAAAATGTCCTGGGAAAGGACAGTCTCTTCAACAAATGGTTTTGGGAAAACTGGGTAACCACATGTAGAAAAATGAAATTGAACCCCTATCGTACACCACTCACAAAAATTACCTTGAAATGGCTCGAAGACATAAACATAAGATCTGATACTATAAAACACCTAGAAGAAAACACAGGGAAGAAGTTCCTCAACATCAGTCTTGGGGATGCTTTTTTGGATTTGACACCAAAAGTACAAAAAACAATAAGAGCAAAAATAAACAAGTGAGAGGGACTTCCCTGGTGGTCCAGTGGTTAAGACTCCATGCTCCCAATGCAGGGGGCCCAGGTTCAATCCCTGGTCAGGGAACTGAGATTCCACATACCGCAACTAAGCCTGCGTGCTGCCAACTACTGAGCCCGTGCTCTAGAGCCCTCCCACCACAACTAGAGAAGCCTGCACGCCGCAACCAGAGAAGCCAGTGCGCTGCAACAAAGACCCAGCACAGCCAAAATAAAATAACTTAAAAAAAAAATAAGTGAGACTACATCAAACTAAAAAGCTTCTGCAAAGCAAAAGAAGCAATGAACAAAATGAAAAGACAACCTACCAAATGGGAGAAAGTATTTGCACACTGTGGACAAAGAATGCTGCCTGCCATTTCAGTAAACAAAGGATGTTGCAACCATCAAGCCAGCAGTCACTGCACCTGCCTCCACCAGTGCACCCTGAGGGGAATTCAGGATGGAGAGAGACAGGGTACCAGCCATACGTAGTTAAGATGCACATTAAAGAATGATTTCAATAAGCCCAGAATCTTGCATCTTCCCATACACAGAAAAGCACTAAAATCATTAACTTGAGATGTCTGTTTCTTGTGATTAGCAGTAATCTTTTGATGTTCCCCTGTATGTTGTTTTTGTTTTGTTTTGTTTTGTTTCAGCAAAAACTCCCATATATTCTGGCTCCTCCCTTACCTCAGAGCTATCTGAGAGGCTGTTTTCTGGACTATAGTCCTCAGTAAGGTCCCAGAATAAAACATAATTCTCAACTTTTAGGTTGTGCTTTTTTCTTTTCAGTCAGCAATAACACATATCTGAGAAGGGGTTAATATCCAAAATATATAAAGAACTCATACAACTCAATAGCAAAAAGCCAAACAAATCAAATTAAAAAATGGGCAGAGGAACTAGACATTTTTCCAAAGAAGACATCCAAATGGCCAATAGGTGCACGAAGAGATGCTCAACAACACTAATCATCAGGGAAATGCAGATCAAAACCACAATGAGGGGCTTCCCTGGTGGCGCAGTGGTTGGGAGTCCGCCTGCCGATGCAGGGGACACGCGTTCGTGCCCCGGTCCGGGAAGATCCCACATGCCGCAGAGCGGCTGGGCCCGTGAGCCATGGCCGCTGAGCCTGCGCATCCGGAGCCTGTGCTCCGCAACAGGAGAGGCCATAGCAGTGAGAGGCCCGCGTACCGCAAAAAAAAAAAAAAACAAAACACAACGAGATATCACCTCACACCTGTTAGAGCAGCTATCTTCAAGAAGACAAAAGATGACAAGTGTTGGTGAGGATGTGGAGAAAAGGGAACCCTTGTACACCATTGGTAGGAATATAAATTGGTTCAGCCACCACAGAAGAAGTATGAAGGTTCCTCAAAATATTAAAAAGAGAACTACCACCTGACCCAGCAATTCCACTTCTGGGTATATATCCAAAGGAAGTGAAAACAGGATATCAAAGAGATATTTGCACCCCCATGTTTACGGTATTATTCACAACAGCAAAGGTATGGAGCACCCTAACTGTCTGTCAACAGATTGATGGATGAAGACGATGTGGTATATGCATACAATGGAACATTACTCAGCCATGAGAAAGAAGGAAATCCTGCCATTTGCGACAACATGGATGGACCTTGAGAACATTACGCCAAGTGAGATAAGTCAGACAGAGACAAATACTGTAATATCTCACTTATATGCAGAATCTAAAAAAGCCAAGTTCGTGGAAACAGAGAGTAGGATGGTGGTTACCAGGGGCTGGGGGTGCCCAGCACCTGGAAAGATGCTGTTTAAGGGTACAAACTTGCAACTAGTAGGTGAATGGGTCCTGAAGATCTAATGTGAAGTATGGTGCTTATGGACACCAATACTGTATTATATACATCAAATCTGCTGGGAGACTTGATTATTCCCACCACAAAAATGAAATGATAATTAGGTGAAGTGATGGAGGTGTAAGCTAACGCTACAATGGAAATCATGCTGCAATATATAAATGAATCAGGTCAGTATGCTGTACAACTTAAAACTTAGTGACATGTCAACTGCATTCCAATAAAAGAGAAAATCTGCCACAGTTATTTTGCATCCATTCTCCTGTTGATGAACGTCAGCTGTTTCCAGTTTTTCACTGTCATGAACAGTCCAGCTATGAGCCTTCCAGCATGAGCTCCCACTGCACACGTGTAAGTCTGGGATTATATCCAGAAGGACTGATGCTGGACCAAGGGTATTGTTACCCTTATTAGGTAACAATAAAGTGTTGTCCAAAGTGGCTGCATTAATGTATATTCCTTTTGCATATATACACTAGAAGGATATATATACCCCATAATATTACTAGTGAATGATCTCCAGGTAATAGATGATGGATCATTTTCTTTTCTGTAATTTCCAAACTTCACAGAATAAACACATATCAAGACCTTTAAATTCTGAAACGTCTGTAGACAAATACGTAACTACACACAATATAAATAAATATGCCACGAATATGCAAAGAGTGTGTCGTACTGGCTCCCTCCCCACCCCCTTACCTGCAGGTCCCGTTTACCACCTCCAGCTTCAGGACAGTCTGCAGACACTGGCAGTGCCGGGCCTCCAACGTGATGCTCACTCTGCACTCCCCCAGCGGCTGAACTTGGCCACTGGATGGCTCGATGACGAAGGGAGACACCTGATGGGGAGAAGGACGAGGGGTGGGGACACATGGAACTGCAGAACTGGGTGCTGGCCATGAACAACCAGGGTTGCCCCCAAGCTGCCCCCACCCCCTCCCCCGAGCGCTTCTAGGATGCGGAAGGAGGCAAGCGTGTGGGGGAACACAGCTGAGCAAGAGCTCAGGAGGAAGAGGATGAAAACTGAGTCTCCAAGGAAAGGAGGTGGAAGGCAGAGGGAGTCGCCCTCGGCGTGGTGGCTCTGAGAGGTCTGCCCGCCCTGCTGCGCAGGCGCGCGTCAGGAACTGTCGGCTTCAAGTAAGGAAAGCACCAAGCCCCCAAACTAGGGGACAAGCTTCCATGTGGCCACAGATTTGCCCTTTGCACCTATAACTGTGCCTTCCTGGTACAGACCCCTCCCCATATCCTCTGCTGTAGCTCCTCTCTGAAGCACCTAGATGACAGTATCCGCTGCACGTTTCCTAAGTTGTTTTACAGACGCTAAAACCACCACCAAATGGAAGAAATTAACTACTTGATGACCATGAGCACGTAGTCCCCGGACCTACCGGAGCCTGAGGATTGATAACGTGAACCCCTGTGACACTGCCCTGTTACCTCACCATCCCCCAAGCAGAGAACTGTGCACGAACTGAGCACATACACTACGATCCACCTCCCTCACCTGGCCTTCAAAAATGTTTTGCTGAAACCCTTCGGGAAGTTTGAGGTTTTTGAGCACGAGCCACCTAGTCTCCTTGTCTGGCACCTTAAACACTACACCTTCCTTCACCACAACCTGGTGTCCGTAGATGGGCTTTACTGCACGTGGGCAAGCGGACCCAAGCTTGGTTCAGTAACACACCCACGTGGTCTCTGCCCCACCCCGTCAGACCCTCACCTCACTCAGCCCCACTGCAGGCTAGTTCCCACTCACCCAACATGTCCATCCCCTGCCCTATACCAGGCACTAAAAGGGAAAGGAAAAGGCTTGGGGAGAAGAGTGCCCCTCTTCCTGTCCAGGCTGAGGCCAGGAGCACCAGCCTGACTGTGCGGCCCCGGGGCCCCAGAGGGGCCGCACTGGCTAGTCGGGGTGTCACTGGACGTTGAAAGCTTACAACCAGGAGGGAGGTTACTCCTCTTTGGTCTCTTCCTTCCTTGAGACCAAGGCCATGAAGGAGTGCAAGGCACCTGCCTGGAGGGAGACCTGGCCGCCCCTGCCCGGTCCCACCCCACCTCCACCCTGGCCGCCGTGCTGTGCTATCTTGGGCCCTGTGCCCTCTCACTTCAGAGGTTCCACCGCCCTGGCACTGGAGGGAGGGTGGGCTGGCCTACGTCTCAGGAAACGTGGCTGGCATGCTCTGGCCTGGCTTGTCCAAGCTTTGGGCCCAAGCTCTGCTGGTAAGGAAAGAGCCCCTTTGCTTTCTTTGCTCGTTGCTCCTCACGTGCCTCTCCTTTGGAGCCCGGTGGGTGTGTGGGGGGGCGGGGGGGGCTATGGTCTGGGTCTGGGTTTCTGGGTCCCCTGGCCTGGGGACATCTACAAACCCCAAATCTCAACATTATTTTTGAGAGCTCACAAGAACACAGCACAGAGAACTGTAGAGACAGGACTGCTACCAGCTTCGATTAGGACATAAATCTTAATGTACTGTGAAACTGACAATTACTTCAACTGTAAAATGTAGTTATTCTTCACTATGGGAGAAAAACACAGACTGGGAATCAGAGAACTTGGATCTGATACGATTCTGCCACCTATTAGCTGTGTGGCCCCAGGGAAGCCCCTGTCCCTCCCTGTTTCTCCTCTATCAAGTGACAAGGTTGGCTGAGGTCCGTAAGTTTCCAACTTCGCTCTGGGAAATCCCAGGGGTTGCTCAGAAGTCCTAGGGCAGGGAAGTGGGATGTGGGGAGTGGCAGGGTGGGGCAGGGATGCCTGACGAGGAGGCCTCTGGGAGCCAAGAACAGTCATACTCTATTATAGATCTTGGGCTTCTGCTGAAGGTTTCATTTGAAGAAAAGGTTACTGATAGCACCCTGCCCGCAGTCCCAGCGCCAGCCTCTGTGGTTCCATGGTCCAAGCAGCGTGACCAGTGAGCCCTGGGGGGGCCAGTGCTAACTCCAAGCCTGTGGAACAGACCACATGGCAATGTTTCTTGGCAACGGTGTTGGCCAATTCGATGCAAACTGTCATAACTTCTAAGTTTCAGGGTGCCTAGTGGAGAAGCGAGGCCACCAGGTAAAGGAGAATGGCTTTCAAGTGGAAAGGAAAAGTCCTGGAGAAGGGAAGGTGCATTGGCAAATAAGATGTATGTGTGGCTGTGACTCTCTTTCCTCAGCTCCTGAATGTGGAAGAAAAAGTGTGCGGCCCTCTGACCAACAAGGGAAGTGGGCAGCAGGATGGGGGACCTGGGGAGGGAGGGTGCTTTCACCAGACAGACCTGGCCAGAGTCTCACACGTGCAGCAGCTGCTCCGACGGAGCTACAGTCACCACGTGGGAAGGGTGGGCATGGTGAGCCAGTGGTTTATAGCTAGCTGCCTGCTGGTGTGGCTTGGGCTTGTTCAGGATTGAACATAGGGCTTCCCTGGTGGCGCAGTGGTTGAGAATCTGCCTGCCAATGCAGGGGACACGGGTTCGAGCACTGGTCTAGGAAGATCCCACATGCCGCGGAGGAACTAGGCCCGTGAGCCACCATTACTGAGCCTGCACGTCTGGAGCCTGTGCTCAGCAACAAGAGGGGCCGCGATAGTGACAGGCCTGCGCACCGCGATGAAGAGTGGTCCCCGCTTGCCGCAACTAGAGAAAGCCCTCGCACAGAAACAAAGACCCAACACAGCCATAAATAAATAAATAAAAATAAAATTGAAACTTATATATATATATATATTTTTGGCTGTGCCACGCAGCTTGCGGGATCTTAGTTCCCTGACCAGGGATCAAACCCAGGCCCCGGCAGTGAACGCACCTGAGTCCTAACCACTGGACCACCAGAGAATTCACCGAACATGGTATTTAAACATGATGCCATGGGCTTCCCTGATGGCACAGTGGTTAAGAATCTACCTGCCAATGCAGGGGTCACGGGTTCGATCCCTGCAGAGCAACTAAACCTGAGCGCCACAACTATTGAGCCTGAGCTCTAGAGCCCGCATGCCACAACTACTGAGCCCATGTGCCACAACTACTGAAGCCCGCACGCCTAGAACCCGTGCTCCACAACAAGAGAAGCCACCGCAATGCATTCGCAATGTGAAGTCCGCACACCGCTACGAAGAGGTGGCCCCCGCTCGCAGCAACTAGAGAAAGCCCAGCGCGCAGCAACGAAGACCCAACACAGCCAAATATAAATTTATAAAAAACCAAAACAAAACATGATGCCATAATTTAAATGTAATGATGACGATGCGTAGCCACTTTTAATATTTTCTATTTTTAGAGTAAAAGGAAAAGTGCTGTTTGAGTGGAAATGATTTGCCTTTCGGAGCCTTTTGGTTTGGGCGGCAAGCTCACCACCTGGTGGCAGGTACTCAAAACTGCAAGCAGGCTGGGAACCTCTGCAGGGAGCCCCACGGCCTGCCCCTCCCCGGGGGCCTTTTGGAAGCTTCCCGCCCAGCTCAGCTGCCTGTTTTCTTCCTGACTCTGGCTGCTCTGAAAGGAACAGGAAAATCCAGTTCGGGGTTAAGTTCTGCTGTAGAAAGGACCCCGACTGCCTAGAGACAGGGGATGGGGGACTCTGCGAGGCAAAGGTCACCAGGCAGGCGTTTCCTCTCCAGTCTCCACGCTCTGAAGGCACCAGCAACAGTTCCACGGCTCACACAACACGTGGGTTACTCGGCTCCGGTGGGGGTGGGGGGGAGGGGGGGAGGGGTGGCTCCACGAGCCAGCATCGCAGGACTTACGCCCTCTTGCCTTTCTTGCAGGCAGACCCTGCTCTCCTTCATGGACCACGTGGCCGGGAGCTGGCTGACGTTCCGGATCTGGATGGAGTTTGTGGCTCTCTGCCCCAGGCGCAGCAAACCAAACTGAAGGGCTGAGACGTCGATGACGAGGGCAGGCCCCTGAGGCACCCAGAGGGGCCCGTCACCCGGCCAGCCGGGCCGTGGGCTCTGTGCCCTACCCGAGCTCCCCGTCCAGCCCGCCCAGCCGCCCAGCCCCGCCAGAGGCACCTTAAAGGCCGCCTCGACGTGTAAGACCACGGGTGAGGGGGAGTCTTTGATTTCACACAGCAGGCTCTGGCTCGTCGGGCCGGGGACACCCCCGGTAAAGTTCAACTGAAAATCCTCCACCTCGCTGGGCTCTGAGAGAGGGAGAGGAAAGGTGAGCCGTGGAGAAAGGAAGCAGGGGCAGGTCCCCTCTGTGGCCGGGCTCAGATACCTGGCCTTGGCGTACTCCTTACCCAACACAGGGCCAGGCTGAGGCTGGAGCTGATCAGGGGGCCATGGACCCCTGCACAGGCCCCTTTCACCTCGAGCTCTCCTTCCCCAGCCAGCGCCCCCCTCGGCCCCTGCAGTACCGATGGTCCCCGTGCAGGGCTCCACTTCAACGATGTGGCAGTCGCTGATCTTCCCCCACGTGTACCTGATGGCTGATCTGCTGTTGTTCCACATCTGAAAGACACACCCCGAGCCGGGCTCCCCGTCAGATCTGTACTTGCTAAAGGACTGCGGGACTGTGGGCTCACAGGAGGTCCTCTCGACACCTCCCCAGCTACATCCCGGCCACCCGATGGCACCAACGCACACGGCAGGGTTTGTGGGTGCCACCACCGGTCAAAGATGCCTAAACCCAGGAACGCGTGCCACAGTCCTGTCGTTTGGAGGATGCTGGGAAGCTGACAAATGACAGACGTGCCCGGCCCAGCGTCTGTTCAAACCAAGTGGGTTCCGGGGCTCTGGGAAGAGCCTCAGCTTCTCTGCAGTGGCCACCACAGCTGGCCCCGCCAGCCGCTTCCTCCCCATGCTCGCGCCCAAGTTCAGCACCATCTCGGGCAGCCTAGGCTGGGAAGGGACAACCACCTACCTTGAAACCCTTCTTCACGTTCATCCCAACGTAGTTCTCCCCGGGGATGATGAGGGCATATGGTTCTAAGAGAACCTGGAAAGGTTCCACTGAGCCTTTCACCTCGATTTCCAGGACAATCACGTCATCCACAGAGTATGAGGGATCCTTCGGGCTTTCCAAGTGCAAGCTGGACACAAAGCCACCATGAGCTAGGAGCCATCGTGTCCCCCATCTCTGGTCTTGTGAAAAGAAAGCGCCCCCTGCCCACAGCCCCCTGAAATCAGAGGCGTCAGCAATGCCCTGAAACAGATGAATGCCTGTGGCTGGGACGGCAGCTCAACCACAGGCCTGGGGCGGGGGTCCCTCCCTGCACCTCCAGGGACCACCCTGCAGCAGCGTCGGCCAGGATCTCCACACCAGCTGACTGGAGGCCCCCCACCGACAGCTTGCTCAGGGAAGCACTGGCAGAGGTGACGCCTTGGGACAAAACCTCCCCTCATTAGTCACCACCACCCAGGGGCCACCAGCCTAGAGGCCCGGCGGTAACCGTGAGCCTGGGGCACAGCTCCAAGGTTCCAGGATAGTGAGTCCAGAGAGCTGTTCCCTGCTTGCGGAGCCCGCTCCAGGCCTGGGTGCCAGGGCAAGGCAAGGCGCTCCCACGCGCCAAAGCCTGCCGGGGGTCAGGGGCTCCTTCACTCCGTCCCAGCATGCCCAACTGCGTACCCCTCAGCCAGGGGCCCGGTTCCCGCTCACCTCACGGGCTCTGGGACTTCCTCTAGCACCATCTGGAGCACGCTGTGAAAATCCCTGGGCTGCAAGGCAAACGCAGCACCCTGAAGACAAAAGCCTGCCCCAGGGCAGGCTGGAGCCACGGCAGGCACCCCTCCTCCCGGTGGCCTGGCCCCCAGAGAGGTTTTCCACGAGACACAGCGCTGCTTCGCTTGGCAGTGCCCGCAGTGTGTCTGAAGCACCACACCCTCCCGGGAGAGGCCGTGAGATGGCTGCGTGCTGAGAGGCAGGCCTGCTCTCTTACCAGCAAGGGTCCCTGGGCACCCCCCTCACACTCCCCCCTCGCCCGGGACACACATGGCTTCGTGTTGGAAAGCGGGGGTCGTGTGAGCCTCACTCTGGGGAGCCCCACCTCCCTCTTTCTGGGGGCTTCTGTGGGCTGGGCAGGAATGGTAACACCTTTGATGTAGTAGAGACACGGAAGACACCAGAGCCGAGGAAACGAGCCCAGGCCCTGGCTGCAGATGGGGCGTGCAGGGTCGGGACCAGGTAAAACGAGCTGGACACCAAACCCGGCCACCGGCCCCGCTCTTAGCTAAGCGCCAGCCTCGGCAGGATGCTAGGGATCTCGGCAGCGTCAGCCGTGGCTTCAGTGTCACCAAAGAACAGGGACAGAGGGTGAAAACATCGTGACCCAATCATGTGTGACCACCAAGATGGCCGCACTCGAACCTCTCGAGGAGAGAAGCTCAAGAGGAACTCGTGGTCCGTGTGGGGCTCGAGAGCTCCCGTGTCGGGGGCGATGGAGAAGGCCGTCTCCCTGTCGGGGTGGGACTTGATGCTGTCCGGGCTGTAGGTTTCTCCAGGCATTAGGGGCCTCAGGTTGGGCTTCACGATCTGCCAGCGGAAGGCCAGCTCCACGTGCCTGTGGGGACGACCTTGACAGTAGGCAGTGGGTCCAAGGCCATGTCCCACTTCTGCCAGAATCAGCTCCCCCCACCCCCGGCCTGGCCCTGCTCCCGGAGTGAGCAGGAAACGACCCAGGAGCAGGACGTGGCCAGGTCAGCCTTCAGGCCCTTTCCATGGAGGAGCCTGGGGGCCCCTGGGCAAGGGACAGCACAGGGGGCAGGGAGTCTGCAGACCTCCCAGCACAGCCCCACACAGCAGCTGGAGGCTGGAGCCACAGTGACTTGGGGGAATCATGCTCTAACCATCAGGCACCCCCCCAGATATCAGGAAAAGTTTCTGCCTTATCTTCTACCGCGTGAGTTTTTGCCACGTCGACCCCACCCTCTGCCTCTCCAGCTATGGCCTCCCAGGACAACTGCTCTGGCCAGAAAGATATGTGCCCACTGGCTGCCAACAGGAGCGGTGACAACTCCCTGGTGGTGGAAGGGGTGGGACTCCAGGCGTGCTGCTGACAGCAGGTGTCGGTGAGGGGGACAGCAGGTGAGAACTACTCATCCTGCCAGGCGACAGAGCCTGTGTAAGGCCTGGGTCACTTGGGCAGCCTGGCCGGGAGGCTCCCCAAGGTCTGTCCTGGTGTAATGATGGAGCTCAGAGGACGGTCAGGGAATAAGTGGCAGTGAGAGCTGAACCCACAGGCCATCATCTGTCTGACGCTGGGACTTGGGTGGCTTCCCCTCGTGGGCTGGGCAGGACCCCTCTGGAAAACTATTCCTGGTTAAGGAGGCTCCAGAGGATCTAGAGCAACACTGTCCAATACGACATCTTGTAAATCGGCTCTAATACGATAGCCACCAGCTACCCGTGCGGCTACTGAGTACTTAAAATGTGGCTGGTGTCACGGAGGAAGTGAGTTTTTACTTTTACTTAATTTTAATTGATTTCCATTTAAATAGTCACATGTGGCAACTGGCTACCATGAAGGACAGTGCAAATCTGAATCCTTCCATCCTGTGCCCAGATTCCCCCCTGGCCTCTGGAAGGAACCACCAGCCTCACTGGGACCTCAGGCCAGGTGAGGAAGGAGGGAGGGTGTGTGCTGGGGTCCCTCACAGGCGTCACTCACGTGGCGTTTCTAATAATCAGCAGTTTGCTGGCCGTGGACTGAAGGTTTTCAGGCTCAAAGCGTATGAAGTGCTGGGCTGTTAAGTCTGTGAGCTCTCCGGGCTCCGGCTGACTTTTTTCACCAGAAACATAGATCAGATCCAGAGCCACCAGCTGCCCGATTCCTGACAAAGTACAGTAGTGACGTTTCACTAGGGCTGAAACCAGGACTCTGTGGCCGAAGGCTGTCACAGGACCCAAGCCACCATCCACATGCAACCGCCGTGATCGTGACCCCGGGAAGTGCACAGAGGGGGACAGGGAGCCAACAGCACGCAGGTTCATGTCCCCACGTCACCTCAGACCAAAAGAAGGTGATTTTGATAACACAGCATGTAGCAGGCATTCAATTAATACCTGGTGAGTGAAACTGGGTGGATGGTAGACAGACGGACGGAAGGAAGGAACAGGGCACCTTAAGGAAATTCAGCAGGATGCCCCTTCTAACTGTACAGGAACCTACAGGTGCCCTGGTCGTTTCTGTGTGAGTCACTGGCAGTCCCCCAAAGGAGATCGCGGTGAGTTTCAAAGTGACTCGATAAAAGATTGCCCCCCAGGTTTACATCCCTCTCGCACTAGACGGCCCCTTGGGACAGTCCCGAAGGCCACACTGGCTTGGGTCTCTAAGGTCTGACCAGAGCTAGAGGCCCCAAACCAGAGCCCTGGAGGCTGCAGCATCCCCTGAGTGTGCCCACCCCCAAGGGGGACCGGGCGCAGCTGGGCCACCCCTGGGAGCGCACCCAAGCCCACCTGTGGTCACCAGCTCCTTTATCTGGCAGTTGTCACACACGATGATGAAGGTCTGCTCTGCCTTTCCCAGGCTGGTTGGGAGGAACAGGACCTGGGGAAAGAAGGGCTGTCCCGCTGTCTCCTGTGAAGGGGCTTCTACCTCCTGGCCCTCTTCTTCTCAGCTGCACCTCCTTCCCTCCGGTCTCCACTTCTGCCTCCCCTCCCGGCCCCTTCCCTAAGGCTAGGGGTTCAGCCCAGGCTCCACCAGCTAATTTGGGGAGTGTGTTGAAAGGCTATGAAGAGAGAATTCATAGAGACTGAAATACAAATGGCTCTTAAATAACATGTTTAACCTCATTCATGATAAAAGAAGTGGAAATGCAAACCACCCAGAACAGTTTTTCATGCCTCCTACTGGCAAAGAGCAGAAAGTTAGCGGTCATAAACACAGTGATAGGATATGTTAATTTTCTTCAAAATAATCTAGAGGGGCAGGGCAGGGCAGGGCTTGGTGGGAAGAGACGGAGGGGCACAAAGGAAATAAGGTTGGCCAAGAGTTGATAAATGTTGAAGCTGTGTCCTGAGTACATGGGTGATCATTCAACTATTCTATTTTTGCATATAGGTTTGTTTTGGGTTTTTTTTTTTTTTTGATTTTGCTTGGCCAGTTGGACTTCTGACCTTTCGTTTTTTTTTTTTAATTGAAGTATAGTTGATTTACAATGTTATGTTAGTTTCAGGTGTTCAGCAAAGTCAGTCAGTTATACACATATATGTATATCTATTCTTTTTCAGATTATTTTTGTATATGTTTTAAAATGTCCATGATAACAGGTTTTTTTTTTTAAGTTTGATAACCCATTGTATTGGCAAAGGTATGAGAATTAAAATAGGCACCCTCACATACTGTGGATGGAAGTACAAATTGATACAATCCACATGGTGGGGATTTTGGCGACATGTATCACAATTATGAGAGCAGAGACCCTGAGTCAGCAAATGCACGTCAAGGACTGTATCCTTCTGGTAGGACAGAGTGATGTATGTATAAGCTATTCCCTGAGATGGCCAGAGATCAGAAATAATCTTCAGGCAGGGGACAGTTGACCTAAATTATGGTTCATATGCCCAGTGGAATACTATGCAGCTGTAAAAAAGAAACGGTAAGTGGAAAATACATGGTGCAGAACAGAGCACAGAGTGGGCAACTATTTGTGTGAAGGAAAAACGGAAACAAAGGAAAGAGAAAACCATGTGCAGTTGCTTAGGTAGGCATCACATATCTCTGGTAGGACACTCTAACCTGGTAAGGCTGTGGCCTCTGGGTGGCTGAGGAACTGGGGGGAGAGGGAGCATTTCACTGTGCATCTATTTGCGTCTTTTGAATTTTTAATCATGTGAATCTATTTATTTGGAAATATGAATAAATTTTAAAACAAACAAAATCCCAGTCAGTAAACAAAATTTACATAAGGAATGCAAAGGGGAAAACCTCCCCCTGACGCCCCCACTGCCCCCCGAAGACTGCTGCTGCCACCCTCTTCTTTTCCTTGGGGATCATAGGAGGATGGGATGAGGGGGACATCATGGCCTGGGCAGGGGTGACCAGCCCCAATTCCTTAAAGCCACCACAAGGCTCTGACAAATCCTGGGCTATGCCAAGAGGACCCGGCTCACCCCTCGGCAACAGAGGAGGATGGATAATCCCTATTGTGCTCCTGAACTGGCCTCATCCCGACTCCAAAAGCCAGGTTCTTATCAGGGTCAGATCATCACGGACATGAACAAGACCCCATCAGACACTTGCAACTGGAAAGGAACTGATAAAGGAAGCCTTCCTTTACATCTTGGCAAAGAAGCTTATGGCAGTGGTCCTCAAACTTCGCTGCACACACAGAATCACCTGGGGAGCTTGAAAAATCCTATGCCCAGGCCACATCCCAGACCAAATTAACTCAAAACCTCAGGGCTGTGGCCCAGATGTCAGCGTGTTTGCAAGTTTCTCAGGGGACGGCCATGTGCAGCTGAGTTTGAGAACCTATGGCTCTTGGCTTTCACTACCTGATGACCTGATGTAGGCCAAATCCCCCTCCCCAGAACCCAGATAGCTTTTACTCTTTAGTGTGGGTGTGTCCTTCAGCAGGCAAGTGAGGAAGGCCATGCTCACTTGTGGCAGCCCCACACCCAGCCATGGGACCGCACAGAGTCAGACTCCTGGAGCAGAGGGTGGGGTGACAGGGGCAGGAAGACATCACCATGTCTCACAGCCTCTTCTGGGGACCAGTGAGCAGGTGTGACAGGCCCAAGGGACGCCGGAAAGGGGCCAGTTAGGAAAGGAGGAGCCCACATCCCAGAGGTCAGACTCTGGGAGCTTCCGCAGAGGTTCAGGATGAGGCCTAAGGAAGGCGGGCCTTGTTGACCATATAACTGAGGATAAAACAGGAAAGAGAACAAAGGTACCAGATTTAGGGGGTGGGATGGTCCAAGACGGACTGAAGGACCGAGGGGAGATCCTGGAGGCAGCTCAGATGTTAGTAGAGGTGACCCGCAGGCTCACGGGTGGACAAGCAACTCTCCGGGATCGTGGTGGCATTGCTAGGGCTTTCTGCACTTGCTCTGTGAGGGAGGTCATAGGAGAGTCAAATGACATCACCCCACAGAATACAAAAGCATGCTCCTACACAGAAGCTACCAAGGCTGGGACCTGGGAGTGGCTATCGGGGTCATGAAAACACAGAGACGGGAATTCCCTGGCGGTCCAGTGGTTAGGACTCAGTGCTTTCACTGCGGTGGCCCGGGTTCAATCCCTAGTCCGGGAACTAAAGATCCCACAAGCTGTGTGGGGCAGCCAAAAAAAACCCCCAAAAGCCCCAAAAAACAAAAAACCAGAGAGGCAAATGAAATCAAGCGAGCAGTTGAGGAAACAGCGAACCAATCATAAAGAAATACAAGCTAGCGTCTCATCACCTACCTGCACGAATACGGCCTGCCCCGGAGCCAGCTCGAACACTGACGGCAGGATCCCAAAGGGAGGCTGCTCGACAAAGCCGGTGGTTGCAACAGCCTTAAAGAAAAGCAGAAGATGACCCAACAGTGCGGAAGAAACTGTAAAATCTCGTGCTCAGATGACACACTTCCCTCCTCCAAACATCCATTTTGTGGCTTGAAGGGTCTTAATGGATCATCCAGTCTCCTGTTCATGAAGAAACAGGCTCATGCATTCAGCCAGCACTCACTCAACCTGCACCAGGCACTGGATGGGGTTCTGGTGGTTAAAGATGAGTACAAGACAGAGCGTCCACGAAGAGCTGCCTGCGGGCAGGAGGTACGAGGCCACTGACAAGTGTTTCAGACGCAAAGCAGGAGGTGGGCTCCCAAAGCACAGTCCTTTCCCTACTACAGCAGCCTGTGTGGTTGGTGCCGGCTTCTGTGTCGGCCTCCATCCTCAACCCACCCCTGGCCATGGGCACCTGAGTCAAGGGACGCTGCCATCTTGTCAGCAGAGCTGCAGCCCAGGCGCCCACACAGGAAGCCACTTAGATGCCAGGGACGCAAACCCACGCCTCCAGGACCCCGGCAGGTAACAGAAATGAGTGAAATGTGTGTCTGGGAACATGTGGTCCTCTGGATCTGTCGCTTGTTTCGGGAGACACAGGTACAGCAAAATATCTCTACGCTGAGTCAGATAACACTGTGAGTGAGCATGACCGTCAGTGGTGTCAGCACTTGGCTGCCCTGGGGCGGGGAGGGCAGAGCTGGGCAAACAGGAGGGGATGTGCACACCCCCTGCTTCTCAACTCCAGCGGACAGGCCACAGTGGATCCTGGCCCAGGGCTGCACATCTCCCAATGTTTCGGAGAGACTGGAAGTGCACATTTTTATACGAAGTCTCTCTATTTATTAAAAAAATATTTATTTATTTATTTATTTGGTTGGTTGGTTGGTTGGCTGCGCTGGGTCTTAGTTGCAGCACGTGGGATCTCGTTCCCTGACCAGGGATTGAACCTGGCCCCCCTGCACTGGGAGCGTGAAGTCTTAGCCACTGGGGCACCAGGAAGTCCGAAATCTCTCTATTTGTAAACGGTGGCTCAAAAAATGTTTTTAAGCCCTGTGCCAAATAAATATACCCACAAAATTCAGCCAAAGAGCTGCCTATCTGTGACCTCTGCTATACTCAAACATTTGCTACTAGAATGAATGAATGAATGAATGCAGGGACATTTGAGCCAGGCCTTGGAGGATAAGAGAGGTGACAGGACCTGCCCAGGGTCACAGAGGTATTAGGGGAGTAACAAGAACTACAGCGCTGGTCTCTGTACATGTTGATTCTCACTGGACCGTGGCAGCTGGAGAGAGAGGTTATAAAATTCGGGTGTGTGTGTGTGTGTGTGTGTGTGTGTGTGTGTGTGTGTGTGTGTGTGTGTGTGTGTGTGTGTGTGTGTGTGTGTGTGTGTGTGTGTGTGTGTGTGTGTGTGTGTGTGTGTGTGTGTGTGTGTGTGTGTGTGTGTGTGTGTGTGTGTGTGTGTGTGTGTGTGTGTGTGTGTGTTTCCAGTCACAGGTGCACTCGAGCAAGTCCCTCACAGGGGTTATTTCCTTTGATGGATTTGCTCTTTCGCCAGGTAGCAATCTGTGAGCACTCACTCTGAAGCTTGGCGGCGGCCAGCTCTCCTTAGGCATAATGCAGAACTTGCCCACGCTGAAGCCCACGTTTTTGCAGATGAATCTGGTCATCTTCATGCCCCCAATGAGGCAGTAACCACAGTCCAACACCGGCGACACTGCAGCCACAAGAAAAGATGGGCAAGAGAAACAGCACAGTCCTGTTGTTGTTCTCCGGAGGCCCAGCCCGAGCTAAGAGCAGCTGTGGAGGGGCGAGGGGGATGGATGGGGACGGGCCCACCCCTGCTCCCACATGGCAGCGGCGCCTCAGGACTCCACGCGCTCGGGCTTCAGCCAGTGCCACCCGGCATGGCCCTGGGGGTTGTGGTCAGAGTCCCAGCTTGCAGCCTGTGCCCAGCTGAAGGAACTCGTAAATGAGGGCGTCCAGGCAAAGCCAGCCACCCCACGGCCACACAGGTGACACCCATGGAGGGCTCCAGGCACTCCTTCTTGCCTCGCCATGGCACAGGCCCACTCAGGGTGTCCCTGAGCCAGCGACGCCTAGGCTGGGGTCAGCTGGGATGCTGGCCTCCTCTCCCGATGTGTGTCACTCAGAGTCAGCCTCCACGGGAAGCAGGATGGTCGGGGCCTGACACGGGAGGACTGTGCGCAAACTTCTGGCAGGTCCCTTCTCAGGACCCAGAAGCCCCTGTCCCAGGGGACAGGCTGTGTGCTGCCATGAAGGGGCCCTGTGGGCAGGCGGTCCTTATAGGGGCACCAGCCCTCCCTGAATCCCGGGGGAGCAGAGCACACTCACGCGTCAGCACTGGGGGCGGCCTCCGGGCCTGCAGGGGGATCAGCAGCGTGTGTGCTGACTGGGTCTCCACTAAAATAAAGTCATCAAAACCCCCAAGGCAGTCGGGAAAAAACTGGACAGTGTACTGGCAGGTCATTCCAGGAGCCACCATTCCACCTTTTCCTGGGAACATCCCTGTGGGTGACAAAAGCGACAAATGAGATTCTGGAGACCAGGTAAGAAGACCAGGGCCTGGGGCAGTGGGGGGAGTGATAGGGTCCACCTGGAACGGTCAGGCGGGGCCATGCCTGTTCCTATGGCTTAGCATTTATTTTGTGGGCAGCAGAGAGGTATTTGAGGTTTCTGCAGGGGTTGCCGGGGGTGGGACACAAGATCAGAGCTGTTCTTCAGGAGAACGCTGCGTCACGGAGGCAGGAAGCCTGGCTGGGAAGCCACTGTGATGGCCTAAGTGAGGAACCAGGGGTCCTGGCTGAGGGCAGTGACAGTGCGCAGGGCGAGGAGAGGGCAGAACCGAGCCTGGAGGGACGAGATCCGAGGAGGAGCTGTCGAGACTGGGGGCCTTCGGTGGAGGGTGGGTAGGAGGCCTCTGTGGAGCACGAGGGGTGCAGCTGTGGAGTCACCCTAGGGCCTGGTGGGCGTGTAACCCGGGGCAAGGCCAGTACACAATATCGAGGCCGCCCAGGCCGCTGCCACCCTGAGCTCACCCAATCCCAGAGCGAAGTAGGGCGTAGACGGCGGGAGGACTCGCAGGTGGTGGCTGGTGGACGTGGTGTTCTGCAGCGAGATCACCATCTGTTCAAAGGCAAAGCGACGTGTGTGGACAAAGGCTATGAAGTCTGGGGTTCACTGAATAATATGGGAAGGGGGTGGGGGGATAAATGTAATGAACCTGGCACGGAAGAGGAACTCCATACATGCACACACCTTTGCCTTCTGTTTCGTGAACTACTACACTGGGAAAAACGTATAAATTATAACATGGCAAGCCGTGTTTCCATCACCCAGCTTAAAAAGTAACACATTAAAAATACAGATGAAGCCCTGCCCCAGCCTCCCACCAGAAAACAGCTCCATAAATTTGAAGCATGTCTTCATAGGTATGTATGCCTAAATCAACATTTAAATCCATTTTTGGCCAGTACAACATATGCCTCAATCCACCTGTGAACCAGATCCAAGTGTGGAGAGACCCATATTACAGTTTTAATTTTTATTTCTCTGTTATTAATGATGATGAGCATCTTTTCGTATGTTTATTTGCTATTTGGGCTTCCTCTTGTGTGATGTGTCTGTTCGTAGTGCCAACTTGCCATTGGGTACTTTGTCTTTTTCGTATGGATTTGTAGGAATTCTTTATATATTCTGGGTACTAATTCTTTATAAGGTGTGTGTTATACCTTATAAAGTATAAGTATTGGGTTCAGTTTTCTGTAAGACGTAAAGGAAAACCCCGAATGAACTTTTTGGCCAACCCAATAGATAACTTGTATAAGTTTATAACTTGTATTACCTTTTGGCGTACAGTTTCTAAAATTTTCATATAAAATTTATCAACATTTTGTTCAAGGTTTATACTTCAGTTTCAAGAAATCTTTCTATATCTCCTATATTTTCTTCTTAAATTTTTGCTTGAGATCTTTGGTGGAAAGTATTTTGTTTCAGCTATGGAGGGAGGTAGGGATTAAATTATTTTCCATATGGCAAGGATACTAACTCAGTTTTGCCTCTTCAGGTCTGCACACGTGCACGGGACAGCCCTGGCACCATACCCTCAATCTGCTGCTATTCTCCAGACTCGGGGCTAGCTGCAGCCATTGCTGTCATTACGGATCGAGGTGTTCATGGCAGTGGCTGCCCCTCATGTCCACTGAGGCAGGCCTCCAGAGAGTCTTGCTCCCAGCCACACAAGGCAAACCCCCAAGCAATAAGGGGCGGGATCCAGCAGTTTATGAAGGGATGTCTCACAAGATAAAATAATCAACTGCACTTTCTGGAAGTCAGCTCAGTAATTCTTGTATTGGTTCTGCCTCCTTCCATCCCCTTTCCTCACTCCTCCCTGGAATTGTAAATGACAGCACAAAATCTCACCACCTCAGACTCCGCATTATGGGGAACCCAGGCTATGACACTTTGCGTCAGAAAGGTCCTAAAACAGCAGACCCTTAGGATGTGATTCTGGAGTTGGCTTTCTCCCCAGTCTGGCAGCGATCAGAACTCTGGCTGGTGGGAAGTAGGGTGTGATGACCCCTGAGATTACTAAGGCTTTCACCCATGGTCGACTTAAATGAGGTGCAGGCGGGCATTGAAACGTGGTAGCTACGGCGCGGTTGCAAGGTCTGGGAAGACAGTAAGTACACGGATTGCACAGTGGGCTGGCTTTCCGTAACAGCACTGGAAGCCATGGAGGAAAAATTGACAGGCTCAGGGCAGCCAACTGCCAACTCAAGGGCCACTGTGAAGACATCCCTTGCATTCCTGGGTTACACTCAATTTGCTCCTGGGGTGGATGTGTGTGTGTGTGTGTGTGTGTGTGCACGCGCGTGCGTGCGTGCGTGTTTCTTCTTGCTTGGTTTTTTACTTAATATTTCTGAACCTATGTTCTTTTTTTTTGTTTGTTTCAAATGTCTTTTAAATTTACCAAAATATGCAAAGAAAACAAAAATGAAATTATAGGAAACATAATAAGCCCCTGGCATATAAGGTACAGATCTTTATTCCTACCACAACTCCTTAGCCTCCAGCACTCACAGCCAGCATCCCATTCTGCTCCCCATCTCAGGACAGACAAGCCCTCTCACAGCTCCAAAAGGCTGGGGGATGAGACTGGGCTTATGTTTTTTGTTTTTTTTTAAGTGTAGGGAGTATGTCATTTATTGACCCTGTGTCCCTCCACTCACTGGTCACTACTCTTGACTCGCAGCACAACAGGTACAGAACTGCAAGGGATCATGCCCAGCTCCGTGATCACCAGATCCACCAGTTCTGGGGGGGTCATATCATAGACCAGATTCGACAACCATAGGGACGAGTGGTTCTGCCAGTCAGCCAGGACCACACGTTCTCCTCGCTCACACAGCAGATCGTCAAGGTCATCTAGCTCATTAGAGACAAAGGCATCAGTCTGCACACGCTCGCAAAACTTGTATGTTTCACAGCAGACCAGCACTGGCACATTATGGGCCCGTGCCACCAGGGCCAGCTGTGCTGTCCCTACCCGTGACATCACAGACCTGTTGGCCAGGAGTGCATGAGCTCCCAACAGCACCTTAGAAACCTCTGGGAGCACAAAGGAAGCTGCAGGAATCAGCAGGTAGGAGGCAGGGACCCCAGCACAGACCAGAGAACGTAGCGTGTGCTTTCCCTCCAGCTGTGGCCGGCTGGTCTTCTCATAAGCAAAGCGTGAGATTGCCTGAGCTGCAAGCACAATCTTCTCTTGCACATATGGTCTGATGGCTGCTCGAAGTTCTGACTCGGCCTCCTCTTCCCGCTTGGAGCCGCTCACACCCGTGATCTCCTTGTTAAGGAACTTGATGGCGTTGTACGTGCTCGCTGACAGGGGACGGCACTGAGTCAGGAAGCTGAAGTAGGGCTTTAGTTTATTCACTAGGTCCCTTGACAGTTCTTCACTGGGAGGTGGGGGGTAGTCCTGAATCACCTGCTGCAAGGCACGAAGCAGGCAATGCACTGGGCATGGGAGCCACTGACCAGGCCCTGGGAGTACTGCAGGCCGAGTCGCACCATGGCTGGGGGGGTCACAGAGGATGGGATGCTCATAAACTGGCTCAGAGAGTTCTGTCTGCTGTACTGGGGTAGGTGGGAGAAGAGACTGACTTTGGGTCCATAATCCTTTCGTGTAGGAACCTGCTGTCGTTCTGGTTTTTTAACAAGCTTCCTCAGAAGCGTGGAGTCATCAACCTGACTCTGCTCGGGTAGACCCTTCACTCCTGAGGGGGTTTCTCCAGCTGTGCTGGGGCAGGCCTGAGGAGGTGGCCCTCCTTGGTCCCCTTTTCTTGCCTGCTTCAGGGCCCGCTCAGCCTCCTGCTTGGCCCGCCTTTCAGCTCGAAGTTCAGCCTTACTCCCACCTGCTGGAACTTTCTCCTTGGCACTGCCCAACTGACTGTCCAGTCCAGGCAGGTCTTTGGTCGGGCCTTGACATTGGACTGCAGATACAGCAGAGCCAGTTTCTGGTTCTTCCCCCTTTTCCTCCTTCCATTTCTTCTTCTGCAGTTTCTTCTCCTTCCGAAGCTGCAGCTTTTCTTCTTGGGTCATCTCCCTCCCCCCTGCCCCAGGCCGAGGAACAAGCTCCTCCTTCATCCCAGATCCCAAGTCCTTGCGAACAGCCACGCCACGGCAGCCATCATCCTCCCGGGCTTATGTTCTTAAGCAAAACTGGCTTATGACTTTCATTGCCAGAGCTCCTTATTTGGCTTTGGTGTCAAGGTAACATTAGGCTCTTAGTCCAAAATGACATAACACTGGGTGACTTATAAACAACAGGAATGTATTTCTCACAGTTCTGGAGGCTGGACAGCCCAAGATCAAGATGCCAGCATGGCTGTGTTTTGGTGAGGGCCCTCTTCCATTCACAGCTGGCACCTTCTCACTGTGTCCTCAAGTGGCAGAAGGGGCAAGGGATCTCTCTAGAGCCTCTTCAGAAAGGCACTAATCCCATTCACGAAGGCTTCACCCTCATGACCTAAGCACCTCCCCAAGGCCCCACCTTCTAATACCATCATCTTTGAGGGTTAGGATTTCAACATACGAATTTTGGAGGGACACAAACATTCAGACCACAGCAGGCTCATTACCTAAGAATGAGGGTATGTTCCTTCTTTTTGTAGTCTCTGACAGTTTATATAAGGTCAGGATTAGCTTGAATGTTTGATGGTGTATACCTGTAAAATGATCTGGGCATGGCGTTTCTTTCAGTAAAAAGTTTTCTTTTTAAGCTATTTTTATCGAAGTCGGATAACCACATAGTTTAAAGAGGCAAGGAGTTCTACAAAATTTCGAAAATAGAAATCCTGCCCTCTTCCCCTGCCATTTCCCACACCCAACCACAAACACTTTTTCCTCCTTTAGCTGATTATTTTGGAATTTACTTCCGTGGCTCCAGATGGCATGCTAATTTTTTTTTTTCAGTTTTAGGCATTAATTATGGATGGGTGATATGGATATTCTCTCTTTCCTCACCCTTAGCCAGCTCACCGCATGCCACACCCTTCTCCCTCATCTTCCCGATGTAAGTTACATCACACTCATGGTTAGATCAGTAATGTTGACATTATTGTTGCTATGTAAATGCTATTCACAGCTGAGCATGAAATTCTCCCTTATACAATTTTTGTTTTTCCGAAAGTTAATCAACCAATTATTTTGTTTGGTTTGTACTTATCAATAATTTAATCTCTTTCCACTACCCTACAAATTTCCTTCCAAGATGTCCAGATGTATCAGGGACTCTTATCAGTGTCACCCCCACAAGTCAACCCTTCCTAGAGCCTCTGGCCTCTTTTAATCTGGACTGGTCGCTTGCTACACCTACTGCTATGACCCAGGACAGGACAACCCCTGTAGCAGTTTTCAGACACATCCAGAAGTTCTTTGACAGTCCTTCCATTGAGAGGTGAGGTCTATCTATGTAGCTTCCCCTCGAATCTGGGCTAAACTTAGTGACTCATTTGTAACCTACAGCAATGCAGAGGAAGTAATGACTTTCTCATGTATTCCAAGGGAAACGAACCTCCAAGGTTAGGTCATAAAAAGTGATGCAGGGACTTCCCTGGTGGCACAGTGGATAAGAATCCACCTGCCAATGCAGGGGACATGGGTTAGAGCCCTGGTCTGGCAAGATCTCACATGCCGCGGAGCAACTAAGCCCATGCGCCACAACTACTGAGCCTGAGTTCTAGAGCCTGCGTGCCACAACTACTGAGCCCGTGTGCCACAACTACTGAAGCCTACATGCCTATAGCCCATGCTCTGCAACAAGAGAAGGCACTGCAATGAGAAGCCCGCACACCACAACAAAGAGTAGCCCCCGCTCACCGCAACTAGAGAAAGCCCGCGCACAGCAACAAAGACACAACGCAGCCAAAGAAATAAAAATAAAATTAAATCTTAAGGGGCTTCCCTGGTGGCATGGTGGTTAAGTAAGAATCCGCCTGCCAATGCAGGGGACATGGGTTCGAGCCCTCGTCTGGGAAGATCCCACATGCCGTGGAGCAACTAAGCCCGTGTGCCACAACTACCAAGCCTGCGCTCTAGAGCCCTTGTGTCGCAACTGCTGAAGCCCAGGTGCCTAGAGCCCGTGCTCCGCAACAAGAGAGGCCACTGCAATGAGAAGCCAGTGCACTGCAACGAAGAGTAGCCCCTGCTCGCCGCAACTAGAGAAAACCTGAGCGCAGCAACAAAGACCCAACACAGCCAAAAAAAAAAAAAAGTGATGCAACCTCCCCCTTACTTGCTAGAATACTCACTTCGAAGCTCTGATCACTCACTTTGAGCTGCCTGATTACCCTGAGGTAGCCATTCTGTGAGGAAGCCCAGGCCACATGGAGAATACATGTGCATGTGCTCTGTTAGCACCCTCGACAGACAACTAACATCGACTACTCTGTGAGTGAAAATGCCTCAGAGAGTTCCAGCCCCATCTTTCAGGTTACCCCTGGTCACTGACTTTTTCCAGCTAGGTTCCAAACATCATGGAACAAGCCATTCCCATTGTGCCCTGTCAGAATTTCTGATCCAAAGAATCTACAAGCACGATAAAATTGTTGTTTTAAGTTGTTAAGCTTTGTACCAGCAGTAACTACAGAGCTCCTTAACCATTACTGACCTGGGCCTTTCCTGCATGTCTCTCCTATGCTGGATCTCTCGTTTCCCACACATCAAGCCTTCCTCTTCCTTGGTTTACTCACTTATATAGGGGAGCATGTTCCCTAAGAGTTTCCTGAGAAAGGGTGCATGGGACATACATTTTTAAAGATTTGGCAAATTTGAAAATGTTTTTATCCTTAAACTTTATAGTTTAGCTGGGTAAATAACTTAGGCACACAGTCATATGCCCAACAGATGCAAGGTGCATTTCTAAGAGACATCACTAGATACAATTCAATTTATATAACGGACAGTGGCAGACTGCGTTTCTCTTTGGGGGAGGCTTGCCCTGGGGAAACCAGCCACTGTGCTCTGAGGAAGGGAAGGGAAAGGAAAGGAACTAGCTGAGGTGGAGAAGCCTCAGGCAGAGGAACTGAGGTCTCAGCTGAAAGCCAGCACCAACCACCACACGTGTGAGTGAATGAGACTTTGGCCCCAGTCTCTCGGCTGCGGCCCCAGATATCACAGAGTAGAGATAAACTCTCCTAGCTGTGTCCTATCTGATCAGAAAGCAAACTGCTGTTGCACGCTGCCAAGTCTTGGGGGCAATGTGTTACATGGTTACAGTAACTGGAACACTGAACATATTAAAAGAGACTCCAATGAAAGTTACCCTTAAAACCATGCTGGAAGGGACCATGTTAAGTACTTTCTTTCTTTGTTTTCTTCTATCAAGTACTTTTAACCACAAATGCTGTTCTTAAGTCCCAGAACATTAATACATCTGGGCTGTATGCCTCCCACAGTATAAATATTTAGAATCCTGCAACTGGACATGCAGTCACTGCAGTGATCTGACCCTGAGACTCACTAAACTAGATGCAGAGACTTCCACAAGTAGAATGTTATTCCAAGATTCTTCAGATGACTGTGGGTGGAGGGAGCTATAGGCGTGGAATGGGAGGAGGCACTGTGGAATTAGACTGTAGTTAGAGGAATCAGCATGAAGTCATGATTTTTAAATATGTAAGCACATGGATATGGATATATGCATGTTTATGGGTACATATATATTTACATATATATAGATGGACCTCTGAAATTGTTATTTTTCCCCACCTCTATCCATTTAAAGGACTTAGAAGCAATGACATCCCAGTAGCTAGTAGCAGATCTAGTGCTTAGATCTTGGTTTCTAAATACCATTCTCCACTAAAAGGAACCAGGGCTTCTTAGAAACTGATTCCAGAACTGGGACAAAGAGAGTACAAGATTAGCCTGGAACATCTTGTGATGGCAGAATGTAAGGAAGCGCTCAAGAAACTGCTAGGTCATATCAAAAGAACACGGGAGACAATCTGTAAGGCTCCCACTGGACAAATCTGAGATAATTTCAGAAGCAGAATGAATACTGACTTTAAATAACTCATTTTAGGTTAGATTAACAAAACTTCATTAAGTAGAATGATTCTAAATAGATGTGCTCTCACCAAAAAAATGAACACTATACAATAGCCAATAGTTTACAGTACCTGGATACATATTTTGAAAAAGATGAAATGATCAATTAATCATAGGGGCTGAAAAAACCAATTACTTAACTAAAATTGACCAATCTTGTCTTTAATATATATTCTCTTGACTGGACCTACACTTATCCAAAAATTGGACACAAAATATGTTCCAAATGTCTGTTATAATATTCACATTGTGTTTGACACTCAGGTGTTTAAATGTTGTTATACCCCCAAGATCAAACTGACATCCAATAATGATTCTGCATCACAGACTAAAGCCCTTAGGTTTAAATCCTCTACACCAGGGACTTTTGACCAAAATGGGGGGAACTGAGAAATTTTTGAGGGAAATGGTGCAGACCTGGCCTAACTAAGATAAAGAACACTAATAAAGGACACTGGAAGACACAGTCTGTCACATATACTCCACAATTAATTTTGCAAGGTTTTCTGGAAAATTCATTTTAAAAATCCTGAAACTTTTTTTTTTTTTTTTCAGTACGCGGGCCTCTCACTGTTGTGGCCTCTCCCGTCGCGGAGCACAGGCTCCGGACGCGCAGACTCAGCGGCCGTGGCTCATGGGCCCAGCTGCTCTGCGGCATGTGGGATCTTCCCGGATCGGGGCACGAACCCGTGTCCCCTGCATCGGCAGGCGGACTCTCAACCACTGCGCCACCAGGGAAGCCCCTGAAACTGTTTTGATATCATTATTCAGACTGCTTAAGAACAGACTCCCAAACTGGCCTCTCTCTTACCTCCAAAATATGCAGACAAGATTCACTGTTCCCAGACTAAAGTTTTTCCTCTCCCCTCTCAGTTATAAATTCTCTTTTTGCCTTTGCTCACTGACAATAGTGTATTGGCTATTATTCGTTAAATGAGTATGCAGATCACTAATTCCTCTCTCAATGAGTCTTCCAATTCATGAGTATAATATATTCTGTAGTGTGCTGGCAAATGTTTAACGACCAGTTCTTGGGGTGGGGAGAGTCCTGACTTGGTAATATTGGCTGATTTCTGTGGTGTAAAAACCCTCAATATGGTCAATTTCAAGATACCAATGTGACATCCCTGAGCACAGAGCTGGAAAGAGATGTGCGTGATCAGCCCTCATGAGCTAGTACAATGTGGGGTACAGGCACACCTCGGAGATATGGTGGGGTCGGTTCTACATTTTCTTACTCTCCTCCCCAAATTTTATAATTTTGATGTCCTCTTTTATACCTTCATGTTTATCCTTTTGCTGTTATCATTGCTTTCACAAAATTTTTAAAATTATGACTATTTCATCTACATTTTCAAATTTCTAAGCATAAAGTTGTTCATAAACCTCTTGTTATCTTTCTAATGTCTGTAGGATCCATAATGATGTCTTTATTTCCCCTGACACTGGTAATTTTTACCTTCTCTCAGTTTGATCAGTTTTGCCAGGGACTAAGCAATTTTACTAATCTTTTCAAAGAATTAACTTTTGGCTTTGCTGATCCTACACTATATTTGTTTTCTATTTAATTAAAATGTGTTCTTGTTTTATTATTTCCTTCCTTCCAGCTTCTTTGGGCTTAGTTTGCTATTCATTTCTAATTTTTGAGATGTATACCTAGATAACTGATTTTCAGACTATTTCTTTTTTTAAATTTATTTAATTTATTTATTTACTTTTGGCTGCTTGGGTCTTTGTCACTGAGCGTGGGTTTTCTCTAGTTGCGACGAGTGGGGGCTACTCTTTGTTGTGGTGTGTGGGCTTCTCATTGTGGTGGCTTCTCTTGTTGCAGAGCACAGACTCTAGGCACGCGGGCTCAGTAGTTGTGGCACACAGGCTTAGCTGCTCCGCGGCATGTGGGATCTTCCTGGACCAGGGCTCGAAGCCGTGTCCCCTGCATTGGCAGGCGGATTCTTAACCACTGTGCCACCAGGGAAGCCCTATTTCTTTTCTAATATGTGAACATAAGTCTATACATTTTCCTCTAAGCATGTCTTTAGCTGCATCCTATAAGCTGTGATGTATCATTTAAAGATGATCATTCATTATTTTCTAATTTCCGTTATGACTTCTTTGACTCATGTATCTAGTAATGAATTGCTTAATCTCCAAATATGTGGGGGAGTTTCTAGTTATATATTCGTTATTCAGTCTACTTAGTTCAAGCTCTATATGCTTTCAGTCCTTTGAAATTTGTTAATTCCTTTATGATCCAGCACATAGACAATTTTGGTAAATGTTCCAAGTATACTTTTAAAGAAATTGTACATTGCAATTGCTCAGTACAGTGTTGTATATAACTCAATAAGATATAGTTTGTTAATTATATTGTTCAATTCTTCTGTGTGCTTACTGATATTTTTTTTTTACCTGCCCTTTAAGTTTTTGAGAAAAGAATGTGAAAATCTCATGTTTATTATTGTTTGTTTTTATTCTAGACTTGTAAAATTTTGCCTATATATATGATTTTTTTAATATAAATTTATTTATTTATTTAATTTTGTCTGTGTTGGGCCTTCGTTGCTGCACACGGGCTTTCTCTAGTTGCGGTGAGTAGGGGCTACTCTTTGTTGTGGTGTGCGTGCTTCTCATTGAGGTGGCTTCTCTTGTTGCAGAGCATGGGCTCTAGGTGTGTGGGCTTCAATAGTTGTGGCACGAGGGCTCAGTAGTTGTGGCCCATGGGCTCAACAGTGCAGCATCAGTAGTTGTGGCTCATGGGCTTAGTTACTCTGCGGCTTGTGGGATCTTCCTGGACCAGGGCTCAACCGTGTCCCCTGCATTGGCAGGCGGATTCTTAACCACTGCACCACCAGGGAAGTCCTGCTTATATATTTTGAGGCTAGGTCATTAGTGTATATAGACTTTATTTTCTTTTTTTATTAATTAATTAATTTATTTTTGGCTGCATTGGGTCTTTGTTGCTGCACACGGGCTTTCTCTAGTTGCGGTGAGCGGGAGCTACTCTCCGTTGTGGTGTGCAGACTTCTCATTGCAGTGGCTTCTCTTGTTTCGGAGCACAGGCTCTAGGCACGCAGGCTTCGGTAGTTGTGGCGCACAGGCTCATTAGTTGTGGCTTGCAAGCTCTAGAGCGCAGGCTTAGTAGTTGTGGCTCATGGGTTTAGTTGCTCCGCAGCATGTGGGATCTTCCCAGACCAGGGCTCGAACCCGTGTCCCCTGTACTGGCAGGTGGATCCTTAACCACTGTGCCACCAGGGAAGTCCCTAGATTTTAAATAGTTGTACCTTTTGGATAGATTTTTTAAAAAACTTCGATCAGTATAAAATGTCCCTCTTCTTTCTTTATTTCTACTAATGCTTCTTGACTTAATGTCTACTTTCTCTGATATTAGCATAGCCACACCAGTTTTTTACCTTTTTTTTTAAAGATTTTCTTTTTGATGTGAATCATTTTTAAAGTCTTTATTGAATTTGTTACAATATTGTTTCTGTTTTATGTTTTGGTTTTTTGGCCATGAGGCACGTGGGATCTGAGCTCCCTGATCAGCGATCAAACCCACAGCCCCTGCACTGGAAGGCGAAGTCTTAATCACTGGACTGCCAGGCAAGTCCCACCAGTTTTCTTTTGGTTAAGGTTTGTCTGATTATATCTTTTTCCATCCTTATATTTTCAATCTTTTAGTATCCTTTTTTTTTTTTTTTTTAGGAGAAAGAAATTCAGATCATTTTTTTCAAGGCTGGCAGGAACCCACAACAGTTTGTGTGTAACAGACATTACAGTGGGGATTTATATGCTTATTTTTATTTATTTTTTTATTTTTTGGAAAAATTTTTAATAAATTTATTCATTTATTTATTTTTGGCGGTGTTGGGTCTTCGTTGCTGTGCGCGGGCTTTCTCTAGTTGTGGTGAGTGCAGGCTACTCTTTGTTGAGGTGCACAGGCTTCTCATTGTCGTGGCTTGTCTTGTTGCGGAGCACAGGCTCTAGGTGTGCAGGCTTCAGTAGTTGTGGCACGTGGGCTCAGTAGTCGTGGCTTGTGGGCTCTAGAGCTCAGGCTCAGTAGTTGTGGCGCACGGGCTTAGTTGCTCCGCAGCATGTGGGATCTTCCCTGGCCAGGGTTCGAACCTGCATCCCTTGCATTGGCAGGCAGATTCTCAACCGCTGCGCCATCAGGGAAGCCCTATATCCTTATTTTTAAAGGTTATCTCACGTTAGCAGCATTTAGTTGGTTTTTGTTCTTCTACCCAGTCTGACGATCCTTCTCTCTTTTTTTTTTCGGCCACACTGCGTGGCTTGCAAGATCTTACTTCCCCAATCAGGAATTGAACCCGTGCACTTGGCAGTAAAAGCAGGGAGTCCTAACCACTGGACCACCAGGAATTCCCTGATCCTTCTTTTTTTAAAAAAAAAAATATTTATGTATGTATGTATGTATGTATTTATTTTTGGCTGCGTTGGGTCTTCATTGCTGCACGCAGGCCCTCTCTAGTTGCTACGAGCGGGGGCTACTCTTCACTGTGGTGCTCAGGCTTCTCATTGTGGTGGCTTCTCTTGTTGTGGAGTGTGGGCTCTAGGGCTCTAGGTGCATGGGCTTCAGTAGTTGTAGCACGTGGGCTCAGTAGTTGTGGCTCGTGGGCTCTAGTGCACAGGCTCAGTAGTTGTGGCGCATGGGCTTAGTTGCTCTGTGGCATGTGGGATCTTCCTGGACCAGGGCTCAAACCCGTGTTGCCTGCATTGGCAGGAGGAGTCTTAGCCACTGCATCACCAGGGAAGTCCCTCCTGATCCTTCTTTTTTAATTGAAGTACTTGGTCCATTTAATTACTTCATGTAATTATCAACAAATTTGAGTATAATATAGCTAATTCACTTTGTTATACAGCAGAAACTAATACAACATTGTAAAGCAATTATACTCCAATAAAGATGTTAAAAAATTTTTTGAGTATAAATCTACCATGTTTTTATTTTCTATTTGTACTATCCCCCATGTTCCTTTTTCATTTCTTATCTTCTACTAATCAAATATTTTTTAAAAATTCCATTTCCCCCATTACCTTATTATTTTTATATCATTTTACTATTTGAATAATGATTAGCCCAGAGATTACAACAAGCAACCTTAAATTATTAAAGTTTCCATATTAATTAGCACTTATACACTTCCAAGAGAATCCAAGGATCTTGGAACACTTTAAATCCACTTACCCCTCCCACTTTTTGGGGTATAGTTATGTTTTTAATTCTACATATATTTAAATAACATATAATTATTAATAATAACTACATTATTATTATGGTTATGTTACATTTAATATTAATTTACATGTCTTAACAAGTTTACCCTTACTGTTGCTCTTCATTCTTATATTTCTCTACTCCCATATGGTAGACTTTTCTTCTGACTGAAGAATTCCTTTGGTTCAGGTCTTCTGGTGATGAATTATTATTATCTGGTAATGAATTACTAGTTTTTGTTTGTCTGAGAATGTCTTCATTTTATCTTCTTTTTTTTTTTTTCACCACACCGTGTGGCTTGCAATATCTTAGTTCCCTGACCAGGGACTGAACCCAGGCCCTTGGCAGTGAAAGCACTGAGTCCTAACTACTGGACTCCCAGGGAATTCCTTATTTTCACTTTTAAAGAAAATTTTCACTAGGTTTAGAATTCTAGATTGAAAGTTATTTTCTCTCATCACTTTGAAGCTTCCATTCCAATATTTTCTAGCTTCTGTCATTACTGTTAGAAGGCAGTGGGTCTTTTTTCTCTAGATGCTTTAAGATCCTCCCCAAACCCTGTCTTTAGAGCAGAATTTTACTATAATGTGTAAGTATATGTATATAAGTATATGCATAAGGTACCGTTTCTTTATTTTATCCTTCTTAGGGTTGTTAGTGTTTTACTCTATGGCTTGAACTCTTCATTACTTTTGGATCATTCTCAAGTATTTTTTCTTCAAATACTGCTTCTGTGACATTGTCTCCTCTTTTTCTGGGGCTTCAATTACATAACAGACCTGTTTACTATGCCCCATATTTTTTAACGTAGTTTTCTATATTCCTTCATCTTGTTTCTCTTTATACTTCAGCCTGGATCATTTCTACTGACATATCTGCAAGTCTTCCCTTCATCTGTGTCTAATTTGCTGTTAAGCCTTCTATTGAGTACTTCATTTCAGTTCCAGAATTTTCTTTTTTTTTTGTAGATTCCTCAGGTTATTTACATACAACATTGCCATAACTGGAAGTCTCCACAGAATACATATTTTTAGTGCTTTATTTTGAGATATTAGATTTACAAGAGTTGCAGAAATAATCCAGAGAGTTCCCATAAACTCTTCATCTAGCTTCCCCTTATGTTAACATCTTAGATAACAACAGAACAATGACCAAAACTAAGAAATTAAGGTTGGTACCATATATTAACGAAAGAAAGAATTTATGTGGACTTCTCCAGTTTGTCCACTAACATCCTTTCTCTATTCCTGGATCCAATCCAGGATCTGCAGTTGCATTAGGCTGTCATATCTTCTTAGTCTCCTCCAACTTGTGACAGTTTCTCAATCTTTCCTTGTTGTCTGTGACCTTCCATGACCTTGAGCCTTTTAAAGAGTACGGGTCAGTTATTTTGTAGAATGTCTCTCTACAGTGTGTCCTTCAGTTTGAGTTCTCTGATGATTACTCATGAATGGACTGAGGTTGTGCATTATTTGTAGGAATACCACAAAAGTGATGTGCCCTTCCCGGTATATCATATCGGGGTTATATGCTATTGATGTGTCTTATTAGTGGTGATGGTAACCTTAACCACTTGGTTAAATTGGTGTCTTCCAGGATTCTCTACTGTACAGTTACTATTTTTCCTTTGTAATTGCTAAATATTTGGGGAGAGACTATGGAATTATGTTTCTGCTCACACTTCTACCCAATAATTTTAGCATCTATTAGTATGTCTTGCCTGCAGATTTTATTAGTGTGATAGTTAATGGTTAAATTTTTTTTTAGTGTGGGTTTTTTCTTATTTATTTATTTATTTATTTATTTAGGCTGTGTTGGGTCTTTGCTGCTGCGCGCAGGCTTTCTCTAGTCATGGCAAGCGGGGGCTACTCTTCATTGTGATGAGCGGGCTTCTCATTGCAGTGGCTTCTCTTGTTGTAAAGCACAGGCTCTAGGCATGCAGGCTTCAGTAGTTGCAGCATGCGGGCTCAGCAGTTGCAGCATGCGGGCCCTAGAGTGTGCAGGCTTCATAGTTGTGGCACGCAGGCTCAGTAGTTGTGGCGCACAGGATCTAGAGCACAGGCTCAGTAGTTGTGGTGCATGGGCTTAGTTGCTCCATGGCATATGGGATCTTCCCAGACCAGGGATCAAACCTGTGTCCCCTGCATTGGCAGGTGGATTCTTAACCACTGTGCCACCAGGGAAGTCCCTAATGATGATTTTTAAATTCTCATTCTTTCTACATTATTAATTAGAATTCTTTCATAACAAAGAGTTGTCCCTTTTCTCCCATTTATTTATTCAGATATTTACTTATATTAGTATGGACTCATGGATATTTACTTTATTCTTTGGGTTATAATCTAATAACATTATTATTTGTTTTGTTGCTTGAGTTGTTTCTCTTTTGGCCATTGGGAGCTCTGTGTCCTTCTGACATGCCCTCTCCCCTACTCACACACACACTCTCTCTCTTTTTCTCTCTCTCTCTAGCACTTCCTTACTTTCTGGCACCACAAGATGCTCTACATTAATTTCCTATTTTCCCTGCCTCAACCCTGGAATCAAACAGTTTTCCAATGAGCTCTGGGTTCCTTTTTTTGGAAAATAGTACTTAGAAACCAAGATCCATAGAACAGGTGTGCTAAATGCTACTAGGGTGTCATTATTTCTCTCTCTCTAGTGGATACAGCGAAGAAACATATGCATGTGTACTAACCAACACATTCACATACATCTACATTTATTCTTGTATTTATCCAACTGTGTGTATGTGTTATCCCCAACATACACACCTATATTTTTAAACCATGAATCCATATTTACACTTCCAAATACAATCTAGCACCATAGAGTTCATTCTAGCATTCCCCTTTTCCTTATATGTAACTTCTTTTTGCAACAGTGAAAAAACCTAATTCTCATTCATATTTTTTTAATTTAAAAGGTTTCATCAGGTCCAGGATCAAGATGGTGGAGTAGCTCATCAAGGACGTGAAGCTCACCTCCTCCCACAAATACATCAAAAATACATCTACACATGGAACAATTCTCACACAATATCTACTGAACACTGGCAGAAGACCTCAGACCTCTGAAAGGGCAAGAAAATCTCCACATTACCAGGTAGGACAAAAGAAAAAAGCAAAAAATAAAATAAAAGAAAAAGACAGTGAGAAGGGAATCGGAATGGGACCTGCAACCCTGGGAGGGAGTTGTGAAAGAGAAAAGATTCCTGCATGCTGGGAAGTCCCCTCACCAGCGGGGAGCTCAGCCAGGAGAGCAGGGGAGCTTCAGAGCCTTGGAGGAGAATGCAGCAACTGGTTTGCAGCAGCTAGAATGGAGAGAGGGACTTCCCTGGTGGTCCAGTGGCTAAGACTCCATGCTCCCAATGCAGGGGGACCAGGTTCTATCTCTGGTCAGGGAACTAGATCCCACATGCTGCAACTAAGAGTTCACATGCTGCAACTAGAGATCCTGCATGCCGCAACTAAAAGATCCTACGCATTGCAACTAAAGATCCCGCACTCTGCAATGAAGATCCCGTGTGCTGCAACTAAGACCAAACACAGCCAAATAAATATTTTTTTAAAAACTTAAAAAACATAAAACAAAAGCCATAAAGAAAGATAAAGAAGGACTCTATATAATGACAAAAGGATCAATACAAGAAGAGGATTTTATACTTGTCAACATATATGCACCTAATATAGGAGCACCCAAATATATAAAACAGATACTAACAGACAGGGAGAAACTGACAGGAATACAATAATAGTAGGAGACTAACACCCTACTCACATCAATGGACAGATCTAGACAGAAAATCAATAAGGCAACAGAGATCCCAAATGATACAATAGAACAGATAGACTTAATTGATATTTTCAGGACATTACATCCAAAAAAACCAGAACACACTGTTTTCAAGTGCACATGAAACATTCTCTAGGACTTACCACATACTAGGGCACAAAACTAACCTCAACAAATTTAAAAGTATAAAAATTACCTCAAGCATCTTTTCTGACCACAATGGCATGAAACTAGAAATCAACCACAGAAAAAGAAAGGAGAAAAAAACAATTACATGGGGACGGAACAACATGCTACTAAAGAACCAATGGATCAACGATGAAACCAAAGAGAAAATTTAAAAATGCCTTGAGACAAATGACAATGCAAACACAACCATACAAAATCTGTGGGATGCAGCAAAAGTGGTTCTTAGAGGGACATGCATAGCAACATAGTTCTTCCTTCCAAAACAAGAAAAATCTCAAATAACCTAAACTACCACTTAAAAGAATTAGAAAAAGAATTTAAAAAAAACTAAAGTCAGCAGAAGGAAGGAAATAATAAAGACCAGAGAGGAAATAAATAAAATAGAGATTAAAAAAATAATAGAAAAAATCAATAAAACTAAGAGCTGGTTCTTTGAAAGGGTAAACAAGATTGACAAACCTCTGGCCAGGCTCACCAAGAGAAAAAGAGAGAGAACACAAATAAACAAAATAATAAATGAAAAAGGAGACATAACAACTGATAGTGCAGAAATACAAAAAACTGTAAGGGAATACTATCAACAATTATATGCCAACACATTCAACAACCTAGAAGAAATGGACAAGGTTCTAGAAACATAAAGCCCACCAAAACTGAATCAAGAAGAAATAGATTATTTGAACAGACTAATCACTAGAGGTGAAATAGAATCTGTAATTTAAAAATTCCCTACAAACAAAAGTGCAGGACCAGAATTCTACCAAACATACAAAGAACTCATATCAGTCCTTCTTAAACTCTTCCAAAAAACCGAAGAGGAGGGAACACTCCCAAAGATATTCTATGAAGCCACCATCACCCTGATACCCAAACCAAAGACACCACCAAAAAAGAAAATTACAGGCCAATATCTTTGATGAATATAGATGCGAAAATTCTCAAAAAATATTAGCAAATATTAGCAAATATTAGCAAACCAAATCCAACAACACATAAAAAAGATCATACACCACGATCAAGTGGGATTCATCACAAGCTCAGAAGAATGGTTCAACATATGCAAATCAATCAATGTGATACCCACAGAAACAAAAGACAAAAACCACATTATCATCTCAATAGATGCAGAAAAAGCATTTGACAAAATACTACATCCATTCATGATAAAAACTCTTAACAAAATGGGTAGAGAGGGAACATATCTCAACACAATAAAAGCTATTTATGACAAACCTACAGCCAGTATAATACTCGATGGTGAAAAGCTGAAAGACTTCCCGCTAAAATCTGGAACTAGACAAGGATGCCCACTCTCATCATTTCTATTCAATATAGTATTGGAAGTCCTTGCCACAGCAATCAGACAAGAAAAAGAAATAAAAGGTATCCAAATTGACAGAGAAGAGGTAAAACTGTCATTATATGCAGATGACATGATTCTATATATAGAAAACCCTAGCAACTCCACACAAAAACTACTAGAACTGATAAACAAATTCAGCAAGGTAGCAGGATACAAGATTAACTTCCAAAATATACAAACAGCTCATACAACTTAACAACAAAAAAGAACCCAATCAAAAAATGGGCAGAAGACCTAAATAGACATTTCTCCAAGTAAGAAATACAAATGGCCAAGAGGTACATGAAAAGATGCTCAACATCGCTAATTATTAGAGAAATGCAAATCAAAACTACAGTGAGGTACCACCTCACACCAGTCAGAATGGTCATCATTAAAAACTCTACAAATAACGAATGCTGGAGAGGATGTGGAGAAGAAGGAACTCTCCTACACTGCTGGAGGGAATGTAAGTTGGTACAGCCACTACTGAAAATAGTACGGAATGTTCTTGAGAAAACTAAAAATAGAATTACCAGCAATCCCACTCCTGGGCATGTATCCAAACAAAACTCTAATCCAAAAAGATTTGTGCACCCCTGTGTTCATAGCAGCACTATTCACAATAGCCAAGACATGGAAATAACCTAAATGTCCATCGACAGAGGAATGGATAAAGAAGATGTGGTGTGTATATACAATGGATTATTACTCAGCCATAAAAAAAGAGCAAAATAATGCCATTTGCAGCAACGTGAGATTATCATACTAAGTGAAGTAAGCCACAAAGAGAAAGGCAAATACCATATGACATCACTTACATATGGAATCTAAATTATGACACAAATGAACCTATCTATGAAACAGAAACAGAGTTATGGACATAGAGAACAAACTTGTGGTTGCCAAGGGGGAGGGGGGAGGCGGACGGATGGAGTCAGAGATTGGGGTTAGCAGATGTAAGCTATTATATATGGAATGGATAAACAACAAGGTCCTACTGTACAGCACACAGAACTATATTCAGTATCCTATGATAAACCTTAATGGAAAAGAATATTAAAAAAAGAATGTATATATGTATAACTGAATCACTTTGCTATACATCAGAAATTAACACAACGTTATAAATAAACTATACTTCAATAAAAACAAAAATTCCCCAAATTAAAAAATAAATAGAAGTTTTCATCAGTGTCAACACAAGTTTATAAAAAAATGATACTGTTCCCAATAAAGATGTTAAAAAAAAAATGATACTGTAACTCCTTCCCTGAAATGTGCTAATTATGTATGATTCTCTGTGCAGTGTAAGGGGCTTCTTCCAGCCATATGTACTCAGATCTTACTCATAATCATTATGCTGTGCTTTGATTAATTTTAACATTATTTTACATATACTTCACTATATATTTTTTTAAATTAAATTTATTTTTTATACAGCAGGTTTCCCTCTATATTTAACCATTTTGCATATTTAGTGACCTTACGAAACCATCTGTAAGCTGTCATTCACCACCTTATCGAAACCCCTTGGGAAGATCTCAGACAAGACGTTAGAGTAGAAGGACGTGAGTTTAGCCCTTCTTATGAAAACACCCAAATCACAAGTAACTGCTGAACAATCATTGACAAAAAAATGCTGGAACCTACCAAAAAAGATATCCTACATCTAAAGACAAAGAAGCCACAACAAGACGGCAGGAGGGATGCAATCATGATAAAATCAAATCCCATATCTGCCAGGTGGGTGACCCACAAACAAACCCTTTGAGAAGTACACACACACACACACACATACACACATACTCTTTTTTTTTTTTTTTTTGGTAAAATGAGGCCCCTTTCATTTGTTCTTGATTTACCTTGCATCAGGGGCAGGCAAGGCTAAGAGGTAGACCCATATTCAAGATTTCAAGTAATTCAGTCAGTGGACCTACTATATGCCAGCACTAATAATAAAATGATAACATAAACCTAGAAATAACCCCTGCCCATGTGGGTTTCAATCTAGTGGGGAAGATAAATAAAATTGTGTCACAGGGACTTCCCTGGTGGCACAGTGGTTAAGAATCTGCCTGCCAATGCAGGGGACAAGGGTTTGAGCCCTGGTCCCGGAAGATCCCACATGCCATGGAGCAACTAAGCCCATGTGCCACAGCTACTAAGCCTGTGCTCTACAGCTCATGAACCACAACTACTGAGCCCACGTGCCACAACTACTGAAGCCCACACTCCTAGAGCCCGTGCTCTGCACCGAGAAGCCACCACAATGAGAAGCCTGCACACCACAAGGAAGAGTAGCCCTGGCTCACCGCAACTAGAGAAAGCCCGCGCATGGCAACAAAGACCCAACACAGCCAAAAATAAATAAGTAAAAATTTACAAAAGAAAAAGAAGAATAGTAATTTGTGTTAATAAAGAAGCTTTTCAAAAAAAAAATTGTGCCACAGAAGAGTAAAGACAGGAGGGGAAGATGGTCCTATGCAACCTAAGCTCACCTCATCTACAGGCTCCACAGTGGACACTTGCAGGTCCTAAGGAAATGGCTTTTGTATGTCCCTGGGCAGCCATCCCTTTGCCCCATTCCATGCCCAAACTGAAATTATTTCAGCTCCCTTTCTCTTGAGTCTCTGCCAACTTTTCCAACTGTCTTTGAAATGTGATGACCAGACACAGAAATCCCAAGCACACAAGTCCAAAAGAGAATACATAACTTGAGTTCAAGAAGTAAACAAAATGCTTTCTTTAACATTTAGCCCAAAAGCCTGACATCTTAGTCTGCTTTTGCTATGGGTGGATGAGAGTTCCTAAAGAATTATGGCTTTGCAAGTGCTCTTTAAACTGTAAAGTACAATCCATGTGTGTGTGAAGGGACTGTCATCATTAAGAATAGCTGTCTTTGCATATGGTGAGCAGAACTGGTGACTGCTAAGCTTGGTCTTGACCTGATTCCCCAGGATGGAAGGAGGCTAGCAGCAAGAGGGAAACTAGGAAAAGGAATGAGAAAGGTCTCTACATATTGCTCTTGAAGTAATCACTAGACATACTGTTAAGTGAAAAAAGCAAGGTGTGGACAGTAAGAAGGAGAAAGGGTTCAAATATATATCTACATATTTGCTTATGATTCCAAAAAGAAACAATGGAAGAACCCAAACTAATAGAAATAGTTATCTATAGAGGTAAGGAGAATTTAAGGAAGAGGGGATATAAACAGAAGTTTGAGGGAAAGTTTTTTTAAAAACAGGAAATCACAGGTAATAAATGCAGAAAGAATAACAGAATTAGAAGTCACCGTTTTATAACCCCTAATTAAAAAAAATTGATCTAGGCAACAATCACCTAATGCTACTAAAACCATTAAATAAAACATTGATAAAAACTTTATAAAGGATGAATTAGGCTCATAAAACCTGAAGCCATTCATCACCAATAATAGGAAAACCGAGTATCACGTTCTCCTGATGGGATTCAACAAGAAATATACACCACAACCAAAGAAGTATTCTTGCCAAAAAAATTTAAAAATTAAAAAAAACTTGAACATGAATCTAATCAAACCTCTACATCTGACAAGTTTATAAAATACATGGAGGATAAAGGAATATGTTTAATGTCACCAAATAAAGCAATTAGCGAGAGTCAAACTGAGACAAGAAGGCAGAGTAAAAGGACTTCAGTTCAACTCCTCTCACAAAAACACCAAAATCACAACTAACTGCTGAACAACCATCAACAAAAAAACTCAAACCTACCAAAAAAGATATTCTGCACCCAAAGACAAAGAAGCCACAACGAGATGGTAGGAGGGGCACTTTTCTGATATAATCAAATCCCATAACCACTGGGTGGGCAACCCACAAAGTGGAAAATAATTATATTGCAAAGGTTCTCCCATAGGAGTAAGAGTTCCAAGCCCCACGTCAGGCTCCCCAGACTGAGCATCTGGCATCAGGAGGAGGAGCCCCCAGAGCATTCGGCTTTGAAGGCCAGTGGGGCTTGAGTGCAGGAGCTCCACAGGATTGGGGGAGACAAAGACTCCACTCTTGGAGGGCGCACACAAGGTTTCACGTGCACTGGGACTCAGGGCAAAGCAGTAACTCCATAGGAGCCTGGGCCAGACCCACCTGTGGGTCTTGGAGGGTCTCCTGGGGAGGTGGGGGTCAGCTGTGGCTCACTGTGGAGGCAAGGACACTGGTGGCGGATGCCCCAGGGAATACCCATCAGCGTGAGCTCTCCCAGAGGTTGCCATTTTGGCACTGAGACCAGATATCACCAAACAGCCTGCACTTCTCCAGTGCTGGGACATCTCAGGCCAAACAACCAACAGGGTGGGAACACAGGCCCACCCACCAGAAGACAGGCTGCCTAAAGACATCCTGACCCCACAGCTGCTTATAAACACAAATTTTGACACGAGCCAGCCCACCAGAGGGATATGACCCAGCTCCACCCACCAGTGGGCAGGCACCAGTCCCTCCCACCAGGAAGCCTGCACAAGCACCTGGACCAACCTCACACACCAGGGGGCAGACACCAGAGGCAAGAACTATAATCCTGCAGCCTGAGGAATGGAGGCCACAAACACAGAAAGTTAGACAAAATGAAAAGACAGAGAAGTACAGCTGTTCCACTATGAGATTAGAAATCAATGACAAGAAAAAAACTAAAAAACACAAACACATGGAGGTTAAACAATATGTTACTAAACAACCAACAGATCACTGAAGAAATCAAAGAGGAAATAAAGAACTACCTAGAGACCAATGAAAATGAAAACACAATGATCCAAAGCCTATGGGATGCAGCAAAAGCACTTTTAAGAGGGAAGTTTATAGCAATACACTCTTACCTCAGGAAAGAAGAAAAATCTCAAATAAACATCCTAACGTTGTGCTTAAAGCAACTAGAGAAAGAAGAACAAGCAAAACCCAAAGTTAGGGACTTCCCTAGTGGTCCAGTGGTAAAGAAACTGCCTTCCAATGCAGAGGACACGGGTGCGATTCCTGGTTGGGGAACTAAGATCCCACATGCTGCAGGGCAACTAAGCCCGCACACCACAACTACAGAGCCCACATACCCTGGAGCCCACGCGCCACAACTAGAGAGAGAAAACCTGCATGCCACAACTAGAAAGAAGCCTGTGCGCCGCAATGAAGATCCCACGCACTGCAATGAAAGATCCCACATGCTGCAACGAAGACCCCACGTGCCACAACTAAGACCCGACACAGCCAAAAAATAATTAATTAATTAATTAAAATTTTTAAAATAAAAACCAAAGTTAGTTGAAGGAAAGAAATCATAAAGATCAGAGCAGAAATAAATGAAATAGAGATGAAGAGAACAATAGAAAAGATCAATGAAACAAAAAAGTCAGTTCTTTGAAAAGATAAACAAAATTGATAAACCTTTAACCAGACTCATCAAGAAAAAAAGGGAGAGGGCTCAAATCAATAAAATCAGAAATGAAGAAGAAGTGACAATGGACACCACAGAAACACAAAGGATCATAAGAGACTACTACAAGCAACTATATGCCAATAAAATAGACAACCTAGAAGAAATGGACAATTTCTTAGAAAGGTACAACCTTCCAAGACTGAACCAGGAAGAAATAGAAAATATGAACAGACAAATCACAATTACTGAAATTGAAGCTGTAGTTTAAAAACTTCCAACAAACAAAAAAGTCCAGGACCAGAAGGCTTCACAGGAGAATTCTATCAAACATTTAAAGACTTAACATCTGTCCTTCTGAAACTCTTCCAAAAAATTGCAGAGGAAGGAATACTCCTAAACTCATTCTATGAGGCCACCATCACCCTGATACTAAAACCAGACAAAGATACTACAAAAAAAGAAAATTACAGGCCAAAATCACTGATGAACATGGATGCAAAAATTATCAACAAAATACTAGCAAACCAAATCCAACAATACATTAAAAGGATCATACATCATGATCAAGTGGGATTTATCCCAGGGATGCAAGGATTTTTCAATACCCACAAATCAGTCAGTGTGATATACCACATCAACAAATTGAAGAATAAAAACCATATGATCATCACAATAGATGCAGAAAAAGCTTCTGACAAAATTCAACACTCATTTATGATAAAGACTTTCCAGAAAGTGGGCATAGAGGGAACTCACCTCAACATAAAAAAGGCCATATGACAAACCCACAGCTAACATCATACTCAACGTCGGAAAACTGAAAGCATTTCCTCTAAGATCAGGAAAAAGACAAGGAGGTCCATTCTCACCACCATTATTCAACATAGTTTTAGAAGTCCTAGCCATGGCAATCAGAGAAGAAAAAGAAATAAAAGGAATCCAAATTGGCAAAGAAGTAGAACTGTCACTGTTTGCAGATGACATGATACGATACACAGAAGAGCCTAAAGATGCTACCAGGAAACTACTACAGCTCATCAGTGAATTTGGTAAGGTTGCAGGAAACAAAATTATTACACAGAAATCTCTTGCATTGCTATACACTAACAACAAAAGATCAGAAAGAGAAATTAAGGAAACAATCCCATTTACCATCACATCAAAAAGAATAAAATACCTAGGAATAAACATGCCTAAGGAGGCAAAAGACCTGTACTCTGAAAACTATAGGACACTGATGAAAGAAATTGCACATGACACAAACAGATGGAAAGATACACCATGTTCTTTGATTGGAAGAATCGATATTGTCAAAATGACTATACTACCTAAGGCAATCTACAGATTCGATGCAATCCTTATTAAATTACCAGTGGCATTTTTCACAGAATTAGAACAAAAAACTTTACAATTTGTATGGAGACACAAAAGACCCTGAATAGCCAAAGCAATCCTGAAAAAGAAAAACAGATCTGGAGGAATCAGACTCCCTGACTTCAGACTATACTACAAAGCTACAGTAATCAAAACAGTCTGGTATTGGCACAAAAACAGAAATATAGATCAATGAACAGGACAGAAAGCCCAGAAATAAACCCACACACCTATGGTCAATTACTCTATGACAAGGGAGGCAAGAACATACAGTGGAGAAAGGACAGTCTTTTCAATAAATGGTGCTGGGAAAAATGGACAGCTACAGGTAAAAAATGAAATTAGAACACTCTCTAACACCATACACAAAAATAAACTCAAAATGGATTAAAGACCTAAATGTAAGGCCTGATACTATAAAACTCTTAGAGGAAAACACAGGCAGGACACTCTATGACATGAATTGCAGCAATATCTTTTTCAATCCACCTCCTAGAGTAATGGAAATAAAAACAAAAATAAACAAGTGGGATCTAATTAAACTTAAAAGCTTCTGCACAGCAAAGGAAACCATAAACAAAACAAAAAGACAACCCACAGAATGGGAGAAAATATTTGCAAATGATGAGACCGACAAGGGATTAATCTCCAAAATATACAAACAGCTCATGCAGCTCAACATAAAAAAAAAACCAACCAAATAAAAAAATGGGCAGAAGATCTAAATAGACATTTCTCCAAAGAAGACATATAGATGGCCAAAAAGCACATGAAAAGATGTTCAACATCACTAATTATTAGAGAAATGCAAATCGAAACTACAACCAGTCAGAATGGACTTCATCAAAAACTCTATAAACAATAAAAGCTGGAGAGGGTGCCGAGAAAAGGGAACCCTCCTACACTGTTGGTGGGAATGTAAATTGGTAATATCATTATGGAGAATAGTATCGAGGTTCCTTAAAACTAAATAGAACTACCATATAATCCACCAATCCTGCTGCTGGGTATATATCCGGAGAAAACCATAATTCGAAAAGATATATGCACCCTAATGTTCACTGCAGCACTATTTACAATAGCGAAGACATGAAAGCAACCTAAATGTCCATCAACAGATGAATGGATAAAGAAGATATGGTACCTATATAGAATGAAATATGACTCAGCCATAAAAAAGAATGAAAGAATGCCATTTGCAGCAATGTGGATGGACCTAAAGTTTATCATACTAAGTGAAGTAAGTCAGACAGAGAAAGACAAATATCATATGGTATCACTTACAGGTGGATTCTAAAAAAATTGATACAAATGAACTTATATAAAAACAGAAACAGACTCACAGACTTCGAAAACAAACTTACGGTTATCAAAGGGAAAAGGTGGGAGGAGGGGTAAATTAGGAGTTTGGGATATAACATATATACATTACTACATATAAAACAGATAACCAACAAGGACCTACTGTATAACACAGGGGACTCTACTCAGTATTCTGTAATAACCTATATGGGAAAAGAATCTGACAAAGAATGTATATATGTATACGTATAACTGAATCACTTTGCTGTACACCTGAAACTGACACAACATTGTAAATCGACTGTACTCTAATATAAAATAAAAATTAAACTAAAAAAACAAAAAATAAAGCAATTAGCCAAATCCAGAATATAAGAAATTACAGTTTCTTCTACAAATAAATGGCATTTTTAAAAAGAAAAGGATGGAGCAGCAATTATAAACTAAGGGAGAAATAAGAGATACTTTAACCAAATGCAATGTTTGAATTCTGACTCAAAGAAACCAATTATAAATTGACTTTTTAAAAAAAATAAATAGCTAAAAATCAGATGTGGATGTATATTGGTTGATATTAAGGAATCACTGTTAATATTGCTGGGTATGATGATGGTTATTCTTTAATAGTCCTTATCTGTTAGAGATACTCACTTAAGTATTAACTGAAGAATGACATGCTATCGAAGCTTTTCCTTAAAATACTCCAGTGAATGCATGTGCACACAGACACACATACGTGAAGTTGTGAGGATAACAGATGAAACCAGATTTGCAGAATGTAGGTAACTGTTGAAGCTGGGTGATGGGCACATCAGCGTTCTTTACAGTCTTTTCCCTAGTTTTGTGTATGGCCTGTGTGTGTGTGTGTGTGTGTGTGTGTGTGTGTGTGTGTGTGTGTATGGTTTTAAAATTTCACAGCAAAGACTTTTAAAAATAAGGAAGCAGAGTGGGATGTGTAAAGAAACCAGAGTCCTACCTCATAAACTTGTCCAATTTCATAATCTGTGAAAAATGCGATTGAGGGCTTAGCTAGAAACACTGGAGTATCAGCACAACTGTGGGAGGACAAGAAAGGGTGAGAAAGGCTGTTAGTTTCATCCATGTGACTGATTCATGGAAAAGAAATACATCCAAGCCATCAAAGAGATAGGCAATGTGTCATCTGTTGGCTTTTGTTGTTGTTAAAGCAGGTCACAAAAGAGCTTTACAGCGAGATCAAATCTTTGTGAAAACACATATATCTACATATTTCCTTTTCAATATGCAGAGGAAAAACTCTGGAAGCTTAAACACCAATACGTTAATTGGGTTTTTAATATAGGTGCTAGTTTTCTTGGCAAATCTTTTCCGATTTTTCTTAATAAAAAGATATTTAATAAAGAAACATTAATCGTTTTAAGTCCATTAAAATTATGAACCAGTGAAGCAACTCATTCCCTTCATACGGACAATTATTGAAATATAGCCAAAGGCACTCTCTTAAAGAAACATCACAATTTATACTAATTATTTGTCATTACACAGATTTTAAACATTTTTATTATCCAAGACACATGAATTTAATGTAAGGAGCACAAGGCTATAGAAATGTCTCCCATTTGATCCAGACCATTCAGATATAAACAAGAGCCAACACTAATCCCTATTCCTCAAGACTGGCAGGTCAGAAGAGCACAACCCAGGACTCTGGGGGTGTCCAAAGGCCACGCCTGAAGGCAGCCCCGAAGCCCTGCTATATTCGGACACCCCGCCCCCAAACGTCTAGGATCCTCCAGAAGCCAAAGCAGACTCAGGACCTTCTGAGTTTTCCTCTGCAGGGTCAGATTTTCTGAGAATACGAGTCAGGAAAAAACACACCTCTCTTCCAGCTCTCCATCCTGGAATTTTCCTATCAGTGCTGACTTCTTGGGAGGAAAGAGAAGAGACGTGCCTCCAAACGGAGTGTTAGGAGGGAAAAAGCGAGGGTTTTTCAGGAAGCGGTTCCGACTCTCCATCCTGGCGAGCAGAAGCCGCTCCAGCTGCCTCTGGGGCACACGTAAATGGTTCATCCAGTTTTTATTCTTCGGTGAACCTGTTTTCTTTGAAACACGAGAAAAGGATAGTGTCAACGACAAGCGGGGGGGCTGTGTGTGTTGATATCTTGCCGACTTCATGATCCACAGGTGGCCAAGGACACCCTCCTCTCTATTTTGCTGTGGCTTCATCACAATGTCGTGTGTCACCAGGAGCCCCTTCCCCCTTGTCATCGCCCTGCCTCACCGCCCACACACTCACAGGCTTCAGCATTCACCTCGGCAGTTGCTCTGGATCTGAGTTTGCCCTTAAAAGATGAGTCCCATGTCAGGCTGTCCATGGTGTAGTCTGTCTCCTCTTCAGACTGAGAGGGCATCTTCCTGCAGGCAAGCTTCTTGGTCAGCTCTATCTTTGGGACAGAACGTTTCTCAAAACTAAACGTCAGTTTTGAATATCCAGGGACAAAGGCACCTGTAGCACCAGGAAAAAAAATAAGTTACTATACCAAGGTGACGAGGTGGACGCTTCCAAGATGACTTAATGAAACCACCAAAGGCACAATTAGCTTGGTATTCTTTTCCCCCTAAATGTTCATATTTCCTACCCCAGATGTAATTGCCCTGCAGTGTATCAATTACTCCTGGAACTTACTCTGCATCCTCGAGACTTAGGACTAGAGTGTTCATGTATTTGTTCAGTTGCCAAACATGGTCAAGAACATGAGTGGACCGTTGTCACGCACACGCATGTACACGTACATCATATGTGAACATGCTTTTTAAAAGGTTCACATGACAAATCAAAGTTTGTATTAGCTTTTTAATACCTATAAGATCATCTCCGAAAGGTTAAATGAGAACATTCAATATTGCTAGCAGGAATGCAATGAAACTGGTACCATCACATTTCCTAGCACAGTGCCAGGTAAATCCTCAATACATGTTAAATCCATCCTTACTGAGCTGCCTAAGATACTGAGTGTCCAGCCAACTTTAAAATACTAAGTGGCTTGGGACTTCCCTGGCGGTCCAGTGGTTGCGACCCCATGCTTCCACTGCAGGGGGCACGGGTTCCATCCCTGGTCGGGGAACTAAGATCCCGCATGCCACACAGTGCGGCCAAAAATGATAATAAAAATAAAAATAAAATAAAACAAAATAAAATACTAAGTGGTCAAGTACCCCATGGCACTTGGTTCTGCTACCTCTTTCTGGCCTCACTTCTCTGCATGGCCCAGGCCGTCAGTGCAACTCTTTCCTCGTCAGCACCCTCAATTCTCTGGATCCCAGTCCTTCCAACCCAAATGCCTTCTCAGCTCCGGTCCCCCAGAGATCATCAGAGTCCCACTGACTGGGGCTGCTGACAAGCTCGTCTTTGGAGCCTGGCACCGCTAGGCCGCCATCCCGATGTTTGGCCGCAGGATCTACATGGCGGCTCTTCTGAAATTCTACCTTGCTGCTTAAGCCCACAACACAGCCTCCCACTCCACTCATTTTCAGAAGATCTTGCCTCTACAGCACAGAAAACTGGCCCAGTATCACACACACATCCTTCTCCGCCTCCCTACCCAAACTTCCCTCCACACTCAAAGTTGCTCTTGGCCTGTAAGGGGTATGCAGAACCCCTAGGTCCGTGTTCTGACTCCACCAGAAACTTGCTCCCTGGCTCATATGTCTTCAGACCCTCCCTGTCTTGGTTCATTCAACTCCATTTCTAAACATTTTCACATCTTGTTGTTGGGCAACGGACTAGAGAGTCAGATTCCTCATTGAGGAGCTGAGACTTTTATCTTGTACATGTTAGGGAGCTAGCGAGGAAGTGGCACGCTCAGAGCTGACCCTCCCAAGAGCCACTACCAAATTCAAGAAAAGTGGAAAAAAACATCTATGAACAAGGAAATAGCAGCAAAGGTGGCTGGTGTGGTCCCACTACTACAGAATTTCCCTGGAATGGTATCAGAGGCTCAAAGAGAGCACAGAGGCATTACCTTTAGGTGCAGAGCAAAAGGGCACTGTATCGCTGTAGTAATCATTCGGGCAGATCAAATGATGCTTCTGTAGCAACTCGTTGTCCACACACCACCTGAAGATGGTCTTCACTACACAGAAGAGAATGAGAAAAGGTGTTTCAAGGCACACTGATGTCAAAGAAACTACACCCAAACTTTCTTCATCCTCCAAGCCTAAACCACCTAACAAAATTCTTAGAACCCTGTGGTCATTTTGAGATTTAAGAAACTAACCAGCAAGTATTTAAGTTGGCCACTTAAAAGAGGCCAACCATTGGGCAAGGCTGTGTGGTGGTATTATTTGAGCTAAAATACAGTTACTTGCAGAGAGGTCTATAACAAAACAGTTAGGAGAAACAGGGTAGATTGATGAGTGGCCCCAATTCTTCACTCTTCTCTGTATCCACGCCCCCTGCCATGTGAGTGTTTAGTTCCTGCTACTAGGGACAGAGCCCACTTCTTCACCCTTGACTTTGGCCATGTGATGTGCTTTGACCATGAAAGGCTGGCAGGATTTTGAAAGGTGCTCATGCAGCTGAGCCTTCCCTCTTGTGCCTTTGCCATCATCCTGAGAAGAGCTCCTGCCCCTTCATCCTGGACCCCAGCAGGAGTCCACGTGGAGCAGACCTGAGCCCAACCTGCAGCAGGGAGCCAAGTTCAGCTGGACCCACAGCTGGACGCTGATCTAGCCAGCCAAGCCCAGCTAGATCAGCCAACCCCCAACCGACTGGCAGACACATGAGAGGAAATCTCATTTAATAGAGTGGGAAGTTGATATTATCTATGGTTGATGAGCCAGGAAACAGTAGAAAAGATGTGTTATCTAGAGGTTTCCGGAAGAATTAGAGCTAAAAATGGCCATTTCTGACAAGTGGACTGAAGTTGGGAGAGGTGAGGTGGAGGATTTTTCAATAGACATTTTTAGAGCAGTGGTAGGTTTGCAGCAAAATTGAGGGGAAGGTACAGAGATTTCCCAAATACCCACTTCCCCCCACCACATGCAGAGCCTCCCCCATTATCAACGTCCCCCATGGATGGTACATTTGTTACAACTGATGATCCTACACTGACACATCATTGTCACATGAAGCCCGCAGTTTACATTAGGGTTCACTCTTGGTGTTGTGAAGTCTATGGGTTTGCACAAATGTGTAATGACATACGTAGGTGGGGGCTTTTTTATATTTCATTAGAAACAATTTGATTTTTTTTAAACCATGTACACGACTACTTTGATAAAAATTAAGGAGTAAACAGGGTGAATGGAAGACCTGAAAGTTTTCAAACTTTACTGCTTGCTCCATTAACCAACATGGTGCCTTTAAATGGCCTTTCCCTCCGGAGGTTCCCTATAACCAAAGGTACAGGTGAGACAAGTGAAGAGCACATGTTTCTCCCATCAAATATGTTAATTTAAGAACTTTGAGATTTGGCCTATTACTGTAATAGTCAAGTTTCGACAAGGAAAACAGGAATTACTCTATGTATACCGTATACAAAGGGGTTAAGGGAATTCCCTGGCAGTCCAGTGGTTAGGACTCTGTGCTTTCACTGCCGAGGACACAGGTTCAATCCCTGGTTGGGAAACTGAGATCCCACAAGTCACGCGGCACAGCCAAAAAAGGGCGGGAGGGCACTTGTTGAATGCAGAGGATTACAAAGTGGGAGAGAGGTCAGGGAATTCATCATTAACAACTTCAGCCAGCAGCACTGAAGCAGGGGGCTCTCAGGACGTGATCTGGACTCTGCTCTGAAACTCACAGCTGCTCGGTCATCTGCCTGCTACTGCTTCTGAAGAACAGAGGCCTCCCCTTCCAAAACTCACCAAGAGCCTCTCATCAGTGACCGATCCCGGAACCACAGGTAAAAGGTCCATTCTGGGAACGTGTGGATCCCTGGCCCCTCCTCTGCAATACAGAGACCTCACCAGGGAGTGACAGCAATGCCAACTGACACAGTCCAGCCCAGTTCCCAAGTACTTTGGTGATGGCCTATTTGAAATATTAAAAGATAAAATAAAGCTTCCAGATAAAGGGCAAAGGCCATGCTGCAAGGAGATGTATCCTCTGTCTTCGGATACCATTACTCCCACGGTCCTCCCCCAGGGTGTGGGCAGTTCAGTGTTGTGTCTGGGGGTGGGAGCGGCAGTTTCTTATCAGGTCTTTGGGAAGTTTCTCTCCACGTCAGGCCTGGTCCATGGACCAGGTGAGCTTTGGGCACCCTGAACTGGCCTTGTGACCATCTCCTTCCACTTGGGAAGGGTGGGCTTCCTACATGGACCCTGCTCCTGAGCACGGCTCTGCCAGGGGTTGGCTGCTCCATTCCCCAAAAGATAATACAGATAAGATAGCAGCAAGGCTGGGACTTCCCTGGTGGTTCAGTGGTAAAGAATCCGCCTTCCAACGTAGGGGACTCGGGTTCGATCCCTGGTCAGGGAACTAAGATCCCACATGCCATGGGGCAACTAGGCCTGCGCGCACGCCACAACTGGAGAGAAGAACTAGAGAGAAGCCCGCATGCCACAGTGAAAGAGCCTGCATGCCGCAACTAAGACCCTATGTGGCCAAAAATAAAAAATAAATAAGATAGCAGCAAGGGAAGGGAACAAAAGCACAGGACGTTCTGCTGAATTCTGATCTTTCTCCCTCTGTCTGGAGAATTTACGCATGTTTTCCACCATGTGACGTTTGTATCAGCAAACAGAGAAAGTCTGCTTCTGTGCCTCAAATAACAAATATTTCAGGGGAATGTCCTTACCATCAATCATCCAAGTTATAAAAGGTGTTCTTGGGTCACCTCGCCCTGCCCTGAGAAGCAGAGACCAGAGGGGTGTCCAGGGAACTGGATTAAGGTCTCTACTTCTGCTACTTTTGAAATCAAAAAGAGAAACACTGCCAGCAGAAGGCTGAGAAACCAGGGCAGATAATGTCTGATTACAACTTAATATTATCTTGGGTAAAAACATAAAATGAAGGTCACTGGGAAACTCTCCCGGCTGATGTTCATTTCACAGTTCTCAATGTTTTATTCCACTTTCATAAAAAATAAACAAAGAAGGGCTTCCCTTGTGGCGCAGTGGTTGAGAATCTGCCTGCCGATGCAGGGGACACGGGTTCGGGCCCTGGTCCGGGAAGATCCCACATGCCGCGGAGCAACTGGGCCCGTGAGCCACAATTACTGAGCCTGGGCGTCTGGAGCCTGTGCTACACAACGGGAGAGGCCGCGATAGTGAGAGGCCCGCGCACCGCAATGAAGAGTGGCCCCCGCTTGCCACAACTAGAGAAAGCCCTCGCACAGAAACGAAGACCCAACACAGCCAAAAATAAATAAATTTAAAAATAAACAAACAAATAATTACTTAATCTCCCCTGATCTTTAGCCAAAAGAATCCTACCAAAGACAGGGACAGTATCAGACTCCAAGGACTCAGTGGATGTCAGGCAATCAATAAATCTTCCTGAGAATCTGCTACCAATAATCTCTGCCTAAATCCACGACTGAGGGAGGGGGCCTGGCGGCTACACGACTCTGCTGCAGAGAAGGGGTAACAGGAGGAGATATGGATTCTACACTGAGTGTTCACTGTCTAATGGGGCTGAGCCTCAGAGCGGGCAGACCTGACATAGCATGGGGCCTCACACTCAGAGCCACACCCGAGGGGAAGTCATCTACACCCGTGTGACACTGTGCCTGGACAACAGGCCTTCCTCCTCCTCTTGAGAGAAGAAAGAGATGGGCTTTGACAGCAATTACAACTTCAAATCTGGGTCCCAGCCCTTCTGAGCTGTGGGAATTTAGGGAAGTTACTTGAGCTCCTCTCTCAGCTCCTATACCTGTAAAATGGAGAGAAAACCTACCTCGCAGGGTTGTTGGAAGGATTCAGTGGAATAACATATGCAAAGCATCTTACCCATCCTCTGGTCCTCAGCAGGACCCCATGAGTGTAATGCTTTCCGAAGCCACTGTATCTTCCACTTCTCCCTCCCTCCAGGCCACAGATATGTCAGGTCTCCCAACCCTAAAAGCACTGTCCCTACTAACCTGGAAAATGATGATTTTCAGGGATGTAGGAGGATAAATCAAAGACTTTGGCGGGGGCGGGGCGGAATAAAGGAACCAGGGCTTCTTAGAGAAACGGCTGATTCCAGGTCTGGGGCAATAAATACACAAGATGAACCTGGAACATCTGACCATTCCAGAAAGTAAGGAAGTTATCACAGACAACAAATGTTGTGTCAAAAGAGTCAGGTGTCAACTTGAAAATGTTCCAATTGGCCAAAGATGGGACAGTTCGAGCATCAATAAGAATAAATACAGGGCTTCCCTGGTGGCGCAGTGGTTGGGAGTCCACCTGCCGATGCAGGGGACACGGGTTCGTGCCCCGGTCTGGGAAGATCCCACATGCCGCGGAATGACTAGGCCCGTGAGCCATGGCCGCTGAGCCTGCGCGTCCGGAGCCTGTGCTCCGCAACGGGAGAGGCCACAACAGTGAGAGGCCCGTGTACCAAAAAAAAAAAAAAAAAGAATAAATATAATTGTAGTTATGAAACCTATGAGGTCATAATGATATTAAAAACCGACTAACCAAACCTCATTAGTCATCGTTGGCAGATGTTAGGGAAACCAACTCATTATTTTAAAAACTGTCAGATAAGGGGAAAGAATTAATTCTGTTCCTATCTTGGAGTAATCAAAGTAGTTACTGAAGAGTTCCTCTTTATGGAAGTATTTCAGTATCATTAGCATTTCACTGTAATTTATAATCCCTAATGAAACAACAGATCTGGGCAAAGACTGGCAATATCACGAAAACAGAGACATCACGTACCTCCTGAAGGGAGTACACAGCACCATCTATGAACTGGTCTTTCCCCTTCTGCCCCCCAAATTGAACTTAAACCTCAAAATGTCTCTACAACTAACTACTGAATTGCAAGGAATACAGGGATCATAAGAACAGGTTAAATGACACCACAATGTTGAAATCAGCAAAATCCAGACTATGGACAAGTGTACAGGAAAAATGACCCAATTTCTTTAACAAATAAATTAAGAAAGCATTGCCAGAGAGATGGTTGACTTAGAAAAGAGTTTTCAGTGAGTGCTGATGGAGCTTTGATGAGGAAAAAAGATATTGGTCAAATGTGAGAATACCTCTCCACAAAGCACTAATCAATTATCATCCGACATGGCGAATTTAATGTGGAGACACCAACCTGACCAGGTAATCAAGGCTAGCATCACCCGGGCCTCCTGACGTGCTGCGGTGAGAGGAGCACAGCGTCATTTGCATGGTGCTGCTGCCAAGCGCGAGCCTGCGTGTGGTCATGGGGCAACATTAGAGCCACGCCACAGAGGGGGAGGCCTGTCAAGAGAGAGGATCCTGGGAAGACAGGGAGTAAAGCGCCAGGACACTGTCTCCCCACCTAGGTGAAAGGTGCACTGGCAGAATCAGTCTAACGGAACTGTTTTGTAACCATGGCATCTATTCAAGACTTGTAACTTCCAGGGGAAGGCTTGGACAGGAAATTGCAGTGGACTTCAGCTCTTAGGATGGTAGCAGCTACCCACCCCTCACTCCCAGTCCCAGGGCAGGCATCTGTGCATGTGTTTCTGGGGCATCCTGCACAGTCTGTGAGAGTCTGGGTGAGCCAAAAGGACCCTGTCCTCCAAATACCTGGGATTTGTGCTCTGACGGCCGATGACTGCTTCTGATCACAGAGGTGTAGGCAAAAAGGCACCTCCCCCCATTGTGTCAAGCCCCTTCTCTTCCAGCTGAAGTGACTTCCAGGGAATTTTGTTTGTTTGTTTGTTTATTCAAGTACAGTTGACTTATAATATTAGTTTCAGGTGTACAGCATAGTGTTGCGATATTTTTATACATTACAAAATGATCACCACTCTGGTACTTTGTTACAGCATCCTGGACTGGTTAAGACAGGGAGTTAACACGAGGGGAGCGCTCTTGTCCAACAGCGGTCAGGAGCCAACAGATATATTTCCCCTTTTCATCTCCCTGTGGTTGGTGGTTCTGATATCCATTTCATGAGGCTCCTCAAAAGGTCCTGGGGGACTGAGCACGTGTCACCTGTAGTGGAGGCCAACTGAATGACAAATCTTTATATCATCTTTCCCTTCTTCCCTGTTCCACTTCCCTTGTTCTGCATACCTTCTGTCTGGATCACATTCCCAAATAAACTACCTGCATGAAAACATTTTATCCAGGCTTTGCTTTTGGGAGAAACTGGCTAAAACAATTGCTTCCAGACTAGAGTGAATACTATCAGGATAGGATTTTGGAGCTGGATCACTCTTTAGTCAGATGGCAAAAAGGATTCCATTGCTGGTCATTCCTGGAGTATGACAGCATCAAATAACTAAGATTCTCATATGTGGTAAACTGGGATGTGGCAAAAGGTGAAGTGCTGGCATTTGTGACAGCTATGACCCCTGAATGGTATGGGGGCAATGGTAATTATAAGGATTGGCTGGCTTTTAACTGCTTTGGAAGCTTTCAAAAAAGAGAAAATTACAGGCTCACGTCAACTAACGGACAAGGCATACCATGAAAGTCAGAGTCTCTGGCAATGTCTAACGAGACTCTCATCTAAGTTGCAGGGCAGACAGTGTGAAAATCAGATATGGGATCTAACTGATGGTAGCAGAATAGCAAAGGAGACTGCATGCACAGCATCAACAGGTCTCCTGTATCAAAGTCAGGACCCTGACAGGAAAAGAGTAAGATTCAAAGACCTGGAATGAGGCATTGAGGTGCATGAACCTGAGAATGCTGAACCTCCAGGCTCATCTGAACACTCCAGGTCAGCAGAAGCAACCCTCCCCCCTTGCAGAGATTAGCACCATCTTCAAATACTTAAAGGATACAGGGAGGATGGTTTTGTTGGGATTAAGTGATGGATACATAAGGGTTCATAAACTATTCAGTTCATCTGTCTGGCTCCTGCAGAAGCCAAATAGAGTAGATGATAATGGGCTACCATAAATTTAACCACGTGGTAGCCCCAATCATAGCTGCCATACTGAATGTGGTATCTTTACTGGCCAGCTTCTAGCATTGGCATGTGACGATTGGTCTGGCAAGTGTGTTCTCTATCCTCCTTGGTAAGGATGGTTTAAAGCAATTTGCCTTTATGTAAGAAGGACATCAGCACACAATCACTATCTTACCACAAGAGCATATACTAACTCTCCTGCTCTCTAACCAATAGAGCCTGCGGGGAACTCAGTTGTCTTGACACTCTGCCCAACATCACGCCAGTCCACTATACTGATGACTTAATAATTGGACTTGGTGATCATGAAGTGGTAAGTAGTTTAGTAAGACTAGAAGATTCAGGCTCCTGACTGTATGGCTGTTAGCATGACTGACAGCCATCTTGGGCCCTTACAGTTTCTCCTCTCCTTTCAATGACCCTACCCAGGACTTTACTGCGTAGTGAATCACTTCTCTTTCATCAAGGGCTTTGTAGTTAATAGATATTGCCTAATAATCATGAGGACCAGGTAGCCTCTATGCTCTATTAGTCCCCAAACAATGATGAAAAACCTTCCCTGATGTATTCCTGGTGCCCACAAGACTAGTTACCCATTCACAAATCTTTTTTTTTAATGTAAATTTATTTTATTTATTTATTTTTGGCTGTGTTGGGTCTTCCCTGCTGTGCGTGGGGTTTCTCTAGTTGCAGTGAGTGGGGGCTACTCTTCGTTGCGGTGCGTGGGCTTCTCATTGCAGTGGCTTTTCTTGTTGTGGAGCATGGGCTCTAGGCATGCGGGCTTCAGTAGTGTGGCACTCAGGCTCAGTAGTTGTGGCGCATGGGCTTAGTTGCTCCACAGCATGTGGGATCTTCCCGGACCAGGGATCGAACCCGTGTCCCCTGCATTGGCAGGCAGATCCTCAACCACTGCGCCACCAGGGAAGCCCCACCCATTCACAAATCTTAACTTAGGAATGCACGTACTGTTTCCAAGCACCTAGCCCCATACCCGAGGTTAACTATGAAATTATCCCAATGGCCCCTCTGCGGTGTGGAGCACAGCTGCGAATGCTTCTGCGTCATTGCCCACCCGATCCCAATCTCACCCACTGATCCACTGATTATATGGAGCTGCCTGCCTCATTTTTCACTCTCACGATGCCTTCTCAGTTTGGTGGGTGCTTTTCATTCCCTCTGTCCTCCAACACCGACACACTGAAGAAATGTTTAGGGATCCAATAAATCCCTGAATTTAAATTTAAATCCCTAAATAATAAATTTATTCATTAATTAAATAAATACATGGCATGCCAGAACATCTTCTCTGAAGTAAAGGACGACTAGCTGCATTTTGTATCCCCTACCACTAAGAAGAGTGGTAATTGGCAGAACTCTTTAGATTTTGGAGGCAGCATATTCCACACATGCGAATATTGCTCCAAACCATTTATTAGGTGACCTGAAGGGCTACCAGTTTTGAGTGGGGTTCAAAGCAAGCGAGAGCTCTATGGCAGGTCCAGGCTATGACTGAGGCTGTCCTGCCATTAAAGCCACATGACACACAAAAATGCAACGAATCCAAAGGTATCTACGGTGGATTAGAATATTGTAGAGAGTCTCTAGAAAGCCCCAGTAGTAGAGCTGTAACACAGACTCAGGGTTCTGGAGCAAAACTCTGCCTACTGTGAAAAAGAATGACTCATCATTTGAAAAATGGGCTATAGGGCTTGAGCATAGACCCAGCACTGACTATGGGACATCGAGTGACTATTCATCCAGAGCTACTCATCTTGACTGGGTATTATCAGATCCACTGAGTCATAAGACTGGGAGGGCACAGGAGCAATCCATTGTACAATGGGAAAATGGCATATTTGGGATCAGGCCTGAGCAGGTCCAAAAGACACATGCTAATTACATCAACTGGTGGTCCAGACTGTCTATGTCCTTTGCTCCTGTGCTTTTCCCTCAACTCATATCTATGGCTTCATGGGAAACTTTCAAAGATCAACTGACAGGAACAAAAACTCAGGTCTGATTTTGAACACTTCCTGGATATTTGATATTAAGGTATTACTGCTATTTTCAAGTGTAATAATAATGTCATTATTTTTCAAAAGCATTTCTTATCTTTTAGTGATACATAATAAAATATTTACAGTGGAATTATATAATGTATGCAACTTGTTTAAAATATCATGAGGGGGTAATGAGTGGGACAGAAATGGCCATGTGTTAAGCCTGAGTTAGGGGTAAATGGGAGTTCATATATTATTCTATTTACTTAGGTGTACATTCTAAATTCTCTGTAAATCAAAGTGAAAAAGCAACCCAGTCTGGTCCAGAGATGCGTCAGCATGATACACTGAGGTTAGCTGTAAATGGGCTGCTGCTGTATCACAGCCTTACTCAGGCGTGGCCCTAAAAGAAACCATGTAGGGAAATCCTTCCCAGGCTAGAGCCTTGAGCGTCACACCTAATTGTTCACTTTGTATGGCAGAAGTGGCCTGGGGTCGAGTATACATGGAGTTCTGGACAGTAGTGGTGAATGGCTTCGCTGGTTGATCAGGGGTGTGAGGGCAGCTTTGTTGCTGGGATTTTCAGGAAAGTGGCTGATAGGGAACTTGCTTGAAGATTAATAAAGCTGGGGGAGGGTTTGCCTCGACATAGAGGCCCAGCATTACCTTCCTCTGTGGTTGCAGTGTTAATGGAAAGCCTTAACATCAGCCGACTTCCAGGGAATTTAAAGGGCCAGCACGCCCCCCTTCCTCTTTCTCTTTTCCCCCTTTTGGAAGCCAGATGTTAAAGACTACGTCATTCAAAAACAACTGTAGATCAGGGGAATATTAGAACATGACCACATATACCCAGAGAAGGGTTCAGAAAAGACCTAGAAGACCTTAAGATTACATCTCAGGCTGACCCTCAGCGCAGACAGCCTACAATAATTAAAAAAAAAGAAAACCAAAAAAACAATTACAAAAAACAGCAAACTCTGCGGCAGGGAGAGAATCTGATTTCCAGAGTTACAACACTATTAGATTCAATGTCCAGTTTCTAATAACAACAACAACAAATCAAAAACATACAGAGAAACAAGAAAGTATGCCATGTTCAAAGGAAAAAATTAAATCAACAGAAACTGTCCTTGAAAAAGACCTGATTGCAGACATACTAGACAAAGGCTTTAGAACAACTGTCTTAAAGATGCTCACAGAACTAAAAGAACATGTGGAGAAACTCAAGAAGATGATGTACCAAAAAATATAAATATCAATAAAGAGACAGAAAATGTATAAAGAAACTAAAAAGAAATGTTGGACCTGAAAAGGACACTAACTGAAATGAAAAATTCACTATCAAAGGGATTCAAAAGCAGATTTGAGCAGGCAGAAGAGAGAATCAGTGAACTTTCAGATAGAAAAATAGAAATTATCGAGTCTGAGGAACAGAAGGGAAAAAAGATTGAAGAAAAGTAAAGACAGCTTAAGGAAGCTGTGGGACACCAGAAAGTGAACAACACGCATTGCGGGAGTCCTAGAAGGAGAAGAGAGAAAAAGGGGCAGAGAGAATATCTGAAAAAATAACAGCTGAAAACTTCCCAAATTTGATGAAATACATGAATATAAACATCTGAGAAGCTCAACCAACTATAAGAACTCAAAGACACTCATGTTACATGTTATAATCAAACATTTGAAAGACAAAGAGAGCATCTTGAAAGTAGCAAGAGAGAAGTGACTTGTCACATACAAGGGATCCTCAATAAGGCTATCAGCAGATTTCTCATCAGAAATTATGGAAGCCAGGAGGCAGTGGGCCAATATATTCAAAGTGCTAAAAGGAAAAACTGTTAACCAAGAATCCTATATCCAGTAAAACTGTCCTTCAAAAGTGAGGGAGAAATTAAGACATTTCCTGATAAACAAAAGCTGAGGGTATTTGTTACCACTAAACTTGCCCTGCAATGCTCAAGGGAGTCCTGCAACGTGAAATGAAAGGACGCTAGACGGTAACTCCTAGACACATGGAGAGATAAAGATCTCAACAAAGGAAATACATGGACAATCATAAACGTTTTCTACATGATTTAAGAGACTAATATTATACATTTAAAGGAAAAAAACAAAGGTAAAAATAAAAGCTAGTATTATAAAAACCTAGTATTACATAAAGCTGATTATTATAAAAGCTAGTATTATAGTAACTTAGGTTTGTAACTTCATGTCTTGTTTTCTACATAATTTAAGAGACTAATGCATTAGTTGGTATTTCTGGGCACACAATGTATAAAGATGTAATATTCTGACACCAACAACCAAAAGGGGTGGGGATGGAGATGTAAAGAAACAAGAGTTTTGTATGTTATTGAAGTTAAGCTGGTATAAATTCAAATTAGAGTGTTATAATTTTTGGTTGTTAAATGTCATCCCTATGGTAACTACAAAGAAAAAAGCTATAGAATATACCCAAAAGGAAATGAGAAAGGAATTTAAACATTTCACTACAAAAATTGACTAAATACAAAAGAAGACAGTAATGCAGGAGATGAGGGACAAAAGAGGTACATGGCATATAGAAAAAAAACAGCAAAGTAACAGAAATTCCTCCTTATCAGTAATTACTTTAAATGTACATGGATTAAACTCTCCAGTCAAAAGACAGAGATTGGCAGAATAGGTAAAAACACATGATCCAAATAGATGCTGTCTACAAGAGACTCATTTTAGATCCAAAGACTCAAATAGATTGAAAGTAAAAAGATGAAAAAAGATATTCCATGCAAATAGTAACCAGAAGAGAACAGGGACCTCCCTGGTGGCGCAGTGGTTACGAATCCTGCCAATGAAGGGGACACAGGTTCAAGCCCTGGTCCGGGAAGATCCCACATGCCGTGGAGCAACTAAGCCCGTGCGCCACAGCTACTGAGCCTGCGCTCTAGAGCCCGCGTGCCAAAACTACTGAAGCCTGTGCACCTAGAGCCCGTGCTCCGCAACAAGCGAAGCCACCGCAATGAGAAGCCCACACACCACAACGAAGAGTAGCCCCCGCTCTCTGCAACTAGAGAAAGCCCATGGGCAGCAACGAAGACCCAGTGCAGCCAAAAATAAAAATAAATAAATAAATATATTTTTTTTAAAAAAAGAGGACAGAAGTGGCTATACTAATATCAGACAAAGTAAACTTTAAATCAAAGTAGGTTACAAGGGGCTTCTGTGGTGGTGCAGTGGTTAAGAATCCACCTGCCAATGCAGGAGACACGGGTTCGAGCCCTGGTCTGGGAAGATCCCACATGCCGCAGAGCAACTAAGCCCATGCGCCACAACTACTGAGCCTGTGCCCTAGAGCCTGCAAACCACCACTACTGAGCCCATGTGCCACAACTGTGGAAGCTCACATGCCTAGAGCCCATGCTCCACAACAAGAGAAGCCACCGCAATGAGAAGCCCACACACCGCAACAAAGAGTAGCTCCCACTCAACGCAACTAAAGAAAGCCCACACACAGCAACGAAGACCCAATGCAGCCAAAAATAAGTAAATAAATTTATTTTAAAAAAATTACAAGAAACAAGGAAGGACATTATATAGTAATAAAAGATTCAACAGAGCAAGAAGATACAATAAGTATAAACATTTACACACCTAATGGCAGACCATCAAAATAATGAAGCGGCTTCCCTGGTGGTGCAGCAGTTAAGAATCCACCTGCCAATGCGGGGGACATGGGTAAGAGCCCTGATCGAAGAAGATCTCACATGCTGCGGAGCAACTAAGTCCATGCGCCACAACTACTGAGCCTACGCTCTAGAGCCCACGAGCCACAACTACTGAAGCTCACGTGCCTAGAGCCCATGCTCCACAACAAGAGAAGCCGCTGCAATGACAAGCCTGCGCACCGTGACGAAGAGTAGCCCCCGCTTGCCGCAACTAGAGAAAGCCCGTGCACAGCAACGAAGACCCAATGCAGCCAAAAATAAATAAATTAATTTTTTAAAAAATGGGGCTTCCCTGGTGGCGCAGTGGTTGAGAGTCCGCCTGCCGATGCAGGGGACACGGGTTCGTGCCCTGGTCCGGGAAGATCCCACATGCCGCAGAGCGGCTGGGCCCGTGAGCCATTGCTGCTGCTGAGCCTGCGCGTCCGGAGCCTGTGCTCCATAACGGGAGAGGCCACAACAGTGAGAGGCCCGCGTACCGCAAAAAAATAAAAAAAAAAATTTTTTTAAATAATGAAGCAAAAATTGACAGATTTGAAGGGATAAATAGACAGTTCTACAATAATAGTTGGAAACTGCAATACCCATTTATCGTAATAGACCAACCAGACAAAAGATAAGTGAGGAAAAGAGGACTTAACCCAATAGAATAACTAGATCTAATAGACACATATAGAACACTCTACCAAACAACAGCAGCATACACATTCTTGTCGAGTGCACGTGAGACATTTCTCAGACCATGTTAGGCAATAAATTAAGTCTCAATAGATTTGAAAAGACAGATATCATACAATATATACTCTCCAACCAAAATGGGGTAAACTTAGAAATCAGTAACAGAAAGAAAACTGGGGGCTTCCCTGTTGGCGCAGTGGTTGAGAGTCCACCTGCCGATGCAGGGGACACGGGTTCGTGCCCTAGTCCGGGAAGATCCCACGTGCCGCAGAGCGGCTGGGCCCATGAGCCATGGCCGCTGAGCCTGCGCGTCGTAAGCCTGTGCTCCGCAATGGGAGAGGCCACAACAGTGAGAGGCCCGCGTACCACAAAACAAAAAAGAAAAGAAAAAGAAACAAAACTGGAAAATTCACTAAATTGTAGAAAATAGGCAACACACTTTTTTTTTTCCAGAATACCAAAGAGTTTATTCAAAAAAGTCACTTAATAAAAGCACAGTTTTGCAAGTTTGTCTAAAACTTGATAATTCTGAACAAAAATAAAATGTCTGACCACTCCAAAATAGGAAAAGACAATCGTGTACAAATAGACATACACATTCTAGGCACTATGAAAACTGGCTAAATGTATGTTCCCAGCAAGAGACGTGTCACCATCCTAAGTCCCCTTAGTCACCAAATGCAGGATTAAGAGGCCAGAGTCAGGTTTCCCTTTCTAAGCCACTCTGTTACTCTCTAGGAAACTCTGGATCTCAGCCTAATCTCCAGCTCTGCCTGTACCTTGATAGGGAAGGAGGGAGGGACAATAGAAGAGAAGAGGAAAGGGGTGTGACATCTTTCTTAGGAAAGAAAAAAGGCACGGTGATGAGCTAGAAAGTGATGAAAGCAAGGATCAACTATCATTCACCCTGAATTCACCCATCACCCTGACAGTCCAACCTCCTTATTTTGTAGGTGAGAAAACAGACCTAGAAAAATCATGTGGTTTGCTCAAAATCACATGGTTACTACGTGCTGTAGTGCTTTATGTAAGATCAACTTGCCTCTCGGTTGGAAAATTAAAAAACCAAACCTGTCCCCAAACTTCAAGCAACACATTTTTGAACAGCCAATGAACCTAAGAAGAAATCACAAATAAAATTAGAAAATACTTAGAGACAAATGAAAATGAAAACACAACATACCAAAACTTATGGGACACCACAAAAGCGGTGCTAAGGAGGAATTTTAGAGCTATAAACACTTACATAAAACAAGAAAGATCTTAGATCAGTAACCTAACTTTAGGACTTAAGGAACTAGAAAAAGAACAAACTAAACCTAAAGCTATCAGAAAGAAGGAAGGAAATAATAAAGATTAGAGCACAGATTAACAAAGTAGAGAACAGAAAAACAATAGAGAAAATCAATGAACCCAAAAGTTGGTTCTTTGAAAAGATCAACAAAATTGACAACCCTTTAGCTACATCAACTAAGAAAAAAGAGAGAAGACTCAAAAGACTAAAATCAGAAATGAAAGTGGGGATATTACTACTGATTCTACAGAAATAAAAAGGATTATAAGTGAATACCAGGAACTGTACACTAACACACTGGATAACCTAGATAAAAATGGACAAATTCCCAGAAACACTAAGCCTACCAAGACTAAATCATGAAAAAACAGAAAATCTGAGTTGACTTATAACTAGTAAAGGGACTGAATCAATAATAAAACAAAAATTTCCCAACAAAGAAAAGCCCTGAACCGATGGCTTCACTGGTGAGTTCTACTAAACATTTAAAGAACTAATACCAATCCTCAAAATTTTCACAAAAAACTGAAAAGGAGGGAACACTTCTTACCTCATTCAAGAGGCCAGCATTACCCTGATATAAAAACAGACAAAGACACTACAAGAAAACTATATCCCTTATGAATACTGATCCAAAAATCCTCACAAAATACTAGCAAACTGAATTCAGTAGCATATTGAAAGGATAGTTCATCATGACCAAGTGAGATCTATTCCTGGAATGCAAGGATGGTTCAAAATACAAAAATTAATCAATGTAATACACCACATCAACAGAATGAAAGGGGAAAAATCACATGATCATCTCAACTGATGCAGAAAATTTTCTGAAAAAATTCAGCACCCTTTCATGATTTAAAAAACACTAAAAAACTAGAATAAAAGGAAACTATTTCAACATAATGAAAAGCATAGATGAAAACCCACAGCAAACATCACACTCAGTGGTGAAAGACTTAAAGCTTTTCCTCTACGATCAGGAATAAGGCAAGAATGTCTGCTTTCACCATTTCTAGCCACCACAGTACTGGAAGTTCTAATCAGAGCAATTAGGCAAGAAAAAGAAATAAAAGGCATCCAAACTAGAAAGGAAGAAGCAAAATTATTACTGTTTGCAGATATGATCTTATATATAGAAAACCCTAAAGATTTCACACACAAAAAAAACTTGTCAGAACTAACAAGTGAATTCAGCTAAGTAGTACATAAAGTCAACACACAAAAATCAGATGCATTTCCATATGCTAAAAATGAACAATCTGAAAAGGAAATTATGAAAATCCCATTTATAAGAGCATCAAAAAGAATAAAATACTTGAGAGTTAACCAAGGAGATCAAAGACTTGTATAATACAAAGTACAAAACATTGCTGAAAAAAATGAAAGAAGACATAAATAAATGGAAACACATTAGATGTTCATGGATTAGAAGACTTAATATTGTTAAAATGTCAATACTATCCAAATCAATACACAGATTCAATGAAATCTCTATCAAAATCCCAAGGATGTTTTTTTGTTACAGAAAGAGTAAAACCCACCCCAAAATTCATTATGGAATCTCAAGGAACAAACAGCCAAAAACAACAGCCAAAAAACAATCTTGAAAAAGAACAAAGCTGGAGGATTCACAATTCCTAATTTCAAAGCTTATAAGAAAGCTACAATAATAAGAACAACATAGTACTGGCATAAAGATGGACATAGAAATCAATGGAATAGAACAGAAAGCCCAGAAATAAACTCTCATACATACGGTCAAATGATTTTTGACAACAGTGTCAAGACCATTCAATAGAGAAAGGACGGTCTTTTCAATAAGCAATGCTAGGAAAACTGGATATCTTCGCACAAAAGAATGAAGTTGGACGCTTTTGTAATACTATATACAAAAAATTAACTCAAAATTAATTAAAGACCTAAATGCAAGACCTAAAACAATAAAACTCTTAGGAGAAAATACAAGGCCAACACTTCACAACATTGGATTTGGCAGTGATTTCACTGTATCTGGCAATGATTTCTTGGATATGACACCAAAGGCACAGGCAACAAAATAAAAATAGACAAACTGGACTTCATGAAAAATAAAAATTGTGCATCAAAAGACACTACCAACAGAGTAAAAATGCAACCCACAGAACGAGAGAAAATATTTGCAAATCATGTATCTGATAAGGGATTAATAATGAGGATATATAGAGAATTCCTAAAACTCAACAACAACAAAACAATCGATTAAAAATGGGCTTGAATATGGGCCTTCCCTGGTGGTACAGTGGTTAAGATTATGCCTGCCAATGCAGGGGACACAGGTTTGATCCCTGGTCCAGGAAGATCCCACATGCTGCAGAGCAACTAAACTTGTGTGCCACGACTACTGAGCCTGCCCTCTAGAGCCCATGCACCACAACTACTGAAGCCTGTACAATCTAGGGCCCATGTGCCGCAACTACTGAGCCCACGTGCTGCAACTACTGAAGCCCTCACACCTAGAGCCTGTGCTCTGCAACAAAAGAAGCCACCACAATGAGAAGCCTGTGCACTGCAATGAAGAGTAGCCCCTGCTTGCTGCTACTAGAGAAAGCCCATGCACAGCAATGAAGACCCAGACACAGCCAAAAAAAAAAGAATAAAATACCTAGGAATAAACCTACCTAAGGAGGCAAAAGAACTATACTCAGAAAACTATTAGATACTGATGAAACAAATTAAGATGACACAAAGATGGAGAGATATACCATGTTCTTGGATTGGAGGAATCAATATTGTCAAAATGACTATACTACCCAAATCAATCTACAGATTCAATGCAATCCCTATCAAATTGCCAACAGCATTTTTCACAGAATTAGAACAAAAACCTTTCCAATTTGTATGGAAACACAAAAGACCATGAATAGTCAAAGCAATCTTGAGAAAGAAAAATGGAGCTGGAGGAATCAGGCTCCCTGACTTCAGACTATACTACCAAGCCACAGTCATCAAAGCAGTATGGTACTGGCACAAAAACAAATACAGATCAATGGAACAGGATAGAAAATCCAGAGATAAACCCACGCAACTATGGTCATCTAATCTAGGACAAAGGAGGCAAGAATATACAATGGAGAAAAGACAGTCTTTTCAATAAATGGTGCTGGGAAAAATGGACAGCTACATGTAAAAGAATGAAATTAGAACACACCCTAACACCATACACAAAAATAAACTCAAAATGGGTTAAAGACCTAAATGTAAGGCCAGATACTATAAACTCTTAGAGGAAAACATAGAACACTCTTTGACACAAATCGCAGCAAGATCTTTTTGATCCACCTCCTAGAGTAATGAAAATAAAAACAAAAATAAACAAATGGGACCTAATTAAACTTAGAAGCTTTTGCACAGCAAAGGAAGAAACCATAAACAAAACAAAGACAACCCTCAGAATGGGAGAAAATATTTTCAAATGAAGCAACTGCCAAGGGATTAATCTCCAAAATATACAAACAGTTTATGCAGCTCAATATCAAAAAAAGCAAACAACCCAATCAAAAAATGGGTGGGGGCTTCCCTAGTGGCGCAGTGGATGGGAGTCCGCCTGCCGATGCAGGGTACACGGGTTCGTGCCCCGGTCTGGGAGGATCCCACATGCCGCAGAGTGGCTGGGCCCGTGAGCCATGGCCACTGAGCCTGCGCGTCCAGAGCCTGTGCTCCGCAACAGGAGAGGCCTTGGCAGTGAAAGCCCCGTGTACCAAAAAAAAAAAAAAAGGGTGGGACATCTAAACAGACATTTCTCCAAAGAAAATATACAGATGCTTAAAAAGCACATGAAAAGGTGCTCAACATCACTAACTATTAGAGAAATACAAATCAAAACTATAATGAAGTATCACCTCACGCTGGTCAGAATGGCCATCATCAAAAAATCTACAAACAATAAATGCTGGAGAGGGTGTAGAGAAAAGGGAACCCTCCTACACTGTTAGTGGGAATGTAAACTGGTACAGCCACATGGAGAACAGTATGGAAATTCCTTAAAAAACTAAAAATAGAGCGACCATATGATCCAGCAATCCCACTCCTGGGCATATATCCAGAGAAGACCATAATTCGAAAATATACGCACACCCAATGTTCACTGCAGCTCTATTTATAGTAGCCAGGACATGGAAGCAACCTAAATGTCCATTAACAGAGGAATGGATAAAGAAGATGTGGTACATATATACAATGGAATATTACTCAGGCATAAAAAAGGACAAAATAATGCTATTTGCAGCAACATGGATGGACCTAGAGACTGTCATACTGAGTGAAGTAAGTCATAAAGAGAAAGACAAATATCATATGACATCATTTATAAGTGGAATCTAAAAGAAGATTACAAATGAACCTATCTACCAAACAGAAATAGAGTTATAAATATAGGAAATAAACTTATGGTTACTGGGGGGTAAGGGGAGAGGGATAAAGTGGGAGATTGGGATTGACATATACACACTACTATATATAAAATAGATAACTAATAAGGACCTACTGTATAGCACGGGGAACTCTACTAATACTCTGTAATGGCCTATATGGGAAAAGATTCTACAAAAGAGTGGATATATGTATTTGTATAACAGATTCATTTTGTTGTACACTTAAAACTAATACAACATTGTAAATCAACTATACCCCAGTAAAATTTTTTTAAAAATGGGCTTGAGAAGATATTTCTCCAAAGAAGATACACAAATGGCAAATAAGCATATGAAAAGACACTCAACATCACTAATAATCAGGGAAATGCAATCAAAGCCACAGTGAACTATCACCTCACACCCATCGGGATGGCTACACTCAAAAACAAAAAACAAAAACCACACACTGAAAAACCAGAAAATAGAGTTGGTGAGGATGTAGAGAAATGGGAATCCTCGAGCACTGTTGGTGGGCATGTAAAAATGACACAGGCACTGTGGAAAACAGTACGGTGATTCCTCAAAATATTAAAAATAGAACTACTATAAGATCTAGCAATTCCACTTCTGGGTATAAACCCCAAAGAACTGAAAGCAGGGTCTCAAAGAGATATTTGTATGACCATGTTCAGAGCAGCATTATTCAGAACAGCTAACACCAGGAAGCAACCCAAGAGTTCATCAGCTGATGAATGGAAAAGCAAAATGTGGTATGTACCTACAATGGAGTATTATTCAGCCTATAAGGAAGGAAATTCTGACATAGGCTACAACATGGATGAACCCTGAGGACATTATGCTAAGTGAAATAAGCCAGTTGCAAAAAGACAAATACTGTATGATTTCACTTATATGAGGTACTTAGAGTAGTCAAAATTATAGAGACAAGGGACTTCCCTGGCAGTCCAGTGGTTAAGACTTCACCTTCCAATGCAGGGCGTGCAGGTTTGATCCCTGGTCAGGGAGCTGAGATCCCATATGCCTCTAGGCCAAATAACCAAGACATAACACAGAAGCAATATTGTAAAAAATTCAATAAAGACTTTAAAAATGGTCCACATCAGAAAAAAATCTTAAATTAAGAAAAACAATTATAGGGACTTCCCTGGTGGTGCAGTGGATAAGAATCCGCCTGCCAATGCAGGGGACACGGGTTCGAGCCCTGGTCCAGGAAGATCCCAAATGCCGCGGAGCAACTAAGACCATGCACTACAACTACTGAGCCTGCGCTCTAGAGCTGGTGAGCCACAACTACCGAAGCCTGTGCGCCACAACTACAGAAGCCCGCACGCCTAGGGCCCATGCTCCATAACGAGAAAGCCACCGCAATGAGAAGCCCGTGCACCGCAACGAGGAGTAGCTCCCGCTCGCCAAAACTAGAGAAAGCCTGCGTGCAGCAACAAAGACCCAACGCAGCCAAAAGTAAATAAATAAATTAATTAAATTAAATAAATGGTCAGAAATAGTAACTTAAAAAAAATTTTTACAGAGACAGAAAGTAGAATGGTGGTTGCCAGGGGCTGGGGCAAGGCAGGGAATGGGAAGTTATTGTTTCATGGGCATAGAGTTTCAGTTTTACAAGATGAAAAGTTATGGAGATGGATGGTGATGATGTTTGTACAAGATTATGAACGTATTTAATACCACTGAACTGTATGCTTAAAAATGGTTAAGAGGGTAAATTTTATGTTATGTGTAGTTTACCACAGTTTTTAAAAATTGAGGAAAAACCCAACAGTCAAGAACATGAAAGACAGGAAAAGTTCAAAGAACTGTGCCAAATGAAAATTCTGAAAATGAGACATGACAATAACATGTAACATGACTTCCTAGACAGGATCCTAGACCAAGGGACACTGTGGGACAGCAGGTGAAACCTGCATGCCATCTGGGAAGTGGAGGTTAACGCTGCACCATTGCTGATTTCCTGGCTTAGGGGGTTGTGTGCTGGTTATGTAGGCGAGTGTCCCTGTTTTGGAGACATGCACAATGGAGTGTTCTGCGGTAATGAAACAACATATCTGCAACTCACTCTCCAGATGTTCAGAAAAAGACTAGAGAGGTAATGAAGCGAACACAGTAATACATTAACAACTGGGGAGTCAGGGTGAAGGGCATAGAGGAGCGCATCATACACACCTGGAGGCATCTTGATGAACGGCTCAAGGACCTGTACTTCGGCCTGGTGCATGGCCCGCTCTTTCTCCGCAAGGGCCCGTGCGCGGGCCTGAATGATATGTCTCTCCAACATTTCAACTTCATCCAGCCGCTGCTTATAGAGCTCCCGAATCTGGCAGGTGGGTGATCAGATGCACAGAAATATGGTGAGATCACACAGCTTTATTGAATCCCACCCCAGCATCAGGGCTTCCCGTGAAGCACAGAACAGTCACAGAACTGCAGAGACCATCTGGTCTAACTAGACAGATCTGAACTCCGAGACCCACAGAAGGAAGTGGCTTAAAGCTTTCATAGTAAAGTCAATTACGGCACCAAGTCTGAAACCCCATCTCCTGACTACTGGCTTCACAGTAAAGAGAGCTGCCATCTAACCTCTGAAATACCAAATATGAGTTAACACACCACCTGTGGCAGACAAAGGGTTGTGTCACCCAGACCCCCTTCAAGGAAGGACTTGCTACCTGGCTGCAGGGAGCATAGTGAGCTGAGAGCCTCCAGCTGTCAGCCCCTTCAGAGTTGATCTCAGCTGCTTGAAAGCACACAGCTGAGACTCCTTGAAGGGGGCTGTGGGCAGTATGGCCTGCTTAGCAGTCAGCCTCAGCAGAGAGGACTCAAGTCAGCTACTTTCCTCCTTATACAGATTAAGGAAGCAGAGTTGCTGTTAGAGCCTGGGCATGCTTCCTAAAATCTGGGCATGAATGCCTCGATTAAGATTGTGGTTTGTGACACAAGGGCAGGCACCCCAAAGCGGACGTGACTTTATCCTCTCCGGGGAACAACTATTCAGCTTTCTGCCCTCGTCGTTTCATTTATATGTGTAATATATAACGTGTGTATGCGTGTAGGGAAATAAAGATAGGTGCTAGAGATATATGCCGTTATGTGTGTATTCGCCTAAGCGCGTGTGTAGAATGTCCTCCCACTAGAATGTCGGATATACGGCGGCATGGACTTGGTCTGCTCTTTTCCATCTGCATCCCCAGTGCCTGGCACCCAACAGGGGCTGACTCTTGTCGAGTGGCTGAGTCGCGCCCTGGGTCGCCCGCACGGCCGCAGACGCGGTGACGCCGCCGCGCGTCGGGTGAGCACGCGGAGAAGCGCGCGGGACGCCGGGGCCGTGTTACCTGCTGAAGCTGGTCCACGAACTCCTCGTGCCGAGCATCCTCGCTGCCGCGGGCCTTGATCAAACTCGCACTCACCTCCTCGCCAATCACCTCGGCGGTATACAAGTTTTGAAAGACGCCGGTGAGCAAGTAAGAGATGTCTTGGGTGCGCGGCGAGGTGGGGCGCAGGCGCAGCAGGTGCGGCTCGGGGAGCGGCCGGAGCGTGAGCGGCGAAACGCGGCGGGGCCGACTACCTGGCTGGTAGAAAGACTCGGAGTAGGCGAGGGAGGACTGGCTGGGGCTGCGGATCCGGGTCGGACGCGGAGTTGGCGTCCACGTCGCCTCAGCGAAGGCGTAGGACTCAGACTCTGCGGACTGCTGCTCTCCCCTTCCAGTCTCCATGGCAACTGAGACGCCGCTAACTCCCTGCCGCACTTCCACTTCCGGCCCACCTCTTCCGCTTTGCGTCTGTTAAAGGGCGCTGTCGAGTCGTCATCCTCGTAAACGTTCGCACGGCAGTGTTGCCTTTACGGAGAGGAGGACCTTAGCGTGGGGACCGACAGAGAAAGAGTTAATTGGCACAGCCAGGCCCGTCTCATTGCCAAAGCTTCTTCCTACTTACTTTCATCTGCCTATTCTCTAATTTGTTCAGCATTTATTAATTCGTTCATTTAATATTTATTGTATAAAGATTCTGTTTCAAGTCTGTGCTAGAAGCTAGAGATACCAAAGGAAGGCGGAGCTCACAACCGTGTGTGTGTGTGTGTGTGTGTGTGTGTGTGTGTGTGTGACCAGAGTGTTGAGCAAGGCGACAACAGGAAAACAACTGCAGTTTAGTGGGCTACGGTCAAGGTGGAGAAACTGTTTGTTGTCATGGAACCACAAAGGACAGGAACTTAACCAGTCTACAAAGAAAGCGAGTACAGTGGGTTTTGGGCAGAAGTGAAGACCAAGCAGAGGTTTAGAAGAATGAATAGACTCACCGTCATTAGCCATTAAGGAAGTGGAAATTAAAACTACAGTGCAATACCACTACACACTTAGTAGAATGTCAAGAAGTTGAATGAACGAACAAACAGGTGAACGAACCACGTGAGTGCGGGTAAGGATGTACAGCAACTTCTCATGTATCGCAACAGGAATACAAACCATTATAGCAGCTTTGAAAAACAGTTTGTCAGTTTCTTAAAAAGTAACACATACATCAGGCCCACAACTAGGTGTTATTCCAAGTGAAATGAGAATGTTTGTGCCTACAAAGCCCTGTATGAGCAGCTTTATTCACCATCTCCAAAAACTGGAAAAAACCCAAATGTCCTTTCTACTGATAAAAAGATAAATAAATTGTGGTACATCTATATACAGCATACTCGCAGCAATAAAGATGAAACAGACTAGTGATACGACAGCACAGATGAATGTCAAATGCATTATGCTGGATAAAAGAAACCATTCTCAAAGGGCTACATATACATAATGAATGATTCCATTTAGAGGATATCTGTTTATAGAAAATGCAAACCAGAAAACAGATCAGTGGTTATCAGGAGCTGGTGATGGGAGCTAGTGTTGGCTCCAAAGGAGCAAGAGGGAATTTCTTGGGGTGATGGAACTGTTCTACATCTTGATTGTGGTGGTGGTCACAAAACTGTATGGATTTGTCGAAACTCACAGAACTGTACACCATAAAGGGTGAATTTTACTGTATATAAATTATACTTCCATTTTTTAAGTGAAAAAAAAAAAAGAATGAGTAGGAGTAAGCCAGGGGAGAAAGAAAAAGGGCACTCCATGCAGAGGGACCCCATTGTGCTAAAACTGGGAAAGAGCACTGCAAATGGGAGGAAATGAAAGAAGTTCAGGGGTGGAACTCAGGGAGTTGAGGAAACTGCTAGGCAAGGGCCAGATCATAAATGGGTTTGTAGGCAACATTAAGGAATTTAAACTTTATTCTGAGGACAGTAGGAGGGCCATCAAGGTCTGAAGCTGGGTGTGTTGTGGTCAGCTGTATGTTCTACTGAGATCACTCTCGTTGCTGTGAGACAGCAGACTGGGGGGAGGCAAGAGGCATCAGGGAGCTCAATTGGGAAACTCGCGCAGGGGTTAGGAAAGAGGTGAAGGGCGCTGGGATTCAAGTGAGAGGAATTGATTGGAGACGGAGGTAAAGGGTAGAATTGACAAGACTCGCTGATGGATCATGGGAGTGAGAGAGAAAAGGGGCCAAGAATGACTGCCACATATCCTGTGTGTGGGATCAGGTGGCTGATGAGATCATCCACTGAGATGGGGAGAGGCCTGCACTTGTCCAAGGCAGCAGCTTGACATCACAGTGACTGCCATCCTTGCCAGAGCATGGCTTCTGCTCACAGGTGGTATAAACATCCTCTTTTTACTGCTGGGGTGAGTCTGTGTGCCCTACAGCCTGAAACCCACGTCCTGAGATGAGGCCCAGGATGCTTGCCTGCAGACCTGGGCCACTTCCGCTTCTCGTGGTTGGGCCTGGCTCCCTCATCTCTACTTTCCGGTATCTCTTCCATCCTCAGGGCTGGGAAGCCAGGGCCCCTGTTCTGCATTGTGTACTTGAGAGGATCCTGATCTGACTCTCCTCAAGCTACACCCTCTCCAGAGCGAGGAGGCCACAAGGTCAATGTGACATGCCCCGTGCCTGCCCAGACATTGTGAGCCCATTGACAGGACCTGTGCAGGCCACTTCTTTAAGGCCTTCCTCGCATTGCTGAACGGCGTGTGCACTAATGGGTAGCGTGGGTGGGGGTGGAGGCAGAGGGAGCTTGGGCAAGTGGGCTGGTTTGTCCAATTGCTCACGTGCATGTGAGCCCACCCACCCCACCCCCACCATAGAGGAGGAAGGAGCTAGTAGAACAGTCTGGGGGCCTCCATTGCTCTAGAGTTAGGACGGGGCCTGCCCAAACCAGGTGGTCTTGTGGAAACTCCCTGGCCCCCTTCCCTGCCCTAGGGAAAGACAGGACAATGGATTCTCACCATCACCTTTGGCCTCTCCATCCTGCCTCCAAACAGCCTCAGAGAAGGACACAGAGAGTCTGGCCCAGCCTGGGAGAGGCCTCCCCTTTTTCTGTGACCCTCCCACCTTCTGGCTTCAGCTCCCCCGGCTCTGTCCAGGCCAAGGTCTTCAGCAAAGCTCCAATTCCTCCTCTGCGCTCATCTTCCTTGACTTTTCAGCAGTATCTGCTGCTGCCCGTTCCCTCTTAATGACACACTCCCCTCCCTCGCTCCCCGCTTTCCTCTGTGCTTCCCCACCTCCACCATCGTCTCCCTCTTCTCCTGGTACCTCTCTGCCTGATAAGCTGGTTTCATCCCTGATTCCACTGTGCCCAGCAACCACTTTCTGTTTGCTCTGTGACTAACTGAATAAATGAATGGTTTCAACCGGGCACCAGTAACAAAGGACGCCAGTCCCCTCACCTATGAGGACTTTGTCAGCATAAAGGGAATTTCCTGAGCTGCCTTCTTCATTTTATAACCTGTTCTGCCGACCAGAATTTGAGTTTTGTTTATCTCTGGGTTCCCACACACATTTTTGGCCTTTTAAATTTTTTTACTTTTAAAGTCAGAAAGAGAAAGACAAATACCATATGATATCACTTATATGTGGAATCTAAAATATGACACAAATGAACTTATCTCCGAAACAGAAACAGACTCACAGACATAGAGAACAGACCTGTGGTTGCCAAGGGTGGGGGTAGGAGAGGGATGGATTGGGAGTTAGGGGGTTAGCAGATGCAAACTATTATGTATAGAATGGATAAACAGGGACTTCCCTGGTGGCGCAGTGGTTAAGACTCTGCGCTCCCAATGCAGGGGGCCTGGGTTTGATCCCTGGTCAGGGAACTGGATCCCACATGCATGCTGCAACTGAGAGTTCACATGCCACAACGAAGGAGCCCGAGAGCCGCAAATAAGGAGCCCGCCTGCCGCAACTAAGACCCGGTGCAACCAAATAAAAAAATAATAATAAATATTAAAAAAAAAAGAATGGGTAAACAACAAGGTCCTACTATATAGCATAGAGAACTATAGTCAATAACCTGTGATAAACCATAATGGAAAAGAATACACAAAAGAATGTATATATTCATATAACTGAATTAATTTGCTGTACAGCAGAAATTAACATAACATTGTAAATCAACTATACTTCAATAGAAATTTTTTTTTACTTTTAAATTTCAAAAGTTATACATCATTATGGTAAAAAATTCAAATAATACATAAAAAATAAAAAGTATCTTCCTCTCAATCTCTTTCCTTGGATTATTTCTATATCCTTCTAGCTATTGTTTCTGCCTGTACAAATACAAATATCTACAAAGTTTTTTTAATTTTTAAAAAGCGCCAGTGGTATTATAGTATGCATTATATATATTATCCTACAATTTGCTATTTTTCACAGCAACTCAAAGAGGACTGATTTTGTTTTGTTTTGTTTTGTTTTTGTTTTTGTTTAACAGATGCAGGAGAACCCACTGTAATGGAAATACCATAGGTTATTTAACCAGGTCCCTGCTAGTGAATTTCAACTTGTATAATGTTTCTGTACAAAATACATAGATGATATAGAATTAAAATTGCTTGGCCAAAGCATATGTACATTTTAATATTTGAGATATTGCCAAATTACCTCGCAGAACGATTAACCCAGAGTAGACTCCCACTAGCATTGTGTGAGGGCTTACGGACATTTTCAACATGCTTTGAATCATATCCCAAATTTTAGCCCGAGCCCACATCTTCCTTTAAAACTCCAGACTTGTATATCCATCCTGTATCAATACTTGACATCTCAGCTTAGCTGTCTGAAGGCACCTCAAACATAATGTGTCCACAACAGAGCTCCCGTTCTTCCTTAGCCTTCCCCATTTCTGCTTCTGGGAACCCCTGCTTCCAGTGGTCCAGGCCAAAAACCTAGAGTCACCTCTGACTCTTCTCTTTCTTTCACAGCCCCCACTGGTCAATCCTGCTGGCTCTCCAGTCAAAATGTATCCAGAATCCTCCCACTTCTCATGACCTCCACTCCCACCACCAGGGTCTGACCCACCGTCCACTCTCACCTGAATTATTACAAAAGCCCCTTCCTTGGACTCCCTGCTTCAGCCCTGTCCCTCCATGATACCCCCCACTTCCAGCAACCAGAGTGATTCTTTTAAAACAAGAGCAGGGAATTCCCTGGTGGTCCAGCGATTAGGAATTCTGCACTTCCACTGCAGGGGGCCCAATCGATCCCTGGTCGTGGGAACTAAGATCCCACAAGACATGCGGCACGGCCAAAAAAAAATAAAAATAAAAAAATAACCAAAAAAAGGAATCTAAAAAAATGGTACAAATGGACTTATTTACAAAACAGAAATAGAATCACAGATGTAAAAAACAAACTTATGGTTACTGGGGGGAAAGGTGGGGAGAGGGATAAATTGGGAGGTTGGGATTGACATATACACACTACTATATATAAAACAGATAACTAATAAGGACCTACTGTATAGCACAGGGAACTCTACTCAATACTCTGTAACGACCTATATGGGAAAAGAATCTAAAAAAGAGTGGATAGATATATATGTATAACTGATTCGCTGTGCTGTACGCCTGAAACTGACACAACATTGTAAATCAACTATACTCCAATAAAAATTTTTTTAAATAAAAATAAATTAAAAATAAAAAAACAACCCATGAGTCAGATCATGTCCCTCCTTGACTTGAAGCCTTTCAAGTGCTCCCCATTTCCCCCAGAGTGAACGTGGAAGCCCTTAGAAGGCCCAGCAGGACTTGGGCCCCATTTCTTCTCTGGCCTCTCTCATTCCCCTCTCCCTCGCTCGGCTCTCTCTGCTGCAGCTACACCTCACTGACCCAAGCTCATCTAGGTTTGCTTTTCTGGGGGAGGGATTGGGCAGGGCTGGCTCTGAAGCACAGCTGGAAAGTTGGCATTCTTGGGTTGATCCTCCCCCCTCCCCAGGCCTCTAGAGAGGGTAGGGGTGGAGGGGCGAAGGGAAGTGACCTAAGGTGGGCACCAGCCCTGACACTAGGTCTCACCTGTCTCCAGTCATCCCAGGAACCCCCTCCCCACACACCCCCCCCACATGCTCATTGGAGACAGGATGGTCAGCCGGGGGTGCGGAGACGCCTGAACCCCCCCCATTAGACAACTCGTCTAAGGGGACGCGTGGCCCCTCTGTGCCTGCTGAAAGCCCAGTGAGTCACCAGGATCTCAGGGAATCCTGCAGAGGTTAACTTACTGAGAGCTGGGTTTTAGGAGGGTAATCTAGGCATCTGGCCAGGGATGGGCCCACAGAGAGCCCTGGCTGTTTAAGGGCAGAGGGAGCAGAATCCAGCAACTGCGGTTCAATGCAAAGCCTTTGCTAGGCCCTCCCAGCCCCTCAACACACAGGCGCAGTCACACACACCACACAGGCTTACACACAGCAGAAGTAATTAAGCAGATGACCTCCCAGCCTGTGAGAGAGAGGGAGGGGCAGGCGGGAGGAGAGGAGAGTCCTGGGGAGCCGCTGACCCACAGGTCAGAGCAGCAGCCTGGTTTCTCTGAGCAGGGCGTGGCCCAGCCCTCTTTTGTGGCAGAACTTGGCTGCATGTGCCAACTCTGAGTCAGCCGTGCCCATCCTGCCCAGCAACCCCAGGCTCAGGAGAAGGCCTTAGCTCCTCTGCCTGGGCCAGAGGCCAGAAGAGGGCCTGCGTGAGACAGGTTTGGTGTGTGCAAAGGAAGAGCCAGGCTGTAGCCCCCACCAGCGGCATCAGGTAATGCCCTGGTTTCGAGCTCGGGGCTCAGAGCTGGGAGGTGATGTGAATAAACAGGAATGATGCTTAAGATGAAGGAGTCAATTGCTGGTGTCAGAGTTTCATTGTGTCTCTGCCTGGGAAGAGGAGCAGGACTTGAGGAAGCTTAACTTGCTGAGTAGAGGGGCCTGCAGGCCCCCGGGGATGTCAGAGGTCCCAGGACTAGCCCCAAGGCCAGAGGAGCCCCCCAAAGGGCAGTCCTGGAGACAGGCGTCCGGGCCTGGTAGAGAGAGTGAGGACAGAGAAAGAACCCCTCATCCTCCCTGTCCCCAGGCTGGGGCTCCACAGGGAGGCCTTGTGTGGACTTGTTCATCCTTGAGCAGAAGGGAAAGCAAGGAGGGTTTGGACAGGCCTGCCAGGGGCAAGGGCTGCTCCTGCTGGAGGGCAGGCCCACTGGGGAGAGTGCCAGACAGAGGGCAGCCCCCCTCTGCATAGGGGAGACATACAGAGGGCGGGAGCCTCTCCAAAGTCCTGACCCAGGCTCAACTGTCAGGATGGGAAGACTTGCTCTCTAGCTGGTTACATCCCTTCATGAGGTATTCAAGGCCACCTAGGCCTGCTTGTACTGGGAGGGGGAGGGGTTGGGGTCCAACTGGTTCTGCCAGACTCTCATGTTGGCTTTATCAGCCCAGCAAGATTCACTGGTGGGCTCAGTACCCGGCATCCTGGGAGGTCTTCTGGGGGCTCTCCCAAGGGCCTTTCCCAAAAGTTGGTGGGCAGCAGGATCCTTCCAGGATCCCCCAGGACTTCCCCTGGAGGTCTCTGGGTACCTATAAAAAGGGTGTCAGGATTGCAAGAATTGATGGTGGGAGTATGTGGGGGGGTCCATTAGGGACCCCTTGTCCAGACAGCCCCTTGGGAGGCCACCCAAAGAAGGTACCCTGGAGATCGCCAGGAGTTTGGGGTGTGAGGGGCTCAAAGGAGAGCTCTCTGCACCTACCTGCTCTAAGTTTTACGGCTTCCGCCCCAGCCCCCCGCCAAGGGCACTTCTGGGGTTAGAAACTTCCCAGCAAGCCGGGAGGGGACCCTTCTCCAGACTAGGTCCATGCATACCTCTCCAAGGACCTCCTCACTCGCGTCCGTGCACCCATTTTGCAGAAGGGAAAGCAGACATCCGGGGAGCAGCGGCTGGCGCCTGGACTCCGAGGCTCCCTTTCGCACCAGCCCGGCTGGGCGTCGAACGTTACGCGGTCCTTGCCCCAGAAGGACTCCAGATTCTTTCGGGCATCACCCCAACCCCGGCGAGGCGCCCACAGGCAGGGAGTGGGGCCGGGCCGCCGGCGATAATGACAGGGTCCGCGGCCTGTGGGTGGCGGTGGCTGAGGAAGCCAGAGAGATCCGGCTATTTCTGGCCGGGACGCGCCCACAGGCCTGGGCCAGGGATGGCCCGGCTTCCCGGTCCCCACCTCTGCTCTCCTCCCCAACCCCCAGGAGGGGCGGGGAGAGGCGCTGGTTGGAGGGCCCAGGGGGCGGGGGCGGGGGCGCGGGCGGGCGGGGGGCGGAACGGAGTCCCGGGAGCACCTCCGGCGTCCTCCCTCCTCACTCCATTCGGGGCCCTCCCCTGCACTCCTCTCGGACCCGAGGCCGCCCGCGCTGTCGCTGCGGACGAGTGTCCCGCGGCGCCCCCCTCCCGCCGCGCCGTCCGTCGGGCATGGACTCGGGCCGGGACTTCCTGACCCTGCACGGTGAGTACTCGGCCGGCTCGCGGGGGGACCCCGCCTGGGCCGACCTCGAGGAAAGCCGTTCCCGGCCCAGGATGGGGGACCCCCGGTTCCTCGGCCGCTCTCCGCCCCGCCCCGGGCCCGCCCCTCGTCCCTTTTGTCGCACGGAGGAAATCTCCACCCGGGACTGCCGGGCGCAACCCTGGGCGTTTCCAGGCTTGTTCCCCAGACCCGGCCGGTTGGGAGAAGGGTGCGAGTCTCCCCCGGCCCTGCCGCCTCGGGGACTCCCCCTCTCCCTATCCTAGTCACGGACGGGTGGGCTCCAGGGTCCGGCGCGCTCGGAGGGACCGAGGAGGTAAGGAACCAGCATCCACGAATAACCGAGTTATCTTCGCCCAGTCCGGGCCGCCCAGAGAGGCTCCCCAAAGCCCAGGCGTGCCTGGACCGCGTCAGGCAGCGTAGGTGTGGCGGGGTGGGAAGGCTGGGGCGAGGAGGTTTGCGAGGTGAGGTCGGGCCGCGCCGCAGTAACTGCCCAGCGCAGAAATCCTAGTCAGCGACGCCCGGACTGGGAGGGGCAGCCCGATCGCCCCCATCTGCGCACCCTCCTGGCCGGACAGGCCTGAGTCTCAGCTCTAACTGCCTGCTGCTACCCCCCTTTGTCCAGCCGAGCTCTGTCTTCTCCGACCGACCGGGAAACAGTCTGGGCCAGCTCCTTGCCCTATAGCTGTCTCTCCAGGAGAGAGGGCAGCCGCGGGCTCTGGACTGCAGGGACTGGAGGTCTCCTAGCTGCACGGGGGCCCCCAACCTGGACCTGGAATCTCTTTGCTCCAGCCTGGGGACTCACCCACTTTTAGCGTGCTTTGCCCTCCTGCGCCCCAGGTCATCTGCCAGCTCAGCAAACCCTGCCTCTCTTGCACCAATCACCGCTTAACCCGATCTCCCTCTGTTTTCTAGTACCTCTGGAGTCCTTTAGTGCCCACCACCTATCCACCTAAACCATGCATGGATATAATAGAAGGGAAAGAGAAAGCCAGAGCCCTCCAGCTGTCCACTAGCGACCCTCTGGAATTCAGGGACACTCGGAGACGTTCCTTTCAGCCAGTGCCCAGTCTGTCTCATTTTCCTGGTTGTCTCAGATCTGGTCCCCATGGCCCAGAGAGACCTTGCTCAGTGCCCAGAGCTGTTACCCTCACACAAGTAGCCTCAAGGCAAACTCCTTCAGGGTCATGGGATCCTGCCCTTTCCAGGGCTCCCTCTTCTCCTCTCAGGACAGAGGTGTCTCAGTGCTCCTGCCACCCTGGCAGGAAGGGTGGCTGGGCAGCTCAGAGGATCACAGTAGAGATCTCTGCTTTCTCTCTCATCATCCCTTAGCTAGTGCTGTGTACCCTGCAGACTGCCACCTCTTCCATGCCAGCTTCACATTCAGACCTCCTACAAGCCCTCTGATCGCCTCTGGCTACAGCTGTAGCCTCAGCTCATGTTAGAATGGGCTGCATCCTCAGGCATCTGTGCATTTGCCCGGTCTCTGTCCCTGGGCAGCCCTGGTATCTTCCCTGGAGAGGAAGCCACGTGGAGGCTCATTCAGCGCCTCCCAGTTTTGTGGCATGGGCTTGGCAGCCCTGGTCCATCGTGTTTGAGACCTGCCTCCCAAGTGCCTGACAGTCCAGCTCTTCCTGCGGAGCTGGCAAGAACAGTGCGATCCCAAGCTGTCTCCCTGAAGGCCCTGCTGCTTCTAGCTCATCACCCAAAATTACGTCCCTTAACTGCCTTTTGTTCCCCCTGCAAACCGTATTGGCAAGCAAGGATCTGTCAAGGAGAACTGGTGGTGGAAGGGTGTAGGCACTGGGCCCTGTGCCGTTCCAGGTTGCTCACACTTCCACTGGAGAGTCTGCATCTCTTTCATATTTCGGGTCCTCTAGCACTGGACACACTTTCTGGCTTGGGCAGTTGGGGGTCTGCTGCAGAAAGGCTCCCTCCATTGGCCTGGGGGGGTATGGGGGCCACCTAGATAAGAGATGTCCCTTCTGTCCTCGCCCCAGATGCATGCAGAGGCACTGTAGTATACAGACATGGATTATGGAAGTAGACTACCTGGGGTCAAGTCTTAGCTTTTTCATCTTAGACAAATCCCTTGACTTCCTGGTGCCTCAGTTTCCTCATCTGTAAAATGGGGGATAAGAACACTACCTCCCTCATGGATTGCAGTAAGGATTGAATGAGCTAACACATACAAGGCAATAATGAGAACCGTGCCTAGTACCAGCAGGTACAATGTTCCTACAGGAGGCCCACCCCCCAAGTGACCACGTCATGTGAGTACTTTGTGAGATGAGGGGGAATAAGGTAGTCCCTAACCAGGAAAAAAGTGACCAGAACGCTTAAGAATCAAAGGGCTCCTGGGGAATTCCCTGTTGGTCCAGTGGTTAAGACTCCATGCTTCCACTGCCAGGGGCTGGGGTTTGAGTCCTAGTCGGGGAACTCAGATCCTGCAAGCCATGCAGTGAGACCAAAAAAAAAAAAAATAAGAAGAATCAGGGGCTCCTTCTGGTGCTTCTGAAGCCCTCAGACTGACGCTGTAGTCCCCTGGCCTCCTTCCCTACCCTACTTCCTTTGCTTGCTCCATTCTAGCCAGGCCTGCACTGGCTTCTCCAGCAGGTCCCCAGATGTACCCAAAAAGACCTAACTTCCCAAAGCTCTCCCCTCACTGAACACATCCACCTCCACCTACACTAACTATTCAAACACTGAATCCCTCCCGCCCCACTGTAAAACCTGGCATTAGTAAAAGTGCAAGGTAGGGTGTAAGAGGGGCCTCATCTTGGTCCTAGGTTCCAGTCCTGGGTTCCAGTCCTAGCTTTGCCTCTACTTACATTGTGACCCTGAGCAAGTCCCTTTGCCTGTCTGGGCCTGTTTTCTCATCCACGGGAAAGCAATACCTGCTGATAGGGGATGTTGTGAGGATAAAGCACTAGTGGGCAAAGGAATTCTAGGTTGGCAAAGAAGCCAGTACCCCCAAGAGATAACGGTTCCAGATCCATCATAGCAATTTGGGGTAGCCAGACCCCTACCCTCCTCAATTACGTTTCAAAGCTGTCTGTCCCTGGGATTCCATGCCCACACAACACAGACACACACTGATCCACACTGATCTTAACTTTTTTGTGCCCTGGACCACTTTGGCAGTTAGGTGAAGCCTGTGGACCCCTTCTCAGGATCATGTTTTTAAATGCATAAAATAAAATACATAAGAATTCAAAGGAAGCAAATTGTATTGAGATGTGATTCTATCCATAGGTCCTCGGGGAGTCCTTGGCCCTCTGATTAAACCATTAAACCATCACGTGGTTTCTCTAAAACAGAGGTTCCCCTTACAATCAGCTCCCTCAGCTCCAAATGAAGAACAACATTTCTGTGCCCATATTCCAGCTCACCTACATTAACACACATTCTCATGATTTATTTTTCTCCGAGGTGTGACCTTAGGCAAGTTGCTCTGCACTTCAGTTTGTTATTATTGCTGTGCTTGTCTGTGCTAATAACTGGCTTTGCCAGTGACTCACTGTCAATGCTGGTGACTGGAGCTGCGGTGAGGCGAGTGAAGGAACTATTCAGAGGCGGAGAGTAAAAGAGAGGAGTGAGTCAGGCCTCTGGGTGGTGTCCTGACCTTGGCACACAGTAGGGGCTCCATAAATAATTGCTGGGTGAAAAAAAGCAAGACGTAACTTACATGAAAGGGCCCACTGTTCCGAGCACACTGGCAGCACAGTTTCATATGGAGTTGGAGTCCTCCTCACCTATTTATCAAAGCAAGCCTGTGTTAATGGACTCATTTTTAAGACCAGCATTTTTTCAAGAATTCCATTCGCATTTGGAGCCTTGGAGATTATCCCACTCAGGTAGCGGAACTCTCAGAGAAGGAAACAGGCCTCCCTGAGGTTTACATGTGAGGCAACAGCCCGTTGAGTCACAGTGGATTCGTTGAGGAACTGAGGTAAAATATTTGGCGGGTTCCGCTGTCCGGCCCGGGCTCCATCCCCGGCTCCTTCCTATCCCGCCCCACCCGGTTGTCCGCTAGACTCTGCAGCCCAGGCTGCCGCCCGGCCGGGCTCACCTCCCGGCTCAATCTTGCCCAGCCCTCCAGTCCTCTGCCAGGCCTCCAGCTGAGTGTTTAGAATTCGCGGCTCAGGCTCCGCCCCCTGGTAGGACTGGCTCCACAGTCGAGGTTCCGCCCCTCCCTGCCGGAAAACAAAAGGCCTTTGCAGTGAGGGACCCTCCCCCGGTTTGTCCCCAGGGCCCTGGCTCCGCCCCCGGCCGTCTTCCTGGCTACCACTGCCCCACGTCGCCTCGCAGACTCGGCTCCTCCCGCTCCCCACCTCTTTGGCTCTGGCTCCACCCCAATCCGCTTTCTGGGCTCTGACTTTCACCACTGATCTTCTTCCCGGGTTATGGATTTGTCCCACTTCACCTCCCGGCCCCGGTTCCTCCTCCTTCTCTCCCCGCCTTGATTCCGCTCTCGCCGCACCTCCTGGGGGCATCGGTCCTGCCCCTCTGGAACTGTCCCTGCCTCCTAGGGTATGGCCCCGCCCCTTCAGCACAGATTTCTGTATCGCCCCGCCTCTAGAGCCATGGCCCGACCCTTCACTGCCCCGCCCCCACGGGTTCTAGCCCCGCCCATCCACTCCAGGTCTCCGCCCCTGCTCCACTCTAAGGAGGCCGTTCCGCTCCTAGGGCCAGGGTTGCCTTCTGGACGCCACACTGTGCCGAGCCAGGCTCATCGGGCGGCGGGGGCACTTCGGAACGTCATGCAGTGCCTGGGGGTCAGGCGCCGAAGCCGGAGCCAGAGCCGCTCCAGAGAGCTCTACCTGCAGGAGCAGAGCCTCGAGGTGGCAGCTCTCAATGAGCAGAGGCTGGGTAAGGGATGCAGGGCGCCCCCCCCACCCCCCGAAATCTGCGGAGGCCGGGAAGGCAGCTGGGACAGGACTCAGACTGTATGTTCCTGATCTCGGGGACTGGACCTGTATAGTTCTGTGAGTGTATGACCCACGGTGGGGCTGTGTTTGTGGGCATGGCATGTGGAGTAAGTACTGGGGGCGGGGATTGGTTACCCTGCGCCTTGCCACCCCCAAACCATCCTGTTTACAAACCTAGTGGTGATTCTGTCACTTGTATGGTAGTGGGGGCCACTGTGCAGCAATAATGATATGCAATGCTGTGTAACCAAGTGGCACCAGTGTGACAGTGTGCGATCCAGGGTGATGCTGTGTACCGTGTGTGACTGTGGGTGACCCAGGTGACTGAGTGATTCTGTCATCTCTGTTATGGTGTGTGTGTTCTGTGGGTGTTCTGCTGTTACTCTTTGTGGCAGCATGCCCCTGAGAGGTGGCTGTATAAGGTAACGTTTTCTAGCATTGGCCCTGTGGGCAAGCTTCTGAGTCCCGACTCTACCATGTAACTTCCTTGAGCCTCCGTTTCATCATCTGTAAAATGGGAACAATGATAGTGCCTTCCTCACAGGGTTGTTCAAGGGATTAAATACATGTGCTAAGAACAGGATCTTATTCAAACATGAACTATTATTATTATTATGGTGACTGCTATTATTATGACGACGATGATGTTCTGGCACTGTACGTTGTGTGGCTGTGTGTGACTCCATGTGATAATATGTGTCACCGTGTGTGGCCCATTGTCTCTTCCCGGTTGTGTATGGCAGTGTGTGATGAGTACGGTGGTGTGGTGTGTGTGACTGTGTATGTGTGTGGCTATATCTGTGTAGCTGTGTATTGCTGTGAGTCCCAGACTCAGTTTGTTTCCATTAGGCCTCACCCTAGGTACATGGGCAGGGCTCCTGGCACCGCCCCCACCGCCAGCCTCCTATTAGCACTGTAGCCCCTCTGCACTCCCCATATGTGCCACTAGCCTGGGCAGGTTGGTGAGGCTGCAAGGTCGACCCAGGGGCCCCTGAGCTCAGAGGCCCCTCAGCACCACCCTCCCGCAGGAGGAGAAGGTGCTTCAGCTGAGTGAGTGGGGCTGAGCGAAGGGCCCATAGACCTTCTGGGTGCTAAGGGAGCAAGGGAGGGGGGGCGGGCAGCCCAGAGGCCTCAGAAACAAAAGGGCCTCAAATAAGGCTCAGAGATGGAGGTGTCTGCTTAGGTCGCCCAGCAGCCTGGAGGGCCACTAATATCAAGACCCACCTTGGGACCGAGGTCTGTGTTCCGGAAGCCATGTCGGCAACCAGGGGACTTATCTCTGCCTGACCGCAGACAGGGCCACAGTCTGGCTCCAGGACAGGATGAACATGTCATCTGCTCACAGCCTTTTCCAGAACCAGAGGGTGGGGCTCACCTTCCGCCCCTGTGCGCCGCCCCTCCCCCCATCTGTGCCATGCGCAGTGGCTTGTCCTAATGCCCTAGCCGGGGAGGGGCGGTACAGCCAGAAGCCAGAGGGTAAGGAGATGACCCCCCGCCAGCTGACCTCAGCCTCGGAAAGGACAGTGGAATCCCCCAGCTGAGCTGAGGCTGCTCTCTCCTCCGGCGGCTGGGAACTACCCTTCCCGGCCTCTGTCTTGAGCCCCACAGACACAGCCACCAGTTGAGGACATCCTGCAGGAGCCCCCTCCTCCCTCAGTGGGCCTCCCCTGGGGCTGGAGGGAAACTGCTGACACTAAGGCAGGGGGTGGAGAGAGCTGGGACCAAGGTGGGGGAAGGTCACATCAGACTGTCACCTCTGAGGAGGTCTTGAGACACCTCCTTACCCAGTGCTGTTGGGGGAACAGAGGCACAGAGAGGGAAGGAGGTTTCCTGAAGCCATGGGTGTGGGGGGCTGGTAGCACGTGGCTGTGTCTCCACTGGAAGCAGGAGATTGGGGAGGGATAGGGGTTGGGTGGCTGAGGCCCGAGGAAGTGGTCCAGAAGATTCTGTAGGTCCTGAGTGTGTGTGGAGCAGGCTGGCTGGGGCATAGGGAGTGGGGTCATGGATAAACTGGGAGAGCACATCAGGGGCTGGGGATCTGGGTTCAGAAAGGAAAAGCCTACAGGCCTAGGTACAGGCCCCTCAGACTGGACCCACACGGTCCCTGATGCCACCACTCTGCTGGAGCAGAAGGATAAAGACTGCTGAAAAGCCACAGAGTTTTTGTTTTGGGGCCAGAAGTGAGGTGAGGTAGTCCATCGGCTCTGAATAGAGCTGGCTGCTGGACTCCATGTGGCCAGGGTGATAGGCTAGGGTGGTCTTTTGGTCCCAGCTTCCTTCAGGTCACTCTGACCCCTAGGAGGAGCCCACCAAGTCTTTCAGAGCCAGGCCATTTCCTAGGGGTCTGGTCACCCAGGAACCAGGTGTTCTTGAATTAGCTGCCCTCTCTTTGTCCATTCAGCTGTGGGTGGCAGGTCATAGTGTATAAAGTGTGGCCTTGAGTGGGTGGGTGTCCAAAGGTTTACGTGGCCTCAGCTGGCAACACAGATGCCTTCCTGGAGAAGGCAGGGCTCCAGAATCAGGTTGGAACAAGGGTGACGGAGGGAGAAGTGAACAGAGAGCTGAGGATGAGGCTGGTGAAAAATGGGCTGAGAGGGTCCAGTGGTGGGCACGGCCAGCATGGGGCCTGGGGCAGCAGGGACCCTAGAGGAGGTAGCATCTTACCAGCTCTGCCTCCTAGGTCTACAGGATGACAAGGACCTACAGGCACTGCTGAAGGGCAGCCAGCTCTTGAAGGTGAAGTCCAACTCATGGCGGAGAGAACGCTTCTACAAGCTGCAGGAGGACTGCAAGACCATCTGGCAGGAGTCCCGCAAGGTCATGCGGACCCCAGAGTCCCAGCTGTGTGAGTGCCCTGAGCTGCAGGGGGAGGGGCAGGGTGCTGCACCTGCACTTGGTTGGGGAAACTGACACTGGTCAGGGTAGGGTGGGGCTGGAGGTCAGTCGTGGACCAGGACCAAAGGTAGGAAAACTGAGGCCTGGCCTGGCGGGGCAGAGGTTGGTCATGCAAACAGGACCAGATATGGGGAAACAGCCTGGCCAGGGTTGGGGAGAGGAGCCAGTTAAATCACTGATAGGGAAACTGAGGCCTAGCCTGGGCTAGAGAGGGCAGTCATGGACCCAGGACCACAGATGGACATGCTCAAGCCTTTTGGGGGTGGGACTCCATAGCCATGACCACAGATGGGGAAAGCCGGGCTCCCAAGTAGGGAGGGAGCTAGACAGTGTTGCCTGAATTCCCAGGTAACCACCCGGACATTTGTGGGAAGGAGGGAAGGAGGGAGGACTAGGGCCCAGGTGTGGTGAGGCCCAAAGTCCAGGGGCAGATAAGGCCCTTCCAGGTAGCAGTGGCCAGGATGTGAGGTGGGGCTGCAGGAGGCAGCTCCTCCCTGGGCTGGGACCAGAAAGAGAGCCTGGGGTGGAGCAGGGCTGGGACTTGCACAGAGAGGCCTTAGCTGGCCAGCTCCCTTGGGGTTGTGGACCTGAGGGCTTTCTGGAAGCTTTAGAAAAGGTCCAAGACGCCAAAGCTCAGGCCTGCAGATGGAGAGTGCCTCCTGCAAGGTCTTAGGAAGAAAGTTCTGCCACTGCTGCTGCCCTTTTACACAGAATGCCCTAAGAATCTTGTAAAATGAGAGGTTCCCTCTGCACCTTTACTTGGTGGGAAAATTTTAGACCAAAGCTATCCAAAAGAACTTTCTATGATAATGGGAATGTCCTGTATCTGTGGTGTCCAATATGTCAGCTACTAGCCACCTGTGGCCATTGAGCACTTGAACTGTGGCTAGTGTGACTGAGGAAATGAATTCTTTTTTTTTTTGGCTGTGCCACTGCACGGCATGTGAGACCTTAGTTCCCCGACCAGGGATTGAGCCTGAGCCCCCTGCTTTGGAAGTGTGGAGTCTTAACCACTGGACCGCCAGGGAAATCCCACAAATTCTTAATTTTACTGAACTTTAACTAATTTATATCTAAATAACCACGTGTGGCTGGGGGTACGGAAGGATCACTGCAGCTGGATTTCTCACACGGTCCAAGTCCCTGGAAATCCCTCACCCATTCACCTGCCCTCGGCTGTAGAGATGGGGCAGGCAGGGTCAGCCCACTGGCAGGTCTCTGGGGAGTGAGACCAGACACAGGTGACAGGGCCCAGGTGGGAAGGGGGCAGGAGAAAAGGGAGGGGCGGCCCACTGAGGGCGTCTCAGGAAGGGTCTGCCAGGCCCCAGGACACTGGACAGAAACCTGAGAAGGTGTTGCCTGTGGCAGGTCAGAGGGGAGGCAGGACAGGAGCAGGGTCGGATGCGGAGAGCCCGGCTGGGTCCTGGGGACAGTGGGCCATGGGAGGTCTGAGCAGGGCAGGGCAGGGTGGGAGGGGATGGAGCCTGAAGCGCTCTCAGGAAACTACCCTGCGTGCCTGTTGGCCACGTAACACAGGAGTGACCTGGCCCTTGCCTCTGTCTGTGGCTCCAGCCAGGTTCCTTCACAGGCCTCTGCCCTGATATGGGGTTTCCTGTTAGACGCTGGCAGTTGGCGGCACCGTGGGAATGGGGCATCATACTGTCTGAGCCCTGGGGACTCCTGGGAGCCCACCCCCCAGCCAGTACACGTGCATGGTTCCCAGTGTGAGCCAAGCACTTGGCGGGGGTGGGCAGGGGGCAGACTGAGGAGTGGGAGATGTGGGCCTTTCCAGACCTGGGCTGGTGAGCTGGGAACCTCATACTGGCACAGCTGGGAGCACAAGGGCAGGAGGAACCTCCCGGGCAGCAGACCCAGGGTGAGCAAAGGTGCAGGGGCAAGAACAAGGAAGGGCCGTGAGTGAGGGGCCTGCACCCTGACAGGAGGGGCCACAGGGGCGACAGGTTGGGGGTTGGGCACCAGGTGCGCTCCGGTGAGGAGCATGGCTGGAGAGGGCTTTTTCCATGTCAGAGACCCAGAGACAGGTCTGGGCTGAGCATGCCCATCGGGCTGCTTCCCTCCTCTAAGTGAGCAGTGAGACTGCCCTCCACTGTGCTCCCCCCCCCCGGGGAAACTGAGGCCAGGAGATGGGGGTGGGGAGCAGTCCCCAGTTCTCTTTGCCTCTGCTTCCTGGTCCGGAAGTTGCCCCCATCCCGACGCCACTAGCCTCCCTCAGCTCTGGTTCCCATAGGCAGACAAGGATTATCATCAGCAGGGAAGGCGTCTGGATTCTCTCTCCGCTGCCCAGGCTTCCTGTTTCCACTCCCAGCCTGGGGCAGCTACAGCTGGTGTGGGACCTAGAGGGACACGGGAGGTTGTAAGCGGAGCGATTCAGCAGGGATATCCCCTGCATCCCACATGGCCCAGGGTTCGCATGTCTCACACCTCAGAGCCTGCTTCCCGGACAGTCACATGCCACACATCTGGGGCCTGCAGGTGGCCAGGAGGCCACCACCGGGAAGGACAGGCAGGCTCTCAGCCAGAGCTGGTCTAGACCCAGGAAAGATGGACGTGGATGGTTCAGGATGGGGATGGGGATGGGGCAGGGGCAGGGGCAGAGCCTGGCTCCTGATGTGGGGAGGCCCAGCATGAGCCCCTCCCAGCCAGGCCAGGGAGGGCACCTTGGGGTTTCAGGCAGGTGAGCAGGGCCTTGCTGCTCCCTAAAGCTTGGAAGGTTGGGCTGTGACAGGACAGCCCCCGTCCCTGGTTCCCAAGGGCAGAATGATGTCATCTCAGACCCCCAGGGGCACCCTCCAGTCTACCTCTTGGGATCCTGGAGCACCATTCCTGCCAAGGGGCTCCCTGAGATCAGGACACACAGATACATGCAGGGCAAGGCCCTGGCTGCTCCCCTGACACAAGCACTTCCCCCTCTGTCAGGAGAGGGGCCTGGAGGCTCCCATGGCTGTCCTGAGGGAGGCGAAGGGCCCAAAGTCAAGCACAACAGGAGAGTGTGTGGCCTCCTCTCCGTCACAGGCCCCAAGCTCCAGAATGGTCTCTATCTCTGTATGAGAGCCCTGCCCTGCCCCACTCCTCTCCCAGGGGCCCTGCTTCCTCCCAGCACAGAAACAGGAGGCCTGGGACCCTAGGTGCCCTTCCCACCCTAAAGTCAATCTCTCTCTGCCTGGGCGTTTCCATGTGCACGCTATAGCTGTGTCTCGTTCCTTCTCCACCTCAGCCTCTTTTTGTCCCCCGCTCTGCCCATCTTCCTGCCCCTCACGGCTCTCTCTGCCCACCTCCACCCTCTTCTTGCAGTCTCCATCGAGGACATTCAGGAGGTGCGGATGGGGCGCCGCTCAGAGGGCCTGGAGAAGTTTGCCCGGGACGTGCCTGAGGACCGCTGCTTCTCCATCGTCTTCAAGGACCAGCGCAATACTCTAGACCTCATCGCCCCATCGCCCACCGAAGCCCAGCACTGGGTGCAGGGCCTGCGCAAGATCGTCCATCACTCGGGCTCCATGGACCAGCAGCAGAAGCTGCGGCAGTATCCTTTTGGTGGCAGTGGGTCCAGGCCCAGCGGGTGGGTACTGGCTATGGTCGTCCCCAGGACAACCTGGGTATGGAAGACACGCAGCTTGGGCCATCATACCAAAATACCATAGACTGGGTGGCTTAAACAACAGAAATTAATGTTCTCACGATTCTGGAGGCTGGAAGTCCAAGGTCAGGGTGCCAGAGGGTCGGGTTCTGGTGGGAGCTCTCTTCCTGGCTTGTAGATGGCTGCCTTCTTTCTCACTGTCTTCACATGGCAGAGAGAGAGAGAGAGCACAAGATCTCTGGTGTCTCTTCTTTTTTTCTTTTCTTTTTTTAAAGATAAATTTATTTATTTGTTTATTTTTGGCTGCATTGGGTCTTCGTTGCTGCCCGCGGGCTTTCTCTAGTTGTGGGGAGCGGGGGCTACTCTTTGTTGCAGTCCGCGGGCTTCTCATCGTGGTGGCTTATCTTATTGCAGAGCACAGGCTCTAGGCGCACAGGCTTCAGTAGTTGTGGCAGGCGGGCTTCAGTAGTTGTGGCACACGGGCTCAGTAGTTGTGGCTTGCGGGCTCTAGAGCGCAGGCTCAGTAGTTGTGGCACACGGGCTTAGTTGCTCCGTGGCATGTGGGATCTTCCTGGACCAGGGCTCGAACCCGTGTCCCCTGCACTGGCAGGCGGACTCTGAACCACTGCACCACCAGGGAAGTCCCTCTGGTGTCTCTTCTTTTATGGGCACTAATCCCATCATGAGGCCCCCACTCATGACCTCATCTAAGTCTCTCAAGGCCCCATCTCCAAATACATCACATTGAGGGTCAGGGCTTCAACATATGAATTTGGGAGAACACAAAGGAAGCAGGGAGGGTACTTGGAGCCCTCTTTGGTCTACTCTGACCCAAGGGCCAGACAACAGTGCAGCCCCCTGAAGTCCCTCATCCCCCCTCATGCTAGGTAACCAGCATGGAGTGGGGAGGCTGAGGGGAGCTGCCTGCTTCAGTGGGAGACCTAGTCTCAGATATTTTAATGTTTCCTAAAGTTAACTGCATTTTTTTCCTCTGGGAGTTTGGGAGGCCATGATACACTCCCACTTGCCCCCATATCCTGTGCCACTCTTTGGGGAGTCATCACGTTCCTCCAGTCCCGGTGTGCAGGCCAGCCTGCGGGCTTGAAACAAATTCACTTCAAAGTCCAGGTACACAGCAACACAGTAGTCTATGGTTCAAAGTGTTCAGCCTTCTGGTATGTAGGATTAGGGTGGAACCAGCACCGGCTCCTTTTTTTCTTTTTAAATGACAGCTTTATTGAGATATAGTTCACATACCATATAATTCATCCACTTAAAGTGTACAAGTCCATCTTTTTAGTGTATTCAGAGTTATGCAACTATCACCCCCAAAAGACACCCCATGCCCTTTAGCAGTCCCCATTTCCCCACAACCCCCCAGCCCTAGACAACCACTAATCTACTTTCCGTCTCCATACATGTGTCTTTTCTGGACCTATTATATAAATGGAATCATACAGTCTCTTGTGACTGGCTTCTTTCACTTAGCATAACGTTTTTAACGTTTGTCCATGTCATAGCATGTGTTTGTACTTCATGCCTTCTGTTTGCCTAATAGTATTCCACTGTGTGGCCATTCCACATTTTACTTATCCAATCAGCAGTTGATGGACATTTGGGTTTCTGCTTCTCTGAATAATGCTGCTGTGAACATTTGTGTATAAGTTTTTGTGTGGACATATGTTCTCATTTCTCTTGAGTATATACCTAGAATTTCTGAGTCTTGTGGTGACTATATATTTAACCTTTTGAGGAAATGCCAAACTATTTTCCAAAGAGGAAATTTACATTCCCACCAGCAGTGTCTGAGAGTTCTGATTTTTCACATCTTCACTAACCCTTGCTATTATCTGCCTTTTTTTTTTTATTATAGCCATCCTTGTGGGTTTGAAGTGGCATTTCACTGTGGTTTTGATTTGCATTTCCTTGATAGCTAACGGTGTTGAGCATCTTTACATGTGGTTATTGGCCATTTGCATATCTCTTTGGAGAAACAGCTATTCAATAGATCCTTTGCCCATTTGTTGTTGTAAAGTTCTTTTTTTATGGATCTATTTATTTTAATTTTAAATTGTGGTAATATATACATAACATGAAATTTACTATCTTAACCATTTTCAAGTGTACAGTTCAGTAGTGTTAAGTACATTCACATTGTTGTGCAACCATTTCCAGAACTCTTTTCATCTTGTAAAACTGAAACTCTGTACCCATTAAACAGTAACTCCCCATTCCACCCTCCCCCAGGTCCTGGCAACCACTGTTGTACTTTCTGTCCCTATGAACTTGATTACTCTTAAGTTCCTCATATAAGTGGACTCATACAGTATTTGTCATTTTGCCACTAGCTTATTTCATTTAGCATAATGTCCTCAAGTTTCATCCATGTTGTCACATGTTAGAACTTCCATCCTTTTAAATGCTGAACAATATTCCATTGTATGTATATTACCACACTTTGTTTATTCATTTGTCCATTAATGTACACTTAGGTTGCTTCCACTTTTTGTCCATCATGAATAATGCTGCTATGAACATGGGTGTACAAGTATCTTTCTGAGGCTCTGTTGTCAATTCTTTGGGGTATACACCAAGAAGTCAGATTGTTAGATCATATGGTAATTCTATTTTCAATTTTTTTGAGGACCCACTATACTGTTTCCTATAGCATCTGTACCACTTTACATCCCCACCAACAGTGCACAAGGGTTCCAGTTTCTCCACGTCCTTACCAACATTTGTTATTTCTTTTTTAAATAGGTCTCTTACTGTGGTTTTGACTTGCATTTCCCTAATGATTAATGATATTGACCATTTTTTAATGTGCTTTTGTATATCTCCTCTGGAGAAATGTTTATTCAGATCTCTGGTCCATTTTTTTTTTTTTTTTTTTTTTGGCGGTACACGGGCCTCTCACTGTTGTGGCCTCTCCCGTTGTGGAGCACAGGCTCCAGGCACGCAGGGTCAGCGGCCATGGCTCATGGGCCCAGCCGCTCCACAGCATGTGGGATCTTCCCAGACCGGGGCACGAACCCGTGTCCCCTGCATCGGCAGGCAGACTCTCAACCATTGTGCCACCAGGGAAGCCCTCTGGTCCATTTTTTAATTGAGTTGTCTTTTTATTATTGAGTTGTAACAGGTTTTTTTTTTTTAAATATTCTAAATATTTTAAAAAATATTCTAATATTTTAAAAATATTCTTATCAGATATACGCTCTGCAAATAATTTCTCCCATTCTGTGGGTTCTTTTCTTTTTTTGGTGGTATTCTCTGAAGCACAAAAGTTTTTAGTTTCAGTGAAGTCTAATTCATTTACTTTTTGCTTTTGTTGCTTGTGTTTTTTGATGTCACATCTAACGTAAAGTCACAAACATTTACTCATATATTTTCTTCTTATAGTTTTAGCTCTTGCATTTAGGTCTTTGATCCATTTTGAGTTAGTTTCTGTGTATGGTGTGGTGAGGGATCCAACTTCATTTTTTTTGCATGTAGACATACAGCTGTTCCAGCACCATTTGTTGAAAAGACTATTCTTTCTTCATTGAATTGTCTTTACACCATCTTCAAAAAATCAACTGACCATAAATATGAGGGTTTACTTCACGACTCTCAATTCTCTTCCATTTACCTAAATGTCTCTTCTCACACCAGAACCACAACGTTTTAGTTACTGTAACTTTGTACGAAGTTTTGAAATCGTGAAGTGTGAGTCTTCCAAATTTGTTCTTTTTTTTTCAAGATTGTTTGGACTGTTTTGGGTCCCTTGAATTTCCATATGAATTTGAGGATTGGGTTGTCAATTTCTGCAAAGTAGCCAGCATGACTGTGATAGGTATTGTGCTGAATCTGTAGATCAGTTTGGAGAGTATTTCTCATTAAACAATATCAAGTCTTCTTTCTGATCAGCAAATATGGGGTATCTTTCCATTTATTTAGATCTTTAATTTCTTTCAACAATGTTTTGTGGCTTTCAGAGTATAAGTTATGTATTAAAAGAATTTGTATTTTTATTCATTTTGATGCTACTGTATGGAATTACTTTATTACATTTTCTGATTATTCATTGCCAATGTATATCCAACTCCTTTGGGGGACACATTTTGAACCCTGATAGCTCCCTTTACTGTGTACTTTTCAGCATTTCAAAGACTTTTAAGTGTCTTTTCTCAAGGCTATGTCTGCCTGATTTTGAGCTTTCTTTTTAAAATTTTAATTGTTATTTATTTTATTTTTGGCCATGCCTCGAGGTATGCGGGATTTTAGTTCTGACCAGGGATTGAACCTGTGCTCCCTGCAGTGCAAGTGCAGAGTCTTAACCACTGGACCACCAGGGAAGTCCCTGAGCTTTCTTAAAAGCCCAATTCTGTGGCACTTTTGTGATAGTCACTCCTTTTGCACAGGCATGCACTTGGACAATCTCATGGCCTCTGCAGGCTTCTGCTGCCCAGACCTTGAGATCATAAAGCCATCCCAGCCTGCTGAAGAGCAGTTGGCACTGGGACCTCATGCTTGGGTGTACCACTCTGAACTTGATTTTTTAACCTGGAATTCTACTATAATTTTTTTAATGTAAATACACATATTTACATAAAACATACATATCTATAAATAAAGGTTTAAAAATATGGGTAGGTTAGAATAAAATTTTAATCTTTAATTTTTTCTGGCTGCATTTCATTTTGCCTAATGATACGTTTGCTAAAAATAGTGGAGATTATACATTTGTATCCATTTTCTGTGTAACATTATATCATAATTATTTCCCTGTGTTAGTATAGTCTCCATAAACAGCTTTATTAATGACTGTGTACTATTCCACTGAATGGATGGACTATAAATTAGTGATCCATTCTTTTAGTGTCAAACATTTCATTTCCTTCACCACTATGAATAACATTGCAAAGAACTATGTTCATAAAACCTTTCAGTATTTAGAAGTATTTCCTTACCAATGGATTCCTAGAAGTGGAATTACTGAGTCAACTGATGTAACAGGTTAAAGCTTTAGCTATCCCTCCATCACTTTCCTAAGGGTTGTACTGATTTACTTTTTGCCCACGTGATGGATTTGAGTGTCCATTTCACCTCACCCTTACCTGCACTAGGTAATATACTTTTAAGTTGCTAAATTTTAGTTTAAGAAATTGCATCTCATTTCCAAATTGTTAATAACTTTGACTACTAGTAATGTTTGCAAAAGGTCAGTTTATATCCCTTTCTCATTTAGTTATTAGGGTCATCATACTGTTTTCTTTTTAATTAATTCTTCAAAGGCTTTGCTGCAAATGCTTCCTCCAGTCTGTCAGATAGATGACTTTAGTTTTTCTTTATTTAATCCTCAGAATTTTAAAAAGTTTATATGGCATGATTTATGTTGTTGTTTCTTTTGTGATTTCTTCTGAAGCCTGCTATCATGTTTTCATTGTGCTCATGAGCTCCCATTGTCTTGTTCTATAGTTAGCTCTCTGTTTTCTGTGGACTGTAGTGTGCAGCTCCTCCTTCTCTAGTTCTCAAGGTCAATTCTGATGGGAGAGATAGAGAGAATGGAGAAGTGGAGGCCTAAGTGCCCCAATCATGACACCATGATCCCGGCTTTGTTTTTGCATGTGATGTCCCCACCTTCTGATCAGTGGCTTGAAATTTGCTGTTTCCTACTAAATAAGCCTCAAGTGCTTTCGTCAGAAAGCACTATATACTATATAGTGTATAGTATAATTATATGCTATATAGATATATACGATATCTATAATTGGGTAACAATTATATACTGAAAGGGACATACCTTGAAATGTTAACAGTAGTTACCCCTGGGTGATAGGATTATGGGGGCTTTGTTTATTTACTTTTCTGCATTTTCTAAATTGTCTGTAATGAACCCTTTTAGAGTGAGAAAAGAAATGTTTTTGAAATTTTGAAAGGGTTCAAAGCCAGAAAACAGGAAAAAGACTCCTTCACTGGATGTCACATTTCCTCCAAAGAGGCCACCAGGTCTTCCCTCTGAAATGAGGATATGCCAAAAGTCAGGCCTGCGGGGAGCTGTGTCTACAGGGGACCTCAGTCCACCTGGGCCCGGGAGTTGACCCTGAGCTTGAATCATGGCTGTGGCTGGGACCTCGGGGGTCCCAGGGCTCCTGGATTCTTTCCTTACTTCTTGCCCAGCTGGATTCATTCCTGCTTGCGAAAAGCTGACAAAAACAAGGACAACAAGATGAACTTCAAGGAGCTGCAGAACTTCCTGAAGGAGCTCAACATCCAGGTGGACGACAGCTATGCCCGAAAGATCTTCAGGGTGAGGCAGGATGTGAGGGCTGGGTCTGCCTGGCAGTGTGTCCTTGACTGCAGCCCGAGACCTGCTCTGAACCCTGCCCACCTGGCGTCCTGGCTCTGCAGGAATGTGACCACTCTCAGACAAACTCCCTGGAGGATGAGGAGATCGAGACCTTCTACAAGATATTGACCCAGAGGAAGGAGATCGACCTCACCTTCAAGGAGGCTGCGGGCTCGGGGGAGACCCTGTCGGTGGATCAGTTAGTGGTCTTCTTGCAGCACCAACAGCGGGAGGAGGCGGCGGGGCCTGCACTGGCCCTCTCCCTCATTGAGCGCTACGAGCCCAGCGAGATGGGTGAGGGCCTATGACCTGTAGTCCCAGGGCCACACAGGGTGGGGAGACCCCTGGGGAGACGGCAGCCCAAGAGTAGGGAGCTGGCGGGAAGGGGGCACCTCAGCCAGGCCCAGAGCCCCTGGTCAGTATTTCTCTGCCCCAGGAAAGCAGATGGGAGGCAGGGACCCTCTCTTGGTTCCTCCTTCAGGGGCTTTGAGGACTCCTCCCCCAGGAAATGGAGAGAGAGAAGGCTGGAAAAGCAGGCACTTTTCCTGCCTCCCTCTTTGTGCCCACGCTGGCCACAAAGCTTTAAGACATCAGATGGGGCCCAGTCCTGGAGAAGGAGGAGATGAGGCCCTGCCCTCAGGGGGGGGCCTCACAGCATGGGGGACAGAGGAGGAGACAGGGCCCCACCCTGGGATAGTCACGGTCTGGTCAAGAGACTCGAGCTTAGCCGCTTCCAAGAGGTACCGAGGACCAGCTCAGGACGGGAGGCAGGAAGAGTAGGGGAGAGGTGAGTGCGGGGAGGGGGAGTCCCTCACCCCAGAGCGGCGGCGCCAGCCTAGGGCTCTGACGGGCGCCGGCCTCCCGCCTCCCAGCCAAGGCGCGGCGGCAGATGACCAAGGACGGCTTCCTCATGTACCTGCTCTCGGCCGACGGCAGCGCCTTCAACCGGGCGCACCGGCGGGTCTACCAGGACATGGGCCAGCCGCTCAGTCACTACCTGGTGTCGTCCTCTCACAACACCTACCTGCTGGAAGACCAGCTCACGGGGCCCAGCAGCACCGAAGCCTACATTCGGTGGGGCCGGGAGACCTGGGCATGATGGGGCGGGGCCGGGCGGGACCTGGTCGTGATGGGGCGGGGCGGGGCGGGGCGGGGCGGGGCTGAGCGGGACCTGGGCGGGCAGGCGGGACCTGGGCGGGGCCCGGCCGGGACCGAGGGGCCTAGCCGCCGTCCCACTCGCAGGGCGCTGTGCAAAGGCTGCCGCTGCCTGGAGCTCGACTGCTGGGATGGACCCAACCAGGAACCGGTCATCTATCACGGCTACACCTTCACCTCCAAGATCCTCTTCTGCGACGTGCTCAGGGTCATCCGGGACTACGCCTTCAAGGTGGGCGCGCTTCTGGGCCTGAGGAAGGGGATGCTCGGGCCCACCCACCCCTCCTAATCCGCCCTTGGGCCTCCAGGTGTCCCCCTACCCCGTCATCCTGTCCCTGGAGAACCACTGCAGCCTGGAGCAGCAGCGTGTGATGGCGCAACACCTGCACACCCTCCTGGGCCCCATGCTGTTGGATCGGCCACTGGACGGGGTCACCAGCAGCCTGCCTTCCCCTGAGGTGCCCGATGGGGTGGGGTGCCCAGAGGAGAGGGCAGGGGACTGGCCGGGAGGCCCGCTGCGTCTTGACCAGCTGCCCCTCCACCCTTAGCAACTGAAGGGGAAGATCTTGCTGAAGGGGAAGAAGCTTGGGGGGCTTTTCCTCCCTGGAGGGGAAGGCAGCCCTGAGGCCACTGTGGTGTCAGACGAGGATGAGGCTGCTGAGATGGAGGATGAGGCAGTGAGGAACCAAGTGCAGCACAAGTCCACGGTTTGAGCGGGGGCTATGGAGCGAGGAGGGGAGGGGGGCCCTACCCCACCATCCCCCTCCATCACACTGTGGGGTATTTGTCTTGTCCGGGTTCTCTGTGGCTGTCACTCAGACCCTCTGCCCCCTCTCTCTGTCTCCCTCTCTGTTCTCTCTGTATCTGGGTTTCTGGCTCTCTCAGTGCCCACCTGCCCCAACCTCTGAATCTGACTTGGGCCTCCCCATGGCCCCCAGGAGGACAAGCTCAGACTAGCAAAGGAGCTCTCAGATATGGTCATTTACTGCAAGAGCGTCCACTTTCTGGGCTTCCCCAGTCCTGGCACCCGTGGGCAGGCTTTCTATGAGATGGCATCCTTCTCCGAGAACCGTGCCCTCCGACTGCTTCAAGAATCAGGTGAGCCCGGCCCTGTCCCCCCAGGGTGCTGTCCATCTGTCTGACCACCTGAGCTGGCCAGGGTCAGGACTGGCTCCCACCCCTCCGGACGTCACCCAGAGCTGGCACCCCACGCTGTTACCAGACAGAGCTGGTAGGGAGGGGCTTGGACTCACCAGGAGGCCTCCACTTCTAATGCGCCCACACCCCCCTCAGGAAACAGCTTTGTCCGCCACAATGTGAGTCACCTGAGCAGGATCTACCCCGCCGGGTGGAGAACGGATTCCTCCAACTACAGCCCTGTGGAGATGTGGAATGGGGGCTGCCAGATCGGTACGGGCTGGCTGGGGCTTGGAGGAGGCCTGGGTGAGGGTTTCCGCCTGGAGGGCCACGGGTCAGGAGCCTCTGGGGACCCAGGCAGAGCCAGATGCAGGGATTTGTGGGCTCAGGAGCTGGTAATCTCAGTCTGGAAATATCCCCCACCAGCAAATACAGCGTCAGAAATCCCATTGTTAGCACACTTGTCCTTTGAATTCTGGCACCAGAAATGGAATGCAAGGTTGGTGTGGTGGGTCAGTTAGGGTGGCAGGAGGGCAGTAGGCATTGAGTGATCCTGGACCCTGGTTCTGCCTCACCGTGTGACTCTGGGCCTCAGTGTACCCCAAGCAGGCTGGGCTATGGGGCCCCTGAGGCCAGCCCACAGCCTGTGACTGCTCTGTCCTGCCTGTAGTGGCCTTGAACTTCCAGACACCTGGGCCAGAGATGGACGTATACCAGGGCCGATTCCAGGACAATGGGGCCTGTGGGTACGTGCTGAAGCCTGCCTTCCTGCGAGACCCCAACTCCACCTTCAACTCCCGTGCCCTGGCTCAGGGGCCCTGGTGGGCTCGGAAGCGGCTCAATGTCAGGGTATGGCCAGCCACCGGAGGGACAGATGCCATGGGCCTCCCTTCCCCCTGGCTACCATCCTGAACCCTTAACTGTCCCCCGCCTTTCCTCAGGTCATCTCAGGGCAGCAGCTGCCAAAAGTCAACAAGAATAAGAATTCAATTGTGGACCCCAAGGTGACCGTGGAGATCCATGGCGTGGGCCAGGACGTGGCCAGCCACCAGACCGCTGTGGTCACCAATAACGGTACGTGCTGGGCCTGGGCTGGGCCTGGCTTCTGGAGCTGGTGTCCATGCTGTTGACATGGTGCCTGCACCCCTAGGTTTCAACCCATGGTGGGACACAGAGTTTGAGTTCGAGGTGATTGTGCCTGAGCTCGCCCTCGTGCGCTTTGTGGTGGAGGACTACGATGCCTCCTCCAAGAATGACTTCATTGGCCAGAGCACCATCCCCTTGAACAGCCTCAAGCAGGGTGAGTGTTTGTGGAGGGAGGGGACGACTCGAGGGGAGGCATCTCTTGGGAAGGGGCCGGCTATTCCTCAAAGCATCCTCCCTAAGTGACCAGAACTTCCGCTGTGCACCCCTCCCCGCCCCTCCGCCTGCCAGGATACCGCCACATTCATCTCCTGTCCAAGAACGGAGACCAGCACCCGTCTGCCACCCTCTTTGTGAAAGTGGGCCTCCAGGACTAGGCTCGGGGAGTCTGGTGAGGGCTGCCCCGAGCGGACCAGGCCCTCTGTCCACATCTGGGGGGCAGGACAGGGGCTGCTCCCAACCTCTCGCTCAGAGCTGGCAGCCCCGTGCTGCCCTCAGCTCCAACCTACTGTCTGTGTTGCTGCCTCTCGGGAGCCCAGGAGCTGGCCCAGTCCCTGGAGCTGTCCTCAATTCCGTTAGGAATGACACTGCAGCCCGCTCCATCCTCCAGCCGGGCCCTAGGTTGAGGGTTTTTATAAAAATCATAAGACTAAGTACTGTGGTCTCTTTACCTGGACACTGGAAAAATCCCTGTAAGGCATGCGTGCGTGTGTGCATGCCCCAGAGCACTGGAGCCCCAGCACCTCACTCTCCACTTCTCCACCCTCACACTGGAGCAAGGGGGGACATCTGTCCCCCGGGAAGGAGGGACCAGCAAGAAACAAACCCCTGAATGGCGGAGGGTATGGAGGGCTCAGTCTTTGGAATGCCACGGCCGACCCCTCCAACCCCAGAGGCCCACTCTCCCAGAGGCGGACCTGCTGAGTGACCCAGACCTGAAAGCCCACTCACCACATCTTGTGAAGGCCACAGGCTTTTATTTTAGTGACCCGGGAGTCTCCAAGCAGGGTGCGCCAGGAGGGCCTCCCCAGGGGGCTCGTATATGTGTAGGGGAGGTGCCCGCAGGCAGGCATCTTGGCCACGTAGATGGAGCCGGCAGGGCCGGGGTTCAGAAGAAGCCAAGCTGCTTCTTCTGCTGCTGCTGCCTCCACTTGGCCATGCTGTAGAACTCCTCCTTGGACTTCCCAAAGATATCTTGGAAATCAGAGTCTGAGAGATAGGACTGGGGTGCGGGAGAGGAGGGAGTGGGTGCAGAGGAAGGGTATCAGCGGAGCCCAGAACCCTGTCCCACTCGCCCAGAGGTGTCATCCTCTCCCACATCTCTCTGCCCATCACCCTATCTGGAACACACATCTCCCCGGGCAGCCTGCCCGTTGCCCACCGTCAGTGGGTCACGCCCTGGGCGCCGGCACCTCAGCTTTATATGCATTAGTGCTGGGGCGGTGAGTGGCGGGGCGGGGGTCTCAGGCATCCACCTCCTTGTGGGCCGGGTCCACACCCTCCGGCAGGTCCTCAACAGCCTGGTGCCTCAGCTGTTCCCGGGGCAGGCTCCTGCTGGCCACGGATCTGGGGCCGCTGCCCGCCTTGGGGCCCCGCTCCAGCTCGTTCTCGGAGCTGTCCTTGGAGCCCTTGAGGGCCCACAGGGCCAACGGGCCTGCCCTGCCATTGCGTGGCGATCTGGACAGCCGGAAGCTGCTGACCTGCTGTCAGGAGAGGGGACTCAGGCTGGGGAAGCTGGGGGATGGGCTCCCATGGGAGGCCACACTGAGCCCACCCGCCCTCCTGCCCCCAACTGCCACCCCTGCCCTCTACCGGGGCCTGGCTCCTTCCCTGCTCCTCTTGCCCTTGGGCCATGCCAGCCGAGCCCAGGCCCCTGGGAGGCCCCAGTACTCACTGCTGTTCTCTCTGAGATGGCAGATACTGCTCCCAGGCCGCCCTCCACCACCTCCTCATAAGACTGATTGTTCTGGGGGGGGCGGATGGAGGGGCACCAATGGGACCAGATTCCCCATACACACTGGAGGTCCCTGGACAGGGCAATGGCTCCCCCACCGTCTGCCAGGGCAGGTCCCTCTCCCAGGATTAGGGTGGGGATGGGGGGTTCAGGCTTCACTCACGGTCCATTTGTAGGGGTCCCAGTTGTGGAACCATCCAGTGAAGGTGGGAGGCTCGTGGCCCTGCTTGACCAGCATGATAGGCGTGGCCAGGCTCCTCCCTGCTGGGTGTGTCTTCAGGTACTCCCGGCCCCAGGCCACGGCCTCCTGCTTCCACTCGCTCGCAGCTGCCCCCAGCCACAGGAAAATCTGGGCCACAGAGGGGGCCTGGCCTTGGGCGGGTGGAGCTGACCACTTCCCTCCCAGCCCTGCCCATCAGGTGGTCTCAGAACCCGATGCACACATCCCAGCCAACCAGACCCACCCAGCAGGCTGGCTGCACCCCCACACACCCGTAAATGTGCCAGGAAGTCTCAGGCATGCATGTGTGCAGTCAATCCACACATATTTACTGAGCACCGACTGTGTGCCAGGTAATGTTCTAGGCACGGGGGACTCAACCGTGAGAAAGAAAGAGACAAAATCCCTGCTCTTGTAGAGCTTTCATTTTGCTGGGGGAGACACAAAAATAAGTAAAATATGTAGTATATCAGATGGAGAAAAATAAAGCAGGGAAAGAAGAGAAGTGGGGTGGTGGTGGGGTGGATACTGTCATTTTAAATTAGAGTCAGGGAGAGCCTTACTGAGAAGATGACACTGGAGTCAAGCTCTGAGGGAGGTGGGGGAGCAAGTCACATGTATGTCTGGGGGGAAAGTGTTCTGAGCAGAGGAAACAACCAGTACAAAGGCCCTGAGCACGCTGGCATGTTCAGGGAGCGGCCAGGAAGCCATGGTGGCTGGAGCAGAGTGAGCAAGGGGGAGAGTCGGGGCCACCTGTCACAGGGCTGGGGGAGGGGCTTTGGCTGCGCTCTGAGTGGGATGCGAGCCCAAAGGCCTCCTTGCCACAGTCACACAGAGTCCCAGGCACAGTGATGCAGATACACACACACGACCACAGACACAACTGTCCACCACCACTCAGCCAGACGGCAAATCACAGCCATACACTGTCACCCTTACTCATGCATAGTTGCATCTAAGCACAGTTACGATGGATCACACAGCCTGAAAACACAAGTAGCCTGAAACACCATCACATCCAGCCACACAGAAACATGATTACACAGTCATACGAATTCAGTCACTCACGCACTCACACCTGCAGCCAGTTACATTGTCTCTCTCTCACAGTGTCACCAGTTATAGATAGTCTGGTCACTTATAGCCAGTTCCTTGACCACACAGCCATTACACACAGCTGCACACACACAGGCAAATTCAGGCACACAGACAGACAAATGACAATGAAAACACAACCAGACAAAATTTATGGGATGCAGCCAAAGCAGTCCTAAGAGGGAAGTTCATAGCAATACAGGCCTTCCTCAAAAAAACAAGAAAAATCTCAAAATAAGCAACCTAACCTACCATCTAAAAGGATTAGAAAAAGAACAAACAAAACCTAAAGTCAGCAGAAGGAAGGAAATAATAAAGACCAGAGAGGAAATAAATAAACTAGCGATCAAATGCAGTCACACAGAGGCATCACGCACATGCGTGCACACACACACGCACACACACACACGGTCACTTTATGGCCACCCACTCAGCACTGACATGTCAGCCATGGGCACTCAGTTGCCCTTATAAGGCACACGGAGTTACACCCAACTACACAACCGGTCACGACCACACATGAGTCCCAGACACACAGCCACAGTCTCCCCCAGGCTCCCTGGGTCACAGAGTCGTCCCTGGTGTCTTATCCACAGTCACACAATTGCCCAGTCACTCAGTGTTACAGTGTCGTAGATAGTCACGCACTCACCCGCAGCCTTATATGCAGTCACGTGGCCAGAAACACAAAGTCACACACACTCACACCCAGTTATGCAGGTGCAGACACCCCCCATTCACAACCCAGCCAGGCACCCAGGCTGCCGTACCTCCTCCCAGGTGTCCAGTAACATGACGTCATACTTGTCCAGGTCCTCTTGGCTAAAGAACACCACTTCCGTGAGGACCAGGGGGCCCATCTGGATGGAGCACTCAAACAGTCGTGGCTGGAAGTCGGACACATCTTCGGGGAGCCTGGCCAGCATGGCACAAGGCCATGAGGGGCGCAGAGAGAGCTGGGCTTCTGACCAGCCTGGGCCAAGACAGCCCCCAGCACAGCACCCCTCTACCGCCCCCCAGGGGCCGGGACACAATGCCTCCTGGAGCAGGAGGCACCTGCTCCCCTCTAAGTTCCACCCATCCCAGGATCCACTCCCAAACGCCTGCCCTTCTCTGGGCCTCCGTGTCCTCGTGTCAGTGGGGAAAGCAGGTTAGGTAGTCTGTCTTCCCACAGGCAGCCGGGGTGCAAGCTGCCCCATGAATTTCTCGGGGAAGGAGCACGGGGAAGGAGGGGGTGGCTGGCTGAGTGCGGAGGGAGGGCCGAGCTGACGCCCTGCCGCCCTGGGAGGGAGGAGCTGCTGGCCCCCGGCCTCAGGCCCAAGGTGGGAGGACGGAAGCCAGGCTGAGAGAGGGCGACAGCAGCACTTAGGAGCTCAGGAGACTTGGGGGGAGCACAGCGCATAGCTGGGCCGCACAGACATAAAGAGCGGTAGGTTCTCCGCTCCCAGTTCCCTTTGAAGCCTCACTCTGCCCTTCCTTCCCATACACACCCTTATCCATTTACGCACCCCACACACACTATTCTTGCACACTCCACACATGCTGTTTACCCATATGTCATATTACACCGGGGACACCACCCGTGAGGATTGTGGGGTGGGGGAATGCACTTTGCCCTCTGGCCCTCTGCCGATAGGACAGTCCAGTACGGGGACCGTGCAGGGAGCACATTCGGCCAGCAGAGGGCGCGACCACCCTGCTGTCCCCGGCACCTTCGTGCTCCAAGTTAGGGAGGAGGGAAGGGTGGGCTGTGCTCCTAGGAGCCCCTGGGCTGGGGAACCACGAGTTCTCAGCTCCAGTCTGGCCTCTCCACCTCCCTGTGTGACCCTTAATCAGTCACCCACCCCCTTGGGCCTCAGTTCCCTCCTCTGGGTCAGGAGAGCACCCTCCTCCCAGCCTTGTCACCTCTTGCTGCTGGGGTAGGGTGCCTGGCCCCCCAGGGCCTCCCAGAAGTGGGGAGGCTCCTGACCCTCCAGCACCATTTCTTTGTCCTTCCTGGAGATGACGGTGACCACTGTCCGTGCCATCTCACGCTGGTCACCGCTGCAGCCCTGGCAGGCAAAGAGCTGGGTCACGCCCTGCACAGGGAGGGGCCTTCACCTCCTGCGCCACATCCCCTGCTAACAGGAGCCTGTGCGAAGCCGCGCCTGAGTCACAGGAGCCCTGGGCTCGTGGCGGGGCACACGTGACAAAGTGTCTCCCTTCCTCCCCCTCCTCCCTCTGTCTCCTCAGCTGATCAAGGTCACAGGGACCTGAACCCTCTCCAGGTCCAGAGCACAGGATGGGGACCTCCAGGCTTGGAGATCATTCACGGTTTATGCTGAAGATCAGAGAAAACCCTGGCAATCTGAACTAGGCCTCCTTTTCCCAAAAGACTTGGGAAGGGACGTGGTCCCGGCACAAGGCAGGAAGGAGGGCAGGCAGCCTGGGCCTGGCCTGGCTCTGACCCATGGATGCCCAGGTCCACCCATAACTTCCCCCAGGTCCCAGAAGGGACACTGTGGCCTCTCCCCCACCTCCCTCTGGCCTGAGGCTGGACTTGAAGTCAGCCTCCGCTGCGGAGTAGACCCTTCCCTGGCCTGGCACCGCTGCCCCAGGAGTAAGTCTAGTGGTCATTGCTGGGGTACCTTCCCAAACCAGAGGTAGCAGAGGCCGGCTGTGGCCAGCAGGAAGATATCGTTGGAGTTGAGGGCTGAGGCCCGGGCTGGCACCTCCAGGGTCCAGGTGTTGTAGCTGTCGGTGCCTCGTACGTGGAAGAGCCTTGTGGCGGACTCTGGCTGCCCCTTCCCGTTGTGCCCAGCGCTCCCCTACGAGAGGGCTGGGCCTCAGGCTGCGGCAAGGGCTCTTGGGGCCGCCTCCCTCTCCCAGTGGGGGCCAAACTGCCTCGGCACCCAGGGCCCCCTCTCTTGAAGCCAGCTCTGTTTTCTACCCTCTGAGTGTGGAGTGTGAGGATGCCATCGGTCTAGAATAGGGAACCAGGCCCTTTCTAAACAGACCCCTCACCCCATCTCCGAGGGGTCAGAGCATGGATCCCGCAGGCCTTGAAGAGGGAAAGTGGGGAGCAGCTTTGCCTGTGTGTGACCCCAGGTAAGGCCCCAGCTCCCTTTCAGTTCCGCTTCCGCACTTGTGCGCCTGTTCTGTGGCTGCCTCTGGGGATGGGGGAAGAAACTCAGGCAGGGGTCGCCCTTGGAGCTCCTGGGCCTTGGACAAGCACCAGGAAGCCAAGGGGCTACCGCTGGGCCCCTGGCCTGCAGAGAAGGTGCTTAGCACATGCGTGTAAGGGCCATGGGTGGAGAGACTGCGGCCACAGCAGCAAGGCGGGCCCTACCTGGAAGATCACCAGCTGGCCCTGGAAGATGGCGAGGAAGTGAGGGGGCTCGCTGCCCATGGTCACGTGCTCCTGCACCAGCGCTCCGTGGTACTGGAGGTCCAGCTCCTCGGCGTTGCCCTTCAGGGCCTTGATCTCGTGTGCGGTGGCCTGGAGGCCCTGCGGGCAGGGGTGGTGAGGGCCTGGCACGGCTCCCAGACCCCACTCTCAGCTCCTGAGCTCTGGGGCTTGAGGGTGCCCGCCACCCTGCTCAGGCCGGCGCACCTGCCACAGGTACAGGATGTACTGGTCGAGGCCCATCTTCTGGTACGTGTAGAGGACAAGGTAGCAGTTGCCTGCGCACAACTGTCCGTGATGCATGGGGTCCACGGGCTGCCTGCGTGAGCCCTGGATGTACCACACCTGGGGAACAGGGGCCCAACAGGCAGGGCTGGTGCCTCCACCTGAACTAGCCCACCCACCGTGTGTCCAGCCAGGAAGCTCTCTGCAGCGGGGGGCACGCCTCATCTGTGCAGACAAGGCCTCCCCCTGAGCTCTGTGCCCACCCTACACTCTGTGCTTCCCCCAGGGACCCCTGGGACCCACACCTGTGCCAGCCTGTTCTCAGCCAGGACTCTGAGTTGGTGTGTGGTGCCTGGGACAAACAAGCGGTGAGCACTCCAGAGGCTGCCCAGGCTGCCACGTGCCACCCCAGCCTGACCTCACCAGCCACAGCCCTGCACAGCTGCTCTCTGCTCAGGCCAGGGCAGCAGAAGCTGGGCAGAAGCAAGGCCTTGGGGCTCTTGGAAAAATTTCCTTTTTTTCAAGTGTCACTTAAAAAAAGCAAACCCTGTTCAAAGACTGAAAAGGAAACACTTAGTCACACTTAATGTGATATCCTGTTCCTGTGGGTAGCCGAGCATGGGCCCCGGAGCCAGGCAAACCCTGGTTGAATCCCGGTCACCCACAGCGGCAGTGAGACCTTTCTGAGCTTCAGTTTTTCCCACCTGTGAAGTGGGGGTAACAGCGCTCACCTCGACATGGCAAGAAACAACATCTGGGCATCCCGTGGCCACACAGAGCCTGACAGCAGTCTCTGGAAAAGACCAGAGCACCGGGAATCCTGCTTCTGCAGAAGAGGCTGACTGCAACCACTCGCCTCCAGGAGCAGCACTCACCTGGCAGCCAGGATTCCTGGCTCGGGGCCCCCTCTGGCTGCCTGTCCCCGAGCCTGCTGTGGGGGGGGGGGGGGCGGGGGACGTCCCCTCCCTGGCTTTGTGCTTGGGCCTGGGCTGCAGACCCCTCCTTCCTTCCTCCCTTGCCCTTCTCTCCGCTTTCCTGTTTCTCCTTCTCTCTCTCACTGGTTGCCCCTCTGTCTTTCCCTGGGTACCCCATCTCTCCCTGACCCCCTTTCTCCTCTCCCTGTGCCCTCACCCCTCCCTGCTCTGCATCCCATCCTCTCCTCCCTCTATTCGGTCTCCTCCGCCCTCTCTCATTCTCAGTCTCCTCTTCTTTGTCTCTCCCTGTCCCCTCAACCTGTCATCCTCTCTCCCTCCTCCCCCTCCACCCCGTCTTCTCCTATCTCAGTCTCTCCCCACTCACTGCCACTGTCCATCCATAGTAGGGCAAATGTCAGAGGGCACCTTGGAGAAACAGTACTTTCTCAGACCTCGGCCTACCTTGAGAACTAGTGCGCCTCACACAGGCCCAGCTGTCCTGTTCCCATGCGCTCTCAGCACCCGCACACCAGCCTCGGGGCCAGGTGGGACCACAGCTTTAGCCCCATTTTACATATAAAAAACTAAGCCCTGAAGGAATTAAGGGCCCTGCCTGGGGGTGACCCAATTAGTCAAGATACAACCCTGCCCTGTACAGAGCCTGGAAGGAGCCCCCAACCCCTGCCATCTCCCAGAACATTGGTCTGAGACCAGACGGGTGGCTGACAGGGTGTGACTTTGTGTTGGGCGTGTGGGGCTGTGATCATGTGTGATGCAGAGTTTGTATGCTTACATGTTTTCAATTGTTTGAATAAGTGCAATCACAAGGTATGAGTATGTGTGTCTATAATATGTATGTGTCATACGTATGACAAAAGGGCACAATTAATTGTCCGAATGTTACTGTTCTGGGTGCCATGAGTGTTACCGAGCAAGTGGCCGTGGCTGCGTGGGACTGTACACGTGATGCATATGAGCTGGCAGGGCGGAGGGTGCGTGTATACGTACACATGCCCCGTGTGTCCCTGATTGTGTGTAGATGTGCACCTGGACGTACCTGGGTCACTTTAGCAGCCATAAGGTTCACCTGAAGACAAAGCCTACACCTGTGCGCCCATCTTCCCCCAGCCAAGTCAGTGCCCCTCACCTCCACCTTCCCAGAGCCGTCGTCCACCATCCTGAGCTGGGCCGCCAGCTCAGGATGGCTGTGCAGCTTGCCCACGTCCAGTTTCACCTGAAGTAATTTACCTGAGGGTGGGACAGAGGGTGTCACTGGCGATGTCTGCCCTGTCCCAGACTTCGCCTCGCTCAGCCAATCACGCAAGAAGCTCCCTCCGGCCACGCCCCCTCAACCTTCCCGTGGAGATTCTGGGCCCCGCTCAGGCCCCGCCCCTCCAGCCCCGCCCCGCCCATCGTTCAGGAAGCCTCGGCTCGGCGCTCCGCTCCGCCGTCCGGCCACGCCCCCTCACCCATTCCGCGGAGGTGCTTGTTCTTGCGCTGCTCCCCAGACCACGATCGGAAGAGCTGCTTGAACGCGGCCGACTCGGCGCCTTCGTCCACCACCTCCACATTGGTGTAGCTCGGGTAGCCCTTGGCCTGGATGAATCCCTGGGCGGGGGGGCTCTGTCAAGCGTGTGGCCCAAGGCCCCACTGCTGCGCTCCACCCACAGGACCTGCCGCTCACGCTTCGGCGCCAGCCAGTGCACTGAGCAGTGTTAATTAACTGAGCTCATGACTGGCTTAAGGAGCTGGCTCCGGCACTACCGACTTCTCTGAAGTCCCTGAGGACAGGCAGGGTCCCGTTAGTCCGGGCCTCGGGAAGGGCCAGCTATGACCACCCGTCAGACCCCAGGCAGAGCCCTGCCTCCCCTCCTGGAAAAGGAGGGAGCACCCAGTGCTTGGAGAATCCTCAGACCTCAAGGCGGGTCCCCCACATCCCCCTTTTACACATGGTTTCTTGGAAGCTATCTGGTCCTCCCCCGTCAGGGCCCCCAAGGCAGGCCACAGCCCGCGGTACCCCAGAGGGGCCCTGTGTTCCCCCTCGGACCGTTGGGCAGAGCTGTGTCTCCGCCCTCAGACAGGGCGGTGGGTGTTCAGGCTTAGACCCCAGGGCAGGGTTATGTCCTCCTCCATCCGACAGGGCTCCCAGGGCAGGATGTATCCCCCTCCTGGCCCCAGGGCAGGATTACCTCTCTCTTTAGACCCCAGGACATGGATGTCTCCCAGCTTAGGTTGCAGGGTAAGGCGGTTTCCTCCCTACCCAGGAACCAGGGCAGCTCTATGTCCCTCTAAGCCAGGGCCCCATAGCCTCACCAGAGCCCTGCTGAAGGCAGCCTTTTTCTCCTGTAGGCTAGTCATGCGTCCCTGCCACACGTAGATCTTGAAACCACCCTGGTCCAGGATGTAGCAGTCCTGGGAGCCAAAGTGGGGCTGGTCAGTAGGTGGTCCAGACGGGGTTGGGCTTGTAGAGTGGGTGGGGAGATGGACGGGATGGCTGGGGCCAGGCTTGCCTCACCTCCTTCTGCAGTAGGTCTTGGGCCAGAGGGCAGGTCGACAACTCCTGGATCACCACATCCTTGCCCTTCTCGTAGACACTAGGGGACAGGCATCCAGATGTGGGCAGCTCAGCTCCTCCCGGGCCTGGCTGCACTCCAGCTACCACTGCCCCTCGCACCTCCAGAGGCAGAAGGCTTGGGGGCTGGGGGCCCAGGTTGAGGTCTTCACTGCAGCCTTGCTGTGAAGACTTAGGCAGCTCCCTGGCCCTCTCAGGGTCTCAGTTGCCCTGTCTGTACAATGCGTTCTCAGAAAGGCAGCCACGCAAGAGCACAGGCTGGGCCTAAGGTCCCACATGGCCTGCACCAGAAACCCATGAATCTTTTCTAGAGGGCTTCCTAGAGACACCGTGTTATTGCGGTAATGCCGGACATGCACGCCTGGGCTATTCCACCCACCCTGCCCACTCCCAAGGTCTGCTCACTGGTAGAGGCGGACGTTGGCCTTTTGCAGTTGGTCAGTACTCTTGCTGGGCATGGCGGTGTGCAGGTTGCCCACTCTGCAGCCCAGCACAGCTTCCATGATCTGCATGAGGTCAGTGGCTTCAGCCTCATCATCCACCACACCAATCTGTGCACGGCCACCACGCTCCCTGTCCTGGAGGCTGCGGGTCAGGGCCAGGCCCTGCGGGACAGGACCTGGCAGTCAGAGCATCCCCAGAATGCCCCCCATCACCTCTCAGACAGTCCAGCCCAGAATCCTCCTGTCACTGCTCAGCTCCCAGAGGCTGGGGGCCAGGGGAGGTATCCCCTTATCCTGGCATCCAGGGGTACCACCAGTTCAGGATCTGGACTCAGTTTGTAGGTGCTTCTCAGCTTCTTAGGCGAGAGAGAAGCCCACGTCTTGGGGTACCTGGAGGATGGGCACCTGGAGGACCACCCCTCTCCCCGAGCACTGCACCCCTTAGTTCCCGGGGCAGACACTGACCCGCGCCTTCTCAGCAGTGCTGGTTTTGGGCCCATTCCACTGGATCATCATCTTGCCCAGGTCTAGCAGGAAGATGTCACTCTTATTAAAGCTGTGCCAGGAGAGCTCCACCTGCCAGAGCCAGGCGTCAGGGAGGGAGACAGTGTGTCATACCACCCGCACCCAGGTGGAGGGGCACTGCAGCCTGTCCTTGCCCACGTGTGCATAGCTCAGGTGTGTCACTTATGTGCATGAAGCTGCGTGCAACTGGGTGTATGTGTGAGTGTGACACCACTCTGATGGTGTGCAGGCACGCATCCATGTAAGCATGTGAGACCTTGAGCGTCACTGTGGATGTGGCTGGGTGCATCTCTGGGCATGTGTAAATGTAGGTTATGCTGCATTTCACAGGGTGTCCGTGACCGAGTCTGACACTTCTCACTCAGTGCAAGTCTACAGCAGTACATGCGTACACAGACACATGGATGCAAGTGGGGCGCAAGTACCAGTTTATCCACATGTGTAGATGTGTGTGTAGGTGAACATCAAATGTGAAGAAGTGTATGAGCTCCTGGCTGACAGTGCATGTGTACCTGTGTGGGGGACAGTGTGTTATCTGTGGAAAAGGGAAAGTATCATCCCAATGCTTTGGAGAGTAAAAGTGGGAGCTCTGAATAATTATGCCAGGCTAACAGGCAAAACCTGGGGCTGCCTGGTGGCGCTGCATGACCGGGGATGTATGATCACTAAATCTGTGGGTGACACTGTGTGAGCCTGGGTGGGATTGTCTGTGAGTCACAGAGCTGCCACATACCATGCAGACAGTAACGTACACAACTCAGTGTCACCATTCACATCGCAGGCGTCAAACTCCTGACTGTTCATTACACTGATGGCAGCAAACCGTCTTGTTCTCACAAGATCAGTAATTTTCCATCAATATCCTGACAGATGGAAGTAAGGGGTGCTCAGGTCTAATTTGCACAAGGGCACTCTATGGACCGAGTGGCATTAGGGCTAACCGTGGAGACACTGGGTGTGCCTATGGGTGACAATTATGACGTGTATGAGAATGTGGGGCTGTGCACCTCCCTAAATCATGCTACTTCCCATTGTGCTGCTTAGCAGAGCCATCCAGGTGCATCATCTTGTCTGCCTCACCTCCCTAGTTCTCAGTGTGTCCATGGGACAGATGAGGAAACAGAGGGTCAAAGGAGCTGTGGGATGGGTGGGGCTGGAAGCCTGGCTCTGCCTTCTCTCTCCTCATCAGGATGGGCCATCGGGGAATGCTGACCTCCCACGTTCCCCCCAATGTCCCCACCGCCCTCCACACTTCCCTACACTTCAGGACACGCAGTCCAGCTGAGTCCATGGTCAGGTGGCATCCCTGGCAGCTCTCACCTCGCTGGCTGACATGTGCTTCCCCGCTCTGATGTGCAGCAGTCGCTGGATGTTGTACAGGTTGGTCTCCACGTGCTTGAGGGCAGAGGCCAGGCCTCCCTTCCGGTAGCTGAGGAGAGCATGGGGTCCCATGTGAGACCATATGCTGCCATGCGCAGGGGTGAGTGCAGATGTGCGCGCCTGCATGCACGCATGCGGGGACACGTGTGCCTGTTTAATACGTGTGTGCAAGTAGATATGAACACGTGTGTACAAGCATATGGGGGCAGTAATGTGCATGTGTTTATCCATGTGTAGATACGTGGACACATGAATGTGTATATACATGTATGCATGTGGGGAATAACGTGTATCTGTTTATCTGTGTGCGTACAGATGTGCGTGCATGGAATTCACGCAACCGCGTATATGTGTGTAGGTGGACATGAATACTCACCAATGTATGTGGGTGTCCATCTGCAGGTGGACATACATGGGGTGGCGTGTTTTCTGCATGCGCATGTATACATGTGTGCGTGCATTTATGTATATACTATTTACATGTATCAGGTTCAACAGAAATGATCGAATACTGGCAATTTCCTATGGTTCGACCTAATATATTGTAATTGTTAATTAAATAAATATTTGAAGCAATTTACAGCAAAAGACATATTTCTATTGGGCATAGTAACAGAAAAGCAAACTGAAGAACAGCACTGGGATCCACTCCTGGGTATACACCCAAGAGAAATGAGAAACATATGTCCACACAAAAACTTGTATACAATACTGGATGGTGAGTAAACTTACTGCAGTAATCATCTCACAATATATGTAAGTCAAACCATTATGCTGTACACCTTAAACTTATACAGTGCTGTGTGTCAGTTATATCTCAATAAAACTGGGGGGAAAAACTACCCAAAACTTGTATACAAATGTTAACAACAGTATTACCCATAACAGCTAAAAAGTGGAAACAACCCAAATGTCCATTAAGTGATGAATACATAAATAAAATGTGGTATATCCATCAATGGTGTTGTATAATTCTATTTAAGTAAAATGTCCAGAAGAGGGAAATCTATACAGACTGGGGCAAGGGAGTATTGGGGGAAATGGGGAGTGATGCTAAAGGGTACGGGGCTTCTTCTGGGGGTGTTGAAAACGTTCTAAAATTACGGCGATGGATCCCACAAGTCTGTGAATACACTAAAAAATCACTGAATTGTATGCTTTAAACGGGTGGGTTGTATGGTATGATTTGTATGTCAATAAGTTGTTACCCGCCCCCCTCAAAAAAACCACCCCACACACTATGATGAGGGAGACAGTTGCCCCAGGCCGCCAGCCACCCCACGGCTCCTGTCCCTCCCAGCCCCCTGCCCGCCTCACTCACATGATTCCAGGGCGGAAGTAGCTGCGAAAGCAGGCGGATTCGTGGCCCTGCGCCTCGCGGTGCTGAACGGTGGCGCCACCCAGCGCCTCCTGCAGGTGCTGCACGAAGGAGCCCGCCGTACCCTGCGCCTCCACACCCGCCTCCTTCCCGACCCAGTAGTGCAGGTCTTTGGGTGCCCCCGACGTGGCCTTCAGGCTCTGGGGGACCTAGGGCCCAGGTGTTTGCGTCCGTGTGTGTGGTGAGGGGCTGAGGTCCCAGGAGTGGGGTGGGGCCCGAGGGCTGAGGCGGAGAGGGGAGATCGAGGTGGAGGATGTACGAAGGGCTGTGGGGAGACTGGTCAGGTGCTTCCACCGACAGGAGACGGAGACCGGCGAGGGAAGGGTGAAGAGGCCTCAAAGGCAGCAGCCTCCGTATGGGATGCGATTCTTGGGCTCCCAGCCTGCCTTTTCCCAGGGCGGGGCTTAGTCTGCACCATGGAACCCCCAAAGGGCCAGCCACCCCACCCCCCACCCCCCTGAAGTGCTCACGTGCAGGACGATATAGCAGTGCTCCTCAAAGAAGTTCCCATAAGCCCGCTCGGGGACCGGCACCATCTTCAGGTTCTGGGAGAGGAGGGTACCTAGTGACAACTTGGGAGACCCTGTTCCCCCCAGCCATGACCCTTTGGCATAGGGGGAGGGAGCTCTGAGTGGGGGGCGGGAGAAGACTGGTCTCAGAGACCAGCACACTGTCTTTATCACCAGCTCTTCTGTCTGGTCGTGCAGCTCACCTCAGTGATCCATATGTGGAGGTCCCTGTGGCTCTGGATGGCTGGGAGGCCCCTGTTGGTGTCCATCTTAGATCAGGAAAGAGTGAGGGAGGGAACAGTAGCCAGAGTCCTCAGGCCCTGGCCGCCTGTACTCTGGGCTCTAAGCAAGAGCTCTCCCCACGCACAGCTCTCCAAAGACCCTTCATCATAGCCTGTGCCTCTCATGAGGAGGGCTGCGTAAACAAAAGGGCCAGCACACCAGGACACCAGGGTACTGCAGACGTCGGCACAGAGGCTTTGCAAACAGGGACCTGCCTTGTCGTCTGTGCTTGTGTACTTGAAACAGGGCTGAGCTCTGTGGACAATGATAGGCTTTGAGTCTATGGACAACCTCTGCAAACAGACAGGGCGTTTGAAACAGGCTATGCATACAGACACAGGATCTGCAGCCAGGGACAGTCACTGTAGACAGTGATAGGCTTACAGCCAGGCGAGGGCTCTGCTAGTCACAACAGGTGCTGTAGGCAGGGACAGACTCTGCAAACAGGGGCAGGCTCTTGAAGTGAGACAGAATCCTGTAGACAAGACAGGCTCTGCACACAAGGCAAATAGGCGTAGGTCTTTCAGACAGTTAGGAGATAACCATGCAAAGAGACACAGCACCTGCAGAGAAAAGGGACAGCTTCCTCAGACCCAGGAAGGGGATGCAACAGGCACAGGTTCTCCTGACAAAGATGAGTTCTGTTGACAGGGACCACCTTTGTAAGGATGACCTACGTGAAGAGACACAGACTGGACCCAGGGAAATTCAGACAAGCTGGGCAAACAGGTAAAGTTTATGAACACTGAGAAAGGCTCTACAGACAGTCCCGGGTTCTGCAGGTGTGGAGGGGTTTTGCAGAATTGGGAAAGGCTTTGCAAATGTGGATGGGGACAAACCCTTAAGACAGGGACTCTTTGCAGAAGAGACAGGCTCTGCAGATATGAACAGGCACGTAGATAGGCAAGGCTCTGCAAAGAGACACAGCATCACCAGTAAGAGAAGTGCTTGCCAGACAGAGGCAGGCTCTGAAACAGGCAAAAGCTCTCTAGGCATGGTCAGGCTCTGCATGCAGGGACAGCCTTGGGAAACAGCCTCAAATCCTGCAAACAAGGAGATCAGAACAGCCTGGGCAAGCAATCGTGAGCTCTGCAGAGCAATCCGGGCTCTGCAAAAAGACACAGGCTCTGCAGACAAAGCCTGTATAGACAGAGACTTGGCAGATTGGGGTAGGTTTTGTAAGCCCACACAGGCTCTGCAAACAGACAGCCTCTGTTAACAGTGACAGTGTCTTCAGAGAGGGCAGGATGTGCTGAAAGGAGCCGGCCGGGAAATCAGCTCCATGTTCCAGCACAGATGCCCCAGACATGGGCAAGATCTTAAAACGGGGCTGGGTTCTGTAGAGAGCCCAGGTTCGGCAAACAGGGACAGGCTTTAGAAAAGGATGAGTTCTAGAGAGAGATAAAGGCTCCATGAATAGGGACAGGTTCTGTTAACAAGTACCCATGGAATTAGGAGTAGACTGTGCAGACAGGCATGGGCTCTGCGAACAGGGATGTGCTCTGTCGAAAGACAGGGGTGCTCCCAGACACAGTGACCCATGGCAGGTGAGAAACTCTTCGTAGGAGTAGAGCCTGCAAGCAGACAAGAATTTCTATCCAGGAAGTTGAGACAAGCTGTGCAAATAGGCAAAGACCCTGAAAAATGTCACAGACTGTACAAATAGGGCTCAGGTTCTGCAGACAGAATAGGCTCTGAAATAGGAAAAGACTCTATGAATAGGGACAGAGTCTAGAGACAGAGATACTCCCTGCAGAGGAAACAGGTTCTGCTGACAGGGCCAGGAACTGTAAACAGACAATGCTTTATAGACAGGGACGGTGTCTTTAGGCAGAAAGAGATGTCCCAGCCAAGGCCGCGGGACAAGCTCCAGAGACAGGGATAGGCTTGCGTTCAGGGCCGCTTCTGCAATAAAAGCATATCTTATCCATGAGAAAGAGGGACAGACTGTTTAAAAAGACCCAGGTTCTGAAAAAAGACACTCTCAAAACAGGCTCAGGACAGAAAGAAGCTCTGCAGATCAGACACATGTTCTGCAAACCCAGGACAGACTCTGCACACACGGACTGTCTCTGAAGATGACAGACTCTGCAGCAAGTGACAGGCTTAGCTGACATGAGCAGTTTGCATAGATCAGACCAAAACATTCTCAAATTCTTGAAACACAGCTGAACGCTTAATACACACAGACTGCAAACAGCCACTGGCTCTGCAAACAGCAACTTTGCCGTGCTCTGTGGTTCTGAGTGTGCACAGGAGAGAGAAGCGTGGAATGAGAGGGATCTGGGGAAGAAAGGGGCTCTGGATTTTGTTTCATGTCGGCAGGTGACTCTCAACGACCCCGGGCTTCCCTGCATCCCTCCTTCAGAAACCTCTGCATGAGGTTTGGTCATTCCTTCATCCGTGGAAATTCTTTCGACGTGTAAACTAAATCCTGCCAGCTGCAACTTTTCCTTCTTGCTGCTGCTTTGCCCAATAGACCCAGAAGTCCCTTCTTTCTGAATTTCTCACTCCTATTGGCCCTGGTGTGGTGTTCACTCCTCTCCCCTCCCCTCTCCACTCCACTCTAGCCGTGCTATATCAGCGGGAGGAACAACCTTGACCCTGCATGATCAGGGGAAATGAAGTGGGAGGGGAGATACAGATTTACAGAATCAGAGGCAGAGCGTGACAGGTGGCACCGAGTGGCCCAGCTTCCTTACGTCTTTGTCCAGGCTGGGCCCAGGCCCTGGTGAGCTCACAGTGGGAAACACCCAGCCCTCTCAAAGAGGGCCAAGATGGCCGTGGATGTGGGGTGGAAGAGGGAGCTGCCCAGAACAGGGAGGGCAGAGGGGGTTCCTGCCGGGGCTAGAGCCGCCCCCGAACCCGTACTGGAGACCCTGTGTGCTGACGGCCTGGCCTCCCTCACTAGAGCATTGGATTCCGGGGCCAGGGGCTTGTCCTCCCGGTTTACTGCCGGCTCCTGCTGCCTGACACCTGGCAGGTTCTCAGCCCATGACTGCAGGAGTGAAAGCGGACAGAGAAGGGAGTCACCACGTGCTCTAACTGCACCCAGAACTGCTGTCGCAGTGATGGCCTGTTGCTGTGACAGTGACATGAGTGACAGGCAGACACGGTGACCATGTAACGGTGGTCTCAATTAACAGGAAACACGTGGTGACATCAAGTGACAGGGGTAGTGACATTCGGCGGTGACGGGCAGAAGCAGTGATTAGTGACAACCACCAGGGCACAGGCAGGCAGTGACCAGAGGTACAGACTAGGAGCTGTAACTGTGAAATAGCGACAGAGTGACAGGAAGATTGGTTGGCTCAGCACAGGGGTCACCAGGGCTCCCTGTGGGGCAGGGAAGTCAGACTGCGGCCAGGAAGTTGGGACTGGGCTGGTTGCACGGGGTGGGGACAGCATCATCCCCAGGGAGCTTGGAGGGGGCCCGCATATCCAGTGCCAGCCTGCAGAGCCAAACTCTCAGGCTCCCAGGGCCTGAGGCCTCATCCCATGTAACCTGTCTTCCAACTGGATTCTGGGGGGATGGAGAAGGGATGCTCAAAGGGTGGGGGCCCTATCTCCCCAGCACCCTCTTCTTTCCTCCAGGCAGTCCCTTTTCCCTCAGGAGGCCCCTGCCCTCCCCAGAGTGCCCCTTCTGACCCACCAGGCTTTCCCACCCGAGGGTGTCCCCTCTTCCCCTTCCATCATCCACCCGGAGTGGGGACCCTCTACCAGGTATCCTCTCCTCCTACTGGAAGCTCCCTTCTCTTCCCTGGGGGCTCACTCCCTCCAGCCATGGCCCCCTTCCTCTCCCAGATGTCCAATTCCTCCTCTGACGTGCCCTTCTGTCCCGGTGCCCCCTCCTTTTCTGGGTGCCCTTTTCCTCCTCCCATGCATCCTCCCTCTCCCCAGTGCCCCCTTCTCTCCTGACTGCCCCTCCACCCTTTCTGTGCTCCCTTCCTCCTCCAGATGCCCCCTTCTTTCCCCTGGAGCTGCCCTCTCACACCCCTTTCCTTCCCCAATGCACTCTCTCTCCCCTGGCCTCCTTTTCCCTTCCCCGGGTTCTCCTCCCACCCAGGGGCCCCTTTCTCTCCCTCGGAGCCCCCTCCTTCCACACCCCCCGCCCCGCCCTCTACCCAGAGCCTCCTCCCTCCTCTGGTGCCCCTTTTTCTCCCCTAGGTGTGTAACTTCCGCCTCCTGAGGATCCTGCGAAGGGGCGGACCCTGAGGTCACTTTGCCCGACTTCCAGGAAGGGGGCGGGGGGCACTGCCTGCTGGAGTGGGAGGGAGGGACAGGGCCCCGGCCCCAGGTGTATGGACTCTGGGAGACAGACACGCCCCCCACCCCACAGAAAATCTGACACTTTCCTGCCCCTGAGGATTGCTCTGGTCGCAGCCTCCCTGCCTCCACCAGTGTCCTCACCTGCTGGGCTGCTCGCTGCCTTCCCAGTTCTGCCGGCCCCTCGGCAGCCCCGAGCCCAGTGACCCGACGTGGTACACCCCATTTGGGGCGGCCCTCCCCACCCTGGCCCCCCAGTCTCCTCCCTGCCCGGCCTACCTGCTGGAAACTGCTCGTTCCTTCACCCTGCCTGTGGGCAGTGCTGGGCCTGGCTCGGGGCCAGGCTCTGCCCATTGCCCTCCCCAACACTGTAACTGAATCCCTGTTCCCGCCCAGCAGGACACGCCCCAGCACTTGTCGGGCTGGGGCATTCACACTTAGTCAATCAGTTAGTCAGTCAACAAATATTAACCCAGCTCTCTGAGAGCCAACCTCTTCCCCTGGCTGGACTGCCAGGCCTCACCTCCAGGGTACCAGTGGCCAGAGAGAGCGGGGGATGGAGGCCTGGGCTGCACCAAGATGTGGGGTGTGGAATCCACTGTGATTTCCCTTCTGAGAGTCCCTGATCCCCGACCTCCAGAAGGCCAGGCCACCCCAGCAAACCTTAGGAGGAAGCAGTGCCAAGGCTGGTTCGGGGGGGTCGGCAGTCTGGCTCTGCGAGACCCAGGTCACTTCAGAAGGTGGGGGAAGGTGGCCAGGGCTCCCTCCTGCATCTCTGCTGCCCTCCCCACCCCAATTCGGGCTCGCTGCCCAGCACAGCCCTCCCCAGGGAGCCCTGATACCCATCGTGGGAGAGGCCAGTCCAGCCCTTGCAGGGAACACGCCGCTTCCACGCCTAGGCTGCCCCCTCCTTTCCTTCCTGATTGTGGGGTGGGGGAAGAGCTGGAAAACAGAGCCTTCCAGAACCTCCAGGGGCACGGCCATCCTTAACTTAGACCACAGGCCTCAGTCCCAGCCACGGTGCAGGCGGTGTGGATGCCCCTTCCAGTGTGGGAACACTGCTAAAAGCTGCCACTGGGGGCTACCCTGGTGGCGCCGTGGTTAAGAATCCGTCTGCAATGCAGGGGACACGGGTTAGATCCCTGGTCCGGGAAGATCCTACATGCCGCAGAGCAACTAAGCCCGTGCGCCACGACTACTGAAGCCCACGCACCTAGAGCCCGTGCTCTGCAACAAGAGAAGTCACCGCAGTGAGAAGCCCGCACACCGCAACGAAGAGTAGCCCCTGCTCGCCGCAACTAGAGAAAGCCCGTGCACAGCAACGAAGACCCAACGCAGCCAAAAATAAATGAATACATAATTAATTTTTAAAAATCCCTTAAAAAAAAAAAAGCTGCCATTGGTGCCAAGACCCTTTCCCCATGTCCAGTCCTCACCCCCACTGCTCTCTGTCACAGGGTGAGGGGATTCCAGGAAATCTGGGTCCAGCTGTGCCCAGGAGGACCTACTGCCGGTGTGTGACTGTGTTTAACAGGTAGAGTCCCTGTGTGTGAAGGGAGGCCCGTGTCACAAGGCACTTGGCCAGCCCCTGTGTGTGTCTGTGTGTCTGACCTCGTGTGTGGGAGAATGCCTTTTTGAGCCTCTGTTCCTTTCTGTGACTGTGCGTGTGTGCCTGTGAGGTGCCTGTGTTTGGCTCCACCTCTTTGCCTGTGCACACCTGTTTCCCGACTCCTTTTGTCTGGGCCCCAGCAAAATCACATGCAGTCACTTCTCCCCACCTCATCTCACTTTCTCTCTCAGTCCACCCTGGTTGGTCTTTGTTCTTCATTCCCTGGAAATGGCCCTTTCCTAGTCCCCAGAGCCCAAAAGCTGGGGGTTGGCTCCCTGTCTTCACCTAACCTTTCCCCTCCACCAACCAGGAACTCCGCTGACCAATCCTTCCTTTTGGAACCTCCCCCAGCCCAAGTTTTCTCCCCACCGCACCGGCCGCCTCCTTTGGGGCCTTTAAATGTCAGCAGGCACAAGCCTCCGCTCCTTCGCCGTCTCCTTTCTATTTTTTTCCCCAAGTTCCAGTCCCCAGGCTGTAAACACCATGGAAACACTCTCTTCTGACCCCAACTCCCACCCCTCCCGAACTCCCCCAGCCTCCATCTGTCTCCTCTATCTCGTCCCATCTGTCCTGGCACGTCTGCCCTTACACTTGACATCCACGTCAGGCCTCTCTCAGATGTACCTCCTCACAGCCTCCGGAAATGGCAGGAACATCTAGCTGCTCAGGCCCCAAACCTGGGAGCCATCCTGGGTTCCTATTCTCCCCTCACACCCAGCAGACTGGCCAGCGGCTGGTTCATCCGGGCCCCTGAGCCTGGCCAGCCCTCTCACAACTCCTGCCCTGCTCTGGAAAGCAGCCTCTCACACCAACTGGCAGCACGAGCTCCTCTCTCGATCTCCCTGGTCCCTACATCCATCCTCCCACCGTAGCCAGAGGGATCTTTCAACCATAAATCAGATCATGCCATCCCCCTGCTTCAAACTTTCCAGAAGCTTCCCTAAAATCAAATCCCCAGTTGCCTGTTCCTCTGGCTGCATCTCCTATCACTGTCCCCAGTTCTCACTACATTCCAGCTACAGGATTCTTGTGTCTCTTAAGACGCGGACCTCATTCTAGTGTCTGGACCTTTGCACTTGTTGTTTCCTTTGCCTGGAAGCCTCTCCCCTACATCTTCCCATGGCTCCCTTTCCACATTCCTGACTCAACCAAAACGGCGCACCTCCCTCCGCCCTCGTTGTGGGCAGGACACCCCACCTGGCACAATGCAGCCTCAGCAGCTAGTGCGGGGTGGGGGCACAAGGACCTCTCCAAGGCCCCTCCCCTTAGACTTCTCTGGGTCTCTAGGAAGTCTCTCATAACTGCCCTACTCCAGAGCCGCCCCACCCTGTAATCTGTGACCCGAGGCCCGGAGCGGTGGCAGTGGGCCCAGGGCCTGGCCTGGGGTCCAGATGAGCAGCATTGTTTTGTGTCTGGTGTGGACAACTCCATGGGATCAAGCCCTTGGCACAGAGAGAGGAAACTGAGGCCCAGAGCAGTGATCACAGGCAGCCAGTATGCTACAAGGACGAGAGGGTAACCGGCCTCTCCCTTCATCCTCCGGAGCAAGAATGGAGCTCTGTCAACCGCTCCTCCGGTTCGGCCACCCTCCCACGGATACGGGCTTGGAGTCAGAAGGGGACTGAGCCTGGCTTGCCTCACCCAGCACCGACCTGGCCATGACCCCCTCGTACCACTGACCTCTTCCTGCCCCGGGACGCCGCGACCCGCCCCCACCCTCGCCCCGCAGGTTCCCAGGGTTCTCAGCGCTACTCTGTTCCTCCCCGCCCCCCACCCCCCCACCAGCTTATCTCCGAAGGCCCAGCCCCCTCGGCATCAATGTTGACAAAGGCGTCGGAGAGCCTGGGGTGGGCGGGGCAGGCGCTGGATGCCAGCCCCGCCTCAGGCCCCGCCCCTTCAGGCCCCGCCCCCACGTTACCTGCGCTCGGGTTCCCACCTCGGCGTCCTGGTGTCCCAGGTTTCGTCCGAGTCCCTCCCAGACAGGTGCAGGATGTTGCCTCTCGTGGAGACCGGGTCCCAGGTGGCGGGGGGGCGCGCCCCTCCGGAGCGCGGACAGGACCTGGGCCGGGGACGGGGCTGCCTGACCAGTGTCCTGAATCCCACGGCCTGGAAACGTCCGGTCCTACGCCCTTGAGAAGAGCGGCCTTGGGCCCGCGTGGGTCCCCTCCCGCCCCCCACCTGGCTGCAGGCCGCGGAGGAGCAGTGACACAGTAACCGGGGCGCGCACGGTCCGAGAGCGACTCCCCCGAGGGCGCCATGGGAACGGCCAGGGCCCGAGGAGATGGAGCCTGTCCTGTGCCTGCGGGGGCCACCACTCTAATGAGCCGTGTGGAGTGCCCGAGGCCGAGGACGGTCCAGAGAACAGCCCTAGGTCTCTGCGAACGAGAAGGTGCCGATGCCTTGCGTCTCCGTGGCGGGGAATGCGTGGCCCTGCGCAGCCCCCGTGCACCCCCCCCATTAGACACAGCTGGGGCCAGGACGGTACCCTCCCTACCCCCTCCTCCCGCCAGGTGAGGTGTTCCCGGTGGCTTGAGCGATCCACTGCTCCGATGTGAAGTGGGGGTAGCTACTCTGCTCCCCACCTCACTGTAAAAGCAGGGAGCTGTCAGGCAGCTGGGGCTCTTATTGGGACCCCCGCCTCACCCCTGCCTTGGGAAAGACTCCCAGTGTCCATATGGTGTTTTCTGTGTACTTTTCTGAGTTTCCTGAATTTTCTGCAATGAATACATAACACCTTTCAGGTAAAGCAATATATGTCATTCCCCCTAAGCCCTGCCCATAGCTCCTCTGCCATACCTGGAGGTGTCAGGCCTGGAAGAGTTTTGGGGGACTTTCTTTTCTTCCATAGCCAGAGTGGAGGTTCTCAGCCCAGGCTGCACCTTTGAATCATCTGGGCATGTAAAAATATGATGCCCGCCCTTAGAGAGCTGGGCTGGCATGGGTCCTCTGAATAGGTGGGAAGGGAACAGGTCATCAAGAGGTCACTTGCTTGGGACCTGGCAGACTGAGAGTTCACCTCTTGATGTTTTCTTGTTTGAGCACCTATCACTTCTGTATTCCAGGACCCGGGTAGGAGGCTGGGGAGGAGTGGCTGGGGAAAGCCCACCTGGGAAGACAGTCTGCTGAGCTTATGGATAAGCGGCACAGTCTGTGTAACCTGGGACGCTGGCGTGGCACACATCTCCTGTGCCAGGGCTGCCTGCGAATCAACAGGCTGCTCACGGCCCAGATTCACCAACTGGCATGGCCACTAGCCTGATCTCCAAGGAGAACACACTGGACCCTCAGGCCTTCGGGAGGAGGCTATGTGGGCTCTAGGTTCTCCACCCCACACCTCCCTTACAGCACCCTCTCCTAACCCAGTGATTCTCAGTTCTGGCTGCCCATTAGAAACCTGAGGGCCCTTAAAAATACAGATCCTCAAGTCCACCCCAGACCATTTAAACCCAGCTTCAGGGGCAGTGACAGTTCTCAACCAGCTGTTTGCTTGTATGCAGAGGTGGGGCCTGGGGGCAATGCCAGAGAAGCCAAGGGGAGGGAGAGGGCTAGGGAGCTGAGCAAAGGAGAGACAGAGGGACAGAGAGGGACACAGCCTAGGAATCCAGACCAGGGAGGAAGCTGGGGTGACCGCTCTGGCTGGCCAGGAGCTCTACTGCAGAGAGGGCACCTAGGGGCATGGCACAGACTAACTAGGGGGTGGGGGGGTTTGGGGTGTGTCTCTGGGTAAATATTAGGTTTCCTGGCCTGATACAACACTGTGCCCTGTGTTGTTTGGGATGAATATACATGCCTGGCAGAACCCTGTATCCCTCTGACAGACAAAATAGACTGCAGAGCATTGTCTCACTGGCCTGTTTTCTCATCCACAAAATGGAGATAAGACCTATCTGCTGAGATTGTTGACCCTGGTGTTTTCTGTTATCTGAATTAGGTATCATTATGAAGAAACAGTCCTTAGAGTGGTGAGACTGTGCCCAAGGCTCTGCCGGGACTTCCTAGCAGAGGAGCAGGGCGGGGAACTTGTCACCCCTTACCTTCTCATACAGAGGGGCTGGCTGAGGGCAATGTTTCTGGATGTCCCAGTGCAAGAAAACTGTTTTGGATATCCTTACGCTCTTCCTGGGTCCTTTGCCATGCTTCATCTGATAACCACAGCACCTCAGCCAGCGTATGCGAGGGCTATGGGTTTAGGTACCACACTCAATGCCTGTGGCTCTGAGGCTGTGGTTTCCTCAGGCTGCACTTGGAAGCCTGTTGGTAGGGCTGGCGTCCTTGGGGGAGGATGGTAAGCCAGACCGCTTCTGTCTGGGGAGATGAAGCCAGGGTCCTAACTCTGGGCAGAGTGGTTTCCTAGCTCCCCTTGGAGTCAAGGTCCGTGGCTCCTGAGATCCTGCTCCCATTGGCCCCTGCTCTTCAGAAGCTGGGGCACCGGGAGACCCAAGGTGCCGGTGTGAGGCTGTGCAGCTGGGAGAGAACGGAGAACAGAGTGAGGAGAGGTGCTAAGAAGCAGTCCACCCACAAGAGAGCGCAGTTTCATGTATTTATTTTTGGCAGGAAGGAAATCATTGCAAATCTCTTGACTGACAATGCTCGGCCCTGGAAACGTGCACATTCTACATGTAGTATTTCCCCAGTGATGCTGGATTGTTTACACATTCAAATGTCCAACAGAAATCCATGACTACCCAGACACCACCAGCATCTCCACCACTTGGGGGTGTGCGTGTGTGTGTTTGTCTGTAGAGAAGCTCCCTAGAGAATGGAACAGGAACAGATACCATCAAATTTACAGTAAAATAGGAACAGAGGCAGCCAGTTGATTTTGCACAGGTATATGCAAGCACGTCAAACCATCCACTCTTCTCGAACCCTGGCATGCCAACTGTCCATCACAGCACCTTTAAAAGCAGAGGCACAAACGTCACGAGTGTTTGACCATAGGGCTGTGCAGTTCTGGATTTTATGAGAAAGCCATCTTTAATACACAGGGTCATAAAAATGTTGCCAGGTTATAGACTTATACAGATTTCCTTTTTATACAAGTTCAAATGCTGCAACCATGACAAATCAGTGTCATTAGGGCATCCTCATGTCTCCAAAATCATCTCATCAAAATTGCACCACATCAAAGGAGTTTCCCCGTCAACCATCAGCTATGACACGTGGTGCTTCTTTTTAGGATACAGATGCATTGTTTACAAACAGCTAATGGGTGAAACCACGGACCAACACGTAGGATTCCAGAGCAATGGAAGACAGAGTAGTAACAACCTCAGGTGTGCCTGGGCACCTCCACTCAAGGCCCGGCCAGAGATGTGATAACATCATAGTCCACGAGCCACAGAATCCTGTTCCAGATCTTAATGTAAAAAATATTTTTCCAGGAGACTATATTTTAACCTGGTACCGAAAGGACCATGGAAACTCAAGAGGTCAGATTTCTCATTTGGCTAAAGAGTTGGGGGGTGTTTTGGTAACAATGGGAAGTATATGGCACAGAGAAATAGCTGATAGGTTTCATTAGGTTTTAAAGCCCACAATTTAATAAAAGGTAATAATTAAAAACAATACCCGTATTTACCTTAAAAAACATAAACCCCGAACATTCATCTCATTTCTTGGCCTTATGTTAGAATTCTATTGCTTCATTTACATGTAGATGATTAAAAATATATATATCGATATAGATATTTTGATTATGTACATAAAGCAGAATCAAGGGTTAAAATAAGAACGGAATTTTGGAGTGGGGTCAAATAAGGTGCACAGAATCCAGAACGCTCCGAGGGCCCGCTGCCCTCCTGAGACGTTCTGCGTCTGTGGTGGCAGGAACTGGGTTCCACCCCCGGCAGCTCTGCACTGGCTCAGTGCAATGGTGCTCACGGTTTCAGGAATGACCAGGTGAAGTGTCTGGCTCAAGCCTGCCAAGTGTCTTCACTCCATCGGAAGTGGGGCACGACTCCTAGGTTTGATTCCCCTGGAATATTCTAGGATTTCAGTCCTCTCTGCCCCCTATTCCAAATAAGACCTTGGGATGCCAACAAAGAAGGGGGCACAGGTGAGGTTCTAAGGCTCTCATCAGGACTGATTTCTGTGTGGATGTCAGCACATGTCAGACACTTGACTGCAACATTCAAGACATTTAAGGCAGTGGGTTCTTTTAATGACTAGTTTTCCAAATCAAGGTGTATGGCATGTGCAGACCCGCCACGTAACTGTTTTCTGTAGTCATGCCTTGCAAGGGGCTCTTTCTATTTTAACTGGCATGTGGATTACTGGGTTTGGAACACTCAGAGCATGGGGAGACCTGGTTACCCCTGAATACTTACTTCTCTTCTGAAAGCACGGCAGTCTGCAGACCAAAGTGCTGTTGGGAGGACGTGATTGGCAGCTGGCTTCACTATTTTATGAATGAAAGCAGAAAAGAAATTTTACTTTGACAGCTCCTCGCCCCCCACCGTTTTCCAGTCTTCTTAGTGCCAGTCACTCCCACCAGAACTCCGGCCTGACCCATAGAGGACTAAGGCAATGGTGCCAACATGAAAGGGTTCTTTTAAATTATCTTTAAGAGCAATACTTTATAGACTGTCTTATTGTCAAACGAGGAACATGGCACTGCTTAAAAGATCTCACTGGGAAAGGCTGCAAAGGGAGCCCCGGCTCAGGGAGGGGGCCCTTCCTCTCCTTGGCTCTGGGCGATGGGTCCCACATCTAGATGCGTTTCCCCAACCCTCGGCTCAGAAATAGGCTGTGCTTCAAAAGAGAAGACCAAGAGATGGACTCGGGCCACATCAGCGTGGTGGTGGGTTGAGGCCACAGGTTCTCAAGAGACAACAGTCGGCTTATCAGAAACTCTGAGCTTGACTGCCGTTTGAAATGAACGCCACACCAGTCAGGTGCGCTGGCCCTTTTGTCTTTGTTCCCTTCTGAACTCCCAAGGCTGGTGCCAGGGAAGGAACGCAGTCCACAGTCTGCAACGGGGTGGGACACCTATGTTTCTGACCCTGTCCAAGTCTGCAGCTTAGCAGTGAGCAGATTCTGAGCGTAGGCACAGTGGCAAAGAACAGTGTAACAGCCGCTGGTCAATTCCATTTGGTGGCAGCACGGTAGCAGCAAAGAAAATTCCCAAACAGCTCCACGGGTATCCAGCTTTTGGAAAGGACAGATTTAAAAATCAATCATCAGATTTTTTTAAAACTATCCAAGGGTTTTAGAGTTTCTTAGAACTGTTCTACCAACAACAACCAAACCAAAAACATACAGAAATATGGCAGTAGTGTGAAAGCGGAAGTGACATGATGCCACTTTTCCAGGGGAAACTGTGACCTCAAGACAAATTTGTCACCGTCAGAAACAATAAGGGTAATATAAAAGGATCTACCGTTTCCTAAAGCGTTGAGCCACACGATTGCGGATACATTCCAAACTGGGTCAGAAATGAATGCACACACTGACACCATCACAAAATCTCCTTGCAGGGGCCTGACCCTGCGGCATGCCACAGGCGGTCGGAGCAGCACACCCGCTGGGAGACAGGCTCCTATGACTCACCCCCATCCCTTACCACCCACCTCCCTCCCACCTTCCAGGTTTTAGAAAATTGTCATATTTATCTTCTTAGAGAAGCTAAGACAATAAAAGACTAAAAGATGTCTGGAAATACGTTGTATAGAAAAATTAACTCTCAGCTTAAAATAACATTCAAAAAGGCACTTCATCCTGTAGGAAAGAGATTCTGAGTTGGGTCAGCTACTCTGAGCTGGGGTAGAAGGGGACAGGTTGTCTGCTGGAGGGGAGGACAGTTGAAAGGAAGTCTGATAGATATCAAGCTTTTTTTTTTTCCCATTTTTTTCCTTTTTGGTATGTTTTAAGAAAAGCAAATCCAGTAAAATGCATGTCCCTTTACGAAATTCGTTAAAAGAGTTCATTTTAAAATAGTTGTTTCTGTTCTTAAAAAATAAACCAGGTAGGTATGGCCACATTCGCCCCGTGGCCTGGAGTATGGCGTGTCCTCACTCTTAGCTCCTGGGGAGCTGAGGCCAGGCAGGTCCCGAGGCTGAGGTTCCAGGGTGCACAGGCGGGAGGCGGGCGGAGGCCGGGGCTACCTACTGCAGAGTCTGTGCAGCATGCTGTACACGTCGTCTTCCTGGCTCAGGCCCTCAAAGAAGGGGATGAGGTCCAGTAGCTCCGTGTCTGTCATGTCATCAAACCAGGACTGCACAGGCACCTGGAAGACAGTGCGTGGAAGGGGCAGCAGAAGTGTATCCAGGCCCAGGGGCCGCTTCTAGCCTGACTGGGTCCCTGTGCTTTAACATTTTCTTTGGTAAGGAGGATGGGTACCTGGAAATCATCATCATCATCATCATCTTGTTCGTTCTCCTGTCCCAACTAAAATCAATCTAGATCTACCTGGTTCAGGAAGGCAAAATTAAGTGTACCCACTTTGCAGGCATTTGCCTGTTTTGTTTTCCTGCCACAGAAAAGGTGGCCAGGGCGCAGAATATATAACTAGCTTAGCACCTTGCTAATTCCAAAACGCTGTTGCCATTGCATTAAACCAGCTTCTGGTACCTCAGAGCACCTGGAGCCAGAGGACACCAGCCAACACTGACATCAGGGAGCCCACATAGAGGGCACCAGAGGGCTTCCACTTAGGGTCACTGTGCCAGACTGCACGGCAAGGAGAAGTGGACCATTTCCTTCCACGCTTAGCAGAGATCAGGTAAAAGGGGAAGTATAAAATTTCAGGACATTCTGAAGCCATGGGCACGACAGCATTCTCCCTTAGGTTTAGACAGAGAGGTGGGGAAGGCTGCTAGTGGGTAATAGCCAGGGGTGCAAAGAAGAGATATTAAAAGAAATTTGGGGAAGCCAAAAAAGTTGAAAAGCAGTATTTTTGACCATTTTAAAAATCTAAAGACTGCTCAGAAACATAAAAATTCAGCATGTAATTTAAAAAAGAAACAAGGTAAGGATTAACCAAAAAAATGACTACTCCTGGGGAAGGGGCAGGAATGGGGGAGAGGGCAGAAATGGACACAAGACTTCTCTGAATTTATCTTTGCTGACAGTTTTGATGTTAAACTATGTAAATGTGTTACATAATTGAAATAAAATTAAATCATTAAGAAAAAAAGCAACAAAAGATGAACCTTAGTGTATATAAGTTTGTGACATAACCACAGAGGATTATTTCAAGTGATTTTGAAACATAGTGCTGTTTGTAGATTTCTCAAAAAAACAAAACCTCTAAATGCACTCAATTGTTTTATTATAAGTAATAATATTAAAACACTGCAATTCTGAAGCTATTAAATGTATACTATAGAATAAATCAAATCTGTAATGATGTTAGTATCTTTAGGAATCAGGAGTTTCAGCATAAGAGAAGGAGACACAAATACAAAAACAAATTAAATAAAAACCATTACAACTGAATTGGAAAAACCAATGTGAATTTATGATTTTGTTTTCATTCTAAAAATAAGTGTATTTTAGCTCTGTCCAGTAGAAAGGACTGGAAGCAAAGGACATCCCAGTAACAATGAGAACCCACCCAAACTGTGGTCTCTAGATACCATTTTCATTCTTAGGAATCAGGTTCCATAGAAAAATGGCTGATTCCAGGGCTGGAGCAAGAAATGGACAAGATGAGCTTAGAACATCTTGCTGGACCAGAAAGCAGGAAGCTATCAAAGACTATTGTTATCTGAAGGGGCATCCACTGGCCAAAGTATACAAAAGGATAATAGGTGGACTTAAGTTATAACATAAAAAAAATCCATGAGTTCATAATGGTACCTAAAAAAATTCACTGGTTACTTTTGGAGGCTTGCTAGAGCACCAACTCATGACTCTGAAAACTGCAAAATTAATGAAAAAGAACCAAGACTTTACTCTGACTTCCCTATTCAAACATTCAAAATGAATTTTAGGGTAATCAAGTAGTCAATGAGAGCAAGTTCAATTTAAAAAAAAAAGAATTCCAGCCCATAAATGCAGAAAGAATGATAGGATTCAGAAATCACCATTTTGCAATTCCTAATGAAATAGTGGATGTAGGTAAGGATCATCAACGACTGCTCACAGTCGTGAGCAGTCGTGAAAGGTCGATTGAAAATTTAAAAATGGATGGATCCGGCTGACAACACCTGAATCCAAAAATCAATTCAAAATCTTTAAAAGTGGGACAACCTGATGTCGTATGCCTCCTGATGGGATACCACAGTGAGTACACAATACCAAAGCAACGTATGGACCTTGTCTGGATTCTGATTCAAACAATCCAAATGTAAGAAAATATTTCGAGATGATAGGGAAAAGATGAACACAGACTGGATATTAGATGATATTAAGAAACTGTTAGTATTATCAGATGTGATAATGGAATTGGGATTTTTTTTTTTTTTTTGGCCACGCCACGAGGCTTGTGGGATCTTAGTTTCCGGACCAGGGATTGAACCAGTGCCCCCTGCAATGGAAGCGTGAAGTCCTAACCACTGGACTGCCAGAAAAGTCCCAGGAATTGGGATTATACTAAAAAGAACCCTTATCTGTTAGACACATTACAAAATGCATTATGTTGAATTTGATTAACTCATCAAAAGGAGCATATTTAAATATAATACATTTTGAATGTTTGTTCAAATAATGATTATACACTAATGGAATCTAGTTTGAACTCAGTTTTTGGTTATAAGTGGAGCAACAGAGTTCTGGCCTCAAGGAAAGGACCCTGTTTGGGCTTTTGTTGAGTCTGAGAAACATGGGCTTGGGAGAAACATCCTCTCCAGGGCCTGAGCTGAGGCCTGGCATGGTGGCCACCATGGAGGGGTGAGCAATCACCAATGGGGCTGGTCTCTCTTCCCCTGGAAATGAAGGGCGGGCAGCAGGAGGGCGTCTCTCCTGCTCTGAGTCATGCTGCACCCAGAGAGTCGGCACTGGGAGCTGCCACACTCCATGGTTTTTGTTTTGTTTTGTTTTTGCAGTACACGGGCCTCTCACAGTTGTGGCCTCTCCCATTGCGGAGCACAGGCTCCGGACGCGCAGGCTCAGTGGCCATGGCTCACGGGCCCAGCCACTCTGCGGCATGCGGGATCTTCCCAGACCGGGGCACGAACCCGTGTCCCCTGCATCGGCAGGCGGACTCTCAACCACTGCGCCACCAGGGAAGCCCTCCATGGAGTTTTATGTAGGAAATGTTCCCGTTGTCTGCTTTTTAGACATCATTATGAGGTCGTAAAGCCTGGCAGTCTTATCTGAAGACCTCATTGAAGTGCTATTCATTCTTAATACTTCTGTTGAAGAGGTCACCCAGGCCTTCTAAGTCTACAGGGGTCATGAAGTCCTGGGCAACAGCCAGCTCCAGGAAGCTAATGACAGAACCTTCCCGGTCACAATCCTAAAGATGCTAAGGAGATACAGGCTCATTGAGCCTGCAAGCTCTGCTCTAAGTGCTTTTCACGTACTGCCACCCAATCCTCCAACAATCCTATGAGATCAGCATGCTTACACTCCCCATTTGACAGACAGGACAACTGAAGCTCAATGGGCATAAATAACTTGGCCAGTGTCATGTAATTGCTAAGTGGCAGAGTTGGGATTTCACCAAGGAAAAGGCCAAGAAACCCCGCACAGGGGCTTGAAGGTACAAAAGTGGTTCTGCCTGGCAAGAGAGCTCAGATGGAGCTCTGCGTCCTTTTGCTTTGGGGCTACTTACTGCATTCTCAGGATGGAAGATGTACGAGGCAGGAGAATTGTCCACGATGATCACTTTGCTCAGCTCCCGCCCAAGGCGACTCAGGTCTTTCACGTAGTTCCCTCGATGGAAAACACATGATTCTCGGAAGAGCCGGGCCCGGAACACACCCCAGCGGTCCAGCAGGTCAGCCACAGGGTCTGCGTACTGGAAATCAGGTGTTACAATGAAGCCTGGGCGCCTGGAAGAGCCCAGAAGCCCTGACCTCCTGCAGCAAGATCCGTACTACTTTTCTAAAAAGGGATTTAAATAACTGGATGTGTTTCAAGATCCTGGTTATTTCCCTGACACCCTGGATTCTTCCATTTCTCTCACTTCTCATATCCAATCCATCAGAAATTCTTGTCAGTTCCAGCTCCAAAAATATCTTGAATCCACCTGGATCTCTCTGTATTGTCACTGCCTCATCTGGGCCTCTGTAGTCTCTGGCCTGTGGTGGCTGTGTGAGCCTCTAGAATAGCTTCCCTCTTCCCCTTGGGCCTCCTTTCCACCCCTTCACCCCACAGCTGTCAGAGCGGCCGCTGGAAGACATCTGTCACACCACATCACTCCCTGCACTGTCTTCCCGTCGCATTTGGAACGAGGCCCCCTGGTCCCTGCCGGATCCTGTACAGCTGCAGCCACTTCTCAGCTCCAACTCAAGTCACTTGAGCCACACTGGCTTTGCACATGGTCAGGACCTTTGCACCAGTGTCCCCTCTGCATGGAACACTCTCTCCCCCGCTCTCTGTACGAACTTCTCCTTCTGTCTCCTCCTTTTTCAGATCTTGTCTTCCCTTATCACCTACCCAGCCCTTCCTCTCTGCCTACTCTCTGGCCTCACAGCCATTGCCCCCACAGAGCTCACCACCTGGGACCACCTGACGTTCCTGTCACCTGTCAGGGACCAGGCCTTGCCTGTCATGTTCCCCATGACATCCCTAGCACTTGTGGGTGCCTACCTCATCGTAGGGCTCAGTAAATACTAGTTCCGTCAGTGAACGAAAGAGCGGACTTGGTATCTGTCTTGTGTGCACGGGGCCACACTGCCCCCTAGAGGTGCTCTGGGCAGCTGGGCCAGCCCAGCCCCCGACTGTCACTGGATGGTGCCCAGACAGCACTTCCATTTACTTGGAGCCCAGGAGTTTTAAGGGAGGGAGTTCGAGCCCCGCTCACAGTTGGGGTTCATCCAGCTTGGCCCTATTCCGTGGCCTGGGGGAATTCCCCCCAAAGCAGGCTGAACTGGATAAAGAAATAGAGGGGTTATCCCTGAGGGAAAATCTTCATCCAGACTGAGTGGCCTGGGCTGAAGGCAAAAGAGTGGCAGCTCCCAGCCCGATGTTAGGTCAGGCCTCAGCACCAAGACCCAAGTGAGGGGCACAGCCAGTTTCCCTAGGGGCCCAGAGGCTCTGCCAGGGAGGTAGGAAGCACCCGAGGCTGGTGGTCTTGGGAAGGCCAGTGGCAGAACGCACAGCAGCCCAAGTGCAGAGCCAAGGCAGGCACGGCTGCAGGATGCAGGGCTACGAGCAGCATCCTGGTTCCATGGGTGAGTCCTCCTCTCTCCAGAGACATCCTGATGGAGCAGAGTCCAGGAGGAGGCTGGATTTCCTGCCAACCAAGTGGGGTGAGCTCAGGGCTCTGCAGTTTTCTGCTGGTGAGGGTAGCCAAGTACCATGTGGGTTGTTTTTAAGGGGCTGACTCTAGGTAATTTCTTCATAATCATTAACGGTGGCGGTGGCATACATCTTTCAAGGGAATGTCTGACTCTGGGGCTCCAGGCCTTGGAGATGAAGGTGGGGAGTATAAGCTTTATGTGGGCAGGGACTGTCTCTTGTTCTCTGTGGTATGCCTAGTGCCTAGTACAGTGGCTGACACACACAGTACATGCTTGCTGGGTGAGTGAATGAAGGAAGGACACTAAGATGGGGAAGCAGACACCGAAGGGCTCTGACAGTCAGCAGAGGGTTGCTTAGGTCCCCGGGCGACAGGCCAGGAGGTCCTCTGCACCAACAGTGCTGGCTGGGGCTGAGTCCAGAGCCAAGCACTGGGGAGCGGCCACCTGTCAGCAGAGCTTGTGCACCAGGGAGGAGAGAAGCTGGACGGCTAGACTTGAGGGCTGATTCGGCAGAGCCAGCCTTGGGGCAGCAGCGAGAGAAGGGCTGGAGAGACAGATGGAGGGGCAGGTGGGAGCCGTCCAGGGAGAGCGACTGAACAAGGATGTTTAAGCAAGTGCTGGGGATGATGCCAAGAAAGAGTGCTTTCAATTTCGCCAAAGAAAAAACAGCTCTCAATCCACCAGCATTGTGCAATCTTCCTGTTTGTTATTTCTTTGGTTATCACTTCAGGCTCCTTGGCAGCCCAGAGCACTGTCAGAACAGCCCTCGGCACCGCAGCACGATTAGCCTTGGTACCCACCAGGGAAGATTATGCTTTCCCTGAGGCCACGTTCCCTTTACAGTATGCAGAGGTCAGCCCGGGGCTTTGGATCCCCTCACTGCCGGCCTGGTGATGAGCTTGGCAGAATGTGAGCAAGTGGGGTTTTCTCTCCCCTCGGCCATGACAGAGAGATGGCCCAAACCAGCAGTGCCCAACCTGGCAAAGCAGCGTGTGTGGGAACTCGGGGTCAGAGTCCTCGACATGCAGAGAAGGGAGCCGCGCAGAGACAGAACATGGGGGAGGAAGCTGCCTGTGGGTCCTTGGAGCAGGTCTGCAGACAGGCAGACAGCTAGCTAACTTGGGCCCCACAGAGCTCATCTTTGGGGCCGTTCAGGGTCCCTGAGGTGCCCATGGAGACACAAATGGATGGCATTGGCCCATCGGGGTCAGGGTTTGAGACATGGTCATGGCAAGGATCTCTTCCTAGGAGCAGGGCCTGCCCTGTCTGCCCTCCACACCACGCACGTACCTCCGCTCCCCTGTGAAGGGACAGACTAAACCACACTGGGGGCCCTGTGAGCCTGCCAGTTCCCTCCAACAGTAGGAGAGGGCCAAGAAACCACTCTCCTTGGTCAGAGCCAGTGTAGATGCTGGGTCAGAGATTCATACCAAACCACAGGACCAGAACATGTGTGAATTATTTTATCATCATGAATAATTATGATAATAAAGAACGAACACCAGCAGCGGTTACCACGTGACGGCGCCCCGCACAGCACATGGGACCCGGCAGGTGCTCCACGGACACTTGCTGAGTAGGAGCGGGGCCCTGTGCTAAGCTCTTTATGGGCATTATCTCATTTGACCCACCCCATGAGGTAGATGGAATCATCCCCATCTTATAGAAGAAACTGAGGCGAGAGAAGTGAAGCAACTGGCCTGAGGTCCCAGGGCTCATGAGGGCAGTCACAACTCTCATTTGGCCCCAGCAGGTGGATGAATCTTTGACCCTTATCTCTCCCTGAAACCCGTGTGAGCTAACCCAAGGGCAAAGAGGCCTGAGCCCGTAGCCAGTCAACAGATGAGATACGTACGCCCTTTCTTGGTTACACTGGACACATGTGTGGTTCCCTGGTCTGTGGATAAGTAGCTTCAGCGGCCGCAGGGAGCAACTTCATGGAGCATTTGTTCCCAGTGCTGTCGCTATGGTAACCCAGAAGCCACTCAGGCTGGTGCTGTGCACATGGCCTGCATCCACCCCACCTGGGGTGGGAACCTGTCACCATGGAGACAGCTTCCCCCACCTTAACAAAGGGCTGCTTGACAGGGGGCAGGGGTGGAGGGGCTGGGCACTCAGGGCTGGGGGCAGGACCCACCTTGGCCAAGCTGGCAGTAAAGAGCACACACTCAAACAGCTGCCCCATCCTCTGGAGGAACTCGTCCACATGTGGCCGCTTCAGCACATACACCTGCAACGGCAGGGACAGCACGCCGGTCAGTCACAGCAGCCGCTGGGAAAGGCCTGGGGCCCGGACACCCTGCACAGGAAGAATTCCTAACCAGGTTCCTGCCTCCTGCCCCTTGGTTTAATGTGGTGCGTATGAAGGGCTGTGCAGTCAGATACGGCGCTTCAGGCCAGACACACCTCAGACTGGGCTCCAGGTCTGAGTTCGGAGCAGACGCCCCTCCCAAGGGGGAAAGGGAAGCTGACCATGGTATTGAAGGTCCTGGGGATTTTCAGAAGCAGTGAGTGGAAGGGTTGTGCCGCATTTGTGTGACACAATTCCTTCATTTCACGTGCGTTTCGCGGCACATGCTCTCAGTCAGGCCCTTTGTGGACACAGGCTGTGCTCTGGGGTAGTCCTTTGGGGAGGTCAGGGCCTGGCCCCCTGCCCGGCAGGCCTGGGATTGCTCCAGCTGCTACCTACTCTGATTGGAACCCCTCCCTTGCTGAGAAGGCCTGGGGTGGAGGCGCAGGCCCAGCAAAGCTGAAGGAAGGGCCTTCCTTGTCGGCTTGGGAAACCATCTACCTGACTCCACAAAGGTAACTCTGCTTGGGTCTGCTCCAGAAACAGATGCTTCAGGGGACTTGAAGCCAGCCTACCCCAGGCCCCAGAAACCAGCCATCAGGAGGAGCCGCCAGGTAGAGGGGGGGCAAAGAGCAGCCTTTCCTAGAGTGGCTGGGCTCTGCTCCTGACTGGGGAACCTGAACAAATGTGAGGAAACATGGGAGCAGGGAGAGAAGGCAGAGCTGGCAAGAGGAGATAGAGGAGGTGGGAGGAGGGAAGAACTAATTAAAACTTGAATAAATTCCATCTGAAATTAGCCATTTCCCTAAAATAATTCAAACTTGTTAAAATTCAATTCAATTCATATTCGCTCAGTCCCAGCTCTGGGCTCAGCCTGAAGCAGTTACAAAGGTGAGTGAGACACAGGCCTTGCCCTTGAAGAGCTCACAGTCTAGAGCAGACATACAGAAAAATATATCAAAATAAACATGTGTAATGAAAGCTGTAGTAGAGGGATAAATTGAGGATGATTAACTCCCCTCTCAAGGGGAGGGAATCACAAAAGGGAACATGTGGTCTGGACCTTGAAGGATGAATAGGAGTTCACCAGGCTGATAAGGATGAGAAGTGAGCTTCCAGACAGAGGAAACAGTATGAGCCTGAGACCTGGCCTGAAAACACTTGGGGTGTTAGAGAATGGCCAGAGCCCTGCATGACCAGCCCTTCAGAGGCAGCAATAAAAGAGGGGGAAATGGGGGTAGAAAAGGCTGAAGATGAAATGTGAAAAGCAGGCCAAGGCGAGTAATGCATGGGGCCATAAACGAAGCAGGCTGGATACCTAACAGGACAAGTAACAGAGGGGAACGGGGCTCTGCCCCACACGGAGGATGTGCTGCTGGTAAAGGAGTTTACACAGAGCCAGGACTTGGTGGGAAACATGGCTGACTGAAAGGGTGTGTGGAGTGAGGGGCCAGAGGAGCAGGGTGGCCTGGGTGTGGGTTGAGGGCTGGACCTGTGGCTGTAGTAGCTCCAGGCCCCACTTTTGCCCACGAGGCTGCTTGGTGCCAGGAACGGATCCGGCCTGCGGTCCTCAGTCTCCCTGGGAATATTGCTTGGAAAGGAAGCTTTGCTACACGCGAAGGGCAGGAGACTAGTTTGGGAACTCTGGTGTTGGTGCCTCTGGCAGAGAGGAGGGTCCTGGGCCCGGAGGCCAGCGTCCAGGCCCGCGTCCGCGTGCAAGTAACCAAGAATAGGCCCCTTGGGACCTGCACAGCCTATCCTGGATTACTTGAACGAGGCCACGGCCTTCGCCAGGGCCTTGGTCCTCCTCTGGGCGCCTGTGGCTTCATTCCCTCAGGAGAGAGAGTTTCTGACCCCAGCTCTGGGGTATCTACCACCAAGTGAATCACAGCACAGTCTGGAGGGCTGGGGCAGCTGGGCGGCTCCTTAGAGAATGGGCTGGCCATAGCAGGTCAGGTCCTGAGGGCCACGCTCACGGTCATGAGGAACAAAGGATTAATTTCTCTCCTAATTCCTGCCATGCCAGTGGGCAGCCTCTCCTTTGTCTCATTATCTTGTAACAGGAGCCAAGATAATAAATGCAGAAGCCTTAACTGCTTCTCAGATGCTAAGTTAATTCTGTTGACGCTTCTGCAAATGTTAAATGCCCAAGTGCCTGCTCCCTGATGGCTTTTAAAAGTGTGAAGTGTGGACACACCAGGGACAGGGCTGCCTTTCCCAGGGACTGGACGGATTCCTGGCAGGACCTCCTGGCAGGGGAGGAGAGGGACTCGAGTATCACCCAAAGAGCCCTGGGTTAGGAACAGGAGACTGGAGCTCTCATTTTAATTCTTCCTACTGTATGACCTTGAACCAATCCTCTCCCTGGCTGAGCCTCAGTTTCCCCATGTGTGCTATGAGGTGGCTGGATCGGCCGATTCCCCCAGCTCTGACACCCTGCACTCAAGGGCCAAAGAGACTACCGACATCATTACGGAAAGACATCCTGTTACGGCTCAAGCACCAAGGGAGAGTTTTCCTCCTGGGATATAAACACACCAGGCCAAAGACCCTCCCTTTAGATCTTGGGGTTGACAAGGAAGATGACTGGATCATCCCTGCGGAAAACCTACAATGTCTTCCTACAATGTTTCCAATATTTCATAAATGAAACTATTTCCAGAGGAGCTTCATGAAGAAAAAAGGAAAATAAGGGGGAAAAAAAAATCAGAAAAAAGATGTATGCCAGCTGACTAGGGCATCTTTAGTCAAAGCTGCCTGCTGATCCAAAAAACGCACACCCTTCCTCCTTTCCTTTTTGGGTTGGATTTTGCTGAATATTCACTGGAGAACACGATGCAGGAGTGACAAGGTAAGTCTGGACTGGCTGGCCTTGGAAACGGACAACTTTTCCCGAGAATCTACCATAAGCGGGTGACTTGTGACATTCTCCTGTTGTCTGCTAGGAGAGTAGTTGAAGCAATTACACAGGGAAGTTAATTAGACCATCAAGCTAGGCCAGTGGGGGATACGGAAACTTCTAAAAGTCTGCATCAAATCAAAGAACTATTTGAACTTGCAACCACATCTAATATTTACAAATAGATTAGAGTTTCCCTTATAAACTAAGTATAAAATTCATCTGAGTGAAAAAAAAAGCAGAACATCATTGCATTTTTAATAAAATCTACTTCCTTTTGATTTAGGAATAAAAAGACTATGAAATGGGAATTTAGAAATACAGTTCACAGGAAACATAATTACTAAAAAATGCTAACTGAAACTCAGATTTAGCTTTGATTTCTTACCTGATGTATAGTTCCATCGATTTCAACGGGAACAATAAAATCAGCATTACTAATAGGCTAGAGAAAAAAGAAACTATAATTAGTATGTCTGAAAGAACAAAATAAAATTGGAAACTTTAGCACCAAAAAAGCTTGCCTGGACCAATGTTTTTATTGTTGGAAAAAACAATTCAGGAGGATGTTGAAGCATGCCATGGCTCCTCAAAATAAGCACAAGAAGAAAAGCACATTATTTTCTGTTCTGAACATTGTTACATTTTCAGCATCTTGGTGCAACTTTTTTATCACCTCCCTGGCCCCAACCGCAAAGAGTGGCGCACCTGGCTTGGGAATGGGGCTTGTCAAACTCCCCGCTCTTGCCTAGAGCCCTCCCAGCATGGCAGGAACCACTGCTGGCCACCAGGGGGAGGAGGTGAGAGCCTGACGATCCCTGAGGAGAGAGCTACTCAGGGGAAAAGAATTTGTCTTGGACCCACAAGTGCAGACTGCCCTGTGAGGGGCTGCTTGACAGATGTTCAACACATGGACCCCAAGTGGGGCCTTCGGATATGTGGGGTGAAGTCAGAGGCCACAGCCATGACCTTGGGCGGGCTCTTTCCCCTCTGGACCTCGGATTCTCCTGTCTTCCACAACTAGAGCAAGGGATCTGATGAGTGCCCCTACCTCCATCCAGCATGCATCAGTGATTTCAGGCCTTGCCTGGCACCATCTCCTACTGTGGGAGGTGGGGAGAGCCAGCCCACTCCAGACTGTTCTGCTCTATGTAACACAATACGTAGCACACTCACAAACCTCTGCATATTTAAAGTAACTCTGACACTTAATAACACTTAAAATTCAAATAGGATGCTTCGGCAGTCACTATGTTCTCAATGATAGACTCACATACAGTTCTAAATGGAATTCCACAAATCAGGTAGAAATGAACAGGCCCAAGAGAATCATGAGACCACAAACCCTCGGGACACGTAGGAGAGAAACAGAGGGAGGGAGAACATGTGTGTGGTGGCCACAGGGCACTCTGGTCACAGTCTGAACTGGGGTCTCTGCCTTTAAGCCCATTACTGTACACACACATTGTTCTTTGATATGTAAACTGAAAAAAAGGTGGAAAATACTAGATCACAGAACCATTACTAAGCACTCAGCAGAGCACCTGAGGCTTAAGATAACGGTGTCTTCACTGCTTCGGTTGGAAGGCCAAGGATGAGTTCGGTATTTTATCATTTCACAACGAAAATAGAGAATCAGGCTAGAAAACAAGAGACTGAAGGAAGAAATTCTCACAAGGCATTAGACTGTGAAATCATATTCCACAGAGCATAGAACAAGAGAAAACCATTGCCCAGCTCAGAGCAAGCACTGCCCTCCATCTTTTCTTGCACGAGACCGGGCCAAAGCCAGGGCTGTAAACCTGGGTCCTGGCCCTGCGTGCTGTACAGATGCGCAGTTTCAAGGAGAGAGGTTCACAGCTTTCGGATTCTCAAAGGGCTCTGAAATGCCTAGAACCTTAAAAACCATATGATAAAGAATATTCCGCTCGCAAATGTAGGCAGGCCAGGGAGGGAAGAAACAAAGAGATGGTGTTCACATCAGCCTGTCGCATCAACGCCCTCTGAGTAGGCCCTGGAGATACCAGGGGCTGCCATGGCCTCGCCTTTGGAGGCAGGAACCCTCAGTAACCTTGGGCAGTCTGGCCAGCGAAGCCCACACTCCCAGAGCTGCTTGGAATGAAGCTGGTCTATGCTGTAGTGGCAACTGACCCCTGTCCTAAAGGGCTTTCTTCCTCAGGGACTTGAAAAAGTCTTGAGCATCCTGCCCATGGGGGAGAAAAGGCTTCCAATGGCATTCAGTGTTGAGTTGGGATATAAGGTCACTGCAGCCCTGGGACCAATCCTGGAAGGGCCCTTGTGGGGCTGGGGAATGAGTGGTACCTACGTGCCCCAGCTGCCAGCCGGGCCATTTCTCACTGCCAGGGGTAAGTGTGGCCCCGCCCCCACTCTCCAAAGGACTCTAGGACAACTGCCTGGCCTTGTCCTCTCAAGGAGGATTCTGTTTAGTGAGAAGCAGGCACAAGGAGGGATGTTTCTGGCAGAAAGGTCTTCAGGAAAATTTGATGGCTCTCCCACTTCCCATTGAGCCATCAAGGAGTGACTGGCTGGTGTCAGACACACACTCCATCTCAGGTGGTGCTTTCACGTCTCTCAGCAAAGTAAACGGGGTCATGGGCTGGGGGTAAAAAGAAGAATGTGGTCTAACTGGCCAGCAATAGTAGAGCAGCTCCATCACCAGAAACACCCAAGGAAAACAGGACAAGGACCCTACACACCTGCTTCTTTTCCCCAACACACCAGTCCCCTATTTCCAAACTTTTTTTTTTTATCATTTGCTTCTTTTAAACACTTTCAAAAAATGGAAAAACGATTAATTAACTCATTTCCCAAGAGTGTAGCCATAGCTGTCCCTGCATAGAGGCCCTTGGGTAATTTGTAATCTTGGCTGTTTTTCTGGCGGGGAGATGAAGATGGAGAGCAAGCTGAGTTCACTGCGGCCCCACAGCCATCAGGAGGGAGGTCAGGCAGGTGGATACACATTAAGCCATGAAGCTTAGGAAAAACTCCAGCAACCTCTTGTCATGAAAACGGTCAAGGTAAATGGCTGAATGTGTTCAGATGGCGTTAACTCTGGAAGTCTTCTTCAGAGTTGGGCATCTTCCAAAACTTGGTCTGGGAAAATTTCCAGGATAGTCGGTTGCTTGATGGTTTTCAACAGTGCCTCCCCTGCCCCTCCCAATACAACTTGCAGCACGTACAGCGCTCCGGTTACCTTGACAAACACATAGCAGTGTCCTGGGGCACTGATTGCCTTGTGCCACCTGAAAAGGATTTCTGAAGGGGGCAGAGTGTTGGAAAACTCAAATTGCATACGTAAGAATGAAGTCTCGGGGATATTGGCAGCCCCAAACTAATCATGTTAATATTCAGCTACTTGAGTTAATGTTCACCTGAGTTAATAAGCAACTGTTATTGGGATTTCATAAACAGTGAGGTCATACACCAACAACCACAAGCTTTCATCCTTTTAATTTTCCCTTTTCCAATACAACTGCGACCAAATCACAAAGATCACTGATTGTTTTTTATGTTGATTTACCTTAAATGAACTGTGCACCAATGTTTCATCTAAATCAATGACCACACATTTCTTTCCATAGTCAAGCACCGTCACCTCTGGAAGGAGATATTTAGCTGGTGGCTAAAGGGGGGGAAAAAATCAATATTATTACCTTTATGTAAAAGACAAACCAAATCCCTTATAATTGTATTACACTATGTCAGTGAGGTCAGAAATGAAACCAAACATTTAAATGCCTGGTCAAGCACATCATGGAATTTTATTAAAAACAATAGGAATATAATAAGCAGTTTGCAATTGAAGTTTTACCAAGCAAATACTGTGCCACTTGCCTGAATGGCTATTATGAGGGCCTGGGCTTTGGAACCAGACAAACTTGGGTTTGAATATCAGCTCTGTCTGTTCTTTGGCTGTGAGTTGGGATGATAATACCTACCACGAAAGGTTGTTATCAGCTGTAATTGCAGTAAAACACCCAGCATTCTGCCTGGCACATATGTGGTGGCTATTGTGATTATTAAAATGGACAACATGGGCTTCCCTGGTGGCGCAGTGGTTTAGAGTCCGCCTGCCGATGCAGGGGACACGGGTTCATGCCCCGGTCCGGGAGGATCCCACATGCCGTGGAGCGGCTAGGCCCGTGAGCCGTGGCCGCTGAGCCTGCGTGTCCGGAGCCTGTGCTCTGCAACGGGAGAGGCCACAACAGTGAGAGGCCCACATACCGCAAAAAAAAAAAGGACAACATGAAAATGAATGTTAAATTATAATCGCTACTCTAACCATGCAGCCTATGTTCCGGGGTCATATTTCATCTGAAATTCACTGTGGTATATAAGCATATTTTAGAGCTTTATTGGACAATAGTATTTTTTTTTAAAAGTGACTGAAGCTTTCAAAAAACTTTAAGAGAAACTATAGAACTACCAGCAAAATGCAATCCAAAGTGACCTCCAGTAATAGGAAACAGAAATAAAACTGGTCCACGTACAGTGCCCTGCGTTGTACGTGCCCCACTGTGGTGTAATATCGAGCAAAGGTGGCACTTTTATCCCTTGGAGTCTCTGTCCCTGGAAGTTATATTCTAATCCACATGTTGCATGTTAACCAGAAAATCCATTTATGTGTCTTTGTAGTAGCTGACTTTCATGTTATAATAAAGAAGTCATAAAGAGTTAATAAAATCCTAGATATCTTCAGTCAACCTCATTCTTGATTTAGAGTATTTATTTCTTGGGCCTTGCCTCATTCTAGAAACGATTTGAAGTATTTCAGTTTACTTTGTGGCATATTCAGTATCCAATGTTAACTAGCTAATTTTCTCTCCTGGAGGAAGGTCAAGCTCTGTTCTATATTTAATGCAAAACAAAACACAAGAAAATATCTGTTCCTAACCACTGAAGAATGGACAATTTAGCTTATCAAATAAAACAAGAAAAAAATGAAATCAGTAAGTATTCCCTTTTAAATGGCTATTTCTTTCTCTCTCTTTTTTTTTTTGGTTTCAGTTGAACATTAGTCAGGGAATTCATGTCAATTTTGGACTTGAGCTGGTTCAATAGTGAATGTAAAGCAGGCGGTCAACAGGGTAGGTAAATTTGCAAGTGCTATGATCATCTTGGCTGGAGGGATTGTCGGGGGCGGAGTAGGATGAAGCAACGTGTGGAGACACGAGCATTTCTAATTCCTGGGGGGCTATCTCTAGTAAGCGTGGGTGTTTCATTCTCTCCAACATCATCCAGCAGAAAAAGCCCTTATGGCCTCCCAACTCCCTTGGCTCTAATGAATGTTCACCAGGCAGTATCCCTGAGAATGTGGCACTGGGAAAGGCGTGCCTTAGACTTGGAGCGTGGGACCCAGTGTCCTGGAAAGGACTATGTCCTTCATTACAAATCAGCAAGCAGGCAGGTTTTATTAAAAAAATTACAATAAACTTGCAAGAAGTTCAAAAGAGGTTTAAAAAGGCAGGGTGTGATGAGCCCAATAAATGAACGTAATAGAGAGGATTGGGGTTATTTCTGTTGTGTGAGCCATAGCAGAAAGCATGCTTGTGACCAGAATAAAATTTGTTTTAATTTTCTATTATACAATTATGTAATAAAACACATTCTCATTGTAAAGAATATAGACATAGAAAACACAAGTATTCCCTCTTCCATGCTCACCCCCCCAATTCCTTTCCCCAGGTGCCCCCCCCTTTTAGTTTGGTGTGTATCTGTCTAGCTCTTTTTCTATGCGTTTATAGACTAAAACAGCATTTTAACTTTAAGTAATTGCTAGTCTGGAAAATAAGGATCTAGAACTTCTATCCCTAGCATATCTGAAAACATTAAAGCTCTGCCAAAAGTGGCTCAGTTATTTTCCAAACCAGAGAATGAAAATTACTTTCTTCGCAGGTTTAACCCACACTTTACAAGCATTCTCTGAGTTAACAGTAAGGAAAAAGCCTCCCCGCACTATTTTAAGAGAGAAAAGAGCAAGCGGGGTGACAGGCATAATAAGCAAGCTATTGATTTAGCATTTCTGCTGCAGAGAACAAGGCCAGGCTGGGGCGACACACTGCAGGGGGGGGGTCCATTAATCCTTAGCCCAGTTCCTAAATGCACGCGGCTTCCCTGAGAGCTTGGCTTTAGATTAATGCAAATTCCTCAGACCAGTGGTAAGAATTCTTTTGGACAGCTGTGTCTTTGGAACATGTGAGGATACTAGATAATTGCGATAGTGTTTTGTGACTTCAATTGATCTGCTCAGGTGATGCTTGAATCATTAACTAAAAAATGTCCTGATGCAAATTTTCTCTCAGGTCATCATCAAGCTGAAGAACAGGGGAAACACCAGCTATATCAAAAAGAGCCTTTTCTAAACACAGAGACTTGCTCCCAAGCACAGGCGGGCACTGCCAGGGGGGTGGGGCGGGAGTAAGAAAGCATGGGGGGAGGGGGAGGTTTGAGAAGGGCATTCATGCCATTGCTCTTTCTGGAAGTGGACGTGAAAGTTCCCGTCCTGGGCTGTGAACGGGCAGCCAGGAATAGTTAATCTAAGGTATCCACCCCGTAACACACCCTTGCAAATCTTACAGAGTGGTGCCTCTTCTTGGTACGCTGGTTGGTTGTCTGTACACTTGAGTTCTCAGGCTCCAAGTCTGCACACTGCCCACCTCCCTCCCCTCGCACCTCCCGAGCTCAGGGCAGAACTCTAGGGGCTGCTGCAGGAGGGGCAAAGGAGACTGGCCACCAGCTCTAACTAGAGGAGTTGCTCTGCTTATATGATCTTCATAAGGTTTGGTGGAAAAAAGTATACTACTGTTTACTAAAAGGCTTAGGCCGACAGCATAGAGACGTAATTGTTAGAAAACAAATTTCTCCTCTCCACTTTCAGCAATTTTATGGCTCAGCTGCACTGTCAACCCCGAGCTGGAAGCACCAGGGACTTAGTGATCGCAGCGAGCATGTGGGGAACGGGAGGGGTCTGTTCCTCACTGGGGCCAAAGCATCGGAGTGTTCACCTTCAGAGTCACCACCAAACTTCACCGTTTCCAAGCCTGTCCCTCTGCATTTTTCCTTACCCTTCAACAACACCTGACTTTTACTGGACAGAACATGAGGCTTCCGATAAGAGGTACAGAGGGCCCCAAACCCCAGCTCCCAGTTGGGAGACAAATGTTACTAAGTGAAATGTTTAAGATCAAATCCAGATAAAAATGTTATTTCTAATAGGTGTACAAAAGATGAGTTACTCAATAAATGATGCTGAGACAACTGACTTGTCACCTGGAAAAGCAAATAAAGCTGGATTGCGACTTCACGCCCTACACCAACATAATCCAGATGGATCAAAGATTTAAGTGTAATGATGAAACCGTTAAAATACTAGGAGACAAGTGGGTCATAGTCATAGAGTGGGGAGAGCTTTCTAAGCAAGACATAAAGTTCAGGAGTCATAAAAGATAAGATGAACACATTTCCCTATATAAAATTACACTCCTTTGTGGCCAAATGATTATAAACAAGACCAAAAAATATATCATAAATTTGGGGGAGAGTGCTAATTTCCTTGAAATTTAAAAAGATAATAGTATAAAATCTAGAAGAAATGAATAGGTAAGAAGAAATACATATGGACAATAAACTTGTGAAAAGATGTTCATACTCATTCATGAAGAAATGCAAATCAAAGCAATAAATCTTTACTTTCAGATTAGCAGAGATCAAAGTATTTGCTAATTACCATTTTTGAAAAGGGAATGGGCTCTTGCTGGGAATGTAAATTAGGTTTTCAGAGGGCAATTTGCCTTTAATCTACCAGAAATATAAAGTATACCCTTTGACCTAGCATTTCCACAACTAGGAACTGATCACCCAGATACTATCACTCAGGTTGACAAACACACAAGCACAAGAATATTTGTAATAGCACAAAAGTGGACACAACGTAAATGCCATCAACTACATGTAAAACAATGAGGCAGCTCGCTATGTACTAATATCTGGAAGGATGTTCAAGGTACTCTGATAAAAGCAAAAAGCAACTCGCAACACTCTCATTTGTTTAAATATGCCTGTGTTGATTTAGAAAATTTCTGCAAGGATATACAAAAAATGTTAGAAGGCTATTCTAGAGAGTAGGATCAAGTTGGGAGATTTTTTTTTTCTATTTTAATCTTGCAGTAATTTTTTAAACCATGAGTTTGAATAATGAAAAAATATGAATAATGAAAAGTGAATAATGAAAAAATGAGCTTAGTAAAAAAAAAAGTCAAAAGATGGAGGCTGCACATATAAACAGCAGCATGAGAATAAAAAATGGAGGGCTCATGAGGTGAGCAGCAAGAGATGGGAACTCCAGCCGGATCTCCTCTGGGCACCCACAGGCTTAGGGGAACCTTTCATCTTCTGGGCCTGGAAAAAGCTTTCAGCAGGTGTGGGGACTTGGTTTGGAGGCTCAGCACAAGCCTGGATTTCTGGTCCTGTGTGGTAGCCCTCCAACAAGCTCTCAGAGGCTCCTAGCACTAACCAGGTCCCCCGTGGTCCAGAAAAGGCAGGGCTACTGTTTATGTGAGCTGCAGTCTCGACAGGTAGGTGCAGATTTTGCAGGAGACCCCAAGGCTCGAATCCTGGGGCAGAGCTGTTCTCCAGATGGACTTGAGTTTAGTGCTGCATGCTAAGCAGGCAGTGGAGATCACACGGTACCCATTGGTGGAACTGCTGTTCTGAGAGTACTTATTCAAAGATGCAAGTTACTGGGCTTCCCTGGTGGCGCAGTGGTTGAGAATCTGCCTGCCAATGCAGGGGACACGGGTTCGAGCCCTGGTCTGGGAAGATCCCACATGCCACAGAGCAACTAGGCCTGTGAGCCACAACTACTGAGCCTGCGCGTCTGGAGCCTGTGATCCACAACAAGAGAGGCTGCAACAGTGAGAGGCCCGCGCACCGCGATGAAGAGTGGCCCCTGCTTGCCGCAACTAGAGAAAGCCCTTGCACAGAAATGAAGACCCAACACAGACAAAAAATAAAATTAATTAAAAAAAAACGCTTTAAAAAAAAAAAGATGCAAGTTACTTTAGCTAGGCTTTGCTTTCTTGCAAGATATTTCAGATTCATAAGGCCTAACCCAGTGTCTCACATGTAGGAAGCAGTCTGTGGTTTACTGACCTAACACTAGGCTAAATTACACAAAGCATCTTTTTCCTCTTGACTATTTTATTCTGGGACTCTAGAAAGAGATTTGTGAAGAAAGGGTCATTTTTCTCTACTGTGGGTGCCCAGTAGAGCGTTTACTCTGACAAATGCTTTGATTCAGCACTTAACTCTACAGATAGCTGTGGATTAACTTTGAGGAAAAAACCCAGTGCTATCGGAGTCTCAGAGGTAGGGGGAGAGATGCCACCTGTTGAATGCAGGAAAATTATACGAAACTACTTTGTAAAAGATTAAAAAGAGGCCTCTGGTATCAATCCCTTGGGTATCCTACTCAAACACTGGATAAGAAGTCGTGCTGATTGATCCATGTTTTTGATCAAAGTCAGTTCCCAACAAAGTCCAACCCCCAGGCACGCTAGCAAAGTCAGAATCACTCCACAAACCCTTGCAACCTGTTAATCAATGGAGGGTTAATGTTGTGAAGATAAGTGAAATTAACAAAAATATTTTGGGCAATTTATAGGTGACATGCTTCGCCAAATTTGAAGTCAAACTGTCCTAATGAAATCCATCATTTCCTTCAATGTAAGATTGCTGTGTCTCTTGGATGTTCCCAGAAAACATGTGAAAAAGTCCAAGTAAAGATAGATGATTAGATTTGAATCAGACAATCTGAATCAGAGAACCTTTATGGATTAAAATATCAATTTCTGGGAATTCCCTGGTGGTCCAGTGGTCAGGACTCCGCTCTTTCACTATCGAGGGCCAGGTTCAATCCCTAGTCAGGGAACTAAGATCCCACAAGCCACGTGCGGTGTGGCCCAAAAAAAAAAAAATCAATTTCTGGACAACTTTTAAAAACCTAAATCCTTCTCTAAGGACACAGGACTGTTTGAGAGATCCTGTTTGATACAGACATCTCAACTGCAAGCTTCTTTTGGGAGTCGGTCATTGGTCTGCTTCTTGCTTGCTGACTGGCCTCAGGCCACACGGCTCGGCTGGCAGAGAAGACGGAAGCAAAGGAGCGGTGGGGACAGCAGCTGTCTGAGGGGTGGCCGGTCCAGGCCTGTGCTGGGGCAGACACTCGTGCAGCTAGTATCCCAAATTCCAGGACTGAAAACAGAAGTGGGTGGTCCAAGGGAGTGCTTGGCTGGGGCAGAGTTGCAGTACAACCAGCCTGTGGGATTTGGGGGGCAGAGGGCAGGATGGTGGTGATGGTAGGGTGATTCTGCAACTTCAGGGAATACGACTGAGGAGATTTTTCTGATCAGAGCCACGGCCAAGCTACCGACACTGCTGAACAGTCAGGGATGGTCTGCTCCCCTGGGATGGGGGTGTGGTAAACCTAGTCCCACTGGGACAGAACCTGTTGCAAAGAACCCTATTGGGGCAAAAGTATGTTCTTGCAGTCTATGGAGTTGGGGAGTGCCGCCTCGGCTTACTAAGAGACGTGGAGGCCCTTTGCAGAGAGAAAGGTGAGAATGTGGTTAATAGATGCTGGTTGCCTTGCTGTTCCTAAGACAGGAAACTCGTACAGAACTTCCTGTTCTCGGTTTAAAATGTAGCTTCACTTTTTTTTTTTTTTTTTCAACAGACCAGAGCTGTTAATACCACACGATAAAAATGCAATATAAGCAAAAACATTAAAAAATCTTTTATATTAGTAGGCCGAAAGCTACAAGATTCTATAACTGTTTAAGTAAAATTGGATAAATATACATACACTTGGTATGGGAATGATCTGCCTCTGGTCACCCTGAGGAGAGAGAAAAAAAAAAAATCACTGTCAGGTTCAAAGAGAAGTAGATCATATTCTCCAAAGAAACTTCAAAGCACTCTTGAGTACAGCGGCCGTATGACTGCCTGTTCTCTGTACCTTGGTGGGATTTTTTTTTTTTTTTGGCTGTACACGGGCCTCTCACTGTTGTGACCTCTCCCGTTGCGAAGCACAGGCTCCGGACGCGCAGGCTCAGGGGCCATGGCTCATGGGCCCAGCCGTTCCGCGGCATGTGGGATCCTCCCGGACCGGGGCACGAACCTGTGTCCTCTGCATCGGCAGGCGGACTCTCAACCACTGCTCCACCAGGGAAGCCCCCTCGGTGGGATTTGATGAACAGGAGGAACTCAAAGATATTCCACAGTTAGGGCACTGGGCTCCACTCTGCCTCCCAGACAGACCAAAAGACGTGGTACATATATATAATGGAATATTACTCAGCCATAAAAAGAAACGAAATTGAGTTATTTGTAGTGAGGTGGATGGACCTAGAGTCTGTCATACAGAGTGAAGTAAGTCAGAAAGAGAAAAACAAATACCGTATGCTAACACATATATATGGAATCTAAAAAAAAAAAAGGTCATGAAGAACCTAGGGGCAAGACGGGAATAAAGATGCAGACCTAATAGAGAATGGACTTGAGGACACAGGGAGGGGGAAGGGTAAGCTGGGACAAAGTGAGAGAATGGCATGGACATATATACACTATCAAATGTAAAATAGATAGCTAGTGGGAAGCAGTTGTATAGCACAGGGAGATCAGCTCTGTGCTTTGTGACCACCTAGAGGGGTGGGATAGGGAGGGTGGGAGGGAGGGAGACGCAAGAGATATGGGGATATGTGTATATGTATAGCTGATTCACTTTGTTATAAAGCAGAAACTAACACACCATTGTAAAGCAATTATACTCCAATAAAAATGTTAAAAAAAAATGGCTCCAGACACAGCCAAATGTTCGCTAGGGGGCAAAGTCACCTCCATTTGAGAACCAATGCGCTAGTGGGAGATGGCAAACGGCCCTAACACACAGGTGTACCTTCAGACCAGGTGAGCACATCCGTGAGGTGAGAGATAACACCGCCAAACGGTTATTTGGGAAGGGCTTGACAAAACACAGACCACAACCAAAGGTGCCACCCTAGACAAGTATGTGGGCTTGAAAATTACCCTAGAGGTTTACGTGTCTGTGTACATGGGATACGCATGTATGAGTGAGCGTCCAGCAATGGCTTTCACTCTGTCCTTGCACTGAGAAGTCCTCCAGGGTCTCTGCCATTGGGACCTTCTGAGTGCTGACTCCTTCTAGCCTCCAGACAGGGCCTGCAGACACTTTTATTTTGGGCAACTTGTCTCCAGTCCAGGCTGTAACTGTGACGGTCACAGTGGTAGCCACCCCAGGCCACTGCTCTGAAGCTTTTCTCCAGGACAGTAAATATGCAGGGTGGATGGAATCATCTGTTGCACTCTGTCCACAGCCTTCCCTCCTCCTCTGGCAGGCTGAGCTCCAAGAGGCTGGGAGAGCCCAGGAGGCAGCAGTAGAGACATGCTTGGAATCGGCTTCCACACCTACTGAGCCTGGGCTTTACGTTCCAGGTGTCCTGACCAGGTGAGTGCAAAGGGCAGAGTCGCCCCACTTTGACACAGGCTCTTTCTACAAGGTCTGGTCTCACATGCTGAAGGGTCGCGGATTATGCAAACGATGCACTCCTCAGAGTTAACTTAATTCTTTAAAAAGCCACTCTGACAAGTGTTAACCAAAGGACGTTTCCATGAGTGAACACTAGGTCCAGCTAAGCCCAGCTCTGTCAGAGGAGCCCCCTTTAAGGACTTTATTCTCTGGTAGATATGGCTAAGGGCTCCAGGAAACCTCCCAGGGCTGCACCACCATCTTCTCAAGTCATTCATCTAGGCAGGTACTAGGTAAAAATAACTTTTACTATGACAGCAGTGATTCTTCACTTTTTAAATCCTTTACAGGCCTAGGGTACAAACTATGTTCCCTTCACTAATGGGGATTCTCCTCAGCAATGATTTTCAAATTGGGAAAATTGAGAGTTTGAGGGGAGATATCAGAATTCGGGGCTGTGATAGGGTTTACAGTGAAATCTCATCATACAAATTCCACTTATGTTTTTCTACACCAATGTACAGTACAGCTTAATATCTCTTAAGTCTAGGTATCTTTCATTATATTAATATTTTTCCAAAAATTTCTCAGCTGTTCTTTTTTTAAAAATTTATTTATTTTTGGCTGTGTTGGGTCTTCGTGGCTGGGCACGGGCTTTCTCTAGTTGCGGCGAGTAGGGATTACTCTTCATTGCAGTGCGCGGGCTTCACATTGCGGTGACTTCTCTTGTTGCAGAGCACGGGCTCTAGGTGCGCGGACTTCAGTAGTTGTGGCGCGTGGGCTCAGTAGCTGTGGTTCGTGGGGTCTAGAGTGCAGGCTCAGTAGTTGTGGTGCACGGGCTCAGTTGCTCTACAGAGTGTGGGATCTTCCCGGACCAGGGATCGAACCCGTGTCCCCTGCACTGGCAGGTGGATTCTTAACCACTGCGCCACCAGGGAAGCCCTCTCAGCTGTTCTTAGACATTTTTTTCCTTCTGTATAAATTTTAAGTCTTCCTATTCAGAAACACAACACACTTCTCAAGAAATAAGAGACACCACATCAAAACGTTTTAGTGATTCCCATTTTTTGGTAGTATTTTGGGATTTCACTGTAAATAATCATGCCATCTGCAAATAAAACTGGTTTTCTATCTTTTCCATATTTATATCAGTTGTTTCATTTTCTTATCTTATTACATTAGCCAGAACTTCCAATGATTTTCCTATGTTGTTTGCTGTTTATTTTTAGAAGACAGTTTTATATCATGTTTAAATGATATTCTTCTATGTATTTGGCTGTACTGTTGATTGGTATGTAAAGGTTTATGGCTACTGTACACTGCATGTATTAGTTCTTTTATCATAAAATGTCCCTCTTTCTCTTGTTTAATGTTTTTGGCCTTGAATTCTGTTTTGTCTGATACTAATATCGCCACTTTTGCTTTCTATTTATTTTATCTGCTTTGTACATTTTGCCCATCTCTTTATTTTCTACCTTTTTTTGGTATCACTGTATGTTAGATGCTGGCTCAAAAGCTATTAGCTGCATACTGTAACAGTCATTAGCACTGTTTACCAAATAATTCCAGTTTTCTTTCTGGGCACATGGTAGGATTACACTTCCACAGTCCTTGAAGTTAGGTGTAATCATGTGAATTGCTTTGGCCAATAAAATGTAAGCTGAAATAAGTCTTGTTACCTCTGAGTGAAAATTTTAAGAGCCAGTGTGATTTACCACATTCCTCTTCTGCTGATGTGACAATCATGGAAGCAAAGAGATGGGCCCTCTTTAGTCTGGTCCATGAATGAGGATAAGATAGAGTTATCTAATAGAATAACAGTAGCTATTAGTCACATGTAGCTGTTGAGCACATGAAATGTGGCTAGTCCATATTTAAGATGTGCTGTAAGTATAAAATACACATCAGATTTTGAAGAATTAGTAAGATAAAAGAATGTAAATTTTATCTCATTGGTAATTTTTTCTATCGATTACATGCTGAAATAACATTTTGGACATATTGGGTTAAATAAAAATCTCTTATTAAAATCAATTTCAGGAATTCCCTGGCAGTCCAGTGGTTAGGACTCTGTGCTTTCACTGCCGAGGGCCTGGGTTTGATCCCTGGTTGGGAAACTGGGATCTCACAAGCCGTATGGTATGGCCAAACAAATAAAAAATAAAATTAAAAATATCAATCTCAAGTTTTAAAAAAGATTCTAAAAAATGAGGCTGCTAGAAAAAGTTAAATTACACATGTGGCTCACACTATATTTCTATTGGACATTGGCACAGAACAGATGGCCCAGCCAACCCATGATAAACATGTAGCATGAATGAAAAATTAACTTTCCTTATGTTAAGCCTCTGAAGATTTGGAGTTGTTACTGCAGCATAACTGAACTCACACTGACCCTAAATCTACTCAGTAGTGATTCCTCTTTTCTCCTCTGTGAAAAGAGGTCTGATTTTGTTGACAGCAGGAAACTGCAGGAATAAATCCTTCCCCTTTCAGGCCTCTCTTGCTGCTGGAGGGCAGCCAGGTGACAAAGTTCTGACCCATAAGACATAAGCAGAAGGACTTTCCTGGGACTTTCTGTGAAAGCATTTCCATAAAACGGACAGACATGGCTAGTGCTACTCCTCCCTCTTGTATTCTCTTAAATGTGGATATGATATCCGAAGCCTGTGACTTTGAGATGATAGTAAACAACAAGCATGAGGATGAAGGCAAACACTCCAAGAACGGTGGAGCAGAAAGATCAAAAGATAGAAGAACAGAAAGCGTTTGGGACCCTGATCGTATCACCATGCATCTAAACTAAATCCAGCAACTGCCAGCATCAAGTTTTATACGTGAGGAAAAGAATCTCCTATTTGGCTAAGTTATTATCTGTCAGTTTTCTTTTACTTGCTGCCAAAATCATTCCTATCTGATACAGGTGTATTCTTGGAGACAGCATCCACCTGAATTTGTCATGCCAATCTGATAGAGTCTTGGTCTTTTGTTAGGAGAATTTCGTTCATTAAACTTGGTTTTATGCCTACTCTTTGTTAGGTTCCTATTTATTGTTATTTATTTTCCCCTTTCCTTAATTTTTTTTTCTTTTTGGCTGCACCACATGGCATGCAGGATCCTAGTTCCCCGACCAGGGATTGAACCTGTGCCCCCTGCATTGGAAGTGAGGAGTCTTGACCATTGGACGGCCAGGGAAGTCCCCCCTTTCCTTAATTTTGATGGCTTGTTCACAATTCTTTTTATTTTCCCTTTCACTCTCTGTGAATTTTGAGGATCTATTTTCTAATTGTGCTACTCGTCACAGCTCTGTTCCTAATAATTGTATTTATTCCTACATTTTCTACAATTATATCATAACTGAATATCAGTCTCACCCAGATTGTTTTTTTGTCCCCTTTCTGAATCATTCCATGTCTGAAAATGTACTTCTTTTGCCTTAGTAGATAAATGATTATCTTGGTTACATATAGAATTTTGGGTTTGTAACTCTTCTCTCAGTAGCAAACATTTTTTCACAGTCTTCTGGCTTGCAGTGTTGCTGACGAGAAGTCTGGTGCTAGTATAATTCTCTTTTCTTTGAAAATATCTTGTTCCAGTAGCTTGTAAGATTTCCTTTATACTTAAATTTCAGAATTTCAATGGCATATATCTAGGCATACATGTGCTCCTTTTCTTGCTGCCACTAATCCTGCTGCAGATTTGGTAAATCCTCTCAATCTGCACATCCAAGGTTTTTTTTCAGCTCAAGAAAATTTTCTTCTATTACTTTTTCTCTTCCTGGAATTCCTATTATTTGCATGTTAGGTCTCCTAGATGTTTCTTCCCACCTCTCACAATTACTGACTCTGTGTTTTTGATCTGAATTGTTAAGATATTTTTTCCACTTGCTCCTCCGGAACATTAATGCAGTTCTCAGAAGTGATCATTCCCACTCTTTTTCTCAGTTCATTTACTGAATTTTTGTATTTAGAAAACAAGGGATTTTTTTTTAAGTTCTAAAATTTATTTGTATACTCAAAATTCATTTCGGAACTTCCCTGGTGGTCCAGTGGTTAAGACTCCTTGCTTCCAATGCAGGGGGCGCAGGTTCGATCTCTGGTCGGGGAACTAAGATCCCACATGCCGTGAGGCAGGGTCAAAAAAAAAATTCATTTCTTGAATTATCATTTTCTTCTGCCTTTTCCATTAGTTTTACCTCAGTGGGAGTTTCACATTCTAGATTTTCAACTTGGAATCTCCTCAGCAGTGGTAAATGAGGGAACACTGCGAGGCCCAGCACTGTGAGGCAGAGCTGTTTTCATGGTCCAGCAGAGCCCAAGTTGACAAAGCACAAAGAGGTGAAAAAGTCCCTGTACTACTGGGCTCCTCCAGGGCACTAGACTGAAAGCAATTCAGCTCGTCAGTGCAGCCCCTCCAGGGACCACACACATTAAGTGGGCAACGCAGGCCCTTTCCAAGGGGATCCACAGGCTCCCGCTGGCTTGTTGACCTCACAGGACTTCACATTTCAAGTCTTCATCCCAGGACTGCAAGAGAGGCAAGTATTTTCCTCTGATGTGGTTCCCTGCTTCTTACTGAGTGTCACAGAGAATGAATTTTGTGCCCTCTCTTTCCCCTGGAGATGTCAGGAAAAGTGGAGGCCTTGATGTACTTCCCAGGCTCCACCAGCAGGCTCACCTGGGTTTATCCAGAGAGGGAATTTAAATGGTCAGAACCACATGCTCAAGCTGTAGTCTTCCCAGAATCCTCTGCCTTATGTTCGTATGCACTTTTAAAATAATCTATTTTCTAATCTAATCTATTTTCTAATTAAGCTTTTCTGTGAAAATTGGGAAAAGAAAAAGAAATAAGGCACAGAGGAGAAGAGAAAATCTTACACAGATTCCACAAGTCTGAAATAATCTCTTCATATTTTGGCATATGTCATTCTGGTCTTGTAAATGCCTGTGTGTGTGTGTATGTGTGCTTATGACCATATACATACTTATAAATATACTTGCCTACTATATTTTAACCTTTTTTCCCCTAAGTGATATATTGTGAACATCTTCCTATATCAGTAATATTTATGAGACATCATTTTTTTTTTTTTTGCGGTACGCGGGCCTCTCACTGTTGTGGCCTCTCCCGTTGTGGAGCACAGGCTCCGGATGCGCAGGCTCAGCGGCCACGACTCACGGGCCCAGCCGCTCCGCGGCATGTGGGATCCTCCGGGACCGGGGCACGAACCCGTGTCCCCTGCATTGGCAGGCAGACTCTCAACCACTGCGCCACCAGGGAAGCCCTATGAGACATCATTTTTAATAGCTGCATACTACTTGATTGTATGGTTACCGTATAGGTCTTTTATTGTTTATTGTCGATCATCGGCTCACTTATAATTCTGCAACATTATAATCTATGCTGGATAGTATCTTATGGTTAAATCTTTGCACATCCATACTCATGTCAATAAGGAAGAACTGCTTGGGTGGACAGATAGGTATATTTTTAAGGGTTTTTTTTTTTTTTTTTTTGCGGTACGCGGGCTTCTCACAGCTGTGGCTTCTCCTGCTGCAGAGCACAGGCTCCGGACGCGCAGGCTCAGCGGCCATGGCTCACGGGCCCAGCCGCTCCGCGGCATGTGGGATCTTCCCGGACCGGGGCACGAACCCGCGTCCCCTGCACCGTTAGGCGGACTCTCAACTGCTGCGCCACCAGGGAAGCCCTATTTTTAAGGTTTTGAGATCATACTGCCAAATTTCTCTCCGGAAAGGTGTAACCAATTCACACTCCTACCAATAACCAATTTACATCCTCTACTCTCTCTCTCACTACCCCCATGCCAAACCGAAATATTATTTTAAAAAATATCTTTTGATAATTTGATAGATGGAAAAGGACATCTCATTGTTTTAGCTTTCACTTCCTTGATTACTAACAATACTGAACATTTTTTCATGTTTACTGACCAATTGTGTTTCTTATTTATTTATTTTTTTTGCTGTATGCGGGCCTCTCACTGCTGTGGCCTCTCCCGTTGCGGAGCACAGGCTCCGGACGCGCAGGCTCAGCGGCCATGACTCATGGGCCCAGCCGCTCCGCGGCATGTGGGATCCTCCCGAACCGGGGCACGAACCCGTGTCCCCTGCATCGGCAGGCGGACTCTCAACCACTGCGCCACCAGGGAAGCCCTGTGTTTCTTATTTTATGAAACGTCAGTTCATGTCTTTTGCTTACATTATTTGGGATATAAAGTTTTATGACTCTTGTGTCCTTGATAATGAATAATCTCCTTTGTCTCTTTCAGTGATTTTTACCTGAAATTCTTTCAGCTGAGATTACTATTATAATCCCTGCTTTCTTTTTTTTTTTTTTTTGCGGTACGCGGGCCTCTCACTGTTGTGGCCTCTCCCGTTGCGGAGCACAGGCTCCGGACGCGCAGGCTCAGCGGCCATGGCTCACGGGCCCAGCCGCTCCGCGTCATGTGGGATCTTCCTAGAGCGGGGCACGAACCCGTGTCCCCTGCATCGGCAGGCGGACTCTCAACCACTGCGCCACCACGGAAGCCCTTTCTTTTTGTTTATACTTGTGTGATGTCTTTTTGCTCATTCTCCTACTTTTAACTGTTCTGAGTCATTTTGTTTTGAATATGATGTCTGTTAGACAGCATATGAGTAGAATTTGTTCTTTTTTAACCTATTGTGATGATCTGACTTAAAATTTTTTATTTGACACATGGGAAAGAATATATAACAAATACGTTTATTATTAAATGAGGTAGTTAAATTCACTTATATTTATTATTGGCTTTTTTCCAAGTCTCTGTGTCTCCTCTGGTCTTTCCATTTCTTTGTCTGCTCCTGGTTCTTTAACTCTCTTTCATACAACTCCCCATGACAGAATGTTACAAAAATATGAAGTGACTCTTATAACTCGCATCAAATATGTTCTTCAGTTGCTAAATGGGAATGACTGACATATCCTGTAACAAAAAAGATGGCTTTTTTGGTAATTTCAAATCTTTAAGTAAATGGCTGCGCACATACTGTCACAGATTCTGACTAAGGATTTTCGTCAAGGACGGGACAGACGCGCGGTGGCGGAAGAACACCGGGGCTGCTGCGTCGGCACTGACCTTCTGAAGCCCGCCGTTCTCCTCCACCAGCGGCGGAAGAACACCAGGGCTGCTGCCCGGCGGAGCGTCCACATTGTAATCACGGAAGCAACAGAAGAAGGAGCTGAGGATGCTGCGGCTCCTCTGCTTCTTCAGGCTGACGTTGCACTGGGATGCTGGGAAGAGAAACAAAGCACAGCGTGGCCAACTGTAATACTATGGGAAAACTCGAACGTGCAGCCGCCCCAGAGCCCTGACGTGTGGAGACCAACTCAGGACCAGAAGACCAGGGGAGCCAGGAAGTTCCTCTAAAAGACTGTTACGTGACTCCTAGAGGGCCAGACGGTCGATGGAGTCCAGTCCTGCTGGCTGGACAGAATTCCCCTGATCTCGGCCCAGTGGGGGCTGCTTGCTCATTAGCTGACTCATCCCCGGGGCCATCTGCCTTCCTGAGACCAGCAGATAAAGTCTTCCAACCCTGCACAAGTGCTACTTCAAAACATAGATCCTTGCAGGCACAAATCAGACTTGTCCCTCGCTGAGAAGCATTTCTCTGTGAAGGGTACCAAGGAAGAGTCACATTGAAACTGGGTTCTTGGACACTCCCTGCTCGCCATGGAAACAATTAACTTCATGGGTTAAGAAATAAGATGTGTGAAGGCACAAAGCAGCCCTCTTCTTAAACTCTGCCATTTGTCAAGAAGTTGATAGGAGCCTGGACCCACAGAGCTCAGGGGTGGAGGCTTCCATCACACTTCAAATAGAAACAGCAGGAGAGGTGGGACAGAACATCAGGGCTGGCCTGGGCAAAGCCTATCTTCACGAGACCCAGGGCAATACTGTGCCACTGACTCATTCCCTGGCCTGTCCTGGATTGAGGCTCCGGAGGGAGGGATGGATCCTTTCTGTTATGCAGGGCTCAAGACAAGTCGCCACAAGTCAGAAATAAAAGACAAAAGTTAGTACAGATGAGAAACACACCTCAGGGGAGGAGGCTGACAATTTGGAGGTGCAGGAGCATTTAGCCCTGGGAATGCAGTCCCACCACATACCACGTCTGGGTGGGTCAGCAGCAGTCCCACCACATACCACGTCTGGGTACAGGCTACGGGCACAGGGACCATGCTTGGGGTTGATGGGAAGATCGCCACTGTAGGAAATTATTAAGTTCGCATGATAACTGTTGGAGTCCGTCTCTCCCACAAAGCAATTCTGGCACGATTCCTCTTCGTACACTTGAGGGATTTGTATAGCACCTACCCTCTCAAGAGATCACAAAACCTTTGCTGAAAGTCTGCAGGTACCCTTCTGCCAGCAGCAAAACCAAATGCATTCAGAAATTCTGAAAAAGGACTGAAAGGCTGTTTTGCCAGCAGCTTCACAGGCTGGATGGTCTTTAGCCTGGGTTTAGGCAAATGGCCCAGGAAGTGTGAATTTAAGATAATCGCTGGGAATTCCCTGGCGGTCCAGTGGTTAAGACTTGGCACACTTTCACTGCCGGGTCCTGGGTTCGATCCCTGGTCAGGGAACTAAGATGCCGCAAGCTGCCTAGCACAGGCAAAAACCAACCAAACAAACAAACAAAAACCTTCATTAATTAAAGATGATCTTTAGAACCATAAATCTCTGGAAAAGCTGGCTGTTTCTTCTTCCTTATGAATCCTTAGGTTCATGTCACAGGGCACCCGTCTTCTCATTTCAGGCCCCACTCGTCCGGCCAGATCAGACCAAGGGGACCACCAGGCACAGAGGCCTCCCACACAGCAGTGGTGGCAGCGACAGTGACCACTGTTTCCTGGGGCCAGCCCTCTGGGTTCTAGTACTTTACAATCCTCATCTCATGTCATCCTCACAGCTACCCAAGGAGATAGGTGTGATTGCTTCCATCTAACTGCTGAGAATATACAGCTAGTAATTGCACGTGCCCAGATTCAAACCCAAGTGGGCCAGTTTCCAGAGCGCATGCTTTCCCCATGCACCACACTGAAGACAATTCTGAAACAACTCAGGTCAGATTAAGAAGGAGGGAACGTGCCAAACGGAGAGAAAAGCACTGCCATAAACTCATATTTAATATAAATGATTGGTTAAGCTGTTTTGTTGTTACTTTGGGTGTTTTAGTTTTTTATGCCTCACTCGGATAATTTAGTCAGAGGAAGAAAAAACTGTCTCTTCCCCGGCTGAGAGCACATTTCTCTGCAAGTAAACAAGCTGTTTGTTCATGTCTTGGTGACACTGAGCCATCAAAACCCAGGCCGGGCAGTAAAAAGCTCTGCAAAAAACGCACTTTCCCGGATCCTATTTTCATCCTTGGGTCACATAAATCTTCCCCATAACTAACTAACAAATTAACAAGCTAACTTATGTGCTAAAAAAAATGCTGACCATGGAGCCAGGGAGCTACTTATAATTCCACCATATGATTACTTGCCATGTGGCAGCCACAAAGAGGGCTGCAGGGTCACTATTTGCTCAGGTCACTTGGGAGGCCATCACCCCTGACAATGGCAGCTCACTCCATTCCCCCGTCTATGTAGGAAGAGGTGAAGCAGCTCATGGCTGTGGGAGGGTCCAGGCATCTTCCTGTTAAATAAGGTCACTACTAGGGCCCGTAGGAACCTCCAGGCAGCTGGGGGCTTTCGAATCTTCTAATCTACCCTTGGGTTGGGCTGGTGCTCTCAAAAGCAGGCTAGCTGGGGAAATGGCTGGATTTCCTCAGGACCAGCATGAGCCCACCCTGCCCACGGCACTCACTGTTCCTGAAAGGTCAAGGTGGGCTGTATGGGTCTCATGACCCTGCTGCCTTCCACCCCAGCTGCTGCCTCTCCACCAGCTACAATCCAGAAGGCCCTTGATTTACTCATAAACTTCTGGTAAAAGGGTTTCAGTTGATACACGAAATCAACATCTATGGTTTTTTTTTTTTTTTGCGGTACACGGGCCTCTCACTGCTGTGGCCTCTCCCGTTGCGGAGCACAGGCTCTGGACGCGCAGGCTCAGCGGCCATGGCTCACGGGCCCAGCCGCTCCGCGGCACGTGGGATCCTCCCGCACCGGGACACGAACCCGTGTCCCCTGCATCGGCAGGCGGACTCCCAGCCACTGCGCCACCAGGGAAGCCCAACATCTATGTTTTAATGGACAAATGTTTATAACATTAGATCAAAAAAGCAAGATAAATAATTGTATTATCTGACTTGATCGTAACTGTGCAAAAACAAATGAAAAGAGATTGTAGTAGAGAAAAGATCGGCAAAAATATATCACGATGTTAACGGTAATTGTCACACTCTGGGTATTTACACCTCTTCCTTCTATATTTCCCCAATGTTTTATGGTCATTACATTTTACTCTAACAATGGGGAAAGAAAACAGTCTCGTTAAGCTTTCTTTCAGAAGCTCTGTAAAGCTCAGGAGAAACCATATCCTACGCCCAAACCCAAACCCTTACATCTATTCCTCCGCTTTCCACTCCATGCCTGTGAAGGGCAAAATGAGGCAAGAGCAGCGTCATAAGCCTTGCAGGAGGTAAATGTCACTGCTGTGGCGGCCCAGGCTCAGCCCCGGACCGTGACATTGCCGGGATGGAACATGCCCACCAACCCAAACCAGAGGGGCCCACGTGAACAGAGGGCACCGAGTCCATGATCTGCCCCAGCAGCGTGCTCCCACTGGCTTTCCCGGCTGGCAGCCCACCCAGCCTCTCACCACCTGGCCTCATTCGCCCCTTTGAATGTCCCTACTGATAACACGAGAGGCTCCCTGGTGGCCCAGAAGAAGGTCTTTATCAGAATTGTAACAGTAGGGTATGAAAATCAGTTTAATATGTACATCTTCCAGTTACACTGGTTTTAAGAATACTTTGGAGGAGTAAAGGAGAGAGTAGGAACTTTGAACATCAGTCTCGAACATTTCATAAAGATTTCCATGTTTTATCAGATTTAGGAGGAAAACATCATCAAAAATTATTCTGAAGTTTTCTGTTGCTTTCCCTGATCATCTTCCTGCTCCTATCCACGTCCACACCTGTGCACCTCATGTCCGGTTTCCTCCTCATGGTAGATGCCGCATCACGCTGACATCCTACCCCCCACTCCTCCTCTCCTTATACCCCACTTCTGAGAACATTCCTGTTCTTCAGGGGCTGGTTCAAAGCCCAACCCCTTGAAGGAAGCCTGTCCCAGTGGAAGGGATTTGGTCCTTGGCCACTGAACTCCCAAATAAACACATGTCTGTCTGGGCTACATCTTCAGCCCATTCCTCTCTCCCAACTTCCAGACCAGTTTATCCACCTGCCTGCCGGATGGACATCTCCTCCGGATGCCTCCTAGGAGTGCTTCACCCAGCAGGTCCCCTCGTCACCTGGGGCATCAATCTCCGAGTCTAAACATCTACCCTTCCCCCTCTCATTAAGTTGTTGGTTTTGATATCCTTGGTGGTTCTTAAATCTGTCCTCAACAATGCCCTGTCCCTTTCATATCCCAGCTGAGGCCCTCATCATTCTGTCCCCGGACAACTACAATAGCGGCAGAACTTGTTTCGCTGCTGCTGATTCTGTGTCCTATAATTAATCATTGACATGACCCACCGAGGTGTAGCCCAACAAGTGAGGAGACTGGTGGTTGTGAATGTGGCCTCTGAAGTCAGCCTCCTAGGTGCTGGCTCGACCAGTAAATGTTACGGGACCTAAGTTATATGACTTCTTTGTGCTTCAGTTTCCTTATCTGTAAAATAGAAACAATAGGCTTGTTGTGAGAATTAAATGAGTTCGTATAAAGTACACAGAACAGGACCCAGCACAGGGTAAGCACTTCATAAATGTCAGCTCTTATTATTATCATTAGTTTCTGAAGAGCTTGTGCTTCGTAAAGGAGTAGGGGTTCTGCTGGTAAATCCCGGATCAAAGGCTGGATCCTGTGGGTCCACATTTGTTCCCTGCCGTCTGACAACTAGGAGGCATAACTTACTATAACAGACCTTGGCTACTTAAACTGTAATTCAGAAAGCAAAACTAGAAAAATCTCAGAAGTGATTCTACTCAACTGCTCTAAAACCTGGAGAGGCAGAGATGAGGAAAGAAAATGGAGGGAGGGGTGAAGCGTCCAGATGAATGCTGTTGGGCACTGTTTACCTGCTTCCCCTTAGAAAAAGAATACTGCTTTCAAGATGAGGGGAGGAAGCATCCACTCTCTCCTGCCCACTTGCTCAACCCTCCTCTGCTGAGCTCTGCCCCTGCCCTGTCTGCATCTGATCCAGGGGCTCCTCGCCCCATGCTGTGCACCAAAAGGGAGCACCCTCCCAGGAGAGGAGGACTGCATGAGGACCAGGCAAGGAGGCCAACAGACCCATCGTGGCTCTCCTGCAGGCTCCCCTACTGGGCCACTGTATGCTGTCATTGCCCCTCAGCTCTGAGAGCGCAGGCCCATCAGAGGGAACTCTTCTTCTTCCTCAGTCCTGCTAATGAAGACATGCCTGTGGCTGGTCCCAGCAGCTGCCCTTCTCTCCACACAGATGGCTGGCCCATGAAAATGGCATCCTACAGGGTAGGATGGGGAGATCCCCGGCAGGGGCAGATGGGGTGATCCTAAGACTTCCCCCATTTTTCTGAGCAGGCCTGCGTGGAGCAGAAACCCTGGGAAGGGTTGTGAAGAGCTGGAGACGTTGGGCATGGGCCTCACCCATGTGTCTGGAGCCCTCTGACCATGTGGGGAGTGTGTGACGTTGAGGACAAAGACACGTGGCCCGGTTTTCCTCGATACACCCTGGGAGCTAATGCCTCTCTCTTTGTCCCTGTACTTGATGTCACTGCAGCCAGCAGATGAACAACCCGCTTCCCACTCATACACCCGCCCCGCCACCGTTCTCCTTCAATGGCTGGGGACCTCCCATCCTCCAGCACAGCAGATGAGGGGCTTAGAGAGGGCCTATGAATGGGGCGGCTAACATGAGTGCAGAGATGGCTGCCTTCCTTGAGTCTTCAGTCCTAAAGGTGAGACAGGAAGCCTCCTCAATACCTCCCTGGTCTCTCTTGGCAGACTGCTGGTCCTGCAGCAAGGACCAGTATCTTCAAAGCACCAGCTGCCGATGGGGAGTGTAGTAGACGTGTGACATTTTTGCCTGCCAAGATCCATTTCCCATCCTCTGGTAAAAGTTCCACCACTCTCACCTCACCAACTCTCAGTCCATTACCAAAGCCTGGCCAATAAAAGCCATGTGATTGCCTTAGAGATGGGCGCGTGACCCAAGCTGGGCCGAGGAAAGTCGGCCCCTGGATTCATGTTACGGCTATTGGAGGAAACGTTCTCTTTTTGCTGGTTTGCTAAGCTGGCAGGATGTAAGCCTGGAGCCACCAGCGGCCATCCTGGCCACCAAGCGAGAAGCACCTACCTGACTGATCACGTGAGCCCAAACTGAGATGTGAAGAGGGGCAGATCTCTGACTTGATTTCAGTAAACCAGATCTTTCTGGCGTTTTCAGTTATGTGAATCTCTTTTTCTTTGAAGCCAATACGAATTGGGTTTATGCTATCTGCAATGGAAAGGATTATCCCTGAAAATGTGAGCTCCTGGGCGAGGCAGTGCAGAGACGCTGATAAATCACACAGGCACCGTCCCTACCTCACGACACGCACACCTAGGAGGGGAGACACGAGAACAAGCAATTCTAATACAGTATGAGTCTTATTATGATGGGGTAGCACAGGGCGCTGCTGGGGCCCAGAGAAGGGCACAAAGTCCATATTTGGCAGGGGGTGGGTAGGAGTGACTTCTTAGAAGAAAGTAGTCTGACAACTGGGCTGAAGTTGTATAAAATTGTTGGAGGTGGGGGGCTTCCCTGGTGGCGCAGTGGTTGAGAGTCCGCCTGCCGATGCAGGGGACACGAGTTCGTGCCCCAGTCTGGGAGGATCCCGCATCCTGCGGAGCAGCTGGGCCCGTGAGCCATGGCCGCTGAGCCTGTGCGTCTGGAGCCTGTGCTCCGCAACGGGAGGGGCCCCAACAGTGAGAGGCCCGCGTACCGCAAAAAAAAAAAAAAAAATTGTTGGAGGGGGCAGGGAAGTAGGGAAACAGCAACGTGTAAAGGCCCTGAAGTGAGAGGGAGCATGAAATATTTGAGAAATCAAAGAGGCGAGGTGTTATGAGATGGGGATGATGACAGCAAGGGCCTTGTAAACCATGGTGATGAGTCTGGATTTAATTCTATGGACCTGGGGAATGACGTAATCAGATCTGTACCACACACGTCATGGTTTGACTTCTGTAACTGGAACTACTGAGTTTAAATTTTAGATTATGACTAATGTAAGCTATCTATATACATCACAGATTTCCAGGATGTTTAAAAATCACAGATGTGGCCTCTTTTATGTAACATGCCTAGAATGGAATTTCTTATTTGAAAACTGACTTTATTTATTTATTTTTAAAATTTATTTATTTTATTTTTGGATGCACTGGGTGTTTGTTGCTGCACGTGGGCTTTTTTCTAGTTGAGGCGAGCGGGGGCTACTCTTTGTTGCAGTGCACAGGCTTCTCATTGCAGTGGCTTCTCTTGTTGCGGAGCACGGGCTCTAGGCGCATGGGCTTCCGTAGTTGTGGCACGCGGGTTCAGTAGTTGTGGTTCGCGGGCTCAGTAGTTGTGGCGCATGGGCTTAGTTGCTCCGCAGCATGTGGGATCTTCCCGGACCAGGGCTCGAACCCGTGTCCCCTGCATTGGCAGGCAGATTCTTAACCACTGCGCCACCAGGGAAGCCATGAAAACTGACTTTAAATACAAGTTACACGGAAAGAAAACGGGCTTTAGAATTACATTTACATAGAATTACCCTGCCTTCTGTTCGCCAGTGTGAATTCATCTACCTAAGCCACACAGGTAACAGGGGAATCGTAACACCTACCCCCACAGGGTTGTTGTGTGGATGCAGCAAGACCATGTATGTTTGTGTAAGAGAGAAAATCTATCAGCAGCTTAAGATATAGCAACAAAAACTGATGATTGGTTTAGGCCCAGTGCAGTGTCTCACTGTGAACAGAAGTTAGTGACTGTATCCAGACAACAGTCCTCACAAAAACAGCCTGGCTTTAGGAGAAAACACGTAGGCAGACCCATTTTGGTTCTGGTTGTGTGAATTCTAAACTTAGAACTTGAAGTAGCTCTTTCAAACTCTACCTCCTATCTAGTGAAGGTTTCTTTGTATAATAATAATAATGTTAGAAAGTAAACAAGTAAGAAGCAGCTCTACATGTGAAACTTAAACCCTAGGATTCAGGCCTTTTTGAAGAAATCTTACATGGAATATGGTTAGAAATAAAGTGTTGTAGTTAAAAACATGGAAAGTCTTGGAGAAAGACCACCAAGGCTGACGGTGGGGTTTGGCCCTTCACTGGGACAAGAGGACTGTGTTTATGCCAACAGACGGAAGGCACAACGGAACCCACAATGGGTTGGTATGACAGGCCGAGAGGGGCATTTCTGATCATCCTCTTATACTTACTTCCTGACCTGACTGGTTCCCTTCTGTATCCAGAAATGGAAATGTTGACCCCAAAGCCAGCGTTTCCTAGTTAGTGTGACAGCTGCCCACGTCACATAACCACTGCCCTCTGACAATTCTGACCTGGTTTTGATTCCAGATGTGGAGAGGCTTAGGAACCGTCCTGAATCCCTGGCTGCAGGATCACAACCTCTGGGGTCTACACTGATTCAGAGCTTTGCACACTCTCCTTTGTGAGCACCCCACCCACCCATCCGTCCTTATCTCTGATCTGAGCTCGAACTCCCAGCGACCCCCTCCCCCATCTCTGTAGAACCAAGGAGTGCTTCAGGGTCAAGATGAAAGTAGCTGAAACATAGGTGGAAATGTTTGCTACCAACTGTGACTCCACCCCCAATCATTCAAGTGAAGAAACTGCATCTTGGCAGCTATAGAGAACAAGGTTTACCTTTCATTTCCACAATGCCAAGCCAGCCTACATGCCGACTCAGGGTCCAGACTACCAAAGACCCCGAGTAACAGAATTTCCAGGAGAAAACTGACTTAACACATGAAGTCTACTGCTAATGTGTCATAGCACCAAAACCTGCCATCAGAACCAGCTTCTTTCATGCCACGAGCAGAAGCGAGAAAGGTATTGCGTAGCAGATTTGTGTCATCCACGTATTTACAGCAGAGCATTAAAAACATGTGGACACCAATGCTGTTACAGCTGCAAAACTGGACACCAAAGTTTCCCAAAGTAGGCTATTTCTCCATACATGGGGATGTCAGAGCGCATTACAACCCTGAAGAGACCATACAGCTGAATTCACAACCACTTTACCACAGAAAATGCTAAACACCTTTTTTTAAGGGAGGAGGGGGAGTTCCTCTGAGGGTCAGCTTTTAAATGAATGCACCATTTCTTCTCTTCCAGAACTGGGCTGCAATCTCTGGAATGCATCCCAGGGCCGAGGTTTGGAATGGGTGTCTAACAGGAAATTCTGGGCAGTCTATGCATACATTACATTCCTTTCCCACCCTGAAACAGTTGTCAACAAACACAACTTTCCCCTGTTTGAATAAAAGGGGGGGTTGGGGGGTGGGGAGAGGCCAGGGCACAGACCGCACAGAGTTCAAAAGCAGATGTAGCTGCTGAGAATCCAAACATCCTTTCCTCCTAGGAAAAGGACTTAGTCACTTTTCAAGATGTCCCATCAGTCCCTACTTTCTTCCCAAGTGATCGATTTGCTCAGGGAATTCCACCCGCCACTCTGTGAAAGAAATGTACCTTTGGAAGCTCTTATCCCTTGTGCAGCCTGTAACTGGCAGTGGTTCCTCCAGCAGTGAGACATCAAGGGGAGGGCCCGTAAGGGTTGATGGCTAAAAACTGGGCAGGAGAAATCCTAATCTCATCCTCTGAGATGGAAGGATGAGCTTCCCCATTCACAGTTGGTTCGTAACAGCCCACGTTAGTTGAGTGCCTTGTTTGTGTGAGGTCCCTGACATAAATCACTTGTGGCCTTCATGATGTGCAGTGCCATTTTCCGATGAGAAGACAAGACCAGGAGTACATATAACTGTGCAGTGAGGGTGCTGGGGTTCAAAGCCAGAGCAACCTGGCTGCAGAGCTCCTGGCCTTCCTACCACCCTTCCCTGCCTCTCCCCAGCACTTGATGGGTTTGGGTTCTGTTTCCAGGGAGAAACTGAATATGAAGCCTTATGCTACCTGCCTTCACTCAAAATACCACACTTCTGAAAACTCCAAAATGAACCAGTGATACTCCCGGCAACCCTATTAGATGAAGCCAGACACAGTGGCTGTTGTGCCGTCCCCCGAATGTACCCAGGCCACCAAACTCTGTGACTCAGCTTCCCAGGAGAGCCCCTCGGCTGGGAATGCCTTTCCTGGCCTCAGCACTTCCCCAAACCCCTGTGCCCCATGTCACACAGCTCCGAAGTAGCAGGGCTGGAGATAAACCAGGTCTGTGTGGCTCTAGAATCTGAGCTCTTAACCATCACTATACAGAATCTGTTTTTCACACTGAGAGCCAAAATAAGTAACGGAACAAAGGATTTAAACAGATGACGCACTTATTTAGAGGAAGCAAAGGTTAAAATTTAACAGTAATCAAATAAATGAATGTTTAAACAACGAGGTCCAGTTTTGGACCTAAAAAATAAGCAGAAATGATAAAAATAAAAACATATAGCCAATGGTGGTAGGGCTTTGACGGCCTGGGCCCATTCACTCACACATTGCTGGTAACTCTGTAAACTGGAACAGTCCATATGACAAGTAGGTGAGTGATGTGTCAAAGACCACGAGGTGTTTATGCTGGTAATCTGACCGTCCAACAAAGCGGGGTGCTTAGTTAAATCAGTGCACAGCGACTGGAGTGAATACTGTGCAGCCACAAGAAATGACCATTATGAAGACATGTGGGGAAGCATTTGTGGTCAGGCGGGTCACCTCAGACACTGTGCTGCCCGATGTCTGTAACTTTGTCATGTGCTTCTGGACAAGCTGGGGAAGGTAGGCTCCAGGGGTACTGGCTTGGAACGTATCTTGTTCATGTCTCAGTCCTTAAGATCTAGAAACACGATAGTACAAAATAGGCCTGACATACAAATGTTTATTGAACGAATGAATGTGTGAAAGGAAACACAGAACAATGAAAACGACTGATTTGATAAAAAGGAACTGTAAGAGCACGCTCAGCCGAGCAGCATGTCTTTCCTGGGAAGCCCTCTTGCCCACAGTGAGCCTCCCTCTTCCAAAGGGCTTTAATCTGTGCCACCCACACATGGCCAACCCTCATCTGGGGAGCCCAACTCACAGCTCCCTGCCATGTTTAGCAAAGATGGCGACTCCTACTTCCTATAAAGTAATGAATGCAAGTTTTCTGAAAGAGAGATTATGTGAAGTTCACCAGGATGTTAAGTAAGCACGGCAATCTCTGGATCGTAGGACTAGGTTAATTATTATTTTTCTTTATACTTTTTTTTTATTGCTTCTCAATGTCTACAATCTACATCATGTTTATAGTGGAAAAAACTGAGTAAATATTTAAAATGTTTGTTTCTACTTAATATGTGAACATTTTGACATTTCATCAGATATCCTTCTATAACCTTATTTTGGTTGGTTGTATTGGATTCCACTGTATGGATGTGCGCTGTGTCAAAATTAAACTAACTTTGGACATTTATGTTGTTTCCTTCAAACTGTGTCATAATACTGCAATTTGCTTGCAACAGCAATGCTGACCTCAGCACAAACTAGTTGTTTATCAATGTGGGACCAAATATTATACATCTATCTATATCTATCTATCTATCTATCTATCTATCTATCTATCTATCTATCTATCCCTGGTGTGGAATATTATACAGCTGTGAAAAAGAAGGCTGCAGCTCCCTGTGCACTGATAACAGCCAACACTTATCTTACCTAAGATGTACCAGGCACTATTCTATGCACTTTACATACATTGGTTCATTTAATCCTTTCAGTAATCTTATGAGGTTAGGACTACTATTATATTCATTTTATAGATGAGAAACTAAGTCCCAGAGAAGTTAAGAAACCTGCCCAAGATGACACAGCTAGTAAGTAGTAGACTTTATTCAAATCCAAGTAGTCTGGGCTCTTAACCTCTGCTTTATATTGCCTACTGATAATGGAGCACATTCTGAGATACATTAAATGAGAAAAGCAAGGACATTGGAACATATAGTGTGCTACCATCAACCTTCAAATACAAAATCAAATAAATTAACAAAATAGAATGCACAAGCGTGTGCATATTCTTATATGTGCAAAAAGTATCTCTATAAGTAACTGTTGCCCCATGGGAGACGAATGGAGGACACACCAGAAGGGAGGGAGAATTACTTTTCACTCTATTCTCTTTAGTATCCTTTGGATTGTGTATCATGTATTAAACTAATAATTGCATACTGTATATCATGCATTATAAATAAAAAATTACATCATCAAAAATAATATGGTAGTGAGCATAGCATACGTAATTTTATGTGCACATCTGATTTATCCCTTAGAAGAAATACCTAGAAGTGTAATTGCTTTTCAAAGGCCAAAGTCTTTGAAAAAAACGTCAAGCCTCTTGATATCTATGGACAATCTGCCACTTAGAGAGGCAGTGTGTATGCGCACCCCCTCATGGGGTGTTCCACTTAGGCTGTGCAAACTCTGTGACTTTAATTGGTCTTTGCCAAGCGGAAAGGTGAAAATGGTAACTTGCTGTTGCTTTAATTTGCATTTCTTGGATTGCCACCCAAGTTCTACAATCTCGCATATACTTTTTTTAAAAAATAATTTTATTTATTTATTTTTGCCTGCATTGGGTCTTCGTTGTTGCACGCGGGCTTTCTCTAGTTGTGGTGAGCAGGGGCTACTCTTCATTGCAGTGCATGGGCTTCCCATTGCGGTAGCTTCTCTTGTCGTGGAGCACAGGCTCTAAGCGCGCAGGCTTCAGTAGTTGTGGCGTGCGGGCTCAGTAGCTGTGGCTTACAGGCTTTACAGTGCAGGCTCAGTAGTTGTGGTGCACGGGCTTAGCTGCTCCACGGCATGTGGGATCTTCCCGGACCAGGGCTTGAACCCATGTCCCCTGCATTGGCAGGCAGATTCTTAACCACTGCGCCTCCAGGGAAGTCCCTCTCATATACTTTTTGGTCATTTCTATTTCTTCTTTTGAAAACTGTGCTTATATATTTTTGCCTATTTCTCTATATTTTTTCTTTGACTTATAAGTGTTCCTTTGTCACATATTAGAGACATAATTCTTGGACTGTTCTGTACATTGGAAATTGCATCAGTTTGTTTTCAGCCTTCTACTTTTTTAAAATAGTAGTTATGTATGTGCAGAAGTTTTAGTTTTTAGGAAGTCAAATCTAACCATTTTTCAAATGATTCCTTCCCAACCTAATACAACATACCATTCACTTATATTTTCTTCTAGTTCTTTTTTAGTTTAAAGTAAATATCTTTTAAAGTAAAGATTTTATGTTTTATCGGTTTTACCTGTTTATTCTGGTACACAGTAGGATATATGAATCTACCTTTTCCCCCCAAAAGATTAGTCAAATATACTAATAATATTTATTGAACAATTCACCCTATACAATGATTTGGGCATTCTATTCTACCCTATCCCATCCCATCCCATCTCATCCCACTCCTTTTCTTGTGCCAGTAACACATAGCTTTGCTACTGTAGATTTAATGTTTTATATTTAATAGTACCAGTCCTCCTTTATTATTTATTTTCAAAAACTTCTTGGATAGTCTAACCCTTTATGCTTCCAGATGAATGTCAGAATCACTTTATCAAGTTTTAAAAAAATACCACTGGGATTTAGTTGCATTAGGCTCATAAAATATGCATGCACTAATTCTAGTTAATTCCATTAAAGTAATTAAAATGAGAAAGTTAAAAAAATCCATTTGTTGTACCTTATTCCTAAAAACTGTGCCAAGATTAAAAGTGGCCTTGGTTATCAGCTTAAAATAGATTATTATAACTATAATATGTTTAATGTAAGTCCCATGGTAACAACAAAGAAAATACATATGGAAGAGAGACAAAAGAAAGTGAGAAAGGAATAAGAGCATGTCATTACAAAAAAAAAAAAAAAAAAAAACTCCAAAACAAAAAACAAAGAAGAGAGCTAGAAAGAAAAAGAGGGTTAAAAAAATTACAAGACTGACAGAAAACAATTTAAAAAATGTAATGGTAAGGGGGCTTCTCTGGCAGCACAGTGGTTAAGAATCTGCCTGCTAATGCAGGGGACATGGGTTTGAGCCCTAGTCCGGGAAGATCCCATGTGCCGTGGAGCAACTAAGCCCATGCGCCACAACTACTGAGCCTGTGCTCTAGAACCCGCAAGCCACAACTACTGAAGCCTGTGCACCTAGAGCCTGTGCTCCACAACAAAAGAAGCCACCGCAGTGAGAAGCCCGTGCACCACAACAAAGAGTAGCCTAGCCCCCGCTCACTGCAACTAGAGAAAGCACGTGTACAGCAATGAAGACCCAACACAGCCAAAAATAAAATAAATAAAATAAATAAATTTATTTTAAAAAATGCAATGGTAAGATCTTCCCTATCAGTAATTCCTATAAATGTAAATAGATTAAACTCCTCAATAAAAAAACACAGAGTGGCTGAATGGATTAAAAAAATAAGATCCAACTATATGCTAACTACAAGGGACTCACTTTAGATTTGAGAACACACATAAGCTGAAAGTGAAAGGAGAGAAAAAGATATTCACTGCAAATGGTAACCAGAAGAAAGGACAGTAGCTACACTTATAAAGACAAAATAGACTTTAAGTCAAAAACTGTCACAAGATGGGACTTCCCTGGAGGTCCAGTGGTTAAGACATTGCCTTCCAATGCAGGGGGTGAGGGTTCGATCACTGGTCAGGGAGCTAAGATCCCACATGCCTTGGAGCCAAAAAACCAAACACATAAAACAGAAGAAATATTGTAACAAATTCAATAACAACTTTAAAAAATGGTCCACATCAAAAAATCTTTAAAAAAAATAAACTATCACAAGAGACAAAGAACATTATCTAATGGTAAAAGGGTCAATTCACCAGGAAGACATAACAATTATAAACATACATGCACCAACATCAGAGCATATGAAGTAAACATGGACAGAACTTAAGGGAGAAACAAACAGCAACACAATGACAGTATGAGGTTTCAATAACCCACTTTCAGTAATGGATAGAACATCTAGAGAAAGGACAAAGAAACAAAGGACTTGAACAACACTATATTGCAAATGGACCTAACAAACATATACAGAACATTCCACCCAACAAGAGCACAACGTATATTCTTCTCAAGTGCACATGGAACATCCTCCAGGACAGATCACGTATTAGGCCACAAAACAAGTGTTAACAAATTTAAGAAGACTAAAATCATACCAAGTATCTTTTCTGACCACAATGGAATTAAACTAGAAATCAACAGTAGAAGAAAAACTGGAAAATTCACAAATATGTGGAAGTTAAACAACACACTCTTGAACAACCAATGGGTCAAAGAAGAAATCAAAAGGGATTAGAAAATATCTTGAGATAAATAAAAATGAAAACGTACCAAAACTTACGGAATGTAGCAAAAGGAGTATGAAGAGGGAATTTTATAGTAGTAAATGCCTACATTAAAAAAGAAGAAAGGTCTCAAGTAAACAATCTAACCTTACACTTCAAAGAATTAGAAGTGTAAGCCCAGAGTTAGCAGAAGAAAGAAGATGATAAAGATTAGAGTGGAAATAAACAAAATAGAGAATAGAAAAACAATTTTAAAAAGCAATGAAACTGAGTTGGTTTTTTGAAAAGACCAACAAAATTGACAAATATTTAGCTAGACTAACAAAAAGAGAGAGAAGACTCAAATAAGTAAAATCAGTAATGAAACAGGAGACATTATAACTGATGTCACAGAAATAAAAAGATTATGAGAAACCTATGAACAATTATAGGCCAACAAGTTGGGTAACCTAGAAGAAATAGATAAATTCCTAGAAACATACAACCTACCAAGACTGAGTCATGAAGAAATAGGAAATATGAACAAGTCCAATAATGAACATGGAGACTGAATCAGTTATCAAAAATTTCCCAAGAAAGAAAATCCCAGGGCCAGATGGCTTCACTGGAGAATTCTACCAGACATTTAAAGAAGGATTAATGCCATTCCTTCTCAAGCTTTTTCAAAAAATTAAAGAGAAGGAGATACTTCAAACTCATTTTATGAAGCCAGTGTTATCCTGATACCAAAGCCAGACAAATACATCACAAGAAAAGAAAACCTCAGGCCAACAGCTCTGATGAATACAGATGTAAAAATCCTCAACAAAATACTAGCAAGCCAAAGTTAATAGCACACTGAAAGGATCACATGCCATGACCAAGTGGGATTTATCCCTGGGATGCAAGGATGGTTCAACACACAAAAATCAATCAATGTGATACACCACATTAACAGAGTGAAAGATAAAGATCACATGATCATCAACAGAAGCAGAAAAAGCATTTGACAAAGTTCAACACTGCCTCATGATAAAAATAATTTTAAAACTAGGATTAAAAGAAAAAATCATCAACATAATAAAGGCTACATAAGAAAAGCCCACAGTTAACATCCTACTAAAAGTAAAAAACAGAAAGCTCTTCCTCTAAGATCAGGAATAAGGCAAGGATGCCTACTCTTACCACTTCTATTCAACATAGTACTGGAAGTCCTAGCTACAGCAATCAGGCAAGCAAAAGAGATAAAAGGCATCCAAATCAGAAAGAAGAAGCACAATTATCTCAGTTCACAGATGATATGATTTTATATGTAGAAAACCCTAAAGATTCCACCAAAAAACTATTAGAACTAATAAACGAATTCAGCAAAATTGCTGGACACAAAATCAATGTATAAAAATCAGTTGCATTTCTATACACTTATAATGAACAATCCAAAATGGAAATAAAGAGAACCACTGGATTGACAATAGCATCCAAAAGAATAAAATACTTAGGAATAAACTTAACTAAGGAGATAAAAACTTCTACACTGAAAACTACAAAACATTGGTGAAATTAATTAAAGAAGACAGGAAAAAAATGGTAAGACAGCCTGTATTCATGGATGAGAAGACAATATTGTTAAAATGTCCACACCACCCAAAGCAATCTACAGAGTCAATATAATCCCTATCAAAATCCCAGAGGCTTTTTTTTTTTTTTTTGCAGAAATAGAAAATACAATCGTAGAATTCATATGGAATTACAGAGGACCCCAAATAGCTAAAACAACCTTGAGAAAGAAGAACAAAGCTGGAGGCCTCATATTTCCCGACTTCAGAACATATTAGAGATCTACAAAAGTATGGTACTGGCATAAAGACAGATATATAGACCAACTGAAAAAAATAGACAGCCCAGAAATAAACCCAAGCGTACATAGTCAAATGATCTTCAAAATGGGAGCCAAGACTACACAATGGGGCAAGTATAATCTCTTCAACAAATGGTGTTTCTTAAAACTAGATATCCACATGCAAAACAATACAACTGGACTGTTATATTACACCATAGACAAAAATCAACTCAAAATGGATTAAAGACTTAAATGTTAAGGGCTAAAATTATAAAACTCCTAGAATAAAACACAGGGGAAAGCTTTATAACATCGCTCTTGGCAGTGATTTTTTGGATATGATACCCAAAGCACAGGCAACGAAAGCAAAAACAGACAACATTAAACTCAAAAGCTTCTGCACAGCAAAGGAAACAATCAACAGAGTGAAAAGGCAACCTACAGAAGGGGAGAAAATATCTGCAAACCATATATTTGGTAAGAGGTTAATATCCAAAATATATAAGGCACTCCTTCAACCCAACAGCAAAAAACCCCAAGTAATCAGATTTTTTAAATTGCCAATGGACTTGAATTGACGTTTCTCTTAAAGAAGACACACGATGGCCAGCAAGTATATGAACAGATGTTCAATAACACTAATCATCAGGGAAATGCAAATTAAAACTACAATGAGGTATCACCCCACACCTGCAAGGATGACTATCATCAAAACAAAACAAAACAAAACAGGGCTTCCCTGGTGGCGCAGTGGTTAAGAATCCACCTGCCAATGCAGGGGACATGCGTTTGAGCCCTTGTCCTGGAAGACCCCACATGCCGTGGAGCAACTAAATCCGTGAGTCACAACTCCTGAGCCCACGCACCACCACTACTGAAGCCCGAGCGCCTAGAGCCCATGCTCCACAACAAGAGAAGCCACGGCAATGAGAAGCCCGCGCACCGCAACAAAGAATAGCCCTGCTTGCTGCAACTAGAGAAAGCACAAGCGCAGCAACAAAGACCAAATGCAGCCCAAAATAAATAAATAAAAATTTTAAGAATGCTCCAAAAATACCCAAGAAACAAAAAACAAAATAACAAGTGTTGGTGAGGATGTGGAGAAATTGGAACACTTGTGCACTGTTGATGGGAATGTAAAATGGGGTAGCTGCTGTGGAAAACAATATGGAGGTTCCTCAAAAAATTAAAAATTCCATACACTTAATATTAAAAATACCACTAGCATATGATACAGCAATCCCACTTCTGGGTATTCATCCAAATGAATTGAAAACAGGATCTCAAAGAGATATTTGCACTCCTATGTTCACTGCAGCATTATTCACAATAGACTAGAAGTAACTCAAATGTCCTTTAATGGATGAATGGATAAAGAAACTATAGAGTGTGTGTGTGTGTGTGTGTGTGTGTGTGTGTGTGTGTAATGGAATACCATTCCATTAAAGAAGAAGGAAATACTGTCATGTGCTACACATGGATGTACCTTGAGAACATCATGTAAGACAAAAAAGTTCTAGAGATCTGATGCACAGCAATGATCATACAGTTAACAATACTGTACTGTACCCTTAAAAATTCATTAAGGTGTAGATTTCAGGCTATGTGGGTTTTTTTTTTAACAACATTAAAAAAAAAAAAAAAGAGTGGTTTCGGGAGGAAGCCACAGCTCCTGCTGATGGAAGGACTGCCTCCTGTACTGGGCAAGTGCCTCACATGCTCGATCTGATACAATCTCCTCCTCACGTAGGTATCACCATCCTCATTTTGGTGGCCTAGAAGCGAGGCACCTAGACTTGGCCCAAGAGTGCACAGTTACATACCAAGTAGTAGAAGCGGAATTTGTACTCAGGTTGTCAGACTGCAAAGCCTATACCTTTCTGCCCATCGTCATTACAACTGGCACACCACGGGCCATCTCTCTCGCTCCCTCTGGGCTGTGGGTGATGCGAGTGCTGTGGTGGGGCTCCTTCACTCCTGGCTCATCACCACTGTCGCCTAACAATGCAAGTATCTTCTAGGTAATGAATGCATTTGCTTCTTCTTTTGGACTAGGGCCATAGTTCACTGATAAAATTCCACTAAAAACTGCTATTATTGGGTCAAACTCCTTCCAGAAGAATTCCTAAAGCAGCAAGCCAGTTCACCCAGAATGTTCTACCTCTAGGTTGGTTCTATGATTAAAATGTAACCATTTCTACATTTGGTCTCTATCCAGTCACACCAAATACTGGTTCACAACTGCAAAAAGAGATAATCACCTCAAATAATGCTTCAGGAGTCCTCACTAATCCTCCTCACAGCACAGACATTTCCTAAGGCCAAAACCTAAAAACAAAAAAGCTCAAGTCTGCCAGTCATTCAGTCTTCGATTCCCTCCTCAGTTTTGCTAATGATCAACTCTGTATAGACGTCATTTGTCCCCAGAGTCTCTGTTCTCTATGAGGCAAGACCTGGGTGTCTGGTTATTCTGCCAAGAGGGTTACCTTGATCAGAGGTCCCTCCCACACTTATCAGTCAGACCAGTGTACCTGATGACAGGGACTGACATTCCTACGTCGGTCCCACTGACGCACCTGGACCTTCACCTGCCCAGGGACGGCACTGAGAGATCTCCCGGGACGACCTGATTCTGAGTTGGAGGGCTCTCAGAGGGCCCTGAAGTGGGTGGTTCCTAAGTGAGGGCCCTGGGATGTAAATTATGAGTGAGGGTCTCTGGGAGCCCAGGCAGCAACACGGCTGCACGGACTCAGTTCTGCTGCTGCTGGGAGGACGCAGACCCACGTGGCTCGTGACAGTCAGTGGCTGTTTCTTATTTTCAATGTTGGAGGGATCCATCTATGTCTCTATTAACAAATGAGAACAGAAATTAATTCCCTAATAGTTTATCTGATAGATGGATATGGGATCCACGGTGGGTCAGGAATGAAAAAAATAATAGTGTTTCTTGTGTGGGCTGGAAACCTATGACCTTACCCACCACGGCTGTTTCTCTCAGTTCGCTGGTGTGGCTTCAATGAGCGTCTCTTCCTATCTCCTGCTGCTCCGCTCGTTTCGGCTTTTCTAGTTTTATCTCCACTTATTTGTGTGGTACCTTTTAATTTCCTTTTGTCTGCCAGCCTGCCGTCTCTCTGTGACTTCCCGTGGCCTCACGGACCTCTCCCCAGCTACTGCTGATCCTCCTTCTGGGCTTAAGTAGAAGGACTCTCAGCCCCCAAAGGGCAGGGAATTCATCCAGCACATGTTTATTTAGTGCCTGCTATGTGTCAGGTAGTGTTCTAGGAATAGAGCAGTGAACAAAGCTTACAAAAATCCCTGCCCTCAGGCTTCCCTGGTGGCGCAGTGGTTGAGAATCTGCCTGCCAATGAAGGGGACACGGGTTCGAGCCCCGGTCTGGGAAGATTCCACATGCCACGGAGCAACTGGGCCCGTGAGCCACAACTACTGAGCCTGCGTGTCTGGAGCCTGTGCTCTGCAACAAGAGAGGCCACGACAGTAAGAGACCCGCGCACCGCAATGAAGAGTGGCCTCCGCTCGCCGCAACTAGAGAAAGCCCTCGCACAGAAACGAAGACCCAACACAGCCAAAAATATAAATAAATAAATAAATGAAATTGGAAAAAAAAAAATCCCTGCCCTCGTTGAGCTTATGTTCCGGGGGGGAAGAAACAGACAATAAAAACATGTAAAACAGTAGGTCAGATGGTGATATATATTGTAGGTCAAAGTAAAGCAGGAAAAAGGTTAAAGAGTGCTGTGTGTGTGTGTGTTATTTTAAATAGGGTATTTGGGGAAGACTATACTGATTAAGTGATTGAGCAAAGGCCTGAAGGAGGTGAGGGTGAGCCTTCTGGGCACACAGCACAGCAGGTGCAAACGCCCTGACTGACGTAGGGGCATCCTTGACATGTTCAAGAACAGCCAGGGGGCCGGTGTGGCTGCAACAGAATAACTGAGGGGACAGTGGTAGGGGAGAAGGTCAGTGATGAAGGGCTAGGTCAGGGGGCCTGCAGGCCACTGGAAGGACTTGGCTTTTCCTCTGATTGAGATGGGAAAGTTGTTGGAACAGCACTATAAAAACGGCAGGCTTACGACAGGACCTCAATAAGGCTATTTAGGGCCAAAGTCAGGTCCTGTGGAGTCACTCACTACCCCTGAGGAACACTCCTGCCTTCGGAGAACTGCCACCCCTGCAAGGAAAGAGCTGATGTTTCTCCTCCTGTCTCCTCCCATCCTCCACTGGCCTCCACACAGAACTCAGCCAGCATTCCTCCTGGACTGACATGTCTCCACCCCGACCTGTCTGTTAATACCTGCCCTGTTCCCAGGACCAGATACCTACTTTGCAGGACCCAGTGCAAAATGCAAATGCAGGGCCCCTTGTTCAAAAAGTAAGAAAATTAAGACAGTAACAGCAGAGCAGTAAACCAAGTGTGGGTCCTCTTTGGGATGCAGGCTGCATGCCCATGAAGCCGGCCCTGCTTATTCCCATTCGACCCAAGAAAGAAGACCCTGGGAATGCAGGCCGCCCCCCGCTCCCCGCCACCATGGCCCCACCTAGAGGCTTAGGGTGACAGCAGCCCTTGCTTCATTCTAGAGGGAGCTCCACGAGTCCGGGTGGAGGAGAAAGACAAGCCCGGGAGCCAGCGCTGGGAGGGCAGCCTTTTACAGGGCAAGGACAGGTTCCAGGAGGGGACACTAAAAACCAAGGCTAAACAGGAATGTTTCTCGAGTGCCTCCTTTGCACCGGGCGTTGAGGGAAAGAAACAACGCTGGATGATGCCGGCAAACGTTCACAGTGGTTGGCCAAGGCTTCCCTTGGGCAGGGCAGTCTCCCTGGGGAGGTGGGACTACAGCTGAGCCCGGAAGGATGGACAGAGGGCAGGTGGAGGGACGTTTATATGGGAGAAATAGAAAGTTACAAAAGCAACAAGCAGCCGGGGTGTCTGAGGGGCAACAAGGAGGCCAGTTTGGCTGGGGGCAGAGGTGAGACCAGAGTGGGGAGGGCCTTACCCTGAAGGCAGTGGGGGTGGGTTGAGAGAATGCTCTGAGGAGGGACAGAGACAGGATGAGAGCTGACCTCTTGGGAGGCTTGACTGGCGGTGTATGGAGGACAGACAGCGGGGTCAGAGCTTCAATGTAAGCGGGGTCATGCTGGTGGGGGTGGGATGTGCCTACTCACATGAGCTGGGTAGAAGCCTTCCCGCCACGGGCAGTGGGTCTGCACAGACGGACAGACATGAGACAGGGTTTAGATGCACATTTCCAAGCACGCAACCACAAACAAGGGCACTGTACATCCCTGAGACCAAGTCCTCTGGCAGGGTGCCCAAACCACGTGCATCCCACAGAATTCCTAATTTTAGAAACCAGACTGGAACTTGTCTGAGCAAAGTAAACCTGGCCCCAAGTATTTACTTTTGTCGTTATTTTGCAGTTGTGGAGGCAGGAAGATCAGCGAGAGCCTCGGGACATTTGACATGCTGCCCACCAGGCTAAGCTGCTCAAGGTGCCCTCGCGAAAGCCTTGTTGGAAAAGCCGGCAATCACGGTACCAGGGGTCTCCGAGAACAAGGAAAAGCTGCTGGCATTGGGTCTTTCCTCACTGTTTTTCAGCCTCTCAAATATCAGCTCTGGACTTCATAACCCTTTTGAATTCCTTTTTCACATGCATAAACAAGCCTTCCAATCATGGGACAGCAACCAAAAGGGACAAGAGAGTAACTGGCGAAATTTATTTTCATCATATAAACAGGACACACAATGCTCCTTCTCTCTCTTTAGGCCAAATAAGGGAAACAGCTTCAGTATGAATCAAAATGAACTCGGAATTCTCACCTCAAGGATTGTAAGACAAAGGAAATCTCACCCTGGACTACATGGCAAGAGGCTTGTTCTCGTCCCCCATTTTCAAACACAGAAACTCTTCCCTGTTTCGGTTTGTTTTAACAAGAGAAGAGTGAAAGGAAAGAGTTTATGCTTGCAACACTCTGATTAAAACAGTCATCATTTCTCACAGATATGGACAGATGTTTTCACGTTAATTTTGAAAATCCCATCAAATCACGTTTGTGTTGTCTCCTTCCTACTATCATAGTTTTCTGACAGCCTTAGATGAGTGGTTTAATACTGTTTGGAGTTTGAATTGGTTTGTAAGTGTTGTTTCATTAAAAAAAAAAAATTGAGAAAATGAAGGAATACTTAGAAGCCTTGTTAGTATCCACCGGCCAACAGTTTAATAATTTGGATGGAAATATGCACATTCTAATGTCGACGCTGACAGCCTAGAGTTTTTACCTTTATAATTTGAATTCCCATAAGAGCGTGACTTTGTAAGAAGTATTTTTAGTTATTTGTTCCTTAACCAGGAATTTTCTAGGGTATAAAACCTTTACAAATGGAAAAATAGCAACAAATGATCCCAAGAAACCTCTCTAGATAAAAATGCATAAACCACACACTTCAAAATAAACACCACATTTTGGGGACTGCACATGAAATAAGAAGTACCATGTGATTCTTCCTACACAGAGTTCCACTCTGCCAAGACTGGGTATTTTAAGAACACACTTGAACTATCCGATGGGCTGGCAGTCTCCCCGGGAGTCTGCACATCAACTTCAGGGTTCCCCAAAAGAAGAGCTCAGGGCTCCTTCCTCCAACTGACTGCTTCGATGTCACTACAAGAACACCAGAGAGGTGGACACCCAGCTCAGCTTTGCCTCCTGCAACCCCTGCAGTCAGTCAGCTACCAGGCGCAGGCTCTTTCATCTTTCATCTGGTGAGTCGTCATCCTGGCCCACGCTATCACCCCCTCCCTGAGACCTCCGTAACAGTCTGATGATGACAGGTCTCTCCTCACCCACTCTGTCAGCGTCATCTTTTCTGAAATGCAGCCCCTCGGTGGCCCGACCTGGCTCACACTGGGTTGTTGCAATGTTAGATGAGATAAGGTCACACAGGGAAGCCAAGGATGCCCAGTGAACTCACCCTTTGCTGTCCACGAGGGTCACATTGCCCTGGCTTGTCAAACACCCACATGCTGGAATAGTCCTGCCAGGCCAGTGGGCTCTGAGCCTGGGCTGGGCTCCAGCCTTGAAGATGGCCCTGACACAGAAACACACACACACTTCAGTGCTTCAGGCCAGGAGGTGGCAAGGCCCCAGCTGGTGAGCAGGTCCTGGTCACAAGCCTCACTCGCCAATCACTTGTTTGGAAGCTGGCAAGCTATTTCCCATAAATACTAAAGAGATAAGGTGCTCATGCTAGCCCAAAAGGGCTGATTTAACCCATAACTCAACATGGCCACATTTGCAAGGAAAAGTAGGAGCAATGTATTTAGTAAAGATTTACCTGGCACCGAATTTAAGGAAGCCTGCTAGCTCCTTTAATAAAGTAATACCCTGATCCTCCCACTCTGGATGGAGGAGGGAGAATTGCCCCAAGGGCTGGAGCCATTTGAGCTCCAGCCCAATTCTTGCCCTGAGATCCATTTTCACCTTGGGAATCTGACTGGTCACCGCTGACTGGTCACCGGTGCGGTATAATTGCACCGCTGGGGCCTCAGGGTGCTGCTTCCCAGACCACTTGGGCTCAGCTTGGGGACAGACCCTGGCCTTCATGCTGCACAGCAGTGCGGGCCTTCAGTTTGAGGATGGCATTTAAGAATCAAACTCAGAGGGCTTCCCTGGTGGTGCAGTGGTTAAGAATCCGCCTGCCAATGCAGGGTACACAGGTTCGAGCCCTGGTCCAGGAAGATCCCACATGCCGCGGAAAAACTAAGCCGGCGTGCCACAACTACTGAAGCCCACGCACCTACAGCCCACGCTCCGCAACAAGAGAAGCCACCTCAGTGAGAGGCCCGTGCACCGCAACAAAGAGTAGCCCCTGCTCGCCGCAACTAGAGAAAACCCGCATGCAGCAACGAAGACCCAACGCAGCTAAAAATAAATAAAATAAATTTATTAAAAAAAAAAAAAGAATCAAACTCAGAGAGTAACTTCTAGGGGCTGCTAGATGTGGCTGCCCTCAGGCCCTTCTCCATGGGTTGCCGGCTACCTCTGCTCCCCCAGGCAGAGGTCTGCATATTCCACAACCTGGGAAAAAGTCCTCAGCACATCTGAACTCCGTGGAGGCAAGGCCCATGACAAGAGGGCAGAGAGGGAAGAAACAGGATGTCCTGCGATGACCCGAATTTGTAATGACCATTTGCTTACACGGGTACATCCCCTTACCATAGAGTGAGGCCTCAGAAAGTCATATAAGTCTACCTCAGCACAAAATACACACATACTCTGTGTATGTGTATCTGTGTGTGGTGGTGATGGTGGTGGTGATGGTTGCAATGGCTTTCTCACACCAACTATGTGTCACGTATTGATTAGACACTGTGAGATTAAAAATAGTCAAATAAGAAAATGTTTCTGTCCTTGGGAAACTCCCAAACCAGTGGGAGGAGAAAGGTACACATCTCACTACCTACAGCAGTATCTCTGAACTTGGGGGTATTGAGCATGACACAGGTCAAACACGTCTGCAAAGCAGGCTCTGGTCTCTCACACCCTCTGTCCTGACTGTGGAGGAGACAGTCCGAAGGGCCCCCCCCGCTGTGACAGTCAGCCCAGCATAGGCGAGGTGCCACCCCTTGCATGGGAGCCGTGGAAATAATCCCGGACAGCAGCCAGTCTTCAGAGCCTTTCTCTTGGGCAAGTCATTTAGCCAATCAGAAATTAAACCCTGTTATCTGGAAAAAAAGGTGGTCCTGGGCAGGCCACATCCAGAAGATGCTTTGAGAAGATGGCACAACAGATAAGGAAGTACTGGGACAACTGTACCAGGCAATGGTAGGGAGGATGGTTCTCAGCCCTCCTCTCTCAAATCCCTCTTTTTCTTCCTCCCAGTGGGAGGGCTCTGGCTCCTGGGCTCACAGAGGTCCAAGGGGCACTGATTCAAACCCATGGGGAGAAGAGAGGGCTCGGGATAGGCTGGACCCAGGCCCACACGGCTGAGGAAGTGCAGAGGGCAGGAGGGTCGGGAAGAGACCAGAACCAGTGCTTGACTAGGTCCTCTTCAACCCAAGCAAGCTAATCAAACCCAAACATCTGCTCCATTCCACACAGTAAGGGCAACACACCCACAGTAGAGACCCTGGCGTTACTGAAAGCCCTGCAATACTGGGGTTGAAGAGGATGTGGGATCTTAAACCAGATGCTGTTCTTCCCCCACAAAAGGTCACTATTTTGAAAATCTCACTCTTGAGGAGGATGTTTCTAAACCGAGAATGCCACCAGTGCCTGGCCCTTCACCACCCAGGGACCAAGCGAGGAAGGGCCAGGGACGCCCACACCTCCTGCCAGGGCCTCTCCGGCCCCCACCTCTGATGTTACCCCTCAGGGCAGATGCTCCACAGCCTGGGAAACACAGCTGCTCTGAGGGGGACCAAAGCTACAGAACAGCCCAAGCTGCCAATTAAAAGGGGGGAAGGCTGCTTCCTCCTTGCGCAGCTCCAGTAGCTCACGTCCTGGCTTCCAGCACCAGACAAGTCACCTCTGGAGAGAGCTGCCCCCACGGCACTCAGCCTCACCAAGACCTGGTGCATGCCAGGGAACATTCCGTCTGCTGGAAGGAAGGTCTGGGGAGTTCAGTTCTGGCAGCCAGGCCGGTCCAGCCCCCAAGACAGGGTCCTGTGGCACCTCTTCAAAGACCTCAAGCAGAGATCATGAATTCCCGTCTTTGATCCAGAAATTGTTCCTCACGCTTTAGCTAAATCCCTCTGCCCTAGGGAGGGCTGAATAATGCTCCTCCCCAAAGAGAGCCACATACCCATCCCTGGACCCATGAACGTTACCATCTACGGCAAAGGGAACCCGTAGACTTTTTTTTTAACATCTTTATTGGAATATAATTGCGTTTACAATGGTGTGTTAGTTTCTGCTTTATAACAAAGTGAATCAGCTATACATATACATACATCCCCATATCTCCTCCCTCTTGCATCTTCCCCCCACCCTCCCTATCCCATCCCTCTGGGTGGTCACAAAGCACAAGCTGATCTCCCTGTGCTATGCGGCTGCTTCCCACTAGCTATCTATTTTACATTGGGTAGTGTATATATGTCCATGCCACTCTCTCACTTCGTCCCAGCTCACCCTTCCCCCTCCCTGTGTCCTCAAGTCCATTCTCTACATCTGTGTCTTTATTCCTGTCCTGCCTCTATGTTCTTCAGAACCTTTTTTTTTTTTTTTTAGATTCCATATATATGTGTTAGCATACGGTATTTTTCTCTTTCTGACTTACTTCACTCTGTATGACAGACTCTAGGTCCATCCACCTCACTACAAATAACTCAATTTCGTTTCTTTTTATGGCTGAGTAATATTCCATTGTATATATGTGCCACATCTTCTTTATCCATTCATCTGTTGGTGGACACTTAGGCTGCTTCCATGTCCTGGCTATTGTAAATAGAGCTGCAATAAACATTGTGGTACAGGACTCTTTTTTTTTTTTTTTTGCGGTACGCGGGCCTCTCACTGTTGTGGCCTCTCCCGTTGTGGAGCACAGGCTCTGGACGTGCAGGCTCAGTGGCCACAGCTCATGGGCTCAGCCGCTCCGCGGCATGTGGGATCTTCCCGGACCGGGGGCACAAACCCACGTCCCCTGTATCGGCAGGCAGACTCTCAACCACTGCGCCACCAGGGAAGCCCTACACATAATCTTTTAAATAATAAACACTTCCATTGACACAAATCCTATTACAATAAAAGGTGTTCTTGCTACTTCCATGATGTCCTTTACTGTTCCACTCTCATTATTCTTTTTTTTTTTAACATCTTTATTGGAGTATAATTGCTTTACAATGGTGTGTTAGTTTCTGCTTTATAACAAAGTGAGTCAGTTATACATATACATATGTTCCCATATCTCTTCCCTCTTGCGTCTCCCTCCCTCCCACCCTCCCTATCCCACCCCGTGTATATATATATATACACTACCAAACGTAAAATAGATAGCTAGTGGGAAGCAGCCGCATGGCACAGGGAGATCAGCTCGGTGCTTTGTGACCACTCTCATCATTCTTTAGGGCCATTTCCCCTTCTAGATTGGGAGCTCCTTGGGGGCAGGGAACAGCGTTTTCTTCATGATTCTGACCAGCTAACAGCAGAGGGCCCAGATCACATATAGCCCTTAATGTTTGTTGGGGGAATGAATCAAATTGTTTCTAAGCTCCAGGCACTGTCCTTTATTTAAGATTCTATCTATGAGATGCAAAAAGACAAACGAAAAACAACTGGACCACAATTACAGAACACAATCCCTTAGTGTCACCATAAGGCAATTTAAGTTTTGGCCTAGCTGGGCTGTGATCATATTAAATCAAGAGAACGTGTGATGGGGGAACTTGATATGTTTCATTGATATGAAAACAGAATGTGACTGGAAGGACAATGAAGGTAGAGTCTTCTAGAAATGTGAGCCCAGATGACATTCCTAGGGGGAGATGGACCACATTTATATGCTGGAGGGCTCCAAGAAATATACGTTAAAGGCCAGAAGGCTTGGAATATTCCACATGTGTCCCTGAAGATAGTGAGCCAACCTGGGAGCAGGGGCAGGGAGCTAAGAGAAGACCAAGCACAGGGCGTGGGGCCACAAGGACCCAGGCAGCCTGAGCAGACAGGGCTTTCCAAAGCTGGCAAAGGCCTTGGCCTGATGAGGCAAGCGGCGGGGGCGGGGTGGGTAGGGATGGAAGGGGCTCTGACAAATTAGACTTTGAGGAACATCCTCATGCCTGGTGGACTTTTGAGTTCCCTAATTAGGGCACAGGGGAATGGAGCGACCTGCACAAAGTCAGAGTTGGTTAGCGGAGAGAGAGGCTGTACCAGATCTCCAGGTCCTGGGGACTGTTCTCTTATTCAATGAAGCAAGTGTGCATGTAAGTGAGTTTACTGAGCATATGTCCCTTCTGGAGCTTCCGGTGCTCCCCTGGCCCTGCCTTTGCATCTGCTCCCATCTCCCCTCACTTGGGACGCCTCCCAGGCCTTCCTCTAGCCGCTCCTCTTTCTCACTAAAAAGGCCCAGTTCCAAGAAACTTTCTGCAATTCTTCCCTGAAGTCTCCAACCCACACTCCTCTGCTCTAACTCCTACTATGCCTTTGGGCTCTTGACTCATCCAGCTCTTTTCTCAAATTTCTGCTGTCAAACACAACAGCACTCAGTTTTATACTTGGCTTTTTCATGTCTTATTCAACACCATATCCCCACTGCCTGGACACTCAAACTAAGGTTGAACAACGAATGAAAGAATGAAGGTTTCATCGCTTACAGTTTGTCTCTGGCTGAGGACAGGAACTGCTTGATGCTTCCTCTACCCTCCTTTCAAAGTTCTAAATAAAAATTTGATGACGGAGTTACACTGTGTACCAAACAGAAACATTTAATAGTAATACTATATCTAGTACACTGTGGTCTGGCGTTTGCTGTTGGGCTACATTTTCAACTGGATGACATCAACCTAATAAGGTCTAAATTTATTCAGCTATATTGGGATATAATTTAGGACAATTTATCAGCAGATAATTTTCTAAATAATTACAATGAGAGTGTCTAACACTTTAAAGCAAAAGATGCGCCCTCAATATTAAACAGGCTACACAAATGCTTTCTGACATTTCATTTGTATATAAAGCAGAGTGGAAAGCTCACTTTACATGAGTAAGATTATTCACACTCTGCTAAGTTCTACCTAAAAAGCTGCAACAGTTTAAGGGTGAAACTTCTCTGCTATTGGGTTGTGAGCTCCTCGCGATAGAGACTGAGCACTCGTTCTGTCCCTCTCGAATTTGTCCTTCCCTGTACTGTGCCCCTGCCCTCACCCAGAAATAGGACCAGGTGGGCTTCCCCGATGGCGCAGTGGTTAAGAATCCGCCTGCAATGCAGGGGATAAGGGTTCAAGCCCCGGTCTGGGAAGATCCCACATGCCTCAGAGCAACTAAGCCTGTGCGCCACAACTACTGAGCCCATGTGCCACAACTACTGAAGCCCGTGCGCCTAGAGCCCGTGCTCCGCAACAAGAGAAGCCACCGCAGTGAGAAGCCCATGCATCGCAACAAAGGGTAGGCCCTGCTCCCTGTAATTAGAGAAAGCCCACGCACAACAACGAAGACCCAACGCAGCCATAAATAAATAAATAAATAAAATTTATAAATATATATATACATATATATAAGAAATAGGACCAGGTGATAACTTGGTAAGTGCCTGCTGAACAAATGAATGAACAGACAAATGAATGTGTATGCTACCCAGTCAAATAAACGTTCTGTCCTTTTCACACAAGGCAGTGGGCGTCGGCACAGGGTCACTGGGAACCTCGCCATACCCAGGACCCTAGAAAGATGTAATGAGGTTGGAGAAGAATTATGGTATCTCAGTGGGATAGAAAGAAGCAGGATGCCCAGGTACATCCAGACTTCGCCTGTGACTTGTGGTACCCAGAATGTGGATGCCTCCTCTCTGGGCCTCAGTTTCTCTAACTCTGACCTCATTTAACATCACCTGTCCTCCCGCCTTCCTGTCAGAATAGTTGTGCAGAACAAAGTAGTTTAATGGGAAAGTACTCTGTACACTATAAGGCACTATATTAATTTTTTAGGGCTGTCATATGAAAGTACTACCGGCTGGGTGGCTTAACACAAAAGAAATGTATTGTCTCACAGGTTTGGAGGCTAGGAGTCTGAATTCAAGGTGCTGGCGTGGACATGTGCCCTCTGAAATCTGCAGGGGATCCTTTGCCTCTTCTAGCTTCTGGGGTTTGCTGGCAAGCCCTGGCGCTCCTTGGCTTGTAGACGCATCACCCCAGTCTCTGCTTCTATCCATCACACGGCCATTTTCTTCCTGTGTGTCTCCGTCTCTGGGTTTCTTCTCCTTTTCTTATAAGGACACAAGTCACACTGCATTAAGGGCCCACTCTACTCCAGTGTGACCTCACCTTAACTAGTTACATTTGCAACGACCCTATTTCCAAATAAGGTCACATTCTGAGGAACTGGGGGTTAGGACTGCAACATATCTTTTGGCGGGACACAATTTAATCCACAACAAACACCATGTGAATAAAAGCACCACATTTAAAAACCACTGACGTAATGTTAAACTAGGTAATTTGGACTAATCCTCCTGCTGAGAATGAGAAAAGCTGGAAAAATATTTTAAAAGTTCTGCTTGAGGTTATGGAGAATTAGCAGGCAGTGAAGAACGGAGCCAAGACTTAGGAGAAGAGAGAAATCTGGAGAGGTGAGCCCGGCATTTGGGGCTGCTCTTCCTCTAAGAATGCCTGCCACTTTTGGAAGAATTAGTTAAGAGGCTGAAAAGCTGAGCATCACTCTGGACAGCTTGTGAAACCAGAGAAACAAACATTGGAGTCCCATCCCCAAAGTGCTACACCCTATGAGTAAAGATGAACAAAAGCCAGACTAGTCCTCATGGAGGCAGAGCTCTCTCAGTCTCTGGAACTGGCTTACAGTGACAACAGACAGCAGGTGCTCCAGGGGCCTGGCAGAGGAAAGAGTAATTCTCCCTAAAGGAAGAGAACATCCTCCAAGGCCTCCAGTTATTTCTGTAAATTTTCATCTTTGATGTCTGGCGTGCAATCAAAACTAACCAGGTATATGAAGATATAAGACAATGTGAATGGATTCCAAGTTAAAAAACAGGCAATAGAAACAAACTCAGAAGGGCTAAAAATAAAGGTGTTATCAGATGCAGAATTAAAAAAAAAGACACTTAATATGGTCAAAGAGTTGAAAGATGAAATTGAAAAGTTTCTCTGAGAATTAGAAACAAAACAAAAAGAACACATAGAAATTCTGGAACTTAAAAATAAAATAACTAAAATTAAGAATTCAATAGGTGAGTTTAACAGCAGCTTAAACACAGCTTGAAAAGAAAATTAGTGAACTAAATGATAGGGCAGAAGAAAATATCTAGTTTGAAACTCAGAGAGACAAAAGGATAGAAAAGAAAGATGAGAGCATTAGAGATACACAGGGATGTAACAAGAAGGATTAACAGGGCTTCCCCTGGTGGCACAGTGGTTGAGAGTCCGCCTGCCGATGCAGGGGATGCAGGTTCGTGTCCCGGTCCAGGAGGATCCCACATGACGCGGAACGGCTGGGCCCGTGAGCCATGGCCGCTGAGCCTGCGCTCCACGATGGGAGGGGCCACAACGGTGAGAGGCCCGCGTACAGCAAAAAAAAAAAAAAAAAGAAGGATTAACAGGTATGTAATCAGAGTCACAGGAGAGAAGAGAGAGAATTGGGCCAAAGAAATAACAGCCAAGAATTTTCAAAACTGAAGAAAGACATCAAGCACAGATCCAAGTTCTTAAATGAGCCCCACGCAAGATAAATAAAAAGAAAACTATACCTAGGCATATTATAGTAAATCGCTCTGCACCAAAGACAAAATGAAAATCTTAAAAGCAGACAGAGGGGAAAAAGACAGATCGGCATCAAAGGAGGAGCAATAAGATGGACTTTAGATTTCTTAATGAAAATACTGAAAGCCAAAAGACTCTGGAATACTGTCAAAGTACTGAAAGAAAATATTCAAATGTTTAACGAACAAATACACCAATCTTAAGCAAACCCTTAACAAAGAAATAATATCAATCCCACACACATCCTTCTAGAGAACAAAAAAGACGGCACGTCTCGATTCATTTTATGAGACTAATCAAACCGTGACATAAACATCTGGCAAAGACATTACAAAAGAGTAAAACTACAGGCAATCCTTGTCATGAGCATAGATGTAAAAATCCTGAATAAAATATTAGCAAAATGAATCCAGCAATGTATAAAAAAATGATAATACAGTACATCACAAACAAATGGGCTTAATAACACAGGAGTGCAATTCATCACATTAACAGTATAAAGGGGAAAATCATATCAGTAGATTCAGAAAAATAATCTTATGAAATTCAACATCTATTTATGATAAAACTCCTTGCAAACTAGGACAAGATAGAGACTTCCTGAATCTGATAAGTGGTATTTATAAATAACTATAGCACTCTCATCATACTTGATGGTGAAATGCTGAAAGCTTCCTGCTGAGATCAAGGGCCAGGCAAAGAGGCCTGAATCATCACCTCTACTCAACATGATATGGGAAAAGAAAAGGTAAAGAAAGAGGGAAAACATTCCATTCACAGATATTTTGACTGTGTGCATAGATAATCCAAAAGAATCTTCAGATAAATTTCTACCATCAACAATTAGTTGGGAGATAACAAGGTTGGTCTGAAAATATCTCTCGTATTTCATAACACTAAAAATAAACACTTAGAAAAGGAAAAAAAATTCAAAGTTATAATTTACACTAACATCCAAATACAAAATATCTAGAAATAAACAGAAAGATATGCAAGACCTGTATGTAGAAAATTTTAAAATGTGATTTCAAGAAACTTTTAAAGTTCATAAAAGATGGAGGGACATACCATGTTCATGGTTTTGAAGATTCAGTATTGTAAAGATGTCAATTCTCCCCAAACTGGTCTACAGATTCCATGCAGTCTCAATGAAAACCATAGCAGTTCTTGTTTGTTCATTTTGTGAAAACCGGAAACAGATCACCTGATTCTAAGATTTATATGGAAATGCAAAAGGCCAATAACAGACTTGCTCCACTAGTTACTGAAACTTATTATTGAGCAACAGTAAGTAAGAAAATGTAATTCTGGCAAAAGAATAGACAAACAGACCAATGTAACAGAATAGAAAGCCCAGAAACAGTCTCAGGCACATATATGTTCACACGTGGAGAGACCAATGTTGCCAGATTCCTGGAACAACAGCCCTACTCTCGAGTAATCCTGGGCAAGGCTCTCCCCTCCTCTGGATCTCAGTTTCTTCATCTATAACATCTACAATTTGGACTAGGTCATAAAATTCTGATTTGAAATAAACAGATTAATATGCATTTCCAGTTAGCAGGGTGTCCCCAGGTCTTACTTCCACCTGAAAGCAAGACAATCTGCTATGAAACCACTCCCCCTCTGCTTTCCAGGAAAAAGGGAAAAGCAGTGCCTTATGCCCTGTGTCCTGCCACCTACAGATTTTATTCCAAAATATTCTGGTCAGTTGAATATAAAAGAGTATAGCCTGCTGAGTCTTGCAGTGTTTGCTCGTTTAGGAGGCATACAAGGTAGCAGATGAATGGGTAGACCTTGGTTTTAAAATACTGCTTTTCATTTATACACGTATCAAAGTTTCTAATCAAACTATTTAAGCTCTTTGAGCCTCAGTTATCCTTATCTGTGACAGGACAGTTATGGTGAGGATTACATTGACTAATGATTGTAAAGCACTTAGGAGAGTGTCTAGCGCACAGTAAGCATTTCATAAATGAAAGTTGAAAATATACTGGGGCTGGGTGTTGCGGCTGTGGTGGTGATGAAGACAGGATGACAGAAATAATAAACTAGACATGTGAGGATTTACCACGGTGTCTAAAGTATGGTTAATGCTCAATAAATATGTGTGGTATGGGGAAGTTATGAATTTCCTGGACTCTCACAAACTCTTGCTTATAGTGTCAAACTCCCTCTGAAATGATAACTAGATTACTAATAATTTCTGCCTCCCATTACTACCGAAGACTTGGCTTGCTACCATGTCCCCAGCACACACACACACACACACACACACACACACACACACACAGACCCAGCCTCAGTTAACATGTTTCCCTTTCTTCCCATCCTGAGATTCTGAGGGCCCCTCTGCCTCGTGTGGTCAACTTGTACCTGGGGAACCTGCAGGCTGGCTAACGCCTACTTGATTTAATGAGGGTCTACCTTACCCAGAGACAATACAAAACTGCCTATAAAGGAAATATTTCAAAACCAACAAGCTGGGTACTACAAAGACTTATTCCAGAACTTACACTCTGGCCTGAAAACATCTGCCTGGAAGGGAGGAACGGACAAGGCTGACGCCAGAAGGGGCTGCAGCTCTCTCGGTCCTTCCTTTCCAGCTGGGAAAGTCAGAGCACCTCTGGACCCGGCCACCCAAGATACCATAAATCAAGGAGCTTTGAAAGTCACAGATGAATAGGCTAACCTATAATTAACTGAAGGGGTTTTCCTAATGGCAGATTTTTTTTTTTTTTTTTTTTTTGTGGTACGCGGGCCTCTCACTGTTGTGGCCTCTCCCGTTGCAGAGCACAGGCTCCGGACGCACAGGCTTAGCGGCCATGGCTCACGGGCCCAGCCGCTCCGCGGCATGTGGGATCTTCCCAGACCGGGGCACGAACCCGTGTCCCCTGCATCGGCAGGTGGACTCTCAACCACTGCGCCACCAGGGAAGCCCATAATGGCAGTTTTTGATTTGTAAGCTTATCAGACTCTTGTTCCTCCCTCTCTCTGTAGAGACGGTTCCACCTGCCACCCAGGTGTTTGGACAGCTTCCTGATGCCTGCTGCTACCCCGCCTCTTCTCTCTCCCAGGAAAAGAATCTGAAACCTATCTTGGAAATCCACTAAAATGTTTTTAAAAAACATTTTTCTCCAGTGAAATCCCTGTTACTTGTGAAAGGTTATTCTGGTTGGGTGTTCAGTGAAATGAGAAAGAGCTCACCTGCACCTCTGGGTAAAGAACAGCTCATCATTCCTCCACCCCTCAGCCTCTGTGTTCCAGCCACACAGCAATACTTCCCTCCTGGGTCCTCCCTCCCGGATCTTGCTGAGTGACAAGAGGGAACTCATCACTCTGCGTTGTCTCAGGGCTGAAGTTCCCGATGCCCTGCAAATTGCTACCAAAAGCTGTGATCATCCCAATTTCTCAAACCCAAAGAGGACTACACTCTGACTTAACATTCAGTCATCTCAACAAAGCAGATGTAGAAAAGCAAAGGTGGCAGCTGCTGTAACCCCCTCTGGGGCTCACCCTTTGTTTGATTTCCTAAGTACAGCAATTAACCAAGTCAGTCTTCTATGATAAACTGTTTTGAAAGAAGCAAGAGTATTAAGTGATTTAAATTACCGACATGCTCACTGTAAGCTCTGCATCGTCCTAGCACCTTGAGAGATACCGGACAACAACGTCATCCAACAAACCCCTATTTACAGCCATAAAGCAGGGCAGAGGCCTAGACTTAGCACACATGGCAGGAGGCTTGACCTTAGAGGCACAGGAGCTTGAGAAGGGCTGTAACCCACCGTCTCACCTCCCCCAGACATCAGGGCCCGCATTCACAAGCAGTGAGCTCACACCTCTCCCATCAGCCCCTGGCCCCCACCCTGTGAAACAGAGAAATTCAGCCTCTGTGTGTTTCCCTGAGACAAAGGGACATCTACTTCAGCAGGAAGCAAACTTTTTCCATAGGAATACAGCCCTGAATTTTAAAAAATCAAAGCCAATAAGAATAAAATATTTATAATAATTTACAACTACTCTTTTAGGAATATGTCTTCTATAGATGCATATTCTTCATAAACACCATCTACTTCTAATGAACTGAGAAATCTCACAAAATTACCTTTAAATTGAGTTTCCAGATCTTTGACAAAAAGTATGCAGGCTAGTCTCTCAGAATCATAGATTCAAACGGAGTTTAGCAAAGAAAATCTCAGGACCCTGTGCTAACTACTGTAAGGTTACCGTGTGGTGTAGAATTCTGTTAATACTTAACTCACACTACCTCATTCAATCCTTGCAACAACCCTATGATGTAGTTATTATTATCTTCCCATTTTCTGGATGAGGAAGCTGCAGCACAGAGAGGTTAAGTCACTTGCCAACTGTCACATACAGAGCTAGTAAGTGGTGGAGACGGGATCTGAACCCAGGCAGTCTGGCTCCCGTGTTCATGTCTTAACCGTTCTTCCCAGAATGTGAAGAGACTGGGAGTGGGTGATACTTCACTTTGTGGGCAACAAAAGTTTAAAGTTTAATCAGCTTACATTTAAAATCCATTAGTGTTTAATTCATGGGCACCAGGGTCCCAAATTCCCAACTACGGTAACTTGTCATCCCCTTCTTACCTCCCCACACATGAGACGTACGTAGCACCTCAGGCCTGCTCAAGATCACACAGCCCCACAATCACCATCACAGAAACCCTGCTGGAAAGGGCCAGACTCTTTCGCTACAAGAGGAGCTCGAGAACTGAGGTTACCCATCCCGGCCTAGTTCTTTCCCTCCCGCTGCTGACTGAAGGAACACCACCACACCAGGAAAAACAAGAAGGTGGTTAGCAGATACGCCAGAACAACAACTCTACTGTTCCCAGCAACTGGCGAGAAAAGCACGGCCGTGGGCAGTGTTGGGCGAGAGCTTCAGTGTGGTCCTCCTAATCTGCTCAGTTCTAGAGGGCAAGGGGTGGAAGGGGACCCATGTTTCCTGGGCTCCCACTGTGCCAGTGTTTGTTCATGACCTTGGTCCACACCTGGAAAGTGGGCATGGTAATTTCCTGGCATAAATTAAGGCAGTGAGGCTCAGACAGCCTGACTGGTTTGCTCAGCCAGGACATCACAGGCAGGGATTGGAACCTGGCTTTGTCTACCTTCCAAGGCCTCAACTGGATGCATTTTTTCATCCTGCCATGCTATAAAAATTCTTCCTCAGTTTTAACCAACAGGGTATCCTGATTTTTATTTAGCCAACAAAATAAATAAAAACACCAGTTAATCAGTATCAGTTTCTTTAAAAATTTTTTTTCTATGTAAAACTTCAAAAATTTTAAAGGGCAAACAAAACAGTTGCAAAATTGTGATAAAGATTAAATATTGGGTAAAGGCTACATACAAATTAAAAAGAACAGCCCAAGATCACCCCCAAACCACACACTACTATATATAAAATAATCAACAAGGACCTACTGTATAGCACAGGGAACTCTGTAATAACCTATATGGGTAAAGAATTCTGGGGCTTCCCTGGAGGCGCAGTGGTTGGGAGTCCGCCTGCCGATGCAGGGGACGTGGGTTCGTGCCCCGGTCCGGGAGGATACCACATGCCGCGGAGCGGCTTGGCCCGTGGGCCATGGCTGCTGAGCCTGCGCGTCCGGAGCCTGTGCGTCCGGAGCCTGTGCTCCGCAGCGGGAGAGGCCACGGCAGAGAGAGGCCCGCGTACCGCAAAAAAAAAAAAAAAGAATTCTGTAATTTCCTATATGGGTAAAGAATATTCTGTAATAACTTATATGAGTAAAGAATCTGAAAAAGAATGAATACGTGTATGTGTATAACTGAATCACTTTGCTGTACACCTGAAACTAACACAACATTGTAAACCAACTATACTCCAATAAAATTTTTAAAAAACTAAAAAAAAAGATCACCCCCCCAATAGTAATACATAAACAGAAATACAAACTTGGAAAAATTTCAACCTCACAATCAAATAAAATGTAATCAGTATATTTAAGCTATTAAATTGGCAATTAAGAACTTATAAAACATAATGCTGGTACAAGAACATGCTATTGGAAGTGTAAATTACTACTATCATTTTGGAAAGCAATTTAGTAATTTGTACCAAGAGTCATAGATGCTTTTGTTCACTCCTTCACCCAGTAATTCCATGTCCTGAGTCTATCCTAAGGGATTCATTTAAAATATGAAGAAGTTTTATGCAGCATGGATACCTTCTTTCTGCATTACTTACAAGTGGAGGATACGTGGAAAGCAGCTTAAATGTCATTCTGATAAGTGTTGTGATATTTAGTTAATAAAACATTACTCAGTCATTAAAAATGATGTAACAGAGTCTATGTAGCAAAATGGAAAAATACTATCAAACGTAATATTGAGGACAGAATAACTGGAATAAGGATGAAAAATAATGTAATTTATGTAACATGTGATTATGTAGACACGTGATTATCACTTTGGCAAAAAACTTGCCCATGACATGGCAAAAGGAAACATACCAAAAAGAGAAAAGTGGGCATACAGTTCAAAATATTGTATTCAGTCTCTTCTGATAGGTTCACATGCATTTGCCCCATCGTCCACTTTCCATGAGGCACTTTTTAAACAAAAGAGAACCACAGGTAGGGTGGTACTCTTGTCTGCTGTGATAGACACTAGCCCGCTTGGCAGGCATGGCCAGGGGGTGAGTTTCCAGAAGGGAGCATGAAGGGTGGCTCACAGCATCCCTTCTTTCATGTGGTTTGTGGGCAGCGTCTGTGCTGTGTTTGCGTTCTGACCCTACAAAGGTTACTTCTGATCCAGTAACTAGTTGTGGTTTAGAGGCTACACTGAGGGCTATGGGGGAAGACCATGCAAACTGAACTGTAAAAGCTTTTTAAAGTTTCTTTTAAAACTTAAAAGAACAGAAAAAACAACTGAGGACTGTCTGCGTTTTCGTCTGTCTTGCACCTCAGGAGCAGAGGGTTCCCTGCATCACATGCAGTAGTTCTGGGCACAAGATTAACGTGGTCCAGGTGAAAGCTCTGGATTTCTCTGTGTGTGTGCTTTTCTCCCTGTAGCCCGATTCTATCTCCCTCACCCCACAGGCAAACTGTCGAATGTGCTTGAGGTGCATCTTTATGTTTGCTCACAAGATGTGCTATGGGTTTTCCTGTGTGCCTATTTTTAACTTATGGAAATATTGGTTTGTGTATCTCATTTTAATTTTCCACTGAGCACTATGTTCTTAAGATCTCTCACATTGCCGTGTGCACAATTCCCAACTGCTGTGTAAGCAACACAGTGAGGTGTGTCTCCACCAGGGCATTTAGTGCTATGCCCTCTCCCAGCCCATCGCTCCTTCACCCCTTTTCTCCTTCCTCCGCTCCCCCACTGGTCTGCACATGGTATGGCACAATATTCACAGTGCCACGTGAGTAGGATGGAAGTTCTTTAAGTGCCTTTATTACTTTTCTTTTTTTAAAAATTTTTTGGCTGCACCTCACGGCATGCCAGATCTTCGCTCCCTGACCAGGCACCTGCACCCCCTACAGTGGAAGCGCTGAGTCTTAACCACTGGACTGCCAGGGAAGTCCTGCCTTTATTACTTTTTTAAAGAGAAAACTGCACTTGACATTTGTAGTTTTCAAGGGTGTATTTTTCTTGTATGTCAAGAACTCTCGGTGGTAACTTTAATCATTAAGAATAGATAAATAGGGCTTCCCTGGTGGCGCAGTGGTTGGGAGTCCGCCTGCCGATGCAGGGGACACGGGCTCGAGCCACGGTCCGAGAGGCTCCCGCATGCCGCGGAGCGGCTGGGCCCGTGAGCCATGGCCACTGGGCCTGCGCGTCCGGAGCCTGTGCTCCGCAACGGGAGAGGCCGCAGCAGTGAGAGGCCCGCGTACCGCAAGAAAAAGAAAAAAAAGAATAAATAAATAGGGGGCTTCCCTGGTAGCACAGTGGTTACGACTCCGCCTGCTGATGCAGGGGACACGGGTTCGAGCCCTGGTCCGGGAAGATCCCACATGCTGCGGAGCAACTAAGCCCATGCGCCAGAACTACTGAGCCTGTGCTCTTAAGAGCCCACGAGCCTCAGCTACTGAAGCCCGTGTGCCTATAGCCCATGCTCCGCAACAAGAGAAGCCACAGCAATGAGAAGCCTGCGCACCGCAACAAAGAGTAGCCCCCGCTCACCGCAACTAGCGAAAGCCCGTGCACAGCAACAAAGACCCAATGCAGCCAAAAAAAAAAAAAGAGAAAATAATAGATAAATTTAAAAAGTATACTCTTAATTCCTCTTATCCTCTCTTAGACCTAGTTTGAAGTGGCTTCTTTGAGAAGGGCCACAGGTGGCTGCCTAAGACCCTCGAGGTCTGGATCTGAATTCCAGAGATGGCCGGAGGCTGCCGCAGCGCTTTGATGGCATGATCCTGTAACCTGGTATCTCTGAGGTCAAGCTTTGATCCTGAAACTGACACTCTGGGAGCCACGTATGTCTCTATGAGTGCATACAGCAGGAAAGCATGAAAGGAAGCAGGTTTAGCTGGGACAGGAGCAGGGGGAATGTCCCCACGGAGCTCTGTGCCCTGCCTGTGACCCCATCACAATAAAAGCTGTTTCTGACGGCAACTCTCTTTAGTCTGCACAGACTCCTTCCTCTGCACCTCATAACATTCGTGTGTGGGCCAGGGATGGGGCAATCAGCTCTGGACTAGGAGGGAAGAAGTCAAGGCTCCGAGGGTGAGGTGACCTGCTCAAAGTCACAGGGCAGAGAGGGATGGGAGTGACAGTCCAGCCTCCATTGGTGTGATCACCCCTTACCCTCGCCCCTCCACCACAGGGGGACAGCACACCTGCCCAGTCTTTGGAAATCGGGGCTCTGACAGTCTGTGTCTGCCAAGGCCCTGGTGATCCTTGTCCTAGTGACTCTGTGCTCTGGGGATCACATTTCTACCAGTCCCTCCCTCCCATGATCCTGGTGAACCAGGCAGGGAGGCACCAATGAAAAACGGGAACCCCAAAGGGCCGGCTCCCCCTTGCTTGCAGGCATCTTTTTTCTGAGCTGGAAAAGATCTTAGGAACCATATCCGCCAGGGTTCTGGCAGGAAACAGATGGCACTCTCAAACTGGGTAATCTGAGGAGAGTTTAATAAAGGGACCATTTATAGAGGGGCGAGCAGGAGGTGGGGGAACCACAGCGCAGCGTTCTGGGACCAGTAACAGTGCCACATTTACACGCCAGGACCACAGGGGTGAGGGAGGAGAGGCTACTGGAAACTTAGACGAAGTGCCCTGTGGAGAGCACTGCCGACCAGGGGCCCAGACCTGGTGATGCCTCAGGGAGGAGCCAGGAGAATCAATACTTGGGCCTCGCACCCCCCCCATCCCCAGCGCCCTCCACCCACCCCTCTCATCTCCTGTCGGTTCTCCCCACTGGGTAAAGAGCACAATAGGGGGCAGGAAGCCAGGAGCCCATTCACACAGTCCCTACGGTCAGCTTCCAGAGCTCAGGGCAGGGCACAGAAGGGTGAAGAGTGGATCTGAGGGGCAAACAGAAAACATCCACCCAGCCACCTAGCTTGAAAGGGATTGTGCCCCTGGGGGAAAGGCCTGGCCCAGAAAATCAAAGGATGAGTTGCAGGGCTGGGCGGGGCACTCGATCCTTCAGCACCACCGGTCCACACTCCTCAGCTCTCCATTTGACCTGAGGGTTCCTTTTGCTATTAGGAGGTGTTTGTTTCTCATGTATGGATGGTGTATTCCAAAGCTACCCCTACTCTGTATAGTCTACACTCCCCCAGAGCGACTCCTCAGACACCTACTAGGTTCATACCTACACCTCTGACCCAGAGTCAGGGCTCCCACAATTTAAAGGGACCAGCTCAGAATAAACACCTTGCATCCGGTGCAGGCACGCAAACACAAAGGGGTGAGGAAAATGGGCCTGCGGTTCTGCAGTGAAGTCCAGCTGAGGCACAAGGAGGGAAGTGGAAAGTCCTGCATCCAACCCCCCATGCAGAGAGCCAGGACCTGCCCTCCGTGAACCGGCAGAGCACCTCCCACTCTACACACATACAGAAATAGCTGTGCATTGACCCGTGAGTCGCCCAGGCCTGGAAAAATCCTCCAGGATATTTTAAAAATCACATGTTCTTCCAAGCCTTTTTAAACTCGACTGAAGAACTGGCTGGCTAAAAAAAGAGCGAATTATTGAAATGCTTTTGGTAGGCATTATCTGAGCTACAAATTCAAAACAAAAGATCAAAATGTTATTTGACTCTCAGTTTCCTTATATATTCCATAAACCTTGCCCCCTTTATGAAATAAGACAGTCCTCTCAATTCTCTGGATAACAGACTTATCTCCAGAAAACCAGGAGAAGACTATCAATGATACTCTTAATATCTCATGAAGATATTAGCATGGCAGCTCTATAACTACGAAATTAAAAACACCAGAGGACCCTTGTTTGGCCTCCAAATTTTTATATTCATTCATTCCATCTCTAAATGTTTTTTGAGTCCCTAAGTTTGGAGCTGTGGGCAGAACAAAGTGTAACAAGACTCAGAGAGGCAGAGGGGGGCCAAATCACAAAGGAAGGTTCTCCCACCTTCTCCTTTTTCTTGTAGGCAGCGAGCATGGAGCTGAAAGCTTCCAGAGGCATGATTAGAGTGCATCGTGTTTCGGCAAGTTATGCCAGAAAGAGGTACAGGATGCTGATGGTGAGTCCTAGATGCAGGAGGCCTGCTTAGAAGGCTGCTGCAATACCGCAGGCAGGATGTGAGGATGGGCAGAAAACCGCTTTCCCAGACCAGAGACGTAGGAAAGGAAGGAGCAGAGACTGGAACCACGTCTGTGTGTTGCAGCAGGGAGGTTTGCCGTGGATGTGTGGGATGGAAAGGGACTCATGGCCACGGACATGTTTTCTCCACGAGAAGGAGGCAGCGCAGAGAGCTGCAGGCTGAGCGTGCAGACGAGGGTGAGCTGGGCCATCCCCAGGGCCCAGTCTCGAGCCCACTGTGCACTAGGTGCTGACTCCTGGGAGCCTGGGGTGCAGGAGTGGTCTGGGCGGGGAGCTGGAAGGGCGCCTCCCACCCCTGATGGGCTCCCTGGCTTCCATCTCTATCCCCAGGGGTCACTGCTCCTGAGAGCCGGTTCTCCCTCTGCACAGCGTGTCATGCTGTGAGGTACTCTCTCAGCTCGCGTCAGTTTAGGACCTGGGGTCCTCCACTCACTGGTGCGGGTCCTTTCCTCTGAAGCCTGATAGAGGGTCCCACCCCTTCTTCTCCTGGTGTCTGAAAGGGACCAAGTGAGAACCCTCCCCCAAAGGGAATTAGTACTCATCAGCCAAAAAAAGAACCATAACTAGCTTGGCTCTGCTCAGCAATCTGCCTTTCTTCTCTGCTTAAAAAGCAAATGTCACATAACCAAGTTCAAAGTTTCAGTGAAGGGCTGGTCTGCTGGCAGGTCCAACAGGCAGCCAGCCCACGAAGCCAACTCCATTCTGTAGAATTCTTCAGGTTGAGGAGATTGACTACACGGCCCTCCAGCCCTGGGCAGGCTGAAGGAGAGCTCCTGAGGCCACGAGAGCATGTGGTGGGGACCTGGGGAGGAAGGCAGTGCCATTCAGTGACTTTCTGTTTCAACCGCTAGAGCCCCGGCATAAGCTGCTTGAATAAACCAGTTACCTAGTGGCAGCGGCAGTGGCAGGCTGGCTTGGGGACCGGCCAGAAGCAACTGCACGTGGACTGGGCAGGGGCTGGCCCCTCAGTGCAGCACTGTGGCCCACTGGAGCTTCTCTGGGCCAGAGCACGAACGCAGGGTGGAGGAGAGAAGGGGGACTCCTGGGCTTCTGTCCAAGAGGCCGCGAGCCGGTGCCACAAGGCCGGAGCAGGGCCCCAGTTGAGAGCTGTCTGGTGGGAGTGTGACATACCTTTGCCTTCTGTTCACCTGGACAGCCTTGTGATAACTCTTGTGATAACAGGGCCTCCTGGCCTGATTCTTGCCTTTGACCCTCGGGGCCCAGGTGTGCGAGCTCTCCCTGCATCCAGAATCACACAGACAACCTAAAAGCGCTACTGAGGAGACAGAGGAGGCTTTTTCATCCCCCCTCCCCCCGGCCCCTTCCCAGATCCCTGAACTCGGCGCTCCTGTCCTGTGTTGCCAAACAACTCTGCCCCCTCTGTGCCCCCACCTCCAAAGGCGGTCTCACACCTCAGGGTTCAAAGCTGTTTTGCAGCAGCGGCAGCTGTAATAACAGCCACAAGCAGGCCTCTGGAGTGAGTCATGGCTTCAAAGAATGTGCCTACACATTCCCTCATTCGTCCTGACAACTGGCCCTCACCTCTCAGCAGCCTGGGACGTGGCTAAAGGCGTCTTCCTCACAGAACGCAAGGGTCTCCCCAGGGATGCCGGCAATGAGACCAGCCACCTTTCCCTGGGCTCTCTCTCCTCTGCCCTGACGTCAGTATGCAGGGGCCCTGGCTGTCTCTCCAAGAGCCAGATGACAGGAAGCTCACCCCCAACTCAAACAGTCTCCAACAAAAACTGAGGCCCACCCGGGGGATGGTGTTTTCTGGAGCACAACTCACATGGACTCAACGTGCATGACGCCCCGAGAGCTGTGCAGTCCTGTGCCCTGAGACTCCCCGAGGCAACGGGTCGCAGAGGACGTGGGCTCCACCAGCACCTGCCCCAGCCATAGGGCTCTCTCTGTTGAGGAAAGAAGCCACAATGTGTCCTGTGGCTAAAGGGTGACGAGTGACCACTGGGATAGGAAGCCTCTGCCTGACCACAATGCTCCTCACCGAGGGGTTACTGACTCATCCCGGACACTGTCTCTTTTGGGGGGTCTGAATGTGAGATGCAGCCATGGCAGCAGAGGTGACAGTCGGCTTGAGTCAGTAGAGTGAGGAGTAGAAGGAAGAGAAAGAGGGCAAAGAGGCCAGCTTTCCAAGCCAGGAAGAATCGCGGGGTGTGGCAGGGAGCCATGGATGCCCGATTCAAAGTGATGGCAGGACAGCTCGTGCCCAGAGCTCCTGGTACCTCCCGGACAGCAAGGTGCCAGAGGGCCTGCTGGGAAGCACAGAGACCCACGGGGAATGGACTGTGTGTTGCTGGGACCCACGTCTGGGTCTCCCCATCCCTGGGGATCTCCCAAGCCCTAAGGCAAACCGGGGATACCTCTAGTGAGTTGAAAGAGCCTGACTAGACTAGGGAGGTGGAACCACTGAGCCTCAGAGAGATGAAGTGACTTGCTGACACGGATGCTGATGGCTGCTGACCCATCAAACATTCCTTGTCTCCCTTGCTAACCGAACCCTGATTTCTGTAGGGAGGGCAATGTGTCCAGCTAAACCTTCTCCCACAGAGTCCCGTACAGCCAGGTGGCCATGTTCTGGCCAATGAGACATAAGCTGAGCGTTTCAAAAAAAGCTTTTGCTTTCCTGATCCAGGGGCTGCCCCACTTTCTCCCTTTCTGCTTCTTCCTGCCTCAGATGCAGCCATCTCACAACCATGAGGACAAAAGCCACAAGGCGGGGATAGTGCAGGTGGGAAGATAAGAGAGTGGGTCCCTGAAGACACTGCATGAGCCCGGGGTTGGCTCCCTCCAGAATTCTCATAATGTCGGAAAAATAACTACCTACTTGTCTAAGGCACTCTCGGTTGGGTTTTCTGATCTTTGCAGCTGAATGCATTCCTAAGAGCTGCACCTGCCTGAGTCACAGAGCTGCTGGTCAGTGGGGCAGCCAGGACCCTAACCAGGTCTGTGAGACCCTGAGCCCGCCTTGCTTATTTGCACTAGGAGACACTACCGCCTGCTCTCAGAACAGGAGGTCTGCAAATTAACAAGTTGCTGTATGTAGAGCACCTGAAGCATCATAGCAAATGCCCAATAAATATTAGCCACTGTTAGAACCATTATTATTAGGTCCAGTAGGCTCCAAGCCACTTAAAGCTCCTCTGTTTCAGACCTAAGACCACAGCCTCATGGGACCAAGAAAGCGGTGTCTCTCTTTCTGAGGAAAAGAGAGCGAGGAAGGGCTAGGTCCTTTGGCCTAGCTCCCAGGGCTACTGGGAGCAGAGGGGTTGTCCACTGGGATGGACTCCCATCCCCAGAGCCTGCCTGTCCCCAGGAAGAGCAGCACAAACACATAGTGACCCCTGCCATGATCAGCGGATCTGAGGACTCCCTCTCTGGTCCTTCAATCTGGATGCACAGAAAGCCAGACAGAGGCCCTGCGGAGGGGTCTGAACAGGTTTAGTTTGGGCCACCAGGCACCCTTGCAAACTCACATATTTCTCCACCTTCCCCAGACATAGGAGTGTGTCTCCTGAAACCTGGATATTCCCACTTTTACAAAAGAACATTGGAAACAATCTAAATGTCTAATAGTGAGGTACTATTAAAATGATGCTATGTGGGCTTCCCTGGTGGCACAGTGGTTGAGAGTCCGCCTGCCGATGCAGGGGGCGCGGGTTCGTGCCCTGGTCCGGGAGGATCCCACGTGCTGCGGAGAGGCTGGGCCCGTGAACCATGGCCACTGAGCCTGCGTGTCCGGAGCCTGTGCTCTGCAATGGGAGAGGCCACAACAGTGAGAGGCCCGCGTACCGCAAAAGAAAAAAAAAAAAAAAATCAAAAAAAAATAGCGATGCTGTGCTCACAAAATGGAATATTTTGTAGTCATTAACTATATTCTCTAAGGGTTTTTTATAACACGAGAAAAATTCTCACGTTATGTGAAAAATAGCTGGCATGTTTCCGATGATGCCCTTATGACATTTATGCATATACATATGTAAGAGCAATTTAAAAGGAAGAAGAAAAATCTTAAAATGCTAACAATGGTTAACACCTTTAAGTTGTGGTATTATGGATGACTTTTGTGGCTCTACACCTTTCTATATTTTCTAAGATTTTAATAGTTCCTTTTATAATCATATGAAAAATCCTTATAAGTTGAAGAAAGGGGAAACTATGCTCATGACAGAACTTGTGACATTATTATTATTTGGACAGGATATCTAGCTTCAAAACGTGCTGTTTGCTGACAAACAGCGCACATTTCAGGGAAATGTTTAAAAATGGAAGGGTCCCGATGTGGCAGTCTTTAGCTCCCAGCAGAGGAAAAGCAGCTTCCTCTCTTTACTGGGGCCTGGTCTGGAGGCACGTCCCTTAACCTCTTTGAAGCAGCTCTGATCTGAGACCCCGCTTACTGGGTTCCTTGAGAGAACATCCTCTTTGTAAAAGACCCTGGGGGTTCTGAGATTACTCTGGACTGATTCCATCAATAAATATGAATACTGACCACCTCTGCGCCATTCACAAACCACAAATCTATGAGACCCTTGGAGAGCTGTGGCTTGGTGTTTAAATGGTTTTGATGAGGTCAGGACATGGCTTCTTTCCCTAATAAGATGAAAAGTGAATGAACGCTAAGAAACACGTTTTCTCTGCAACAGAGATCTCTGTGTAACCAGCACTCCATCAAAGATCAAACTTGTGTCTTTGGAACCAGGTCTAAGACGGTCATCAAACCACCACAGCAACGGCAAACATACCATTGAGAGTGCTCTGAGCTACCTTTCTTTCTGTTTTTCCTCCCAAAGATTCTGTGTTCCCACCTCACACAACTTTTTCAACATATCATTTCTTTCCTCACATCAAATGCCTGAACCCAGTGGTCTGAAAATAACAGTATTTCCAGCATCTTTCCTTCACTCTCGACACAAGCAGATGTCCACCTAGACCTGGATGATTAGAGCTGAAAGTTAGTTTTTCACCACCTACCCAATGGTTCAATATATTGGGACATTTTTTTCTGGGCCAAAGATCAAAACACACCAGAGATTACAATAAAACCATTATTAAAAACTCATGCAGTAATAGATTTTCTTTCAACACAAGAAATTGTGTTGTCTCTGTTTCCTTGCATCCGGGAATTACCAGAATGATACAAGCAAGTTCGTGTTGCTCAGACCCATCTGTGACATATGCAGAAGCATTGGAAGGTTTCCCCTGTAACCCCCACCCAGTTTAAGGACACAATCAGTCTTTTTTTTTTTTCGCAATGTTAAAGTTCAATAGCTTGAAATGCTACCGGTCTGTGAAAAGCAACATTACCACACAGCAACAGCTCACAGCTCTGATACCCAGAATATGGAATCTGTAATATATCTAACAGTACAATCCAGACTTTATGAAGTAAGAGTTGGCTAACAGAGCAACATAACATTGCAAGAGGAAATATTTAATCTGTTTGAGCAACAACTTTTTCCAGCCAACAGATCACAGAATGCTGGAACTGGATGGACCTTGGAGACCCTCTAAGCTACTTTCTTCAACTTAAGACCGGGTCCCGGGCACCCCTCCAAGGGCGTGTGATTGGAATAAAGCCTTACAGTGGGAGGCGGGGAGGTGGGGCGGCTCTCATCTGGACTTCCTGCATTTCTGGGTACTAGTACGTAACATTTATGTTAAAGCATGCATCTCCCTCCCTTGTCCAAACACACAATGTATGTCTCCTCCCTAGCTACGGAATAAAACCCAAACCTGGTTTTCAAGGCCTTGGTCCCACCTTTCCAGGTTTATTTCACACCCCTCCAAACATCTGCACAGGCTCCCTTCTGCACCAGATACCGTCTTCTGTGCTGAAGGCCCCCATCCTCTTAGACTCTAAAATAGCCCCTCCTCCAGGCAGCCTCCAGGGTTCCTCCGACCTAAAATGCTCTCACTCTGCTGAACAACATGCCAGCTTGTCCTTACCTCCTTTAGAGAATGTATGGCATTCTGTGCTCTATTATTTGTATGTTTGTTTTATATGCTTCATTAGATTGCAAGTTTCCAGAGGACAGGGAAAAAGCTTGATACATATTAATTAATTAATTATTCCATGATCCTTTGCTTATAGTAGCTCTCAAGAAACTCAGAACAAATGTATGCATAACACATTTTTCTTGTCTATAAAGGCAGATGCCAGTGAGGCTCAGCTCAACTGCATTTCCGTAATTCTGTGTACATGGAATTAAAAGCACGCTTTTCCTTCACCTTTTCTCCCCAACATTTTATTATGAAAAATTTCATATAGACAACAGAGTATGTTTAAGGCCACCTAGATTCTACCACTAACATTTTACTATACTTGCTTTATCACATATCTATATACATATCCATTTTCCTGTCCATCCATCAATCCATCTAGTCTTTTTGATGTATTTCAAAGTAAACTACAGATGTCAGACTTTCCCTAAATAATTCAGTATGCCTATCATTAACTGAAGTTCAATACTAATATTTTCTTTTGAAGTAAAATTCATACTCAGTGAAGTGTCCAAGTCTGAAGTGTACATTCACTGAGTTTAGACAAATATATACACCTGACTAAAAAATCCCTTACTCCCCCATAAAGAACCACTGTTTTGATTTTTTTTCCCCACCATAGACTAGTTTTGCCTGTTCTAGAATTTCTTATAAATGAAATCGTACAGTATATACTCTTTTTGTGGAAAGTTTCTTTCACTCAGCATGTTTTTTAGTTTCATAAGTGCTGTTGCATCTTACGAATGTAATTTTCTCCTCACATTGCTGAATAGTATTCCATTGTATAAATATCCTATTGTTTGTTTATCCATTTTCCTACTGACGCCTAGGCTTTGTGTTTATTTGTCAACATATATTTCAATTTCCCTTGCATACATAACTATAAGTAGAATTGCTGAGGCAAAGAGAAGGTGTATATTTAGTTTTATAAGAAATGCCAGGGGCTTCCTTGGTGGCGCCGTAGTTGGGAGTCCACCTGCCGATGCAGGGGACACGGGTTTGTGCCCCAGTCCGGGAAGATCCCACATGCCGCAGAGCGGCTAGGCCCATGAGCCATGGCCGCTGAGCCTGCGCGTCTGGAGCCTGTGCTCTGCAACGGGAGAGGCCACAACAGAGAGAGGCCCGTGTACCGCAAAATAAAAAAAATTTTAAAAAAAAGAAATGCCAGACTTTTCCCAAAGTAATTATACCATTTTATATTTCTACCAACATTGTCTGAGGTTCAAAATCGTTGTGAGAAGGTGCCTGATGTTGAATTAGACTTTGTTTTTAAAAATAGACATAGCGCTATTCAGATTTTCTGTTTCATCTTGTGTCAGTTTTGATGAGTTGTATTTTTCAAAGAATTTGTACAGTTCATCTAAATTGTTTAATTTTTTGGCATAAAATTGTTCATAACATTCCATTATTTTCCCAATGTTTATAGTCCCTCTCTTACTCTGGATATTGGTAATCTTTGCTCTCTATATACTTAATAAATTTTATTGATCTTTTAAAAGAACAAGCATTTGGGGCTTCCCTGCTGTCGCAGTGGTTGAGAGTCCGCCTGCCGATGCAGGGGACACAGGTTCGTGCCCCCGTCTGGGAAGATCCCACATGCCGCGGAGCGGTTGGGCCCGTGAGCCATGGCCGCTGAGCCTGCGCGTCCAGAGCCTGTGCTCTGCAACGGGAGAGGCCACAACAGTGAGAGGCCCGCGTACCGCAAAAGAACAAGCATTTGGATTTATGGATTTTCTCTATTTTTTGGTCTACTTTCCAGTTCACTGATTTATGCTCTTATCTTTACTATATCCTTATTACTTATATTGTGTACTTTTCTTTAGTCACTGATTTTTAGATCCATATTGTCCAATATGGTAGCCAATAACCACATGTGGGTATCAATTTAAATTAAATAAATATAAAATTCAATTCCCTAGTTACACTAGCCACATTTCAAGTACTTAATAGCCACACATGGCTAGTGGCTACTGGACTGGACAATACACATAGAGGACATTGCCATTATCACAGGAAGTTCTATTGGACAGCATATTTAAGACCTTTCTTTTTTCTAATACAAATATTTAAAGCTATAAAATTCCCTCTATATACTATTTTAGCTGCATCCTACAAATTTTGATATGCTGTATTATCATTTAGTTAAAAATATTTTCTAATACCTTGTGATTTCTTCTTTGAACCATGAATTGTATACAGTGTGTTGTTGCATTTCCAAACATTTGGGGTTTCCCTAGATATATTTCTGTTATAGATTTCTAATTTTATTCCATTGTGGTCAGAGGATATCCTATATTCTCTATATATTTCAAACTTTTAAATTTTATTGAGACTTGTTTTATGGTCCAGCATTTTGACCAACTTGGTAAACATACCATGTGCATTTTAAAAGAATGTGTATTCTGCTGTTGTTGAATGTAGTATTCTATATCAATGTGCTTTAGGCATTCATCTATGCCTTTACTGATATATATATATATATATTTTTTGTATAATTATTCTATCAATTGCTGACAGTGGAAAATCTCCAACTCTGGTTGAGAAATTTTTTTGTTTCTCCCTTTAATTCTGTGAATTGGTATGTAAGTTGCTGCATGGCAACTTTTACTTCACTAGAATGAAATTAAAAGTTCTGACTAAAAGATTTACAAAGCAGCTTTTGGTATCTCATTAATATGTTGAAGTCTACAATGAACCATGTTGCTTATTTGGGTGTTAATAGTAGTGCTGTTTACCAAGACCCTCCCTAAAAATAACAGTTTTCCTCTAGAAGTTCTCAAGTTCCATGTTTTTACCTACTTATATTTTTCAAACTTGCTAATCTGAACTAATTATGGGAAGGAGCAGCTTGTACTTTAAATGTTCTTTAAAAAGTGTATTTTTGGTTCTACTTCTGGTATGGCCAAGTAAGCTCCTACTGGACTGGTTCTCCTGGAGAAAATAACTAGAAACTCTGGAGAAAAACTGAAAACACAACTACCTGAAGGCACTGTAGAAAGATTAAAAAGTAGGCAGATTCAAGAAGAAGGCTGACACTCGGAAGAAGGGAAAACACTTCGATGTGTTCCTCAATTTCATGGCTCTTAGCCTGGTGGCAGGCTGTAGTCAGTGGCATGTGAGGTGGCTAAAACTCCAATAGAAAGCATGCAGTCCTTGGGGGACAGATTTCGGGACAACCACAGACACTGAAAGTAAAGAGAAAATCCCAGAAAGTATACAGCCAGCAAGAGAGAGACACAAATTCTGTGTTAAAACTCTGCCCAATTTCCGGCCGACTCCTGAGCCAGGAATGTGTGGAGCAGACTGTAAGCAACCTGGCTAAAGATAAAATAACTGAGCCAAGAACTGAGGTGCTGCCCAAGAGACAGAGTTTGTGGTTTTAGTTCAATCAAGCTAATTGAGAGCTAAGGCAAAAACCAAAACAAACAACAATCTGCCCCCAAAAACTTCTTCAGAAGAATGTAAGAGAAGCCACGGTATTCATAATATAATAGTATAATGTTCAAAATACACTCTAAAATTATTACATATACAAAAATAAAACAGGATGCAACCCAACCTCAAGAAAAAAGACAATCAATAATGATCCCAAGATAACCCAGATGTTACAATTTACAGATAATAATTTTTAAGCAGCTATCATAATTATGCTCAACGGTCTAAAAGAATATATGAAATATATAGGAAACCTTGGCAGAGAAATAGAAACAATAAAAGAGAACAAACTGGAAGTTCTAGAACTAAAAAGTACAATATATAAAAAATTCCAAAAAATCACTGGATGAGCTTAACAGAATGGAGATGATAAAGGAAAGAGTCAATGAATCTGAAGACAGACTGACAGAAATGATCCAATCTGAATAGAGAGAAAAAAAGATGGAACAAAATATAAACAGAACATCACACCTGTAGGACAACATCAAAAAGTCTGCCATAGGTGTAACTGTAGTTTCAGAAGGAGAAACGAGAGAGAATGGGGTAGAAAAATAGTTGAAGAATATTTCGAATATTCTTCGAATTTGGTATAAAACCTAAATTTACAGATTCAAGCAGCTCAATGAACTCCAGGCAGGATAAATGCAAAGAAAACAAAAGATAAAGAAAAGATGTTGAAAGCAGCCAGAGAAAGATGCTACATTACATAAAGGTAACAATGATTCCAGGGACCACTGACTTTTCATAAGAAACCAAGGAAGCCAAAAGGTGGTATAACAGCATCTGGGGAAAAAAATCCTCAACCTGGAATTCTATATCCAGTGAAAATATCTTTCAAAACTGAAGGTGAAATAAATATACATTACATCTGTCATATCTTTTAATCAGAACTTTTTCTTTTACACTAAAAGTTGGTTAGCCACACAGCAGTTTGTATACCAATTCATAGAAACTGTAAGACACATGTTTTAAAATTAACAGTAATTAAAATATCAAGTGAACTGGGGGAAGAAAAAAAAAACAAAACAAGCTCAGGTTTTCCTTTAAATTGAATAGTGGGTAAGAAGTTATTTTTATGTAATCTGACCTAAGACTGGGAATCATTTACATTCTGCCAGGATTTCCTGGTCTAAACTGTCTCTTCTCCTCCCTCCTTTCCTACAATTATGCCACTAGGAAAATGAAGAAATAGTTATATTTATTCCTCTAAACATTATTCAGGCCTAGAGAAAGAATGCAGAACTGGTCATTAAAAACTCACCTGCTAAGGTCCAAAATGAAGGGTGGGCAAACTATCAGGCATGAGGAAAGAAAACAGACAGGCAAAGGTATTCTGAAAGGACACATTCAAGTTGAGAATTAACTGCAAATGTTGCCACTGAGTCAATATTTGCATTAGAAATCTCAACCTGAATTAACACATTTGTTGGACTTGTTAGTCCAGAAACAGTTCCCAACAGAGCTCTGGAAGTGTGACCTTCTCCTGCACATCTGCTCTGACTTTTACGAGTTCTCGGTATTCTTTTTAAAGCTGCTGCTAAGTGTTCATTTTTGTTCGAAGGATTACCAAACAACCTGTTTGGTAACACAAAGATTCCCTTCATACTGGCCTTCCTTAAACCTAGAAGCAGACTGTTTTCCAAACTGTTAACATCCCGAGCTGACTGCCAAATACAGTTATTAACCAGCCTCTGATATCTAAACAACAGCTGTGTTCTGTCCTGCTAAAAGGCAGCCTCACCCAGACAGTGCCTCTTAAAGGTCAGATGTGTCCTGCAGCAGGAAGTCCACTCCATGGTTGATGGCACATGCCGGCACGACGGAACAGTCTATGTTTGTCCCAGTCCCCTTTCCTCCCTTTTGGCTAATCTTCAACGGGTCGTAAATGTTCAGCTCGCCCTGCACAGGAAGCGGGGGCCTGAGACTTCATCCTGCCTGCTCACTGCTGCTCTTGCTCTTACACAAACTCTTTTCGCTGAAGATCATCTTGGAGCTGCCACTGAAAATGGTGCTAACGACAAAGAGTCAGAAGATAAAGTACAAACACTCACCTCAGAAGCAAGTACATTTGTTACGTATTTATTAAGTGGCAGGCCCTGTTCCAGTGTTTTCTTACAATATCCTCCCCCCATGTCTTATGAGGATCATCTCTCCCATTTTACAGGTAGGGAAGCTGCAGTTGCTCAGAGCATTTAAATGAACTGCCCATGGTCACATTGCCTTGGAGGGATACCGCGAGACTATCCAATTCTTTTTGACTCAAGTCCAAGGGTCTTTCTACTCTGGCAACCTTCAAAAGTAGAGACACCCTTCAAAACTCCAACTGGATTAAAAAAAAAAAAAAAACTTGTCATATTGATGGGAGGTAGGTGGAAAGTTGACTTAAAAATTTACCTGGAGGAGTAAATGCATAGGAATAGCTAATGTCGCTTTAATAATAATGATGGAGGACTTGCCTGTGCAGATATTAAAATATTTGTTTATAACGCTAACGTGTGAAATAGTGTGGTATTTGTTTACCCACACAGTGCCTGGCTGATAGTAAGTACTCCAAAAATGTTAGTTATGATTATTATAATATGCTAAGTACATTTTATACATATTATGTTACTTAGCTTTTTTTTGGTAGGAACATTGTGAGGACAATTTTATTCCCATTTAATAGATCAGGAAACAGGCACAAAGAGTTTAAGTAACTTGCTAAAGGTCACAAAGTAAGTAAATGGAGTATCTGGAATCCCAACTAAGGCTGTCTGACTTCAGAGTTAAGGGTACTATTACAATTCTAATATTAATATCAAAAGTCTGGGAGAGGGGTCTCCCTGGTGGCGCAGTGGTTGAGAGTCCGCCTGCCGATGCAGGGGACACGGGTTTGTTCCCTGGTCCAGGAAGATCCCACATGGCGCGGAGCGGCTCGGCCTGTGAGCCATGGCCGCTGAGCCCGCGCGTCTGGAGCCTGTGCTCCTCAACGGGGGAGGCCACAACAGTGAGAGACCTGCGTACCGCAAAAAAAAAAAAAAAACAAGTCTGGGAGAAATTAAATGTTCATCAATAGGGGACTTAGATAAATCAAAGTGTATCAGTATAAAGAATATTCTCGAGAAAGAGGCAGATCTATAGGATATGAAAAGATGCCTATAATTTATGTCGACAGAACAAACATACTGCATTGCATATGATCTCATTTTTGTTGAACAATAACCATATATGTGTGGTCAAAGCTGTTTGTGAAGATACATATATGTATATATACATATATATGTTGTACAAAGTTGTACATACATACATATATACCATCCTTTTTGTTAACACAGTTTTGTATTGTTTCAATCTGTTACAAGCATGCATCACTTCTATAATAAACAAGATTTTAAAAAATGGCTCACTACCTAGATGATAAAAGAAAGATGTTCTGTTCAAAGGAAAATGCTTCCACGAACAGGTTAAATCATGACTAACTGAAAGTGCAAGGTGTCCTCCCCAGCTAGGAGTTTGGTACAATGGTTCCCCGATAAAATGGCACGCCAGGCCTGGTGTAGAAGAGGACAGACTGGGCTTCGATGCAGCCCAGTCTACACAGACAGCTGCGTCTTCGCTTGTGGCTGGCCTGGTGCCCTGCACATCTGGGTGTAGGAGTAGAAAGCTGCTTCCCTGTATAGTCACTTCTTTCAGACAGTGCTGGTCAACAGGAGTAGGGTATAGAGAAGTGAATGGCTACCTGACTATTGCTATGGTCTCAGTGGTCCAATTCTAACGAGACTCAGGGAGCCCAGACATGGATTAGTCTGCACTGGGGCAGGCCCCAGACTTATGATAAGGCACCTCTGTCAGCAGTGATGATGGATGGAGAGGTCACCCCCTGGATGAGGGGTGTGGGTGGGGGAAATCTGGTCCATTCTGTGTTCTCTAGATAGATCACTAGGTCAGGCCAGCCAGAACCCTTAGTACCACACCCCAACTCCAACCTGGAGCAGGGGTGGGAATGGGATAGCCCAGTGTGCCCACTGGTTAACTCTGCTCCCTGGGGCTGGCTTAGAGACACACTGTTGAGTCATACCAGCCAGCTTCACATGGTAAAGAAGTGGAATCGTCATCTGATACTATATTCAGCTGGTTGGTGCATTTCAGATAGAGTTTCCCTGAAGCTGTCTCAACAATAAAGTGGCAAATCATTTTCTAAATCCATCTACGGAGGGGATTTTCTCCTTCCTTCCTTCCTCCTCTTTCCTCTCTTCCTGTTATGAGGCATACACCCATGCTCACCCTTATAACCTCATCTGAAACTTGGTATGGTGCTGGCAGGAGATGGCCCAATCACCTGCCAATGGACAGGGAGGCTATCCCGAGACAAGAAACCTGGAGACAGAGCCTGGATTTGACAGAGACTCTGACTGTGTGCTCCCATCTGCCACACCGCTGATGCCTGTGGTGACAAAAGCTTAGACGATGCAGGCTTGACTTTCCCACTGATGGTCAAACTTTTGACCTTTTCTTCCTTTTATTTTCATTTTTCTCAGAGCAAACAAAAACACATGGTTTAAATCAAACTGCTCAAAAATGCTGAAACCAAAAAACAGGACCCTGAGGAAACACTTTCAATGCTTTTAGCTTTTTTTTTAATATATAAATTTATTTTATTTATTTTTGGCTGCGTTGGGTCTTTGTTGCTGTGCGTGGGCTTTCTCTAGTTGCGGCGAGCGGGGGTTACTCTCCGTTGCGCTGCGCAGGCTTCTCATTTGTGGTGGCTTCTCTTGTTGCAGAGCACGGGCTCTAGGCACGCCGGCTTGAGCAGTTGTGGCGCAGGCTCAGTAGTTGTGGTGCAGGGGCTTAGTTGCTCCATGGCACGTGGGATCTTCCCAGACCAGGGCTCAAACCCATGTCCCCTGCATTGGCAGGCAGATTCTTAACCACTGTGCCACCAGGGAAGTCCCGCTTTTAGCTTTTTTAAAAAACCAAATAGTATGTTAATATTGCCATTTCTTGGTTTATCTATTTACCCTTCACCCATTAACTTCATGTTATAATTGCCTAGATTTAAGCTCTTTTATACCACCTACCACATTTCTCCTTCCCTTACATTATTATGATAAAGAATTGTTCACTGAAAAGTCAAGGAGGTAACTAATTTTTTTTTCCCTTCTACAATTTTTTTTCCTTGGAGTTAACACTTCCCTCTTTGTTTCATTTCCTTCATTTTCTATGCACTTACATTCAGGTTTTTCCAAACACTCTCCCTGAACTATCAGTATATATACAAATATTATTTTTCCAAATGGCTAAGTACAGCAGACACTCTGTGAATTCCAAAGTAGCCAGGCCTATTTTATACACATTGGGCTTCTCCAGGCTGTTTTCCTGTGTTGTTTCCCTGCCTTCTGAGTTCTATTTCTCTTTCTGTTTTTATTTCCTCATTTTGCTGAGTATTTATTCTGGTTGTTTCCTAGAAAAGGATCCACAGAAAGCAAAATTTTGAGTCCTTGTAGATTTAAAAATGTCTTTGTTCTATCCTCAAACTTTATTGAAAGTTTAGCTGAGCACAGAATTCTAGATGGAAAATAATTTTCCCTCAGAATTTTGCTGACTTTGTTCTGTTGACTTCTAGCTTCCACTGCTGATATTAAGAGCTCTATTAGCATTCCGATTTTCCTTCTTTTGTTTGTGACTAGTTCTCCCCCAAAAGCTGTTACAATTCATTATTTCTGGGGTTGTGAATGTTGATCACCGTGTGTCTAGGGATGGGTAATTTTTTTCATTCATTGTGCTGGGCTCTAGATTGAAAGCTCCTTGACCTTCAGTTCTGAAAATTTTCTTGTATTATTTCTTTGGTAATTTCCTTCTGTTTTCTGTGTTCTTTCTCCTTGGAACTCCTATTCAAATATTCAAACTCCTGGATGTATCATTTAAATTTTTTATTTATTATTTCTCCCCTATTTTCTATCTCTTCATCTTTTCACCTTGCCTTTTGGAAACTCCCTGATTTTGTTTTTCAGCCTTTCTACTATACTTAAAAAGTGTTTAAGTTAGTTATATCTTTTATTTTCCAAGATCTCCTTCTTATTCTCAAATATACTAGTTCACTTCTAAAAAACTTTATTATGAAAAATATCAAACAGTTTGGTATTCAAAATAATGCTTCAGGGACTTCCCTTGCAGTGCAGTGGCTAAGACTCCATGCTCCCAATGCAGTGGGCCTGGGTTTGATCCCTGGCCAGGGAACTAGATCCCACATGCATGCCACAACTAAGAGTTCACATGCCACAACTATGGAGCCCATGTGCTGCAACTAAGGAGCTGGCGAGCCACAACTAAAGGGGCCCACCTGCCGCAACTAAGACCCAGCACAACCAAGTAAATAAATAAATATTTTTTAAAAATAATGCTTCACACATATGCACTCAGTGAGACTTTCCAGCCGTCGTCCTTCCTCTGCAGCACAGTGTGGTCCATGGTCTGCACTAACTGGGTATTAGGTGAACAAATGAAAGTTATAGATGGCTAAGGCCTCCTGGCTACTGCCTGCCACCTGGCTAGCAGGCTAGCACTCTGACCTCCCATAATGTTTGGACAGGCAGCAATAAAAAAGAATATATTCATCTTAAATTTTGCTCTCATTTGTAAATATTAAAAAATTATTTATTTTAAAAGACTTAAGGTAAGATTATGGATTTTCATCCAACAAGGCTTTCCTGGGCCTCATTCATCTCCAGGGACTTATTCCACAGCTGCTTCTTACTAAGGCAAATGGCAGGCTACCAAGCGAGCCTTACCGAGGCAAGCTTTCAGCCTGGCTCAGCTGACAGCAGCCCCCGTAGCACTCTCTCCATCCATGAATCTGAAGACCCCGGTTTAAGCACTATCTCCAAAAAGTTTGGGCAACCAAAGAACTGTTCTGGCTCCTCAGACGAGATGAGATGATCCTTGTTTTTCTAAAGACAGTTCCAGAAACAAACTGACTTTCTGGTCTCTAGAAGTTTTGAGGCTTACGTTCTGATAAACACCAAGCAGTCTATTTAAATGTCAGTCTTCTTTTAAAGAAATATTGCAGAACTCAAACAAGGCAGTCTAAAAAGTATTTTAGTGGCTAGCACATGAGATCACTTGCTAAGGGCTCACAGACTAGCATCTCTCATCCCAAAACAGAAATAAACCACTGTAATCTGCTTTCTAACACCCTTCTAGGGCTCTCCTGTACTTGGAATCTGAAGTATGGTACCACTACGTCTGAAGCACCAAGGAAGGGTATCTTGGCAATGGGATACAGGAAGGTGATGCTTTGGCAATACTATAAGTTGAGTTTTTTACATAAAAGTTTGATAAAACATGATTTCAGAGATTTATTCAGCTTTGTGTCACTTTAGAGAATGATGCAATTGGTATTTTTAACTTAAGATATTACCAAGGAGTGAGAAAACACCTGCAATATGGCTAAAATAAGACAAACTTTCATACCTCCCATTGGCATTAGCTTGATATTTAACATTGGGAGATGTTTTTCAAGCCAACATGTGCCAAAATGGCACGGGGCATGCATGCATCCCCTAGACCCAAACTTCATGAAGCCCGCAGCTGCTGCCATGTCCTTCATCTATCACACCCATCATCCCTGTGCTAACACATCTTTTCAAAGCACCCTCTCCCCCACCTCTGGCTCTGCTCATCTGCGTGGTTGCAGCCTGTTATGTAACTGCCACCTTACCAAAGCACCAAAATGCTGAACTGCTGTAGAGCTGTTAAATTATGCAAGGCTTGACCTTATTTGCTAGGAAATACCTAGCATATTTTAATTGTCTTCAGGGGTCCAGGCAGTATTTTGAAGAGCAATTACTACCTTATTAGTCATTCCTCTGATCAATGCTCATGCAACAAGGGGGAATTGGTAACTTTGGACAGATAACCATGGAGAGCAGTGAGTCATCTCTTTAGATTCTCATTATTTCATCACAGTTTTCACGTAATAATTATAATAATTGTAATCCCTTACTGAACACTTACTATGTGCCAAACGCTGTTTCAAGGGCTTTTCATGCATTAATTTGTTATCCTCATCACCAACCTGTGGGGTAGGAATTCTTTTTACTTTTTATAATATAATTAACTTTATAATTTTTCCTCTCACTTTATAGATGAAGGAACAGGGGGCAAAGGGATGTCAAAGGTCACGCAGCTAGGAAAGGTGGAACGAGCCCAGGCAGGCGGTGTGCCCAGAGTCTCGCCCTCATCACCACGCAGACGGCTTCTTCCTCCCGCCAGCCTGGGCCAGGCACACGTTTGGGCTTGGTTTACGTGGAAGCCTTATGACACAGAGAGTTGGCAGACCACAGAGCTTGGGCATCCATGCTTCGGAAGGTGCTAAGAAACACCCTGGCAAGGGGGGTGCTTCCAACAAGAATTCCACTACACTCAATATTTTGCCAAGGTATGCCTAAAAGGACTTTGAAAAATAACTTGGCTCCTGGGGCCAAATGGCCACGCACATCAAGAAGACAGCAGCTTGGGCCCAGGCCAGTTTGGGCCCGAGAAGGTGCACAGGCCACAGTACTGCACTGTTGCTGTTAAATTCTGGATGGGGATCTGGATGGGGGGTGACTCAAGCCTGCTCCTGAGACGCGAAGCTTCAGAAAAGCTTAACAGTGTCCACAGGGACAATATCAGGGAACTTAAAAAAGAAAGCAAAACCAAAGACAAGAGTTCTGTTGAGCTGAGGGCTCTCTGCATCAGGATCATCCAGAGAGTTTTTTCTGTTTTTTTTAAATGCAGATACTCAGGTCCTATCCTGGACATACTGAATCAGGGTTTCCCCCCACTGGGCTCCGAAGTCCGGATTTTTAGCAATCTGATATATTCTCAACACTGATAACCACTGCTTTGGGTCTCTGGGACTTCATGTCCAGGCATCAGAGAAGAGCCGTGTGTTAAAAGCAATATTCAATTCAACAAGTAGCATTCAGGTCTGAGAATCAGGGTTCTAGTCTCAGCTCCATCAACAGCTTGCTGGTTGACTTTGGGGGTGTCTCTTGGCCTCTCTCTCAGTAAGAACAGGGGCCTAGGTTCCTCCCAGCTCTAAGTGCTGTGCTTCCTCCTAAGTATACCTAAGTGTACTCATCATACCTAGGTGTTCACTGACACAGAACTGATGAGGTCCTAAAAGGAGTGATCAGATGAGTACCTGGAAAGGCAAAGATCAGTCAGTATGGGCTGGTGCAGGGCACTGGGGTGGCCATCCTGACAGGGAGGGCATCACAGAGACCTGGATGTGAGGAGGTGGGGATGTGAGTTGGGAGGGAAACAAAGCACATCTAAGTAAAGGGAAAGCTTTGGAAACAAGTCTGGGAGGTAGGATTGTTCCATGTTCCAGGTTACGGAAGCCTTGGAAAGCCAGGGAGGGGAGGTAGTATATGATGGAACCTAAAAAGGGAAGTGGCAATGGGAAGGGTGTTTTGGGAAGATGGCTGCGGCGGCCTCTGCAGGATGGGAAGGCTGCGAGGTGGAATGAAGCAGGCCCGGGCGCTCAGCTAGGAAGAGAAATTTGTGACCCCGAGGACAAGCTTGTTCTAGAGCCAATGTGGCCCTGACCTGGATCTGCGGCAGTGGGAACAGGAGGGGAGAACATGTCAACGGGAAAAGCTCCAGGACCCTGGGATCGTGAGTCATTCTTATGATTCTTTTTGTTTACTTGTTTTTGCTTTTTGCTTATCTGTAGTTTCTGTTCTCTCTGTAGTGAGCAGATATTGCTTTGTGATAAGAAAAAGAAACATACAGTTCAGCATTTCCTTTGGGAAACCGGCAAACAAATCTTCACCCCTTTTCAGCTCAGCCCTTCTTCTCGCTAGTCTGCTTCTCTTTTGAACGCCGTTCTCGTATTTTTTGCCCACACATCTGCACCCCATGCCCCGTCCCTTTGCTAAGAAGCTTTTGCAGAGCATTCCTTCTCCTCTTCTGGAGCATTCCTTCTGCCAGCCTTCCGGACGGCCAAACCCCACAGCTGTGAGGGGAGGCCTCTCCTGGAGTCTGGAGTCCAGGGTCCTGGTCTTAGGAGAGCAGGTCAAGAGACTCCCTGCTGTCCTGCAGCTGCTCCAGACCAGGACTCTACCAGCTCTCTCCATCAAGCCCTCTCTGAGGAGTCTTTCTACCCTTGAAGGCAATCTCTTAGTACCTGCCTCAAAATCTTCTCCAAAGGAATGCCCGTCATCATCCTGGGAAATGCTCCCATCCACGAGGAAGCCCCCTGGACTTACCAGCGTCACAACCCTTTGACCTTCCCAACTTCTATGACCATTCCTGTGCCCCCTTGGCCACCTAGCAGCCCTTCGTGTCTCCTATAACATGTCAAACTCTGAAAACCCACCCTGACCATGAGCACCTGTCCTCTGGCTTCTTGGATGTCCATATTCCAACTAAATCCCCAGTCCTCGGTACTCTTCTTAATTCACTTTCCTCCCAAGCATCCTGGATTCTAAGGTCAATCAGTATCCTGAATTCTCTCATCCTCTGAAGCACTACTAAGCCTGCGGAGCCACCCTCTGACCTGGTACCAACTGTGCTTTTCTCCTAGAGAAAAACTGCCCAGCCATACCATCGGGCTCCCTTACCAAAGTTTCCGTAAGGCACCCAGGTCAGCTCAACTGTCCACGCCCCAGTGAATCCCTCTCCTCCTGTCAATCCTATTGGAGACCCTTGCCACTTTCCTCAAGACCCCTGCTCCACTCTTTTTTCCCACTCTTTGCAAATAGTCTCACCTCTGATTTCAGTAAGAAATTGGCAGCCGTGTGTTAGGAACATTATTTTCCCTTCCCTTATGCTCAGAACTTCTCCACATTTTCAACTGTCTTTCCCTCCTTTCTGGGAAGAAATGCTGCCTTGCCCCTTTAGGGCTGACTTCTGTGTCTGAGTCCAGGCCCTCCTGTCTTTCAGTGATTACCCCTTCTTTATTGTAGCTTCAAGCTCTCTTTCTTCCCTGGCTGTTCTCCATCAGTCAAGAAATATGCTTTGACACTTCCCTCCCCTACCACCCTCTCATCTTCTTGTTACTGCCAAGCTCTTTAGAAAGTTTTGTTATTTTTATAGAAATGATGCATGTTCATGCAAACATTTGAAACAATACAGAAGAGCAAAAGGAAAATAACTGTTACCCAACATCCTACCACCCATAGATAATGCTGTTAGAAACTTGGTGACCATGCTTCCCAATTATTTTCTATGTACCCATTCACATATAGAAGTATATATTTAACACAGAAGATGCTACACTGTACATGCTCTTCTGTGACTAACATCCTATATTTTGTAACTAAAAAAGGTAGTCTAGCGAATGTAAACAGTACGATTACTTCCCTGACTCCTATTGATTTGTTTCCCTTTTTTTTTTTGGCTGCTATAGATAATACTGTGCTGATTATGTTTGCATTTGTGAAATTATTTATTTATGGCAAATTCTTTAAAACTGGTAGTTGGATAAAATATACTCACATTTCATATTTGATATATACTATACTACAAAACAGTCTTCCAGAAAGGCTGTACGAATTTATTTATTTTTTATTTATTTTTTTCTGCGGTACGCGGGCCTCTCACTGTTGTGGCCTCTCCCGTTGCGGAGCACAGGCTCCGGACGCGCAGGCTCAGCGGCCATGGCTCACGGGCCTAGCCGCTCCGCGGCATGTGGCATCTTCCCAGACCGGGGCACGAACCCATGTCCCCTGCATCAGCAGGCGGACTCTCAACCACTGCGCCACCAGGGAAGCCCCGAATTTATTTATTTTTAAAAGATTTTTTTTTTAATGTGGACCATTTTTAAAGTCTTTATTGAATTTGTTACAATATTGCTTCTCTTCTATGTTTTGGGTTTTTTTGGCTGCGAGGCATGTGGGATCTTAGCTCCCCACCAGAGATTGAACCCGCATCCCCTGCATTGGAAGGCGAAGTCTTATTAGCCACTGGACCACCATGGAAGTCACCAAGGCTGTACTAATTTAAATGCCTATCAACGGTTGTCATTTCCCTAAACGCTTAAGAACCCGGAGTTGTGTTAATGTTTTAAAATTTTACCTAATATAAAGGATGAAAAAGAGGACAGCGTTACAGATTCTATAGATGTTAAAAGGGCAAGAGGACATTCTGAACAACTTTCACTCAGTATTTTGAAAACAGCAGGAATGGACAAATTCCTAGGAAAAGGAAACTTGCCAAAACTTATATGAGAAGAAATAGAATATCCAAATAGTCCTGTATATATTAAATAAATTAAATCTATATTTTAAAAGATTCCCAGAAAGAAACTTCAGACCTTGAAGGGCTTCACCAATGTAATCTACTAAACATTTAATAACATTTAATAACATTAAATAACACCAACCTTACACAAATTCTTCTTTTTTAGAATTATTTTATTTATTTATTTATTTTTGGCTGCATTTGGTCTTCGTTGTTGCACGCGGGCTTTCTCTAGTTGCAGTGAGCGGGGGCTACTCTTCGTTGCGGTGCGTGGGCTTCTCATTGCAGTGGCTTCTCTTGTTGCAGAGCATGGGCTCTAGGCACACGGGCTTCAGTAGTTGTGGGTCGCAGGCTCTAGAGTGCAGGCTCAGTAGCTGTGGCGCACAGGCTTAGTTGCTCCATGGCATGTGGGTTCTTCCTGGACCAGGGCTCGAACTCGTGTCCCCTGCATTGGCAGGTGGATTCTTAACAACTGCGCCACCAGGGAAGCCCAACCTTACACCAATTCTTCCAGAGAATAAAAGTCTCCAATTTGCTTTTTGAGGCCAGCATAACCTTGATACCAAAACGTCAAGGACATTTAAAGAGAAGAAAATCACAGGCCAATCTATTTTGGACATGATGATAAAGTTACAGGCACTGTTAATATTATACTGGTTTGTTGCCAGTTACTTCATAACTGAGAAAAATGCTAAATTTTAGTTAGAGGTCAATGAAAATTAAGACGTAATATTTTTTCCTAACCAAGTTGATGGACTCCCTGAATTCTACTCATGAGCCACTTAGGGATCTGTGGACTCCAGGTTAAAAATTCCTGCACTAAAAAAATGGAGCTGGGACTTCCCTGGTGGTCCAGTGGCTACGACTCCGCCCTTCCAATGCAAGGGGCCTGGGTTCCATCCCTGATCAGGGAACTAAATCCCACATGCTGCAAGTAAAAGGTCCCATATGCTGCAACTAAGACCTGATGCAGCCAAATAAATACATAAATAAATATTTTTTTAAAAAATGGTGCTGGAAGCAGCCTAGACCAAGGGGGAACCAGAGTTCCACCCAAATGGAAATCCCACCAGTTCAAAGACTTAGTGAGGGCCTCTGTGCGCCAGGGATGCCAGGGGTCTTCAAACACTTGTTCAGGTGATTTGTTTTAAGATGACTCCTCTTGATTTTGCATTTCACACATTTCTTTGTTCTCCTTCCAATATGATTTTCCTTCGCTTAATAGAAAGGACTTGGCTCAACATTTCAGTTCCTTTATCCCCAAAATAAATTCCCACGATAACAGGGCACAATTGGCAAATCAAGCAAACCATTCCTTTGATGACACCCAGGCTATTTGACCACACAGTTGTAAATAGAACATTTTAAACCAACATGGACTTTTGTTGCCAGCACTCTACACAAAGCTAACTTGGCTCTAGACCAAGCACTCATGACACCCTTTGGAAGGTCACCTGAGAGAAACATAATAGGACTGGGGTGTGACCTGGCTCCAGCTTGCATACCTGGCACAGCCTGAGCTACGACTGAGGACCACTCCAACTCCCTCTGGAAAGCTCAGTGACCAAGTGTTTTGGATATCTTCCTGAATACCCTCCTGTTGGGAAAAGAACCAGCTAAATTCAACAACTGCATTTGTACCACTTCTTTTGAATTTATCTCTATGGAAAGGAGGTAATATTTTTAAAAATTTACCTTAATACTCAACTAAAGCCCAGTATTAACACTTTAAATTAGGAAACACTTAGTTATGCAGAGAAGGACAGAGAATAAATATAACAAACAACTATATATTGGGCTACCCAACTACCCAGATCTTGGATTGCTTAACATTTTGCTGTTATTTGTCTCAAGAAAATAGTTCATAAAAAACAAAACATTAAAGATACAACAGAAGCTGCCTGTATACCCTTCTCTGGTCCCACTCCCTGTTCTCCCTCTCCAGAAATAACCACTATTTTGAATTCATCATTCCTGGGGATGCTTTTGTAATTTTACAATATATGCATCTATCCATACACTCTATAGAGGCTATTTTTGCATGTTCTCAAACTTTTTTTGGTATGGTATCAAACTGTATGTGTTTATTATAGAACCTGCATTTTTGTTCAACATTACATTTTTAAATCTTAGCCGTGTGAATAGATGTGGCTCTGGTTTATCCCCTTTAATTGCTGTATATGATTTCATTGTCTGAACATGCCTCAATTTATTTATCTAGGATTTTGTTTTTATAAGATCTCTTCTAACTAGATCTCAGCCCAGCTCCTCAAATGAGCATATACCTCAAGAGAATCAAGTAGGCCTATGAGCACTGGCTTCCTTTTATTTCTAATAGTTCTTAGAAACGATCGCCAAGTTTAAGGGAGGACAAATATTGTTCTGGTGATGCTTCTGAGCTGAATCAGCAGCAGGTGAGGGCAGTAGCACATTCACCAAAGTAGTCCTAAGATACAGTTCAATGTTTTTTTCCTGGCTGTGAAACAGCCAAATCTAATTCTTTGGCCATACCAGTGGGTCTACAAGCCACTAAAACCTTTTGACAAATTCCTTTCTGTCTAAAACAGTTTAGGCAGGTTCCGTGTTTTGCCACTTAGAACTCTGACCACTATAATGGGATTCAAGCATCTTTAAGAGCCTTCTTAGCATCCTATCCCTCTAAAAATATCTTAAAAGTCCACTTTTATTTAGTTGCACACTTAGACATAGTGTGTAAGTCTTAATAGTGAAGGCTGTCACTTCTGCCAGATTTTTAGAGATAAAAGCCATTGGAGTCTTAACCTTTACTATAAACTTTAACTCCTCTCATTTCTACTATTCACAGTTCACAACTGAATATGAAGAGGGAGATGAAGAGTTAATAGCAAGACTCAAGGAAACAGAATTTGTTATATAAGTAACAGAAGATGAATTGTAAGAAAATGTGGCCTGTCAACTTGGGTGAGCCCTAGAATTTATCCTGTTAAATATGCTGCCTCTGGCAGAAGCAGGAAGAAGCATCTTTTGAAAAAATATGGTTTCTGTCTTTCAAGATGTAAATCTCAAAGGGCTTATGATATTCTCCAAATATTTCCTAAATTTCCTTTTCATGGAGTCAGACAGCAGTTTAACTCTTGGCTCTACTATCTACACTATACAGGCAAGATACTTAGCCTCTCTGAGCCTCAATGGGGATTATAACACCTACGTCTTAAGGCTGTTGGAGGATGAAATGAGATACACATGTAAAGTACTTGGCATATAGTCATCATAAAATAAATGGCAACTTCCATGGCACTTTAAATGTCTTCTTCTTAAAGCATGGTGCTTCAGAACCTCCGCTACACGGCCAGGGCTCACTCTTCTCTGCATCCCAAGTATCTGGTACAGGTGAACAACACACAGTGGGTGCTCGATAAATGTTTACTGACTAAATGAACTAGACATAATAATAAGAAATGCTTATTAAATACTTATGTACTTTGATACGCACTATATATACACACATATATATTATATTATTTAATCCTCATAATCACCCTATTAGGTATGTACCACTATGAAATCAAGGCTCAGAGAGATGAAGTAACTTGTCAAAGTTCACACAACTCAAAAGTGATGGAGCTGGAATTCAAACCCAAGCCTGTGCCCTTGAACATGACCACTCTGTTTACTGCATCTTGCTCAGACAGTGCAGGAAGGTATCAAGAGAAGGCGACGCTCGAGATGGGTCTGAGGGGATGACTAAGAATCCACCCGGCACATAAAGGAAAAGGCATCTGTTAAGAGAAATCAGCGTATGCACAGAGGGGGGACAATGCACAGCATCTTTGGGCTCAGCCAGTGGATCATCACCGCGTGGAAGGGGATCCCTGGACAGGAGGATGCAGAGGTGGTCTGGGGTCAGCCCGTGAAGGGCTACAGGCTGTGAAACACCATGTTTTTATCTTAAAGCCAATGCGGAAGCACCGAGAAACAGCTTTGAGCCGGCAGCAGCACTAATCACAGCTGTGCTTTGGCAATTTACATCCAGCAGCTTCAGGGAGGAAGAGCTGGAATGAGTGGCCAAACAAGAGACAGGAAGATAGAAAAGAACATTAGCCATTGGCCCAGTCTTCCACCTCTGAGATGCTGATCATCTCGACATCATTTTCTAAGCAATGTCTTAAAATTAGTGGCAAATAGACTGTGGTTTCTATACAAACTAAGTCATACTACCTGGATGAAGATTTCGTTCTCAGAGAAGTTTCACCTGGTTTATTTACCTGGTAGTAAAAGAACTCAAGCTACCCTTGTGATTGCCAGGCTCTTCTCTTTTGTTTAGGTAACAGAAGCCCTTCCTTTTTTGGGGCAGTTATCTGTGGACAGCCTGAAAGGTGTCTCCCACGCCCTCTGGAGCCCAGGCCCTCTCTGCAGAGCTGGGGCTTCAGCACATTTATTTCTGTTTTGGTGACATTATATTCTTTTGTTCGCTTGGACTCCATCAAGATAGTCACTATTTTTATACTATTGTATAACTATGGGAGACTATATTTTAAACTCAAATGCTTGTTTATCTTATCTTGTACTTTTGTATTAACTTTCTGCAGAAGGATACTCAAGATTAGAAGAAATTCTCCGCCCCAATTTTAAACCTGGAAAAAGATACTGTACAAAATCCGTTTGGGTAAGTTCCCAAAAGAGTGGAGAAGGTCATAGGTTTTGTCTTTCAGAACACCCTTCATTGCAAAATGCAGAGTAAATCTGCCCGGCCAGATTATAAAATGTCTTGGTCTTCTCTTCTGCTTAAATCATGACCAAAAATTTACTTCTGAGGGAGGGCTGGTAATATATTAAGCTTAACACTGCTTCACATTAATAGGATGCTGATCAAAATTTAAGGAGAGAATAGAGTCCAGAAATAGACCCACACATATATAGTCATTTGATTTCTGATAAAGGTTCAAAGGCAATACAACAGAGAAAGGATGGTCTTTTCAATAACTGACGTGGAAACAATTGGACATTCACATGCAAACAAATAAACTTCAATTTCTGCTCTTCAAATGACATCATCAACACCTCACACCCATTAGGATAGCTATTACCAAAAAGACAGAAGTAACAAGTATTGGTGAGGATGTGGAGAAACTGACACCCTTGTGTACTTGGTGGGAATGTAAAACGGTACAGCTGTTGTGGAACAGCAGGAATGGTGGTTCCTCAAAAATTGAAATATACAATTACCATGTGATTCCACAACAATTCCACTCCTGGGTATATACCCCAAAGTACTGAGAGCAGGGACTGAAACAGGTAATTTCACACCCATGTTCACAGCAGCGTTATTCACAATGGCTACAACATGGAAGCAACCCAAATGTCCACTGACAGATGAATAAATACACAAAATCTGGAATATTTTATATATCACATATATAAAAAGATATATAATAATCTGTATCTCTCTCTCTCTCTCAATGCAACCTTAAAAAGGAATGAAATTCTGCCATGCTGCAAGTGGATCAACCTTGAGGACTTTATACTAACTGAAATAAGTCAGTCATGAAAAGACAAATACTGTATGATTCCACTTATATGAGGTAGCTAGGGTAGTCAAAATCAGAGACAGAAAGTGGAAGGGTGGTTGCCAGGGGCTGGGGAGAGGGGGAATGGGGTGTTATTGTTTAATGGGTACAGAGTTTCAGTTTTGTAAGATGAAAAGAGTTCTGGAGATGGATGGTGGTGATATTTGTACAACAACATGAATATACTTAATATCATTGAATTGTACCCTTTAAAATGGTTAATGAGACTTCCCTGGTGGTCCAGTGGTAAAGAATCCGCCTCTCAATGCAGGGGACCAGGTTCAATCCCTGGTCGGGGAACTAAGATCCCACATGCCGTGGGGCAACTAAGCCCGCGAGCCACAACTACTGAGTTCGCGCGCCTCAACAAGAGAGTGCGCCTGCCGCCAACCACAGAGCCCACGCGCCCTGGACTCCACACGCCACAACTAGAGAGAGAAAACCCACACACCACAACTAGAGAGAAGCCTGAGAGCCACAACTAGAGAGAAGCCCATGTGCCACAACTAGAGATTAGCCCACACACTGCAACTAGAGAGAAGCCTGTGCTGCAACGAAGACCCGATGCAGCCAAATAAATAAACAAACAAATAAATTAATTTAAAAAATAAAAAATGGTTAAGATGGTAAATTTTATGTAAAGTGTGTTTAACTACAAAAAAATTGGAAAATCAGAGACATTGCTTAGAAAATGAAAAGACACATAAAAGACTGGGATAAAGTATTTGCAAAACACATATTCAACAAAGTACTTGTATCCAGAATATATAAAAAACTTTCAAACTCAATAACGAGAAATCAAATAATCTAATATTTTTTAAATTGGCAACTATTTGAACAGACAACTTGCCAAAAGGTGAATGGCACATAAGCACATAAAAAGAATCTCAGCACTATCAGTTGTTAGTGAAATAGAAATTAAAACCACAAGATACCACTAGATGCCCACCAGAATGGCTAAAATTTAAAAATTGACAATGCTAAGTACTGACAAAGATACAGAGTAACTGGAATAGTCAAACATTGCTGGTGGAAATGCAAAATAGTACTGCTTCTTTGGAAAACTGGCAGTTTTTTTTAAATAAAGTTAAACATATACTTTCAGATTGTGGTACATGCGTACAATCGAACACTACTCAGCAATAAATAGCAACAAACTACTGATACAGGCAACCATCTGGAGGAATTTCAAAAGCATTATACTAAGTGAAAGAAGCCAAACTCAAAAGGCTCCATATTGCATGATTCTGTTTAGATGACATTTCAGAAAAGGGAAGGACAGGGGAGAGAACAGATCAGTTGTTCTGAGCTGAGTGTGGAGGGTGGGTAGCAGCTAAGGGGCACAGGGATTATTTTGAGAGGCATGGAAATATTCTCTATCTTGATTATGGAGGTGGTTACACAGCTGTATGAGTTTGTCAAAGCTCACGGAACTTCGTAACCTTGGGTTACACCAAAAAGAATGATTTTTATTGTATGTAAATTTACCTCATTAAAAAATTAAACTTAAAAAAAACCAGTCAAGCCTATGTAGTAAAACAGAATATCCTGTGGGACAGAAAAATTCATGCTCACTAATAAGTGCTCATACACTTGACAGAGTTAACAGCACCTTCAACTGCATGCTTGTTTGATGACTGCCTTGAAATGTTTTTGTTCTAACCCAAACAAAAATGAGTATGTTGAACTGATTCCTCAAAAAGGGGAAAGAAAATACGGCTCTGACAGAAGGTTCTGGAATTAAAGTCAGTGGTTTCTGACCTAGACATAAGTGAGTCAAATATTTAGAACAAATTTATGATACATTAAGCATGGAAGCTGGAGCTTGATCAGAATGCAGAGGGACACATTATACACAATGCCAAGTACAGGATGAATGTTTACTGGAATACTGACTTCTCTCTGATACTAAAAGGCTACATTTATTCAAGCCGTGTTGACAAGGTAGTGCGTGCTGACAAGGTAGTGTGGTTTGTTCTTCATGACACCGTGAAACACTGAAAGCTTAGGTTAAATGCTAACTATGAAAGGTAAGAATAGTATCAGCCATCACATATTAAGCCACTTCTCTTCAGTTTTTAAAGTGCTTTGAGTACCAGGATTTTAAAACACTTTGGCAAGTAGCCTTAGTACGAGTTATAATTACAAAGAAATCTTTCAGTTTTTAACTTGAAGCAGCTACTCAGAATCAAAATGAGCGATTACTTAGGTGATTACATAATCCTTAGTATCCATGAAGACCACTGTTTATTAGGCCCTAGTTTCAGAGAACTATGTGTTTTTAGTGTTTTCTGTCCTGACCCCAAATATAAAAATGTCCACATCCCAACCCAGGGCTACAAGCAGTTCCTAAGCCTTTGCTCCATTATGTGTTATTTCAAAGCCATAAAGACAAATATTTGCTTAATTTTATTTTAAATAAAGCACTGACCATGCCTCCTCATTAAAAGAAAAAATAGTAAAAGATTAAAGGAAAGGAGGGACTTCCCTGGTGGCGCAGCGGCTAAGACTCCGTGCTCCCAATGCAGGGGGCCCAGGTTCTATCCCTGGTCAGGGAACTAGATCCAATATGCATGCCGCAACTAAGAGTTTGCATGCCACTAAGGAGCCCACCTGGTACACCAAATAAATAAATATTTTTAAAAAAAAGATTAAAGAAAAGGAAACTATTTAATGAAAGTAGATTTATTTATTTACTTATTTAATTTTTGGCTGTGTTGGGTCTTCGTTGCTGCCGCGGGCTTTCTCTGGTTGTGGCGGGCAGGCGCTACTCCTCGTTGCTTCTCACTGCAGTGGCTTCTCTTGTTGCGGAGCATGGGCTCTAGGCGTGCGGGCTTCAGTAGTTGTGGCACGTGGGCTCAGTAGTTGTGGCTTGCGGGCTCTAGAGCACAGGCTCAGTAGTCGTGGCACACGGGCTTAGTTGCTCAAGGCAAGTGGGATCTTCCCAGACCAGGGCTCGAACCCATGTCCCCTGCATTGGCAGGCAGATTCTTAACCACTGCCCCACTAGGGAAGTCCCGAAAGTAGATTTTTAAAAGAAAGCTAGGTCATTAAAAATACTAAACTTCAAATGTCTTACAAATCATGATTTAATATCTGGAAAATAAGTTTCAAGGTATATATTATACCTCAACATTTCCCAAGAGAATCCTTACATTCCCTTGATTAGTAGTTATATACTGCTGACCGTAGCATCATACATTATTACCAAAGCAAGTGAAAAAAAATTATATATGTATTGTATATTTAAATCTAGAATCGTCTGTGGCCAGAGTGTTTTCTGACCTCTGCCAATTCCTGGCTGAAAGGACCCAGTGAATCCACTGGCCCTGCCATGTATCCCCCTTCTCCCACCCCCAACATCACTACACACACACACACACACACACACACACATCTATATATATATTCATATACATGTAAGATTCATATACATATAGATTCACACATATATTATCAATATATAGTGGAACATTATTGTCATAATAAAGAAGGAAATCCTGCCATTTGCAACATTATGGATGGACCTAAGGGGGCAGTATGCTAAATGAAATAAGTCAGAAAAAGACAAATACTTTATGATCTCACTTATTGTGGAATCTAAAAAAAACCAAATTCATAGGAAAAGAGATCAGAACTGTGGTTCCCAGAGGCAGAGGGTGCGGAGGGGGGAAGTGAGTGAAGGTGGTCATAAGGTACAAACTTCCATTTATAAGATAACAAGCACTAAGGATGTAACGTGCAACATGATGACTGTAGTTTACAATACGGGATGGTATATTTGAAAGTTGCTAAGGAAGTGAATCCTAAAAATTCTTATCATAAGGGAAAACATTTTTTTGGTAACTATATGAGGTAATGGATGTATACTTATTGTGGTAATCATCTCACAATACGTATGTATGTCAAGTCATTATACTGTATCCCTTAAACTTAAATAATGTCGTACGTCAACAAAACTGGAAGGAAAATAAATAAATACCTCAGAATTAAACGTAAAGCTGTGTGGTCCCCCCTGAAAGCCCAGTCCTGCCATTGCAAATGGGGTTCCCCTCCGACCTGGGCCACTCCGGTCAAGTGCAGCCTGGGCCAAGTTTCTGAAGTCCTCAGACCTACTTTCAGGGCAGCACAGACTGGAAGCAGGCTTTTCCACTCACTGGCCAGTGAGCCCTGCCTGGTGGTCACAAGCGCTAAAACCAGAGATAAACTGCTCCTTTGTGTTTACCCGAGGAAGACACTTCTTCTATCTACTTAAATGGATGCTTTCTCATTTGAGAAACAAAGTGAAAGATAAGATATGGGTTTAAACATGCTTGCCAATCAAACAGAATATTAGATCAAAAATACATCTAAATCAGGATACTTGAGAATTCTGATCTAAATTCTGGTGTTACGACGTAAGCTTATGAACGCATCCTTTGAAGGTTGGCTCAACAACAGTTGTCACTGAAGCCCCACTGATCTAGACCTGATTTCACACTGAATTCTTTATCATTTCTCTTTTTCAGGGACAATCAAGATTCTCAAAGCACTAACTCAATTTGACTTTTACATCAGTCATTAGCACATTGCTGAAATAAACCTTGAAAGTTACAACTTTCCAAATCCAGTCTTCCTTAAAACACTTAATTTGGATAGGTCTAAAAATTAATCAGGGGACTTGTACTTCCAAGAAGATGAAGTAAACATACTTCTTCCTATTCTTTCCACTCAGTACAACTAAAAACCTGGTTTATATAGCAAACATAAAAAGACTGAAGGTGGAGAGAAGGCAGAGCAGCGAGGGACCTGAGACCTGAACTGACAGTGGTGACCCCCGGGTTTTCTTTTACCTCAGATAACCCAGACTTAGAGCTGAAGGAGCTGGATATGGGCAAACATCAACAGTTGCAGACAAAGTCCTCTCAAAAGCCTATTCTTTGTAACCAAAGGATCAGAAAAGGGACAGTCTAGTAAGACAGAAAGCTTTCAGATAATAACTGCTCTACTGCAGCGAATAACACACACACACACACACACACACTGTGGCCCCAACCCCACCTATATTAGCAAAATCCAGTGCGTATGTAGAATTCCACCCCCACCAGGGTGTAAGGAAGCACCCCACCACCCTGCTGGGGTAGTGTTTGAGAAAACCACGTAGGCAGAAGAGACTTTCATCCCTGACAGCTGGTACTGAGTCCCTTCCACTCCCAGTGGTGTCAGTGGAGACCATGTGGCCAGCTTGGACTTCTATCCCTACCCAGCAGTAATGAAATGCTCCTTCCCTACCTACAGGGGTGGAGTCAGAAGAGGGACAGGAAGATTCAGGGCTTTCACCATCACCCAGTGGTAGTGAGACCACTCCCACTGCAGTTCAGCAGAGAGCATGTGTGAGCTGAAACTCCCTCCCCCGCCCAGCAGTTTGCCAAAAGAGGACAAGTGGAGATCTTGGACTTCTACCTCAATCTGGCAATAACGAGGCAGTGTTCCCCCTTCCCTGCTACAGCAGTGCCAGAGAAAACCAACTAAAACATAAGGTTGAACTAAGACCCAGAGTCTCATAACAATATGAAAATGTCCAGGTTTCAACTGTAATTCACTTGTTATACCAAGAGCCAGAAGATCTCAAACTGAATGAAAAAAAAGACAATCAATCGATGCCAACACCAAGAAGACACAGATGTAACACTTACCTGACAAAGATTTTCAAGCAGCTACAATAAAAGCAATTAGGAACACACTTAAAATAAATGAAAATAGAAAGCCTCAGCAAAGAAATAGAAGGTCTTAGTAAAGAAATACAAGACATAAAGAAAAACTGAATGGAAAATTTTAAACAAAAAAAATACAAAAGTTGAAATAAAAAACTCGTGTATGGGCTCAATAGCAGAATGGAGGGGACTAAGAACAAATCAATGAACTTGAAGATAGACCAACAGAAATTACCCAATCTGAATCGACAGGGAGAAAAGGTTAAAAAAAAAAAAAAGAATAGTATTGATAAACCTGTGGGACTATAACAAAGGATCTAATATTTGTGTCATCAGAGTCCCAGAACAAGAGGAGAAAAGGGCAGTGCTGAAAGAGCACTTCAGGAAATACTGGCTGAAAACTTCGCAAATTTGTTAAGAGACAACATACAAATTCAAGAAGTTGAGCGAATCCCCAACAGGATAAACCTGAAGAAATCCATGCCAAGACATACCATAACTAAACTTTTGAAAACTAAGGTTGATACAAATACTTTGGAAGACACTTTGAAAGTTTCTTACAAAACAAAAAATATTCTCACCATATAGTACAGCAATAGCGCTCCTTGGTATTTACCCAAATGAGGTGAAAATGTGTGGGGTCAGCATTATGTGGGAACTCTATACTTTGTGCTCAATTTTGCTGTGAACCTAAAATTGTTCTAAAAAATAAAGCCTATTTTTGTTTTGTTTTGTTTTCGTTTTGGGGTTTTTTTTTTGCAGTACGCGGGCCTCTCACTGTTGTGGCCTCTCCCGTTGTGGAGCACAGGCTCCGGACGCACAGGCTCAGCGGCCATGGCTCACGGGGCCAGCCGCTCCGCGGCATGTGGGATCTTCCCCGACCGGGCAAGAACCCGTGTCCCCTGCATCGGCAGGCGGACTCTCAACCACTGCACCACCAGGGAAGCCCAATAAAGCCTATTTTTAAAAATTACATGGAACTGAATGAAGATGAAAATATAATAAATCAAAATTTGTGGGATATTGCAAAAGTAGTGCTCAGAGAAAACTGTGTAGCACTAAATGCATACATTAGGAAAAGAGAAAAGTCTCAAACCAATAATCTAAGTTCCCCTCCAAGAACCTAGAAAAAGAGCAAAATAAACCCAAATCAAGCAGAAGGAAGGAAATAATAAAGAAAAGAACAGAGACATTCACGGAAAGATAGACAAGATGAAAAGGCAGAGGGCTATATACCAGATGAAGGAACAAGATAAAACCCCAGAAAAAGAACTAAATGAAACAGAGATAGGCAATCTTCCAGAAAAAGAATTCAGAATAATGATAGTGAAGATGATCCAGGACCTCGGAAAAAGAGTGGAGGCAAAGATCAGGAAGATGCAAGAAATGTTTAACATAGACCTAGAAGAATTAAAGAACAAACAAACAGATGAGCAATACAATAACTGAAATGAAAACTACACTAGAAGGAATCAATAGCAGAATAACTGAGGCAAAAGAATGGATAAGCGACTTGGAAGACAGAATGGTGGAATTCACTGCTGTGGAACAGAATAAAGAAAAAAGAATGAAAAGAAATGAAGACAGCCTAAGAGACCTCTGGGACAACATTAAATGCAACAACATTCGCATTACAGGGGTCCCAGAAGGAGAAGACAGAGAGAAAGGATTTGAGAAAATATTTGAAGAGATTATAGTCAAAAACTTCCCTAACATGGGAAAGGAAATAGCCACCCAAGTCCAGGAAGCACAGAGAGTCCCATACAGGATAAACCCAAGGAGAAACACGCCAAGACACATAGTAATCAAATTGGCAAAAATTAAAGACAAAGAAAAATTATTGAAAACAGCAAGGGAAAAATGACAAATAACATACAAGGGAACTCCCATAAGGTTAACAGCTGATTTCTCAGCAGAAACTCTACAAGCCAGAAGGGGAGTAGGATGATATACTTAAAGTGATGAAAAGGAAGAACCTACAACCAAGATCACTCTACTGGCAAGGATCTCATTCAGATTCGATGGAGAAATCAAAAGCTTTACAGACAAGCAAAAGCTAAGAGAATTCAGCACCACCAAACCAGCTCTACAACAAATGCTAAAGGAACTTCTCTAAGTGGGAAATACAAGAGAAGAAAAGTACCTACAAAAACAAACCCAAAACAATTAAGAAAATGGTAATAGGAACATACATATCGATAATTACCTTAAATGTGAATGGATTAAATGCTCCAACCAAAAGACACAGGCTCACTGAATGGATACAAAAACAAGACCCATATATATGCCATCTACAAGAGACCCACTTCAGATCCAGAGACACATTCAGAGTGAAAGTGAGGGGATGGAAAAAGATATTCCATGCAAATGGAAATCAAAAGAAAGCTGGAGGAACAATACTCAAATCAGATAAAATAGACTTTAAAATAAAGAATGTTACAAGAGGCAAGGAAGGACACTGCGTAATGATCAAGGGATCAATCTAAGAAGACGATATAACAATTACAGATATATATGTACCAAACATAGGAGCACCTCTATACATAAGGCAACTGCTAACAGCTATAAA